>NC_136068.1:1887721923-1890221923 GCF_964261635.1 Lissotriton helveticus | reverse complement strand
CACACATATCTACAGTAGAAGTCCCCACCCCTACTCTCAGCATGATGGCTATCGCGCAGCTGGACATTCCGCTGGGAACAGAAATGCGGGCAATCAATCGGATCTAGGGTTGTGAAGGCATTTATTAATCCCCGCTCCTTTGATGTGGGGAGAGGTCCTTCTGTAAGGGCAATAAACTGCAGCTGCAAGGCCAGGTGGTGGTCTGGGAACGGTTCGGACAATCGGACAAGGAGGAAGAGGTTATCAAAAAGGAAATGTTTTATGAATGAGATGAAAGGGTGTGGGGGTTCAGCACGGGATGTGGCTTGGAGGCAGGGTCGCGCTGGAGGTGCGTTTAGGGCCCAAGTAGGAGAGATCGGGGGCTGTCAGAGCGCGGGGGATGCTTGCGAGGCCAGAGAGTGAGGGGGAGAGACGCGCTGGCCATCAGCAGTGGGCAGAGAGGCCATGGCATTCAAAATGGCTGCTGCTTACGCGCACGCATGGATCTGAAAAGAGACAAGATGGCGCCGATAATGTTTACGCCGCGATCTAGATTTTAACATCTTCATGTATCCTTTGAATATGTCTGAGGTGAATTGTACCCCGTTACCACTTACTAACTTTTTGGTAATCCCTCACGCGTAAAGGTGTCTTCCAAGAATTGGACCAGGTGCAGGGAATCGGCTTTTTTATTGACCCTTACTTCTGGCCATTTCGTGTAGTGGTCAATTATAATCATTATATATTGTAATTCATTCCCGTCATCCACCGGTCCAATTACGTCGATACCAATTGTTTCCCAAGGCATGGATGGGATTACTATGTCTTTGTTCTTCCTTTGTTCCTCCAACTATTCATCCCTTGTCATTTTGTTGGAACATTCCCTTACATTTGCTATGTGTGACTCTTCCATTTCATTCGCTTTAGTGTCATTGTTGGTTTTGGTAGGCATTCTACCTTGAGATTCTGCGTAGTCGTATGCGTCTGTCGTTCTAAGCACTGGCTCATGGCTGTTAGGATCCAGCTTGATTCCTAGACTTCCTTGGTCCAGCCATCCAAGGACAGATGGTCCTACCTTTGATACATAGAGTTTACATTGAGCCTCTCTACTCTTGAATATGAACCTGAGAGTCCTGTACCCTAATATTTCAATTGGTTTTTCCGCAAATGATTTGATAATTACGTCCGGTTCATTGAGTCTCTCACCGATCACCTCCTTGAATTTAGCTTTCCTTACCTTTTCATTCACGATGCTGTAAGGTGAGCCTGAATCTGCAGCTATATTTATTTCCACCCCACCAATTGTCATGGTACACATCGGTTTTCTTGTCTTGGCTCCTTTTCCTGTTACCCTTATTTGTTCTTGTTCATCGTCTATGTTAAGGATGTACATGTTGATGTCTTCATCTGTGTCATCATCCAACTCATCTTCTTCGTCTACCATTGCTTTTACATGTTGTGGTTTCTTCCTATTACATGCCTTGTTGAAATGACCAATTAGTCCACAGAATGTGCACCTTGCTTCTCGGGCGGGACATCTAAAATCATATGCCATGTGTGCAGTGCTTAGGCATCGGTAACAATATCCTTTCCCCCGTTTCTCTTGTCTTCTTTCTGGTTGGATATTGTCTTCTTTTCTTACAGTTTGCTTGCTGACTTTCCAACTCTTTTGATCGGACACCTTGCTGACCTGGTCACATTCTTTCTTTATTTTTTCGTCTTTCAACACAGCTTTGGCACACCGTCCAGTAAGCTCCGCTTTCCTCGCTATGTCAACTATGTTCTGTAGTGGGTACTCCCCCTTTGCACAAAGATTATCTTGAATGTTCTCATTTGAACCTTGCATCACTATTTGATCCCTTATTAGTTCATCGTGTAGTCCTCCAAAACGACAGTTAATCGCAAGATCTTTAAGAGCAGATACATAATCATCTATTGTCTCCTCCTTCCCTTGTTTCCTATGGAAAAATTTGTGTCTGTCTACCCCAACACAAACTATAGGTTTATAGTATGCGTTTAGGTCCTCAATCGAATTGGAGAACACATCACCATCATTTCCACCTCTTGTTATTTTGTTTATGGAATTATATACTTTTATTCCTCCTGCACCTAAGTTGTGCATTAACATCTTGCACTTTTTTTCAGGCTTCAATTCTGCATCCTCTTCAATTGTGGAAATGTAGTTGAGGAAATAGTCCCTCCACTCTTCCCACTTTAAAACTGGTACACTACCAGCACGCAGAAATGCCTCAGGGGGTGAGAGATTCATATACATCCTGTAGCTAAGTCACTCATTTTCTTTTATCTGTTGTTTTAGTTTGAGTAAAATACTTCAGGGTTGTTTACACTACTATGCTATTTTTCCCTTTATTTTCCTCCTGCTGCTAGGTAGATATGCACTCTGTCTCAATGGCGTGACTATGGTAATGTACTTCTGTGTCTATTGGCACTAGTACGCTATGTTGCCTTATTTCTTTCTGCTGCTAGAATGGTGCACCTTCAGTCTTTAAAGCGTGTACTGATTCATAAATCTCTTAATGAAGTCGCTAAACAGCTGCAGTGAAGTATGTTTACTTTCTTCTTTTTTTTTTGTATAAATTTACCGTTAATCCGTCGTTTTCCTCCGCCGCCACCAGCGCGCTGCTATATCTCCCGTTTCTGTTGAAAAGCGCACTGGGAGCGTCGCGTTTATTTTCCTTGCTGTCACTTCCCGGTTGCACAGAACAGGCTAGACCGCTGTGTACTTTCGCCAGATTACCTACCCTCAAAATGGCCGCCGACGTCTTTTACGTATAGACGTGTTATCAGTTCTGGCACTCCTCAGCTGCTTCCTGACAGTTCCTTCTGTCAACCGTTTTTTTTTCCGTTGGTTTGGCAGTTGCAAGTTACCTCAAGTTCTGGGCTACTGTGCCCCAGTCTTGTACGCACATCCTTTAAAGTTTACAGTTTTTCGTTCATTCTCGTTGCTTTTTTCTGCAATTTAAGTCTTTCACCGTTATACCGGCCTCACTGCATCGGCTGACACGCCAGTAGACACGCTTGAATTCGCGTTTGTCTTCTGATTTCTTGTTTACTTTTCTTTTCCTTTTTCCTCACAGTTTTACGCTCTGCATACTCCGCGCTTTATTTTGCTTAATAATTCTTCTATTTTCCTTTATGTCAGCGAAGTTTTTTCCCAGGTGACTGCTTTTCTATTTTTCTTTCTCCGTGGGTTCTTGCGTGTTGGCCCCTCGTCGCCAGTTTTGTTAAGAATAACAGACAAGAAGTAAATATTTAACTCCTTTATTCAAGGCCAACACGCATGCTCCAAAGCGTGGAGCGCAGCTGCAGTCAGCTCGGCGATCAGCTGGTAACTGTCACTTCTGACAGTTATCAGCTGGTGACCTCACTGCTGGTACGGTGTCCTAACAGGGACACTGGCGGCACACAGGGTAAGGTGTCCTGTGAGGGACACACGTATTATGAACACAACACCTAGCAACTTCATAAATCAACAGGTGCAAACACAAGACAGTAATTCATAATCAGAATGCAATTTGTCAAATAATTTACCTGCCTTTGCCATGATTACCCACTTTTTCTCCTTTTCCTTCTCCTTCAAATTCAACTCAACAATTTCATTTTCCAACACTGTCCAGCATGCACAAATGCCTTTTAATTAAATGCTTGTATTTTATTCTGGACAACTTTGGTATTCAAGTTTATCAGTTTTATTTTGTTATGATGCTTCAAAAAAATGTTCAACCATATACTTAAACCCTGAAATACACATGTGATCAAAACAGATATTATACGTTTTAAATGGCTTTCACATGCCCCAAATTATTGTCAAAGCTAACACAAACTTCAATACAACATAGTAGATTGCAGCATATTTTCGAAGATATACAATGACAAAAGCCAGGCATTCTATGTGCATGGAATTCCAGCCATCAGTCCTGGAAATACTGCTATCCACAGTTACTAAATTACTATTTAGTTCCACGTTTAACCAAGTGCATACAGGTTGGGATTTCGATGATACTTGGTAAACAATTGTCTGTAGGAAATTGAGGACTGTAGGATGAACCTCTCACTGTAAAGAGAACAGAAACTGAAACTTGAACCGTATGAATTTGGGTTATTTATTTGGGAGGGCATTACCCATAGGAAATTATCAAAACTCAAATCTGGGAGAATTTCTGCTCATGATCTGGGAGCGACAGCATAAGCAGCAGGCAATCCCCACATAATTGTATGTCAAGTTCAAGGAGGTGCATAATAAAGATGAAGAAAAGAGCATAACTCAATAATATTGCCAAACCAATGCAGATAAAAGAAAACAATGTAATCAGCAAAGTCGTTACTAACCTAGGCAAAGGAGAATTTTCATTTTTTTAATTCAAAATTGCTAAGAAACAGTAAAGCACAATTGAAAAATAATAGTTTGTGGTGAACCTTGCTACAATTTCAGACGGAGCGCAATGGAGCTGAGGTTGGTTACACCAAGTGAGTTATCTCAGCCAAAGCTATTATCCTAAGACTTTGCCTCTAATATTGAAGTCAAAATCTTACAGAAGTATAAAGTCCAATACTTTGGTCAGCAAAGGTGCCTTGAAATCTGATATGTCGTCATGAAGCTCTCCTGAAGCATTTGGTTCTGATTCCAAAAGCAATAAGTGGAACAAAGCTGTATTTCTTGTCTGCTTAGGATGTGAGATAGATTTGCCACCTCAAGTCCAATGTTTAACCTTCAGATTTAACCACTTTTTTGGGAATCAACATTCTTCAATGGGGCAAGGCTGTGAGCTGGAGCCAGGCATGAATCCATAAGGCCAAATACCTTTACTAAGAGGTCTACCTGTACCTGTTTTCAGTGCCGCTCCAAGCAGGTACATTTTTTTATCACATTGATCCTCAGCATCATGACCTGGTCCTCCTATGACCCACTTTTATATAACCACCAAGAATGTTTCTTGTGGTCATTTCTATAGTCCCTAAAACCTCAGTGCAGGCTTCTAAGCATCAGGAGCCAGATGACAAAACATTTTTGATTGCAGCTATGTTGTGTCCGTGGTTTTCAGTTAAGGTGATGCTCCTTCCACCACCATATTAAATTAGGAGGTATAAGGAGGTGGTAATGTGCTATGGGGGTGTTTGTGTGTATTTGTTGTCGGGCTTCTTGTTATGATGATGAAGTGTTCTGATTTTTTTCGTGTTGTTTATTGTAATGTAATTTTGTCGTCTTGCATTCTGTTTTGACAAATTAATTGCCCTGTGTCATGTTATGTTTTAATTATG
Organism: Lissotriton helveticus; assembly: GCF_964261635.1. Classification (NCBI taxonomy): domain Eukaryota; kingdom Metazoa; phylum Chordata; class Amphibia; order Caudata; family Salamandridae; genus Lissotriton; species Lissotriton helveticus. The sequence goes on along the minus strand of NC_136068.1, from coordinate 1,890,216,664 downwards.
TTGTGAAGTTGCTTTGTATGTTTTGTTATATTATGTTCTGTTAATTAAAGATAGGTGAATTAATGCTCCTACGCTTCCAGCCAAAAGCAGTATTTGCCATGAAATGTGCCGTGACACGCAAGCTTTTACTATGGTCGTAGGTGGCAAAAAGCACTGGACGCAGCTTTCAAAAGTCACCATTCTACCCAAAACTGTGGTTGAGACTGTGTTTTAGGTTAGGGCTCCAAATGAAAATTTTAGGCCGTAAATCACTTTCCAGCAACAACACCTGTAGGATCCAGTACACATTGATGGGCTGAGCCCTCATGGCGTCAGGAGTCCTTCTGCTACTTTATCCTTGAAGCAGCCAAACAGGATTTCAGCCACCTGACCCTTCGAAAACAATTCGTGTCCCTGGGTGCAGGCATGAGGCAGAAGTCCCTGAGTCATTGAAGCAGTCCCTTTCTATCCGCAGGAGACAGCAGTCATCTTTCTTCCACCATGGCGTCTTCTTCAGTTTGAGTCTTGCCAGGTCCAGGAATTTTCTGAATGGGTTATTGTCAAGGTGTCATCTTTTAGTGTGAACAATCAAGTAACTGTGACACCCTATATTCTTTTCTCTCAGCCATTCAACCATCTTTTACACCAGTTTATCTGTGCCTTTTTTTTTAATTTACCCAGGAAGCCATGTTATAATAAAACATAACCCATCTTCTAACAGGTAAGGTTCTGTGTATCTCCTTAGACACAACCTTGTTTAAGAATAGCTCTAATCCCACCTGAATAGGTCTAAACTGGTTATTTTCCCAATTGTGACTAGAGGTTGAGCGTATAGGAGGATCCTATGAATGAAGAGGAAAAGCCTTCTCCGGCATCTCCAAGTAAAAAGAGGTAGTGCTAAGTGTAGGAAAGTAGGATCTGCTTCTATGGTTACCCACACGTTTTGCTTGATGTGATGTTGTTTTGACTAGTCTGAGTAGTCCCCTGACTCTGGTCAAGGACACACTCTCTCCCCAGCAGCTCCGCACCAATTTCCCTGCAGCTGAAGCCTCGTCTCCTCTTCCTGAGAGAGATTGAAGTCACCTGCATGCCAGTTCACCGCCGCTGAGTAGAATTTTAATTTTATTTCCTGTGGGCTATTTTGTTTATTAAATGGTGTTAAATGGTGCCTTGACTGCTGCACATTTGTTGTGTCTTAACTGCTTGCTATTTCAGTCTTTCACTGCTCACAAGCCTTCTCCCCTCTTGTTTCTCCTGCCACTCTGCATCTGCGGCCCCGCCCCCTCCCCTGACCATCCCGCCTCCCTGCTGATTGTCCCTCCCCATCTTAATGGCGGCCGCTGTGCAGTCGAGCGCAACGGGCACGCCTAAGGCAAGCCAGTCTGCGCCTGTCCGCTATCCGACCGCAGCCAACGCCAGGAACCCTGGATCTCCAGAACCCTGCCATTACAATGCCACCGTACTGCATGCACTCAACCCTGAAAGACACACTGACTGCAAAGGATCCTCTCCCAACACCACCCATGGACAGTTCTCATGCAGAAACTTCAACAGATCGTTCACCATCGACAATACCACGACAACCGCCGCTGGCCCGCAAGATGCGTGCACCTCTGGGAGCCTGACATGCATTCTCCTCAACATGCGCTCCCAGCACCGACACCCCATAGAGATATGGGACCTGATCGACACCCGCCATCGCCTTCTACACGGAAAACTGGACCTGTACCTCCGGCCCGACATCGCCACAGCCATCCCCAATGACTACAAGATCTAGAGGAAGGACTGCCCCACCGCCCAGACGGATAACTCACCATTGCACACAAGACCCCCCTCCGACTCTCCACATCCAGCACGAGCGACCCCCACTCCCACACAACACATTTACACTTCCAGATCCAGACTAGCCCCAGGACCACACTACGCAACACCCTCATCTACAGACCACCGGGATCAAGCATCCACTCCGCAACTACCATCACTGAGCTAAATGCACCCCACTCCATCACCTCCACTGAGTACATATTACTAGGGGACCTAAACTTCCACCACGACAATAGGGACGACCCAGATGCCACAACTCTCCTCTACAATCTCGCCAACCTCGGTCTGAAGCAGCTGGCCAACAAGCCACAAAGCAGGACACACCCTCGACCCAATCTTCATGGGAGGGACAAACATCTTCTCCAGCCACACCACCAAGCACCCCTGGACGGACCACTACTGCATCCATTCCACCTCCAGCACCACTTCGGTACCCAAGACAGCCCCACGCCAGCCACGAAGAAACTGGAGCAAGGTCACAGAGGAACACCTCAACACCGCCCTCCTCCAAGACCCCCCCCAGCAACACTACCAACACCAACTCTGCAGCCATTGAATTTCCCCACTGGATCTCCTGCTGCACCGACAAGTTTGCACCCAGCCAAATAACACTCTCTGAAGGCCGCCTAGTTCAACTCAGAACTACAAGAAGCCAGACGCTCCTGCAGACGCCTAGAGAAAACCTGGCAAAACCAGAAAACCCAGGAAGCATGGAACAACCACAGGAGCTCCCTGAAGGAATACCACCAGCACATTAAAGACAACAAAAAGATTCTCACAAGAGACAAGATCCAGACCAACATGACCAATGCTAAGGAACTGTTCAACGTCATACAGCAGGTCACTAAATTCCCTAGTAAAGCCATGGACATCACACCTTCCCAGGAACTCTGCGACGAATTCAGCACCTACTTCCACCTGAAGTTCAAGGTCCTCTATGACAACTTCGGTGAACAAACACTGGATACCACCCCCCCCCACGCCTCAGATAAGCCATCCATCATGACCTGGAACCCTACCATCATCGAACACAGCACTGCAACCATGAAGAAAACCCTCTCAGGAGCCCCTATGGAGCCCTGCCTACTGCACATATTCCACAGGGCCGCCACAGCCATCTCACCCAAACTAGGACGGACCATCAATGCCTCCTTCTTGTCAGGCATCTTCCCAGATGACTGGAAGTGGGTGGAGGTTAAACCCCTCCTCAAGAAACCGACGGCAGACCCAACGGACCTGAAAAACTACTAGCCCATCTCTCTCCTCCCCTCCACTGCCAAAGTCACCGAGAGACTCGTAAATACCCAACTGACCACCTTCATCGAAGAGAACTCCATCCTGGACTCCTCCCAGTCTGGATTCCGCTGCAAACACAGCACTGAGACCGCCCTCCTTGCCGCCACTGACGACATCCACATGCTACTTGACCAGAGACACACTTTAGCCCACATCCTTCTAGACCTCTCCATGGCCTTTGACACATTTTCACACTGCACGCTCTCAGCCAGACTTCACGATGCAGGGATACAAGGAGCCACCCTCGACTGGATCCAATCCTTTCTGTCCAGCCAAACCCAGAGGATCAGACTACCTCACTTCTTCTCCAAACACAACGATATCTACTACAGAGTACCCCAAGGATCAACGCTCAGCCCCACGTTCTTTAACATCTGCATGGGCCCCCTCGCAGCCATCGTCAGACAGCATGGGCTCAACATTGTATCCTACAATGACAACACCCAGATCATCCTCTCGCTCACAAAGAACCCCAAAGCCACCAGAGTCTGTTTCCAGGAAGGAATGAAGGATGTGGCAGCCTGGATGAAGGATAGCTGTCTCATTCAGAAAAGACCCAAGTCCTCTTCCTCGGACCCTGCACCTCTACCTGAGACAACACCTGGTGGTCCACCGCCCTCGGGATTCCACCCACCCCTACAGACCATGCACGAAACCTCTCCATCATCCTCAATTTCTCCCTCTCCATGAACCAACAGATCAATGCTGTGGCCTCCACCAGTTTCAACTGCCTGTGTATCCTCCGCAATACCTTCAAGTGGATCCCCCGACTGCAGAAGGACCATCACTCATGTACTAATAATCAGCAGACTGGACACGGTAACGCACTCTACGCCGGATCAAAAGAACCCTTCTACACAAACTCCAAACCATTCATTATGCAGCAGCCAACTCCTCACCCACATCTAAAAATCACTTTACAACATTGGACCCATATACCTCAACAAGAGAATATCCTTCCAAGTACCCAAGAGGAACCTCCGCTCCGCCGCCCTCGTCCTCGCAGAGGTCCCCCGCATCCTCAGAAACAGAACAGGTGGGAGCGCCTTCTCCTACATCGCAGCCAAGACCTGGAACAATCTCCCTATGAATATCCAACCTTCCTCGACCCTGCACACGTTCAGGAAGGACCCCAAGAACTGGCTCTTTGTCTGATCCGGAGCTGCCTCCCCTCCAGCGCCTTGAGACCCTCACTGGTGAGTAGCACGCTTTACAAACCCCTGATTGATTGATTGATTGGGGTCCCGCTCATCGGGACTCCAGTCTATCTGCTTTCTCCCTAAACTGGTGTGTTACTGTTAATACCTAGTTACAATCCCCGATTGGATACCGGGGTACCCTTATCAATACTTAGTATATGGTAACCATGTACCCAGGGCATAGGTATCCCAGAGGGCTGAAACATGCATTATGCCACCCATGAGAGACCATGCAAAATGGAACAACATGCCTTACATTGCAGCCTGTGTAAGTTGGTGCTTCTACCACTTACTAAAGAAATAGGTTTCCTATATCTAGGGTCATTGCACTTAAAACCTATGTCACCCCTATAGCAGGCCTTGGCAATCCTGAAGGCTGAGTGCTTGGTTTTTAGGTGAGAGGGTATCCCTGCATGAGCAGGACACCCCTGTAGCCTACAGAGTCCATTCTCCTGGGTTGTCAGTGAAGCAACCATATACGATATAGGGGGGCACCACGTAATTACGCAATGACCATCTCGAAAACGGCTGCAATGAATCCTATCATGTTTGGTATCAAACATGTTGGAATCATACCCCCATACTATAAACGGTATGGGAAGCATGATTCCAAGCAATAGAAGAGACCTCCGTTAGGCTCACAGTGATCCCATTGAGAACCTTCTAAACCCAGACAGCACAAAATAGTTGCTGCCGACTAGAGACACATTTCTGCCCTCCTGCTGCTGAGCCAAGCTTGAGCAGAGGAAGGTGGAATAATAGGCATCCTGTCACGGGGAGGTCTGACCACCTCCCGGCCAGGATGCAGTGTATTGGAACTGGGTGAATCAGAGCCAGAAAGTCTGCATGAGGGGTACACTTGGTATCCGCTTTCATAGTCCAGTTCAAACCAGTTCTGGGAGCTGTTGGCTCCTACTCTGGAGCAAAACTGGACAAAGGACATGGGAGTAACCTCAGATCAGACACCACGGCACTTCTACCGTCTGGTCACACTGGACTTCGTTTGGGCCTGACTTCATCTCCCTGCCAGTCTGCTGCATCATCTGTGCCTGTGCATCATACAAAAACCTTCCAAGACCAGTGAAGCATCAAAGACACCTGAAGAAATTCCCCTCGAAGTGAAGGAGTCACTCCCCTGCATTTGCAGGCACCGTAACTAAGTCAACCAGTCTGCAGATCCTGAGCTCCTCCAGTCGCCATGGACTCTGCAACACAGGTGGTGGTTTTCCAGAGCTCTCGAGTGTGCCCTACCACCTCGCCAAGTTTGAGGCCATTATCCCTAATGGGGGTTGCAACAACCCAGCCCCTGTGCACTGCGTCCAACTTACAGCTAAAAAGGCTTGCTGGCTTCTCTGCAAGAAGATATCAGGCTCCAAGTAGGCCCTACCTTGAGCACCTCCAGTGACCAGAATGTTTAGCCACACCGCATTGTGTATATTGTGGCCTGAATCTTTTGGTGTGCTGCCTCTCGTGACTCCTGTGCATCCGGCCTGTGGCTCCACTCGAGTGTCACACTTGTTTGTTTTGGGCTCTCCTGATTGTTCGGGCCTGGCCTGATTCCCCAACTGGTGGTGAGTCTCCTGGACCTTTCTGGTCCCAACGATCCTCCTTCTTTGATTCCTGCGTTGGTTGCATTTGTCAAGGCTTATTCATGCTCCAGCCAGACACAGACCCCTCAGCATTCGACATCCTTTGTGGGACAGCTCATGCATGGCTCCTGGTCCTCCTCAGCATCAGCCATCCGGCAACACCCTACATTGTAGGGCATTTGTCTTCCAAGTCTCCTAGTCACTCCTGAGTTACTTAGACTCTATCACATCTGCTTTGGATTCCACCGGACACTGTCTCTGTCTGCAACAGGGGCACTTTCCTAAAGTCCTCCATTGGTTTCGACGGCGGTTTCCGACACCACTTCACATGTATGCACCGGGCTTCCCTGGTGTTGTTAACGTGGTTATTAGGGTATCCACAGGTCGGGTGGCTCTCCAACCTTCTGTCTTCCACGGGGTTTCTAAAGAGTCCACTAGGAAGGGTCCTTAATCTGTAAAAATCCATCTACGACTTGCACGGTCTCATGATGCTTGTTTCCAGTCCAGGGAAGACATAGCTTGGCACTTCGGGCTTGACTGTTCCCATAAAGCAGAGGGTCAAGACTGATTTCCATATAGCTGTGTCTGAACTGGGGTGGCGAAGTGAGCTAAAGAACAATGAAGGATTCAACCCAGATCTGTGACTGGGGGGTGAGTGACAGAAAAGTTTCAGCACTCTGTCCATCATCTCCTTGTGTGTTCAAGACAAGATTCCAACAGAAGTAATAAACTTGGCAGAGGAAATAGCACCAGCCCAAACATGGCTTCAGCTGAGATTTTCATTCACTGTGCCGCAATATAGACAAACATTTTAACAACAGTGATCTCTATGTCCACCACGTGTATGCCCAGCATGTCGAAAAGGCCCCAAAGTGATCCAAAATCTTATATACCTACCTGTCAAATTGATATTGATTGCAAAATCTTCTCCGAGCTGATACTGCATGCCCTTCAGACTGGATCATGCGAGAGAACATCCAGCTAAACATACAGTAAAGAAAAATAGGGCTTTGTATATCTGCCAATACCAATTTGGGTCAGATATGCCACTGGGAATTGCAAGGCCTTAACCCATGCAAATGTGGCATGCTTCTTTATTTGGCATTTCCAATTTTGAACTCACAAGGGCTCAAGTAGGCTACAACCAACGTATTAGGAGAACTTTTGTGTGGTATTTTAGAGGGTGACAAAATCTAAATCTTCTAGTGTCAGAGAAAATAAATGTTATAATAGTCCTTAGTATCCCTAACTATTGTTTAATTTTTGGGTACCTTGACTGCATTGAAAATGTAACAAGAGCTCAATTGGAGCTATTAATGCCCTACCATTTAAATAGGGCTACATGTGTCAGCCATCTATTCGGAGTCTAGTGGATCTGCATCTTTCTTCAGGACTGATTATTTTTAAGTGACGCTGCCTAACAATAGGAAGTATCTATGTGGTAAGCCTGCACGCCAATATATCCTCTCAATGGGGATATTGATACGAACCAACACCAATGGTTTTTCCTGACTTTACCGTTCTGTAAATGCTCTTCTGGAAAAATAAGAAGTAATCCATAACAAACCACATCTGATATAAAAAAAACTTGAAGAAAACAATATGTTCACTTTATTTCCACTGTTAGAAATTGTATAACAATCTCTAACAGATTCCTGAGGAACAGTGGTGCAAGAGGGCAAACCTTCCGACAGAACCTTCCTTTCTATTCTAAAAATGGCCATGGACATGGTCATAGCTTTACCTTAAACATAGACAGAGTCAACATGGCAAAACCAGGAATCAAAAACATGAATGGGGCCTAACTCTGGGGCCTGCATAGGAGAGTAGCCAAATTAGTGTGCCAATAAAGACAATTCTGGAAAAATCTACTGATGCTACCAGTAGGATTCCATGGCCTTTGGCATTAAGGTAAAGGTTAGATACATCTCAATTCAAAGCAGATACCAAACGGCTCAAGTGCCTTATAATGAGTTTGGCAGTCCTACATTGCCTCAAACCCTTTGTGCCACCACCCACCACATCAGCACTTTATTCCTTGTCTGGCGGATGGTCTTGTGACGGTCTGTCAGGCTCATAGAAGAGCCTAACAGGCAGACAGCTGCACTCAGAGCACCACCAAGTGCAATTTCCTCACTGCCATGAAAAGGGTGATGTTGAAGCAACTTGAAATATGCTTCACGGTGCCACTGCGGCACTGCCAGTATATTACTGCCTCTGACCGGTGCAAGACTGTGGTGATATCCTGGATCCTGGATCCCGGCTAGTGGCAGCGGTCCTGTGGTGGTCTGGCCACCACACTCCTAATACTGTGGGTAGGCAGACCACCACCATGGGTTTGGCAGTTGTATGGATCGCAAAACTCACAGTGAGAAAAAAGAACAATTGATGGACAGAATGCAGAACATTATCATTCTGTAGTGTAGTTCCTATTTTCCCAATAGGCTCTGCGCATTGGAATAGTACCTACAGCAGTAAAGGCCTAGGCCAGACGTTAACTAGGTCTACTACTGTCGATACTAGACTTAAGTTTTGGGTTTGCCAGCGTAGCTCAGAGTTCGCTAGAAACTTTCTCGAATGTTCAGGAAAGAATTAACTCCCCTGATTAGACAAGAAGGGATTTAGTTTCTGACAACCATAGAACATGACAACTTTGCTCTCCCCTAATCAAGAGTCAATCTCAAGAGTCGTGTGAGCACAAGGCAATTATTTTACTCAGTCAGTACGTGCATTCTTAGTCTCATCAGATTGTAGAGAAAAGGAAGAGACAGGCGTGTTCAATAAAAAGGTGTTATTTATTGATCAGTCTCTTTTCTCGTACAAGAGAAATGGATCGATATTATTGCAATACTTATAGTTAAGTAAAGTGCATACATTAAAAGCAATAGTATAAAATAATACTGTAAAAACATTGATATGGTTTCTGAGCCATATGATGTTTAAAATGATTAAAATATATTTACATACACATATACATTTGACTAAACGTACTCAACTGGTGTTTCTAAATACGCCTACCCCGTGTACCTGACCTAAGTCTAATGCGTGGGCGGGAATAGAAAGTTACAGTTTAAGTTAAGTTTGTTTTTGCCAAGTGAATAACTAAAGAATTCTCTGTGAGGGGTTATTCAGTTCTGTACCTGGAATTTAGGATGAATGAGGAATGGTATCTCTTTCTCTGCTCTCGATATTCCAGGCTGCCTGCGAGGGCTGGCCGAAAGCGCCGGTGCTGGGTCTCTCGGCTTGAGATAGCAGCGCGTCTCTCAGCGCGTCAGGAAGGCGGGGCTGCTGCCAGCGGGGTCTGCTTCTGCTCTCGGCTTCGGCAAGTATGGCTGCTCCGTCTCGTCACCACGCGTGTGTTTGCATAGGGCAAGATCGGCAATATTTATACCTTAAAGGTGCCGAGGTTGACGTAAGGATGGACATAGATACGTCAATAAAGATGTCATACGACTTGCTCGTTAGCACATTCTTTTACTGAAGTTCTCTGTGAAATCAAAACAATGGCCGCACGGATTTTCCAGGTTGTCATAGGTTTGATTTGTTATGAGAACGTCGTATGCCTTATCAGGGGCTGGAGGAATGTCGCTTGTCTAATTAGATCTCAAGCGTTATGACCTAATCAGATAACACGTTCCTGTGCCGTAGTGTGACTGCGTCAGATAACGGTATCTGCATCATGGGGGCTGTTCTTGCCTCATGGGCTGACTGTTAGTTAACTTGATAGTTAGTTTAACCAGAATAGGGTCAGGAATAGGGGGATCGATTCAGAACCTATAGGAATACATGACACCCACTCCACGCTAACTATGGTCATATTTACTAATCTATGCATAGTATAACATAGTACAACATACTATAGAGTATAGTGTATACCTTACCACCCTAAAATACATAAATGCATTTTGAAATTTTCAAATATACTGAAAAATTGCAGTCATATATATTGTATGCACTTAAGCTATGAATTAAACGCTAAAGTAAACACGCATTTGTAGACATTATTGCTTATTTGGTATATGAGAAATACACATGAAATGGCTCTTAATATGGCTATACAGAAAGAAAGTTCGAGACCATTTCATCACATAATAAAATATATGTGAATATCCCAGCGGGCAACTAAAGTTTATAAAGTATCTAAAAATAGAAATCTTAGTTCTCTAGGAATAGTTTCTCACTTTAAGCAGAAGATAAGTGTCCCGAAAAATTTGTGAAAAATAATTTGGGGCTGCTAAAAAATTGTTGTCCGTGAACTGATGGGAAGAATTGTTCATGTGACTTTATTTTTAAAGTTGAAGGCCGAATTCAGGGAACGCCGTGTGCGAGCTTGCTCAAAAGTCTCTATTTCTGTTCCGGAGAGAACATCATATCATTAAGGCTTTCGAAAAAACTGTCAACAGCTTCATGGGAAAGTTCCACTAAGTCGGAAATAGGGGTAACCATGCATTCGTGCGCATGATTGTCTGCATTGACATTCTGATTCGCATTGCTGACAGAAGGTCGTACCTGTTCAATGCTGCTCTCATCTTGAACTTCACTACTCTTCAATCGTAGTGGTGAAGATTCCAGGAATGCCGTCATCAGGATTGGTAGCCTTTGAGGGCAGCACAAAGCGTGAACCTTGGTAGGAACCAACAATGTATCTGCATCCACAGGCGCATCCGATTGTAGCGTCAGACAGGTGTCTAACACGCATTCTTCTCCGCATAGCAGACATCTCAATACAGGTAAAACACATCTCTGCCACATTGGTCGAAATGATAGAAACCAAGTCATGTTCAGGTCTCTAAGCCGGGATAGTCCCAGGATTTTTGATATCCGGTCCCGGTATCCAATGGCTAGGATCGTGTCTTCCATTGTCGCGAGAGTTTGATCTGTGACATGGGTTGCCATAACGAAAAATAAGGACTAAGAATAGGATTCCTGCAATTAGTCCCAGGATCAGGGGAAGTCCGCCAAAAATTGAATGGACGAAATCTGGAAAAATACCCAGTATGGCTTTGAATGGTGTTAATGCCATCGAAAATACTGTCTTAAATACTTTTGAGACCCCAGTGGTATCAGAAATATTTAAGATTTCGCTCAGGATTCCCGCGAAATGTACGGGGGAATTAGTTGATAATAATGTATGTATCTCTGCAGTCGTCCTTGCGACTTGTAGATCATACGTTTCTTTTGATGACGTGAGCCTTGTAGGCGTCTGAAGAAGCACTGTTTTCATTCTGCTTAAAGTATCTATTCGAATAGAAGTAATTTTCAAATTGTGCCATGCCCTTGCCTCCCTGTCTGGAAAGGAGCTGGGGAATAAAGGGCGTCCACAGCACTTGACCTTCGCCGTCGTAGTGACTAGATAAGGAGTCCCGGGCATAAGACTACAACATCTGCGGTCTACAATAAGAATGTAACTCCCATTATAGAGTCTTTGAAAGAATTGTTCTATTTCAGTTGCAGGTGTGCCTTGCTGGTGACATGAAAGGTTGTATGAATTCCCTTCACAGGCTCCATGCAAACTAATTCCGTTACACAGAAGCGTGCCGCTTAGTGACATAGCACAATTGTTGCCACCAAGAAACACTTTCTGTCCTTTATTACTGACACATGCATGTGAATAGGGCAGGTTCCAAGTTGTTTTAAGGTACCCCTTTCCCAATTTCTCGTACATGCCAGCCTGTATATATTTTTGGCAGTATTGAAACCTGAAGGTTGAGATTGGAATATTTATGATTCCGTGGATTATCCATTCACTGACAGGTCGTTCTGACATTGTCATTGGTAATCTTTCTAGTTTTTCAATGCTCAAGATTGTATAATCAGCACCCTTTTGCGCCATACCGATTTGTCTATCAGTAAGGTTAAAGATTTGGAATAGTGACGTTGTGTTGATTAAACGCCAAGGCACATAGCCCGAACGCAGATTTTGTAACGTCCAGCCAAGCTGTACAATAGAACGCAATTGTGACTGACCATGTTGTAATAACAGTAAGTCTTGCGATAATATATCGATTGCTGACGACACAATGCTGTCCAAAGAAAAAATTCTGGAGGACAGAGTCATTAACCCATTGTCCACTACAGAAAGTGATTTTTCCAAATTAATACGGTCAATTTCCCGTATTCTCTCTGCTGTTTCAATTTGAGTAACCTTCCAGGCCTCATTGTATGCTGCATATACAGAGGCTGCTATGAAACGCTTTTGACGCTGTTTGCGTGGTCCCATTATGAAATCACGCAAGTCAGCACCATCAGTAAGTAAAGTTAGGTGTTGCTTAATTTCAGGCAGTGTGGAAGTTTGTAGCCATTGAAGGCATAATTTGCCCACACTGTAGGTTGTTATTATCCCTGGGTGATGTCTTTGGGGATATCTAGGGTCTGGCCTGGTCATTTTGAAACCCTGTGTTTTATTCAGGAATCTATCTTGACAGTTATTTGTATCTGTGGGCCAGATCAACCATTGTTTCCAATCAGGATGTGTTCTGTTTTGGTTTAATATATGGTTTACGTCTATCTCTTCATCTGTATCAGAGTTATTGCTAAACATTATTGGCTTTGGAATAGACGGTTTATTTAAATCTTTGATTTTGGCTAAGCCAAGACAGGTGGTTTGTTGAACAGTGTCATTTAAAAATATCATTTGTTCTGGGATCATGCAGGCTCTAAACAAAGCTTCTAAACCTTGTACTTGCCAATCTTTTGTACCCCAAACACTTTTCAAATCAACATTTTTGTCCCAATAATCAAATCCAAAGGTATTCATTTTTTCGAAGAATGAATCTGAATATATCAATTTTGTGTTGGTTATCATGGTTTTCATCCCTGTCTTGTTTGACATTTTAAAATAAAATGTTTCAGCATTACTTGTGTTAAAACCTGAAAAATATGAATATTTGTCATAAACGGTTCTTGAGCTCCCTTTTGGAGGTGTTGCACAATGTTCCCATTGATTATAATTTAAAACATTTCTAGGTTGTGCAGATTTATGCAAAAAATGATTACCATAGTGGTTATAGCAATACATACTATCATAATTTGTAGAACCTTGCAAATAATCATGTTTTGTAAATTTAGCAGACATTACTAGATCAGACATCATGTTGTTAATGCTTTCGAAGTCCCAATCATCAGCAAATGAGTTTGGTTTTGCAAAGTCACTCAAGGAGATCTTGATTTGGTGTGGGTATTTCAGGATCTCGACCGGACCATAAATTTCATAGTCAGTGTTGTCCCAGGCTACCCCACCAGGTAGGTATCGGATTGGCTGTGAAGTTGGCTGAAGAAAGTTCTCTTTTCTCGACGTGTGAAGATGTGTGTGGTTTGAGGACCAAGTTGATGTTCTGACTTGCTGTGTCCATTTTAGCATATTTTCCCTCAATGAAGCGTCCCAAAGTAAATACCATGATGAGCCAAAGTATGAGGATAAATGCACCAAAACCCACCCAAAATTCAATCCATGGAGAAATCAGATATGTTTCTTTCAGTTGGTTCAAAAGTTCCTTAGCTTTGTCTTTAAAGGATTTTGATGATGGCTGTGTCTTTGATTCACTGAAGCCTTCAGAGGAATCATCGAAGTTGATGAAGTACCCGGATGCAGTTCTGTCAATTGTTCCAATTGCTTCAGGATTTTTGTTTCTTGCATTGCCACTTGGTACTTCATTGTAGATTGGTGTGTCTCTGCTAAATGTTTTTATTTGGGTTGTCAGAGGTCTGAGTTCTATTGCATTGTTGCATAGTCCTTGTTGTTCTTCTGTAGGCGTTTCGAATGTGATGAGCCTCTTCGTTAGGACCTCTGTACTGGTAGCAAACCTTGGTGTTCTGCTACTTATTGGGAGTCCACTTGGCCTACTGTTTGTTATCGGCCACATGTTGTGGTTTTACCAGGTCGATGGATACAACTCGGTTCTCCTTTTTACCAGCAAGTGGCGGTAGTGCAACTGATCTTGTCCCGTTGACAGACAAGACAGGAACTGCTTTTCTGTAAGAAGGCCCAAATTCCTTCTTTACCGCGATCTTCTCCCTGACTAGATCCCCGATTTTTGGAATCCAGACAGGTCTTGCTGGGACAGGTGGTGATTCTTCAGTGGTTGTTGGCTGTTGTTTCAACTGTATGTTGCTCAGGTCTTTTCTTGTTTTGTTTAAGTCCTGCAAAATAGCCAAACGGTCTTTGACATCAAAGCTTTTTTCTTTAACCACTGAAGTCTGACTATCAAGGTCAGAGATTATCATTCTAGTTCCAAATAATAATTCGTACGGACTGAATCCCTTCAGAGAATTTCTTGGCAAGTTATTTAGACTACGTTGGACACTTATTAGATGTTTGACCCACCCAGCTCCCGAACCTAATATCCTTTCCATTATAGATTGCTTTCTGCCTTGGTTTTTTCTTTACACCATCCAGTACCCTCAGGAAGGAAGTGAGAAGATTCCCGCTGGACTGTGCTCATTCGGCCATGTTTCCCCCCAGGCTGGTGGGCTTGAGTGAAAACAATGGTCGAACGTAGCATGCTCTTAGCGTATATGCCATTTAGACTCGCAAATCTTTGTATAACAGTCCGGACGTCAGCCGAGTGCTGGTGATCTACATTATAAGTGGAAACTAGCCTGTATATGTTAATCGCAAGCCCTGCTTTTTACTGGTGATATTATCTGCCTTGATACGACGAGGTATTAAACTGTTTCTCTCCCCACTGCGATCTCTGTTGCAGTTTGGGCAGTTTTTTACAAACATGGTGTAATGCAGGCTCATGCCTGGCCACCAGTACCGTGATTGTAATTCTTCCAGAGAATCTTTCAGTTTGAGGTGTCTGAGACCCTCGCCCATGTGTGCGTCTGCGATTAACAAGCTTCTCCTGTCCATGTTTGGAATCACTCTATCCCCCACTCCAGGGATTCGAGCAAAAGGGACGGAGTTTGCATCGATTATGTATGTATAATTGAGTGGATAGTTGATCGGTAACGCTGAGCAGTCGCCTTTTGATGACGTTTTCACCGCCAGCATTGTTTCACCGTCAATGTATTTTAATGTACGCTTTTTTCGATCTACGGGAGCCGGTATAGTGGCTGCCGCTGCGGCTGTTTCAGCCAATGAATACCCTACAACGTGAACGCCATCACGCTGATGACTCAGTGAGTGTGTCACGTGAGTCTTTGGTAGTTCTTTTTGTAAAAGAGCTATTTGTTCCCAGAGCAATTTCTGCTTTATTGGTGCATCTGTGTCATCTTTGTAACCGTTCTGAATCCATGTCTGCAAATGCTTGTTATATGCTTTGACGCAGTAATATGAATCTGACACTATAAGTGTCGGGAATTCGCGATCCGCATTATCTAGCTCCATTTTCAAAGCTATTATTTCAGTTTGTAGTTCTGAATTAGTTTCTACTGAGTGTGATTTTGTTAATAGGGGTCTTAGTTTACCTCCCCGCCACACTTCGTTTGTAATCTCACATGTGGGGTTGTATGCTTGTTCTCCCCAAACGGAGGGTTGAGCATGTCCGTCTGTATAAATTACACAGGCGTAATGTCTTAGAGGCAGAATGTCGATTGGCAGAGGATACGTCTTTTCATATTTTAGATTTTTTAATTCTTCTAGTTCTGGATCAAAGTAGTAGTATACTTTGTCCGTTGTGATTGAATTCACCCATTGTATCCATTCCGGATTCAATGTTGTTGTTGGTAAATTACACGGTGTTGTTAGTGCCTCAAAGGCTGATTCTGCTGTTCTGACTGTGATATGTCTACCGTCAGCTATCTCTTTTTCTCTAGCTATTGCGGTTTGAACTGCACAAATGATTTTTTCTGTATTACTGAATTTCTGTTCAGCTTCTGTGTACAAGTGTGATTTGAATGCAATTGGTACCTTTTCTCCCTCATTAGAGGTTAGGTATGTGAATCCGCATCTCCCTGGGATGACTCGAATCACAAGATTGCGTGTGTTATCACGTGTTTCTAATTTTGTTTTAATTAGCATGTCTGTTTGTAAGGATCTCAAAATTTCTGTGTGTGTTTGAGTCCAATTGGATCTTTTAAAGTCTGGTTTAATTAGATCATAAAGGGGTTTGACCCTTTCTGCGTAATTTGCAATGTATGTTCTTCCGAAATTTAGGAAGCCTAGAATTGACTGTAGGTTTTTTAGTGTTTTAGGAGCTTGGATTACGGCACATTTCTCTAGGAAATTGTCTGCCAGGCTTTTACCTTCACTTGATAACTCATATCCTAAGAATAGGACTGTCAGATGGGCAATTCTGGACTTTTTAAAGTTGAATTTGTAACCCTCTGCAGCGAACCCAAGTATTATGGTGTTCACTCTTTTCAAGTGAGTATCCAAGTCATCATCTGTTAAGTAAATGTCATCGACATAAGATAATGCTTCATCATCATATAGTTGTAGTAATTCTGTTACTCTCGCTGAGAATACCCCCGGGCTGTTCTTGTACCCCTGGGCTAACCGACAGAATTGCTTTTGAGAGCCATTTACTGAGAATGCAGTTAAATATCTGCTCTCTGGTGCTATGTTTTGACAAAAGAATCCATTGGAGATGTCCAAGGTTGTTTTGTATTTTTTGCGCACTATGTTATTCATTAGTGCAGCACTGTGTGAGTTTTGCACTGCAAAGGTTTTGCAACATGTGTTAAGGTGTCGGTAATCCAAAACTAGACGATATGAATTGTCTGGTTTGGAGACCGGAAACAAAGGATTGTTCATTTGTGAGGTGCAAGTTTCAATCACCCCCTGGTATTCTAGCTGATCTAGTATTTCATTTACCTGTTTTTTAGCTTCTTGCTTAATTGGGTACTGCCTTTGTGCAGTAGGTTGTGATTTTAACTGGATTTTGTGAGGAGGAGAATCCTCATCCCATCCTACATGATTTTTATATAAAGCAGGTGCTAAGGCCACTGCCCACTTTCTAGCAAGTGTATATTTTTTATGAATCGGGATTTGATTCGAGAAGGCCGGCATAATTACTTCTTCGCCATGAGGGCACTCCCTGACAAACTCTGGTGGCCAGTCTTTTTCAGCTAGAAGGATGTCATAACCCTTGGAGAGGTTATCCCAAAATAGTCCCCTTATTTTCCTAGTCTTATCTCCCTCTATACGTAATGTTATCTCGTATATCTTGTGGGGCTTGCTAACTCTGGTGTCTGCAGTTTCCACTTGAAGGTATTCATTCGTGTCCACTGTCTCCAGATGATTCATAAGGACTTTGCGAGCTATGCTCACTTCTGCTGCGCTGTCTAGCATTGTCTGAGCCCACTCTCCGTTTTTCAGTTGTGTCCTCAGTATTCTCGGCATTGTTAACTACCTTGATACTGGCTACCTTCTTTTTTGGAAATTGTAATTTCTTTTTTAGCTGAGCAGGTTCCTTGTCTTTGGACTTGGCGTGCTCTTCTCTTTGTTCTGATCGTCCTCTTCTTTCCGATTTCTGCGAGGAATTCTGAAAAGATTGAGAGGGACGTGTACCAATGTCTTGATATCTATCAGGTTTTTTAATATTATCCCTATTTCTAAGGTTATATCTTTTCCCAGAGGGGTCACTCTGGGGTGACCTGTGTCTCTGGTTCGGAGATTTCTCCCTTCGCCTAGGAGACCTTCCTCGGGACTGGAATTTCTTTTCTTTTGGATTGGATTGTTTGTTTCCATCCCAGTTCTTTTTTGGTGAATTATTATTAAAAACATTTTTTCTGGACTTTCAGTCAGTTGCGGTTTTACTGGTATTCCACCTAAACTGTCTCTACCTAGTTCTTCATAGGATTTTTCTATGATTCTGGCAATTTCAGCAGGTTGGTCTGCTATATCTGTCTCTTTTAACCTCTGGCGGATTGCCACGTTTGCTGCTTCACCTTTTATATTGGCTAGTAATATAGCCGAGACCTGCTTGAAGTCTTTCAGTAATTTCATACCAAGAGTTAAAGCTGGTTCTGGACCGTATTCATCTTGAATTTGTTTTAGCACATCTGGTATTACCGAAATGGATGGAACACCGTGCGTTTTTGTGTAGATTGAAGCAAAGACTGTACCCCAAGTGTCACAGTCCTCTATGTGTGGTGCGATTCCCATTGGGAGACATATAGTCAGAATCCTGTGTTTTTCTATCGGGGTGGTGTCAGGAAACACCGCCTCTATTTGGGTGATTTTCTGTGCCAACCAGAATGGTATTTGTTCCCGTTTAGCCGGAACTTTACCTAGGCAGGATTGGATGTTCTGTGGTGTAATTTTATTTGTGTTCCCCTGGTGAGGGGTCAGCTGTGGTAGTTTAATCGCTGGCTGAATTGTTGAAGTCCGCATTACATACTGAACTAATTGTCTATGAATTTTTAGTAATTGTTTTAGCTGTATTAACAGCTCTCCTGTAGACATTCCTTCGATGTCTGGGTGAGGTGTGTATCCGGCTAAGACCGGCCACGTTGCTCCTGGTCTACCTAAAGGACCGAGCCTTGTAATGTGATTGTTATGTATTAGGGCGCCATCAAATAAGAGCAAATGCTCTTGGAATTTGAGTGGTACTTCCACCTCCTCGAAAGGAGTGTAAATGTCAGGTGGTACCTCTATTTTGTAATAGTGGAAGTACTTTGTTACAGCATTTGCTGCTGGAAAATGTATCCATGAATAGTATACCTCTGTCTGCCGATATTCGTGTGCCTCAATTACGAATATGACTGTACCACCTCTAGGTGTCAGTCCATTTTCTATAAGTTTTAAGGTTATAGATCTCCTTTTGCTGACCGGAATGAGTATTATATCTGCGTCTGCATCCTTTAGTGCAGTATCTGCTGCTGCTATTTCAGCTGCTAATCTAACTGCCTCTCTTTCTTCATCACTTTCTGACATTTTACTGTCAGGATGGTTATTTTGTTTGTTTGCAGATCAGGTTTCTTATGGAACAGAGATTAGATGCACAATATTTTGGAACAGTGTATCCTTCAACGTTGACTGTACCAAGAACCATACATAGGAGTTCCCTCCTGTGCGGTTTTGGAGGATATTACCTTTCACCCACTCCAGACATCTTTGGAGTATTTGGGAAAAGGGGTCTGAGTGAGCAAGCACGACTGAGTTACTCTAAATGTCTTACGTTAGTTTTATCGCCCTTTCCAAACGCGTTGGGCGCCATGTAGTGTAGTTCCTATTTTCCCAATAGGCTCTGCGCATTGGAATAGTACCTACAGCAGTAAAGGCCTAGGCCAGACGTTAACTAGGTCTACTACTGTCGATACTAGACTTAAGTTTTGGGTTTGCCAGCGTAGCTCAGAGTTCGCTAGAAACTTTCTCGAATGTTCAGGAAAGGATTAACTCCCCTGATTAGACAAGAAGGGATTTAGTTTCTGACAACCATAGAACATGACAACTTTGCTCTCCCCTAATCAAGAGTCAATCTCAAGAGTCGTGTGAGCACAAGGCAATTATTTTACTCAGTCAGTACGTGCATTCTTAGTCTCATCAGATTGTAGAGAAAAGGAAGAGACAGGCGTGTTCAATAAAAAGGTGTTATTTATTGATCAGTCTCTTTTCTCGTACAAGAGAAATGGATCGATATTATTGCAATACTTATAGTTAAGTAAAGTGCATACATTAAAAGCAATAGTATAAAATAATACTGTAAAAACATTGATATGGTTTCTGAGCCATATGATGTTTAAAATGATTAAAATATATTTACATACACATATACATTTGACTAAACGTACTCAACTGGTGTTTCTAAATACGCCTACCCCGTGTACCTGACCTAAGTCTAATGCGTGGGCGAAAATAGAAAGTTACAGTTTAAGTTAAGTTTGTTTTTGCCAAGTGAATAACTAAAGAATTCTCTGTGAGGGGTTATTCAGTTCTGTACCTGGAATTTAGGATGAATGAGGAATGGTATCTCTTTCTCTGCTCTCGATATTCCAGGCTGCCTGCGAGGGCTGCGCGAAAGCGCCGGTGCTGGGTCTCTCGGCTTGAGATAGCAGCGCGTCTCTCAGCGCGTCAGGAAGGCGGGGCTGCTGCCAGCGGGGTCTGCTTCTGCTCTCGGCTTCAGCAAGTATGGCTGCTCCGTCTCGTCACCACGCGTGAGTTTGCATAGGGCAAGATCGGCAATATTTATACCTTAAAGGTGCCGAGATTGACGTAAGGATGGACATAGATACGTCAATAAAGATGTCATACGACTTGCTCGTTAGCACATTCTTTTACTGAAATTCTCTGTGAAATCAAAACAATGGCCGCACGGATTTTCCAGGTTGTCATAGGTTTGATTTGTTATGAGAACGTCGTATGCCTTATCAGGGGCTGGAGGAATGTCGCTTGTCTAATTAGATCTCAAGCGTTATGACCTAATCAGATAACACGTTCCTGTGCCGTAGTGTGACTGCGTCAGATAACGGTATCTGCATCATGGGGGCTGTTCTTGCCTCATGGGCTGACTGTTAGTTAACTTGATAGTTAGTTTAACCAGAATAGGGTCAGGAATAGGGGGATCGATTCAGAACCTATAGGAATACATGACAATTCATTCAACCCTGTCCTGGGATCTGGGCCTAAATCCAAGTATGGGCGAAATGCGAGAATTCACGATCCGCATAATCCGCGAATTCGTGCGAATTTGCGGATTTTTTTTGTTTGCGTGTTCGTGGGTTTTTTTGCGTATTCGCGGACCGCTTGCAGCGCACCGAGTGCGAAGTTGCCCATGCGGTCGTACATGGGCGCCGCCATCTTGTGTGCGTTGTGTATTTCCGTTTCCGGCCGCTATTGGCAATTTTGCGTTGTGTGCGGCGCGCTATTACGAGTTTGTGTGTGTTTTTGCGTGCTCGCGTGGGAAATATCGCGCAAACTTACCCACGCGGTCTTCAATGGGCACGGCCATCTTGTTTTTCATTCATTGCTATGGTTCTGGGCATGGGTTTTCTATCCCCTTTTAATCTTTGCAATCCTTTGTTTCTTTGAACTTTTTTTTGCTCATTATCTATCTCTCTATTTGTCTAGATCTATATTTTGTGTTTTTTTCAACTTTTTGTTACTTTAATAACTACTTTTTTTGTTTAGCTCTCTCTTTTATTTTAGTTATTTTTCCCCCCCTATTCTTTTCTTCTTTCTGCCAGGACCATGGCAAAGGGAGCTGGCAAGTCAAAGGGGAAGGGTCCCGCACCCCTTTGCGGGCGATTGAGGGGAGTGGATGTAGTGGCCAGGGAGGTTTTTACCGCGGTGGAGGTGGCCACCATGATATTTTTTGTTCAGCGCCACCTCCCTAAGACCGTGGCAGCAGGGGGCAGGCCCGGTCAAGGGTATGGCCTCCGGGAGCGTCAGCAGCGGTGGGATAAGGTGTGCAGGGCCATGCGGAGGGAGTCGGGGGTCCGGCACACCTACGACCAAGCAATGCACCTGTGGGCCGACTTCCTCGACCGGGAGCAGGACCTGCTCCACCTGCTAGGTGTGGAGATCCCTGGCCTTGGTGAGTAGCTATTTAATAACTACTTTGTATTCTTCTGCTCTGTGTTATATTGCTAATATATGTTTTTCCCTAAGAGCAAGAATGCTGCCTATTTGATTACATTGCAGGTAAAATAGTGTTTAAATAGCTTCTGTGATTGCAGGTTCTCGCCTCCTCTGTGGCGTTGCTACTATGCTTACTTGTTTGCAACTTTGTGCTCATTTGGCCTGAGAATATGTATGAGGGTAGTACTTTATAGAACTGTGTAATGCTAGAGAGACTAGAGACTCAAGTCTAGTCCTTCCTTTGTACTCCTGATGCCACTAAGAAGAAGAGATAGTGATTGATTGATAGGGTGAGTATATTATGACTTGTTATTAGTAGTGCTGGCAGTCGTAGTAGAACCTTTTTGTTGTTGGTTTAGTTAGTGATTTACATAACTTTCCAAGTAGACGGTCTGCGAATCCAGCAATACTGTACTAGTAGTATCCTCCTAGTTGACGAGATCAGATAGGTTAATACATGTAGTGCAATTGTTGCTAATTTGTTTCCCCGAGATAATTTTAGATTGTGGTCAAAGAAATCAAATATTTCAAAAAAACAATCATCCATGTTGTGTTTCTTTATTTAATGATCATCAGCACCTCCCAGGGGCAAGGCGACTAGCACCATTGAGACTCCGGTGGAAGAAGGTGGACAGTCACAGGATCGGTCCCTTGCAGGCTCTTCTGCGGGCCCCAGTAAGTTGTTCTATTGTTATATTAATACTTATACTTCCCTAACTTTTACAGCTCCTATTCATTACAAACTGTTTCCTAATTCTATTTTTTACAGAATAGTCTTTGATCTTCTTCTAACCTAGACTACTTTCTACATTCTTATCCTGCCTCGACCATCACTCTCTGTGCTTCTACTATTTACTAACCCTGGGCGGAGAACTACGCTCCGCTCGCGGAGTTTGCGAATTTTCTGCAACTTCGCGCTTCGCAGTGAGCGTGAAGTTGTCGACTACTTCGCAATCTGCAGCGCAGCGTAGTAGTTTTTCTTCCTTGCGCGCTCAATAGCATTCTCACGTGCGTGGTAATGACTTACCGTGGTTCTGCGTTTGCTTTCTCGCTTTTCTCTCCCGGTTGCGTTCGCTACGATGTTTGGAATCCGGCCACACAATCCCATGCGACTGTGAGAATGCGATAACGTCATTCCGATGCGCGAACACGTCATTAGGACGCGCGATCTTCCTTGCGGCGCAATGTTGGTAAGATCACGTTTCCGAACACGCAGAAACTGCAATCTGGCACAGAATATCTCTCGAGCATGTTAAAACCTTCTAAAAAATGATCATTTTGCTCAGGAAAACCCCTCAGATTGTGATTTGGCTGTATTATTTTGGGCAAGGAGTCCTCTTTTTGTTTCTACTCTTTTTTTCAAGAGAAAGGAAGTGCCCCTGAGTCTCCAACGTCCTGTTCCTGTCCACCAGGCTCCTCCCAGTTCTTTGTCCATGTGGTGTTCACTTTCATTTGGATTTGGAGCTGGAAGGATCACTCTTTGTGTATGTCTGCTGCATCATAGCATTTGATTGGATTTATTGAGGACTTTTGGATTTGAACTTTTCCTTTTACAAGTAAGTTTGAGAATTGAGAATTGGTGTACTGTAAATGTTTGTTTGGTTTTTTTTTTTTTTTAACTACAGTTTTCTGTGCTTCTCAATCTTTCTTAAAAATTATTATTGAGGGAGGCCAGTACATTCATGAGGGGCCAAGGTGTATGTCTTCCAAATTTTATCCAGTAGGCGTAGTGCAGGGGTCTCCAAACCAGTCCTGGTGGGTCGGATCCATGCCAGATTTTTTGGATATCCCCATTGAGATACATGTAGTAATTTTAAAACTCTGGCATGGATCCGGCCCTTCAGGACCGGTTTGGAGACCCCTGGCCTAGAGGTACCCACGGGTCCAAACATGTTTCTGTGGTGTCTGTCAAACATCATGGATGGCATTGAATTCAATTGCAAACTCTGTTGTAGTGGAATTTCAGTTTTTTGTGTGTAATTAGGTAACCCTAGTAGTTCATGTAGTTAGTGTAGGCCTGCTTGAGTTCATTTACCTTCTGTGGGTGGCTTGGCCAGGTGGTGCCGACCATTTTGTGTTGTAAGCCACTGTGCTTTTGCCATAGGCCTCCAAGCTTGTGGCCTACTCTGACAGGAGGCCCAAGGGTACTACTAGAGTCATCATCATGGGTGCATGAAAGTTGATCAACTGTTATTGTGGTGTTTAAGTTGTAAGTGTAACTTCATGTACGTGATGGATGGCTTTGGGTTGATTAGCAAAATGTGTTTTTGGTGTTGAATTGCATGTTTTGGGTGTGTGTTGAATAATATGGCTTTTTCTGCGCACTAGGTAACCCTAGAATTCAGCTTGCATAGTTTTGGTAAATTTGCACAGTGCGACAACGCAACCTTACAGTTTTTTGTCTTCTTTGCGCACTCAATGTGCGTGCTCGGGCACGCGATAACGACGTTTTGTACAATTCGCGCTGCCAAACAAGCCGAATTTGAAATCCCGCGAGCAATATGTCTATAGTTGCATAAAACCTTCTCCAAAATGTTGATGCTGTTCATTTTGCTAAAGAAACTCCTCGGGTTGTCATTTGGTTGTAGTTTTTGGAGCATGGATCACTTACTCTTTCTGTCCTCTACGTACTTTGTTGTTTGAGGGTGGCCTGACCATGTGGATGGCGGGGCGGCCATTTTGTGAAGCCAAGCATTGTCCTTTTGCCATAGGCATGTATTGTCTGTCTTCTCTTTCTTTTCATGTTGTTGGGGGTGGCCAGGCCATGTGGGGGCGGCCATTTTGTGTGACCTTCCATCGTGCTTTTGTCGCAGGCCTACAGACTTGTGCGATTTCTTCTGCCAGTAGGCCTAGGGTCCCAGAGGTAGTCAGCGGGGGTGCTTGATGTAGCGGTTTCCATTTTGTCTGTTGAATTTAACATCATTTAGGGCATGGATGGCAATGCATTGAATTTCCAAATGTGGTGTTTGGGGTGTAGTTAACTTTTTGGGTGTGTGTAAAAAACTGTAAATGCCTTTGTTGTATGTGTTGTTGTTGTGTAACTTTCAAACCTTTTAGACATGGGGATTTTCTTTTTTTGCATTAAACTGTGATGTGTAACAGGCATCCTCCTTTTTCTGGCCATATAGGAGTATAGATAGACCTGCTTTAGTTTATTTAAATTGTATGTACTTTCTTGTTGGTGGGCTGACCATGGGGCTGGTGCCCATTTCCATTTGGTGAAGCCATGCATTTTGCTTTTCCCATAGGTCTGTTTTGTCTGTTTTTTATTCCTTTCTTATTTTTGTATTCCTTTTCTTACTTTTTTTGTGACCGCCTGTCCATGTCGTGGCGGCCATTTTCTGGTACTAGTAGCCACTGTGTTTTTGCCATAGGCCTTCAAGCTTGTGGCCTACTCTGCCAGTAGGCCCAAGGGTACTACTAGAGTCATCATCATGGGTGCATGAAAGTTGATCAACTGTTATTGTGGTGTTTAAGTTGTATGTGTTACATCATGTACGTCATGGATGGCTTTGGATTGATTAGCAAAATGTGTTTGTGGTGTTGAATTGCAGGTTTTGGGTGTGTGTTAAATAATATGGCTTTTTCTGCGCACTAGGTAACCCTAGAATTCAGCTCGCACAGTTTTGGTAACTTTGCACAGCGCGACAACGTGACCTTACAGTTTTTGTCTTCTTTTCGCGCTGAATTTGAGTGCTCGGGCACGCGATAACAGCGTTTTGTACAATTTGCGCTGCCGAACACGCTGAATTTGCAATCTCGCGAGCAATATGTCTCGAGTTGCATAAAACCTTCTCGAAAATGTTGATGCTGTTCATTTTGCTAAAGAAACTCCTCAGGTTGTCATTTGGTTGTAGTTTTTGGAGCATGGACCACTTACTGTTTCTGTCCTCTATGTACTTTGTTGTTTGAGGGTGGCCTGACCATGTGGGTAGCGGGGCAGCCATTTTGTGAAGCCAAGCATTGTCCTTTTGCCATAGGCATGTATTGTCTGTCTTCTCTTTCTTTTTATGTTGTTGGGGTGGCCAGGCCATGTGGGGGTGGCCATTTTGTGTGACCTTCCATCGTGCTTTTGTCGCAGGCCTACAAACTTGTGATTTCTTCTGCCAGTAGGCCTAGAGTCCCAGAGGTAGTCAGCGGGGGTGCTTGATGTAGCGGTTTCCATTTTGTCTGTTGAATTTAACATCATTCAGGGCATGGATGGCAATGCATTGAATTTCCAAATGTGGTGTTTGGGGTGTAGTTAACTTTTTGGGTGTTTGTAAAAAACTGTAAATGCCTTTGTTGTATGTGTTGTTGTGTAACTTTCAAACCTTTTAGCCATGGGGATTTTCTTGTTTGCATGAAGCTGTGACGTGTAACAGGCATCTTCCTTTTTCTGGCCATATAGGGATATAGGCCTGCTTGATTTTATTGTTTTCTGGCCTTTACCCATGTGCCTGTGATGAGTGCCCATGTGGCTGGAGCTGTGGTGGTGGTAGTAGTAGTGTGCTGTTTTGTTTTTGACAAATTGGCCTGTGTCTTGCCATTGTTCCTGTTGGCTTACTGTTCACATCCCCATTGCTATCTGCTGCAGGTCACTGATGCTGCAACCATCCAAAATGATGCACACATTAAGGATAAACAAGTTCCACTTCCACTACATTTGCATTTTAGTTCTTTGCTATTCTTACTCTTACTGAGTGTACTAATACTTCTGGTAATAATTAAAATTAAACCAAAAAAAATCCACATTCGACTGATGTTATTCTGCCTTCTTTGCTTGTAGGTGCACACAAGACTGAAGAGGAGGTGTCTGTCATCATTCATCGCCTGTTCTACTGCCAGACGGACGTCCTTCTATACTACGTCACGTGTGGTGTGACTCACCTGACCAGACATCATTCTCAGCAACTTGTGGAACTGAGTGCTGCTGCTGACATCTGAAGATAGGCCCAAAGAAAGCAGGTACGAGGTCCTCCAAGACCAAGAAAGTTGCTGAGAAGAAGGAAGAACAGAAGAAGGAAGTGACACTTAAGTCTGGTGTTGACCCGAAAACCTTTTTTGGGAAAAAAAGTACGCCTGCAGCAGCGGTGACCGGGGTGCAAGCTGGGGCCAGCACCTCCGCATCAGTGGGCCCAAGCCACCAACCCAGGCCCAAGCAGATGAGTGGGGAAGAGGTAGCCAGCCTAATGGTGGAAAGCAGTGATAATGAGCCTGACCTAAACTTATCGCTATCTCAAAGTAGTACACAATCCACGCAAGAGGGAACACAGCAGAAAAGTGGTGAACAACAACCACCGCCCGCAATAGTAGATGTTCCAAAACAGCATCCACAACCACCGCACGCAATAGTAGATGTTCAACCAGAGTCACCGCCCGCAATAGTAGTTGATCAACACCCACCGCCCGCAATAGTAGATGCTCAACGAAAAGAACAACCACAACCACCGCCTGCAATAGTATTTGTTCCACAACCACCGCCCGCAATAGTAGATGTTCAACGAAAACAACAACCACAACCACCGCCTGCAATAGTAGTTGTTCAACAACTACCACCCGCAATAGTAGTTGTTGTTCCTCCCAAAGTCGGGGCAGTTCAGGAAATTGAGCCTGATGCAGAGCAAGAAGAAGAGGGAGCACCTCATGCAGGAGATCTATTGTTTTCCAAATCCCCACCAAGGAAAAGGAGGGTTAGTCCATCGAGTTCTTCGCCAAGCATCCCTTCTGATGATCTTGATCTCAATTGGGAGCCACAACAATCTGAGCATGAGAGGGAGAGACATCCCAAGAAGACCAGGCTAGGGAAAAGGAAGTTTCCAGGAAGCCTTACACTTATGGAGTGCGATGTTGAACAGCCGGATAATGATGGTGATCACGAGTCATACCCAGTCATCACAAGCATTACTCCTGGGCCTGAGGACATGGGGAACAACATTTTTACCCTATAGAGAATGGTTGCGACTAGTAGGGATGTAGCACGCATACCTCCAACATAGGCCACACCCAAACTACCTCCAGCTTCCATTTTTACATTTGCACAGGGCCGGCAGCGTCCTACATCCAGCACAAGTTCCCCCTCAGCAGAAGTAGGTAGTGGTACTACTGCGCAGCCACAAAGTGAAATTCAACACACAACCTCCAGTTCATCCGGCATTGGAAGTGGCACCTCTAGCAGGAGACAAAAGTTAAGCTCCCCAGTGTGGGACTTCTTTACAGTTAGCGCAAATGAGGACAACATTGCTATATGCTCCATTTGTCATTCCTCTGTTAGTCGTGGTAAGCTTGGTACAAACTATGGTACCGGAGGCCGAATGACCCATTTGAAAATTCACCACGCAATCAAGTGGGAGGACCACCTATGTAGCACAAAAGCAGGAACCATTAATGTTGGTGGGGAAGTAGTAGAAGGTCCACTCACGGTCGAACAGGAAGAAGAGGGAGACATTCTATCTGGTAGTGGCACACAAAGTACCCCTGTCCCCAGCACTGCAGTGGTAGAGCCCACATCCTCCGCATCAGCAACATCTCAGTGGCACCAGAGTAAGAGTAACCCGGAGACACCAAGGGTGCAAAGTCTGTGACGCGAAGTACTGCATCGAGCATAACTGAAAGAAATACCAAGCAGCGTACCATTCTTAGCATGTTTAGGGAGGAGGGAAAGTACGAGTGCAACCACCCAATAGCACATTTGTACAATGCTAAGCTTGCTAAAATGTTAGCACTGGACCTTCTCTCTTTTTCTTTTGTTGAAGGGGTGGTTTTCCTGGAATTTGTGACAACCATCTGTCCAAAATGGAATGTTCCCAGCCGCTACTATTTTGCCAGAGTTGCTGTTCCAGCACTACACCACGACGTGCTGGAATTGCTTGGAAAAGCCTTGCAGCAGAGTGCTGTTCATAGTGTCCACCTGACAACAGACATGTGGACCAGTTGGCAAGCCACTGATTACATGTGCATCACTGCACACTGGATCTCTTGTTCAGTTGTTAGAGACAAGTATCTGCAGGCATTGACACTGTTGAGATTTTTAATGATACTCGCAGACATGCAACTGTAGCCATGTTTGCTATGGAGAAATCGCATACTGCTGCAAACATTTTGGCTGAGTTTAACAGCAAGGTCTTTGAATGTCTGCGACCAAGAGGCCTTAACATTGGTTTTGTTGCCACTGACAATGGCAGTAATGTAGTTAAGGCCATGCAAGATGGTCGCTATTTCAGGGTCCCGTGTTTGGCACACTGCATTAACATTGTTGTTCAAGACTTTCTGAAAAATGAAAGCAAAGTCAGCAACTTACTGACCATTGCAGAAGAATCTGCACTCATTTCAACTATTCTTTTAAAGCCCGGAAACAGCTACGGGTCATTCAACGTGAGTATAAAATGCCAGTCAAACTACTCATCCAGAAGGCCCCAACACGTTGGAACTCTACTTATTACATGCATAATCGGCTGTTTGAGCAGTACATACCACTTAATACTTATTTCATGACAAGAAGATCAGGGGATCCTACTGTTATTAAAGCCATGACCGTAGAGATGTGGCTTTGGTACCTCATTAAATGCCTGACAGAGATGCTACTTCCTTTTGAGGTCTTCACACGTGCAGTCAGCATGGAGGACTGCACTATGGGCCAAGCTATCCAATTGTTGTACATGCTAGAGCAAGAGCTGAAGGAGGTGTCTGAAACATACGAAGGTGTTGAAGGAAAACTTGAAGCATGTAATTTGGCGAAGGCCTTAGCCGGCCGCTTATCTGAGAATACAAGGATTCAAAATAAGACTGAGTCACTTCAACATTACATTACTGCCACAATTTTGGATCCACGGTACAAATTATTTGTGAACAGTAATGCAGTAATTCCTTTTTCAGAAGGGGATGTTGCCAAGTACAAAACTGTAATAGCCGAGGAAGCCACTGATTTAGAAAATGAATGGCTCTCAATTAGAGGCCTGCCAGTGCCAGCCCAGGACAGTGCAAGTTCTACTGAGCATCCTACAGAGTCAAGTTCTTCTTTACAGCATGAGAGCAGTGCGTTTGGTCCCCAGCAGTCACCAACACTACCAATAACAACAACAGCACCAACAGGACCTGTTTCATCAGACACAACCAAAAAAATAGCTGCTTGGTTTCTACAGAAAGGGATGGGTAAGTCCGTTGCTGTCGCAAAGCCAAAAGAGGGCAACGAAACCGGAGCACCACTGAACATAGAGCGGATGGTCCAGGCCTATCTGGATGACACAACAGAGGTGTTCATGGAGCAAAGCCCATTGGTATATTGGTATAGGAAAATAAGCCAATGGCCAGTGCTCAGGAGGCTGGCGATAAAGTATCTGGCTTGCCCTGTTGCAATTGTCTCTTCTGAGTGTGTTTTCAGTGCTGCTGGTGCCATTGTAACTGTGAAAAGGACCAGTCTCTCGCCCAAAAGCGTGGAGAGGTTAACCATGATCAAAATGAATCAGCACTTCATACCACCAGACTACAAAATACGTGAATCACAGCTGGAAGAGCAGAGCGAGTCGGAAGACATAACTAGTGGGTTACATGACCTACTTCTGTCAGAAAAACCACCAGGTTTGAGGACAAGCTCCTCTTCCCTGACAACTAGGCTTTTAAATTGTTACATTCTCCCTTCCTTTATTTGTGTGTATATCTGTCTTTCTGGTTCAAACTTCAAAACCAACACCATCCTTTCTCTTACTTTTAATTACCTATTGGAGTTGCACATCTGTGCATTTAACTGTGCACTCCACTCCTCAGAGTCCTGCTCCATCTTCCTGACTCACCCTAAATACATTTCCATCTTGCCATACATTGGATGGAGATGGAGAATAGTATATTAATTTAGCCTCTAACAGTCCCTCCATAACAAGTGAAACGTACGTGACTATAGCCATCTTCTGTTTTGTTTCTAATCTGAAACTCATCACTGTCTTAAGGCTACCACCTCTGTCTGCAGGCATACACAACTCTTCACTGTCAGAACTTGAGCAGGTCTCCAAAATTAAAGTAAACTTGTCATCACTTTTAGAAGGCTCTGCTGCATCTGTGATCTGACAGCCACAGAGAAGAGCAAGACAGGTATATGAAATGAATGATGACATATTTTGCATTGGATGCTTGCTGACTCTGAGCAAATGTGCATGAAGTAAACTATACTAGTAGTTTAATATAATAACAAAGTACGTGTGTCTCAAGTGATGGTCAATGTTTCCATGTTGTTTAATAATATGTATCCAATTGTACTCCTACTACTGCAGGTGCAGTCTAGACTTAATCGTAGTCACTCACTACAGACTGAGTTGCTGTTGGTGGTCTGTTGGACAACACGTACATGTGCCACACGGGATGATGATGACCACCATACCATCTTTGCGCGCTGTCAGTCAGTTTGATCTGAGATGATTGATGGAATATGTTCAGGAAGTGGAATACAAGGTAAACCAATCAACAAGAACCACAGCAGACCCAGGCTACATGTTTGTGCAGTGGTGGAATAGAATAGTGGTATGATTGACTGACAATGGTGCATTGATTTAATCACTTGATTTGGAAAATGCTAGGTTTCTCTATATGCCTTTTGTCTGGAACTGTGAAAAATGTGTGTGAATGGAGTTTGGGCCACAGACTCACGGCCCGGTGTTGTGTTGTGGTCCTCCTGTGACTGTTCTGTGCTGGCTCCTATCTTGTTGTTCTTTTCGATGACTGCTGTGCAACTAGAAGAGTAGAGTTACACAATGTATCCAAGCCGCCTCAGTCTGAAAGTCTTCTCGATCACGAGTCTTGTCTTTTTTGCACTACACTGTAATTGATTTTTATGTTTTCATTCAGTTAACCTATTTTGTAATACCCCATTTCTTTTTCCATCAACACTTACAGACCGGCCTTTTAACCAGTGCTATTATACTTGGAGCAACAACTTACACTTACCTTACCAATCCTCCTCATCAGCCAGCCAGAGGCGCCCAAGAATGATATTCAGTCACAGTGTCCATGGAAGGGAGGACAAAGATGAATGACGAGATACAACATACATTTGGACCTGGATAATACTTTAACTTTAGTATCATTTTCGTAATTATTTTTTATTCCTTTTTCCGCTTCCTTTATTTTACGCTTGTGTTTGGTAATTGATTGTTCACTTAAACTATTTCTCAGTTTTCTTTGCTAGCTTTCAGCCAGCTACAGCAGGTATTACAGTTTCTCAGAGGGCATACAGCCTAGGCAAAAGTCATATTCATATCATATATAAGAAATACTTCCTTTGAATTGTTTAGTAGTAGTTAAATACCGCTCATTATATATTATTAACCATCAAGTTATAACTTATCTTCATCATGCATGCATTTCCTTTTTCTTACTTAACTTTAGATTTATTGGGTAGTAGTGGATCATCAATCATCGTCTTCATTGTTTTGCTTTTGTTGTCTCCATGCGTACTGTTTTTCTTTGTCAAACCTTTCTCCAAACCCCCATTTCCATCCATTCATCAAACCCTAACCCTCTTCCCCCGGGCTGTGTGGTTTTATATTGAGGTGTGATGTTACTACATTAAATCTACACCAACAGTTGATTACATGCTTGCTGCGGCAGATGTGGTGAAAGCAACACTAATGAAATCAAATGTCAACGAGGCAGGGCGAGGATCTTCTTCTGCTTGCCCACCCAAGCTCACTGTATATACTAGTATACAAGGCATTTAATTTCCCAAAGGGACCCAACAAATAAATTGAAATAATTGGTGGCATTGTTTGAATTTAATTTTACAGCATTTAAGTTTACGAATTAGGATTGTGTTTTAGTGACTCCTTCAACACAACTACAGTTATCTTCTTGTACTTGGCAGTCCCCGACACCATTGATTTCTTTGAGTTTAGCAGTTGCAATATTGTTTTTATTTTTTTGTCAGTCTTATGTACTGTACTTTTCTACTTCTCCCACATTCTCTCTCAGGCAAATGACTGTCTCTTTGTTTTTGTTTGCCAATGGTAGTGCCAGTGTCTAGTCTACTACTACCATCACACAACCACAGCATATTCTCCGTTGTCTTGGGAAACCATGCAGCCCTTGCGGATCCGAAGTTAATCATCATCAATCACAGGTAAGAAGAGAAGTTTGCTGAGAGGTATAATGGAGGAGAGACTGGTAGTACTAATAGGACAAATACAACTCAGTAAGGGGTACCGCATCTATCTGTTTGCATGTTACACATGTGGTCAATTAATAAATTATTTAAATCAAACACTGGCCGCTGCCCTGCATCTAGAGTAAACCTTGTGACATACAACAGTAACCCTACCACAAAACAACATCATATGTGTACGTTGAAAATAAATAACATTTATTCATGTATATAAAAAAAATCCTCCAAGTCCTATCCCACCCTTATCCCCACCCTAACCCCAACCAATGTCCAAGTCCAAAGAATGTCCCACAAAAATAACCCCAACACCCAACAAAAGCATTAAAAAAGGGGCAAATGAACAGGGTCCATTACAATCGGCGGGCTTTGAGGTGTTTGTCCACTATTATTCTGACGCGCTCCTCTAATTGGTCCTCCAGCTTTGCCACCGGGAGGAGAAGTTGTTGCCGAAATGCACAGCACCTACATTTGCATCCATGAAGTGGGGGGGGCGGCAGATGTTGTGAAATGCCGGCGGTGAGCGGCTACCTGACCAGGTGAGGCCTGGCTGGGGCCTGGGGCATTGGAAGAGGCAGCAGCTGTTGCCGCCGCGTATTCCTCCTCCTCCTCGGCCTCAGCCACCAGCCTGCAGTACTCATCCACAATGGCCTGCAGTTTCCTTTTCCGGGCCCTGGCTGCCAACTCCTACCGTGATGGTTTTTGGGAAGGAGAATGAGTATCTATAAAAAAGAAACAGAATTGTAACTGAAACTCTTCAAAAATAATTCAACACATAGTGGCATAGTAGCACTAGCAAGCGCAGTACATACAATTGGTGGCAACTTTTAGTATCTATCTAATCTATCCTCCTGCTTCCCCTGCCTGTAACATTTGTTGAAGTTTTTTTTTCCGGCATTATACTTGCCCTAGTACTATGGATGGACTTCAGTACACAGAAGAACACCAGTCTTTTTTGTATCTCCTTTAATATTTCCAAAGTAAGACTCTGCTTCCAGTGACAGTCTCCACCTATGATGAATACAATACATCCAGGGGGCATCCATCCATTAAAAGTAAATATCTATCATTCTTTATTATCGCCTTAGCTGGTTTCACTTTCACCAACAATCACCCATGCGTCCACTCCTTCCTTGCCTTGGATTTGATTGACACAAACTCCGCTCATTATTCTTGCTAACCACTATATCCATGCACCCATATTGTTTTGCCCAACCAGGCATGCATCTTCTTTCACCTTCCAGTTCTACCCATCCTTCAAAAACCCATGAATCGGATTCATATCAGCCACGTGCCTGAACCTTCCAAAGTATCCTTCTATGGTAGTCTTATTACATCTCTTTTGTCCTTCCTCCTTCCACCATAGTTCATTTCTTTTCCTTTTTGTTCAACACATCCCTCAAGGTCATCTGATCTGTCTTTTAGTCTTCTCCATAACTTTCACAGCTGAGTTGGAGTATGATAGAAGAGGCCTTGTTTACTCAACTCACGCTGGTAATGCTGCAAAGGGTTTCTTCTTCAACCATTGTATATTGTCCAGTACAACTTCAAATTCATACTTTCTTAATAAGTCTCATAGTGTGATGTATTCCTATAGGTTCTGTATCGATCCCCCTATTCCTGACCCTATTTTGGTTAACAAGTTAACTAGCAGCCATCCCATGAGGCAGAAAACCCCCATGATGCAGGAACCGTTATCTGATAAAGCCACACTACGGCATAGGAACGTGTTATCTGATTAGGTCATAACGCTTGCCATCTAATTAGAAAAGCGATATTCCTCCAGCCCCTGATAAGGCATACGGAGTTCTCAAAACAAATCAAACCTATGACAACCTGGGAAAAACCCTGCGGCCATTGTTTTGATTTCACCGAGAACTTCAGCAAAAGAATGTGCTAACGACCTGGTCGTATGACATCCTTATTGACGTATCTATGTCCATCCTTACGTCAATCTCGGCACCTTAAAGGTATAAATATTACCGATATTGCCCTATGCAAACACACGCGGTGGTGACGAGATCGGAGCAGCCAGACTTGCCGAAGCCCAGAGCAGAGCAGACCCCGCTGGCGCAGCCCCGCCTTCCTGATGCGCTGAGAACGAGACGCTGCCTTTCTCCTGCCGAGAAATCCAGCTCCGGCGCTTCCGGGTAGCCCTCGCAGGCAGCCTGGGATATCGAGACCAGAGACGAGAGATACCATCCCCCATCCATCCTAGATTCCAGGTACAGAACTGAATAACCCCTCACAGAGAATTCTTTAGTCAGTCACTTGGCAAAACAAACTTAACTTAAACTGTAACTTTCTATTTCCGCCCACGCATTAGACTTAGGTCAGGTACACGGGGTAGGCGTAGTTAGAAACACCAGTTGAGTACGATTAGTCAAATGTATATGTGTATGTAATATATCTTATTCATTTTAAACCTTCATATGGCTTAGAAACCATATCAATGTTTTTACAGTATTATTTTATACTTCTGCTTTTAATGTATGCACTTTACTTAACCATAAGTATTGCAATAATATCGATCCATTTCTCTTGTATGAGAAAAGAGACTGATCAATAAATAACATCTTTTATTGAACACGCCCGTCTCTTCCTTTTCTCTACAATCTGATGAGACTAAGAATGCACGTACTGACTGAGTAAAATAAATTGCCTTTTGTTCACACGACTCTCGAGATACACTCTTGATTAGGGGAGAGCAAAGTTGTCATGTTCTATGGTTGTCAGAAACTAAATCCCTTCTTGTCTATCCAGGGAGGTTCAACTCCTCCTTGCCTATTCGAGAAAGTTTCTAGTGAACTCTGAGCTAGCTGGCAAACCCAAAACTTTAAGTCTAATATCGACAGTAGTAGACCTAGTTAACGTCTGGTCTAGGCCTATACTATTGAAGGTATTATTCCAATGCGCAGAGCCTATTGGGATAATAGGAACTACACTACATGGCGCCCAACGTGTTTGGAAGGGCGATAAAACTAACGTAAGACATTTAGAGTAACTCAGTCGTGCTTTCTCACTCAGACCCCTTTTTCCCATAATACTCCAAAGACGTCTGGAGTGGGTGAAAGGTAATATCCGCCAAACCTCGCAGGAGGAAACTCCTATGTATGGTACTTCGTTTAGTCAACGTTGAAGGATAAACCGTTCCAAAATATTGTGCATCTAATCTTTGTTTCCATAAGAAACCTGATCTGCAAACAAACAAGGTAACCATCCTGTCGGTAAAATGGTAGACAGTGATGATGAAAGAGAGGCAGTTAGATTAGCAACTGAACTCGCAGCAGCTGATACTGCACTGCAAGAAGCAGACTAGGATATAATACTCATCCCGGTCATCAAAAGGAAATCTATAACCTTAAAACTTATAGAAAATGGACTGACACCTAGAGGTGGTACAGTCATATTCGTAATTGAGGCACACGAATATCGGCAGACAGAGGTATACTATTCATGGATACATTTTCCAGCAGCAAATGCTGTAACAAAGTACTTCCACTATTACAAATCAGAGGAACCTCCTGAAGAGTATACTCCTTTCGAGGAGGTGGAAGTACCACTTAAATTTCAAGAGCACCTGCTCTTATTTAATGGCGCCCTAAAACACAATAATCACATCACCAGGCTCGGTCCTTTAGGTAGACCAGGAGCAACGTGGCCGGTCCTAGCCGGATACACACCACATTCAGAGTTCGAAAGAATGCCTGCAGCAGATCTTTTAGTACAACTAAAACAATTAATAAAGATACATAGACAATTAGTCCAATATGTGATGCGGACTTCAACAATTCAGCCAGCAATTAAAATTCCACAGCTGACCCCGCATCAGGGGAACACAAATAAAATTACACCACAGAACATACAATCCTGCCTAGGTAAAGTACCAGCTAAACGGGAACAAATACCATTCTGGTTAGCACAAAAAATCACCCAAATAGAGGCTGTGTTTCCAGACACCACCCCGTTAGAAAAACACAGGATTCTGACTATCTGTCTTCCAATGGGAATCGCACCACACATTGAGGACTGTGACACTTGGGGTACAGTCTTTGCTTCCATCTACACAAAAACGCACGGTGTTCCATCCATTTCGGTAATACCAGATGTGCTAAAACAAATTCAAGACGAATATGGTCCAGAACCCGCTTTAACTCTTGGTATGAAATTCCTAAAAGACTTCAAGCAGGTCTCGGCTATATTATTAGCCAACATAAAGGGAGAAGCAGCAAAGGTGGCGATCCGCCAGAGGTTAAAAGAGACTGGTATAGCAGACCAACCAGCTGAAATTGCCAGAATCATAGAAAAATCCTATGAGGAACTAGGTAGAGATAGTTTAGGTGGTATACCAGTAAAACCACAACTGATTGAAAGTCCTGAAAAAATATTTTTTATTAATAACTCAACATCACAAAAAAAGAGCTGGGATGGAAACAAACAATCCAATCCTAAAGAAAAGAAATTCCAGTCCAGAGGAAGGTCTCCTAGGCGAAGAGCAAAATCTCCGAACCAAAGACACAGGTCACCCCAGAGTGACCCCTCTGGGAAAAGATATAACCTTAGAAATAGGGATAATATAAAGAAGCCTGATAGATATCAAGACATTGATACACGTCCCTCTCAATCTTTTCAGACTTCCTCGCAGAAATCGGAAAGAAGAGGACGATCAGAACAAAGAGAAGAGCACGCCAAGTCCAAAGACAAGGAACCTGCTAAAAAAGAAATTACAATTTCCAAAAAAGAAGGTAGCCAGTATCAAGGTAGTTAACAATGCCGAGAATACTGAGGACACAACTGAAAAACGGAGAATGGGCTCAGACAATGCTAGACAGCGCAGCAGAAGTGAGCATAGCTCGCAAAGTCCTTATGAATCATCTGGAGACAGTGGACACGAATGAATATCTTCAAGTGGAAACTGCAGACACCAGAGTTAGCAAAACTCACAAAATATATGAAATAACTTTACGTATAGAGGGGGATAAGACTAGAAAAATAAGGGGACTATTTTGGGATAATCTCTCCAAGGGCTATGACATCCTTCTAGCTGAAAAAGACTGGCCACCAGAGTTTGTCAGGGAGTGCCCTCATGGCGAAGAAATAATTATGCCTGCCTTCTCAAATCATATCCCAATTCATAAAAAATACACACTTGCCAGAAAGCGGGCAGTAGCTCAAGCTCCTGCTTTATATAAAAATCATGTAGGATGGGATGAGGACTCTCCTCTTCACAAAATCCAGTTAAATTCACAACCTACTGCACAAAGGCAGTACCCAATTAAGCAAGAAGCTAAAAAACAGGTAAAAGAAATCCTAGATCAGCTAGAATACCAGGGGGTGATTGAAACTTGCACCTCACAAATGAACAACCCTTTGTTTCCGGTCTCCAAACCAGACAATTCATATCGTCTAGTTTTGGATTACCGACATCTTAACTCATGTTGCAAAACTTTTGCAGTGCAAAACTCGCATAGTGCTGCACTAATGAATACCATAGTGCGCAAAAAATACAAAACAACATTAGACATCTCTAATGGATTATTTTGTCAAAACACAGCACCAGAGAGCAGATATTTGTCTGCATTCTCAATAAATGGCACTCAAAAACAATTCTGTCGGTTAGCCCAGGGGTACAAGAACAGCCCGGGAGTATTCTCAGCGAGAGTAACAGAATTACTACAAACATATGATGACGAAGCATTATCTTATGTCGACGACATATACTTAACAGATGATGACTTGGATACTCACTTGAAGAGAGTGAACACCATAATACTTGGGTTCGCAGCAGAGGGTTACAAATTCAACTTTAAAAAATCCAGAATTGCCCATCTAACAGTCCTGTTCTTAGGATACGAATTATCAAGTGAAGGCAAAAGCCTGGCTGACAATTTCCTAGAGAAATGTGCCGTACTCCAAGCACCTAGAACACTAAAAAACCTACAGTCAATTCTAGGCTTCCTAAATTTCGGAAGAACATACATTGCAAATTACGCAGAAAGGGTCAAACCCCTTTATGATCTAATAAAACCAGATTTTAAAAGAACCAATTGGACTCAAATACACACAGAAATTTTGAGAACCTTACAAACAGACATGTTAATTAAAACAAAATTAGAAACACGTGATAACACACACAATCTTGTGATTCGAGTCATCCCAGGAAGATGCGGATTCACATACCTGACCTCTAATGAGGGAGAAAAGGTACCAATTGCATTCAAATCACACTTGTACACAGAAGCTGAAAAGAAATTCAGCATTAAAGAAAACATTGTTCATGCAGTTCAAACCGCAATAGCTAGAGAAAAAGATCAAGCAGACGGTAGACACATCACAGTCAGAACGGCGGAATCAGCCTTTGAGGCATTAACAACACCGTGTAATTTACCAACAACAACATTGAATCCGGAATGGATACAATGGGTGAATTCATTTACAACCGACAAAGTATACTACTACTTTGATCCAGAACTAAAGGAATTGAAAAATCTAGAATATGAAAGAACATTCCCTCTGCCTATCGACATTCTGCCCTTACGACAATACGCTTGTGTAATCTATACAGACGGACATGCTCAACCCTCCGTTTGGGGAGAACAAGCATACAACCCCACATGTGAGATTACAAAAGAAGTGTGGCGCGGAGGTAAACTAAGACCTCTATTAACAAAAACACACTCAGTAGAAACTAATTCAGAACAACAGACTGAAATAATAGCATTGAAAATGGCGCTAAATAATGCGGATCGCGAATCCCCGACACTTATAGTGTCCGATTCATATTACTGCGTCAAATCATATAACAACGATTTGCAGACATGGATTCAAAACGGTTACAAAGATGACACAGGTGCAACAATAAAGCAGAAACTGCTCTGGGAACAAATAGCTCTTTAACAAAAAGAACTACCAAAGACTCACGTGACACACTCACTGAGTCATCAGCGTGATGGCGTTCACGTTGCAGGGAATTCATTGGCTGAAACAGCCACAGCGGTAGCAACTAAATCGGCTTCCGTAGCTCGAAAAAAGCGTACAGTGAAGTATATTGACGGTGAAACAGTGCTGGCAGTGAAAACGTCATCAAAAGGCGACTCCTCAGCGCTACCGATCAACTATCCACTCAATTATACATACATAATCGATGCAAACTCCGTCCCTTTTGCTCGAATCCCTGGAGTGGGGGATAGAGTGATTCCAAACATGGACAGGAGAAACTTGTTAATCGCAGACGCACATATGGGCGAGGGTCTCAGACACCTCAAACTAAAAGATTCTCTGGAAGAATTACAATCAAGGTACTGGTGGCCAGGCATGAGCCTGCATCACACCATGTTTGTAAAAAAGTGCCCAAACTGCAACAGGAATCGCAGTGGTGAGAGAAACGGTGTAATACCGTGTCGTTTCACTCCAGAAAAAATCAACAGTAAAAAGCAAGGCTTGCGATTAACATATACAGGCTAGTTTCCACTTATAATGTAGATCACCAGCACTCGGCTGACGTCTGGACTGTTACACAAAGATTTGCGAGTCTAAATGGCATATACGCTAAGAGCATGCTACGTTTGACCATTGTTTTCACTTGAGCCCTCCAGCCTGAGGGGAAACATGGCCAAATGAGCATAGCACAGCGGGAATCTTCTCACTTCCTTCCTGAGGGATACGGGATGGTGTAAAGAAAAAACCAAGGCATAAAGCAATCTATAACGGAAAGGATATTAGGTTCGGGAGCTGGGTGGGTCAAACATCTAATAAGTGTCCAACGTAGTCTAAATAACCTGCCAAGAAATTCTCTGAAGGGATTCAGTCCGTACAAATTATTATTTGGAACTAGGATGTTAATCTCTGACCTTGACAGTCAGACTTCAGTGGTAAAGGAAAAAAGCTTTGATATCAAAGATCGTTTGGCTATTTTACAGGACTTAAATGAAACAAGAAAAGACCTGAGCAACATAAAGTTGAAACAGCAGCCAACAACCACTGAAGAACCACCACCTGTCCCAGCAAGACCTATCTGGATTCCAAAAGTCGGGGATCTAGTCAGAGAAAAGATCGCGGTAAAGAAGGAATTTGGGCCTTCTTACAGAAAAGCAGTTCCTGTCTTGTCTGTCAACGGGACAAGATCAGTAGTACTACCGCCGCTTGCTGGTAAAAAGGAGAACCGAGTTGTATCCATCGACCTGGTAAAACCACAATCATGTGGCCGATAACAAATAGTAGGCCAAGTGGACTCCCCATAAGTAGCAGAACACCAAGGTTTGCTACCAGTACAGAGGTCCTAACAAAGAGGCTAATCACATTCGAAACGCCTACAGAAGAACAACAAGGACTATGCAAAAATGCAATGGAACTTAGACCTCTGAACACCCAAATAAAAACATTTAGCAGAGACACACCAACCTATAATGAAGTAACAAACGACTATGCAAGAAACAGTAATCCTGAAGCAATTGGAACAATTGACAGAACTGCATCCGGCTACTTCATAAACTTCGATGATTCCTCCGAAGGCTTCACTGAATCAAAAACACAGCCATCATCAAAAACCTTTAAAGATAAAGCTAAAGAACTTTTGAAACAACTGAAAGAAACATATCTGATTTCTCCATGGATTGAATTTTGGGTGGGTTTTGGTGCATTTATCCTCATACTTTGGCTCATCATGGTACTAACTTTGGGACGCTTCATTGAGGGAAAATATGCTAAAATGGACACAGCAAGTCAGAAAATCAACTTGATCCTCAAACCACACACATCTTCACACGTCGAGAAAAGAGAACTTTCTTCAGTCAACTTCACAGCCAATCCTATACCGGGTGGGGTAACATGGGACATCACTGACTACGAAATTTATGGTCCGGTTGAAATCCTGAAATATCCACACCAAATTAAGATCTCGTTGAGTGACTTTGTAAAACCAAGCTCATTTGCTGATGATTGGGACTTTGAAAGTATAAACAATATGATGTCTGACTTAGTGATGTCTGCTAAATTTACCAAACATGATTATTTGCAGGGTTCGACAAATTATGATAGTATGTACTGTTATAACCACTATGGTAACCATTTTCTACATAGATCTGCACAACCTAGAAATGTTTTAAATTATAATCAATGGGAACATTGTGCAACCCCTCCAAAAGAAAGCTCAAGAACCGTTTACGACAAATATTCATACTTTTCAGGTTTTAACATAAGTAATGCTGAAACATTTTATTTCAAATTGTCAAATAAGACAGGGACAAAGACCATGATAACCAACACAAAATTGATATATTCAGACTCATTCTTTGAACAAATGAATACTTTTGGTTTTGATTATTGGGACAAAAATGTTGAATTGAAAAGTGTTTGGGGCACAAAAGAATGGCAAGTACAGGGTATAGAATCTTTGTTTAGAGCCTGCATGATCCCAGAACAAATTATACTTTTAAATGACACTGTTCAACAAACTACCTGTCTTGGCTTAGCAAAAATCAAAGACTTAAATAAACCGTCTATTCCAAAACCAACAATGAACAGCAATAGCTCTACAGATGAGGAGATAGACATAAACTATGTATTAAACCAAAACAGAACACATCCAGATTGGAAACAGTGGTTGATCTGGCCCACAGATACTAATTACTGTCAAGACAGATTCCTGAACAAAACACAGGCGTTCAAAATGACCAGGCCAGACCCTAGATATCCCCAAAGACATCACCCAGGGATAATAACCACCTACAGTGTGGGCAAATTATGCCTTCGATGGCTACAAACTTCCACACTGGCAGAAATTAAGCAACACCTAACTTTACTTACTGATGGTGCTGACTTGCGTGATTTCACTATGGGACCACGCAAACAGCGTCAAAAGCGTTTCATAGCAGCCTCTGTATATGCAGCATACAATGAGGCCTGGAAGGTTACTCAAATTGAGACAGCAGAAAGGATACGGGAAATAGACCGTATTAATTTGGAAAAATCACTTTCTGTAGTGGACAATGGGTTAATGACTCTGTCCTCCAGAATTTTTTCTCTGGACAGCATTGTGTCTTCAGCAATCGACATAATATCGCAAGACTTACTGTTGTTACAACACGGTCAGTCTCAATTGCGTTCTATTGTACAGCTTGGCTGGACGTTACAAAATCTGCGTTCAGGCTATGTGCCTTGGCGTTTAATCAACACAACGTCACTTTTCAATATCTTTAACCTTACTGATAAACAAATCAGTATGGCCCAGAAGGGTGCTGATTATACAATCCTGAGCATTGAGAAACTCAAAAGATTACCAGTGACAATGTCAGAACGACCTGTCAGTGAATGGATAATACATGGGATAATTAATATTCCAATCTCAACCTTCAGGTTTCAATACTGTCAAAAATATATACAGGCTGGCATGTACGAAAAATTGGGAAAAGGGTACATTAAAACAACATGGGACTTGCCCTATTCACATGCATGTGTCAGTAATAAAGGACAGAAAGTGTTTCTTAGTGGCAATAATTGTGCGATGTCACTAAGCGGTACACTTCTGTGTAACGGAATTAGTTTGCATGGAGCCTGTGAAGGGAACTCAAATAACCTTTCATGTCACCAGCTAGGCACACCTGCTACAGAGATAGAACCATTCTTTCAAAGACTCTATAATGGGAGTTACATTCTAATTGTGGACCACAGATGCTGTAGTCTTATGCCCGGGACTCCTTATCTCGTAACTACGACTGCGAAGGTCAAGTGCTGTGGACGCTTATTGTTCCCCAGCTCCCTTCCAGACAGGGAGGCAAGGGCATGGCCCAAC
The DNA here is from genome assembly GCF_964261635.1 of Lissotriton helveticus. Taxonomy (NCBI): domain Eukaryota; kingdom Metazoa; phylum Chordata; class Amphibia; order Caudata; family Salamandridae; genus Lissotriton; species Lissotriton helveticus. Next base: position 1,890,173,400 of record NC_136068.1, on the reverse strand, counting down.
TTGAAAATTACTTCTATTCGAATAGATACTTTAAGCAGAATGAAAACAGTGCTTCTTCAGACGCTGACAAGGCTCACGTCATCAAAAGAAACGTATGATCTCCTAGTCGCAAGGACGACTGCAGAGATACATTCATTGTTATCGACTAATTCCCCCATACATTTCGCAGAAATCCTGAATGAAATCTTAAATATTTCTGATACCAGTGGAGTCTCAAAAGTATTTAAGGCGGTATTTTCGATGGCATTAACACCATTCAAAGCCATACTGGGTATTTTTCCAGATTTCGTCCATTTAATTTTTGGCGGACTTCCCCTCATTTTAGGACTAATTGCAGGAATCCTATTCTTAGTCCTTATATTTCGTTATGGCAAACCATGTCACAGACAAAACACCTGCGACAAGGGAAGAAACAATCCTAGCCATTGGATACCGGGACCGGATATCAAAAATCCTGGGACTATCCCGGCTTAGAGACCTGAACATGACTTGGTTTCCATCATTTCGACCCATGTGGCATCGATGTGTTTTACCTGTATTAAGGTGCCTGCTATGCGGAGAAGAATGCGTGTTAGACACCTGTCTGACGCTACAATCGGATGCGCCAATGGATGCAGAAACATTGTTGAGTCCGATAAAGGCTCATGCTTTGTGCTGCCCTCAAAGGCTACCAATCCTGATGACGGCATTCGTGGAAGCTTCACCACTACGATTAAGGGGTAGTGAAGTTCAAGATGAAAGCAGCATCGATCAGGTACGACCTTCTGTCAGCGACATTAATCAGAATGTCAATGGAGACAATCATGCGCACGAATGCATGGTTACACCTATTTCCGAGTTAGTGGAACTCTCACAGGGAGCTGTTGACAACTTTTTCGAGAGTCTAAATGATATGATGTTCTCACCAGAGCAGAAATAGAGACTTTTGAGCAAGCTCGTACACGGCGTTCCCTGATTTTGGCCTTCAACTTGAAAAACAAAATACCATGAACAATTTTCCCTCCAGTTCACGGACAGCAACTTTTTTCAGCAGCCCCAAAATATTTTTGCGTGTTTTTCGGGACACTATCTTCTGCTTAAAGTAAGAACTATTCTTAGAGAACTAACATTTCTAATTTTAGATAGCTTATAGACATTAGCTGCCCGCTGGTATGTTCATAATTATTTTTTCTGTGATGAAATGGTCTCGAACCTTTTTGCTGTATTAAGAGCCATTTCATGTGTAAATTCTCATATACATGTTAGTTATAATATATAGATATGCGTGATTACTTTAGAATTATTCTACAGCTTGAGTGCATACATTACATGTGACTGTTTTCCGTATATTTGATATTTTCAAAATGCATTTATGTATTTTGGGGTGGTAAGGTATACACGATACTCTACAGTATGTTTTACTATGCATAGATTCGTAAATATGTCCATAGTTAGCGTGGAGTGGGTGTGATGTATTCCTATAGGTTCTGTATCGATCCCCCTATTCCTGACCCTATTCTGGTTAACAAGTTAACTAGCAGCCATCCCATGAGGCAGAAAACCCCCATGATGCAGGAACCGTTATCTGATAAAGCCACACTACGGCACAGGAACGTGTTATCTGATTAGGTCATAACGCTTGCCATCTAATTAGACAAGCGATATTCCTCCAGCCCCTGATAAGGCATACGGAGTTCTCAAAACAAATCAAACCTATGACAACCTGGGAAAAACCCTGCGGCCATTGTTTTGATTTCACCGAGAAATTCAGCAAAAGAATGTGCTAACGACCTGGTCGTATGACATCCTTATTGACGTATCTATGTCCATCCTTACGTCAATCTCGGCACCTTAAAGGTATAAATATTACCGATATTGCCCTATGCAAACACACGCGGTGGTGACGAGATCGGAGCAGCCAGACTTGCCGAAGCCCAGAGCAGAGCAGACCCTGCTGGCGCAGCCCCGCCTTCCTGACGCGCTGAGAACGAGACGCTGCCTTTCTCCTGCCGAGAAATCCAGCTCCGGCGCTTCCGGGTAGCCCTCGCAGGCAGCCTGGGATATCGAGACCAGAGACGAGAGATACCATCCCTCATCCATCCTAGATTCCAGGTACAGAACTGAATAACCCCTCACAGAGAATTCTTTAGTCAGTCACTTGGCAAAACAAACTTAACTTAAACTGTAACTTTCTATTCCCGCCCACGCATTAGACTTAGGTCAGGTACACGGGGTAGGCGTAGTTAGAAACACCAGTTGAGTACGATTAGTCAAATGTATATGTGTATGTAATATATCTTATTCATTTTAAACCTTCATATGGCTTAGAAACCATATCAATGTTTTTACAGTATTATTTTATACTTCTGCTTTTAATGTATGCACTTTACTTAACCATAAGTATTGCAATAATATCGATCCATTTCTCTTGTATGAGAAAAGAGACTGATCAATAAATAACATCTTTTATTGAACACGCCTGTCTCTTCCTTTTCTCTACAATCTGATGAGACTAAGAATGCACGTACTGACTGAGTAAAATAAATTGCCTTTTGTTCACACGACTCTCGAGATACACTCTTGATTAGGGGAGAGCAAAGTTGTCATGTTCTATGGTTGTCAGAAACTAAATCCCTTCTTGTCTATCCAGGGAGGTTCAACTCCTCCTTGCCTATTCGAGAAAGTTTCTAGTGAACTCTGAGCTAGCTGGCAAACCCAAAACTTTAAGTCTAATATCGACAGTAGTAGACCTAGTTAACGTCTGGTCTAGGCCTATACTATTGAAGGTATTATTCCAATGCGCAGAGCCTATTGGGATAATAGGAACTACACTACAATAGCACAGTGAGGGAAATGTTCCCCTTCCACCTAGTAATGCAAATAAGTAATGAATATAACTTACCACCGCCAACCGCTGATGTTTCCTCCCCCACTGGTGCTCCTGCAGGTGCCGCAGCCACTGTCCCCTCCTGGATGTAAATGTAAATGTAAATGTAGTATACTTGTAAAGCGCACAGCTGCCCCAGCAACGGGGCGTCCCGGCGCTGTATAACTCTGGGGAACCCGTCCTGGCTTTCCCTGTGGGATGGTCCCTTGCTGGGAGTCCCCAAGGTGGAGCCAGGCATCCCCGGAATTGGTGGGGCCGTTGTGGAGATTAGGCAAGCTAATGCCCAGAGTTGCCGAGTGGAACCCCTGATTATAGTAAGCACTGAAGCGAGAATTATCGAGTCCGCTGACCAAGGTCCACGACCCTGCCGCGTCGGGAATTGAACCCTGGTCCCGGGCTGACTTCTGCTCTCAGGCCTGCTGCCTCTAACCAGTGAGCCACACTACTCCACTGGCATTAGCATCGCCGCTGGCCCCGTCGGCACTGGTGGTTGGTAGTGATTGTGCACCTATAAATGCAAGTACACCTTCTTAGATGCCTGCGCACCTCCCCCTATTTTACTAGTTGTACTTTTTTCACCAGGAAGGAAGATTGAAAAAGCAGTTACGTACAACATAAATCATTGTAAATAGTCCAAATTGCGTACTACTGTACAGCAGTCATTAGACAGAGTTTAGTTTTAATTTATTAGATGGTCCCTAGGGTCATCTAATCTCCACTCCTACTCTAGTCTTTGGAAAGTTAGCCTGAGCCATGTAACTATTTTAGATCCGTGTATACTGTTTTGACCATGTTACCTCGCAGCTTGTTGCACAGTAAGAAAGACACCTTTGAGGCCACATGAGTGTTGCATACAACTAAAGACACAAACAAGTATTAGTCCCTTTTGCTTATCCATAATGTTACACTTTTTGGCATGACTGCTAAAAACTTGCATAGTTGTATCCACTGTCTATCATGCAACATTTTTCTCATAGGCAGATGAGAAGATTGCCTTCTACGAACCAGAGATTTGCAGAGCTTTCGAAAGATGCATGTCTAACCAGTATACGTTCAACGGTGAGGGGTCTCCCACAATTCTCACAGTTCTCTATCAAGCACTAGTTGTACAAAATGTATAGTATTTAATCTTCTTTATTTTGCATGGTGGAGCTGAATGTTTTTCATGGAATAACTTATAAGTTACAACAATACAAAGCTTGTTATTAAAAAAATAAAGGGGTATATTATCAAGGGGTTTTATCTCCGCTTTTTTGGCTTTAAAAGCCAAGAAAGCGGAGATAAAATTATCTCCCTATTACCAAGCTGTCGCTAACACCAGTTAGCGACAGCTAATAGGAGATAGCGACCATCATGGGCCCCACTTTGCATGTCAGTGATATTTATCACTAATGATATGCAAAGTGGGCGTGCCAAGATGTTAGCGACTGGAAACAGTCGCTAACATCGCTATCTCCTATTACCAACTTTTGGAGATATTTGCGCTAAGGGCGAATATCTCCAAAAGCTAACACCTGCCCTGAGCAGTTCTTAGCCATGTTATCCAATGGGAGGTGGATAACATGGCTAAGAGCATTTGCTCGATAATGCATGAATATCGCTGACTTTTCAGCGATATTCATGCATTGCGGGCGTTTTTTATCGCATTTGCGATAAACCTTGCTAATAGCAAGGTTTATCTGCGATAAAAATCGCCGATGTGCGGCGATAATTTTTGTCTCTAAACAAGTTAGAGACAAAAATTATCGCTAGTTGTTGATAATATACCCCAAAGTTTTTGAACTTGCACATAGACTCTGTGGTATATTTTGAGTGTCTGGGGTGTTGTGGACTTAAATGAGTGAGTGAGCGAAAGGGTGTTATGTTCTGGGTTGTGTAATAAAATCATTGGGTATATCTAACTATCTTCGTGTGTGGGTCGGGAGTGGGACAAATGACTATGACTGAGATACTTTAGGTAGGTAGATGGTCAGTGAATTGTGGGTTCTTCTGAGTTCTCTGACGGGGTGTAACTAAGGTCCAACCTCCCTATCACCAACATCCTATTTTCTTGTGCATAGTTCTGTATGTGGCTGTGCAGAGAATAACCACAACAGTAGTAGTAGTATACTAACCTACCAAAAATTAGTAGGCAAACATCTGGTTGCGCATTTTGTTGGTCGGAATTGACAAAGACTAGAGATTACAGAGGACAACGCAAAAGACAGGAGTGGACCCAGTGGCTACAGCTATTCTATCACAGCTTTATTCAAAAGAATACCTTAATTTAAGAGTGGCCAACAGGGCAAGCTTAGCTACAGACAGTCTAATAGTAGTAGCACAGAGAGTCATAGGGCAGAGGCAGTTTGAAGGAACTGAAAGTCAGGGATTGCATTGGATACCCAAAATTTGGAAAACAAATTGCAGACCAAAGAAGGTTTTGCTAACATTGAATTAGGAAGGAGGCTTAGTAGGTAGGAAAAAATAAGGTGCGTTAAAAAGTTAGGGAAATATAGGGGTATATTATCAAGGGGCTTTATCTCCGCTTTTTTGGCTTTAAAAGCCAAGAAAGCGGAGATAAAATTATCTCCCTATTACCAAGCTGTCGCTAACACCAGTTAGCGACAGCTAATAGGAAATAGTGACCATCTTGGGCCCCGCTTTGCATGTCAGTGATATTTATCACTAATGACATGCACAGTGGGCGTGCCAAGATGTTAGCGACTGAAAACAGTCGCTAACATCGCTATCTCCTATTACCAACTTTTGGAGATATTCGCGCTAAGCGCGAATATCTCCAAAAGCTAACACTTGCCCAGGAGCAGTTCTTAGCCATGTTATCCAATGGGAGGTGGATAACATGGCTAAGAGCATTTGCTCGATAATGCATGAATATCGCTGACTTTTCAGCGATATTCATGCATTGCAGCCGTTTTTTATCGCATTTGCGATAAACCTTGCTAATAGCAAGGTTTATCTGCGATAAAAATCGCCGATGTGCGGCGATAATTTTTGTCTCTAAACAAGTTAGAGACAAAAATTATCTCTATTGGTTGGTAATATGCCCCATAATTGTTAATAATATAAGCACTATAGGACTTACTGGGGCCAGCAGCAGGATCCTCGGTAAAGGAGCGCTCCTCTGGTGGTTGTCCCGCCGACTCGGACCCCGTCTTCTTGCCCCTGGGTGGTGCTGATCATGTAAAAAATTATAAAGAAAGAGAAGCGAAGCATTGAGTGCTGTGAAACAAATACATCATTCAAAAATCTCTCAAACATTTTAGGAAACAACAATTGCAATACAATTGACTTCAAAGTCTAAATGACTACTGGCTTGCAGGATTCACAGACTGTCTACTTATAGAACACTAATCAAATGTTCCATAAACATTCTGATTGCAGAATATACTAACAAAGCCAGTACCACCTGACCTACACCACCTTTTCCAGAATCCAGATAGGCCAATTGTTCAGTAAGTCGGCATTTCCATTTTATTTTTGCCCGCAAACATGCATACATGAGATGGAGGACACATGCATACATTTGTGCATACACAAAATTGTTGATTGCTTGCGTCATATGAACTGCTACTGACTGAAGTTACAATGCTATTGCTGTTAAGCCTACCACTCAGTAAACAAACTTCAAACCGGTTCTATGGAGGGGTGGGATAAATAAGAACTAACTAAGCATTCAGTGACAGAGGAGGCGTCATGCAGACCGTTAAAAAAAATATGAACTAATACTACCCATCCACCACTATTTCATAAAGGACAATGTAAGCACTAGACTCTAGCAATAGCATTAACTAACTTCAGTTCTCTAAAGTAAACTCTAACATCAATAATCACCAGCCCGAGGTAGCGCAAAGTTACAAACCAGTAAGAGACGTGGCAAGCAGCACCTGTGTCATACAATAACAGAAGATTTTGAGACGGAATTGATCTGCAATGTAACTAAGCGCACCAGTAATCGTGTTACTTATTCGTCCAAGAATTATACTACTATATATATATTAATATTACTAGCTACTCACCAAGTCCCACGACCTCGACACCTAGCAGGTCCAACAGGTCCTGCTCCCTGTCCAGAATGTCTGCCCACCGGTGGGCCAGCTGCTGGTGGGTGGGCCGGATACACGAGCGGCGGAACACTGCCCGGCGCACCTTCGCCCACCGGCGGTGACGCTCCTCTGGAAGGTAATCGGAGCTTGGCCTGCCGCCTGCTGCCAAGGTCAAGGGGAGGTGGCGCTGGATGAAAAAAACTAGGGCGGCCACCTCTGCCTCCCCGAAAAGTTTCCGGGCCTGCAACCCTGCAGGTCGCATTCTGCCATAAGGCAGCTGGCTCTTGGGCGCAGGCGCCTTGCACTTCGAGCCGGTTCTGCTGCTGCCCTTTGCCATGGTTCTGGGGTGGAGGTGGAGGTGGAAAAGAAAAGTTAGAACAAAAGGAAAAAAGTTAGGGGGAAGAAGTAGGAGCTTAAATAAAGAAGTAAAATAAAACAGTAGAAAAGTAAAAAAAAGGTGGAAAAGTGGAAATAAAATGCAAAATATAAACTTAGGGACAGTGTACACTGTACTGTTAAGAACAGTTACTAATTTAGAACTACTTTTTTGGCTATCACGGAGAACACAGTCAACCTTGACTTGTAATAGCATTAGCGGCGGTACTTCTCGGGTAAGCAATGGCCGACTCTATTTGACTTCAACTCAGCTGGCAAACTTTTATCGTGAAGCCAAGTCATATCAGATGTACTTTAGGGATGTGAAGAACGAAAAGTCAAAGAAGGGTGAAACGAAGGACGAGCGAGTCTTAACATTTATGACTGTAAAGAATGGTGTTTTTGAATGCAAGTCAAGAGAAGAAGACGGTGGTTTCCAAAATATAATGAAAACGGTGTTAGTTGGTTGTTGAGAAAAAAAATACTTGATACATTTGAGACATTAAGAATAATGATAGACATACTTTGGAAGCCTGGATGTTATCTTCTTTTTCCTCATTGATAGCAGAGGTGTATGATGTAGTAGAGCAGACGCTGAGTGGATGAAGATTGTTACTTTGAACAGCATGTCCGTGTCAGAGTAGCAAAACTGAGGAAATTCAAATGACTAACAGTACAGTACTTTACTTTGCAAGCACAGCATCTATTGTGTATGTATTGTATAGTTGACAACATTATATCAAGTCAAGTCCCTTCCTCCGGCAATTATGGCTACCACACTCACTCCCTATGTTAATAATTTTATTTCAGCTGTGTCATGGGTGGACTATCGCTGTAGTTCACTCAATCTATCAAAACAAAGCACCTAAAGTCATCCATCATATAACCAAAGATCATGTGATCGGCAGGATAATGATATATGATCAGAATTGAATAATCTTCATTCTTCTTTTGTAGTAGTCAAGGCCCGGGGGGGAAGTGCGAAATATATCATTACATTGAGCAGTAGCCCTTAATGTAACCGAGTATGGCCAGTGGCAATACCACCCCTATAGAAAAGTAAGAGCTTCCTATCCCCACCTGCATGTACTGCTTAAAGTACTGCGAGTCTGCGTCATCATGGCTTGTGTCTGTTTTTCTTGGGTGCAAGCTGAGTGAGCTGCCATGCCGGCTACCACAAGTTCACGTACCAGTAATTTCTTTTGCAAAACAAGAGAAAAAACAGAAGACTTTTTTTAGTACTCTCTGACTATGTATGTAGTAGTGAGTCCATCCATAGTCCTGCTAGTGGAATTCCTGAAACTCCCAGTAATGTCACAGGCCTACAAAGATGGCAGAGAGATACATGCCAAAATGTTTTACTGTGTTTGCTACTTGCTGGTGTTACTGAGAGTCAACTTTCTGTTGAATTATTTTGACTTTATGTTAAAGACTATTGGCTACAGTATTTTTCTTTCTTTCTTTATATAGATGCTACTCTGAAAAAGCTCACCAGAAAGGAGATTGCTGTCCGGGCTAAGGCCCGTAAGCTGGAGGCTATTTGTGCCGAGTATCGGCGGCTGTGGGCTCGGGAGCAGGAGGAGGAGTCAGCAACCACTGCATCCTCCTCCAGTGCCCCCGGGTCCACCAGCCAGAAGCCTCCAACCAAACGGAGCCGTGGCCCGACAGCCTCCCGCCGCAGCCGCACAGAAGCAACACAATCAGCTGCCCTCCCAGAGCCTGGATAGTACGTCGGCGCCGCCTCCGTAAAAGAGTGGACTACCTGGAGCGGTTGGTCGAAAAACATCAGTGCCAGCTCCGGGACCTCCGGAAAGAGCTGCGGGACGAGCAGGAACACCTGTCCACACGACGTCACCGGAGGAAGTGACTGTCCCTTGCCATTTTTTTAAAGACTGTTGGGTGGGGGGGGAATTGGGTGTTTGGGAAAGGGGACTTTTGGACATTGGTTAAGGTTAGGCAGGGGGGGTGAGATGGGTTAATTTATTTTATTATTTGACTACATCAATATATTTCTTAATAATTATTTTTCATACCAAAACATAGTATACACATTCATAATATTTTGTGTGGGGGTGGGCGGTGGTTACTGGACGTTTGATTTCTTCCAACTTACCAGCATGAATGAAACATCTAGTCCTGAAATGTACCAAAGTGCCAGTAACCGAGTTAGTGAATTCAGTAGCCCTACTAGTACTTTGCTAGTAGTACTGGCAGTCTCTGCTCTCCTCCCAGTCCTAGCCCATTATTCTACCTCTCCAAAATGCTTATCTTACCTGTGATTCGTGTTTGAGAATAGGGGTAGCCACAGGGTCGCCTGCATGGCAAATGGTGTTTAAGGTTGGTTGTTGACTTGAATCTTCGACGGACGAAATATCATTGTTGTGCTGGTACTAGTAGTGGTACACACTGGCAGTAGCAGCATATGAAAAAAAAAGGAAATGAAACATTGAGTGGCCTGAGCATAGCATTAGAAACAGTACAATAGATAGTACGCTACAGAACAGTGCCATAAATTGTAGCCATAATTGCAAACACAACAATGATGGACAGAATGTGGATCAATGTCACACATTCACCCCAGTCCAAAGATCTGGGCCCAAATCCATCGTTTTTTCACTCCACACCACCCTGGGTTAGACAATGGCCTAAGCAGTGCTAAAGTATTCTAAATATAAATACACGCTTCGTGGACTATGGATACTATAAGAAATATTATGAAGGCAAAGGATACTTAAACCTAAGAATTACCCATTTGATTCATCATGTGTACGAGCATGATGTTTGATGCTCAAACCACAATGTCGCACATGAAATTCCATTTTCGAACATTTTTCTGTTGCTTAGACCTTATCCTCCCCTGCAAGTGTGTGGAATTTCTTGTTGTCATTTAGTCATACCTCAATGATAAACCACACAGCCCGGGGGAAGAGGGTTAGGGTTTTTGAAGATTGGATGGGAATGGGGTTTTTTGGGAAAAGTTTTGTGGAGAGAAGAAAAAAAACCACTGAATGCACAAACAACAAATGAAGAGAAACACATGTTTGGATTCAAAGATATCCATAAATCTTTTAAGGGACATAAAGGTAGTGCACTACTGCATGCATGAAGTTGTTTGCTAAACGGATGGTTAGGTTACTGAAAAGTTGTACTTACTACATCTTATTAGTAAGTATGAGGAAACAATTTGACATTGACACTAGTACAGGGCTGCATTAATTACGCAATTTCACTTTCCTTTCTGCCCTCACAGAGAATAAACACTTATTATTAGTACATTAAGCAAGTTATAAAAATAGTAAAGAAACATATGAAACAGTCGGAGAGATGACTTTGAAGCAGAGAACAAAGAAAAGCACCTAGTCACATTCGTAGAAGTTCAAGTTTACAACAATAACATTTAAAAGATAAGGAGAAGTTAAGAGAGAATACTGTAACTTTATGTTGTAGTTGTCCTGTTAAATTGGTGAAGTAGCATGCATCCAGCCATTCCTCTTATTCGCGATATACTCCTCCATTCCGTCTTACGCTCCGTCGATCAATATTGGTGACCAGACACACTGTCCACTGGCTGCCTGAGGAGTAATTGCAGATTGCTTGGTAAGTCGGAGTTCATCGTTTGTTACATGGAACATGGTAAAAGCCGTCCTGTCATTTTTGATGGAAAATAACAGGAAGTGAACCAGTTAAAAAAATCTAAGGTACGCTGTGTAGTGCAAAAATAACACTTTCAGCTTTCAGAGCTGACATTATCATTATATACAATCATCCCTTCAAAAGTGCGTAACCTGGTTCTCCTTTACAAGGATAGTAATAGTAACTATGGTTGAATTCTGCGGATCCACCATGGATTTTCCTAAAAAATTCCAAACAAAATTAGACATTCCCAGGAGTGCTCCCAGACCCCTGAACACAGTCGTCAAAATGTAGACCACCCCCAAGTAGCCCTCCAAAAACATGCAATACTGCGACGGGGATGAGGCCTAGTTGAAAATCAAGACTAGTTGAAATTAGGCCCAAAAGGCCCCTTTTCCACCATGGATTTTCTTCAAAACACTTGCAATGATTATTAGACATTCCCAGGAGTGCTGCCAGACCCCTAAACCCAGTCTCAAACATCTAGAACCCCCCCCAAATAGCCCTCCACAGAAAAGCAATTTTGGAAAAAAAAATTCACCTTAGATTTCCTTCAAACCACTTGCAATCACAATTACACATTCCCAGGAGTGCTCCCAGACCACTGAACCCAGTCGCAAAATGTAGAACACCCACAAGTAGCCCACAGAAAAAATGCGAAAGTGCTAACCCAAACTCCAAATCGTTCCAAAACGCACTCTGCAACTAGGCGCAAACCCCCCTTTTCCACCATGGATTTTCTTCAAAACACTTGCATTAAAAATTAGACATTACCAGTAGTGCTTCCAGACCCCTGAACCCATTCGCAGAAATCTAGAACACCCCCAAGTAGCCCCCTAAAAACATGCGATACTGCTACCAGGTTGAACCCTAACTTCAAATTGTACCAAAACCCACTCTGCAACTATGCCCAAACCCCCCTTTTCCACCATGGATTTTCCCAGTAGTGCTCCCAGACCCCAAAAACCTAGAACCCCCCAGACAGCCCCCCAAAAACAAGCAAGCGAGCAAAAACGGAAAACTTTTTCACCATAGATTTTATCCAAAACACTTGCATCCGATATTAGACCTTCCCAGCAATGAGCCCAGACCCCTCAACCCACCCGCAAAAAAGTAGAACACCCCCAAACAGGCCAAAAGCAAAAATGGAAAATGTGACACTTAGAAAATTTGCGGCCTACCAGTCAAAATCACTCCAAACGCACTCTGCAGCTAGGCCTTAACTCCGCTTTCCCACCACGGATTTTCTTCAAACCACTTGCAATCAAAATTAGACTATCCCAGCAATACTCCCAGACCCCCAGGCCCCCCCAAAATCCTAGAACCCCCCCAAACAGCCCCCAAAAACAAGCAAGTGAGCAAAAACGGAAAATAAATTTCACCATGGATTTTATCCAAAACGCTTGCATCCAATATTAGACCTTCCCAGTAATTCCCCCAGACCCCTCAACCCACCCGCAAAAAAGTAGAACACCCCCAAACAGGCAAAAAGCTAAAATTGAAAATGTGACACTTAGAAAATTTGCGGCCTACCAGTCAAAATCACTCAAAACGCACTCTGCAGCTAGACCCTAACGCCCCTTTCCCACAATGGATTTTCTTCAAACCACTTGCAATAAAAATTAGACCATCCCAGCAGTGCTCCCAGTCCCCCTTACCCCCAAAAAACCTAGAACCACCCCAAACAGCCCCCCAAAAACACGCAATACTGCTAGGCCTCAGTTTAAATTGTGCCATTACGCTGTCTGCAACTAGGCCCAAACCCCCCTTTTCCACCATGGATTTTCTTGAAACCACTTGCAATCAAAATTAGACCTTCCCAGCAGTGCTCCAAGACCCCCGACCCACCCCCACAAATCTAGAACACCCCCAAACAACCCCGCAAAAACATGCAATACTGGTATATTCAAAACATGACAAATTGCGCTGTTCACAAACAATTGCTGTTTTCAGTACTTCCACTACTTTGATCCTCTTGAAACTTACCTGGACACTTGTTCCAGCGATTCCCAAGAATCTCAGCAAGGCAGAACAAAATCGAACCACTGCGCTCATTGAAGAAGAAGAAGAAGGTCTACAACTAGTTTTCACTTAGTTATCACCCAAACACATGCGCCTGCTGCATACAATTAGATATGCTTTGTCTGTCTGACAAAGAGCCTAGGTATGCTACATCAGGATGCTTCACTCAGTGGTGCCTGCCTTGACCATCTGCATGGCCCTGCCGCAAGCATGGGCCAAAAATCTGTTCCACTCAAGAGTTTGCGATTTTTCTGTAATTTTGTGAGATTCGCGAAAAAACGAAAAACAGCAAATTTCGCAAACATAACGGATGTTTGGCCCAAGCTTGAGGCAGTGCCATGCAGACGGTCAAGGCAGGCACCACTGAGTGAAGCAACCTGATGTAGCATACCTAGGCTCTTTTTCAGACAGACAAGCATATCTAATTGTATGCAGCAAGCCTCATAGCCCCAATTTTACATGAACTGCTATCTGGAGTGGACTCTGCCTGGCATAACAACAACAGTACACTGCCTCGCCCTCGACCACTACATACCACGAATAGACAGAACTGTAGTTCTGCCGTAGTAGTTGTTGTAGTCTGGTTTACCTGTTTGCCACTCACGAATTGGCCATAGTTCTTCCGTAAACCGACGCTGATGATCCATCCATCCCAGTGAGTGACTGTAAAGAAAAAAGATATATTATTTAATCAATCATCACGGTATATTGGCAAGTGAGTCCACTCCAAGGACATTTTGCATATTGTAAAATGCAACATAGTGGCCCCCGAATTTAAAGTACAATTTGAATTAAACAAGGTAAAAAAAAGAGAGTAGTTGACATGAGTTACAATTACTGTGTAAAAGATTAATTAATAACTAAGACAAGACATATGATTCATTTCATGCACAAAAAACAAACAGCAGTTGGTTTAATCAGAGCCAGACAGCCATTGCTGCCCACTGCATGCCATCCTCTCAATTATTCATTACCTGTTCTACTTGTTGTCTGCATCTTCTTCGGAAAGTGAGGGCCCACAGGGCAGCCTCTCCTGTCAATTTCAGAAGTAACTCTGTCAGCAATCAGCAAGCATGTAGTCAGTCAGTAATTTCAGTCCCACTTGAGGGGAATCGTCTATGAAAACAAAGTTTTTCATTCTTGGTAATCCATCTGCCTTGAGGAAAATGGATAGGTGGAGTCTGGAGGAGGAGGATAGAGGAGCATGATTGAGTTATGAACTTGTGAACCTCAGGAATGCAGACTGCGGCACCTTCAAATCAATAAGGAAAAAAATATGAAGACAGTGCTGCTGATGGACTTGTTGTGAGAGTTTTGTTGTGGTAAAAGTTGCAAAAGAAAGAAAGACACACAGAAATAAAAGTGAATAAGGATGAAAAAAAGGAAGTCATTTTCAGGCCTCGGTGTCAGGGAAGTAGAGCTCGTCCTCAAACTCTATGAATTGAGACAGGAGTAGGTCAGCTAACAGAGAAGAACTTCTGTCACCTAAGTCGGTGTCCTCTTCTTCCTGCGTGCATTCACGTATTTTGCAATCTGGTGGTATGAAGTGCTGATTCATCTTGATCACTGTTAACCTCTCCACATTGTTGGGCGAGAGGCGGGTCCTTTTTGAAGTTACAATGGCACCAGCAGCACTGAAAACACGTTCAGAAGACACACTTGTGAGTGGGCAAGACAAATAATTTAGAGCCAGGTTGGTGATCAGTGGCCATAGAGGCCTTTTCCTATACCAATACAGCAATGGGTTCTGATTAACAAAGACCTCTGTTGGGTCATGCAGATAGGCCTGCACCATTGACTCAAGGTTCTTCACGGTTGCTCCACTTTGCGTACCATCTGTGGCCTTTGTAGCACTGGAACGAGCAAACCCTTGATGAGTTAGCCAATCCGCTTCCGACAATATTATGGCTGGGCCTGGTGCCGGTGAGGATGATGATAGGGTTGCTGCTGGTGTCGTTAACGGTTGTGAGGGAAAGTGACTCCCTTCGGCCACATATTCAGAAGTGGAACTTGACGCCGGATGGCCTGCTGATTCAGTTGTACTTCTGCCAGCTTCTTGAATTTTCTGCCGCTCTTTTTCGAACCGAGTGGCTGACACAGCTAGCCAATGTTTGTACTTTGAAACATCTGCTTCATCAAAAGGAATGAATGCTTTGCTGGCCACTGCCTTTTTGTACCGTGGATCCAGAATAGTGGCACAAATATAATGTTGTTCTGTATGTATGTTTTTAAGCCTTTCATTGTCAACTAGGCGGCTTAATAACCTCTCCTCCAATTGATATGCGTCTTGCTTTTCAGCATCATCTTGGAACGTTGAAGACACCGCCTTCAGTTGGTGCTCTAGCATGACCAACAATGGGATAACTTTGCCCAAAGAAGAGTCCTCCCTGCTGACTTCACGTGTGAAGACCTCAAAAGGACGAAGCATGTCTGTCAGGCTTGCAACTAGCTTCCATTCCTCCAACTCTAGCCTCATGTCTTTCATAGTAGAACCCAGTTCATTTATTACCCCCCCACTGCTCAGACAGACGCTCAAGCATGTAAAAGATTGAGTTCCAATGTGTTGCCACCTCCTGGAGTCCTTTGACTGGCAGTCTATGTTAATGTTGAATGCTCCTCAGCTCCTTCCGGGCCTTAAAATAATGACTGAAATGAGTGCAGATTCTTCGGCTGGTGGTCAGTAACTTGCTGACTGTGTTTTCTTTTTTCAAGAAATCTTGCACCACGCCAAAAACGGCACTCTGAAATAGCCACCTTGCTGCATGGCCTTAACTATATTACTGCCATTATCCGTGGAAACATAACCAACTATGTGATTTCTTGGATGCAGCCATTCAGAGACCTTCCTATCAAACTCGTCCAAAAGGTTAGGTGCAGTATGAGTTTTCTCCATGGCAAACATGGCTAATGTTGCATGTTTCCGAGTAGCTTGAAAAACTGTGTCCGGGTCAACACCTGGATTTGTCTTGTCTCTAACCCCTGCAAAAGAGACCCAGTGTGCAGTGATGCACATGTAATCAAGGGCTTGGCAACTGGTCCACATGTCTGTTGTCAAGTGGATACTGTGAACAGCACTCTTCTACAAAGCTGCCCCAAACACCTCCAGCACATCTTGATGTAGTGCTGGAACCGCAACTCTGGCAAAATAGCACCGGCTAGGAACCTTCCATTTAGGGCAGACTGTTGCCTCAAATTCTAGAAAACCCACCCCTTCCACGAAAGAAAAAGGGAGAAGGTCCAGCGCTAGCATTTTATCCAGCTTTGCGTTATACAGACGTACCGTTGGGTGGTTGCATTCAAATGGCGCATCCGACCAAAACATGCTTCTAATGGTGGGCTGGACTGTTTTATGTGATGATGATGATGCAGACTTCTTCAAACCAGTTAGGCTCATTGATGTAGTTTTTCGCATTGGTGTCTCTCCCAGACTCTCAGTGTGCCTCATACTTGTTACAGGGGTAGAGGGTGTGGGCTCTACCACTGCAGTGCTGCTGCCAGGGGTACTGGGTGTACCAGAAAAAAATGTTGGTCGGTTCTTGACTTCCCCCCTGCACAATCAGCCCCTCGTCAGCATCAGATGCAATGTGAATGGATACATTTGGATCAGTTCTACGTTGGGTTTCCCGGATGTTCCTTAGGTGCGTATCCCACTGGATAGTGTGGTGTTTTTTGAGATTACCTCACTTGCCTCCGGTACCATAGTTGGTACCAAGCTTACCCCGACTACCTAATACTTTACAAATCGAACAAACAACCAAGTTTTCCTCCTTTTCGCTAACAGTAAAGAAGTCCCAAACTGGGGACAGGAGATGTCTGCTGGTGTTGGAGGTGCTACTTTGACTTTCAATGCCAGATGAAGTGGAGGATGGGCGTGGCTGAATTTGTTTCTGTTGTTCACTTACAGCACCACTACTTGAGGTAATGGAGGTCGAGCTGGATGGAGGCACCTGCCGGCCCTTCTGACTAAAAAATATGGAAGCTGTAGGTTGTGTTGGTGTTGTAGTTAACTGCGTTGGTGGTGGTACCAGTGCCACGCCGCCCACATCCCACTCAGCAGCCATTCGGGATAGGGTGAAAATGTCTGTCTGCTGCATGCCCGCTGGGGCTGGAGTGACGACTGTGATGACTGGGTCGTTGTCAGACTGTTCATCAGCAGCAGAAGACACCACTTCTTGTTCGTCGTCATCACCCATAAGTCGAAGCCTTGCGGGAACCTTCCTTTTAGGCTTAGCTACCTTTGTCGCCTCATGGCGTGCCTCAGTCTCAGACTGCATTTGTGGGTTCCAATCAGGATTAAGGTCATCAGAATGAACGGGGCTTGAAGAAGAACTTTTAGTAGTAGTAGTAGCCCTCCTTCACCTTTTGCTTGCCTGGGATCTGGGAGACAATGGATCATCATCAGGAGGAGTGGCTTCGTCAGAAGATACCTCCGCTTGAATATCAATGTACTGATGTGCCCCTACTTCTGGAGGAATAAGCATTGTAGGCAGTTGTGCCGCTCCATGAACCTCTAGTTGCACCTCTCCATGCGCCTCTCCATGCGCCTCTCCATGCGCCTCTCCTTGCACCTCTCCCTGCGCCTCTCCTTGCACCTCTCCTTGCGCCTCTCCTTGCGCCTCTCCTTGCCCATGTACTTGCGCTTGTACTAGTTGCACCTGTGGCTGTCGTTGCGGCTGTGGTTATTGAACACTCGTCAGCCGAGTTACACCCGGCGTTGATTGGATGGTACTTTCTTGTGATGAGCCAACATCACTGGTCGATGGTGATTGAGAAAGTAAAGTGGCTGCCTCAGCAGCACTCATGATCTTGGACCTAACTTGGTGTGGTGGCACTGAGCCCAATGAAGCGGAGGTGCTGCTTCCAGCTTTGTCCCCGGCGGACACCGCTGCTGCTGCAGGCGTAGTTTTTTTTCTTGCAAAAAAGGTGTCGGTGGGCACACCAGTCTCCTTGGTAGGTGGTGCCACTTGCTTCTTCTGCTCCTTCTTACTGGCAGTGGCACTTGCAACTTTTTTGCTGAGGAGCTACGGCCACCTTTCTTTGGGCCCATCTTCTTCAGATCTCAGAACAGCAGGCCGCAGTTGCACAAGTTGCAGAGTTGTCTTGTCTGTGGCTACACGTGACGTCACGTGACGTTGTGCTGCACACACCGCTGCAGAACTTCTTCCTGGCACTGGTGGTCCTCTTGTCCACCTAAAAGCATTGGAAGCCAGAGGAACATCAGTTAAACAGCCCAAAAAGTCGAAAAACACACAAAAATCACCACAATCCAATGCCATCCATGCCCTCAATGATGTTTAAATTCAACACACCCCACAGAAAGACTTGGTCCATGCACCACTCACTACCCCTGGGCCTAATGGAAGAAAGCAAGGCAAACTGGGTGCAGGCCTGAGCACACTGCCTGGCTTCAAAATGGGCCCTTGACCCCCAGCCACATGGCCAGGCCCTGCCTGGACCAAGCCTCAAAATGGCCCCCACCCACATGGCCAGGCCCCAACAACACCCCAAAATGTCGAAAAACACACACAAATCACCACAATCCAATGCCATCCATGCCCTCAATGATGTTTAAAATCAAGACACCCCACAGAAAGACTTGGTCCATGCATCACTCACTACCCCATAGCCTACTGGCTAGTGAGGCTTTACAGGCACACCAAAATGTAAAAAAAAAATCAACATATAACAGTAAGCTAAAATTCCATGACATAAATGAGAATTAAGTTAAAAGAAAATCACAGAAACAGTTGTATCATGCACCTATGACTAACCCTGGGCCTACTGGATAATGTGACTACCCACAATATATATTTTTTTAAAGTTGTGAAAAAAGTTTTAAAACTGTAGTTGCAGCAACTGCAATGCCCCAAACAAACAACACAAACTTACTTGTAAAATCTCAAGTCCAAAAGTGATCCAAAAAGTCCTCAAAAACAAATATCCAGCAGCAGCCACAAAAAGTAATCCTTCCAGCTCCAGATCCAAATAAAAAGTGACCAGGACATGGACAAAGCACTGGGAGGAGCCTGCTGGACTGGAATAGGAAGTTGGAGACTCTGGGGCACTTCCTTCCTCCCACCCCCCCAAAAACGGACTCCTTGCACCAAAAAGTGCAGTCAAATGTCAATATGTGGAGTCATTCTGATCAAAATCATCATTTTCAGATGGTTTATGCTGCCTGCGGTGGATTTCTTGTGCAGAATTGCAATTTTTGCAATTTCGGGAAAGCGAGCTGTTCAAATCTCCTGCCGGAAGTCAACTGCGCGCCGCATCTACGTGTTCGGCATTGTTTACTCCCGCAATGCGTGATGGCAGGCCCTTATGACGTACTCGCGTTGTCAAACTCTCGCAGTGCAGAAAGGCGAGCCGCGACGATGTAATTACGTTCGAAAAACTCTCGCGCGATCACGCAGCAAAATCCAAAATGGTGCAGGAAACGCAAACCGGGAGAAAAACAACTCGGCGGACTCAGAATCACGGTAAGTCAACGCCGCGTACGCGATATTGTATTTTTCAAGCGCGACCAAGCAAAAAAATCCGCAGCTTGCGAATTTGCAGATTTTGGGGCAAATTCAGGCGATTCGTGGACCGCAAATTTGCCAAAAATCCGCAAATTCAGCTAACGAAACGGATTTTACGCCCACGCTTACCTAAATCCATAATTGTTTTGCTCCCCATGCTATTCCAGTTTGAACCCAGCCATATGCAAATCAGTCTTAACATTGCACACAATGGGAACAGTCCAGCCCAAACTGCCAGGCCGGGTCCTCCTGGACTGGAAACAAGCTTTCTAGGACCGGTTTTGGGGTTTTACCCCTCATCAACCAGGATAGCTTGACTTCAATGGCATGGAGAGCATGGTTCCTATGTCTGGGCCTACCCGTCCCACTCGGGGTGACAAATGCAAAAAGAACAACAGATGGACAGAATGAAGATCAATGTCATACAGTCATCCCAGTCCAGAGAGCTGGGCCTAAACCCATTCTTTCGCTTCCCATGCCTTTCCAGTTTGAACACAACCATATGCAAATCAGTCTTGACACTGCACACAATGGAAACAGTCCAGTCCGAACTGCCAGGCCAGGTCCTCCCAGGACTGGAAACAAGCATCCTAGGACCAGTTTCAGGTTTTCACCCCTTGTCATCCAGATAGCTTGACTCCAGGGTCATGGGGAATATGGGATACATGACTAGGGATACCCTTCCCACTCGGGGTGACAAATGCAAAAAGAACAATTGATGGACAGAATGCAGAACAATGTCATACATTCACCCCAGTCCAGAGAACTGGGCCTAAATCCATAATTGTCTTTGCTCCCCATGTCGTGGTGAGAAAAAGAACAATGGATTTACCCTGATCTCTTGATTGGGGGTGAATGTCTGAATTGCCCTGCATTCCGTCCATCAGCTGTGTGTCTTTTGCAAATTCATAATGAGGCCATAAGATTTAAAAAAACAACCCCGATTAACAATCCCAGGAAAGAACATATGATTCTCAGACGGAAATTTCTATTGGCAGCAAGCTGGTAAAAAAGGAGGTAACCTTTAGCGTAATAATACTGACCAAAGACAGATCACTAGCAAAAAAATACATTTACAGAGAATGAGAACAAAATAAAAATGCATAGCTCTTGCAAACTTCCTCCTGGCAAAGTTACATGACCTGGTTAATATCTCTCACAAAGGCCAGCACTATCTGATGGCGCTCACCACCTAGAGCAAAGGAGACTTTTCTTGCTGTCCCCGAAACTCCAAGCTTTTCAAACGGAAGATATACTCCTTTGAAGATCTCACTCTCTTTCTGCTATAATATCCCATCTGTAACAAGATCAGGAGGCACACAATAAACAACACCCTGGATAACCTTAAGTATGAACTTTTTGAAAAATGTTTGGTCTCCAAATTTAAACATAAATCCATCTTCTGATTAGCCAGCCCCCCTTAACATAGCCAGAAACATATCTCCACTACCTCTACTCACAGGCATTTTCAATAGCATTCAGGAGTGTGAAAGCTGGAAGGTCCAAGCGTAGTATAGCATGTCAGGTAACACCAGCCCCACTTTCCCTCTCTTATATCTTTGTTTTTTCTTGGCTATCCTTATCGATCTATATCTCCAAATAAAGGAGTTTACCTCCTGTTGAAATCTATCTAAAGGGGTTTATCCAAAAATAGGGGGATTGTATTGAATAGAAATGTAATCTTGGGTAGGATATTCATTTTGACCAAATTTACTCTCCCCTAGATGGATAGTGGGAGATGGACCCATGACTTCATCAGTTTCTGACAGTCCCGGAATACTCGTACTAAATTTGTTTCTGCTCATTTTCCTACATCTTGCCCAATTCTAACTCCCAAATACCGCATGGCAGAGCTAACCTGCGATTAAGTTTCTCTACTGTTCCACATCATTACTTCCATCTTACCAGCATTTATTTCATATCCAGAAATTTGACCGAAATCCTCTGCCAATTTTATGACTGCCGGAAGGGCTGTATCTAAATCTGCCGTAAATATCAGGTTTTATCTGCGTACAGGGCTGCCCTCCTCTCACTTTCTCCATATTTGAAAGAGATGATGTGTGGATTATCTCTACGGATCTGTGCAAAGGACTCTATGTACATATTAAAGAGCAGAGGGGAAAGGGGGCTACCCTGTCGTGTACCCCTAGTTATTTTAAAAGGCTCAGTCAGGGTGCCATTGACCAGCAACCTAGCTGACGGTGCTTGGTATAACAACTGTATGGTGCATTAGAACTTATTTCCCAGTTTAAATCTTGCCATGACTTCCGACAGGTAACCCCAATTTACCCTATTGAAAGCCTTAGTGGCGTCCAGAGTTAGAGCTGCCAAAGGGAGTGAATAGGTGGAAGCAATATCAATTGCACTGACCAGATGTAAGGTCTACTAGCTGTCGTCCTTTCACAAAACCTTTTTGGTCTGGATGAAGAATATCATTTTCCACCGTCCCCAACCTAGTTGCTAAAATGGAAGAGAAAAGTTTATAGTCTATATACAGAAGTGATATCGGTCGATATGAACAGCAACTAGCTGGATTTTTGCTGGGTTTCAATATTAGAACCACTGTGGCATCATCCCAAGACAGAGGGGGGCTTATTCCCTCCAATAGTATCTTATAATACAGTTGAGTGAGTACTGGGCTTACAGCCTCCTGTAGAGCTCTGTATATTTAGACTGGAAGCCTGTCAGGTCCGGCCGATTTCCATCTTTTGCCCCCTGCAATAGCCTTCTTCACCTCCTCTTCTGTGATGGCACATTCCAGATCTGTATGTTGCCTGGGGCTAACTGATGGTAAATTGGTCCCATCTAACCAACGCGTTACTTTAACACTGTCTTCTATTCTGGACTCTTTATAGATATCTTGGAAATTGTTCAGAAAAGCTCCTCCGATATCTTTGTCTGCGGATAGGGAGGGTGCATTGTTGTCCACCTTTAATTCTTTTATGTGGTTCTGAGCTGGTCTGCTTTGATTTTCCAAGCAAATAATTTACCTACCCCTTCCCCATACTCAAAATAGGAAAGCTTGCTTGCCTCCCACCTGCGCAATAATCTCCCTTGAAGGATACTCTCCAGCTCTTCCTTTAAGTGATTGATCTTTTCCAAATCTTCCTTCAGGCCAATACCAATCTGGCTATTCATTTTATCCTCAACTGCCCTCAATTCAGCTTCCAGAGTTAAGTTACTTCCCTATAATTTTTCTTTCTGTAGCTTGAACTATTAGTGATGCTACCTCTCAGAAAAGCTTTCAGGGTGTCCCATACTGGTATCATAGCGGCTGTACCCAAGTTGCTCTCTAAGGAATGCTTAAATGCGTAATCGGTCTCTCCTTCTTCAAGCAGTAGTGTCGAGTCGAACGACCATGGTCTGGAAATCTGTGGCTGTATACAGTCGATAGCTAATAGGACTCCTGAATGATCCGAGAGGTGCGATGGTAGAAATGTAATCTCTTTAACTCTGTCTTTTAGATTGTAACTAAGCAGTATGTAGTCGATTCTCGACTTATGTTTGTATCTAAAGTTTCTGAAAGATATTCCTAGTTGCTCTCCCAACCTTTCCCTCCATATATCGCATGGTTCAGTGACTTAATATCGAGGGACATAATGTAGAATGCCCAAGATATCCACTCCAAAATATCTAAGTACAGAATATAGAATCCCTATCTACAAACAGGTAAGTAGTAAAATATCGAATCCAAAATATAGAATGTTAAAATATAGTTAACTAAAATAGCGAATTTTTTAAATGTATTAAAAATAATATAAAATTAATTATTAAAACAATTAAATAAAGCATACTTAAAATAATGTAAAACAGCTTAAAATGTAAAAAATAATAAATGTAATGTAAAAAAAGTAGAGAATTTATTGGATAGTGAGAGGGTAAAAACCTACTATTCCCACTCCAGTGAGTGCAATTGTAGGGAAAGCGTTGAACAGCGTGGGGGTAAAAATTACTAT
The DNA here is from genome assembly GCF_964261635.1 of Lissotriton helveticus. Taxonomy (NCBI): domain Eukaryota; kingdom Metazoa; phylum Chordata; class Amphibia; order Caudata; family Salamandridae; genus Lissotriton; species Lissotriton helveticus. The sequence continues at coordinate 1,890,149,984 of NC_136068.1, read as the reverse complement.
TCCCACTCCAAAGAGTGCAACAGTAGGGAAAGCATTGGATAGTTGGGGGTAAAAATTACTATTCCCACTCAATAGAGTGCAACAGTAGGGAAAGTGTTAGATAGCGTAGGGGTAAAAATTACTATTCCTACTCCAGTGAGTGCAACAGTAGGGAAAGAGTTGGATAACAGAGGGGTAAAAATTACTATTCCCACTCCAGTGAGTGCAACAGTAGGGAAAAAACGTTGGATAGCGTGGGGTAAAAATTAAGATTCACACTCCAAAGAGTGCATCAGTAGGGAAACGTTGGATAGAGGTGTGGTAAAAATGACTATTCCCACTCCAGAGTAACAGTAGAGAAAGTGTTGGATAGCGGGAGGGTAAATATTACTATTCCCACTCCAGTGCGTGCAACTGTAGGGAAAGCATCGGATAGCATAGGGGTAAAAATTACTATTCCCACTCCAGTGAGTGCAACAGTAGGGAAAGTGTTGGTTAGTGTAGGGGTAAAAATTACTATTCCCACTCCAGAGAGTGCAATAGTAGGGAAAGCGTTGGATAGAGGGAGGGTAAAAATTACTATTCCCACTCCAAAGAGTGCAACAGTACGGTAAGCGTTGGATAGCGGGGGGGTAATAATTACTATTCCCACTCCAGGGAGTGCAACAGTAGGGAAAACGTTCGATAGCGTGGGGGTAAAAATTAAGATTCTCACTCCAAAGAGTGCAACAGTAGGGAAAGCGTTGGATAGAGGTGTGGTAAAACTTACTATTCCCACTCCAGATTGTGCAACAGTAGGGAAAGCGTTGGATAGGGGGAGGGTAAATATTACTTTTTCCACTTCAGTGCATTCAACAGTAGGGAAAGCATCGGATAGCCTAGGGGTTAAAATTATCATTCCTACTCCAGTGAATGCATCAGTAGGGAAAGAGTTGGATGGCGGGGAGGTAAAAATTACTATTCCCACTCCAGAGAGTGCAACAGTAGGGAAAATAATGATTTAATATTAAAATAACATTAAATTAATTATCAATACCAATAAAAAGGTTATTAAAAATAATGACTAATTAAGAATAATTAATCACCAATTAGAACAAATTAATTACCAAGTATTAAAAAGTAATTACCAATTAATAATTAATTATCAATTCATTATCAATAGACATAAATAAAAATAAATATGTACTTTATTACAATTAAATTACTTCCCACCCTGTTCACCTATAAACCCACAGCCTGCTCCAAATAATAAATAATACAGTTAACATAATTATCAATTAATCAATTAATTCTCAATTATTACAAATTAATTACCAGTTAATACAAAATAATTACTAATTAATTAATTATCGAGCAAGTAATTATCAATACATATAAATAAAAACAAATATTAACTTTATTACAATTAAATTACTTCCCACCCTATTCCCCTATAAACCCACAACTCACTCCAAATAAATAATACAATTAACAGTATTATCAATTAATCAATTATTACAAATTAATTACCAATTAATAAACATGTATAACAAATAAATAAACATAATTAATAATTAATTATCGATCAATTAATTATCAATATGTATGAATAAAAATTAATATTTAATTTACTATAATTAAATTACTTCCCACCCTATTCCCCTATAAACCCACAACCCGATACAGAATTCAATTATGCAACAATTAAATTACATAACATTCATTTCTTTACAAAAAATCAACGTACATTACAAAATTAACACATATACTACCACACATAACACTAAAAAACATTCATTATTATGGAAATAGCTATTTTAAATTAGATATTATGGAAATCGATATTTCCTACCCCAAATTTAATATCCTGACTAACTATATTTTGGTAATTCGATATTCTGTCCTATCTATTTTTTGGAGTCGATATTCTGTCCGGATCTATGATGTAACAAAGCGTGTTATTACAACGCGTGCTGTTACATCCCAGTCGTTACAATGACTGCATGTTACCACGCTATGCCTTTACAACGCAAGTCTTTACATCGACTTGCGCTAGGTGGCATGCTAACATTAAAAAAGTGTAATTTACTATTCCAACTTCAGTCCACTTATCAGTAGGGAAGGTGTTGGGATTGTAAACTACACCATTTTTAATGTTAGCACGCCATCTAGCGCAAGTCGATGTAAAGACTTGCGTTGTAATGGCATAGCGTTGTTACATGCGGCGCGATGTAACAGCATTGCGGTGTACTGACCGCGTTGTTAAGAATGTTTCCCATTCTGTCCATTCTATATTTTGGATTCTACATTTTGGTCGTTTACCATATCGCCAAGCCCTTATTGGGCCATCGTTGTCAGGAGAGAAGTCCTGGATGTAGAGGGAACTGCTGCACTGCAGTTTGGAGATTTATACAGTTTAGGGCTCAGGACGATTATAAAATCTCCTGCCCATATCAATGGTTCTGGAAAATCCAGGAGGTGAGAGCGCATAGATTTAAGGCAAGAGGGGTCGTCCTAGTTTGGGCCGTAATATCCGACTAAGGTAAAGAGAATGCCCATTAAAGTGATCTTCAATAGCAGCCACCTTCCACTAAAATCTTCCCTATGTTGTAAAATGTGGGCTTTAACTTGTTTTTTGAAAAGGAACAACATCCCTCGAATATTTGCTGTCTGGTCGGTGCATAGAAATATGTCCCCCCATTTCTGAGTACTGAACAATTCTATTGTCAATGTCTTGAGAAGGTGTGTCTCCTGGATGACAATGACCTGCACCGGGGAATCTCTCAAATATTGTAGAATTCTAGCTCTTCCCCCCTCATGCGCAGGCCATTGACATTCCAGGACAGAATCTGGAGTATTGTCATGCTAATTTAGTGTTAGTATTAAAATATTCAGCCCTAACTGGACAAGGACGTGAACAGGTAGGCCTCCCAGCTTTCACATCTTTTCTAGTCAAGTTCAAGTTCAAGAAGTCTTTATTCGATTAGTTCATCATAAAAGACATAAAATACAATGTACATATAAAAAAGTTAAAACAAGTATTAAATCATTGACAAGCTAATCAGCTTCTTGTACAAATATACAAAACTTTACATAGGGACTCGTGTACAACCATACATCAACTGGTTACTGGAAACTAGGCAGTCACCATTTGGTTATTTTTGATGAACCTGCTTCTAAGCACCCAGGCCCACCCGAGGAATTTAGCAACCCCCACAACAATAAGGGGATCCAGGTTGGTTTTTAGCAATCTAGTTGCTTCCACAGCCAATCTGGTTCCTAACTGCCTACATACTGGTATTAGCCATCTGGCTCTGGGGGCAGAGTATAAAGGGCACACATACAAAAAATGGTTCAGGCTTTCCCCAATCTCTTGGCAATTAGGACAAAAACCCGACCTTTCTGATCCCCATTTTATCGTGAACTCCCCTATGGGAAGTGAACCGCATCTAAATTGGAAAAATAGTTTGCGGTCCAAGGGTTTAGTTATAGTGTCCCAGTACCCCTCTAACTTGGGTGTGTCCTTATGTACAATGAACAGTCCAGAGAGACTGCTCGAGTTCGTTTCCAAATACATATTGTGGGTCACCCTATCCCAATAACATTTTTTAAGATCCTTTTTGGAGGGGAAATTGGCTGACTCAGGCGAGGACCACAGATCGCCATAACCCAAAGCTAATAAATTAGTCTTAAGGTCTCTAAACCATCCAATATTTGAGGCACCAGAGCTGTTCTTAACCTCCAAGCATGCTTCTGCATAGTGATGGAGTTCTGGCGTCGTCCACAGACGGCGCCAGAATGTTGAAGGACGAAGTCTTGCTTGGTCCACCACCGAGTGACACCCTAGGTCGTAAAGAAGGGGGTTTATTGGAGTCGACTGTGGCAGACCTGTGGACAATCTTAGAAACTTGTTTTGGGCATGTTTTAGTGGATCCAAATTACTACCACCCCATAGTTCCGCACCATACAGAATTGCTGAAAGAACCTTACCACCATAGATCTTAATAAGCGGAGACATTGGCCTCGTAAATGACCCTTTATGTTCTTTAATCAGAGCTCCGCCCAGCTGTTGATGTTTCATGGTCATGAGCTCAATCTGGTGGGTCCAACTCAAGGTGTCGCTGAATGTGACACCTAGGTAGGTGAAATGCTTTGTTTGTTCCAGGGGGGTATCCCCCATGGAAACCCTGGCATTTATTTGTTTACGCCCCCTTAAAACCATAAATTTGGTTTTGGAGACGTTCACCTCCAGCTCATGATCGCTGCAGAAACTCTCGAACCTTGACAGTGCGTTCTGCAGACCCTGTCTGGTTCGTGAGATCAGGAGAGTATCATCAGCGAACATGAGCAGGGGGATTCTCATGCCAGCCAAACTTGGGGCATCCGTGGGAAAGTTGTCATAGTACTTGGTAACTCTATTAATATAGAGAGAAAACAAGGTGGGTGCCAAAACACAACCTTGCCTGACACCTTTGGCCACTGGAAAATTCTCTGTCACCTCACCCGGTTTACCCCATCGCACAAATGCAAATGTCTGTGCGTGAAGGTTCGCTATAAGACGCACCAAGATGGGAGGCATGCCCATATCTAATAGGCAATTCCAAAGCCCTGCCCTCGGGACAAGGTCGAACGCAGACCTAAGGTCCACGAAAGCCGCATATAGGTTGCCTTTCCCCAGGGTGACCAACTTCCAATACAGGAGCATGAAACGAAACGCCTGATCCAGGGTACTCACATGGGGTCTGAACCCAGCTTGGAGAGGAGTAAGAATGTTATATTCCTCTATCCAAGCCTGGACCCTTGACAGGACAAGACGGATTATGATCTTCTGGACTGCGTCAATTAGACTGATCGGCCGGTAGTTCGGCGCCTGCCCAAGAGTCAGGAACCCTGGCGCCCATAACCAGCGCATTTACCAAGTGCACTAGGTACGGTACCCATAAATCTTGATCTTGTTGGAATAGGTCCGCTGGGATACAGTCCGGACCGGGCGCTTTGCCCCTGGGGATGGCATTCAGGACTGATTCCACTTCTTTGGCCGAGAACACAAGTGTATCAGTAGTTATGGGCCAACTAATGGAATCTTGCGTAATGCCATGACAGCTAAATTGTCCCTCAAAGTAAGACACCCATTTCTGTTGTTCAATGGATGCGGGACTTGGGCGGTCGTCCTGAGACTGACCCCACCTAAGGAGGTGCCAGAACTGTTGTAGGTTCCTGGAGCCACAGGCCTCGGCTAATAAGCTCCAGCGCTCGTCGTCCCATGCAGCTTTAGCCCGACGTTTAGCTACGTTATACGCCTTCCTACTAGTTTTAATTAGGGCTGAGTTCTTTAATTTTAAGGCCTTAAACAAAGACGAATGGGACTCTCGACAAGCTTCGTTGAACCAGTTTGCAGGTTTCTTAACCTTCCCCCTACCCTTGTTAACAACAAATTTAACAAACAGAGTTTTTAGGGATAGAAACAAACTAGCGTGAATGTCTGTGATTTTTAAGATCGTCATTTCCTGGTTTTCACACTTATCAATTTCCATTAAGGAGTTTGATACCAGGGTTCTGATCTTTACACGTGCTTCCACGTCTACAGAAACCTTTGGCCAGCGCACCCTCCTCATATCATTTGTTAGTGCCACGGCCTCTTGTACAGGATTAGGCTGACGTACAATCGGCCCTACAAAGCTATAATCCTTCAATTCCGCTATGAGTGGTTCATGGTCGCTTTCTGGTCGTGGCTTCACTATCATCTCCAGAACTAATTGCCACATTTTAATGTCAACTAGGATATAATCAATGCGACTGATATGTCTGCCATTGAAAAAGGTGTAGTTACCCATCCTGTCAGAGCTTACGCGTCCGTTTAGGGCATGCAGCCCCCAGTTTAGGCAGAGACCTTTAATAAATGTGGCTGCTTGAGACCACTTAGTGATCGGGGGTAGCTCGAGTTGAGGAAGTCCCCAGGTCAGATCCTCTGCCTCGGTTAATAACCCATCCTCATTACCTAAGGGTTCAAAACAGGTATTGAAATCACCCATAACAACCACATGACCAGTTAATTGAGTGGAACCCAGGAAATCATCCAAGCAAGAGAGGGTGGTCGACACTCTGCCACCCGCAATACCTCTTGCATATACATTGATCAGCAGTATGTTCAGCCCACTATTTGTTTTCATACTAAGTATCAATATGTCGGGGCAGTCAATAGAGATTTCCTTAACAGAAACACCTGCAACCTGGCGAACCCAAATAGTGAGACCACCCATGGCCCTACCTCTTTGGCCTCTAACTGCTAGTTTGTTAAAGTTCAGAAAACCTGGAAAATAAACTGATTGGGTCGCCCAGGTCTCCTGAAACGACCAGACATCCCCTTGTCGAATGAAATCAGCCCAATCAGGAATACATATACAAGAGTCAATTCCTGTGACGTTCCAACAACCCATGGTGGTGCCCTTTTCACATGCTTGATCACACATTTTTGTTACAGCAATTGGGTAGGGTTCATTAGACTGAGGAGAGGATACTACATGCCCCAATGCATCTGTAACCAGACCTTCCATTAGCAGACACATTGACCCAGCCTGGGTAATTGACCCAGGGCTTGCGCCTACACTGATAACTTCATTGGAAGACAGGGGGGTGGGTACCAAAGCTGGCATATCTGGCTCTCCTCTATAAACAATACAGCCCTCCTCAACTTGATGAAATTGGTCTTCCGAACTTTCGACAACATTTGAAAGGATACCCACGACATCTCCCCCCCTCAAACACTCAGAGTTAGGTTCATCAGCCCTTGTCGAAAGTGCTGGTCAATCATTAGTCGACAACCATGATAGAGGATCATAAAGATTTCTCAAGGGAATATTCCAGAACTCATTAGGCTGGGTAAACCTATTGGAATAAAGGTGTGCTGGGAAGAGACTTGGGGGCTGTTGTATCTGTGTAAAGGCAGGTGTTGTAGGAACCGGTGGATACAGGGACTTATTGGGGAGTGGTAGATCCCGTATGACTGGAGGACCTCTGGGCTTGGAATTAATCTTAGCCGAACCCGGCGACTGTACAGGACAGTTGTAGTTAGATTGAATGTAGGAACAATACTGCGCCTCAGGAATAAATTGGTATCCATAAAAATTAGGAGTAAAATTAGTCCATTTAAGGAGGCTTTTGGAGTTTTTATTGTTATTAGCAGGAGGTTGCTCTGATGGATTGATCAGGGTCTCGGGGTAAAAATAGGTGAGATTCCTCGTAGAGATCCCTCCCTCATTACTTCCCACATACCAATCAGAAATATGGGATACTACTTTATGGTCCCTAAAGTTAATAATTACTATATCCCCCTCTATATCCTTGGGACGAACCCCTACCCACCGACATCTTCTGACTGTAACAATATCCCCATTAAGATGAGAAGGAAGGGGTCTATTTGTTTTCAGCCAAAAGATGACTTTGTTTTTTAAACTTTCATTATTTTCCCTATCCCCTTCCGCAACTGGTGGCACACCCGTCATAACAATAACATAGTTCGTAGAATCTGGGGGCAAATCTACATTTTTCTTATGGGGAAGGGGTCTGTTGATTTTGCCAGTGGAGTTAGCGATTTTACCCATCCCCTTCCTTGTCTGTGGCACTACTCCCTTTGCAGGCGGTTTATTGGCTACCACCCTAGGATTTGCTTTGGCAATACTGGCCGCTGTAAGGGGTTTAGCAGCCAGGGCCAAAGCTTTAATTGTTGTAGTGACAGTGTCAGTGTTGGCTACACTTTTAGTTTGTTTACTAATAGAACTAGTTATATTGCCAACACCCTGGGATAATCCGGAAGGTTTGTTAGGTGGACCCTTGGCTTTGTCCAAGCTAGAGGAGTGTGTAGGCTCAATGATCGCCAACAGGCGGTCCAATTTTTCACCCATTATCCTAACACGCTCCAGCACAGGTAGCATATATGATTTAATAAGCTTCTCTATGTTAGCAAAGGACACCTCATTGACCCCTTCGCTAATTAACTCAGGGGTTACCAAAACTTGTGTATCTGAAAACAGTGGCGCTACATTGGGTGAAAACACCGACTCAGTGTTTGATTTAGATAGAGTTGGTGAAGGTGGCTGGCCACTGTGACCTTTCCTTTTTACCCCACCCTTCCTCCTTCTTTTCCTCGGTGGGGAATGCACAACCCTTTTGGCCTCATCAGGCTTAGATCTACTATTACATATACTCTTTGGCGGTATACACTCGCCTGGATCTATACAAACCAATGAAAGGTTGGGCAACATGGGACAAGGATCCGAATCAATAATATTGATAGAGGGGATGTTTGTTTCCACAAAACTAGAGTGACCAACCGGCGGGCAAACTAAGTGATCACCGCTGGTAGCACTGACACAGGGCGGGGAGATAATTGGGAACCTAAATATTCTAGGGGTTTGGTTAGTGTCAGTAGCATCGGCCTCAATAGAGCTCAACCCTTGAGCAGCCAAATCATGGGTAGAATTTAAAACTGTCTGGAATGGCAATGAGATTTTCTTAAACTGCTCAATTGATCGTCGACGCTCTGCTCTTCTCTCTGCTAGGAGTAGGTCCATATCTACCTCTTTAGTAGATTTTTAAAAAAATGTATCTAATGGACCAAGCACAGAGGTGCCTACACCTGGGGGGGCAGAATGACTCATGACTAAATCTGACCGGTTAGACTTTCACAACCCAATAGTACAAGCTTAATATTCTACTGGTGGAACAAAAAAAAAAAAAAACAAAAAAAAGAAAGAGTACAATAAAATGATCAGAGACACAGAGCGCCAGAACAAGATGAAAATAACCTGGCCCAGCCCGGCCTCCTTCGGCCCCTGACGGCCACAGACGGTCCCGCCCTTGTCCCGGGCTTCTCCCGGGACGCTCCCGCTTAGCGGGTAATGGCCCTCCCTTAAATGGGTTGTCCGTAGGATTGCAGGTGGGGCGTGGTGGCCAGGGAGAGCAGCCAGGTGACGGGAGGCGCGGTCAGCAGAGGCTTCTGGTCAACGAAGTCCTGCCCCGCACGCTCGCAGCCCTGGACCTACCCACGCTGCACAAACAGGCTCCCCTGTGGCTCCGGTGCGCAGCGGGACCCGCGGAGCGGGTTCCGCAAGCAGTGGCAGAAAATAAGGGGTCCAACAGAGTCCTCGACCCTCACAAACGGTCGGCAGTAAAAACAAAGGATTCCAACGACGTGCAGTCCTCACGGTCTTTTGAAGAGTGCAGGTGGGGCGTGGTGGCCAGGGAGAGCAGCCAGGTGACGGGAGGCGCGGTCAGCAGAGGCTTCTGGTCAACGAAGTCCTGCCCCGCACGCTCGCAGCCCTGGACCTACCCACGCTGCACAAACAGGCTCCCCTGTGGCTCCGGTGCGCAGCGGGACCCGCGGAGCGGGTTCCGCAAGCAGTGGCAGAAAATAAGGGGTCCAACAGAGTCCTCGACCCTCACAAACGGTCGGCAGTAAAAACAAAGGATTCCAACGACGTGCAGTCCTCACGGTCTTTTGAAGAGTGCAGGCGGGGCGTGGTGGCCAGGGAGAGCAGCCAGGTGACGGGAGGCGCGGTCAGCAGAGGCTTCTGGTCAACGAAGTCCTGCCCCGCACGCTCGCAGCCCTGGACCTACCCACGCTGCACAAACAGGCTCCCCTGTGGCTCCGGTGCGCAGCGGGACCCGCGGAGCGGGTTCCGCAAGCAGTGGCAGAAAATAAGGGGTCCAACAGAGTCCTCGACCCTCACAAACGGTCGGCAGTAAAAACAAAGGATTCCAACGACGTGCAGTCCTCACGGTCTTTTGAAGAGTGCAGGCGGGGCGTGGTGGCCAGGGAGAGCAGCCAGGTGACGGGAGGCGCGGTCAGCAGAGGCTTCTGGTCAACGAAGTCCTGCCCCGCACGCTCGCAGCCCTGGACCTACCCACGCTGCACAAACAGGCTCCCCTGTGGCTCTGGTGCGCAGCGGGACCCGCGGAGCGGGTTCCGCAAGCAGTGGCAGAAAATAAGGGGTCCAACAGAGTCCTCGACCATCACAAACGGTCGGCAGTAAAAACAAAGGATTCCAACGACGTGCAGTCCTCACGGTCTTTTGAAGAGTGCAGGCGGGGCGTGGTGGCCAGGGAGAGCAGCCAGGTGACGGGAGGCGCGGTCAGCAGAGGCTTCTGGTCAACGAAGTCCTGCCCCGCACGCTCGCAGCCCTGGACCTACCCACGCTGCACAAACAGGCTCCCCTGTGGCTCCGGTGCGCAGCGGGACCCACGGAGCGGGTTCCGCAAGCAGTGGCAGAAAATAAGGGGTCCAACAGAGTCCTCGACCCTCACAAACGGTCGGCAGTAAAAACAAAGGATTCCCATCTTTTCTAGTCTTCAAATTACAAAATATGGCAGAATCAGGTATTTTTATTTGTAATCTCCTTGTGCCCCCCTCACTTCCCAACCCCCCTTGGCAAACCCTACCCCCATTACCCTGGTCTGTTGTTGACCAGCTTTGCGTCCGTGAGCTAACCCCCCCTCTATTAGTATTGTGTCTATGTGTCACCTAAAAACGATTTTCTCCCCTCTTTTTTTTTTTTAAATCCCGTCTGTAACAAGATCAGGAGGCGCACAATAAACAACACCCTGTAGACAGGACTGGTGATGATGACTGTGTGTTTTTGCATCCAACAGACATCTCCAAAGAAGTGACTAAATGAATGGAAAGATATCTGTCCAAAAGCTAGGACCTCCAAGAAAACATTTGCCTCAAACTGGATAATGAACAAATAGTTACCCCTGAAGATTTTGTTTCCTTTTCTTATGAAAAGTATACCCAATACTTCTCTAGAAAGTAAACATATACTCCCTAATACCTTGACGCATAGCTCCTTAGATGCATGCCCTAAAATATGATTTTCAAGTTAAGTCGTACCTTCTTTTCCCCAAAAATTTCTTACTTTGTGTTCTTTACAAAAAGGCAGTTGTACAATGTTACAAATGACCAATAAATAAGTCATCCTTTGTTTTGACGACTCTTTCTGTCCACTTCTGAATGGCTAATCCTTGTTACATGGTGCACCGTTAATACATCCTTGTACTTCCAGGTCTCATGTGAAAGCCATTGTCTGCTGTGCTAGGTTGATTAATTCTCCGAGCTTTAGAGTTATGATGAGTGGCAAAACTCGTTATGCCATTTCCTAAAATTAAATTATTTTTCTACTTAGGTTATTCAAAAATATTTTCAATATTAAATCAGATTTTAAAAATTAAGTACAACATAATGTTGAAGTCTTTGCTATCATTTTCTCAGCAGAAGATATGGCATTAAACATTTTATTTTTGCCCCTCCTATGGAAAATGTCACTGGACCTGCACAATGAAGTAGTTCTTAATCTTTCAGTCACTGTGAGAGCATACATTTAGGGATGGTCAGTGCACTTTAGGGTGGCTTATTAACAGTACAAAAATAGTTTTACCTACATTACAATGTTACTTTTCCCTGCAATGTGTTACTGTACGTCTGCACTGCCGACCAGCTAGAGCGCATTAGTACAATACATTGTTGCTGTGGTTGAAGTAAGTGTCCCCTGTGAAGCAAACAAGGACCCCCTGATTATGGATCAGTTTCCTGGGTCAGGGCAAAGCAATTTCTGTGAATATAATACCCAGGCAAATCTTAAAAGTACACTAGCACATGAACAGTGGCATTTTGCCAAAAATATGAAACAAAAAGAGCTCAAAAAACGTTTTTGCACATTTGATACATTTTAATTACTATTCTAAAAACATAATTCAATGATAAAAAACTCTTGGTACATTAATATACATACATGATAAGGTATTTCAGCATTATAGCATATGCATAAGTTCAACCATTTATCAAATACATTTATAATACGATAAAAAAGGGGATGGTTTCCTGTCTACGCGTTTCGACACAGGTGTGTCTTCCTCAGGACTGTACCATCATTTTTCTAATGGTACCAACTGGTAGTACCGGAATTTGAACAGTTATACGGGTGGATTCAGCTGATCAAGATTCCCAGAGATGGATGCGGGGTATTAGATACAGGATTGAGACCTGCAGTATAACGGTCACTTATCAGTAGATAGGTAGCAGCCACACAGATGTTTGCGTATTTTACTGTAATGTTGTCCTGAAAATACACCAGTTGCCAACGTTTCCCGGCGATTTCCTGACTGTAGACGAGGAAAGGAAAAAACGGAACTATTTAAATGACAAATTATGTAAACCGGCTGCACGCGGTTCCCGGCGTCTTTATTTCATAATCTGCACCCTCTTTCAGGGTTGACTGACGTAGCCTGGCTTTCAGAGTCAAATAGCGCAACCTGGCTGCAAGCGGTTCCCAGCGTCTTTAATGCGTGAGTTAAAGTGCAGAAAGCGGACCGGTGGCATGAAGATCCCGGCGGTATCTGATTTTTCGGCAAGCAAGTGTCAACAGCAGCTCATATATGACAATAAACCCCCTATAACAATGGCCATAAAGGCCATATTTTATGGCTGTCCTAGGCAGAATGAGACTAGTGACGGTGATGTTGAAATGGATAGGCCTGCTTTATGCTAAGCCCACCAGATTTCCTCCACGATTTCCATTAACTGTCGAGCTAGACATGGTTGTCCTCTTTCCCTATTATTTTCACACTAGTGATGGAACCACTGATTAGCCTCTCAGAAAAGAACACTACAACAGAGGTGTCCAGTTTGGAGCATGCGGAATGCTGCCCTTATATATTCAAATGACATCCTGTTCTTGCTGAAAGATCCCTTTGGCAACCTAGATCACATTGCTTCAAAAATAATTAGTTTTGGCTACTGGGCAGGTCTATGCATAAACTGGTCTAAGTCACATATGATACCTCACACCTCAACGACGACCACACCAGTGGTCAACATACAAAGAAGGATTCAATTATCCATGATAATGGTAGGACAGATCGCTTTAATAAAAATAATAAAAGAAATTATAAAATTATAAAACAATAATTATAATGCTCCTGCAGGTACTCTAGCAGTTTAAAATATTTCAGTGCCTTTCAGGCATGGGGTTTTGACTAGCTGTATGCTCTGCTAATCACACTGACATAGACAGGTAAACTACCGCGTATCACCTGGAAAATATTAATGAGGCTGTACGGGCAAGGAGGATTCTCAGCGCCACATTTTGAAGTATACTATTACCCAGCAAAATTAAATTTTGTAAAGCATTGGTTTCACAAAAAAATACACAGGTACTCCATTGCAACCTAGAGGTGGGACCGGCAGCCCTGCATAGTCTAATAAACTAAATAATGAAGACTCGTCCATGTAATAAGGTTCACACAGTAGTCTGTAGGGATTTGGGCATGGTCGTGGCTAGCTCAGATACATTGAGTTGATTTGTTATGCTCTACCCATAATAACTTAATACTCAACCCAAAGCTACCCATTACAAGTGAACCAGCAATAATAGCGAGACTGTGTGCTAGATAACTTTCCAAACTATGGGACCAATACATAAAAAACAAATGTATTTCTGCATCCCTTGATGTGTTCTCCAGTCATATGCTCCTGCAGTTGATAAGGGAGGCCTACCCTGTATACCCCCCAAAAACATACTGGGAGGCTGCTCCACTTGATTGTCGCTGGCCATATTACTAGGAAAGCTATAACCATGATATATAATATAACTATAGAAGATATGCGGAGGATGGAAAGTCATTCCTGTGACAACTGGTCTAAAGATTTTGCCATAACAATATCAGACACACAGTAGGAATAATACTACCAAAATACTGGACTCAGTGAATGGTAGACATTGTCTTACACACTTGGGGACTAATTCACAATAGTAAACTCCAACTTTGTGTAAGTTTACAATTGTTTGCTGTTCACAAAGGCATTCTACAGGTACTATTATTATGACTGCAGAGTCCTCAAACATGCAAAGATAGGCGGTGTGTGAGCAGCTGGTATTGTGATCCTATCTTACTGAGATGACGGGGACTCAAATAGGTTTGGAGTGTGTGCTTTCCCACATTGGGAGCCGGTGTAGAAACTTTCTAACTTGTGTTGTGTGTTCAGATCACTTGAGGTAAAAGACTTCAGTACATTTAGTTCTTAGTTGGTGGAAGTTTACTTGTAAGCTTTGCTTGTATACCCGGGTAATTGGAGTTACAGTAATCAAGGATTATGTTAACCAAGGGCATCTTTTGGGGTATTGTTACCAGGTGGTGTATACCTTGCACACACCTAAGGTGCTAGCAAACACATGATTGACCAGGGTATGAAAAACAATTTGCAATCAAAGAGGGCCCCAAAGCAGCTTACCTTCTATGAAGGAAGTGTGAAGATATCACTGTAGGCCAAAAAATGAATTGGAAAGTCTGAAGGATCTTCAAGACATTGATTCCAAATAGTTTGATTTATAGTATGGTCTTCTGATGTCAGTTCAGCAAATGTACGAGAAGCCAATGCCAAACTAAGGCTCCTCATAGATCCTAAGGTGGATCTGGTTGTTATCGGTAAAACTTGATACCTTTAGATCCAAGGAGCAGTATCCATTACTATTTAATATTCTAACTAACATTTGGGAACTTGAAACAACAGGAAAGAGGGTGAATTACCATTCTAACCCTTGTCTAACCAACATTGATTATGGTCATACATTGGGTGGGGCAAGATTTACTATTTTAATTTTAGCCTGACAAACCTTGGGAAAAGTAGAAACATTGGATGGGTAAGAAAAACTGTCACTCCAGTCTAACAAACATCAGGGAAAGTGCCTACATTGGCAAAGGAGGGGTGATAGGAGGATTTCTTTAGCATTTGGTAGATGGAATGAAGGTAGTCAGGCTGGCAAATGACTTTTTGTCTGCCACCCTGCTTTTACGTCTTCTGCCACATTTATGAGTTTAACTATTCCAACAGTAGCAGTGGTCCATATTATCCACATATCGTTACATTTACAGTGTTTAGAACAGAAAGCACTGGCTGTTGCAACAGCAGACTGCCCTTTGCTACCAAAAGGTGTGCCGTGAGTGATGGTAAGACAATCACAACAAATAAATACACTAATCATCTGGAGAGCAGAAAATATGTTAATTATCCATATATATATCTTACACATTGTATAAGTATTCTCATTATTCTATACAAGATTGATAACTGTATCTTCTTGTGGTTCATAATAGTAAACAATGTGATATACAATGTTTAACAGAGAATGAGAAGTGAGAAGTGCCCCCGGGAGTCAGCTACAAAGACACAGCATGATGCGAATTAGCCCTTTTTCTGGAGTGCCCAATCAACCTGTAGCTACAGGACTGTGCTGGCCGTCTCTGCTGCTGTGAGTCCTGACACTTAGATGCTGTCATTGGCCTTCTGTGAGCCTTAGTAGTGTCCAACAGGTGCCTCTCAGAAAGTCTGAAAATAATGGACTTGGAAATTTGTTGCACTTCCAAGACCTCTGTCACTCTGTGCCATAGCTATTGGGAGTTGGGCCCAGGTTTAGTTATTAAACATATACGCTAAGATTGAACTTGTTTTGGATGTATTACTTAAAGGATTCAGATCCTCAAAAACTCTAACCCCTTTTCTTGCAGGTAGAATGCCCTGACACAACTTGAGCTAAGAATGGCTATTACTGGCCACTTGGAAAAGAAAATCATTGGGATTATTTCATTATGACACTGGTGCCATTGCTTTCCCATGTGAAGTTAGTGCAACTGAAAAAGGAAAAAGTGACACCAAAATAGCAATAATAGCCTGCTAACAGTGAAATATTATTGAAAGGATTTTTTACCAAAAGGAATGTTGTAAAAGTTATCAGTTTTATGAAAGCATTAACATACTATTTTAAATCTTCTGATTTATTGTGTACAGTGAAATGAGTTTCAAACAAACAACACACATTTTAATGAGTTGATGTTGGACAGCCATGGGAGCTTAAGTAACTAATGGAAGGCCTACCTTCAGGGACAGGGTCCTGAGGGAAGACCCACTGATGCAAGCATCCTTGAGGTCAGCTATAAGTATGTCAGTGAGGAGGGAAGTAGCACACACAGAGGAGCTGTGAGATAGAGCTTTCAAAGTGCCTTCCTGTACACTGCTGAGGAGACACTACTTTTTTGTTTTTGTAAGTCATGCGTTTCCCACTAAGCACCTACTTACTGCACAGTTTTAGAATAGTAATAAGAATTGTGCTTCCTTTTCTCATTGAAGCATTCATCCAGCATTCACCTCTCAAGTCACCCCCGTGGCAGCTGCCTGCACAATGTGTTTTTGAGTGTCTTGGCTCTCATTCCTACTCGCGACGATGGGTGAATGAGAGGTCGTTTATCAATGCAAACAGGTCTTACTGCCTTTGATTAAAGGTAAGTTCCACCAAAGAGGCAATTTTGCAGAAGCTGCTCAAAACATTTAGTGTTTCAAAAATGTTGCTGCTACTAGCTGCAAGGAAGATCTATGGGCTTTTGTGAGGCACACTCAGAATCTCTCTAGTGGTACCAGAGCTTTGGTTGAGTTTGCAGTTGTTTAAAAAGACAATTGTGATCAGATACTTAGGGCCTGATTACGTGTTTGGCGGATGGGATATCCCATTTGAAAAATGACAAGTTCCATAGGATATAATTGAATTGTAATTAAGGGTGGGCGTAGTTCGCGAAGTAGCGCTACGCGAGCTGCGTAGTAGCATGTTCGCACTGCGCAAGATGCATTTTCAATGATTGCACAGTGCGAAGAAGCATCTGGCAATCATTGAAAACGGCACCTTGCACAGTGCGAGCTGTAGTTTTCTGCCGCTCGAGTAGATTTTTACTCGAGTGGCAGCTTTCTCAACACGAACTGGTAGTTTCTCATCACGAGCGGTCGCGAACATGCACGACCACTAGCAATGAGAAACTTGACCTCCCTGCGTTGAGAGTCTCGCCGGGATGTCATTTTGCTTGCTCGCTGTCGCGAACATGACGTTGAGGACCACGAACAAGCAAAAAATGACCGCTGCACTATGCTACGCTGCGCTACGCGTGTTCGCACTGTGCTACGTGCAGCTCGCGTAGTGCGAAGTTGCGCAAACTTCGCAAACTACGCGAGCGTAGTGATGTGCTTCGCCCAGGGTTAATTGTAATCTGGTGGACCAGATAGCTCTCACGGAGTAATCCTGTCTGCCAAACTCGTGATCAGAACCTAAGGGTAGATTTACAAATATGTCAAGAAACACAGCACAGCAAGCACATTTGCTGTGGCTCTGCAGCAATGAGGGCGAGGCAGAGCACACAAGGGAGACACTGCCATATCTTCAAGGATGTGGTGCTGTTTCTCTTAGGCCTGCACTGGCACTTTGTGAAGCCTGCCTTCCACCGCATGCACACTCTTCCACCATCGTACACGGATGTGTGTGCCTGATGTCTAGCCAAAGATTTTCACTGGAAGTTTACTCTTCCAGTACAAAATGGTATGCTTAGACAATTTGTTTAAAAATATTCCACATTAGAAGTCACATGTACAGTACAACACACATTAAATTCTCGAAAAGTTAGAAGAAATAAAAGCATTTCTCCTTCTAAACGTGTGCCTGGAGGAGGTTTTATTTTTTGGCACATTGGATTTTCTGCAATTGTTATTTTGGGTTTGGCGTCCA
The DNA here is from genome assembly GCF_964261635.1 of Lissotriton helveticus. NCBI lineage: Eukaryota > Metazoa > Chordata > Amphibia > Caudata > Salamandridae > Lissotriton > Lissotriton helveticus. The sequence goes on along the minus strand of NC_136068.1, from coordinate 1,890,132,432 downwards.
AAGCCAGGAGAGGTTACATGCTAACACACATGTACCACCTATATTACACAACCTTGAAGTAATGCAGAGTAGCGCAAAGCACTGTTTGCATTACTTTTCAGCAACTTTCTTGAACAAGGAACGTTTTACGCCAGAAGGTCATTTTCTGATGGTTTCCTTTTTTTTTTTTGTGTGTGACTATGTGCTATGGTAAATACTTGGTAAAATTACCCCTCGATGATATGTTTTAAATACTTGCTCTTGCAATGAGGAGAGTAAAAGCAGATATGGGGGAGTTTGCTCAGCTAAAAAAACTAGATCATATTGCAAGAAATACATTAGAGACATTTTCATGCAAAAAAAATTCTTATTAGCAGGAAAGTATGATCTCTATAGAGACTCACATAAAATAGCTCAAATTTGAAGGGAAAAGCTGGATATTATATGTTTTATCATGTTTGGAAAACCAGGAAACAAAAGCGTTGTTTCTTTAAAGAGTCACATAACTTTAATTACTTTTTTATGTGGCACACACCGAACACATTTCTATTTTTGCTTTGTGTGGCAATCATATGTTGCCCCCAGCTGTTTTATTTGGCTTGGTTCTAGTAGCATGTGGAGAAAAATCACTCAGCAAGCAGTGGTGCTGGAATAATTTTCAGAGTGATGGTGCTGTCATTAATGTTACATCACTGAAATCATAGGGATTATGAAAAATCCAAGCATTCACAACTGAGTCCTACCTATTCAGCATGAGAGTTGTTAGGGTGGGGTATGTATCCGGTGGTGCATTTTGGAACACACTGTTGCAAACATTACTAAAGGTTTTGTATTGAACGTTCATTTACATACAGCATATTTCCTATTGAAGTGGCCACAAAAATCACACTGACATGCCGTTTTACTGATAAAACCAAATAGGGGACAAACAATATTGTGTGGGTTTCAACAAATATTTCCCATTGCACGTCACAAAGTAAAGTTTTCGATTTGTTTTAGTTCCAAGCAAATACTTGCTTCCATCAGTCTACAGGATTACACACAAAAATGTGCTTTGTTTCTGCTTTCCTAGCCCCCATATATTTTACAGGTATTTATATTCTGCGTGGAAAAAAAATATATATTCCACAGCCTTCCCTTTGACACTTTCTATATCATAGCAAGATTATGAGATAGTTGACTTTAAATAATCCTCTAATTTTGGAGAAAATGAAACATGAATCCCCATGTTAAAAGAATAAGCAGAAATTTGCAGATGACATAGCCTGACATTTGATGTCTCTCTTTGAATGCACAGCAAACATGAGAGGGCATATTTACTGTTCATTCACCTTCTGAACTCCAGCCAGGTTCAAGTTTAAGTTCAAGTTTATCATTTGTATAGCGCACTACTCACCCAGAGGGTCTCAAGGCGCTTGAGGGAGGGGGGAACTTTACTTATCGAATATCCACGTTTTTAGTTGTTTTCTGAAGGATAGGTGGTTCTGTGTAAGGCGGAGGTGGGTGGGGAGAGAATTCCAGGTTTTGGCCTCTAAGTAGGAGAAGGATCTTCCCCCCATGGTGGATCTATGGATGCGTGGAATTGCGGCGAGGTCTTGATTGGATGATCGTAGTTGGCGGGAGGTTATGTTGGTGCTGCAGCCTCCCCAACCCTGTATCTCTACTTCCAGCGCCTATGTCAGCAAGGGTGAGAGAAGCCTTGGAATTTTTGCAAAGAAGGAAAATCGAACACCTCACAAATACAACAAAAGCAAAGAAAAGTAAGACTCTGCTCCAAACCTAAGGACCAGATCTCTGACCATTTTTAACTGTCGTAAACAGGAAACCGGCCAATTTGCGTTGGCTAAAAACGGTTGCAGCATATACCAAACATACTTTGCAAGGGAACCTGTTAGGACACCCACAATAGGTTTTGCAAGTCACTATTCAGCCGGGGCGTGCCAAGAGCGTCCCTTCCTAATAGCGAGACACAGGAGGATGTAAGATTGTTTGGAGGGTGGAAAACAATTGCATTTACCCCAAACATCAAATTGGTGGTAAACCAGTTGCAAGCGAGAAGGGGTCCCCAGGTAATCCCCCCACTTTGTGATTGGCAGAAATATTTTATGAGCAGACAGTGGTCCCAAGGACCTCTGCCTTCACTTAAAAAATGAAACAGAAACATTTAATTTTACTTTTTTAAATGTATCCTGTTTTTCTTTAGGAAACTGGCCTGGATTTTAAGAACAATAACTGCTTTATTGAAAAAAACAGTCCCAGACATGGTGGTCTGCTGACCACAGCAGGCCACCATCCCTCTGAGAGGCTGCCATCACCAATAGGTCGCAAAATGCATCCTGCCTCATGAATATTAATGAGGCAGGTCCTGTGCAACCCATTTGGCAATTGCAAGGAGTGTCTCAAACACTGTTGTACATCAGTGTTTGTGACTCACATCCTGCAAGTGGCAGAAAAATGCAAATTGTGAGCCGCAAAGTCTGAGTTTCCTACATCTGGCCCCAAGTGTTTTAGAGTTCAGAGTGCGCGAGAAATGTGCAGAGGAATACAGCAAACCTGAAATATAATAAGAACATAACAGCAAACACAAGAGAGTTAACACAAACTATGAATATATCAAGATAACCATGCATGTACAGAGTGCAAATAATGCATTAACATAATTTCAGCAGAACAAACCCTGAATTAAATTGCAGCTGAAGTATCAGGTGGATATCAGGGTGAATTGAGTCAATTTATTGTACAGCATGATAAAACAGACACACAGATAAAACCAAGGAAAAATTGAATAGAAATATATTGCAAAACAAGTCAGAAACTTTAAAGAGCTATTCCAGTGAAGTGAGAGAGCTTATACGGCACAAAAGTAATATTTCTTATTCTAATTATTCCTGACTATGCACTCAGTTACCACTGTGTGCATGCATGTTATTAACATATATTGTGTAAAAGGATATTGCTAATCAGAATGTGCCTGACATAGGTACTGAATGATAAATGTATAGTCTCCTACATAATATCAGTCTGTCAATCATATGATGTTGTGCTTTGAGAATGTGTTATGTTCAAGTTGAGTTCCGCAAACAGGGTTGAAATAGGGATAAGGCTTTGGAAACCGTGCGCAGTGTATAGTAGAACACACAGGGTTTGCATCACAGGATAAAACAGTGGAATGGAATGTCCAAATGTTACATTTAGCCATTCTATGTAGTGCCTCTAAACACAAGTGGGTATCAAGCACTTTCTCCAGACTGGAAGAGATGTATCAGAGGAGGTAGAAGTTAAAAAGGAAGAGGGGAGGGCAGGTGAATGGAAAGGAAGGCGACAGCATGACATCAAGAGGTTGGTAATCAGGTCTAACTCTTCAGTGAAACACAGAAAAAGAATCAATGAAGAACAAAAGAGTAATCACTTTCCACTGAGGATCTCACCAAAGCAGACGGTTGAGTACTCAACTCAGCAAAGTGTTGGTTCCAGGAAAGTGGTGCAAACTTCTAACCTCACCAACCTTTCATAATTCACTTGAGCGGTGTGATTACTATTTTAGATAGCAAGTTTTTTGAGAAAAAAGATTATCCAAATCCATATACTTTCAAACACAAGAGGAAAGCATTTCTTGAATAAGAGAAATTAAATGTAGCTCATTTTGCAGCTTGATAGAGAGTTGCACACCATGGGAATGTACCTCTCAATGAAGACGGGGTGTGTGGTTCTGACATCCTTGTGTGGGTGACCTTAAAGCAGTTTGGCCAATGGGAGTGTATGAATCTTCAAGACTTTGGGCCTGTTTTAGAGTTGGCTGATAGCAGGGTCCATCTCATGCATGAGTGATATTGTTACTGCCTTATTACAAGCGCATTATATCCCATGGCACTTGTAAGACGGCAAATAGTATACTCGTCACATTTTTGGCAGAGTAACCCCCTTTTGTACCAATTTTTAAATCAGGGCATTCATTTTTTTCAAGCAAGATTTACATTTTGACTTTTCTTCAGCATTTTGTACGTACACATTTAAAATTCAGTATCAAGAAAATTAGGTAAAGGTTGCTTTCTCCAAGTGAGGCTGTTACACAAGCATTCTATCATTCTGGATACATGCTAATGAATTTCCAAATTCACCTACTAACCTATTGTTTTTTTAAGTCTCCCTCAGTCTTAACTTGAAGTCAGGTCACATTAGATTAGGTTTTTGAGTACCCTTTATGGTCTCTGAGATTTCTATGTTCTTGTGGTGATATGTGCCCTTGTGTCTCAATATTATCTCAGATGCTAAATCTTTCCCTGCACTAGAAATAACAGGTATGGGTATAGAAATAATACTGACTTTGCAGACCTCATAATGTTAGGCATAGTACTTTACATGACATCACAGTCAGTGCTATCTTTGCTCTAAAAAACATTTGCAATTACATTTTTTGCGACAGGATCCTCGAACGACGCCACAGCAGGGGCTCACACAGCAGCCTGAACATGTAACTTTGTCCAGGTCCAGCATGACAAGTTAACCCCAGTAGGTGTTTTGTGCTTTTTTGCCGCTATTGTCACTAAAAACTTTGAATATCTCCCTTTCTACTACTTTGATGTTTGTTATTGAGTCTGCTTTATTTAATAAATTAAGCTCTATTTGTCTTACATGGTGTGGGATATTTTTGTGTACTGTTTGCACACTTTTTTCTGTTTGAAGTAATGCTCAATACTTTACACATTGTCTCTAAGTTAAGCCTGTCTGCTCTGTGCCAAGCTACCAGGGGATTGAACACAGATTCATTTGGGGTTTGCTTGTGCCTTACCCTGACTAGGATGGAAGTTGCTGCTTGACCATGGCTTACATCCCAGTCTACCCGTACCCCAGTTTCTAACATTGGTAATAAAATAATCACATTACACACTGTGTAATATGATTGTGTATTTAGCAGTGATGATAGCACATAAGGCATGAAAAACATAGCAGAACCATCTTTGTAGTGCCCGTGTCTGTCGGCTTCATACTCTGGCATTCATTGTATGTGAGAGTCAGGCAGCCAAGGCACTTTCACTGACACATGCAGTAGTGCACATGCACCAGACATTGTGGAGAAAAAGGGCTTCATTCACTGTAGCTCTGGCCAGTCTTCATCTGGGTAATTTGGGGTATGCCTGTAGATGACTCACAGGAGCGTCAGTTTTTTAAGCAGCCCCATGCAGCAAGATTATTAAATCTGTACTGCCCTAAGCTGGCTGCATTCTAATTGTCAGTGCTTAATGCCGCCACCCTTCCCCATGTCTTCATAGTGCATGGTGTTGTCTGTAAGAATCACAGACCCCACCTTATGACGAGTTGGGAAAGAATGGGTACATGCACCCACATGCATCATTGTTACATTTTGCGATTTCTTAATTGCGAAAATTAAGGAATCGCAATTAAGAAATCGCAAAATGCTATGCATTAAAAAATCGCAATATTTTTAGCGATTCCTTAATTTTCCTTAATTGCGATTCACAATTTGCGAATCACAATTAAGGAATCCCTCCCCATTGATTCCTATGGGCTTAGAGGCCCATTGGAATGAATGGGAAGCCATTCTCGTTTTGCGATTCGCAATTAAGGAATCGCAAAATGAATGCTATTTCAAGGGTTTAGGGGGGGGGTTCAAAGGACCCCCCTACACCCCTGAAATGTACCTTTAAGTACATTTTTCACACACACATGCCCCTAGGGCATGTGTGTGTGTAAAATGAAACTTTCAAAAATGCACTTTTGTTCATTTTTGAAAGTTTTCGCAAATTACCATGAAGGTTGACTTCATGGTACTTTACCTCTTCCAAATTTCAAATTCGCAAACAAAAATTATTCATGCATTGCATTTAAGAAATCACAAATTGCGATTTCTTAAATGCACTCACAATTTAAGAAATCGCAACATAATTGCGATTCCTTAAATCGCAAAAAATGAAATTGCATTCGCAAATGGCTGAATTTTGCGATTCGCACCGTTGCTGAATGCAATTCCCTTTGTTGCTTGTGGGCAATAGAAACAGCAGGCTGCAAAAGGCGCAACCAAAATTGACTCTCACAAGATCCCAGCTGCAGCCACCAGGACCGGCTGCCTCCAGAAGACCTCCAGGATAAGCTGATCCCTCCCCCACAGGATTGGAGACCATGCTGCTGGTTTTGTGATCGGAGGCTGTAACTGTAGACTACTGGCACTGTCATGTAGCCCTTAGTGACATTGTCATCTTCATTAACTTAGCATGAGCCTGCTGCAGCTTGCCTGCTGCTTTGCACACAATAATACACCCCTTTAGTTTTTGCAATAATTTCAATGGCTGTTTTCACATGAAAACTCATCACTGTGGGGCTCATAACGATCGCTGTGAATCCGCCACTGGCAGCCTGCCGGTGGCAGATTCACCACCAAATTGCGGTCATTCACCGCCTGCCAAAATATGATAGCAGGCGGTTTGCTGGCGGACGGGAATTCCGTCTGCTACGAGTCCGCCAAAGGCAATCGTTCAGATTGCCTGGCAGACCCGCAAAGCATACCTAGAATGGTGGGGTTGCCTAGGAGGCACCGTCTGCCATATTAGAATGCTTCATCTCCACAAACCTTGACTGGTGGATATTAACTTCGGGGCCTCTTGCCGGCCCCCCGTCAGCGGGGGCATTTCCCTACTGCACCTGGGGGGCACTCTGAACACTATGTGGCAGGCACCGCATAGTGACTGCCACGTGATGCAGGGAAATGCAAACCCTGTATTTTTACCATTGTGGCGAGTGCTGCAGCCTGCAGTACCCACCGCAATAGTAAAAATGCCTAATGCGACCGCCACCGCGGCGGTCGCATTGTGATTCCATGGGTGGGACCGCCACCATATAGGAGGACGTTCCCAATTCCCGTGACGATGGCGGATGGACTCAAGTCCATCCGGCATCGTAATGAGCCCCTATGTTCACTATCTGCATGTTCCTGGGATTTTGACAATTATGTGCAAGGTAGAAACAATGCCCCTTGGTATTTTGTTTTTCGCAAGCCTTTGCCCTTAGACAAAGCATACCGATGCAGCTGATGTTTGGAGAACGTACTTTGGTCTTATTAGAATACACAAATAGGTAGCACACACTTGGAGAGGTACGTTTTCAGGGAGTAGAGTGATTTAGCACCTATGATGTAGATCTACAATCTATAGGTTATGGTATGGGGTCTGCTGACAAAGCCCAGAGATCTTATAATATCTAATAATACTGCTTCTTACCAAGGGGATGGAGGTTAGGGTCTATTGTCTTTCCATGATGACATCTCCCTTCATGATATACGGACTAGCTGCTATGCAGACTGTATTTGTACGATGCATTTTATTGCTTGTTGTGGCATGTGTACTGCATGTTAGGGCACGTTAATTAAAATAAATATTTTAAACTCTTTTGTGTCTCTGTCAGATCTTATTCTGGACAAGTACAAGAGTGCGAGCTAAAGGGTATGTCTTGTTACCGCGATTCCTGAGACATCTGGGAGTGTTGTGTTCTGTGGTGTCTAATCGTTTGTTTCTCTTTAAGTGAGTAGGAGAGCAAGTGAGACACTATAGCTAGTCAGTCCTAGGCTCGTGGGTACTAAGGTGGTAGGAAGACTCAGTCCCTATACACCAAGGTTCCATAATCCTGCGCATAGTTCTGTATTTGTGCAGAATCCCTGCAACAGCACATAGGATTCCCTCTGCCTGCTCTATTTTGATCCCGACCTGCTCCTATCCTTGTAAGGTGTTTGTAAATACAGAACGCAGTCCATGTGCTAAGCACAGGTGCTTTATGTCACAGCAGTGCCCAAGTAGGCACTTAGCAACTCCCAAGAAAGGGGAGAGTCATTCCAGCGCCTACAACTTTGGAACTGGGGACCCTAGTTTGAATTTTGGCATCTGCTTAACATCCCGTGATTGTGTGCAAATCACTTAATCTCACCTCATGCAAAGCGTTCCAATAAACTTAGTCTGAGTTTGCCCTACAGAACTGCAAAAAAGTAAATAAACAGGAGAAAATTCAACTTGCAAGAAAACTAAGAAAGTCATACTTGAAAGCTACTTTAACATAGCACATGCATGGACACTCATTAGCTGCAGTGTGGTTACAAAAGCACAGAGTGCTAAAGCAAAATGTTAGCCTAGGTGGACTAGTTATCTTTACCTCCCTGGCACTAAGATGTAGTATCAGGGCTTTTTTCTCAGGCAATATAAACATCCAGGCCATCATCCTGGGGAAAAAAGAAAGCAGCCTGTGTGTGATAAATTTTTATAACGCAACCAATCAGGGTGAGGGCTGTAGGATCACAGAACTACACAATTTTATCACACAATGTCGCGGCCCAACTAGAAGGAACCTGCTATCAGCAGGTGACTTCAATGTACACCCCTGCGGCGACCCACAGCTAAACACCTTAGCGTCTATGGGTTGCCAGCAGTCAACGGGGTTACATTTTGAACATACAAAACAGGGAAAGGAGTTGAACCATATCTTAGAGGAGCAAGATCTCCTGTTCACTATGAGCATTGCACCACCTTTATTGACACAAAAGGATCCTACGTTCAAGGGTAGAAGCTCAGGGAGTTTCATAGATTTTATCTTAGTTTCTAGAGCTATTATGAGCCTTGTTCTGGCCTTCTGTATAACACCGAGCGCACATAGTGACCACAACCCAGTCTGCATCCTATTAGGAGGAAATATCATGAAGAAAAGGGAAGAAATTGTGGGAAATAACACGCTGCAACCCGTAAATGGAGGACGACGTATCAAGTGGAACCAGGCCACTCCGCCCGATTTCCTTGAGAGCCTTAAAATAGAATGTGCCATTGAGTTGTCAATCTGCACCAGCACAGAACCAGTGGGTGAAGGAGTCCTTAAAGCCTTTGACAGCATAGCCAAACACGTAGGAAAGAAACTACAGGCCCCTAAAGGGAAACCCGCATCCGGAGACCCCAAATGGTTCTGTCATATTGCTCCAAGGCATCCAGAGAACTAAAAAAAGGCTCTCAAAATAAATCCCCGGGATAGTTGTAGGATCCGTTCACTTCGCTTTACCTATAAAAGTGTACTGTCTAATAGGAAAAGGGAACTGAAAAATGATCTCTGGAAGACACTTTTGGATCCTTCCACCCTGGGTAGCTCCTCCAGATTCTGGTCTACAATTGAGGTAGGATCAAATATCACAGAGGATGGGTGGGTGTCCCACTTTGCCACCATTTTCAAAGATACTGTGCTATGCCCTGATCTACCAACAGTGGAGATGGTAGTGGCCTCTACGACATTCTCTGTTGCGGAAACGATAGAGCGAATCAATAATCTCTCAAACAAGAAGGCCCCTGGCCCAGATGGTATTCCCCCTGATCTTTTTAAATTCAGTCCCCAATTCTGGGCCCCAATCTTAACAGCAGTGGGAAACGCCGCAGCGGAAAAGGGTTGCCCACCCTCATGGGGTTTATCAACAATCGTACCAGTGTTCAAGAAGGGAGATCGAAACAGCACCCTAAATTATAGGCCATCTCCTTGATTGACTCTATCGTAAAAGTCCAAGGGGGTGTTATACTCAAGAGGCTTACCTCGTGGGCAGAGGAGAAGCAGATAATTTCAGACACCCAGTACGGGTTCCGGACTGGGCATTCGACCGTGGCACAATGCCTAAACCTTTATTTGATATTGGGCAAATACACCCTTGCACGTTCCAGGACCATCTACATGGCCTTCATGGACCTTTCCTCGGCGTTTGACTTTGTCTACCAGGGAAAGCCGTGGCAGTCCATGGAGGCCAATGGGGTAGAGCAAAAACTGGTGAACTTTTTAAAAGATCTTCATAGAGACACAAGGGCAAACGTAAGATACACAATGGACCTCAAGGTAACAAAGAATTTTAGAACAAGTAGGGGTGTCAGGCAGGGGTGAATCCTGGCACCCTTTCTTTTTAACCTATACATAAACGACCTTGAAGAGACATTGGTGGACACAGGGGCGGATTATCCTTATGTGGGCCGTCGGGACTGCCTGTCCTGCTTTATGCTGACGACGCCGTCCTCCTGGCCCGCACCCCGAAAGGGTTACAAACTTTACGTGACACATTCCACGGATTTATGGCCAGCCGCGAACTATCCATAAACAATACAAAATCTTACGTGATGCAGATGGGGAAATTAGAGAAAAAAAAGCACCATTTTAGAGTTAACTGCACCACGGTGCCTAGGTGTGCCACTTTCTCCTATCTCTTTGTCTTTTTTGATCACCAGTTGAATTGGGCCCCACTCCTGAACAAAAAGAGGGGAGAAGTTATAAGGGCTACCGCTGCACTATTTGACATTGCCGCGATAATGGACAATCGACCTGTGGGAGCCATGCTGAAGGTTTACCGTGCAAAAAGCATTGCAATAGCCTCCTACGGAAGCGAGTTATGGGGTTATTGCAACCTCGAGGGACTACAGGTGGTTGAAAATACATTTTTAAAACAGCTCCTGTGTGTCCCACAGGGGAGATTTCGAACATGTCTGTGCACTAAGAGACTGATCAGCCTTTTATCGGCGACACCCTATCTTTGCGACCTCTCATCTTATGGCTACAATGTTGGCTCAACAACCAGCTCAGTTTAATGCACAGTCTTATGAAAGAGACAATGAGCCTAGACTGTATGACCAAGATCCCCTGGCTGAAGTATCTAAAAAAAAGATTTGGGAATGAGGGGCGTCTGGACTGGTTTTTAAACCCGGAAGGTATTACCATAAGTGACGTAGTGTACATCAAAAAGTCTTTCACAACACGAAAAGTAATGGAAAGGCAGGAAAAGGACATGACAAAGTAAAATGCGCGTCTACATATGATGCTTAAAACCCAGCCCAGAGAGGAACCTTACCTCCTATTGCCATTAACAGCGTATGAGCGCTTCTTATTAACTAGGTTTAGGTTTAGGTTTAACTTAATTCATATTTTAATAGCAGTGCTAAGGAGAAGTCACAGAGGAATAGTGCTAGAACCCTGCGACTGCGACAGTTTGTCTCCGCAGGATTTGCTGCATTTTATGTTTTTTTGTAAATATTATGAATTCCCCAGAGCTTTTTTCCTTAAGCCTATTTTAAAAAGAACGCTGTTTGTACAAGCACGCCCCGCACGCCTTTACTTACAACTGTAAAAATTAGATTGTATACCCCATGTGATCGTTTTTTTAAAAAGTGCAATGAATTACAGAAAATGTCTGGATGTATAGAACTGAATGTTGCTTTTTGTAATGTGAAACAGATGGATTTTCCTTTGAACGTCAGGCTATACCTGTTTTAATCAATATAGATTTTAACTTGTCGTTCTTTTTAACCAATCATAAACATATAATGTATTGTGCACTTTTATGGATTTGTGAAAAAAAACGGATAAAGTACTTTTTAATTTTTTTTTTTTTTATGAAAATGAAAATGTTAGCGATGTTTAAGGTGCTTGATGCCCCATAGGGCATGGTGCTGTGCAAATAGAAGATTGAACATATACTTTTAAGTTTTACTTTTCCTGGTAGTGCAAAATTACAAACTGTGTTTTTTACTACTATGAGGCCTAGCCCTTTTATAGGATCTCATTTAGGATTCCTTATTATCTTTAATGAGCTGTAATTCCAAATTGGGAGTATGTAGATATTTCATGTTTGGTACCTATGAAATTGTACTTATAACCCCCCTTTATTCAAAGTAGGATTTTTCATTACAGTTTTGAAAATGCCTCTTTTAGAAAGTTGCCATTCTCCACCCTTAGACCTTTGTGCCTGAAGCCAGACTTGGGTCAAATGACTGTGTGTAGCTGACAGTTGGACTTTGTGAATTTCTCCCAGACAGTCACACGATAGAGGGATTAGGAGTGTCTTAATGGCCCATCTGCTGGTAGGATTAGGAGCAGAATTAAGCACAGACTCACTTGCACCTGAATAGCCTGCATTTATCCTTCACACAAAGGGCCTAAAAAGCCCGTATTTTCACTGCAGACAGCTTGAAGCTAGGGCAGGGCAGTCAGGAAATCCCATACACTTTAAAGATTCTTTTTAGAAATGTATCCCTCCATCCAGAAGAACAGCACCAGAGTATACAAATGTGACTTCCGACCCACACTGTAGTTCACTAATAGACATGCGGAAGGACTCGTAGGTGACTACCTGCAGTTGTTACCTGCTGTACACTCTACACTCTGCCACACTGTTGATATACCTGGAAGGACTGCTTTGCTGCCTGGAGCCTGCCTTGAACCCGGAGTGGCCAGCCTTGCTATTGAGTCCTGCATCTTTACCTGCCTCCAGGACTATCAGAAGTGACTCCAAGGGCTAGTTTGCTGGCCTCCTTTAGAGTCACAGGGACGGTGCAAAGACAGACTATTGACATGAAAATATCGAATTGCATTAATATTGAGTCAAGAATATCGATTGTGTAAAATATTGAGGTACATTTTTTCATAGTTACAAATATCGATTTTCTAAATTGTGATGTTAAAAATATTGTTATAAATGATATCAATTGTGTTTGTTTGTTTGTTTAATGTTATTATTTTAAATTATTAATTTAGTATTAGTTAATATATATTTTATAAAAACATTATTCTGTTAAAGTGTTTGTTTTCTTACTTTTTTAAACTACGTTTTAGGAGCTGTATGTTGCGTTGATTTAAAACTATAGTATTAGAATGTAATTTTTTATTAAAGTTTTAGGAGAAGGATGTTGGGTTTATAAGTGATAAGGGTGGGGAGTAATTTAACTAAGCCCGTAATCTTTGCTGCCTTGCCCAACCTGTTGCTGTTGCTGTTGGGGGCATTGTAGATCCGCTGCCAGTCCTAAAGTTAGGAGTCCTAACTTTACTACTCCTAAACTGAGAAACATTCTAACTTTAAGACTTTCAGTATTCACAAAAGGCATTTAGGAGTCCTAAACTTAGGAGTCCAAACTTCTGTGAATACTGAAATGAGTGAGTGCCTTCTGTGAATTCCAAAATGAGTAAGCGCCTTCTGTGAATACCAAAATGGTAGTAAGTTTAGGATTTTGTCTTAAGTTAGTTCTGTGAATCGGGCCTTCCATATGTACAGGATCTCCGGGTTTCTAGGTAATTTGACATTAAACGAGGGATGAGGCAGGGCTGTATTCTAGCCCCCTTCCTGTTTAATTTATATACCAATGACCTTGAGGGAACCCTGGTATCGACGGGGGCTGACTTTCCGCATGTGGGCTGTCGGGGTCTCCCTGTCCTCCTATACGCGAAGTGTGGGTCAACCACGTGTTATGGTAGTGAAGTGTGGGGGTATACCACGGCAGATTTGCTGCAGGTGGTAGAGAATAACTTTTTAAAGCGCCTGCTGGGAATGCCAACTGGCTTATTGAATTTGATAGCCCATGAAGAACTGGGGGTCCCTTTCCTATGTGATATTTTTGCTCTGCGTCCTTTAGTGTTCTGGCTCAAGTGCTGGCCTAACAAAGAATTAAAACTAACTCAGAAGATTCTGATGGACTGTATGTCCCTGAATCAGAATTCTCTGGCTGAAGTATGTAAAAGGTTGCTTTACAGAGCTGGGTCGCCCAGAACTCTTTTTAAAACCCTCAACCATAACACAACAGGATGTTGAATTGGTAAACAAAGCATTCATCTCTATAAGGAAGCGGGAAAGAGATGACCAGGAATTATGCAAACGAACCGTCCCTAAATTTCTGACCCTAAAATCCCACCCACTAACAGAGCCATACCTTTTGGGAACACTGACCACATAAGAGCCGTTTCTGTTGACAAGGTTTCGTCTTGATTTCTTTCATCTTTTACTTGCTGTTCCAAAAGGGTGTATCAGAGGTCAGGTGTTAGCACCCTGTGGTTGCGACAACTTGTCCCCACAGGGTTTGCTACACTTCATGTTCATCTGCAATTTCTATGAAGTACCTTGGAGACATTTTTTACTCCCCATTTTAAAGAGGCTTAATTTTAACCAGGATCGCCCAGCACTTTTGTTTCTACAATTGTTGAAACCTGACTGTATCATTTTTATTGTAGGGTATCTGCAATCACTGGTTAGAACCCGGGCCTGCTTGGAATATTAGTCACTTAAGGGGAAAGAGGTTCACATAGTTCTTTGTATGCTTCCTCTGTGTGTCTTTTATGTGATATCATGAAACTTGTTTATTGCATTTGTCATATTTTATTCCCTATGATTAAGGATATGAATTCCATACTTTTTAATGTATATGTTTATGGAATGTGTATATTTACTGTGACTTTTATGGTTTTTACATTGTAAAACCGAATAAAGTTTTATGAATGAAATGAACTAAAACATTTTTTTTAATTTTAAATATTTAGTAGTGGGATGTTGGGTTTATATGGGGATAAGGGTGGGGAATAATTAAAAAAAAGAAAATGTAAATATGAAAATATTTTTTAAATATTTCAAATAATTAGTAGCGGGATGTTGGGTTTATAGGGGATAAGTGTTGGGAATAATTTAAAAATTTAGGATTAAAGATTAAATATTTTAGAAAAATTGTTAAAGATTTAGGAATAGGATGTTAGGTTTATAGGGGATAAGGGTAAATACTGTTTTTTAACTCATTTTAATCCCCAAGACTCTCATTACTTGCTCAGTTGCACAGCCCTTCGGTTATTTCTTTACCGGACTTTGCCCCCAGCCCCAGTCCACCGTGGCAGGAGCTGTTTGAGTGGAGGGCGGGGCCAAACTCTGTCAGCTTCTACCACAGGGTAGGGGGAGGGGCACAGTGCACCCCCCACTCTTCTTTTACCACGTAAAGACTGTTTTTTAACTCATTTTAATCCCCCCAGACTCCCCATACTTGCTCAGTTGCACAGCCCTTTGGTTCTTTCTTTACCGGACTTTGGCCCCCGACCCGGTCCACCGCGGCAGGAGCCGTTTGAGTGGAGGGCAGGGCCAAACTCTGTCAGCTTCTACCACAGGGTGCGGGGGAGGGGCAGAAGCACTTCCGGATTCCCATTCATTAAGCCCCGGGGACCGTGGACGTACAGCGGAGCGAGGTGAGGCAGTCAGACCTGTGTTGCCGCCCGAGCTGAGCTCTGCCCACAGTGCACCCCCCACTCTTCTTTTACTACGTAAAGACTGTTTTTTAACTCATTTTAATCCCCCAGATTACCCTTACTTCCTCAGTTGCACAGCCCTGCGGTTCTTTCTTTACTGGACCTTGCCCCCAGCCCCGGTCCACCACGGCAGGAGCCGTTTTAGTGGAGGGCGGGGCCAAACTCTGTCACCTGCTACCACAGGGGCGGGGGACGGGCAGAAGCACTACCGGATTCCCCTTAATTAACACATGGGCCAGCAGACGCGTGCAGCGGGCGCGCCTCAGGAAAGCCGAAGGCAAGCCCGTCTGTGCCCGTCCGCGCCCGCACCATGACCAGCGCCAGCCATGCTTCCCACTGGCAGCCAGCTCCCAGACCAGGACTTACGAGGGAACAAATCCTGGCATACTGTTTTAAAGGTTGCAATAACCCCACTTATATAGATCCTGTCACGGTTGCTCATAACTGCGCTGGCCAAAATCCTCACTGTAACAACTGCTCTTTCACGTTCAAGGATACCCCAAACAATGCAGGTAAAACATCAGAAACATTTGCTACCTCAAACTTAAAGCCAAATAGAATTTCAACTGTTATATCTACTAAAGCCTGCTTGATCAACAGCCACTCCCTAGGCATGCAGACGACAGCCGGCTTCTCCTAGAGACCAATACTTAGGATTTGGTCTTCCTAACTGAAACCTGGCTGAGGGAGAGTACTTCACCCACTATTAATCTGGTCATCCCTGACAGTTATAAAATTGTTACTGAAAACCGCAAAGGCAACAGGCTAGGAGGAGGACTAGCCATAATCATTCAAAAAGAATAGATATATCACACAAAAAGATAGAGACCTTAGAGTCACTAGAAGCCTTGTTTTTTAGGATTACCATCTCACCTAGATTTCAGGATCCTTAGTCTATAGACCACCTGACTCTAAAGTAATTGAGTTATGGAATTCATGCGAACTCATCGCTGATCACTCCCTGAAATACACAAACTACATGGTCCTAGGGGACTCTAATGTCCATATAGATCATGCTCATTGTTCCCACGCCTCCCAACTAGTAGACTAATTTAAAGGTCTCAATCTTAACCAACTGGTTACTGCCCCCACTCATACAGCCGGCCACACACTGGATCTTGTCTTCACGAATATCCCGACTCTATTGGTAGAAAAACCTATCCCCCTGGCATGGTCTGATCACCATCTGGTCCCTTTCAATCTCACTTTCACTATAAACTTGGACAACAGGGATAACAAACAGGAAGTCCAACGAAACTGGTGGAATGTTTCTCCTGAATCTATAGGCCCATTACGTCTTAATACACCAATGTTATTTACAGGCGATCCAAACAAAGATGCCGCAACCTTTAATCACTGGGTTACCATGGCTCTGGATACTATTGCCCCATAAAAACCACTAAATCAGCCAGACAAAAACCTTCAGCACCGTGGTTCACACAGCACCTCCAAACCGAAAAAAGCAAATGTAAATGACTCGAATGATTATGGCCAAAAAACAGCTGTGTTGAAACCAAAAATAATTACAGAAAAGCGGTGAACCAATTTCACAAATAAAAACATCTAATAACACCTCAATGGAAGTCTTCAAAATTGTCCAAAGCTTCATGAGACCGGAATCTATGAAGAGCAACATCACTCCATCAGAGACCCTTTGTGAAAACCTATCAAGTTTTTTATAAGAAAAAATTGAGGATATTTATACCACATTTGCGGTGAATGAAATTCCGACACCTCCTAATTCCCCACATTCAGTAACTTGGTCAGTTTGTGACCCACTCAGCAGTGATACATCGCTTAATCTACTGCAGCAAATTAAATCTGGCTCTCCCTTAGATCCCCTCCCGGCTAAACAGTACAATAAATTGGCCCATTTACTTAACCCCTCACTAAATATGCTCTGGAATGCCTCACTGGAGACAGGAATTTATCCGTATATATGGAAAACAGCCCTTATCCAACCCATTCTAAAAAAAGAAAATGCAGACCCTACCATTTAAAAAAATGTTAGACCTATATCCCTTTTGCCTGTCCCAGCCAAGGTTCTTGAAAAGGAGGTACAAAAAGGGTTATCGAATTTCCTGGAAACTAACAAGCTGTTGCATGATACTCAGTCCGGATTTAGAGCTGGTTACAGCACGGAGACCGCACTCCTGGAAGTAACGGAAACTATTCGAGAAACCATGGACAAGGGCTGCTGTGCAATGTTGGTGCTGCTTGACCTGTCAGCAGCTTTTGATACGGTGGCCCACAAGATTCTTCTTAACAGACTAAAACAACTAGGGATTTCAGGGACAGTTTTAGTATGGTTTCAGTCCTTCCTTGAAGGACAAGTCCAAAAAATCAGACCACAACCGTTTGTTTCATCTCCCCGACCTCTGATCTGCAGAGTCCCCCAAGGATCGGCCCTCATCCCTACCCTATTTAATGTTTATCTTTCTCCCTTAGCTTGACTCATCGAACAACATGATGTAAGTGTCATCTCATATGCTGATGACACTCAGCTGATGTTTTCTTTTAAAGACCACTCAGAGGAAGCGTTCTCCAAATGTAAGCATTGCCTGATTGACATCTCCACCTGGATGACCACCAACTGCCTACAGCTTAATGCCGATAAAACCAAAGTCCTTTTTTTTAATCAACCTACGTCCCCCAGATCCGACCTCTGGTGGCCTTCGGTACTTAATCCACCCCGTTGTCCTGTTACCTCTGCAAGAAACTTGGGTTTTAAAATCGACAACACGCTATCGTGTAAATCCCAAATTGGACATGTTTCCTCCATTTGTTTCTTGAAACTAAAAGCGCTGCGTAAATTCCTCCATCTACTACCCATAGAGTGCAGAAAAACTAGTGCTCACACCCTAGTGACATCCCAATTGGACTATGCTAATAGTCTATATTTGGGCTTACCAGACTATCTGTACAGAAAGCTGCAAACAATTCAGAACGCAGCTGCGAGGCTCATAAGAAATATCCCACTCAGACACCATATCTCTCCTCATTTACGCAGCACTTGTTGCCAGTAAGGAGGCAAACAGAATTTAAAGCTCTTACCATGCCTACAGAGCAATAAAGGGCAATGGCCCCCATTACCTTAGGAAACAAATTCACACATCCCACCAGATAAGAAACCTCAGACCTAACCACCTAGAACTTCTTGTCACACCTCTTTTTGCCAAAGCCAGAATAGGTGGATGCTCCTTTGCTGTCAAAACAACTGCCCTCTGGAACTCCTTACCCCTACAAATCAGGAAGGCCCCTTTTGATTTTAGCTTCCGTAAGCTACTAAAAACATGGTTATTTAACCTTCCTTAGCCTCGGATAGGTCACACACTGCTAACTGTTCCTCTCCTCCTCTCTGCACAGCGCCGGGACACTCCCGTCGGGGGTAGCCGCGCGCTCTATAAGACACCTATTATTATAAGGGCGGGGAGTAACTAAAAAATATATATATTTTTTCAATATTTTGTAGCGGGATGTTGGGTTTAAATGGGATAAGATTGGGGAGTAATTTAAAAATGTGGAATAAAATGTGAATATTTTAAAATTGTTGTAAAGTTTTAGCAGCAGGATGTTGTCCTTAGTAGTGTGTTTTTGATTTTATAGGGGATAAGAGTGTGGAATAGTTTTTTAATGTTGTTTAAAAATACATTTTTGTTAAAAGTACTTTTAGAAATATTGTAATATTTTATAAAAAAGGTATATATTTATTTGTGGGTGCATGTTTCTATATGTTTTGTAATTTATTAAAAATATATTTGTAGAAAAAAACTACTAGTTGATTAATGACAGAATTTATTATATATATAATCTTGGTAAAAATAGTTTTAATAATTATAAATTTGGATTTGTAATCGGTATTTCTTATATTTTATTATCTAGCACTTTCCCTCAATGCAGTTAGTTTTGGAGTTGGAATAGTAAGTTATTATGTTTTATTATCCAGCACTATCACTGAGTTGTGTTGGTTTTGGAGTTATAATAGTAATTTAGGGCGTGATTAGGATGGGTGGCGGACTCACGTCTGCCTGCCACCCTAACGGAGATGGGGACCACCCGGCATAATGTTGGGGGTCCTATAAGCCCAATTACAATGGCACCGCCACTGTGGTGGTTCGATTCTACATGTTTTCCATTGTGGCGGTTGCTGCTGGCTGCAGCACCCACCGCAACGGAATAAATGCAGTTAACACATTTTCCTGAGCTATGTGGCAGGCACCATGTGGTGCCTGCCACATGGTGCAGGGAAATGTAGGGGGCACCATAGCTGCCACCAAATTGCCCCTGGTTAAGGGGAGCCCACAATGGGCCACCAAAGTTCATCCCCAACAGCCTTTCCATGGCGGATGAACTGTCATGGAAAGGCTGGCAAGGATCCAGCATCTTAATCTTGCGGTGGGTGCCTGCTAGGCACCACCACCATATTGAAGATGCAGACTGGTCCGACAGGCAATCGTAAAGCTTGCCTCTGTCAGACTCGTGGCGTACAGGCTTTCCGACCGTCAGGGACACTTCCTGCCATCCTGATCTGGTGGGCGGTAATTAGCCACATGATGGCGATGAACCAGCAGCATGCCGGTGGTGAGTGCACCTCCATCATAATCACCCCCTTAATTTGGTTTATTATCCAGCACTTTCACTGAATTTAGTTGGTTTTAGAGTTGGAATAGTAATTTAATTTGGTTTATTATCTGGCATTTTCCCTGAGTTTTGTTCGTTTTTGAGTTGGAATAGTAATTTGTTATGTTTTATTATCCAGATTTGTTGGTTTTGGAGTTAGGAAAAGTGTATTGTTCATTAGTTGTTTTGTTGTACAATTAAATAAGAAAGGAGTTGTATGTTAGTTATTATTGTAAACATTTTTTTTGTTAACACGTTTTTATTTTACAGTTTATTTGTTCTCATTTGGGTGTGTTATACATTTTGTCACCATATTAATAACTTTATTCAGGTATTTTGACATACCTTTTTCATGTACAATTGAACAATTAACAATATTTTTAACATACGTTTTGTATGTAGAATTGGGAAATTAACAATGTATTTTACATACATATTTTTAAACATAATTGACACATGAATTTTTTTTTAAGTACAGTCATGTAATCGTAAAGTAAATATATTAATAGTTTATTTATTATAAACAATTTGACTTTGATTGTGTAATATTTGTATGATAAAAAGTAACTATGTGTATTAATTGTGTAAGCTATTTTTTAATATTTTTATATCTTTTTTTAATACAATTATATAATATGTATTCAACTTTTTTGTATATTTTAATATTTAGTATAAAGAATCTTTTATTTCATTCAAATAATATTTAATATATTGAATAATTTAAAAATATATGTTCACATATATTTGTAATTATACATTTTATTATTGTGGGCATATTTATAGTACATGAAATAAAAATACATTTTACATATTAAATATTATATATTTCTTTTGATAATATAATATTTAACTTATATTTTACGATTTGTGTGTATTTTTGGACCATTTGTAAAAAAAAAGTACAATATATAAAAATATACATTTATTTGTTTGCCTTTTAAAATTATTTCTCCATTCTTTTGTATGGGGAGAAAGTATTTTTTCATTTTTATTACGCAGCCATTTATTTCTACTTTCCTCACTTTTTTATCTATCTGTTTTGTTTTTAGGTCATTTTGGAAGACGAAACCTTGCGGTTGGCAGCTGCGTATCATCGCTTAAGGTAAGTTTGATTTAATTTACTTTTAAGGTGGTTTTAGGGTAGGGGCGAAGTAGTAATGGTGTAGTTAGCTTTCTGAGAACCGTATTTGTCAATATTTGGTGTAGTTAGGTGTTGTTTTGAAAATTTAGTGTTTTATGTGTTTGCCCTAGTGTTAGATTAGAGTAGAATGTTATGTAGTGTTAGTTATGTGTTGTTTAATTGTGTTATCTTGTGTTTCTTGTTAATGTTAATGTTTGTGGGATTGTAAGTGTTATTGTGGTTGTGCTTTCTTTTATTTTCCTTACAGTTTTTCCGGATTGTGAACGGATGGTTGTAGCAACCCTTTTTATAAAAAAAAAAGGAAAATGTATTTTGTTTATTTAAAACAATTTCATTTACATTTCCTTTTATTTTTCGGCTTTGTTAGAGCGTTTTTTTAACGCTAATTTGGGGGGTTTTGAGGGTTTCATTATTGAGAGGATTCTGTTGTTGGATCTTTTTTTCTATAGTTGAATTTTTGCATTTTTTGTGTTCTCTTTTCTAATGATTTTGTTTTTTTATTCATCTATCATGGATGTATTGGATTTGAGGATTGTCTACTGCTACATAACTGTAAGTTATTGTTTATTATTATGGGTGGGAATTTTTTTTGTTACATTGATTTGTCTGTTTCTTTTTATATTAATAATTTTACATGAGATAGTTATAATAATAATCAATTTAAAAAAGAGTAGAATTATGTTGCTTAAATGTTTGGAAATGTCAAAATGCTTTTAATGTTTAGCATTGTTTTTTTATAGTATAGATTTAGGATATCATGTCTATGTAAGATTTTAATTAGAGACTGCTCTAGCCTTAGCTCTTGATAACTTTGGGGCTCTTATGATGGTGGGCAGACATCAGTCTGCCCACCATCATAGTGGTGCTGGGACCATCTGCCAGATGTGCGGCGGTCCCACCAGCCCAATTAGGATTGCGTCCGCCAGTATCGCGGGCACATCCTGGCTTTTTCACATTGCGGACGGTGCAGCTGGCTCCAGCACCGTTCGCAATGTTAAAATGACACAAGGTGCATTTCCATGCACAACGTGACAGGCTCCACGCAGTGCCTGCCACTTTGTACATGGAAATGTCGGGAGGCACCATGGGTACCCTACCATCAGTGCACCTACACCCTCCCCCCACAGAGAGGGGGCCTGTAATGGGTCACCAAACCTAATCCCCAAATGTCTTTCCATGGCGGCACCGCCGCCATGGAAAAACCTCTACCAGGGCACATCCTAATATGGCGGATGGTGCCTGCTAGCCACCGCCCCGATATTAGTTGCCATTTTCCGCCCGCCAGGCAATTGGTTCGATTGCCACTGGCAGAAAAGCGGCAGACAGACTTTGCGTCAGCCGCGATACTCACTGCCATCCTAATTTGGCGGTGGGTTAAGCTCATTGTGATGGCAGGATGACCACCACCGCTGGCCTGGCGGTGGCGGTCATCCCGCCATCATAATGAGCCTCCTTGTTCTTTTTTGATAGCTTCATTACGTTTATGTATTGTTGGTTGTCCTCTTTCTATTGAGGCTTGGAAGCATTGTGCCATCCTTCCACACCATTGTTTGTTTTACCTTTTTGAGCTTGAGTACTGTCATATATATTCCACCAGGGTATTTGGAATTTGGGTTGCCTACGGTGCCCTGACCTATGCAGCCTTCCTACCCAAGTGTCTTCAAAGTAGTCTAGGAAGGGAGTTAGTTTAGTTTCATTTGCTAGAAAGAAGGGGCTTTATAGAAGTAGGTTATAATGGTTTGCTACTTCAGTTGTTGATACATAGGCCAGAGCTATTATTTTTTTATTTGGTAGGCAAAGTTGCTATTTGTGGCGTAATCGATACTTATGGGTCCATTAGGATGGCGGGCCCGAATGACCCCCCGTTATATTATTATGGCTGGGAGGTCCGCGATGGACGGAAAGACCATCTGCCATTGCTGCCATGGAAAGGCATGCGGAGTCCACCTGCGGGGGCCTGTTGCCCCCAGGGACTCGGGGGGGGGGGTAGGGGGTGCACATGGGGGGTACCTATGGTACCCCCCTGCATTTCAAAGAACAACGTGGCAGGCACCGTGCGTGCCTGTCACGTTGTGCTTTGACATGCACAACATGTATTCTTAGCATTGCGGCGGGCGGTGCATTCAGCCCCGCCCGCCACAATGTTAAAAATACAGGATGCGCCCACCACTGTGGAGGGCGCATCCTAATTTTCCCCACGGGACCGCCGCCCTTATGGCGGGCGGACCCTTTTCACGATGGGATGGCGGGCGAGGCTGAAGTCTGCCCGTCATCCTAATGGGCCCCTTAAAGTAGATTTTTGTAGGTACCGCCAGATACTTTGGTTGAAGTGCTAATAGCAACCTTGTATTGCAGAGTGTGGGTATTTTAAAAAAATTTATTGAATCATTGATTGTTCAAAATCAATGATGATCTTTTACGGATAGTAGTTGTTGGTGTATTGTTAAGAGCTCTATGTACGTGGTGTTTTGTTCATTAGGGAGTATTGCATATATGATGGGGATGTTATTATCATCATATTTGCCTTGGATTGTATATAATTGATAAAAAGGCATGGGTCAAACATCAAATGTGCCATCCGTCATCCACGTCTCACAGTTTTTTGTTGCAAAGACGAGAATTCATTTTTCATGAATGTTTTGTCATGGAGAAGGAGTTTTTCATCTTTGTGAGTGATGGTGTAATAATGTAATATTTGTATTTCATCAAAGGATTTGGGGGTGGGTGGTGTTTGGTGCTGTTGCTCTTTTAGTTCAGGCAATTAATCTCTTCAGAGTGGTGAATAGATGGTTGTTGTTGTTGTTGTCCATCATCGTGTCGCCCAAAAATGCATTCCATATGAAGGTAAAACCATCATGAATGGATTGACTGAGTAGTAGTCTGCAAATGAAACACAAGAACATATAGACATACTTCTGTCCGCTGTGATCTATGTGGATTTTACGGTATGCACTGTACAATGTTATAAATTCCTTCGAAAAAGTTTCATAACTATGATTGGTTAGTAACTCCTCCTTAGCCTCCTTGACTGGAATCTGTGTCTTGCTGGTCCAAAGTCTGTAGCAAAACCTACATGTTGCAGAGAGAGTACACTCGTTTGTGTTTAGGGAATCCAACACATGTTCTCACTTAGTCTAGCACCCAAGTAGTTAAAAACATTGACCTGATCTACGCTTTGAGAGCCTAACCTAAATACAATGAACTTGGTCTTTGAGCAGTTTATTTCTAAACCTCTTTCTTTGCAGGCCGTTGCAAACTTTGTTAATACTTTCTGAATCCATGCCGGGGTTTTGGAGATAAGCAGCATATGGTCTGAAAAGAGAAGACATGGGATTTGTTTACCCGCCAGTTTTTGGGATCCCCCCAACAATCATGGAGATCTGCAATAGGCCAGTTCACATATAAAGTGAAAAAAGATTGGCACTATGACACAGCCTTGGCATACCCCTTTAATTACCGGAATATTTTTTGTTAGGCTGCCATCTGTATTCCAATCTGGAATTTGCATAATTTCCAGTAAGCAACCGAACCAAAAGTCGGAGCAAACCACCCCCCTCTCCCCGGGAGACCACGATAACTTAAGACAGCCTACAGTTTAGCACGCTCTATTGAGTTGAACGCCATTTTTAAATCTACAAATATGACGTACAGCTGGCCCATCAGAATAATTACCTCATTCAAAATTAATAGTAAAAACCAGAACACCTGATCTAGAGTACTCCTAGAGGGTCTAAAACCAGCTTGCAATTGAGAAAGTATACAAGAATCCTCCCTCCAGCCTTGAAGATGCGTTAGTTTCATTTTACTGAAAACGTTTTGGGAAACATCTATAAGGCTGATGGGCCTATAGTTTACCGGTTCTCCTTTTTCTCCCTTTTTGAAAATGGGAAGAATTTCAGCTCCTTTCCATGTGTCAGGGATATCCATACCACATGTGATGGCTGAATACACTGAATGGAGTAACGGGCCCATATACTTGGTTCTGAGCGATATAAATCGCTGGGTATCCTGTCTAATCCTGCGGCCTTTCCAGACTGACGGGATGAGATCGCATTAATAGTCTCCTCTAGAGTAAAATAAACTTCTTCCATACAGTGCACTATGAGGGGGCCTCTATTTGACACATCTATATCCTCTTCCTACAAGGGCATTTTCCCTGAAACCTGGCTCTGATAATGCTCTTCCCACACTTCTGGTTGTATATAAATATCTGTTTCACTAACTGGCTCTTTATGGCCTTTAGATAGTAAGTGCCAAAAAGACTGAAAAGTCCTTGAGTCTCGATGCCTCAACCAAAGAACACCAATTTTCTTCTTCCCATGCCCTTTTGGCCTCACCCTGTGTTCTCTTATAGGCTCTTCTTGAGTCAATTAGTTTGTCCCTTATTCCAATCTTGACTACCCTTGTTAATGCTAATTTTGTATGTTTGCAATCTTCATTATACCATGGAGCAACTTTAGCAGTGGATATTTTGGAGTTATACTGTTTGCTTACAATAGCCTTTATTGTAGAAGATAAATGTAAAAAGGTAGGCAGATTAATATCTTCACTTGGGTCCCGATTTCCCAGTATAACTATAGCCTCAGATACCTCTTTGTAAATTGACAATAAAATCGACTCATCTGAAATTATCTGCAGCCATTTTATTCTCCTTTTATTATTGGATGTAATGATAGGAGCAACTACTGGGCTTATTTGATATTGGGGAAGATTAATGCCAGATAACTCCAAAAACAGTGCATTATGATCACTGTCTTCTCTGTGCAGGACAGTCATATCATGAATATTGGACCATAGATCAAGGTCTATCAAGATAAAATAAATTCTACTCCTTATGCTGCTCCTTTTAAAAATAGTTTTAACCTCTACATCTGAGGGAGTATGCCTATTACAAGCACAAATCCAATTAGTAAGAGTAAAAGACACTATTTTCTGAGATATGTTATGCAGCACTTATAGCGTGCACGGATAATCAGGATATTCTTTTCAGTGCTGGTATTTGGAGATTTTTGATACCTCTACCTTGCTCTTCCTCCTGTACCAGATCTTCGATGTAATCTATAGGTTCATGGGTTGTGTTAAAATCACTGGCTACAACAAGATAATATCCTTTGCATGAACTATCAAGGAACTTAGACAGGGTTAGTTAAGTGTCGGAAACTTTATGGGGACTACTGAATCAGTTATACAAATGTATTAGACTCAAATGCATATTCCCTTTTACTGAGATAAAATCAAGGTAAAAAATTTCCTGTGATTAAATATTTAGCCTTTTTTAGTACAACTCAATGATGTAGTATATCCCACCCTGTAATATGGCTTGGTTGCCCAGGTCTCTTGCAAGAGACAAATATGGATACTCTCCTCAAAGCTACCCCATTCTGGGTCATTTACTTTTTATTTTAACCCTGCTATAGTCCATGAAATAATATTTAGATACTGACCATCAGAAGCTCTTACACTGACCCTTAAGTGTGGTTGGGTTCTCATTCACACTAGTATTCAAGTTGCTTATATTTTCTTCCCTTCTAGGGCTATCAACGATGACCACTTCTTTATGAGGCAGCCGACTACTGCAGCCTACTTTAAGTCAATCTGGATTTTCCAGCCAGACAAAGCCTGATACCTGTTCCTGGTTTCCATGGGGAAATGATCCCTACATGTCTGTGGGAATGGGAGTGCATTCATAATCATGCTTCTCGGATCACCATTGGGTTTAAGATGCTTGCAAAAAAAAAACAGGGGCATAATGCCAATCCTTTGGGTATGTTCTCTCCCTGATTTTCCTTGCCAACCTCTAATCAGTTTCCCAGCAAGGGCTTGTGACCTACAGTTTATTACTACACAATCTCCACAGATAGACTTACACAAAGGGCCAATCCATCTCACTCTTCTCACAAACAATATGTCACCATAGATGGTATTTGTGTAGTCAGAGTTAATGGATAGCCAATGGCAAACCTTATGTATCAATTGGCTCGTGGTTTCTTCTATATTGCTCTGTAATGGGGGGGAACATTAATTAATATCGCAACGTAAGGACAGCATTTTGGTGGAAGATCCAATTTCCTCTCGAGTCGAGGAGAAGCCAGCGTTGGTGCTTCCTGCATTGCCACGTTTGGATGATTATTACATAAAAGATCTTTGAAACTACATGTGACCTGCGATAATTTGGGCCAACTGTCCAAATTTAATCCCCCTTTACGATACGTTGTTTGCCTCACATGTGTATCTTGAGATGTGCCTTCCATAACAACATTTGCATTTACCCTAGTAGTGTTTACCTGAGAGGGCTGGCTGGTTTTAGAATAATGCCCTGGTATCACATTTATCGGTCTGACAGATTCAGAACACCCCTCCATAAACATGACAACCGGGAACTCTAGACCCTGCAGATCCGGTCCCACACAACAGATTTTTTACATTTTTTTTCAATTTCACCCGAGCTTTTTTCTATTTTGTCCATCCTCTCCAGTATTGGTGCAAGATTTAAGTAAGTTATGAAGGTGTGTAATTAAAATCTCAATATCTTGCTCAGTTATGACTTTAGTCATTGGTAAAGTAAGGGTTGGTCCTGACAAAGTTCTATTTTGGGTGTCCATATTCCCATTGTGTAAAAAGCCCTTAGGTTTATTTTTTGCTCTAAAACTGGTTCTTAATGGAAGATCCAGATTTATTGTTTTCCTCTTGGCTGGCTGGTCTCTTATCGTTGGCGATGCTGATGTGGTTGGAGACATATCGTTGGCAAGGTTTGCCTGATTGTCTTCTTGCATTGAACTAGCAAGTATTTCCTTTCCAGCACCCTCTGGCATTCTGGTCTGGATTTGGTCTAAATTTGGAGCAGCAAACTGAACTCCCTCCATGGACGATCGCGTTCTACCCCTACGATTTCCTTGTCCTGGGCTCTAGCAGCACACGTTAAAAAACAGTCCAATGTAGAGTTCTGGAGGGACCTCGGTGTACCCTCCTTATCACCCATTTGCTTCCGTTTGGCCATTTGGGAATCGAGTCAGCCCCCCAATGTAGTAATATAACGATCAACAAATGTGAACAAACGCAAAAACTTACTTGGCTTGGGTTTCCCGTCGTTCTATGACATACCTCTCAGATGGACTGATGTCGAGTGATGTTACGAAATGAGGGGAGCCCGCGCTCAACTTTCAATCGTCTCCAGCCGCTTGGGAATGACATGAGCGGCAGTGTATTACTAGAGACAATGTAATATAGGAAACAGAGAAGTTCTGAACATATAAACTGTTTTATGGTGAAGAAAAGGGAACACATCAACATTCATACAGCCAAAATTTTACAATACAGTTATTATAATACAGTTATGCATAGTATGCAAGGCTTGGCATTTCAGGGTATGATTGATCACATTAAGTGTTAGGTATGCGCTGATCTCTGGAGATAGTAAGTTCCATTGATAGAGGTGTAGAAGATATAGAGATCAAAACTAGAAGCTTCATAGGGTAACCTGTGTGTAATCAGCACGTTCAGGCTCGCGAGTTGGTTTGTAGCAGGTTACATGTGGGCCAGGAAGTCAGTAGAGGAACAAAGAACTACTTTGTGAGTTACCATCAACGCTTTGTAGAGGACCCTCATTTTAGTTGAGAACCACCCAATTGTGTGATGAAAGGAAGTGATTGGAGAATGCCTAGGCAGGTAAATAAGGTTCATGTGACAAATGCGAGAACCTTGTCCAGCAGTCAGACGGGAGATTAAGGAAACCCTACAAGCTGGCTTTTGCAGTCATCAAAATAACAACGCACTAGTGAATTGTCTTGGCAATGTGGAATAAGATACAATGTGGAATAAGAGACAGGGGCACCTTTCTCTTATATTGAGGACTTTGGAGTGCACTGCTGGGGCTGTGAAGATGTGCTCACAGACAGATAAGTTAAAGAGAACCCCATGGTTTTAGCCGGGGAGGAGAAAGTTGAGAGGCTCAGAGGAAAATACCAAGAACGGATGTGTGGATGAAGAGTGCATAAAGAATGAAGCAAAAGTAAGTGCCCTCAGTCATAGAGGCATTCAATATGAAGGGGCCCTTTACTGTACAATGGCAGTGGGGGAATTGGAGATGCAGGATTGTTCCAAGACACCAAGGAAGAGTCAGTTAGAGATTCAATATGATTGCTTTGATATTTGAGAAGATGTACCTAGAAATAAGGCTGTGGTTCTTTGCATCACCAGCTTAACAATATGTTTTTCAAACATGGCACCAAATAAAGACGTTGATGCTATTGTGTTTGCAAAACTTGACCCAACTTTTTTTCCTCCTAACCCTGGAGATCCTCTACCTCATATGTAACAGCACTTATATCCAGGAAACAGCTGTTTTTGCGATTCAAACATAGGGGCCAACTCACAAACACCACTAGTTTTTACATTTAGTAGTATTACAAAGTACTAGTAATTTCCTACAAAACGCTGTTCACAAACTGTTGCATAATTTAAGGCATGACTTTACAAGGCATTCTTTCCCACCCACTGGTGACAAGGGTGAACGTGGTTCAATGCACAGCAATGAAGGTGAAAGACAAGTTGTTCTAGCCCTGCAAGATGCAATTTAATGTGTAACTGGCATAGTAGTAGTGGATGTGGGTTACTACAATCCCATAAAGAAATCAGGGGTATTGTGGAACCAGCAACAAGCTTATTTTGTTATTCACAGTATCACGTGCTCTGTATTTAGTAGAATGAACACGTCTACATTAAAGCATTTATTATTACCGGAACAATCTGTTTCTAAAACTACTAAACAGAATATTCTAAAAACTGCAGACAGACGTTTGTTATAAATAACAACAACGAAATGAACAACAACAAATAGACATTTTCAGCATTGCTAAAATGTTGTTTAAAATGTTATCTAGAATCTAATGCCCTAATGCCTACCTCTATGCGCTATACTATGAGAGCATGAAAGGAAGAGCAACTTGCAATCTGGACTTTCCGAGGGAGAAGAGATTCATTGCACACCTTGCTGACAGCGAAGTGCAAACACCCACTGCTGTAATCTTCTTCTGGGGTTGGCGTTATCAACTTCAGACTCAGGCAAGATGTATCCTCTGTAAAGGGTGAAGTCTGCTGGCAGCAGCTGAGAATGTTTCCGGCTGAATCTCAGGAGATAATCTGGGCTAAGGATGTCTCCCGACAAGTGGTCAAGTGGCAGTCCTTATATGCTAAATGTAATCAGAAATTAGAAATTCTGACATCAATTTAAGAATATCTGACATGGATTATGTACAGCAAGGTATGCATCCAAGACATTTCCATATGAACATTAAGGCAGAAGGACGTTAATTCCGACTATATTACTTTGGTTAAATGTTTGTATGTGTTCTTATTTAACCTTGACAGAGTGAGGACGAGATATTTGACCCAGATGAATGTCGCATTTGATGTTGTATCTATGTCATTAATCGAAGGACTTGGCGCTATCACAGTTCCTAGAAAGTGAAGGTCTGGTGACATCTGTGTTTAAAGGCAGACATGACAATGATTCTGCATAAATCAGGAAATGTGGTAGTCACACTTAAAGGATGTCAAAACCTACATGTGGAGTTCACCACCTCTGTCTTTACTAACTTTTTATGTTTGAAGATCTCTACCCAACTGCAGAGTATACATTTTAGAAATAAATACGGGACGGATAGAGTGGTAGTGGCTGGAAAATGGGGAAAACGTACTATACAATGGGATAGAGGGGTTGTGGAAGACGTAAGTAGGAGTAACGGGAGAGCTTGGGAAGGCTTTAGGGAGGAAGGTGCGCCCACTAAAAAAAATACCCATGTTATAGTTCACAAACAGTACTTCGAAATGTACTACAACCAATAAGCACCAAATGTAATATTAATTGTACTCCAGTTCGGAGATGTAGTAAATCCAGCCATACACATGGCTAACCACTGGTACTGCAACATTCTCTATTAATAGCCGGGCTTTAAAATAATACACCATAGGAAATAATGTCACATTAAATTAAATAATTTTTTAAAACATGTTTCTAATTTTAATAAAATATAATTAAATTATTATTATTTGTAGAAGCCCAAAAATATGTCCCCCAAGGATTCTCTATGTTTGTCTCTTGCAAGTCTGGATGCATAGTTATTATATTCTCCAACTGAACCACATCATTCTGCCAGTACCCTCATGGATCCATAGTACCGGGATCCCAAAGAATGCTTACGGCAATTCTTAAAAAATATAAAAAAGAGAGGGAACATCTGAAGCTACTGCCCATGTTGGTTAGGTGGATTGGGGAAGAACTGCTTGAGTCCATGCTGATGACAGAGGCAAGACCCCATTGACCTGGACCTGCGGGAGGTGCAACTGAAAAGGAGAGCCTGTCCGGGAGTCACATTGTTCTGAAATCAATCTGACATGGACCAAATCTAAATGCATCTCATCACTTACATTTAAAGATTCTTAAGAATGCACTAGACACAGTGAAGAGCTGTGCTTTGTGGTACACCTGGACTGATCCCTGGAGTGTCTCTATCCTGTAGTTGTTAATGACCTTTTGAGCGCATGGGCCATTGGTGTACCAGGAATGATGTCTGTTGTAAGTAAGAAGATTCTGTGAGGGTTGCCTAAACATGGCAAAATCAATAGAGGCCTCATGTTCTAATATTACGTTCACAAAAAGAAGTTGCAGATTGTACACTGACTTTCTGCCAATAGAATGAATTTAAGTATGGTATTTCTATAGCACAGACTTAGCCAAAAGGCAGAGGTGCACTGTACATTATCAAGGAGAAGCATGAAGTCAATGAGAAGCAGGGTTGTGGATGGTTAATGCATTTTGATGTAGGCTTCTTAAAAGAGGTGAGTCTTAAATTCTTCCTAAATTGGAGGAGCATTAGGGCGGTCCTGATGGATATGAGAATGTTGTTCTAGAACCAGATTGCATAGATGGAAAAGGCTTGCTGTCTTTTCACACTTGCTAATCTGCAGTCTATTGATGTCTTGGATTCAGGTGTGCTAAGATCCACCACATATGGTGCGCTTGTCTGCAAGATAAGCAGGGGTACTGTTGTGATGGCTTTGTAAATGATGCAGCTGGTTTTCAAGATAATGCTGGTCAGCAAGGGGTGCCAATAGAGTTCTATCAGGATGGAGAGGATGGTCATATTTTTTCAGGACCTGAATTACATGTGTTGCTGTATGTAGCATGCCCTTATGTGGGGCACGTGTGCAGTCTTGAATAGAATTTGTAAAAATAGGAAAGCTGATAGGCTGGGATCCTGAATAGCAAGATACCAGTCAAACTAAGTCAAAACCATCAAAACACCAGAAAAAAGTGGGGGCAACCATGTAGTCAGAATCCACCTTCCTACACTGTCAGTTATTCTGAGATGATGTTAAGGAAAATCTCAGCAGATAGAATCTGCTGAAGCTCAAATTTTTCCTGCATAACTACAACCCTTATATAGCACAGTGACCTATGAGCTGTCCTCAAAGAGCTACATACAAGTGGTATGGTATAAATTAGAGCTGTATGGTTTTTCTACTGTCATTCATTATGCTGAGTTTCTGCTTCTAAAAATGAAACTATCTTAAAATAAATCATCTACAAGTAATGGTGACATGTAACTCCTAAACCTTTTAATCCTCATTGTCTTATGTAGAATTTCCCATAGACATATTTACTCATGTATGTTTTCATTGGCTCTTTATATTTATTGTGCAACTGTTTCATTATTAAATAAGCAACTAGCTCCACTTCGCAGAAGAGATACTATTTTTTTCTCTCTTGCATAAGTGGTGATGTACTAAATATTTCGTTTAGCTGCATACACCCCCAAAAATACAAACATAGCATTATTCCTCATACTATTGCACCTTCCCCTGATAAAAAGATTGATCACACATACTCACACACATGAAAAAGTTGTACTGTGCACAACATTCGAGGCACATGGTTGGTGTTGGATGATGCTAGAGTAATTGTAGTATGTTTCTCTTAAGAGTAAAGCTCTTTAGAACTTAGGCACTTGCTTCACTAGACTGGTTATTTAATACTTTATGAGATGTTGGCTTTTCTGCCTCAGATCCTGCTCTTGTTGGGTATATGACCTCATTAGTGTTAGACCTGTCAGCCTTAGAGCGGTCTTCAATCTTCTTGCCATCATCCTCCTATTTTGCTTTTTGTTGGCTTTAGGACTCTGTGCACTTAACCACTGCTATCCTGTGCTAAAGTGCTTGTGCTCTCTAAAACATTCTACAATTGACTTTCACCTGATTGGCATATTTAATATATGCATAGGTCCCTAGTAAAGTGCTATACCATATACACCGGGCCTGTAAATTAAATTCAGCTAATGGGCTTGCAGAATTTATTGTGCTACCCACTTAAGTAGCTCCTTAAAACTGTCTCAGGACTGCTATAGCAGCCAGAATGCAGTTTTACACTGCCTATTGACAAACTTTAAACTCCCTCCTATTGCATATAAATGACTATTAAGGCCCTAGGTAGCCCATGGGGGCAGGGTTAGTTGGAATTAAAAGGTTTCACTACTGTGAGTACGACCTCTTTGATAGGATAAAAATTGATTGCCTTATTACATTTAATAGGTTGTCAGATACCACAAATCCAAGGGGAATGGGAAAAAATAAAAAAATGGCCAACAGCTTCCTTGTATCACCCTTCAGGCTCACATGGCATCTACCTCTCAGTGTGCGAGTGGATAAACTAAAACAAGAACTAACTTTTAGTCTTTTCAACAACAAAAATAGGGTGTTATGGAAGCAACATAAAATACAGTAAATAGTACCAAAGAAATCTCATGATGGGGATTCAACATTTGTTATAAAGTCATACCCTGCCAGATCACAGAGGGCATCTTTTATAGTCTTGACATTGGCGGAAATACCTTCTATTTTCAGGATGTGTCACTTTGGCATAAGCTACCGATTATGTTTGTCCTGCCAAAGACCCTATCAAATTAGAATTATTTCTGCTGGGCTGACACTGGTTGCTGGCTAGGAAGATGCTCATCGGCTCTCTTTGGCAGATGCTAAACAAACCATGGACAAACCAGTGCAACAGGAGCCATACCAAGAAAATAATGGCTACCATAATTAAATACAAGCAAGAGGAGCAGCTGGGGCTTGATGACACTGAGTGCAGCAAGGAAAATGTGCCAGTTTCATGGGCAGTGTTGCCACAGTGCCAGAACAAGCAAATACATATACTTGTGTGATATCTCCAATTAGCAAAATAACTTAAATTGTGAAGTTTCTGCTGTTCCCTCTGAAAGGACGTTTGGTGACATACTTCAAACCCCAGTTTGTTTAGGCAATTCCATGGCATATGTGCCTGCCAGTAATGTCATTTTAATCCACTTATTGAAAACAGGACAGTAGCTTGTCGGCCCACTTAAGTAGGGTGGCTCTGTCTGAGTACATAGCAATTTGTGAACCCTTGGGTCTCGCTTAGGTTAGAAAGATCAGTGTCATACATCCTATTGTAATAGGACTGGCAACTTGCCTCTTGCTTGTGGTTGTG
Organism: Lissotriton helveticus; assembly: GCF_964261635.1. Lineage (NCBI taxonomy): Eukaryota > Metazoa > Chordata > Amphibia > Caudata > Salamandridae > Lissotriton > Lissotriton helveticus. Next base: position 1,890,098,116 of record NC_136068.1, on the reverse strand, counting down.
CATGCAGTTCTAATGGATGGTTCTGTCACAAACAACTCATGTCCTTCCCAACCTTTCATTTTCACTGTTAAAAAATTACCATTTCAGTGGGTATTCCATCACCCTGGTTCACTTTCTCACTGCATAGTTCCATGATCCCAAATTCTATGATTACAAATAGTATTTCGAATTTACAATTGCAAATTGTTTGTCTGCATCTGTGCTCCATCATTAAACTTTTTTTGATTTCTTTACAGCCCCAGAAGAGTCGGTTTTCCATGGAGAACCACACCATTAGCAGTGGGTTCATTATCGAAGGATTTGTTTATCACCCAGTGCTGAGGGTTCCAATTTTTGCCCTCACTCTGCTGGTCTACATTGTTTTGCTGATAGAGAATTTGCTCATGATGTCCCTCATATCTCTAGATTCACGTCTCCATAACCCCATGTACTTTTTCCTCAGTAACCTCTCTCTCCTGGATATCTGCCTGACAACAGACATTGTCCCCAAAATGCTCTTGACCTTTTTTGATAGGAAGCATATCTCTTTTTCTGGATGCATGACTCAGCTTTTCTTTTTCATTGCTTTTCAAAGTGGTGAGTTCTTGATTTTGACCGCCATGTCCTACGACCGATATATCGCGATCTGCAATCCCTTGCTCTATGGAGTAATCATGAATCCTAGGACCTGCTCACTGCTCGCTATTGTTTCCTGGACCATTGGGTTTATGATGGCTGTAGGCGTTACAGTCATCCTATCGCGGACACCATATTGCAAATCCATTGTGATCAACCACTTCTTCTGCGACATCACTCCGCTGTTGGCCCTTTCCTGCAGACATTCCAATATGGTTGAAATTGTCATACTTGTTCAGTGCACAATTGTTGGTTTTCCCTCCTTTTCTTTAATTCTCTCATCATATGTCTATATCATTTCAGCCATACTGAAAATAAATTCCACAGAAGGTCGCCTTAAAGCTTTCTCCACATGCTCATCCCACCTTACAGCTGTTATTCTAATATATGGGATTCTTTTTTGTGTATATCTTCGGCCAACAGCAGCATATTCATTGGAAGAGGGCAAACATATCTCTCTGTTAAATGTTCTGGCTATTCCCTTATTGAACCCCATTATTTATAGTCTGAGAAGCAAAGATATCAAAAATGCATTTTATAGAGCCATTAAAAAATAGCATGTTCCTAAACCAATAATCATATTCTCGATTACAAATATACATGATGTGTGAAATATTCCTCTTTGTAAAACATTACATAGTCCTTTATTATAACAAAGTTTTACCTGAGCGTTTCAATAAATAAACTATTGTCAATAGCAGCAATGTAACACAAGTACAGTACAATGATGTTTCCACATCTGGTACACTTTCATTAGATACTTCACTGTTCAAGGCACTGTGATAGAACCAACTGCATGTACCTGTGTCATTTCCAATTTCCTGTCCTGAATTTCCAGCCAGTATCAAGGCCCCCCAAACAAAATTGTCCATTAACTTTTGAAACACACTTGCTGCTGAGGCAAGTCCAAATGGCATGCAGATGTATTTGAAGGCTCACAAAAGTGTTATAAATGAAGGTCATTCTTGTGAATTTGGTATAAGTGTGATCTTGTGGTGTCCATACCCTAAGTCAATAATGGAAAACACTTGGACAAACCCATACTGGCTAAAATATCTTGTATAGGAAGTCGATGACAGTCCATTATAATGATTTTTTTTCTAAGTTTTGAGGATGGTGCAGCCAAGGGTTTTTGTGTGTTATAATGACTGGGGATACACATTGAGACGATTCACTGGGTTTGACAATCCCTTCAGAACATACTTTAATACAAATATTATATTAATCCACTAGTCCCTTGTTTAGTGAAGAAATAATTTCTGCAAAAAACTTTAAGGAACTAGGGGGCAGATTTACAAGCCCCCTGCGTCTCTTTTACACTGCCGCTGCATCACTTTAGTAACGCAGCAGTGGCGCAAAAGATGCGCCATGGTGCGGGGTATTTACAACGTGACGCATCTCCCAAAGTGTGGGCAAATAGGAATGATGTAGAATTTCTAAGTCAGTTTCCATAAAGTGACAAGTACACAATGAGGAGTTAATGGCATGTACCAGGAAACAACCAACACCAGAGAAGAGAATCATAATGGAGCAAACAAAGTTTTGTAGTCTAAACAGGACACGCATCAAATACACCCAATACAAACCTCACTTTGACGAATGTATAAAATTATAAGATGTGGTTAAACATTGCTACCACCTATCCATCCACCAAACCAGAATCCCATCAATAATGTACACAGAGAACGTCTTCTAATAGATAGTTATGTACATCAACAGAACACACTGGGGGAGATTTTTCCCAATCATTTGCAGAGGTGAAGCACACACAGCGTTGACTATGGGGAGCACCTTCTATTAAAACAGGAATAAAGGGCTCATAATTGCATATTGTAAGATATTGGCTTACTGGTTGAGGGGTTAAATCCCTACTCAAGCAGCAAACACAATACTTGGCAGAGAAAAGTCACAAGCAAAGCCCAAATGAACCTGTGCTAATCCCTCTAGTACCTTGGCACAGAACATTCAGGCTTAACTCAGAGGCAATATATAACGTTTTTATGCAGCACCTCAAACAGTAATAAAGCAAAAATATGAAACAAGAACAATCTCACACCCAATTTAAAAGAAATAAAGCAAAATGTAATAAATAATTAGACTACAAAAAGTAAAAAAATCCAAAATTAGTAGAACCAGAGTTATGTATTTTTAATCATTTAAGTGAAATAAGTACCAAAAAGCAGAAAGCACCACTTGTAGCTTTCACCTCGTGCAGAAGCGCGGTGGAGAATGTGTCGGATACAGTGATTAGGTTAGTCCCACTCAAAGAGTTACATTTTCAGTCCAATGCCAAGAGTGCTGTATGCGATGGAAGGAGCTGTGAGGATAGGAGATATAGTACACAAATTGTAACATGTAATTATTGCATTGGATGGGATATAGGAGGAGTTAACACATGATAGCATAGAACTGACCTCTCAAGGAGTTACCAAGTAAGTACAGAAAAAATGGAAATATTATTTAAAATCAATCCTTGTTACCACTGTTCATTTATAATAGAACACACTTTTCCTCACTGACATTGTCCCTAGTGGTTTTACCCTAACTCTATAAATGCTGTGCACAGATTTAGGACATTGTATATGCTGATGTGCATTTCTGGGATAAAGAGGCCTTCTAGAGACTGTACATGAAAAAAATGAAACTGTCTTCAGTTCTACATGTACCCTTCAAAGGGATGAACTAACAGCCCAATAAATCCATGTGTCCAAGTGGTGAGTAATAATTATTTATTAGTTGGCTAGTGAGTATATTCTGGTTTGAGTGCAGAACAGTGATCACTCACACCTCTGTAAGATAATGATTGTGATTTGGTGGCATTTGTACTTACCCTAATAGGCACAGAAATGACTTTAAACACACGTATTTTAGTTGAAAAAGTAATAATTCACATTCAACAGTAATTTACAGTCAAAAGATTAAATGTTCAGTCCTATCCAAGCTCATCTTGAAATAATACCCAAACGTGCCCCAAATAAATCAATGATGTGTCAGTGCTTTACAGAAGTAACTCATGTGGCATATCCTTATACTATGTGCCTGTAGGCATGCCTGGATATGCGACTGTTAAGCCATAGTGTCTGGCCTTCATTCACATTGTCCTTCTAAATCTTACTTGAGTCAGCCACACAAACCTTCTAATTAAAACATCATGAAATAGATTGAATATTTTCATGGCTCAATAACTATGCCAGCATGGAAGAGACCAGGGTGGAGATTTACTGAGATTTTGCGGTGTGTTTGCACCACAAAAGTGACGCAAAAAGGCGCAAAATAATTTTTTACTAATTAACTATCCAGTGCTAAACTTGTTTAATGTTGGAAATAAAGTAAAAGTAATGTGAAGCAGCGCATTGGGTTGCTTATCATTACTTTGCGCCGTGGGGGCGTACCAAGGGTAGTGCATGGGCGTTTCTATGCAGCCACCCAAGGTTTCTTACGCTAAACCCAATCTACTAAAAACAGTAGATTGGGTTTAGCGTGAGAAATCTGCGTCCTTTTTAACTAGGCTCAAGGAAGCTGAAATTCTTTTATTTCTCTTTCCTTTTCCAACTTTGCATGTGTGCTGCACTGTGGAGCACTTATGCAAAGTGGGAACAGCTTTGCATGGTTCCTAGTATAGTATTTTGTACAGGAAGGGTACCCTTCCAGTACAAGACCTGTGCTACACTCATGCACACTAGTGTGATGGCTGTAAGGTGTGTGCATGTCGCAGGGCAGCTGAAATCAGCGCAGGCGCAAGGGAAAGGGGAAGAGAGAGCCATATCGGTAAAAATATGGTGCTCTCTTGCTCCGACCTGTCGCGCAACACACGCCTGCCTCGCTGGAGGCTGTGCTGCGTTACGTAGGTATTTTGTAAATATCCCCACAGTTTTCTCCTATTATGCGCAGTCTCTGCTTTATTGAGCTCAGTGAGTCAATATTGGATTCCAACCAAGCAGTACACTCAATATGAAGATTTATGCGTCACTCCACAAATACTTTCTACAGAAAATATTCTTCCTTCTTGTGAATTTACAGAGGAAGTCTGACCACTTGAAAAAGCAGGCAGGGTGGATTGGACAGTGTGCAGAAATTCACAATATTTGATGTATTTTAGTCCTCATTTCCCAGTTGCTATTCTGTGCAATACAATATGTTAAATAGCCTCTTTTCACTATTTTCATTAGATGTCATAAGTTCCTTAAAGGACACCGAATCAGATTAAACAATCAGAGCAAACCTGCACAGACAACATTACATTAGCTGTCGAACCCTGTAAAGATTCCATACATCTCTCCAAGGCTGCTCCCCAGTGCTTTAAGATCACTGGGCAATAAACAGAGTCCTTTGCCTATGAACTTCTCTTCCGACCCTCTTCTCCACCCACCCAGAGAAGATACTGAGGCTTTGGAGGACAGTTGTGTGAGGATGTTGACATCACTTTCTGGCATCCCCTCCCAAAGCAGTTGAGGCTGGAGGAAGATTTTTTGAGATTTTGAAGAGGAATATGGCCCCACTTCTTTTGGATTGGGCTACAGGCTACTGTGGAGTAATATTCCTGTGACTTCAACCCTATCAGCTATTAGAACATTGGAATGTTTGGAGCTCCATTGCAGACAGTGGAGTGCTCCCTGCTTGTACGGGACGGTAAAGGCCCGCAGAGCAACATTCCAATGTTCTACAATGGCTTCTCGAAGCTCGAGGGGATTTATATCCCCTTGAGCATCGAGAACCCTTTGTTTAATTTCTTAGAACATTCTGCTCTCTAGTGGCAGAATGTTCTAATAGCCTTATAGCCCTTCGTAGCAGGGCTATACCGGCTATTAAAGTCCCTCTGTCTCGTTAAAGTCCCTCGCCTTCGGCTCGGGCCTTTAACAATTCAGCAGGCCTTTAATAGCCGGTATAGCCAGCTACGGCGGGCTATAAGGCTATATTAGAACATTGGAATGTTGGGAGCTCCATTGAAAACAATGGAGTTTTCCGGGCTGATAATGGCTGGTATAAGCCTGGAGTCCCACCATTCCAATGTTTCTTTGTTCACAGCTCTGGCTGTGAACAAAGGCTTCAAGGACCCCGAGGGGATTCCAGTCCCCTCACGCTCCCATAAGGCTTTGTTCTTTTTTGTTACAACATTCTGCCCTGTAGTGGCAGAATTTTCTAATAGCCTTATAGCCCTTCGTAGCTGGGCTATACCGGCTATTAAAGTCCCTCTCCCTTGTTAAAGGCCCGAGCCGAACGATGGAGAGGGCCTTTAATAGCCAGTATAGCCCTCTACGGTGGGCTATAAGGCTATAATCGAACACTAACATCTGCTTTTTGCTGTTTACAGTTCACAGATGGACATGATTGTAGATAGTTCTCTTGATTCGGGCTCTAAAATGCAATTCATAGAGGTCTTACAAGGGCTGAACATGCACAGTCAATGCTCATTGGACAGCGTCCCTCTGCTGTGAATATCTGAATCACTGTATGGCAACTGAGTAGTTATGTAGAAAGATATACAATGAGTTTGAAGAAAGAAACTAAATAGAGTCACACAGAAGAAGTGGAAGGAGAATACATATATTATACAATATATTTTTTGGTAAATATGATCAAGTAGAGTTTCCCCCTGGAGAGGCATGGTGGACTAGGTGCATGTTTAATTAGCTCAGAGCTGCAGTTGCATCAATTGCTTGTTGATTGCCCTGTGCTGCTTTAGGGATCTATACCCACAGGTTCCCCAAATTGTATAAATCCTCCTCTGCATTAATAGTCTTGTCAAAAAGAACCTCTGCGTCCACGCTGAGTCTGCATTTGGCATTATTGTAAGTCATTTTTTCTTGTTGTCAGCATCCCCCTTCCTCCCCAGGATCACCTCTTGTAGTACTTATTTTGTTTGCTCATCCCATCCACCTGAATTGCCATTTTCTTCATATCCCTGTTTCCAACAATGAGTATTTCTCCTGGGTCAGCTTGAATCTATCTTTAGATGTGAATGTTGTCCACCCGGACCCTGCCTGGGGAAGGAGAGAACATGTGTATACGTTCAAAGAGCTGTGCAGATATACTTCTGCTGACAGATACTGTACATTTATACCTGCATGTGTAACTTATGTGGCTCCAGTAGGGGGATTTCGGTTCAAAGGTAAGTAGTATCTATTGTAAAATTATAGACAAATAGAATAATATTGCTTGCTCTGAGTCAATCTAATGAAATGCGTGGCTGAGCTAAAAAAGCTCTCCTGTGTCAGGCTTTGCACATTCTGGGAACTGCATCGGATTAGAAACATACACTTACATTCGACATTTCCATTTTGGCAAAAATGCCAGGTTTTAAGCATCCATTCTCTGCCTTCAAATAGAGACACCCATGGGAAATGTGCTTACGTGCACTGGGGCAGTGAAGTACAGGATGCTATGATAACCTGCACTATGTGCGCTATGAGCAGTTGTCTCTAGGCGCTCTCAGAGTGGAAGTGAAATCATCTGTTATACTTCTGTGGAGGCTTCTTTAGAGGCTTGTTTGAACAGACATGTTTTAGCTGCCACCGAAGTGGAATCAGAAATGTTTCAGAGAAAAAAACTGGGGGAAGGGAATTCCAAAGTTCTGCAGCAGCACCGTCCGAGAACCATCACAGCCGGGGGTCGTGTGCAGGTCTCCTTGGAACACGAGGCTGAGGTGTTCCGTGGCCAAAGGCTGGGGCGTCTCCTGATCAAGAACTGTCCACAAGGCACATTACTGTGAAGCGCATTTGCTGTCTCATAGGGCGGCACGGAAGTGACGTGGTGCAGCAGCCACTGATCTGACCTCAGTATTTTGCATCACTAAATGTAGGAACCAAGACTGCAGGTGCCTGGAAATAAAGAGAGTAGGGATGCTCCAGGCATGAGTCTTCCAGAAATAATAGTCTTCTATGTGTTACATTGCCAAGGTGCCTACAGATCAATTTCCAAGAAGGGAATGGGGGTAAGTGGTGTTGAGAGAAGGGAGGATGGAAGAAGATCAGGGTTGTAGCAGGTGTTACAAGGAATCACAGCAAACACACAACTAATGTAAGGACACGAAAGGTAACAAGGGAAACCAGTCATGGGAAGCAAGGGACTGCCTCAATCACAGCGAGTTCAGAGCAATGATGCTTTCTGCTCCAAAGATCTCTGGGTCCCCTTTTCTTCTATTATGGTATTGCATTCGTTGGGTGCTTGTGCTTGTGTTGGAGGACGTGCAAGAAGTAAATCCCTCTTGTTGTTGTGCACACGTCTGTAAGCCAGGCAGCTTTCAGGCTCAGAGCCGAGCAGGGACACTTAGTAAAGTTTCACAATAAGACAACCTTGAGACCTCAGGGGTGTGCCGGGGCTCCTGTGCTGTGTGCCCTTGCAAGGGGCGTTCGCCACTCAGGGATAGGTCAGAGTTTTTGGGCCCAATTCACAGAACTAACTTAAGACAAAATCCCAAACTTACTACCATTTTGGAATTCACAGAAAGCACTTACTAATTTCGGTATTCACAGAAGGCACTTACTCATGTCGGTATCCACAGAAGGCACTTACTCATTTCGATATTCACAGAAGGCACGTACTCATTTCGGTATTCACAGAAGTTAGGAGTACTAACTTTAGGTCTCCTAAATGCCTTCTGTGAATAACAAAAGTCTTAAAGTAAGGATTTTTCTCAGTTTAGGAGTAGTAAAGTTAGGACACCTAACTTCTGTGAATACCGAAATGAGTAAGTGCCTTTTGTGAATATCAAAATGAGTAAGTGCCTTCTGTGAGTACCAAAATGATAGTAAGTTTAGGATTTTGTCTTAAGTTAGTTCTGTGAATCGGGCCCTTTGTGAGCACTGTGTAGAGTTCAAGAGCCAAGGCTGGCTAGGACAGAAGAAGACTAGGTATTGTGTATAAGCTTTAAGAAATCTGATGACTTAAAATGATTATTACTTGGTTCTAGAAGCGTGTGATCCATCTATTGTGGTGCTATTTGAAGCTTTACGACCTGCAATTATGAAGGGTGAGTAGAGAGTTCATCTGGAATCACAAACTCTCCCAAGAACAATGGCCATTCTGGACATGGTTTCGGATGTAATCTGCATATGTTATGTTATGTTATTGGTGGTTTTGTAGCGCGCTCAATTACTCAGGAGTATCCTGGCACATAAGAGGCAGGTAGGCAACAGAGGAGTAAGAGTAGCTAGTCCGTTATTTTAAAGAGGTGGGTTTTGAGTGCTTTTTTGAAAAGGTTGAAATTCTGAGTGGCGCGTAGCGCCGGAGGGAGGGTGTTCCAGGCGACATCCGCCTTTACAGCGATGGAGTGCCCACCAAGATGTGTGCGTTTGAAGCGGGGAACAACCAACAGGTGTTGGGAAGCTTACCTTAGTGGACAGTTAGGTAAGTACCAGGAGAAACGTTTCCTCAGATACAAAGGTCCCTGATCATGGATGGCTCTATGGACGAAATTAAGGGATTTGAACAAAACCTGTTGAGCAACAGGGAACCAATGCATGCTGCGCAGGTGTTGTCGGACGCTGAACTTCAGTGAAATGTTAAAAAGAAGTCTGGCCGCTGCGTTCTGTTTGATTTGAAGGCGTTTGGTTAGCTAAGCCAGAATGCCAATAAACAAAGCATTCGCGTAATCGAGGAGGGAAAGAATGAGTGCCCTTGCCACTGTTTCTTTGGCCGTCCTCGGAAGCGAAGGAAAAAATCTCCGGAGAGCTTTGAGAGTACCAAAGCAGCTGCAAGTGAGTTTAATGTGCTCATCGAATTTTAGGTTTTCCCCGAACCAAACCCCCAGGTTTTTTGTAGGTTTGTCATCGGAACTAGGGGGTGGTACATCCAACGGCCACAGGAATTCTCTAAAGTTAGGGGGGAACTGCCTGTAAAGTAGGATTTCCGATTTGTCTTCGTTGCATTTTAGCTGGGCAAGGGCAAGCCAGTTGAAGACTGAGAGACAAGTCTGGACCAATGATGTGTCCAGATCCGTGCCGGGCCAAGTGAACAGCAGCTGCATGTCATCTGCGTAAGCTATTATTTTAGCGCCTAGTCCCTCAGCCAGGAAGATCAAGGGGGTCAGGTATATATTAAATAGCAGAGGACTTAAAGTGGACCCCTGTGGTACCCTGGTCGAAAGCAGCTTAGCCGAGGAGGAATAAGGGGGTAGCCACACCTGCTGCGTCCGGTTGTTCAGAAACGAAGACAACCATTCTAAAGCAGAACCGGTGATGCCAATGGCTGTCAGCCGAGTGAGCAGAAGCTGATGGGGTACCGTATCGAAAGCGGCAGAGAGGTCTAACATTATCAGATCCGCTCTGCCGCCAGCGTCCAGGCATTTCCTGATGGCATCAGATATTTCAACCAGGGCTGACTCAGTGCTATACGCAGCCCGAAACCCAGATTGAGCGGGATGGAGAGCGTGGGATGCTTCAACAAAAGCATCAAGCTGATGAAATGCGATCTTCTCACATATGTTGGCTAGCACTGGCAACAGGGAGATGGGCTGATAATTGGCTGGGACTGCAGAATCCAAACCTGATTTTTTAAGAAGCGGCAGGAGTTTAGCCGGCTTCCAACATTCAGGAACTATACCAGTCCGAAAGGAGAGACTGATAATCTCAGAAACCTCGGCATAGACCACCTCCACCACCCCACCTAAAACACAGGCGGGACAGGGGTCAGCGGGTGACCCAGACTTCATAGATTTCAGAACAGCTAGGATGTCTGCCTCAGTTGGGGGAGAGAAGTCTCTGAAAACCTGAGTGGGGGAGGGAGGAGATTGAGGGTGTTCCATAACCTGGGTGCTCCGCCCAAGACAAGTGGAGCGCAGGCTATCCTGAATCTCAGCTATTTTATCTGTGAAAAAAGAGGACAGGTCCTCACACCTTTGTGCGGAAGAGGGGACCGTTGGTTGTTTGGCACAGGGGAAAAGAAAGCTCTTAACAATAGTGAAGATTTATTTACTATTATTGTTGGCCCTAGAGATCCTGCCAGCATAGTAGTAACCCTTAGCTGTACTGATGGCAGCATAATATTCCTTCTGAGCCGCACACAAAGCCCCCTTAGCAGTAGGACAATAGGCGCGTCTCCAGCATCTCTCACGTTTTTTACAGCCAAGCTTCAGTTCTTTCAAAGCATGTGAGTACCAGGGCTTAGAGGGCGCAGCGCGTTTGTTGGTGCCTACGCCCTGATTCGCAGAGGCCCCCACCCCTTTGCTCATCCAGGTGTTAAAACGCTGCACAGCAGCAGGAAGCTCAGAGCCTAACACTGGACGCCCCTGGTGGAGGGCATTGGTCAAAGCAGGGTGAATAATCTTCGGATGGCAGGTGTTAGGTGGAATATCACAAGAGGGCTTCTCTAAAGAGCAGGAGAACCTGATCAACATATAATCTGACCAGGTAAGGACTTTTGGATCCAATAGCGCTAAGGCAAAGTTGGAGCAGGCTACATCAAAAAGATGGCCCCCCGAGTGCGTAGGCAGCGTCACCCACTGTGTTAGCTGGCCTAAATTTATAGATTTCAACAAACTGATTGAGTCCAGCGACCCAATGTCCACGTGAATGTTAAGGTAGCCCAAAAGGAGAAATGCAGGGAACCTCAAGGCCCGAGGTACAATCACGCCCTCCAAAGCCCTGAGGAAAGGTCCAGAAGGGCCTGGGGGAAGGTAAACCAGTGTTCCGCCCAGCGTGAGATGGGGTGAGAGAATGGGGGAGAAGTGAAGAATAAGTATGGGCAAAATCTGCGAATTCGCGGTCCGCGAATTCGTGCAAAATTGCAAAAAAAGTGAGTGAGTTCGCAAATTTTCCCGCGAACTCACGGATTTTTGTGCCATTTGCACAAATATGAGGCCACGTGTGCCTGTAACTTTGCCAGCGCACCAAAAGGCGCCCCAGTGCCTTGAGTGAGCTGGCCATTATAGTGGGGACGGGTGGGAAGACGTTTCATACCGTTAGTGTGTGGTGGATGGGGCCAAACGGGCGGGGCTTCTATGCGAGTTCAAATACATCTTGTTTATAAAGGGTCAGAGACCGAGCAGAGCAGCAGATGAGGAGAAAGCAGCCTCCTGGTCACAGGAGCTACACGGGGATGGCGCTCGGGAAACTCATGGATGCAAAAATACGTTTAGCACAGGACCCCAGAATCCTTCAGATGTCCAAGATAGCTCTGCTGCGCGTGTTGGTACAAAGCCATTCTGATCCTGCTCAGTGGGTTCATGCTCATGCAGCTGCTGCTGCTGGACAATGTCCCATCTCATACTAAACTGCCCCATACAGGCATATGCTGGCGCTGGGCAGTAGGGTGCAGTGGCATGCGGGTGCTCCACGCCTGGAACATGCGCATACCGGTGCCAGGGGGGACACGTGTTTATTAGTGCTGTGTAGCAAGTTATGACTTTACATTTTGACTGCACCAGACGGTGGCACCACTTACACGGATCAGGAGCATCCAGGCACCAGACTTCATGGTGCAAGAGCATAATGGTGCTGTGCGGTACGGGTATCGATGTACTGGGGGCAGGGCTCCCAGGCAATTGAGCACAAATGATTTTCACACTGAGAGGGCTCCGGGGCAGTTCAGCAGCACGGGGGCTCACACCCAGTGGGCCCCGGGGCAGTTCAGTAGCGTGTGGGCTCACAACCCCGTGGCAGCTCAGCAGTGCAGGGGCTCACACCCACAGGGCTTCCAGGCAGTTTAGCAGTGCCGCCCTCTGGTTCATCACTGCCACTCTCTGGTTCATCACTGCCACCCTCTGGTTCACCAGTGCCACCCTCTGGTTCGTCACTGCCACCCTCTAGTTCACCAGTGCCACCCTCTGGTTCACCACTGCCACCCTCTGGTTCATCACTGGCACCCTCTGGTTCACCACTACCACCCTCTGGATCACCACTGTCACCCTCTGGTTCATCACTGCCACCCTCTGGTTCACCACTGCCACCCTCTGCGTCATCACTGCCACCCTCTGGTTCACCACTGCCACCCTCTTGTTCATCACTGCCACCCTCTGGTTCACCACTGCCACCCTCTGGTTCATCACTGCCACCCTCTGGTTCATCACAGCACCCTCTGGTTCACCACTGCCACCCTCTGGTTCATCACTGTCACCCTCTGGTTCATCACTGCCACCCTCTGGTTCATCACTTCCACCCTCTGGTTCATCACTGCCACCCTCTAATTCATCACAGCACCCTCTGGTTCATCACTGCCACCCTCTGGTTCACCACTGTCACACTCTGGTTCACCACTCTCACCCTCCGGTTCATCACTGTGACCCTCTGGTTCATCACTGCCACCCTCTGGTTCATCACTGCCAACCTCTGGCACACTACTACCACCCTCTGGTTCACCATTCTCACCCTGTGGTTCATCACTGCCACCCTCTGGTTCACCACTGCCACCCTCTGGTTCATCACTGCCACCCTCTGGTTCACCACTGCCACCCTCTGGTTCACCACTACCACTCTCTGGTTCATCACTGCCACCCTATGGTTTACCACTGTCACCCTCTGGTTCATCACTGGCACCCTCTGGTTCACCACTGCCACCCTCTGATTCATCAATGCCACCCTCTGGTTCACCAATGCCACCCTCTGGTTCATCACTGCAATCCTCTGGTTCACCACTGCCACCCTCTGGTTCATCACTGTCACCCTCTGGTTCATCACTGCCACCCTCTGGTTCACCACTGACACCCTCTGGTTCATCACTGCCACCCTCTGGTTCATCACTGCCACCCTCTGGTTCACCACTGCCACCCTCTGGTTCATCACAGCACCCTCTGGTTCATCACAGCACCCTCTGGTTGACCACTGCCACCCTCTGGTTCACCACTGTCACCATCTGGTTCACCACTGTCACCCTCTGGTTCATCACTGTCACCCTCTGGTTCATCACTGCCACCCTCTGGTTCATCACTGCCACCCTCTGGTTCACCACTGCCACCCTCTGATTCATTAATGCCACCCTCTGGTTCACCACTGCCACCCTCTGGTTCACCACGGCCACTCTCTGGTTCACCACTGTCACCCTCTGGTTCACCACTGCCACCCTCTGGTTCACCCCTGCCACCATCTGTTTCACCACTGCCACCCTCTGGTTCATCACTGCCACCCTCTGGTTCACCCCTGCCACCCTCTGGTTCATCACTGTCACCCTCTTGTTCATCACTGCCACCCTCTGGTTCATCACTGCCACCCTCTGGTTCACCACTGCCACCCTCTGATTCATCAATGCCACCCTCTGGTTCACCACTGCCACCCTCTGGTTCACCACTGCCACTCTCTGGTACACCACTGTCACCCTCTGGTTCACCACTGCCACAATCTGGTTCACCACTGCCACCATCTGTTTCACCACTGCCACCCTCTGGTTCACCACTGCCAACCTCTGGTTCACCACTGCCACCCTCTGGTTCACCACTGCCACCCTCTGGTTCATCACTGCCACCCTCTGGTTCACCACTGCCACCCTCTAGTTCATCACTGTCACCCTCTGATTCATCACTGCCACCCTCTGGTTCATCACTGCCACCCTCTGGTTCATCACTGTCACCCTCTGGGTCTTCACTGCCACCCTCTGGATCATCACAGCACCCTCTGGTTCATCACTGCACCCTCTGGTTCATCACTGCCAACCTCTGGTACACCACTACCACCCTCTGGTTCACCACTCTCACCCTCTGGTTCATCACTGCCACCCTCTGGTTCATCACTGGCACCCTCTGGTTCACCACTGCCACCCTCTGGTTCACCACAGCCACCCTCTGGTTCACCACTGCCACCCTATGGTTCACCACTGTCACCCTCTGGTTCATCACTGCCACCCTCTGGTTCACAACTGCCACCCTCTGATTCATCAATGCCACCCTCTGGTTCACCACTGCCACCCTCTGGTTCACCACTGCCACTCTCTGGTTCACCACTGCCACCCTCTGGTTCACCACTGCCACCCTATGGTTCACCACTGTCACCCTCTGGTTCATCACTGCCACCCTCTGGTTCACCGCTGCCACCCTCTGATTCATCAATGCCACCCTCTGGTTCATCACTGCCACCTCTGGTTCATCACTGCCACCCTCTGGTTCACCACTGCCACCCTCTGGTTCACCACTGCCACCCTCTGGTTCACCACTGCCACTCTCTGGTTCACCACTGCCACCCTCTGGTTCACAACTGCCACCCTATGGTTCACCACTGTCACCCTCTGGTTCATCACTGCCACCCTCTGGTTCACCACTGCCACCCTCTGATTTATCAATGCCACCCTCTGGTTCACCATTGCCATCCTCTGGTTCACCACTGCCACCCTCTGGTTCATCACTGCCACCCTATGGTTCACCCCTGCCACCCTCTGGTTTACCACTGTCACCCTCTAGTTCACCACTGCCACTCTCTGGTTCGTCACTGCCACCCTCTGGTTCACCACTGTCACCCTCTGGTTCACCACTGTCACCCTCTAGTTCATCACTGTCACACTCTGGTTCATCACTGCCACCCTCTGGCTCACCACTGCCACCCTCTGGTTCACCACTACCACCCTCTGGTTCACCACTGTCACCCTCTGGTACATCACTGCCATCCTCTGGTTCACCATTGCCAACCTCTGGTTCACCACTGCCACCCTCTGGTTCACCACTGCCACCCTCTGGTTCATCACTGCCACCCTCTGGTTCACCACTGCCACCCTCTAGTTCATCACTGCCACCCTCTGGTTCACCACTGCCACCCTCTGGTTCACCACTACCACCCTCTGGTTCATCACTGTCACCCTCTGGTTCATCACTGCAACCCTCTAGTTCACCATAGCACCCTCTGGTTCACCACTGCCACCCTCTGGTTCATCACTGCCATCCTCTGGTTCATCACTTGCAGCCTCTGGTACATTACTGCCACCCTCTGGTTTGCCACTGCCACCCTCTGGATCATCACTGCTACCCTCTGGTTCATCACTGCCACCCTCTGGTTTGCCACTTCCACCCTCTGGATCATCACTGTGACCCTCTGTGTCTTCACTGCCACCCTCTGGTTCATCACAGCACCCTCTGGTTCACCATTGCCACCCTCTGGTTCATCACAGCACTCTCTGGTTCACCATTGCCACCCTCTGGTTCCTCACTGCCACCCTCTGGTTCATCACTGCCACCCTCTGGTTCACGACTGCTACCCTCTGGTTTAATCACTGACAGCCTCTGGTTCATCACCACACCCTCTGGTTCATCACTGCCACCCTCTGGTTCACCACTGCCACACTCTGGTTCACCACTGCCATCCTCATGTTCACTACTGCCAACCTCTGGTTCATCACAGCACCCTCTGTTTCACCACTGCCACCCTCTAGTTCACCATTGCCACCCTCTGGTTCACCCCTGCCACCATCTGGTTCATCAAAGCACCCTCTGGTTCACCACTGTCACCCTCTGCTTCACCACTGTCACCCTCTGGTTCATCACTGCCACCCTCTGGTTCAGCACTGCCACCCTTTGGTTCATCACTGCCACCCTCTGGTTCATCACTGCCACCCTCTGGTTTGCCACTTCCACCCTCTGGATCATCACTGTCACCCTCTGGTTTTTCACTGCCACCCTCTGGTTCATCACAGCACCCTCTGGTTCACCAGTGCTACCCTCTGGTTCATCACTGCAACCCTCTGGTTCATCATTTGCACCCTCTGGTTCATTACTGCCACCCTCTGGTTTGCCACTGCCACCCTAAGTTTCATTACTGCAAACCCTCTGGTTTGCCACTGCCACCCTCTGGTTCATCACTGCCACCTTCTGGTTTGCCACTTCCACCCTCTGGATCATCTCTGTCACCCTCTGGATCTTCACTGCCACCCTCTGGTGCATCACAGCACCCTCTGGTTCACCAGTGCTACCCTCTGGTTCATCAATGCCACCCTCTGGTTCATCACTTGCACCCTCTGGTTCATTACTGCCACCCTCTGGTTTGCCACTCCTGGAACATGCGCATACCGGTGCCAGGGGGGACACGTGTTTATTAGTGCTGTGTAGCAAGTTATGACTTTACATTTTGACTGCACCAGACGGTGGCACCACTTACACGGATCAGGAGCATCCAGGCACCAGACTTCATGGTGCAAGAGCATAATGGTGCTGTGCGGTACGGGTATCGATGTACTGGGGGCAGGGCTCCCAGGCAATTGAGCACGAATGATTTTCACACTGAGAGGGCTCCGGGGCAGTTCAGCAGCACGGGGGCTCACACCCAGTGGGCCCCGGGGCAGTTCAGTAGCGTGTGGGCTCACAACCCCGTGGCAGCTCAGCAGTGCAGGGGCTCACACCCACAGGGCTTCCAGGCAGTTTAGCAGTGCCGCCCTCTGGTTCATCACTGCCACTCTCTGGTTCATCACTGCCACCCTCTGGTTCACCAGTGCCACCCTCTGGTTCGTCACTGCCACCCTCTAGTTCACCAGTGCCACCCTCTGGTTCACCACTGCCACCCTCTGGTTCATCACTGGCACCCTCTGGTTCACCACTACCACCCTCTGGATCACCACTGTCACCCTCTGGTTCATCACTGCCACCCTCTGGTTCACCACTGCCACCCTCTGCGTCATCACTGCCACCCTCTGGTTCACCACTGCCACCCTCTTGTTCATCACTGCCACCCTCTGGTTCACCACTGCCACCCTCTGGTTCATCACTGCCACCCTCTGGTTCATCACAGCACCCTCTGGTTCACCACTGCCACCCTCTGGTTCATCACTGTCACCCTCTGGTTCATCACTGCCACCCTCTGGTTCATCACTTCCACCCTCTGGTTCATCACTGCCACCCTCTAATTCATCACAGCACCCTCTGGTTCATCACTGCCACCCTCTGGTTCACCACTGTCACACTCTGGTTCACCACTCTCACCCTCCGGTTCATCACTGTGACCCTCTGGTGCATCACTGCCACCCTCTGGTTCATCACTGCCAACCTCTGGCACACTACTACCACCCTCTGGTTCACCATTCTCACCCTGTGGTTCATCACTGCCACCCTCTGGTTCACCACTGCCACCCTCTGGTTCATCACTGCCACCCTCTGGTTCACCACTGCCACCCTCTGGTTCACCACTACCACTCTCTGGTTCATCACTGCCACCCTATGGTTTACCACTGTCACCCTCTGGTTCATCACTGGCACCCTCTGGTTCACCACTGCCACCCTCTGATTCATCAATGCCACCCTCTGGTTCACCAATGCCACCCTCTGGTTCATCACTGCAATCCTCTGGTTCACCACTGCCACCCTCTGGTTCATCACTGTTACCCTCTGGTTCATCACTGCCACCCTCTGGTTCATCACTGCCACCCTCTGGTTCATCACTGCCACCCTCTGGTTCACCACTGCCACCCTCTGATTCATCAATGCCACCCTCTGGTTCACCACTGCCACCCTCTGGTTCACCACGGCCACTCTCTGGTTCACCACTGTCACCCTCTGGTTCACCACTGCCACCCTCTGGTTCACCGCTGCCACCATCTGTTTCACCACTGCCACCCTCTGGTTCATCACTGCCACCCTCTGGTTCACCCCTGCCACCCTCTGGTTCATCACTGTCACCCTCTTGTTCATCACTGCCACCCTCTGGTTCATCACTGCCACCCTCTGGTTCACCACTGCCACCCTCTGATTCATCAATGCCACCCTCTGGTTCACCACTGCCACCCTCTGGTTCACCACTGCCACTCTCTGGTACACCACTGTCACCCTCTGGTTCACCACTGCCACAATCTGGTTCACCACTGCCACCATCTGTTTCACCACTGCCACCCTCTGGTTCACCACTGCCAACCTCTGGTTCACCACTGCCACCCTCTGGTTCACCACTGCCACCCTCTGGTTCATCACTGCCACCCTCTGGTTCACCACTGCCACCCTCTAGTTCATCACTGTCACCCTCTGATTCATCACTGCCACCCTCTGGTTCATCACTGCCACCCTCTGGTTCATCACTGTCACCCTCTGGGTCTTCACTGCCACCCTCTGGATCATCACAGCACCCTCTGGTTCATCACTGCACCCTCTGGTTCATCACTGCCAACCTCTGGTACACCACTACCACCCTCTGGTTCACCACTCTCACCCTCTGGTTCATCACTGCCACCCTCTGGTTCATCACTGGCACCCTCTGGTTCACCACTGCCACCCTCTGGTTCACCACAGCCACCCTCTGGTTCACCACTGCCACCCTATGGTTCACCACTGTCACCCTCTGGTTCATCACTGCCACCCTCTGGTTCACAACTGCCACCCTCTGATTCATCAATGCCACCCTCTGGTTCACCACTGCCACCCTCTGGTTCACCACTGCCACTCTCTGGTTCACCACTGCCACCCTCTGGTTCACCACTGCCACCCTATGGTTCACCACTGTCACCCTCTGGTTCATCACTGCCACCCTCTGGTTCACCGCTGCCACCCTCTGATTCATCAATGCCACCCTCTGGTTCATCACTGCCACCCTCTGGTTCATCACTGCCACCCTCTGGTTCACCACTGCCACCCTCTGGTTCACCACTGCCACCCTCTGGTTCACCACTGCCACTCTCTGGTTCACCACTGCCACCCTCTGGTTCACAACTGCCACCCTATGGTTCACCACTGTCACCCTCTGGTTCATCACTGCCACCCTCTGGTTCACCACTGCCACCCTCTGATTTATCAATGCCACCCTCTGGTTCACCATTGCCATCCTCTGGTTCACCACTGCCACCCTCTGGTTCATCACTGCCACCCTATGGTTCACCCCTGCCACCCTCTGGTTTACCACTGTCACCCTCTAGTTCACCACTGCCACTCTCTGGTTCGTCACTGCCACCCTCTGGTTCACCACTGTCACCCTCTGGTTCACCACTGTCACCCTCTAGTTCATCACTGTCACACTCTGGTTCATCACTGCCACCCTCTGGCTCACCACTGCCACCCTCTGGTTCACCACTACCACCCTCTGGTTCACCACTGTCACCCTCTGGTACATCACTGCCATCCTCTGGTTCACCACTGCCAACCTCTGGTTCACCACTGCCACCCTCTGGTTCACCACTGCCACCCTCTGGTTCATCACTGCCACCCTCTGGTTCACCACTGCCACCCTCTAGTTCATCACTGCCACCCTCTGGTTCACCACTGCCACCCTCTGGTTCACCACTACCACCCTCTGGTTCATCACTGTCACCCTCTGGTTCATCACTGCAACCCTCTAGTTCACCATAGCACCCTCTGGTTCACCACTGCCACCCTCTGGTTCATCACTGCCATCCTCTGGTTCATCACTTGCAGCCTCTGGTACATTACTGCCACCCTCTGGTTTGCCACTGCCACCCTCTGGATCATCACTGCTACCCTCTGGTTCATCACTGCCACCCTCTGGTTTGCCACTTCCACCCTCTGGATCATCACTGTGACCCTCTGTGTCTTCACTGCCACCCTCTGGTTCATCACAGCACCCTCTGGTTCACCATTGCCACCCTCTGGTTCATCACAGCACTCTCTGGTTCACCATTGCCACCCTCTGGTTCCTCACTGCCACCCTCTGGTTCATCACTGCCACCCTCTGGTTCACGACTGCTACCCTCTGGTTTAATCACTGACAGCCTCTGGTTCATCACCACACCCTCTGGTTCATCACTGCCACCCTCTGGTTCACCACTGCCACACTCTGGTTCACCACTGCCATCCTCATGTTCACTACTGCCAACCTCTGGTTCATCACAGCACCCTCTGTTTCACCACTGCCACCCTCTAGTTCACCATTGCCACCCTCTGGTTCACCCCTGCCACCATCTGGTTCATCAAAGCACCCTCTGGTTCACCACTGTCACCCTCTGCTTCACCACTGTCACCCTCTGGTTCATCACTGCCACCCTCTGGTTCAGCACTGCCACCCTTTGGTTCATCACTGCCACCCTCTGGTTCATCACTGCCACCCTCTGGTTTGCCACTTCCACCCTCTGGATAGTCACTGTCACCCTCTGGTTTTTCACTGCCACCCTCTGGTTCATCACAGCACCCTCTGGTTCACCAGTGCTACCCTCTGGTTCATCACTGCAACCCTCTGGTTCATCACTTGCACCCTCTGGTTCATTACTGCCACCCTCTGGTTTGCCACTGCCACCCTAAGTTTCATTACTGCAAACCCTCTGGTTTGCCACTGCCACCCTCTGGTTCATCACTGCCACCTTCTGGTTTGCCACTTCCACCCTCTGGATCATCTCTGTCACCCTCTGGATCTTCACTGCCACCCTCTGGTGCATCACAGCACCCTCTGGTTCACCAGTGCTACCCTCTGGTTCATCAATGCCACCCTCTGGTTCATCACTTGCACCCTCTGGTTCATTACTGCCACCCTCTGGTTTGCCACTGCCACCCTCTGAATCATCACTGCCACCCTCTGGTGTGCCTTTTCCACCCTCTGGACCATCACTGTCACCCTCTGGTTCTTCACTGCCACCCTCTGGTTCATCACAGCACCCTCTGGTTCACCAGTGCCACCCTTTGGTTCATCACTGCTACCCTCTGGTTCATCACTGCCACCTTCTGATTCACGACTGCCACCCTCTGGTTTAATCACTGCCATCCTCTTGTTCATCACCGCACCATCTGGTTCATCACTGCCACCCTCTGGTTCACCACTGCCACCCTCTGGTTCACCACTGCCATCCTCTTGTTCACCACTGCCACCCTCTGGTTCATCACAGCACCCTCTGATTCACCACTGCCACCCTTTAGTTCACCATTGCCACCCTCTGGTTCACCCCTGCCACCATCTGGTTCATCAAAGCACCCTCTAGTTCACCACTGTCACCCTCTGGTTTAATCACTGCCATCCTCTGGTTCATCACCGCACCCTTTGGTTCATGACTGCCACCCTCTGGTTCACCACTGCCACCCTCTGGTTCACCACTGCCATCCTCTGGTTCACCACTGCCACCCTCTGGTTCATCACAGCACCCTCTTGTTCACCATTGCCACCCTCTGGTTCACCCCTGCCACCATCTGGTTCATCAAATCAACCTCTGGTTCACCATTGTCACCCTCTGCTTCACCACCGCCACCCTCTGGTTCACCACTGCCTCCCTCTGGTTCACCACTGCCACCCTCTGGTTCATCACTGCCACCCTCTGGTTCATCGCTGCCACCCTCTGTTCACCACTGCCACCCTCTAGTTTACCACTTGCACTCTCTGGTTCACCCCTGCCACCACCCTGTTCATCACTGCCACCCTCTGGTTCACCACTGCCACCCTCTGGTTAATCACTGCCACCCTCTGGTTCACCACTGCTACCCACTGGTTCATCAAAGCAACCTCTGGTTCACCACTGTCACCCTCTGGTTCACCACTGGCTCTCTCGGGTTCACACCTGCCACCATCCTGTTCTTCACTGAGACCCTCTGGTTCATCACTGCCACCCTCTGGTTCACCATTTCTACCCTCTGGTTCATCACTGTCACCCTCCGGTTCACCACTGCCACCCTCTGGTTCATCACTGCCACCCTCTGGTTCACCACTGCCACTCTCTGGTTCACCACTGACACCCTCTGGTTCACCACTGACACCCTCTGGTTCACCACTGCCAACCTCTGGTTCATCACTGCCACCCTCTGGTTCACCACTGCCACCCTCTAGTTCATCACTGTCACCCTCCGGTTCATCACTGCCACCCTCTGGTTCACCACCGCCACCCTATGGTTCATCACAGCACCCTCTGTTTCAACATTGCCACCCTCTAGTTCATCACAGCACCCTCTGGTTCACCACTGCCACCCTCTGGTTCATCACTGCCATCCTCAGGTTCATCACTTGCACCCTCTGGCACATTACTGCCACCCTCTGGTTTGCCACTGCCACCCTCTGGATCATCACTGCCACCCTCTGGTTCATCACTGCCACCCTCTGGTTTGCCACTTCCACCCTCTGGATCATCACTGTCACCCCCTGGTTCTTCACTGCCACCCTCTGGTTCATCACAGCACCCTCTGGTTCACTATTGCCACCCTCTGGTTCATCACCACACCCTCTGGTTCATCACTGCCACCCTCTGGTTCACCACTGCCACACTCTGGTTCACCACTGCCATCCTCTTGTTCACTACTGACAACGTCTGGTGCATCACAGCACCCTCTGGTTCACCACTGCCACCCTCTAGTTCACCATTGCCACCCTCTGGTTCACCCCTGCCAGCATCTGGTTCATCAAAGCACCCTCTGGTTCACCACTGTCCCCCTCTGCTTCACCACTGTCACCCTCTAGTTCATCACTGCCACCCTCTGGTTCACCACTGCCACCCTTTGGTTCATCACTGCCACCCTCTGGTTCATCACTGCCACCCTCTGGTTTGCCAATTCCACCCTCTGGATCATCACTGTCACCCTCTGGTTCTTCACTGCCACCCTCTGGTTCATCACAGCACCCTCTGGTTCACCAGTGCTACCTTCTGGTTCATCACTGCCACCCTCTGGTTCATCACTTGCACCCTCTGGTTCATTACTGCCACCCTCTGGTTTGCCACTGCCACCCTCAGTTTCATTACTGCCACCCTCTGGTTTGCCACTGCCACCCTCTGGATCATCACTGCCACCCTCTGGTTCATCACTGCCACCCTCTGGTTTGCCACTTCCACCCTCTGGATCATCACTGTCACTCTCTGGTTCTTCACTGCCACCCTCTGGTTCATCACAGCACCCTCTGGTTCACCAGTGCCACCCTTTGGTTCATCACTGCCACCCTCTGGTTCATCACTGCAACCCTCTGGTTCACGACTGCCACCCTCTGGTTTAATCACTGCCATCCTCTGGTTCATCACTGCGCCATCTGGTTCATCACTGCCACCCTCTGGTTCACCACTGTCACCCTCTGGTTTAATCACTGCCATCCTCTGGTTCATCACCGCACCCATTGGTTCAAGACTGCCACCCTCTGGTTCACCACTGCCACCCTCTGGTTCACCACTGCCATCCTCTGGTTCACCACTGCCACCCTCTGGTTCATCACGGCACCCTCTTGTTCACCAGTGCCACCCTCTGGTTCACCCCTGCCACCATCTGGTTCATCAAATCAACCTCTGGTTCACCACTGTCACCCTCTGCTTCACCACTGCCACCCTCTGGTTCACCACTGCCACCCTCTGGTTCACCACTGCCACCCTCTGGTTCACCACTGCCACCCTCTAGTTCACCACTGGCACTCTCTGGTTCACCCCTGCCACCATCCTGTTCATCACTGCCACCCTCTGGTTCATCACTGCCACCCTCTGGTTAATCACTGCCACCCTCTGGTTCACCACTGCCATCATCTTGTTCATCAAAGCAACCTCTGGTTCACCACTGTCACCCTCTGTTCACCCATGGCTCTCTCGGGTTCACACCTGCCACCATCCTGTTCTTCACTGACACCCTCTGGTTCATCACTGCCACCCTTTGGTTCACCATTTCCACCCTCTGGTTCATCACTGTCACCCTCCGGTTCACCACTGCCACCCTCTGGTTCATCACTGCCACCCTCTGGTTCACCACTGCCACTCTCTGGTTCACCACTGACATCCTCTGGTTCACCACTGACACCCTCTGGTTCACCACTGACACCCTCTGGATCACCACTGCCACCCTCTGGTTCACCACTGGCACCCTCTGGTTCACCACTGCCACCCTATGGTTCATCACAGCACCCTCTGGTTCACAACTGCACCTTCTGGTTCATGGCAGCACCCTCTGGTTCAACACTGTAGATTATGGGGAGAAAGCACACATGCCCAGCCTCAACCAGGGCCTGGTTAATGTGTTACTGAATTTGAGCTTCAAGTCCGGCACCTGCTTCCTTATCTGTAACTGCTTCCTGTTGTGGTTTAATATTTGTGACAGCCTGGAGCATTGTGCCATACTTGTAACTATTCTCTGACCCTGCTTCGAGGGTCAGAGTAGGGTCAGAGAATAGTTGCAAGTAGGCAACAACTCTGGAGGCGCCGCTCAGGAAGCACTTACAGGGTTATAGCAGGTGCCCAAGTTGAAGTTAATTTCTTTGTAACGGGAAACATCCTTTACAACGAAACTTTTACAACGCAGGTTTTACAACGAAAACCATTACAACGCATTGCTCTGGGGGGCGCTCTAGGATAGGGAATAGATTTAATGTACTATCCAACACCTTCCCTAGTGTCCACGGGGACTGGAGTTGGAATAGTAAATTAAACTATTCACTATCCAGGACCCCAAAGCGCTATGCGTTGTAAAGGTTTGCGTTCTAAAAACTGCGTTGTAACAGCATACGTGGTAAAAGCATGCGTTGTAATGTCATACATCCCTTTGTAACCATTTTGTAAATGGTTACAAAGAAATTAGCTTCAACTTGGGCACCTGCTGTAACCGTGTAAGTGCTTCATGTGCTTCAGTTTTTGAAAACCCGTCCCGAATGACCCTCTGGTTCATCACTGCCACCCTCTGGTTTGCCACTTCCACCCTCTGGATCATCACTGTCACCCCCTGGTTCTTCACTGCCACCCTCTGGTTCATCACAGCACCCTCTGGTTCACTATTGCCACCCTCTGGTTCATCACCACACCCTCTGGTTCATCACTGCCACCCTCTGGTTCACCACTGCCACACTCTGGTTCACCACTGCCATCCTCTTGTTCACTACTGACAACGTCTGGTGCATCACAGCACCCTCTGGTTCACCACTGCCACCCTCTAGTTCACCATTGCCACCCTCTGGTTCACCCCTGCCAGCATCTGGTTCATCAAAGCACCCTCTGGTTCACCACTGTCCCCCTCTGCTTCACCACTGTCACCCTCTAGTTCATCACTGCCACCCTCTGGTTCACCACTGCCACCCTTTGGTTCATCACTGCCACCCTCTGGTTCATCACTGCCACCCTCTGGTTTGCCAATTCCACCCTCTGGATCATCACTGTCACCCTCTGGTTCTTCACTGCCACCCTCTGGTTCATCACAGCACCCTCTGGTTCACCAGTGCTACCTTCTGGTTCATCACTGCCACCCTCTGGTTCATCACTTGCACCCTCTGGTTCATTACTGCCACCCTCTGGTTTGCCACTGCCACCCTCAGTTTCATTACTGCCACCCTCTGGTTTGCCACTGCCACCCTCTGGATCATCACTGCCACCCTCTGGTTCATCACTGCCACCCTCTGGTTTGCCACTTCCACCCTCTGGATCATCACTGTCACTCTCTGGTTCTTCACTGCCACCCTCTGGTTCATCACAGCACCCTCTGGTTCACCAGTGCCACCCTTTGGTTCATCACTGCCACCCTCTGGTTCATCACTGCAACCCTCTGGTTCACGACTGCCACCCTCTGGTTTAATCACTGCCATCCTCTGGTTCATCACTGCGCCATCTGGTTCATCACTGCCACCCTCTGGTTCACCACTGTCACCCTCTGGTTTAATCACTGCCATCCTCTGGTTCATCACCGCACCCATTGGTTCAAGACTGCCACCCTCTGGTTCACCACTGCCACCCTCTGGTTCACCACTGCCATCCTCTGGTTCACCACTGCCACCCTCTGGTTCATCACGGCACCCTCTTGTTCACCAGTGCCACCCTCTGGTTCACCCCTGCCACCATCTGGTTCATCAAATCAACCTCTGGTTCACCACTGTCACCCTCTGCTTCACCACTGCCACCCTCTGGTTCACCACTGCCACCCTCTGGTTCACCACTGCCACCCTCTGGTTCACCACTGCCACCCTCTAGTTCACCACTGGCACTCTCTGGTTCACCCCTGCCACCATCCTGTTCATCACTGCCACCCTCTGGTTCATCACTGCCACCCTCTGGTTAATCACTGCCACCCTCTGGTTCACCACTGCCATCATCTTGTTCATCAAAGCAACCTCTGGTTCACCACTGTCACCCTCTGTTCACCCATGGCTCTCTCGGGTTCACACCTGCCACCATCCTGTTCTTCACTGACACCCTCTGGTTCATCACTGCCACCCTTTGGTTCACCATTTCCACCCTCTGGTTCATCACTGTCACCCTCCGGTTCACCACTGCCACCCTCTGGTTCATCACTGCCACCCTCTGGTTCACCACTGCCACTCTCTGGTTCACCACTGACATCCTCTGGTTCACCACTGACACCCTCTGGTTCACCACTGACACCCTCTGGATCACCACTGCCACCCTCTGGTTCACCACTGGCACCCTCTGGTTCACCACTGCCACCCTATGGTTCATCACAGCACCCTCTGGTTCACAACTGCACCTTCTGGTTCATGGCAGCACCCTCTGGTTCAACACTGTAGATTATGGGGAGAAAGCACACATGCCCAGCCTCAACCAGGGCCTGGTTAATGTGTTACTGAATTTGAGCTTCAAGTCCGGCACCTGCTTCCTTATCTGTAACTGCTTCCTGTTGTGGTTTAATATTTGTGACAGCCTGGAGCATTGTGCCATACTTGTAACTATTCTCTGACCCTGCTTCGAGGGTCAGAGTAGGGTCAGAGAATAGTTGCAAGTAGGCAACAACTCTGGAGGCGCCGCTCAGGAAGCACTTACAGGGTTATAGCAGGTGCCCAAGTTGAAGTTAATTTCTTTGTAACGGGAAACATCCTTTACAACGAAACTTTTACAACGCAGGTTTTACAACGAAAACCATTACAACGCATTGCTCTGGGGGGCGCTCTAGGATAGGGAATAGATTTAATGTACTATCCAACACCTTCCCTAGTGTCCACGGGGACTGGAGTTGGAATAGTAAATTAAACTATTCACTATCCAGGACCCCAAAGCGCTATGCGTTGTAAAGGTTTGCGTTCTAAAAACTGCGTTGTAACAGCATACGTGGTAAAAGCATGCGTTGTAATGTCATACATCCCTTTGTAACCATTTTGTAAATGGTTACAAAGAAATTAGCTTCAACTTGGGCACCTGCTGTAACCGTGTAAGTGCTTCATGTGCTTCAGTTTTTGAAAACCCGTCCCGAATGCGATTTCGCTGATTTTTCTGCCCGCTGCACGATCAGCCCTAATAATTTTGTTACCTCTCGGGATGGCAAGTTCAACCACAGGGGCACAGGAGTTATTTAGCCACTTCTCCGTGATGAACAAGATGTCAAGACAGCCATCGGACAGAAACTCAAAAATGTCGGCAGCATGTTTGACCATCGAATGAACATTTATTAA
Source organism: Lissotriton helveticus (assembly GCF_964261635.1). NCBI lineage: Eukaryota > Metazoa > Chordata > Amphibia > Caudata > Salamandridae > Lissotriton > Lissotriton helveticus. Next base: position 1,890,070,403 of record NC_136068.1, on the reverse strand, counting down.
AGCTGCGGTAATTGTATGTTTGTTACATGAACAGCATGAACAACATGAACAGCAGAGTTTGTTTACGGATCTTGATGAAACATCTGCTTCATTCTCTTACTTTTCATCCTTCCTGTCATTCATCTCCGAGTCCTGTTTTCAGTCTTCATTCCGGAGACCTGGAGCTGGAAGAGAAAAGGACACAGATTGCATGGAAAGAAATTTAGAAACGTTACGCATACTTCATTTAAAGTAAGGCGCAGCACCTCAGATTATTATTGGATCCAGGGAAGGATGTAGGCAAAATATCACTTTTAAAAGACAAAGGAGCTGATCATGAGCTTGGTGTACAGAGAATACTCTGTCGGGATGAAATAGGACATATCCCACACCCTTCTGAAGAATTTGGGGGCATATTATCAAGGCGGGCGATATGAGATTATCGCCGCTTTTGAGGCCATTTTCGGCTGAAAAGCGGCGATAATGTTATCGCCTTATTAGCAAGCTGTCACTAACAGCAGTTAGCGACAGCTTATAGGCGATAGCGAGCGGTTTGGGGCCCGCTGTGCATGTCAGCAATATTTATCGCTAATGACCTGCAAAGTGGGTGTACCCAACCTGTTAGCAACTGAAAGCAGTCGCTAACATCGCTATCGCCTATAATCAACGCAGGCGTAGCGCTGAAAAAAATTTGCGCTAATCGCGAATATGCTTGCTCAGGCCACTTCTTAGCCTGTATATCCAATGGGAGGTGGATATTCAGGTTAAGTCCCTATTAGCGATAATACCTGAATATCGCTGGATTTTCAGCGATATTCACGCATTTCACCGCTATAGCCGGATATTTTATCGCTTTGGAGATAAAAGTTGCTAATAGCACGTTATCTCTGCGATAAAATCCGGCGATGCGCTGCGATAAAAAAGATGTCGCTAAGCTGATTTAGCGATAAATATCGCTAGTTGTTGATAATATGCCCCCTAGAGTAATCCACCAACACTGCAGACAACTTTTAACTTTGAAACAAACTGCACTCATGGTGGTTCCTGTCAACACTGATGGATACATCATTAAGGAAGGCCACAAATCAACATTTTGCACAGTCACTCTTTTTTGAAAAACAAACTCCAAAAGCAATTTAAAACTAATAACTCCTCCCGCATTAGAATATTTTCCCAGTGTTTTAAGGTCATGATTTTTTCTTACTGTCCTTCACTACTATGGGCCTCCTTTATGAAAAGTGATGCTTCGCTGCGTGAAAACAGCGCACAGATATGTAAGTATTTCTGACGTATCTGTAGGCGCCAAAATGACAAATTGCTGGAATCAATGGGTCATTACACAAGGGCAAGTCCCATATGAAATGTGCCTGCATCAGTCTTACGCCTGCTGTGAGGCAGGCGTAGGATATTGACGTATTTGCTTCCTAGAAGTGAAACATTGAAAGCTCATAGATTTCACTGCGTCAATTCTACGACCCTTTCTTGCGTCAGAACGCCCTTCATGCATACATTATACCTGGCGCAGGTATAATGTGACGCAGTGGTTTAGAAAGTGGTATATACATCACTTTGTAAATATGGAGCAACAAGGTTCACTTTTTACGCTTCTGGTGCGTCACAAAAAGTGATGCACCGGCGGTACAAAAGTGACACAAGGGCTCATAAATAAGCCCCTAGGTTTTTACTAAGCAGTGATGGACTGTACGATAGTGGTGGTTGTGTTAGTACTTTTAGAAAAAACACATACAATGGAAAAAGCATTCACAACTTAGAACTTCAATATGATTCAGAAAGCAGGAATTTAATTCCATGAATTATGCAGGCATTAAATGCAATATAAAGTCAAAGCATTAATGATTTGCAACACAGTTTTTTCAATCAATAGTAGTGCATTCAATATTTACAGTGCTCTCTTAGTGAAGAAAAGGAATGGAAGGGTAAATGTTAGTGAGTCAGCCTGTGAGGGACAGGGTAAAGGTATGGTGACATACACAATTATTGTTATATAGAACTGGACCTTTCCAGCCTAATATAGGTCCGTTATTCCCATATGAACATAGCTCAAAGGTACATATTACTTTAGTTAGTCAATTCTTTGAGCTTGTAAATAGGTGGTAGATTGTCTACGTTTCGACCCCTGAGATAGGGAGGGTGGTTTGTTCCTCACGTAGGGGTCTTCGTCAGGCACAGTAGGTGGTTACGCATTTCATTCTGTTGTGATCTGTAGTTTACCTGGGTTTTTTGTTTTAGTTCACAGAGGAAATTGAAATTAAATATATTGGGTGCCTAATTTCCACTGCATGTGATTTACATATTAAGAATCTGCTAATTAATTTAAAAAAAAATTGAAGAACATTTCAAAATTTGTAAATTCTGCAACCCATGTTACAATACATGAACATAGACATGTGAAACAATGTTAAATATGGTAAAACCAAGTCATCTCACAGTTTCACATATAAGACAACTAGTCATGTCACAAAATCGGAGAAGTTCTTTCGTTAAATGCCATTATTCCCCCTTCTTTTTTCTCCTATGGAAGATATAGATGTAGGATAATAGTTTGGCAGTGGTTGACATTCAACAGTAGCAATAATAAAGTTAGGTCCAGTTTATTTGCAGGGTAGAGACAAATGGCAATGTAGATGTAAAATCCGCAAGAATAAATAACTTAAATCAATATATATCATTTTCACTATACTTTTTCCATTGACCTCAAAACAAAACAACTCAACAAAGTGGGATTTACATTTTATTTTTTATCATTACTTAATAAAAGAGGTATATAATGAGAACTGTAAGCTAGGCCTGGGAGGAGCGCATGGAGTTTCACTTTGTGGAATTGCGTGGAGTTGACAAAAGAATCCACCAAATTCTGCAGAGCTCCATGAGCAGGTGGAGTAGAGCTCAGCCACCCCTAATGAAGCACCCTATGCTGCTGAGGGTCATTGAGGGCTAAGAACCACTATTGTTGGAATAATTAGGTCCCCCCCAGCAGGATTGCTGATACATCATCGGAGACTCTGTCCCCCTTTCTCAACCACTCTGCACAGGGTCCTCTTGGCACACTACATGTTGTGGGATAAAGTCCCTGTGGTTACTGAGAGTTGTTGGGGGCTAAAGCCCCCCTATTGTTGCACCAGTAAGTTCCCCAAAGCCGGATTGCTGAGATGTGGTCAATGGCTCCGCCCCATGTGTGCGAAGTTATGTGACAGGAGCGCAAAAAGAATTCCACTCCATTGCCTAGTGCGTGGTTAATTGATAACTACTCGTTCTCCACATAACACTGTTATCAAATTCTGCAAGTGGAGCACAATTTTACGCCGAGGCCTACTTTAAGCTCAAGATACAATAATGCCTAAGAAATGTAAATTAAGCAAATTTGAAATGCAAATTGAATAAATAAAGAATGGTATACCCTTTAGTTAGAGCTCTATGGAGAAAAGGGAGACCAGAAAATGTTGCCAAACAAATGTAAATGTAAATGTTTTTGAGCTTGTAAAGCACACTGCTACCCGTCCATAGGTTTCCTGGTGCTGTATAACTCTGGGGAACCCGTCCTGGCTTTCCCTGTGGGATGGTCCCTTGCTGGGAGTCCCCAAGGTGGAGCCAGGCATCCCCGGAATTGGTGGGGCCGTTGTGGAGATTAGGCAAGCTAATGCCCAGAGTTGCCGAGTGGAATCCCTGATTAGAGTAAGCACCGAAGCGAGAATTATCGAGTCCGCTGACCAAGGTCCACGACCCTGCTGCGACGGGAATTGAACCCTGGTCCCGGGCCGACTTCTGCTCTCAGGCCTGCCGCCTCTAACCAGTGAGCCACACTACTCCAGTACAAAGGTTGCAAACTCATTAAGAACCCAAGTGCAAAACACTTTTTGAAATGCTCTCAAACCACCATTCAAAGTCTTAGCCAGTGAAAACTAGACTCAGTTACCTGGGAATAAGTACTGGGCTCGCCCCCTCCTTTGGAATGTCACTGTGTTCCAGTGACACCACCCAGATTTAAGCTAAAATCGAAAGGGGGCAGGGCTTTGTCCGTACTTCTCCCGAAAATCTGGAACGAGTTACCAGCTAGCCTGAAGGAAGACTCGCAACTATTGTCTTTTAGGAAGAACTTGAAGACCTACCTGTCTAAAAAGATAACACCCACGCCCTAATCGGGGTTGGAGGGTGCAGAGGTTCGAGAAGCGGTAGGTTACCTGTTCTGTTGCGAGCGCTTAGAGACCAGTGGTGATTTGCGCTATACAAAAACATGTTAACATAACATAACATAACACTAATATTGGGAAGATGTAGAACAACCAGGTTCTATGGAGCATGGAGTAAAGCTTGCCAAGAAAGGGATTCGAACAGACCACTCCAGAATTCCACAGATACTGGTCTTATAAGTTTCAAATATTGTCATTTGGAACGTTCTGCAAGAGTACATCCACGGTTATTTGCCTATTCATGTTTTTTTTCAATTTTGCTCCAAATTTTAGAGACAAAAATGGCTAATAATGCCACGTAGGTGCACTTGCAAGTGCTTCAAGAATTTGACTATTAGAATAATAAGGTTGCTTGGTGGGTATAGAATAGAATCTTCCGGACATGTGGGGTGGGGATGTAGGCATCAAGTGCCTACAATTTGATATGTTGATGACAATTATGATGAAAGCTGCTGTTACTATCTGTTATTCAGCACCAAGATACCCTTGGGTGAACGTCTGATTTACAAATACACATTGTGTAAAGGATGAATCTGTGTGGTGGTCAGATTAGAGTTCAGAGAGCCCAACCTTAAGATATCCCAGAGATGTGAAGAACTGTAAGCTATCATCTAAATTCCTACTCCTTGAAGGTGAAGTTCTAATACTGCTTGCTAGTTTTCCATCTGTTATCAGGCAATGTGGATGTGTGAGAAAGGTTATGTACTTTGTGTACATTTTCCTTGTTTAATTTTTTTTAGTTTGGCACTTTAAATTATAAACTCAAGAGTGCTGGGTGTCTGCTCAACAGAATCCACAGCCATGGCTCTGTAAAAAATGTTCACTTGTATTGTATTGTTGCAGTTCTCTTTTGTGTGACCCTGTCTAAAGCCTGATAAAATACTTATGGGTCTTGTACACAAAAGCAATTTGAAGTGTGCAAAGTAGTGTTCTAGGAGTACGTGTTTGTGCACTCTGACATGCCTTTGTCACCCAAAAGTCACCTTCCTTGCTTTTTGTACCCACTGCACAAGAACATTCTTTGAATATAGCCATTTTATTTCACTTTTAGACCTGTTGAGTGCAATTCTCAAAGACATGTGAGTGTCCGTTAAAGCGTACCTCCTTCCGGACACCAATATGCCTTACAAATAGGCCCTCTTGTTCTATGCAAGATAGCAGAAATTTGAAACTCAAAAGTCAATTGTGAAAGTTGGCATGAAGGACTTTGCACCATCCAGATTTCCCTTTACCATTGCCTTGTTGCTACACAGGCACCTGATGGCTGCTCACGGAGAGCCATATCTCTTTTAAATACACAGTTATTTAGAAATTAGCAAATTGCAATTAATGTCATTTGCAAGGGATCCAGCTTTCAATCTCAAATCTGAAGTAAAATGTGAGCAAATGATAGGTTTGTGACTTCTAAACATGCTCTATTTTGTGCCTCATCAAACATTAGTGGCATAATGAGATTGGTGTGTTAGCAGGAGCCTTTTGAAACCTATATTGCATTTCCTCAACAAAAAAAGAAATGTCCAGCTCCTGCCTTTTGAAATCTTTTTTCAAGGAGGATATTTACCAAATATTTTTAAGGATAGCACTTGCACTAGCCTGACCGATGAAAGTGGAGATACCCTGAGAGTTGTAGCTGAACATATGGTAGTGAAAAGTACTTGAAGGACGGGTTCTTTTCCAAGATGTATAAATGACAGATGGTGTCTCACAAGCAGAGTCTGGGGGTGCAAGGAGAGTTGTGAACCCCTTTTGAATGGCAGTGAACAGAATGGCAGTGATGTTAGCTTCAGGACAATCATATTCTGTATTTGAGTTTGGAACACAGAAACATCATCACTTGCATGTGTAAGAGGGCTTTGTGGCTCCTGCTACTTTTTTCAGATTTTATTTTTTGTTCTGCACCAATTATAGGACATATCTATTTAAATAGCACTTGTTTTATCCACTGAACTTCAACTCCCTTTTAGATTACAGAAGATATTGACGCCTTCTAGTCCCCTCCTATACAATGTCTTACCTAGCAGGAGCACCAGGAATCTTCTTTGTCCCTGTCTTCAACCTGTGTGTCACATCAACTGCTCCAGCACCTGGAAGTTGGGGGCATATTACCAAGGCAGGCGATATGAAATTATTGCCGCTTTTGCGGCCATTTTCTGGATATTCAGGTTAAGACCCTATTGACGTTAATGCCTGAATATCACTGGATTTCCCAGTGATATTCACGCCTTTTGCTGCTATCGCTGGAAATTTTATCGCATTGGAAATAAACGTTGCTAATAGCACGTTATCTCTGTGATAAAATCCAGCGATGCGTGGCCATACATTTTTTTTCGTTAAGCTTATTTAGCGATAAATATCGCTAGTTGTTGATAGTATGCCCCTTAGTTTCTTAGCCTATTCCTCATGATTATTTTGGTTAGACTTTGCTAGGATATCTGGCCACTGGAAAGGGTGTGAATCACATAGCTTTCTACTAGAAGCTGCAAGAGTCCCAGTTATTGTGGTAGGTGCTGATCACAGAGAAACTGAACCATTTTGACTGAAAGTCAAGACTTTAAGACCTGTTAATCTGAATCCTTCAGGTTCTCATTCTTTAAGTCTTAGCACTCCTGATGTAGCCTTAACTCTGTTGTGAGACAACAATCAGGCCCCCAGCTCCCTCCAAGCTCCAGATCAGATGTGACAAGGTCATTCCTGACCTGGGGCTTGGTATATGACTGCAACCTGGGAAGAAAGGACTGCACCCTGCCTCAAACATAGGGGTGTGACATGCACTTGAGTTGCTCCCTCCTCCCTTCATGGGAAGTTATGCACTTCCATACTCAACGCCAGGAATCAATTCCACACTTGAAACAGGCAGAGAAGCACACCCGTATAAATGCCTGAATGCATTTAGGGTACTTCCTCCATTCCTAAGAGGACCTTTGGAAGACCAACCTACTGGCTATCGTACTGTAGCATTTGTTCTGAAATATGAACTCTGTAAGGGCAGCTGTTAAAGAATACTATTGCCCTCTGCTACTTGATAAACTGTGTCACTAATGTTTGGGGGTGGGTTCCCAACTTATATTAAACTGATTCACATAGTGGGATTAAAACTTGAGATAAGATTATCTCTGAGCCGATATGAGCAGTCTTGCATTTGTTAGTCTAATGTAAGCTAAAGTATTTACATATTGATGGTATCTATTGAGCCCCAGATACTCATCTACTGGTCATTGCAGATTGTTGGTAGGTACTAAGCCCCAGATGAACTTCCACTAGTTATTTTGAGCAAATGAAACACTCCTTCCCTTACAGTATTTACAGTTCTGCCATTTCCAGTGGCTTTACTGTTGGAGTGTTTTCTTTAATTTTTAGAAATTTTTTATAAGTTTCGCTGGTGGTTTGCATTGACTGTTTACGTTTCATGATGGAAATCGAACGTTCTAGGGCCCGATGTAGGTAGGACTCATTTACCGATTCTTATTTACCGAATTTTACCGATTCGGTAAATAAGAATCGGTAAATAAGAAGGGGGACATGTAGGAGCATCCAGATGTTCCTTTTACCGAATCGGTAAAAATCTGTATTTACCAATTCAGTAAATACCGACCGGTAATGCCCATAGGAATGAATGGGCATTACCGATTCGGTATTTACCGAATCGGTAAATACCGACTGACACAAGGGTGCAGGGGGTGTCACTTTGACACCCTCTGGCACCCCCAAAAGAGGCTCGGGTGCCATGTGGCAGGCATACCTGCCCTAAGGGCAGGTCTGCCTGTCATATGGCACAGGTGTGCATGCACACATGTGCATGCACACCGGAATCGGTATTTTACCATCAAATAGATTTGACCTACATCTGGCCCTTAATGTTGTAGTTAAGTTTTTTCAGCTGTCTGTGGATGTTTTTGCTCATTTCAAATATTTACCTTTCTCAGGTGAATAGTTTCTGTGGCAAGAGGTGTCCTCTCACTTGCTCTTTGGGCAATGGACGCAGGAACAAGACAATCACAAGAGAGCGTTGAAAATATATGCAGGTACGACTTTTTCTTACAATTCTTCGTTTCTGAAATAGGAAGGTATATTATTGGATTTTTGGGACACAAGACTGTACTACTCAACATCAAGATATAAGCAAATATGTGTCCTTGATATGTAGAAGGATCAAGGCAGTCAAGCAGTGTGGGGTTCTTCGGAAGTTCAATTGGTAAGACACATCAAAAATTCAAGCATTTCCCGGCGAGGAGTTTCAATAGGTTTTCAAGGAATCGACATGTGTATTTGAAGCATGAAAACATTTCAGTCCCCAGAATACAATAAAACAATTGTCAGGCAAGAAACAAAACACAAGTAGTCAGAAAGAACGAAATATGTAACAAACAAATAACATTAACAAAACCCTCTTTTCCTGAAACATCTATAACTATACGTTCTCTATTGTAAGCCTATTTAGGGCACAGAATATTATGAAATAGTAAAATCGCAAAGTGAACACCTAACACCACAAGAGAAAAGAACAGAAACAAGCATTTGCAATGCAATCGGTCTCGCCTGTGGGACCTTATATTGATTTAGCTATGCAGCACATTAGCCTGAGTGCTGTAAAATCTACTATCCTTTAACATGGAGGGAAAGTAAGCACCAAACTGGGCGACACACCAGGAATGGGAACAGATAGAGAGAAATATTGCCTTTCAGCTGGAAATGGTATAGGCAAAAGCTTTGTTTTTAATATAAAATCAGAGCCTTTGATGGTCATATCACTAAAAATACAAGATTGGAAAAAAATATTATTGTCTACTGGTGCTCGTGGAAGACAATTTCTATAGACTGGAATCTAGAGAATGCGAAAGTGATTGTGGAATTTTACTGACCTCTGCTCATTGTTTTCCATCAAGAAATTTAAATAGAGGCAGTTGCAATAAAAAGTAAAAAAAGAAAGACCCTCAGCAGAAAGCAATTCTGGTATTTTACTGACCTCTACTGGTCGGTTTTTTATCAAGACAGTTAAATAGAGGCAGTTGAACATAAAAAAAAGTCCTGATCTCCAAGGGCTGCCAAGGGCTGATCTCCACAGAGTACATACACATACAAGTATATACTAAAGTATATACAAGAGGTCTTGAATGCTCTACCTAAAAAGTGCAATCAGTCACTTCGCCAATTAAACCACAGCAAGAAAAGCAACACTATCCATTATAGGGAACCTGCAACTAAACTTTAATTGAATTAATTCACGGAACGCATTGCTCACTAATGTACTACTTTTTACAAATGTTCCTACATATTTCATGACTATTTTCATAGTGGTTTTTTTTCCAACTGGAAAACAGAGAAAACCAAAATATTAGAAGCCAAGCATGTGTGTGTAGGCTAGCACCTCCTCCCATGGCATCGTTATCCAGTAAAGATTCAAGAGCACATGTAAATGGCTTGATTACAGGTTGAGTAAGGTTTATCCCAAGGTGGGCTACTGCTCTGCCCAAATATTATTGGCCCTGTGTCTCTGCACCCAGAGTTCCTGCAAAGGGGTGCCATACTTAGTATGGGCTTCCTAGACCATGAATGCCATGCTTGTGTTTTCTTTCCTGGAGCCACAATGCACGTTGTGGAGTTCCTGGGCTGGAAAACACTAGAGTGGCCCCCAGGCACCAGGAAATCATTTTCACCATGTAAGGTGATATCACATTCACATTTTCAAACATGGAAGCCTAGATAGAAGGTTTGTTTTTGTCACATAAAACCTCGCCAGCAGCAAACCATATATATTGCAGGTTGCCTTCAGCTGTGTAGGAGGAGGCGAGGTTTCTGGCACCCCAGCGGAATGCAAGCAGGCCCAACAATTAGTGTAGTAAAGTGAAATATTATCTGGAATGGGTGGGTAGCCCTACCCTGTAATATTAAAAGAATATCCTAATGCCCTAATGCTCAGTCCTGGTAGAGTGGCAAAGAGCCATCTTTACTAAAGGAATGAGCTGAGCATTTCAGACAACCACATGGACGATAAATAATTGACATGACTCGAGAGAAATCTGACACCAATTTATAAAAATAGAGCATATTTTTATCCTAATTTAGATACTAAAGTAAATGGAAAATCATACATATATTTGGAGTTATGGATTTTTGAAGCAGTAATAAAATCTGTGTTGAATAATATCATAGAAAAAATAACATTGCGGTCATTGTCAAATTCCACCAGTGACAATCGGTCACTTGCGTATTGAGTTACTTGGTACCCAAAGGGGTAATGGCATGTGGGCCCCATGGCCAGGCCACAATAGTCACATAAATGTTACCTGACCTGTGGAGTCTGGGTGCAGAGTTCTTCTCACTGTCCTTGGTGCTGAACGGAAGCTGTGGGTGGTGCCGATTTTACCGCTTACACAGTGTTGCAGGAAACAGAATTCAAAAACACAATAGATATACAGCTGCTGATGTTGGATGATGGATGCACACTCTTCCGTGTAGAGGCAGCGTCGAATGTGGGGTTCAGTTACTGGATTGGTGACCAACAAGCCTTTGCAGCGGTAAGAACAATAAACAGCTTCTTGAGATTCATTGGGTCCAGGGGAATGTGAGGGAGTGGCCCAAAACTTCAGGGTAGGAGGGACTAAAACTCCCAAAATGTACTGGACCACCTGGATTTGGGAGATCCGACAGAGGGCCCCATGGCCATCGATTCTTTTTGGTTTGGTGACTGTTTTTACCGGCAAATTTCACAGGACTGGTACCACTAGCCCAAGGGAGACTGAGGTGCTTCTAGCTTCCACAAGGGCCTCTCTCTTCAGGAGTGTTGAGTTTCAGCCAAGGACAAAGGTTGCTCACTTAGTCTGAAGTTTTTTGCCTCAAGCACAAAGTATCCCTATTTTGCTTTGGTTCTGTCTTTAGGTGAAGTCATTTTGTAGGCAACACAGGTCTCCTGTTGATCCTTCCTGGAAATAAGTAGTTCAGATCTGAAGAGGGGACCTTAAATCTTAGATTTAGGGGAGTTAGGTGTGTGGGAGCTAGTAACCAATGAGCACCTAGATGCTACCTAGAATACACAATTTCTACCCTCCTAAGGATAACAGAAGTCAGTTTTAGGTGAACAGATCAGGCTGCCCACCATAGAGGTGTGGCCAGCCTTCCTGGAAGGGTACACCTAATGCACAGCTAATTGTGTGCCTTGTCTGAGTGCAAGCACACCTGAGGCAAGGAAAGGGATGTGACCTCCTCAGGCAGAGAGCCAAGATGTATATCAGAGGGGTGTAGCCTTTGAAGCTCACAGCTGTTAAAAGTGAACTCACTAGCCCACTGTGGAGGAAGATGGTGTGACCTCCTTCCTGCTCCGTCTTTTTTCCTGACTCCTGAGAGCGATCCCACTGCCTGATAGGAGGTCAGAATACTGACTGGGCTGAAAGAGGTAAAGAAGGGAAAGCATGGGCTGGTCAGCCAGAGCACAGTGAAGCTGGGGCAACCACGGGAGCAACCTCTGAGGTGCCACCTGGGTGCATGCCACGACACCCAGGGCATACAAATTGTGTCAGGTGTGAGAAGGCATGTTGTTTGATACAAAACCTGCCACATTTTAGTGGAACCAATCTTGAGAGTGCCCCATTTGGCAGCCCCTGTGACCCTAGGGGTCGCTAACATTTATAGTAGTTTCCAATTGACAACGCTAATATAGGGACATATAGGCTTTCACTCATATGTCTACACCTTTTACATAATGCACGCTGCCTCCAGGGCCAAGGAGGCCTACCTTACATATATTAGAAGACACACAATTGAACAGAATGTAGAATAAAGGAAAACATTCACCCCCAGTCAAGAGATCTGGGTTAAATCCATCATTCTTTTGCTCACCATGCCACCGCAGTTTAGACCTAACCATATGCAAATCAGTCTTGACCCTGTGCCTCATGGAAATAGTCCAGCCCAAACTGCCAAGCCAGGTACTCCCTGGACCAGAAACAAGCATGGGTGGGGTCAATACAAGAGAAGAGGGAATATCAGTGCATGGTTTGTAGCAGTAGGGGGTTTGGAAGCCCATTTGCTAAAAGTAGTAGGGGCCTCAAGGCAGGTTTGTTTCTGTCATTCCGGCTATGAGTGAGCTACGTATAGCAAACATGAACATTTGTCGGCTGAATGATAGCTGTAATAGGTAAAAGGTAGCTCGGGATCTAAAAGTATTATGGGAAGATATGCCTTGCCTACAGGAGAAACACATAAAGGGGGCATGGAAGCACCTCCTTGAATCTTAAGACTTTCCACTGATAGACTGTACAACTCAGGGTTAAGGCTATTATGACACAAAGAAATGTCTGCAGATTTAACTGCTTTCTGATCAGCAGACGTGCTTGGTGATCACTAAGTATCACCATGTGGGTAGGATCTTTACCCTTTGCTCTGTTTATGAGTTGATTACTGATGACCCTGCAATCTTTGATTGGCTGGATACCGAACTGCCCCTCTGGCCAATTCCGATTATAATCTGTGGGGATTTACCATTAATATAATGTGAGGGCTGCTAGAAGAAGGGGGAGGCTCCTACTAAGATAAAGACCCCAAAGTATTTTGATCTTAGGTTTGCTTGGGGAGTGATCATTGGCTGACTGACGCTTTGCATTAGATCAAAGTGTTAGAGTGGGCAGACACAAGTTTTCTTTGGCTGTTGTCACCATGAGATGTTCAGTGATAAAACTTTTAAATAACCTCCACACCATGCTCCCATGGTGAGGGGTCATTGTTTTTTTTTTTTTCAGAATGAAAATCCTGCTTTGGGCTTTTCTTTTTGAAAATAAAAAATATGTACATTTGATGTATGGCTCAGTCATGTTGAAAGATGCATCAGTCAAACTTACAATGCATTTACAGGAATCACCATGAAATGCTAGCAATGTCCGCAGTGACAGTGAATTTCTCAAATGTGGCGGGCGGAGTACGCTCTCCTTGGAGGGGGTAGAGTACTCTGCCATGGCAACAGTAATTCCTCCATCTGCCAACAATTAACTCAGTCCCTTTGTGTTTAGAATTAGGCTTGTGTGGTATAAGGGTAAACAGTTAAGAACATATGTAACATTTGTCTATTATATTCTGAAGACAATGCTAGAAACTCTGCATGAGTTATTAATCAGCATATTGTTATGGGATACATCTTGAAAACAATATATATAATACTTACTGGGGTGGAAAATATCTCATGATTTGGCTTCAAGAACTTTAGGCACATCACTGCTAAAATTCATACTTATGTAGACTGTTCAAGAACATGGTTTTGAAATTAACATTGCTTCAATGTTCTTTACCAGCATTCAATATACAGAATTTTCCCAAAAATTATCTTGAGCAATGCCTTCACTTTAAAATAATCCTCCAATTAGGCTTTTTTTCTTCACTTACACAATGAGGGTCCTCTCCTTGATGTAAATATTGAAAAGTGATGTAATATTCATTAAGCAGTCCGAATTTAAATGTAATGAAAACAAACTACTCAGAATATGTTCATCTGTTTTTTTTAAACCTTCCTTTATAGGTAAAAATCTTTAAATATATATGTTGTTATTATAAAATTTGAATTGAATCATAAGCATTAGTGCTTTTCTTGATATTTCCCTTATGAATAGCAACATGTAGTTTTGTTTACCTTTTGTAAATTTCCAAATTATATTTAAGAATACATAAAACATGAACATTCCACTCAGTGACTTTCAGCCCAGCTTGTGTCTAAACTAAAAATTGTCTCAAGGGGGCGTGGCCAAGATGGCGACGGAGTAGGACGTGCTTTTTGTCCCCTCCGGCGCCGGGCCTTCAATAGCCTTGTCCAGCTTGACCCCAGGAGCTCCTCTGGGCTTAAAGTTGCTCCGGAGCCTACTGTGAGCGGTGGCTGGCAGCGGAGCGAGTTCCGACGCTCCTAGTACCCGAGGTCGCGGGTTTGGAGCTGCCGGCGATCCTCGCGCCCTGTGAGACGCTGAAGGCTGGAGCGCTGGACGGAGCTGCGGGATCCTCTAGGGGCACTCGGCGACCGGTGATGGTCGGTGCTGCCTCATCTTTGCAGCGGAACACCCCGGGGGCCAAGCGGCAGCGAAACGGACCTGGTTGGAACCGAGGCCTCGAGCTCCGGAGGGGGCGGAGCCTATCACCCGCGGACGGCGGGCCCTGCGGCGCGGCAGGCGGCCTAATTGAGGCCGGGGACGGAGGCCTGGTCCGCGAATCGGCCTGCGCTACGCCTGGGGGTCGTCCCTTCGCGCTACAGCCTGGGCAGTGCACGGCAACTGGGGCGACTGGTCCCTTCAGTGGAGAGCGGAGGCGGTCACGGGGTGGCACGTTCGGGGGCCCCAGCTTGGCCCTGAGGGTACATGATCGGCTTGGCACGGCTGCCGGCGGCTGAAAGGAGACACAGGGCGGTGTGAGCGCTCGTTCCCCCGGCGGGGGAGCCCTGCTACCGGACAGCGACGAAGCAGGCTGCAGGTACGCAGATTGATCGGGGATCCGGTGACGCAACGCTGTGTCCGGCTTATGAGGTTTTGGGGGCCTCTGAAGGTCTCCGGGAGCTGATTGTGCCCAGAAGGCGGCTTTCCCTCGCCCGGACCTAGCGGCGGACCTGCGCCCTGTGGAGGGAGCGCTTCGATTGCCTCGAACGCCCGGGGGGCCTGACTGGAATTGAGACCCCTGGCGGGCCTGCTGCGCACACATCGCCACGCGCCTGCCTGCCCGGGGTGTGCTTCTGTGCGCTGGGGCCTCGAGGTCTGCAGGCTAGAGACGCCGGACTAACTTTGCCATTGGGGCGCAGGGGGGACAGCTGGAGAGTGTTGGGCGGTGCCTCCGCCTGGTTATTACGGCAGGCTCTGGTGGTCTCTGCTCCCCTGTGTGCCGCTCTTTTGACCTGCCACCGGTGGTGGACTGCAACAGCGATGGCCGCCTCCCTACGCAAGGGGAAGCCTGGTAAGGATGGGTCAGCTAGGGGCTCTCAGGCCCCGGCCTCCCCAGGTCCTAGCGCATCTCCGGGGCGGTCTGATGATGAGGCCCCGGCTACTAAGGCCTTCATGAAGGACCTCTTCACCTCCATCAAAGATGATATTGCCGAACTCAGAACCCAGCTAACTTTGGATCTCCGCGAAGTGCGGAGGGATGTCGAAGGCCTTGGGGAGAGAGTGGCCACTCTGGAAGACCATGACCTCAGCGTGGCCAATGATGTCCACCTGCTACAACAGGACGTGCTCCGGCTCATGGAACAGAACATAGATCTGCAGGCCCACGCTGAGGATCTGGAGGATCGTTCCCGCCGAAATAACATCCGCATTCGAGCGGTCCCTTGGGAAGGCGAAGCGGGAGATTTCAGGGAATATGTGCAGGCGCTCTTTCTTCAGATTTTGGATGAGGAAGATGTGCAGGACATCAGAATGGACAGAGTCCATAGAGTGGGGCTGCCTAGGCGGAATGGGGGACCTCCCCCTGACATACTTGTGTGTGTGCACGATTTCCAACTCAAGGAACGAATCCTCAGGAAGGCGCGGGACATTCCCTCCCTGCAATTCCGGGACCATCGTCCTCAGCTTTATCAGGACCTGGCTGCCTCCACGCTCCAGAAGAGGCGCGAGTTTCGACCGGTCACTGCTTATTTGAGAGAGCACAACATCTCCTACTCGTGGGGTCATCCCTTCCGCATAGTCTTCCGTTGGCAGAATAGACTGGCGCAGATTCAATCTCTCCGGGAAGCGAAGGCACTCCTGGGGATTGAGGAGGAGACGCCGGCGCAGGCCCGTCGCAGTCCTTCACCACGGAGACGACACCGTTCCTCGTCTTGGCACAGAGTGGGACCGGAGGCGAGCTGCAGGAGGCCTGACCACACGACTAGCCTGCAAGAGCGTGGAAGTGCAGTGGCGTCAGTGGCTTCTGCCACGCTGGCGTCGACGCAGCAGAGCTCTGGGGCGGCCTGATTTTCGGGCAGCTCACCTTGGTGCCGGAGGGGCACGCACATTCAGGTACCGGGGTTATGTATATACTTTTCGAGAAGACACCCCGCCCTTTGGCCTTGGGAGATCCGATGTTGGGTCCCCATTCACACGCCCAGGGGGGTTCCAGTGACTTGAGTTTTTTCTTCTTCTTCTTGTTCCTTTTGTTGTGGGGTGTGTTGGGGGGTGGGGGGCATGAGGGGAGGGGGTCGGGGAGGGTCCATGGTGGTGACAACGGTGCAAGGGGGTATGTATGGCAGAGATGCAAGCTTGAAATACGGAGGATTGGGGCAGTGGGGGCGTACCCACGATTCCAGATGTCTTGCTATACGGCTACAGGAGTAAGGTGGGGGGGGCGGGTAGCACATCGGCATCACAGGTGGCGGGTGAGTTTCGGCCTCTGAGAGGGGGGACTCATGGGCAGGCATTGGCAGGGGTCGGGGTGCGGTTCTGTGATGCCAGTTAGTGTAGGGACCTGGAATGTTAAAGGGCTTAACTCGCTGCAGAAATGACAGAAAGTATGGAAATATGTGACTGACCATCAGCTGGATGTGGTGGGTCTTCAGGAGACTCATCTAGCGCGCAAAGACGAGCTGTGCCTCAGACATAAGGCTTACCCTCTTATTTACAGGTCTTCTGCTACTACGAAACACAGAGGGGTGGCCATCCTCTTCCGCGCCGCGCTGCACTTCCAACCTGTAGAGGTGCGCAGTGACAAGGATGGCCGTTGGTTGATGATGAAAGGGGTTGTTCGGGGGCGAATGTGTACCTTTGTGGTGGTTTATCCTCCTAATGCTGGCCAAAATAAGTTCCTACAGGAACTGCTGCAGAAGGTGGGGGATTTCACTGATGGGCACTTGTTCCTCATGGGGGATTTTAATTTGGTGTGGGATGAGGTTGTGGATAGCTCTAGGTCTCACAGGGCTGATACAGGAGTGTTTTCGGATGCAACACAGCAGCTGGTGGGTGAACTGGGGCTGACTGATGGATGGCGATTTTATCACCCTACTTCCCGAGATTACACATTTATTTCCCATGTACACCACTCCTACTCCCGATTGGATTATATTTTTCTCAGTCAGGCCCTTAGGGGAGATGTCCTAGACTCCACCATCCTCCCGCTTTCAGTTTCCGACCACAGTTTGCTGGTGCTCACCCTTCGCTGGACACTGTCCGGTAACGGACAGCGGAAAGGGTACTTCCCGGCATCGGTGGTCAGGGATGATGCATCGAATAGGGCACTGCGGGAGGCTATTAGGGAGTTTTTTGCTCTCAACCCCACAACGGATACATCGGTAGCTAATACTTGGGACGCCTTTAAGGCGTCAGTCAGGGGTACGTGTATAGGCCTTAACGCCATTCTTAACAGGTTGAGGCGGAAAGACCGGGAGGACCTGGAGGCCGAGTTGGCCAACCTCGAACAAGAGCACAAGCTCCATCCGTCGAGGGCGACCCTACGTCCGCTTACGGCGGTCCGAGGGAAACTGAGAGCTCACTACAATAACAGGGCTGAACTTACGATGTTGAGGCTGGGGCGACAATCTTATTCCTCTGGGAATAAGGTGGGTAGACACCGAGCGCGTCAACTGCGTGACAGGAGGGAGCGCGAATATGTCGGCTGGATTTAGGATGAAGCGGGCGTATTACAGCATAGGGACGAATTGAAGGCGAGCATTTTTGGCCGCTTTTACGCGAACCTCTACGCAGGGGACGGCCTAGATGCAGAAGCACAAAGGGAGTATTTGCGGCGCCTACCGCTCCCCCAGATATCAAAGGAGTGGAATGATCTGTTGGAGGCCCCGGTCACCTGGGAAGAGGTGCTTGAGGTCATCCACAATCTGAAAATGCACAAAGCACCTGGGCCAGATGGCTATACGGCCGTCTTCTACAAGACATACGCCACTGAACTTTGCGACTTCCTAGTGTCCCTCTTTAATGATATGGCCACCTCTGGTTCCGCGGCCGGAACTTTGGCGGAGGCGGTCATTCCGATCCTGCCGAAGCCGGGGAAGGATCCTACCCAGTGCGCCTCCTTCCGCCCAATAGCGCTTCTTAATATAGACGCTAAGCTGTACTCAGCAATCCTGGCACGCAGGTTACAAGACCTGATGCCGGCAATTATTCATCCTGACCAGTCCGGGTCTATCAAGGGGCGCCAGACTCACGATAATACGCGGAGGGTGGTACACCTCATTGAAAAGGCAGATAGGTTCCGCATTCCAGCGGTCCTAGTTGGGTTGGATGCCGAAAAGGCCTTCGATCGTGTGGACTGGGGCTTCCTATTTAATACAATGTCGGCATATGGCTTTTCGGATAAATGTATTGCTATGGTGAGGGCCAATTTTTGCAATCCCAGGTCACGGGTGACAGTGAATGGACACTTCTCGGCGTTCTTTCCACACTCCAGGGGTACCAGGCAGGGTTGCCCTCTCTCACCCCTCTTGTTCGCGTTGAGCATTGAACCTTTAGCATTGGCGGTACGTGAGAACGAGGGGATCCGGGGCATCCCTTTCACGGGAGAACAACATAAAATCACGCTCTTCGCGGACGACGTTCTGCTATCGGTGGTGGACCCGGAACACTCGTTGCCCTGCATCAGGGAGGCTTTATTGCAATTTGAGGCGGTGGCCGGTTTCAAGGTCAACTATAGTAAGTCATATATCCTGAATCTCACCCTGTCGCAGACGGAGATGGAGCGGGTGCGTCCCTTGACGCCCTTAGCATGGGCCACCAGTTCGATAGTTTACTTGGGGGTCCATTTGACTTCGACGGTGGGCGGACTGTTCTCGGCCAACTTCCCCCCTCTATTAGCGACAACACGAGCTGAAATGGACAGGTGGAAACCTAAATTTCTGTCCTGGTTGGGCAGGATCCATTCTGGAAAGATGGTTCTCCTTCCCAAATATTTATATTTATTCCAGGCGCTACCCATCCCACTTGATAGCGATTTCTTTCGACGCCTCAGGACTCAGATATTGCGATTTATATGGCAGGGGGGGCGGGCTCGTCTCCCCTTTACGGTCTTGCATCGACCAAAATCTGAGGGAGGAGTCGGACTCCCGGACCTGCAGCTCTATTATAAAGCGGCACAATTGAGGGTGTTAGTGGAGTGGTCGCAGCAAACGTCGGAGAAGCACTGGCTTCACATGGACCGGAGCGTGTCAGGTAGGTCAGTCTGGGACCTGGCGTGGAAACCAAAGAAAGACCGCCCTCTTAACGCTTACATTAGCACCCCGACGGGGACGACGTTGAAAGTCTGGGACTCGCTAGCTTCAGACGAGAGGTGGACTACATTTCCCTCACCTTTCACACCCATACATTTCAACCCAGCTTTCCCACCAGCGCTCCGAGAGGGTCCCTTTGATGCTTGGAGGGAGTGGGGCTGTAGAGCACTGACCCACCTGTTTCATGGGCAGGAGCCTCTCTCCTTTGCTAATTGTACACGGGACTATGGGATCCCCCAGAATGAACGATATCACCAAGTGCAATTGCTCCACTGGGCTACGTCGCCTGGAATACGGGAGGCAGCTACAAGACCACTATCATCATTTGAGGCCTTCTTGCTGTGGACATCTGCCATGAAAGGAACTATCTCCTTCCTGTACCAGCTCTTGCTTCGATCTGCTGTGGCGCCCAGGCCTCGTTACATGGAACAGTGGGAGGGAATGGTGGGGAGAGATATCCCTGATACCGAATGGTCTGCACTGTGGCGGGATCTGACTGCGTTTAATCACTCCCTACATCTAAGGGAAGCGCATCTTAAGACTCTTATGCTTTGGTATCTCTGCCCGGCTCGGCTCCATCGCATATACCCGGCCACGTCCGACAAATGCTGGAGGGGTTGTGGGCTCCTTGGTGACTTCCGCCATATATGGTGGGACTGCCCAGTGATTCGGCCTTATTGGGAGGAAATTCTCTCCCATATCAAGGACATTCTTCGCTATCCCGTCGAGAATTCCATCGCCTCTGTCCTGCTGGACCTGCGGGAACCTGGTCTGGAATACCAGACTCGGGCGGACAAGAAGATCTTGTGGCTCTGCCTAGGAGCTGCCAAGCTCACGTTAGCTGCCGCTTGGAAACAGAAGGGGGCACCAGCAATCTCCTTGTGGCACGCACGGCTCTGGAAACTATTAAGTATGGAAAGAATGGCGGACATCTTCCTGGGTAACTTCAAGAACTTTCAATTTCAGTGGGGCCCGCTGGTTACCTTTCTTTCTAAAGGGTTGCCATCAGCTGTGTGTCCCGCATCCTTACGATCACTACACCTCTTTCAAATCTAGAGTGAATGATAGGATGGCAGTTGGAGCGAATGGAGTCACCACCATGGGGAGGGAGGGGGTGGACTGGGAGGGGGGGGCCGGTTTCTGTTATTTTGTTCTTGGGCCCCTGGGATGCATAATGCAGGGCACACTACTCCATGCATTACTGCACAGGGTATTCTACCTACAAGCCAATCAGTGGTCTTAACCTTCCCGTCCTCATTGCAGAGCTACATGGACTACTGCTCTAAGAACTTTGACCTTGATTATGTACTTGTGCTACTGCACGGTTTCTACGCCAACGATGCTAGGTTAAACTGTCCTCCTGTGTGAGGGAATGTGTGGCACCTCGGGGGCCCTTGCTATGTTTTTCCACTGTTTTAATCAAAATAAAAATTTTACAAAAAAAAATTGTCTGAAGAATTTGTGTTATGCTAACTTCTATATTACCTCTATTGGTAACAGTGAGAATGCCATGCAATTGTCTCTTAGATTATTTCCATCCTTTGTATTAGCCATTATAAGTGCCCTGTTTTCCTAAGATGGGATACTTGATGGATAGATCTGAAGTTAGGCATAGTGAGAGCCCTTCTTTTGAATAACAGACCTCAGCTCTTAGAGATGATGTGTGGAATCACATAATGCAAGGTCAAGTGATTGTACATACATTGGAGAGTATCCATTTATTAGTTTAATGAAGTTGCACTTCCCAAATAACATTGCCATGTGGTTAGGCCAATACTATAACCTGGTATGGATATTTTTATTAATTTTTAATTAGCACTTGTGACTGAATTGGTAAAAGAAAATCTTAGTAAGTTGGTTACATATTCAATGCTATACCCTCAGTCTTGCCCAGATTGATTTTATATCTTATCTATTGGCTGAGCTTAGCCATCACTTTAAAAAGGAGAAACAGTGAGGTATCCATGTTGCACATCTGTCTTTTTAAGAATTGCTTAAACATTCTTTTCATCTTGAATCCAGCTACAAGCTACAAAGTACAGATAGAAGCAAATTTAAATTGTATAATCCATTAAGAAGTCTATTGTCAAAATCTGTTAATGTATTTTATAAACAAATCAGTTTTATAGGAGACCATGCTAATGGAGCAACAGTGAATGCATTAAGTCAATGACCTGTGATAATTGTTTCTTTTTTCCTTTAGCTCCTACACAAATTTTGGACACACTGATGAAGATAACATCACATCTGACACAGACTTCTGGATAGTGGGTTTCTCTGATATATCAGAGCTGCAGGTTACACTATTCATCACATTCTTGCTAAGTTATTTGATAACAGTGTTTGGGAATCTCCTTATAATAACAATCATTTTCTCACACACCCAACTACACACTCCAATGTATTTCTTCCTTGCTAACTTGTCTTTTGTAGATATAAGTTACACCTCCGTCACTTTCCCAAATATGTTAGTCAAATTCTTTTCAGGGTGCACTCATATTTTCCTCAGTCAGTGTTTGTTTCAGTTGTACTTGTTCATGATAATGATTGTGACAGAATCCAGCCTCTTGACAGTCATGGCCTATGACCGCTATGTTGCCATTTGCAAACCCCTGCGCTATACCATTATCATGAACAAAATGTTATGTGTTGAGCTGGCTGCCGGGGCCTGGCTGTTTAGTTTAGTCGAACCAATTCCACACATGATCTTGGTATCTAGATTTTCATTTTGTAAGTCTCATGAGATCAACCATTTCTTCTGTGACCTCACAGTATTACTCAAGCTCTCCTGCACCAGCACGTTCACCATTGAAACAATGACTTTGATCCTTAGCGCCCTGGTGGGGCTAATGTCATTCCTTCTAATCCTTACCTCATATGTCAACATTATCTCAGCCATCTTGAAGATCCAGACGACTGAGGGGAGGCACAAGGCCTTCAATACATGTGGATCCCACCTCACTGTAGTCATCTTGCTCTACAGTACTCTCTTTGGGATGTACTTGCGTCCATCCTCGATGCACTCAATGAAGAACAATAAAATATTCTCCTTGTTGTACATTGCAATTGTTCCCATGTGTAATCCCTTTATTTATAGCCTAAAAAACAAAGAGTTAAAAAAGATCCTGTGGAAGACAAAGTGAATAGACAAAAGCACACAATAAATAACTTTTATGATCTCAATTTCTGGTACAGCCCAATGATGAAGTGGACCTATTTCAGCATACAAAGCCACATACAAATTATAATTTAATATAAGTTTAATTTATCTGAGTAACAACTTGCATCCATGACATGACATGATCAGCAACCATTGCACTTAAAATTGACATTGCTCATGGATGTTTGACACAAGGATTCGCACATTGTGGATCATTAAATTCTCAGTTTTTTATCCATGGATGTCACATGCTGCAAACTGTGCATAGATATGAAAACTGTTAAACCGACTGCCATTATTAATGTCCTACATTTGTTTCTATTGTTAGTGACATTAAGATATGTCACCCAACATTACAGGCCACAAACAGAGCATATGAGCATATTATGTAAACAGCTTGAGCAATGATACAGGTATCAGTTCTTACAACTTGGTAGCAAGGGCTTTCCGATTGGGAACATACATTCTGTAATGTATCAGCACTAATCTTTAATCTAAGGATGCCCACTATAGGTCCTGGATGAGCAGGTCCATGCTAGTTTTTCAAGAAAGCTTCATGAATACATTTCCTTAAACCAAACTAAATTAAAAAATATTTGGAATCCAAGCAGCCCCTTGGTCCAATGCTGGACACTTCTGATTGAACCACTCCTAAGTAAATAATGTAATTTTCTAGTGTTTACATTATTCAACTCTCCATCCTTATTGTTCTGTAGTACTTATCATACTGAATACTTCTCCCAAAATGTTTTATGAAGGCTGTACCCTCAATAGGATATTTACAAAAAGCATTGGACAGCAACCACAGGATGTATGACGTTACAACGCATGCTTTTACATCGCATGCCTTTACAACGCGGTTTTTACATCGCATACCATTACAACGCATAGCGCTTTTGGGTGTTGGATAGTGAATAGTTTAATTTACTATTCTACCTCCTGTCCCCGTGAACACTAGGGAAGGTTATTGGATAGTAAATTAACCTATTCCCTATCTTAGAGCGCCCCCCAGCGCAATGCGTTGTAATGGTTTGCGTTGTAATGACCGCGTTGTAATGGTAGTGCGTTGTAAAAGTTTTGTTGTAAGTGATGTTTCCCGCAACCACACTGTGTAAATACTAACCCCATTAAATGCATCACCCAGATACCCATCTCCTTCTCACGCAGTCAGGACTGGGCAAGCAGTGTATTTGTGAATCATGTTCATAAATAACATGCAAACTATCGCACTTGCAATGCTCTAAAAAGTGATTTATTTCCGAACACTAAAGGACCGCAGTCAATATGTGAAGCTTGGGGGATTTACTTCATTTTCTAAGGGTTGGGGCAGTTCCTGATTAAGCCTCAACATTTTTTTCCCACAGAAGATACTCAGGGACTGTTTTGTCCATCACTTGTGTATTGTAAAGTGCCCAGGGTTTGTGATTTACCCAGGAGGGTCCTCGGAAAATAGAGCGAATAGCAAGATTCAAGTAAAAAACTCCAATGTATCACAGCATCACTTTGTACCAAAAATGGCATGAACAAAAGTCTTTCTGTGCTATGATATCCATCTTCCAAGCTTCCAGAAACAGGCAAACTGAAAAAAATATAACATGTTTTTCAAATTGTACAGGTTCTTTAAACTTGCAGTGTGTGGAAAAAACTAGTCTGAGACCCATGGATGAAATCCAAAGGATTCACATTTCGGAAAACCTAGACAACAATGTTGACTTCAGTATGAGACATTTATGAAGGATTTCCTAAATAAATGAATTTTTGAAACAAAAAACTTTGAAGGAAGATATGAAAAGACAAATCTCTGATTAGATTTTCATTACCTTTTTGCTAATCCTTGGCAGAAAAGTTCACTCTGCTCGCAGAGTTACAGGAACTCAGGAACTCCATAATATTGGAGCTCCTGCTTAATTCCGCCACCCGGCGCATGGCAGAATTATTTTTCCATTGGCTTGCACAAGACTTGTTTTGGCACGTGCTGGTGAGAGCGACGAGAACATGGCTACACCTCGAGCAGATTCATTACTTAAGAAGCAGCTATAGCTACTCAGAAAGATGTTGTTTAGTTTAAATTCTGCTCCAACGGATCATTCAGGTTTTTAAGTGCAAGAAGCCTTTTTTTCCCTTGAGAGGCAAACCTCCTGTCCCTGTCCAGCAAGCTCCTCCCTTTGCTTAGTTCATCTCTGGGAACTTTTCGATTTGGATTGCTGCATATATATCATGGGATTTAAGGGCTATGTTTTTGTGATGTCGCAAGTTCAAAAATGTTTGTATAAAGGTGTTGTATGTTTGAAAGAGGGCATGCAATAGTATTACTTTGTACTTTTGTTGAATTTTTTTATTTTATTGTGGTGGATGGACTGGAGTTTCAGTAGGGGCCTAGTTATTTATTTGCATTCCATTTTTTATCTTTTGTAAAGGAAATATGTTGCGCAGTTCACACATTTTCTCAATGTTTGATGAATTTGCACTATTCATTTATTTGTCTATTTGGCCTAGTCTGCTAATGAGCCATTCAGCCTGTTGTCCCAATATTAGTCATAGGTACATGAAACAACTGTTTCTGTGGTACATATTGTTTTAAATCATCATTTAAGGCAGAGCTGGCATTACATTAAAAATATGACGTTTATTTTTTGTATTAAATGTGTTTTTCCTACAGAAAGTTCATTTTGGTGGGAAAATATTTTATGCCGAGTGGATGTGTGTTTTGGTGTGAAATGTTTATATCACGCTTAATTATTCGTTTTTGACATTGCTGAATTAATGGTAGTGTTTTCTTCAGTGCTACTGTTGTTTGGATATAAGTTTACCTTAAATAAATAAAAAGACAAGAGGTGTTTGGTAAACAGGAACAAGTTGGTTTAATTAAATGCTGTGGCTGGGAGGACCACATGAGTGTGTCTGCTCAAAGTCTCTTGGTGCACAAAGTTCTGGCCATTATTAGAAACAATTCATGAGGTACAATAAAGGAATTTCCCACATTCCAAAAAGGCCTCCCTCTCATTCCTAACTCAATAAAGCAGGAATCTGGTAAGGACACAGATGGCTGTCAACCTCGGGGAGAGCTAATGTGGGCCAGTGCGTACATGTACAGAAAGTCCAGGATGAGGTGCGCATGATCACTATGTGTGGTGTGCATGTTGTGTCCTGATTGGTTGAGTATTTCTATCTACATGTGGTATCTAGCTGTGTAGTCATTTGGAGAAAGCAAGCCTTTGGCCAAACAGGTTTATTTCCAGGCCAATTTCCTCAGACCTGTTTGCGGTGCAATTATATATCTCTGAAATTGATTACAATTTTCCATGGGCATATGTTTGTCTTTAGGTTTAGAAATACCCACCTGTGACCTAGTATTCTATAGGTGTGAGTCATAGAACTAGGCTAATCATGTATCTCTGACACGGGGTTGATGGGGAGTTCACCTTGGGTGAATCCAACAGCAATGATGTGAGTTCATTCGAAATACTGAAAATGATATGGCAGTCACTGATGTCATTTTTATCGACACCATCAACGTTGTGCATACCATTGTCACAGCATAAATTGACATTGTATTGACACAGTTATGTTTGCTTGGGCCACCATGTAAATCACCATTGTTCTTATTATTGCCATCTGTACATGGATTATGACATACATCGATATCGTCATTGCTGGTGTCAGTGCCATTGTGCAGGTACAGGTTATGACATACTTTGATATTGCATTGAGGGGCAATGGCATGGACATGCAGGCACAGGTTATGGCTTACATTGATATTGCATTTATTCGTATTGCCATTGTTGACCTTGCACATATCATGATATTCATTGACATTGTATTCACCCTTTTGCACACTACTATGCCTCCTTTGTCAGGCCAGAATGTGTGTGTGTGTGTGTTTGCCATAGGCCTGCGTTTACCTTTGTTCACCGTGCCATTTGGTCGGGAACAATTTTTTTTAGTCAGTGTCCATATGCCTGCATGTGTGTGTTCTTTGTTGTGGCCATGCCTCCTTGCTTGCTGTCTTTGTTTGACCATGTGGTTGGTGGACATTTTGTTTAAACTTAAACAATGTTTACAGACCCACTATGTGAACACAGTTAGATCACTGTCTGTAGTGTGAACATTGACCTATTTCGTGTTCTTGAAAGACCCCTCAAACACCAACCTGGTTGGTGTCATGCTTCATCATTGGGGTCCCAATCGGGCGGCCAAGTGCCTCCCGGTTGTGCATAAATGTGATGTGAAGTAATTTTTTAGCAGTCAAAAATATCTCTGAGAATCCTTGCCTCTAACTTTAATGATGGCGGCTCAGGAAATGGTTAAAAAACAATATGTGTAGTGCAACTAAACAGGATTTATTACCGTAAGTTGACTATGTTTGGGGGTCTACATGTTTCAGCCCGTAAAAAAGTAGAAGGGCTTTCTTCAGGACCAGGTGAGTGAAAGTGAGTGGCAAAGGTGATACCTACACACATGCTAAGGTGTGTAGTGTAAGTGTCGGCATATTCACAGACACTTGAAAAATACCTGTAAGGGAAGGAAGAAGACATCACAAGACATAAATGCAACCTTAGTGGTATTAAAGATGTGCTGTAGACATTGTCTCTATAACTACTACAGGTAATTGGCTTGTTGCCCATGCTTGTGGCGACATGCAGGAGATTCCATGCATGCTGCGTCAGTTTTGAATAGAACATGGGCGATTGGATGGTGAGCGCGCGTTTAACTGGAATTGCTAAGCGCCACTCAATGGCTGTGACAGACCCCCGGGGGACCTACGGAGAATTGCGTAGACACCCAGTGTACTCTATGGGCTGTACTCATGGAAGCCTGGTGTCACATGTGTGGGCCACTTGCGCATTGACTAGTGGTCCTAGGCACACTATGCATGATGAGCAGGAGTCTGTACATGTGGTGATGTGACTTAGTGCTCCTGCGATCGTTGTCAGAGGATTGTGAAGACCTGTTGGAAACTATAAAGACAGTAATAAACATCCACAAAGTTTGTTATAGTTACAATGTAAGGGGATATTCGGAGGAATATTGGGGCTCGGGGGAGGGGTGATTGGTGCAGTAAGCAAAATGTTTGGTTGCGGGCTCTTATCGGGGTACCATTGGAGCACGCAAAGCCTTACTTGGTCTTGCAGATCCCTCCGCTGCAATCCTGACTCAGTCCCTCGTAGTCCTGGCTGGTGCTGGGTGTCACGAGTGGGGCAGCTTATGTAGGAAGTGGACCGCACCTGGTACATGCTGCTAGGCAATTCCGGGTTGGGCGGTGACTCGGCATGTTGTTTGGTGTGCATGCGCCATTAAGCGGCAATGATGAGGGACTGATGCTCTTGCTTGGTCGGTCAATTTGGCAGCCATCTTTAAAAGGAGTCCAGTCAATCCCAGCCCACTCGTAAGTTTTAGATATGAGTACTGAGTTGGATATTTTGTAAATGGTGGGCAAGTATGAGAAGACGGTATATCCCACAAGAGCGTATATTCAATAGGTAGGGCATCTTTTTTTAGATACACTAGTTCAAGTGTCAGTATTCCAGGATGGTAATCCCGCAAATGTATGTATGGAAAATAACAATCCTAGGCAATCCACATTATAAAATTAAACATCAATAGTATAATAAAGGAAACAATGCAAAAATGTAGAGAAAACATAAATATGAAATATCCCAGTGTGCAAATGTATCCAAGTTTTAATAAAAAATTAATAAAAACAAAGTACACATCTCATTACAATGTAGCTACCTCAGGACTGAATTAATCCAAGGAAGGTGTAAATGTGGAGGGTAAAGCTAAATGTTTGTCTAAACTAGAGTAGGTTGAATCATCATCATTAGCAAAAAACTTTTTTAATCTAACTCCCCTAAAGAAAGAAATGATATCTTGATACAGTTCAAACTTGTGGAGGTGTGCGTGTGGGACGAATGAGAGACCTTTGGAGAGAAGGTTAATGTTGTCATTGTTTAAAATATGAGAGGATAAATTGAAAATTGGAATCACATGCCTTGTTTCCAATACTGCTTGTTGCGTGTCTCTAACAGGTACTGAGGGTCCGGCTGTTGATAATGATGTTGTTGTTGGTGTTGGTAATTTCCCCTGACCTGAGGTTGGAATCTCACCCTTTTTTAATTAATCGGCATATAACTTAGATCAGTTTAGGATAGAACGTCTGAGGTCTTAGGGTCGCCCCCTAATAATGTTTGTAAAGAACAAATATTTGAACCTATTACTAAAAAACTAATGTTATATTGGCTTGCATCAATAGATACGTTTTCTTGTCTTATGGATTTAATTACGTTTTTTTTATGTTGGCGCCAATAATTTGATCTCCAGTTTCAAATGCGACAAGAAAAGAGTCTTTCTTCTATATCTATTGCCTTATATTTCCAACTGGTAAAAATAAGAAAGACTTATAAAATGATTTGAAATATCTACTATAGATCAAGTATAGAAACCCAGGTTGTATATAGCTCTTTTTGAACTTCTGCTATAATATTTTGAAAAACAAGATGAATAAGCATTTAAAATAATGGAGCTAGTGCCGTACCATATGCATTGGCCCGTTTTAGCTTTTCTTTGTAAGCTAGTCACATGATTCATTAGAGGCGTGACTTCACAAAATAAAATGGCGTGGATTTTGAGCAAGTTTCGCACACTGACTCCTCATAAACGCCGGCGGCTCTCGAGCGTACGGCTCGATTTATATCGAAGAAAGAAGCCACATCAGGTAATTGAGAAAGTTTAGTTATATTAGGCATCTCCTTTCAGATAATATATAGATATTTCAAGTCTGGTTGTATAAATCCTTTAAGCATAGAAGTATACCGTGTACCCGAACACGGAAGAATAGTATGCAGCTGAAGACGCTTTTTGTCTCGCGTTTTTCACCAATTGCGATGTTCCATATCTACATCTCTATGCTCCTTTAAACAAGTACAGCCTTATCAGGTATAGTTTTTAAGGAATAACATTTGCCCCAAATAAGGGTCAGGTCACATAACAAGATTGTAAGAATATGAATTAATACTCTTCCTGTTTCCTTGTTATTTACCATACAGGCTCAAAGGCAGAGTATTCTTGAAAGATCAAATTGTTTGTTGAAAGATTGGAATCCCGCCGTTCCCTTTTTTAAACTAGATGCAGGACTAGTACTCCATATGGCCTTAAACATCAGATAAGAGGCGAATGTTTATATCCATGTATGACTATTACCTTAACAAACCTAGATCAAATCATGTACCTGACGGGTTTCTTTATGATTCCATTTAGATATTTGCAGTTTGTTTCCTTTCATTAGGACTCCTTTTTCAGAGTGTTTATCCACAAGGCACTTAATGATGGGGTTCTTTGCAGCTTAATCAGGAATTGTAATTATACATCAAGTTCCATCAATTTAAAAATCTGGAATCTATTTAGTTTTCATATGCATTTCAAAAGGGCATTTTGTTAGCCTTGGCTTAGAAACCAGCCCAGACAAAATAAAGTCTGTCTATTTTCAAGACATACATATGTGACGTTGAAAGATACAGAGTTTATTATTGAATCGATTGATAGATGCATGATGTGAGTAAGAAGGAAATATGTTACATTTGTTTCAATTTTAAGTTATCATTTGAAATATTCTGACAATATTTAACAAAGGAAATTCACAAACGCATATATGGTTCACCACCTAAAAGATATAGAAATGTTTGGCCGTCTCTCGGTCCATGGTTTGCAAGTCAGTTCGATAAAATGGATCTAGCTAGGACTTGGGAATTTGTTTGTCGTGGGATCAGCCTTTGGGCAAAAAGGGATCCAAGAATCTGTCAATTATCCATAGCTGCCAAGGTTTCATTTTCCTAATGAGTGACATTTTCATAATTTCAGTGTAATTATGAGTGACATTCATTGACTATGAGTGATCCTTTCTCGTGAGCAAATATCAAGCAATGAAGACCCAGGAAACATATAAAAATCAGAAATTACACCAATTTTTGGTACAAGAAACCCTAAGAACTTGCACAACCTCCTCACATCCAACAGGATTTTATACCTCTTTTGACCACTGCAGCTGAGCTGCCTACAGTACCATGGACAAATTAGGAAATCCCTTCGTGTCTCCGAACAGCTAGTGTAAAATTGGCAGGCTGTTAAAACTTGGCTGCATGAACACTTTTCAACACAACTTACTTGTGATCCAACCCCTTTCCTCTATCTATACAGTACTAAACATTAGTATGATATAATTCTCAAACAGCACAGTGACAGACATCACTGACTCTCGGAGCCAGTATTAGCACTATGGCTTCCAGTGCAACAATAGTTTTTTGTCATCTGCCCAATGACCTCCTTCTCCAGGGATGTCCTCACTACCACTCTCCAACAATGCCCCACATCTCTCCATAGCCCAACTCTAATATCAATGTTGTTTGTTTTATGTTATGTTATGTTATGCGTTTTTATTAGGCGCACAGATGCTCCAGCCAAGGAGCGTCCTGGCGCCCGACAAGGCAGCTGCACAACACAACGAAACGAAAAGTCAGACCAAATCAACTAGGGATATAAAAAAGTTTTCACCGCACGGCGAAAAGCAAGCAAGTCCCCAAGGGCACGAATCTCCGGGGGGAGGGAATTCCAGAGCACCGCTGCCCGAACTTTGAATGAGCGCCCACCCGCTCTGCTCCGCTTAAAACGTGGGACAACTGCCAGTTCTAGATCCGCAGATCTTAAAGCTCGGGCTGGAATGTAGCGGGCCAGAAGAGTTGACAGGATTACAGCTGGGGACCCCTTCAGAATCTTATAGGCGACGCAGAGGACCTTAAACTGGATCCGCTGGGCCACCGGAAGCCAATGCAATGCACGCAGGGTACTGGAAGTGGGGCAAGATCTGGGTAATCCTACCACCGATCTTGCTGCGGCGTTCTGGATCCATTGCAGACGTCCAATCTCAGCCTGATTCAGGCCTACCAACAGGGAGCTCGCATAATCCAGCCTGGAGATGACAGTGGCTTGGATCATGAGCTGCCTGGTGGGGGCGTCAAAGAACTTGAGCACTGGACGTAACCCGCGCAAGATACCAAAGCAGCAAGCCGCCGTACGCTTGGTATGACAAGCGAACGAAAGGGACGGGTCCAGCCAGACCCCGAGGTTTTAGCACTACTAGGAAGATAGAGCACTTTACAACACAGACACAGGTTTATAGCCCTACTAGGAAGATAGAGCACTTTACAACACAGACACATTATACTGTGACAATGAATCATACCCACCTAAATTAGTGTATAGTAAATATTACATGATACAATCAGGATTACTAGGTGTAGTAGTCACGTCATCTATACTAGTGAGCAGTATTTGGTCTGGATGAGCACAGACTCAGGAGGATTTCTGACATACCACAGAGACTGTATTTGTCTTTATGAATATGTGTTTCTCTCTCTCTCATTATAATGTTCTGGGACTGTTTTAATGGTCGAATATAAGCCTGAAACTCTAAATGTGTTTTAAAATGTAACTGGAAGCGTAGAATAACTGCAGCGTACATTTTATTTTAAAACTTGGGTAGGAGGGTTTCCTGTTGATTGCAGCATGCTCTTATAAATAAACGCTCTGGTTAATAACTTACAGGGTGTAGGCCCAGAATGACCTGGGGCCATATATATCAAGCTTTTTGCGAATCGCAAAAGGCCTTTTTGCATGTTTTGGGATGTATGAAATATTCGCAAAATAAGGAATTGCAAAGTTTTGCGATTCCTTATTTTGCCATAGCATTTAAGGAATTGCAATTTTGCGATTCCTTAAATGCTATGTATGTAGCATTTTTGGGTAGCGAATTTTGGTTAAGAATTCGCAAATTACCACCAACTTGTAGTTGATGGTAACTTGCGAATTCTTCAAAAAAATGCACATTTTGGCATTTTTAAAGGTGGCATGTGATGCACACACATGCCCATAGGGCATGTATGTGCGCCGTATGCACACACATGTACATTTCAGGGGTGCAGCAGGGTGTCTTTAGACACCCCAGCACCCTTGAAATAATTCTCAAATTACGATTAGCAAATTGCGAATTCGCAATTTGAGAATGATTTCGCAATCATTCCTATGGGCCTCCTGGCCCATAGGAATGCATTGGAAATTATTCCTTAATGGCGAATTCGCAAATAAGGAAGAGTAAAGAATGGCTAAACAATAGCGAATTTCTTCATACATACCATTTTGCGATTCCTAAATAGCGATTCCTTAAAAATCGCTATTTAGGAATCGCAAAAGAGTTTGTTGATACATATGGCCCTAAATGCTCAAAAAAATCCTGACACTTCTAAACGAGGAATAAACTTCAAGGAAAGAGGCATGAGGATTGCTCTGTGTAGAGGGTGGGAGAGAGAATCCTCTGGCACTACCAATGGGGACTTCCCCAGGGTGGGATCACTGACCGAAGGATAAACTCTTGCCTCTTGCATCCTAAGGTTTGGCGTTTGACAGTAATAATGTCCTCTCTCTGGGCTTTGTAGGGTGCTGATGCTGGATGAAATGATACCGGGTGGCACGTGCCCTCTGAGATGCGCGTGCAACACTGCCCCAGAATGGCTCTCTCAACGCGCGCGACTCGCCTCTGGTTCACTATGTTCTGGAGCCGTCAACTCCTTTCCAGAGAGCATGCACAACGTGTTAATGCGCATACCTACACAGATAGATTTTCACTGCAAAAGTGGATGCTCACACTTCCACCTGATCACTACAGCTTCTGGATTTCAGGAGGAGGACCCCTTATGATTTTTCTGGTAACAGCGCATCGTCACGTGACAGACTTACACAGGGAAGCTTATGCCTATGGTAAAGTGCAGCAGCATGACCAGTATGACAGCGTGTGCTCTACCATTTCTATCATGCTGGCACCCCACAGTCTCACTACCTGCTTAGGTCACCCAGCCCCAGCGCACACAGTCTACGCGCCAAAATGCATGATAATGCATTTAAATTCGGGGATGCGGACCACCGCATTAAAATGCGTTAGTCTAATGCCAGATTTGTGGTACTTGGCAGGATGGATTACCTGAGAATAGAGTTTCTTTGGGGTCAGTTAAAACTAATCTAATGGTTGGAACATCAATAAATAAAGTAAACAACCACACAGATTTGCAAAAAGTTACATATTGAGTGAATACAAAAAATGCAAAACATCTATAAGTTGTCTTAATATTCTAGTTAGAATATATGTACATTGATACGTATTTGACAATGAAGTGTGCAACGGAGAGACAGTTAAATAACAGCTGAGAGGTCATGTTATATACAGCCAGATTCATCAAGGGAAATTGCGCTCGCAAAGGGCCAGATTCTGAGAATCTGGCCCTTTGCGAGCGCAATTTTTGCATTTGGGATTCATCATCCCAAATGCAAAAATTGTTAATATAGAATTCGCAACTTTGCGAGGAATTGCATTTAAGGAATCTCTATTTGAGATTCCTTAAATGCAATTCATGAAACATTTAAAAATTGCGAAATCTCAATTTTGGGCCGCTAGTTACCGCAAAGTCAAACCTCGTGATAAATAGCGGAAACTTAGAAAAATGCACTTAAGTGCATTTTTCCAAGTTGTATGTCACACACACACATGTCCTTGGGACATGTGTGTGCGTAACACCAGCGTCCATTATCATTTCAGGGGTGCTACAGGGTGTCCTTTGGACACCCCTGCACCCTTGAAATCGCAAACTCAAAATGCGAATCGCTAATAGCGATTCGCACATTGATATGTGTTCCCATTCATTCCTATGGGCCTTTAGGCCCATAGGAATGATTGGGGAGTTATTCGTTATTTGCGATTAGCAATTAGCTAATCGCAAATAAGGAAGCTGTAGGATTCACAATAAATATTGCGATTTCTACTTGAATCCCGTTTTGCGAGTCTGTAATAGCTATTCCTTAATAATCGCTATTACAGACTCGCAAAACATGCCGATGATGAATCTAGGTGATAGTTCTTTATTTCTGTTCCCACCTGAGAGCATAACAATTCTATTGAAAACTAATACAGAGGGAGCATAACATACAGTCACAAGATAAATACTGATGGTAATGAGGGTAAAGCCAAAATCTAGTCATATTGCCTTATTCACTGCTTTGGACCTGATGAGCTGTGAGACTAGAATGCCTGGTTAGAGTGGCAGCATTTAGTTTGTTTTATTAAACTCGTACACAAGTGTTGGATTCTGGTGATGGACATGTTTTGCGTCTGTACACCCTGTACTATGTCTAACTAACATAACGACAGTTTAGGGTAAAGTCTGCCTTTCTGAATGTGAGTAATTGCTGTTTATTTAGTTTTTTAGCACCATAGGTGGACCTTGCTGCTTAAATTGGGGCAACCGGATATCTACCAACTCTATTGTATGGCTGCTATTTGATATTTTACTCATAACAGCAGAGTGACACACACTTTTTTGGTTCTGACGAATGCCTTTGAACTTAATTAAGTCATTTATAGTAGAAACATATTTAGCACTTTAGATAGGGAAGTTTCATTACCCTCATTCCTCTCATGATTTATATCCCTATACAGTGGAGGCACCTGAAAAAAGGACAATTTTAGCCCACCATGAGATAGTTTTACTGACACTTTAGATTATGCTGCACTCCACCCCCTCACTCTGGAAAACTATAATTGCTCATCTCGAATCAAAACACCTCTGCTCCTCCCCCCTTGTTGCTGGGGAGTTGAAGCCCACATTAGGTACTTGGCAGTCCGTATGTGAGGAATGAATTCAATGATGAAGCATGTCACCAATGGGTGAGTGAGCATTCCCACCCTAACAGCATAGTGCTCCCTCTTTACTTCACATCACCACCTTTGGTTTTGTTTTCTACACTCGTGCCAGCAATGGTAAATCTAAACCCTCCAAATTCCAACACTGTTGTTGCTGAGGCTTAGTTTGGAATGGTAAGTGTAATTCATCATCAGTCCAACACTTTCCAAATGTTGCTTAGACAGGAGTGGGAATAGCAAATCAAACTCCTCTGATTTTCCTATTGTTGCTTAAGCTGGATATATATGAAACATTTTGCATATTTTTGTTGTTTGATAGTGTCTTTTTATACTTTGCATTTTGGAATGATTATATTGCATTTAGGGAAGATTCTTTTTTATTGGACTTTTTAAATATTTATTATATGACTTAGATTATTATAATATTGTAACTTATTTTAAACATTTATTTTGGTCCACTGGTTATTTTGTGCTTTTTAAAAATTGTAAATATAATGTTAATATGTTTATATAAATGTATGTACATAAGTCACAGGTAGTGGCAGTCTAGGCCACAGAGTTGATTTATTGGTTATTTTTTCTAAACACAAAGAGTTAGTGGATAATCTGAGATCACTTCTTCAGTACCAACACCCCCCTGAAAGGCAGTGTTTTATAGACCAGGGACATTTTTTTTCTTATTCCTTGTGAGTGTCATTTGCTCGCTCTTGTACATCATCTTCTGTCCCACTGTCATCCAGTTTCAGAGAACGATGAGTGGATGGTCCCAGTAATGCCCTTCATCTCACTTAAGCTGGCTAAGAGAGTCCCTTTCAACTTCATCAATGGAATACACCCTTCAATGTCCCAACAGAGTATAGGGCATTGGAGGAAGAGCCTTATAACTTATGCCCAAATGCCTTTTTCCTGTCTGTCACTGACAGTAAAAACCTAGCTGAAAGGGACAGGAAAAATATAATGACCCGAGTACCCTGGGACACAACTGCCTGGTTTGGAGGACATTGTTTTTCATTTTTAAAACAAGCATCTACTTTTTGAGTTTGTATTTGGAAAACAAAAAATGTAAAAAGGTTCATGGCCAGTTGCCATTTCTGATGGTACAGGCATTCAAACATTTCATACATTGACAGGCACCACAATGATAGCTGTTCCTCTCAATGTGCATGATTGTCCACCAGACTGGTGGAAATCTCTAAATTTTGTAGGATCCCACAGGATAGCTGCAAGTAATTATGTCTTCCAGCGCTCTACTAAAGAAACCATCAGCCGACCCCACCGACCTCAAGAACTACCGCCCCATCTCGCTGTTCCCGTTTCCGGCAAAAGTCATCGAGAAGACCGTCAACAAGCAAATGGCCGCCTTCCTCGAGACGAACGGTTCCCTCGACCTCTCGCAGTCGGGCTTCCGGGCCAACCACAGCACCGAGACCGCCCTGATCGCAGCTACCGATGACATTCGAGCGCTGCTCGACAACGGAGAAACAGCGGCCCTCATCCTCCTGGACCTCTCCGCGGCCTTCGACAATGTCTGCCACCGTACCCTAGTACAGCGCCTCAGCAACGTCGGAATCCAGGAGAAGGCATTGGAGTGGATCATCTCCTTCCTCGCCGGAAGAACACAGAGAGTCCGCCTCCCCCGTTCAGATCGGAGGCCACCGAAGTCATCTGCGGCGTTCCTCAAGGCTCCTCGCTCAGCCCAACACTCTTCAACGTCTACATGAGCCCCCTCGCAGACATCGCACGCCAGCACAACCTCAACATCATCTCCTATGCCGACGACACCCAGCTGATCCTCTCCCTCACCAACGACCCCGCCACCGCCAGAGCCAACCTGCACGAAGGGATGACAGACATAGCCAAATGGAAGTCGAACAGCCGCCTGAAACTGAACTCGGACAAGACGGAAGTCCTCATCCTGGGATCATCACCCTCCGCCTGGGACGACTCCTGGTGGCCCCCCGCCCTGGGCAGCACACCCAAACCCACAGACTGTGGAAAAGTAAATTTTGCCATGTTCTGTGTCTCTACGTATCATCCATCATATGTTATGTGTGCATGACCAATATGCGTATGTTATTCCCCATGTCCGATTCAAGACGCAATTATAGTTGTGTCCACCTCTGGTATGCTAGTTTCCAGTCCTCGTGAATACTACGAATATCAGGCCTATGTAAAGCTATGTTGCCACGTTTCTCAGTGTGCACGTTATTTCATTATAAAGTCCCCGTTTCCAGGCCTCAACAGGGCCCGGACATCAGATTCAGCTCCTGTCTCCTGAAGCCTCGCTGAGGGGCGATCCAGCCCCCACCTGTATCCTCGACCTTTCACTTACTTCCTGCCTCGCAGTGCCCGGTGCAGCTTGGCTCTGCCTCTGAGTCTGCCAAGACTATGTTATGATTCCAGTTATCAGTTTAGTCTTCCTTCTCTGCGTTCCTAAGCTACTGAACTGCATCAATAGTTTCCGTCATTGTCTAGCCTATGCGGCTCCATGTTAAGAGAAATACTGTATTTAATGGTCATTTAATATTCTTCGTCACGCACTATGTGTAGAATAAATGCATGTTCTAGTCTTAGAATCAAGTTAACTTTTCCCCTCATGACTTCTAGTTTATATCAACATGTTCCCTAAACATCAGATACTAGATAGGGTTTAGGTACATGTCGCTCCGACCCTCCAGACTTTAGTCTCTGCTCCTAGCACAGAGTTCATAGCCCCCAGCTTCTCCTCGTAACACGTCATTGCCAGTTTGCGCGCACCACCAGGTTAGAGGTCCCGGCTCCTTAGGTAGCCCCCTCCTATGTTTCCGCCCATTCATGACATATTCTGTTACGTTTGCATCACATGTCTGAGTTACGCCTTCTTTATCCCTTATCTTTCGCGACTGCTACGCGTCACGCCTTCTGCTCCACCCACTGCTACGCCTACTGCAATGTAATGCTATGTGTTTGCGCTATGTATATATATGCTCGTGTATTGTTATTAAAAGCTAGCGCGCTCATCCCAGACCCAGCCCCAGCAGCTGCTGGGCCCTGTCATCCTATTCCTATGCAGGCTGTCCTGTTCCTGTCCTTGTGCTGTATTAAACCTGCAGAAACTCCTACTACCTCGAATCTTGACTCTTATTTATTGAGCTATCTGTTATTCATTCATTCATTCAAAAATAGATCCGGTATTATTTATTTATATACCACATAATGGCGCCCGAACAGGGACTTGCCCTTTCCCCACGCGTCGGTGAAGCCACGCCGACCCCCTGACCCTCTGCAGTCGTGACGGAACTCTTCTGCGCAGTGGCAGATATTTCTGCTCAAGTATCCCTCAGGCCCACGGAGGAGACGGAGGAGGCGGTCCAGCATCCAGACGAGACGGTGGAGGAACGCGGCGAGTCCCGACCAGAGCCCAAGCCAAGAGTCCAAGGTCCGAGGTATCCGGAGGTCCACCCGTAACTGAAGTCCGAAGTTCGTCGTCCGTCGTCATAGCAGTCCAGTCCGATCCGAGGCCTTCCGTTCTTGCTGCCCGGTGAGTACCATTACTGGGGTAGTATCTAGACAGGGTCAATCTAAATTGACTCTGGTCCGTGGGTTGGTGGTACCCAGGCCCACGAACGAAGTGTTCACCTAGGTGGATACGGGTCTTGATGCGTCCCTTTATGGGACCGGTATGTTCCGTACTGTTTCAGCAGTGCATCCAGTAACTCTAGTCTGTTCCGTTCTCGAGAAATTCTTGTGTTTCTGTTTTCAGTATTCCAGGTAATATTCTGTCCGAACTGTTATGTTATGATGTTGTTCAATGTATTTCCAATGTCGTGGTATGCCTGAATTGTTCTCCCAATTGTTATTGTTCCTCGTCTATTGTATTGTGTTCCGATTCAAGTTGACAATGTCTCTCTTTTCGAGATTACGTCAGCTAAAAACTAGAAAGGGTTTGTTAGAAGAAGCAGTTCCTGTTCCGCCCAGGGACAGTCCAGGTCACTTTATGTATCAGAAGCATGGCATAAGTGCCATATTGTATCTAGATTTATGGGTAGAATATACCAAACAGTTAGAAGAAAAGTATAGATGGCCCGTATCGGGTACATGGGATGCCGAATGCATCATGCGAGTAGAAGAAGCATTATGGAAAAAGAAAGCCAGACAATCACAGAAAGATGCCATCGAGTTATGGCGCAAAGAAGCTCATAAAAGAACCGAAAAAGAAATCAGAAAGTCAGAACTAAGTAGAGAATCCCAAGAACGAGCCCAAGAAAGAGAATTAATCGAGATAGGTGAACGAGTTAGAACTGAGCAATCAGACAGACAGAGGAATGCCCTTATTAAGGGTATGTATCCTCTTCTTGCTGAGGGCTTGCCAAAAGCGACCCCAGAGGCATCCAGTAATTTCCCGCCACCATTAGTTCCGACCAAGCTACGTCACAAACCGACCGCAGCTGATATTTTTATTTCGTCCTATCTGGACGACACAGTCCCAGAATATGCAAATCCTGTTCGCACTCCGCCAGTCCCTGTAAATCAGGTAATTCCTGCTCCTCCAGACACCGGGGTGCCCTTAACAGCCCCCCCGGGTCAGCCCGCCATACAAGTCCAGCCCACGTTACAATTACCG
Source organism: Lissotriton helveticus (assembly GCF_964261635.1). NCBI lineage: Eukaryota > Metazoa > Chordata > Amphibia > Caudata > Salamandridae > Lissotriton > Lissotriton helveticus. The sequence goes on along the minus strand of NC_136068.1, from coordinate 1,890,030,569 downwards.
ACCCTGCCAGGACGAAAAGCATCAGTTGATGATTCTAGTTTAGGGGCCGCAGGAGGAGGTCTTCCTCAAACCCCGCCGCCATACAAGCGTTTATCAGCACTCGAATTACATGCTCAAGCATCACAGCGTACTCCTAAAAGTAATAAGTCTGTTGCAGAGATCAGGCAAACCCTTGGCGAATGTGTCTATGACCCAGTTCCAGGCGAGTTTAATATGGTTTTATATTCCGTACGCGTAAGGAGAGTGACCGAGTATCTAGTCACCCTGCCGAATATGAAAGAAGATCTAGACAGGATATATCGTTTCATCCGTACAGGGGATGACCCACAAAGTATTAGTGATGCCATGTCTCAAAGGAAAGCCGAGATTCAGCGCATGATATTAAAGTTCTTAATTAACTGTCTAATAAGAGAACAAGATTACCCGTCTAAAGACCCGGAAGAAATGAAAACTCTAACAAAGTGGAGTGATAATATAGCCGAAGGAAAGCACAATACCATTGGTGCCATGGAAAGTATGTACAAGAAAATTCGTAGAGAGATAATAAAGATACACGAACAGCGTAAAGCAGCACAAGTAAGCGAGAAAGAAAGTACCTCTGATCCTGAAGAGGAAGACGATGAGAATACTGCCAGAATAGCGTATGTAGGAAAACCTAGATTTCCAGATCGCCATTTACGTCTAGAACACAAGTCAATTTTCCATCATTCAGCACCAGAACAAGGTTCCCTAGAACAAGTATTTCAAGCTACCGATCACATTCTGAAATCACGAATCGGTTATAGTGAGTTAAGTACCATGCATGAACAAGAAATAGCCCGATCAGCAGTCAGATGGATTACTGATTCTACCACTTTTCCGGACGAAATAGTGGCACAAATGTTCCTGAAAATGCCCCCAGCCGAGCAGCGACTGGTGGGTATGTATATGATTCAGCACCTCATTACTCTGTATGAGGGTCAGCACTCTGATCCAGGCCCGTTACATGATATCCTGAACGAGTTACTCCAGTACAGATGGAGAGGTCTAGGTACCGATTTAATTAGTGTCATTCTAGAACAGCGCCACAAATATAGAACATTCTTGAACCCGCATTTTGTTCATGTCTCACCCCCAGAAAGTAAATCATTCTACATAGACAGACAGAACCCGTTACGAGAAGTCCACCCAGTCAGAGGAACGGGTGGCGAAATGCAGCGAGTGTTTGTATACACTCCGATCACAAAGATGGAACTCCTCGAAATGAAGAAATTAATTCCCTGTCATGACAAAGATCCAGCAGGGTTCCATAGAGAATTAAAAGACATGCTCCGTATGGGAGAATACACTTACCCAGATATCATTAAAATGTTAAAGGTTCTGCTACCCGCAGGGGTGTATGAAAAGCTAAAGGAAAAAGAATGGGAGGTGGGAGAGAAAAAGATAGATTGGGCAGTCCTAGAAGCAGAAGATAAGATACGTGTACCAGGTACTGGTCTAGGAGAGAAATGTAAAGAATTACCAGAATTATTGATTCAAGTTTTACCCAGATTATTAACAACGAGAAAAGAAGACTGGGATGCAATCTCAGCCTGTAAACAGAAACAAGATGAAGATATTAGTGATTTTTATTCTAGGTTTGAAAAGTGCTTTAGTATCAACAGTGGCCTCAAGACAAGTAGTGAGTCATATCCTCACCTTTTCGTTACTAAATTAGTCGAGAATTCAAGCCCACAAGTTAAAAACCGAGTTCTGAAAGTCGAAAGCACCTGGCAAGCAAATACTCCGTCCCAGATGCTCCAGATGCTCCAGTACCACCAGAATAGAATCAGGGAAGAACAAGAACACGAGAGAAAACGTATGAAAGACACGAAAATGAAAGTGCTAGTTGCACAATCTGTTCCTCAAGACAGTCAGAAGAGGGGTCCGAATCAAGTCAGTCATCCTGCAGCTCCCGTTAAAGGGAACTGCAATTATTGTAAACAGCCAGGTCATTTTATAAATGAGTGTGCAGTTCTGAAACATAACATAGCTACTGGTAAGACTAAAGAAAGACCACGTCCGCCTAGACAAGAACAAGTTCCACAGATTCCTCAGCCACAGAATGCACAACAGACAGTTACAGTACCGCAGCCTATTGCTGCAACACAGCATGTTACATCGCAGATGTACCAGTATGCACAGTCTGAGTATCCAGAGTACCAGCCATATTCATGAAACAGCCTAGAGAGGGAGGTAGGCTTGCCTCTCATCGAGATACCTGTAGATCAAGAAGGTCCCTATGTTCACAGTCAAGTATTAGGGAAAGACAGAAAGTTTTTGATTGATACAGGGGCAAGTAGGACCACAATTAGTCATGCCGAAGTTCCAGGGGCTCCGCTCTCAGGCTCAAGAAATGTTTCCCTTGGATTTTCAGGAAAGCCTATCGTTAATGAGATTTCAAAGCCAGTCACTCTAGAAGTAGGTCCATTGTCCCGCACTACTGATCTGTTACTTACTAAGTCATGTCCAGAAAATCTATTAGGCATTAAAACACTGAAAGAGTTAGGTGCCGTTATATGTTGTTCCCCAGAGGGAATACGTCTGTTCCTACGTGACTTTAAGGGTCACTATGTATTACGAGATTTTGATTCCAGACTGTCTAATGTCCCGCAGCATTTATGGGCGCAAGGTCCAACTGATGTAGGTTACATGCAAATCACACCCCATCGGGTGACCCTGAAACCAGGTGTAGTGTTACCACGAATCAGGCAGTATAGATTGCCACCTGAGGCTGTAGCAGCCTTATCCAAAATTATAGATGAGCTCATGGCTCAAGGAGTAGTTGTAGAAACTGACTCCAATGTATGTAACTCTCCGATCATTCCAGTCATGAAACGTACTGATCCAAATGCACCCCCAGTATATCGATTAGTGATTGATTTACGAGAACTTAACAAATGTATTATTCCGCAGTACCCAGTTGTCCCAGATATCTCTTCCCTATTGACTGCTATTGATTCCGAAGCCACGTTCTTCACTGTCATAGACCTCAAGAACGCATTTTTTAGTGTTCCCATCCATCCAGACAGCCAGTTTCTTTTCGGATTTTGTTTAAATGGAAGGAGCTATATGTTCACACGCGCTCCTCAAGGTTTCACAGAAAGCCCTAGTATTTACAGTCAAGCACTCAAGAGACAACTAGACAACATTCATATGCCAACTGACACTGCCCTGCTCCAGTATGTCGATGATCTACTGATCACAGCTCGTTCTGAACGTGCTTGCGAGCGAGCGTCACTCACGGTTCTGTATTTCCTAGCCGAGATGGGACACAAGGTGTCCCCTTCGAAGCTTCAATTCTGTGTCCAGCAAGTGGTCTACTTAGGACACTTACTGTCCAAGAGGGGTAGGCAGTTGACACCAGACCGTATCCAGCTAATAGCGAGTCTTCCCCAGCCCAGAACCCAGAAGGAGGTGCGTGCTTTTATCGGCCTTACTTCTTATTGTAGACAATGGATTCCTCAGTATGCATTTCTAGCCAAGCCACTGATACAGTTAACGACACAGGAGGCAGCCGTATCGACTGTCCTCCCTTGGACATCTGAACATACACTTAGTTTCAACGAGTTAAAGAAAGCTTTATGTCAAGCTCCAGTTCTAGCCACACCGAACTACAGTAAGCCTTTTACACTTTTCGTCACAGAACGTGAAGGTACAGCATTATCTGTTCTTACACAAGATCAAGCAGGACAATACAAGCCCTGTGCTTATTTTTCTAGCACACTAGATCCAGTCGCCCAGGCGTTGCCTGCGTGCCTCAAGTCAGTTGCAGCCACAACACTAGCTATCAGACAAAGTGATTCCATAGTTTTAGGACACTCCTTGACAGTACAAGTCCCACACTCCGTGGAAGTTCTTTTAAACCGAACACAAACTCAGCACTTGACAATTGCACGTTTAACAGGTTATGAATTGACACTGTTTCAGCCACACATAGAAATCAGACGCTGCAACGTTCTGAACCCTGCTACACTGTTGCCATCAGTTAGTTCAAATTCTGCCACACACGACTGTGTGGAAGTAGTTAACATTACGACAAAGCCAAGACAAGATCTGACAGACATTCCGTTACCAGATCCTGACCTGACACTTTATGTGGATGGTTCATGTATGAGAACTAGTACAGGAGAACTAGTAGCCGCGTATGCAGTGACTACTGACACCGAAGTTATTGAAACACACCGTATTGATACTCTGTCCGCTCAAGCAGCAGAGCTAGTTGCTCTGACACAAGCCTGCATACACGCCAAGAACCTGAAAGTTAATGTTTACACAGATTCACGTTACGCATTTGGAGTCGTACACGACTTTGGAGTGCTCTGGCAAGAGAGAGGTTTCATGACTTCTCATGGAACCAAGATTCAGCATGGTTTCCTTATTCAAGCTCTGTTAGATGCCATACATTTACCGACATCTATCGCTATCATGAAATGCAAAGCACATACGAAAGTCACTGACATTATTTCTCAAGGTAATGATCTAGCAGATCGCACAGCCAAGCTTACAGCACAGACTCCAGACATTCCAGTTAACATGACACACACTCCAGACCCGATTACATGCATGACAGTTAAGGACCCTACTCAAGATGTCATAGATATCCAGTTACATGCTACTCCCGATGAAATCAAGAAATGGTCCGAACAAGGAGGGGTCCAGACAGATCAAGGATGGTTAACAAAGGGTAGAGCCGCATGGTTTCTCCCCGACTCTATGGTTCAAGTCATTATTAATACCGCACATAGTCCAGCACATTTAGGAGAAAAAGCAATGTTAGACAGTATCCAGAACATTTGGTTTAACAAGCACTTACGAGCTGCAGCCAAGCAGAAAGTCCGTACCTGTATGATATGTTGTCAGTTTAATCCAGGTAAAAGTGTCCCGCTGGAACAAGGTGGTTTCCAGCCCCCTGACCACCCTTTTGAGGTCCTCCAGATGGATTATATTCAGATGGAGCGATGTCGAGGTTTCAAGTATGTCCTTGTAGTTGTATGCGCTTTGTCCAGATGGACAGAAGCATATCCAGTCCCAGATTACACAGCCGCGACCACTGCCAAGCAGTTGGTTCGTGAATTCTTCCCTCGATATGGACTCCCTAGAGTCGTATATTCTGATAACGGTCAGCCATTCTCATCCGAGTTGATGAAGCACGTTTCCCTGTTGTTAGGGTACCAGTGGAAGTTCCATTGTGTACGCCATCCTGAAGCAGCCGGTCTAGTCGAGAGACATAATCAGACTCTGAAAATTCGAATTGCTAAAATATGTAAAGACAAGGGTGTGGACTGGCTAGTAGCTCTGCCAGTCGCTTTGTTTTATATGCGCATGGTCGCACATTCCAGATCAGGTCTGTCCCCGTATGAGGTCGTATTCGGCCGCCCCCCTAACATGTGGGGTACTCCTAGACCCCGAAGTATTACTGATGTTTCATGTAATATGCTGACAGATTACCTAGCTTCCTTGATGTCTGCCCTCAACTCATGTCGTTCACAGGTTGCCGCCGCATTTCCAGACAATACCGAGGTGGCACCGCATGAGATTGTTCCAGGTTTGATGGTGCTCGTCAGGAACTTCGACAGATCAAGTCCGCTGGAGCCTCGTTGGAAAGAGCCCCGACAGGTCCTCCTTACCACCCGTACAGCCTTGAAGTTGGAAGGACGCAAGGGCTGGGTGCACCTTTCTCATGTTAAACTTTTTAAAGGACTGAAACCCGTCTTTAAAAACATTTCCCAGGATATCAAGACTTGTCAAAACATTGTTCCTAAGGACTGTCCCGCAAATGACATTGATACAACCCCTCCCTTGGTAGAGAAAACTCCGCAGCAGGAGTATAAGCAAAAGCTAAGGTCTAGTAAAATAAGTCAGTCAGTTTGATTGCATAAGTCCTCCCCTAGGTGAAACGGTTAGACTGTTTCTGACATGTATAAAATAGACCCCCATAGTGAGAGAGTTAGTCAAAACTCAAACCGATGTATCGTTTTTCTAAGTTTCATATCATTTCTCAGCCTTTTGATTTCCTGCACCAGTTACGCATTCTTCCTGTGTTTTCCAGTTCCTCATGTAAATAAGCCTTCTAATGTTACAGTAGAACACACGTTTAGTGATCTGCCTCCTCACGAATATTCCTACCGCCTCGCTATGCGTAATAACTCATTTATCCGCATGTTACATTACTCACACCAGACCAGCAATGCCACTAATTGTTGGGTGTGTGGTCGACTCCCCCCTTTTCAGACGTCGAAGGGAGTTCTGCCACTGTTTCCTTATCCTTTTTCACATAATGGTTCGTGTGGAGCATGGTCCACGTTAACGTCATCCTCAACAGATATGTCTTTTCTTAACAGCACATGTTTCCCAGACAAGCAAGGTTTCCCCCACAGAACAGGTTTAGATCTAGAAAATGAAGTGTACAATTTAGGTAACTATTCTTCGAATTTCATGGTCCTGAATGTTCAGTCTGATACTACTCCAGACTCACCTGCTATTTCAGTATTACCAGTCAAAGGCGAATTATGTGTCCGTAATTATGGTTCTGTACACGTAGGACATAGTGATTGTACTACTATTATCCAGTATAGTGACAGTGGGAAATCTATTTTTAAAGCTTCACGTCATTCTTATTTTGTTTGTGGTCAAACTGCATATGTTCGTCTGCCCCTCGATTGGGAGGGAACCTGTTACATTGCCTTCCTACTGCCACCTGTTTTTCTAGCACCACCTGACTACCATAGGAATTCCTTCCTAGTACATACTAGACACAAGAGAAACCTCCCGATTGTCGATTATACTGAAACTGCTGCAGAACAATTCATTGATATTGATAAAGGTGTGTTCCCTTATTTAGGTACAGTTGTAAACAGTAAGCTAATCCGTAGGTTAACAAGAACCCTTGAAGCAGTAGTAGATGAGACTGCCTCCGCTCTAGGTAACTTAACCGAAGAGCAATCCTTTATGAGAATTGTTGTGCTCCAGAATCGTCTCGTCCTTGACGTCATACTGGCCGATAGGGGCGGGGCCTGTAGAGTCCTCGGATCTAGTTGTTGCATTTTCATTCCAAATAACGCGCCGTCTGTTTATTCAGCTATAACCAGACTTCATAAAATTGCCCATCTATTACACCAAGATCCAGGCACCTGGACATGGTCCGGTTGGTTCTGGAATATAATTTCCGCCTGGGGATGGAAAGTCCTGTCCTTTCTAGGTATCGCAGTAGCGATCATATTCAGCTGCTGCCTCTGTATACAATGTGGCCCTGCGATTTGCGGCATGTGTGCTACCTCTTGTATTCCTAGTCCCAAGCCCCGTTCTAAATCTCGTTCCAAGACAATTCGAGATGAGCAAATGGTACTGTATGAAATGATAGATGGTATCATGAATATTGATGTTTCCTGATGGAAACGTAGTGACAAGGAGGGAATGTGGAAAAGTAAATTTTGCCATGTTCTGTGTCTCTACGTATCATCCATCATATGTTATGTGTGCATGACCAATATGCGTATGTTATTCCCCATGTCCGATTCAAGACGCAATTATAGTTGTGTCCACCTCTGGTATGCTAGTTTCCAGTCCTCGTGAATACTACGAATATCAGGCCTATGTAAAGCTATGTTGCCACGTTTCTCAGTGTGCACGTTATTTCATTATAAAGTCCCCGTTTCCAGGCCTCAACAGGGCCCGGACATCAGATTCAGCTCCTGTCTCCTGAAGCCTCGCTGAGGAGCGATCCAGCCCCCACCTGTATCCTCGACCTTTCACTTACTTCCTGCCTCGCAGTGCCCGGTGCAGCTTGGCTCTGCCTCTGAGTCTGCCAAGACTATGTTATGATTCCAGTTATCAGTTTAGTCTTCCTTCTCTGCGTTCCTAAGCTACTGAACTGCATCAATAGTTTCCGTCATTGTCTAGCCTATGCGGCTCCATGTTAAGAGAAATACTGTATTTAATGGTCATTTAATATTCTTCGTCACGCACTATGTGTAGAATAAATGCATGTTCTAGTCTTAGAATCAAGTTAACTTTTCCCCTCATGACTTCTAGTTTATATCAACATGTTCCCTAAACATCAGATACTAGATAGGGTTTAGGTACATGTCGCTCCGACCCTCCAGACTTTAGTCTCTGCTCCTAGCACAGAGTTCATAGCCCCCAGCTTCTCCTCGTAACACGTCATTGCCAGTTTGCGCGCACCACCAGGTTAGAGGTCCCGGCTCCTTAGGTAGCCCCCTCCTATGTTTCCGCCCATTCATGACATATTCTGTTACGTTTGCATCACATGTCTGAGTTACGCCTTCTTTATCCCTTATCTTTCGCGACTGCTACGCGTCACGCCTTCTGCTCCACCCACTGCTACGCCTACTGCAATGTAATGCTATGTGTTTGCGCTATGTATATATATGCTCCTGTATTGTTATTAAAAGCTAGCGCGCTCATCCCAGACCCAGCCCCAGCAGCTGCTGGGCCCTGTCATCCTATTCCTATGCAGGCTGTCCTGTTCCTGTCCTTGTGCTGTATTAAACCTGCAGAAACTCCTACTACCTCGAATCTTGACTCTTATTTATTGAGCTATCTGTTATTCATTCATTCATTCAAAAATAGATCCGGTATTATTTATTATATGCCCCATCTCGCTGTTCCCGTTTCCGGCAAAAGTCATCGAGAAGACCGTCAACAAGCAAATGGCCGCCTTCCTCGAGACGAACGGTTCCCTCGACCTCTCGCAGTCGGGCTTCCGGGCCAACCACAGCACCGAGACCGCCCTGATCGCAGCTACCGATGACATTCGAGCGCTGCTCGACAACGGAGAAACAGCGGCCCTCATCCTCCTGGACCTCTCCGCGGCCTTCGACAATGTCTGCCACCGTACCCTAGTACAGCGCCTCAGCAACGTCGGAATCCAGGAGAAGGCATTGGAGTGGATCATCTCCTTCCTCGCCGGAAGAACACAGAGAGTCCGCCTCCCCCTGTTCAGATCGGAGGCCACCGAAGTCATCTGCGGCGTTCCTCAAGGTTCCTCGCTCAGCCCAACACTCTTCAACGTCTACATGAGCCCCCTCGCAGACATCGCACGCCAGCACAACCTCAACATCATCTCCTATGCCGACGACACCCAGCTGATCCTCTCCCTCACCAACGACCCCGCCACCGCCAGAGCCAACCTGCACGAAGGGATGACAGACATAGCCAAATGGAAGTCGAACAGCCGCCTGAAACTGAACTCGGACAAGACGGAAGTCCTCATCCTGGGATCATCACCCTCCGCCTGGGACGACTCCTGGTGGCCCCCCGCCCTGGGCAGCACACCCAAACCCACAGACCACGCACGCAACCTGGGTTTCATCCTGGACTCCTCCCTCTCCATGACCAGACAAGTCAACGCCATCTCCTCGTCGTGCTTCAACATCCTGCGCATGCTACGTAAGATATTCCGATGGATCCCCATCGAGACCAGGAAGACGGTCACCCAGGCCCTCGTCACCAGCTGTCTGGACTACGGCAACTCCCTCTACGCCGGAACCACCGCCAAACTCCAGAAGAGGCTCCAGCGGATCCAGAACACCTCAGCACGACTCATCCTGGACATCCCCCACCGCAGCCACATCTCCGGACACCTGAGAGACCTGCACTGTCTCCCGGTCAACAAGAGAATCACCTTCCGGCTCCTCACCCACGCTCACAAAGCCCTACACAACCAAGGCCCAGGATACCTCAACAGCCGCCTCAACTTCTACGCTCCCAAACGCCAGCTTCGATCGACCAGCCACGCCCTCGTCGCCGTCCCCCGCATCCGAAGAGCCACCACAGGAGGAAGGTCCTTCTCCTACCTGGCCGCCAAGACTTGGAACTCCCTCCCGACCCACCTCCGCCTGACCCAAGACCACCTCGCCTTCAGGAAGCAGCTCAAGACCTGGCTGTTCGAGCAGTAGCGGACCCCCCCCCCCAGCGCCTTGAGACCCTCCGGGTGAGTAGTGCGCTATATAAATGCTTTGATTGATTGATTGATTCCCTCCTTTCAGAGTACCCTCTGTCTGGTAAACTCTAAATCAGACCCATATTCTCTTATGTAGTGTTATATGTAAAATAGAACACTTCTGAAAGCACAAATAGCATCTAATGCAAAGAAATAGGAGGTAGCAAAGCAAAAGATCAAAATACAATTGTAATATCAACTGACCTGAATGGTAGCAAGGCTGAAGACCACACTGTAGCTTGGGATAACCACATTAGTATTCCACCTAAGGACCTGGTTAGCAAGCACTCAGGTATTGTAGTTAACTTCTTCTGTGGATCAATGTAATGAACAACAATTAGTCCATTCTTTGTAATTTAAATGATGTATTTATTTTAGTTGTATTCAAGATGAAGGAGAGCCCCACCAGGAGGAGTCTGTGCTCTGCTCAGCCCATTCAGCAACTGATGACATCCAACCGACATTCTAACATTCCACATTCTCTACACGTCACACATCCTGGCTGAGCAGTACACTACATCTTCTCCCTTCTTTACAATGAGAAGGGAGAACTTGGTACAATAAGTTACAAGCTAAATTTCTTCGAGAAACATCTTGAAGGGAAGGAATGAAAAATACATTTTCAAACATGTAAATGAGTGGAAACAACCCTTCTTCCCCTTTATAGAGAGAACAGATGCGAATAAGATGCAAGTGTTGCAAGGTAAAAGAAAAAGTGATGTAAAGATAAACGAGTGAAGAAAGATGAGATTTGCGCAACAATGGTGACGCAAAGACATGAATAATGAAGAATAGATATAGAAATCCCCACCAGAGCACACTGGTTGGCCAGACCAGTGTGGAGGTGGCGAGAAAATGAAAAGTGAATGCAGGAGAAAATGCAAAGAAAAGATGTAGGAAGGTGTGTGGGTACACCTGGGTGGATTCTTGAAAAAGTGAATCCACAAAACAGTTATAATCACAAACATGAAACGATGTAAGGTGAAATACAAACTGTAATTAATCCCATGTAAAGGGAGTGTGAAATGGGTACTGCGAGGTACTGTGAGAAAACGCAACTTTAAAGTTGTGTTTAGTAAATAAGCACTGAAATGTGACGTGCAAGGTGTGCATGAATGGCACACGGCAAAAAGTATTGCCTGAAACTGAATGTGGAGTATGACCACGTGAAACAAAGAAAATTTCCCTCAATTAGAGTGGAATATGTGGAGGGTAACCACATTGTATGAAACAAAAACGTGAAGTAAAAATTTCCCTAAAGTAGAGTGGAGGTGTGGAAGGTAAGTAACCACACGGTATGAAACAAAAGTGACAAATGCAACATGGGCATTAGAAGTAGAGGTAAGCTATATAACGATGCGAAAAACAAAAAAAATGCACATACAATAAAGTAATAATGTAAAGTACTGTCAGTGGTGTACATTCAAAATGCGTGCATGAATTGCAAAGAAGGGAATTCAAGCAACTGTAATGAAGGACCCCATTGTGAAGTTGCACAATTAAAAATGCAATGTACAAAGTAATAGTAAACATTTTAGTCATGGATGACAAGTAACACAGCAAGATGAAAAGGACATGGTCCATAATGACATGGTGACACTCTGCTAAAAAGTAATTGTGCTAAAAAATAATAAAATAAAATAAATAAAGTGGTCACCGTGGTCTGAGAAATGAAACACTGGAAAGGCTGCATTAAATCGCTGAAAAACTGTTATTCTTGTGAAGGTGCAGTGGTGAAAAGTAACCGCTAGATGGCAGTGTTGAAACAATAAAGTACTGTATTTGGAGAAACAAAAGACCGAAGTGATATGAAAAGTATCCAAATGAGATGGCTTGTCTTAAAATGGAGAAGTAGTGAGGGTGTGCTCATCGCTGTAATACTCATGCTGAAATGCGATGGGCAAGTATAAAACAAAGCGTGCCTATCGCTGTTGTAAATGTTAATATGCAATAGACAAATTTATAATAAAGCGTGCCTATCGCTGTGGAAAAATGCTGAGATGCAATAGGCTAATTAATAACAATGCGTGCCTATCGCTGTATTGAGGAAGTTGAGATGACGTAGAGATGAAAGATGACCGGATATGAAACGATGAAAAATGCCAATCTAAAATGGCTGCACGTCGACGTGAGAAATGCTGGGTGGCTCGCGGTGTCAGCGTGCTCCAAAGAATTCCGGAGGTGGTAGAAGGCTGACTCACGTCATAGAGGAAGATGATGGTGGCACGTGAAACAGGTGGGTTGGCGTGCGCTGAGTGCATGCGCTCCATGTGAAGCTCGTGCGTATTTTGAATTTGGCAAAGCGGTTTAACTGTCAGGTAGTGGGTAAGTATAGAAAGCATGAAAAAATTGAATAAAAATGAAATAAAATGACACTGCTAAGTGCCGGACCACGAAGGGTGCAACAGTACGAAAAAAAAATTACTCTGGTAAACGTAGCAAATAGAATGGGCTCACCTGTTGTGGGGTTCATACAGGGGCTGTACCCTACCTTTAAGACCGATATGCGCAATAGGTTGTCAGCGATGTAGAAAGTGTACTTAGGCTGCCGGTAATTCAAGAAATGAAGTCTTGAATATTTTGAAGAGCAGGCAAGGCGGCTGACACGCGATGCAGCTGACATCTGTAGTGCAGGGCGATTTGTGTTACAGGAACACAGGTGAAGGTCACAGGAACACAGGTGAAAGCAGGTGTTAGTATGAAGGCAGTTCACAGTTGTCCGTGAATTCAGTAATTTGCTGATGGCACGATTGATGTTGAGGGCGACCGATGACAGGTCACTGGCGGGGCTCATGGTGCCATAAAGATGAGTTGCTGAAGAATGTAAATCTTGAATGATGAGGTAGCTTGAAAGTTGACGCGCAGGGCGTTTCCGAATCGTCGCCAATGTAATGAACAACAATTAGTCCATTCTTTGTAATTTAAATGATGTATTTATTTTAGTTGTATTCAAGATGAAGGAGAGCCCCACCAGGAGGAGTCTGTGCTCTGCTCAGCCCATTCAGCAACTGATGACATCCAACCGACATTCTAACATTCCACATTCTCTACACGTCACACATCCTGGCTGAGCAGTACACTACAATCAACTTTACCCTTACTCTCTGGACTCTGATGTATATTTAAGAATACTACATCTGAGGTACAGAACACAAAGCAGTTGATTTTGTAAAGGATATCCTCATCTGATTAGCCAGAGACGTAAAAGACGTAAACAAGAAGGACGTTTATCACTAACAGGTCCCACAAAAATAGACATGGGATCTGTGATATGGGGGGTAACTGTGTATTTGAAATAAAAACTGCATACATGGACAAACATGAGATGAGCAAAGGAGTAAATTCAGAGGTTTTGAGGGTTGTGCGACTTTTGCCTGTATCAATAAGGCAAGTGATGCTTTTCCCATCAATGACACAGCAGGAGGGCCATTTTAATTTACTTCCCCTTCTTATTCTTCCACCACATTGACTTTCCTGGGTTCCAACGCCTTGTGGCACTCCCTGTCCTGCTCCTTTGATCACTCTCGCTATGTCTGTAATTTTAACAGCATCTATTTTGATTCAACATTTTCTTTCTTTTTCTCCTGTGATGTGGCACAGTCGTCTGTATATGTTCTTTAACTCTGCTAACTTCCTAGCCTATCAACCAGTGCATATAGTGGTCAACTGAATCTTAGGGGTCCATTAGGATGGCGGGCGGAATTCCCCGACCAGACTGGCGGTAGCCACCGCCAGCCTGGTGGGGGCAATCCACCCGCCATCCGCACCTAGATTCCCCCCGCCATATTAGGATGGCGCAGAGGGGATCGCGGTGGACGGAAAGACCGTCCGCCGCTTTTCCGCCCTGGCGGCCTTGCGACCGCGGTGGAAAAAGTTTAATAGGGTGGCGGTGTCTAATAGACACCGCCAGCCATATTATGAAGGGCGTCATTAGGTGCCTTTCCGCAGCGGCGATGCCGCCACGCAAAGGCATGCGGTCTTAAATCTGGGGGCCCCCAGTGGGCCCCCAGAGTGAAGGAGAGGTGGGAGGTGCACACGGGGGGGGGTACCTGTGGTACCCCCTTCATTTGCATAAACAAAGCGGCAGGCACAGCGCAGTGCCTGCCGCTTTCTTTATGCAAATGCATCAATGCAGGATGTGCCCGCCACTGTGATGGGCACATCCTAATACCCCCCACAGGACCCCCTCCCTTATGGCTTGCGGTCCCGAATTCCGATAGGATGGCGGACGGCCAAAGTCCGCCCCTCATCCTAATGAGCCCCCAAGCCTTTATCAATACTCTTTTCATAGAAACGGTGCCAGCAGTTCCCAAAGTGGTCTCAGTTAGATGGGCTATATATATGAGTACCTTTCTTACAATCATATGGTACCTCACACTTACTCTGCTTGCATTCAGAGATGTCAGCCCAATTTCCGTCATGATCTTTCTACCCCACCTAGATAAGTAGTTTGCAAATCGCAATATCAAATCTAATTAAGTCTTATGGGCATTTCGGTTTTCATGATATGAAGAAGTTTACTGTGCGTTGTAACTGAACCAGACTAGGATATGTTAGGTATTTGTGTTAAAATGAAGGCCTTTTTCTCATAGCAAAACTAAGATGTACATAGGGTGTGTGATACTGATCTATTCAGTGTATGCCCTGATGGATGCATCTGAGCATTATTTGATAACATTGAATGGTGCTAGAGTGGGAGATTCAGCTTCATCCCTGAATACTAGATTGCTAGTTATCTATATGTAGGGAATTATTTTGAGTTTGGCAGACATGGTATCATGCCAAAGATCTGGCAGATAACCCTCTCTGTCAATTTGTGAGTTTGCATATCCAATTTAGAGTCAATGAATTTTCATACTGTGGACTGAATCCTCAGCATACTGTGGGAGAAGAGCAGAGCTTCAGGTGATGGATGCAGCACAAAAAGAAATAGAAAAATGCCTCTTAGGAATGTGCAAGTGTGCAAGAAAGTGCCCATTCTTGCACTAAAGCAATTCTGCCTGTAATGAAGACATGCTTGCACCATGGTGCAAGGGTGCCTACGCTGGCGTTAGGCAGCAAATTGTGCACCAGCACAGAGAGAAAGCACAGAAATGCACCATATTTTGGGAAACATCCTAAACCACAACGTTTCAACCACGACTCACCTGAACAACATGGTGCGAATAACGAATCCTGCTCAACAACGAACGGTTGAACAACGAAAGTCAGAACCACGACTCACCTGAACAACGGGGGGTGTGTGGGGGGACTCCCCCCACAAATACAATTAAAAAAATATTTATAGTAAGAATTATAACGTAAAGAATTAAAATCGTAAAAGTTACGTATCAAAAACAGCAAAGGTTTATAAAGAAAATTATTTACATAAAAATTACCGGTTTATGACAGGAGATGGCAGTGTTGCATTGATTTAAACAATTGTAAAAGCTTTTGAATCAAAAAAAGAATATGATCAGTGTGCTCGTATTTGAAAAAACAAGCATTTACAATGCAATGGTTTCGCCTTTGGAAAAGTTAGAGTTATTGGCATTGTAAATGACAAAATTTGTATTTATGTGTTGGTTTTGAAAACAGATAAATAAATGGCATTGTAATTTACATTGCCATTAGCTTAATCTCTGCAGTCACTCTGCACTCTCTAGCACTCCCTACTCACTCTGCACTCTCTAGCACTCCCTAGAACTCCCTACTCACTCTGCACTCTCTAGCACTCCCTAGCACTCCCTACTCACTCTGCACTCTCTAGCACTCCCTACTCACTCTGCACTCTGCACTCCCTATGCACTCTGCACTCCCTATGCACTCTGCACTCCCTATGCACTCTGCACTCCATATGCACTCCCTAGCACTCTGCACTCCCTATGCACTCTGCACTCCCTATGCACTCCCTATGCACTCGGCACTCCCTATGCACTCTGCACTCCCTATGCACTCTGCACTCCCTATGCACTCCCTATGCACTCCCTATGCACTCTGCACTCCCTATGCACTCTGCACTCCCTATGCACTCTGCACTCTGCACTCTGCACTCCCTATGCACTATGCACTATGCACTATGCACTATGCACTATGCACTCTGCACTCCCTATGCACTCTGCACTCCTTATGCACTCTGCACTCCCTATGCACTCTGCACTCTGAACTCCCTATGCACTCTGCACTCCCTATGCACTCTGCACTCCCTATGCACTCTGCACTCCCTATGCACTCACTCTGCACTTCCTATGCACTCTGCACTCCCTATGCACTCTGCACTCCCTATGCACTCTGCACTCCCTATGCACTCTGCACTCCCTATGCACTCTGCACTCCCTAGCACTCTCTAGTCAATCTGCACTCCCTAGCACTCTGCAGTCACTCTACACCCCCTAGTCACTCTACACTCCCTAGCACTCTGCAGTCATTCTACACTCCCTAGTCAATCTGCACTCCCTAGCACTCCCTAGCACTCTGCAGTCACTCTACACTCCCTAGTCACTCTGCACTCCCTAGCACTCCCTAGCACTCTGCAGTCACTCTACACTCCCTAGTCACTCTGCACTCCCTAGCACTCTGCAGTCACTCTACACTCCCTAGTCACTCTACACTCCCTAGTCACTCTACATTCCCTAGTCACTCTACACACCCTGGTCACTCTGCACTCCCTAGTCACTCTGCACTCTCTACTCTGCACTCTGCACTCTCTACTCTGCACTCTCTACTCTGCACTCTATACTCTGCACTCTCTACTCTGCACACTCACTACTCTGCACACTCACTACTCTGCACACTCACTACTCTGCACACTCACTTTGCACTCTGCACTCACACTCTGCACTCACTAGTCTGCACACTCACTACTGTGCACTCACTAGTCTGCACACTCACTACTGTGCACTCACTACTCTGCACACTCACTACTCTGCACTCTGCACTCACTACTCTGCACTCTGCACTCACTACACACGCACTCTGCACTCACTGCTCTGCACACTCACTCTACACTCTGCACACTCACTCTGCACACTCACTCTGCGTAATATCACTAACTGGCTGTCCGAGGTTAAAAAAAATTAAATTACACTAAGTGTCATTTAATCTTATTTTTCCACCCTGCCTGTGAATGAAACATTACTTCTGAGTCCATCAAGTAACTGATTATCGTTTACTTTTCATTGCACTTCACAAACTCATGTATAATCCCTAGAGAACAAGTGGTAGCAACATAAAGACGATGTGACCCGAATTTCTAGCAAGAGTGCTCCCTTGCAGAGGCTCGGTGGGTTGAGAGCGCGCTTCGGAGGTCAGTGTGCAATCCTCAGAGCACAGAATCGTGGCCCAGCAGGGCCGATGCTGCCGTTCATCCTTCTAAGGGTTGAAGAAAGGCGTTGCACAGCCGATAGAAAATATCTATAACTTAGTGTCATATTGGCATCTCTGCTAAAAGCAAAACCTTCAGATAAAAAGGAAGTTGAGTGTTTGAAAAAGCCTTTCCACTGAGCACCCATTCCGGCAAGTGCAGAGCATTAATATCACGATATCTATAAACAAGAAGGAACGGCTGGTTGAAAGGTGCAGAGGGGCAGCAGCAGGTCAGTGAGAAGACTGTAGTCTCTGGTAAATATCAGCTCACCAAGAGGTGCCAAAGTACAGTGGTTTTGTGCTATACCTTAGCTCAACACTTGCATGCATCCTTTTAAGGCCCTAGAGTTTGATATACCAGAAAGCCATTTGGCTAAATATGGTACCGTAATTATAGGAAATGATGAAAGTGAGTTTATAGGTCCTATTTTTCAGTTTCCCTGGCTTAGGGAATTTGAAAAATTACAGGCTTATCGCCCTACTTCCTTCAAGATCCACAAAAGTTCTTCAAAAGGGTTGACTATACATGTTATTCTCTTTGAGATCTGGCATCAGCTAATGAAGAGTTAATACAATTCTGCAGTTGCGGAATGATGGTTGGAGCCAAATTCAGTAGCACAGTTGTCCGAGAGAAATCATTAGGTGACCCTGTCATTAGCTTTG
Organism: Lissotriton helveticus; assembly: GCF_964261635.1. NCBI lineage: Eukaryota > Metazoa > Chordata > Amphibia > Caudata > Salamandridae > Lissotriton > Lissotriton helveticus. Next base: position 1,890,012,580 of record NC_136068.1, on the reverse strand, counting down.
TTAATCAATAGCTTACATCAGGAAAGGTCACAGGAAAATTGGCGATAAATGTGGGGAAGGAAGCACCAGAACAGTGAAAAGTGGGATTTTAGAACTTTCATAGACAGCCCTAATTTTTCTAAAGAAGAAGAAACCCTTATCACTGAAACGCTTCAGAGCTTAACATCATGAACACAACCATGAAGGAACAGAGAGGGCCCACTACTGCAAAATGTTTGAGAAGCAGGATTTCAGAGATGGTAAGATAGGCTTTAAAAAAAAAAGTGGCAATAGACGCACACAGGTGGATATTTATTTATACAGATGGGACAGTCTAAGTTAACAAGCTTTTCGGTACCAGTGCTTTCCATCATCGCCCAGATCATGAGGCGAGGAAAACTTCCTTTTGGAACCTTTCGCATCATGGCCTATTCTACTCTCACATCATGACCCTCTTCATCCGTCATTTCAAGCTTGACCCCATGTTTGTTGACATCAAATGATGTCTACCCCAGAGGGAAGGTTGTTTTCCCTAACGAAGGGGGCTGTGCCACCTTCCCTCCTGCAGTGTAAAGATCATATACCAAGCTTGGGATACTCTGAACTGTTTAAAAGGTTGCCCTCTGCTTGGGACGCTGCAGGCTCTGCCTCGTAATGTTTAAATGATCTGCAAACCTGGCTCAAATGTTTTCAAAATCTTCTCTGTACACAGAACATAACATTCTGCTTTGTACTATAGCTTTACACCCTCAGAGTGCATGCTATCCATGTAAGGAAGCCTCTTCCAGCTGGAATCCTAAACCCTTCATGAAAATTTGAATTACAACTCTTAATTCATCTCCCTTCTTTCTTTGGTAACCCTCACCTTACATCCTTCGCAAGCTTCCTCTTGGAGTACAGCATTCTCTTGGATGCCTGTCTGTCTTGATCTCGGTTTCTGTGCTTCTGCAAATGGCGCACATATCACTTCCTAGATCACAACCTCTCCTTTAACACCCTATCACTACAACCTAACAATACCGGAACTCTGCCAGCCTATCTATCCATCTCACCAATTACTTACAAGAACCTACATAGCCCCCTGCTAATTATCACATCTAACTCCTTTTAATGTAATCTACCACAAGAAACGGGACTAAACGCATGCCATGAAATGTTTCTTTGAAAGCACGAGTAATAACAATATCCGACAATAACCACTAGAGTACCCACCATTTTGGGATTCTGGAGTAGCATGCTAATCGCCGTAAAGCCTCATCATCAGGTTTAGAAAGTGCTACATAAATATAATGATAAAACCGCTCCTCTCTGTTGCACGCCTGCAACACCTTGGGGCATATTATCAAGCCTGTGCGATAAAACTATCGCCGTTTTATCGGCCGAAAACGGCCGATAAAGCGGCGATAATGGGCTTGATAATATGCTCTATGAATTCCAATCGAAGCCCATGTTAGATGTGAAGACATCTAACATGGGCTTTGATTGGAATTCCAAGAGCATATTATCAAGCCCATTATCGCCGATTTATCGGCCGTTTTCGGCCGCTAAAGCGGCGATAATTTTATCGCACAGGCTTGATAATATGCCCCCTTGTTCTTGAGTGCAGTCCGTCTGACACGTACAGCACTGCTTAAAGGGATAACGAAACGCTATAAATAAAACGAATACCGTTACGGCACGTATTTAGTACCGACCTTGGAAAATGAAAATATGAATGGATTCCATGGCGGGCCGGGGAGGATTCCAAGCCCGCCTTGTGCACTTTCATAAAATGCTGCTGTAATGTAATTAACCCGCTGAGCTATGCTTGTGCCTTTTCAAATATAAATCGTGCAAGGCTGAGATACAGGTCTATTTTTAATCGGGTGGTGACAATTGGCCGCTAGTTTCTCAAGGAGCCAGAGCTGACATCTGACATACATGATGCGGAAATCCGTGCTTTCAGCACAAGTGGCGCTTTCTTATCTAAGAGTTCACACCGGACGCTGCTGATGCAATCTACAATCTTGTAGCGAGCGCATTCTAGTTTATGCACGTCACGCTGACGTGACGTGCATCGGCCATGTTGAAGCTGCGCGCGCATCCCCAGGGGAGAGCGCGGGGAGTGTGAGTAGCGATCGGAAGCGCCGGCCGGCGCTCCTCAATCAGAAGTTGTAAATCTTAATAAATACCTTACTTACCCTCAACGAGTGTTGTGCATACCTTGGTACACCCACACTTTACAGTGGCGACGAGGTCGGGAGGCTCCAGCTGGCCATCTCGGCAGAAAAAAAAAATCGAACCCTCCACCACGTGTGCAACAGCAGGGTAAGCAGCCCCCTGACCACCTCTACACAGCGTTCAGCAGCCCCACGAGGCCACAGTGCGGAGGGCATAGGGGGGCACGGCGGAACCCACCCAGGAACAACAGATTGAGGAGCGTGGCAGTGCCACAGTCACCGGAGGGGCGGCGAAGTGGCCGGAGAGGTAACACCGCGCCCCGCAGCAGATAAACCACCGTGCAGACCATCCCACGAAGCCGCGGAAGGTAGGAACAGCGCTGGCTGCCAAAGGGGAAGAAGTGGGGACTGGCACTAGGAGTCCCCAGGAGGACGCTGACACAGAAGTTAAAAACAGCACCCCAGGGAGCCCCACCAGCAAGGCTGTCAAAGCGACAGAGAGCAGGGAGGTGAGGATGAGCACACCGGCAGGCTATGCAATCGCACCAGTGCAATTCCTACTGAAACCTGGTGAACCCCTGATGAAGTGGGAGGATTGGAAGGAATATATTGATAATTTTATTGGGGTCCTGGAGGACGAAAATGAAGAGAAGTTCACCCCCCAAAGGAAGAAACGCATCTTGCTGCTGAACCTGGGACCGGAGGGTCTCAGGATTTACAAGAGTCTGGTGCCCAAGAAGAGAGAGGACACCGATACGGATGTATATGCCCATGCAGTAGAAGACCTGGATGAGAGGTACCGCCCCACCATATGTGTGTCTGTGGACAGGTTCAATTTCCAGCAAAGGAAACAACGGGCTGGAGAAACCATAGAGGAATATGTAGGGGCCTTAAGGAAACTAGCGGCCCCGTGCAAATACGCACTGTGGGAGGATGAATTCATAAAGGACCAGATCGTGATGCACACTACGAGTACACAGGTCCAAGACAAGTTGTGGGCGAGCGGCGACACCACGCTCAAAGAAGTTATGGTCATCGTAAAAAGGGCCGAGCTTGCTAGGAGGTGTGCGGCAGCAACCAAGAAAGATGTGGTCTCTCCGACAATGGTGAACAGGATACAAGAAGGAGACCACCGTAAGGACCAAAGAGGAAAAGACTCAGCAGCCAAAGGAACTAGCAGGTGGCAAGGGAAACAACCTGGGAGCGACAGCAAGAAATCGTGCTACAGGTGCGGCAGTTGGTCCCACGATGCCCGTGACAGAAGATGTCCCGCGTTCAGAGCCAAGTGCCTACACTGCGGTATCCTGGGCCATTATGAAAAAGTGTGTAGGAAGAAACAGTCGAAGGAAACAGTGAAATGCGTTGAGCAAGGGGAAGAAGAGCTGGAAGAAGTAGCAGAAGAAGAGGTGATCACGGTCCTGTGCATATACGACCAGGTGATGAGCATAGACGGGAGGAAATCCACAAAACCCATCCTGGACATGGCAATGGGAGGAATCACCATCACCGTGGTGGCGGACACAGGATCCCCCTTCACCATCATCCAACAGGCAGTATGGGAAGAAACATTCAGACCCAAGTTGGGACCGGAGTTGGAAAAGCTAGACATCAGACCGGTCACTTACAACGGGGACCGCATTCCAATGTTGGGGTTCCGCCGCCTACTGTTCGAATTCAGGGGCCGGTCAGCATGGTGCAAGCTGTACATTGCCGAAAAGGGACCCTCGGTCCTGGGATGGCTAGACCAGGGGGACCTAGGAATTAAACTGGATCCAGGAGGGAAAGAGCAGATTTTACTTACTGAGCAAGAAGAATGGCCAGACTTGAACAAATGGAGGGAGAACTACCCGAAAGTATTTGGTGGCACAGTGGGACGGATGGAAAACTTTCAACACAGGATTGTGCTCAAGGAAGGGGCCATTCCGGTAGCCCACAAGGTGAGGAATGTGCCGATTGCGGTGAGAGAAGCTGTCCAAACTGAACTCCAAGAGCTGGAAAAGAAAGGAATAATCGAGCCGATAACATGTGCAGAATGGTTGGCGCCCCTGGTGGTCGTAATGAAGCCAAATGGGAAGGTCCGGCTCTGTGTGGACCTGAGAGAACAAAGGCCTCACGGCGGAGTGGTCGAAGTGTCGGTTGGGCCTGCAGTCAGTAACGTACCTGGGTCACGAGATCGGACAACAGGGTGTCACCCCCAAATCGGAAAATGTCAAAGCCATCGCTGAAGCACCGCCGCCCAGGAACAAGGAAGAGGTCAGGTCGTTCCTGGGGATGGCGGAGTACTACAGCAAGTTTGTAGTACACTTTGCTTCCAAAACCCACAACTTGAGGCTATTGACCAGAGAAAGCACAGTGTTCCAGTGGACACCAGAAGCCCAAGCAGAGTTCGAATTGATCAAAAGGGATGTCACCGGAGCCGTTCCCCTCAAAGGGTACGACCCACAAGGCACCACTATACTGACGACAGATGCCAGCGACAAGGGCCTGGGTGCTGTACTCATGCAAGACAGAGGCAGAGGGGAGATGGAGACCATCAGCTTTGCATCCAGAGCACTGACAGATACGGAGAGCAAATACAGCGTGATCGAGAAAGAAATGCTGGCGGTCGTATGGGCCATGATGAGATTCCGGCAATTTCTGTGGGGAACACGCTTCCAACTCAGAACTGACCACAAACCGTTGGTGAAGGTGCTGACGTCGAGCGGACATGCCAGTGCCACCCCTCGGATATCCAAAATGTCTCTAAAGTTGCTCGAGTTCAGGTATGATGTTGAGTACATTCCCGGGAGCCGGAACCGAGTAGCGGACTATTTGAGCAGGGCAGCTGCCATGGAGCCAGGAGAGGAAGACCCTGCCGGCAGTGGGGAGTTGGTAGCTCTAATAGAGGACCAAGAGAAACTGATCAGTCTACAAGAATGGACAGAGTCATACGAAGAAGACATGGACATAAAGGAAGTGAAGGGGTACATCGTACATGGATGGCCGGATAAAAGGAACGTGAGAGCAAGCCTCAAGCCGCACTTCGAAGTGCGGGAAGAACTGTCGATAGGAGACCGAGGGATCTTCATATACAGAGGAGATAAAGTGATTCCCCCAAGGAACCTCACATCAAAACTGATGGACTTGCTACACGAGGGACACCTGGGCATAGGGAAACTCAAGGCACGTGCAAAACAGAATTACTGGTGGCCCGGCATGGACATAAGGGCGGAAAGGCATGTTCGAGAGTGTCCCCAATGTCAACGGGCGGACAAAACATTAAAACCATTAAGGCCAGAGATAGGAAAGTTTGATCCCCCTTCAAATCCGTGGGAAGAACTATCCATAGACATTTTGGGACCAGTCCTAGATGATCAAGGCACACAGAAATATGTGTGTGTGCTCATGGATCGCTACTCGAAGTGGCCAGAGTTGAGAGTAGAGGAATCCATGGACACGGAGAACATCCTTAAGTTCCTGTCAGAGACCTTCACGAGAGAAGGAATACCAAAATCAATCTTGAGTGACAATGGACCCCAGTTCACGTCAGAAAAATGGACTAAGTTCATGCAAAGAAATGGCGTCACCGTCAAACACACTGCAATTTACCATCCGGCCGGAAACGGTTTAGTGGAGAGATTTAACAGGGTAGTGATGGGAGCCATACAAGCGGCCATCTCAAGTGAACAGAATTGGGAGAAGGCGCTAGAGAACATGGTATGGGCCTACAGAATAACCCCCACTGGCACGGGGTATAGTCCATTCCAAATACTAAGGGGACGTGAACCTTTTACTCACGACAACAGAATTTGGAAGGAAAAGCTCATCACCAGTGAATGGTCCCCTGCAGTGGTGCGGGCCAACCTGGAAAAAGCACAGACAATTTACAGCAACCACTACAACAAACGAAGGAATGTCAAAAGCACAGGTCTGGAACAAGGAGAGTGGGTAAGAGTAAGATTGGCCACCCTGCAGAAGAAGGGAGACAGCAAGTACAGCAAGCCGTTGCAAGTGGTAGAAGTGTATGATCGGGCAGCTCTATTAAGTGACGGAAACGTGTGGTCCCAAGACCGCATGGCCAGGTGCAATAAAGTTTTGGGCTGGGAGCAACAGGGCACCGACTGGGAAGACAAGGAAGGTTCTGAGGTGGAGAAGAGTCAAGCGGCCGATGAAGCAGCAAGGAGGAGTGAGAGCTGAAACGGAAAGTGAAGAGGAAGGAGAAACTGGAAGTCCAGGAACGGAAAGGGACAGGTTGGAGAGAAGCACGCATGAAGAAGGAGCTCTAAATGAAGGAACAGTAAGCAATGAGTTGCAGAGTCAAGAGACAATGGAGAACCCTGTCAGGGTCACAAGGAGTGGAAGGCAGGTGGTAAGACCTTCCAGATATCGAGATTTTGAATTGGACGATGAACTGTAAGTGACTCATTTAAGTTTGGTAAAAAGGGGGAGATATGTAGCGAGCGTATTCTAGTTTATGCACGTCACGCTGACGTGACGTGCATCGGCCATGTTGAAGCTGCGCGCGCATCCCCAGGGGAGAGCGTGGGGAGTCTGAGTAGCGATCGGAAGCGCCGGCCGGCGCTCCTCAATCAGAAGTTGTAAATCTTAATAAATACCTTACTTACCCTCAACGAGTGTTGTGCATACCTTGGTACACCCACACTTTACAAATCCCAACCGTCACTGCACAGCTTAATTTCTGGAGGTAGAGTTGACCTTCGAATTTGAAATAGTTGTCTTTTAGCGCAAGTTTGGTGCATTCCCAGATGAATCTTCTGGATGTGTGGTATTTCCAGTCGGTTCTCTCCAATGCTGTCTCTTGGACTCCCCGCTTGCCATCTTGTGGGTGACTGGTGTAGAGGCTCTCTACATCAAGACTTACTAGAAATGCGGTCTCTGGGTTGTAGGCAATGTTGTTAAGAAGTGTCAGGAGATCCTTAGTGTTCTGGAGATAGGTATTGGTGGACTGGACCATAGGTTGGAGAAAGAAGTCACAGTACCGGGACAGTGGTTCTAGTAGAGAACCTATGTCTGATACAATGGGATGCCCCAGAGGGGGTAATTTGTTTTTTTGAGTCTTAGGCACTATATAAAAGTATGGAATTTTGCCCATGGTAGAGGTGAGGAACTTGGCTTCATTGGGCGTGATTTGTCCTGTTGCCTTTGCTTTCTCCACTATTGTGTGGATGCGTGCTCTCAGGTTTTCACTCGGGTCCTGACTGAGTTTTTCAGAGTTCTTAGTGTCACTCAGGAGTCTTTCACATTCTAGTTGGTAGTCTTCTTTGTTCATTATGACTGTCCCTTCACCTTTGTAGGCAGGTTTGATGATAATGGATTGGTTGGATCTCAGAGATTGTATGGCAGTGCGTTTTGCTGCGCTGGTATTCTGTAAAGTGTGGTCCTCGCTCAGTGCTTCAATATTCCTAAACTGAATATGAACAAGATACTCCTGAAACCATGAATCAGACTATGGGGTAGATGTATCAAGATTCCATTTTGCGATTTCTAAATAGCGATTTTTAAGGAATCGCTATTTAGAAATCGCAAAATGGAATGTATGTTGAAAATCGCTATTTTTTAGCGATTTCTTAATCTTCATTATTTGCGAATTCGCAATTTGCAATTAAGGAATAATTTCCCATGCATTACTATGGGCCAGGAGGCCCATAGGAATGATTGTGAAATATTTCTTAATTTGCGAATCGCAATTTGCGTATTCGCAAATTGAGAATAATTTCAAGGGTGCAGGGGTGTCTCAAAGACACCCTGCTGCACCCCTGAAATTTTCTTGTGTGTGCATATGGCGCACATGCGTCACATGCCACCTTCACAAATGCCAAACAGGGCATTTTTAAATGAAATCGCAACTTATCACCAACTACAAGTTGGTGGTAATTTGCGATTTCTTAACCCAAATTCGCAATTTCTAAATCCCACATACATCGCATTTAAGGAATCGCAGAATTTGCGATTCCTTAAATGCTTAAGCAAAATAAGGAATCGCACATTTTTTAGATTCCTTATTTTGCGATTTTTTTTATACATTTCAAAAAATGAAAAAAAGTTTGATACATCTACCCCTATTACTTTTACCTCATCAGTCCGTTTTATTAACTATGGGCCTTGAGCAATTTCTCATATCTTTTTTTATCTATTTTATGTTCCTCAAATGAAATATATTTTGAACATACCCTTAGGATTGTGTTGCAAATGTAACACTAATTACAATACTTACATATGTACAATACAGACAGTACAAAAAAACAATACATAATTTTGTTAACATCTGAAACATTTACACATATTTACATATTCTCTTCTTCAGTAACAGTTTTTGTCCTACATATTCTTAATCCTTGTTGGGACCTTTCCTTATTGGATCCTCAACTAAAGATTTACTCAAGGTTCTGCGGAGGTCAGAGACAATCATCTGAGGTACAGAACACAAAGCAGTTGGTTTTGTAAAGGATATCCTCATCTGATTAGCCAGAGACGTAGGACTAAACAAGAAGGACGTTTATCACTAACAGGTCCCACAAAAATGGACATGGGATCTGTGATATGGGGGATAACTGTGCATTTGAAATAATAACTGCATACATGGACAAACATGAGATGAGAAAAGGAGAGAATTCAGAGGTTTTGAAGGTTGTGCGACTTGTGCCTGTATCAATAAGGCAAGTGATGCTTTTCCCATCAATTACACTGCAGGAGGGCCCTTTTAATTTACTGATATGAAAAACAGGAAATTCCTAACCCCAGGGCCTCTCACCGCTCCTTCCCATTTCCCCTTCTTATTCTTCCACCACATTGACTTTCCTGGGTTCCAACGCCTTGTGACACTCCCTGTCCTGCTCCTTTGATCACTCTCGCTATGTCTGTAGTTTTAACAACATCTATTTTGATTCAACATTTTCTTTCTTTTTCTCCTGTGATGTGGCACAGTCGTCTGTGTGTGTTTTGTAACTCTGCTAACTTCCTAGCCTATCAACCAGTGTATATAGTGGTCAACTGAATCTTAGGGGTAGCCACTGGCAGCCTGGCGGGGCAATCCGCCCGCCATCCGCACCTAGATTCGCCCCTGCCATTTTAGTATGGCGGCGGGGGGACCGCTGCGGACGGAAAGACCGTCCGCCGGTTTTCCGCCCCGGTCGCCTTGCGACCGCGGCGGAAAAAGTTTAATATGGTGGCGGTGTCTAATAGACACCGCCAGCCATATTATGAAAGGCGTCTTTAGGTGCCTTTCCGCGGCGGCGATGCCACCACGGAAAGGCATGCCGTCTTCACTCTGGGGGCCCCCAGTGGGCCTCCAGAGTGAAGGAGAGGTGGGGGTGCACACGGCATTTGCATAAACAAAGCGACAGGCAATGCATTTTTAGCATTGTGGCGGGCGGTGCAGAGAGCACCGCCCGCCACAATGCTAAAAATGCAGGATGTGCCCGCCACTGTGGCAGGCACATCCTAATACCCCCCACGGGACCCCCGCCCTTATGGCTTGCGGTCCCGAATTCCGACAGGATGGCGGGCGGACAAAGACCGCCCGTCATCCTAATAAGCCCCCAAGCCTTTATCAATACTCTTTTCATAGAAACGGTGCCAGCAGTTCCCAAAGTGGTCTCAGTTAGATGGGCTATATATATGAGTACCTTTCTTACAATCATATGGTACCTCACACTTACTCTGCTTGCATTTAGAGATGTCAGCCCAATTTCCGTCATGATCTTTCTACCCCACCTAGATAAGTATTTTGCAAATCACAATTTTAAATCTAATTAAGTCTTATGGGCATTTCAGGTTTTCATGATATGAAGAAGTTTACTGTGCGTTGTAACTGAACCAGACTTGGATATGTTAGGTATTTGTGTTGAAATGAAGGCCTTTTTCTCATAGCAAAACTGAGATGTACATAGGGTGTATGATACTGATCTTGGGATCGTTTCTATTCAGTGTATCCCCTGATGGATGCATCTGGGCATTATTTGATAACATTGAATAGTGCTAGGGTGGGAGATTCAGCTTCATCCCTGAATACTAGATTGCTAGTTATCTATATCTAGGGGATTATTTAGAGTTTGTCAGACATGGTATCATGCCAAAGATCTGGCAGATAACCCTCTCTGCCAATCTGTGAGTTTGCATATCCAATTTAGAGTCAATGAATTTTCATACTGTGGACTGAATCCTCACAGGTTCCTCAAACAGAAATCTTAAATCAAAACTACTCAGCATACTGTGGGAGAAGAGCATGATCAGGTGATGGATGCAGCACAAATAGAAAGAGAAAAATGCCTCTCAGGAATGTATGTGTGCAGGAAAGTGCCCGTTCCTGCGCAAAAGCAATGAAGACACGCTTGCACCATGGTGCAAGGGTGCCTACGCTGGCGTTAGGCAACACATTGTGCACCAGCACAGAGAGAAAGCACAGGAATGCACCATTTTTTATACATACAGTGCATTCCTACTGTTTCACATTGGCGTAGGACACCACATTAAGAAAACTTGCAACGCCGCCCTACACCATGTCCTCATAAAAGAGGTACTAGGTGTACATGATGTTCATATTCTGAAAAAGTGCCTAAATATATGGAAGTGGTTGATGTGATGAATTACATATTATATATTCTCATCAAATAATAAAGTGTTTCAGTTTGTGAAAGATTCTACAAATTCTAGATGCTTTGTGGTGACTGTGAGAATAAGATACTAAGCCATTTCTTGCTGAACATGAGATATGCACATATAATCCATCAACTCTATAAATATTTAAGGATCAAAAGCAGCAATATTCCCAACTTTAACAGCATTACCATCTGCAGCCTTATGGCTTCAAATTTAGTCACTTGTGTGTCTACTGTTCCATTGATCCATATCTGTTTCTCTTTAATGCCTGCACAGCCACACCTAATATATGAACAACACCAAGTGCCTTACGTTTACCCACTAGGAACTTCATGTGATAATATTACACTCAGTAAATACGGATACTGTGGTAAGTGGCGGTTGCGATCAATTACGTTCTACATATTCTCATTAGATAATACAGTGGTTTTAGTTTTGGAAAGTTCTACGGATTCTAGATGCTGGGTGGTGACTCCCACCTGCTTGCTTACTTTACTGATTGCAAAAAGAACAGCTTATGGACAGAATGCTGAACAATGTCACACACTCACCTCAATGCAGAGATCTAGGCCTCGATACATTGTTGTTTTGCTCCCCATACCATTCCAGTTTAGACCCAGCCATGATCTGCGTTGGCGAAGTGAGCTAAAGAACGATGATGGATTCAACCCAGATCTGTGACTTGGGTCGAGTGTCTGAAAATGTCCAATGCTCCGTCCATCATCTCCTTGTGTTTGCTTTGTTTACTTTTTTGACCAGATAAGATTTTAAGGTTTGGAACAGGATTGATATTTTGAAGCCTATCCCTTCCCACAACCTGCATATGCTGGTGTGAACAGGTTTCCAACCCTTTAGAATCGTCTCTTTTGTGTTGCAAGATATTGTTCTGCTTATCTGTTTGTTCCTCCCGGTGATGCCAAGTTTGACAAACTTTTCTTTCTGCCCTAATCTCAATTTTATGTAGATGTGTATAACTCTGCCATGCTACATTCATGGCCAAGAATGTCTACAAATCCATGTAACCCATTACCACAAAAGTCTCCCTGTAATTGCTTCCCTTATTTTCTCCTCCCTCTTCCATGTGACAATTCCTCTTCAATGTCATTTTTCCAAGATGGGAAAGGCTGATAGGATCACATGTTACAAAATTCAAAACCGGCTCCCTATATGACCTGAGCTCTTCTAATAACAAATACTCAAGAAGGATCACTATTTAGACTGCCATTCATGTGTATTTGCTTCCTTTTTTATGTTTCCATCTTTGTTATCCATGATCCATCCCCACATTTCTTCTATTTAACTTCTCAACAAGAACCTTTTGCTGCCAGCACCCCCTTGTGACATAATGCAGCTCTGATTCCCGCTTATAGTATTCATTCCTACTGCCACATATTGCTTATTAACAAACGCTTAGGGTGGATAGTTATGCTTGTCTGTAAACTGTTTCATCTCTGTTATCTCCTTCCGCTTCCTACCCCAGTTTTCTGATGCTTGCCATGCTCTGTTCAACTTCATACCCGGCTCCTTTAGACTGTCACTATCCATGCATCTGAGCCTACCAGCTATCAGTTTTATTTTTACCCTGCTTATGCATGCTGTTCTTATGCCCACTACCATATGCATCCACATATTCCTACATTTCCTTCCACCATTTTCTCTCTTACCTATGCCTCCCATGTCCATAAACCAATGACTCCTCATGTTCTTTTCTGCTAACATTGAGCCAATGCTTCTTCTTGTATTGATCCAGGTCCTATGTCCTGATATTTCTAGGATACAGTATGGAGAGAAGTCATAGCTCCTCAACATCCCATTTTCATCCATTCCAAAGCAAGAGTTCCTGAATCTTTATATTCCTTCTCTCTTTATCTGTCTAAGTATTACAGCCATTATACATAACCTATATGTGGCATTTTTGCAAAGAAGTATGGATAGAGATTAGCTTGCTTATGGCCTACACCCTTTTTTACAAAGAAAAACAATTTATGTATGGGATACTTGAATAAATCTCAGACACTAGTAATTACTAAGGCTCTATCCCACTCACCGTTTTATTGTCCACCATGCCACCTCAGATTAGACCCATCCTTATGCACATTAGTTTGAGTTCTGTTTCAAATGGAATAGTTCAGCCCAAAAGGCAAAGCCAGACCCCCCTCTGAACCAAGACTCAAGCAACCCATGACCAATTTCTGCCAATTTGGTCCTCTTCCTTCAGGTGAAGAATAGTTGTGATGGCACATAGAGCAGGGGATCCATATTAGGACATACCTGTTGCACTTAGGGCATCACAATGAAGAATAAAAAATTGATGGCTTGAAGGCTTGAAATAATCTCAGCCACTGATATTTGCCTGGTGGCATCCCACTCCATTTATTTTTGCCCACCAACCCTTCTAAGATTAGACGCAGCCATGTGCAAATCAGCCTCTGTTCTGTTAAAATAGAAACAGTCCAGCTAAAATTGCCAGGTCAGACCCTCTCTGTGTCAGAACACATGCAGCCCAAGACAAGTTCCAGCCTTTTTGGGATTCTACAACCAGGTGCAGCTTGGTTCCAGTGACAAAGTGAGCATGGGACCCACGTTTGGGCACCCACACCACACTTAGGGCTTCACAATAAAGACAAATCTTAAAACCTTCCCCCAAAAAGCATGCATGTCCTATGCATCCATGAACTTTTGACTTCAAATGGGGATCAAGTTGAATAAATGTGTGGACTAGCACAAGCATTATAAGTAGCATAGCTAGACCTTTGGCCACCCTTAGTGATTCCTGCATTTGCCGCTTCACGTCGGCCGCAGGTAAGAATGGGAGGAAGGACACCAGCCCAAAAACCCTTGCCGCTCTGCATTTGCTAAATATTGCAACTTAGCAGCACATACATTTTTCTTGCTGACCAGTGCCAATGTCTGTTTGTAATCATATGGCACAGAACATATCTGTTTTATAGGAGAGAGTCAATTTGTTTCAGAGCACTTGACAAAAGTGCACATTTGGAAATGAAAACTCAAAACCCTGCATCTGGATTTTTAGTTGTTGTTTTATTTACATTAATTATTGTTGCATGTATTAATTCATTATAATAATGACTTCCCCATTTTCAGACACAGTACCATCCAATCTTGTATTTTAAAGCTAACTCTATTGAACAAAATGTAGGGCTAGATTTATTGACACTTTTCTAACGTGCAAAATCACAAAAAGTGGTGAAAATGAGCATAACGTGTTGATTTCTAGTTTACTTTCCAGAACAAACCCTTTTTTAGCTCGTAAGTTGCCTAAAAGGTAAGCAAAGCACATCTTTACCTTATGTTGCTTCATGGGGGCATCCCATGAGTGGTAGGGGCCCATTCCCAGGCTACCATCCCTGAATTCTGAGTCAATGCCATATCTTCTCACATTTGTAGGGACACCCAAAACTAAGGCTACCTTGAGCCATGCATTTCCTTGGAGAAATGTTTTTATTTCTCAATACTTTTCATACTTTGCACATGTGCCGCCTTGTACAGCAGACATAAAGGGGACCAATACGATGTCAGTGGGACTGTCACTGACGTGCTGTCGTTGTCGGTCCCACGGACATCTCTAACCGTGGTCAGACTGCCGCAATAGGATGGCATTGACCCAGGGACCAACCAACTGTTTCTGACGGGCTCAATAAGCCTGTCGGTCCAATATCATTCCCCACAATGGAGTCGGGGCATTCTTAGACACCACTGTGGGGATCATGACCCACCTTTCTGCCAGCCATTTCTCGCTGGTTCCACTGTGTACAGGGCCTTTTGGCATTGGGGCTTGTGCGGTGGCCCTTTTCCGGGCCACAGCACAAGCCTCCATGCAAAGAGGTTATGTTTCAGACTGCCTTCACCATAGTCGAGTTGTAATTTGGCAGGTGTGACCACCAAATACCTGTCTGTCGGTCCTTTCCCACAACGATGGCGTAGGACCCTCGTCCAACCACCATCATAATCGGCCTATTAGTGCTTGAGAAGTTTTAAAGTTAGTCTAAGCATGGTGGTTGCATGCTCTCTACTGCTAGTGAAAAGCAGATCACCTGTTTTAAGTCAGATGTAAAGAGAATCAATTTACAAAAAAAGATTGACAATTTTGCATCAAAGTTTTTTAAATCAATTTTGATTTGGCTTACTGCAAAATCACCAAATCACCATTCTGAGTGGATCTACTTACCTCATCAATATTCATGGAGTAGATCACAAATTGCAACTTACTTTGGATGCCATGATAAGGGATGGTGGCCTACTGAGGTCAGTCGACTACCATGTCTGTGCTCAGTTTTAATAAAGTCTTTTTTTTTCCTCACAGAAAATGGGTCTGCATTTGGGGGAAAAAATACTTTTTCTCAAAAACCTTTGTTTAAAAATTGACAGTTGGCCGCTGGACTACGGCACACTTCGAAACTTTTGTTTTGCATTTACAGTGGGGTAGGGGTCAAACAGCGAAGTTTGAGGAATCAATAACTTGTCGATGTGGCTGCAAATCATTGATACCAGCATTCTGAATCACAATTTAGGAAAGGACTCCCTAAACACCCACTTCCAAATTGTGATTCAGAATGCATTTCTACATCCATCTTAAGATTCGGTAACGTGTTACTAAATCTGAAAATGGGTTTAGAATATTTAAATGAGTCATTTAGTGGTCACAAGCTGTGATATTAGTGAACCACATGGTTTGCAACCACCAAATGTCTTTGTATATCTAGCCCTTTCTTTCCTTCACTGTGTTGCTATATTAAATAGTAAATCTCCTTGGTAAGTTTAAGAGATCCAGTGAATTTAAGTCCCACTTATATGGGTGTGTGCTCAGTTTTTTAAGAATAATATATAATGTAAGTGTTTGAGACCATTTGTAGGCAAAATACAAAACACCAAAACTTTGGTGTACTCATTTTAGTGGCCAAGACACATCTGCGCTTGCTTTCCCTGGTCTTCTTGCAAACTAAGTTTTCTCCTGGGTGTTGCCCCTCTCCACGTTTGCTGCTGTATTTTTCAAATATTCTCCTCTGACTATCTCAATTAAAATATTGCTAATTCTGTGCCCAACTTTTAAAAGAATAGGCCTCAATATATATATTTTTTTTAATTGAAATTTTTTTCCTGTTAGCTCACAGCACAGGAAAATGCAAAGATTATGCTTTTACTAGACATTTATTTTACTCATTGTAGATGTAGAACTGCACCCTGCTGTGTACATTTGAATCTCACCAGTCCTCTTAAACGCTCATTTCCATGATGGATGGAGAAGTGCACTGAAAAGACAACAAGATACCTGAGAGCTGGTCTCAGGTGAAGTGTGATGACCATGGACATTTGCATCATACAAAGCAGTGCTTTCAATGAGATACAAAGCAATTTCTGGCTGAACATGGGACATGCACACATAATCCTAGATGGAAATTAACTCAATAGGTCCAGGTGGGAATGTATCCCTTGTGATCTCACCCAGTTAGACCATCTCCCTTGACTCTATAAATATTGAAGGGATCAAAAGCAGCAGAAATCTCTGGTTCAGCAACATGATCATCTTCAGCATGGTCATCCTCAAATGTAATCACTTGTATGTCTATTATTCCATTGATCCATATTAATTTATCTTTAACTCCATTTCAGCCATACCTAACATATGAGCAACACCAAGGACTTTAATCTTACCAACTAGCTGCTTAACCCCTTGCATGCTGATGACGGCCCCCAGCCGTCATGCACTACGGCGCTCGTGTGCTGATGACGGCTGGGGGCCGTCATGAACCCGCCCAATTGCGATTTTGCCGCACAGGCGCAGAATTGCGGCCACATGCAAGGGGTTAAGGCGGTAATGCTGGACCCAGTAAATACAGATACTATGGGATGTTGTTTTCAGTGTTTGCAGTCTTCCCTTCCTATTCTTAGTTCTGCTCCACGGCATGTATGATAACATGATATTAGACCTTCGTTGCAGCAGAAGACAACTGCCCTTTCCTCTCCTACCCCCCTCAGACCATCTCTCATCCCCATTGTACGCACTGCCCCCATACATTTAACACAGGCTCAGAGCAGCTGCTAGTTCTGTGTGGTTTTACAGCTGCAAAAAAGAGGGCCCAGACTCAAATTTCCTGTTTAGTGGCTTTACTTTGTGATTGTGTGGCGTTAGACAGATATACCTCACTGCAGCAGTACATTTGCATATGGATTTGCTGTGCAGTATTTCAGCAATAATAATAATAATCTTTATTCGTTTTTTTTTAGCATTTGCAAAAACCATAAAAGATGTCATGAAAATACAAACAATCACGAAAGAGAAAATGCATTAGATTATATAGTTTAAAAATAAGGATAAAAATACCAACAATTTACATAGAATTTGGATAGGCAGTACATTTTAAAGATTATTTCTGTGTCTTATGATGCATTTAAGAAAGTTTAGTACATGGTACACGATGGATTCAGAGTCCAAATATTGTAGTGCCAGCATAGCTGGGCGGCATTGTCTGTGGCCCCATTTTTTTAATAGGGGTATAAGCCATGTTTTTCGGTGGGGGTGAAAAAACTTGCAAAACAGTATTGTGTGGATAGTGGACTGTATGGAAAGGCCATCACATGGGCATGGGTCCATCTGAGTATTCCAGTTGTTTTTTTCCGGGAATGTCACTAGTCTGAAAAAAAGGTTCATTCTGAACCTGGTAAGGAGCATCTTTTCGTATGTCGAGATCTCTAAGGTCAAATATAGCTGCATCTTCAGGGATTGCTGCGTCATAATTGCATGCATGACAGATTTTTTTGCAATCGATGAGGACAGTCTATGGGAGTCCAGGTGGCTCAACGAAGTTTGCTTCAGATCTTTTTTGGATATGTTTTTTAGGTTTTCTGGTTCATGGTAGGATTGTGGTAACCCTAAGTCGGTAAAAAAGTGTCTTTCAGCAATTCATAATTCTGTCCAAAGTGCAATTAATTAATCAGGTTTATGCAGCGACATTTTTATTAGCAAAATTCTCTGTGTGTGATAATTATCCTAACAAAAACGGGGGCACATACTTTATACTGTACTGTAATAAAGATTCAGTAGAAAGAGTAATACGCAACTAAGGTCTTCTTTACTATATTCTGGTGGGAGTGGCAACCACTGTCCCTCACATTTTAGGAGCAGCCAACTGCATTTTAAGGATGCCTATTTTCTCTTCACTTCAAATGGTGATGGGGTGGATATAAAAAGTCCTCTTTTTGTGTTTGTGATTGACAGAATTGGATATTATTTTGATGCATCGCACCTTGGCACCAAGCAGCCCCCTCCCCTTGTATCTTCTGTGCGGCTGCATGCCCCTCACTACCGGGTAAACTCCCTTCTGCAGCCACTGTGTACCCCTCTATTCCTCAAGCTTGTCCCATCAGGCTGCTCCTCAATATCTGGCCTGCTGCATGCAGACCCCTGCATCTTTCCTCAGGCTGCTCTTGTACTCCTCACTGGCATGATAGCCTCATCTTACAGCTACCCTGCAGAGTCCTGCTCCTCTTGCTGGGCAGCTCCTCACCACATTCGAGCTCCTGGAGGTCAGATTCCATTGGCATTTGTATTTCTACCCCTCACTGGAGGTAGCAAGGAGGGAGACCTAATCTGGCCAGAGAATGTGGAAGTTTAACCCCGCAATAATCAAAAATAGAATGGACACTGGTATTGAAAACCCTCATAGGCATCCTGATTTTATCGTTGCGGTGTATCTTTTTTCCGCCCCACCAGGCGTATTCATAGGGTAGTCGATTAACGTGCTGGGTGCCAGCCTCACCCGAGGCTACCTCCGGTACAAGTAGAAGTGTCCAGAAATAATGAAAAACGGAGGTAAAAAATAGTGTCTAGCCCAGAGGGTTATTTATTGAAAAAGAGGGGGGTCTAGGCACTATCAGTAAAAGGAATCACGATATGATGGTAATCATGTTACTGGATTACCGCATGTCTTAAAAAATATGTCAACATGTTTCAGCTCTCTAAGCCCAGCCGGGTCTACGGAGCTTTCGTCAGGACAAAAACATATACAAAAAAGAAGAAATTGGATAAAACTCACAACTTGTGTAGTTTTTTTGTTGATAAGTATCGTTAACTTATATTCAGATTTTCAATGCTGTGGAAACAGAAAAAGCCAACAGTATCCGTTATATATGTGGCTACAACTCTAGGTTAGGCAAGCAGACATGTGAAAATTACATGTGGAGTACGAAAGAAACTCCTCATTGGTAGCGTCCGCCATATTAATGGTGTTAACGCCGTGTCGTAGGAGGGAGAGGAAATTAAAACAAAGGTCTGAGCTAGAATTTACAGTCTAAATTATAACATGAGCAATGTTGCTTCTGCACGGGACCTGCTATCAAAACAAAACAAAGTTCACTCTCTACTGGATATGGACAGATTTTTAAACCCTAGGGTAAGTGGTAGATTAAACCATGCGCTATCTACAAAACACTTCTAAAGTTATAGTATAATTACCTGTATTAAGCTCGGTATTAGCTTCAACAGGGGTCAAAGAGTCGCTTTTGGTCTTTGCTGTTAGGGTACAAACGGGTCCCACGTATTAATAAAACCGCTGAGTGGCTTACCAGATTGTGAAGATCAGGATTTGCTACCATACTTACCCACGAGGATCGGCGTTGATTCCCCTGTGCTGACTCTGCCCCTGGCTATGGGCGTTTCTCTTTTTTGTCCGAGGAACATAATTTGTCAAAGTGATAGAATAAGTCTACATTTTGTTCAATAGAACTGATGCCACGGGATATTATCATTCATCCCCAAAACATCCGTTCTAAGGCGGTCCACCCACCTTTGTTCCTTTTCAAATAGGATCTGCTCAGCATTATTGTCTTTGTCTCGTAGCATTTCAAGGACCGTCCATCTCAGATCGTCACATGTGTGTCCGGCTTCCACGAAATGTGTACACAGTTTGGTGGTATTCTTCTTGAGTCTTACATTACTCCTGTGTTCTCCTATGTGGAGTTTGACTTTCCGACATGTCATACCTACGTATTGTCGTAGGCAGGGGCAGGTCACCAAGTAAATTACATGGGTGGAATTGCAATTTGTGTGTTGTTTCTGAGTCCATAACAAGGTGTCCGTCAATTGTAAAGTCTTGGTGGTGTTAGTGAACTTACAAATTCCACACGTGCCACATGGATAATGGCCTGTAACTGGGGCCACAGTTATATCTCTAACTGCTGACTTCAATGATTTCCTTTTCGGCCTGGTGTGAACAAGGACATCTTTGATGTTTTTAGTTCTTCTGTTAGCAAATCTTGGCTTGGGCCAATTGAATTTGCCTGACGTGACTATCTGCCAATTCTTTCTAATCAGCTTCTGTACATCGTAGGTAGCAGGACAGTAGGTAGTAATGCATGTGACTAGATCCTTGATGGGTTCTTTATCATTGTTCTGTAGGAGACATTCACGGGGCTGATGTTTTGCCCGTTTTTTACATTTTGAGATTACCGCTGCAGTGTAATCTCTAGATTGTAACTTGTGACTGAGCTCCTGTGCCTGTTTCTTATAGTCACTTTCCTTGCTGCAGTTGCGTTTGTGTCTTAAAAACTGACTGTAAGGCAGATTATCACGCAGGGGTCGTGGGTGGAAACTCTGGTAAGATAGTAGACTATTCTTGGCTGTGGGTTTAGTAAAAGTTTTGGTCTCCAATTTACCATTCTCCACGAAGATCGTTAGATCCAAGAAGTCAATGTGATCGTTGCTGGAAGTATGGGGAAATTTCAACCACCTATCTCTCCCATTAAGCCATTCCATAAAAATGGAGAGATCTAATCTGATGTCCCAGATTAGTAAAATGTCATCAATGTAACGTTTCCAGTGTATTACACTGGAAACGTAAGGGTTAGTATTGTTGAGGACAAATCCTTGTTCGAACTGACTAACATAGAGTCCAGCTACTGACGGCGCAAAGGCACTGCCCATGGAGGTACCATGGCACTGCAAAAAAAGTTGGCTGTTCTCTTGTAGGGCTAAACGGCAACACTCAAGAATAAAGTGTCGTGGAGTCTTGTGTGTCCAGTCTTGCATAAAGAGAAGGTCTTCCAACATCTTTAAAGTGTCTTCCTGGGGTAAGCTGGTATAAAGGGACTTAACGTCTAGTCCCACCAATAACATCGTATTGGGATTGAATTCACGGTCCGCAATTTGGATCAGGAGATCTCTAGTGTCTTTCAGATAAGTTGGAGTGCTCTGCACTAATGGTTTCAGGTACTCATCAGCAAATTTTGACAGCGGTTCTAATAGAGAGCCAATTACCGAAACTATCGGGCGTCCCGGTGGAGGGGACTTGTTTTTATGTGTTTTTGGCAGTGAGTAGAAAAAAGGTACCTTGGGTCCTTTGGGTGTCAAAAAATCGGCCTCTTTCTTTGAAATCCAGCCATTGACCTCTGCTTCATGTATCATGATTGCGATGGTGTTGGTTAACCTCTCAGTGGGGTCAATGTCCAGTTTTTTATAGAAGGTCTCATCTGACAATAGGGCTAGGCACTGCTGGTTATATCCTTCTTTGGTCAGGATAACTACCCCACCGCCCTTGTCCGCTGGTTTAATGACTATATTGTCATTGTCCCTTAGTTCAGCTAGAGCTTGTTTCTCTTTGTTGTTCATATTTTGATATGTCTTCTTCCTGGTGTCCAGTTTGTCAACCCCTTTCATAACTGCCTGCTCAAAAGTTTGGATTTCAATAGGTACTGCACTAGTAGGTGGACAAAATTTGGATTTCCTTCTCAGAGTAGTGTCACCTTCTGCTGGTCGAATAATGGAATCGTTAAAAAAAAGCTTTGAGTTTCAGAGTTCTACAAAACTCTGAAACTTCACATTTCAGTCTAAAACGATCCAAGGGTGGGGTGGGTACAAAACCAAGTCCCTTATTAAGGACGGTCAACTGATCATCCGATAGAGTGATGTTCGTTAGGTTCACTACTAGTGAGTCTTTTTGCTCGTGCTCGCTTGGGCTGAAGCCATGCTCCTTGTCTGTACGTTGGGTTGCTGATCTTGCCATCTGAGATTTTTCTTTCTGCCCCGAGATTGATTTTGGCCTCTTCCTAAAAAAGGCTGGGCTTGATGTTGGTTAGTGGAATCCATCATTGGCTGGTTACCCATTGGTTGTTGTTGGTTCATATCTGGATGGTAGGGATTCATCCATCCCGCATATGGTGGCATAAACGGTTGAAAAAACGTCATTGGATTTCCATGAAAAAAGGGTGGTCGTTGCCATCTGTTGCCTCGTCGTGGGCTTCGGGACCTGAAGCTGTTTTGACCCCTTCTCACTGTTGATTCATCGGAGCTACCTGCTGGTGATGGAACGGCTCCGTCACCAGCCTCAGACGCGCTGTGCTGATAACGGAGCGGTTCTGTCACAGCCCGCTTGGCGCGCCTGCGCGGCGTGATTCTGCGCCTGCGCTGGACGTTCTGTTGAGTGGGCGGGGCCGTGACGGAAACCGCTCCGTCATTAGCACAGTGCGCCCGAGGCTCGTGATGGAGCGGCTCCGTCACGAGCATGGGAGCGCCGCGGGCCCCCCCCTCCCTAATGATGCGGTGGAATTGCCGCCGCAGCGAAGGGGTTAAAGCAAAAGATGTTTCAAGTCCCATGGCTGGCTGCTTTTGTTTTATTATGACAATGCTGCCTGCAGCACCTGGTCGTGCTGCTAGGAGCTTAATAATGCATGACTAAGGCACTTTAGTGCAGTAAGGTGGACACACAGTCTAATCCCTGATGTGTGGTACTTGGCAGGGTTGAAACATTCAGATATGCTTCATATGTAGTTGTGATGTAAATGAGTATATTAGTGTAAGACATGTGGCTTTAGAAGAAGCAGTGTTTACTTGTCGCTCTTGTGTTGAATCAATGTGATTATTTAATTTTAGGAATTAATGTGACAATTTCTGCTCTACATTTTTTGAAACACTCAGATGGACTTTGAATATACGTACGGTAATATTGAATATTTACCAAGTACACACGTGGTAATTACTGGGCAAATAGTTGGATCAATTTGTATTTAATTCTTTTTACTGTCGCCAGATTTCATAAATGGATTGGTTCGCATCTTGAAACAGGTAATTATGTCTGAGGCATGCACTTATTACACGTGGGTGATAGTTTATTAATTAAGATTGTAGCATGAGTGAATGGGGTCATGAGTTGAGGTTTCCAAACACTTGTGGTTTTCACACTGTAATTGGAATATGGTGAATGAAAACTTTCTTTTGTGTACACATGTAGCATGGGTTTCCCTGGATGTTATCTGTTGGACAATTTAATGACACCATGGTATACTGTACTATTTTGAGTTCATGTGGTATTGATCTAACTGATTGCGTATATTATGTAAAAGAACCCCATGTTTACTAATAGCCCTGATGAAGTCAAAGACGGATTTGCCGTTATGTGCTTAGTGCTCATATAGCGCACGTATCACCCCCGAAGGGGTTTCAAGGCGCTGTACACATACCGCTGTGGAACCCTTCCTGGCCTTTCCCTGTGAAGTGCCCACTTCTGGGCACCCCCAAGGTGAAGCCAGGCATCCTTGGGCTGTTGGGGCCGTTGTGGAGATTAAGCAAGCTATTGCCCAGAGTTGCAGAGTGGGACCCATGCTTAGAATAGGCACCGGTCCGGGCCAGACCTCTGCATCAGGGTCTGCCGCTCTAACCATTGAGCCACACTTCTCCACACTTCTCTGTGTGGTTATGACTTTCTGGTTTGAAAGCTCTTTAAAATGGCAAGTCCATTTGACAGCCCAGAAAGCAAAGGCTTTCATTTCAGTGTGTGGGCTGAAAAAATGTAATAGCGAGTTTGGTGTCATGTCTCATAGACCTGTGCTACAGGTGTTTAATGCAACGATCCCTCCGCAAGTCCTGTATGGTTCTGAAGTACTTTGGCTCGGTGGCAAAGATAATTGAAACGTTGCGTAGGATCAATCAATCAATCAATCAATCAAAGCATAGGATAAATGCCTGAAATACCTACTCTCACTACCCAGCTCAACAGTGGTCCAGGCAATCATATAAGAGCTAGGTACGACTTCATGGAGCGTACAGGCCCAAATAAATGTATTAAGGTTGTGGAGTCGACAGGACCCGGGGGGGGTGCAGAAGATCTCCCTCTGGTGTATGAAGGAGATCGAATAAAGTGATTTTAAATGGGCCAAGGAGATAAGAAGGAATTTGATTAAGGTTGCAGAGAACTTAAAGGTGAGATTCTGCCAACAGTCACTTCAGGCTGAATTCTCCAAGAAGAAACTTAGGACTCAAGGCCTTGAGCTGTCTAGAACAATTGACCAAGGCTACTTGAGCAGGAAATCATCAGTTCAATTTATGACTGCAGCCTGGCAACATGAGTCTTGCTACCCTTATTTGGACACCCTCTCGAATAAGTGGCTTCGATCTGAAGTTTTAAGAGTTAGGATAGGTATTAATCCTTGGCTGTCAAATCAGAGGGAGAAGGTCATTAGGCTCCACCCGGGTGGGAATTGTAAATGCTTGCTAGGCAATAAGGGCGACATGCTGCATATTTTGTTAGATTGTATGGCTTTATACCTCAGCGTAAATTGCATTTGAGACCTCTTTTTGTAAAATATGAAATAAGGTCTTGTGCGCAGGAGATTGACTTACTCACAGAAATGCCTAACCTCGAGATTGTTATCGCTATTGGAATTTATATGAAGTCGGTAAAAAGCTCTTAGCAAAACATTGTATAGTTTTAGATTTATATTGGATTTTAGTGATTTTATGATGATTATTTATACATTTTAAATTAATATGAATCAAATGTTCCTTCTTGGTGCAATACGGGTAGCATTTTAATGAGTTAGTACGTTTTTGTAACTACTTTGTGAGCCCTAGATTGAATTGGTTATCAAAAAGCATATCCTGGAACAAGAATGTATTGATGAATATGTTGTATCTTAATGTGTGTTACAGAATGCATATTTATCTCTGTTTTAATGTTTATATTGTGGGCATTTCAGTTTAAAGACTAAGGTCTAAATGAACATTGCTTTTGACTGACTGACTGAAACAAGTTTTGGATTAATGTGAATATGAAGTGACATGGGCTTGTGGTTACAAGAAGCTTATGGATCTGCTCTTAAGATTACAATAAAGAATTTGAAACAGACTTGCCTACTGAATGTTCTTCGACCGGTGCTTGTGAGTGTTTTTTGTTTATTAATGGAATCTGTGTGGTTTCTTCAAAATATTAGGAGGCCTCTTTATTCTCCCTTTGAGCACAACTATTATGAGTTAGTTGTCTTCTATTTACAACTTTGGGTACACAAAGGAGTGCACCTATAGTGCCTAGCAACCTGTTGATTGATTAAATGACTATATTGGGCCTTGGGGGCAACCTTTACCATTAACTTGTATAGGTATTTTCCAAAGATGCAGGATCATGATAATATTGTGGAAGATCTCGTTATTTATCCTAGTGCTGGTGCTGCAATAAGTAAAGCAATTGGTCAGGGTAACCCTACATTTAAAAAGGGTTTGAAAATTAAATTTATGAGACGCGAAAAGCTTAGAAAATTAGAGCTGATGAAATGGTGGGATGGTGTCAACTTAAAACAACATGCTAGATGAAATTAAATTCCGATGGAAATTAGATTCCAAATTATAGCTACATATGCAGACTTAGAGGAAGTTTTACTTATACATTCAGAACAGGAGTTGACTAGCAGTTCTATGAACATAATGACTGCAGTCTTAATGGCAAGAACGTCTAATGGCTTGCAAAGCCTTTTGAACTCCTTTGATTCCTTAAGGAGGGAATTAGATCTGTCTGTCAATCTTTCCAAGTCCCTC
Organism: Lissotriton helveticus; assembly: GCF_964261635.1. Classification (NCBI taxonomy): domain Eukaryota; kingdom Metazoa; phylum Chordata; class Amphibia; order Caudata; family Salamandridae; genus Lissotriton; species Lissotriton helveticus. Next base: position 1,889,987,026 of record NC_136068.1, on the reverse strand, counting down.
ATCATAGTGGTGGAGTCTAAGTCAACTAGAACCAAGACTTTCACCCTGAATAATCATACTCTAGCAAAAGTAGGGAGTTTCCCTTATGTGGGGTTGCTATTTGATCCAAACTTGAGATTGAAACCCTTGGTCATGGATAAGAAGCAGGAGCTTAGGAAGTCGATAGGTTCTGTTTTAGCTTCTCCTCCTGGTTGGGAAGAGGACCCTTAAAGAGCTTATATATCAGACCAAGTGTGTTTCAAACTTACTATATGGGGGTGAAATCTGGGGCTTCCTGCCCTCTAATGAGCTCTAGTTAGGGGAAAATAAATTCTTCAGGCTCGTATTTTGTGTTCCGCAAAGCATGTCAACCTATTGTGTGCATGAGGAGCTAGGGGGTTATGTACCCAAGTGCCCAGATAGTCATGCATCCACTGCTGAGCTCCGTAAGACCTTGGACCTGCTGCCGGTGCATGCCAGGAAGACTATGGTGCACTCCCTGGTCACTTCCCGCCTGGATTACGGCAACTTACTGTATCTGGGTGCAAAGGGGGCGTGTTTAAACAGGCTCCAATGTGTGCAGAATGCCGCGGCTAGGCTGGTTCTCGTGCTACTCAGAAGGGCTTCCTCGAAGAAGGTGCTGGTGTCGCTCCACTGGCTCCCTATCGGAGAGAGGGTGATGTTTAAGGCAGTATGTGTGTGCCATTGCATCTCCCAAGGCAAGAGTCCTGCTTATTTGGCGGACTTGGTCTCTCACTATGTGCCCATGAGGTAGCTGGGATCCTGCGGATCGGGTCTGATGACTGTCCCTAAGATCTCGAAGTCCAGGATGGGCGGCAGATCATTTCATCGCCTGGCCCCTCAAAACTGGAATAAACTGCCTTTGAGTCTTAGGCTGGAGGCAGCTGAAACCAAGTTCAGGAAGGACTGGAAAACCCACCTTTTCGTGCGGAGCTAGGTCACTTTTATTCCCTTCACTCTCACTCCAGCTCTATGCGGTCGCCTCTCACCATAGCGCGGGGGCACACCCGTTGGTGTAACCAGGAGCTCTATAAATTTTTTATCATTATTATTAGGATGTTTTCTAAAAAACGCCCTGGTTCAGGTACTTTAGGGATTATTTTGCTAAGCTTGCTAAGCTTGATGGAAGGAGGTATTTTTCAATCCTGAGGGCTTCAGTAGAGAGGTTTATGAATGGGCAAAGGATAACTTTATAGAATGGGAGTATTTACTCAGGGAAGAGGAGGAGTTGACAAAATCAACAGTTAGGACATATGTTTTGACCATGACCGCACTGCATATGAAGCCTTACCTAACCCTGATGAAAAACAATAGGGATAGATATTTGCTACCACAATTCAGATTCAATCTACTGCACCTGATTGCAGCCTCCTGTTATGATTTAAAATCCATGGGCCCCTTCGATAGCAGTAATCGGTCCCCGCAGGACTCATTGCACCTTATGATGATTTGTGATTATTTAATGGAACCAAGGATAACTTTTATAGTCCACTTATTTAAAGGTAGAGGTTTTAAATACGTTTTCCCAGCTCTTTTATTTTTGCAGATTAGTTTGTCCTCACAAATGTTATACATTTTTTGAGAGCCACAGTCCCCATATAGGCCATATAGGATGATTAATTATGTCTTATTTGAATCAGAGTTGTTATTCCTTAATTGCAATGCTTTTATGTCTTGTTTTTATAAATGTTTTTTCATTTATGTCATGTATTTATGCATTGGGTTTGTCCTCTATTGTTTTCAAAATGAGTTGAATAAAAAAATGAATTCATGAGTATATATATATTGATTGAAAATGCAGATAGGAAAGTTTCTAAGTTATTACAAGGGACTGGGAATATATATATTTCTGATATAAATTAACCAGAACTTACAATGAAGAAATATGAAATACTGGATGAGATTTTGAATAAGCATTAGAAAGAGATAAAAGAGAGGAAAACCAGAAAATGTTATAGAGATAAAACTGATACTTTTAGTGGAAGATTTTTCACCTTTGCAAAATTATTTGACCATTTGGTGCAAGGAAATAATGCGATACTGAAAAGTGTGTAATCTTCAACAGACAACAGGAGTACACCGACCTCTAGTAATATCTCTAGTGTTGAGAGTGACAATGCAGGTAAAGATACTTCTGATCAATGTAGATACACTACTTTTTTAAAGGAAGTTATACATATTAGGATGGGGAATCTAGATTTGAGTTCCAGATCCAGAATAAACAATCTGTAAAAGCCAGGAGGGGAATAAGAAGAAATGTAAAACCAAAAAAAAGGAGAGGTATGTAGACAAGGTACTGAAATAGCACCATACAGTGACTCACCACATAGATTTTGGGCATTATGTTTATGTTGTTAACTTATCAAATAAGAGTTTGACCAAGGAAATGTACACATTACTTGAAAGAGGTGAGAACTTTTGGCCCACAACATATTGCAATATATATGATTTCAAGATTGATGTTCATATGTTTATACGGCAATGGAAATTGAAACAGTATTTTCTATGTAACCCTATGAAAAAAGTAAACAAATGTATCAAAAACCATATTTAATGATCTGACTATTCAGGACAATTATGACACAAGTATACTCCTTTCCATTCCTGATTGCGAAGAAGATCCCAAAACTGTGAGGAGACTTTAAGGCCTCAAACTTTGTACTAATCTTGGCATTTATAGTGGGCTTAAACAGAAATCTAAGCAGACCCTCAAGTTATGAGTAGCAAAAACAAAGACCTTTTCAGATCACTGATGATATAAGGATAACTTAACGTTGAAGGAATGTGTTGCTATGAAGCAGTACCATAACGATAAGGATTTGATTGGAAATGTGTATTTCATGAATAAATCGGATTATGATAAAGTGATCTACACTTAACTTTGTGACCACACACGCTATTGTAAATTTGATCAAAATTCAAAACACGAGTATGGACATTCTAAACTAATTAACACTAAACTTAAACAATGGCATGCTTTTGGTCTGTTGCGTGATTACAAATACAACCATTTCTTATTGATCGTCCAATGTATACTTGTCTATATACCCTACCGAATATCAAATATCAGCCTTTTAAACCAGGCAGACCTAGTATTGTGGGAATTGGAGGCCCTACTAAAAGAATCTCTGAACTACTTGACATTTCTTATGCTCCTATGTTTCTAACCTTCCATCATACATTGTGATACAACACACATTTTGAATTTACTTGGTAAAATGTGAGCCAGGTATGATGTTGGTTACCATGGATGTTGTATCTCTGTATACAAATATTACACATTAGGTTGGTATTCCTGCTCTTAGATATTATTTGAACATAAGACCTCTTGAGCTGTTTGATCACATGGGAATGTTACAAGCAATAGCCAAATTGATACTTGAAAATAATGTATTTCTGTTTAATGGAGAATGCTATGGGCTCCAGGTTTGCCCTACCTTGCGCCAACTTGTTTATGGGGTGGTTTGAGGCATTTCATATTTGGGGCTTGGGTGGTACTAACTGGATTAATAATATCCACTATTGGGGTATATCTATTGATGACACATATTGATATGGGCTGGTGATATTATTGAGCTGAGACAGTTTGTATATATAAATTCAAATACCTTGAATATGTCCTTTACATTTTTATACAACTATGAACGTATAGTGTTACTGGGTGTAGAACTGTATATACAGGATGATTGAATAAATAGTATCTAACCCTGATACCAACTCGTTGTATCTATGTGTGTCTCTCTTTTTGTTTCTCCTTTTTACTTCCACAGGTACAAACTTAGAGGAAACCATCCTCTTATATTTGCCGCACCTTAGCGCGTGCATCACTTAGGAGCATTTACACACTTTGTAAATCCCTATTAAATCACCACCCACACATAGGTCCTGATGAAAGCCAGAATTAACACGAGGCCTGGCTGAAACCAGTTGACCACACTGGATGTGGGAGCCCATAGTCACCTCCAAACACACCCGAAGCCTTACTTTTAACACTGCCAAGGTCCCATGATTAAATTACTCTTCTGGACTTTGGGACCCTTAGGACAGTTTTCAAATCAACACCCTCAACACCATCACTGCACACTCACCTAACAAAATCCGCTCCGCTGTAAATAGGCATTGCAGCACACCCGAGGCACACTCAGTGCCCTGGGTGGGGCCCAATGATGAAGCATGCCACCAACTAGGTTGATGGGTGAGGGCCTTCATAAAAAACAAAGCTGTTTTTTCTGACACACATTACATGAGTTCTACGTAATAGCTAGCTCCTTTTGATTATCTCTATATTTCCAAGGGGAAGTGAACTAGACTATTTCCTGTTCCTCACTCTCCTTTTGATATCAATCAAATATACCATAATAGCACATGCAAACAAATATGAGGTCTATAATGTATACACAAGCTTCATATTCCATGGTATTGACCACAATAACAGTGGTATCAGAGATGGTACCGAAGAATTGTTACTGAGACAATGTGAGGCTAGATGGATTATGCAACTGAAATAAGAAGAAATTGGACTCACTGTTTTTGTCTGTAACCAATAGGCGGAAATAGTTAAAATTGAGAGCTTTCCGAGGAACATTTCAGATCCTAATTCTCTCGAAGCTGAATTTCCATTGATTGATGTTACCAGAGTTCAGAGACCTTGGACCTTTGAGAGGAAACTTCTGTATGATCAACCATATTGTGATCAAATTGCTAAGTGGATTGCAGAATTCGGTGATATAAATAGAGGCACAGCCTCTGAAACTATAGTCTGGGATACCTTTAAACAGGGGTTCGAGGGGAAACCTTAGGCTTTTCTATTTCCTGACAGAAAGCACTTGACTACAGGAGGAAATTCAAAAGTGGTTTGAGTAGCTAAGAATCTGCTGAATTTGAATTTATGGGGAGCGTATTTGAGGGACAAAATATTGACGATTTTCAACAGGCAATTGCAAACACTAAATCTAAAATACATCCATATTTTGGATTGGAGGTTGCAGCCAAATATTTACAGTATAGGTCTGAACTATATGAACTGAGAGAAAGTTTTGGGCGAGTGTTGGCAAAACGCCTGGGATAACAAGAGGTGACCAATCAATTCTGTAAGATTAGAGATCATCCAGATCTACTCTCTGGTAGAAGTACTGAATGCATTTTAAAACTATTGCACACAGCTGTATACTGAGGGAGTGACCTCACCAGGGTTAAAATCTCCGGAAGATTTCTTTATAGATCTAGAAATTATGGAGGTTACACATGTACAAAATGAAATCCTTGCAGCTCTGATCACCTGGGAAGAACTGGAGGTTGCCTTAACTTCTCTTGCCCTAGGCAAAGCCAACGGCCCCAAAGGCATTTCCCTAGAGTTTTATAGAGCATTCTTGCAGTCTTTGCGGCAATATATGCTGCAAATATTCCAGCTGGCCCAAAAATAGTCATATATTTTTTTTTTTTAAATGAAGCCTGACCTGACTCCAGAATCATATAGACCCCTATCACTTAAAAAATGGTGTTAGCAAGATATATTCTAAAACATTTGCAATCAGGTTAGGTAAGGTCATCACCCCTCTGGTTTTAATCCATCAACATGGGTTTTTCCCCGGCAGGGACACAGCAGATCATGTACGCTGGGTCATAGTCCTTCTTGAATGGGCTCAGGCCATGAAATCCAGCTGGGAGTAATCCTGTTTTAAGCTAAGAAAGTATTTGACAGTGTCTCTTGGGGCTTTCGGTGGTCTATCCTGCATGTGGAAGGGAATATGTGAATAATTTATTTAGGCAATCAAGGCATTATACCTGTCATTGAAAGCTATGATTCGCATCTCAGGGCAGGAATAAAATCTGTTTGACATCAGCAGAGGCAATAGGCAAAAGTGTCCATGCTCTCCTCTGCTCTTTGTGCTCTATATTCTAAAAAAGCTAAACCAGATATTAATATCAAGGCTACGAGGGTCAATGATATCGACTTTAGAGCACTGGCGTATGCGACCGACAACACCGTACTTACCGCTGATGTTGTCTCTGCACTTCCAGAGGTGGAGATTCTAGCCAAACATTTTTATTATCCTCTCAGGATATAAATTAACTATGGAGAAAACTCATAGTCGTTGCTCAGGGGATATGCAATCAAAAGGCCTCTCTGTTGTTCAAGAGGCAGCCGATTTGGGGGCCAAATCACAGCTGCTGTAGACAAAATTCATGATTTAAATATCACCCCAATAATAGACAATGTAAGCAAAAAATTGGAGAGGCTAGACCACCTGCATCTTTCTTTATTTGGTCGAAGTAATGTTATCAAATTGTCGGTCCTCCCAAAACTCTTAAAAGTTTTTAGTACTGTCTCTTTAGAAGTTTCCTCGTCTGGCTTAGCAAGGATAGATAGGATATGTTATAGATTCCTATGGGGGTATCATAGACAGCGGGAGTTGGGCTTTTGCCAGCTTTCTCTTTTGCCATTGGGCATCTATTTTACATCACCTGGGTATTCTACTAGTGGGGGATAAGGCTGACATTCCAGTGGTCAAACAGACTATATAAGAACTAGGGTTGGGGAGTGGAGCCATGGGTTGTTTGGTAAGGATACTTGAACCCAGCTATTGAAAAAAGACTACATTTAAAATACTGAAAGCGGCTTATAGAATATGGAGACAGGTACAGCGGAAACTGAATATTCCAAAATTAAATGCATATACTTCACTCTCCACTCCAGGTATCTTCCCACCAAATTTTCAGGACCAAGTCACCTTTAGATGGAAAGAAATGGGAATGGTAATTTGGTCGACCCGTGTAGGGAAGGCCAGCTCTTGTCATTTATAAACCTACAGGAATAGTTTGGAGTAGATAAACAAGATTTTAAAAAATATTTGCAGTTTCGTCGGGGGAATTGGGAATAGGGTAGCTTTGATATTAGAAAAGATACCATTGGCGGAGACAGTAAGAAGTAAGTCCCGGATTGGGGAAATTTACCAAATTTTGATTCAAGCTTCCCCAGATGACATTGATGTTTGGAAGGGAAGCAATTCATACTGAGGATTCATTGGAATTGCCGATCCAGGTGTTGATCCCTGGAAGTCTAAGAAACCAATATTTTATGTCTGTTTTTGATCTCTATTACACCCCAGCAAAGATATCTAAATGGGGTGGAATGAGGGGAGGGAAATGTAACAGATGTGATTTACAAACTGCTGACACCCTACATATGTTCTACTCTTGCCCTAAAGTGGATGTTTTTTTGCAGGACCTTGAGGTTTTTGTAACTATGGTTTTAGGGTTCTCTGTGCCAATTTCCCCAGCTCGTTTAATCTTGGGGTAATTAGATAGCACAGAGACAAATAAAAGAGTGAGGTCAGTGATAGGGTTTGCGTTCATTGCAATGGCCATTGCCCATTTATGTATTACCTCTCAATGGCTAAGCACTGACCCTCCTACTTTCTCCAACTGGCGGTCTAGAATACTGACTAGCTACAATATAGACTCTTCAGTATACAAGTTAAGAGAACAAAAAAAGGAGCTAGGGCAGAGAATTTGGGCTATAATTGCAAGACTGGTAAATCAATAATGGTCAGCAAAAACACATTTTTAACGCCTATTCTCCACTCCTTTTGGGGTTCGGTACTTTTGAGTAATCAGGCAAGGAGGCAGGTAGGGTCTACGTAACTCTGTCTTTTATCCTGCTGTGCTTGTCTGTTTATTATGGTTATCAGTGAATTTTACAATTGATCATTCTATTTATTGTATTTGCACTTTCCCTCTGTAGGTAATAGCCTACGAGTCGATATGAGCTGCTATTCCTTGTAAATATAGAATGAATTGAAAAGCTAAACACTTAATAGACATACATGTTATCTCTCTCCTCCTCCTTTATCTAATGTATAATGTATTATGTGAAGAAATGTCATGACATGATGCAATAATTTTTTTTAATTCTTGAAAATTGAAACCAATGAACATAAAAAAAGAAATTGGTTGAAATATGGACAATGAACTACAATGTTCTCTTGGTACAGTCTTGGCCTCCCATCTCGGATCTCAGCCTTTTTGTTTGATGTCACTGTAACTGGTAGTCCCCCCCTCTGATGGGGTAGCAATGGATTTCGTTCTTTGCTGTGAGTTATGTTTTTTGTTTGGCTATGCCATAACCTACCTTGCTTGAAATTCCTCATGCTGCTATTGTTTCCATTCTTTTGGACTTTTTCACTGGCTGTAAGTTAATGTTGCTGCTTTTGTGTTCACTGTTGCCTGTTTTAGGTTGCTACTGTGAGTGGCACCTTTTTTGGGTCTCTGTTCCTCTACGCATCCTAGTTGTGCCTATAGCCTCCTGAGTTTATTGTGTTTGGTTGCTTGCTTTGCCACTAGCTCTTTGGACATTGTTGATCTTCTGGTTTCAGTCCATTCTCCATTGTTTCTGAACTTTGCCCTGTGTGGCTGACTATGTTGGGGCTGATGGTTTTTGGTAAGGCCTACATTGGTATCCACGTGATGTAGGAACTCTGACCAGGAGGTTCTGAAGAGTTAATGCATTGGTAACTCTAAAGCTATCTTACTACTCCAATTATGCTTACTCATCTCAGACTTTATGACCCTCCTCCCCTCCCTTCTGCGTTCTCAAGCTGGATTGTGAGCTTTTGATAGACAACTCACAAGGTTTACTAGTTGAAGTGGTACATTATGGCAACAACTCTACGGAAGGTACTTTGGGGCATGTTTACAAGGCCCTTGCGCCACTTTTTTGTCACTTTTCCCATGTTAAAAATGGCGCAAAAGTGGCACAAGGGCCTTGCAAATAAGCCCCCTTATGTTTTTCTTTTAGCAAGGCAGAGAGGTGCCTGTCTCACAGGTGTGGACTGGGACTAGTAAGTTGATTCATCAAGTTTAGACCCTGATCTTTTCCTCTTAAATACAAAAACGAGATCCCTCTCTAGTGAATGTTTGCTTGTCTCGAAAGGCAAATGTGATGGACATGAACATTATGAATTATAAATGAAGAGGAAATGTGATATTATGTGAGGTACACAAAACCTGTAAAAGTGATTGACATTCAGGTTTGCATTAGTCAAATCACTGCCATTAAGCCATCAAGAAGAAACTATATCTATTGAGGCTGAACTCGCACAATTCAGTGGGTCATTCAAACAGCCATGAACTGACAAAATAAAGCTCTTTGGATCCTAGCAAGAACCGACAACCCAACTTGAAGTGGCTACAATGATGCCTACATCAGATATAGTCTTGCTTGCCAATCGCATTATTGCCTTTGTGGGGGGGCTGATGGGAAACACGTTCATCCTAGGCGTGAATGTCATTGCTTGGGTCCGGGAGAACAGTCCTCTCAGCTGCTGTGACCTCATCATCTCCAGCCTTGCACTTTCCAACCTAGGTCAACTGGGAATTTGCTTCTTTTCTACGAGTGCCGTCCAGTGGATTCAGGAATCGATGTTTGTTATTCAGTTTTTCCTTCGCTCCTGCAGCCTCTCGTGTTCCACATGGTTCTGCCTGTACATCTGTGCAAAGATTGTGACCTTCACACAACCGCTCTTGCTTCGAGTTGTCACAAGGTTCCAGGAAAATGTGCCCTGGTTACTTCTCGGTTCACAGCTGGTTTCCTTGGCTGCATGCATTCCTATCGCCCTCAGAAAGGAAGACAGTCTATTTGCAAATGGTCTGGCTAATAGTTCAAAACCTACTGATACGGATGCCTCTGGCAATGGTTCTCTGACCGATGTCCGTTCTCATTGGGGATTTTCGAGAGAGAAATTTCCATATTTCATCATTATATCAATCATTTTTGCAATATTCGCCTCCTCAGCGGTAACAATCCTCATCACGCTCTGCAGACACATGAAGCGGATGAGACAGAATGCAGACAGCTTCAGGAGCCCAAGCCTGGATGCCCACCTGGGTGCAGTGAAAACAGTCACCTCCCTTCTCAGCCTCTATTCTCTCTTTTATTTAACTCAGACCATAAGACTTTTTCTGGCAAATGCTTCAAGTGGATATCCCTTGCGGGTAGCATGTGTCCTTCTGATGGATCACATCCCAGTCCTGAATGGAATCCTTTTACTTTTGCAAATTTCTAAATTCAAGAGGATATTGTGTAGGATTTTTTCACTCGCATCTTGTAAGAAAAGAGGTACTTGAAGTTACTGTTGTAGTCTGTACAGCACATAATTATTACTATTAGAAGTGTGATTGGCTGAAGTAGTAAATATGACCAGAGGGACCCCATAGATATTGAAAAAGCCTTCTACAGCTGTTATGAGTTTCACACTGAAAACTTCCTTAAACCAACTTCTATTTTCATGCATTTCCAATGACATTACTGGATACCAAACGAAGATCAATGTCAGAATATTGTCATGATGCATTTGACTTAGTGATATGTCTTGGAGATGGGAGTCCTGTAGACAGTTGTTACAGTGCTACTTTAGTGGGTGACACAATGAGTGCGGCAGTCTACTGGTAGTATTTAATTTGCAGGCCAGGGGTGTATGTTGTATGCACCTATTGTAACAAATATGCTGACTGCAGTCCATCCTCATCTTTAAATAGGAAAGTGCAGTCTGCATAGTTCCTGTTTAAAATGGTTAAATTTGCACTTTTTGCAAACAGTTGACTCTGTGTCACGTTCAAGAAAAGGAGACAATTAGTGTAACTTGGTGGAACTATCGTGTATTGTGAGAATACTGCTGTTAATCATAGTAATTAAAAAGAAAAGCTTGCTGCATCCATAAAAGATATGTTTCCTTTAAAAAGAGTGCTGTATTCATAGAGATAATATGCAAAATTTTGAAAAGCACCAAGCATTGTCGTCATTCTTGACATCTCAAGACTTCTCATAATACCTATTTAGTGTGATTATCTCATCAACCGATGACTGTCTCTGGGGTGAAAAATGTCTTTCTTGATTTCAAAATATGTATATATTACAAACCTGGCATTTTATCTATAGTTCACTGGTTCTCTTTTCCCTCTGAAAATCACACTAATAATTTCTCTTATTGATCAATTTACTTTTTGTTTTTCAAGTAAACCACTACCAAAATGTTCTCTATATTTTTGCTACTGCTCAATGTAAACAGTTTGGGTCTGATTACATGTCAGGCCACAGTGTGAGGGCTCTGGTCAATGGGGGCTGCTCTTTATCAGGCCTGGTGAAGCCGGTCACAAAGATTGCCAGCCTTGCTCAGGTGCTGCTCAGGATTTATTCTAAAAATAGCCATTGATTGGGTGCTGTTCAGCACTAAGTCCATGCAAGCTTTCGATTGGCTGTTTCTCAGCATCGATTCTGGTGAAGTCGACGATGAAGGGTGTCCGTGTGGATGCGTGGTGTTGATTCCAGTGAAACTTTCTGTTAGGACACTCAACCAGAGGAGACGCGCGAGCGCGTCAACCATGATGGCCACCGCCACCGGAGCTCCGTGAACACTACGGCCCGTAATTCCTTTTTGACGATGATTCTGTGTCACAAAGTCGGCGAAAATACCGGCACTTGCCTCCTCATACTATTTCTTACCTGTGGAGTCTTTTTTAGACGGAAGTGCTTTTGCTGGCTCCATGGTTCCTGCTCCCAGCTTCACTTGCAGGTATTGCCGGCTTTGAGTGCCTGGGGGCGGAGTAATCTCTATGACACAGCCTGGCTTGGGCCTAGCCATGCCTACAGTCCAATTTAGCTGCTGCACCTGTGGTTTTTAAGTGATTTTTGACGTTTTTGTCCCTATTTACGTCATTTACGTCATTTCTCTCACATTTTGAGGTGGATTTTCTTCATTTTATTATTCCTACATATTAGTGAATATTTTTTCACCTCAGAATGGATTCTAAAAATTCAACTACTAATAAAAGGTAGCAGCAGGTTTCTCCTCTTCCAACCAAATCTAAGGTGGTAGAATCCTCAGAACCTTCTCCTGCGCTAATTTTGGAGGAAATTAAAGCGTTACGTCTGAATACTGACACTATTGCCTCAGAAGTCAAAAATGTTCGGAAAGATATGGCTTCTATTTCAATAAAGGTTTCTGATAATGCCATTAAAATTCAAGACAACAAACACAAGCTGGACGCTTTCACACCTTTAATGGCCAAAATTGTTCCAATGCATACTCAACTGCTGGACATGGAAAATCGCAATAGGCAATATAATCTTCGTATTTTTAATTTGCCTGAATATGTTGAAGGGACCAAGTGTCGACTATATTTAGAATCTCTTCTACCTGGCCTTTTGAATATTAAGTTCTCAGAAAAATTTGAGATTGACAAAGCCCACAGAGTCCCGTCACACCGTAATCCTCGACATACTAAGCCAAGGCAAATGATATTCAAGGTGCTGCGTCATCATCATTTAGTTCTCATTCGAAAAGCTGTGAGTGAAATTCCATCGTTGTTGGTGAATGGAACCAAAATCTTTATTCACCAGGATTTTGCTAAAGAAACTGTGGCTATTCATAAAGAGTTTTCTTCCCTTCGTCCGCAGCTGAGGAGCCTTGGTTTCAAATATGGACTTTTTGATCCTTCTACCATGCGTTTATGGAAAGACAATGTCTCCAAATCTGGTAAATAAAATATTACCCTGGCTGAATTTCTAGGCATTAACAAAGTATCATGCATCAAATGAGAGACAGGATCCGTGGTGTCCAAGTTAAAATGGGCTTTATTCCAATAACTCGAGTCAAAGGGAGAATATGTTCCATCACCTCTGAGGTTCAGGAAGAGTAATCTAACATTTAATAACAATGAACAGAATATATACATTTTACTCCTTGTACATAGGGAGGAGCGCTCCAGGCAGAGCAAGAAAGAAAAAGATAAGAGCATGTGGGCGTACACTTGATGAGTCATAGGTAGATGATAGGTAGATGTCATAGGTGGGTGGGTACTTAGGGGAGGAGTTTGCATGACCAGCTGGAACTCTGCCCTAATTGTGCAACTTGAGCATGGCGTGCAATTGACGTGTAACTGGGAGGAGAGCTGACTTTCGGCCTAGCAGAGACATCTCTTGTGTCAGGGTGAAAAGCACATCTTGTACAATCTGATATGATAGGGGATGTATTGTCTGAAGCAAAAGGTTGTTCACCACTAAGAATCAGAAAAGCATATATTTCTCCGTTCATTGCATGGGGGCTGAGACAGAGAGCTAGGCCTTATCTGTCGCGGACGGGTTCTGTTTACATTTCCTCACCGGGCAGGGATGCCACTCTGTACAGCAAAACAGATAACTGTTATTCATAACACTGTCTTGGCAGGCTTCTTGCTGACATGACTGCAGTTTTCAATGACAATGTTTCAGTAAGTGGTTTCAGGCTCCAACCACAAAAAAAAAGGGCTCAGTACGATATTTATTTAAAAGTGCACAATGCAAAATGCAAAATACATGGGCCTTTATTTTAGCTTAACGTTTGGGAGACTTTGATGACTTGACTTGCAGGACATGTTTGCAGAGGCCTAGTGATTCAGGCCACTACGAGAAATATGCATGGGTGACATGCACATGAATGTAACATAGGGTGTATGTAGTGGACATTTTTTGGTCAGGCAAAATATAATTTTCCTCATTCCCTCCTTGTCACCTACATAACCCTTCAGGATACATCTATATTCATGAGACCGTATAGCTGATCATACAGAATCATTTCTTCATCTTTATCCTTTGTACATATGGATGGGGAACGCAAACAGTGGCACAAAGGCTGCAAATCGCCAGGCCACACTGCAGACAGAGATAGTATCATGGCAAACTGCTCACATGCAGTCACATTCACTACTGCTTCAAGGGTTCTTGTTAATTTGCGCATCAGTTTACTATTTTGGACGGGGCCAACAAAGAAAAAGAAACCTTTGTTGAAATCTGTATATTGCTCCCACGCTGTTTCTGTCTGCTATATAACAAGTTCCACCCCAGTCTAAGGGCAGATGTACATAAGCTGTCTGACCGCAAATGAAATAGGTATGGCGTAACGTTTTGAAAGGAGAAAGTCCTTCTGAGAGTGAAGTTCCCTGTAAATAGCTCCTCGTAAATATGGATTATGAAGAGCATGTCATAATTATACCTTGTTGAGTTTCTTGTAAATATGGCTTGTGAATAGCGCCATGTGGTCATGGTTTGTGCAGAGTATGTCGTCATTATGTTAGGCAGGAGAGAGCTGGATCTCTTTCAAGTGCTCGGAGAAAATGTTTTGAAGATTTTCGTTTTAACATGCTGCTTAACAAGGTGTTAAGGGATTCTGGCGTTGTTTGGCGTTTTCAGGGGGCGTGTTTTTGAGCGGGAATTCGTACCCGTTCCAGTGGAGGGATTCGGCTGCTTTTTGGTGAGGATGTAGGGCATCACTTGGAATACTATGATGCCAAATTTGAAAAGGATCTGAGCTGTGGAAGTGGAGAAAAAAGCATGTCTTGTGCGGAGGTGCGATTTGCCATGTTATCCAATGGGCGTGTTTTCCTAAAAATCTTTTTTTTTTTTTTAGAATCTATTTCGGCAGAACTCCCTTTGTTTTCTGATAAGGGGGTAGTTGGCCACATACCAAGCACTCAGTTGCATTGCTGGTCTGGCTGGTCACGTATGCATACTGGATGAATGTATATGTGAGGAAATGAAAAAGAAAACATGTAGCAATAAACTAACACCGATTATAACAATGCACAGAATAAAAATAATGATCAAGGTAACAATCCATCTGCTGCGTAATGTCTTGCAGTGTTTTTCCTTTTTATCTCTCATCTTTTTATCTCTCATCTTGCTATTCTCATATGTGATCTTATACATGTCAGAAACTGGTCTAACCGATTCACCACCGGGTGGGCTTAAACAATTAAACTACGTCTGACTTACTAGATCTTAGTTTGGACCTATACTCTTGCTGAGGGGTCTTTTCAAGAAAAGGCGGCACAAAGTCTGTTGTGTCATTAAAGTCAATGTTCTTTTCGAATGTTCCACATTGTCCAAAATAGCGCTTAACGTGATGGGCATGGATCCAGCCCTTGCGTCCCTCCACTTTCAGTGCGGTCCTCGTGGTAAGAAGCACC
The DNA here is from genome assembly GCF_964261635.1 of Lissotriton helveticus. Taxonomy (NCBI): domain Eukaryota; kingdom Metazoa; phylum Chordata; class Amphibia; order Caudata; family Salamandridae; genus Lissotriton; species Lissotriton helveticus. The sequence goes on along the minus strand of NC_136068.1, from coordinate 1,889,972,026 downwards.
AATTTCGGGGTCTTCCAGCGCGGCTCAAGGGGGCTTGATCGGTCAAAATTCAGGATGCACACAAAGTCCCCTGGGACTATGGCGTGTTCCTTGACCTGGGTGTTGTCAGGGAAGGCCGCAGCAACCTGTGAACGACAAGAGAGTAGTGCAGACATCAAGGAAGCCAGGTAATCTGTCAGCATGTTACTGTCAACATCAGTTATCTTTCTGGGCATAGGCGTACCCCACATATTTGGCGGTCTACCGAAAACCACTTCATACGGAGATAGGCCTGTTCTGGAATGTGCTACCATACGCATGTAAAAGAGGGCAACCGGCAGGGCTACCATCCAATCCACGCCTTTCTCTGCACAGACCTTTGCTAATTTTGTCTTGAGGGTTTGATTATGTCTCTCTACAAGGCCTGCTGCTTCTGGGTGTCTGACACAATGGAACGTCCATGTATAACCTAACAGAAGGGACACTTGTTTCATTAATTCAGAGGAGAATGGCTGGCCGTTATCTGAATAGATCACCCGAGGTAATCCATACCTGGGGAAGTACTCGCGCACTAACTGTCTGGCTGTTGTTACAGCAGTATAATCTGGAACTGGATAAGCTTCTGTCCATCTAGATAGTGCACACACTACCACCAAGACATACTTGTAACCTCTACATCTGTCCATTTGGATATAATCCATCTGGAGAACCCCAAAAGGGTGGTCAGGAGGATGAAATCCGCCTTGTTCCACCGGGATGCCTTTACCTGGATTGAACTGACAACAGATCATACATGTTCGTACTTTCTGCTTCGCTGCGGCATGCAGGTGTTTGTTAAACCAGATATTCTGTAAGCTGTCTAACATTGATTTTTCTCCTAAGTGTGCTGGACTATGGGCTCTGTTAATGATTACTTGTACCATGGAATCTGGGAGAAACCATGTGCCTTTTCCCTTAGTCATCCAACCTTGGTCAGTCTGGACCCCTCCTTGTTCAGTCCATTTCTTTATCTCATCTGCAGTGGCATGTGTCTGTATGTCGAGTACGTCTTGAGTGGGATCCCTGACTGTCATACTTGTTGTCAGTAATGGTACCTCTGTCTTTGTCGTGTCTGTTGGTGTCTGGGCTGTAAGTTTGGCTGTTCGATCTGCCAGGTCATTACCCTGGGAAATGGTGTCTGTAACTTTGGTGTGAGCTTTGCACTTCAGGATAGAAATGGCTGTAGGTAAATGTATGGCTTCTAACAGGGCTTGAATAAGCGTACCATGCTGGATCTTGGTCCCATGGGAGGTCAAAAAACCTCTCTCCCTCCATAGTACCCCGAAATCATGAACAACGCCAAAGGCATATTGTGAATCAGTATAAATGTTTACTTTCAAGTGCTTAGCTCTGCTGCTTGTGCTGACAATGTGTCTATTTTCTGTGTCTCTATGACTTCTTTATCAGTGGTCACAGCATAGGCTGCTACTAACTCTCCTGCACTTGTTCTCATGCATGATCCATCTACATAGAGCGTTAAGTCTGGGTCTAGAAGTGCAATATCTGTCAGGTCTTGTCTTGGCTTTGTCACTATATTCATTAGTTCCACACAGTCATGTGATGGTGCATGTACTGTACTTGAGGGCAAAAGTGTTGCAGGATTCAGAATATTACAACGTCTGATCTCTATGTGTGGTTGAAATAATGTCAGTTCACATCCTGTCAGTCTTGCTACAGTCAAGTGTTGTGTTTGTGTTCTGTTTAAGAGTACCTCCACTGCATGTGGAACCTGTACTGTCAGAGGGTGACCCAGCACTATGGAGTCACTTTGTCTTATGGCTAGGGCTGTTGCTGCAACTGATTTCAGGCATGCAGGCAGAGCCTGGGCCACTGGATCCAGAGTACTGGAAAAATAGGCACACGGCTTGTGTTTTCCTGCTTGATCTTGTGTGAGAACAGATAACGCTGTTCCTTCTCTTTCAGTTACGAAAAGCATAAAAGGTTTGCTGTAACATGGAGTCGCTAACACTGGCGCTTGACATAAAGCTCTTTTTAATTCCTCGAATGCCAAGGTGTGTTCTTGTGTCCAAGGGAGGACAGTCCCCCCTGCCTCCTGTGTAGTTAACTGTATGAGTGGTTTGGCTAGAAAGGCATACTGGGGAATCCATTGCCTACAGTATGAAGTGAGGCCAATAAAGGCACGTACTTCCTTTTGTGTCTTGGGCTGTGAAAGGTTAGCAATGAGCTGTGTACGTGCTTGTGTTAGCTGTCTCCCCTCTTTGGAAAGCAAGTGTCCTAGGTACACTACTTGCTTTTCACAGAATCGCAGCTTGGAAGGGGACACCTTGTGCCCCTTGTCAGCCAGAAAATGTAAGACTGTCAGTGATGCATTTTCACATTCTTTTTCTGAACGTGCAGTAATCAGGATATCGTCCACATACTGTAGTAACGCAGTGTTGGTAGGCATGTGAACACTGTCTAGCTGTCTCTTCAGAGCCTGACTGTAAATACTAGGGCTTTCTGTAAAACCTTGAGGAGCTCTTGTAAAGACAAAGCTACGACCTTTTAATGAAAATCCAAACAGGTACTGGCTGTCTGGGTGAATGGGAACACTAAAGAAAGCGTTCTTCAAGTCGATAACAGTAAAGTAAGTAGCCTCTGAATCAATAGCAGTCAACAATGAAGAAATGTCTGGCACCACTGGATATTGCGGTACTACACATTTGTTCAATTCTCGCAGGTCAATAATCAATCGGTACACTGGCAGTACACTAGGATCAGATCTTTTAAGGATAGGAATGACAGGCGAGTTACATACATTTGAGACTGTCTCTACCACTACCCCCCGTGCAATAAATTCGTCAACTATTTTCAGTAATGCTGTTTCGGCGTCAGGTGGTAACTTGTATTGTCTAATACGTGGAAGTACTACTCCTGCTTTGAGTGTGACATGGTGAGGCGTAATGTCCATGTAACCTACGTCAGTCGGTCCTTGTGCCCACAGGATCTGTGGCACGTTCTTGAGTCTGTGTTCAAAATCAGTCAGTACATAATGTCCCTTAAAATCACGTAAGAACAGGCGTACTCCTTCTGGAGAACAGCAGATAACTGCTCCTAGATCTTTTAATGTCTTCATACCAAGTAAGTTTTCTGGACATGACTTAGTAAGTAGCAAGTCAGTGGTACGTGACAGTGGACCAACCCCTAGGGAAACTGGTTTTGATACTTCATTAACAATAGGCTTTCCTGAAAATCCCAGGGAAACATTCTGTGAGCCCGAGAGAGGTGCCCCTGGAACCTCGTCATGACTGATGGTAGTTCTGCTCGCCCCTGTGTCAATGAGAAACTTTCGATCCTGACCTAGAACACGACTATGTACATATGGACCCTCTTGATCTACAGGAACCTCAATAAGGGGCAAGCCTACTTCCCTCTCGAGGCTGTTTCATGAGAACTGTTGATACTCTGGATAGTCAGACTGTGTGTACTGATACATTTGTGGTGTGGCATTAACAGGCGGTGGTGGAGGATAATTTGCTACTGTCTGTTGCGTGTTCTGTTGCGTGTTATTCTGTCTAGGAGTGTACTGTCTCTCCTTTGTCTTGCCTGTAGCTATATTGTGTTTCAGAACAGTGCAGTCCTTTACAAAGTGACCTGGTTGTTTGCAATAATTACAGTTCCCTTTGACAGGTGTCGTGTTATGTTTGTTTGAAGTCGCCGGTACCGTCTGGGCAACCAGCACCTTCATTTTTGTCTCTTTCATGCGTCTCTTTTTATGATCCTGCTCTTCTCTAATCCTATTCTGATGATACTGTAGCATCTGTAATATTTGTGAAGGGCTGTTTGCTTGCCAAGTACTCTCAACCTTCAGTACTCTATTCTTGATCTGGGGTAAGGAATTCTCTACTAATTTGCTCACAAAAAGATGTGGAAATGACTCGCTACCTGGCTTAAGGCCACTATTAATAGTAAAGCATTTCTCAAATCTAGAATAGAAATCACTAGTGTCCTCGTCTTGCTTTTGTTTACATGCTGAAATAGCATCCCAATCTTCCTTTTTAGTAATCAATAATCTTGGCAAAACTTGTATCAGGAATTCAGGTAGTTCTCTAGCTCTATCTCCAAGACCAACTCCTGGGAGCCTGCCCTTCTCTTCTGTTTCCAATGCATCCCAACTTAACTTTTTCTCACCCACTTCCCAGTCTTTTTCCTTAAGCTTTTCATAAATCCCTGCAGGTAACAGTACTTTTAATAGCTTCAGAATGTCAGCGTATGTATAATCTCCTATGCGGAGGATGTCTTTTAATTCACGGTGAAATCCCCCTGGGTCTTTATCATGACAAGGCAACATCTTTTTCATTTCAAGAATCTCTAATTTCGTTAAGGGGGTGTAAACATACACCCGTTTTAACTCATTGGCCGCATTCTTAACGGGATGAACCTCTCGTAGGGGGTTCTGTCTGTCTATGTGTACGTTATGTCTGTCATGGTGTACGACTGGAGGCATGTATGTAGTCAGAGAATCTATGTACTTATGTCGTTGATCCAGGATTACATTAATTAATTCAGTACCTAAACCTGTCCATCTATCTAGTAAAATGTCATCAAGTATTTTATGCAAGTGACCAGGATCAGAATGCTGACTTTTATACAACGTTATCAAGTGTTGAACCATGTAAATACCAGCCAAACGCTGTTCGTTCGGTGGAAGGCTTAAGAAAGTCTGAGCCACTATATCACTGCTATATATATTGGCATTGGACACCCACTGGGTGGCTGACCGGGCCAACTCTATTTCGTGTTGTGTGGGAGGTCTCTCATTCCCTATCCATTGTTTCAGTGCTTTCTCAGTAGCTTGGAATAGAGCTTCAAGGGAATACCTTTCTTTTATAGCTGGCCCCTGTTTACGGTAATCAAGGCACTTGGGTCTGTCAAACTGTCGCGCTTTTACTACATAATTAATCTTGTCTTTTGGTTCATCTACTTCTTCTGTTGATAACTCACCATTCTCCTCAGACTCTTTTCTGTGCCTTTCTATTATTTCCTTTCGTATTTTCTTGTACATGGCATCTATCTGTCCCTGTTTCTCATGTCTACCGGCATCTATGTGATCACTCCATTCTATCAATCCTGCTTTTACATGTCCGTCTCCTTCGTCTTGTTCCCTGATCAGGCAGTTAATAATAAAACGTAAGACATGATTCTTAACCCCTACTTTTCTCTGTGCCATGGCTTGTGCTATACTATCTGGTCCCTCCCCCGTTCTAATAAAACGATACATGCTATCTAGGTGATCTTTCATGTCTGGTAATGTCTCTAGATATGCAACAGCTTGTCTTAGTCTACGTGAAATCACGACCATTGAACCCTTTCCTGGTTCTGTATCATATACACAAAATGGAATGGCTGCATCTACAGTAGGCACCCCTCCCACTGCCCCGGGACCTACGTCATCTGTTACGGGCTGCTGCTGGAGTTGCTGGAGCTGATCTGCTGGTGGGGGTGGAGGAAAACCTGCATTAACGTAGTCCGGGAGGGAATCGTCTAGATACGAGGAAATGAATGCTTCAGATGCTGTCGGCTTTATTCTATGTACTCTATATGGTACAGGTGGTGGCGTTTGCGACCTTCTGGGTCTTTCTGAGGTGGTCACTTTAGCTAGTTCTTCTGACAGAACGGGATAAATACCATTAATAACGGCGTTTCTTTCCCTATCAGTCTGTTCTGTTTTGACACGTTCCCCCTCCTCCCGCAGTCCCTTTTCTCTGGCTTTTTCCCCAGCTTGTCTAGTTCTATCTGCTTTATTCAATTCTTTCTCTGTTCTCCTATGTGACTCTTTGCGCCACAATTCGATGGCATCTTTCTGAGAGGGTCTTGACTTCTTTTTCCATAGTGCTTCCTCCACCCTCATAATACATTCAGGATCCCATGTACCCGAGATTGGCCATCTATACTTTTCCTCCAGGTCCTTGGTGTAGTCTACCCATAAATCTAAAAACAAAATGGCGTCTAGCCCATGCTTATTATACATATAATGACCAGGTGTGTCTCTAGGCGGGATGTTAACTGGTTCTTCTAGTATACCTTTTCTGGTCCCTATCTGACGTAACTTTGAAAACAGTGGCATGTTTGAAACCAATATTCACAAAAATAGACTGAAACAATCAACAATCATTCACACACAAACAAATATTAAACACTAAAACAGTTACAACCTAAACTGATACAGAGAGCTAAACATGTACTTGAAAAACTTTATGCACTGAAATACAGTACAACCATACCGGTCTCAAAAATGAGACACGTCTTGACCGTTCCCACGTTTAACCGTGGGCCCGTCTCTACCGGTCTCACGTGAATGAGACACGTCTTGACCGCGCCCACGTTTACCATGGGCACGTCTTGAATCTTGATGCATTCCCCATAGTGGTACTCACCGGGAAGCAGAATCTTGAAACTTGAAGGCCTCGGACTTCTACGCATGCGCCTTGGAACAGGTGGACCTCTGGAGACCTCGGACCTTGCTCTCACACGGGCTGGGCTCTGGGTTGAAACAATCCGCATTCCTCACCGCCTCACATGGATGCCTGATCGCAGTCCGTCCTCCTCCTGGGCCTGAGGGAGTAGCGGGTAATCCCAATGGCGTGTACACTTTAAAGTCCGTCACGGCTGTGGAAGGGGGCAAAGACTAGACCTACAAACTCCGGCAAGTGGGGAAAGGGACATGGGACTATTCGGGCGCCAATTAATGTGGTAAATAAAATATTACCCTGGCTGAATTTCTGGCATTAACAAAGTATCATGCATCAAATGAGAGACAGGATCCGTGGTGTCCAAGTTAAAATGGGCTTTATTCCAATAACTCGAGTCAAAGGGAGAATATGTTCCATCACCTCTGAGGTTCAGGAAGAGTAATCTAACATTTAATAACAATGAACAGAATATATACATTTTACTCCTTGTACATAGGGAGGAGCGCTCCAGGCAGAGCAAGAAAGAAAAAGATAAGAGCATGTGGGCGTACACTTGATGAGTCATAGGTAGATGATAGGGAGATGTCATAGGTGGGTGGGTACTTAGGGGAGGAGTTTGCATGACCAGCTGGAACTCTGCCCTAATTGTGCAACTTGAGCATGGCGTGCAATTGACGTGTAACTGGGAGGAGAGCTGACTTTCGGCCTAGCAGAGACATCTCTTGTGTCAGGGCGAAAAGCACATCTTGTACAATCTGATATGATAGGGGATGTATTGTCTGAAGCAAAAGGTTGTTCACCACTAAGAATCAGAAAAGCATATATTTCTCTGTTCATTGCATGGGGGCTGAGACAGAGAGCTAAGCCTTATCTGTCGCGGACGGGTTCTGTTTACATTTCCTCACCGGGCAGGGATGCCACTCTGTACAGAAAAACAGATAACTGTTATTCATAACACTGTCTGGGCAGGCTTCTTGCTGACGTGACTGCAGTTTTCAATGACAATGTTTCAGTAAGTGGTTTCAGGCTCCAACCACAAAAAAAAAGGGCTCAGTACGATATTTATTTAAAAGTGCACAATGCAAAATGCAAAATACATGGGCCTTTATTTTAGCTTAACGTTTGGGAGACTTTGATGACTTGACTTGCAGGACATGTTTGCAGAGGCCTAGTGATTCAGGCCACTACGAGAAATATGCATGGGTGACATGCACATGAATGTAACATAGGGTGTATGTAGTGGACATTTTTTGGTCAGGCAAAATATCATTTTCCTCAAGAAGATCTTCGACTATTCCTTGAACAACAAGCTCCTCCATCCATGGATACTCAGGATCCTAATTCTTGAATTGGTCTCGTCTGACTTAATGTGTCACATCTCTGCATAATTTTATTCATGGGCTCCAACGGTTACTGGCCATGCTTGAGGAACGGGTGTGCGTTTCCTTCTCCTTATTCATGTTTCTTGTTTGTTCATTCTTCTCTCTTTTTTGTTTCTCCCTTTCCTATTTTCCGCATAGAGTTACTCTTTTAACTTGGCTATTTCTTCCTTCTTCCTGTTCTGATTCCTTTCTTTCCTTCCTCCTAAATCTTAATGGCTAACATCCATAATATTAAAGTTGTTTCTCTGAATGTAAAGGGCTTAAGACACCCAATAAAACGTACGAAAATTCTAGATTATTTAGGCAGTTGTAAAGCTGATATTTGTTTTGTTCAAGAAACACATGTTGAAGATAAAGTCTTACAGTACATGAACAAAAAATGGGTAGATTCTATTGTCTCCTCCCCTGCTAAAGGTAAGAAAAATGGGGTCGCTATTTTCTTTGCTAAAAGATTACATTGTCAAATTCTTAATAAGATTTCAGATTCTGAAGGGAGATATATTATAGTTAAAATCAAAATTCATGACTCTATTTTCTTTTTGTTTAATGGTTAAGGTCCTACAGCAGATGACCCTGTATTTTGGATTACAGTTACTACTGAAGTTTTAAAGTTGGGTAAAGTTCCTTTGATTCTTGGGGGAGATCTTAATGTTTTTGCTGACCCCTTGCTAGATAGATTATCTACCTTTAGATTTCGACCATCCAAGATTTTCCATGCCTTTAAAACTTTTCTTCATACCACCAAGTTAGCTGACATTTGGAGATTACACTATCCCACTGGTAAGGATTTTTCTTTTTTCTCCAATCCTCATAATTCTCATTCCATAAATGATTATTTTTTACTTTCCCCCTCTCTCATTCAATTTGCAAATAACCCTACCATTGGTACTATTGACATATCAGACCATGCCATGATTTCTTTTGTTTTAAATGTTTCGTCCTCTTTCGCTAAGCAATCTAGATGGCGTATGAATACTGACATTGTTCTTAATGACACTCATAAACCCAAATTGTTACAAACGATTCAGGATTATTTTATATTAAATCCGGAAGGCTCTACATCTGTAATTACTCGGTGGGATGCATTTAACTTTTATCAGAGGTTCTACAATTTCTATTATGGCACATGAGAATAAGAAATTTAATTCTAATATCAAATTTTTAGAGAAACAAATAGCTCATTTTGAAAGTTTATTTATTACTTCTAGTGATCCTCAATATAAACTTAAATTACAAAAACGTAGATATGAATTTAATGCTATTCTTAGTACCAGGGCTGGGATCCACGCTTTCTAAATCCAATGCTAGATTCCGCTTTAATTCCAATAGGTCTGGTAAGGTCCTCGCCAATTACTTGCGTATTAAAAGGGATAAAACGCATATTACATCCATTCAAGGTCCTCAAGGTAAAATTGCACTTTCCCACAACGATATTGTTCAGGAATTTTTACATTTTTACTCCACCTTATATAACAAACCAGATTTTTGTGACGATTCTATAATTGATGCTTTTTTAAATTCTGCTAATTTACCTCATATTTCTCCCTCTGATAGACTTGGGTTAGATTCACCAATTACTACTGATGAAATCCTGGCTGCCATTAAATTACTTCCAAAAAATAAATCTCCTGGTCCTGATGGCATTCCTGCCGAATTTTATAAAGAATTTCAAAATCATCTATTACCTTATTTGTCCCAGATTTTTTCTCACTTTTGTTCCTCAGGTACCATTTCGGGCTCTTTTTCAGAAGCCTTAATTGTTGTACTTCCCAGACATGATAAAGACCCTACCCTTGTCTCTAATTATCGACCCATTTCTCTGATTAATCAGGATTGCAAATTATATGCTAAAATTCTTGCAACTAGATTAGCTCCTGTCCTTCATTCTATTATCCACCCTGACCAATCTGGTTTTATGAAAAATAGATATTCTGCTAACAATACTAGAACGTTATTACATGTCATTGAACAAAGCTCCGCTCTCCTTGTCCCTGCTGGTGTTATGGCCTTAGATGCAGAAAAAGCCTTTGATAAAATCCATTGGCAGTTTTTATTTAAAACTTTATCATCTTTTAATTTTGGACCCTCCTTTATTCGTATGGTTTCCGCTTTATATTATGCTCCCACTGCTCGATTGTTTATTAACGGTCAAATTTCTAACCAATTTTCCCTTTTTAGGGGTACACATCAGGGTTGTCCCCTCTCCCCTCTTTTATTTTTATTAGGAATAGAACCATTTCTTAATTTCATTCGTAAGTGTGAAGATATTCAGGGTATCACTATCTAAGATGTTACTGTTAAAACGTTGGCTTATGCTGATGATGTATTAATATTTATTAGTAATCCTACTTCGTCTGTACCATTTTTGCTTGACATTATTTCCAAATATTCAGTTGTGTCAGGATATAAATTAAATGTTAGTAAAACTGAATTTTTCCCTTTAAATATGTTTTGCACTCCTGATATGGTGCCTTCACCGGATATTGTTTGGCAAAAAAACAAGTTGAAATATCTTGGTATATTATTTTCATCATCCTTGCAAACTACCTTACAATTCAATTGTGATTTTTTAATTGATTAAGTTAAGCAAAAAACTTCCAAATGGTCTTCCCTTCATCTGTCCTGGTGGGGGAGAATGGAATCTATAAAAAGGAATATTGCCCCGAAAATCTTTTATTCTCTTGCAATGATACCCACTCAATTTCCACTCAAATTTTATAAAGATATTGATATACTATTGTCGAAATTTCTTTGGAATAATAAACCTCCTCGGATTGCTTATAAAAAATTGAAGCTTCCTAAATGTCAAGTTGGTTTTGCCCTACCGGATTTTTATCTATACCACAAGGCTTTCATCCTAAAACAGAGATCGTTATGGTTTAATATTTCACCTATTATTAATCCTCCTATCCGGTTTCATATTGAAAAGTCCCTTACAAAGCCTTTTCCATTACCCTCCTTGTTAACTATGTCTCATACCTCCAAAGTTTTACATTCCTCGTCCATAATTAAATCATCAAGATTAATTTTTAATGACTTGGACTCTAATTTTGCATCTCCTTTACTTTCTACGGTGCATTTGTCGTTATGGCATAGCGCTTTAATAAAATTAAATAGAAATGTCTCTTTTTGTTCTTCTTGGATTGATAAGGGCATTTTTTATCTTAAGGATGTTTTCTTTGATGGTGCGTTTATTTCATTTGCCCAACTCCAATTAAAATTCAATTTACCTAAGTCTGATTTGTTAAAATATCAATTTTTGTGTAATTCCATTTTAGATCCTTCCCAACTGGTATTCCATCTATTTCCTCCGCTGATTTTTTAATTTATCTCCATACTGTGTCTGTATCTTCTAAAGCAATTTCTGTATTTTATAAAAAACTTACCTTTTCATTAGGCTCCAATGTTGATACAATCTCCAATTTTTGGAATACTGAACTTTCCATTTCCCTGTCAACTGATTCCTGGTCATTAATTTGGACTAATAGTATTTCTGGATGGTTACCAGTTTCACTTTATCAAACCAATGCTTACATTATGTTTGATTCTTTATGGACTCCGTTACAATTATTTCAAGCTAAACTATTACCATCAAACCTATGTTGGCACTGTAATTTACATCCTGGTTCTTTACGTCACATGTTATTTGATTGTCCTATTATTATGAAATTTTGGTCTAAAGTTTGGAATGTAATATTGAAAATGTTGCCTATTTCTGATTTACTTTGTTATAAATTGTTAATTTGTAAATCTGTTGTTTTGATTAATCCTCTTGATGATGCTAAAGCAAAATTATTTAATTTTTTGGTTTCGGCTGCGTTAAAATCAATTAATTTTTGTTGGAAGGATGCTACTTCTCTTTCAGTTCATGCTTGGTGGTCTTGGATTATCTTTACAAGAAGAGGTGCTCAGTTATCGTTACAAGGTGTTCATCATAATTCTATGCATTTTCAATCCTTTTGGTCTCCTATTGATTCATATTTAAAGTCATGATCCATGTTTTTTCACTGTTACTATTTTATTAACTAATTATTTTACGCTTTCTTAACTTATTATTGGTAACTCTATTTATTTAATCTTATTATGCTATGAATTGTATCTTTCCCATATCCTTTCTTCTTTCCCTTCCTTCCTTCCCTTCCTGTTTTAAGTTATCCTTTGGTCAATGATTGTATTTTGCATTGTAATCTTTATGAATGACTATTTATGATTGTTTTTATTTACTTGCATGAAATTTACTGATATAACTTGTACTTTTTTCTGTATGCATCTTTGTGTTTTTTCTCTGATGAAACTCAATAAAATAATTTTGAACACAGGACACTCAACCAGAGCCAAAGGTCCTGGATCCTGAGAGCAGCATTTGAGGGTCAAGGCTCACTCCCACAGAGGCCAGCAGAGGGGATCAGGTCAGGTCCAGCTGGTGAGTGTTATAATTGGTCTCCTTGTTCCAGTAATTAAGTGTACAATTTTAAATGCCCTTATTACCCGAAACCTGGTTCAACCTTATTCCCCCTGTTTCAACCTGGTCACTTTTTACTGCCAAGTTTTCAGTGTCGGTTGTTCTTGACAGTTTGACAGCCATTGTGCAACAGCTGTTGTGGCACCTGATGGCTGTCACTTCTTAATAATAAAAATGTTTACACGACTTGAAGCTTCTTAACAGTTTGGCGATGATCTGCTGGCAGAGGACAGCGGAGACAGCTTCTCCCCTGAACTAGCTGAAGCCACTCTAATCTGCTTCACACCGTTTTGTCACCTTCAGCATATTATCATTTCATGGCCCATGGAACAAAGGTGAGAAGCTGAGGGGTCGCGGCGGACATTCATTATCTTGGAAATCCAGCTGTAACAATATACTTTCTGGCTTTATTCAGCAATATTTGAGGAGCCGTCCTTTCTGCCACTTACACCCTACGCACCCATACAGCTTCATCAAAAGATCTCCGATAAAGGGACCCTTCGGGAGACCCATTGGGCATTACAGCACTGGCCCAACAAGGAGCACAGCTCAGTGATGAAGCATGGCATCCTTCGGGGTGTGTGTGGGCACTAAGATGAGGACACACTGTCTCCCACAGATAGAGTAGCACTATACTTTAGCATTTTCTCACTGTCTACTTCCAAACCTTTTTCCATAGGAACAGTGACTCCCTTATGGTATAAGACTAATTTTGGGAGCACAAGTCATTGGACCTTCGCAACTAGCTCCTTGTCTCCCCCCTCTTTTATGAATGGGACAGATTTATCAGAATGCGAAGGTAGAGCCAGATGAGTCTATCATCCGTGCCTTTGAAATAATTTTAGGCTCTGTCACTGATTTATTGACTGTCCCATCCCAGGAAGATCAGAAGGAGAGGGGTCCCAGATGGTTCAACCCAGACTACTCTTTTGCAGCCAGGAGGCTGAAACTAGCTCTTCATGCCTACCGAGGAAAGCTGTGCTAAGTAAAATCTGTAGAAAGAAGTACAAACTAGCAATTAGTAAATGCAGGGCTGCCTTGAAGGAAGAAGCTTGGGGCAACCTTATGGAAGCCTCAACCTATAAGTGTAGTTTGGATGCATAGTTTGGGTTTCCTCACCATTACTGCAATAGTTGATCTCACTGGGATAAATAAAGTATCATTTTGATATCAATGTGAACGCTGTTAGCCAAGGCATCTGTTCCCACATCATTATATTGTGCTTACACTGTGCTATGTGGTAAAAGTTATTAATGTGTTTAGACCTATATAATCTGGTAACTCTAAATATGCCTTCAAATGTAATACTGGCCTCTCGAATTATGTGATTCTACAGCTGCAGAGTATAACTGTTTATCTACTTAATCCGTGATCTGCTGCATTATTTGTGGATTTTAACAAAAAAATACTTTCTGGCTTTAACAGATCAAAAGTTAGTAAGAACGCATATGTCGCCGCTGCGTCACTTTTCAGTGATGCTGCAGAGGAGTGTACCATGCAACGTGTTACGCCCTATTTACAAAGTGACGCATCTAGGCAGATGTGTTAAGACCTGTGCAACATTATACCTGCCCAAGAAGAGTACCCCTGGGTGAACCTATATTACTTTATTATAAGAATCTATCAAAAAGATTTACAAAGTTGGATGCTATAGAAAAAGAGAAAGGCCTTTAGTTACTTTAAAGACATTATTTTATTGTTTTTCTTTATCATTTTTCTTTTTTTCAATTTTGCTGTTTATACATAAATACAATTTATTTAGTAACATGAAAACAAAATCATAGATAAAAAGCCTACAAAAGAATTTTTTATATAGATTTCATAAAGTGCAGTTGAAGCAAAACACCCCTAACAGTTTATCATATCCTATTACCATTCATTCTCTCATACATACCTCACATACCTCTACGTTCACTACTTTCTCTAAAAGAACAAATATAGACAGGCAAACAAAACTTTTACATAAAATTAACCCAAGAGTGTCTCAGGTGGACCACTGTAGATGTAAATAACAGGTTGGCAGATTTGTTGCACTTGTTTTGTTATTTTTTGTGCAGTTAAATTATTTGTTTCCTTTCCAACTCATCCACCTTGTCGATTTTAGCCCCCTTCCGAGGGGGGTTGCGACGTGGCTGGGCACTTGAGCAAGCAGTCTGCAGGGTTCGAAGGCATTACACATGGTGTCTTTACTTTGCCTCAACGTTAAAGGCCTTAACTCCCCGACAAAGAAGCTGGCGGTACTCTCATATCTTACAGACACAAAATGCGACATGTGCATGTGATCCCACAAGTCTGGCGGCGGATGCCCTCCCGATTGTTTGACTGTCAATACTTCTCCTCCGGTACTACCAAGAAAGCTAGAGTTGCCATTCTGCTCGCCACACAACTTGGAAGGGAGAGTGGAGGGTGTTTTCGTGGACATCCCGGGAGGGTAATGGCATTACACATACAGGTACAGGGCACCAGGTACACAATTGCCACTATTTATGGCCCCAACGAAAAACAGGAATTATTCCTCAGGGACACCCCGAGGCGATTGCTCCCTACTCCAGACAAGGAGATGGTGGTGGGGGGTGACTTCAATGTCACAATGGACTGTCAACGGGACAGATCACACTCTCAGACAAACCAGGACAGAGCTCTCACCATGGGCACTAAATGCTGGCTGGCCGAGATGGGTATAGTCAACATTTGGCGTCACACGCACCCCACGGAAACCGACAACACATTCTTTTCTGTGGTGCACCAAACATAAACATGAATCAACTATTTACTCACCACACCCAAGATAACAAGAGCCACACCAGTCGCAGATATAGGGGCAGCTGCTCTTTCCGATCACACCTCCATTAGTCTACATTTTCATCCCCACTACATTCATCAACCTCCCATCGCTGGCACCTCCACACAAAATGCTACAATAGGATCACTGACCTACTTCCTGGAACAAAATGATAAAGCTGACACAATAATTGCCACACTGTGTGAGACACTAAAGGTGGTTCTATGGGGCCATTTTATTGGCACCACAATGAGCTACAACAGGGAGAGGTGAGATGTGTGGTCAACTAGAAAGTCAGATGAAGGAATTGGAGACTCGAACGCCTGAACAGGATTTTTCACAGTTTAGTAGTAGTAATGTTGTGAAAATCCTAAAAAGACTTTCGGTATTCAAAGAAGGCATTTAGGAGTCCTAAAGTTAGGACTCCTAACTTCTGTGAATACCGAAATGAGTAAGTGCCTTCTGTGAATACCAAACCGAGTAGGTGCCTTTTGTGAATACCAAAATGATATTAAGTTTAGGATTTTGTCTTAAGCTAGTTCTATGAATCGGGCCCTATGTGAGCAAGGGACCCACGTCTGGGCATACCCTGCCAACTTAGGGCGAACAAAGCGATACCCACAGGGATGATGGACGGAGCGTTAGAGCAAATCAAACATTCATCCCCAGTCAACTGATCTGGGTTTAATCCATCATCATTCGTTAGCACACTCCACCACCCCAGTTCAGACATGGCTATATGCAAATCAGTCTGACCCTCTGCCTCATGTGAACAGTCCAGCCCGAACTGCCAAGCCATGTCTTCCCTGGACTGGAAACAAGCATCCTGAGACCGGTTTCGGGTTCATAACCCTCATCAGCCAGGCTATCTTGAATCCAGTGGCAGAGTGAGCAAGGGACCCATGTCTGGGCATACCCTGCCAACTTAGGGCGAACAAAGCGATATGCAGCTCCACAAGCTAATATCTGTGTAAATCACATACAGTCCCCCACCTTCCCCATGGAGCAAGGAACCAGGCAGGGCTGCCTCCTGTCCCACCTCCTATTTGCCCTCTACATGGAGCCTTTCGCTGAACGTATAAGGGCTAATGCAAGTGTGACCGGGATTCAGATGGGAGGGTGTGAACATAAGATCATGCTATACGCAGACGAGGAGCTCCTGGTGCTCACACAACTGACTCTCTGCTGGTTGTCAAGGCGGAGCTCCTGGAATTTGGGCAAACATCCGGTTTCAAAATCAATCCACAGAAATCTCTGATTCTAGACCTGATGTTGCAGGAACTTGAGCGATCGCACGCCCGTGAACAGTTTCCTTTCCAGTGGGAAAATGGTGGAGTTCCATATTTGGCCTTACGAATATTTCCCACACTAAAAGCTACTGCAGAATACAACTATGGGAATATACTGGCCATGGCTAGGTCAGACCTCACTAAATTGACGCCGCAGAGCTTATCTTGGTTGGGGAGGCTGGCAGCAATCAAAATTATGCCCATTCCCAAGTTGATTTAGGTTATGAAAACCCAACTGCTCCAGCCCCCACGCGAATCCTGGACAAGCTGCAGACCTTAATTTGGGACTTCATATGGGATGGTTAGTGGGTGAAAATGTCTAGGTCACAAGCCTTTCTTACAGTGGTGGAGGGGGGACTGGGGATCCCCAACATCAGCAAGAATCAACAGGCAGCCCACTTGCAATATATAGTAGAGTGGTCCTGCATGCTCATCAAAAACACTGGTGCTTTATAGACTAAGTCATAGCAGGAATACACATCTGGAAAGTGCTGTGGCTGCCCAAGTCCATTAGACCAATGAGAGTATACATTTCCCCAGTCACAAGATCGGCACTGGGAGTCTAGGTCAAGGTACAGTTGAGACACAACCTCTCCAGTCCGATATCCCTGCAGACCCCTCTGATAGGCAACCCGGACTTCACCCCGGTATTAGAGGGCTTGGGTTTTAAGACATGGAAGGATGCCAATTGCAAACGGGTGAGAGACCTATTTGACACGGACGGGCTCATGGATTTTGCCAAACTGCAGACATACTATCTACTCCCGAACCTGGCAAAATGGCAATGGATCCAACCCCACGCCAGCAGACCCCAACTACTTTTTGAGAAGTGGCTCATTACGAAGAGCTCCAGCAAGAAACTGCTGTCGAACATAAATGCATTCTTGATGTAGCCTGTGTGTCCCTTGCCTTCGCCTGCCAGGGCTAGATGGGAAAAAGAATGCAAACGCCCTTTCTCTGACAAAGAGTGGAGTGACATCCTACACCTGGGGCAAACATCTGCCCTCAACACCACCAGTAAGAAATGCTCCTCAAAATAGTTCACTACTGGTGTAACACACCCGCAAAAGTGGCTAAGTGTGATCCCAGGGAAGGGGGGCTGTGCTGGTGACAATGCGGACAACAGGGCACACTCGCGCAACTCCTGTGGCAGTGTCCCAAGATAGATGAATACTGGGCAGGGTCTTAGCCACCATTAAAACAATGTTCGACAAAGACATAACATACGTCCCCAGTTATATATTGCTGTGCCGTCCTAACCAACTCACCTACCTGCCAAAATCACTCAGCGGCAAAGCCTTCACCTTCACCCTGGGAGCAGCTAAGCAGCTTCTTCTTGCTCGATGAGGGATAGATAAGATATCCAAACATCAGGATTGGCTGCAAAAAGTGTGGGAGATCCTGGGAATGGAGAAGTTGATGGCAGTGGCCGCACAGCAACTACCCCATTTTGATAAGATATGGCAACCATGCATAGCGTATTTAGCAGATAAGTTCATGATCTAACATGTCCCTAATCCCTGCATATTCTACGCCTGACAGCTAACGACCCTACTACACACTCATAGAGCGCAGATACCCTTTTAGAGGCTTCCCCTCCTCAGCGTCACTCCTCCCTCATTGTTATTTTATTCTTAATAAATCTTTATTTAAAACTACTCCACGCCGACGGAGCATGCAAAGTTTGTACTAATTTGTACTTTGCAAATTGCACATAGTACAGTACCAAACTGTGCTTTATCACATAGCATAATATCTAATTCAACAATGTTCTCAGATACTTTGAAAAAGCAATTTTACATGCCTAACAGCATATAACCAATTCACAAAAATGAACTTTTACAATGAAAACATTAGGTAATGAGAGAGCTGATGATTTTGGGGCCCCCCTAACATAGGGGGAGCACCAAGCAGATGCCATCAACACAAAGAGCATAAACAAAAAGCACATTTTGTTTAACTTCAGTGGCGATCCCATCATTTTAGGACCACCCCAAGCACAGTTATTGGCAAAAAAACAATCCCAACCAAAGGCCCTGCAAAGCATTATGGGACGAGATTAGCAGTGGCAGTGAATATTATAGTATTCAATATCAAAATAATTCTACTAAGAGCTGCAGTTCACCTAGGGGCATATTATCAAGGACAGGCGATACATTATCGCCGCTTTTATCGGCAGGAAACTGCCGATAAAGCGGTGATAATGGCCTTAATAATATGCTCTATGAATTCCAATCAAAGCCCATGTTAGATGTGAGCACATCTAACAAGGGCTTCGATTGGAATTCATACAGCATATTATCAAGGCCATTATCGCCGCTTTATCGGCAGTTTCCTGTTAATAAAAGCGGCGATAATGTATCTCCTGCCCTTGATAATATGCCCCCTAGTTATTACTAGATTTCTCTCAGGAGTCAAATGCAAAGCATTGAAATTATTCTTACATCAAGCTGCAGTTCCACTGGTCGTCCCTAGATGTCCCTCACAAGTCAAATGCAAAGCATTGAAATTATTCTTACATCAAGCTGCAGTTCCACTGGTCGTCCCTAGATGTCCCTCACAAGTCAAATGCAAAACCATTGAAACCCTTTCATCAAGCATTTGCATTTGACTCATGATGGACATCTAGTAATCACCAGTTGAACTGCAGCTCTTTGTAGAATTCTTTTGATATTGTATACTATATAATATTCACTGCCCACTGCTAATCTCATCCCATAATGCTTTGCAGGGCCTTTGGTTGGGAATGTTTTTTTGCCAATAACTGTGTTTGGGTTTGTCCTAAGAGGATGGGACCACAACTAAATTGTATAATAAGATGTGCTTTTTATGTTTTCAAGGCATCTGTTTGGTACTCTCCCTAGGTTAGGGAGGATCCCAAAATCATCACATCTCCTACTGCTTGCTAATGTTTCAGCTTCACCATTGTGAAAGTACTATATGTACTTTAACATATAAAGATAGAAATACTTATTTATCATGTACAGGAAGCTTTTTGCAATTTATGCACAGTACAGACAAGTACACAGTGTCTTCAGCTATGCTATGCAGACTGCGCAAAGTTTAAAGTATGCTACGTGAAGCTATGCTACACAAACTACACCCAGGCTTAGTTATAAGTCCACCTTTCTTATGAAATAGGTAAACTTTATAGGCTAAATAACAGTAATTAAATAATCTCATACTTTAATGGTCCAGTTTGTGGAAGGCGAAGAGTTGGGGTATAGAAATAGGTGCCGGGGGGTGGGTTGCTCAGTTTCAGTGGGAGCTAGGGTTTAGCAAAAATTCAGATAATACAACCCATTGAAATCTCTCACGTTACTTTCTTTCACCTAACAACTAAGGGGCACATGCATCATTCATAGATTTTGCGATTCTTAATTTGCGAAAATTACCAAATCGGAAATTAAGAATAGCAAAATGCTATGCATCATTTTTTTGGCTATTGATTTGGGATTCGGTAAAAATCGCAATTTTTACCGAATCGCAAATAAATAGCGAATTCCTAAGTGCATTTTCGCAAATCCCATTGATTCCTATGGGCCAAAAGGCCCATAGGAGTCAATGGGAAGGCATTTACAAATTCCCAATTTGTTGATGCATTCCAAGAGTGCAGGGGGGGGTCCAAAGGACCCCCCCTGCACCCCTGAAATGCATTTGAAAGTGCATGTTTCACACACACATGTCCTAAGGACATGTGTGTCTGTAACATGACAGTTTAAAAAATGCATTTTTTTGCTTTTTGACAGATTTTCGCAAATTAACACAAGGGTCAACCTCGTGTTAATTTGCACTTCCTATTTCATAATTCACATTTTTTTTTAAATGATGCATTGCATTTAAGGAATCGCACAAATGCGATTCCTTAAATGCATTCGCATTTTTAAGAAATGCAAAAAAATGCAAATTCTGAAAAAGTGTTTTGTTTTAATGTTCAGCTCTTTTAGACTCACATGTTTCTCTAGTTTCAATTTTTACCAGCTGCAACTTGTGCTCCCTCTCAGCCTTTCTGTCTACCCTTTCCTCAGGAGACAGTTTGTTGGAGGACACACTGTTTCCAGCTATGGCAGGGGACTTCATTCCTGTGGGCAAGTTATCCACCGCCTCAGGGTGACGAAGCCCAGGGTCTGTGGCCAGGCCCTCTCTGTTGTCCTCTTTCTTCTCTAAGTCATACTTACTCCTCAGAGCATCTTCTTCTCGCTCCTCTGGGGTACCCTGCATCCTCCTGAGTACTTCTAAGGTTCATAGGTCTTTCTGGAGGTCACTGTTGTTGCCTTTTTCCCACATTCATCCCCCTTTTCTTGCAGATCCACCTTGCTGAGGCTGTCAGCTCCTTGTCCTATGTAGCAAGAATTATGTCAGGCAAAAATTACATTTGGAAAAAGGAAAAAAAAGTACTAAATCAAAAATTAAGGAGAACTCAGGAAATAAAATGTAATTTGATGTTAGAATATTTTTGGGGATTTTTTGTGTTACACAAATCACTGAGTGGCACTGCCCAAACAACTGCCACCAAGCTAATAAATTGGGTTATTGGTTGAGGAGGGTGGAAGCCCCTCTCAGGCAACAACCCCAATCCTGGTCAGGGTGAACAACAAACGTCACTAAGTTAACTTGTGTTTAACTCTCAGGTAGCATGGCATAAAAGCAGTCAGGCTTAAGTTTGAGGCAGTATGTAAAGTATTTATGCAGCTCATAAACAATAATAAAGTGAAACCACAACTCAAGCATCTCGAAACCGGGCCGGTCCTCGGATGCTTGTTTCCGTTCTGGGAAGGACATGGCTTTTGTAGTTCGGACTGGACTGTTCCCATGGGGCACAGGGTTAGCGCTGATTTGCATATCGCCATTGTCTAACCCAGGGTGGTGTGGAGTGGAAAAACGATGGATTTGGGCCCAGATCTTTGGACTGGGGTGAATGTGTGACATTGATCCACATTCTGTCCATCATTGTTGTGTTTGCAGTTACCGCTCTACGTGTACTGGGGATGCTCAGACGTGAGTCCCAGTTACTCCACACCACTGCAATCAAGCTAGCCGGGCTGATGAGAGGTGTTATCTCGAAACCAGGCCGGTCCTCGGATGCTTGTTTCCGTTCTGTAAATGTAAATGTAAATGTATTTCGATTTATATAGCGCACGAATCACCCAGGGGTCTCAAGGCGCTTGCATGGGGAACCCGTCCTGGTATTCCCTTGTGAGATACCCGGGCAGGGTATTCACAAGGTGAAAGCCAGGCATCCCGCCACGAGGGGCCGTAGTGGAGATTAAGCAAGCTATTGCCCAGAGTCGCAGAGTGTGACCCCGTGAGTCGAGTAGGAACCGGAGCGAGAATTGTCGAGTCCGTGGAATTTTTGAGCCCGAGACCCGCCGAGGCGGGGAATCGAACCCTGGTCCACAGCTGATCTCAGCTTCCGGGTCTGCCGCCTCTAACCACTGAGCCACGCTTCTCCCGTTCTGGGAAGGACATGGCTTTTTTAGTTCGGACTGGACTGTTCCCATGGGGCACAGGGTCAGCGCTGATTTGCATATCGCCATTGTCTAACCCAGGGTGGTGTGGAGTGGAAAAACGATGGATTTGGGCCCAGATCTTTGGACTGGGGTGAATGTGTGACATTGATCCACATTCTGTCCATCATTGTTGTGTTTGCAGTTACCGCTCTAAGTGTACTGGGGATGCTCAGACGTGAGTCCCAGTTACTCCACACCATTGGAATCAAGCTAGCCGGGCTAATGAGAGGTGTTACCTCGAAACCGGGCCGGTCCTCGGATGCTTGTTTCCGTTCTGGGAAGGACATGGCTTTTGTAGTTTGGACTGGACTGTTCCCATGGGGCACAGGGTCAGCGCTGATTTGCATATCGCCATTGTCTAACCCAGGGTGGTGTGGAGTGGAAAAACGATGGATTTGGGCCCAGATCTTTGGACTGGGGTGAATGTGTGACATTGATCCACATTCTGTCCATCATTGTTGTGTTTGCAGTTACCGCTCTAAGTGTACTGGGGATGCTCAGACGTGAGTCCCAGTTACTCCACACCACTGGAATCAAGCTAGCCGGGCTGATGAGAGGTGTTACCTCGAAACCGGGCCGGTCCTCGGATGCTTGTTTCCGTTCTGGGAAGGACATGGCTTTTGTAGTTCGGACTGGACTGTTCCCATGGGGCACAGGGTCAGCGCTGATTTGCATATCGCCATTGTCTAACCCAGGGTGGTGTGGAGTGGAAAAACGATGGATTTGGGCCCAGATCTTTGGACTGGGGTGAATGTGTGACATTGATCCACATTCTGTCCATCATTGTTGTGTTTGCAGTTACTGCTCTAAGTGTACTGGGGATGCTCAGACGTGAGTCCCAGTTACTCCACACCACTGGAATCAAGCTAGCCGGGCTGATGAGAGGTGTTACCGCGAAACCGGGCCGGTCCTCGGATGCTTGTTTCCGTTCTGAGAAGGACATGGCTTTTGTAGTTCGGACTGGACTGTTCCCATGGGGCACAGGGTCAGCGCTGATTTGCATATCGCCATTGTCTAACCCAGGGTGGTGTGGAGTGGAAAAACGATGGATTTGGGCCCAGATCTTTGGACTGGGGTGAATGTGTGGCATTGATCCACATTCTGTCCATCATTGTTGTGTTTGCAGTAGTCTGTGAGGCACAGTTAGCTAATGCAACCAGGAAGGTGTCTGTCTGTGTTGGCTCCGGGCACCTTTCTGTGAGTGGAGGACCCTGTAGCACGGTGCAAAAGCAGCTTCAACTTTCTGCTGCTGGTGACCAGCGATTCCCAGTTGGTGGTGATAAGGGGAATGGTCATTCCAGCCTGCCTCTGCTTAATCTGCAACGCTAATAGCCGGCACACCTTCTTCCCATGTTCTCATGCATATGGAGTGCATGCTTGATGTTGGAAGTTAAGAGGCTATACTTGCTGATAGTGGAAGGGTGGGCTGTGTAGACGTGCGTGAGGCAGGCTATATCTGCTTCCAGCACTTTCTGTTGCTATTCCCTCTGCCAGTTAGACAGAGGAGAGTCTCTCATAAGCTGATCGATTATGGTCTGCTTCGCTGCTGCCTGTATGGTCAGGGCAGAGTCAACCGAGCCGTTATTGTACTCCTGGTAGGTAAACACATGGGTTTTAAGCTGGTTCTTGCCCACTGGGTTTTTGTAGCAGGACAGGTTGATATGCCAGGGTGTACAAATTGGTCATGAAATGCCCAGGTCAGCCTGTAGGGCAATAGAAGACTGATACGAGAGTGGACCCTCTAGTATGGAAGTCTCACAAAGAAGGGGAAGCAAGGGGTGAGCCATCAGGAAAAAGTCCAACTGTGATTGCGACCTACGAAACAGGGACAAGTATGAGTATTCCCGGTCCATCAGATGAAAGAGATGCCATATGTTGCAAAGGCCATGATCATCCCTAGGATCCCCTAGGAGGACTCTGTCTGATTTGTTGGGGGAGTCAATAGGACCGGTGCGGTGTATGATCACTTCCCAGGCCAAGCTCCATCCTCTGCCCATTAGGATGTTGGCTGTATCAATTTATATCAACGCACAGGTGAGTTGAAGTAGGAAGACACACTTCAGACCCGTGGATGCATACGCTGAACTGATGCATAATATCTTCCTGTTAATCTTCGATTTGGCAAATGCATAGTGACCCTTCGGATCAACTCAGGTAATGAGTACCATGCAGTGCAATGATTTCTGAATCAAGATGGCTGTGCCATGTTTTCAGGTTTGCCAGTAAGTGGTCTGCTGCTTGCTGGGAACAACAACTATCAATCTCTTTTCCCACCTCTTCCCGCTGGAGCTTCTCATCTTCTGCTTCAGTAATGTGCATGTCTTGGAGGAGGGCTATGTTGGAGTATTTGGAATCGAGGTGCGAGAGCACTTTCTTGCACGTAATGTAATGTGTAAGACCATTGAAGTTCTAGGAGAGGTTTCTTAAGGTTGAGTGCATGTACATGAAGATCGCAAGAACAGGGGGGAGTCCGGGGGTCGTGGACCACATTGGATGGGTGGGTAGTTTCATCACGCCCAATTGGCAGTCCATGGGATGTGTAAAGAACAGAGAAGAACAGTTAGTAGGTGGCCATATGTCAAGTAAGTTGGGGAAATAATCAATAAAACAAATGTGCAGAAGAGAGGAGGTACCTAACTGAACCGTTAAGAGAAGATAGGAAGAAAGGGGATGGCAGAGGGAGGGCGAAGGAGGGAGAGAGGAACAAGTGGAGAGGGAAAGGACAATAAAAATGCACAAATGAACACAACAATGAAATACAAACAAAAAACCACCATGCAATCGAGTGCACTGTGCTGCATGCCCTATAAACTATAGTCAGCGAGCATACACCTGAGGGGCTGCATTGTCTGCAAGGACTGGGGGACCTGTGGTTGAAAGGGGATGAGGGTGGTGGAAAGCAGCCCCTGAAATAGGTTAAGGATAGTAACAGAAGATAGAGGTTGAGTGGTTGGTGAGGTAAAAGAAAAAGGCCGCAAGCTGACCTGCTCTGATGCCTGTGAGCTGAGAGGATGGGTAATTGGGGAGAAGGCAGGACACACCGTGTCACAGCGCTGGGCAAGGTAGTGCTCCGGGGCCCTTGAGGCAGTGTGTCAGGGTTCTCGGGATGGGGGTGTCCGGCACCCCGGCTGATAGGTTTGGTGGACACTGGGAGGTGTCCATGTTACTTTCCTGGAGTCTGTACAAAAATGTATGTAGCTACCCTGGGTCCAAAAAGTACCTATATTACCCGGTCAAGGTGATACACATGCATGCCAGGTTGAAGAGGTCAAATTTGATGTTCCATTCATAGAGCCTTGGTTGGAGGTTGAGAACACCCGTCCGCTGGTCATTCATTTCCTTAGAAAAGTCTGCTGCCACCTGGATTTTGTGATCATCTAATTCGAAGGCCCCTGAGCTCTTGCCGCTGTCATGATCTGGCGGTAGGACATGTGCAGCGCCCGAAGCAGCTTCTCCAGGGTTCTTACTCCGTTGGGCTCATTCCCAGCAAGAAAGATGGTTAGGGACTGCCTTTTAACACCAATATGCTTCCCAGGGCCTTTCAGCAATACTGTGCTCCACAGTCAGGCGGCTTTCTGCGTCTGTGCTTGGCTCCACCCCTCCATTATTGGATTTGTGCTGTTTGGTTGTCATTTTGTTAATTTAAATGTATTCTATTTTTTATTTCGTCTGGTATTCGTATTGCTTAGTGTTTATTCTTTATTACTGTTTTGCTACTGCAAAAATGCTTTACATACTCCCCTATGTTAAGCTTGTGTTTGCTGTTTCATAAGTTAGTGACAAATGTTAAATCATTTAGTTTAACTTGATAAGTTCCTGTTACCATTTCTAGAAGGTGAACAACTCTCCTACACACCTCTAGTGAATGTTTGAATGGCAGAGAATGCAAATGTGATTTTCATACTACTATGCATAGAGAACAAATGTGATAATGCATGGTACATTAAATCTGGGTGATTTGCATCAGGATTTGCAGCATGAAGATGCTATTGCATTTTTGGCTGAGCTCACACAGCCAAAAGCCAATAGAGAGAGAAAGTCAAACAGCACTGGTCTGAAAAAAGCTTTAAAGATTCCGCAAAGCGCAGCCCTCCTGCCTTAAGGAGGCTAAAATGATGTCCACCGTAGAAAAAGCGGTGCTTGCCATTCGCACTAATGCCTTCGTGACCGGGCTAATGGGAAATATATTCATCCTATGTGTGAATTTCATTGCTTGGTTCAAGAGCAACAGTGATCTGAGTGTCTGTGACCTCATCAACTCAATCCTCGCTCTATCCAACATTGGTCAATTATGTACTGCTTTATTTTATCAGATCAACACAATTTTCTCGCAAACTTCATTTGCCCTTCGGTGGATCCAGCTCGTGCTTAATCCTATCAGTGTCTTCCTTCGCTCCTGCAGCCTCTGGTGCTCCACATGGTTCTGCGTGTACTGCTGTCTGAAGATTGTGAACTTCACGCAACCACTTGTGGTCCGAATGGTGACAAGGATCCAGGAAAACATCTCCAGGTTGCTCCTCGGATCCCTGTTGATCTCCTTGGCATCATGTGTCCCCATTGCCCTCCAACTGCAAGATGATTGGTCAGCTAATGGTCTGGCTAACCGTTCAATGCATGCAAGTGATGATCTCCCTGGCAATGCTTCTATGAGAGGACTGAGTTCTCATTGGGAATTTAATGAAAAACAAACTCCTTATGTCATTTTAGCGTTCATTTTTGCAATATTCGTCTTCTCAGCTGTAACAGTCCTCATCACGCTCTGCAGACACATGAGGCGGATGGGGCGGAACGTGGACGGCTTCAGGAGCCCAAGTCTGGATGCCCACCTGGGCGCAGTGAAAACTGTCTCCTCCCTTCTCATCCTCTATTCTGTCTTTTATTTAGTTCAGATCATCACAGTTTTTGGGTCTAATGTTTCATATAGAAGCCCTTTGCTCTTTGCATGTTACATTCTGATGGATTATGTCCCAGTACTGAATGCTATTATTTTAATTCTTCAAATTTCCAGATTCAGGAAGACACTAGACAGGATTTTCCCTTTTGCTACCTGCTCTGGGATACAAAGCGCTTAGAGTCACTTTTGAGTTCGCTGTAGCACAGTGTCACGTGGGTGTAGTTAGTAGTATTGAGTGTGCTTAGAGTAAGTAATGTGTGGGCCTGGGGAGACTCTTCCAATATTTAAACAAAATGTATTGTGAAGATAAGAAGTACCACAGCAAAATACTTTCCCAGCCCCCCCCCTTCTGTGTCATACATTTGAGAAAACTTTATTGTATATTGAAGTAAGATCAATGTCAGATTATTGATATACTGGATTTAAGAATTACCCATACTAAAGCTGTAAGTGAGTGTAAGGAATCAAAAATAAAAGCAGTAATGCATCTCAGAATTTGATACCATCAACTCCAGTTTAGCCAAATATAAGTGATTTCACCTTTAAACTCAGGGCTCTAATCAGTTATTGGAATAATATTGCCTTTTTCAACTATGGGTTTGTAAAAATCTCTAACAAGGACTTGCTGATAAAAAAATATCCCACCTGGAAACAGGAGATGTGTTGTGTGATGGCCATCGGGTCACATAGAGTCCCACCATCTGGAAGCAAAACATATAATTTTCATTCTTAGTGAGGTCAGAATCAGATCCATGTGCTCTACACTTCTGTGTAGCTAGTTGCTGATGGGTTTACAGGTTCTGTGTAGAGACTGACCTCATAGTAACTCAAGTTGTTATCAGCACTTGCAGTAGAACATGCAGTGGCAGTGGCAACATAGGTGTTCTACCAAGGCTGAAATACAATTTTATGACCCTCATTCACCAGCAATGGCGGCCGATATTTTGCTTGTAGCAGCATTCTTCAGCCCCCTTCAGGTGCTCTGCAGAAAGGTGACTTAATATGGCCTTGACCTTGAGCTGTCATTGAGCAGTAGAAAAGCCCCTTCCTGTTGATCATCTATAAAGCACACCATGAAGCCACTCTACAGCAGAGTCTATCACACACACACAGTGCAAGAAATAATATTGCCTGCACCCTTTTAATCTTCGACGGTCCACATGAAAGGTTATGTTTGGAAAGCAACCATTTTTACTTTGTAATTCTTTCCATGACGACTGACATTTTTCAAAGAAATGTAACAATCAAAGCCATATGTCGTTCTCTTTCTGAACGTAATTTGTTCTCTTTTGGTCATATTGAAGTTTATTCAGTAATTGATTGTAAACATGGCAATAAACAATTTTCACCTGACTCGATGCTTTTCGCTGTTGGGTGTATGCATTTCACATTCCTTACACAGGTCATACAGGGGTTCCTGGCATCTGATAATTTTAAAAGCCGCATTTTTCTAAATTAAAAAAACTACTGAAAACCTTTTTTCAAATTAGATGCAACTTGTGTAAAGGCAGAGCGCCGAGATATACCTTCGGGTGATATTCGTTGCGTTATATTATTAAACATATACCCAAATATTAGTCCTGGTGCATAATTCGGATTTCCTAACAATCCCTGCTATTTGTTCGCCTCACTGGGGCAACTAACGCAAATTTCGGGGCAGATTTACAAGCGCCTTGCGCCACTTTTGCGTCATTTTTACATGGGAAAAGTGACGCAAATGTGGCGCAAGGGGCTTGTAAATCTGCCCCTCCATTTTTAATATCAATGTAAAAATTAGGCTCGTCCCAGAAACAGAGGGCCAGGGCAGTCCATTCCCTCATCATTTCATTTCTGCTGTGATGTGTGCTGGGAACTGTTGAAAGTGTATAGACCTTTATAATGTGTATAATCCGAATATGCCTACAGCTTTCATCCAGGCCGCTAGGATGCTGCTATGGCGTTTTCAGCTTAAATATGGACTACAAACTCCATCATCTGCAGCATAATTTGTAGATTTTCACAAAAAAAGTTGCTTTCCACCTCAAACAGATCAAACGTTACTAAGGACACCTTGGGCCTCATTTATGAGGCCTTGCGTGAGTTTTGCGCTTCTGATGCGTCACTTTTTGTGACGCATCGGCGGCGTAAAACATGCCTCCTGATGCGCACTATTTACAAAGTGACGCATCTAAGCAGATGCGTCACTTTGTAAACCCCTGCACTACATTATACCTGTGTCAGGTATAATGTATGCAAAGGGGACGTTCGCCCGCAAAAAGCCTCGTAATAGTGATGCAGTGAAATCACTTTTAGGACGCTGTTGCGTCAAAATCATGCGCCTGCCTCACAGCAGGCGTAAGACTGATGCAGGGCCTTTCACATGGGGCTTTCCCCATGTGAAAGGAAGCATTGCTGGAGTTGCGTCACTTTTGTGACAAACTCCAGCAATGCGTCACTTTTGCGCCTACAGATACGTCAGAAATACTGACGTATCTGTAACTCCTTGCGACATGATGCGTCATATTATAAATATGACGCATCAATCATGTTGCAGCGAGAGCGCAGAGAAAAGTGACGCATCGCTGTTTTCCTACAGTGATGCCTCACTTTTCATAAATGAGGCCCCTTAACCTGTATTACCACGCAGAGGCTGAAATGTCGCAATACTTGACTGTTTAGCTTTCAGTTACCTATGTATTTAGATGTTAATCTGGTACTTTCGTAGAGAAACAATTGTCTAGACAAAGTTGCACTATTTTAAAGTGATAAAATGATAAATTAATACTACGACAAATTCTGCTCTATGAGGCTGCATAATGTAGTCAACCCTTCTGCACAGCTTGGTCCTCTTCCATCAGGGAATTCCAGTGGCCTTGGCTTTGAGGAAGAGGTATTTTACAATCCCCTTTCCATAGGCCCTTTGTACCTGCCTGTAAACAGGCCATCCCTCTCATTACACAGGACAGTGCCACCTCTGTAGGTTCTGGTTCGAAGGGTGCTAAAAGATGCATATATACTCTAAACTGTTTTAACGTCAGATGAAATGGAAAATTGATTGAATCAACATATAATGCAAGAGCACTGGTTAGGTTTTTTTTTTGTATATTCAATTAAAACCATTGCATAAAATGCACAGCATTACAATCTTATAAAAGAAGAAAACAGTTAAAAATGTTGTTTAAACCATCATAAACAGTAGAAGTTGTGGATTGAGTTTTTGAGTTTGAATTGCACATCTTTGGAGGACCGGCCTTAGAGGGGAGAAATGTGTGTTGGTAATGTCAATATTTTTACCAATCAGCAGTTCGACTGTGGGTCGTCTGGATTGCCCCCATGTTTGGATAGCTCTTTGGTTGAAGTGAGGTTTCAGCAGCAGTTTCTGTTCCTTTAGCAGTTCTTTGCAGGTGCATAAAAGGTGCAAAAGGTCTTGGGGTGCTGTGCCACATAAGCAACAAGAGGGACTTGCATGATCCCTGAGCAAAAGTTGGAGGTGCTGTGTGCAAGGTAGCAGCCCAAGACAATGTTTCAAGAATTGGACTTTGACAGCTATTGTGTGCCCTACATGGAAGTCTTTTTGGGTGGCCAGAGCAGTATAGGTGCTCAAGGTCCTCCAGCCATGACCCTCTTCGGTGGGCAGCTTTGTCTTCAATCAGTGATAGACATTTTACTGTTTTCCACACATACTGAGGTGGCGGTCCTTCCACCGTCAAACAGAATTTTCCCACGGCCAGATTATGATGGGGGTGGGAACATGACTGTGTCCGCAGTAGACGCAAAGACTATCCACCACCAGCATTCGTTTCGATTACCTGGCGGACGGGGCAGGGGGCCCAAAATGGTGGCGGTGCCTAGCAGGCACCATCCACCAGATTAAGATGCATGCCAAAACCGGTATTTCCATGGCATGGATGCGCATAGGGTTTTGCATCAGGGTCCGTTGCGGGGCCCTGGGGGTTCAGGGTGTTTGGTGGCTGCACTTGGGGGGTACTGTACCAACCTACTTTGCCATGCCCAAGGTGGCAGGCAACGTGCGGTGCCTGTCAGGTTGTGCATGGCAATGCACAACGTGCCTCTTTGGCATTGCGGTGGGTGCTGCTTACAGCAGCACCAGCCACATTATCGAAGATATGGACTGCGACCACCAAGGTGGTGGAAGCATCCTAATTTGCCGGCGGGACTGCTGCACCGCTGGCGGTCGTACCCAACACCGCTATGGTGATGGGTTGACATCCTAATAGTGCCCTATGTTTTGGGCCTTCCCTGCCGTGGGCACCTGGCTCAACCAAACAAGTGAGGCTCCATTTTCATCAAGAGAATAAGGAGAATGTGGGGTGAGTGGAAGTGTGTGGATCCCCACAGTTTTCAGAACTTTCCATCCCAGAAATGTTAGGAAAATAATTTTTTTTTTTACAAAGTTTGAGATTTGCAAGGTATTCTGGGTAACAGAACCTGGAGAGAGCCACACAAGTCACCCCATGCTAGATTTCCCTGGGTGACTAGTTTTCAAAAATAAATAGGTTTGCTAGGTTTCCTTAGGTGCTGCCAGAGCTAGAGTTCAAAATCCAAAGAGAGACACTTTGCAAAAAAAGGGTCCGGTTTCACTGTAAAAATATGATGTGTCCATGTTGCGTTTTGGCCCGTTTTCTGTTGCGGGCACTAGGCCTACACACACAAATGAGGTGCCATTGTTATTGGGAGACTTTGGGAAATGCATGGTAGGTGGAAGTTTGTGGATCCACGCAGATTCCCGAACTTTCCATCACAGAGAGAGCAAGACAAGCCACCCCATCCTATATTCCCCTGGGTGTCTAGTTTTCAATTTTTTTTGATTTGCTAGGTTTTCCCAGGTGCCGGCAGAGCTAGGGTTCAAAATCCACAGCTAGGCACTTTGCAACAAAAGGGTCAGTTTTCACAATAAAAATGTGGTGTGTCGATGTTGCATTTTGGCTCGTTTTCTGTTGGGGCACTAAGCCTACCCACATAAGTGAGGAATCATTTTTAGCGGAAGACTTCAGGAAATGTGGGATGCATGAAATTCTGTGGATCCAGGCAGATTCAAGTACTTTCCATTACAGAAATGTTAGGAAAATGTTTTTTTTTAAACAGTTTGAGGTTTGCAAAGGAGTTTTGGAAACAGAACCTGGTGAGAGACACACAAGTTACCCCATCCTGGATTTCCATGGGTGTCTAGTTTTCAAAGATTTATGGGTTTACTAGGTTTCCTTAGGTGCTGACAGAGCTAGGGTACAAAATCCATAGATAGGCACTTAAAAAAAGGATACATTGTCACTATAAAATGTGGTGTGTCCACGTTGCGTTTTGGCCTGTTTCCTTTTGCAGGCACTAGGCCTACCCACACAAGTGAGGTAGCATTTTTATCAAGAGACGTTGCGCACTGCAGGGTGGGTGGAATTTTGTGGATCCATGCAGATTACAGAACTTTTTATCCCAGAAATGTGAGGAAAATGTGTTATTTTTTTCACAGTTTGAGGTTTGCAAGGTGTTCTGGGTAGCAGAACCTGGTGAGAACCACACAAGTAACCCCATCCTGGATTCCCCTTGGTATTTAGTTGTCAAAAATGTATAGGTTGTCTAGGTTTCCTTAGGTGCCAGTTGAGCTAGAGTTCATAAGCCACAGCTAGGCACATTGCAAAAAAGGGGTCCCTTTTCACTGGAAGAATTTGATGTGTGCACGTTGCGTTTTGGGCTGACACTAACCCTACCCACTCAAGTGAGATAACGTTTTTATT
Source organism: Lissotriton helveticus (assembly GCF_964261635.1). NCBI lineage: Eukaryota > Metazoa > Chordata > Amphibia > Caudata > Salamandridae > Lissotriton > Lissotriton helveticus. The sequence continues at coordinate 1,889,939,547 of NC_136068.1, read as the reverse complement.
GAGAGACTTATGGGAAGACAGAATAGTATAACAAGTGTTATTGTCAATTGACTTTCTTTGCATTTCTGCCTTCCTAACGTGAGACAATTTGTAAAAAAAAAGTCATTTTGGAGATGTACAAAAAGACACTACTTATAAACTCTATATTTTGTTCCCATTTAAGAAATAAATTGGTATTCTTGGTACCTATTTTTCACTATTTATATTTTACCAAATGAATTGCAAGATACCTGGTACACAATGAAAAAACATTGCATGATGCAGCTCAGTTTTTGGCTCTGGGTTCCTCTGACTCTTGGGGAACCTACAAGTAATATATATTCAGACAACCTGAAGGGTCTAGCAGATGTAACCGTATATTGTTTCTAAAAACCTGTCATACTTAGAAGAAGTTACAAGTGAAAATGTTTGCACAAATGTCTGTTTTTTTTCAAACTTACCTCAGAGAAGGTGCTGGACAGTAATTTGGTGCCAAAATTACAAATCTAACTCTATTTAGTGCATACCACAGGATAGGTGCTGGACAGTGACTGGGGGTAAAATTACTATCGTACCTCCACTAGGTCCTTACCTCAGGGAAGGTGCTAGACAGTGACTGAGGGCAAAATTACTAGTCTACATCCGCTAAGTACTAACCGCAGGAAAGGTCCAGGACAGTGACTGGGGGGTAAACTATTATTCAAACTCTGCTGGGTGTTTACCTCAGAGAAGGTGTTGTACAGTGTCTAGGGGCAAAACTACTATTCTAATTCTGCCAGGTACTCACCTCAGGGAAGATGCTATGGAGTATCTGGGGGCAAAATTACTATTCTAGCTCTGCAGGGTACTTACCTCAAGGAAGCTGCAGTGCAGTGTCTGGGGGCCGACCCTATAAACCACAGAAAACGTTCTATCTATAGGTAACAAAGATTTACACTTAAAAATAACTCATTTTTCACAGTAATAATAAACATATTGTTTCACAATCAACAAACAGTTTGCACAAATAATGCCTAAAATAACAATAAAAGCCTTTTTCCCTTAGCAGCCAGATTGATTTCAAATACATTACACTAAAGTATAAAAGTATGTCAACCACAATGCTTCAATTTTGTCAAATATTTACACAGAACACAGACCAAATCACCTGAAGCAAAGAACACAGAAAACGTACTTTTTAACCAGAAACCAGATTAGGAAAACAACTATCTCAGGTAAATACTTTGGAAAATAACAATGCATATCCAAATGTGTTACATCTTCTCTAATGTTTAACAGGAATAAAACATTTTTTATCTAAAGATATCACCGTCTAAAATAATCCATACAAACCTTATTTCCCTTGTCAGGAACATTAAAAAAACACACACACACATTCTTAGTCCATAACATTTACAAAACTTTTCTTTTTTCTTATTTTTCTGCAGATAACTATACGCTGGCTACAGAAAACCAAGTCAGCTATGTGCAGACGTGAATGGGGATTCAGTTGCTCAAGAATGGTGACTATCCTTATTGTAAGGAGAGGTTAGTGGAAACCAGGAGTGTTGGAGGTGTGTGAGCAGTATTTTTCATCCCATTGCAAATGCAGAGCAGTTACTCCCAACGGAACTTTGGAAAGTTCCACAGAGCATAACCACCCTGCCTCTGCAATGGAGAGTGAAGTATGTGAAAATATACAGCACATTAACATTCTAGTATCCACCTCTATTGAACCCAGTGACTCAGGTTCGCGGGAAGTAGCCCACAACATTCCCTTTCATGTAGTTACTAGCATGCCCACTACACCCAGTCTGAGGAGAATGGTACAGAGGCAAATAAATACAGGCAAGTATTGAGTGATAACACAAACCTATTCAGATATTTACATTTCCCCTGAACTAACAGTTTCTTTTAATAATGAACCTTTTCGTCGTATGACAATGAAAATCATCTCAAAAGAATGCTAATATTTAGCACAGACCATAACTTGGTAACCCTTTGGAATTTTGGCATTTTCATGATGGATGGGGCTTTTAAATCAACTCCCCATCAATTTGCAAACATTTGACACTATTCTTGCTAACATCCACCACACAATTGTCCCATTAATGTACAACTTACCCCCTGGTCGGGTCACAGGATGAACACATGTTTTCCTACTGACTGGTGGAACTGTTGCTCGTCCTGCTTAGAGGGAGGTGCAAAGAAAAACAATGCCAATGAGGGTGGCACAATTCCTTCAACAAATCAATTGGTATGCTTTAACCTACCCGTTATTATATCTTGGAAATTATGAAGAAGGAACACCGTTTTAAAAAAAAAACATAGCAATTGCAACAAAAAAAAAAAAATCAGATTTAAATGGTTTCAAAAAAATATATAAATCCATGAATCCTGAGTTTTTCCAGCGACAACATGTTCTCTGTATGGAAAAGACACTAAAGTGCCAACAAATAAAAATTTTGATTTTAATTCAAGTAGGCTTAAAAAAGTAATAACCATATTTTTGTAACTTTATGAAAAAAAAAACTATTGGGAGGTGGGCATGCAAACACAACCTGCATGGGGATGTAAATGTGGTAAAACAGGAAAGAAAAGACAAATCTATACTGTACAACATCAGTCTACCTCCTTCATCTCTCCTTTATGGGTGGGTGGTAAAAGTCACTGCGCTGGCAGAGTTTGTGGAGGTTTCCAAATGTTTGCTCTGCTTGGAGCTCAGAGTTTGGCAACATTTCCACCAACCACCATGTGCCAGAGTTTACCGGCTCCCACGCCTAATTATTAGTAGACATACAGGTGTTGAATAAGCATAAAAGACTTAAGCTCGCCGTACAATGCAAGAGACTTTGTTGATGAAACAAATGTGTGTCTGTAGTAACAGTCTCCTCCCATATCACTGCGAAGCATCAACATGGTGCCAACTGGCAGCTTACAAAGCGAAGCCCCGCCCACTTGAGTGAGACTTGCCCTGAGGATTATGCAACCAAGGCCATGTGAATCTAGTATCACTTTTGCAAAGACTTTCTCTTTCCACTAAAAATATGTCAGACAATACTTTGCACACCCCTGCACTCAGCAGGAAGATGCAGGCCTGGGAAATTAAAATAAGCCTAGACGAAGGTACTGAGGAGCATGAGATGAAGAGTTGGGATGGACTGCATCTTTGTCAGTGCTCTTTGACATGAATGAAATGAAATGAAATGTCAACTTATAAAGCGCGATTGTTGCCCTGTGGCGTCCAAGCGCTCCTGCAGCAGAGAGGAAAGACAGTGGTTTAGCTTCGAAGCATATTTTCTGTCAGCAAGCAGTGCTGTGATGTAGAACTGCCGAACAGCAGTTTAGTCTGGAACCCCATCTGCCCAAAAGACCCCCATGTAATGTAGTATCCGAAGCCTGGCGTGAATCTCTGGAATAAGTAAATGTCCCCGGGTCAAACCGTTCCTCCCTACTCCATCTCCCCTGTACAGTAGCGGGCACATTATTTTTTTTAATTGCCTGACTCCACACAAACTTCCTAGGAACAAGTTAGCTAAACTAACTTTAATTAAGTTACAAAAGGGACAAAAGACTAGCAACTAAAAGAGAAAAGTAGCTTCAAAATTCATAAACACATTCCAGTGAACTACATATAGTAAACTAATTTTGAGTTGTTCTCCATAGTACATAAAGAAGGCAGCCAGCTGTAATTGTTTGATAGCGATTGTCCTCAAATAACTTGACAACAAACCTGCTACAGTGAATCCTCACGTTGTGAACACAGATTTGCCATACAGGAAACTGTGAACCCATCCAGCACATTGCAGGGACAGGATTTCTGGGAAGCATTTCTGCTCTTATGCACCAGGAAGAGTGGTACACTTCATCCTTCCAATAGTTAACTTGCATTGAAATCTAACGTATTGGCAGCACATGTTTTCAAAATGCAGCCAGGGTGCATGTCCCTAACATTTTTAAGTTTCTGACCCGTCTGCATGGTTTCTGGTGGTCACTTTCAGCTAGATTCATCATAGTCCCGTTTTGCGAGTCCTTAATAGCGATTATTAAGGAATCGCTATTAAGGACTTGCTAAACGGGATTCATGTAGGAATGGCACAAAATATTGCGATTCCTACATCATCCTTATTTGCGATTAGTAAATTGCTAATCGCAAATAAGGAATAACTTCCCATTCATTCCTATGGTCCTAAAGGCCCATAGGAATGAATGGGGAGTTATTCCTTATTTGCGATTAGCAATTTGCTAATCGCAAATAAGGATGCGATTTCAAGGGTGCCAGGGGTGTCCAAAGGACACCCTGTAGCACCCCTGAAAAGCAAATGTACACAGGTGTTGCGCGCACACACATGTCCAAAGGACATGTGTGTGTGTAACATGCAACTGAGAAAAATGCACTAAAGTGCTTTTTTTTATTTTTTCACTATTTACCACGAAGTCAGACTTCGTGGTAAATAGCGGCCAAAAATTGCGAATTCGCAATTCAAAAATGGTTAATGAATTGCATTTAAGGAATCTCAAATAGAGATTCCTTAAATGTTATTCCTCGCAAATTTGCGAATTTGCTATTAGCGATTTTTGCATTTGGGATGATGAATCTCAAATGCAAAATTGCGCTTGCAAAGGGCCAGATTCTCAGAATCTGGCCCTTTGCGAGCCGTTTTCGGCTTGATGAATCTAGCTGTTTGTGAGGCAGATTGAGGGCTGCTGAGTGGGGGTCCTGGTGATGCTGGGCAGGCACAATAGGGTCTGCTGCGGCTTGAGTTCTAACTCAGACATGCCTCCTGCCACAGGTGTCTGATGTGAGTCATCTCTGTCCTGAGTGCTGAGGGTGCACTCAGAGCACACTGCTTAAGAAGATACCCCAGACCACCTCGTTCTGGGGCTGCTGCAGGCTTCCTCCCTTGTGACCGCCCACTCTGCCCCTGCCCCTGGGGCTCCTCCACCTCCCTTGTTCAGCTCAGCTGGAGCCGAAGTGTGGACAGCAATGGAGGCAGCATGAGTCGGAGAGCCCACAATTTTAAAATAAATACGTTTACGAAAGGGAAGCCAGTGAAGTTTGTGTATGAGAGGGAGGGAGGGGGTGCGACGAGGGGCATTGGTAACCAGACGGGCTGCAGTGTTTTGAACCACCTGTAGGGTCTGAAGGGCAGAATCTTTGGCCGAGATAAAAAGGGCATTGCTAAAATCCAACCGACTCAAAACTAGAGCGTGTATAAGAGTCTTGCGAGTGGAAGCACGACCGTTTGGTGGATGCTATGTGCTTATCCATGTTTAGTCTATTGTCTACCAGTACTCCTAAGTTCTTTACCACCGATTTGGGGTGGGGGCCCGCCCTAATTTTTCCGGCCACCAACTCGGGGACCAACTTGTAACTACCTCCGTGAATAGCATGATTTCCGTTTTGCTAGTGTTGAGCTGAAGGAAATTCTGACTCATCCATGCAGTAATTTTGAGCATCCCTTCAGAAAAAATTTCTTGGATATTAGGCGCATCGGTATCGTAGGCCAGGAGCAGCTGTGTATCGTCTGCGTAGGAGACTGAGATAAACCCATCCTTCCTAAGCAGAGCGGCCAGAGGGGCAATATAAATATTAAAAAGGGTAGGGCTAAGATATGAGCCCTGTGGGACTCCTTTAGTTACCGTGGTGGTCTTTGCTTTGAAGGGGCCGAGATTCACAGTTTGAGTTCGATCCTTAAGGAAATCTGTCAGCCATTCCAAGGTCATGTCCTGTATGCCTATGGTGTGCAGTCTATCTAGGAGGATCTGGTGGGAAATGGTATCAAAATGTATCAAATTTATATTTGTGCCTCTTACATTGAGGAGGTTTATATCTCTTTTTAATATTAATGACAGTATTTTTAGCGACCATAATCCGGTGACCATGTCACTTGTTGCCCTCCGGTATCACACAGCACATCACATAATAATTGGGGGAATGATTTCCACAACTGACCAAGGCAGGCTGCTACGTTGGGCACAGGTTGACACTGTTGCTTCTAATAGTTCACTTTTTAACACAGGCAAGCAGGAGATCCTGAAATGTCTAGACCCAGAAGTGCAGGGGCATGAATTAGTTCAGGCATTTACTGCTATTGCGCAACTAGTGAATGGTTTACTATCAGTGCCGGCATACTCCCCAGTACGGACGCCCCAAGATGGTTCGACGGGCAATTCTCTCGGGCCCTTAGAGCTCTAAAGACGGCTCTTAAACAGTCATGAGAGACAGGGATCGAGTGGCGACCTGCAGTAAAATGTATTAGCAAGCCGTCAAAGGGCGGAAGCGCCAACTGCAACATAAGGCTTGGGAGGAGTTAACAGAGGCATCTGAGCTAAAGGACTCTACCCATTTCTGGAGGGTTATTAACAACCCATGTTTTAAAGATGTGAATAACCCAGGGCTAAGCCACAACATTTTGCCAGAGCAATGGCAGGCTCACTTTGAGGGACTGTATAATAATTCCCACAGAGAGGAGCAACTACAGGCACTAAACCTGAACAGAGAGCTGATCCCATTTCCTTCACTTTGGATGAGGTGAGATTAGGAATTGAGGGTTGTAGTAATGAATGTCCACACGTGGATTTATTTCTGGTACGTTTATTCAGTAACAATCGCACCCAGCTTGACAGGACCTCAAACAACAACATTCCAATGCTGCCTTCAGAGACAGCTACAGGTCATACCAAGTGGGCAGGGGAAGGGAGGGGGGAAACAGGGAGTATGGAAGATACCAAGAGCAAAGTTACAACACATCATCCTCCCTAGGGAGACAAAGGGGTGGGAGGGGGAAGCAAAGGACAGATGAGAAAGCGAGTGGGAGAAGAGGAGAGAAGGGTGAAGAGTGAGGCAAAGAGAAAACGGAGGAAGATGGGCGAGAGAGAGAGACAGTCAGAGTGAGTGAGAAAGAATGGTGAGACCAGGGGGAGCAAGGAGTCAGAAATGGAGAAGGAAAGAGCTCAATGAACGGAACAGCAAAAGAGAAGAAGCAGGGAAACGAGAAGGTGGGGAAGGGGAGGTGCTCCAAACACCAAAGCGTGAGAAGGCTGTCCCAACGGGGTGGAACTGTATCAAGGTAACTGTAAAGGAAAACTATAACCATCCTCTATGAGGAACTAGCAGAAGAGGGGGGGGGAACAAGGCAGGGGCGGGGGATCCTGTTCCACTGGATCCCACACTATATACTAGCTTATGTCGCAAAGGGATGAGCAGCTAAGAGTCACAGTAGGAGTTGCAGGAACTTCCCATCCCTAAAGCGCGTCCACAGCCACCCCACCTACTATTCTGCTGTCTAATTGATGGACGTCATGAACTAGAGTACTGCACTTCTCCTACTAGTCCTTCCATCCCCCTAAGGAGGAATGGTACTGGAGGTAGCGCTCATAATTACTTCTTTGTGCAGACACTTGGGCCAGGACGGTGCCAGGCAGCTCCTTCTGGCACACTATGTCTCTATTACAGTGTCATCAACGGTGACTGGTCTAGGCCATCTTTTGTCCTTCCTCCCTTGGCCATTACCAGCAACCAATACTTTCTTGGCTTCCTTATCACACAGCTCACGCTTAACGACTGGATGCACTACTGCCCTAATTCCGTTCTCCTGTTTTATCCCGCATGTTCCCTTAGAGGACTCAGAGGTGTTTTCTGGATCTTGACACTTATGCTTGCTCCTATAATCATAGCGTGAACTCTTCTGACCTGACTGGACATTTGGTAGTACATCTTTTAGTATTATTCTTTGCGTTTCCTGACTCTCTCTCTCCACCTTCCCACTGTTGGGCCTTTGAAGATATTTACCTTTCTTCTCACTCTTCAAACTTGAGTCCACATCTCTTTCCTTTTGACTATTGACCACATACTCCTCCCTCACTTTAGTCTTGAACCCCGACGGCATGGTCATTTGCCCCGTCTCTTTGCAATTGAATAGATTACCCTTACATTTTATCTTTTTCCGCTCATTTGCTGTTGCACTTATGCGTTCTCCCTTCCTTTCGAGTTCTTCTTCTTCACCAATTAAACCTTCTCTGCTTTTACTCTCTTGTTTCTTACGTATTTCTCTCTCATCCACCAAACATTGGTAAGAGACTCGTTTTTCTTTCATGTTGCCTTTGGCTATAATTCCCCCTTGTTCTTTAATACTGGCAGCCCCATCAAAAACTTCAGCACCCTTGGAGGGAGGCGTGGGGATCTTCGTTGCACCACTCTTTGATACACTCATGCTTTGTTTCCGTGCCTGCTCCCTCATTTGTTCTCTTCTTCTTCCCTTGAGTGATATTCTCAGTTTCATTTGATCCTCCCACCCTAGCATGGCGGGTACACTTTCTGTTACATATATGGTACTCCTAGTATGATTTCCCTTGTACATTAAATCCATGACTTGGTATCCTATTACTCTAATCTCCTCCCCTGTATACGACTTCGGGGATATGTTTGCCTCTTTCAATACGTTTCCATATTTTTTTTCTAACTTACAGTTCCATTCACTCTTGCTTATCATACTATGACGTGAACCTGAATCTGATATCATATCTACCTTCACTCCGCCTACACAGATAGTACACCCCGGGTTTATTTTACTTAGATTGGCTTCCTCGTGGCCACCCCTCCTTTCCTTCTTCACTTCATCTCTTAGTACTTTTCCCAACGAGACCTGTACATAAAATTCATCCAACACCCACAAGATGTCATCATAAATATTCCTGATCGTTCCTTTCATGAATGCCTTTTCCATTTCATGGTATTTTTCCCGTCCCCCAGTTCCTAAACTGTATAGTAATATTTCAGTTTTTTCTTTAGGTACAAAGGGCACGGCTTCTTCTTCCACAACTGATATGTAATTCTCAAAATATACTTTCCATACCCTCCATTCTGCAACGATTTGATCATCCCCCCCCATAAACGGCACAGGAGGTGAAAAATTGTACTTCTGGCCCCACTCCATGTTGAACACACTGTTGTCTAAGGGGTACCCGTGAAAATATAAAGTTCACCTCCTACCCCAAGATAGCGGAACGAGCGTGCCTCGTTGTACTCTCTTACGCCCACCTGGCTGACAGAGATGCGCCGGGATGGTGGGCTAAGTAGAGGGGGAAGACGGGAGTTACACTGAATACGAAGCTCTGGTCTAGGAGGATGGGTCTGGTTCCAAACTACGGAGTGAAAAGATGTATAGGTGTATTCACAGCTGCAGCATATGCTCTACACTCATTAAATTTGCATCTTAAGGCCTGTGAGTTTAGGGGATTCCTCCTCTTCAAATGCTCCCAATGACCCTGAAACAGGAACGAAGTCTACTCTGACCCGTGAAACTGACACTTCCAGTCCCGCCAATTTTCTTCAGAGGCTAATATTCTCCCTTAACGAGCCAATGTGCGTATTTGTACACCTTTATCATCTTTTAATATCCCCCACACGTCTTCTCCGTCCTTATATATATATATTTTTTTTTCCAAACAGGAATTGTAACGAGAGTGCGATGAAAAGAATGGCCCACAGGGTGGCAGAGCACTCTGGCGCTCGATCGACTACGAGCTGTAGGGGGCGACTCTGGTGCCTGTCACACTTCAAAACTTTGCTCTGCTGTGTAGGAGGACTATAAATCTACAACTCACTTTCATCTTCTCCTCACGATCAATATCTTAGGTGCGCCTTTTGGGAATTCATGGACCAGTCACATTACTATCGATTGGGTTGTTCCCTTATCCAATACTTCACTAGCGCGCACCCTCCACGTTGCGCAGGAAGCCCTTGAATCTTATTTCAAATTCTAAATCAAGGAAGTTCGTTAAAGACTCACTCAGATTTCTCCTTTAAGGATCAGAAAAACCCATTTACTTATTTCATAATGACCCCCTCCCCCTACCCACGATGTCATAACTCGACTCCTTAGGGGGGAGAGTTGGTCAGCCGACCGGATCTGAACTTGGGACGTTACTGTCCGAGTGTACCTCTACGTGAAGCGCTGAACCCTCGGTCTCCTCAGAGCAGCTCCCGGCTGGGGCCGTGTGACATCTTGCCTTTAGCACCTCTCCGCATATCGCCTCTCACCACCTCTTAGTGCTTTATCCCGCGAAGACGGACCTCCCTTTCCTTGTGTTTGGCTCCCACACTCGGAATGCCCCGCTCCTACACCAGATCCGACTCCGCCTGGGGCACCCTCAGGGATGTTTTCCGTTGTCACTCCTTCCTCATCAACTCAACTGTCATGCGCTGAACAGGGATTTTCTTCACTCATTATTGCTTGAAGTGTCCACACGGTGGCAGTGTCTCCCCTGTGTTGGCAATTTTCGGCGGTATTGGAAGAGAATAATAATGGACGTGACAGAATCTTGGTTGCACACAGAAAGGCTGAGGAGAGTTTATTTTCACACGCCAAATATTTCTGATTCCCCACAGTATCACCTTCAGAATAAGAGTACGCAGGGCACTCCAGCCTCGATCACTTCCTCACTCGTCCCTTTTTCACACGGACTTTTCCAACTTCATTGCCAAGGCTTTTATTCTCAACTTCAAGACGCGGCGAGAACGATCAACTCCAATGTCGTCCCCCGCTCAGCCCAGCTCTTCTCATGCGCTTCAGCAGATCACCTCACGAACTTTTCGCCATGTACATGGGTCTCACTCCTTCCCATTACACACGGACTTTCACCTTATTCTGAGCTCCGCTCAGCTCTTATCATTAGTTTAGACTGCTATCCTCACGATATTTCGCCAATTTCAATGCTCTTCAACTCGGGTCTTACTCCTCTTCACCAACTCAATTTCATTAGAACGCCCGACATGGATCATCACTTCACGTGCCTCAGTTGCTCACTTCACAGACTTTATCCTACAGAGCTCTTTTACCAACTTCATCACCAAGGCTCATTAAATCACTTCAAAACGCGGTGGGAACAATTAACAGCAATTTCGTCTCCCGCTCCGCTCAGCTTTCCTCATTAGCTTCAGCTGCTCACCTGACGAACTTTCTCTCAGTTTAAAGTTCATCCACTCGGGTCTTACTCCTCATCAGCTTCTCAATCTCCTAGGAACGCCCGACGCAGCTTATCAATTCATTTCTTCATTTTTTTTTTCCTTGTCCAAGCTCAACTCATTCCAGGGGAGAGCACCCCACTGACCCTGGCTCAGCTCCGTTTCCCTCGTCGCCACAAATGTAGTAATGAATGTCCACACGTGGATTTATTTCTGGTACGTTTATTCAGTAACAATCACCATAGGTGCTCCCAGCTTGACAGGACCTCAAACAACAACATTCCAATGCTGCCTTCAGAGACAGCTACAGGTCATACCAAGTGGGCAGGGGAAGGGAGGGGGGAAACAGGGAGTATGGAAGATACCAAGAGCAAAGTTACAACAAGGGTCTCTGGCGGAAATAGGCGCTGGGACCAGGTGGGATCCCGCCAGAACTCTTCCGATGCAACACAGAGGTATGGGCGCTTCTCCTAGTGAGGGTTTTAAATGCGGCAATAGCATCAGTAATTCCAGTATCATGGTCTACTACCACCATTAGTCAGATTTTTAAGAAGGGAGATATGGACAGTCCAGATAGCTCTCGCCCAATATCCTTTATTGACAATGAAGGTTCTGGGGTGGTTGGTACTAGACAGATTTTATTATTGGGCAGGGGCCAATCAAATAATACCGGGTTCCCAGCCGGTATGTCCACTGCAGATCAATGCCTCAACCTTTATCTCGTTACTGCTAAATACACACTAGCCAAATCAGGGACGTTGCATCTAGCTTTTATGGACCTCACTGCAGCTTTTGACTGAGTGAAAATCTGTAATCTCTGGAAACTTATGGGAGCGCTCGGGGTGGACCCGGTAATAACTAATACCCTAATGGCCCTACACTCGAACACTACTACGGTAGTTAGATACACAACAGGAGGGGAAAACCACAGATCCTTTTAACTGCTCTAGCGGGGTCAGACATGGCTGTATTTGAGCGCTGTTCCTGTTTACATTATATATTAATGGTTTTGATTCTGCCCTGACGGCCTTACAAGCAGATACCCCGAGGATAAGTACAAGATCGGTCCCTGTTCTCCTTTATGCTGATGACGCTGTATTCCTTGCATGTACACCAAGGGGCCTGTAGCTTTTACTAGATGGGTTGGGGACTTAAATGAACAAGATGGACTTGTCCCCTAACTTAACTAAATCCTATATAATGGAAATTGGGAAGAAGTGTAGGAAGCCCAACACTTACACAGTAGGCACACATACTCTGGGGAAAGTACCAGCCTTCTCATATTTCGGTATTTTACGCAACGAAAAATTGAGTTTTAAACATTTATTAGAGGAGAAGTGCCTTGGTTGACAAAGTCCACCAGAGCAATTGCACATTTTGCTCCTAGATTAGGCAACTGGTCACCTGGGACGATTTTAAAAATCTATAACTCCTTTTGCAGCTCCAGAGCTTTATATGGTAGCGAGGTGTGGGGATTTAAGGTGCCTAATAAATTACAAACCAGTGAAACCATATACTTAAGGCGCTTGCTGAAAATCCCTCAAAGCACCCATGCTTACATTGTTCATGAGGAATTGAGGTCTAAGTACATCTCTGATATGGTGGCTGTGAAACTCCTCTGTTTTGGGTGAAGATCTGGTCCAACGACGAGACAGGTCATAATAGGATGGCAATCCAGGACTGTCTCTCCCTTGATCATGCATTAAAAATCCCATGGTTAAAATATGTAAAGTATTTATCACATTGGGATAAGTAGATCTGTTCACCAATCTTGCTAAAGTGGGATCAGAGGAAAAAGCTATTATTGAAGATATGTTTTTTAAACATGTCACTGCACAACGTGTGGAAAGGGAGCTCAAAAATCCCACAGTCAGATAACACATTTTAGTAAAGTCAACTCAGGGCATGGAACCCTATTTATTCCTTATAGCCAGTGCACATGATAGATCTTTAATTACACGTTTCAGGCTGAACTTATTTCATCACCTATTGGCTGTACACCAGGCTTTACGGTACACACAGAACGAATAGGACACGTCACAACGCAAATGTGTACAACGCATGATCCACTACAACGCATGATTTTGCAACTCATGCCATCACAATGCATTTACAAAGCATTCCAAAACAAAGCATACCATTATGTATGTATGTAAGTATGTATTGGTTTTTATTAAGCACCTATCTCACCCGTAGGTCTCATAGCGCTAGCTGAAAATGAGGTCCAGGTCAGAGCAGAATGTTTTTTTTGTTTTTCCTTTCTTTCTTAGAAAAGCCCTGTTTTTAGGGCTTTACGAAAAGTTTTGTGATTCATTTCAAGACGCAGTTGCAGCGGTAAGATATTCCATATCTCCGGTGCGGTTCTGGAAAAGGATCTGTTACCGTTTTTCACCGTGCAGACCTTAGGAACTGTCATAAGGTGTTTATTTGCCGAGCAAAGTGTTCTTGTCAGTTGATATTGACTTAGTTTCTTTGCCAGATATGTTGGGCCATTAGTGTTGATTGTTTTATGTACAATGCAGCATATCTTAAATGTAATCCTCTTTTTAATAGGGAGCCAGTGAAGTGTTTTTTAGGCTGGGAGCCGATGGTGAGCGTGGGGGGAGATTTAGCACTAACCTCGCTGCAGTGTTCTGCAGTACTTGGAGTTTGGATATTAGTTTCTCGTTTATGGATGCGTTACCATAGTCCAAGCAATTTATAATTAGGCCCTGAACCAGGGGTAAAAAAAAATATAAAGCAAGGGGTAAGCAAGAATGCAGTGGGATCCATTTAAAGATTTTCCTAAGGGCTCGCATTATGACATAGCAGGTTCGGGTCACAGTATTTACGTGGTTTTCCATTGAGAGTTTGTTGTCCATTATAACCCCTAGGTTGCGGACAGCTAACTTTGGTGAGGGGCATGACCCCAGTGAGGGTGGCCACCGGTCAGAGGAACAGATATTTTGAGCATTACCGAAGAGCATAATTCCAGTCTTGCTCGCATTTAACAGGAGGTGGTTTTTGGACATCCAGTGATTTACAGTTATCGTACGCTGTATGAATTTGTGCTGTGTATTAATATGATCCGGAACCAAAGAGATCAGTAATTGTGTGTCGTCGGCGTACAACACTGTGTCAAAGCCATGTGCTCTAATTATTTTTGCTAAGGGTGACATGTAAAGGTTAAAAAGTGTGGGACTTAGAATTGATCCCTGGGGAACGCCTTTGTTGATAGTCTGACTTTTAGAGGAGAATCCATCAATTTCCACCTTATAAGATCGGTCTGAGAGGTAACTTTCAAACCACTTTAAAGCGGAGCCCTCGGCAGCGCATTCCCTAAGGCTGCCCAGAAGAGTCTTATGGGATATAGTGTCAAAGTCCCCCGATAGATCTAAAAGGATTAAAATAGCGGATTGTGTAGCGTACAGGGAGAGCCTGATGTTATATGTGATCTCCACTAGGGCTGTTTCCGTGCTATGGTGTGATCGAAACCGATCATGGGAAGCTTGATTCCGGTCCAGAAAAGACATGACTTGGCAGTTCGGGCTGGACTGTTCCCACGAGGCACAGGGTCAGACTGATTTGTATATGGCCATGTCTGAACTGGGGTGGCGGAGTGAGCTAAAGAACGGTGATGGATTAAGCCCGATCAGTTGACACGGGGTGAGTGTTTGTATTGTCAACGCTCTGTCCATCACCACCTTTGGTTTTTCTATGGTGTGATCGAAAGCCTGATTGTGATGGGTCGAGGATTTTATTGTTTTCTAAATGGTTTTATAGCTGTTTATTAATCATTGATTCTATTACTTTCCTGAACAGAGGGAGCAGTGAAATAGCCTGTAGTTCGATAACTGTTTGGGATAAACAGATGTTTTTTTCATAATTGGCCTAACCACAGCTTCCTTCCAATGAGAAGGGACTGTGGACTGCATTAGTGATAGATTTAGAATTTTAGTGAGGTCAGGTATGAGACTGTTTCCAATTTTAGATAAGATTTGTGGAGATGCTGGATCTGCTGGTGAACCGGATTGCATCTTTTTAAGTGTTACCGCGGTGGATTCTTCTGTTATTTCCTCGAAATTACCATTACAACACATACCATTACATCTCATAATATTTTAAGGGCAACAGTAGGGTAAGTGTTGGATAGTGTAGGGGTGAAAATTACAATTGCCACTCAAGTGAGTGCAACAGTAGGGTAAGTGTTGGATAGTGTAGGGGTAAAAACTATTATTCCTACTCCAGTGAGTGCAACAGTAGGGTAACTGTTGGATAGTGTAGGGGTAAAAATTACTATTCCCCATTACTCACCTTATAATGCGTTGTAATGGTATGCGTTGTAGTGACATGCATTGTAATGGCATACGATGTAAAGGCACTTGCGTTGTAATGACTATGTTGTAAATGTAGTGCGTTGTAATGGTTGTTTATCCACAGAACAGAGAGGACCCTGTGGCTGCGACAATAGTTCTCCACAGGAAACCTTACATTTTGTCGTCCTCTGTCCGCACTACTCACACCTTAGAAGAGTGTTCTTTAACCCCTCCCATGCCGGTGACGGAACCGCTCCGCCACCAGCCTCGGTCGCGCTGTGCTGTGCCACTCCGTCACAAGCACAGCGCGCCAGAGGTTCGTGATGGAGCGGTTCTGTCATGAGCATGGGAGCGCCGCGTGCCTCCCCTCCCCCCTTGCGCTGCGGCAGAATTGCCACCGCATCGAGGGGTTAAGGGGCTTTTATGAAACCTTAGATTCAGACTGTGTGAGGTTGCTATAAAAGTCTTGAATTGTGGGTTGCTTCTTAGGGTCAGGCTTAGTATTTTTTACATGTTAAATAAATGTCAATTGAGGGTTTTACTGCTTATACTCTTTTTTAATCTGAAGTTAAGGCTGGTGGCTGCATCATGAAATCAAGGGACCACAGGGATAATGACATTTTATGGATCTCATGCTGTACACTTTGCTGTTTTTTGAAAAAAAAATGTTGATGCATATGTAGATTAAAGATGTCTCTTTTATAGTCATATTTATATATGCCAAATAAAGATTATTATTATTATTATAGCATTTTGAATTCTGTCTGAACTGTATCCTTTTTTTTTGCTTTTTTGATTGCTGACTCATATAATCTGTTGAGTTTCTTTAGGTTAAGTTTGCATTGATTGGTGTTTGTTTTGAGCCAGGCGTGCTGTAGCTTTCTAATTTGCTGTTTCATCTAATTTATGTCTGTATTTCTCCAAGGTGACTGTTTTTCTTTTGTTCCATTGTGTCGTTCATATTGGTATGAGAATACAGCGGTACCTGGCTCAGGTAAGCGTGGTGAGGCTGGGCAGGGCGCAGCATGGAGGAAGCCGACGGAATAGATATTATTTATTAAATTAATTATACCTATTCCATCATCTGTTGACCCCTCCCATCTCACCCCAACACCACCCTGCCTTACCACCCACTGCCACACCACGTTTACCTGTGCCGGCCGCCGCTGTTAGAATATCAACAGCTTCCTTTAGTCACTCATATAGTTTTTTAAGAGAATTTATTGTGTCTACATCTACACTGGAAGTTAGTTGTGTTTCTAAGTGTTCAAATTTGAGTTTATTCCGCGGCCAATACGTGGATGCATGTAAGGTGTTTTTTTCTTTCTGCACCTCCCTTGCTTCTTTTTTCACCCCTGTTCCCTCTTTCTGCACCTTATATATACCTCTTTCTGCTCCTCTGCTGCTTCTTTCTGTACTTCCATTGCCTCTTTCGCACTTCTCGTGCTTCTTTCTGCACATCAATCACCTCTTTCAGCACGTCTGTTGCTTTTTTCTACAGATCTCCTGCCTCTTTCTGTACCTCACTTGCCTATTTCAGCACCTCTGTTGCTTTTTTCTGCTGACCTTTTGCCTCGTTCTGCACCCTCTTTTGTCTTTCGGCACCTCACTTACCTCAATCTGCACCCCTGTTCCCTCTTTCTGTACCTGTCTTGCCTGTTTCTGCACCTGTCTTGCATCTTCCTGTACCTCTGTTGCCTCTTTCTGCACTTCTCGTGCTCGTTCTGCACCCTACGCGCCTCTTTCAGGACATCTGTTACTTCTTTCTGTACTTCTCTACCTTCTTTCTGCATCCCTCTTGTCTTTGAGCACCTTTTCTGCTTCTGTCTGCACTTCTGTCTCCTCTTCTGCACCTCTCCTTCCTCTTTGTGCACCTATAATGCGTCTTTCTGCACTTCTATTGCCTCTTTTTGCACCTCTCGCTTCTTACTGCAGCTGATTTACCTATCTCAGCACCTCTATTGCTTTTTTCTGCACCTCTCTTGACTCTTTCAGCACCTCTGTTACTTCTTTCTGCACTTCTCTTCCTCCTTTCTGCATCTCGCTTGCTACATTCTGCACCTCACTTGCCTCTTTCAGCACCTGTGTTGCTTTTTTCTACAGATCTCTTGTCTCTTTCTGCACCTCACTTGCCTCTTTCAGCACCTCTGTTGTTTTTTTCTGCAGATCTCATGCCTCTTTCTGTACCCGTCTTTTCTCTTTCTGTACTTCGCTTGCTTCTTTCTGCACCCTGTTCCTTATTTCTGCACCTTTCATGCCTGTTTCTATATCTCTCTTGCCTCTTTCTGTACCTCTGTTGCCTCTTTCTGCACTTTTCTTGCCTGTTTTATGTGCCCCTTTTACCTCTTGCTGCTGCTTCTGTCTGCACTTCCATTGCCTCTTTCTGCACTTCTCTTGCTTCATTCTGCACCTCAATTGCTTCTTTCAGTATGTCTGTTTCTTTTTTCTACAGATCTCTTGCCTCTTTCTGCACCTCACCTGCCTGTTTCAGCACCTCCGTTGATTGTTCCTGCAGATCTCTTGCCTCTTTCCGCACCCCTCTTTTCTCTTTTTGCACCTCTCTTGTCTCTAACTGCATCCCTGTTCCCTCTTTCTATATATTTCCTGCCTGTTGCTGTACCTCTCTTGCCTCTTTCTACACCTCTGTTGCTTCTTTCAGCAATTCCCGTGCTTCTTCCTGCACTTTTCTTCCTTCTTTCTGCACCCCTCCTGCCTCTTTCTGTACCTCTCTTGCCTCTTTGTGCACCTCTCCTACCCCTTTATACACCCCTTTTGCCTCTTTTTATATCTCTGTTGGTTCTTTCTGCCTTGCTCTTGCTTTTTTCTGTACCTCACGTGCTTCTTTCAGCACTTCTCTTGCTTCCTACTGCACCTCTTAGTTAGAGGTAGTTTTAATCCCCATGCCCTAATGTGGACATTTCACTCGTACAAAACTTAGAGAAATTTGGCTGTTATAGTTAGTTCAGCTATCTATAACGTGCGCCCCTGCAGTGCACTGCTGATGACGTAACATATTACATCATTCATTACTTCACTGATGACATCACTGATGACATCTCAAATTAGATCACTCATGACATCATCCACGTGATAATCTAATGCACCTCCTCATACCCTAATATAACCTTTGATACACTCACTCTAAAATACAGACTACCATTTTCGAAACCATAGACACATCAATACCAGTTAGTACATACCCACTCACTAATTCCTAGGTCTATATACACATCCACTCATTCACTCATACAGTCACTCATACATGCAATCAACCATCAATACAGCATTATCTTATGCACTTACATATCTATACAGACACTCACGCACTGCCACTCATCCATAGAGTTACTCACACACCTAGTCATTCATGCAAAGAATCAATCACACTCCAATTTACTCACCTATACAGTTATACACTCACCACCTAACGTATTCAAACATATACTAACACATATTTACACTATTATACAATAACTAATACAAGCAAACACTCATCCATACAGCCACTCTCACAATCACTCACTCTCACATATTAAGATTTATATACTCCAACACTCACATATGCTGCCTTTCACATATGCAGCTACTCACACATGTACCACTGAGACATCTTTTCACTCACCAACATACCCATACACATACTCACCCACCCATACAGCCCTTCACAGATGCACTCTTGAACCCATACACCCAGTGAATCACCCACTCACACATCTATGCACAGAGTCACACCCCCACCCACCCACACAGACCCTCAGGCACGCATACGGATACTCAGACGATCAACCAATAACCCATATAGATCCTCATTTAGCTACTCACCAACCCATGCAACCACTTACACACCAATTGACAAACTAAACTGTGTGAATGTCTGTAACAGTCACTAACCCATGCATTCAGTAAGACACATTTAATCACTCACTTACACAGTCAGTCACGTACCTACTAAATCATTCATTCAGACACTTATACACCCACTCACTTTTCAATACACTTTGGCCTATATATATATATATATATATATATATATAAAGCAAACACAAGGAGATGATGGATGGAGGGTTGAAACTTTTCAGGCACTCACCCCCAGTCACCGATCTGTGTTGAATCCATCATCATTCTTTATCTCACTTTGCCACCTCAGTTCATAATCAGCTATATGCAAGTCAGTCTTCACTCTGTGCCTTATGGGAACAGTCCAGCCCACATTGCCAAGCCAGGTCTTCCCTGAACCTTAAACAAGCATCCTGGGACCAGTTTCGGGCTAACAGCCTTCATCAGCCAGGCTAGCTTGAATCCACTGGCAAAGTGAGCAAGGGACCCACGTCTGGGCATACCCTGCCAACTTAGGGCAAACAAAGCAAACACAAGGAGATGATATTTATATAAAACATATTTAAACTTTACAGATACACACAGTCACTGGATAATGTCATCAGTGATGTCATGTGAGATGTCATCAGTAATGCCATCAGTGATGTCACTGACCATGTCATGAATGATGTAATATGTGATGTCATCAGCAGTGCATTGCGGGGACGTGAGTTATAGTTAGCTGAACTAACTATAACAGACAAATTTCCCTGTTTTTTTACGAGTGAATTGTCCAACTAATTATAACAACCCTGAAACCTTTGGTATTTTCAGTGAATTTATGAGGTTTTTTCAATGCTAATTTTTAACTATAACGTCCCTAAAACCTATGTTTTTTTCTGTGAATTTCCAAGATTTTTTAAATGCTAATTTCTAGCTATAACATCCCTGAAACCTATGTTTTTTCAGTGAATTTCTAAGGTTTTTCAAATGCAAATTTTCCTCAGTTGATTTCAAGGAAATAGTGAGTGGGGAGGGGATGATATCATATACTTGCACCATTGGTGGGGTGCTAACTATTAAAGTAATCAGACTTCATAAAATATGTAATGCCATCCAAGAGCATTTGTGCAATAACCCATAGATGAAAATTGAGGATGAGCCACATATAGTGTAAAAAGGGGTGGGGAGCTTCAGACATAGTATGCACCTCTGTCCTTACTGTGTAATGCGGTTCTGGCAACAACCACAGGATGGTGCTGTGTACAGATGTTTGTGTTGAAGTAGCTTGATGGCTGTGTACAGATGTTTGTGATGAAGTAGCTTGATTGGTGAGTTTTCTGGTTTTGTTATGCAGCTGACTAACCCTTAATTCTCTTGTGGTTTCTAGAGGTGTGTTTCTTAAAGTTATTTTAAAGAAAAAAGTGTCTGAGCTAGCAGGCTCTATCAAAAGAACTATGCACCCTAGGAAACATTCAAAGGCAGAGTCGACAGGCAGTTTACTTCTGAGAACATGCACCAAACCTGTTTTTCTCATTGTGCAGTACCTTTTCTGAGAAAAATGGTTGAGACAAACGGAGGATCACAAGTTGATAAACTGCCCTCCTCATTTAGAATCTACACCTTTGTTAAGGTGCCTCTTGGCAAAAACATGTTTTTTAAGTGTTTCACACGGATGAGGCATTACTGGCAGAACTGCTGACTTTGGAATTGGGGAACCAGGCTTTGAGTCAGGTCCACAGCCTGTGATTCTAGGCAAATCACTCAATCTCCTCGTGCCGCAAAAGGTAATCTGGCCTTGTGTGATGTTATGTTACTAGTGCTCATGTAAAGGGCTCCACTGCCCTTTGCCCGAGTTTGCTCGATAATAAACTGCAGAAATAAATACACAAAGCGTTATTTCAAAGGGGGCTTGTAGCAAAGGCCGAGGTTTCAGATCGAGTGTTGCACGCGCAACACAGCCATGCATAGAACGTGGGGCCAAAGTGCAGGGCGCTGGCATACTGTCTTCAGTGTTGACCAAGGGGAGCTATGCGTCTTAAGAGACCAGCAAGTCTTAAAGTACTTCTCAACACCCATCTGTGACAATGAGCGTGGCACTACACTGCCAGCCAGAGAAAATATGATGCACGCATATTATCAAGATGCTAGTCTAGTTTATTGCAGTGTTTTATGATAATAGTGTATTGGGGTTCCCCTTTCTCGCATGCGTTACATGCAGATTCAAATGCAGCAAAAAGACTACTTTATTTATTTGAAAATACTTTAATTGTTCTTCTCCCCACGGGATGCTCTAAGGCCCTTTACAGCTGCCAGCAATCCACTGCTCACATGTGGCGTGGACAATAAATTGATCAGCCCTGCGGGGAATATGCACACTAAGGGGGAGTAAGGGGAAGGTTAACCCACACAGTACGTGTTGCATCTCTTGAACGCTGTCCTAGTATAGCCAGGGCCACTAGAAATATGCCATTAAGTATATTTGCTGCATTTGCTGCATTTGCCACATAATCTAATATCTGCTGCATACTCTGCAGATTTACGGTGTTGCCGTGCATAGTGGCACTGGTTACCTTTCTATTGCTTATTGCTATATTTGGGCATTAAACTGATACTGAGGTGCAACCAATGCCCAGGGAGTGTTATCAAATTTAACACAAGCAACGAACTTTGGGGCATATTATCAAGGGGGTTTATCTCCGCTTTTTTGGCTTTAAAAGCCAAGAAAGCGGAGATAAAATTATCTCCCCATTACCAAGCTGTCGCTAACACCAGTTAGCGACAGCTAATAGGAGATAGCGACCATCTTGGGCCCCGCTTTGCATGTCAGTGATATTTATCACTAATGACATGCAAAGTGGGCGTGCCAAGATGTTAGCGACTGGAAACAGTCGCTAACATCGCTATCTCCTATTACCAACTTTTGGAGATATTCGCGCTAAGCACAAATATCTCCAAAAGCCAACACCTGCCCTGAGCAGTTCTTCACCATGTTATCCAATGGGAGGTGGATAACATGGCTAAGAGCATTTGCTCGATAATGCATGAATATCGCTGACTTTTCAGCGATATTCATGCATTGCGGCCGTTTTTTATCGCATTTGCGATAAACCTTGCTAATAGCAAGGTTTATCTGCGATAAAAATCGCTGATGTGCGGCGATAATTTTTGTCTCTAAACAAGTTAGAGACAAAAATTATCGCTAGTTGTTGGTAATATGCCCCTTTGTACTTTTATTCTTTGCTTCAGAACAGCAAGGCTTTTACTGCCACCCTTGCTATTCGGAAGCAAGGACTGTAAGTACAAAGTGTGTTTATGAACCACTTACAGGTATTCAAAACGTAAATAAAAAGCATTGTCATTTCCTATGGGTTATGGAATTTATTGACAAATGTGAAAATATTTTTGATATGGCATGCAGCCCAGAGAAGTGCTGTGCTTGTGTGACCTCTTGCTCTTTTTATGTAAATTCTGTTGATTCTGTATGGGTAGGTGGGTACATGAGGGTGTGTGTGTGTGCATGTGTGTGTGTCCACATGTATCTGTGCACGTGCACGCTGCTGTTTTTGCAGTACCATTTTTTGTGAGAGGAAACCTTGAACTGCTGCTGACATATTGTTCCTGTCCTGCGCGTGCTTGTGTGACACATGATTTTAAGGCGGTTGAAAAAGATCAGACTATGGTTGTGCTTCAGAAAGTGATTGGTCATCGGGTGCCTATTCAAGAAAGCCATAGGTAGATGAGAGAAGAGAAATTGGGTCATAAGGAGGAGTTGATGAGGACCGGCAGTCAGACATTTAAAAGAAGACAGGACAATACAATGAATGTTAATTTGGAAATATTGCAAGGGTCATGAGATGTTGAATAGTGAAGTGAGAAAGAAGTGAGAAAGGAAAAGAATATGAACAATGATGCAGTCAAGCATAGAGGACAAAGGGCAGGAATGAACAACGACGGCAAATGGATTAAAGAGATAGGCAAGAAGGAAACATTTGACTGTGATGGAAAATGGGGAAGTGGGAGCGTTAAGAACATCTTGAATGCAAAGTGCTTATGTTAAAGGTGCTTTATTTGACTAAACAAAAACAACAGTTTTCATGTTTTTGCAAAGCTCCAGCGTTAGCTATTGCACGCTTCACAACAAAAGAAATTTACCATGAAACACTGTTACCTAAAATGGAAGGGAAAGAAGCTCGAAAATGAACGCTACCCCAGATGTTACTCTAGTCTTACTGCTCGAATGAAAACAGTTGCCAGCATTGTAATTTTGTTGTTTGGAAGAATTGACTGGCACAGTTGCAGTCCATCGCAGAATACAACATTTTGAATCTTTCAAAAACAGCAAGGAAGGGAAATTACTAACCCATAACTGCTAACTGCCGTGAGTTTCGATCAGTTTTTCAAAGCGGCCTAATTAAAAGCGCAGAAAGTTCTGCACACTCAGACACGAGAATGTGACCAGATGTTCTCATTTAATAGATCGGCTGGTGTTCCCATGTGTTCTGCCAGGACCCTGCATTGTCCAAGATGTTCCCCCTTTGACCGCGCGCACCACAGAAGCTATCTGTAAAGGAGAGGACCAACCGCCTAGAATTGTTGCAAAAGGGATTAGAGGAAGCCGCTCCCTCGTGCGAGTTTAAGGCTCTTCCACAGTGCTTGAGATTAACACAATTACTCCTTTGAAAAAAAATGTTTTTTTAAAATGTTCGTGGTGGCGTGGAGAAAACCATTAAAGACTTAACTGCGTAATTGCATCGTCAGGAAAGAAGACTTAATCACACGCCCGGAGACATTTACAAAGAAACACCACCTTGCTTCAGTTTGCTTGATTTAGCAGTGGGGGAGGGGTGAGCCGGGATGGAACAATGCTCAAAGCCATACAGGGCTGCTGTATAAAAGAGCGGAGTGGAGAGTGGAGGTTTAAATCTATAGAGGAGGTGATTTAGCACATATGTGCGTTCGGCGGCCTGGATGCGCGCGTGGAGCTACACTGAAAGTGTGCCATGCTGCCAAATAAAAACATAATTAAAAGATTGCTATTTTACTTGCTTGCTGTTGCTGACCGCTCTTCATGCATCGCTGCTCCTGGGGTCTGCTGCTGATAGCAGTGGGGGCGGGGAAGGGTGAGTCTGGGACTGTGTTCGGCGGCCTGGATATGCCCACATGTTAATGAGCACTATTTAAAAAAAAACAAAAAAAACTATTACGCTTAAGGATACTGAAGTCAGGCGGTGCTTCATCCGGAAGGAATGGAAGTTAAGTATGGCATGAAGTGTCAATAATGAGGCTGATAACTAAAAAAATGCACAAGTTAACGAATCTCAAGCCACGAGAAAGTAAGAAGCAATGGGTGGAGTATCAACACCCATATGGATTACTAGATGTCTCCGAGAGACAGCGCATGCGCGCTGCCTAGGCCGAGACCTACAAATGACGAAATAATGAATCCCATATTTAAAAAAAGTGTGTTATTATGCCACATAATTTGCCTTTTCTTCCTACATAATTTACTCATCCTTGCCACATAAGTCGGCCCTCTCCTGCCGTATACTTCCAGTGGCGATGAATATACCCTCAGTGCCTGATGAATCTATGAAGACGTAGACGTTCATAAAATGGACCACAAATCAGTGCCTCCATTTAGACTCACAACCAGTTCCATCTATGAGATAGGATTTGACTTAAAGAGTGGAAGACTAGGCATATGGTTTTCTTTTTTTCCAATCTGGTGTAACTAAGTGTTTTCCATGGATGCATTTTTGGGCGAGGCACTCATGATTCGCCCTCCCCTTTGTTGTCAGGTCGATGATATCCTATTTAAGAATTATATTAAATCCAAAAATGTTTTGCTGTATTTGCTATCGACCATCCCACCATGGGTCTCTCTTGCACATTTGTGAACAATGTACTTGGGAAGTTAACTTCCCCCAGTGCACTTCTGTTGCAGCTGTTTCTGACTCTCAAGCACCCTTGCCTTTTTTGAGAAAGGGTGCTTATGAGTGAAGTTCTCTCTGAGAAATGAAGTTGTTTCCAGAGGGGCGCCTCAGTGTTCAGTCCCATGACATGCAGTACCACACACAAGTGATGACGGGGCTCTCTGGGAGCCCCAGAGTTCAATAATATGACATGGAGTACCACACACAACATGCAGTACCACACACGAATGCTGATGGGGCTCTGTGGGAGCCTCAGGGTTCAGTACTATGACATGGAGTACCACGAATATCATGCAATACAACACACGATCGCTGATGGGGCTCTGTGGGAGCCTCAGTGTTCAGTACCATGGCATGGAGTACCATGCACAACATGCAGTACCACACACGAGCGCTGATGGGGTTCTGTGGGAGCCTCAGTGTTCAGTACAATGGCATGGAGTACCACACACAACATGCAGTACCACACACGAGCGCTGATGGGGTTCTGTGGGAGCCTCAGTGTTCAGTACAATGGCATGGAGTACCACACACAACATGCAGTACCACACACGAGCGCTGATGGGGCTCTGTGGGAGCCTCAGTGTTCAGTACCATGGCATGGAGTACCATGCACAACATGCAGTACCACACACGAGCGCTGATGGGGCTCTGTGGGAGCCTCAGTGTTCAGTACCATGGCATGGAGTACCATGCACAACATGCAGTACCACACACGAGCGCTGATGGGGTTCTGTGGGAGCCTCAGTGTTCAGTACAATGGCATGGAGTACCACACACAACATGCAGTACCACACACGAGCGCTGATGGGGTTCTGTGGGAGCCTCAGTGTTCAGTACAATGGCATGGAGTACCACACACAACATGCAGTACCACACACAAATGCTAATGGGGCTCTGTGGGAGCCTCAGTGTTCAGTACCATGGCATGGAGTACCATGCACAACATGCAGTACCACACACGAGCGCTGATGGGGTTCTGTGGGAGCCTCAGTGTTCAGTACAATGGCATGGAGTACCACACACAACATGCAGTACCACACACGAGCGCTGATGGGGTTCTGTGGGAGCCTCAGTGTTCAGTACAATGGCATGGAGTACCATGCACAACATGCAGTACCACACACGAGCGCTGATGGGGCTCTGTGGGAGCCTCAGTGTTCAGTACTATGACATGGAGTACCACGCACAACATGCAGTACCACACACGAGCGCTGATGGGGCTCTGTGGGAGCCTCAGTGTTCAGTACCATGGCATGGAGTACCATGCACAACATGCAGTACCACACACGAGCGCTGATGGGGTTCTGTGGGAGCCTGAGTGCTGGTGCCCGGTACTGCGGCATGCTGTTCCTCACACAAGAGTGCTGTTGGGGCTCGGTGATCCTCTGATCTCAAGTTGTCCAAACACAGTCACATGTCAATGTAGAGGGTCGACAGATTTTTGTGGTGAGCAGGTATCAGGAAAGGATGTCACCGCTAGATACTTCTTCGGCGAAGGACTGAAGGTTCTTTGCTTGAACCAGGAGATGATTGCGCCGGTAAATTGTATGAACAAGAGCCTTTGGTTTTCCCTGCCAAATGTAACTTTGAAAACGTATGCACAAATATCTTCGCAACTAAACCGTCATCAGGGATAAACTTTTCAAACATAGTTCTATCAACCACGTCTCCAACCTCCCAGTGAATCATAAAATGCATGTTGAGCACCTTCGGCCCTGGCTTCAGTTAACTGATAACGTGCTTGAGGCAGAAAGTTTCTGGAATCTCTGGTTATCACGTTGTATGCATAATCTGCTGGCTAAGATAATGTGTTATTGTTTCATGAGATAGTTCAATTAAAACATAATACAATTCACATGGGGCTGCCTCAGGAACCAGTTCAGTAGCAGGGTGCTGGTTAAAAGAAAACTCGGGTACCACTTGCCAAAGTGACCCATGTGTTTCCATCAGGAACTCAGCATGGAAATGCTGAAATAGACTGTAGTGTTGACGTTTACTGCATCAACTGTGCAGCGAAACCTTTTTCAGTTGCTGGTTAAAGTTGCAATCATGCTTATAAAAATGCTGTTCAATTTATTTTTTAAATTGCCATGGGCACCTATACTTTGGAAACTTGAATAAGCATGTTAAGTTATGTTATGTTAAGTGGGATTTGTACAGCGCGCTGACACCGTGGGTTTCCTGGCGCTGTAGGACAGAGGTAAGGCTGAGGAAGGAAGGCCCAGGGTTTTCTCAAGGTGGGGGAAAAAGGAAGGTTTTGAGCAGTTTCCTGAAATGATGGAGAGAGCTACTGGATTTGATGGTTAGGGGAAGAGGTTTCCAGAATTTAGGGGCCAGGAGGGCGAACCGACGGCCACCGTATTTGATGGTTTTGGTTTTGGGGACAGCAAGCACGTTGAGGTGAGCTGAGCGGAGGTTGCGAGTAGGGCGGTGTTGGTTAATGAGTGAGGTCAAGAAGGCGGGGCTGGTACAGTGGAAGGTTTTGAACGTGAGGCAACCTAGCTTGAAGGCTGCCCTCTGTTCAATAGGCAGCCAGTGCAGCTTGTGCAGTAGGGGTTTAGTCGACTGCCATTTGGGGGTTTTATAGATGCATGGAATAAAAGGCCTAAATGTGTTGAATGTACAGGTGTGTCAGATCCTGTGTAAAAGGAAAAAAGTGCACATAGCATGTGCTGTGAGAGTCTGCCTGTCTTTTCCCCACCCAGCATTAATGTTGCCAAGTACTGTCATAGACGGGGAGTGACGGGGAGGGGAGAGCATGGTCATGTGGCAGCAGGCCATGGCGTCTCTGTCAGTAAGCTGGAGTTGTGCAGAAATCATTCAGGATAAGAGACTGCCCTCAGAGACTGACAGCCTTGGAGCAGGCCTGCTGATAAAGCTGTTGGTGTTCAGCCTTGGCCCTTTTACTGGCAACTTCCTTGCTACATTTACTTGTGCGCCCATCGCCAACCTTGAGTACATTTCCAGCTGCAGTGCTGTGTTTACAGCCAGTGACAGAGCAACTGATCGAGCAGCATGATGACGTCTGTTTAAGGGTAAACATCCTTTACAACGAAACTTTTACCACGCAGTGCTGTTACAACGCAAGTATTACAACGAAAACCTTTACAATGCATTACACTGGGGGGCGCTCTAGGATAGGGAATAGTTTTAATTTACTATCCAACACCTTCCCTAGTGTCCACGGGGACTGGAGTTGGAACAGTAAATTAAGCTATTCACTATCTAGCACGCCCAAAGGTTTGCGTTGTAATACTTGCGTTGGAACAGCATGCGTGGTAAAAGCATGCGTTGTAACGTCATACATCCCTGTTTAAGCAGCACCCGTGCATGTCACAACATCAGTACGCGCTTTGCATATCAGGTGTCTCCTGAATTGATTGCCTTTGTTGGAGATCGATAATTTCCTAATAAAAGTTTGGGGACCATATTGCATTTGAAGCATGTTGGTAAAGTAAAAGGCTGGATACAGTCAGCACGGCAAAGTTCAGGCAGGCCAGCATTAAGCATGGGCGGATCTAGCGGATCTCGCGTACGCGAATTTGCGTATTTACGGATTCGCAATCCGCGAGAATACGCGAACTCTCGCGGATTTTCCCGTTTTTTGTGTTGGCGAGCGTTCGCGCGGATTTTGGGACAATTTCGCAATTGCGAACTTACTTTTCGGCTCGCAACGGCCGCGACTATGTTGTTTCTACGTCTGGTTTATCATCACAGGTTCACAGCACCCTCTGTTTCACCACTGCCACCCTCTGGGACACCCATGCCACCCTCTGGTACATCCTCACTGCCACCCATTAGGTTTGTTTATCACTGTAGTTTATGGGGGTTGAAAAAAGCAAGCACACCTCCCCTACTTCAACTGCCATGAATTAATTTGGGGTTGATTAATGTGTCAGTTATTTTGAAAGTTCCAGTCTGGCTGGCACCTGCTTCCTTCCTTATCTGTAATTTGCTTTCTGTTGCAGTGCAATGTTTTTTTTCACAGGACCTTTATGGTCTACTTGTAGCTATTCTATGAGCCTGCTGTTTGGGTCATAGCAGGGTCATAGAATAGTTGCAAACTCTGGAGGGGCCCCTCAGGAAGCACTAGAGTGAATGTTACTAATGTTAAGTTTGAACTTTTGCACCTGCTCATTGCTTTCAGTTTAGCAAAAATATTTTTTTCTGCAATTTCGCGCGTTTTTTGGGGCGCGAATCCGTGCGAGATCGATTTCGGAAGCCGCGAATGCTTGCGAATACACTAAGTTTTTCTTTGCGCGAACTTACCCACGCGGTCGTGAACGGGCGCGGCCATCTTGTTTCTCATTCATTGCTATGGTTCTGGGCATGCTTTCTGTATCCTCTCTGAATCTCTGCCATCCTTTGCTTGTTTGAAGTTTATTTGATCTATTTTACTTATGAATCTATCCCTCTATTTTTCTAGCTCTATATTTTTGTGTTTTCTGCTGCTTTTAGTTACTTTTAAACTACTTTTTAAAACTCTTTTCTTTTCTTCTTCACTATTCTATTTCTTCTTTATCATTTAACTTTATTTCTGCCCAGACCATGGTAAAGGGAGCCGGGAAGCACCCTGAGAAGGGGAAGGGTCCCGCACCCCGTGCCCGGCTCCCGTGCGGGCGTTTGAGGGGGGAGCAAGTGGTGCCACGGGAGATCTTTAGCGCGGAGGAGGTGGCCGCACTCATCTTCCACGTCCAGCGCCGCCTCCCCAAGACGATCCTGGGAGGCGGCAAGATCGCAACCGGCTATGGCATCCGGGAGCGTCGGAAGCGGTGGGAGAAGGTGTGCCGGGCCATGTTTAAGCTCTCTGGGGTCCGGCGCACATATAACCAGGCCACCCACCGCTGGACAGATGTCATGGACCGGGAACGGGACTTGCTGGACGCGCTCGGCGTAGAGGTCCCCGGGCTTGGTGAGTAGTAGTAGCTATTCATCACTACTCTGTTTTATCCGGCTCTGTCATTTGCAAATCTTTGTTCTTTACCAAGAGCAATAATGCTGCCGATTACATTGTAGGTAAATTATATTTCAAAATCTTCTATGCATTTCAGGTGCACTGCTCTCCTTCTCAGTAGCCTTGCTTGCTACTATGCTTATTTGTTTTGTATTTTGTGTTCATTTCATTGGCCTGAAAAATTATGTATGAGTGTAGTGTAAAGATAAGAACTGCGTAATGCTAGACACTAAGGGTCATATTTTCAATTACCGGCGCATCCCTGCAAAGTAGCAGGGGTGCGGCAGTAATTGTGTGCCATGCCACCACCACCCATTGGCCCAAAATGTCACAGAAGCCTTACGCATCTGTGCCGTAAAGGCGGCGCATTGCTGGAGTTGCGTGCCAATGATGGCGCAGCTCCAACAATGCTCTGGGGTACCCTATCTCCCCAATGCTGCATCAAGCCGTACGTCGGCTTCAAGCGCGCAGGGTTTGAGTCATGCATCATTGTCCTAAAAGTGACTGATTGACATCTTGTAGATTTCCCTCAGCCACTTTTAGGATTCGTTCCTGCGCAGGTACGCCCTCCCTTGCGCCGGAACGCCCCCTGATGGCGCAGGGCTTTACAACGTGATGCATATATACGCCGCACCAACACCATGGCGAGTCTTTTGTTCTGCCGCTGCGTCACAAAAGTCATGCAACAATGGAGGAAAATGAGCCGCAAGGGACTTCTAAATCAGCCCCAACAGACTGAAGTCCAGTCCTTCCTTTAGACACATGGCTATAAGAAGAAATAGTGGCGGTGGTCGGTGGATTGATAGTTTGAGTATTCACTGATCTGCAAGCAGGATGGACTTTGTCTGTCACTTCGCGTGCTGCGGACTGCTGCCTGCCAGGCCTAGGCAAACCTCTTTAGTAGTCTGTTTATTGAGTTACATAGGAACTTTCTAAGTCAACGGTCCGCAAATCAGGCAATACGAATAACGTAGTATACCACATGAGATAGATCCCGTGGAATAGTTGTCTATCTATTTGCTATTTCTCCAAAATATTTTGTTATTGTTCTTTTGAAATGTTTGATTTGGTTGACAAATCTCATCCATGTTTTCTGGTCTTTCTTTCTTTCATGTTGTACATCAGCTCCCCCCAAGGGCAAGAGGACACAGGAGGAGGGTGCTGTTCAGGAGGATGCAGGCCAGGATCGGGCAGGCGAGGGCTCCTTTGCTGGCCCCAGTAAGTTTAAATTTTAATAAAGAGTACCTATTTTTTCCTAGCGTTCCTCATTCGATTTTTTCTAAATCGTCTTTGATCTTCTTGTAGACTGGATATAAATTCTTATCCTGCCTCGAATATGACTCCATGTGGTATTACTAGATTATTCTTATTAGTCTGTCTGTGTAGCTAACTAAGATTGGACATTTGGCAATTCCATTGTACTCCCATTCTATTCAGCAATAGCTCTATGCACTGTCTCCTTACTGACTAGATAGTGTGGCAGAGTCATTTAGCTCCCGAAGTCACCGATGATTGATCCCCAATGATCTTTAGATTATCCTACGCAGGACAAGAGTACGGAGTCACAGTCAAGAAGTGTCAGAGGCACTCATGCTTGCAAAAATTCCAAAACCTTTAGCTCATCCACTCTAGTCTGGAGGACCAAAAACCACAGAGTCTATTTAAGTTTAATAGCTTTATTAAAGGTAAACACATTTATTAAAATCAACTTTGTCATAAAACTATTTAACTGAAAACGGAAAAGTGCTTAGTGCTGACGATTAATTGGACACATTTCTTGTGGTCGAGCCGAGCTCTCACCTGGTTTGAACTTGATCCTGGACTCGTGTTCTTAGAAGTCAAGCTTCTGTCTGTTAGGAGAAAAAGTGGTGCGTGTTAAAAATAAAAAGCAAGTATTCATCAGTTGTGCATAAAAGTGCAGCAAGACAACAGCCTTCCCTGGAAAAAGGGACATTTTTACTTTAGAGTAGACAGTCACAAATTATTACATTGTATTCTGTTTTTTTAACATTTCTTTATTACTCCTAGACCAAATATTATATAGTAGTGAGTGGTGTATTCTAACATTCTTAAATGTACTTTGTAGGTGGAACATCTGGTGGCGGGGCCAGCGCGGAGGTGGCGGTGTTGGGCGAGGACTCGGAGGACTCTGGGGAGGAAGCGGTGCAAGAGCCGGCGGACGGTCCTGTGGGGGTTCCCACGGTGGTGGCGGGAACAGGTAAGCTATATATTCCTTACTTATTGAGATTGAAGACTGCATAGTGTGCTTTCTGCACAGGTGTATTACAAATCAACCAGGTAGTAGCCTCCTCGAAATGTACTCCGACTTAGCTGTGAAGTTTTTGGTGAGAAGAATCCCAATAAGATCTTAGATGAACGTGATGGATGGGATGAACGAAAAGCGAAAGAAGGGTGTAAGTAAGTGGGACGCGAAATTTTATGATGGCTGGCAAAGAAGAACGATATGTGTTTGCTTGGCCCCCGAGGTGGCTGGGAAGGAAAGAATATGGTATGGTGCATGGCTGGGTCAATGATGAAGCAAGGATGGGTGGAAGGACAGCAGCCTGGGTGGGTGAAACAGAAACTGTATGTGTGCGTATACTTTGAATGAATGGATGCCTGGAGCATGGTATTCTCTGACTCTTAGATAGCACATGTGTATCTAGAGAGAGTAGATGGTCGCTGGATGAACTAAGTGTTACCTTGAAGAGCATGTACCACCGCACCCGCACATCCGTTCCAGTGTAGGGAAGGCAAGGAAAAGAAATTGTAAATGTGTCCAATACTACCATGAATAGTAGCAGTACTTTGTATTGCAACTGCAAGCACAGCATATATCCGGTTATTACGGTGGACACTCCGTACCTCTCTTAATAACTTTAGTTTAGTTGTAGTACGTCATTCATGTGTGGGTGTATCACTGTTCACTCAATATTAAGCAAAGCACCTAAAGTCATCCCATATGTCATCAAATACGTCCCATGTGAAGTGATAGATAATCAAATTATTTAGCTTCTTCATTTTCCTTTTCTAGTACTCATTTGCACTGTAGGGTGAAAGGTAAGTTAATTAAGCAGTAGCCCTTGTAACAGAGTATTCTCAGTGCCACCCGTAATAGAAAAGTAATAGCTTCACCACCTGCATGTACTGGACCGGTACAGTAATGCCAGTGTGTCTCACTCATCATGGTGTGCAACTGTTTTTCTCGGGTGCAAGTTCACTGTGCTGCCATTCTGCCGGCTTGCATAAGATAACGTACCAATTTTCCTAAACAAGAGAGAAGAAGAAGAATAAGACTGGGGTACTGTCATAGTCGACTGTAATGGAAGTCCATAGTGGTCGTAGAATTTGTTCATTAAACTACCACTAATGTTAGAGCAAGGATGCAGAAGTGGGAGGTTACATAGATACTGTCCTCAATAGTTATGTACTGTGCTTTCAATTTGCTACTTGTACTGTGACCCAACTTTCGGCTCATTCACTTTGTGTTATTAATGCTAAGGAGCATTGGTTACAGACTATGTTATGTTATGTTATGTTAATTGGGTTCTTCTATAGCGCAACGGCTACTCGCATAGGAGTGTCCCGGCGCTTTGGCGAAGAGGACCTTTAATAGAAAGGAAACATAACTGCAAATAAAGAACATCACAATTCACTAGTAAAAAGCCAAGTTTTTAATGCCTTTCTAAAAGACATCAGACTGGGGGCCTGTCTAAGAACAATAGGAAGTTCATTCCAAGCACGCGGGGCCAGGTAATGGAAAGAGCGCCCCCCTTGTCTGGTTCGTTTGATGGATGGAACGACCATTTTAGACAAGGAGGCAGATCGCAAAGCTCTGCTCGGTTTATAGAGAGCAAGACGCTTTCTAATATACCTAGGACCCGAGTCATGAAGGGCCTTGTAGGTTAGCGTCAGACTTTTAAACAGAACCCTCTTGGCTATGGGGAGCCAGTGCAATTCCTTCAACAAGTTAGAGGCACTAGCTCGTCTAGGAAGTCCATAGATAGCCCCAGCAGCTGAATTTTGGACAACCTGGAGTCTCCTTACAAGATATTTAGGGAGACCTAAATAGAGGGCGTTGGCATAGTCCAGGCGCGACCCAACAAGTGCCTGGACAATAACCCTTCGATGGTTGACAGAAATCAAGGGGAGAAACTTCCTGAGCATCCGCAGGATTCCAAAACATTTCCCCGCAAGACAGGCTATTTGAGGTCCAAAAGTCAACTCATTGTCAACAATAATACCAAGGTTTTTAGCCTTGGTACTAGCATTAGCAGGAGGGAACAAATCCTGTGGCCACCAACTTTTCCAGTTTGGCTCAGAGACACACCCAAAAAAAAGCAGCTCCGATTTATCGGAGTTGCATTTCAGGCCGTGTCTTTTGAACCAATCAAAGACTGCTTCTAAGCAGCCTCTGATACGGGTCCCATCAAACACCTCGTTCTTGTTCTGAGTAAACAAGAGCTGGGTGTCGTCAGCGTAAGACACGATCTGAGCGCCAAACGACTCCGCAACCTCTGCAAGGGGGGCCATAAAGATGTTAAAAAGCAGGGGACTAAGAATAGACCCCTGAGGGACCCCCACTTCCAGGGTTGTCATAGCTGCGGAGTGAGGTGGGGCCCAGATCGTTTCTCGACGGCTGGCTAGAAATGATTTGAGCCAGTTCCACACCGTCCCCCTAAGACCACAATCCCAGAGTCGAGTTAGGAGGGTATCATGGGGAACGGTGTCGAACGCCGCCGACAAGTCTAACATGACCAACATGGCCTTACCTCCCGAATCTAAAACCTCTCTGATGGCGGTGGTGACTTCAAGTAATGTGGTCTCTGTGCTCTAGTTCGCACGAAACCCAGATTGAGTACTGTGCAACAGGTTGTTATTCTCGATGAAGTCAGAGATAGATCGGTGCACATGTCTTTCCGCCACCTTCGCCAGAGCGGGGAGGAGAGAAATAGGCCTATAGTTGGCATGTATGATGGGATCCAAAGTTGGTTTTTTTATTAGTGGAAGAATAAGAGCGCTCTTCCAAGCCTGAGGGACTATGCCAGAAGACAATGAGGAATTAAGAATGGAATTAATGGAACTATTTAGCACAGGGGCTATTTTGTTAAGACAAGAGACCGGGCAGGGATCTAGAGGGGAGCCCGATTTCAAGCCTGTCAAATGGTCTAATGAGGCAGCAAGACTTAACTGCGGGAATTCCCAGAGGGTGGGATTTACAGAAGAGAAGGCATCAAGATCAGCACCCAAAGGCTGTTTGGAATGAGTCGCAAGAGCGGCTTGGATAGAGGTTATTTTGTCTACAAAATAATGTGCGAGTTCATTCAGCCAGGGTTCTGAATGAGACTGAGCAGAGATACCTAAAGATGGAGAAGTGAAGTCTTTAACAATTTTAAAAATCTCCTTACAGGAATTATCAGATTCGTCAATCCGACGTTCAAGATAGGATTTTTTCCCACTCCAAATCATCTTGTGGTAGGATCTGGTTAAGTTTTTAAACTTTTCTCTCTCAAGAGGATTATAGTCTTTCCTCCAGGTTCTTTCTGCTCTCTTGCAATTTTGACGAGCTTCTCTAAGCTGAGATGAAAACCAAGGAGCGGAAGGACGTTTATTTCCGGGTTTAGAGGCTTTCTCAGGCACGAGATCCGCCAATATGGTTGTGAGCCATTCCGTGTAAAGAGGTAGGTCAGTTTCCACATTACCAGATAAAGTGCAAGGTGAACGTGCCAAGGCCTGAAGTAACATCTCATTAGATAACAAATGAAAAGGCCTGGAAAAACGTTTAGCACAGGTAGTGGGATTAAATCTTGAGGGAGGAACACTTGAAAGACTAAAAGTGATTAAGAAATGATCCGACCATAATACCGGTTGAGGGACAAGTGCGTTAATCGGAACGGTGGAAAAAACTTGGTCCAAAATATGGCCCTTATTGTGTGTGGAATCATGAATGAAAGGAGTAAGTCCTAATGTTGCTGTAACCTCCATAAGTTTCATAGTGTCAGGATTTGTAGCCTCGTCCATGTGTATATTTAAGTCGCCCAAAAATAGACAGTGTTCAGATTTAAGACATGGGACTGAAAGTGCTACCTGTAGTTCATCCAAAAAAGAGCCTAAGGGACCGGGGGTTCGATATGCCAGAATACCGGTACAAGCTTGATGAGGAGACAAATGAAGAGTGAATCCGAGCGCCTCGGTGTCCTGAATATTGTCTACCGGGAAGGTAGTGCAGTGCAACTGGTTGTTAACTATAATAGCTACACCGCCCCCGCGCCCAGATGTTCTATCCCTCCTGATGATAGAATAATTAGGTGGGATGGCGTTAAATAAGTCAGGGGCCGAGGTATCACTCAGCCATGTCTCGGTAAGAAAAAGGCAGGATATGTCGGAATTAGCGAGCAAATTCCATATATCTAGCGCATGGCAGCCTAGAGAACGTGTATTAAGAAGTAGGCAAGTGATAGTAATCGAAGGATAAATATGATTTGGTTTATTAACTATAAGAGCCCGCCAACCACAAACCTGACAACGTTTTCTAAGGACACGACGGCCCGGAAAAACAGAGTGGCAGCGACCTACCGGAGGACGGAGATTGGAAAGGGTCTCTGATGAATAAAAATAACACATTATTAAAACTAATAAAAGTAAGATACCAGCCAAAGGAAAGAGCCAGCCAGCCGTCCTGCCCCGTCTGCTGCCGGAACGCTGACGGGCGCAGACGGGCAGGACTCTGGCACGACTCAGGCACAGAGAAGGCGCCACCTTGCGCGTCCCCGCTGCGCGTTGAAAAAGTGGAGCTTTAAGTAGGCCGGCGGAAGTAAAGAGAACCAGGCGCCACGACCCGCACCAATATGGCGGCGTCAGGCTTCGGTAGTTACACCAATATGGCGCTCCCTCACCACCCCAGAACCGGGCCCGCAAAACAGCGGTGCTAAGGTAAATTTTTAACGTGTAAGTGAGGGGCCAGGAGAAGCGCTAAGGCACACAAAGTAGAATCGATTTAAAAATTACAAATGCAAAAGAAAAATGCAGCGCTATGCAAGCAGTTTTAAAATCACCGCGTTAGCGCAGAATCGCGCAGTCCTTAAAGCGCAGGATACGCAGCCTAACCTTAAGGCACCTAATTGCCAGACTATGTCTTTCTTTCTTCATATAGTTGCTCCTTCCAAATCAACATCACGGAGGGAGCAGGCTCGAATGGCCCGGCAACGGAGGCTGGATGCCACTGTCGCCGAATATCGGCGGCTGGTGGCCCTGGAGGAGGAGGAGGACACGCAGTCGACCGGTGCAACCACCACAACATCCTCAACTGGGACAGCTGCATCCTCCTCCGTGACCCCACGGGCCGCCAGCATGCGCAGTGCTCCAGCGGTACGGAGCCGGGCTAAGAAAGCCAACCGCCACCGCCAAGCAGCAGAAAGACCAGCTGCCCCCCACAGGAGCTGCAAGGCACGCCAGCGCCGCCTAGGAGTCCGAATGTCCTACCTGGAGCAGGAGGTCCTTACGTACAAGAACTTGGTGGAGGGCCTCCGCTTCGACCTTGCCACCCTCCGCAAGGAGTATGATGCCCTGGCCGCAAAATTCACCAGCACCCTCCAGTAGTGGAGTGTCCCTTGCCCTTTTTTAGAGACTTTTGGGGGGTGGGATTTGGGAGTTGGGTTCTTTTTGGGACTTTTCAAAGACAATCGTTGGGGTTAGGGAGGGTCTTGAGGGAGATTATTTTGTTAGGGCTACATAAATATACTTTTTTGAACTTTATCTGACCATACCTGTTTTTTACTGCTTTTCAGTCTGGTGGGTGGGGGACGGGGGTGTAACAGTAAGTTTGTTTTCCGGAACAGTCGTAGGACTTTAGTAGTACTATCGTCAATCTCTCGTCTAGTCCTAATACTCCATTATACTACCTCCCACCAAACGCTTATCTTACCTGTAATTTGTGTTAGAAATTAGGGCTAGGCCCAGGGCTGGCTCCACGTGAAATGGGGATTAACGTTGGCAATCCTGGGCGGGTGAAATTTCCTCATTGCGGTGGTACTAGTGGTGTGACACAGTGGCAGTTGCATGCCTATGGAAAAAAAGAAAACGTTTCCTGGTTTGTCCTTACTGTAGCATTACAACAGTTACGGTACGATCGAGAATATAGCAGGTGACAGTACACTAGAACAGTGCCATAATGTAGCCTAACAAATGGTAAAGTATTTGCTTGCAAGTATAACTAGTACTTGCGTTGAATTTATTTGACATTGGCTCCTACTACTAGAAGAAATAGTACTGAAGCTGAGTAAGTCTAGAAGATATCCTCGTATTCCTTCGCCAGCCTGTTGCTATGACCTTATCCTCCCCAGCAAGTGTGTGGAATTATTGATGTCATTTTAGTCAGACATCAAGCAAAACAACACAGCCCGGGGGAAGAGGGTTAGGGTTTGGAAAATGGATGGGAATGGGGGTTTCTTTTTGGGTAGGTTTTGTGGAGAGAAGAAAAAAAATGCACAGCCTGGACAAACAATAATTGAAGATAAAGAAATCTTTTGGTACAAACTAAAGCGAAGCACATGCAGTCACACTCATAGAAGAAAACAATGGATACTGTATCTGTATTCTGTATGTTGTTGGAGTTGTCCTGTTGAATTTGGTAAGTAAGTTGCATGCAGCAAACAATTCCTCTTATTAGCGGCACTCCTCCATTCCAGCTGACGCTTCGTCCATCAATGTTGGTGACCACTGACAGAAGACACCCTGCCACTGCCTGCCTGGCGGATGTTGACTGAAACCCGGCCTGTAATTATTGAACAGAAAACAGGAAGTGCTATTACAATACCACTGATAAATAAATAAAAGGTATGTACGCTGTGTGGTGCAAAAAGTCACACTTTGATTTCCCTAATAGACAGTACAATATTTTTGAAATTGCGTGCTCTGTCTGAGTCACCTTTTTAAGGATAAATAAGTATGGCCAAAATATTATAGCGGATCTTTCCCCTCAAGGTAGGTGTACTGTAAACTGTGTTTTAGAACACAATTTGACCTTCCCAGCAATGCTCCCACCAAGACCCTTACTAAAGCCAGTCGCAAAAATGTAGAAGACCCCCAATCAGATCTCCAAAAACGATGCCTAGCAGAAAAATGGTGACAAAACGTACTTTGAAAGTAACAGTAGGCCCAAATACACCCTTACCGACCGTGGATTGTATTCAAACCACTTGCAAGCAAGCAAAAGTATCCATAGCCAGCATCGCTCCAACAGTGCTCTAAAACCCCAGAACTGCGTTGCAATAGAACACCCCGAAACACATGCAATCCTGCTGCTAGGGCTAACCCTAACTTACAAAAAGTGCCAAAAGGTGTTTCCTTATGGATTTTGTCCAAAACACTTCTATCCGTTATTAGACCTTCCCAGGAATGCCCCAGCCAAGACCCGCCAACCCACCCGCAAAAAAGCACGCGACAACACCCCCAAACAGCGAAAAAGATAAATCTCATACTTACTATATCTCTCGGCCTTCGGTCCAAACGCGCTGTGCAGCTAGGTCATCATCATAACTCCTGTTTTCCACCACGGATTTCCTGAAAAGCAAATGCAATCAAGATTAGACTGTCGCAGCAGTGCTTCGACAGAGACCACGGCCGCAACCCACCCACGAACAGCAGGAAGCCCCCCAAAACGCTACATTGAGCAAGATGTCAGAAGAAATAGCAAGAAAAACGCTTTTCCTTAAGGATTTTGTCCAAAACACTTCTATCCGGTATTAGACCTTCCCAGGAATGCCCCAGCCAAGACCCGCCAACCCACCCGCAAAAAAGCACGCGACAATCCCCCAAACAGCGAAAAAGATAAATCTCATACTTACTATATCTCTCGGCCTTCGGTCCAAACGCGCTGTGCAGCTAGGTCATCATCATAACTCCTGTTTTCCACCACGGATTTCCTGAAAAGCAAATGCAATCAAGATTAGACTGTCGCAGCAGTGCTTCAACAGAGACCCCGGCCGCAACCCACCCACGAACAGCAGGAAGCCCCCCAAAACGCTACATTGAGCAAGATGTCAGAAGAAATAGCAAAAAAACGCTTTTCCTTAAGGTTTTTGTCCAAAACACTTCTATCCGGTATTAGACCTTCCCAGGAATGCCCCAGCCAAGACCCGCCAACCCACCCGCAAAAAAGCACGCAACAACACCCCCAAACATCAAAAAAGCTAAATCTCATACTTACAATATCTCTCGGCCTTCCGTCCAAACGCGCTGTGCAGCTAGGTCACCAATCATCATAACTCCTGTTTCCCACCACGGATTTCCTGAAAAGCAAATGCAATCAAGATGAGACTGTCGCAGCAGTGCTCCCAGACCCCAAAACTCACCCACAAACACCCGGAACCCCGCCAAAGAGCACCTCAAAGGCAAGCAAGTCAGCAAAAACGGCAAGAAATTTCCACCTCATATTTGGTCCAAAACACTTTTATCCATTATTAGAGCTTGACAGCAATGGGCCCAAAGCCGTCAACTCACCCGCAAAGAAGTAGAACACCCCCACAAGTGCTGAGTCTTTCTTCATTGGGCGTAATCCAGCACTCTGCTTTGAGGGAAATCGCAGTCTGGAGGAGGAGGATAGAGGAGCATGTTCTTCTGAACTTGTGAACCTGAGGAATGTAGACTGCGGCACCTTCAAATCAATAAGCAAACAAGTGAAGACAGTTCTGCTGATGGGCTTGTTTTTGTGGTTAGGTGATTAAAGTTTGAATTAAATTAACTGTGCAAAACAAAGAAAGACAGACACACAGGAATAAAAGTGAATAAGGACGAAAAAGAAAGTTATTGATTCATTGTCTCATTTTCAGGGCTCGGTGTCAGGGAATAAGAATAAGAGTTCGTCATCATACTCTGCGAATTCAGGCAGGATGAGGTCAGCGTCACCGAACAGAGAACAAATTCCCTCATCTACATTGCTGTCCTCCTCGTCTTCATGCGGCGTGCTTTTTCGTACTTTGTAATCTGGTGGTATGAGGTGCTGATTCATCTTGATCATTGTTAGCCTCTCCACATTTTTGGGCGAGAGGCGGCTCCGTTTGGGAGTTACAATGCCACCAGCAGCACTGAAAACACGTTCAGAAGACACACTTGCGAGTGGGCAAGACAAGTAGTTTATAGCCAGGTTGGAGAGCTGTGGCCACAATTGTTTTTTGCCATGCCAATACTGCAATGGCTCATCATTAAGAAAGACCTCTGTTGAGTCATTCAGATAGTCCTGCACCATCGACTCAAGGTCATCAGCGGTTCCTCCACTTTGCTTACTTTTTGCTGTGCCTGTGACTTTTTTTCGAGAACCATACCCAAGCAAACTTAGCCAATCCTCTACAGCAGCCACTGTTACTGTTGTGTGTGGTGCAGATGATCCAGTTGCCGGTGTCGTTAACGGCTGAGAGGTCACTTGTGCCCCAGCCACAGGTGCAGAAGTGGATTCTTGTGACTGGGGATGGCCTGCTGATGCTGATGCTGATGTACTGCCTTCTCCTTCAATAACCTGCCGTTCTTTTTCAAACCTCTTGGCTGACCAGGCTAGCCAAGGTTTGTACTTTTGAACATCTTCATCAGTAAAAGGAAAGAATGCTTCGCCTGCCAGCGCCTTTTTGTAGCGTGGATCCAGAATAGTAGCACAAATGTAATGCTGTTCTGACTTGATCTTTTGAAGACGTTCATCACCACGTAGGCGCTCTAATAATTTCTCAGACAAAATAAAAGGGTCTTTTTTTTTTACATCTTTTTCAAACTCAGAAGACACCGCCATCAGTTGGTGCTCCAGCATGCACAACAATGGGATAGCTTTTCCCAAATTACAGTCCTCCTGGCTGACTGCACGCGTGAAGAACTCAAAAGGACGAAGCATGTCTGTCAGGCTTTTAACTATGTCCCATTGCGCCGCAGCCATCCGCAGGTCCTCCTTCTGAGATGTACCCTCTGTTAAGAAATAGTGATTGAGTACTGTATACTGCTCATACAGACGCTCAAGCATGTAGAAGGTTGAGTTCCAACGTGTTGCCACCTCCTGGATGAGTGCTTTCACTGGCATTCGACGTTCAAGTAGCAGCCTCCTCAGATGCTTCCGGGCCTTAAAAGAATGGCTGAAATGGTTGCACATTTTGCGGCAGGTGGCCATTACCGCGAACGCTGCACTGTCTCTATCACTCAAGAATTTTTGAACTACCAGGTTGATACAGTGCGCCAAACACGGCACTCTGAAATAGCCACCCAGCGACATGGCTTTAACTACATTGGCGCCATTATCCGTGGAAACATAACCAATCTGGCGTTTTTTTGGGGATAGCATTTTCGAGACCTTTTTGTTAAACTCGTCCAAAATGTTTTCGGATGTGTGACTTTTCTCCAAGCCAAACATGGCTAGTGTTGCATGTTTCCGAGCAGCTTTGAAAACTTGGTCCGGGTCAACACCTGCGTTTAGCTTTGCTTTAACACCTGAAAAAGAGACCCAGTGTGCAGTGATGCACATGTAATCAGCGCCTGCGCCACTGGTCCACATGTCTGTTGTCAGATGTATTGTGTGAACAGCACTCTTCTGCAAAGCTGCCCCAATCGCCTCCAGCACATCTTCATGTAGTGCTGGAACCGCAACTCTGGCAAAATAGAACCGGCTAGGAACCTTCCATTTATGGCAGAGCGTTGCCACTAATTCTAGAAAACCTACCGCTTCTACAAAAGAAAAAGGGAGAAGGTCCACAGCTAGCATTTTAGCCAGCTTAGTGTTATACAGACGCGTCAGTGGGTGGTTGCGTTCATATGGCACGTCTGAAGAAAACATGGTTCTAATGTTGCCCTGGACCAAGCATTTACGGGCTGATAATGACTTCGTTGACCCAATTTTGCTCGCTGGTGAACTTTTGTGCGTTGGTGTCTCACTCGCTCCAACACTCTTAGTGTGCCTCACATTGGGTGTGCTGCTGACAGGGGTACTGGGTGTAAGGGAAGTGTTTGACACGTCTTCTTCCTCCTGGTCATCATCAGATGCAACATCAACGTTTTCTTGAATTCGGGCTTCCTTGATCGCATCTAGGTGCGCAAACCATTGGACAGTGTGCTGTCTCCTAAGATGACCTCTCTGGCCTCCGGTACCATAGTTGGTACCTGACTTACCACGACTAACTGCAAGCTTACAAAGGGTACAAATGGCAAACTTTGTATTTTTTTGACAAACAGTAAAGAAGTCCCAAACTGGGGACTTGAAGTGTCTGTGGGGCCTGGAGAAGGCGGCGATACTGGTGGTGGTGGTCATGAAGCTAATGCCAGTTGAAGTGGAGGATCTGGATTGCCCAACTTTTGTACATTGTGCACTTTCACCGCCACTAATTAAGGTCGAGGTGGATGGAGGTCCCTTCTTGCCAGAAAGAAATATGGACCGGGACGAGTTGGTGTACTACTTAACTCCAATGATTGTGGTGTTTCCACTGCCTCCTCATCGACAACATCATCATCATCACGCTCAGCAGCTCTTCGGGCTAGGGTTAAAATGTCTGTTTGCTGCATGCCCGCTGGGGCTGCAGTGACCTTTATGATGACTGGGTCGTCGTTGTCAGAGTCTTCATCAGCAGCAGTATCCGCCACTTCTTGTTGAGCCTCATCACACTCCATAACTCTGAGACTTTGGATGAGC
This sequence comes from Lissotriton helveticus, assembly GCF_964261635.1. NCBI lineage: Eukaryota > Metazoa > Chordata > Amphibia > Caudata > Salamandridae > Lissotriton > Lissotriton helveticus. The sequence continues at coordinate 1,889,895,962 of NC_136068.1, read as the reverse complement.
TTCCTTTTACGCTTAACTACCTTTGTCAGATCATGGTGTGCCTCACTGTCAGACGGCAGTGGTGCTGGTTCCCAAGTTTGATCCATATCATCAGAAGGAGGTGTGCTTGAAGAAGATGTAGACACCACCCTTGATCTCTTCCTTGCTAGGGGTGTGGAAGACAATGAATGATCATCAGGAGGAGTGGCTTCCTCAAATGATACCTCGCCTTGATTGTCGATTTCCTGATGTGCCCCTACTTCGGGAGGAACAACTATTGTGGGCACTTGTGACCCTCCATGAACCTCTGCTTGCGCATCTCCTTGCGCTGCCTCTCCTTCGACATGTACTTGGGCTTGTACTTGCACATGTGATTGTTGTTGCGGCTGTGGTTGTTCAACACTCGTCAGATGAGCTACAACAACCTGTGTTGATTGAGGGACATTGCTGCTGCTTTCTTGCGATGAGCCAACATCACTGGTCGATGGTGATTGAACAAGTAGATTGGCTGCCTCTGCAGCACTCAAGGGCTTGGACTTAAGTTGGCGTGGTGGTGGTGGTGGCACTGAGCCCAATGGAGCGGAGGTGCTGCTGCCAGCTTGGTCCCCAGCAGATCCCGCTGCTGCTGCAAGCATACTTTTTTTTTTACTCCCAAAAATAGGGGCGGGCGGCACACCAGTCTCCTTGGTAACTTGCTTCTTCTGCTCCTTACTGGCACCTTTCTTGCTAGAGGAGCTACGGGTAACTTTTTTTGGGGCCATCTTCTTCAGAGCAGGTCAGAACAGCAGGCAGCAGTTGCACGAGTTGCAGAGTTGTCTGTGTCCAGACGTGACGTCGCGTGACGTTATGCTGCACACACACACCGCTGCAGGACTTCTTCCTGGCACTGGTGGTTCTCTTGAGTCTTGTGCACCTAAAAGCAATGGAAGACAGAGGAACATCAGTTCAGTTATACACCCCAAAAAATCGACAAAACACAGAAAAATCAGCACAATCCCATGCCATCCATGATGTTTACATTGAAGACACCCCACAGAAAGACTAGGGCCATGCAAGTATGCAACACTCACTACCCCTGGGCATAATGGATGAAAAGTAGGCAAAATAAGTGCAGGCCTCAGACACTGCCTCTCTTCAAAATGGCCCCTTACACCCCAAGCCAGTCCACATCAACAGTACACCCCAAAAAAACAGAAAAACAGCCAAAAATCACCACAATCCAATGCCATCCAGGATGTTTACATTAAAGAGAGTGAGACCACACTACATGCACACTCAGTCCATGCACCACTACCCCTGGGCAAAGGGCCCCACCAGCAGCCCCCAAAAAACGACAAAAAACAATAAAATCAGCACAATCCCAGCCCATCCATGGCCTCAATGGTGTTTAAATTCAAGAAGACACCCCTCAGAAACACTAGGCCCATGCAACACTCACTACCCCTGGGCATAATGGATGAAAAGTAGGCAAAATAAGTGCAGGCCTCAGACACTGCCTCTCTTCAAAATGGCCCCTTACACCCCAAGCCAGTCCACATCAACAGTACACCCCAAAAAAACAGAAAAACAGCCAAAAATCACCACAATCCAATGCCATCCAGGATGTTTACATTAAAGAGAGTGAGACCACACTACATGCACACTCAGTCCATGCACCACTACCCCTGGGCAAAAGGCCCCACCAGCAGCCCCAAAAAAACGACAAAAAACAATAAAATCAGCACAATCCCAGCCCATCCATGGCCTCAATGGTGTTTAAATTCAAGAAGACACCCCTCAGAAACACTAGGCCCATGCAACACTCACTACCCCTGGGCATAATGGATGAAAAGTAGGCAAAATAAGTGCAGGCCTCAGACACTGCCTCTCTTCAAGATGGCCCCTTACACCCCAAGCCAGTCCACATCAACAGTACACCCCAAAAAAACAGAAAAACAGCCAAAAATCACCACAATCCAATGCCATCCAGGATGTTTACATTAAAGAGAGTGAGACCACACTACATGCACACTCAGTCCATGCACCACTACCCCTGGGCAAAAGGCCCCACCAGCAGCCCCCAAAAAACGACAAAAAACAATAAAATCAGCACAATCCCAGCCCATCCATGGCCTCAATAGTGTTTAAATTCAAGAAGACGCCCCTCAGAAACACTAGGCCCATGCAACACTCACTACCCCTGGGCATAATGGATGAAAAGTAGGCAAAATAAGTGCAGGCCTCAGACACTGCCTCTCTTCAAAATGGCCCCTTACACCCCAAGCCAGTCCACATCAACAGTACACCCCAAAAAAACAGAAAAACAGCCAAAAATCACCACAATCCAATGCCATCCAGGATGTTTACATTGAAGAGAGTGAGACCACACTACAGGCACACTCAGTCCATGCACCACTACCCCTGGGCAAAAGGCCACACCAGCAGCCCCAAAAAAACGACAAAAACAACAAAAAACAGCACAATCCCAGCCCATCCATGGCCTCAATGGTGTTTAAATTCAAGAGGACACCCCACAGAAAGACTAGGCCCATGCAAGTCACCACCCCTGGGCAAAGGGCCCCACCAGCAGCCCCAAAAAAACGACAAAAAACAATAAAATCAGCACAATCCCAGCCCATCCATGGCCTCAATGGTGTTTAAATTCAAGAAGACACCCCTCAGAAACACTAGGCCCATGCAACACTCACTACCCCTGGGCATAATGGATGAAAAGTAGGCAAAATAAGTGCAGGCCTCAGACACTGCCTCTCTTCAAAATGGCCCCTTAGACCCCAAGCACATGTTGCCTGTACCAGCCAGCACTCAAGATGGCCACCACCACCACCCACATGGCCAGTCCACATCAACAGTACACCCCCAAAAAACAGAAAACTAGCCAGAAATCACCACAATCCAATGCCATCCATGATGTTTACATTAAAGAGAGTGAGACCACACCACAGGCACACTCAGTCCATGCACCACCACCCCTGGGCAAAAGGCCACACCAGCAGCCCCGAAAAAACGACAAAAAACAATAAAATCAGCACAATCCCAGCCCATCCATGGCCTCAATGATGTTTAAATTCAAGAAGACACCCCACAGAAAGACTAGGCCCATGCAACACTCACCACCCCTGGGCAAAGGGCCACACCAGCAGGCCCAAAAAAACGACAAAAATCAGCACAATCCCAGCCCATCCATGGCCTCAATGGTGTTTAAATTCAACAAAACAGTTGTATCATGCACCCCTAACCAACCCTGGTCCTACTGGATACTGTGGCTACCCACAATATAATTTATTTAATGCTCTGAAAAAGTTCCAAAATTGTACTTGCAGCAACTGTAATGCCCCAAACAAACTTACTTGTGAAAGTTGATTTCTAATCCAAAAGTGATCCAAAGACAGTTAAAAAGGCCTCAAATCCAAATATCCAGCAGCACCCACAAAAAGTAATCCTTCCAGCTCCAGATCCAAATGAAAGTGACCAGGAGATGGACAAAGCACTGGGAGGAGCCTGCTGGACAGGAACAGGAAGTTGGAGACTGTGGGGCACTTCCTTCCTCCCCCCCCCCAAAAATGGACTCCTTGCAAAAAAAAAGGCCATGCAAATGTCAACCTGAGGAGTGATTCTGATAAAAACCATAATTTTCTGAAGGTTTATCCTGTTTGCTGGTGATTTTCTTGTGCAGAATTGCAAAATCTCTATTTCGCGAGTGCGAGATTGTTCCTTTCCGCCGCAACTACGTGTTCGCAATTGCGAACTCTCGCGAGGTGTGCTGTGCAAGGTGGCAAGCCGCGATTACGTATTCGCGGGCACCAAACTCCCGCGGGATCACGCAGCAAGATCTAAAATGGCGCGGCACTAGAAAAATATGATCGAGAAAAACAACTCGGCAAACGCTTAATGACGGAAAGTGAACGCCGTGCACCACGCCGCGCGCCGCAACCAAGCAAAAAATCCGCCGCGAGCGGATTCACGGATTTTCGACAAATTCGCGAGAGTTCGCGGATTGCGAATTTGCCGAAAATCCGAAAAATCCGCGAGCGGAGCGGATTTTACGCCCATGCTTAGCCAGCATACCACTTTCAGTCGAACAATGAGCTGTGATTGTGCAGGTGGTTGGCGCTATCATTTTATAAGTACATTTGTCCAAGTGCTCATTGGAATGTTCATATAATACTGACCTAACTATGCATAGAAGAAAAGATAAGCCATTCACTTGATTCATTTCTTCTTTTCACATCCAAAAATGGAACAGAAAGGCCTTTATTTTCTAAAAGAAATGGTTTGCTTTTATTGCAGTGAGGTAGAAGCTTGTGCAAAACCAGAACTGTAACAATGTTATATTCCAAAGGTTTTGTGTGTTTTGGGTTAGTTACAATAATTATACCCAATAACTGACAGCCAAAATCACGTAGGGGAAAGCAGAGGCTGTGTTCTCACAAAGGCCCTGAAGCAGAACATCTGCTGAGAGATTTGCATATTAATTAACGCATATTAACTCTAATTATTCTGGGAAATTATCAAATACATTGAATTTTCTAAGTTTAACCTTTCTTTTCCTTGACACGTGTCGCGGCTGAGAGGACACACCGGGCTGTCTCACCTGGGCAATGAGCAAAGAATCTTGCACCCCTCCCCTTCGGCTGCTTCAGCACCTTGGGGCAGCCTGGGGAACTTTTGTGTGCCTCCTGTGTTTTTGGCTACTCTGCCTGCTAGGCCCTCGGTGTTTGCTGAGAAATGGCACATGTGAGCACAGATGGCAGATTTATACAGAGGTGACGAAAGGTGATACCTCACAACAGTTGAGCAAACCTTACGTTTTTTTACCAGCCTGTTGTTTGGGCCTGAGCCAATTGGAGGTTAATTGGTTTGGGCCATTGTGAGGTGTAACGTGGGTGTCTTGAAAACAGTCTAACAAATGGGTTATCGTGCCAGGAGAGACGCTCGTGTGTGAAAGATGCAGACGATCAAACACAGGGACCTGCCAGGGCACAAGTCCTAAAAAAAAGAAGTGGGGGGGACGCGGTCACCGGAAGTGACGTCACAACAGGAATCTCATAGGTATTAATATGCCTTTAGATGAGTCTGCAACCTGCCGCACCCCACACCACGCCTGAGGCCTGGTGCCAAGGTGACGCGCAGGGCAGATCACACGGATTACCGCAGTTTGGAAGAGGCTGCCGGTTTGTTTCCCAATACAAAGCCTCACCTGTAATTACGCATCGGCGGATTTCGCGGCTCGGCTCTGTAATTGCCTGGCTGTCGAGCTGCCAGAGAGGCCAAAGAGTGAAGTCCAGCTATTGGGCAGGGGGAACGGAGTCCACCTGGTAAAATAAGTGGGGGGATGCCGTCCGCCCGCTTGGTACCCCGACTCGAGCCCTGGGACAAGCCAAGTAGCACTTAGGCTAAAATGTATCTACATCCCGCATGGAGATATTGTGTATATATACTCAGAGATGCTTTCGGCATCACTCCAATGGAAAAAAAAAGTGAGGATATGCTGAGCGGTCATTTGATGCCACTAGGGTCTTGTAAACACGAAAGTTTGATTTATCCAACCCAAGGGATAGGTTCCGGAGTGCTCATTTGAATATGAAAGCATAGACCATTCTGTGAAAACCAGCCTCCTTCTTGGCGCAATGCATTAATTTGCATGTTAATGACTGTCGTGTCGTCTCGCCTGGCCCCTGTCTTGGGACAGGACAGGCGAACAGGAAAAGGCGGTAACGGAAACAGGAACAGGAAAGGGATTTTAGTTTGTAAGCCAGTGAGAAGCTGGCAGGGAATAAAGAAAGACGTATTACCAGCATCTCCGACTCCACTGTCTTTATTGCGAGGGGCAAATGTGACAATGGCGACGAGGGTGGGATCGTACAAACCCCAAAAGTAAAGTCCCAGCCCAGCCATCCTCAAGTGGCCCGACAGGCGAGTCTGCAGTCAAGCACACCGGCAAAGTCAAGAACCGACGCCGAAACTGCCCAGAACAGTATCAGCCCACCAGGGGATATCGCGCATACCCAGAAACAGAGGCGCGGAGCAGGAGATTTCCTCTTGCCGCGCAGACGGCCACACAGAACTTCTCGGACCCAGAGCTGCGCTCTCGAGGACGCGAGCGTCCCATCCGCCCGCAAAGACGCGTGGAACTCAGCGAGAGGCAGGGGTGAGTCGAGTGTCAGCGACTACAAAAGAAGCAAGAGGGCGTGATTGTAGCGCCATCGGGAGTGTGAGCGTGCATGTGGGCAGTGAACAGCAAAGCTCAGAGAGACACAGCGTCCCATACGGCGGCCATCTTAAGGTCAGGCGCCAGCCATTGAGCAACCCACGATCCAGCAATGGCGGCCATATTGAGGTCAGGCGCCACCTACTGAAAGACATAAAACACAATGGAAAGGGCGGGAAAGCTCTCATTTAGATGCAACTAGATACCCTGCACCAATAAATGTTTCACAGACTCATGAACTCTAACAAATCCAACGAGAAAACCCCCATTTACTTGACATAAAGCCAGTAATTACAAAAGGGCGGGAACAATCTCCAAAAATGTCCAACACTGGACCCGATAGTACGTCTGGAGGGAACGCCACAGCAGGTCCAGCCCCACAAGCCAACGCAGCCATGATGCCTCACGCACCCATGGGAGCCCCCTTCATGCGACAACCGCAGCCACTAGTGTTGACACCAAGCAACAGCATGGGGCCGGCATGGAAGAGCTGGAGTGAAGACTTTGAGGATTACATGATCGGGTCTTTGGTACAAGACCCTAAACAAAAGCTAGTAGCCTTACGAAACTTAATAGGCCAAGACATAGTGCAAATTATCAAAGAATTGCCAAATGCAGCAACTGCCACATATGAGGAGGTAAAAGGTGCCCTCGACGGACGATTCCTTCACAAGCGCAACGTAGATTACGAGCGATACACGTTCAGTTTAGCCACTCAAGAAAAAGAAGAATGCATGAGCGATTTCATCATGCGCATCAAACGGATGGCACGATATTGTGACTTTGACAATTTCTAAACGGAGGACGCCTTGCGACTCCGCATTATTGATGGATGCCAATCTGAATCTCTCCGCCGGAGACTTCTAAAGAAACAATACACCCTAGAACAGATTGAAGAACTAACAAGAATCAATGACCAGGCAGAAAACCATGCCAAACGGATGGAAACTTACAAATCGGACCAGAAAGATCACGCTCTCCGGGTCCAGACGCACAAAACTACCAGACCCACGTCACATTCCCACAGGTCAAGCAAGCAATCCTACACTCCTCGGAGATCGTCCTCCAGACGAAACTCGCGACACACCACACATACCAAATCAGTGCCTACTTGCTACCGGTGTGGACAAGACTACCCACACTCAGGACAATGTCCAGCAATTGGTCAGCGATGCCATCGCTGTGGGAGAGATAATCACTTCGAAATAGTGTGTCAGGCCAAGCAGTCAACCCACAGGTCGTCAAACAAAGGTCACAACACGCGACATCACGCACGTGCCATAAATGGGAGAGAAGGACGTTCTTCCAGCTCCTCAAATTCCAGCCTTCAATCAGCACACTCGTACCGATCACGAGGTCGATCTACAAGCACTCACCGATCCAGACACCAGACGACGGAGTCCTACCGGACGCGCAGATCCTCATCCAGCGACTCCTCATCACATACGTCTGTATCGCACGTCAGCGATGAACATATCTGCATGGTATCGCAGGTCAGCGATGAATATATCTGCATGGTATCAAACCCTGACCGTCTGAAACGATACCCAAAACTGGACATCATGATAGGAGATCACCCAGCGAAGTTTGTCCTGGACTCAGGAGCGTCGCTAAATTACATCTGCGCCCTAGAATATCACAACATGAAACAACGACCTAAATTGGAGCCAGCAGCCGTTCGCATATTCACATGGATGTCACGCAAACCTCTACCGTGCTTAGGCCATTTTCACACTACCCTCACATTCAAGGACCGGAAAATCTCAGCCTACATCCACGTGGTAGAAGGACCAGATGTGGCAGACTGTTTGCTCAGCTTACCCACAGCAGAAAGGCTGAAACTAATAGAACTCCTCTACATGACCGAAGACGCCCCCGACATCGTGGCGAAATTCCCGAACCTCTTCAAGGGCCTTGGGAAACTGAACCATTTCAAGGTGAAGCTGTACATTGATGAAAGCGTGACACCTATCGCTCAACACCACAGGAAGGTGCCTTTCCACCTACAACAAGCCGTCGACGATGAGCTCCAAGATCTTCTACAAACGGACATTATTGAGCGCACATCAGGACCTACCCCATGGGTGTCACCGGTCGTGGTGGTCCCCAAGAAGGGCCAGGACAACAAGGTCAGGTTGTGTGTGGACATGCGTGCACCCAACACTGCTATTGAGCGGAAGCGCCACCCTGGACCCCACATCAGTGATATGATCACGAAACTCAATGGCGCCACCGTGTTCTCCAAGCTCGACCTCAACAAAGGTTACCATCAGCTGGAGCTTCATGAAAAGTGGAGATATATCACGACGTTTACCACGCATCAAAGCCTTTTCCGGTACAAATGTTTGAACTTTGGCATTTCATCGGCCGCTGAGATCTTCCAGGAAGCCATCCGACGAGTCATTCAAGGCATCCCCAACGCCTTCAACTATAGTGATGACCTGCTAGTCTTTGGCAAAGATCAAACTGAGCAAGACACCGCTCTGGACAGGGTATGCCACGCTCTGCTGACTGCAAACCTGACTCTCAATGCCAGCAAATGCGAATTTCACAAGGACACCCTGAAGTTTTATGGACACATCTTTTCCAAAGAGGGGATGAAGCCTGACCCAGAAAAAGTAGCTGCCCTCGCTGACACCCCGACACCCCGGGACGTGAGTGATCTTCGCTCTTTCCTTGGAATGGCGAGTTACTGCGCGCGTTACATCCGCAACTACGCCACAATCAGCTACCCCCTGCGAGAACTCACACACCAGGGTCAACCCTTTGAATGGACCGATGCATGTAAACAAGCATTCACAGTGATCAAACGAGCCGTCGGATCTGCCATAAATCTTGCCTACTTTGACACAAAAAAGAAAAACGAAATCACAGTAGATGCCAGCCCGGTGGGTCTGGGAGCCATCTTGGCTCAGTACCGTGAGAACTCTGACCAGCGTCACATCATCGCGTACGCAAGCCGTAGTCTCACAGACACTGAAAAAGCGTACTCCCAACCAGAAAAGGAAAGCCTGGCCGTGGTATGGGCGTGCGAACATTTCCACCTGTTTGTCTACGGCAAACACTTCACGATCATCACAGATCATCAGGCCCTCATCACAATTTTTGGAAATCCTAACGCCAAAATGCCGCCACCCATTGAACGGTGGGGCCTGCGCCTGCAAGATTACATTTTCACCATCATCCATTAGCCAGGGAAAGCTGAGAATCCAGCTGACTTTATGTCACGACACCCCCTAGTCGGTGCTCGAGCTGATCCATCTGTAGCTGACGACTACATTCACTTTGTTGTTGACACAGCATGTCCACCCACGGTCCCCCTGGAAGCAATTCAAGAAGCATCAGCGCATGACCCGCTTGTGAAGGCAGTCATGACCCGTGTCCGCACGAACTCCTGGAGGGATGTGAAACGTTTGCCTCAGGACTCCGACCAGCTCCTTCGCGACCTCACGCCTTTCCAGCGTGTACATGATGAACTTTCCATCAGTGACAATGGGCTCCTCTTGAGAGGGGGAGGATCGTAATTCCACACAAGCTACGCCAAGGAGTCATCAACTTGGCACACGAAGGCCACAGAGGCATAAACGCAACAAAGAAGACCCTGAGAGAACGCGTCTGGTTCCCCACATTGGATCAAATGGTAGAAACAACCCTGAAAGACTGCATGACATGTCAGCTGGTCAGTCGAGAGGAACCACCTGCACCGCTCCAAATGTCGGAGCTACCTGAAGGGGTATGGCAACAAGTTGCAGTCGACTTCTTCGGACCACTGCAGTCAGGACAGTATATCATAGTCGTCAAGGACGAATACTCCCGATTCCCATTTGCACAGCTGATAACATCCACCAGAGCAAGGACGGTCATCGCAGTACTGGATGAAATCTTCGCGGCATGGGGCATTCCCCTACGGGTGAAATCTGACAATGGGCCCCCATTTAACGGCCATGAATTCACAGAATTTGCGACCCACCTCAAATTTAAGCATCAGAAAATCACTCCACTATGGCCTCAGGCCAACGGCATGGTGGAACGATTTATGGGGACACTTAAAAAAGCAATTCAGCAAGCTGAGCTAACACACCGAGACATCCAACAATCACTGGATGAAGTACTAAGGGCATACCAGACCACGCCGCACAGCACTACAAATCAGTGCCCGGCCACCGTGATGCTGGGAAGGGCGCCCCGCACTCGACTACCCAGGGTAAACTCTACACCCCAACCGCGAACCATCACGGTTGATCACAACTCACTGGTCGAGATGGACCACGAGAAGAAACTCAAAATGAAAACATAAAGAAGCTGACATTCAGGAAGGGGACTGGGTGATAGTTCGAGGCGAACGGCGAGCAAAGGCAAACAGTCGATATCTTGACATTCCCCTACAAGTCACCAAAAGGAAAGGAACTATGATCACGGCAAAGGCTGACCACAAGCAGATAACAAGGAATATATCGTATTTCAAGAGATGCGATCTACGCAGCAACTACGAGACGTCCTCGAGTCAAGGCTCAAGTGACTCAGCAAGCCAAAGTGACAGCAGTGACCGAAACTGTCACAGTCCCACACGGATCACCAGTGCCGTCAACCATCCCGTCCAAACATCAGGGCGAGAGAGACGCCCACAGCGCCTGATAAGAAAACCGCGGCGACTAGTCGAGGAAATATAAAGGAATATGAGACTTTGTACAAAAGGGGGAGATGTCGTGTCGTCTCGCCTGCCCCCTGTCTTGGGACAGGACAGGCGAACAGGAAAAGGCGGTAACGGAAACAGGAACAGGAAAGGGATTTTAGTTTGTAAGCCAGTGAGAAGCTGGCAGGGAATAAAGAAAGACGTGTTACCAGCATCTCCGACTCCACTGTCTTTATTGCGAGGGGCAAATGTGACAATGACCTCACCTCCCCCGGACAGGTGACCTCCCTAATCCCATGCCGGATGCCCTGGGCACTGGGGCCTCCCGCCATTGCGTGCTAATAACGCAGGAAGGCGCACATCACCTGAACTTCACACTCGCCCCCAGTGCCCGAGCGTCCGCCACCTCCAAGGAACAGGGGAGCCGCCATCTGTGCAGGCCAGCAGCCGTGGATGCAATGTCACTGCAGTACCGTCCGGCCTGGGAATACAGGCGCTTGTACCGCAAGGAAGCCTCGTTCAAGAGTAGAAATCCGGTGATTTGTCATACAGGTGGGCTGCACACTTTCAAATACTTAACTAGTTTGCTTACTGCCACGTGTAATTATTTTCTTTGCTGATGGATGGCTTTATCTCGGCACCGGGGGAACAGTATCATAAGGTGTCCGGTTTTTATTAGTTAAATTGTTGAAAGATCTGAGCCATTTTATATATGTTAAATAAACCCTAGGGAGGTGGTGATCCCCGGTGTTGCAGGGGGGGCTGTATGCCACCCGCAAATCATGAATGAAGCCCCGGAAAGTTGACGGTCCTCGGGGCACCCGCTACATAATTTGGCATTGGAGGTGGGCCACTCGGGGGCTTAAATACATTTTTTAAAGTTTTTCTTGTCTGGATTTGTGCACTCAGTGCAAATTTGTCCAATTCCTTTTTTTTAAATGCTTTTTTTGGTCCTGGGTGTCTTTGTGGGACCCCCTGAGCAGGCATGTGGGTGAGCGGTGTTTCTACACGCTTCATTTTTCACTCCCCCCCCGCTTTTTCTTGTACCAAGTCACAAGATGCCTGCCAACTCTTCCTGGCTTGGAGTGTCTTGGCTGCAGTGTGAGAGAAGGATCTTCCGCCTGCTCAGGCTCTGTGGATGCTCTGTGGATTGGCATGTAAAGTATGTAAAGCATGAATTCATGCCTGCCATGTGTAGCCTGACTGCGGCAGCTTAACAATCTGCTGTCACACCTGTCAAAAGTAACCCTTTTTGATGGGCAGGAAACCTTCAAAGCACCCAGACCACACAACTTCAGAAAAGCCATGAAAGGGCCAAAAACGCGGGACCAATCAGATGACAAAATATATTGGAGCAGTCATCAATTGTAGCAAAGGGCACGTTAAGCTAGAAGGTTAGAATTGCAATACAATTCAGCTGCAAAGGCAACAAGCCATAAACAAGGAGCAAGTCAGACCCAAATGCCCCAACAAAGAATGAGGTGTTGCAGGAGCTGCTGTAGGAGCAAAGTAACACACATCTTTTCTGCCACACCCAGAGCAATAGACTAGCACAAGCTGGGGCATCTAATAGACCACAAACTGGGAACATGCATAATCAAGAGCTAAAAAGAGCCTACCACCAGGCCACATGCTAAGTAAGCAGGGCATGTCTAAATACACTAATTAAAAACAGAGAACCCACAAGAAGAATGAAAAGATTAATACCCGGGGGGGGGGATATAATCATTATTCCCATAGCACTGAGAAAGCTACAAAAAACCCTTATAGAGGGGCAATAAGTGGCACCAATGAAGCCCCCATTTCTACACATATCAAGAGGAGAAGATAACACAGGAGAATAAAAACCAAAAGGAAACCCAAGACAGGAGGGCAGAGGTACCAGCAAGAAGCAATATTTAATCTCCTTCACAGAAACTGCAAGGTGATAAGGGACAGGCTAGACCAGCCCCAAATCTGTAAGCTTAAATGGGAATGGAAAAATAAACTCAATCAAGCTGGGAGAACCAACACAAATGAAGTGAGAGCAGTGTATGAGCACACGTAGGAGATGAAGCATTGAATGCTCCCCAATCAAAAAGTATGAAACCCGTTAAAGCCCAAGTTCACAAGAGAGGCAAAGAAGGGTAGCAACAGGGATGTTCACAGGCAGGAACTCTCCAGACCCAAGATTAGCAGGGAGCAAATGTTGTAGGGTCCAGATTTGGCCAAAACGTTCAGGGAGAAATGCACCGCCATTGGAGGAGTCCTCAGCTTCAAGTTGCACAGCAAACCCAACAACAATACACAGCATATTAGAGAGTGATGAAGAGTAGGACATATATCAACAGACCACACCACACCACCCCTAACATATTTGGCAGGGGAGCTGGATCACACAAAGATCACCATGAAACAAAAATACATCTAACACCCCACATGCTCCAAGCCCAGCAGGAGCATAATGGGAATCCAAACCATGTGCAGATCCACACCCTGCTTCTAAATAATAATAAATCACCCCTTAGAACACCTTGTCATTCCCAAAGTAGAATGCCCTTTTAATTTATTTTTTATTTAACTTAAAGGGAGGGGAGCCAAGTGCCCCCTACCCCCTCGCGGGCCACTTTTGACCCTGGAGAGCACATTCCCTATGGCCTGCCCTTTATTTTTATTTTTTTTTAAAGAAAGGGATGGATGCCACGCACCTGCCCTCCCAAGCTATTTACCTCCCGGGGACCACAACCCCGGAGGCCTGCTTCTTTTTTTGTCAATTTAAAAAAAAAAAACAAGGGAAGGGAAGGGGGCTGAGTGGCCCCCTTCTGGGTCAATTTTGGCCCCTAGGATCATATCCCTCGGGGACTGTCCTGAGGTATGGGTGCCCTGATCTCTTTCAGGGCACCCACATTTTCAACATTGGGGATCACAGGGAGAGCCTGAAAGCCCACCCGGTCCCTGCCGGCTCCCCGCCTCCTACGGGAGCCAGCATTGCTTTGATACCAATGGAGCTGCTAGCATGCAATGTTAGTTTCCCTGCTTGCTTGACACCAGGCAGGGAAATAGACATGCTCTGCTTTCAGAAAGCAAGAGCATTTTCTGCTCTCCCTTGCTGAAAGCAGTGTTTGCTTTGGCTTGGCAGAAGTGGTGCTCTGCAAACTGCAATGTCTCGGGGTGACACCCAGGATATTGCTGGAGCCGGCCCTGGTGGGATGGCAGTTCTCAAAGCCATCTAGCCAGTCGAGGAAGGACAGCTGGTGGACCAAGGAGCTTCATTAGGTTGAGGGGAACAAATGTGACACCTGCCATTCATAGTTTTCTGTAACGCTTGACCTGAATCAGGGTAAGACTTCATTACCAAGGTCCACACTAGCCAGGATGTGAGGGAAGCTGCCTCCAGAACTGGTTTGGAGTGAACACAAGGAAGAGTACCACTCATTTCCGTGGACACATCTTTGGGTGGAAACAAGAGTTCTGCACAATGGAGGTAGGATTCCCCAAAAGTCAGAGAATGCAAGTTTGATTTTCATTACCACTATGCATAGAGAAGGAAGGCGATATGATTGCGCGGTACATGAAACATTGAGACAGGGAAGTAAATGATTTGCATAAAGATTTGCAACAGGCAGGTCATTGGCCATCAAGGAGATGCTATTTAATTTTTGGTTGAGCTCACACAGTTCAATAGAGACAGGTATTCAAACAGTTCTTGCAAGAAGAGTGACCCCTTCTTGAAGAGGCTAAAATGATGTCCATAGTAGATAAAGCTGCGCTGGCCATTCGCATTACCGCCTTTGTGACCGGGCTGACGGGAAATATGTTCATCCTCTGTGTGAATTGTATTGCTTGGTTCAAAACCAACAGTGATCTGAGCTCCTGCGACCTCATCATCTCCAGTCTTGCACTTTCCAACCGTAGTCAAATATGTGTTTATTTTTTATATCAGATCAACACAATTTTCTTACAAACTTCGCTTGCCCTTAGGTGGAACCACCATGTGGTTTTTCTTCTTACGTTTTTCCTTCGCTCCTTCAGCCTCTGGTGTTCCACATGGTTCTGTGTGTTCTGCTGTGTAAAGATTGTGACCTTCACACAACCGCTCATGGTCCGAATGGTGGTGTGGCTCCAGGAAAACATACCCAGCCTGCTTCTTGGCTCCCTGTTGGTTTCCGTGGCATCATGTGTCCCCATTGCCTTCGAATTACAAGACAATCTGTCAGCTAGTGATCTGGCGAACAGTTCAATGCACGCAAATTATGGATCTGGCAATAGTTCTATGAGTATTTTAGATTCTTATTTGGGAGCTGAGAGCAACACAATTCCATATGGTGCCATTCTATCATTTATTTTTGCAATTTTCGTCTTCTCAGCTGTGGCTATCCTCATCACGCTCTGCAGACACATGAGGCGGATGGGTCAGAACGCGGACAGCTTCAGAAGTCCACGTCTGGATGCCCACCTGGGTGCAGTGAAAACAGTCACCTCCCTTCTCATCCTTTATTCTGTCTTTTATTTAGCACAGACTACCTTTGCTTTTCGGACAAATATTTTATTTGGACACCCTTTGCGCATAGCATTCTTCCTTCTGTTGGACCATATCCCAGTCCTGAATGCTATTATTTTAATATTTCGAATTTCCAGACTCAAGAAGATACTATTGAGGATGTTTACTCTTGCTGCTTGCTGGGTGAGATGGGACTTTTGACGTCACATTTCCAGTCTACAGAACAGTGTCATGTTGAGGTCATTAGTAGTATTTGTAGTGGGTGAACCTCGAGAGACTTCTCAGATAATTACTACTGTTGTAATAACAAGTCTCACGCTAAAATGTTTTCGGAAAACTCGAACTTCTGCTGTCATACCTTTAGAAATGATTACTGTATATTAAATTAAGTTCAATATCTGATTATTCTCATACTGGATTTTATCTATTTTGGTATTGTTTGCACAGATAAATATTGGCTATTTTTTAACCTGGTGTGGTGTCCTTTTGTAGTGTTTTCACTGTATTAAAGTTGGTTACGTGCAAACGCTTTACACACTGCCTCCGAGATAAGCCTGATTGCTCATGCCCAGCTACCTAGGGGTGAGTTGCGGCTTTTTTGTTAGTGTATTCCCTTATCCTGACTAGAAGGAAAGGTTCATATTTAGAGAAAGGTGCAAACCATTGTCAACTAGATTTCTAACAGTATGCATGTAAGGTGGTTTTAGGTATGTTGGTTTGTGTTGTTTTATGTTAGAAAGCCAGCAAATGATGGCCTGACCATGTGACTGGAGAGGAAACAACCAGTACAACACAGTCATTACAACGCACTACCTTTACAACTCGGTCATTACAAAGCAACATCATTTACATCGCATGGCATTACAACACAGTTATTTACAACGCATGTCACAACAACACATGCCATTACAACGCATGCCACTACAACGCATGCCATTACAATGCATTATATGGTAAGTAATAGGAAATAGTAATGTTTAGCCCTACTCTATACAGCACTTACCCTACTGTTGCACTCACTGGAGTGGGAATAGTAATTTTTGCCCCTGCACTATCCAACAATTACCCTACTGTTGCACTCACTGGAGTGGGAATAGTAATTTTTACCCCTACACTATCCAACACTTACCCAACTGTTGCACTCACTTGAGCGGGAATAGTAATTTTTACCCCTACACTATACAACACTTACACTACTGTTGCTCTAAAAGTATTATGCGTTGTAATGGTATGTGTTGTAATGGTATGCGTTGTAATGGAATGCATTGTAAGTGAATTTTCTAAATACGCATTGTGTTGGCAGGAGTTGTAAAATCATGTGTTGTAATGGATATTGCGACGTAAAAACCGCTGTGTAAAGGCATGCGTTGTAACTGTTTGCATTGTAACGTGTCCTATTCGACTGGAGTAATCATTTGAGAGGTAAATAGTTATGTATTTTCATAAATGACATCTAGGATGTGCCACGTGATGTGTGTGAGTTTTTGGGCCATATGATGTAGGTTCAGTGCATCTAGGCCACTGTTAATTGTATTTGGATGGGGCATATTGGGTTTGTCGAACCAAATATTTAGGTCACCAAGAGTGCACAGGTTCGAGTGTAGTGTTATAAGGTTTGGAACCATGTCTAGCAGTGTGTCTGGGAATGTTGCATTGCTAGGTGGAGGTCTGTAAAGGAGCAGGAAGCTACAGGAGGAAGATGGTGTTGGATTGCATCTGGTGAAATGGGCCTCACAACCTTGTATGGATGATGTCATCAGCTTTAGTAATATTTAATGTTTGCTTGAACAGCTAGGCCACCTCCTCTTTTGCCTACATAATTATGTGTGATTGTTTGATTTCCTAGAGGAATGGCTTTGTGCAAGACATATAATCTCCCAACCATGATTCTGTTATGAAGAGTACGTCAGGCTGTGTGTCAGTGAGAAGGTCGTAGATGTGAGGCTTTTTTTACAGAGTGATCGAGCATTTCCCACAGATTTGGTGGGTGCCCTATGGTAAAAAGCAGATTAGTGAACAACAACATTATCACAAAAAGGCTCTGCCTCTAACACTTCAAAGCCTGTTTGGTGCTTTCCCTCTTAGCAAAATACATTACTGTGTGTCTTCTTTTAGTTCTAAAAGTAGCATAGTCAATTTGCAGATGGATTCGAATCCCAGCAAATGCTGCTGAAAGCCCTTATGGGATCGTGTGATCAAATCCGCAGGAAAGAGCAGCAATGCTTGCACCAGAGATTCTTTTAGAATTAAATCATTTTTTATTGCCAGTATATATAACAAATATCACACAAAGCGTTAGCGCCTACAACCCTGTGGGCCGGCGAAGCAGCAAACATGCCAAAGAGGACATAGTACCTGGTCCATCCAACAATAATACCTTCATATAACACAGCATGTCGCCTACAACCCAACTTGGGCCGGCTGCGTAAGACAACTTGGAAAAAATTACAAGCAGAACATCGTAAAGATAAAAACAATGCCCAGCCCAGGACACCACCCATGCCTACCTAAAGGTGCCAAGAAAACACTCTGTAGCACTTTAAGGGTTAAATACAACCAAAGGGGAAAAACATCCAAACCCAGGTCCACCCACCCCACCCTTCCTCACCCATGGTGAGCCACCCGCAAGCTAAAGCCTACCCACTTGTGCCTGTAAGGAGAAGAACAAATCCCCCCCAACCATAGGACAGATACGTTAGGGCCGGCCATCGTGCTCCGCTACCCCATCCTCAGGAATCAATTTCAGAAAGCGTAAATAAGTAGGAAAAGTTAGTTCCCGAAATTCTAGAAACAAAAAAGGAGACCAGATCTTAGAATACTCAGATTTGTCCCCTAAAAGGGCCATGGATAAGCGCTCCATACCTAAAATGGACCACAACTGGAACAGCCAATGGGAACAGTCAAGGATCCTGTCAGTCTTCCAGGCCGAGAGGATAACCCGTGAGCAGCATTTAAAGCCAAGGCGATCTGCTTGCCTTTAAGTGAACGCAAGGGGAAAGTCAAAGCATTGGGAAGGTCTAATATGGTGTAAGCAGGAAACCTCGGAATAGTAGTTTCAAAGCCTCGATCAATCTCATCAAGGATGGTGTCCCAATATCGTGTTAGTTTGGGGCAGTGCCATAGCAAGTGAAGAAGGGTCCAGGACTCCCACAGCCACGCCAGCAGAGGCCATCAGTCTGGGAGTTCCACTTAGCAAGCTGGGCCGGGGTGTGATACTGTGGTAAATGAATGATGCAGAGTCCACTTTGTAAGTTAAGATCCTTTATTGCAAGTTCCTTCCAAGTCGGGTAAACAGGTCAAGATCATAAGTAAAACCCCACCAGGAGGTGAAAGCCTGGAGAAGGGAGCCTACCACGGACAACATGACCACCCTCAAGCTCGCCACCCGGAAACACCACCAACTGATCCGCGCCACCAAGAAAAATACATACAAGGATCGTCTGGACAACAACGCACACAACTGCAAGGAACTCTTCACCATCGTAAAAGAGCTCTCCAACCCCAGCGCCGGAAGCAATGACATCACCCCGTCGCAAGACCTCTGCAACTCCCTCGCCTCCTACTTCCACAACAAGATCGCGGACATACACAACAGCTTCAGCAACCAACCAACGCAAGCCACAACCGCAACAACGCCACCCACCACCACCCTCCGCACCTGGACTCCAATCAACACAGAAGACACCATCCGCACAATGAACTCCATCCACTCCGGATCTCCAACTGACCCCTGCCCTCACCACGTCTTCAACAAGGCCGACGCTGTCATCGCACCCCACCTGCGGGACATCATCAACACTTCCTTCGACACCGCCACCTTCCCTGAGAGCTGGAAGCACGCCGAACTCAGCGCTCTTCTCAAGAAACCCACAGCAGACCCCACCGACCTCAAGAACTACCGCCCCATCTCGCTCCTCCCGTTCCCGGCCAAAGTCATCGAGAAGACCGTCAACAAACAGCTGGCAACCTTCCTCGAGACGAACGGATCCCTCGACCCCTCACAGTCGGGCTTCCGGGCGAACCACAGCACCGAGACCGCCCTCATCGCTGCCACTGATGACATACGAACTCTGATGGACAACGGAGAAACAGCGGCCCTCATCCTCCTAGACCTCTCCGCGGCATTCGACACGGTCTGCCACCGCACACTAGCACAGCGCCTTGGCAACATCGGAATCCAGGACAAGGCACTAGAATGGATCATGTCCTTCCTCGACGGAAGAACACAGAGAGTCCGCCTACCACCGTACAAGTCAGAGGCCACCGAAGTCATCTGCGGCGTCCCTCAAGGATCCTCACTGAGCCCCACCCTCTTCAACGTCTACATGAGCCCCCTTGCGGCCATCGTACGCCATCACAACCTCAACATAATCTCCTACGCCGACGACACCCAGCTGATCCTCTCCCTGACCAACAACCCCGCCACCGCCAGAGCCAACCTGCACGAAGGGATGAGAGAGGTAGCCGAATGGATGACGACCAGCCGCCTGAAACTGAACTCGGACAAGACGGAGGTCCTCATCCTGGGCGCCTCGCCCTCCGCCTGGGACGACTCCTGGTGGCCCTCCGCCCTGGGCACCGCACCCAAACCAACGGACCACGCACGTAACCTGGGCTTCATCATGGACTCCTCCCTCTCCATGACCAGACAAGTAAACGCCGTCTCCTCGTCTTGCTTCAACATCCTGCGCATGCTACGCAAGATCTTCCGGTGGATCCCCACCGACACAAGGAAGACGGTCACCCAGGCCCTCGTCACCAGCCGACTGGACTACGGCAACGCCCTCTACGCCGGAACCACTGCCAAGCTCCAGAAGAGACTCCAGCGGATTCAGAACGCCTCGGCCAGGCTCATCCTCGACATCCCCCGACGCAGCCACATCTCCGGACACCTGAGAGATCTGCATTGGCTCCCGGTCAACAAGAGAATCACCTTCCGTCTCCTCACCCACGCACACAAAGCCCTACACGACCAAGGCCCGAGCTACCTCAACAACCGGATCAACTTCTACACTCCTAAGCGCCTCCTCAGATCAACCAGCCACGCCCTCGCCGCCGTCCCCCGCATCCGAAGAACGACAACAGGAGGAAGATCCTTCTCCTACCTGGCCGCCAAGACCTGGAACTCACTCCCGACCGACCTACGCCTGACCCAAGACCACCTCTCCTTCAGGAAGAAGCTCAAGACCTGGCTGTTCGAGCAGTAACGGCACCCCCCCCCACCCAGCGCCTTGAGACCCTACGGGTGAGTAGTGCGCTCTACCAATGTCATGATTGATTGATTGATTGATTGAGGTAGCTGTTAGCAGCTCAGCCTGAGATGACCAACTGCCACAGTAAGTTAAAGAGAGGCACTGTGAGCCAGAGGGACACCCAGGCATTCTATGATGTCACAGATATTATAGTACAGTCTATTCAGAGAAGAACAGTGGAGAGGACATTTACTACACATCCTCTTCCCTTATGGAGTAAGAACAGAATAAAGAAACAATTGGCAAAATACCTTAAATGCAACATCAGCAGGGAAGTACACAATTGAGATCAACCAAAAGTAAAAATGTACGACCTGAGATGACATTAGAATGAGGTATCATAAGCAAAGAAAAGAACAAAGAAACAACATTACGTCACAATATGCCTCATCCCCCTCCCTTAAAAAAACAGCATGGTTTCGAAAAAAACAAGACTAACAGCTAAGTTAGCTGGTGACACTCATAACCTCTCCACACATGGGTACACCACAGGGTAAACACCCTAGAATTAAAAATGAGTGTGGACTGGGAGAGACACAATAGGGGTAAGATTCACAAAGATTCACCAAAGAAAAAAAAAAACACCCCTGATACAGGTATGCTGACACTAAACGTAAGAAAAATTCACAGCTCAAAATCTTACCAAAATGAAGCCCTGGCCAGTAGCTTCACCAAGGTAGACTTCGACAGGAACATAGTGCACAGACAATCTCAACCAAAAGCAAGGGACAGCACAGAGTGTGGAAAATGAACTACGCGCAAACACTCAACCTCCCCAGATAAGGGTACGACGCAGGACACTAAACCTGGGAATAAAAATGGGTGTGGACTACCCGCAAATGATCAACCTCCCCTGAAAAGGGTATACCGCAGGGTAGGAACAATAACCCTGGGACAAAAGATGGGGCATGGACTAGCCACAAACACCTAACTTCCCCTGAAAAGTGTACACCACAGGATAAAGACAACAGCCCTGGGACAAACGATGGGGCATGGACTACCAGCAAAGAGACACACAACCTCCTCTAAGCAGAGTGCAGACTTAACATCCCCCAAGAAGCAAAATAGGGGAATGACTATAGACATCCACCTACCCACTATGCCCTACATAGCGTACACAATAAGGCCCTAGATCACCCTAGAAAAAAGAAATGGGCAAGGACTACGCACAAAGCACACAACCACCCTAAGAAAGAGTAAACCTGTTAAACACAAAACACACCCCTGCGGAGACATGTTAACATTACAAAAATTAATAAATAACATGAGCTCCGGCGAGCGACCTCTCACCCGGGGTCTTAATACTCCGCTCCCTGCAGACGCCACTGAAATTAATAAAAGACATGAGCTCCGGTGAGCGATCTCTCACCCGGGTTCTCTGTACACAGCTCCACGCAGTCGCCGCAGAATTTCTCCAGAAAAGTAAAATGTCATCCAGTCCATGAGGAAAGTCACTTTCATACCGTTGCTCCGCACTCTCTCCAATCGACACATCTTGTATTTAACGTGTCGCCCAGTCTGTCGACATAGGAAGAAAACATGACACCAACCAAACAGCAGCACGTTTGTTGAATTTAGCTGCCGTGATAGCCAGGTTGAAGGAACATGTCCGATAATCCAATGTGTTGATAAGGAAATAGCGTGAACCAGAGCCGAATACAAAATGGCAGCACGCATACCTGACGCTGTGCAGGAAGGCTCGCAGCAGAAGCGTGCGCCAAAACGTCAAGCACAGCAAAGATCTCGCGGAGAAGGCGGACGTCACAGAAGAAAATCTGCAGGCATCATGATACCGGTAAGGCTGCGCGTGTCGAGTGGATGCACGCGATGTGGTGTCATGAGCTATTTGAAAGTCAGCTACCAAACTGCCAGGGAGCCAGGACACATGTTGAAGCCCAAAATCGGCAAAATTAAATAACTCACACAGTGGTTCTAACAACAACTCTGATCCGATTTTCTCCCACATGCGTGACAGGATATGACTCGTCAAATCAACAACACAACTGCCAGTACTGGAAATCACTTCTGAATACTGATGTCGACCTTTATGAATAGAACATACTGGTCCATTTTTTACTTATGTCACTAGTTTATTATATTCATTTATATCTTAGTTGAACAATATTTTTTCATAAGCAAATCATGAATCTTTGCATGTACATGATTTGCTTATGAAAAAATATTGTTCAACTAAGATATAAATGAATATAATAAACTAGTGACGTTAGTAAAAAATTGGACCAGTATGTTCTATTCATAAAGGTCGACATCAGTATTCAGAAGTGATTTCCGGTACTGGCAGTTGTGTTGTTGATTTGGTATATCAGGCTTAGCCTTGCTGGTATAAAGCCAAGACCCTGTGTGTTTTTTTCGCGAGGATATGACTCGTAGCACACAGTCGCTGAAAATCACTTGCCCAAAATAGTGTATGAGCTTACCAACAGTGCCGCTTCTGTGAACACACTTGAGTCCCATACAAAGCTGAGAATACTGTCAAGAGGCGCTAAACTCCTTTTCCAGACTAGTACACAGGCAGACTTTGCTAAATACCGATTTGTTTTCCCTGTCTACCTGGGACCGTGAGGACTTTGTTGGAACTCCTGCCCCACACACGGACAGAGGCGGGACTGCGAGGACCAGCCTGCCCAGCGGCGCTGATCGGCCGCAGCTGGTCCTCTTCCCGCCCCCTCCTGCTCAAAAGATACTGCAGTGTGTGTATCCGGTGGGTGTCTTTGGTCTCTGGTTGGAGGGCTGCTCCTGACACGGACATCGCCGTACTACCTGGTTGTCTGGCCACTTCACCACTTCTCCCGGCCCCCGCTCCGCGGGAGCCGCTCGCCTGCTTTGGAACTTTGTTTTCCCTGTGTACCTGGGACCCTGAGGACTTTGTTGTAACTCCTGCCCCACACACGGACAGAGGCGGGACTGAAAGGACCAGCATGCCCAGCGGCGCTGATCGGCCGCAGCTGGTCCTCTTCCCGCCCCCTCCTGTGTCTCCTCCCTCAAAAGGAGTCATCGTAACACGCACGCGGGACGCGCGCGGGACTCAGCCCGGGGCTAAGCCCGGGCCAAGGGCGGGCCCGTTGTAGCCCGTTAGAGGCCGTGTAAGGCTGGGCTGGGCCACCCGTCTAACTCCTGAACTCAGATTGGACCCACACGTAGGTGCACGTTTAACATTATTGTATTACGTACTTGTCTGTAACCAGGAACATTATTGTTGTAGAGACTTTTGTGGCTAGTATTTATATCTGATAACCATGTGTACGAGAGGGTCTAGAAGCAAAACGGCAGCGGGGGCCCACTACAAACCGGCACTTTGGATAATTTCCTTTTAAGGGCTAACTCTTTCATAGACCAAGAAATCACCTCGTTGGGACGGAGAGTATCTCAAGATCTTGCCCTTGGAAAAAGATCCTCTATGGGTCAGATTGCCACAGCCAAAACCCCTGAGCAATCCAAGGCTCGGGCCCCCCTACTACCCCCTATAATAATTAATGCTGACATACACGCTCATAGACAGAGCCTACCCGCTATGGTAGACCTTTCAGTATCCCACCTCTCTTCAGACCCACAACTAAGTGTAGATCTAGACAAAACCCCAGACTTAGTCGCTACCACTCCACCCACTGATTTGAGCAACATCCAGCAGAAGGCTAGGAGGGAGGGAGCCATTCCCAAAAAATCTAAGTCAAACAACGTAATGGGGAGGGGCAAACAACATTCGAGGAAGACCCCTGTGGCTCCTGCCCAAAACTTGACTATAGCCACTGATCGCCCTAGTAATTCCCCCACTAATGAAGCTACCTCTAGTGTGAACGTAGAAGCCTCGGACACTTTAGATAGGATTAGTGTTAGGGATGATGAGGTAACCATTTCACTCCTACCTAGGATTGCTGAACTTTTTACACTTTACCTCACCCCTATTGAGACAAGACTATCTCGTATTGAAAAAATAGATAGCTGACCTGTGTGATGCCCCAAAAAAAGTAAATTCAAGGGGGATTAACAAAGCAGGGGGAACTAACCCAAGCACAAACCCAAACAAACCCAGTGCTCCTGTCATTAAAAAACCATCAACAATTGTGATTAACCTCAAAACTAAGTCTGACTCCCCCTCTGTGAAGTCAACTGCACCTAAAACGAGAACATGTGCTACCCCTTTGAGAGAGGGGTCCATTCCTCCCAGGGATCATTTGATGCAGTCAAATAAGAACAATAATGATGGTGGGCCACATAGGAGACGACCGGTGAACCTGCCTCCTCAGCCGAGCCCCTATGTGGTGGTCATGACGGGGGTCCCAGAACTGGGTGAGGCTGAGGAGGAAGCCAATTGGTCTCTAAAAAATAAAGTTCAACATTGGCTAAATATAAACCGGCCCGTACCTCCGAATCTAACTAGTAAGATCTTGACAGTGCGTAGGGTAGCATGGGTGGGTCATGAAAGGAAAACGGTTCAGGGCGACTGTATATTGGTCAACTTTGCGGACCCCCACACTGCTGATTACATATGCACCTGGAATATCCAGGACAGACATGAGGGGATCGCAACACGACACCTTTCCTTTTTCTACCCCCCCAGGAGTGGACTAATACGTGATTAGAATAATGACAGTAACTGGCATACTGTAGGGCGTCCCGCCAGGAATGGAAATTGGGGTACCTGGGGCTGAGCAAGAAACATCCCCCCCTTTCCAATAAGAGGAGTTGTAGTCCGTGTAACCAGAACAATTTGCAGCCTACGCCCAATCTGGGCAATCCAGCGGCAAATGGGCCGATTAACTCTTTTAATCCAGATCTCTGTGATAGGGGTTCTATCTCCATTGTTTCCTGGAACTTGGCGGGTTTGGCTAATACATTTGATTCCCCTGACTGGGGGGCATTTATAGACTCAAAGGATGTTTGCCTCTTTCAAGAGACATGGGCAAGAGAGGACCATCAGCGTGCAGGATTGGATACATTCTCAATCTGGGCGAACTGGAAGGGGAAGGGACGCCCGTCTGGTGGACTACTTATCTGGGTGGCTTCCCACCTGGGCTGTAAAGCTAGGGCTTTACCAACTAATTCCCTAGATGTTCAATGAGTACTCTTGGAATGGTCTGATGTAACACAATTGGCATTGATAAATGTCTACTCAAGACCAGTAGGTATAACAAAACTTTCTAGTACCGTCGAGGAACTAGCGCTGTTCTTGAGCACTTTCCCCCAGGGTATCCCGTATGTGGTTGGGGGAGATTTCAATTGCCAATTTGAGCCCCTTCCATTATTCTTAGAAGGTACAACCAATGAGGAAGATGAACAATGGGGAATCCCGAAATTGGCTGGCCCACCAGTGAAGTCCTGCTCGCCTTTAGCTACGCAAATTACTTGTTTGACCCTAGCAAATTCTCTAAGGGCCTGCAATGGCCGGGTAAGTGGTGACATTCCACCTAAACCGACCTTTAATAAAATGGGGCATAATTCTACATTAGACAACATATTTGTGGAAATGTCCGAATGGGCCAGAATTGTGGATTTTAATGTAATCCCCCGAATCGACAGCGATCATAATGCGCTGATCCTAAAAATTTCGGTTCCGGGTGTCACTATCCAAATACAGGATGGCAATGATCGTATGGACTCCAGAACGATCTTGTCTACTAATCGGCGTACAGTTCGCTGGCCCAAAATTCTGGGAAATCCTAAGGATATTCAGAGGTTGTATGCAAAACCTGCTCTAGTTTTGGAAAAGGTTGACAACCTTATACACAATCCTGTCACGCCTGAGGAGACTTATAGAGAACTCGGTGTATTCCATCTAGAGTTGTGTAGCACCTTAGCTGATGTTCTAAATCCTGAGCAGAGGCAAGGCAAAGGAAAAGGCAGGGGGACACGTGCCTCATGGTACAATGGCGCCTGTAGAAAGGCCAAGGCTGACCTACTAGCGGCTATGAAGCAACAGCACAATATTTCCTTGGTCAGAACTAGGATGAAGGAGTACAAAAATCTCATTTCTAATGCCAAGACCGAATGGGACTATGGTAATTGGGCAGATATGACTGATGCTCTTAAGTTTCGTGATGCCAGGAAATTCTGGCAGATTGTAAAAAATGGCTCGGCTGATCCCACCCCGGCAGTTGAAGCCAACATCGCACCAAGTGTGTGGGAGGATCATTTTAGATCCCTGTACACTGCGGCTAACATAGATTTTACCCGGGTCCAAGATGATTCGACGGCAGGCATGACCCCCACGCCACTTCTGGATATGGACAAATTTACCTTGGCAGAAGTAGGGTCAGCTATTGCTAGACTTGCCTCAGAAAAAGCACCTGGGTTGGACAAACTCCCTGGTGACTTATTTAAAAACAAACCCATGATTTGGGCTCCATACCTACAGGTTTTATTCAACGAAATTCTGGGGGGGATGCCGGTGCCTGCTACTCTGCTGGGGGCAGAGATTGTCCCTATCTTCAAGAAGGATTCTTCTCTGCTCCCAGCCAACTATAGGCCTATTAGTCTAATAGACGTCCCCAAAAAGATTTTTGCCAGGTTGATTCTGGACCGTTTATTAGAATGGATGAAAGACCATTCAGTCCTGAGCCCATACCAAGCGGGTTTCATGAACAAAGTGTCCACCATAGACCAAGTCTTTCGACTTGCTATTATATTTTAGAAAACGGTACAGTTGGAGGGTGGCAGCCTCTACACTGTATTCGTTGACCTACGAGCAGCTTTCGACCTGGTACCTCGTAGGAAACTTTGGTCCGTGCTCTCTGGCTTAGGGGTCCCACAACATCTCTTAACTATGATTATCAGACTACACACTGGTAACTACGCCCAGGTCAGATGCAGCAGGGAGGGGATATTGTCCAACAAATTCCCCGTTGACAGGGGGGTTAGGCAGGGCTGTGTGCTTGCACCGACCCTGTTCTGCCTCTATGTCAACGGGGTAATTGCGCACCTGAATGGGGTCGAGAATACTGACGCACCCAAACTTGGAGGCAGCAGGGTGCCCACAATTATGTTTGCGGATGACACCCTGCTGCTCTCCAAGTCCCCAATGGGGATTCAGCGAGTTCTCAATGGGTTCGAGGCATTTTGTAAAGATCATGGCCTTAAGATCAACGCTTTGAAGACCAAATATATGGTCTTCAACCCCCCAGTCAGAACCCGCCCTAATCCGTACATTGGACCTAACATACTAGAGAGGGTTCGAACCTTTGAGTACTTAGGAATCACCCTAAACGAAAAAATGTCATGGGTGCACCAAGGGGAGAAATCACAAATAAAGTTGGCCCAAATAGCAGGCGGGATCATCAAATTAGTCTCTAAGAACAAGTCTTCTTTTAAGCCGGTGGGTCCCTCCCTAGAGATCTATATAGCGCAAGCCAGGGGAGCTATTATGTATGGAAGCGAACTTTGGGGCCACACGTGTAATCGTGATCTGGTAGTAACTGAGAATACATTTATCAGACAGCTCCTATCACTTCCTCCAACCACTCCCCTGCTGCCTATTAGCCTCGACCTGGCCTTGAGACCTCTTGATGAAGACATGGGCCTGCGGCCCCTATTATTCTGGCGCAGGATTTGGTCTGTACCAGAGCTAGCGAATTACAGGCTAGAATTGCAGGAAATTCTTACCCTCCCAAACATCGGGAAAATTCCCTGGCTAAATTATATCAAGAAAGAATTAGGGAAGTTAGGGCTACCCACCTTATGGTCTGACCCGCTCTCATCCTGTACCGGGGTTACACGAATGCAGCTCATTACCCAGTACCAGGAAAGCAAAATGGCTATTCACCTGCAAGGAAGCGGCCTTGGCACCCTAACGTCATAATTTTTAATAATAAAGGACAGCTATAGGTTTGAAACTGTTTTAGATACCATATCCCCAATACTAATCAGGAAACTGTATCTCCAATGGAGGTATGGCAGTTTAACATTAAGGCCCTACACTAGTAAATGGGCAGATTTTTCCCCGTCTCATTGCCCAGGGTGCAAATCTGAACAGGAAACTGATTTGCACATATTGTTCTTTTGTAGTGCTCATGTGCAGGCGCGGAGGAAATGGATCGTCCCACTATGTAAACACCTGGGTTTCTCCCACTGCCTGCAAGCATATAGGGTTCTCAAGACCGATTTATCAGGGCATATAGTCTTTGCCGTATGCAAATATCTGGGGATAGTCTGGCATAAGAGGAGATATCTTTCAGATGGGGATTCATGATAAATTGTTAAAATGATAAACTGTGATGTAGATATTTTTAGTATACAGAATGGCTAGTCCTTATACTTGTGCACTGATTTTATATGTTTTAATGACTGTATATATCTTAACATTTACTGTATTAGATCTAATGTCATTTGTACCTTTTATGGCACATGTTGCCGAAATAAAGATGATGATGATGATGTAAATACCGATTTTAGATTCAGATGCAACCGAAGATGACTGAGATAGTGGATGAAACCCTTGACGCTTCCCTCACCAGATGAAATAAATAGACACCACAGGCATCAGGGAAGGGTGTTGCTGGAGAAACTTTTCAGAGGCAGGAGCAAGATGACAGCAGGCAAATTAGTAACAAACAACCCGGTTGCAGGCTGTCCATCTACAATCAGACATCAAAGTAGAGACCCACACCCAGGTTGCAGGCTGTCCAGGTGGAACAGGACACTGGTGGGGTCAGCTGGGCATTACCTTTAAATATCAATTTGAAGTTTTAAAGTTCTTGATGTCTAGGTTCCTTTTCTTATAGTTGCTTGAATCCTCAGTTGGCCTTTGTCTTTAGTTCACGCCTTAGTTCACACGTAGGTTCATCCAGTTAAAATCGTCGCCAAGTTGTGGTAAATGAATGATGCACAGTCCACTGTGTAAGTTAAGATCCTTTATTGCAAGTTCCTTCCAAGTCAGGTAGACAGGTCAAGAACATAAGTAAAACCCCACCAGGAGCCAACTGTTAGCAGCTCAGCCTGAGATGACCAACTGCCACAGTAAGTTAGAGAGAGGCACTGTGAGCCAGAGGGACACCCAGGCATTCTATGATGTCACAGATATCATAGTACAGTCTATCCAGAGAAGAACAGTGGAGAGGACATTTACTACAGATACCAATAGGAAACTATTTTGTATGCAGTTTCTGTGTGCCCCATTGAGTGTGCAAAATGATGTGATCTATAGGAAATGTCCCCTCACTCCGTATCTGTCAAGGGGCAGCCAAGCTCTACCTCCCACCGCTTCTGTCCAGCAGAATGGAATCCCTGTGACCCAGGTGTGAGAAAGGTGAAGAATTCTGAAATAAGCCTGCGGTCATCCTTCTTCAGGAAGAACCACTTCTCTAATGGAAACAACGGCCTGCTGACCAGAGGCCGCACCAGGGGGCCAGATGTCCAGTGGCAAATTTAAGCGTGGAGGAAAGCATCTGAGCATAAGTAATAGTTCTCTCGGAGTTCCTGAAAAGGGATAAGGCCTTCCAAATCAAACAGCAGCCCCACTCGCTTACATCCTCCCTCTACCCACCGCGAGCCAACGCCCTTGTCTATGTCCGGAGGAAAATCGGGGTTCGAAAAGATGGGAGACATGGGGGAGGGGAAAGTGGTAAGATTTGCACGCTGAGACTCCGCATCCCATGCCAACATGGTAGGGCGAGTGACAGGTGAGGAGTAAAGACCCCATGCTCGTGCTGACCTGGGTAACCAACATTCCCTCCAGATATACCTACCCACCACTGACTGATCCATAAATACCCAGTGTTTCTCCGTCATGGGATGGTTCCACTCGACAAGGTATCGCAAAATTGAAGCATGGTAATAATGAATGAGATTAGGAGGGACAACCCCCCCACCCCTGTCTTTTTAGGGCGTCGAAGTAAGGTTTTCTGCAGCCTGGGTGAAAGAGGACCCCAGATAAAGCACTCAATCCCCTCCTGGATACACGTGAGTGCATGCAATGTGGGCTGTAAGGGAAGAGTCTGAAAAACATAGAGAGATTGGGGTAAGACATTCGTTTTTATCGCGGCTGATCTGCCGAGCCAGGACAGAGGTAGCCGTTTCAAGTGAGAAAGGTCTTTCTTAATGCGAGAGAGTAGGGAGGAGTAATTTGCTTATGCTGTCCTATCTAAGCTAGAGTGCAGAGTCAATCCAAGATATGTATGGCCTCCCGTCACCCAGTCAAAATCAAAGTGGGCTTGCAAGTCCGCTACCAGAGAGGACCCCAGGGTGAGATTCAGGACCTGTGACTTCTGTAGGTTCATTTTAAACCCAGAGACCTGGCTGAAGGCCTGCAGTTCTGAGACGACTGCCGGCAAGGAAGTATTGGGTGTGCCAATGAAAAAATAACATCATCAGCGTAGAGGCTGATAAGATGGCGCTCGGCACCAAATGGAATCCTCTGCGCCTGTGGATTGTCCCGAAGCCACTGGGCAAAGGGCTCCATATATAAAGCAAAAAGCAAGGGGGAGAGCGGACAATGCTGTCTGGTGCCCCTCTCCACCCTAAAACTTTCAGAAAGTACGCCATTGACCCTGACTTGCGCGGAAGGGGCATTATAAATACTTGCCACCCAGTTACAGAATTTGGGGCCTACACCAAAACATTCTAGTGTGGCAAATAGGTACGGCCAATGCACACGATCAAAGGATTTCTCGGCGTCTACCGCCAGCAGTAGCGCCTCTTCCCTCGAATGATGCACCTTATCAATTAAATGGAAGATCCTCTTCATGTTATCTCCACATTGCCACCCCAGAATGAAGCCCGACTGGTCTGGGTCTATCAAGCCGGGCATAAGAGGGTTAAGCCTATGAGCTAAGATGCTGGAAAATAATGTTGGTCAATATTTAGCAAGGAAATAGGGCGGTAGGAACTGCAAAGCGCTGGGTCTTTCCCTGATTTGGGGATAACAGAGATCGTGGCCTGTAGCATAGAGGTCAATAGAGTGACCGTATCCAAAAAGGAGTTGAACAAGCGGGCAAGCACTGGGGCTAATTCCTTACAAAATGTTTTATAAAAAAGGTCACCAAACACATCTGGGCCCGGCGCTTTCAGAGGTGTCAACCGAGCTTTGACTGATACCACCTCTTCAATTCAAATGGGAGCCTCCAGCCCCTCTGCATCCAGGTCTGGGAGGGGGAGACAGCTGCACCCTGTAAGTACTCAAGAGGATCAAGAAGGCCTGGGGACTCAGCGGAGTATAGCCCTGCATAGAACGTCCAAAAGGCAGCTGCTATAGCACGATACTCCGTCACTTCCGACCCATGGACATCTCGGATCACCTTCACTGCCTGAGTCTGCTGCTGACAACTGAGACAGTGTGCCAGCATGCGGCCTCCCCTATTAGAACCGACATAGTACTTATGTTTCAGTCTTGGTACTGCGTATTTGGCCCTATCCATGTACAAGCGCCGCAGTTGGTGTCGCTCCCTCTCTAACTGGCGCCAGATACGAGCGGCACCCGTGTGCTTGTGGATGGCTTCAAGTTCCCTTACCCGGATGCTGCTCGCCCCCAGATGCACGTATCGTGTGCGCTCCTTCTCTGCTGCAGATCTCGCCTCTTCTGTAGCCCTACAGCCCTGATGAGTTACACCACCCACACGGTGTGACGAAACACGTGCCGGCTGGCTACTATCTTACTGTACTGTCCATTATATGACTTATAAAAAAACTTTATTCACACAAATCTCGATATCCTACGTTCTTTTTTGAAGCAACTACTTTCTCTCAGTAGAATCTTAAGTCCTTACAACCGGACGATTTCCTACACGTGCGTGTGCACAGGATCTGTTCAAGTTCCCTTACCCGGCCCTGGAGTTCTTGACGTTTCTCACGTCTAATGCTATTTCCGTAGGCCGTCCTAGAGATAAGAGCCCCTTGTGCAACTAGCTTAAACGCCTCCCAAACAGATGCCTGAGGAGAGGAGCCATTGTCGTTTAGCTGCAGAAAATCTGTCACAGTACTACAGAGACAATCCACCACAGACAGGGATCTCAGAAGTGAGTCCCATAAACGCCAACGAGGGGAGGACGAATGTGATTGCAGAAGGCGTTTTGTGTGAGGGAGATGTGAACATGATCTGGAAGGGAACGAGCTTCTATAGAAGAGGCCTGAATGCAATTTCATACGGCTCGAGTGACAAGAAAGTGTTGCAGCCTAGCATATGTCTTATGAGCTGCGGAGTAGAATGTGTAGTCCCTTTCATCAGGGTGCAGACATTGCCAAGCATCTCTAAGCCCACATTCATCCAACCAAGCCCTCCCCGCCTCTGATATGGCCCCTGCTCCTCCTGACCTCGATCAAGAACGATCCAACTGAGCATTCCTTAACCAAGTTCAGGTCCCCTCCTATCACCACCAGAAAGTCAGGAGTATGCAACACTTCGGCCAGCGCATTAAGCAGGAATTCCTACTGGTGTTCATTGAGAGAATAAAGGGAAGCTAGAGTAATATTGGTGCACCCTACATGGAGGTGTACCACAAGCAAGCTCCCCGGTATCTCTGCAACTAAACCCACGACCGAGCCTCTAAAATGCTTGGAGAGCAAGATGGCCCCCCCATATTCCATTCCCCTGAGGACCAAAATTGAACCAGGAACGCCCTGTGTTGCATGCGATGTGTGGCACAATGGAGGAGGTGTGTTTGTTGGAGGAGGCACACATCTCCCCGCGTGTTCTCAAGTAAAGACAGCACAACCCTCCTCTTAGTGGGATTGTTAAGGCCCATGACATTATAACTAACAATCTGGACTGCCATCAACAGGGAAAGACTGGTAGATGCTACAGACAAGGCCCAGGAGACCTATTAAAGAGTGGAGGACTACAAGAACAGAGTGAATAAATGCAGGTAAGTAAGACAGGTCACAGCGTACATGATTAAAACGCTCACCATAGGGAGGACCCACCCACCCCCAAAACAAACAAACCCCCAAATAACTAAACAGCACAGAGTCCAACGAGGATGTTGGGCAGTATTCCAAGGAGACTGCCAAGGAAGTAAGGATCATCTCCACCCGAGGAACAAAAACATCCCGTCCGCCCCCACCAGGCCCAAAAAATGGTATAAAACTCCAGATACATTACCCTCAGTCATTAGTGTCCGGCGAATCCCCATCTGTGCCCGTCAGGTTTCGAATAACAGCAGAGCGTACCTTGAGGATAGTGGCCAGGTCAGGGCGAAGATGGTTAGCAGTCCGGGCGTTCTGGGGACTGTGAAGTCGAGATCTTTGTGAGCCCTGCACAGCAGCATTATGAGAGGAGGGCAGGTTGTCGGGGGACAACGTCAACACTCAGCAGGCTTCAGAAATAGAAAAGACCTGTATAAGCTTCCCTTCAAGCCGGAAAATAAGGCAAAAAGGATGGCCCCAAGCATAAGAAATGTTCTATGAGCGCAGATGAGTTGTGATTGGGCAAAAAACCTTCCTCTTCTGGAGCGTGCTAGCGGCCAAATCCTGAAAGAGCTGCAGAGTATGGTCCCTGAAGAGGAGAGGTTGCATGGCACATGCTGCTCTGAGAATCTTCTCCTTCACTGTGAAGTTATAGACGCATATCAGGAGGGCGATTCGACGGATGAGAGGCGCCAACCCAATTCCATCGATCTATCTTAACAGTGGAATCAGAGGAAGAGCCCCAGATCCTGCGGAAGAGGTCCTGCACATAGCCCACAAGATCCTCACCCTCTGCGCCCGTAGGGACCGCTCGGATGCGAATATTCCGTCGTGAATGATTCTCCAAGTCCACTGTACGTGTCTGGAGGTCCAGCTGTTGTTCCCGCAGTCTCAGGACCTCTTGTTGAAGAATCGCAATCTCCTCATCCCTCGCCGTGGTGGAGTCTTCCAGGGCAGCCACATGCTCTCCCACCGCATCGACATCGCGCCTGACCTCTCGGAGATCCACCCGCAAGTCGGTCTTGACAGCTAGAATGTCCTCCCTCTGTGAGGCGAAGAGAGACTCCAGAAATTCCCGGGTGACAGCGCTGTCAGGGCTGCCCTCCCCCGGCACCAAACCAGCGCCTGATGTGTCACCCGCAGCTTTCAATAGGAGGTCTTGCACCGACCTGTGCTATGGGCAAACGCACCTAATACCAATAGTAGAAGGAAGAAGACCCGGTTGTGCACCTTCCACAACAACTACTGTGATGCCCTCACACCATTCACGGTGATCCCAGCCGACAAGCGCCTCTTCAAAACCCAGGGTGACTCACACACTTGAGGCATAGCTCAGGGAAAAAAGTCTGAGGTTCTGCTTTGCCGAGGGAAAATGGCACTCCAAGGATGAACCTGGCCCTCTACAGCACTGCCAGGCATACCATGCACCAGTCCCAGGAAGTCAGCAGGGGCCAAATTACCTCACAAGGGTGGCCAACAAACCCCCCTCCTGCCAGATCCACAGGGACCCCTGCCAGACTCATTGTGGACTGGAATCCACCAAGGGTGAAGGCCTCCTTAGGGACTGGAAGTACCCCAACACGTGGCAGGCCCCAGATAGGCCTCACTCAGGCCGCCAGAGATGGGAACAAAGAGGTGAGGCTCTATGCGGGCACAGAAGTACAAAATGGGGGCGACAACGGAACACTTGCCTGATTCACCGCTGCAGGCCCGGGGTGCTACATCCAGCAGGCCCACAGGATCGCGCAGATTCTGCCCGGTGCCGCCCCTCCATGCTCTAGAGGCGTGCGCCTCCTCACTCCTGCTCCGTACCGCGTCAACTCGCGAAACCAGAGCAAGGATGCAAAAGCAGCACACAAGCACCCCTGTGGGACAAGGTGCAGTCCAAGGCTCGTGTCCGGCGACAGAAAGGGGGGCTGCATAGCCGCACTACTGATTCGGCGCCCTTCAGCAGCGTGGGCCAACTCTCCACGCACAGCCGAGGCTGCAGGTCGCACAAACAACCCCTGGAGAGGACCGTCGCGGGTGAACAACGTGACCCAGGACTCGCTGCCACGCCTGCTGAGCAGTACCCTGGATAGCCGCCGGTAAGACCGAGTCCGGGTGTGCAATAAGCAAATGCTTTGGGCCCGCAGAGGTTCTTTTAAACATAATTACTACTGAGATGCACCTCACATTTTCCAACTAATATTTTCCATGACATTTCCATTTTGTAGGTCCGACCTAGAGTCAGCTTTAAATGTCTCACCATAGTAATTTATTTAAAGACAATGGATGAATAAAGATGTACACACATGGGGCCGTGGCTTGCACCCAAGGAAGATGGCGGTGTTTCACTGACTCTGCACATGACGGGCTGGGACAGGCTGCAGTGAAGGCGTACAAGGAGTTTATAAGACACTGAAAATCGATTTCAGTGGCTTACAACAACAAGCCAACTACTTAGGATGATTCTGTCAAACTGAAAAGCTTCCTCAAATCTTACAGAATGGAAACCATGGACACATCTATAGCATGTACCGAGTAGCTTGCCTAGTCTTATTGTCTACATTAGAGTCATATTTGATATTTCTGATGGTTTCTTGTATAATATGAAACATTTTTCATTTCACGCAAGTTATTAGGTGATAAGAATAATACTTTCTCCGTACAGGGTACAGGTCCCATCTCCTTGTTATATGACCCACCCTTTTGCATGTCATTTGTGCTGCAACCCCTCCCACCTTCTATCATGGACTCTTGACATGTCATCTATTCCATGTAGCCTCATCCGCCCCCCCTATGTGTTTCGGAATTTATGTAGGTATGATCTTTTCTATAGTAATTCTAACATCAATCTCCCCTTCCTCTATTTCTACCTTTTACTGTCATTTCTATAACTCATGTCCTCTTTTTTTTGCCGTCTTCAACCCTTTGGTTCTCAATGTCATTCTGTGGCAGCCTGGATGAAAGACAGCTGTTTGAAGCTCAACTCTGAGGAGAACGAGGTCCTCATCCTCAGACACTGCAATTCTGTCTGGGACAACACCTGGTGACCCGCCACACTTGGGATCCCGCCCACCCCCACAGAACACACTTGAAACCTTGGCGTCATCCTCGACTCCTCTCCATGAACCGCCAGATCAATGCTGTTGCCTCCACCAGTTTCAACTGCCTATGCATCCTCCACAAGATTTTCAAATGGATCCCCCCAGACTGCAGGAGAACCGTCACCCACGCACTCATAACAATCAGACTGGACTACGGCAAGCCCTATTCGCCGGGATCTACAGAACCCTTCCACACAAACTCCAAACCATCCAGAACGCTGCAGCCAGACTCATCCTTGGGACACCACGTCATGAACACATGACCCAACACCTACAAGACCTCCACTGGCTCCCCGTCAAGAAGAGTGTCACCTTCTAACTCCT
This sequence comes from Lissotriton helveticus, assembly GCF_964261635.1. Lineage (NCBI taxonomy): Eukaryota > Metazoa > Chordata > Amphibia > Caudata > Salamandridae > Lissotriton > Lissotriton helveticus. The sequence goes on along the minus strand of NC_136068.1, from coordinate 1,889,859,148 downwards.
AACCCATGCCCACAAATAACTCAACAACATCGGACCCAAATACCTCAACGAGAGATTATCCTTCCACGCACCCAAGAGGAACCTCCGATCCATCGACCTCGATCTGCCAGAGGGCCCCCGCATCCGCAGAAACAGAACAGGTGGGAGAGCCTTCTCCCACATCACAGCCAACACCTGGAACTAGCTTCCAGTGAACATCAGACACTATCCCAACCCTGCATATGTTCAGGAAGGACCTTAAGAACTGGCTCTTCAACTAATCTGGAACTGCCGCTCCCCCCCAAGCGCCTTGAAACCCTCACGGATAAGCAGCGCACTATATAAAACCCTGATTGTTTGATTGATTGATTGATTATATACTTACTTGTAGTTTGGTGTATGCTTCATACACTACACATCAATGTTGGTACATTTAATTGTTAACATTGTATAAACATCTTACGTCTTTAAAAATTGTTACATGGAATGTCAAAGGCTAAAATTCCCCTATTAAAAGACAATGCGTATTATTATATTTATCTAAACTAGATGCCAATATCGCCTTGTCACAAGAGTCCTACCTTATCAAGTTTGAATCACTAAAACCTATAAGGAATTGGGTTGGAGAAGTCTTCTTCTCTCCTGGTGATGACAAAATAAATGGTGTTATAACCTTATGTCACAAGGCACTTGATGCGAAGCTTATATCTCAAGAATCAGATAATGAGGGCAGGTGGTTGTTCACCAATTTACTGATTGGGAGGACTCTCAATATATATTCCCCTACTGATGGAGATGCTTCTTTTTGGTCCCAAATGTCATTGTTACTTACAAAATACCCAGCAGAGAACTTTATTTTTGCTGGCAACTGCAATCAGGTAGTAGATCCCTTTCTAGACTGAACATCCAAGGTTTTCCTCACCCCACATAAAGCACATATAGCTTTTCTACAAACCATAAAACAATGACATCTTACAGATGGATGGGGATTTTGTAATCCCTCTTCACTAGAGTACAACTATTTCTCCCCTACCCACCAGACCCAATCCAGAATTTAGCATATTTTCACTTCACATAATGTCTCTCAATATTTAAGTTCAGCTGATATAGGCCCCATACTCATATCTGACTAGGTTCCTCTTTGGGTTCAGCTGGACATTTTACCTCAACTTGTGCTACGCAAAAGATGGCAAATAAATAACTCCCTACTTTTGGACCCAAATTTCAACTCTTCATTTGTCTCCTTTTTTCATGAATATTTCCAAATCAATCAAACTGACAATATTCCCTTCCATACTGCTGCACGTGATTGTACCATTAGATATGTTTCCAGGAAATGCAAAAATCCTGAATACTAAATACCGAACGTCTAACTAAGATAAAGAGACTGGAACACTCATTTTACACTTCTAAGTCAAAGGATTGTCTGTCAGAACTTATAAAGGCTAATATTGAGTTTAATTAGCCTTTCACAGAGAACACCTCTTTGTATCTACTAAAAAATTGTGAAAAATTGTATGCGGACCAAAACAAATCTGGTAAATTGTTAGCTAATTATCTCAAGATTAAGCAGAACAAACTTCAAATCGAATACGTTCTTGATGGAAATCAAACATCAAAACAAAAGTACTCTGAGGGGGGATATTCTCGAGAACGTGTGTTAATTATCGCCAAATTAGCTTAACGCAGCTTCTCACATCGCAGTCCTGCGTGGAAATCACACTGTGTTAACATAGTATTCTCAACCCGGCGGCATCATGCGATAGTCCCACGATAAGCCAACAAATGACCATGTTAAAATTAACGCAACGCCAAAAAAATGCGAAACACCAACGCGAAAAAATCATCGATGTCCCAAATTGTTGTGTCACCCGCAGCTTTCAATAGGAGGTCTTGCACCGACCTGTGCTATGGGCAAACGCACCTAATACCAATAGTAGAAGGAAGAAGACCCGGTTGTGCACCTTCCACAACAACTACTGTGATGCCCTCACACCATTCACGGTGATCCCAGCCGGCAAGCGCCTCTTCAAAACCCAGGGTGACTCACACACTTGAGGCATAGCTCAGGGAAAAAAGTCTGAGGTTCTGCTTTGCCGAGGGAAAATGGCACTCCAAGGATGAACCTGGCCCTCTACAGCACTGCCAGGCATACCATGCACCAGTCCCAGGAAAGTCAGCAGGGGCCAAATTACCTCACAAGGGTGGCCAACAAACCCCCCTCCTGCCAGATCCACAGGGACCCCTGCCAGACTCATTGTGGACTGGAATCCGCCTAGGGTGAAGGCCTCCTTAGGGACTGGAAGTACCCCAACACGTGGCAGGCCCCAGATAGGCCTCACTCAGGCCGCCAGAGATGGGAACAAAGAGGTGAGGCTCTATGCGGGCACAGAAGTACAAAATGGGGGCGACAACGGAACACTTGCCTGATTCACCGCTGCAGGCCCGGGGTGCTACATCCAGCAGGCCCACAGGATCGCGCAGATTCTGCCCGGTGCCGCCCCTCCATGCTCTAGAGGCGTGCGCCTCCTCACTCCTGCTCCGTACCGCGTCAACTCGCGAAACCAGAGCAAGGATGCAAAAGCAGCACACAAGCACCCCTGTGGGACAGGGTGCAGTCCAAGGCTCGTGTCCGGCGACAGAAAGGGGGGCTGCATAGCCGCACTACAGATTCGGCGCCCTTCAGCAGCGTGGGCCAACTCTCCACGCACAGCCGAGGCTGCAGGTCGCACAAACAACCCCTGGAGAGGACCGTCGCGGGTGAACAACGTGACCCAGGACTCCCTGCCACGCCTGCTGAGCAGTACCCTGGATAGCCGCCGGTAAGACCGAGTCCGGGTGTGCAATAAGCAAATGCTTTGGGCCCGCAGAGGTTCTTTTAAACATAATTACTACTGAGATGCACCTCACATTTTCCAACTAATATTTTCCATGACATTTCCATTTTGTAGGTCCGACCTAGAGTCAGCTTTAAATGTCTCACCATAGTAATTTATTTAAAGACAATGGATGAATAAAGATGTACACACATGGGGCCGTGGCTTGCACCCAAGGAAGATGGCGGTGTTTCACTGACTCTGCACATGACGGGCTGGGACAGGCTGCAGTGAAGGCGTACAAGGAGTTTATAAGCCACTGAAAATCGATTTCAGTGGCTTACAACAACAAGCCAACTACTTAGGATGATTCTGTCAAACTGAAAAGCTTCCTCAAATCTTACAGAATGGAAACCATGGACACATCTATAGCATGTACCGAGTAGCTTGCCTAGTCTTATTGTCTACATTAGAGTCATATTTGATATTTCTGATGGTTTCTTGTATAATATGAAACATTTTTCATTTCACGCAAGTTATTAGGTGATAAGAATAATACTTTCTCCGTACAGGGTACAGGTCCCATCTCCTTGTTATATGACCCACCCTTTTGCATGTCATTTGTGCTGCAACCCCTCCCACCTTCTATCATGGACTCTTGACATGTCATCTATTCCATGTAGCCTCATCCGCCCCCCCTATGTGTTTCGGAATTTATGTAGGTATGATCTTTTCTTTAGTAATTCTAACATCAATCTCCCCTTCCTCTATTTCTACCTTTTACTGTCATTTCTATAACTCATGTCCTCTTTTTTTTGCCGTCTTCAACCCCTTGGTTCTCAATGTCATTCTGTGGCAGCCTGGATGAAAGACAGCTGTTTGAAGCTCAACTCTGAGAAGAACGAGGTCCTCATCCTCAGACACTGCAATTCTGTCTGGGACAACACCTGGTGACCCGCCACACTTGGGATCCCGCCCACCCCCACAGAACACACTTGAAACCTTGGCGTCATCCTCGACTCCTCTCCATGAACCGCCAGATCAATGCTGTTGCCTCCACCAGTTTCAACTGCCTATGCATCCTCCACAAGATTTTCAAATGGATCCCCCCAGACTGCAGGAGAACCGTCACCCACGCACTCATAACAATCAGACTGGACTACGGCAAGCCCTATTCGCCGGGATCTACAGAACCCTTCCACACAAACTCCAAACCATCCAGAACGCTGCAGCCAGACTCATCCTTGGGACACCACGTCATGAACACATGACCCAACACCTACAAGACCTCCACTGGCTCCCCGTCAAGAAGAGTGTCACCTTCTAACTCCTAACCCATGCCCACAAATAACTCAACAACATCGGACCCAAATACCTCAACGAGAGATTATCCTTCCACGCACCCAAGAGGAACCTCCGATCCATCGACCTCGATCTGCCAGAGGGCCCCCGCATCCGCAGAAACAGAACAGGTGGGAGAGCCTTCTCCCACATCACAGCCAACACCTGGAACTAGCTTCCAGTGAACATCAGACACTATCCCAACCCTGCATATGTTCAGGAAGGACCTTAAGAACTGGCTCTTCAACTAATCTGGAACTGCCGCTCCCCCCCAAGCGCCTTGAAACCCTCACGGATAAGCAGCGCACTATATAAAACCCTGATTGTTTGATTGATTTATTGATTATATACTTACTTGTAGTTTGGTGTATGCTTCATACACTACACATCAATGTTGGTTCATTTAATTGTTAACATTGTATAAACATCTTACGTCTTTAAAAATTGTTACATGGAATGTCAAAGGCTTAAATTCCCCTATTAAAAGACAATGCGTATTATTATATTTATCTAAACTAGATGCCAATATCGCCTTGTCACAAGAGTCCTACCTTATCAAGTTTGAATCACTAAAACCTATAAGGAATTGGGTTGGAGAAGTCTTCTTCTCTCCTGGTGATGACAAAATAAATGGTGTTATAACCTTATGTCACAAGGCACTTGATGCGAAGCTTATATCTCAAGAATCAGATAATGAGGGCAGGTGGTTGTTCACCAATTTACTGATTGGGAGGACTCTCAATATATATTCCCCTACTGATGGAGATGCTTCTTTTTGGTCCCAAATGTCATTGTTACTTACAAAATACCCAGCAGAGAACTTTATTTTTGCTGGCAACTGCAATCAGGTAGTAGATCCCTTTCTAGACTGAACATCCAAGGTTTTCCTCACCCCACATAAAGCACATATAGCTTTTCTACAAACCATAAAACAATGACATCTTACAGATGGATGGGGATTTTGTAATCCCTCTTCACTAGAGTACAACTATTTCTCCCCTACCCACCAGACCCAATCCAGAATTTAGCATATTTTCACTTCACATAATGTCTCTCAATATTTAAGTTCAGCTGATATAGGCCCCATACTCATATCTGACTAGGTTCCTCTTTGGGTTCAGCTGGACATTTTACCTCAACTTGTGCTACGCAAAAGATGGCAAATAAATAACTCCCTACTTTTGGACCCAAATTTCAACTCTTCATTTGTCTCCTTTTTTCATGAATATTTCCAAATCAATCAAACTGACAATATTCCCTTCCATACTGCTGCACGTGATTGTACCATTAGATATGTTTCCAGGAAATGCAAAAATCCTGAATACTAAATACCGAACGTCTAACTAAGATAAAGAGACTGGAACACTCATTTTACACTTCTAAGTCAAAGGATTGTCTGTCAGAACTTATAAAGGCTAATATTGAGTTTAATTAGCCTTTCACAGAGAACACCTCTTTGTATCTACTAAAAAATTGTGAAAAATTGTATGCGGACCAAAACAAATCTGGTAAATTGTTAGCTAATTATCTCAAGATTAAGCAGAACAAACTTCAAATCGAATACGTTCTTGATGGAAATCAAACATCAAAACAAAAGTACTCTGAGGGGGGATATTCTCGAGAACGTGTGTTAATTATCGCCAAATTAGCTTAACGCAGCTTCTCACATCGCAGTCCTGCGTGGAAATCACACTGTGTTAACATAGTATTCTCAACCCGGCGGCATCATGCGATAGTCCCACGATAAGCCAACAAATGACCATGTTAAAATTAACGCAACGCCAAAAAAATGCGAAACACCAACGCGAAAAAATCATCGATGTCCCAAATTGTTGTGTCACCCGCAGCTTTCAATAGGAGGTCTTGCACCGACCTGTGCTATGGGCAAACGCACCTAATACCAATAGTAGAAGGAAGAAGACCCGGTTGTGCACCTTCCACAACAACTACTGTGATGCCCTCACACCATTCACGGTGATCCCAGCCGGCAAGCGCCTCTTCAAAACCCAGGGTGACTCACACACTTGAGGCATAGCTCAGGGAAAAAAGTCTGAGGTTCTGCTTTGCCGAGGGAAAATGGCACTCCAAGGATGAACCTGGCCCTCTACAGCACTGCCAGGCATACCATGCACCAGTCCCAGGAAAGTCAGCAGGGGCCAAATTACCTCACAAGGGTGGCCAACAAACCCCCCTCCTGCCAGATCCACAGGGACCCCTGCCAGACTCATTGTGGACTGGAATCCGCCTAGGGTGAAGGCCTCCTTAGGGACTGGAAGTACCCCAACACGTGGCAGGCCCCAGATAGGCCTCACTCAGGCCGCCAGAGATGGGAACAAAGAGGTGAGGCTCTATGCGGGCACAGAAGTACAAAATGGGGGCGACAACGGAACACTTGCCTGATTCACCGCTGCAGGCCCGGGGTGCTACATCCAGCAGGCCCACAGGATCGCGCAGATTCTGCCCGGTGCCGCCCCTCCATGCTCTAGAGGCGTGCGCCTCCTCACTCCTGCTCCGTACCGCGTCAACTCGCGAAACCAGAGCAAGGATGCAAAAGCAGCACACAAGCACCCCTGTGGGACAGGGTGCAGTCCAAGGCTCGTGTCTGGCGACAGAAAGGGGGGCTGCATAGCCGCACTACAGATTCGGCGCCCTTCAGCAGCGTGGGCCAACTCTCCACGCACAGCCGAGGCTGCAGGTCGCACAAACAACCCCTGGAGAGGACCGTCGCGGGTGAACAACGTGACCCAGGACTCCCTGCCACGCCTGCTGAGCAGTACCCTGGATAGCCGCCGGTAAGACCGAGTCCGGGTGTGCAATAAGCAAATGCTTTGGGCCCGCAGAGGTTCTTTTAAACATAATTACTACTGAGATGCACCTCACATTTTCCAACTAATATTTTCCATGACATTTCCATTTTGTAGGTCCGACCTAGAGTCAGCTTTAAATGTCTCACCATAGTAATTTATTTAAAGACAATGGATGAATAAAGATGTACACACATGGGGCCGTGGCTTGCACCCAAGGAAGATGGCGGTGTTTCACTGACTCTGCACATGACGGGCTGGGACAGGCTGCAGTGAAGGCGTACAAGGAGTTTATAAGCCACTGAAAATCGATTTCAGTGGCTTACAACAACAAGCCAACTACTTAGGATGATTCTGTCAAACTGAAAAGCTTCCTCAAATCTTACAGAATGGAAACCATGGACACATCTATAGCATGTACCGAGTAGCTTGCCTAGTCTTATTGTCTACATTAGAGTCATATTTGATATTTCTGATGGTTTCTTGTATAATATGAAACATTTTTCATTTCACGCAAGTTATTAGGTGATAAGAATAATACTTTCTCCGTACAGGGTACAGGTCCCATCTCCTTGTTATATGACCCACCCTTTTGCATGTCATTTGTGCTGCAACCCCTCCCACCTTCTATCATGGACTCTTGACATGTCATCTATTCCATGTAGCCTCATCCGCCCCCCCTATGTGTTTCGGAATTTATGTAGGTATGATCTTTTCTTTAGTAATTCTAACATCAATCTCCCCTTCCTCTATTTCTACCTTTTACTGTCATTTCTATAACTCATGTCCTCTTTTTTTTGCCGTCTTCAACCCCTTGGTTCTCAATGTCATTCTGTGGCAGCCTGGATGAAAGACAGCTGTTTGAAGCTCAACTCTGAGAAGAACGAGGTCCTCATCCTCAGACACTGCAATTCTGTCTGGGACAACACCTGGTGACCCGCCACACTTGGGATCCCGCCCACCCCCACAGAACACACTTGAAACCTTGGCGTCATCCTCGACTCCTCTCCATGAACCGCCAGATCAATGCTGTTGCCTCCACCAGTTTCAACTGCCTATGCATCCTCCACAAGATTTTCAAATGGATCCCCCCAGACTGCAGGAGAACCGTCACCCACACACTCATAACAATCAGACTGGACTACGGCAAGCCCTATTCGCCGGGATCTACAGAACCCTTCCACACAAACTCCAAACCATCCAGAACGCTGCAGCCAGACTCATCCTTGGGACACCACGTCATGAACACATGACCCAACACCTACAAGACCTCCACTGGCTCCCCGTCAAGAAGAGTGTCACCTTCTAACTCCTAACCCATGCCCACAAATAACTCAACAACATCGGACCCAAATACCTCAACGAGAGATTATCCTTCCACGCACCCAAGAGGAACCTCCGATCCATCGACCTCGATCTGCCAGAGGGCCCCCGCATCCGCAGAAACAGAACAGGTGGGAGAGCCTTCTCCCACATCACAGCCAACACCTGGAACTAGCTTCCAGTGAACATCAGACACTATCCCAACCCTGCATATGTTCAGGAAGGACCTTAAGAACTGGCTCTTCAACTAATCTGGAACTGCCGCTCCCCCCCAAGCGCCTTGAAACCCTCACGGATAAGCAGCGCACTATATAAAACCCTGATTGTTTGATTGATTTATTGATTATATACTTACTTGTAGTTTGGTGTATGCTTCATACACTACACATCAATGTTGGTTCATTTAATTGTTAACATTGTATAAACATCTTACGTCTTTAAAAATTGTTACATGGAATGTCAAAGGCTTAAATTCCCCTATTAAAAGACAATGCGTATTATTATATTTATCTAAACTAGATGCCAATATCGCCTTGTCACAAGAGTCCTACCTTATCAAGTTTGAATCACTAAAACCTATAAGGAATTGGGTTGGAGAAGTCTTCTTCTCTCCTGGTGATGACAAAATAAATGGTGTTATAACCTTATGTCACAAGGCACTTGATGCGAAGCTTATATCTCAAGAATCAGATAATGAGGGCAGGTGGTTGTTCACCAATTTACTGATTGGGAGGACTCTCAATATATATTCCCCTACTGATGGAGATGCTTCTTTTTGGTCCCAAATGTCATTGTTACTTACAAAATACCCAGCAGAGAACTTTATTTTTGCTGGCAACTGCAATCAGGTAGTAGATCCCTTTCTAGACTGAACATCCAAGGTTTTCCTCACCCCACATAAAGCACATATAGCTTTTCTACAAACCATAAAACAATGACATCTTACAGATGGATGGGGATTTTGTAATCCCTCTTCACTAGAGTACAACTATTTCTCCCCTACCCACCAGACCCAATCCAGAATTTAGCATATTTTCACTTCACATAATGTCTCTCAATATTTAAGTTCAGCTGATATAGGCCCCATACTCATATCTGACTAGGTTCCTCTTTGGGTTCAGCTGGACATTTTACCTCAACTTGTGCTACGCAAAAGATGGCAAATCAATAACTCCCTACTTTTGGACCCAAATTTCAACTCTTCATTTGTCTCCTTTTTTCATGAATATTTCCAAATCAATCAAACTGACAATATTCCCTTCCATACTGCTGCACGTGATTGTACCATTAGATATGTTTCCAGGAAATGCAAAAATCCTGAATACTAAATACCGAACGTCTAACTAAGATAAAGAGACTGGAACACTCATTTTACACTTCTAAGTCGAAGGATTGTCTGTCAGAACTTATAACGGCTAATATTGAGTTTAATTAGCCTTTCACAGAGAACACCTCTTTGTATCTACTAAAAAATTGTGAAAAATTGTATGCGGACCAAAACAAATCTGGTAAATTGTTAGCTAATTATCTCAAGATTAAGCAGAACAAACTTCAAATCGAATACGTTCTTGATGGAAATCAAACATCAAAACAAAAGTACTCTGAGGGGGGATATTCTCGAGAACGTGTGTTAATTATCGCCAAATTAGCTTAACGCAGCTTCTCACATCGCAGTCCTGCGTGGAAATCACACTGTGTTAACATAGTATTCTCAACCCGGCGGCATCATGCGATAGTCCCACGATAAGCCAACAAATGACCATGTTAAAATTAACGCAACGCCAAAAAAATGCGAAACACCAACGCGAAAAAAGCATCGATGTCCCAAATTGTGATACAAAAATCACTCATAACCGGCGACAGGCCTGCAATTCCCATGCCTCATGCGGGAAAATGCACTATAAAAGCAGTCAAACCCCCCCGCCCCCTCCCAAAAAAATAAACTGCAGAGCACCATGGATGCACCAGGACCGAGTGCACAGGACAAGGCGAACCCCACAAGTCCAGTGGAGTAATGCACCGGGACCGAGTGCACAGGACAAGGCAAACCCCACAAGTCCAGTGGAGTACCAGGCCGGGACCTCGTGGTCAAGGAAAGGAAGTCACGTTTGAGTCTGCAGGAAAACAGGATACTAATACCGGAGGTGATAGAACACCATCAACTACTATTCATCACCTCCACTGTGTCATTGGCAACAAAAAAAATGGGATATGGTAGTCCATCGTGGACAAGGTGAATGCAGTCGGAGTGCTGAAGAGGTCAATGGTAGAGGTCAAGAGGCGCTGGAATAATGTGAAGCGCAAAACCAAGCAGAAACTCGCCAACAACTAGAAGGCAGCATTGCAGACCAGAGGTGGGAGTCCAGCGCCACAGGAGGAGCTGAATGAGATGGAGGAAATGGTGTCCACAGTCATTAGTGGGGAGACGGTGGCAGGAGTTGGGGGACCCAACACTGCTCAACAAGACCTGCAAAAACAGAAACAGGGTGAGTAATGACCAGGGACTGGGGGGGACACTGGGAGATGGGCACAATGGCACACATGCACAATTAAGTACAGCACACTGCATACCCACAATGACTCTGTAGCATATCCCTGATCCCCTTGCCACACTGCAGCACATCTAGGAACAGCAAGTAGGCCCCCGTCCACTACGTGCCCACACACCACCAATCTCACAAGCAACCCCTTGCACATGTGTGAAACCCAGCAATGCAGCCTGTCTGTGAGCAACACTAACGAAGCAAGTGACATTGCATGACAAATAGCCTTGCCACAGTCAATATACCACAAAAAAGTTGACGCAATGACACTGAGGTGGCAGAGTGTGGACCACGTCCATAAAGGAACAGGTCACACTCCGACACATCCACATGCACAAAAAACCACTGACGTCAACAACACATCTGCGGATAAACCATGCCCAGACATCCAAATCCCACCAAAATACCAAGTACCCAAGTATGCAACATATCAGCACTGTGAAAGCACAGAAGTCAAAGGCTCACAGCATGAAAGAGATAAGGGGCACCAGAATCAGAGATGCCGGGGCGACTCTCCCAAAATGCAGTACACACACATTACATGCAGAGCACATCAACAATGACAATAATGTGGTACAAACCGCAACACGCCCGAAACTAAACATGGGACACAACTGGCAATACTTGTCTGTAGAAACTGGCAAATCCACCCTGGCATTGCCGGGACATGTGATTTGAAAATGGCCAAGTACAAACACACATCCGTGATGTTGTTCACTGTCCAAAATCAAATAGGCAGCTCCTCCCAAACAGTCACAATGTCCATTGTCATGCAGTCTGTGTGTAAACATGACCAATGCGCCAACAAACATGTGAACACAATTTTAATCTGCATCTCCCCTTCACATTGCAGGGGGAACACCAACACCTCCTGCTGAGCAGACCGATCCCCTATTCTCTGAGGACAAAGAGGAACTCCCCACTTTCGACTCCGACGCCCTCCAAGAGTTCATCGACAGCTATCTCAAATCACCTCCAGGAGTAGGGCAACCCAGCTGCATCGATGAGACCCCACCCCCTGCACCCACCACACAACAGGCAGCAGCCACCACCATGGCTGCCTCCCAGGATGCCCATGAACAACACATGGCCTTCCAATGCAGTGTGTTCGGGTGCCAGGAGAAGATGGATGAGCAGGTACGGGTGGGGTTCGACCGCATGGCAGCCAAACTAGACGACATACGTGGGTGTCTAAATCCCAACAGGGATCACTCAAAGTCCCTAACAGACACCCACAGTCTGCTCCATGCTCTACAACGATCCAAGGAAGACATCGCTGGAGTCCTGACTCGGAGACAAGAACAACTATTATATCCGAGCAGCTCTGGTGATGTCACCGGGGAGTTGGGACACATGCGGAGGATCATGGAGAACATGGAGCAGACGCAGGCAGAAAGAGTGACTGCCATGGCTGCACACCAGCGCGAGGTAGCTGGGTTCCTCAATGCCCTAAAGCCCATCATCATGGCAATGCTGCCACAAGGCCCGGCGCGGATGACTGCTGCTGCTACCACTCCATCCACATCTCACCCCCTGAAGTGTCAGTGCCACACAGTGCAGGGGACAGAACACCACCAACCACATGTGAGGCACATGAAACAGCAGAGGATGAAGATGCCGATGAATCTGCCTTGGTGGTTAGAAGGAAGCGGTAGTATTCATCTCCTCCAATGGCCTGTTCCTGCTTGGTTCTGCCCTTTGCATCATCACCTTCCACTATCCCCGATACACTCAGCGACACTCACCTTGTACCTTGACATGAACTACCATATTGTGTTTGTTCACAAATGACACAGCAATCAGACTGCGGACTGGACTCTTCCTCTTCCGATCAACATTTGTCATTCCCAAAGGATTATGGCTGGCCCTCCAAGCGCCAACAATGTGAAGTGGGGTATGCATGGCCCTGTACTACTTCAGCTACAACACTCCACTAAATGTGCATTAAAGATTCATTTTAACACAGATGTGTCATGTGTATGGTCATTCAAGTGTGAAAGTATGGATGGATATAGGGTCATTGTGTCCCCCTCATGTCCATGTTTCTCATGTTGTGGCACTTGAGTCACAGGGTGCTACATTGTCTGCAATTCTATTCTGAGCTCCGGGACATATCCCAACTCTCTAAAAAATACATTATTGAAACCTCTTCTAAAGAAACCAAGCCTGGACAAAACTGAATTAAAAAAACTACAGGCCAATAGCTAGCCTCCCTTTTGTAGCTAAAGTGGCTGAAAAAGCCATGAACTTACAACTATCGGAGCATATCGAGAAACACCGATTGCTGGACGATACACAATTCGGTTTCCGAAAGTATCACGGTACCGAAACTGCCTTAATTAAAGCCGCAGATGATGTGAGAGCAATTCGAGACCAGGGTGGGACAGCAGTATTGGTATTGCTTGATTTATCAGCGGCCTTCGACGCGGTCGACCATAAGATCCTGGTCGACCGTGTCGGAAAGATGGGCATCTGCCATACTGCAAGAGATCTGCTCGCCTCGTTTCTCAAAGATAGAACTCAGGCTGTCACTCTAGGGCCCTACCAATCTGCTAAGCTCTCATTGCCATGTGGGGTACCTCAAGGCTCATCCCTTAGTCCGACACTATTTAATATCTATGTGTCAGACCTTGCTAATGTCATCAAAGCACATGGGATGAGCCTAACCACTTATGCGGACGACACTCAATTGGTACTGGCCATTAAAGGTGACGGAGGGGAGGTGGCCCAACGCTTCCAAAACGGAATGCTGGAAATTGGAGAGTGGATGGCAACAAATTGCCTGAAGCTTAATTCCGAAAAAACTGAGGTAGTTATTTTCGGACCTCTATCACCAGTTTGGTCATCATCTTGGTGTCCACCCACATGTGGAGCACCTCCAACTCCAGCAGCTAAGGTTAGGAACTTGGGAGTCACCTTTGATGAGGGCCTTAACTTTATGGATCATGCGAACAAAGTGGCAACTACAGCCCACTTTAAATTACGCATGATTAGGAATATCAGTCCGTTCCTGCCAGCGGCAGCCACCAAAACTCTGGTTAGTTCCTTGGTCTTATCATTCCTCGACTACTGCAATGGCCTATTTTTAAACACTCAGGTTAGGGTCACGAGGAAGTTGCAGTCGATACAAAATGCCGCAGCACGTCTGCTTTCTGGAACACCTAAATTCGCGGCCATATCAGAAACTATTAAAAGATTCCACTGGCTGACGATCCAGAACAGGATCAAGTTTAAATCACTTTGCATAGTGTATAAAGCCCTAAACAATCAAGGTCCGCACTTTCTAATGGACCAGTTGGTTCCCTATCAACCTTCCAGACAGCTCTGGTCCTCCAATCTTAACCAGCTATTGATCCCACGTTCCAAAACAGTGTCCTGGGGCGATCGCCGTTTTCTGGTTGCAGTCCCTAAATTATGGAACACCTTGCCTCAAGACATTAGACTAAGTCCTTCACTCCTCCAGTTTCGCAAGAGACTAAAGACTTGGCTGTTTAATCAATAGCTTCCATTAAAAGAACAATGAAATAGTTTGGAGCATATAACACTGAGCTGAATTTATGCAAAAGGTCTAGCGCCGAGGCGCCTGCGGGTATTTGTCGCACTTTATAAATGGCAATAAATAAATAAATAAATAAATTGTCGATTGCGGTCCGGGTGGCGCTGACACTACAACAGAGATACACGCATAAGTCACTTCCTTGTCCAGGGCCGAACGGAACCCCACCCAGTGCCCCTAGTCATTGTTCACACACATTCCTACGCTGTACTGGCATACGCCAGGCCAGCCCACTCCGCTCACACTCACAGGGGGTGACGACAACGCTACATGTCCCAGGTCTTCCCTGTCATGATCTGCTGATCACAGGTCTAGTTGTTAAGATGCCACAGCCACTCCCTCATGGCTGGTTCACACCCACGCCACACCCATCCTGCACATGTGTCACATCACCTGTGACCCTGTCAAGAAAAAGGTCCGGGAGCACGTGCTGGATGCCATTTCCACTTTCTTTCTGGGTGTATGCGTTGGGTATTATATATGCATGATGGCCTAGGGCCCTACCACATCACATTCCTCACTGCCAGAGGTGACATGATGGCGTCCACACCATGGGACTCAATCAGAAAGGGCTTGTTGGCATCTGGAGCACTTTGGCCAGGACGGGCCTACCGCCGCAGGAGGGTAGCTTTTTGGGCACTGAGAAAGGGACACCTTAAGTGCTGAGCGGGTGTGCAGCCTGCGATCGATCCTGCGGCATGTGGCGTGGCCTTGCAGTTCACAGAGTTCGTGGCATCTATAGTGCTGAGCGCTTGTGCAGCCTGCGATGATGCTGTATGCACTGATATGTTTTCTGCCATTGTGAAATCAAGACCTTGTGGCCCACGGTGTGGGGCTGCATGCTGTGGAGGCTGCCAAAGTCGCGGGCTCCGGGCTTGGAGCTTTCCCCGGAACGTGGTGGGCCCTCTTGGAAACAGGCCGCTGGCAGAAGGTTGAGCAGTGAGGCCTGGGTGCGCAGGGGTAGCAGGCACCGCTGGGTGGCCCAATGCACCTGTGTGCGGGCAAGCGATGTTGCCGTGTGCAATGATATGGACTCTGCCATCGTTGACTCTGGACTCTGTTTCAGATAAGGGACCTGGTGGACTGCAGTGTATACCGGTACATGGTTGGACACACCGGTGGCAGCAGGTGAGCAATGAGGCCTGGTTCCACAGTGTCGGCACTCTCTCTCCCTCTTTCTCTCTCACTCTCTATCTTGCTCTCTTTCTTTCTCCCTCTCCCTCTCGCTCTCCCTCGCTCTCTCCCTCTCTCTCTTTCTCTCCCTCTCTTTCTCTCTCTCCCTCTCTCTCTTTCTCGCTCTCGCTCTCTCTCTTGCTCTCTCTCGCTTTTTCCCTCTCTCTGTCCTTTGATGGGCCCATCTTGGTTTTTGTCTTGCAGGCTGTGACTTACAGATTGTCTATTGAAGACCTGCCATGACTCTGCCAAATATTTGTTTTGAGTTTATTTTGGATGAAACAATTTGTTTGGAATTAAAAGTTTAATGACTGCTTCTCCTTTGTCTTTCCACACAGGAATGTTCTTTTTGGTCAATGTGCTACATCATGGTCATTGTTTGGTAAATGATTCTGTGAGGTTGATGTGAGATGTCTTTGTCCGGGGGGGGGGGTGCCTGGGGTAGGGCACGGGGGGGCAAGTGGCAGGCCTGGGGGTGGTGGGGGTGGGTGTTGTGGCCCTCTTGGGTGTCCTAGCTGCATGGCATCTGTTGCTCTTCAGGTGTGGCTGTGGGTTGGGCTCCCTTTCATTGTATAAGTTGTCGTCCGACTTTACACCAGGTCGAAGCTGATGTAAAATCCCTGCTGCTAACGTGCCTTACCGCCTGTTTTGTGAGCTTATCGCAAATCTGACTGGTCGCTGAGAATGTTGCGAATTGGTGTTTTTGCAGCTTTTTGCTGTACTCTGCATCTTATTATTGTTAGATGCCGGCGTCATCCGTGGCAATGTTTTTTGCGGCTGCTATCACAAGAAAACTGGTGATGTCGACTGTTAGTACCAGCTTGTGAATGGTGCTATAAATTTATCGCCACTTTGGCTGCGATAACGTGCCGATAACTTGGTGATAAATCCATGAGAATATACCCCTGAAATTCTACAAGAGTTTGTGCAATTCTATAAATCACTGTACACACCGCAGTACACACCTACAGACACGGATATATCCCATTACCTTTCTATTATACAAAAGCTGGTAGATCTGCCAATAAACTTAGATCTCTTGGAATCCGATATGACACAGACGGAAATGCTCTGATATTGGAGATTCTCTGAAAAGACAAAGCCTCAGGTATAGATGGATTAACAGTAGAATTTTACTTGCATTTTGACCCAATACTTCTTCCATACTTACACACCCTTATATACGATTTTTTTTTAATTCATGCACTTCCTTAGGCTCTTTTTAGAGGCCCTAATTTGTCTCATCCCAAAAGAGGGCAAAAATGTATGCTATTGCAAAAACTACAGACCCATTTCCCTAGTCAATGGTGACTACAGCATTTTCTCTAAGGTTTAGCCTGTCCCTCAACTACTCTGCAAGGAACAATCAGGCTTTGTCAAAGGGCTCAGAACACGTTTATTTTTTGATATCTTATCAAAACCGTCACATTATTCGCAACACGTCGCAGCGATTGCCTTAGAAGCAGAAATCAAATGGCATTTGACAGAGTGTATTGGTCTTTTATTTTTCACACACTTACATGGTTTGGATTTGGCCCAAAAATAATTGCCCTAATATCTTTACTTTACACTGAACCCAAAGCTGCTATTTTCGCTTTTGGCCTTACTTCAATCTATTTTACTTTACATAGAGGAGTGTGTCAAGGCTGTCCTCTATCCCCTTTTCTTTTTAATTTGGCACTTGATCCATTTTTATCTAAAATATTACAAAACCAATCCATAACTGGATTCACTTCTAACACCCAACAGATCAAGCTAGCAGCTTATGTAGAAGATGTATTAATGTTCCTCTCTCAACCACAATGTGCACTCCTAGCATTATAAGAAGAGGTTGCCTCCTAAAAAATTGTATCTGGTTACCAACTAAACATTGAGAAATGTGAAATATTTCCTGTGACCAAATGCACTTTAGGGAAGAATTCTCAATCTCTAACTTTACATGGAGCCCCAAACATATCAAGTATCTCGGCATGTGGCTCACCCCATCTATGAAAACATCAATTTCCGTAAACTTAGAAAAATGCAGAGATAAATTAACTACACTCACTTCGAAATGGCGTCCTCTCTACCTGTCACTACTGTTCCTGAAAAGTAAATTTAACTGTACTTACCAGTAACTCAAATTTCCTTCCATGGGATATCATTGCCTGCTATATAAAATATATATAAATTGAAAAAACATAAAATAACATTAAAAAATATTACAATTTCAATATTTAAAAAAAATTCAATTTATATTAAAAATATGTATGTAATTTTAAAAATAAAATATCTAATAATAAATACTTTAAAACAATGTAGTAAATTAGTATAAAAAATATAACAATTAATACATTAAAAAATTATCATTTACAAAACCTTTGAAATTCATTGAAAAAACCATAGGTTTCAGTCATGTTATAGTTAGGAGTTAGCATTTAAAAAACAATAGAAATTCACTGAAAAAACCATAGGTTTCAGCCACGTTATAGTTAGGAATTAGCATTTAAACAACCTTAGAAATTCACTGAAAAATACCATAAGTTTCACATATGTTATAGTTAGCTGGACATTTCACTCAAACAAAACTATTGAAATTCCCCTGTTATAGTTAGTTCAGCTAACTATAACTTGCGCGCCCGCAATGCACTGCTGATGACATCACATATTACATCACTCATGACATGGTCAGTGACATCACTCATGACATCACTGATGACATCTCAAGTTCAAAATGCTTTATTCGGTTTGTCAAACACAACCATATAAGCAAACAGTAAAAGCAGTACATTTATCGACTGTGCATATTAAAATCATCTAGGTTACATATCAAACCAAGTAGAACACTTAAAGAAAAGCGTCATTATATACAAGAAGTATCATCTACGATACAGAATATATGGCAGTATCACTGCACATCACTTTGTATGCTTTGCTTTGCACATATTCCATATAATTCCCCTGCTACAACTTTTCTAGAATGTTATATGGTTAATACATTATGTGCAAGTTACACAATAAAGTGTCGGGTGCTAATCAGTTTGTACAAATATTGCTAAAGTGCAGGCCGCAATAAAGTGCCATGTGCTTCCACAGTTACACATTGTGCAAAAAGGCAAAATACATCATAAGCAAAGAAGGGTTCACGGAAACGTGTTGTATCCAATTGTTATGTACTTTGTATAGATTAATTTAAAGTACAAAGCTGTCTTGATATGCCATGTACTTGTTAAATAGCTCCATACTATAGCATGTAGAGATATATAATTGGTACTATGCCCTAGAATAGCGCATGTTGGCAGTTAATCCTTTATGTGCAATTATTGTGCTAAAGTGCCGAGTGTTAATAACATACACATAACAAAGTGCACTGTGCAATTTGTACAAAAAGCCTTAGTATTAGTAAAAAGCCCTTTTTACAGTTTAGAATACAAGCTGGATATATACTCAAAGAATGATAGATTTCCTAGCAGCTATGCATTTTAAAATATAAGAAGCAACATAAAAACAGATATCTATACCTTCTAAAGAGGACATTAACTTCATTGCAATTTTAGTTGATCAAACCTTATATTTTAAAAAGATATGTTTCAAATAAAAGTTCCTAAAAGAATAATAAAATTTACAAAACATTAAAAAGTGACAACTTTGTTTCGAAGTATTATCGCATGGACATGTAGAGTTAGTGCTTGTTTTCATGTGTGGAAAAGCCACAAGGTGGTGGACGATTCCCAGCCTAAGGCGCGTTAAAACAAAACAGCGAGAATTTCGTGTCACTACGGTTAAATATGTCTAGAAGCCTTTTCTAAGGTTTAATTCCTGATAGAAGACAAGTGTAGGTTGCTCCCCAAACACTCGCTCTCTGGCCTCCCTGTTGTGAGCTAACAAGGTTACTTTAAGCTCTTTCTTTGGTATTGATGCTGCAAACTCTGGTTCCAGGAGAATGTTACATTGAAACAGGAGGTTATACCAGTAGTGAATATATCTAAGCCACGGAATACGAGAAAAGTGATCCAGCTTCATACAATCTCTAATAATCGATTGAGCGAATAGCGTTTCATTTTTTGACCAGATTGATCGCCAAAGTGTCAGGGGGCATAAGGCGGCTCGATCTGAAATGTAGTCAATTCCCACTTCCTTGTGTATTAATTCCGTGGACACCGATGGGGGTACGCATAATAAGTGCTTGACGAACTTATTTTCATCATACAGGAGCGACTTTCCACAATGGTGACCCCAAACTCCTGCCCCATACAACGCAGACGAAACACACCTAGCGTTATAGATAGCCACTATGTCTTTTATTCTTCGGTCCCCAAGTTTAGTGGAAAATCTAAATATACTATGTGTGTTCCTACTCATTTTAAGGCTCACATTATCATGCTCTATTGTCCATTTCCCATCCCCTGCAAATGTTATTCCAAAATAGCAGAACATTTTAACTGCTTGCACTTTAGTGTTATCTATATAAAAAGTCCTAACTGACTTGACTTTTTTCCCACATGTCATGACGAAAGTCTACGTTTTGTTAATTAAAAGCTTTCTCTTCTTTATAAATATTGCAAAGTTATCAATAAGACGCTCAAGTCCGATCTGGGTGCGTGATAATAAGACAGCGTTGTCCGCATATAATAAAATTGGAACAGCTTTCCCATCTATAAGTGGGGCATCAGCAGGTATCTGGCTTAGTGTTGCGTCGACTTTATTAATAAATAAATAAAATAAAAGAGGAGCCAAGACGCAACCCTGGCGGATGCCTCTTGTAACCTTAAAAAAAGGGGTACATTCACCGGCAGGACTGTAAAGTACTTTACAGGATAGCCTCTCATAGAGTATTGCTAAAAAGTGTACAATTTCCTTGGGTGCGCCTGAATCGAGTAGTGTTGGCCATAGGATACAGTGGTCTACAAGATCAAAAGCGCTACTCAGATCTGCGAAACATAGGAACAAATTACCCTCCTTAACAGTGGTATATTTATTAATCAGGAGGTCAAGGTTAACGCACTGTTCCAGGGTCCCCAGCTCTTTCCTGAACCCATATTGCGCTTGTGATAAAATGTAATTCTCTAAAGCCCATGTTTCCAACCTTTTTAGCAAAATGCTGCTCATAATTTTGATAGATGAGTCTAATAAAGAGATCGGACGGTAGTTACACGCTTCGGATTTTGATCCTTTTTTAAAGCCGCAACATTAAAAATCCTTGCTAGTATAGGAGCCCATAGGTTCATTTCATTTTTGTATAAGTCCACCGGGACCCCATTGGGGCCGGGGGCTTTACCTCCTTTGCTAATAATTAGTCCTTCATGTACCTCATCTAGACTTATATGCAGGGGTAATGGTAACCAAATAGAATCATTGAATTTAATTGTATCTAAAACCAACCTATCTGGATTAAAAATGTTTGTAAAATGTTCAATCCACCATTACAGTCAACGTAAGAAGATAATTCGGGCACACAATCATTCTTTAAAAAGGGAATATTTACAGTTTCCCAAAATAGTTTGCCATTATTTGTGTCTGCTGCTAGGCTAAGTTCATTCCAAGCCTCCTCTTGGAGATCTCTTTTTCGGTTTACTAAAGCTGTTTTATAGTTATACCATAGAATTTTAATGACTAGGATGTTACGCGGTTTAATGCACATGGCCTGTTTTAATTCTCGTAAAGCCAAAGTACAGTTTTTATCAAACCAGCCAGTGCATACTACCGTAGTTCCACTGTTATTTTAGTAAATAGGCCTTCCATGGTTTTGTTTATCTTGAGAAAACTACTAAACAAAGTATTGGGGTTGGCATCGTCACTAAGGCAGTAGTCTTTCTCGACGCTACACTTTCTTACCACCTCCTTTTGCATCTTCTGGGGATTGATGCCAGCCCATTTAATCATCATGCCATTGGTTCTTATAGCGGCAATGTTGTTAATACAAGCATTATTAATTGGTGGCTTATTTCCCCAGCACAATAGCGATATAGATATGCTATTATGATCGCTTGTTTCTTGCTCCGTAATCCATAGGTTGGCATAATCAGTGTTACAGGAAATCAAAATATGATCAATATTGGTATTGGCATTCCTGCCTGTAAAAGTTGGACAGTTGATTTTATCCTTGTTCTTAGTGAAACTTAACAGTTCCAAATCTAGTTTTGCTATCAGATTATTTAACATTGTACCATAGCCACAATGGGGGAAATGTAGATGGTCAACATGATCATCGGCACCAGGCTCCTTCCCGAAACCACAAAACCTACTCGGGGCCAATGGGCTGGTTTGGATGTTAAAGTCGCCGACCCAAAGGACGATGGCCTGTTTACGTGATGATGCCTGGACCCTTTAAATTTCCTTCCCAAGTGGATGTACAATATTCCCTCTACTATTGTCAAAAATATTATTATAGTAGTTAATAAATGCCAGATCTTTGCCTTTACTGAACTCCAGTCGCAACACCTGGCTATAAATATCCACTGATATGCAGCTTTTAATCTTACATAAAGTTAATTTATTGGATATAAGGAGTAGGAGGCCACCCATTGCTCTGCCTGCTGCGGAGTTGGCAGCACTTAACCAATGGGAGATGTATCCTTCTATAAAAATAGGCTCCTTACACCATGTTTCTTGCAGACAGATGACATCTTAACCTGCGGTAATAAAATCCCTCCAGAATGGTGTGTCCAATTTTCTTTTAAGGCCTGCAATATTCCATGTAACTTGACTGTATCCTACATCTAATTTGGCAAATGCTGGATTACATAGGGGTGGTACTAAGGTCTCTTTTTGTTAATGGCATTGTAATTGCTGAGGACCTTTTTGTTACGCTTTTTATACCACCATTCATAATAATATCTGTGGATCACTTGGGTAGCTCAGTCACATCTGATAATGGTACGGAGGATAACAGAAGGGAGGGTGACGGAGCCTTGCTACCTGCTTCATCTACCACCCTCTGTAAGCTCCCTGTTAGCCTATTATCCTGGACTATATCCAAAACCAACATGTGTCAATCATTATCCTCTAAAGAATCAAACGCCTGGAATCTATTATAAGTAGGAATAGTAAAGTAGGACCTAGATTTTAGTAATGTTGACATTTTATTGGAAGCAAAATAAAAGTTACTACTTGGTTTGTCATGATATTTGGGTGCCGCCAAATGCCTGTAGAAATATCCTAAGGGAAGGAGGGTCGTATTGTACTTCCATGCTGATGGAGGGGGGGCATTAGCAAGAGTATTCTGTGCCCAGTATGGGGATCTGAAATGTATAATTATACAGTCCCCCTCAAAGTGTTTCGTAAGAGGACCCACCCATCCCACCCTTTGTGTTAATAAAATCTGGTTTGCCCCTTCTATGGGGAAATTACAGTTGTGAGACAACCAGTATAGGGTTTTATTTTTAAGTGTTTCATGGTTTTCTACTTGATCTTTCCTTAATTTAGGGACATTTACAAGGACTGCTACGTAGGCACCGCATTCAGGTGGCAGGTTAATGAAAGCTTGAGTCTTTCTTATGGTAGTGATCATCGAATCTGTGTTACTTCCCTTAGCGTTTTCTGTGGGCGTTGTTTTTTCGTTTGCAACCTGATCAGGGGTAGTAATTGCACTTTTTCCATTAGATATAGAGGTAGTCAGGTTCCCCTGATCTAGATGTTCATTTTATTGCATTTCTGGGATAGCCTTGCTCAGATTAGATGCCGTACGGGGACGTTTATTACTCGGGACTTTGGAATTATCCTTTTTGCCATTATTTCCGTTATTCACCTCGGATCTTAGTCTGTCCCGTTGGAACCCCATACTGATTTTATCCAGGTTGGCACTTAGTTTAAAGACCTCCCTGGCCAAATTATCCACCTTTTCATGGAGGGGCCTAATCAGCTCAATTAATTTGTCATAGGCAGCTTCTATATTATAATTGCCAGAGGCTATATCTAGGTTTTGTTTGGATCTAGTTCTTGTGGTGACCATATTCCCTGCTGTGGTGGTTCTTTTATCCCTTTTCACTTCCGAGTTCCCCTGTCCTAAAGTTTTCTTTTTAGCACCTTTTGGAATGCCCTTCCCCCTTCAATAAGACTCCTATCGTCTTATATGGAATACCGCAGGGCCTTAAAAACCCTTTTGTTCCAGCAAGCGTTTACTGGTTAGCCGCGTTCCTCTGTTTGCCTGTTTTTACCACTGTAGCTCCCAGCGCCAAGAAACTGTTTAGTACATGAGCGCTTTACAAATGTTTTTAAATTCAAATTCAAATTGTTCATCTAATTTAGTGTTGAGCATAACAGCTGTTTATAATTCACATAAATTAGTGTAGGAGTTTGTTGATTAATAACTGTGTTGGAACTGTCATTGACAGCACTGACATGGGAAATGGTTGGTTCCCGCTGTAGTGGTTTCAGGACAAGGGCCCTGACACTTATTTTGTTGCAAATTAATTACTGTCTGGATCATTGCAACAATTTGTATTTAGTTATAAATATTATGACTTTACTTCAGAAAAATCCAAACATGATCATCAATATATTATGAAGGTTGATGCCAATTGAGCAATCCTGTCCAATTCAGAAGAGTCCGGTTAATTTACAGGTTACTATGACCACCTGCCATTATGAACACAAATATCTATTTGAAGAGTGTTGCTATTGACTCAAGAATATTGTTGTCCAATATAATTTTTTCCTAAAATATTGTGGTGTCTAGAACATTGTGCACACAATAATAAATGCCACAATATATAAAATAATAATGTTATTAATAATGTTTTTATGGTTCAATTTTCAAAGTTTTATAGTATGATGACTTCATTTTTCAGTGTTATATATTTTTTTTTTTACTTTCAATTTAGGTATGTAAAATATTATTTAGAAATCATTCTATCATTGATGTTTGTAATTATTTAATATAAATATGTTTTCTATCATTTGATTTGTTTTTGTTTTACTTTTACAGGCTGAAGAGTTCGTAAGGGAATAGGGTGAGGAAAGATTTAAAATATAAAGTATTTCATTTAGTAATTAATTGTTAATTACTATATTAATAACTATATAAAATAACTATTTGATTTCTATTTTTTAATAAATATTTGTTGTATTTTGAATTGGTTGGATATTTTTTTTTGACGAATGCATTCATATTTATTATATATTTATGTGTTATTAGGTGCATAGCGAGATGATATAGAAAGTATTTTTTATCAAAAGTGTTTCTTCATCATATTTATTAGTAACTTAAGGAAACATTTTAATGTATGCTTAGTTTTCATTTACAAAAGCAATGTTTTTATTTGTATTTTCTAATCACAATTTAATGCCTGGAATTTTTTATTAGATTTTACTTTTTTATTAAAGAATATTGGTGCATTTATAAATACATTAGTTATTAACTATAATGTTTTAGTAGTTTAATATTAAATAGGTAAAGTTATGTCTCAATTTATTCCTTTAAATATGTATCAAAGTCCCTTGAAATAACTACTCTGCCAAGGCAGCGGACAGAGAAATATTTGACCTTTTTTCAGTGAGACCAGCATTCAATGTTCATTTCTGCACAATAAGGGGTTGATTCCGTTCCGGTAAAATGCCCTCCGAATAGCAGTATGGAGCTTTTTTTCCCGTACGAATCGTATGCAGAACCGTACCCGTGGATTTCAGAGGTACGGTGCGTATGTTCCTGTGCGTACACCCAATGATCGTAGGTGTACGGACCGTAGGGGTACGGTTCGTATACCCCAAGGTCCTAGGTGGATGGTGCGTACACCCCGTGCGTTCATTTTCGTACGGTTCGCAATGATTCAGACGTATTTTCTCGCAACGGATCATACTACGCGATTCGGACGGATTCGTACGATTCGTACGGAAACAGCTACGAATACGAATCGTAGGACGGATTTGTTTCCTGAATCGAAACCGACCCCTAAATGTTCCCCCTCATAGTGCAGTAGCCAACACCATTTTGTTAGCATATACTTGGTTAGTACCATGTTATCCATTCTTCCTTTTTGCTTTCCTAAAATATGTGAATATTACAAGAATAGAAACATGTGTTTACATATCTTGTTTATATTTTTGATAACAGATAATTTACTTTTTATATGAAATTACCTTTTTTATATTTACTTAAAACAGTGATGACACCAGTTTGTTTTTCACAATACTTTTCACTTTTTTACAAAAACATTTTTACATTTATTTTCTTAAACACGTTCCTTAATTGATTTTCGGCTCTTCTCTGTGAATTCTCTTCTGTACAAAACATGCTATCCATCATTTTAACTGAGATATTACCATTCTTCTGTCTCTCAGCCTACACTGAAACTTCTCATAGGGCCAGATGTACGACCATTGGCAATTGTGACTCGCAAATTTCGCCAAATTGCGAGTCGAGGCTTGTGAGTCGCAATTGCCAATGTACAACCGTGTCTGAGATTCCCAATGGGGTCGCAAATTGCATGCCTCATGCATATTAATATGGCTGTCACAATTTGCGACCCAATTAGGAGTTGCTGTAGACCCCCATGTCTGGGACTGCTGTTAACTAAAGCAGTTTTATTTAGTTTTAAATGCAGCCCGTCTTCGTTAAAGGAAAACGGGATGCATTAAAAAAATTAAACGTTTTTGTATAATTTTTTAAAGGGCAGGTAGTGGTCCCTGGAACCACTGCCTGCTCTGAAAAAATGTTTGCTCACCCATTCACAAAGGGGAAGGAGTCTCCTTGGGACCACTTCCTATTTACAAATGGTTTACCAGCCTCTTGAAGAGGGTGGTAAACTGCAAGTGTTTTGCAACCGCAATTGCAGTTGCAAACATTCTTACATAGGGTTCAAACTCGATATTATGAAGGGACGTCCCTAACCCTATTTTGCGAGTCGTTATTTAATTAGCGACTCAGAAAATAGGGTTAGAACATGGGCCACAGGTTTTTTGCAAACTAGTCCAAAACCCATTTGTGCATGCAAAAATCTGTCGTACATCTGTCCCATTGATAGCACCATGCGCTACTCTCAATCACTCATGTATGCAATCCTACCTCTATTTGTCCTGTTTGGTCGCATGGACACGTCTTTCGTACAAGAGGAATCCTGAAGGTAAACTTGGATAATATTTAAGGCAGCATTCACCTCTCAACATGCATCCTCTCCAAACATATTGGAATTGATTACCTGACACATCACTGTGTGATTACCAGCATCTGAGACTGTGGCATTGTGTAATTTTGAGTGTCAGAGTTAATTGACTTGTGTGTTGGAAGTGGTGAAGAAGGTTTTGAAAGTGTAGAATGTGAGTTTATGAATGTTTATGGTGGATTAGAATGTGAGGTGATCATGTAGAATGAACAGGATGATTTGAAAAGGACAGTTGAGGAGGACACTTCTGGGTGTGTGTTGGCTGCACTTTTGTTTTGGCGCAATTTGTAGTCAGGATAAATATTTTTTCTAATTTAGAACAACCTGTGACATTGAATGCCAGTTCTGATGAAGCAAAGCCCTGCATTTGACGGCGATGAAATTCTCCTTGTTGAGGATTTCCAGAGTATCATTGGCTCTTTAGGACTATGCTAACTTCAAGGCATTGTATAATTAGCTGTATTTCCAAACTGCTGGAGAAAAACTTACGGATTGGGATACGTGGCTAATAGAATTTTTAGCTTTCGTAAATGTGCTCGCAGGTGAGCAGTGTCCTGTTCCAAGCAAATTTTCATTTTCTTAAACATTATTGTGTGTTCAAGGGCATAAGAATATTAAAGTAGTACCTCCTCTGGTAAATCTAGATGGTTTCGAAGTTTCTGACTATGTCGCAAAGCTATTTAACATTAGATATGGAAAAACAGCGAATAGAGTTATGAAAGGTTTCTGAAATTAATTTAGAAAGCAAGA
Organism: Lissotriton helveticus; assembly: GCF_964261635.1. Taxonomy (NCBI): domain Eukaryota; kingdom Metazoa; phylum Chordata; class Amphibia; order Caudata; family Salamandridae; genus Lissotriton; species Lissotriton helveticus. Next base: position 1,889,831,785 of record NC_136068.1, on the reverse strand, counting down.
GGATAGGAAAAGCAGGGACAATTATGTGTGGTGTCAAGGAATATGGCAGCTACTGGAGATTTTTAGCATATAACTTGTGTTCAGGTTCTAAGTGACCAAATTCTTGTGTGCACCACTTTCAAGATGGCACTGGAAAGACTGTGGGTGCATGAGAATTTAACCCTGACTGCAGTCATTGAGTTTGCCAAATAAATTGAACAATTAAAAAAAAAATCAATAGATAAGAAAAGATAATTCTCTAATTCTAAGTTGGCGCATTTTGAGGAATGTATAAATAGGAGGATTGTAAAATGTCAGGTAAAAGTAATAATGGATTTTTTTAACAAATGCTAGAATCCAACAGAGTCTCTCTGTTGTTGCACATCTCTATCTATTGGACATAGATTTGAGTGGAACTGACGTCAGCTAGGAACATTTGACTGTATTAAATGTTGATTTTCATTTTAGACAAGTACAAATACAATAAAAGGAAAAGAAACATGAGATCACGCCGTAGGTAAAATATGATGGTCAGTGCCCTTTGCATCAGTCAAATCAGTGCTTTCAATAAGATGCAACGCCTTAGCTAGGTACAAACAGTCTACACATAGATGATATAGATACTCAGTCTGATGGAAATTAACCAGCCAGGCAGCCCTGCTGCATAATGCCCACATCTACAGTGCTATTATCTCTCCCTAAGACTGGTTCCTCATCATGAGCACTCACATGTTTCAATCGAGGTCAAAGCTGACTAGATCCCACCTTCATTTTAAAAGGACAAATGTGCCACTGGGAAAAAACTTTGAATGCCATATTGAGTGTTTGTTTTCCATGCACAGAACAATGAACTTTCTCAGCAACCCCATACCTTAAAGCCTGGATGTAAGGTTTACATCATAGGAACAGCATAGCTCTTCTTCATGGAAAGGGCTCTCTCCAAGTGTGCGTTAAAAACACATGCATCCCCATAATATCAAATCACGAGTCTCCAGCAGTGCAGCTATATTTATCATGCAATGTCTAGGTGCTAGGGACTGACCAGAACAGAATAACAAGGGGCATTATTTATCGACCTTTCACACTGTGTTCAGACTAAACTCCAGGAACTCATCAGAGAACGTGAAAACCACAGTTCTCATGTGAAACAGAGTCTTGCAAAATAAAGAGCATGTAGTAACTTGAGCAAAAGCAGCATCATGGCAGCAAAGCCCACGCTAACTTAGCAATGCTGACAATGATTCTAATGGCCATATAACACTTTCTCATAGATCAGGATTGTGTTTCTATCGTATAGACTTACCTGGTGTGCTTTCGTCCTTTTTGAATATTGTTGTCTATAACAGGTTGTGTGACTGAGAAGCGTGTATTGTTTGCAGGGCCCATTGGATGAGAAGTTTCTTCGTCTAGGTTGAGGGCTTTTTGTGTGATGTCATATCTTGTATGAACCAACTCAGCCATTCTCAGTAATGTGTGTGTTTACGTCTTGGAGAGCTGGGGATGAGACAGAAATACTGCCATTTGACAGGATTGAATTTAGGATGTGCCTCGGGTTTGTGATGTCAATAAGTATTGAAGAGTTCATGTGAGGGTGCATTGTTGTTTCACTGCCTGCTTGACTGGTGGTAACTGAGTCTGAGTAACCAGTCCTAGAGCCAGTGCTATATTAAAAGACACTTAGAATACAGTGAAAACACCTACATACACTAGGGAACACTATGCATTGGGTTCTCCCTGTGATTAGCATGACCTCCTCTCTAAGCCCCTAGAATAGGACAGGGCAGGGGGATTAAAACTATCTCCTAAAACGCGCCACAGGGCTTGTTTGTACACGTCACCTCAGGGCCCGTACACTCTCTTCACCACTGTGAAAACATGCTCTGTGGCTGTTTTAAGTTGGAAAATGAAGTCTCCTTGAATCCTGAGGGCCCACTAGGTACCTCCAGTAAGCGCCACAGAGCTGCATTGCAGAGAGATGTAAAAAGGGGCACAGCCTAGTCCACCTCTCTGCAACGCAGCACAGTGCTGCTTACTGGAAGCACCTGGTGAGCTAATTGACCCCCAGGGGCCCTCAGGATTGAAGGGAAATTATTTCCCCAACCTAACACCCACCACTGGGCGTGTTTGCAAATGTCACCTCTGGCCCTGTCCCCTCCCTTCCCCACTGTGTAAAGGTGTCCTGTGGCCGTTTTAAGTTGGAAGATTAAGTCCCCTTGAATCCTAAGGGTCCCTAGGGTCCAACTAGCCCAATAGGTACCTCCAGTAAGCGCCACGGAGCTGCGTTGCAGAGAGATATAAAAAGGGGCATGGCCAAGACCACCTCTCTGTAACGCAGCACAGTGGCGCTTATTGGTTGGCCCCCAGGGTCCTCAGGATTGAAGGTTAATTATTTCCCCAACTTAAAACATAACACAGGGCGTGCTTACACACGTTACCTTAGGCCCCGTCCCCTCCCTTGCGTCCTATGGTCATTCTAAGTTGAGCGATTAAGTTCCCTTGAATCCTAAGGGTCCCTAGGGTCAAACTAGCCCACTAGGTACCTCCAGTAAGCGTCAAAGAGCTGCGTTGAAGAGAGGTGTAAAAAGGGGAATGGCCTAGACTGTTGTATTAAGTTTTAGGCTCCGATTGAATTTTCCCGATTCATGCCCTTATATACATACAATTCTCGTTGCTCTTATATAGGCATAAGAAATCAAGCCCCTATTTAGGCATAGCCCATGCTACCCAAATACAGGCATGGCTACTTCCATCTGTTCACCAAACGCCGCAATGAATTCTTGGAAAACCAGTTTAAGCAGTTAGGGACTTCCCCTTGCTTGAATATTGATTTCTCCATGAACTCAGTTAGTTTTACAGTGAACATCTATTCCGTAGGGGTTCATTCATGACATTCATATGCCTGACTTTACGCCAACTATGGCATTCCTAAACACCTTCTAGGTATAAATATACCTTCACTTGCTATAGTAAGAGACGGTGGTTCGGAGCAGTTCGAAGACCTACTTGCCCACGCAGCTTGCTACAGCAAGTGCCGAAGGAAGCCGACTCCCCAGATGACGCACTGAATAGGAAGCTGCCCTTCTCTGCGAGAATCCAGCTCCAATGTTTCCGGCTACCCTTGCGGGGTGTTGGGAAATCGAGTCCCAAGACAGCGATACAGAACTCCTTCATTCTAAAGGTATGGAGCTGATTAGAACCTAGAGAAACCTTTGGTAGATTCTTGGCAAGACGTACAACCTATGCTAAACAACACTTACTTCTTCCCTGGTACTAGACCTAGGTTAGGTACATTGGGGTAGGCGCATTTTAGAAGCACCCGTTGAGTATTTTAGTCTATGTTATTTATGTATGTATTTTGATATGGCTTAGAAACCATGCAATGCTCTTACAGTATTATTTCATATTACTATTTACGTTGTACGCATTATACTTTGCATTCTGCCGATTGATTGAAGCAGTTAACCTCTCTTGCATGAGAAAGAAGACTATTTAATAAACCTTTTATTGAAAATGCCCGTCTCTCTTTTTCTCTGCAACTCTGTAGAAACTAAGCATGCACGATTGACTGAGTAAACTATTTATCTATTGTTTCCACGACTCTGAGAGCTATATTCTTATTTTTGGAAAACAAAGTTGTCATGTTTATGAGGTTGTCAGAAACTAATCCCTTCTTGTGAATTCGAGAACGTTTCTAGTGACCTGTGAGTTAGCTGCCACACACACGATTAAGTTTAGTATATTCGATAGACACCTATTGACCTAAGTCCTACGTCAAATCAATAGGATATATTATTCCAATGTGCAGAGCCTATTGGGAATATAGGAGCTACACTACACGACCACCTCTCTGCAATGCAGTGCAGTGATGCTTACTAGAAGCACCTGGTGGGCTAGTTGGTCCCCCAGAGCCCTCAGGATTGAAGGGAAATTTTTTCCCCAACTTAAAATGCGCCACAGGGCATGTTTGCACAGGTCACCTCAGGCCCCGTCCCCTCCCTTCACCACTGTGTAAACACGACCTGTGGCCATTTTAAGTTGGGAGATTAAATTCATTTGAATCCTGAGTGTCCCTAGTATCCAACTAGCCCACTAGGTACCAACAGTAAGCGCCACAGAGCTGTGTTGCAGAGAGGTGTAAAAAAGGGCACGGCCTGGACCACCTCTCTGCAACGCAGTGCACTGGCGCTTACTGGAAGCACCTGGTGGGCTAGTTAGCCCCGAGGGGCCCTCAGGATTGAAGGGGAATTCTTTCCCCAACTTAAAGCAACCTGTGGGGCGTGTTTCAACATGACACCTCAGGCCCCGTCTCCTCCCTTACCCACTGTGTAAACAGGCCCTGTGGCCATTTTAAGTTGGGAGATTAAGTCCCCTTGAATTCCGAGGGTTCCTAGGGGCAAATTAGCCCACTAGGTACCTCCAGTAAGCGCCATTGCATAGAGGTGTAAAAAGGGGCATGGCCTGCACCACCTTTCTGCATTGCAGCACAATGGCGCCTATTGGAAGCACCTGGTGGGCTAGTTTGCCCCCAGGGTCCCTCAGGATTGAAGGTGAATTATTTCCCCAACTTAAAACATGCCACAGGGCGTGTTTGCACACGTCACGTTAGGCCCGTCCCCTCCCTTCACCACTGTGTAAGCCCGCCCTATGGCCGTTCTTAGTTGAGATATTAAGTCCACTTGAATCCTAAGGGTTCCTACGGTCAAACTAGCCCACTAGGTACCTCCAGTAAGCACCACAGAGCTGCGTTGCAGAGAGGTGTAAAAAGGGGCATGGCCTCTGAACACCTGTCTGCAATGCAGCTCCCTGGCGCATACTGGAGATACCTGTTAGGTTAGTTGGCCCTCAGGGACCCTCAATATTGAAAGATAATTAATTCCCCAACTTACAACTCGCCACGGGTGCGTTTGCACAATGGTGAAGGAAGGGGGCGTGGCCTAATGTGACATGTCTGCAAACACGCCCTCTAGCGCGTTTTAAGTTGGATAAATAATTCCTCCTCAATCCTGAGGGTCCCTGGGGGCAAACCTGCCCATCAGGTACCTCCAGTATGCACCGGAGAGCTGTGTTACAGAGAGGTGTTCAGAGGCAATGCCCCTTTTTACAACACTCTGCAACGCAGCTTTGTGACGCTTACTGGAGGTACCTGGTGGGCTAGTTGGCCCCCAGGGACCCTCAGGGCTGAAGAGGAATTCATTCCCCAACTTAAACCACACCACAGGGCACTTGATTAAACCGTCATTTACCTCCAGATCTTTCTACCATTAAATTATTTCTCCCTTTTCAGACACTGAATTGTTTGACTCAAGATGGGTGGAGCGGGAGCTCACCCCACGATGATGCCCTGGGCATTCTGATGCCTTCCATCATGGTATCAAGACACCATCCCCGACCGGAGACCCGCTCTCCTACCGTACAAACATACCCCGGACTCAGAGATTGCACCAACCCATCGTGGGGCACACCAATGGTGGCAGGTAAGCAGTGAAACATCTGTTTACAGGACCTACAATTAAGCACAGTGCAGGGGAAGGGCCTGGCGTGCAGCACACTGGGTGCACAGGTGCATGCAAGTGATTTTCCCGTAGTTAATAATGTAGGGCCATATTATCAAAGAACGGCGATTATATTATCGCTGCTGTAGCGGTAGGAAACTGCTGCTAAAGCGGCGGTAATCAGCCTGATAATATGCCCTTGTGACCTGGGCTTCTATGGGAATTCACAAGAGCTTATTATCAAGTCCCTTATTGCCACGTTAGCGGCAGTTTCCAGCCTCTAAAGCTGCAATAATGTTATTACCGTTCCTTGATAATATGGCCCCTAATCTCTGGCCTCATATGTTTCATTTTAAGGACTTGATGGACCACACTCTTTCTCGCGGACCCCAGCATCCTAGAAAAACGGGTGACGGGAAGGTAAACACTGAGGGCTAGGTGCAGTAGGCTGATGCTCTGTGTCCTCCTCCCTCTCTTCTTTTGACTCTTCCTCCCCTTCTCCCTTCCACCCACTCCCTCTCCCTCCCATTCTCACTATCGGCCTTTCATTCGGAATACCTTTCTTTACCTTCCATATACCAAACATACTTATGTTTCATTTTTGTCTTGAAGGTCTACACTGCTTCCACTGTAGTCCAACCCGCGTTTTTTATATTATACTGATTGTTCTATTAAACTTACATTTCTATTTATTTGTGTTTTAATAAAGGTAACTTTTTCGTTCGAATAAATAACTGAGTTTATAGTTCTTCTTTTTCTGACAACACTTGTTTATAGTTTATTGTGAAAATCATCTGTTTATAGAAGATTATGGGGGCAAACCTTTGTAATATTACAGTGCACCCACCAAACATATTCTAACTGACTATTACACAAATGAAGCCTGGGTAATTCTATAACTGCAAGAGTTCTGCGAGTGAATCACTTTATAACACCACGAGTACTGCCCGTGTGATTACAGTCCCAATAAGGCAATGCCTAGGACCACCGAGTCTTCAGGGACTGCTGAGGCCCACACTGCATATTTAAGGAAAGCCCCGGAGTGTGGCGATCCCCAGACTTCAGTTGGCCTTGAAACCCCGAACAATTAGTAAACAATACCCGTGAAGGTGGCGGTCCCATAGGCTGCAAAACGTCTCTGTGCCCTTCCGCGCCTAATTTACATGTGATGTTAAGATACCCAGTCCTACAGAGACCCCACAATATAATAATTGGATTGGACACGGAACATTACTCACCAGGGACCTCATTTAAATGAACTGGTGAGTCCCTGCTTGTTTTTTGTTTGTTTTTCTCTCTTCATTTTTACCATCCGCAACCCCTCTATTGTAAATGTAAATGTAAATGTATTTGAGCTTGTTAAGCGCACTGCTACCCGTCCGTAGGTTTCCTGGCGCTGTATAACTCTGGGGAACCCGTCCTGGCTTTCCCTGTGGGATGGTCCCTGCTGGGAGTCCCCAAGGTGGAGCCAGGCATCCCCGGAATTGATGGGGCCGTTGTGGAGATTAGGCAAGCTAATGCCCAGAGTTGCCGAGTGGAACCCCTGATTAGAGTAAGCACCAAAGCGAGAATTATCAAGTCCGCTGACCCAAGTCCACGACCATGCCGCGTCAGGAATTGAACCCTGGTCCCGGGCCGACTTCTGCTCTCGGGTCTGCCGCCTCTAACCAGTGGGCCACACTACTCCACTACTCTATTAAAGCATTACAAGGTTTTCCTCCTCTCACTTCCAGTAGTCAAACAAGGATTTGCTATCACAGTGTGGAAGCCATGCACCCGCCCTTTATTAGCAAACACAAATGTCCCGTGAATGCACACCCCGGGACATTGTATGAGCTGCGCCTGAGAGGTCCCCTCCCTAGGACCATGATGCATTTGTTAGTATAAACGCATACTAACACTACTTACACACGTGTAGTACAGGGACCAGAATGTAGTGAAGAAGCAGAGGAAGCACAAAATCTAAAAATATAAATCCTATCAGAAGTCGGATGACATACTTCAATGAGCCGACGACCCTGGCATGAGTAGAAACAGTTACACGAAGAAAACGGGTCTTAAGCACAACTAAAGCAATTTTGAAATATTGGTGAGTGCTGCCTTCTTTTTACCTTCTCCCGCTCATTGCCAAATTTATGTAGTGAAGAGGCAGACAGCAGTGGATCCGATAAGTAGATTTATTACAGGAAAACAAGACAACTGAAACAGCCACCAACAGGAGCAGACAGTAAGGCAACCGTCTTCTCCAGCATCGTGTACAAACTCCAAAAGGTTCCCCTCATGACAGCCCTACATTCTAACATTACATACTTTGATTCTAGTAGATTTATATTCTAACATTTTACTATGATTTACATTGGAATACTACACAGAGCACATGCCTTTACAGCAATGAGCTCATGGTTTCATGCACAAGTCTTGCCACTGGTAGGGGTGAGTAGTTTGCTTCCCACTCCCTGTATTGTATAAACACAAACTAACATTACTTCCACAGGTATGCTACAGCGCCCAGAGCACATCACTTTACAGCCATGAACTTACAATTTAGGCTCACGGTTTAATCCTTGAGTCTGCAGACCAGTAGGGGGGAGTAGTTCGCTTCCTACTTCCTATATACTATAAACGCATACTGACACTACCTACACACTTACACTACAGCGGCTAGTATCCTACAGCGCCCAGAGCCCATCAATTTACACCAATCAGCTCGGTTTGATCCCTGACTCTTCACACCGGTAGGTGTGAGTTCTTCGCTTCCCACTTCCGGTATAGTTTAAATGCACAGTAGCGGTCAGTAGTTTGCTGCCAACTCCCTGTATGGTATAAACGCCTACTAACACTACTTGCCAATGTATACTACAGTGCCCAGAGCCCATCCCTTTACAGAACTCACCTCGGTTTCATCCTCAAGTCTTCACACTGGTAGGCATGAGTACTTTGCTTCCGTATAGAAGAAACGCACAATAGCGGTCAGTAGTTCGCTTCGCACTCCCTGTATGGTATAAACGCCTACTAACACTACTTGCACACGTATGCTACAAAGACCAGACCACATCACTTTACAGCAATGACCTCACGGTTTGGCTCTCCGTTTCATACCTGAGTGTAGCACCATATCATATCAGCACCATGTCACTCTGAACAACATCGCACTTTCAGACCGGTAAGAGTGACCATTCACTTCGCACTCCCCCCACAGAGGTAACAGTGCTCCTACCCTCCTTTCCAACTTTTTTCACCCTTTTTTCCCCTTGTTTGCTTCAACTGAATCACATATATATATATTTCCCTTAGAAAGTTGTTAGCTGTCCCACCCAATATTGAGACCATCTTTGAGGGCATCCTACCTCCTTGCCGGCAGCCTTGTGCTTGCGTCATGAGACTGCTTTTATGTCATACACTGAATATGTTTTATTTATGCAGCTACTCCTGAGCTTACTCACTTCACTGCGGTGAGGACAGGACGCCTTGCCATTGCGGAGTGAGAACTTTGTGCTGCCCGATGATTTTCATCTGGTAAGCGGGTCATATTGAGAGGTTTTAGTGAGTTTCAGCTGGACAGCTCTATACCGTTTCTACATGTATATTTACTTGCCGCTGAATCACATTTCGCCCAGCACCCTACTGTCTCAGGGCTCATGGGGGAGTACTGAGTGTCGCCAAGTTACCAAGACCAAGACACCAAGCAGCCAAAACGCCAAGACCCAGTACCCTACTGCCCCAGAGCACCTGGGGGTTCCTGAATATCGCCAAGACTTGCTCTAAGAGGTGGTACAAAGATCAACACCACGCCAATTGTGCAAATAGCAGTGGAGAAAACGATATACTCATAGGCGACGAATCCCGTGTGGTGCCCACCCTACAGCCAGCTCACGTCGCCCGTGTCAGAGCCTGCACCCGGCCCCAGCTTCAGCCTACCTACTTCCACTAGAACTGGTCCTGCTGTCAAGCTGGAAAATCTCCGCTTCACCGCTAGCCCGTTAAAGAAATCCAATAAAATGGCTGAGAAAGAAGACAAGAAAAACACCAAGAAAGTGAAGCCAGAATCGTCCCTATCTGCCTCACCTATCAAGGCAAGAGCGGACCTCAACAGCACCCTGGATATGATCCTCAAAAAGCTGGTGGAGGTGCATGATCTCGCAAAATCGACGAAGAGCAATACCGATACAATGCAGCTTGAACTTATGGCGATAAGGGCAGACATGAACCCGGTCCACAAGAGCTTAGACGAGGCAGAGCAAAGAATAAGTGTTGTTGAAGACAAAACCAACCTCTAGACCAAAACTATTTTCCAGCTTCAAAGATCAACCGACTCCCTCAGATGCCAGAATGCAGAATTGGAAGACAGAAATAGGAGGGGAAATGTTCGCATCTTTGGAGTTCCGGAGAATGCGGATAAGGACGCTGACTCCTGCGTTGCTTTCTTGGAGGCCTGGATTCCTTCTGTGACAGGTATTTCGTTCAATCATGACTTTGAGCTTGACCGAGCTCACAGAGTTCCAACCTTCATCCCTCATGGATACAAAGGCCCGCGACCACTGATCTGTAAGCCACTGCGTTTCCAGCACACTGAAGCCATCTTGCAATTCGCTAGACGCAACCACTCCGTCACCTGGGGAGGCCACAAAATCACCTTCACTCAAGACTACTGGAAAGACACGATGGAGGTCAGGAAAGGTTTTCTAGCCCAAAGAGAAAAGCTAAGATCAAAAGGTATACAGTTCTCTTTGGCAGGCCCAGCTAAATTTAAAATCATCACCAACGACAGACCGCACTTCTTCTCCAAACCTAATGAGCTGGCACATTTTTTGGATTACCCACCTACTCAAACAATGGACTCATCTAACATTGCATCTAATAAAAGGAAGACAGAAATTCATGAAGCTGAAAACGTGCCCACGGGGCAAGGTTGAGATGCCTTCAAAACGTAAGCTCAGGTTTATGTCACATTAGCTGGTTCCCTGCATCCAAAGTGACCCCAGCCGTCAGGTAGGAACGGATTCCACCTTCTTTGGTCCCCACGCTGCATCTTCAGTCTGCTCCTTCTTGCTACTTGGGGAACCGGAAGATCCATGCCCAAAGACTTACCTATGTCTCTACTGTTTTATACGCTCTATAATGGAAACACTCACACCTGTGACTCTTGCATGGTCACCGGGCTCCGCTGTTCTTCCCTTAATGTTATAGTCCGGTAAAGCATTAAACTTGTAGTGGTGACTACTATTGTTATATATTACATTAGCTGGTTCCCAGCATCCAAAGTGACCCTCGCCGTCAGGTAGGACCGAATTTCACCTACTTTTGGGTCCCATACTACGTCCTTAGACTGCTCGTTCTTGTTAATTGGGGAACCGGAAGATCCATGTTCAAAGACTTACCTAATGACTTTACTGTTATATGCGCTCTGTAATGGAAAGATTCACACCTGAGACCCCTGCATGGTCACCGGGCTCTGCTGTTCTTCCCATAATGTTATAGTCCTGTAAAGTGTTAAATCCGTAGTTGTGACTAGCTATTGCCTAGACAGGAGCTCTGTCAATGGCTTAGATTAGCTTAAGATTTATTCTCCTACAAAATACAAACAATAGCTAGACATATTGATTTAATCTTCTCTCCTGTTAGGATTACCCCTGTTATTATAGAGAGCCGGGGAAGTCCATGCTGTAAGACTTGCCTATAGTCACTATTAGTAGTTCGTTTCTGAAGTAACATATTAATAACTGTGGCTCTGGCATAGCCAATATGCTCTGCTGTTCTTCCGATGGTTTTGCAGTCCTGTATAATGTTACACTTGTAAACCCGAACAGCTCTTGCCTCTATAGGCTCTTTAACAATAGCTTGAATTACCCTAGTTATGCCGTGTTACAAACCATTAGATAGATATTACGATTTCTCCTATTATGATAACATCTTAGTCTCATCCTACGTCGAGCTTGGACGGTACTGACGTCGCTGCTCCTTCACTCTAGTTATGGGAGGGAGGGGAGGGGGGGAGGGTTGGGAGGATGATGGGGTGGGTAGAGAGAGGGAGAGGGGGAGATGGAGGTTGGGGGTGAGAACATTCTTGGATTGTTTCAGTATGCCTTTTATGCTCTTGTTTTGCTCTTTGCTGTGTCCTTTTATTTGCAACAGTACAGATCTCTAACAAACAGAATTGCTTATGGTTGATAGTCTACCACATGCTCTTCCAGCCCTTTTCTGACCTACACAAACATTTCAGCCGTGCCAAGCCAGCTAGCGCAGCCAATTATGCGGTAACTCTTAGCTCAGTAGGTTTATCATTCCACAAGCGACTCACTACAGCCCCATGACTCACACCATGTCTATATCAGAAGGCCTTAACATTGTCTCCCTAAACGTCAAAGGGCTCAATCACCCGGTTAAACGGACGAAGGTCCTAGAATATTTAGCCAAATCCAAGGGCGACATTTTCCTTCTCCAGGAGACTAAATTGTCTAACGAGGACGCTGAATTCATCAAACAACACTGGATCTCACACACTTTATGCTCCTCAGCTGTACACAAAAAGAGAGGGGTCCTTACTCTTATTACAAAAAAATCCAACATTTCCTTAGTATCACACACTCAGGATACTGATGGCAGATTAGTCATGGCTCACCTTCTAAAGAACAATGATCAAATCCACGTTCTGAATATTTATGGCCCTAATGGAGATTATCCGATCTTTTGGGACTCACTCTCCCCCATACTCGAAAAAGTACCTCAAGATGAACTACTTATAGTTGGGGGGGACTTCAACTTGCCCCTAGACCCAGTAATTGACCACCAATCAAATTGCACCTACCACACCACCCGATCACACGACAGTTTAAAACGCCTCTGCCCCAAATTTGACTTACAAGACTCATGGCGCCTGCAACACCCTGACGGCCGTGATTACACGTTCTACTCGACTCCCCATAACTCCTACTCCAGGATCGATTACATTCTTATTAACCGCATGCGCGCTAGCGGGTTTTCCCGCTGTGTGCTGACTTTTGAAAATCGCGCGGTTTGTGACAAAGCCAGCTCGTCATCCGCGTAGCGCAGGTAACGCGCATGATGAGCTGGCTTTGTCATTAGCGGGGAAGGGGTTAATAGCCCTTTCACCCACCTCATTGAGGAAACCAACATCGCCCCCAAACTGGTCTCAGACCACTCCAGCATCCAAACTAAATTAGTAGGCTCCAGATCTATCCTTCCCCCGAAAAGATGGTACTTCAACGATGATATTTTAACGGAACCAGAAAACAAATAAAAAATTGAAGCAGCCATACAAGACTACTATGCCTTGAACGATATTCCGGGCTCGGACATTGCGAATGTTTGGGACGCACTTAAAGCCACAATAAGAGGGGTGATTATTGGTATCCGGGCACAAACTAACAAGACACTAAACTTAGAGCTTGTTGCTTTAGAAAGAGATATTAAGAATCTGGAACTAGCTCACGCTGCGGACCTTCCAATACTTCGTTCCTAAACGACCTCACTAAAATGAAATACGAGTATAACGCGATTCTCAGTAGGAGGGCGGGGTCTGGGTTAATAAATTCAAGTCCTTGAGGATCTGTGAAGGTAACAAAGCAGGGAAATTACTGGCATCCTACTTAAAACATAAGAATAAACATTTCAACATTGCCTCAATCAAGGATCAGAACAACACTGTCAAAACTAAACAAAACCTCATTCTTCACACCTTCAAGTCTTTTTACGAGGATCTTTACAAAAATAAATTAGACTTCGACTCTCAAGAATGCTCCAACTATTCAACTCCTTAGGTCTTCCAAAACTCAATGTCGCTGATAACTTGTCGTTGAACTCTCCGATCACCCTACAAGAAGTCTCGGCTTCCATTAAAACCCTCAAATGCAATAAGGCACCAGGCCCCAACGGTTTCTCAGCCGGTTTTTACAAAGAACTCGGGTCCTCATTAAGCCCAACCCTACTAAAACTGTTCCAATCTTTTGCCTCAAAAAAAGGAGTAACAAAATCCATGAGCGAGGCCACCATTGTTATTATACCCAAAGAGGGGAAAGACCCGCTTCTGACAAAAAACTATAGACCTATATCATTGATAAATTTAGACTGCAAGATCTACGCCAAAATCCTTGCGGCCAGACTGAACTCACTCCTCCCTAAATTAATCAGTACATCACAGGTTGGGTTCCTAAAACATCGCATGTGTAATGACTACACGCGACTCCTTTGCGATGTTATAGAACGAGCCAAGGCGCTTGATGCACCCTCCGTAGCTATTACCCTGGACGCGGAGAAAGCGTTCGACAGAGTATCTTGGCTCTTTCTTAAACATTGTATGTCTACCTTCAACCTAGGTAACACCTTCCTAGACATGGTTATGGCCTTATATCTCTCCCCATCCGCTCGCATTACCATAAATGGCTCACTGTCAGATCCATTCGACCTGGAACAGGGGACTAGACAGGGCTGCCCCCTCTCCCCGTCACTCTTCCTCCTTGCAATGGAACCCCTTATTGCTGACATTAAAAAGAACAACAGCATTAAAGGAGTAAGCTTTGGTGATACCCGCGTTAAACTAGCCGCATATGCGGATGATATCCTGATGGTATCCGAATCCCCGGAGCCCTCCATCGCCGCCTTGATGTCCACCATTGAATCATACTCCACCCATTCAGGGTATAAACTCAACCAGGAGAAATCGGAGGTCAAACCTCTAAACATCCTAACCACTAAAGACATGCTGGGGAATTCTGGGCTCTGTTGGCAATCAGGATTTGTCAAGTACCTGGGAATTGAATTTGGGGACTCTCTTTTGGAAATCCTCCAACAAAATGAGAAGATTACCTTAACTAAAATAAAAAACCTGCTGGAAGGATGGTCCCCCCGCTTCATCACGTGGTGGGGCAGAATAGAGACCATCAAAATGATGATCTCCCCCCTGGTGAACTATCTTATTTCAATGCTTCCCCTAACCCTCACCCAAGACTTCTTCCACAAACTTGATCAAACTCTCGCCAACTTCTTATGGAAAGGGAAAAAAGCGAGGATCAGCATTAAAAAATTATGATTGGACAAGTCATTAGGAGGGGTCAACCTACCGGACTTCAGGCGCTATGAGACCGCTTTCCTTGCAAGAAAAGGTGCCCACTGGCTAGCCCCCCAGGGGAACTACACACCGGTTTGGCTGGAAGTCGAACAAGCAATCCAAAATGGTATCACCCCGCTGCAGCCCTCTCACTCAATCTAAACATACTACCCCACTCGAAATCAATCTTTCGTAACACCAAAGCAGCACTTCTTAAAATTGACAAATTTCTGGATCATAATATTAGCCACTCAGATTGGGAGTCTTTATGGTATAATCGATCCATAATATACAAGGGCAAACCCCTGCAGAACTCACAGTGGATTAAGAAAGGCATCTTTGTCCCTCACCAAGTATTCAAAGGGTCTTACCCTATCCCGTTCAGAGACCTACAAACTACGTATAGTCTTGCGCCTCTTGAGTTCTACACCTTCTTAAATATGAAAAACGCTCTATCTAAAGCGAAACTCTCTCTAACAGCACCCTCCCTCCCATCTTACCTTAGTAGGTTAAACAGACTAGGACATCAAGTGTCCCATCTCTACAAACGTATCCGCCCCAACAAACCAACCTCACCGCACCACTTACACAGTTCTGGACTGAATTGTCATCTAGACGATTTTCGGAAGCGGACTGGACCAATACCTGGGAGTCTTGCATGCGACACAAAATTAGCCCGACTTTATCCCAGACCAAATATTGGTTCCTCCATAAAACTTTCAGGACTCTGGCGCGTCTTTATGCTCATAACATCACCCAAGATGCCTTCTGCTGGAACTGTAAGCGGGCGGAAGGCGACTTAGCACACATCATCTTGCATTGCGACTGTGTAACCCCCTTCTGAGACAAGATATTTGACTTTATCAGTAAACTATTCCCCATCTCCCCATCCAGAGAACTGCCATACCTAGCCTTCGGATTCACTCTAGAGCCTCAGGGGTGCGGATAACATAGCCCTCCAACAATCACCTTGGCGTCCCCCTATGAGAAGGATGTGGTCTACCCTGGACAGTTATTTCACCACCCATAAACCACCTTAGATATACTCTCCCTCCCGAAGCTCTTGTTCTGCTCTGACACCACCTCAACCCGATAGTGTGGAATTATCCTGTTAGATCAGTGCACTCTACCTATAATCTACTGGATGGGCCGACTAATGTTGTCTGTAGGACCAATGAGGTATATATGATGATGTAAGTATTACTATTGTGTAACCTACTGTTCATTACGTTTTACCCCATTGGCTCTATTGTACTGTACTGTTCTTCTGTAACTATGTATGTCTTTAAGTCTGTACTACTTGTATTTTATTTTATTTGCTACTGAAACATCCAATAAAAACTTATTTGAATTGAAAAAAAAAAAAATACTGCTAGCTTTGTACCTAAAACGTATTCCTTTATTTCATTGCAGATAGATGTTAAAAAAAAAAAAAATTAAAACAAAAAATCTGTGACAATATTTTGAGATTCATAGATGAAAAGCTAAATACACTCAGTAGCATATTGTTTCGCGTTAGATTCGGGGAGATGGAGGAAAAGCAAAGGAGACATACAAAAAATAAAATAATAACTTGCCGCTTCATCACATCTTTGCTCTTCTGCTTCATAGTCACCAGCACAGGCTCCCAGAATCCCCAATCCTGATGCTGATTTCATGATGCTAAAAGCAGCATCAGGATTGGCTTCTTAGTGATACTAGGAACCTGTGCTTGATCTACTCATACAGGCAATACAGCTGGGGTTGGAGAGTGCTTCACTATGCATGATGATTTGGCTGGCCTGAAACAGCCGGCCCAATCGACATGCGCACTGACACAGTGCCCTGCTTACCACTCCCTCTCAAGGATGATACCGTCCCCAGAACTCTACTTTTGTAAGAAAAAATCCAATAATAAACACTATTATTATTGTTTTATTTTTAAAGTTTTAAGGCTGATGGGGGGCAACAGTCTTCTGTCATAATAGAATACCAATAAGGTATGTCTTTTCTATCCAGACACATACAAAGAAACAAACTTTGATGGAAATAACCTTTTCATATCCTACCCGAAATGTATTTGATCCCAGAAGCATGACTCAAAGAACATATTTGATGCTGTTGTGCATATTGGATGAATGGACATCAATAGTGATCACAGTTCCAGCAGCCCCTCCTAGCATTTTGTTTTTAGAGTGACTGTAATGACCGAAAACCTTTCTTTGTTACCAGGTTTAGGTTTCAGGCTACTGCATCAATGAAAGTGGTTGCACATTCCATGCAAAAAGACCAGTCTAATTATCATTCATTAGGCAGGTCACAGTTTATTTCCCACAACCCCTCTAATGATTAGCTACAGTTACCAGGGATGGTGGCCAGCTAGGGACAGCACACCACTATCCTTGATTGCATTCTTAAATGAACCAGGACTCCTTTTTAAAAAGGTTTTCTGTTTTGGAAAACTTCAGTGAGAGCAAGCAGCCAGGATCATTACCAACTTCCCTTGAAGCTGCATTCCCTGATTGCCAAAGGGAAAGGGGTCCTACAATCAATTACCACATCAACTTGGGAGTCTGAAATAGATTTTTTGTTTGTGACCTGAATTTCAGCTGCACACTATTGTTACATAAGGCCAGATGTGCAACAGTTTTTAGCGGTTGCAAACAGAAAATAAGGCCTTCAATGACCACTAATAAATTTGTCTCTTTACATGTACTAACCTTATTTTGTGAGTCGATAAACTATTATCAACTTCCAAAATACGGTTTGCGCGTTAGGAAGGGGTTTGACAAGGGTGTCCCTTCCTAATAGCCAGTCACAGGGCGATGTACGATTGTTTTGCAACCGGAATGCGGTTGCACAACAATTGCAGTTCACCAACTACTTCAAGTGGCAACTCATACAGAAATGAGAAGGGGTTCTCAGGAAACTCCTTCTTCTTTGTGAATAGCAGTGAACATGTTTTTTAAGAGCAGGCAGTGGTCCACAGGATCACTGCTTACCCTTAAAAAATGGAACAGAAACGCTACATTTTCCTTTTTGATTTTTGATTTTTCTTTTTTATTGGCACACATTGCATCATCAGTTATATTTTGCAAACTGAAGGAGAATCACTTAGGGATTGGGATACATGACTAACACTTGGCTACATGTATTTTTAGCTTTTGTAGAGGTGCTTGTGAGTGTTGAGTGTTCTGCTTCATGCAAATGTGCACTTCTTAAACATTGATTTGTGTTCACATGCTTACGAATATCACCCATTCTACCTCCTCTGGAAAATCCAGGTGCTTTTGAAGTTTTGGACTATCTGACATTAGATATGGAAAAAGCAGTGAACAGAGTTATGAAAAGATTCAGAATGTAAACTAGAAAGCAGGAGAATAGTAAAAGCATGGACGATTAGGTAGTGGTTACAACGAATTTGGCAGCAACTTGTGATTTTTAGCATTTTACTTGTGATCAGGTTCTGAGTTGCCAAATCTTTATGTGAATGCAGTCATTGAGTTTTCCAGAGAAATTGAAGGCTTTCGACATTTTGTTCAAAAGATAAGAAGATATAATCCTAGCAATTCTATGTTAGTACATTTTTGAGGCAGGAATAATTTGGAGGATTCTAAAATGTCAGGTAAAAGAAAGAATGGGAATTTTGTAAGCGGATGTTTTTTTAACAAAAACTAGAGCTTGTTTTTTGCACATCAGGATCTATTAAACAGAGATTTGAATGACTGACTTCAGCTGCCAACATTTGAATGCATTAAATGTTGATTTTCATTTTAGAAGGTGAACAAATCTAATAGAAGGACAAGAAACACGAGATCTCATCTTGGGTGTAACATGATGGTCAGCGCCAGTGGCATCAGTCAAATCAGTGCTTTCAATATGATGCACCTTCGCAGTTAGGTAAACACATTCTACGCATACACGATACAGATACTCAGTCTGATGGAAATTATCCAGCCAGACACCCCTGATGCATAATGTCTACGTCTACAGTACAATTATCTCTCCCTGAGACTGTTTTCTCAGCATCCGTATGCACATGGTTCTAGCAAGGCCAACACTGCTTAGTTTCCATCTCGATTTTTAAAGGACAAATGTGCCACTGGAAAAAAAAGTTTAGGGCCATATGTAGGTAATTACTATTTACCGATTTTTAAATACCAAATTTTACCGATTCAGTATTTGAAAATCGGTAAATAGTATGTAGGTAATAATTCGGTAAAATTTACAGAATCGGTAGTATTCGGTATTACCGATTCAGTAAATACCGATTTGGTAATTCCCATTCGTTCCTATGGTCCTGAAGGCCCATAGGAACGAATGGGAAGCATTCACTATTACGGATTTGGTAAATACCGAATCGGTAATAGGGGGAACATATCGAAGGGTGGCAGGGTGTCACATTGACACCCTTTGGAACCCTGAAATGTGCATGTATGACTGCCACATGGCCCTGACAAAAAAGCAAAAAAATGCTTTTTTAAAGGTATTCGGTGTTTACCACCAACTTACACTTGGTGGTAAATATCGAATCCTGAATGCAAAAATGCACTCACTTGAGTGCCTCCTACATAGGTTTCAGGATTCGGTAATATACCGAATCGTTATTTTATGAATTCGGTAATTTACCGATTCCTTAAATTACTAATTCAGTAAATTACCGAATCCTGAAACCTGCCTCCTACATCTCACATCCATAAATACCGGTCGGTAATGGTAAATTTACCGATTTTCACCGTTACCGACCAGTATTGCCTCTCCTACATATGGCCCTTAGTACTGTGTGGCGTGTTTGTTTTCCATGTTATTGTGTGCTTTCTCATAGATCAGGATTTTTTGGTCCTATCTAATAACTTATCTGGTGTGCTGTCATTCTTGCGAATATTTTTGGCTATAAGAGGGGGTGGGACTGTGAAGCGTGTAATGTGTGATGAGAAGTTTCTTTGTCTAGGTTAAGGGCTTCTCCTGTGATGCATCTTGGATGAACCAGTGCTGCTATTTTCAGGAATGTGTGTGTTTGTTTCTTGGAGAGTTCGGGATAAGAAGGAGATGTTGCCAATTAACATGATTGAATGAAGGCTGTGTCCGGTGTTTGTGGTGTCAATCTATATTGAAGCCTTCATGTGAAGGTGCTTTGTTGTTTCAGCACTTGCTTGTAATGTATTGTTTTGTCAAATCATGGAAAGAACATTGTTGGTTTCATGCCCTTCCAGAGTGCATTGTCATTGCTACAAAGGTTGTTTTGTGATCAGTGCTGTTGCTATTGAATTGATTGTGTGAGGATCTCTGCACTCCTTGATTTTGGTATTTGGTGATACATTTACAAGTCATCAAACTCACTTTGGCGAAAATGGCCACATTCTCTGCGTACAGTGGTACAGTTTTGGGGCAGGTCATTATTGGCACTGTTCCGATTGTGACGGATCATCTACCATTATGTGGGGACATACCTATGAGTGGGTTTGCGTCACACTTGTACAACGCATTACAGTCAGGTGTAATGGGGAGAAATAACTTTGTTCCGGCTTGTTACTTCTGCTTTTAATGTGTGGTGTTTTCTGCAACACACATAGAAAGAGGTCAATTCATCAGAGGATTGTTTTTGTGAGGGAAGGTGTCCCTTCCTGCACAACAATTATCCTCCTTACAACGCAGACACCTATGCACTATGGTGCAAGAGTGCATGGGTTGGCACTAGGCAGCCAAAACTGTGTCTGCACAGTGATAAAGGAAGGAATGTGGTGCATTCTTTTAAATACAACGTATTCCTGTCCTTTCCCTGTCACGCATCATAGCAAGGTGACATGCTGTGCGGCTCGACTTTCTTAGAAATATGCCTCTTGATATGGAAAGGATGAGTAGTGCAGAGCTTGAAAGTAAAAAAGGAGACGTTTAGTATTGGCAAATGTAATGCAGAGAGGTGGGATGCAAGTTTAGAGGCCTCAGTTTCAAACTGCAGTCACAGCTTCAGGACACATTCCAATTCACTATGGACAGAAATTTGAATTTCATATGCCAGGATCCAGAGATCCGAATTCTATTCTAAGTGTATATGACCTCTAAAGCTCTATAGAGTGGTCTAGTGACCACTCTATAGAGCTTTACATCGATGAGTCACAAAACTGCTAGCAGAGACAGCAGTGTGCCCTACATTATTTTGTTAAGGGCCTTATTTATGACCCCAGTTGCATCACATTGGCACCATGCAATGTAGTTCATGTGAAATACAAACCGAAAATTAGATTTATGAAGCCATGCAAGGCTAGCTTGCGTGGCCCTGAGTTAATTCATAATTCTTGAGTACAACAATGCAGCTAAAATCGCTGTGTTGCCTTACTCTGTACTAGGGAGGCATTCCATGGGTGTTACATGAATGTTCCCACACAACTCCGATCATTGTTGATGTATTCTCAGTTTTTCCAGAATGTATAGGGGAGAAATATCTGCATTTGAATTTAATTGAATTGAAATGAATTAGGTTCTTGTATAGCGCAGCTGCCACCCTACTGGTATCCTGGCGCTCAGACTTAAATAGACCAACCCAAACACAGACCGGGATAACAGCGGGGACAGGACTAAGGATTATTCCTAGGAAAGAGCCAAGTTTTCAGGCTCTTTCTGAAGTCGGCCAGAGATTTGGCTTGTCTGATATTCTGGGACAGGTCGTTCCAAAAGTGAGCGGCTGCAACACTGAAAGCCCTCCCCCCCATCCTGGAGCACCTAAATCTGGTGTTTGTCAGCAAATATGCGCTGGAGGAGCGGAGCTGTCTTTTGAGGTTGTACCAGGCACACTTCTCTTGAAGTGGAACAGGACCCAAGTCATGTGGTGCTCTGTAGGCAATGCAAAGTGATTTCAAATGAACCCTCTCCTTAATAGGCAACCAGTGAAGGTCTCTCAGAGCCAACATTGTGGAGAACCTACGTTGCCTGTTTAGCACCTTTTTTGCCACCATAGACTGGACTCTCTGCAACCCCTTGAAGATATATTGCGTTGCTCCCAAATACAGTTGCAGTAGACCAGCCTATTCAGCACTATGTTCCTCACTACAAGTGAGCGCGAGTCTTTAGGGAGTAGCGGGAGGATTTGTCGTAGCATGCGCATTAAGGAAAGGCACACGCGAACAGTTTTGTTGGCCTGCAACTCCATTTGGAGGTTACCGTCCATCAAAACTCCCAGATTGCACACCGTTTTAACTGGGACCAGAAGCTCCTCCTCTGGAGTGAGCCTGAACTCCAGAGGTAGATATTGGGACAGTCTAGCCGTGGGGCAGTATACCACCTCCGTTTTCCCCCGTTGAGTTGTAGAGAGTTTCTCCTAAGTCATCCAGCAGTTTGACATATACACTCCTGGAACGTATCAATGGATACGGCTGGCTTCCCCTCAAGGGAAAACACCAATTGAGTGTCATCAGGGTAATTGACCAGGTCAATATCAAAGGATTTTATAATGGGGAATAGGGGCTGTAAGTAGATATTAAAATGAATGGGACTGATCGCAGAGCCCTGCGGTACCCCATGATACACCGGAGACTTTCTGGAGGAGAAAGGTGTCATGGTCATCATCTGTTGTCTACCTGATAGGTAGGACCGTAGCCATTGTAAGGCCCGTCCTGGCACCCCTATCATCTCCAGCCTTTCCACCAGTATTGCGTGGCTCACCGTGGTGAATGCGGCTGACATATCAAGTAGTACTAGAATGGTAACATTTCCATTGTCAGCTCACATCCATAGATTATCTAGTACGGTAGCCAGAGCAGTCTCGGTACCATGACCTGGGCGAAACCCATATTAGTCCCTCTCCAACAGGTGGTTATCTTCTAGATAGCATGAGAGACTTTTGCTAACTGCTTTTTCCAGGATTTTAATTGGATAAGGCAGAAGAGAAATAGGTCTAAAATTCACTGGTGTCTTAGGGTCTAGCAAGGAATGTTTTCAGCAGAGGTGTCACTACTGCCTGCTTCCATGCCTCTGGGACTATCCCTATTTTCAAAGATTGGCTGCAGACCTGTTACAGCCAGGAAAAGGTTTCTTGACCGATAGTTTTCCAGATTTTATGTGGAAGAGGGTCAAGTGGGGAGCCAGAGGACATACTACTAGCCAGATTGTTAAAGGAGTCATCCGTAAGGACTAGAAATGTGTCCGGGGAGGTGTTCAGCCGGACCACTTCATCCGGCCTCTGGTTCAAATTGTCCTGGTCACTGGTATTATTAGGCTGTAGGTCTCCGACAATTTTAGCAATTTTGTCTTTAAAATGAGCCGCAATCTCCTCACATAATTCTTGCAAAGCAGCTACCTTATTGCTCATACCGGTTGGACAAGGGAGGTCCTTAAAGATTATAAACAGAGCTTTGGTGCTGTTAGGAGCTTGTAAAATAGAGTTGGCATAGAATTCTGATTTAGTCTTAGCAATAGCCTCCTTGTTTTTAGCCAGAACAGATTTCAAATCTTTCTTATCTGGGTCTGAATAGGTCTTCCTCCATTTTCTCTCGGCTTTCTTGCATATCAAACGCAGTGATTTCAGTTCCTCATTGTACCGGGGGGCTGAGGCTCTGTTCTTATTTTTAAGGCTTTTTACAGGGATTATTTGATCCAGAAAACGGACTATGTGATTACAAAATATTTGGTAATTCTCCTCTACAGAGATAGAAGGGGAAAAAAGGTTTACATTCGTAAAGATCTGCGAGGTCTTATTTTTTCCTAATTTGGCCCATTCTCTTCCCTTCTATATGTCACCAGAGGGGAACATCCTTTTCAACGCGAATGTTACCCCGCAGTGCTTTTACGACGCATCCTTTACAACGCAAGTCGTAACCACGACTTGCGCTGGAGGGCGCTAAAGGATAAACAATAGTATATTTACTATTCCAACACCTTCCCTACTATCCACGGGGACTGGTGTTAGAATAGTAAATTATACTATTCACTATCCGCGCCCAACAGCGCAAGTCGTTGTAATGACTTGCGTTGTTAAAGAAGCGTTGTAAAGGCACGCGTAGAAACGGTACGCGTTGTACCGTCATACATCCGTCACCGGACGGTCATCATTATTCATAGAACTGAGAACCTTGATGTGAAAGTGGACTAGATAGTGGTCAGGCCAGCTTTGTGGCAATATGTCTATCACCCGTGTCTCAGTCTGTGTAGCAAGCAAAAGATCTAGAATGTGCCCCTCTTGATGAGTGGGTTGCTGAACCAGTTGGTGTAGAGTGAGGTTCAGGCAGGTGTTCCTCAGATCTCTCAAATGACTGCCCAGTCTTCCGTTGTCACATAAATTAAAGTCTCCCATTATAACCATTCTAGAGTGGGTTAAGGTCAAATTAGTAATAATATCCAAGAGTACTCGGAAGTCGGTGTCTTGCCCTGGGGGTCTGTAACAGATCATTCCAGTAAGTAACCTGCCTTTAGCCTCCTGCAGTGAAAACCCCAGAATTTCAATTCCTTTTACATCATCTATCTCTAGGGGCGCAAAGTTCCATTTCTCCTTGAAGATTACCCCAACCTCTCCTCCCCTTCCCACAGACCTGGGTTTATGAAAGACTTTATATCCCTTGGGGCAGGCAAGTCCCATTTCTACAGAGGAATCGGGAGGAATCGGGACTACTCCAGGTCTCGGTTAAGAAGAGGACATCCAGATTGATGTCTTCTAGCATACAACATACCTCCAGATGATGTTTTACTAAGGATCTTCTGTTGATCATCCCACAGTTCAAGAGCTTTTTATCACGGCAAACTGCAGATAGACAGTGGTAGTGTCCCCTACCTTCCCTCTTCCCTATTTCCAGCAGCTGTTCCCTTGAATATGTTGTCCGACCCTGTACTCTCTTGGAACAATCAGCGAGGCTGGTGCTGAGCGCGTCCGGGGTGCGGACGGGCGCAGACGGGCTTGCCTCTGGCACGCGGTGCGCCTGCTGCGTGCGCGCTGCGCGCTTGCATAGCCCTGTCCTAAATAGGCGGGCAAATGCAGTCAGCCAGCTACTAGAGCGCGATGGAAAATGGCGCTTACTTGTGGACAGTTGAACCCCACACCCATGATGGCGCTAGTTGCCAATCGGAGCCTCAAGGGGGTCAGGATTCCGCTAAGCAGCGGATGAAATACAATTTTATGTGCAAGTAAGTGGGCTTTTTAAAAATTATTTGAAGAAACGACAGAGTTAGACATAAAAACAAATTTTCTAACAAGAGGTTAACTAGTTTTCAAAGTAACAATACCCTGCCTCAGCTTCCCCACAATCAAGTGGTCAGCTTGAGGTCGGAGAATCAAAGTCTAGTACTTTCTCTCAGTTATTTCCTATTTCTATGTGGTCTGCATTATGTTGAAATATCAGAGCAAGGTTCTGTGGGAATTCCAGAATTTTGGTTGTGTTAATTCAAGAAGTGGGTATTAACTATGTTTATTATGACCAGTGTTCATTTAAAATAAATATGTGTATGTGGTTTTAAAATTCTATGTCTCACCCATAAGAGCATACACGGAACCAGAGCAAGTCACTTATCTAAAAAACTAAACTGGTATGAGCCAAGTAGACTTCTAAGATCTAGCACAAAACATCTCCTCATCTTGTGACTAATCCGCACTGCAAGAAACGGTGGTCACTCTTATTCTTTTCTCGCCCGACCTTTGGAATAAGCTCCCGTCTCATCTTCTTTCCATCTCTGGTCACAAGCTTTTTTTGGAGGGAACTAAAATCCTGGTTATTCGACCATCAATAATGTTGTTCAGATCTGATCCCTAGCCCCTATGGAGTATTCGCAAGTGTCATGAGACCTTTCAGGTGATGTGTGTGCTCAATAAGTTCCTCTGACTTTGACTTTCCAATACAGGGACCCAGTGTGGTCATGATGAGGGATGGAGCGCTGAAACTTTTCAAACAGTGATCCCAGTCACAGATCTGAGTTGAATCCATCATCATTCCTTAGCTCACTTCGCCACCTCATTTCAGACACAAGGTTATTTACAGGGTTCAGGGCTAGGTTTGGGTTTTGGGGTACAGGGGTATTTTTAGGGTTTAGGGATAGGTTTGGGTTTTGGGGTACAGGGTATATTTATAGGGTTAAGATGGGCTAGTGTTTAAGGGTGTTAGGGTATTTTAAGGAGTAAGGGTGGGTTATGATTAAGGGGTGCAGGGGTATTTAAAGGGAGCAGGGTGGGATTAGCACACAATATGAGACATGGCATGAAGGGCCGAACGTACCACACGCCCCCAGCGTTTGTCATGCCCCCAGACACGCTCACAAGGGACTACTTTGCTGGCAGGGTTCTTTTACCTTTTGAATGTATATGGTGGGCGTCTGCATAGCCTATGTCCTTCTGCTGCAACTGCCCTTTCCAAAGCTGTATTGGGTGTTGTGATTGGTGCTGTGGTTCCTATGATTACCCGCCTCAAAGGTTTGGGCTCTCTCTTCATTATATTAGTATAGATAAAAAATGCAGCAGCAGCAAATGCTAGAATATTGGTGAGGATTAAGTTGCTTTCTAGCTCCAATACTGCAAGCAAAAAAAGATAATGCCCATAGATTTATTACAAGCGATAGAAAAGCACATCAACTGTTTTGAGTGGCACTTCCTAAACATTAGGCATTGAATAAAATGGATCTTGTTTAGGACCTATATTGCCCAAACATCCCTCAGTTAGCTATAGGAAATCAGGTTATATGAGGATCAACACATTAAGAGTGATGTCAGAAGAGTAGCAAAGAAGGTAAAGTGGCTAACACAGTAGGTGTTAAGAAGTGCAAGGCATGCCAGCAGGGAGTTGGAATACATGAGTTGGTTACCCCCTTCAATAAAAAGATAAGAGTAAAGGGGATGAAAACCTATAAAAAACAAACATACTGTGTATGTCCTGAGTTGCTCGTACTCAAAAACATATGTGGGAAGCACCATAATGAAAGTACATAGGCACATGTTGGAACACTTAAGGGCTATCGAGACTAAAGATAGGACATACCCAGTAGCTCATCATTTTGAAGCAGTGCATAATGGGACCCTAATCTCCTGACACATAGTTGCAAAGCTCAGGTTCCTAGACATACTAGGGGAGGAGACAGATAAAAACAGCAGCATAGGCTTGAACCAAATTGTATTTTAGAAATGGACAGTAAAAAACCCTTTGGATTGAATAATGACAAAGGATATATACACTTATCTGGGATAAGATATTTCTGCCGCTACATTTGCATTGATACAAACATATTTTCAGGTATTTTACTTTTTATAATTACGGCATCTGTAGATAAAAAATATAGATTAAGTAACTGTCATATCGCATAGGAGAGGTAGCTGAGGGAAGTTCATGAAGGGATTGCGAGAAGTTATTTTGTACATATCTAATAACAGATTATGAGATGTGCCCACCTGGGTTCAATTACTGAAATTAATTCTGCAATTTATGAAACAAACAGGTGGAGTTGAGGTATTGATGACTTGTGCAACTCACTGTTCTGATTGTGAATATGACCTCAATAATCTTGCAGTAATATATATTAAAAAGTTATGGTCCCCGAGGTATACCAACAACAAGTCACAAGCAAATATGATACCAATTCAAATCAGCTTCTTCCGGTCCAGGGAAGCCATGGCTTGGCAGTTCGGGCTGGACTGTTCCCATGAGGCACAGGGTCAGACTGATTTGCATATGGCCATGTCTGAACTGGGGTGGCAGAGTGGGCTAAAGAACGATGATGGATTAAACCCAGATCTTTTGACTAGGTGTGAGTGTTTGATTGGTTCAGATGCTCTGTCCATCACCACCCCCTTTTGTACCGCATATGGATTATGGGCGGGCTTTCGACTGGCCGACGGGCTCTGTGAGGCCATCAGAATCCAGCCAGAATGACAGGCTGGTTTCAATTCTGATCGCCTGTATTGTAATCAGCTGGTCAGAATTGAAATTGACGATCTCAATCGGAAAGGGTCTGACTTAAGGTCGGAGGCTTTCTGACTGAGATGAAATAGGTCCCTTTGTGTTACTTTATGTCAAGGGGTCATCCATGTGTTGTACATGGGTATTTACACACATTCAATGAATTTGACACAATTAACTATCTGCTAAAATAGTATACAGGGATTTGTGTCAAAAATGGATGCCTTCTCTAGGTAGGCATATAGATTGAGACCATGCTCTCTTTCCTCATTACCTTTCAAACTTTGCATGTGTGATGTTATTTACCCCTCACATACAAAGTCAGAAATGGTGTTTTGTACAGGATAGGTACTCTTCCAGTACAAAATGTATTATAGATATCCTTCAGACTTCCCTGCACTATCTTGCAAGGGTATATGCATTTGCCCGAGGAAGCCTAAAGTGCCCCAGAGCTGGGCGACAGAAAAAAGATTTGGCACTGTCTGCATGCTACACTGATTTGCATGACTTTTTAGTAAATGTGCTCCTACATTTTTCATGGCTCACACAAATTGACCAGTATTAGTATTTTTTTTAAATATTCTAGATTCCTGTCTACCATAAATGTATCTGTTATTCATTTTTTCATCTGCAGTTTGCTCAGAAAAAGGTTAGTCTCATCTGCAGGGACTCCAGAAATCCTCCCCCTTGAAAGCAAAATGAAAATACCCATTTCTGTATTCTAGCTGCATTATGAAAGAAGAATCGATTACATTTGAATCTCAGCCCTTATGCTGTTTCAGACATCTCAAAATTACCCTACATTCTTACTGGTCTATAGAGCCATTCTGGAAAGGCAGCACATGCATCAGACAATCTGACGTGTGTCCTGCAAAATATCAGATTGGCCTAAATACAGAGGCAAAATCTTTTGAGTTTTAGGGCAATGTGATCAGCTACTAGTTCAACAATTACATTTTCTGAAACACCTTTAATAATCATGGACTAGCTTTGAGGTTTAGGAGGCTGCAGTTGACTTCTAAGGCCAATGGAGTGGATGAGCTGCAATTATAGGCTGTGGCATCATATTGACAAAACTAACATGAGGGCAGGCTACAGAATGGAAATGATAGGCATCACTATTTGCATTAGCCAAATTAGTGCCTTGAGCAATGTGTTAGTTGGACTGATACTAGTCAGTAGACAATACATCAATGAAATGCATCATTTCAAGAAGTGAATGTCCATTTAGGGGATGCTGAAATGATGTCACCTGAAGCTATTGTCCTGGTCCTTTGTCGTGTGATCTCATTGGTCTCAGGGTTGCTAGGAAACATGTTCATCCTTGGGGTGAATTTCATGAATTGGATGAAAAGAAGCAGTGTCCTTGACTTGTGTGATGTCATGCACTCCTGCCTCACCGTCTCAAACATTGGTATTCTCTGTTTTACCTGTGTGCTCCAGAACTACCAAAGTGTTTCTCAATCAATCTTCTTTATGGACAGAGCCAGACAGGGGCTTTTTGCCGCCATGTTGTGCCTACGCTGCTGTAACCTCTGGTTCGCTACCTGGTTCTCTGTCTACTGCTTTGTGAAGATTGTCAGATTTGGCCATTCATTGCTACTTCGATTGGTAAAAATAGTTCTGGAAAAGCTCCCTTGGCTGCTTCTGAGTTCAACATTGTTTTCCATGGCCACATGTCTCCCCATGGTCTTTAAATCTGATGTTCAGACAGTAGCCAGTCTTGTTTGTAATGGCTCCAATTGTACAAATTATACTGTTTCAGTAAATGATCGCAGACATGTTGTGTTGGACCTGCTGGAATGTGACAAAGAGTTTGCAACATATTTTCTCCATATTCTGTTGGTCTTTGGGATATTCATCTTCTCTTCTGTCTCTATCATCCTCATCCTCTGCCGGCACATGAAGCTCATGGGAGAGAATGCCGAAGGCTTCAGGAACCCAAGACTGGATGCCCACTTGAGCGCCGTCAAGACTGTGGCCTCCATTCTTGTCCTTTATTGTCTGTACCTTTTGGCTTATTCCATCAGATATTTCGCAAACAGATTTTTCTCCAGCACCCTCTGGACATTCGCATGTGACATTGTGATAGACTCATTCCCAGTGCTAAGTGCCATACTTTTAATCCTCCGAATTACCAAATTGAAGAAAACACTCTGTGATGTTGATTTTCTTGCAGTCTGCTGTGTGAGAGATTGAATATCAATGATCAAATCAAGCTTTATTTGATCATATACATATAATATTAAAAGCAAACATAAAATTCTAAAAAATAAATAAGTCACAGTATAAAAGATTGAATATCATCTTCAAAACCTTTTCAGATGCATTATTTGTTAGACCTGACAGACGTGGGTGTGGTCTTCCCCAAAACATTGAGCCTTCTCCCATCCTGATCGATGGAATTCATTTTTGTTGGCTTTAGGGCTCCGTGCACTTCACCGCTGCTAATCAGTGCTAACGTTTTTGTGCTGTCTCCTCTAAAGATGGTAAAATTGGCTTACACTCAATTGTCACATGCAAATTATTAGTCCAGTGTGAAGTGGTACTGCATGTACCCATGGCTTGTAAATGAGTGCTACAATTGGACCTGCAGGATTTATGGTGTGAAAAACTTAAGTCACAAATTTAAAACCTTTCAATGGCAGGCTGTGTGCACTTTTAAACTGCCATTTCGACCTGGCAAAATATACATTTTGCTAGGCCTTCACTTCCCATTTTAACACATATGTTATCTCTAAGGTACAACCTAACCAGTTCATATGGATGGTGCGTTGCATTTAAAAGGCAGGAAATGCATTTTTAAGTTGTACATTTCCTGGTAGTTAAATCTTACAAATTAATTTCTTCACTATAGTGATGCCTACCTTTCCCATAGGATAACTTTAGGTTGCCTTTTTATATTTAATACGTGTTAACTTTGAATTCGAACAGAAATGTTATGGTTACTCAAAATAATAACATTTAAAATAAATCCTCTTTAATGGTAAAGTTAGCTTTCAAATCACAATTCTGAAAATGCCACTATTAGAAAGTTGTGGCATCATTGGTCGCATGATTATGAATAGCCAGTTGGCAGCTGGCCTTTGCATATTCCTCACAGACAGTGAGACAAAGGGGACTAGATGTTGACAGAATGGGCCATCCTGCTATTATAAGTGTGGCAGAGCTATTCCTTGCCCCACTTAAAATTCAAAGGGGTGCCTCCAGCACACACACTACTGTTTTTACTTTACACCACTTTGAGCCTCAGCAAGAGAAATTTCCAGAACCAGATGTGGGGATAGTCCAGACTTTTGCTCCACTTGAAAGAATGGCACCGAGTATAAATATTGGACCTCCCGAACCACTCTTCAGTAAACACTTGGACCTAAAGAGGGACCCGGACATCAGAGGGACTTCAGAGGACTACTGTTTGAGACGTGTTCTGTACCTCAGAGGACTGCACTACTATTACTAGAGGAATGGCCTGCTGCTTGAAGCTTGCCTTGCCAGTTGATTAAAGGAATATCAGAGTGTCTCCAAGGGCTGGTTGACTAACCTCTTCTGAGCTACAAAGAAATAGCTTGCTGCAGAGACCTTGAACACTGTCCTGGCCTCTTCCTGGAGTTTGTCCTTGCTCTAAGTAGGGCCCAACTAGTCCTGGACCCTTGGAAGTGGTGCTAGAGCTGCTCCACAAGGCAAAATCTGAAACTTGGTAAATGAGGCTGGGACCAACCTGCTTGGCAATCCCTTAAAATGCATTGCCGGTCAGACTGACTTCACTGTCGCTCTCCCCTCATTCTTCTTCGCAGAGGCAAATTCTGTTTAGCGGTATCTATCGAAAAGAGTTTCCTACCTTGTGGCACTCTAGATGGCTAAAGCCTGCAGCTTAGTCCTACTGGAGATATTCATCTTCCAAAAAAGTGACTTTGTCCGAATGTAGTAATCTTCAGGGCGACTTCGTAAATTGGCTCCCAGACAATGATACCTCCTCCTCGGACACCACCAGCTGCCTTACCCCACTGAACTTCACCTTCCCAGGAACTTCTCTTCATAATTTCTTCTATGTCCAAAGGTAAAACAAGACCGGGAACAATCCACCTCATGTATTCTAACTGTGTTCTTGACCAAAACATTTGACTCTGCCCTGGTCCCGCAAGGCTTTGATCCTTTAGATGCCAATTTTCATTTTAAAATTTTAACTTGCATAACTTTGATTCTACTGATTGGATTTCATTTGCTTTGGTGTCTTATTATTTATGATAATTTACTGTATTATAAACTGGTGTGAGATTTTTCTTGTGCTGTGTTTTATCTTCACTAGTGCTTGAGTGCTGCATAAATACTTTACACATTGACTCTAAGTTAAGCCTCACTGCTTTTGTGCCAAGCTACAAGAATGTTAAGCATAGGTTAATTTAGTGACTTTTGTTGTTCACTCTGACAAGGATTGTGGTGTTGTTTAAGCTGGGTTTTCCCTGCCTAAATCAATAAACAGATTTCTTTCAATTTCATATGATATTTAAGTATACAATATTCTGACATACTATATATATATATATATATATATATATATATATATATATATATATATATATATAAGGTATTTTTAATTCATTTAAGAGAGAGTTTCCTCAGCTACTTACTCAAACTGCTACAGCTGTTTTAATTATTTTTTTAAATCACAAACCTGGCTGCTGTTTCTCAACACACATTTTTTATCATATTATCCAGGACTTGTCATTTTGAAAACATGCGCAGAGCAGAGACTTTCACGCTAAGAAAAGGTCTTGAGACGCGAAGTCTGCGCCAGCTGCGAGGTATAGCTATCTATCTATGCCGAGGTATGGGGGTCGCCTCAGGGCTATCATTGTCATTCTCTAGGATAAACGTGCCGCAGGTTGCACTAATCTTGGTGCACACCTCTCTCTCCATCGTCATCATTTACTCTAACAAATACCAATGCTGCACTATCATATGGCAGATTGCTAGCAGTTCTTTCTTGACTGATATACGGCTGAGCTCAGTGCTGTTAATCATTTTAAGCATTTCCCACATGGTTATTTGAAGACAGCGTGCATTTGCTTTTGTCTGCAAGGTAAAGAAGGGTATGGATCGTCCTGCCAATACTTGTGTGTTTGTGAGCAGTCTGAACTCTTCTGGAATATCCTTATACTGAGCCCATCCAAAATAATCTGCATGTTTTTCATGAGCCTGATGCAGCAATCGTGCCTTCTTCTTTAGAGGGTGCTGGTACAAATCCAACAGTTCTTTTCTGGGAATGATCAGGGGAGAGCTGTGTACTGTGGCCAAGGAACAAAGCATATGCCACCTGGGGATTATTTGAATTTAGACAAACTTGTTGCTCTACTTGCAAATATAAATCAGCATGGAAATGCCCCATTTCATATCCGGAATGTACGCAATCATACTTCAGTTCTTATTGATGCCCACTGAAAAAGTTCCTTTACCTTTGAAACACAAGGAGTAGAGCATAGGTTTTTGTGCAATTAGGTTTTGCCCCTTTCCCCTTCTAACCCAGATTTCCTAACAAAGGGTGGTCATACTCTTGTTCAACTCCCCCTGTGTAACTCTTCGTATAGTCAAGCTGGATGGCCCTGCACTGGAATTCCATGTCGGGGGTCCACTTGATGTTAAAGTAGACTGTTCCAGATACACTAAGGGCCACCATTGGACCACAAATGGATGTATGACGTTACAACGCACACTTTTACAACGCATACCTTAACAACGCATTTTTTACAACGCAACATCCATTACAACGCATTCCATTACAACGCATTTCATTACAACGAATATTAAAAAACTACATTTACAACGCATTCCATTACAACGCACAATACCTTTACAATGCATACCATTACAACGCATAACATTACATTGGATGTTTGGTAAGTATTGGATAGTGTAGGGGTCAAAATTACTATTCAAAATCCAGGGGGTGCAACAGTAGGGTAAGTGTTGGATAGTGTAGTGGTAAAACTTACTAGTCTAACTCCAGGAGGTGCAACAGTAGGGTAAGTGTTGGATAGTGTAGGGGTAAAAATTAGTATTCTAACTCCAGGGGGTGCAACAGTAGGGTAAGTGTTGGATGGTAATGTTATGCATTGTAATGGTATGCGTTGTAATGACTGCGTTGTAAAGACATGCGTTGTAGTGGTGTGCATTGTAGTGTCATGCGTTGTCATGGTTGCGTTGTAATGGCATGCGTTGTAATGGATGTTGCGTTGTAAAAGTTTTGTTGTAATGGTAGTGCATTGTAAAAGTTGCGTTGTAAAGGTTGTTTCCCACCACCAATGGATGTAGGAGCAGATGTGCATTGAGTGGCGGGTTTCAACTACCTCCAAGAATTTCTTCTCTGGTGTGTCTTGGGACCAAACAGTATAATTCCCTATGGTGCCATTTGTGCACATCTCTTCTACTTCAGTTTGGTTATCGCTACGTTCAGTAGAAAGGTATAGAGCCATTGGCTTGGTCTCGTGTAGGCTCAGATTCAAAACTACTCTGTGGGAGTTCTACCTTGGTGAGCTAGATTTTGCCCCAATTTTGTATCGGTATAAGTGGAAAAGGCATTATGTTTTTTCAGGGGCAACCTCTTGGAGCAAGTAAAGTTTATCTGTGCCTACAGAATACGGTATCAGTGAACAGACGTAACACGACCTGGCTGATGTTTGGGAGCCCATGGCTGTCATGGGCTGATACCAAGTGTTGTGCAAGAGGGTGCTGTCTAGTGAATGCAGGTTTGCATTGTAGGCTTCCTAGATAGGAACTTCATTTATTTTGTTTAATCAGAAAATATGTGCATCTGTTAATGATTTTTCATCGAGATTCCTTTATTTCCCTTAGGGGTGTGTTCCTCACACTCCATGTACACAATTTTGATGAGGCACCCAAAGTTATCCCTGACCGTGGTATGTTTTTGATGTTTACAAACTTAAAGGTACCTTATTAGGAATTTGATTAATTATTCGCGTTTTATCAGCCACTGAGCCGCCCACATTTTCTTCGTACCCAACAGTGTGCTTGAATTAGTGCAAAATGTTTTTGGAGTGATCTTTATCATCAGGATGGATCGCATCAGTTTTTAGTCAGGGATTTATGGGCACCACCAGTTTTCCTAGAACGTCTCTACTGGTGTGTTCATGGTGGTGCCATCGGTGTGTTCTGTGCCTTCTAATCTATATGTGTAGAGGACTGTCCTAGGAGAGAGTGTGCTGCTGTTAAGTGTTGTTGGTAGTCTGCTAAGTACCTGAAGATCATGTGTGTGTGTGTCTCTCAGTTCCCAGCATGTATTGTGAATTGTGACCCTCCCTTGTGGTGCCAGATATCTTGACTCCGCCCTTTCTCTAGAGGCTTCTTTTGGGATAATTTTGGGCTTCTTTATTGGTTTTGGGGCATTTCCTCTAGGCCTTGCACAAACTGCTACCTTATATATCTGTGGGCAAAGGGGGTCAGAAAGGTCTGTGGACCATGTGCACCCCTTATTATGCCATCTCTTGGTGTTGGAGTCAGGGCCTGGATGGTGCCTTGATGTGTTGCTTGGTTGCTAGTCATGTTACACCAATGAGCCCATTCACCCTTCTACTCTAACCTAGAGCTGTGATGGACACTGGGGATCCCTCCCTCCCTGGCTTCCCCCTCTCCCTCGGATCACGTCCTGCTTCCTTTCAGATCATTTGGACCTGCTATACCTGCCGTGGCTTGAGACTTTAATGGGTAATGTTTCTTTCACTATTTTGGAGGAGTAAAGTACGGTGAACAGACTTTGGAGATTTGGAAGATTTGAGAGGAAAAAGTAAGTTGGGATCATAATAACATAGAGAGTACAGGGCTAAGGACAAGAACCTTTGCCAAAATCTGCCTATAGACAATAACAATATGAGATGCCTGGCTCCTTTGATGAACCTCCTCACTGACTCAAACCAGTTTGATGCTTCGCAACCTTTTGAGTCTTGTGCCTATGCTGTGGAGGGTATGGGGTCTTCTCTATCCCAGGCACACGGGAGTCCTGGCTCCCGCCACTGGAGGACAGCTTAGTTTTAGAACTGAAAGGGGGGCTTCCATTGACTGGAGACCTCTGGTTTTGGTGGTGCTTTTGGGGCTATAAGTCATAAAGAAAATATCAGTCCTGGGCCGGGTGCCCGAGAATGTGGACTTTTTGAACTTGTTATATAAACCCATCCCCATTGACTTGGGACAGGGGGACCTTGGGGACTGGTTTTTGAGTACTTTGTCTGAGAGTCACCTGAACCCCTTGTCAGACTGCCCACCCTTTGGGGTGTAGCCAGCCAACCCCACACTGTGAATCAGCAGCAGAACTGGGCCTTGTATTCCAGTCACCATTGATGGCGAACTTTAGTGAGGACACCCGGTCAACAGAACACATAGAGCAGCCCTGAATCCCGAGATGCAAGTAGAATTTTGTATTCCTAACATTGTTTCATTGGCCCTTCTTTTGGTTTGATGCAATTTTTGGGGGATGTAGGGGACTGGGTGGATGTATGTTACTGCATATTTGGACTGTGTGTTTGTGTGAAGTCATTTCCTCCCCAGACATTCACCCCTCCCTGCTGAAGCTACAGTCCTGGTCCCTTATGGAATGAGTTCCCTGTCTGTAGTTGCTGCTGCTACGTGTTTGTCCAATTATCTGATCACTGCTGCGGGGGTGCAGACGCTGACTGACCTCTTGTTTAACCCTGGGCGTAGTTCGCGTAGCCGCACTCCGCGACGCTACGCGAAGACGCACTTGCACTCCGCGAGCTACACGTAGCTCCGCGGACATGCGTAGTAGCTTGCTAGACCCGTTCGCGCGCCGTTTTTCGTCTTCGGGAGCGCGGTGCGCGTGTTCGGGGCGCTGCCTGCATGCTCAAGATAGCTAGCGCGCTAAGTTACTCAAAGAGGTTTGTCCCGCCAGCTTGCGTTCCCTTATTTCCGGTTCCGGGTCACAAGTAACGTGTTCGCGTTGTGTTAGACATGTTCGGGAACTCATCTTCTCATTCGCACTGCCAAAGTGCGTGATCGCGTCAAATATCGCGCGAACTTACCGCGGCGGTCGCGACGGGCAGAGCCATCTTCGATTTCACACTCTGGCTATGGTTTTGGGCCTACTTTAGCATCTCACTCCTATCTCTTCCATCCTGGTCTTTTCACTCAGTTTTTCTAACTTTCTTTACTTATTACCTATTTCTCTCTGTGCCTAGGTTTATATTTCTCATTTTATTTTTACTTTTACTACTTTTTTTGCAACTTTTCTCTTGTTTTATATTACTTCCTTCTTTTACCTTGCTTCTTCCTTCCCCTACCTTTTTGTCTTCAACTTTCCTTCTCCCCTCCACCCAGAACCATGGTGAAGGGTGCCAGCAGCATCGGCGGCTCAAAGGGCAAGGCGGCTGTGCCGAAAAAAACCCGGCTGCCTTGTGGCAGAATGCGCCCCGCAGGAGTGACGCCCCGCCAACTTTTTGGGGAGGAGGAGGTGGCCGCCCTGGTCTTTTTTATCCAGCGCCACCTCCCCTTGACTTTGGCAGCAGGCGGCAGGCCCGGCTCCGGCTACCAGCGCATTGAAGAGCGTCTCCGGCGGTGGGCGAAGGTGCGCCGTGCAGTCTTCCGCTGCTCCGGTATCCGGCGTACCCACCATCAGCTGTCCCACCGCTGGGCCGACATTTTGGACCGGGAGCAGGACCTGTTGGACCTGCTTGGTGTGGAGGTTGTGGGTCTTGGTGAGTGGCTACCCCAAAAATAAAGTGTGTATTATATATATATATATTACCTACTGGCGATAGCCAGTAGGTATATATAGTTAGGATTTTTTTCCTATGGGATTTTTGAAAATTCTATGTCGAATAACTTTGGCGTTTGAGGACAGAATTGGCTGAAATTTTCAGGAAAATGGAACATTTTGTTTCTGAGCAGCCCCTGAAAATTTGGGGGGGTTTCGTCAAGGGGGGGCCGAGAAAAAAGGGGGGTCCCAAAACATGTTTTTCCCATGCAATTTTCCATAGGGCGGTTGGCCTCACTTTTAGCCTGAACGGCTGAATGGATTTACACCAAACTTGGCAAAATTGTAGGGACTGGTAGCCCGATGTGCCTTTGCTATGTCTCAAGATATAGGCTCCAGTGGTTTTTACGAAAATTAACTTTGAAAAATATATATTGGGCTACATTGGGCTATATATATGTTGGAGCCCAAATGTAGCCCAATGTAGCCCAATGTAGCCCAATGTAGCCCAAAGATGGCCACCAGAGACAAAAAAAACAAATGTAGCCCAAATATCAGCCAGATGTAGCCCAACTATAGCCCAATGACAGAATGTCCCAGAGTGTTCTAAAGAACAACTAGAGTGCTAACAGTCCTACTTATTACAAAGGTATGGCACACCTGAAGCCATCTTGATTGGAATAAAGTGGTAACTCTTAAAACATTTAATTTAAAAATGAACAAATGAGGGGGTTCATTGCATACCATCAGTCCGCAAAAAAAATCCCGCATGTACTATTAGGCCGCAAATTAAAATAACGAAAACTTTTAGAACGAATATGCCTTTAGCATACACTAAACAACTAAACTACCCTAAACCCTAAAACACTACCCCCAGCATGACCCAACACTACACAAACAGTACAACATTACCCTAAACCCTAAAACACTACCCCCAGCATGACCCTACACTACACAAACACTACAACACTACCCTAAACCCTAAAACACTACCCCCAGCATGACCCTACACTACGCAAACACTACAACACTACCCAAAACCCTAAAACACTACACCCCAGCATGACCCTACACTACGCAAACACTACAACACTACCCTAAACCCTAAAACACTACCCCCAGCATGACCCTACACTACACAAACACTACAACACAACCCTAAACCCTAAAACACTACCCCCAGCATGACCCTACACTACGCAAACACTACAACACAACCCTAAACCCTAAAACACTACCCCCAGCTTGACCCTACACTACGCAAACACTACAACACTACCCTAAACCCTAAAACACTACCCCCAGCATGACCCTACACTACGCAAACACTACAACACTACCCAAAACCCTAAAACACTACACCCCAGCATGACCCTACACTACGCAAACACTACAACACTACCCTAAACCCTAAAACACTACCCCCAGCATGACCCTACACTACGCAAACACTACAACACTACCCAAAACCCTAAAACACTACACCCCAGCATGACCCTACACTACGCAAACACTACAACACTACCCTAAACCCTAAAACACTACCCCCAGCATGACCCTACACTACGAAAACACTACAACACTACCCTAAACCCTAAAACACTACCCCCAGCATGACCCTACACTACGCAAACACTACAACACTACCCTAAACCCTAAAACACTACCCCCAGCATGACCCTACACTACGCAAACACTACAACACTACCCTAAACCCTAAAACACTACCCCCAGCATGACCCTACACTACGCAAACACTACAACACTACCCTAAACCCTAAAACACTACCCCCAGCATGACCCTACACTACGCAAACACTACAACACTACCCAAAACCCTAAAACACTACCCCCAGCATGACCCTACACTACGCAAACACTACAACACTACCCAAAACCCTAAAACACTACCCCCAGCATGACCCTACACTACGCAAACACTACAACACTACCCAAAACCCTAAAATACTACCCCCAGCATGACCCTACACTACGCAAACACTACAACACTACCCAAAACCCTAAAACACTACACCCCAGCATGACCCTACACTACGCAAACACTACAACACTACCCAAAACCCTAAAACACTACACCCCAGCATGACCCTACACTACGCAAACACTACAACACTACCCAAAACCCTAAAACACTACCCCCAGCATGACCCTACACTACTCAAACACTACAACACTACCCTAAACCCTAAAATACTACACCCCAGCATGACCCTACACTACGCAAACACTACAACACTACCCAAAACCCTAAAACACTACCCCCAGCATGACCCTACACTACGCAAACACTACAACACTATCCTAAACCCTAAAACACTACGCCCAGCATGACCCTACACTACGCAAACACTGCAACACTACCCTAAACCCTAAAACACTAGCCCCAGCATGACCCTACACTACGCAAACACTACAACACAACCCTAAACCCTAAAACACTACCCCCAGCATGACCCTACACTACGCAAACACTACAACACTACCCTAAACCCTAAAACACTACCCCCAGCATGACCCTACACTACGCAAACACTACAACACTACCCTAAACCCTAAAACACTACCCCCAGCATGACCCTACACTACGCAAACACTACAACACTACCCTAAACCCTAAAACACTACCCCCAGCATGACCCTACACTACGCAAACACTACAACACTACCCTAAACCCTAAAACACTACCCCCAGCGTGACCCTACACTACGCAAACACTACAACACTACCCAAAACCCTAAAACACTACCCCCAGCATGACCCTACACTACGCAAACACTACAACACTACCCAAAACCCTAAAACACTACCCCCAGCATGACCCTACACTACGCAAACACTACAACACTACCCTAAACCCTAAAATACTACACCCCAGCATGACCCTACACTACGCAAACACTACAACACTACCCAAAACCCTAAAACACTACCCCCAGCATGACCCTACACTACGCAAACACTACAACACTATCCTAAACCCTAAAACACTACGCCCAGCATGACCCTACACTACGCAAACACTACAACACTACCCTAAACCCTAAAACACTAGCCCCAGCATGACCCTACACTAACCCTGGGCGAAGAACTACGCTCCGTTCGCGGAGCTTGCGGAGTTTCGGCAGCTCCGCGTTCCGCGGAGAACGCGTAGCTGTCGATTACTCCGCGAACGGGTGCGTAGCGTAGTTCTCGCGCGCTGAATAACATTATCGGGTGCGCGGCAATGTCTTACCTTCGTTCTGCGTTAGTTTTTTCCTGGTCGCGTGTGCCACCATGTTTGGAAACACTCTCGCACAGTCCCGTGCGACTGTGCGAACGCGATAACGTCATTTGGATGCGCGATAGCGTCATAAGGATGCGCGAGGATGCTTGTTGGTAAGATCGAGTTGCCGAACACGCAGAAACTGCATTCTTGCACAGAATAACTCGCGAGCATGTTAAAACCATAATAAATTACCATTTTGGTTAGGAAAAAAAAGCAAAAAACCTTAAAGTTGTACCTTTGGCTTTATTTTTAGGGGGGAAGGAGCCCTCTTTTTGTTTCTACTCTTGTTTTGAAGAGTAAGGAGGAAGGGCTCTTGAGTTTACAACTTCCTGTTCCTGTCCACCAGGCTCCTCCCAGTGCTTTGTCCATGTGGTGCTCACTTTCCTTTGGATTTTGAGCTGGAAGGATCACTTTCTGTCTGTGTTGGCTGCATTACTGATTTATCTTGGATTTAATGAGGACTTTTTGAATTGGAATTCTCTTTTTCAAGTAAGTTTGTGTAATGTATGAGTGAGTATGATGTAGACTTGTGCTTGTTTGATTTGATTTTTTTTTTAACTACAGTATTCAATCCTGGAATTAAATTATTGATGGAGGCCTGTACTTTCATGAGGTCCCAAATTGTATTTTTTTTTTAACTTGCATCCAGGCTACATAAAGAGGTACCCATGGGTCCAATCATGTTTCTGTAGTCTGTGTTTAAATGTTTATTCCAGTTTGTAAACAAACATCATGGATGGCATTGGATTATGTTCATTATGCAATAGCAATGTCTGTTGTGGAATTTCTGTTTGTGGAATTTAAAATGTTTCTAATTTTTAAGCCAATATCTGACCCTAGTACCCCATGTAGTTAGTGTGTAGGCATGCTTGAGTTCATTGTATTAACTTTCTGTGGTTGGTCTGGCCATGTGTTGGCGGCCATTTTATGTTTCCAGCCACTTTGCTCTTGCCATAGGCCTCCAACCTTGTGGCCTACTCTGGCAGTAGGCCATAGGTACTACTCATAGGGTCATGAAAGTTAATCAACTGTTTTTGTGGTGTACCCTTAATGTGAAAATCATGGATGGCTTGGATTGATGTAGAAAATCTTATTTTTATGTGTGGGGTATTTCTGGTTTTGGGTGTGTTTAAATACTCTGTCAATTTCTGCCATTAGGTAACCCTAGGAATACAGCTTGGGTAGTTTTGGTAACTTCGCACAGTGTGAGAACGTGAACTTACATTTTTTGTCTTGTTCGCGCACTCAATGTACTTGCTCGGGAACGCGAAAACGACTTTTTATTCCATTCGCGCTGCCGAACATGCCGATTTAGCATTCTCGCGGACAATATGTCCCGAGTTGCATAAAAGTTTCTCGAAAATGTTGCAGGTGTTTCTTGTGCACCCAAAAAGTCCTCATTTATGTTATGTTGTCATTTGGTTGTAGTTTTCTCTTTTTGGAGCATGGACCACTTCCATTTTCTGTCCTCTATGTAATGAATTCTTTTTTTTTGGGTGGGGTGACCAATTTGGGCGGTGGTGTGGTGTGTCCATTTTGTGAAGCAAAGCATTGTCCCTTTGCCATAGGCATTATTGTCTGTCTTCTCTTTCTTGTCATGTTGTTGTTGGTGGCCAGGCCATGTGGTGGCGGCCATTTTGTGTATGCTTCCTTTGTGATTTTGCCATGTTGTTGTTGGTGGCCAGGCCATGTGGTGGAGGCCATTTTGTGTATACATTAAAGTTGTCCATGTTGTTGTTGGTGGCCAGGCCCTATGGTGGCGGTCATTTTGTGTATGCTTCCTTTGTGATTTATTTTGCCATGTTGTTGTTGGTGGCCAGGCCATGTGGTGGAGGCCATTTTGTGTATACATCCTTTGTGATTTTGCCATGTTGTTGTTGGTGGCCAGGCTCTATGGTGGCGGTCATTTTGTGTATGCTTCCTTTGTGATTTATTTTGCCATGTTGTTGTTGGTGGCCAGGCCATGTGGTGGAGGCCATTTTGTGTATACATCCTTTGTGATTTTGCCATGTTGTTGTTGGTGGCCAGGCCCTATGGTGGCGGCCATTTTGTGTGTCCTTCCTTTGTGCTTTTGCCATAGGCATCCAAGGTTTTTGACTATTGTATTGTGGCAGTAGGGCAGAGTTACTACTACTCATAGCCATAGGTGCATTAAAGTTAATCAACTCTTGACGCGACATTACATTTTTTGTCTTGTTCGCGCGCTCAATGTACTTGCTCGGGAACGCGAAAACGACGTTTTCTTCTATTCGCGCTGCCGAACACGCCGATTTTGCATTCTCGCGGACAATATGTCCCGAGTTGCATAAAAGTTTCTCGAAAATGTTGCAGGTGTTTCTTGTGCACCCAAAAAAACAGAAGTTGTCATTTGGTTGTAGTTTTTGGAGCCTGGAACAATTACTGTGTCTGTCTTCTTGTTTGTGGGTGGGCTGACCACGTGGGCAGCGGTGCGGCTACTTTGTGAAACAAAACAAAGCATTGTCCCTTTCCCATAGGCATTTATTGTCTGTCTTCTTTTTTCTTTTACTCTTCATGTTGCTGGTGGTGGCTAGGCCATGTGGTGGCGGCCATTTTGTAGGTACTTCCTTTGTGCATTTATCATTGGACTCCCAGCTTTCTGTCTGATCTCACAGTAGGCCAGAGTCCCAGAGGTAGTAGTTAGCGGGGGTGCTGCCTTTATGTAGCTGTTTTAGTTTGGTGTATGCCATTAACATCATTCATTAGGGCATGTGTGTGTATGGCATTGCATTCAACAATGTGTTGTCTGGGCAGGGGTTTGTTTGTATGTGTTTTTGCGGTGTTAGGTTTACAACCTCTGTCTTAGCCATGGGCTATTTATTCCTTGCACATTAACCTGTCATGTGCAGCAGGCATCCTCCTTTTTCTGTCCATATTGGTATATATAGGCCTGCTTGACTTTATTGGTTCTTTCTGGACTTCATGTGGCCTTTGAGCTGTGGTGCTGCTGGACTGATTATTAGTCTTCTGTTTTGTCTTTTATACATTGGCCTGTGTGTCTTTCAATTGTTCATGTTGCCTTACTGCTTGTTTGACTGATGTTGTTCTGCCTTCTTTACTTGTAGGTGCACAAAAAAAGACTGAGGAGGTGCTGGTTGTTTTTTCATCCATCGCTCGTTCTACTGCCAGACGGACGTCCTTCAGTTGTACGCCACGTGTGGTGTGTGACTCATCTGACCAGACATCTCTGCAATTTGTGCTGCTGTGAGCTGACTGACATCAGAAGAAGATGGGCCCTAAGAAAGCTACCAGGTCCTCCACCACAAAGAAAGTTGCTGAGAAGAAGGAACAGCAGAAGGAAGTGTCACTTAAGTCTGGTATGGACCCCAAAACCTTTTTTGGCACCCCAAAAGGTACGCCTGCAGCAGCGGTGTCTGGGGTGCAAGCTGGGACCAGCACATCTGCATTAGTGGGGGCAAGCCAGCATCCCAGGGCCAAGCACATGATGAGGGTCGAAGAGGTAGCCAGCCTTCTGCTTGCGAGCAGTGATACTGAGCCAGAACTAAACTTATCGCTGTCTCAAAGTAGTACACAATCCACGCAAGATGGAAGTGCTCAACAACCACCGCCAGCAGTAGATGTTCAACAACCACAACCACCGCCCGCAATAGGAGTTGTTCACCCACAACCACTTCCCGCAACAGTTGTTGAACAACCACAACCACCGCCCGCAACAGTTGTTGTTGAAAAACCCCAGCCCGCAATAGTACTTCCTCAAGAACAACAACCACCATCTCCGCACCAAAGAGTAGTAGTTGTTCCTCCCGAAGTCGGGGCAGTTCAGGAAGTAGAGCCTCCTTCCGAGCAAGAAGAAGAGGAAGCCACTTCTGTAGGTGATCTATTTCCTTTGAATTCACCAAGGGAAAGGAGGGTTAGTGCATTGAGTTCTTCGCAAAGCATCCCTTCCGATGACCTTGATACGGATTGGCAGCCACAACTATCTGCGCATTCAAAGGAGAGACATCCCAAGAAGACCATGCTAGGAAAAAGGAAGTTTCCAGGCAGGCTTGAACTTATGGAGGTCGATGTAGGTGAGCAGGATACTGCTGGTGATAAAGACGGGTCTGACACTGTCATCATCACAAGCGTTATTCCTGGTGCAGAGGATGTAGAGACCAACATTTTCACCCTATCCAGAAATGCTGCAATGACTGATGAGCAGGTACCACGCATAACTCCTACACACTCAACACCCAAAGTAACACCAGCTCCAATTTTTTCATCAGCGAAGGCCCGGCAGCATCCGACATCCAGCAGAAGCGCCACTTCAACAGAAGGAGGTAGTGGCAGTACTAGGACTGAGCTGTCCCATAGTGAAATTCCACAATCCTCCAGTCCATCCGGCATTGGCAGTGGGTCCTCCTCTTCCTATGGCAGGAGACAAAAGTTTACCTCCCCAGTGTGGGACTTCTTTACGGTTCACCCAGTTCAGGAGAACATTGCTGTATGCACCATTTGTCATGTCAATGTTAGTCGTGGTAAGCTTGGTACAAACTATGGGACTGGAGGCCAAACGACCCATTTGAAAAAAACACACTTGATCAGGTGG
Source organism: Lissotriton helveticus (assembly GCF_964261635.1). Taxonomy (NCBI): domain Eukaryota; kingdom Metazoa; phylum Chordata; class Amphibia; order Caudata; family Salamandridae; genus Lissotriton; species Lissotriton helveticus. The sequence continues at coordinate 1,889,786,836 of NC_136068.1, read as the reverse complement.
GAGAACCACCTTGCAAGCTTAAAAAATGTTAGCACTCGTGTTGGTGGGGATACAGTGGTACAAGGTCCACTCATGGTTGACCAGGAGGTAGAAGAAGAGGGAGACGATGACCTTCTATCTAGGAGTGGTACACAATGGACCCCTGTCGCCAGCACTGGAGTGGTAAAGTCCACATCCGCCGCATCAGCAACTTCTCAGTGGCACCAGAGTCAGCTGGAAACACCAAGGAGTGCAAAGTCTGCGATGCAAGGTGGTCCGTCTAGCATAACTCAAAGACATGCAAAGCAGCTTACCATTCCTAGCATGTTACGGCAGGAGGGAAAGTACGAGCGGAACCACCCAGTAGCACGTTTGTACAATGCCAAACTTGCGAAAATGTTAGCACTGGACCTTCTCCCATTTTCATTTGTTGAGGCTGTTGGATTTCTGGAATTAGTGGCAACCCTCTGCCCAAAATGGAACGTTCCCAGTCGCTACTATTTTGCCCGAGTGGCTGTTCCAGCACTACACCACGACGTGCTGGAATTGATTGGGAAAGCCTTACAACAGAGTGTTGTCCATTGTATCCACCTGACAACAGACATGTGGAGCAGTTGCGATGCTACAGATTTCATGTGCATCACCGCACACTGGATCTCTTTTGCAGGTGTTAAAGACAAGTTAACTTCAGGCCTCCGTGACGTTGCTGGAATTTTTAATGATACGCGCAGACATGCAACTATAGCCATGTTTGGTATGGACAAAAGTCATACTGCTGAAAACATTTTGTCTGACTTTAACGACAAGGTCTTTGAATGGCTGAAACCAAGAGGCCTTAAGATTGGTTTTGTTGCCACCGACAATGGCAGTAATGTAGTGAAGGCAATGAGAGAAGGACATTATTTCAGGGTACCCTGTTTGGCACACTGCATAAACTTAGTTGTGCAAGACTTTCTGAAAAATGAAGCCAAAGTCAGCAACATAATGGCCATCTGCAGAAGAATATGCACGCACTTTAACCATTCTTTTAAAGGACGGAAGCTGCTACGGGTCATTCAGCATGAGCATAGGTTGCCAGTCAAAGCACTGATCCAGGAGGTCCCAACACGTTGGAACTCAACTTATTTCATGCTTGAGCGTCTCTTTGAGCAGTACATCCCACTGAATGCTTATGTCATGTCAAGAAGATTAGGGGATCCTAGTGTTAATCTTAAAGCCCTAACCATTGAGATGTGGCAGTGGGACCTCATTAAATGCATCACAGAGATGCTACAACCCTTTGAGGTCTTCACACGTGCAGTTAGCAGGGAGGACTGTACTATGGGCCAAGCCATCCCATTGTTGTACATGCTTGAGCAACAGGTGAAGGAGGTCTGTCAAACATACGAAGGTGACGAACAAAAAGTTGATGCATATACCTTAGCCAAGGGCTTAGGCAACCGCTTGTGTGCAAATGTAAGGCTCAACAATATTGTGTCAGGTGAACATTACATAACTGCAACAATCTTGGATCCACGGTACAAATTATTTGTCAGCAGTAGCGCAATAATTCCATTTTAAGATGAGGATGTTGACAAGTACAAAACTTCCATAGCTGCGGAAGCTAATGAGTTAGAAACTGAACGGCTGTTACTTAAAGGCCTGCCACTGCCAGCCCAGGCCAGTCCAAGTACTCCTGACGCAAGTTCTTCACAGCATGAGAGCAGTGCGTCTGCTTTCCAGCAGGCACCAACAGTACCAAAAGCAGCACCTACACGATCTGATTCAGCAGACCCAACCAAAAGCATAACTGCTTTTTTTCTACAGAAAGGGATGGGTAAGTCCGTTGCTGTTGCAAAGGGAAAAGAGGACCAGCAAAGCCGAGCCCCAATGAACATTGAGCGGATGGTTCAGGCCTATCTGGATGACACAACAGAGGTGTTCATGGAGCAAAGCCCATTGGTCTATTGGTATGAAAGAAGGAGACAGTGGCCAGTGCTGAGCAGGCTGGCGATAAAGTATCTGGCTTGTCCTGTAGCCAGTGTCTCTTCTGAGCGGGTTTTCAGTGCTGCTGGTGCCATTGTCACATCGAAAAGGACTAGTCTCTCCCCCAAAAGCGTGGAGCGGCTGACAATGATAAAAATGAATCAACGCTTCATACCACCAGACTATGAAGTACGTGAATCACCGCCGGATGAAGAAAGCGAGTGCGAAGACGTCCTCACTACTGGGTTACATGACCTACTTCTGTCTGAACGCACAGAGTTTGAGGACGAGCTCCTCTTCCCTGACAACTAGGACAGGTATATTAAAGGAATGATGCAATGCATTGCATAGGATTGTTTAGCGGACTCTGAGCAAATGTGCATGGAATTAAAGTATACTAGTAACTTCAGACTCACGTGATGGGCAATTTTCCCATGTTATTTAATAATATAAATTATTTATGCACTTGTGACCCTACTACTACAGGTGCAGTCAGTACTTAATTTATCGTTCGTAGTTCATGTTCATGTTGCACAACGTACATTATTTGGTGAAACAGTCCCCCCTCCACCCCCCCAACAAACACAAATGAACTTCAAATGTTTTCTTGTGAAAATATCTTTGTCGGATTTTTATTTTTTCATAATGATAATAGAAAAATACAATATATAACAAATGTAACCCCCTGACCCAGAGCTGTCCCTACCCTCCCCTAACCCCAACCAAATTTCAACCTTAAATGTACACCCCAACTCCCACATCCCACCCACCAACAAAAGGATTTAAAAAGGGGCAAAAAACAGGGTCCATTTCAAAGCCGGCGGGCTTTCAGTTGTTTGTCCACCATTATCTTCACACGCTCCTCTATACCGTCCTCCAGCTTCTTCCGCTCCTCCTCCAACTCAGCTACCCGGCGGAGAATCTTCGCTTGGAAATCACGGCACCTACACTTGCATGCATGTTGTTGTTGTGGGGGGGCCGCCGAAGATGTAACAACGCGGCGGCGGGCGGCTGCCTGACCACGGCGACGTAGTCCTGCAGGCTTGGGGCCCGGGGCATTGGAAGAGGCAGCAGCTGCTGCCGCCGCCTCCTCCTCCTCCTCCTCGGCCTGATCCACCAGCCGGCGGTAGGCCTCTACAATTGCCTGCAGTTTCCGCTGCCGGGCCCGGACTGCCAACTCCTTCCTTGTTGGTTTTTGGGAAGGAGTAACTATAAAGAAAGAAACAGAATTGTTGTAATCCAAACTCCCCGCAAATCAAGAACACAACATTGATTCAACACATAGTGGGCGGCACAGTAGCACTAGCAAGCAAGCTGAGTACAAAAAATTGTGTTGCGTCTATCTTGAACATTCTACAGCCTCTATTAATTTTTTGGACTTTTTGGCACGGCATTATGCCTGCCCTATTAGCATGGGTGTACTTCAACGGTCACACACATTAGAACGAACACCTGTCTTTTTCATATCTCTTTTTGTATTATATACTCTGATTCCGGGAAGGCGGGAACACTCTCAAAGTAACATTAATTAACAGGGGGCAGCTAGTAGTACATGTCTAGTAAAGACTATAATACTTTATACCGCGCAACAAACCTTATTTGGTTTGTGTTTCACCAGCAACGACCCATGCACCCAGTGGTCCCCTCCTTCCCTTGCCTTTGGGTTTGCCCAAAACACCGCTGCTGCTGAGACTATCCACTAACCACCGGTATTGGGTGTGTCTCCCAACCACGCTGGCAGCTGTGTTTTCCCCTTTACATGCTTTAACAACAACCCATGCATCCGACTGCTATCAGCCACTTGCATTACTGTAGTGGTAATGCTTAGCATGCTAATGACAAGTAAAGGTAACATCATATATTTTCCAGTAGAGTACAGTGAGAAAGTTTTCCCCTCCCACCAAGTAATGCAGATCACTATTGAATGTAACTTACCATCGCCCGCCGCTGTTGGCTCCCCCCCCACTGCTGCTGGTGTAGGTGTAGGTGCCTCTGTTCCTCCTGTCCCCGCCGGGATCGCTGAAGCTGCGCCGCTGTCCCCGTCGGCACTGGTCGATGGTAAGGGTTCTGCACCTATAAAAATAAGTACACCTTTTTAGATGGATGCACAGCCCCCTTTGTACTTGTTCACCAAGAATGGAGTTCTTCAAAACAGTTAAGTACAACGTACGTAATCAGTAGGAGTCCACATTGCATAGTACAGCAGACTCTATACACATATTAGCATTCATTGTTATGGTATGGTACCCAAGCTCATCTCATCTGTCCTGCTACTCTAGTCCTTGGAAATTGGAAGTGAACTATGTAACCTTTGTACATCAATGTATCCAGTTTTGCGCATGTTAACTCGCAGCTTGTTGCGCAGTACGAGGAGACGCTCTGAGGCAACACATCATTGTTCAATGCATACACCTGAAGAGGTGGGAAAGTAAAAGGGCCCGTATTTAAGTTTTCTATGTGGATTGTGGAATAGAGTTTGCTTACAGGTTACAACTTCTTTTTAGCATGGCTGCATAAAACTGGCATAAATGTATTTCATACTGTCTAACGTGCACCACTTTTGTCATTAGTTTTCGGCAGATGAGAAGATTGCCTTCTACGAAGCGGACATTTCCATAGCTTACAAAAAAAGAGGAATATCTGACCAGTATACGTTGGTGAGAGGTCTCCGATAGTTGCCACATTTCCCTATTGTGCACTAGTAGCTGTACAAATGTTGATTACTTTATTCTGCCTTTTTTAACTCTGGATTTTTTCTGGTGGGCCCTTCAACGTATTTGACGGAACAACTTAAAAACATTGATGTTACTTACTTACTTCTAACAAAATAAAGCTTTTGAATGACCACTTTGACTCTGAAGTTTATTTTCAGTGTCTGTTGTCTTGGAGACTCACACGAGTGAGTGAGCAAAAGGGGGTTTCTTAGGTAACGGTTTGTGTACTAAAAGCATTCGGCATCTTGGTATTGGGGTTCAGGAGTGTGAATTGAATAATTGACCAATGACTCAGGCCATATAGGCTGTCGTTCAGTGAATTGTGCGTTCCTCAGAGTTCTGTGACTGAGGTGTAAGTAAGGTCCAACCTGCCTATCAGTACCAACATCCAATTTTCGTGTGCATACATAGTTGTGTAATATGTATATAACTCCATAGGAGATAGAATACCCACAAGACTAGTAGTGGTATACTAACGTTTACAAAAATACTAGACAAACATCATTCTGGATGCATACTTGGTTGCTGTCAATTGCCAAAGCAGACACATTACAGAGGAAAAAACAAGCACTGTTGGACTTACTGGGGACAGCAGCAGGATCCTCAGTAGAGGAGCTCTGTGTAAGTGGTGGTTCACCCGCCGACTCGGTCCCTTTATTCAGCTTGCCCCTGGGTTCTGTGGTTCATGTAAAAAATAATAAACAAAGAGAAAAACATTGAGTGCTGTGAAACATAGACATCATTGCAAAAAACACTGCTACAGTGGAACAGAGCCGAGGCAACAAATCCATGCCAGAGGCCGCAACGCAAATATGTATCCATCCTTAGAGTATTATTAAATTAAGGATATCTATTGGTGCGGTGGCCCCTGAAGTTTGGTGCCCCTGTGCAGTTGCACAGCTTGCACATGCCTAGAGCCGGCCCTGGCTGAGGTAAGAAGAACAAAGTAACGTTAGCATTCTTTGCCAGAGGAGGATTCGATTCATGCAGAAGAGAAGGCCGTGAAAAAAATGCTACAATATGCAAACTACGTACAATTATCCATCCACCGCTATTTCACTGACGGACAAAGGAAGGACAAGACTATATTATTAGCATTAACTAACTTCAGTTCTCTACAATAAAGAAAATCTCACATCAATAAACAGCAACAGCTAGCGCCAAGTTGAAACAACACGCAAGAGCCAGTGAAGAAGAAGAACACTGTCATACAATTACAGTAGATATACCGGAATACATCGGAAATGTAACTAGGAGCAACAGTCATCGCGTTACTTATTCAGCCAATATTTACAAAGATACAATAACAATATTTATACTACTATATATATATATATATATATATATATATATAACTATATATATAATATATATATATATATATATATATATATATATAAATATAAATATATATATATATATATATATATATATATATATAACTATATATATAATAATATATATATATATATATATATATATATATATATATATATATATATATATATATATATATATATATATATATATATATATATATATATATATATATATATATATATATATATATATATATATATATATATATAATATATATACACACTTTATTTTTGGGGTAGCCACTCACCAAGACCCACAACCTCCACACCAAGCAGGTCCAACAGGTCCTGCTCCCGGTCCAAAATGTCGGCCCAGCGGTGGGACAGCTGATGGTGGGTACGCCGGATACCGGAGCAGCGGAAGACTGCACGGCGCACCTTCGCCCACCGCCGGAGACGCTCTTCAATGCGCTGGTAGCCGGAGCCGGGCCTGCCGCCTGCTGCCAAAGTCAAGGGGAGGTGGCGCTGGATAAAAAAGACCAGGGCGGCCACCTCCTCCTCCCCAAAAAGTTGGCGGGGCGTCACTCCTGCGGGGCGCATTCTGCCGCAAGGCAGCCGGGTTTTTTTCGGCACAGCCGCCTTGCCCTTTGAGCCGCCGATGCTGCTGGCACCCTTCACCATGGTTCTGGGTGGAGGGGAGAAGGAAAGTTGAAGACAAAAAGGTAGGGGAAGGAAGAAGCAAGGTAAAAGAAGGAAGTAATATAAAACAAGAGAAAAGTTGCAAAAAAAGTTGTAAAAGTAAAAATAAAATGAGAAATATAAACCTAGGCACAGAGAGAAATAGGTAATAAGTAAAGAAAGTTAGAAAAACTGAGTGAAAAGACCAGGATGGAAGAGATAGGAGTTAGATGCTAAAGTAGGCCCAAAACCATAGCCAGAGTGTGAAATCGAAGATGGCTCCGCCCGTCGCGACCGCCGCGGTAAATTCGCGCGATATTTGACGCGATCACGCACTTTGGCAGTGCGAACGAGAAGATGAGTTCCCGAACATGTCTAACACAACGCGAACACGTTACTTGTGACCCGGAACCGGAAATAAGGGAACGCAAGCGGGCGGGACAAACCTCTTTGAGTAACTTAGCGCGCTAGCTATCTCGAGCATGCAGGCAGCGCCCCGAACACGCGCACCGCGCTCCCGAAGACGAAAAACGGCGCGCGAACGGGTCTAGCAAGCTACTACGCATGTCCGCGGAGCTACGTGTAGCTCGCGGAGTGCAAGTGCGTCTTCGCGTAGCGTCACGGAGTGCGGCTACGCGAACTACGCCCAGGGTTACCCTACACTACGCAAACACTACAACACTACCCTAAACCCTAAAACACTACCCCCAGCATGACCCTACACTACGCAAACACTACAACACAACTCTAAACCCTAAAACACTACCCCCAGCATGACCCTACACTAAACAACCACCACAACTCTACACTACACTAACACAACACTACACTACACAACACTACACTACACTACACAATCACTAACCCACGAAAAAATTAACACAAACCCACTTACCTCTCTCGTCATCGTGGTTTTCACAACGCAAATGCATTTACCATACATGCCTTTAAAACGTAATTCTTTGTAAAGGCATGCGCGATAAATGCACATGCGTTTTGAAAAATGCGGGATAATGGTATGCGAGGTCAATGACCTTGCGGGATAATGGTATGCGGACTGAAAGTCTGCGGGATAAAAAATGCGGGAAAATGGCTGCAAACCATGATTAGCAGCAGACTTCCCTGGTGAGCACTAGCTTTACTACAGTGATCTAATGAGCAACTAGAGTGCTAACATTCAGAATTTATGGCAAATGTGTGACACATCTGAATGCCTTCTTGATAGAACCAAAGTAAACAAGCATTGAAAATGCAATAGATCTCGCCCTCGTTTAAGTTAAAGCCATTCCGTTTGTAATGAGGTGGCTTTTTAGCTTTGCTTTTATTAGTGTTTTTAAAACTTTCATGTAAATAACATGCATATGTATGCATATATGTATATGTATGCATGCATTTATATTTATTCACTGAAAAAACCATAGGTTATAGACCATATATAGTTAGGAATTAGCATTTAAAAAACCTTATTTTACTCACACAAAACCATTGAAATTCCATATATAGTTAGTTGCACTAACTATATATCGCGCACCCGCAATCCACTGCTGATCATGTCACATATTACATCATTCATGACATGGTCAGTGACATCACTGATGACATCACTGATGACAACATCCAGTGACTATGTGTTTCTGTAAAGTTTAAATATGTTTTACATATTGAAGAATGAGTGGATGTATAAGTGTCTGAATGAAGGTTTTAGTAGGTGCGTGATTGACTGTATGAGTGAGTGATTAAATGCGTCTTACTGAATGCACGGGTTAGTGACTAAACTGTCTGAAAGTGTGCATCAGTATGTCTGTTGTTGTGCAAGCTGCTGCATGTGTTGATCAGTAGCTATATAAGTAGCTATATGGGTTATTGATTGGTTGCACAAGTATTTGTATGGGAGACTGAGTGTGTGTATGGCTGGCTGGGAGGTGTGTGACTCTGTGCAGATCAATGTGTACTTGTATCAGTGATTCTATAAGAGAGTAACTATGTGTTAGTATATGTTTCAAAAATGTAAGGTGTTCTGTGTTTAACTGTATAGATGAGAAAATGGAAGTGTGATTGATTCTTTTCAGGACTGACTAGGTGTGTGAGTAACTCCATGGATGAGTGGCAGAGTGTGAGTGTCTGTATAGGTGTATGAGTGCATATGATAGTGTTGTAAAGATGAGTGATTGTATGTATGAATGATTGTATGAGTGAATGTGTGTGTAGACATAGGAATCAGTGAGTGCGTATGTAGTAACTAGTATTGGTGTGTCAATGGTTTCAAAAATGATACTCTCTATTTAACACTGGGTGTAACGGAGGTTATATTACAGTGTGAGGAGATGCATTGTATTATCACATGAATGATATCATCAGTGATGTGATCATTGATGTCAAGTGAGATGTCATCAGTGATGTCATCAGTGATGTCACTGACCATGTCATGAATGATGTAATATGTGACATGATCAGCAGTGGATTGCGGGTGCGCGATATATAGTTAGTGCAACTAACTATATATGGAATTTCAATGGTTTTGTGTGAGTAAAATAAGGTTTTTTAAATGCTAATTCCTAACTATATATGGTCTATAACCTATGGTTTTTTCAGTGAATTTTCAAGGTTTTGTAAATGCTAATTCCTAACTATATATGGTCTATAACCTATGGTTTTTTCAGTGAATTTCAATGGTTTTTTAATAGCAAATATCATAAGCTGTCGAATGTCAAGTACGTGGTAAGTGAAAACATTTTCGTGTTTATGCACACTGATCTGCTTTGAATGGTACCCCCCCCCTCATTTCTATTAGGAGTACTCTCTCTTTGCAGATAGTGAAAGGTAGTTAACGCAGGCCTTTGCCCCCGTTGTAATCCGTCGTGCCTGCTTCTCTCTCCATTTGATTGATTGTTATCCAAGTATTTACTGTTTTAGAATTAGTTCTCTTTGGTTCATTCTCTATTTACAAACAAACACAGAGTCGCAATACTCTGTTTCGTCTTTGCAGATAACGAAAAATCGTGTAAAAAAAAGAAAAGGAATCGAGCAAAATCAGTAGGCCACTAATGGGATCTCTTTTTGACCTCGCTAAAATAGAAACATTAGGAACAACCCCTCATGACAAATACAAAACTAGTGAGATGAACTGAACTCCACACAATGATGGCTGCAAAACAGCTCGGCTCCGCCACCCACCCCGCCCAAAATAACGATAAAGAGCGGCTGCCATGATTGGTTGCGGAATGGCCACGACGGAGCTACGAAATGATGCTGCTCTCATGCTAACCCCAGCTTCAGTCTGAAACATCCAGAAACACTGTAGACTACCAATTCGATCAGTTCCGGTAGCGCCCCAATGTAACCCGGTAGAGAAGAACTAGCCCTCCCCTCTTTGACTGATGGTTCTTGTTGCCTGTCCCTTCTGTTCTCATTTAACAGAACTATTTAGCCTGCTGAAAGGGGTTGTGTTCCGACCGCTGGTTGGTGGAGACATTTTGACTATATTCTGGACCTGCGTTGTCGCGTAATGCGTCATATGACGCGCCGCGTTAGCGCATCCGGAAGTCATCCGGGGCGCGCAGCGCGTAACGTAAGCATAACAAGTCATGTGACTTGTTAATAAAACTTTTCATTGGTTCATTTTACTTTTCTTATTGTAATGATGAAAGGCTTGGTCATATGACCTAAAAATTACGCTTTTCATTACTTCCGAACATTATTTTTTCTTAAATATATGTTATAATGTTCCAGACTAATGTACTTTCCCGGAAATTTTACAACTGTCCTGCAAGTAAAATATATTCTTTTTTCGAGAAAAAGAGCGTTTCTTCGTCCTATGATGGAGCCGTTGAGCAAAAGAGGGTCGACCTGCTGTCTTAGTCGCCGATACGCCTGAATATGAGATTCTTATCGATCACTTTATGTTGCAGGAATAGAAAACACAACAGCCCTTGACCATTTATCTTTACTGCGTTCCTTCGTATTATACCTTTTACCCTTCATGTAATTGGTCTGCTTTATTTCACTTGCCTTTTAATGATTCTAAAACAGTGACTATTATTACAAACTTTACCAATGTATATACTACTACCATGTTTTCTTTTAAAAACCTTTATTGTGAAAATTTCATTATACAAATACGAGCCTATAACCACGTGGGCCTGCCACGGAGCAAACTGTAATCGTATATGATGAATAGACATTTACACTGTAGAGGAACGTAACGGGCGGGCCATTAGGTTGCAAGAACTAAGGTGTCTAACAGTTACGGAATCGGTGGACGTACATTTTATAATTAAAATACGACAGGGCCAGTTACAATAAAATTATCTAGATATACATTTGCGGGCAAGTACCATGGGTGACGTTAATTCGAACTTTCAACAGTACAGTAATCAATAACACATCAGAACTTAATATCAATAGGGATGTCGAAATATTCAATCAATTCTCGTCCCCGCCCGCCATGTGCTTCAAAACTGCATACGTATCTCGTGATTTCAAGGTTCTGCAACCAGTACACAACAAGGAGTTACGAGTCCCATTTATTCCGGCGCCATTTTGGGCGAGGACGGGCAGGTCCAGGATATAGTCAAAATGTCTCTACCAACCATCGACTATGATGATGTTCATATGCTGTATTTATTAGAGTAACACTCATCTGTCCACATGAAATTAATTTGCCACAATCTAAACATGTCATTTTAATCTTTCCAAAGTTCTTCTAAAAATTTGGGACCGTTTCCCTTGCCTCTGAAGCTCTCAGTGCCACTTCTTTGATGAATGTACTAGCAGGTCAGGGGTTCTCCTCCAAATCTCTCTTTTATGCAGCACTATAATTAATTGGTGCCACCTCTCCATATGACGATGCATGGTATAGTTACCACAACTATATTTTTTTTCGGTTCCTCTGGAGAGTTCATCGTGGCAGATGAAGCGTGTAACGTACCGGGCATTTACCTTTTTTTGCATGTACAGGAAAGGAAAAAAAAATCGAGCGTCCGAGTTCTAAGGTGTCCCAGGGCCATTTTAGTGGAGGACATGATACAGCGATAATGCCCTGGATAAGGACACTTCCTTCGGGCACCCCACGCCGTCTTTCGGCGCAGCATTGTAGGATGGCCACACCAGTGCGGCAACTTGCTAGACACCACCTCGGTGCCATCCGGATCTCGGCGCCCCACTGCAGATGAACTGCCTCCACATGGAGAAGCGGGAGAGGCTCGTTTGCGCCGCCTCCCCCCCCCCTTCGGGCACCCCACGCCGACTTTCGGCGCAGCATTGTAGGATGGCCACACCAGTGCGGCAACTTGCTGGACACCACCTCGGTGCCAACCGAATCTCAGCGCCTTGTGTTGTCTTCCATTCCGAAAATATTGTTGGCAGCATTTTGAAAGGAAAGACAAACAGCCGTTTGTGGCCCTCACTACACCGTTCTCCTAGTGAGTCTCACATTGTTACATTTAGGAAGAATGTTGAAGAGTAGTATGTTGAAAATCTGAAGCCATTGTTATACAAACTCTCAACCAGCCTTGGATGGAAAAATCCTGAAGAATGTACAAACTGAAAACCAGTTTTTCTCTGTATAGCATCAGCAGCAACGCTTGAGTCAGCTTTGTGTGAAGCCGCCATTTTGATTCAATCAATAGCGTCCCCCTGCACACATTCAGGGACCTGGTCGTGTCTTCAGGTCAAACGGATTGTGGGACAAGATGCACAAAGGAAAAGGAAAAAAGTTCCGCCGGACCCCGGGAGGTGGCCGCCTATGTCATGGGCGATCTTAGGCCACACCAGGGCAATAGTGAAGCTGCAGCAGGTGCAAATAAGCTTCAGACAGTGTTACAAGCGCTGCTCAGAACTCTCAACTATGACACCACCTCGGTGCCATCCGGATCTTGGCGCCTTGTGCTGGTTCCGGCCTATTCACACATCGGTCCGCTACTGACGCCACCTCACAGGCCAACGGGGCACCCCACGCCGACTTTCGGCGCAGCATTTTAGGATGGCCACACCAGTGCGGCAAATTGCTGGACACCACCTCGGTGCCATCCAGATCTCGGCGCGTTGTGCTGCCTTTGGCCCCATTCGCACATCAGTCCGCTACTGACGCCATCTCACAGGCTAATGGGGCGCCCCACGCCGACTTTCAGCATTGTAGGATGACCACACCAGTACAGCAACTTGCTAGACATCACCTCGGTGCCATCCGGATCTCGGCGCCCCACTGCAGATGAAGTGCCTCTCAACTATGAAACCACCACTGTGACATCCGGATCTTGGCGCGTTGTGCTGCCTTCGGCCTATTCGCACATCGGTCCGCTACTGACGCCATCTCACAGGCTAATGGGGCGACCCACGCCGAGTTTCAGCATTGTAGGATGACCACACCAGTGCAGCAACTTGCTAGACATCACCTCGGTGCCATCCGGATCTCGGCGCCCCACTGCAGATGAAGTGCCTCTCAACTATGAAACCACCAGAAAACGCTTGAGTCAGCTTTGTGTGAAGCCGCCATTTTGATTCAATCAATAGCGTCCCCCTGCACACATTCAGGGACCTGGTCGTGTCTTCAGGTCAAACGAATTTGGGACAAGATGCAGAAAGGAAAAGGAAAAAAGTTCCGCCGGACCCCGGGAGGTGGCCGCCTATGTCATGGGCGATCTTAGGCCACACCAGGGCAATAGTGAAGCTGCAGCAGGTGCAAATAAGCTTCAGACAGTGTTACAAGCGCTGCTCAGAACTCTCAACTATGACACCACCTCGGTGCCATCCGGATCTTGGCGCCTTGTGCTGGTTCCGGCCTATTCACACATCGGTCCGCTACTGACGCCACCTCACAGGCCAACGGGGCACCCCACGCCGACTTTCGGCGCAGCATTTTAGGATGGCCACACCAGTGCGGCAAATTGCTGGACACCACCTCGGTGCCATCCAGATCTCGGCGCGTTGTGCTGCCTTTGGCCCCATTCGCACATCAGTCCGCTACTGACGCCATCTCACAGGCTAATGGGGCGCCCCACGCCGACTTTCAGCATTGTAGGATGACCACACCAGTACAGCAACTTGCTAGACATCACCTCGGTGCCATCCGGATCTCGGCGCCCCACTGCAGATGAAGTGCCTCTCAACTATGAAACCACCACTGTGACATCCGGATCTTGGCGCGTTGTGCTGCCTTCGGCCTATTCGCACATCGGTCCGCTACTGACGCCATCTCACAGGCTAATGGGGCGACCCACGCCGAGTTTCAGCATTGTAGGATGACCACACCAGTGCAGCAACTTGCTAGACATCACCTCGGTGCCATCCGAATCTTGGCATCTCAACGCCTAGTGGTATCTTCCATACAGAAAATATTGTTACGCTACCTTTGGCCCCATTCGCACATCAGTCCGCAACTTAGACATCACCTCGGTGCCATCCGGATCTTGGCATCTCAGCGCCTTGTGGTGTCAGTCAGAAAATATTGTTGCGCTGCCTTTGGCCCCATTCGCACATCAGTCCGCTACTGACACCATCTCACAGGCCAACAGGGCGCCCCACGCCGACTTTCAGCATTGTAGGATGGCCACACCAGTGCGGCAACTTACTAGACACCACCTCGGTGCCATCCGGATCTTGGCGCGTTGTGCTGCCTTCGGCCTATTCGCACATCAGTCCGCTACTGACGCAAACTCACAGGCCAACGGGGCGCCCCACGCCGACTTTCAACATTGTAGGATGGCCACACCAGTGCTGCAACTTGCTGGACACCACCTCGGTGCCATCCGGATCTTGGCGCGCTGTGTTGCCTTCGGCCTATTCGCACATCGGTCCGCTACTGACGCCGCCTCACGTGCCAACGTATTTTCTCCGCATTTTATACCCTATGCCGCATAACAGGTCATGTGACTTGTTTATAAAACTTTTCATTGGTTCATTTTACTTTTGGTTTCCTAATGATGGAAGGCTTGATCATATGACCTAAAAACAACACTTTTCATTGGATGAAAACTTTTTTTTTTTCCAAACGATGAAAGCCCCACCTTGTTTCTGGATGTTTCAGACTGAAGCTGGCGTCAGCATGAGAGCACCACCATCTCGTAGCTCCGTCGTGGTCATTCCGCGAGCAATCATGGCAGCCGCTCCCCACCAGAAGCCTGCAGGAGTCGGGGCCCCCAAAACTTTTGATGAATCCTCAAGGCGGAGGGGACGCTTTCGAGAATGGGGTCCAAGACCTAGCAGACAAGCATCCGATTTCCAAGGTGTCCCAGGGCCATTTCAGTGGACCAGGCCCAAAAAGGAAAGAGCCTGCCGCCATTTTGAGAGTCCTGTGACAGCCGCCTATCGCTGCACCGCAAGAGTGGGCGCAACTCAGCTGAATTGCGGCTTTTGACACAGTGGACCAAAAACGGACGGAATGGCAACTGAAACGGTAAAGGGGCGCCCCACTACAACAGATGACACTCCACCTGGAGAGGCCCGTTCACGCCGCCTCCCCCGGGGCGCCCCACGCCGTTATTCGGAGCAGCATTGTAGGATACCAAAACCAGTGCGGCAACTTACTGGACATCACCTTGGTGCCATCGTTCTGCTGCCTTGGAACTATTCGCACAACAGTTTGCTACTGAAGACCCACCCCCCGCGACGCCCCACGCCGTTATTTGCTGGGTGGCAACTTACTAGACATCACTTTCGTGTCATCTAGATTTCAGCGCGTTCTGCTGCCTTGGAACTATTCGCACAACAGTTTGCTACTGATGACCCGCCCCACGCCGGAAATCTGGACGTTGTGCTGCGTTGGGACTATTCGCACAGCCGACCGCTACTTCGTTGTTTTTCCCTAAAAATGTTTATATGTTATTACTATTTTTGTTTTCTTGTATATATTTATAAATTATTAAAGTTTTATAATCTTACTACTTTGTCGGAGTGCTATATATTTTTAATGTGACACATAATTGTAAAAACTTTGATGTACAAAGAGTCATCCCTGGAATCTTCCGCTTCACGCTCGGTCCCCTCCCCAATCACAATACAGGATGGTTTTCAGATAATAGCAACGCTTCTGCTGTGATGGATCTCATCGAGTGTGGGCCTTGATCTACTATAACTCCTTTGAAGAGGGGTGAATCTTTACAGCTGTGGCCATAAACTACATCTGCAGGGCTAGCTGATACCCTAGGACCAGCCTGGACAATCGGACACAGAGGAAAAGGAGTGTCAGAGGGTGCAGTAGTGAATAGAGCGAAAGGGAGGTGTCGGGCGGGCACAGGGTGTGATTCTCAGGAAAGAGCAGCGCAGATGGGGGGAGGTTTATTACCCATGCATAAGACAGAGAGCGGGGGTGACCACTGCCTGGGGGAGATGCTTGCGAGGGTGGGGAGCCATGCTAAGGATCGACAGCGTGCACAGAGTGGGTCTGGTCAAGGCATCTAAAATGGCTGCCGTGCACGACAAAAGTGTGGCATTTGAAAAAAGACAAGATGGCGCAGACAATGTTTTTCAACACTTCCTGATTTCCTTCGAATCGAACGTTAACAGACGTTGGGGCATATTACCAAAGTTAAGCGATATTTATCCCTAACGATGCATTGCAAAGATTTTTTTACCGTCAGAAATTATCGCAGATAAACCTTGCTATTATCAAAGTTTATCGCAAATACGATAAAAACCGACCGCAATGCATTAATATCGCTGAAAACTCAGCGATATTCATGCATTACCGAGCTAATCCTCTTAGCCATGTTATCCACCTCCCATAGGATAACATGGCTAAGAACTGCTCAGGGCAGCTGTTACTTTTTGGAGATATTCGCGCTTATCTCGAATATTTCCAAAAGTTGATAATAGGAGATAGCGATGTTAGCGACTGTTTCCAGTCGCTAACATCTTGGCATGCCCACTTTGCATGTCATTAGTGATAAATATCACTCACATGCAAAGTGGGGCCCAAGATGGTCGCTATCTCCTACTAGCCGTCGCTAACTGGTGTTAGCAACAGCTAGGTAATACAGATATAATTTTATCTCCGCGAAGCGGAGCGCTGTTACAGATATATATCTTGTTTTTGAACGTTAATTTCTCAAAATGCACTGAAGCACATATATTGAGACCTAGCAAAGGCACATCGGGCTACCAGTCCCTAATATTTTACCAAGTTTCGTGCAAATCCATTCAGCCGTTCGATTATTATTATTATTTATTTTTTTTGCCCCGCGGGGCCCTTTTAAAACCTCCACATCAAACCTAGGGGATCAGCGAGGATCTACTATGCCCCCTTATGGTCATTTGCCCCTTCGCTTTGGCCTCCTCTTGTCTCTCGATCCTACCGAGAGACAAGATGGCGGCCGCTACGGACTGTTTGGAATGTTTACAGACACCGGAGAGCCAATCAGCTTCGCTTCGCAAAGCTCCGTAACGCGAAAAGTACGCGAAGCGGTGCGCTGTTACAGATATATATCTTTTTTTGAACGTTAATTTCTCAAAATCCACTGAAGCACATATATTGAGACCTAGCAAAGGCACATCGGGCTACCAGTCCCTACAATTTTGCCAAGTTTCGTGCAAATCCATTCAGCCGTAAGATTATTATTATAATTTTTTTTTTTTGCCCCGCGGGGCCCTTTTAAAACCTCCACATCAAACCTAGGGGGTCAGCGAGGATCTACTATTCCCCCTTATGGTCATTTGCCCCTTCGCTTTGGCCTCCTCTTGTCTCTTGATCCTACCGAGAGACAAGATGGCGGCCACTACGGACTGTTTGCGGCCACTACGGACTGTTTGGAATGTTGACAGACGCCGGAGAACCAATCAGCTTCGCTTCACAAAGCTCCGTTGCGCGAAAAGTACGCGTCCTAGGCCGCTGCCCGGTCCGCGCTTACAGATATATATCTTTTTTTAAACGTTAATTTCTCAAAATCCACTGGAGCACATATATTGAGACCTACAAAAGGCACATCGGGCTACCAGTCCCTACAATTTTGCCAAGTTTCGTGCAAATCCATTCAGCCGTTCGGGCTAAAAGTGAGGCCAACCGCCCTATGGAAATTAACATGGGAAAAACGCGTTTTGGGACCCCCCTTTTTTCTCGGCCCCCCCTTGACGAACCCCCCCCAAATTTTCAAAGGCTGCTCAGAAACAAAATGTGCCATTTTCCTGAAAATTTCAGCCAATTCCGTCCACAAACGGCAAAGTTATTAGACATAGAATTTTCAAAAAACCCATAGAGAAAAAATCCTAACTATATATACCTACTGGCGACCGCCAGTAGGTAATATAGATATGCAGATTATATATGTTTACATATGTATATTACCTACTGGCGATAGCCAGTGGGTATATATAGTTAGGATTTTTTCTCTATGGGATTTCTGAAAATTCTATGTCTAATAACTTTGGCGTTTGTGGACGGAATTGGCTGAAACATTCAGGAAAATGGCACATTTTGTTTCTGAGCAGCCCCTGAAAATTTGGGGGGGTTTCGTCAAGGGGGGGCCGAGAAAAAAGGGGGGTCCCAAAACGCGTTTTTCCCATTCATTTTTCCATAGGGCGGTTGGACTCACTTTTAGCTCGAACGGCTGAATAGATTTACATGAAACTTGGCAAAATTGTAGATATGGTTTGCCCGACGTGCCTTTGCTATGTCTCAATATATGTGCTCCAGTGGATTTTGAGAAATTAACGTTTAAAAAAATATATATATCTGTGACAGCGCTCCGGTTAGCGCCCCGGTTCGCGTACCTGACGCGTAACGGAACTTCGCGAAGCGAAGCTGATTGGCTCTCCGGTGTCTGTCAACATTCTAAACAGTCCGGAGCGGCCGCCATCTTGTCTCTCGGTACGATCGAGAGACAAGATGTGGTGAAAAACGAAGGGGGAAATGAAGGAAAGGGGGCAAGGTAGACCACTCCTGACCCCCTAGGATTGATGAGGGGGATATTAAAGTGCCCCGCGGGGCAAAAAATAAAAAAAAAATTTTGGGGGCGATTTTACGCCGTAGAGCCGCGTCCCGGTACGCGAACCAGGCAGCTCACCGGGCAGCTCACCGGGCAGCTAACCGGGCAGCTAACCGGCAGCGTAGCTGTCAACATTGTAAACAGTCCGGAGCGGCCGCCATCTTGTCTCTCGGTAGGTTCGAGAGACAAGATGTGGTGAAAAAAGAAGGGGGAAATGAAGGAAAGGGGGCAAGGTAAACCCCTCCTGACCCCCTAGGATTGATGAGGGGGATATTAAAGTCCCCCGCGATTTTTCGCGGTAGAGGCGCTTCCCGGTACGCGAACCGGGCAGCTAACCGGCAGCGTAGCGGGAGTCCGCCATCTTGTGTTTTTGGAGCGTCCGGTTCGCGTACCGGGTAGCGTCCCGGTAAGCGTAACAAGGGGAAAACCAAGAGAAACAGTAAAAAAAAAATTAAGGGAATAGATTTCCAGCAAACTTGGCAAAATTGTAGGGACTGTTTGTTTGATGTGCCTTTGCAAGGCCTCAAGATATGTGCACGTGTGGATTTTGTCTAATTAAGGTTAAAAAAAATATATATATCTGTAAGCGTGCCCCGGCACGCGTACGTTACGGGTTTTGTTTGCGCTGCAGAGCCGATACGTCACGGTTATGCGACGCGTCATGAGGCGTCTCACGTGGCTACGTGATACGTCACGTAATAAAGAATATATTTTACAGCTATAGATATTAGCTTTTAAAAAAACAATGAAATTCACTGAAAAAACCATAGGTTATAGACCATATATAGTTAGGAATTTGCATTTACAAAACCTTGAAAATTCACTGAAAAAACCATAGGTTAGAGACCATATATAGTTAGCTGGACATTTTATTGACATAAAACCAATGAAATTCCATATATAGTTAGTTGCACTAACTATATATCGCGCACCCGCAATCCACTGCTGATGATGTCACATATTACATCATTCATGACATGGTCAGTGACATCACTGATGACATCTCAAATGACATCTCAAATGACATCACTGATGACATCATGACACACCATTACCAGTTACTACATACGCACTCACTGATTCCTACGTCTACACACACATTCACTCATTCACCCATACAATCACTCATACATACAGTCACTCATTATTACAACACTATCATATGCACTCATACACCTATGCAGACACTCACACACTGCCACTCATCCATGGAGTTA
This sequence comes from Lissotriton helveticus, assembly GCF_964261635.1. Taxonomy (NCBI): domain Eukaryota; kingdom Metazoa; phylum Chordata; class Amphibia; order Caudata; family Salamandridae; genus Lissotriton; species Lissotriton helveticus. Next base: position 1,889,767,049 of record NC_136068.1, on the reverse strand, counting down.
CTCACACACCTAGTCAGTCCTGTAAAGAATCAATCACACTTCCATTTCCTCATCTATACAGTTAAACACAGAACACCATACTTCAGTGACATCACTGATGACATCACTGATGACATCTCAAATGACATCACTGATGACATCTCAAATGACATCACTGATGACATCAAGACACACCAATACCAGTTACTACATACGCACTCACTGATTCCTACGTCTACACACACATTCACTCATTCACCCATACAATCACTCATACATACAGTCACTCATTATTACAACACTATCATATGCACTCATACACCTAGTCAGTCCTGTGAAGAATCAATCACACTTCGATTTCCTCATCTATACAGTTAAACACAGAACACCATACTTTTCACACATATACTAACACATACTTACTCTCTTATACAATCACTGATACAAGTACACATTGATATGCACAGAGTCACACACCTCCCAGCCAGCCACACACACACTCAGTGTTCCATACATCCACTCATTCTTCAATATGTAAAACATATTTAAACTTTACAAAAACACACAGACACTAGATGATGTCATCAGTGATGTCATTTGAGATGTCATCAGTGATGTCATCAGTGATGTCATTTGAGAGGTCATCAGTGATGTCATCAGTGATGTCACTGACCATGTCATGAATGATGTAATATGTGACATCATCAGCAGTGGATTGCGGGTGCGCGATATATAGTTAGTGCAACTAACTATATATGGAATTTCATTGGTTTTATGTCAATAAAATGTCCAGCTAACTATATATGGTCTCTAACCTATGGTTTTTTCAGTGAATTTTCAAGGTTTTGTAAATGCAAATTCCTAACTATATATGGTCTATAACCTATGGTTTTTTCAGTGAATATATATATATATATATATATATATATATATATATATATATATATATATATATATATATATTACCTACTGGCGGTCGCCAGTAGGTATATATAGTTAGGATTTTTTCTCTATGGGTTTTTTGAAAATTCTATGTCTAATAACTTTGGCGTTTGTGGACGGAATTGGCTGAAACTTTCAGGAAAATGGAACATTTTGTTTCTGAGCAGCCCTTGAAAATTTGGGGGGGGTTCGTCAAGGGGGGGCTGAGAAAAAAGGGGGGTCCCAAAACGTGTTTTTAACATTGAGTTTTCCATAGGGCGGTTGGCCTCACTTTTAGCCCGAACGGGTGAATGGATTTGCACGAAACTTGGCAAAATTGTAGGGACTGGTAGCCCGATGTGCCTTTTGTAGGTCTCAATATATGTGCTACAGTGGATTTTGAGAAATTAACGTTTAAAAAAAGATATATATCTGTAACAGCGGACCGGGCAGCGCTCTGGTTCGCGGACTTTTCGCGCAACGGAGCTTTGTGAAGCGAAGCTGATTGGTTCTCCGGCGTCTGTCAACATTCCAAACAGTCCGTAGCGGCCGCCATCTTGTCTCTCGGTAGGATCGAGAGACAAGAGGAGGCCAAAGCGAAGGGGCAAATGACCATAAGGGGGAATAGTAGATCCTCGCTGACCCCCTACGTTTGATGTGGAGGTTTTAAAAGGGCTCCGCGGGGCAAAAAAAAAAAATAATAATAATAATCGAACGGCTGAATGGATTTGCACGAAACTTGGCAAAATATTAGGGACTGGTAGCCCGATGTGCCTTTGCTAGGTCTCAATATATGTGCTCCAGTGGATTTTGAGAAATTAACGTTCAAAAAAAGATATATATCTGTAACAGCGCTCCGCTTTGCGTACTTTTCACGTTACGGAGCTTTGCGAAGCTGATTGGTTCTCCGGCGTCTGTCAACATTCCAAACAGTCCGTAGCGGCCGCCATCTTGTCTCTCGGTAGGATTGAGAGACAAGAGGAGGCCAAAGCGAAGGGGGAAATGACCATAAGGGGGCATAGTAGATCCTTCCTGACCTCTTAGGTTTGATGTACCATTTTGTCAAGTTTGGTGTAATTCCGTTCAGCCATTCAGGCTGTAGACGTATGTAAATGTCCTATGGAAAATTGCATGGGGAAAACACATTTGAAAGTGTTGAAATTTAGAACCAATTAAAATGTTACTTTGGTTTTGTATTTGTGTGTGATGAAAGTTAATTGGTTATGTATATATGTCAAATGAGAGGAAACCACAGCCATTTTGTGATACTACTGTCTGAGGTACATTTGTGAGGAATTTTTGGTGGTGAATTTCTGGTGTTTGATTTACACAGTACTAACACTTCTGCTACTTTTAAAAAGGTGAGTTGTTAATTTGTAAGGGGAACTATGTTGTACACTTGAAGATAATTTGAAAAATGTTTTCTGTTATTTATTTGCAGTCCTTCTGTTATACTAAATACTTGATAAAGTTAGTTTTATATTATGTATTACTAAAAACGATAAATGAAAGTGATTATTTTTTTCTGCAATTTACAGCAAGCAATTTCAAAATAAAATGGCTCACAATGAAGAGACCGTGGCAATTTCTTTTGAATTGTCCACTACATTGATTGAAATTGAGAGCACCAATAATGAAATATTGTCACAAGGAGGACATGACTTGTATGATTCCATTAGATTGATTGAAATGGACAGCACCAAGAATGAAATATTGTCACAAGGAGATGACTTGAATGATTCCACTACATTGATTGAAATTGAGAGCACCAATAATGAAATATTGTCACAAGGAGGAGATGACTTGTATGATTCCATTAGATTGATTGAAATGGACAGCACCAATAATGAAATATTGTCACAAGGAGGAGATGACTTGAATGATTCCACTACATTGATTGAAATTGAGAGCACCAATAATGAAATATTGTCACGAGGAGATGACTTGAATGATTCCACTACATTGATTGAAATTGACAGCACCAATAATGAAATATTGTCACAAGGAGGAGATGACTTGAATGATTTTTTTGATCAATCTCTTGATGGCGAATTTATCGAGTGTTTGGAGACCATAGAGTTACAAGAATCATCATTGGAGACTTTTAATGAGGACATTGCTGATGAGGACATGTTACTAGTTCTTTCAAATTTAGAAAATTCTGAAGAATAAATTTATATTTAGAAATCAAAAATTGTTTGAGACATTATTCATTTTTATTTTTAATTTATGAGGTTGTAGCGAAGTGATTGTAGTATAAAATGAGACTTATAGTATAGAGTGCAACATTTTTATGTTACATGGTAAGTTTACTCATATTTACTTCCCTTCTGCCACTATATTATCTCCAATGTGTATTTGACATCTCTTCTTCATCTCCGGCCTCCTTTCTCTCACTGTGTGTCTCCGATGCATCTTATCGCTGTTATTTTGTGTAATTACAGAAGAGAGTAAAATAAAATAGTTCGGAACGTGAAAAGGGGGCAAAGTAGAGTACTCCTCACCCCCTAGGCCTTTTTAGGCGGTCCCAAAAGGATCAGTTTCTGCTTTCCTGAGAGATTATGGTATGAGTTCCATATACCACAATAACTTGCATTACAACATGCAAGATATCTATCTCCTATTACCAACTTTTGGAGATATTCGCGCTAAGCGCGAATATCTCCAAAAAGTAACACCTGCCCTGAGCAGTTCTTAGCCATGTTATCCAATGGGAGGTGGATAACATGGCTAAGAGCATTAGCTCGGTAATGCATGAATATCGCTGAGTTTTTAGCGATATTCATGCATTGCGGCCGTTTATTATCGCATTTGCGATAAACCTTGATAATAGCAAGGTTTATCTTCGATAATTTCTGACGATGCTTAGTGGTAAAAAATTGGTTGGTAAGCATCGTTAGCGATAAATATCGCTTAACTTTGGTAATATGCCCCAACGTCTGTTAACGTTCGATTCGAAGGAAATGAGGAAGTGTTGAAAAACATTGTCTGCGCCATCTTGCCTTTTTTGAAATGCCACACTTTTGTCGTGCACGGCAGCCATTTTAGATGTCTTGACCAGACCCACTCTCTGCACGCTGTCGATTCGTAGCATGGCTCCTCACCCACGCAAGCATCTTCCCTAGGCACTGGTCACCACCGCTCTCTGTCTTATGCATGGGCAATAAACCTCCCCCCATCTGCGCTGCTCTTCCCTGAGAATCACACTCTGTGCCCGCCCGACACCTCCCTTTCGCCCTATTCACTACCGCACCCTCTGACACTCCTCTTTCTCTGTGTCCGATTGTCCAGGCTATCAGCTAGCCCTGCAGATGTAGTTTATGGCCCCAGCTGTAAAGAATCACCCCTCTTCAAAGGAGTTATAGTAGATCAAGGCCCACACCCGATGAGATCCGTCACACCACACGTGTTCCTACTATCTGAAAACCATCCTGTATTGTGATTGGGGAGGGGACCGAGCCTGAAGCGGAAGATTCCAGGAATGACTCTTTGTACATCAAAGTTTTTACAATTATGTGTCACATTAAAAATATATAGCACTCCAACAAAGTAGTAGGAATATAAAACTTTAATAACATATAAATATATACAAGAAAACAAAAACAGTAAAAACATTTAAACAACGAAGAGACCGTGGCAATTTCTTTTGAATTATCCAATAGATTTATTGAAATTGACAGCACCAATAATGAAATATTCTTGTCAGTAGCGGTCTGTTGTGCGAATAGTTCCAAGGCAGCAGAACGCGCTGAAATCTAGATGGCACGAAAGTGATGTCTAGTAAGTTGCCGCCCAGCAAAAAACGGCGTGGGGCGCCGCGGGGGTGAGTGAGTCCAGTAGGCACCACAGCTATTCTTACCGGCATTGCAGAATTACTGCTGGGGACAATGCCTGTGCTGTAGCAGGGTCACAGCAGAAACAAAAAGGATTCTGTTGAAGATGTTGTTGGTTTTCAATTTGAAAACAGTTCTGGTGTCAACTGCTATGCTAATGTAGTGGTTAATGTTTTGTTTTCTCTAGAAAATGTAAAAGAGGGGGAGGCAGTCCAAAGTTCCGTTAAAAGGGCAAAGGAAAGGATCGGTGGTTTGAACTATCAGTCAAAAAGGGGAGGGGGTGCAATAATTTTTCCTACCGGGTCACACTGTGCTTTCACCGGAAGTGAGGTCTGCAGGATTCTAGTAATTCAAAGTGAGGCTGGCGCCAGCATGGGAGCGCCGACGTCCCGCGGATACAGTTTCGTCACTCCACGGGCGATCATGGCAGTCATTCCCCATCGGGGGTCGGAGACTCCCGCGGCTCCTCTAGAATCTTCAAGGTCGTGGAGGACTACGGTGGTGGAGTCAACCAGTGACCGGGCCATTTCTTTATGCTGGGCCCGCTCTTGCCAGGTCGACCGCCATTTTGAGAGTTCGGCAGCTACCGGCGATCGCGGGGTCACATGAGCGGACGGACTCCACCCTGCCGGGCGAGACGTTGCAGCATGGCCACAGTGGAAGAACCCTTTTCCGGGCGCCTGGAGCGCTGAGGGTGCAGCTGGGAAGCCTCCACCTGGGGAGGCAGGAGAGGCCTGTTCGCACCGTCTCTCCCTCCCAGTGCACCCCACGGCGTCTCGCTTGAGATTTGTTATGGCCGGACCAGGCGATGAGGACGAGGGGGGGGGGGTCGGAGGCATGTGCAAGACATCCCCCCCCAGTGTTGTCGCAGCCATTATAAAAGAAAGAAGTGTCCCGTCCGTCTTCGGGCCGGGCTTCCGGTGGATGTCGGCCGGACGCCCCTGGCTCTGGCCCCATGAACGGGTTTCTTGGTTTATCGGCTGCAGCCGGATCCCGTCGGCCTCGGCCCCCCGACCGTTGGTGGCCGGACCGGAAGAGCATGTGGCGGGACTACCTGCAAATCTCAAGGGCCACCGCGGCCGGACTGGGAGAGAGAGGGGAGGGTCGAGGAGACATTCCCCCCCCCTGCAACTTTTCAGCGTTGTAAAGGCAATCCCCTGGCCGGGTCCCGCTGGCCTCGGCCTCTCCTCCGGCTACACCCTACGTTAGGATCTCCTGGCCGAGGCGTGGCAGCAGGACCTGCCTTATATGGGCTTCTCCCGGCTGGGCGTAGCCGGAACCCTGCCCCACCTTGGAAGTTTCCAGAGTGGGGGCGGATGTTCTACTGACTTGCATTTTCCCTAGTCTATCGATTTTTTTGGCGTGGCAGGCGGTGGGACAGCGAGGGGTGATTTGGTTTCTCTTACTGTTTTTCTGGTCTCTCACCACTGGCATATTTTAACGTTTTCTTGTTTCTAGGACATTAATAGGTTTTATCATTACGTTATGTTATCGTTTCTTTGTTCGTTGTTTAATAAAAGTTCATGTTCATCAGTGGCCTACTGATTTTCGTTTTCCTATTTTTTTCTTTCCAGGTTGTTTCATGGTAAAGTTTCTGTTAACAGGATACAGTGATCACTTCGTTATTATTGCATATGTCCTTTTCACTAGGGGTGCTCTCTGGTCGGGCCAGATGACGTATCTCTAGTAAATGGTCCGGGTGAAAAAGGTGCATCAATCAGTGGGGAGTAGATAGGCATGACAGATTACAACGGGGGAGAAAGGTCCGCATTACGTACCCTTTCACTACTTGCAAAGATTTTCCTACGTTTATTTGCAAACAGGGAATACCTCCAAAAAGAACTAATTCCCAAACAGTCAATGTTCGGACAATCAATCAATCAATGAGGAATGAAATAGGTACGACGTGTTAAAGGCTTGCGTTACCTACCCTTCACTATCTGCAAAGGGAGAGAGAATATTCCTATTCTTCCTCGTTTGCAGGTAGAGAAGATCCTTAAGAGAATTAACTTCGAACAATTCAATGCTCGATTGAAACAATCAACAAGGGGTACTGTGAACACAAATGAACGCCGCTTATGTACATACGCATTGCTATTTTCAACAGGTTGTTCCTAATGTTTCTATTTTAGCGAGGTCAAAAAGAGATCCCATTAGTGGCCTACTGATTTTGCTCGATTCCTTTTGTTTTTTTACACGATTTTTCGCTATCTGCAAAGACTAAACAGAGTATTGCGACTCTGTGCTTGTTTGTAAATAGAGAATGAACCAAAGAGAACAATCAATCAAATGGAGAGAGAAGCAGGCACGACGGATTACAAAGGGGGCAAAGGGCTGCGTTAACTACCCTTCACTATCTGCAAAGAGAGAGAACTCCTAATAGAAATGAGGGGTGGGGGGCAGCATTCAAAGCAGATCAGTGTGCATAAACACGAAAATGTTTTTACTTACCACGTACTTGACATTCGACAGCTTATGATATTTGCTATTAAAAAACCATTGAAATTCACTGAAAAAACCATAGGTTATAGACCATATATAGTTAGGAATTAGCATTTACAAAACCTTGAAAATTCACTGAAAAAACCATAGGTTATACACCATATATAGTTAGGAATTAGCATTTAAAAAACCTTATTTTACTCACACAAAACCATTGAAATTCCATATATAGTTAGTTGCACTAACTATATATCGCGCACCCGCAATCCACTGCTGATCATGTCACATATTACATCATTCATGACATGGTCAGTGACATCACTGATGACATCACTGATGACATCTCAAATGACATCACTGATGAGATCACTGATGACATCATCCAGTGACTGTGTGTTTCTGTAAAGTTTAAATATGTTTTACATATTGAAGAATGAGTAGATGTATAAGTGTCTGGACGAAGGATTTAGTAGGTGCATGACTGAATGTATGAGTGAGTGATTAAATGTGTCTCACTGAGTGCATGGGTTAGTGACTAAACTGTCTTAATTTGTGCATCATTATGTCTGTTGTTCTGTAAACTGCTGCATGTGTTGATCAGTAGCTATATGATTAACTATATGGGTTATTGATTGATTGTCCAAGTATTTGTATAGGAGACTGAGTGTGTGTGTGGCTGGCTGGGAGGTGTGTGACTCTGTGCAGATCAATGTGTACTTGTATCAATGATTGTATAAGAAAGTAAGTATGTGTTAGTATATGTTTGAAAATGTAAGGTGCTCTATGTTTAACTGTATAGACAAGAAAATGGAAGTGTGATTGATTCTTTACAGGACTGACTAGGTGTGTGAGTAACTCCATGGATGAGTGGCAGAGTGTAAGTGTCTGTATAGGTGTATGAGTGCATATGATAGTGTTGTAAAGATGAGTGATTGTATGTATGAATGATTGTATGGGTGAATGAGTGAATGTGTGTGTAGACGTAGGAATCAGTGAGTACGTATGTAGTAACTAGTATTGGTGTGTCAATGGTTTCAAAAATGATACTCTGTATTTAACACTGGGTGAAACAGAGGTTATATTAAAACGTGAGGAGATGCATTGTATTGTCACATGAATGATATCATCAGTGATGTGGTCATTGATGTCAAGTGAGATGTCATCAGTGATGTCATTTGAGATGTCATCAGTGATGTCATCAGTGATGTCACTGACCATGTCATGAATGATGTAATATGTGACATGATCAGCAGTGGATTGCGGGTGCGCGATATATAGTTAGTGCAACTAACTATATATGGAATTTCAATGGTTTTGTGTGAGTAAAATAAGGTTTTTTAAATGCTAATTCCTAACTATATATGGTGTATAACCTATGGTTTTTTCAGTGAATTTTCAAGGTTTTGTAAATGCTAATTCCTAACTATATACGGTCTATAACCTATGGTTTTTTCAGTGAATATATATATATATATATATATATTATATATATAGTTATATATATATATATATATATATATATATAGTAGTATAAATATTGTTATTGTATCTTTGTAAATATTGGCTGAATAAGTAACGCGATGACTGTTGCTCCTAGTTACATTTTCGATGTATTCCGGTATATCTACTGTAATTGTATGACAGTGTTCTTCTTCTTCACTGGCTCTTGCGTGTTGTTTCAACTTGGCGCTAGCTGTTGCTGTTTATTGATGTGAGATTTTCTTTATCGTAGAGAACTGAAGTTAGTTAATGCTATTAATAGAGTCTTGTCCTTCCTTTGTCCGTCAGTGAAATAGCGGTGGATGGATAATTGTACGTAGTTTGCATATTGTAGCATTTTTTTCACGGCCTTCTCTTCTGCATGAATCGAATCCTCCTCTGGCAAAGAATGCTAACGTTACTTTGTTCTTCTTACCTCAGCCAGGGCCGGCTCTAGGCATGTGCAAGCTGTGCAACTGCACAGGGGCACCAAACTTCAGGGGCCACCGCACCAATAGATATCCTTAATTTAATAATACTCTAAGGATGGATACATATTTGCGTTGCGGCCCCTGGCATGGATTTGTTGCCTCCGGCTCTGTTCCACTGTAGCAGTGTTTTTTGCAATGATGTCTATGTTTCACAGCACTCAATGTTTTTCTCTTTGTTTATTATTTTTTACATGAACCACAGAACCCATGGGCAAGCAGAATACAGGGACCGAGTCGGCGGGTGAACCACCACTTACACAGAGCTCCTCTACTGAGGATCCTGCTGCTGTCCCCAGTAAGTCCAACAGTGCTTGTTTTTTCCTCTGTAATGTGTCTGCTTTGGCAATTGACAGCAACCAAGTATGCATCCAGAATGATGTTTGTCTAGTATTTTTGTAAACGTTAGTATACCACTACTAGTCTTGTGGGTATTCTATCTCCTATGGAGTTATATACATATTACACAACTATGTATGCACACGAAAATTGGATGTTGGTACTGATAGGCAGGTTGGACCTTACTTACACCTCAGTCACAGAACTCTGAGGAACGCACAATTCACTGAACGACAGCCTATATGGCCTGAGTCATTGGTCAATTATTCGATTCACACTCCTGAACCCCAATACCAAGATGCCAAATGCTTTTAGTACACAAACCGTTACCTAAGAAACCCCCTTTTGCTCACTCACTCGTGTGAGTCTCCAAGACAACAGACACTGAAAATAAACTTCAGAGTCAAAGTGGTCATTCAAAAGCTTTATTTTGTTCGAAGTAAGTAAGTAACATCAATGTTTTTAAGTTGTTCCGTCAAATACGTTGAAGGGCCCACCAGAAAAAATCCAGAGTTAAAAAAGGCATAATAAAGTAATCAACATTTGTACAGCTACTAGTGCACAATAGGGAAATGTGGCAACTATCGGAGACCTCTCACCAACGTATACTGGTCAGATATTCCTCTTTTTTTGTAAGCTATGGAAATGTCCGCTTCGTAGAAGGCAATCTTCTCATCTGCCGAAAAATAATGACAAAAGTGGTGCACGTTAGACAGTATGAAATACATTTATGCCAGTTTTATGCAGCCATGCTAAAAAGAAGTTGTAACCTGTAAGCAAACTCTATTCCACAATCCACATAGAAAACTTAAGTACGGGCCCTTTTCCTTTCCCACCTCTTCAGGTGTATGCATTGAACAATGATGTGTTGCCTCAGAGCGTCTTCTCGTGCTGCGCAACAAGCTGCGAGTTAACATGCGCAAAACTGGATACATTGATGTACAAAGGTTACATAGTTCACTTCCAATTTCCAAGGACTAGAGTAGCAGGACAGATGAGATGAGCTTGGGTACCATACCATAACAATGAATGCTAATATGTGTAGAGACTCTGCTGTACTATGCAATGTGGACTCCTACTGATTACGTACGTTGTACTTAACTGTTTTGAAGAACTCCATTCTTGGTGAACAAGTACAAAGGGGGCTGTGCATCCATCTAAAAAGGTGTACTTATTTTTATAGGTGCAGAACCCTTACCATCGACCAGTGCCGACGGGGACAGCGGCGCAGCTTCTGCGATCCCGGCGGGGACAGGAGGAACAGAGGCACCTACACCAGCAGCAGTGGGGGGGGGAGCCAACAGCGGCGGGCGATGGTAAGTTACATTCAATAGTGATCTGCATTACTTGGTGGGAGGGGAAAACTTTCTCACTGTACTCGGCTGGAAAATAGATGATGTTACCTTTACTTGTCATTAGCATGCTAAGCATTACCACTACAGTAATGCAAGTGGCTGATAGCAGTCGGATGCATGGGTTGTTGTTAAAGCATGTAAAGGGGAAAACACAGCTGCCAGAGTGGTTGGGAGACACACCCAATACCGGTGGTTAGTGGATAGTCTCAGCAGCAGCGGTGTTTTGGGCAAACCCAAAGGCAAGGGAAGGAGGGGACGACTGGGTGCATGGGTCGTTGCTGGTGAAACACAAACCAAATAAGGTTTGTTGCGCGGTATAAAGTATTATAGTCTTTACTAGACATGTACTACTTGCTGCCCCCTGTTAATTAATGTTAGTTTGAGAGTGTTCCCGCCTTCCCGGAATCAGAGTATATAATACAAAAGGAGATATGAAAAAGACAGGTGTTCGTTCTAATGTGTGTGACCGTTGAAGTACACCCATGCTAATAGGGCAGGCATAATGCCGTGCCAAAAAGTCCAAAAAATTAATAGAGGCTGTAGAATGTTCAAGATAGATGCAACACAATTTGTTGTACTCAGCTTGCTTGCTAGTGCTACTGTGCCGCCCACTATGTGTTGAATCAATGTTGTGTTCTTGATTTGCGGGGAGTTTGGATTACAACAATTCTGTTTCTTTCTTTATAGTTACTCCTTCCCAAAAACCAACAAGGAAGGAGTTGGCAGTCCGGGCCCGGCAGCGGAAACTGCAGGCAATTGTAGAGGCCTACCGCCGGCTGGTGGATCAGGCCGAGGAGGAGGAGGAGGAGGCGGCGGCAGCAGCTGCTGCCTCTTCCAATGCCCCGGGCCCCAAGCCTGCAGAACTACGTCGCCGTAGTCAGGCAGCCGCCCGCCGCCGCGTTGTTACATCTTCGGCGGCCCCCCCACAACAACAACATGCATGCAAGTGTAGGTGCCGTGATTTCCAAGCGAAGATTCTCCGCCGGGTAGCTGAGTTGGAGGAGGAGCGGAAGAAGCTGGAGGACGGTATAGAGGAGCGTGTGAAGATAATGGTGGACAAACAACTGAAAGCCCGCCGGCTTTGAAATGGACCCTGTTTTTTGCCCCTTTTTAAATCCTTTTGTTGGTGGGTGGGATGTGGGAGTTGGGGTGTACATTTAAGGTTGAAATTTGGTTGGGGTTAGGGGAGGGTAGGGACAGCTCTGGGTCAGGGGGTTACATTTGTTATATATTGTATTTTTCTATTATCATTATGAAAAAATAAAAATCCGACAAAGATATTTTCACAAGAAAACATTTGAAGTTCATTTGTGTTTGTTGGGGGGGTGGAGGGGGGACTGTTTCACCAAATAATGTACGTTGTGCAACATGAACATGAACTACGAACGATAAATGAAGTACTGACTGCACCTGTAGTAGTAGGGTCACAAGTGCATAAATAATTTATATTATTAAATAACATGGGAAATTGCCCATCACGTGAGTTACTCTGAAGTTACTAGTATACTTTAATTCCATGCACATGTGCTCAGAGTCCGCTAAACAATCCTATGCAATGCATTGCATCATTCCTTTAACATACCTGTCTTAGCTGTCAGGGAAGAGTAGCTCGTCCTCAAACTCTGTGCGTTCAGACAGAAGTAGGTCATGTAACCCAGTAGTGAGGATGTCTTCGCACTCGCTTTCTTCATCCGGCGGTGATTCACGTACTTGATAGTCTGGTGGTATGAAGCGTTGATTCATTTTTATCATTGTCAGCCGCTCCACGCTTTTGGGGGAGAGACTAGTCCTTTTCGATGTGACAATGGCACCAGCAGCACTGAAAACCCGCTCAGAAGAGACACTGGCTACAGGACAAGCCAGATACTTTATCGCCAGCCTGCTCAGCACTGGCCACTGTCTCCTTCTTTCATACCAATAGACCAATGGGCTTTGCTCCATGAACACCTCTGTTGTGTCATCCAGATAGGCCTGAACCATCCGCTCAATGTTCATTGGTGCTCGGCTTTGCTGGTCCTCGTTTCCCTTTGCAACAGCAACGGACTTACCCATCCCTTTCTGTAGAAAAAAAGCAGTTATGCTTTTGGTTGGGTCTGCTGAATCAGATCGTGTAGGTGCTGCTTTTGGTACTGTTGGTGCCTGCTGGAAAGCAGACGCACTGCTCTCATGCTGTGAAGAACTTGCGTCAGGAGTACTTGGACTGGCCTGGGCTGGCAGTGGCAGGCCTTTAAGTAACAGCCGTTCAGTTTCTAACTCATTAGCTTCCGCAGCTATGGAAGTTTTGTACTTGTCAACATCCTCATCTGAAAATGGAATTACTGCGTTACTGCTGACAAATAATTTGTACTGTGGATCCAAGATTGTTGCAGTTATGTAATGTTCACCTGACACAATATTGTTGAGCCTTACATTTGCACACAAGCGGTTGCCTAAGCCCTTGGCTAAGGTATATGCATCAACTTTTTGTTCGTCACCTTCGTATGTTTGACAGACCTCCTTCACCTGTTGCTCAAGCATGTACAACAATGGGATGGCTTGGCCCATAGTACAGTCCTCCCTGCTAACTGCACGTGTGAAGACCTCAAAGGGTTGTAGCATCTCTGTGATGCATTTAATGAGGTCCCACTGCCACATCTCAATGATCAGGGCTTTAAGATTAACAGTAGGATCCCCTAATCTTCTTGACATGACATAAGCATTCAGTGGGATGTACTGCTCAAAGAGACGCTCAAGCATGAAATAAGTTGAGTTCCAACGTGTTGGGACCTCCTGGATCAGTGCTTTGACTGGCAACCTATGCTCATGCTGAATGACCTGTAGCAGCTTCCGTCCTTTAAAAGAATGGTTAAAGTGCGTGCATATTCTTCTGCAGATGGCCATTATGTTGCTGACTTTGGCTTCATTTTTCAGAAAGTCTTGCACGACTAAGTTTATGCAGTGTGCCAAACAAGGTACCCTGAAATAATGTCCTTCTCTCATTGCCTTCACTACATTACTGCCATTGTCGGTGGCAACAAAACCAATCTTAAGGCCTCTTGGTTTCAGCCATTCAAAGACCTTGTCGTTAAAGTCAGACAAAATGTTTTCAGCAGTATGACTTTTGTCCATACCAAACATGGCTATAGTTGCATGTCTGCGCGTATCATTAAAAATTCCAGCAACGTCACGGAGGCCTGAAGTTAACTTGTCTTTAACACCAGCAAAAGAGATCCAGTGTGCGGTGATGCACATGAAATCTGTAGCATCGCAACTGCTCCACATGTCTGTTGTCAGGTGGATACAATGGACAACACTCTGTTGTAAGGCTTTCCCAATCAATTCCAGCACGTCGTGGTGTAGTGCTGGAACAGCCACTCGGGCAAAATAGTAGCGACTGGGAACGTTCCATTTTGGGCAGAGGGTTGCCACTAATTCCAGAAATCCAACAGCCTCAACAAATGAAAATGGGAGAAGGTCCAGTGCTAACATTTTCGCAAGTTTGGCATTGTACAAACGTGCTACTGGGTGGTTCCACTCGTACTTTCCCTCCTGCCTTAACATGCTAGGAATGGTAAGCTGCTTTGCATGTCTTTGAGTTGTGCTAGACGGACCACCTTGCATCGCAGACTTTGCACTCCTTGGTGTTTCCAGCTGACTCTGGTGCCACTGAGAAGTTGCAGATGCGGAGGATGTGGACTTTACCACTCCAGTGCTGGCGACAGGGGTCCATTGTGTACCACTCCTAGATAGAAGGTCATCGTCTCCCTCTTCTTCTACCTCCTGGTCAACCATGAGTGGACCTTGTACCACTGTATCCCCACCAACACGAGTGCTAACATTTTTTAAGCTTGCAAGGTGGTTCTCCCACCTGATCAAGTGTGTTTTTTTCAAATGGGTCGTTTGGCCTCCAGTCCCATAGTTTGTACCAAGCTTACCACGACTAACATTGACATGACAAATGGTGCATACAGCAATGTTCTCCTGAACTGGGTGAACCGTAAAGAAGTCCCACACTGGGGAGGTAAACTTTTGTCTCCTGCCATAGGAAGAGGAGGACCCACTGCCAATGCCGGATGGACTGGAGGATTGTGGAATTTCACTATGGGACAGCTCAGTCCTAGTACTGCCACTAACTCCTTCTGTTGAAGTGGCGCTTCTGCTGGATGTCGGATGCTGCCGGGCCTTCGCTGTTGAAAAAATTGGAGCTGGTGTTACTTTGGGTGTTGAGTGTGTAGGAGTTATGCGTGGTACCTGCTCATCAGTCATTGCAGCATTTCTGGATAGGGTGAAAATGTTGGTCTCTACATCCTCTGCACCAGGAATAACGCTTGTGATGATGACAGTGTCAGACCCATCTTTATCACCAGCAGTATCCTGCTCACCTACATCGACCTCCATAAGTTCAAGCCTGCCTGGAAACTTCCTTTTTCCTAGCATGGTCTTCTTGGGATGTCTCTCCTTTGAATGCGCAGATAGTTGTGGCTGCCAATCCGTATCAAGGTCATCGGAAGGGATGCTTTGCGAAGAACTCGATGCACTAACCCTCCTTTCCCTTGGTGAATTCAAAGGAAATAGATCACCTACAGAAGTGGCTTCCTCTTCTTCTTGCTCGGAAGGAGGCTCTACTTCCTGAACTGCCCCGACTTCGGGAGGAACAACTACTACTATTTGGTGCGGAGATGGTGGTTGTTGTTCTTGAGGAAGTACTATTGCGGGCTGGGGTTTTTCAACAACAACTGTTGCGGGCGGTGGTTGTGGTTGTTCAACAACTGTTGCGGGAAGTGGTTGTGGGTGAACAACTCCTATTGCGGGCGGTGGTTGTGGTTGTTGAACATCTACTGCTGGCGGTGGTTGTTGAGCACTTCCATCTTGCGTGGATTGTGTACTACTTTGAGACAGCGATAAGTTTAGTTCTGGCTCAGTATCACTGCTCGCAAGCAGAAGGCTGGCTACCTCTTCGACCCTCATCATGTGCTTGGCCCTGGGATGCTGGCTTGCCCCCACTAATGCAGATGTGCTGGTCCCAGCTTGCACCCCAGACACCGCTGCTGCAGGCGTACCTTTTGGGGTGCCAAAAAAGGTTTTGGGGTCCATACCAGACTTAAGTGACACTTCCTTCTGCTGTTCCTTCTTCTCAGCAACTTTCTTTGTGGTGGAGGACCTGGTAGCTTTCTTAGGGCCCATCTTCTTCTGATGTCAGTCAGCTCACAGCAGCACAAATTGCAGAGATGTCTGGTCAGATGAGTCACACACCACACGTGGCGTACAACTGAAGGACGTCCGTCTGGCAGTAGAACGAGCGATGGATGAAAAAACAACCAGCACCTCCTCAGTCTTTTTTTGTGCACCTACAAGTAAAGAAGGCAGAACAACATCAGTCAAACAAGCAGTAAGGCAACATGAACAATTGAAAGACACACAGGCCAATGTATAAAAGACAAAACAGAAGACTAATAATACCAGTCCAGCAGCACCACAGCTCAAAGGCCACATGAAGTCCAGAAAGAACCAATAAAGTCAAGCAGGCCTATATATACCAATATGGACAGAAAAAGGAGGATGCCTGCTGCACATGACAGGTTAATGTGCAAGGAATAAATAGCCCATGGCTAAGACAGAGGTTGTAAACCTAACACCGCAAAAACACACACAAACAAACCCCTGCCCAGACAACACATTGTTGAATGCAATGCCATACACACACATGCCCTAATGATGTTAATTGCATACACCGAACTAAAACAGCTACATAAAGGCAGCACCCCCGCAAACTACTACCTCTGGGACTCTGGCCTACTGTGAGATCAGACAGAAAGCTGGGAGTCCAATGATAAATGCACAAAGGAAGTACCTACAAAATGGCCGCCACCACATGGCCTAGCCACCACCAGCAACATGAAAAGTAAGAGAAAAAAGAAGACAGACAATAAATGCCTATGGGAAAGGGACAATGCTTTGTTTTGTTTCACAAAGTAGCCGCACCGCTGCCCACGTGGTCAGCCCACCCACAAACAAGAAGACAGACACAGTAATTGTTCCAGGCTCCAAAAACTACAACCAAATGACAACTTCTGTTTTTTTGGGTGCACAAGAAACACCTGCAACATTTTCGAGAAACTTTTATGCAACTCGGGACATATTGTCCGCGAGAATGCAAAATCGGCGTGTTCGGCAGCGCGAATAGAAGAAAACTTCGTTTTCGCGTTCCCGAGCAAGTACATTGAGCGCGCGAACAAGACAAAAAATGTAATGTCGCGTCAAGAGTTGATTAACTTTAATGCACCTATGGCTATGAGTAGTAGTAACTCTGCCCTACTGCCACAATACAATAGTCAAAAACCTTGGATGCCTATGGCAAAAGCACAAAGGAAGGACACACAAAATGGCCGCCACCATAGGGCCTGGCCACCAACAACAACATGGCAAAATCACAAAGGGTGTATACACAAAATGGCCTCCACCACATGGCCTGGCCACCAACAACAACATGGCAAAATAAATCACAAAGGAAGCATACACAAAATGACCGCCACCATAGGGCCTGGCCACCAACAACAACATGGACAACTTTAATGTATACACAAAATGGCCTCCACCACATGGCCTGGCCACCAACAACAACATGGCAAAATCACAAAGGAAGCATACACAAAATGGCCGCCACCACATGGCCTGGCCACCAACATCAACATGACAAGAAAGAGAAGACAGACAATAATGCCTATGGCAAAGGGACAATGCTTTGCTTCACAAAATGGACACAACAGACACCACACCACCGCCCAAATTGGTCACCCCACCCAAAAAAAAAGAAATCGTTACATAGAGGACAGAAAATGGAAGTGGTCCATGCTCCAAAAAGAGAAAACTACAACCAAATGACAACATAACATAAATGAGGACTTTTTGGGTGCACAAGAAACACCTGAAACATTTTCGAGAAACTTTTATGCAACTCGGGACATATTGTCCGCGAGAATGCAAAATCGGCATGTTCGGCAGCGCGAATGGAATAAAAAGTCGTTTTCGCGTTCCCGAGCAAGTACATTGAGTGCCCGAACAAGACAAAAAATGTAAGTTCACGTTCTCACACTGTGCGAAGTTACCAAAACTACCCAAGCTGTATTCCTAGGGTTACCTAATGGCAGAAATTGACAGAGTATTTAAACACACCCAAAACCAGAAATACCCCACACATAAAAATAAGATTTTCTATATCAATCCAAGCCATCCATGATTTTCACATTAAGGGTACACCACAAAAACAGTTGATTAACTTTCATGACCCTATGAGTAGTACCTATGGCCTACTGCCAGAGTAGGCCACAAGGTTGGAGGCCTATGGCAAGAGCAAAGTGGCTGGAAACATAAAATGGCCGCCAACACATGGCCAGGCCAACCACAGAAAGTTAATACAATGAACTCAAGCATGCCTACACACTAACTACATGGGGTACTACTACTAGGGTCAGATATTGGCTTAAAAATTTAGAAACATTTTAAATTCCACAAACAGAAATTCCACAACAGACATTGCTATTGCATAATGAACATAATCCAATGCCATCCATGATGTTTGTTTACAAACTGGAATAAACATTAAAACACAGACTACAGAAACATGATTGGACCCATGGGTACCTCTTTATGTAGCCTGGATGCAAGTTAAAAAAAAAATACAATTTGGGACCTCATGAAAGTACAGGCCTCCATCAATAATTTAATTCCTGGATAGAATACTGTAGTTACAAAAAAATCAAATCAAACAAGCACAAGTCTACATCATACTCACTCATACATTACACAAACTTAATTGAAAAAGAGAATTCCAATTCAAAAAGTCCTCATTAAATCCAAGATAAATCAGTAATGCAGCCAACACAGACAGAAAGTGATCCTTCCAGCTCAAAATCCAAAGGAAAGTGAGCACCACATGGACAAAGCACTGGGAGGAGCCTGGTGGACAGGAACAGGAAGTTGTAAACTCAAGAGCCCTTCCTCCTTACTCTTCAAAACAAGAGTAGAAACAAAAAGAGGGCTCCTTCCCCCCTAAAAATAAAGCCAAAGGTACAACTTTAAGGTTTTTTGCTTTTTTTTCCTAACCAAAATGGTAATTTATTATGGTTTTAACATGCTCGCGAGTTATTCTGTGCAAGAATGCAGTTTCTGCGTGTTCGGCAACTCGATCTTACCAACAAGCATCCTTATGACGCTATCGCGCATCCAAATGACGTTATCGCGTTCGCACAGTCGCACGGGACTGTGCGAGAGTGTTTCCAAACATGGTGGCACACGCGACCAGGAAAAAACGAACTCAGAACGAAGGTAAGCCATTGCCCCGCACGCGATAATGTTATTCAGCGCGCGAGAACTACGCTACGCATCGGATCGCGGAGTAATCGACAGCTACGCGTTCTCCGCGGAACGCGGAGCTGCCGAAACTCCGCAAGCTCCGCGAACGGAGCGTAGTTCTTCGCCCAGGGTTACTCTTGTTGGCTAAATATAAGTTGCATTTGGGTTTCCCTGTGGTTGGCTTTGTGGGTAAACATTCATGGGGTTTTGCAGTGATTGGGTCTGATCTCTGTTCATGGTGTGCTTTTGATCCGGCATCTGTCTGCCAGGTGACCCATCCTGTGGCAATAGTAGTATTCCCTAGAGTCTGGTTATCAGCCAAGTAGGCTTCTAAGATCTAGTACAAAACATCTCCTCAACCCGTGACGAATCTGCATTGCAAGAAACGGTGGTCGATCTTTTTCTTTTCACTGTTCTAATTGTGAATATGACCTAAATAATCTTGCAGTAATATATATTGATAAGTTATGGTCCCTGAGGTATCCCAAGAACTAGCCACAAGCAAAAAAAATATCAAATTCAATATGACATTTTTATTGGAGATTTTACATAATTTTACATATGTTTACTTTATATGCACCTATTCACTTTATCTTTGAGTGCCATCTGGGTTTTCAAACAGAATTGGTCAATTAGTGTGAAAAGTGAAGTAATTGTGCAGTTTGCACATATATACCTACACATAGTTAATGCTTAGTGACTGACACATGTGGGTTTGATATTCGCCAGTAGGTAGTTATAGTTAGAACCTAGTTTCCATAGGAAAAGCGTTTTTTTGATTTACCAATAACTTTGGCGCCGTTTGACGAATCTTCACAATATTTTCAAAACTAATTTTTCCCTCAGGTCAGCTCATGTCTAGAACATTTCGGCGTGATTAGTCAAGGGGAGGACGAGAAAAACTTTAGACAAGGCTACAGCCTGAACTGCTGAACCGAATTACACCAAATTTGGCAGAGAGATAGCTATTAGTCCAGGAAGCATGCCTTTTTAAATGGTGTAAATCCGTTCAGTAGTTTGTGAGATATTTAAAGATTTACAGATATGGATATTGGAGAATTGTGAGATCTGATTGGCTGAACCCTCCCAAGCACAAGCTTGCCACTTGATTGAGTGTTACAAAAAACAGTGGTCCCTATTCGTGGACACAATGGTATACTGAGCTTATAATCACACACCTGATAAGTGTTGTGTCTTTTGTCCAGCCGGACAAGGAATTTATTTAACAATTTTCTTAATAAAAACTGAATGAACACATTAATAACAAGTGGGCACAGCCGTGACCCACAACATTCAGACAAAACAACGAACAGAATGGTAAAAGGAGCAAAGCAAAAATATGTCTGTGTACTTGTAGTCAGTGTTACAGACAGACCATTGCATTTCACAATATTTTAAATGTCATATTGCATACATTTTTTTTTTTGGTTGAACGACGTTTTGATGCCTAAGTTAAATGAGGGGCATCATCATCAGGACAAAAATATAGTCATTGTTGTCTTTAAATATTACACTGCCTTTTTACGCAATTGCGTATCGCATCAGGCAATTCAACGGATCAGCAGATACCATGAACAATGGAGGAATCGGTACTGCAGTTTCCAGCGTGGAAAGTCGTCTGGATTGGGAGCATAATAGCTCGATATGCAGAAGGTGGCAGCGCTGTGGCGGATGGTGGGGTTCTGGTGATTGGCTGCCAACACTTCAAACTAGGAAGTGTTGGCAGCCATCTTGTGCCTCAAAACGAGTAAAAATGAAAAAGGTGAAAGAAACATAAAAAAACACAGCTCCCAACTGCTCCCTCTCCACCTCGAACTCTGTCAAATCCCTAGGCATCAGTATTGATCTAAACCTGAATCTCATCCCACACATTAAAAATGCTAGCAAAAGTGCCCTTTTCACCCATCATCACCTCAAAAAACTAAAACCTTTTATTCCTGATGATGACTTTAGAATCGTTGTCAAATCACTTGTCCTGTCTTAAATTGATTATGGTAACACAACACTCGCTGGCACCCCTAAAATTCACCTGGCACCGATTAAATGTGTTCTCAACCTCACCACCAGACTTATCTCCGATTGTAAAAAATTCGACCACATCTCTCCTGTCCTTAAAAACCTCAACTGGCTCCCAATCGAAGGAAGATCCACATACAAGATTGCATGTATCACTTACAAAGCCCTCCACCTAAACACCCCCTCTTATCTGGCTGACAAACTACAAAAAGCTGGGTGCTCTAGCAGAAAGCAGATTGCTTTTGCACAAGGGGAACTGCATGTCAGCTCCCCTTGTGCAAAAGCAATGCGGTCTCCTGCAGGAAGTGGGGAGCTGGCTGGGACCATGGGGGCATTGGGTCTCCCCCCATGGTACCCAATGGTGAGGCCCCGGAGGAGGGGTTCCCTGGGGCCAAAATGGCCCAGGAGTGGGCCACTTTGCCCCCCTCCCATTTAAATGTTTAAATGTTTAAAAAAACAGCAGGCCGGGGAGGTCCCCGGGGCCAATAGTGGCCTAGGGAAGAGGGGTCATATGGCCCCCCTTCTGAATAATTACATTTTTACAAGGAGGCCATCCCCTGGGGTTCCCGGGTAGGGAATTGGCATAAGTAGGGGGGCCCCTTACTGTTAAAAAAAGGGGTCAGGCCCTGGGGATAGAGCACCTCTTCTAAAAAAAAGCTGGTGTCTCACCAGAGGCCCCACCCCTCCCTGCACCACTCTGCAAACATGCCCCTTGGTGCTTTGTAAGGTGGGGAATCAATTCCCCTTGAATACATAGGGTCAATGTGGGCCAAGTGGCGCACCAGGTACCTCCAGTAAGTGCCACACAGCTGGATTGCAGAGAGGTGGTCTAAGGCCATACCCCATTCTACACCATTCTGCAAATGCACCTCTTGGTGCACTGCTGGTGGGGCACTGAGGTCCTGTTGTGTCCTGAGGACCTCAGGACACAAATGGACTTAATCATCTGAGCAGCAGTGCGCCAGGAGCCGTGTTTGCAGAGTGGTGTAAAGAAGGGCATGGCCTCGGACCACCTCTCTGCAATGCACCTCTATGGCGCTTCCTGGAGGTACCTGGTGGGCTAGTTGGCCCCCAGGGACCTTTAGGATTCAAGGAGACTTAATGCCCCAAACCAGAATGCGCCAGAAGGTGCATCTGCAGAGTGGTAGAGAAAGGGTGTGTGGCCTGGTATGACAGTTTAAAAATCCTGCTGTATGTCAGTTACTGGAGGTAATAGGAGGGGTAGTTGGCCCCTAAGGTTGATGTTGGGGGCTAACTACCCCTCCTGTTACCTCCAGTAAATCCCACACAGGGGGCTTAATAAGAGGTGTTTGAAGGCCACGCTCACCTTTCTCCACCACTCTGCAAACGCAACTGCTATGTTATAGTTAGAAATTAGCATTTAAAAAACCCTAGAAAATCTCTGAAAAAAACATAGGTTTCGGGAACGTTATGGACCAAGGGTAAAGACCAGTATGGTAGACTTTGGCTAGAGGAGGGATTTTTCAAACCAGAGGACATGGCTAAAGCGGAAGGTTATACCCAACATTTATTTATTTATTTATAAACTTTGATATAGCGCGAACATGACCACCGGGGGGTATCAGAGCGCTTTACAATATATTTGGCAAGAGGGTACATGTAAACAACCAAGAGTAACCAAAGAGAGGGAATCATATACATAAAATATCACAGCAGGAGAAAATAAACGAAGTGATATTTACACAGTCAAAGGTGTCTACAATTTCGTTTTTATACATTAATGTATGTTATTTATATTGACATCGACTTGCACAATATTAACAAATCTATTGATGATATATTTGTTTGATGAGACATGTACGCATTGTGTACTCTTTGATACTTTCTTAATTCATAAACAAAATGGAATTTGGCAATTCTGCAATGCTAATAAATGATTTAAGATGTTTTGAAAGCAGCATTAGATAAAATGTGGCTATTTATGCATTTCAAACTAACATACAGTAAAAACACAAATGTGTATTCTTATTATGTAGTATACGTACAGCACTCTGCAAAGATATTCATGCCAGAAACAACACAAATGGTAGGGCTATGCTTTCCTCAACCAACATAAGCAGTATCCCGTCATTCCAAACAAAGCAAAACAATCAGGTCATTCTCTAATATCAGTGTAAAATTCAAGGTGTCATTGTAAACATGCCTTAGAGGGAAGGAGAGTTAAGTTTTTGGCAGTTAGCAACTGTTGAGCAGAATTTTCCGGCAGAGGCGTTGTGTTTGGGTATAACAACAAGGATACAAATGTATATAATAAAATTAATTAACTTATACAATGCATCGTTCAATTTGGTTACGACCTAAATAAACTTCTCAATAGGAAAAATCAACTAAATTATTAAGCAAGGCTAGTAACTGAATACATACATTAATACAGGCATCATCAGTGAAAATCCTAGGAAGGCATATATTGTTCTATGTTAATAAGACTCTAATTCAAGTGAAAAGAGCTGACAATTCAGAGTAGATGTGAAGTCATATTGGGTGTTTTACTCCTTTGAGCTAGGTCATGAAAGAGCTGCATCCAGGATTTCAACCAGGCCTGCGGTAATATTAGCTGTGAAGGCAGTGTACTGGAGGGGTAATTATGATTACCAATACACACCTCTAAAACATAGTATGTTATGTTATGTTATGTTAGTGATATTTGTAGAGCGCACTGTTGCCCAAGGGCGTCCTGGCTATAAGTGATGGTCCCCCAGGGTGAAGAAGGAAATGCCTAGGGCTTATGCATTGAACAGCCAGGTTTTTAGGGGTTTTCTGAAGACGAGCAGCTCCGTTGTGCCTCTAAGGGAGAGTGGAAGGTCATTCCAGGCCTTGCCCGCGCCCAGAAAGAAGCTTCTGCCACCCCAATTGGCTTTCTTTGCCAATGGAATGCGGATCAGTTTAGCCTCTGAGGAGTGCAAAGACATGGACGGGACATACTATTTGATATTTTGGATCAGGTGCTGTGGACCCGTGGAATGTAGTGCTTTGTGAGTTATACACAGAGCCTTAAACAAGACTCGTTTCTTAACTGGCAGACAGTGCAGTTTTTTTTATTTCTGCCGAGATGGATTTATGTTTTGGAATGCCAGACAGTAATCTGGCTGCTGCATTTAGTAGGAGTTGCAGTTTCCTTAGGAGACCTTCCTGGGCGTTGACGTATAGGCCATTGCAATAGTCCAGCCTGGACATTGCTAAAGCATTAACAACCATTGACTTGCTACAGGGAGAAAGTCCAGTATTTTTTGCATGACTTTAGGATGTAAGAGGTTGTAGAGACAACTGAGTTGACTTGGTCTTTGTGGGTTAGTTTGTTGTCAATAATGAACCCTAAGTTCCTCACTTTCCTAACTGGTGTTGGGAGAGGGCCAAGAGGTGTCCAAAATTGAGGATTATTTCCGAAAAGGATCACCTCCGTTTTGGCCTAGTTAAGTTTTAGGCAATTTTGGGCCATCCAGCCACCTACAGCTGTCATACAGTCATGAAAGCGCCTTCATGGCTCCCGAGTATCCATCGGAAGCATGGAGACCACTATTTGAGTATCGTCAGCATATGAGGTCAGCTTGAGTCCAAAAGAGCCAATAAGGAGAGAGAGGTGGGAAACATGGACGTTAAAAAGAGTGGGGCTCATCGATGACCCCTGCGGAACTTCACAGGGAAGCGAGAATGGCTTAGCAGTAAAGTTGCCGAGCGGCACTGTCTGCTCTCTCTCTGTTAAGAAAGATTTGATCAGCTTCCAAGCCACGCTTGTAACACCAATCTGCTGGAGCCGGTCCCTCAATAGGTTATGATGGACCGTATCAAATGCCGCAGAGAGGTCCAACATGATCAGGGCTCCATTGCCTCCCTAATCGAGAGTGGCTCTTATTACCTCCGTAGATTTAATGAGAGCCGATTCAGTACTGTGACTCCCTCTAAAGCCGTACTGCATGTGGTCCAGTTTCTGACCCTCCTCCTGAAATTGACTAAGTTGGGTATTAATACATTTTTCAATAATTTTAGTGGGAAGTGGTAGTCTAGAAATTGGCCTAAAATTATTGACATCCGTGGGGTCAAGTTTTGGTTTCTTGAGCAGAGGCAAAATTGATGCAGTTTTCCATGCTTTAGGAAAGTAGCCCTCTGAGAGAATTCTATTAATGATCTTTGTCAGGGTAGATATAACTGGTTCTGCTACCAATTTCAATACAGTAGGGGGACAGGGGTCAGTTTGAGATCCTGATTTGATTTTAGTCAAAATGGAATGCACGTCCACCTCAGTAATAGGTGTGAACTGGCAAAACAGAGATATGATATCCAACTCTTCCTCCTTTATTTGAGGGATGTGATTAGTGTCTACTGTAAAGGTGCTGTAGATATCATCCACTTTCTTGAGAAAGAAGTTGGCTATCTTATCGCACATTTCTTGACTGGCAACCACAGTATTTGATGGTGGATGAGCTAGGGCTGTGACTGTTTTAAATAATTATTTAGTGGAGTTTTTTGCCAACTGTATTTTCATTACAAAGAAATCTTGTTTTGTTTTATGCAGTCATTTCTTATAATTTGATAGACAGGATTTTTTTCTTGATGTTTACAGAGGAGTTTACTTTTTCTCAGGTCCTGGGAGTACCACGGGGCACTTGGTCGTTTCCTGTTACTGCAAACAATTTTCTTAGGAGCTAGCTTGTTCGTTGCTCCTTCTCGCCAGGAAGTATATGCCATAGTGGCCTTATCTAGATCCTCTGGAATCAGAGGAACAGTAGAGACCAATTGTTTCTGTAGTTCAGTGGCATTTATTCTACTCCAAGCTCTGATAGTTGATTGTTTCAACTCTGACCTCCGGAAACACTGGTCTGGTGAGGTTACCTCAAAGGACACTAACCTGCGGTCTGACCATATCACCAGAAGCGTGTATGTAAACCTCAGATGGCAATTGTTGGAGAAAATGCCATTGAGTGTATATGTCATTGAGTAGATATATCAAGTAAGATGCAATATCAAAAACATATTCATATGACCTTCAAGTGGCAACAAAAACACCCAGAGTTTATTTGTTACAACATCTCTTCTTCAGTTGCACATATAAGAAATAATTATTTGTCATGCCATGTTTTTTAAAATTAGTTCAAATGTGTATGTTATACACAAGTCAAAACCTTTCATCATACTCATGATTTCCAAGTTTCTCCCATACACTACACACACAGCTATGCCTGTCTTTAGCATTCCCCCGCCTAACTCCAGATTTCATTTTCCATCTGATATCATCTTGGACATGGTTTGTGATTTAGAGCAGCATCTTGAATCCTATGTCAAGATCCTAGCAGCTATGCAGTTCCTTGTATTGGGTCATTCCAGAGGGTGTTTTTTGACAGTGTGGGCATCTCCCAGGCATGCCAGTCAAATCAAATCAAATATTTCTTTATTCGGCACTTAAAAAGATACCATAAAAGTACATAAAAACAGGTAAAAATACATTAAAAAAATATTTAAAAGAATAGTTCATCCAGTACATTTCATTTCAGTTAGTCCAACATCTCAAATTATAGGGCATCGTATTTAGCTAATCTCTCTTGAGTTCCTTAGCCTCACTGCCATCTTAATAAAACTTGTAATACAGCAAAGGGTATATGCATCATTAGCCATCTGCAAGAACATCAATGCTACCTTAGCATGTTTTAACCTGGCCCGTTTCAGTAGACCCACCAGGAACTTTCGCCTAGGTAATGAATAAAAAGGACACAATAAAACAAAATGAAGGGTATCCTGCGGAGACCTATTGTCGCAGCCGCAGGTACCCTTCTGCTCGACCGTTAATGTAAAAGCAGGGGGATCCGCCAGCAAGTGATGCAACAGGTTTAATCTAAATCGGGTCATGTAAAATCTGTCCTGTGCATTATGAATCAGTGAGAGATAGGGTTCCCTTCCACTCTCTATTTTCAATAATCTATAAGCCCCCACTGTAGATTTACACTCTTCAGTAGCCGCCCTCCTGGCAATTGTCCATTCCCCAAACATTTTCTTAACCATTGTTTTGTTCTGGGCAGTAAGGACTTCAGGTTCTGTAAAGAGATTCTTACAGCCAATAGCCTCCAGGGTACACTTTACATAATTTAGCCAGGAGATAGAACTCCATTTGTCTCGTTTCAAACAGTCTGTGATAATTTGTCTGCTGAGGTCTGCCTCGGGGTTGTACCAGATTTTCACCCAGGCCAAAAGAGGTCTGATCTTAATCTGGTCTTCAATGTAGGGTTCTCCCAGTTCCTCGTGTAGAATGTAGGCAGATGTACTAGATGGAACTTTTAGTATCCTTCTGAAGAATTTGTTTTCCTCTGCCTTAACCGGGTGTATGTTCACAAAGCCCCAAATTTCTGCCCCATAGGCTGCCTTGGCACAGCATATCGACCTGTACAAATTCATCACTTGTTCGGGAGACCATATCCCCAGCCTTCTCCCATACCCCATTATGGCACCAGATGAAGTCACCAATTTGGCGCAGTGTTTGTCCACTAAAGATCTACATTTTAGAAGCCCATCAAATAGTATACCTAGATAGGGAAAGGACTGCACTAGATTAATTCTGTGGGTTCCTATCTTATAAGCAAATTTCTTATCTGGCCTGGCTCCCGCGAGCATAACATATGATTTGTCCAGATTTGCCGTCATATCAAGGGAGGCCATGAAACTCACAAATCCATCAATAAGCCTCTGTAACCCCCGTGGTGTCCGGGCTAATAACACCGCGTCATCCGCATAAAGCAGGACGGGGACTGGGCGGGTGCCTATTTGGGGGGAGTCCACTCCAAGTTTACATAAGTCCCTGTCTAAATTATTAATATAGAGTGAAAACAAAAAAGGAGCTAAGATGCAGCCCTGCCACACTCCACTAGTGCATGGAAATGGTGAGGTCTTGCTTCCGTCTTGGTTAAAACGGACGGACGCTGTTGTGTTCCAGTACAAAGCCTTTAAGACATTGACTAAGTTCTGGTCCACCCCTAAACCTTTCATCAGGGCCCATAGCTTCTCTCTGTTCACATGATCGAATGCCGCAGAGAGGTCCATGAATCCCAGATAGACAGCTTCCTTGCTAGCTAAGGTGTACTTTGCGACCAACAAGTAAAGATTCAGGCATTGGTCCGTGGTCGACCTCCCCTCCCTAAACCCATATTGCGTGTCCGTTATTACCCGGTGGGTATCTGCCCATTCGGTCAGGCGATTTAAAACCACCCTACCCAGGACCTTCGCCGTGACATCAATCAGAGATATCGTCTCAGTTTCCTTTTTTAAAAATTGGAACTATGGTAGCCGAGGACCAAGAGCGCGGCAGAGCCGCCTCCACTGCCGCGTTCAAGACCCTAGTGAGAATCGGCACCCACAGCTCAATTTTACTGAGGTATAGGTCAGGAGGAATTCCATCCGGGCTGGGCGCCTTATTCTTAGTTAGCCCCAAGATTGCTCCTTCTACTTCAGCCAGGGTAATGTCTAGACATGCAGTCAGTTCTAACCTCTGCCCTTTATCATTGTTTATTTCGCCCGTATGATTATATAAATTACTGAAATGGGAGTGCCACTGCTCAGGCAGAATAGTGTTTAAAATTTGTGGGGCATTTGAGTCCTGGAAACATGGTTTGTTTATAATTTTCCAGAACTCAGTCATATCTCTTCTTTCCGCCGCCTCTCTTAGAACCGCCAAGCTTGTAATTGGAGACTGGTTTTACGGGTTTTTTGTGCTTTCTTGTAGTTCAACCTACATTGAGCTATGTAAATACTGTCTCTAGGTGTTATTTTTATGCTAGATCTGAGCTCTTGGTGTGCCTTTGAGCATTCTTTATCGAACCATCTGGGTTCAGGGGTCAATGGTGTCCTCGTCCTAGTGGTCCTTAATAGTCCATCAATGAGGTGTGCCATCTTTTAAAATGCAATTACTACAGCGACTCCCTCAATGTTGGGGTCGAGGAATGTATTTAATGGATCTGCCCCTGTAGTTATTAGGTTTTTGTAAAACTTATCACCATCTACTTTAGACCATCTAAGTCTTCTCCCTTGGTCCGATATCTTTTCTATCGCTCCTACCCCACATGATATGTTTTTAATAGTCGTGCCTTTTAATTCTAGCACCAGGGGGTTGTGGTCGCTAAATATGCTATTTTCTATGTCCACCCAACTAACCCAACTTTTAAGTATAGGTGAAACCATAATGTAGTCAATGTGTGACCTACATCCTCTACCCTTAAAGGTAGGGTTGAGCTCCTCTCCACTGCCCATCTCTATCAGGTCCATTGTGTAGACCAAGTTATGGCCTTTTAGCACCTTATCTAAAAATTTGGGCCTTTCTCCACTGTACACCGTGACCAATCCTTATTCAGTGGCCTAAGGTTTGCGCAGAGATGACAGTTAAAATCCCCTACCAGGACTACAGATGGGGCTGCTGCCGATTTTGCTGTTGGCATCATCGTCAGCTGGGCATTTAGGCGGAAATCTAGTTCTTTTATTGTATTTCCTTTCCCATTTGCCCCCACCGCGTTATACCAATTAACCAGGATGATGTTTAACCCTTTTGAGCGAAAGCCCACAGACATCATATTCTGTGATGCCCAGTTAAAGTTGGACCAGACCCCTTGTATAAGAAGGTCTACATATATGATCAGCCCTCCCATAGCTCTCCTTGGGGCTGACCTGTGTGCCGGGACTGAGAAACACTTAAACCCTTCCAGGGAGAAATGGTTACAATCAATTTTCCAGGTCTCCTGCAGGCATATCACATGAAACCCGGTGATGTATTGCCTCCATTCCTGATCTTCATATTTGGCCGCAAGTCCTGTCACATTCCAGGATAGTATTTTCAGACCGTCCCGCTCAGCTGTTCTTCTTGACCAGACTCTGGGGGGGTAAGTAAGTTTGTTTCCTTCCAGTATGGTAATTTCATTAGGGTCAGCTACCTTGTTTGTATTTATCACTTGGGTGCCTGAATCAGTACTGTCTAGTCCCGTTGGCTTGATCTCCCTTACCCTACCTGGTTGAACACTCTCTGCCATGTTTGCCCCCTTACTTTCCCCTCTCTGCGCTAACTCATTTTGAGGTGTTTTAGTCCAAGGTGTCTTTGTCTGTCCATGAATCTTGTCCCTAACTTGTATATGTCTGAGGTTTGTGTCTCTCCCTAGTCAATCTACTCCTTCTAGGGAGGACAGAGGGCCGAATCTATTCTGAAGATCCATCCAGCCCTGGTTCCGTATGCCTACATGGTGCAGTCTACGATTATGCGCCACTAAATTCCACTCCCTAGCTTTCAGTTCGCCAGTAGCACTCCCCCGATTATGGACCCCTTTGGGATAAAAGAAACTAAGAGGCATGGATCTGATGTTGCTAATCTCTGAGGTTGGGCCCCAACTTAATATCTGATCCACGACCTGCCTGTTACTAAAGTTCGCCACCACACAGTCCCCGGTATCCTCCTTGGGTCTAGTTCCCACCCAATTCACCCGCCTGACCATTATTATCTCACCCTGTTCCATGCCTACCAGGGGCCTGCACTTACTTAACCAGAACATGGTTTTATTTTTGAGTTCGCCATATGTTTCCACCTGTTCTGGCCTCAGCACTGGGACTCCTGTAAGGATAATTACATATGGTGCTGAGTCAGGGGGTAAATTAAGCGTTACTGCTGTGTTAAAATGCCCCTATTGGTGTTGTTCTCTGGTGGGGTCTGGCTTATGGGGGGGTTCGTGGATTGTCTATGAACCATTACTCGATGTGTGCCCTTTGACGCTCCATGAGGTGCGTCTCTACTGGCAGCGGGCAGAGTCGGTGGGAGCAATGTCGGGCCTTCTAGTTGTGTGTTCGGGGGAGTCAGGGGTTGTTGAGTAATGTTGCCTTGGACATTTCCAGGGGTGTTTACAGATGGTGTTTCTAAACTAGTGATAGTATCCTCCCTCGATTGATTTTTCCCTGGAGGGGCAGAGTTACTACCACCTGGCAGCCCCTTTGTTTTAACCAAATGTATTACTTTGTCCAATCTGCTAAGAATCATTTTAGTTTGATTGGTAATAAGTTGTTCTAGATGGGTTTGTAAGTTGGTGATTATATGGGCTACCCACATAGGGGGCTCTTGTGTGTTTAATGCAGCCCCCCAGTGGGCCTTTTATCTGTGGTGGAACAATCTAACGGGGCCTTATTCGGGGTGGCTTTCTTGCGCCTGGCCTTGTTCTTCTCAGTTTTCTTAGCCTCGCAGGTTTGTGGTGTTTCCACCCCGGAGGTTATCTCCTGTACCAATGAGGTCCCCTCTTGAGCGCAGGGAATATCAAATATCTCAAGATCAGGTGGGTCTAATAGCGATGTTTGGTCTTCTGAGTCTAGCTCCAGGGTTAGTGGGGTAGGTTGGGGAGTTAATAAGAGACTTCTCTCTGTTCTCTCAATCTCCGATGCTACTTTCCCTAAAGCTTGACGTAGCATTCTATCAATGGCAGTAGGTTTGTCCGGGATCAATTTAGGGATACCTTTAGGTTTACTACCATTAGAGGCGACTAGAGGGTTACCATTAGTTAATTTTGATGACCTTGTTTGCACTGTGCTTGCCATGTTCATGTGCTAATCGTTTTTCTTTATGGGTCAGGCAGCAGTTTATTTCCAGGTATCACCACACTATGATCGGTAGATATCCAGGCAATGGCACCCGCCCACTATTACACCCAAGCGTCTCTAGTTTGAGGTGCCTGTGTCAGTCGTGCTCAGGTATATCGAGGCAGCCGGCGGTCCGCCCCCGGCTCCGTCCGCAGCCAGCCGCCACTTCAGCGGTAGGCCGCCACTCGACCCCGGGCTTGCGTTGATGCGCTCCCCAGCCGCAGATGTGTCGGGCCTCCGCACCGGCAGCGCGCCGCTCGGTACAGCACTCACCGCTTCCGCCGAATAACCCCACCGGGGGGCAGGGCTCCTTCCTTTGAGTTTCCACTGCCCCTCAGAGCCCTCTGCAGCAAGGAATGACGTCACGGCAGGACACGGGCTTGCGCTGCCTCTTCGCCCTCGTGGGTGACGGGAGGCCACCACTGTAATTTCGCCGCAGCCCGTGCTTCGGTGGTCTCCTCCGGGCAGCGCCGAGTGTTCGCCACCGCTTTAGCCACAGCCGGCTACAGCCGTAGCCGTCTGCATGTAGTGTAGACCCAGATTAAATCAGGATTGTGTAGGTTCGGTCTGGAGCTCCCTCAGCAGACGTCCGCCAGTCTTGATGCTTGCATCTAGTTCCTAAATGCATACATAGAAGAGTACATAGCTACATAGGTATGCCATATATGCTTGCAGGAAGGCAAAGGGTTGGTAGGAATGTCTACCTCTTTTCCTATTTCGCATGTGTGACATCTTCAATTTATTGCGCTCATGTGGCACTCCAGTATGTCAAGGCTTACACATACCTCTGAACCCTCACATAGATCTGAATCCAATGAGCCAGGGTGTTGAATCAAACAGAACCAGGGTATGCGGGTGTGTGCACAACTGGTTGATACTTTCTTACCTTGAGGCACCAGTTGTACTCAGTCTAAACATGGTTTCACAGTCTGCTGTCAATGTTGATTGGTGGACATTTAACACTCTGTCAATAAATTCCACCCTACTCTGTAAGCCAAATACAATGTACGTAAACAACAGCTGTTGTCAAGAGTCAAAAAACACACTTCTAGCATATGACAGTTGTTGGACCTGGCCGTCTCTGCAGGGTGCCCCCAAACCTTTTGCTCACTTACTTCCATTTGTCACTGAAATTTGTTTTTGTTGTTCTTATGACTGTTAACCAGTCCTAAAGTGTGTGTGCTCATTCCCCTAAACATAATTTGATTAGCATATACCTAATTGGCTTATTTAATGTACATATAAGTCCCATGTAGTGTGGTATGCCATATACCAAGTGCTAGCAGTGGGCCTGCAGCACATGCTGTGCCAATAACTTAAGAAGCACCTTAAAACATGCCCCAGGTCTGCCAATGCAGCCTAAGTGCAGTTTTTAACAGCCATGTCCATTCAGCATTTAAAACCCTTCGCCAGGCCTTAAACTACCATTTTATCATTTAAGTTACCTGAAAGGTAGGCCTCAGGACACCCATACAGCAGGGTGCTGTGTAATTAAAAAGTTGGACATGTACTTTTAAGTTTTATATGTCTTTGTGGTGAAACTATTCAAAATTTGAATAACATTAGGGAGTCCTTATTACATTTAGTAATCTGTAATTCCTAATTGGGAGCTGATGGCTGTTAGGAATCATCATGCATGTCTCATTTGTCAAAACAGCGGTTTTCTCTAAAAACTAACATCTGCTAAAATGCGTAGGCAGCCTTGTAAATATCGCGATGTGCACATCAGCGATATTTGCATGGTTGTACTGCCCAGTGACGCCCACTTTTCATCTAATTTGAGATGCAAAGGGAGGCGTCGGGTAAAAGGGTGCTAACATGCGCTAATGCATGTTACCACCCTCTTGTAAATAGGGTGATATTTTTATCTCCTCTTTTTTGGCTTTAAAAGCCAAAAAAGCGGAGATATGGCCTTTGTAAATATGCCCCTAAGTTTGTGACTTTTTGTTGTCCTCCCTTATAAGGCTTGTAGCTGCTGCCTGACCGGGGCTCAGGCCCCAGTCATCCAGCAACCCAGTTCCTCATAATTGTAATTAGTGTGGGCAAAGTCTCAAAGCACGCCATTATTCTTTGGAAATAAATGTCAGTCCATGTTTGAGATGTCCCAGGACAGTGCTCATCTGAAAATATTTGTGCAGAAGTGAGTGAGGATTGAAACTGTGCATACAATTAGAACCTTCTAGTACATCCACATTATGATTGGCAGCTTGATGTTACAGTGACATACTATGCACTCATTAAATCAACAAGTTGCATATACTATGT
Organism: Lissotriton helveticus; assembly: GCF_964261635.1. Taxonomy (NCBI): domain Eukaryota; kingdom Metazoa; phylum Chordata; class Amphibia; order Caudata; family Salamandridae; genus Lissotriton; species Lissotriton helveticus. The sequence continues at coordinate 1,889,733,002 of NC_136068.1, read as the reverse complement.
ATTCAGACAGAACTGCATGCATTATGGTAAGTATCTGTGTGGGGTTTTGTTTGCAAACCAAAGCATTAAACACATGTATGTGCTGGTAGGGAAAATATATTGTATCTGTGTGTGCTGCTACTCATGTGGCAGTGTAACTATTTGCCTGCCATACATACACCATGGTGAATGTGTTCCTGTGTAATGACCTGGATTGTCTCTGCTCAGAAAGAGACACCTTAATGCAGCCATCAAAAAGAAGAAGGTTTATTAGATGTGTGAGATGCTGAAAGCATGACATATGGTAATAAAGTCTAATGTGCATCTATTATTATATGTAACTGTCTCACAGATACTTCCAAGAAGCATGATAAATAATTGACCAGGAGTGCACTGTTTGAGATGTAAATGGCAAACTTCCACATCCTTAATGCCATTTCCTGTGTATTGTCATTAATTGTTGGCTCTATCACAGAATCTCTGCCAGAGTGATGAAATCATGCTCTGCACTCAGGACGGGGGTTTTGCACTCTGGGCGAAAACTCCACAATCAGGTTATAAACCAATGAACATACACAGGAAATTGCATTCAGGAAATTACATACAGGAAGTTGGAAGCAGACATTTTGAGTTCATTCTATGCCATCCTCACCTCGAAGCAACCTCAGTCATCCTGCTTCTCTGTTCATCTCGCCTACCTCCATTATGGCTGACTTCAGTGAGTCTGAATTGAACATCCTTACTGAGGAGGTGTTTGGAGAGTTATGTTATGTTATGTTATGTTAAATTGGTTTTGTAGAGCGCGCGGCTACTCAAAAAGAGTGTCCCGGCGCTTTTACCCTCAGCTCTATGAGGGCCCTGAGAGCGAGTGAGTAATGCAGCTGATACTCAAATCTAGCATGATACCAGTACGCACTGCTCTGCGATAGGCGTGTATCAGTAGTGGGGAAAGAGGTGCAGCAAGCACTGAGAGGACCTACGGTGCTAGTCCTGCATCAATGCCCTGGGCATCATGGCCTTGTCCTCGCAGCCACATTCACAATTGCCCTTCTTGAACCCCTTCACGTGGTGCCCTGTCTCCATAGTGATAAGGAGAAATTTGATTTCATCAGTTGCTTGTGTGAGTAAGCATCAACAGTGGGAGGGTGCAATGATCTGACTACCTATTGCCTTCCATAATGCTAAGATATCCTGAAGACAGCCTGGCAGACCCCTCATGCTCAGCTGGAGGTCTTTTAGCAGCAGAGGGCTGGTAAGAGTTTAAACTGCATTATGTGTCTTGAACTATGATGTGAGAGGTGAGAGAGATGTGCAATTTGGTTGTTTGCCACTTTTCACTTGAAATGAGCAATGGCTGCAACACCTTTAAGGTCTATGTATCAGTGGAACTATTGGAATGCATTTTCTAAAGGAAGTCTGGAACTTGTAGTTTTGAGAACACAGATGGACAGATTTGAATTACAATTGCATTTTAAGATAAATAATTAATAAATATGACCAGTGAACTAAGGCCTTCATGTATCAAGCTATTTCGCATTCGCAAGTGTGCCGATTCATAGAATCGGCCCGTTTGTGAATGCTAAAAAGGCTTTTTACATGTATCAAAACCCATTTTAACCTGTAACCGTATCTCGAAATGGGTTTGTGATTCGCTATTAGGAAGGGGCTTGTTTAGGGCATCCAGTCCTAATACCCAATCACCTCAGTATGTAGGAATATTTTGTGACCCAAATGCGGCCAGGAAACATTTCCATTTTACCACCTACTTCAAGTAGGTGGTAACCCATTCTCAAATGGGAAGTGGTCCCCATGAGACCCCTTCCCCTTTGTGAATGTTTGTTACAGCATTTTGTAAGAGCAGAGAGTGGTTCCAGGTACCACTGTAGGCTTTTACAAAAATAAAAAGCACACTTTTAATTTTTATTTTTGAAACACATCCTGTTTTCCCTTAAGAAAAACGTGCTGCATTTAAAAAAAATGCAAAAACAACAGTTGATGGACAGAATGCAGAACAATGTCATACATTCCCCCAGTACAGAGATCTGGGCCTAAATCCATCGCTTTTTGCACTCCACACCACCCCAGTTCAGACATGGCCATATGCAAATCAGCCTTGACCCTGTGCCTCATGGGAACAGTCCAGCCCGAACTGCCAAGCCATGTCTTTCCTGGACCGGAATGAAGCATCCTAGGACCGGTTTCTGGCTATCAGCCGTCTTCAGCCAGGATAGCTTGACTCCAGTGGTGTGGAGAGCATGGGACTCACGTCTGAGCATACCCATCCCACTCAGGGTGACAAATGCAAAAACAACAGTTGATGGACAGAATGCAGAACAATGTCATAAATTCACCCCAGTTCAGAGATCTGGGCCTAAATCCATCGTTTTTTGCACTCCACACCACTCCAGTCAGACTTGGCCATATGCAAATCAGCCTTGACCCTGTGCCTCATGGGAACAGTCCAGGCTGAACTGCCAAGCCATGTCTTTCCTGGACCGGAATCAAGCATCCTAGGACCGGTTTCTGGCTATCAGCCGTCTTCAGCCAGGATAGCTTAACTCCAGTTGGGTGGAGAGCATGGGACTCACGTCTGAGCATACCCATCCCCCTCAGGGTGACAAATGCAAAAACAACAGTTGATGGACAGAATGCAGAACAATGTCATACATTCACCCCAGTCCAGAGATCAGGGCCTAAATCCATCGTTTTTTTGCACTCCACACCACCCCAGTTCAGACATGGCCATATGCAAATCAGCCTTGACCAAAATTTAAAACAAAAACATTGCTTTATTTAAATGCAATCACGGACATGGTGGTCTGCTGACCCCAGCATGCCACCATCCTCGTGATTTTAGTGATTGCTACGAGGTCACAAATTGTGACCTACCTCATTAATATTAATGAGGTAGTACGATTTGCAACCCCCTAGGAATGGCTATATGAAATTCTTTGAGTTTCATACATTTTACATTGTAATTGCGATTGCCTAATTGCGATTCTCAGAATTTTGTAATTAGGCATTCGCAATTTACAATTCTGATACAAGTAGCCCAACAACCCATATATTCTTGTAACGGATCTGACACTGTTAATTGTTGGTATATTAGTATTTTTGTGCTGTATGTTGTATTATGCATGCTTTTTGTCTGTGTTTTTTGTCATAACTAGTAATATTTGTTGTGAAATAAGATAAAAAAGGGGGTGGTGATGGACGGAGCATCTGAACCAATCAAACACTCACACCAAGTCAACAGATCTGGGTTTAATCCATCACCATTCTTTAGCCCACTCTGCCACCCCAGTTCAGACATGGCCATATGCAAATCAGTCTGACCCTGTGCCTCACGGGAACAGTCCAGCCCGAACTGCCAAGCCATGCCTTCCCTGGACCGGATTCAAGCTTCCTAGGACCGGTTTCTGGCATTTCAGCCGTCTTCAGCCATGCTTGCTTGAATCCAGAGTCAAAGTGAGTAGGGACTCACATCTGAGCATACCCTGCCAACTTATGGCGAACAAGGAAAAACCAAAGGTGGTGATGGACGGAGCATCTGAACCAATCAAACACTCACACCCAGTCAACAGATCTAGGAAGATATCCATAATTTTTTGATGGAGCAACCATCCGCCAACCTTTGAATCAGGCCCTTGATCTTTTTGCTGTTAGTAGGTTTTCAGGGATAATAAAGCATCATAGTACTTTGCAAATGTATCTAAGATTTCAGAAGTTTTAAAAATGTATTTTTTTGTTTTCATTAGTGCAAATAGATTCAGTTGTAACATGCCACTATTTCCTTTGAATTAACTAAAAGGATACCTGTTTTTGTTTTGGCATCTGTAATACCTCACACTAGATTTAAGCAAATATAGATTTGTATTCATGTTAGATCGGTTATTAAATTTGAAAGTATGTTTGATCTAGACACTTTTTGAACGTGTTGAATAATAAGTATATTCCAGTTTTTGAAACTACCCATTGTGTTTTTATATTTGCCACTCTTCTTTTTTCAAAACAAAATGAATGATGAAATCTTTGTCAATTGATTTAAATTTGTCCCTGATTTTTTGCACAGGGGCATTCTCGATACCATTAAGTAAAAATCGTCTGCAGTATATATTTCAAATGCATGAGAGATGATGTTGTCCACAAAATGTTTACTAGAAAACCTTTACCTTTTATCACCTTCAGTAACTGGCAACAAATCAATATCAAAGGTTACAGGAGCATGATCAGAAATCAATATCAAGACATACTGTGCAATAATAATCAGTTGAGATAAACATTTTGTAACAAACATATAATCTTTCCCATTTTGTGAAAAAATGGACCACTAAAAAGATGGTGTATTCTCTTACAATGGGAATGCAACGTTTGCAGATAATAATGAGGGATCTTTGAGTTAAGGCACCATGTGCTCTATAAATATAATTGCATTTCCAATCACCAAAATCAGTTTGTTTTTTAAAATCAGCAATTATATGTGAATTCTGCCCTAAGAGGCTGTGATAATGAAAAGAATACGCGTGCATGTGCTTTAAATGCCTTTGCAATGCTCTAAAGAAGCCATAAAGAGAATTCTCCAAGCAATTGCTTTGTATAATAAAACATAAATCAAATGCATCGTAAACTGCTCATTATACTTGTTTAAGCAGCACATCATTGTTTTTACAACAAACGGTCTTAAGAAACAAGGGACTCATGTCTGAGCATACCCTTCCACACTCATGGTGGCCAAAGTAATTTCAAAACGGTGATGGATCAAGCCCTGATCTTTTGACTGGGTAGGAGTGTTCTGCTTAATTCAGATACTCTGTCCATCACCACCCCCTTTATGAATCGTTTTGGCCACCACAAGAGTGGAAGGGTATGCTCAGATGTGAGTCCCTTGCTCACTGCACCATCAGGATTCAAGCAAGCCGGGCCGAAGACGGCTGTAATGCCAGAAACCAGTCCCCGGAAGCTTGTTTCCTTTCCAGTAAAGAATTGGCTTGGTAGTTTAGTCTGCCCTGTTCCCATAATGCACTGGGCCAGGGTCAGACTAATTTGCATGTAGCCAAGTTCTGATCTGGGATGGTGCAGTGAGCTAAAAAACGGTGATGGATCAAGCCCTGATCTTTTGACTGGGTAGGAGTGTTCTGCTTAATTCAGATTCTCTGTCCATCACCACCCCCTTTATGAATCGTTTTGGCCACCACAAGAGTGGAAGGGTATGCTCAGATGTGAGTCCCTTGCTCACTGCACCATCAGGATTCAAGCAAGCCGGGCGGAAGACGGCTGTAATGCCAGAAACCGGTCCCCGGAAGCTTGTTTCCTTTCCAGTAAAGAATTGGCTTGGTAGTTTGGTCTGCCCTGTTCCCATAATGCACTGGGCCAGGGTCAGACTAATTTGCATGTAGCCAGGTTCTGAGCTGGGATGGTGCAGTGAGCTAAAAAACGGTGATGGATCAAGCCCTGATCTTTTGACTGGGTAGGAGTGTTCTGCTTAATTCAGATACTCTGTCCATCACCACCCCCTTTATGAATCGTTTTGGCCACCACAAGAGTGGAAGGGTATGCTCAGATGTGAGTCCCTTACTCACTGCACCATCAGGATTCAAGCAAGCCGGGCCGAAGATGGCTGTAATGCCAGAAACCGGTCCCCGGAAGCTTGTTTCCTTTCCAGTAAAGAACTGGCTTGGTAGTTTGGTCTGCCCTGTTCCCATAATGCACTGGGCCAGGGTCAGACTAATTTGCATGTAGCCAGGTTCTGAGCTGGGATGGTGCAGTGAGCTAAAAAACGGTGATGGATCAAGCCCGGATCTTTTGACTGGGTAGGAGTGTTCTGCTTAATTCAGATACTCTGTCCATCATCACCCCCTTTATGAATTGCAAATATAAATCAGCATGGAGATGCCCCATTTCATATCCGGAATGTACGCAATCATGCTTCAGTTCATATTGATTCCCACTGAAAAAGTTCCTTTACCTTTGAAACACAAGGAGTAGAGCATAGGTTTTTGGGCAATTAGGTGTTGCCCCTTTCCCCTTTTAACCCAGATTTCCTAACAAAGGGTGGTCATAGTCTTGTTCAACTCCCCCTGTGTAACTCTTTGTATAGTCAAGCTGGATGGCCCTGCACTGGAACTCCATGTCGGGGGTCCACTTGATGTTAAAGTAGACTGTTCCAGATACACTAAGGGCCACCATTGGACCACAAATGGATGTATGACGTTACAACGCACACTTTTACAACGCATACCTTTACAACACATTTTTTACAACGCAACATCCATTACAATGCATTCCATTACAACGCATTCCATTACAACGAATATTAAAAAACTACATTTACAACGCATTCCATTACAACGCACAATACCTTTACAATGCATACCATTACAACGCATAAGATTACATTGGATGTTTGGTAAGTTTGGATAGTGTAGGGGTCAAAATTACTATTCTAGCTCCAGGGGGTGCAACAGTAGGGTAAGTGTTGGATAGTGTAGTGGTAAAAATTACTATTCTAACTCCAGCAGGTGCAACAGTAGAGTAAGTGTTGGATAGTGTAGGGGTAAAAATTACTATTCTAACTCCAGGGGGTGCAACAGTAGGGTGAGTGTTGGATGGTAATGTTATGCGTTGTAATGGTATGCATTGTAATGTCTGTGTTGTAAAGACATGCGTTGTAGTGGTGTGCGTTGTAGTGTTATGTGTTGTCATGGTTGCATTGTAATGGCATGCGTTGTAATGGATTTTGCGTTGTAAAAGTTTTGTTGTAATGGTAGAGCATTGTAAAAGTTGCATTGTAAAGGTTGTTTCCCACCACAAATGGATGTAGGAGCAGATATGCATTGAGTGACGGGTTTCAACTACCTCCAAGAATTTCTTCTCTGGTGTGTCTTGGGACCAAACAGTATAATTCCCTATGGTGCCATTTGTGCACATCTCTTCTACTTCAGTTTGGTTATCGCTAAGTTCAGTAAAAAGGTATAGAGCCATTGGCTTGGTCTCGTGTAGGCTCAGATTCAAAACGACTCTGTGGGAGTTCTACCTTGGTGAGCTAGATTTTGCCCCAATTTTGTATCGGTATAAGTGGAAAAGGCATTATGTTTTTTCAGGGGCAACCTCTTGGAGCAAGTAAAGTTTATCTGTGCCTACAGAATACGGTATCAGTGAACAGACGTAACATGACCTGGCTGATATTTGGGAGCCCATGGCTGTCATGTGCTGATACCAAGTGTTGTGCAAGAGGGTCTAGTGAATGCAGGTTTTATTGTAGGCTTCTTGGATAGGAACTTCATTTATTTTGTTTAATCAGAAAACATTGCACATGTGCATTTGTTAATGATTTTTCTTCGAGGTTCCTTTATTTCCCTTACGGGTGTGTTCGTCACACTCCATGTACACAATTTTGGTGACGCACCCAAAGTTATCCCTGACCGCGGTATGTTTTTGATGTTCACAAACTTAAAGGTAGCTTATTAGGAATTTGATTAATTATTCGCGTTTAATCAGCCACTGAGCCGCCCACATTTTCTTCGTACCCAACAGTGTGCTTGAATTAGTGCAAAATGTTTTTGGAGTGATCTTTATCACCAGGAAGGATCGCATCAGTTTTTAGTCAGGGATTTATGGGCACCACCAGTTTTCCTAGAAAGTCTCTACTGGTGTGTTCATGGTGGTGCCATCGGTGTGTTCTGTGCCTCCTAATCTATATGTGTAGAGGACTGTACTAGGAAAGGGTGTGCTGCTGTTAAGTGTTGTTGGTAGTCTGCTAAGTACCTGAAGATCATGTGTGTGTGTGTCTCTCAGTTCCCAGCATGTATTGTGAATTGTGACCCTCCCTTGTGGGGCCAGATATCTTGACTCTGCCCTTTCTCTAGAGGCTTCTTTTGGGATAATTTTGGGCTTCTTTGTTGGTTTTGGGGCATTTCCTCTAGGCCTTGCACAAACTGTTACCTTATATATCTGTAGGCGAAGAGGGTCAGAAAGGGCTGTGGACCATGTGCACCCCTTATTATGCCGTCTCTTGGTGTTGGAGTCAGGGCCTGCTGCTTTTCCTGGATGGTGCCTTGATGTGTTGCTTGGTTGCTAGTCATGTTAAACCAATGAGCCCATTCACCCTTCTACTCTAACCTAGAGCTGTGATGGACAATGGGGATCCCTCCCTCCCTGGCTTCCCCCTCTCCCTCGGACCACGTCCTGCTTTCTTTCAGATCATTTGGACCTGCTATACCTGCCGTGGCTTGACACTTTAATGGGTGGTAATGTTTCTTTCACTATTTTGGAGGAGTAAAGTACGGTGAACGGACTTTGGAGATTTGGAAGACTTGAGAGGAAAAAGTAAGCTGGGATCATAATAACATAGAGAGTACAGGGCTAAGGACAAGAACCCTCGCCAAAATCTGCCTATAGACAATAACATTATGAGATGCCTGGCTCCTCTGATGAACCTCCTCACTGACTCAAACCATTTTGTTGCTTCGCAACCTTTAGAGTCTTGTGCCTATGTAAATGTAAATGTAAATGTAGTATACTTGTAAAGCGCACAGCTGCCCCAGCAACGGGGCGTCCCGGCGCTGTATAACTCTGGGGAACCCGTCCTGGCTTTCCCTGTGGGATGGTCCCTGCTGGGAGTCCCCAAGGTGGAGCCAGGCATCCCCAGAATTGGTGGGGCTGTTGTGGAGATTAGGCAAGCTAATGCCCAGAGTTGCCGAGTGTGATCCCTGATTAGAGTAAGCACCGAAGCGAGAATTATCGAGTCCGCTGACCAAGGTCCACAACCCTGCCGCGTCGGGAATCGAACCCTGGTCCCGGGCCGACTTCTGCTCTCGGGTCTGCCGCCTCTAACCAGTGAGCCACACTACTCCACTATGCTGTGGAGGGTATGGGGTCTTCTCTATCCCAGGCACACGGGAGTCCTGGCTCCCGCCACTGGAGGTCAGCTTAGTTTTAGAACTGAAAGGGGGGCTTCCATTGACTGGAGACCTCTGGTTTTGGTGGTGCTTTTGGGGCTATAAGTCATAAGCCCTTTGGGCTTAGTAGCGCAATATAAATCGGGCTTATTATTATTATTATTATTATTATTATTATTATAAAGAAAAGATCAGTCCTGGGCCGGGTGTTTGAGAATGAGGACTTTTTGAACTTGTTATATAAACCCATCCCCATTGACTTGGGACAGGGGGACCTGGGGGCCTGGTTTTTGAGTACTTTGTCTGAGAGTCACCTGAACCCCTTGTCAGACTGCCCACCCTCTGGTGTGTAGCCAGCCAACCCCACACTGGGAATCAGCAGCAGAACTGGGCCTTGTATTCCAGTAAGGGTGGGCGTAGTTCGCGAAGTAGCGATACGCGAAGCTACGAGAAAAGTGCCCTTTGCACTACGCAAACTTCACGTAGCACTACGCGAGCTGCGTAGTAGCATGTTCGCACTGTGCAAGTGCGGACAAGCATCCGGCACTGTGCAAGCATTGAAAACAGCATCTTGCACAGTGCGAGCTGTAGTTTTCTGCTGCTCGAGTAGATTATTACTCGAGCGGCAGCTTTCTCAACGCGAACAGGTAGTTTCTCATTGAGAACGGTCGCGAGTATGCGCAACCACTCACAATGAGAAACCTGACCTCCTCGCGTTGAGAATCTCGCCGGGATGTCATTTTGCTTGCTCGCGGTCGCGAACATGACGTTCAGGACCGCGAACAAGCAAAAAATGACCGCTGCACTACGCTACGCTGCACTACGCATCTTCGCACAGTGCTACGTGCAGCTCGCGTAGTGCGAAATTGCGAAAACTTCGCAAACTCCGCGAGCGTAGCGTAGAGCTTCGCCCAGGGTTAGTCACCATTGATGACGTACTTTAGTGGGGACACCCGGTCAGCAGAACACATAGAGCAGCCCTGAATCCCGAGATGCAAGTAGAATTTTGTATTCCTAACATTGTCTCATTGGCCCTTCTTTTGGTTTGATACAATTTTTGGGGGATGTAGGGGAGTGGGTGGATGTATGTTACTGCATATTTGGACTCTGTGTTTGTTTGAAGTCATTACCTGCCCAGACATTCACCCCTCCCTGCTGAAGCTACAGTCCTGGTCCCTTATGGAATGAGTTCCGTGTCTGTAGTTGCTTCTGCTACGTGTTTGTCCAATTATCTGATCACTGCTGCGGGGGTGCAGACGCTGACTGATTTCTTGTTGGCTAAATATAAGTTGCATTTGGGTTTCCCTGTCGTTGGCTTTGTGGGTAAACATTCATGGGGTTTTGCAGTGATTGGGCCTGATCTCTGTTCATGGTGTGCTTTTGATCCGGCATCTGTCTGCCAGGTGACCCATCCTGTGGCAATAGTAGTATTCCCTAGAGTCTGGTTATCAGCCAAGTAGACTTCTAAGATCTAGCAAAAAACATCTCCTCTACCCGTGACGAATCTGCACTGCAAGAAATGTTGGTCGAGCTTTTTCTTTTCACTGTTCTAATTGTGAATATGACCTAAATAATCTTGCAGTATTATATATTGATAAGTTATGGTCCCTGAGGTATCCCAAGAACAAGCCACAAGCAAAAAAAATACCCAATTCAATATGACATTTTTATTGGAGATTTTACATAATTTTACATATGTTTACTTTATATGCACCTATGCACTTTATCTTTGAGTGCCATCTGGGTTTTCAAACAGAATTGGTCAATTAGTGTGGAAAGTGAAGAAATTGTGCAGTTTGCACATATATACCTACACATAGTTAATGCGTAGTGCTACACGTGGGTTTGATATTCGCCAGTAGGTAGTTATAGTTAGAACCTAGTTTCCATAGGAAAAGCGTTTTTTTGATTTACCAACAACTTTGGCGCCGTTTGACGAATCTTCACAACATTTTCAAAACAAATTTTTCCCTCAGGTCAGCTCATGTCTAGAACATTTCGGAGTGATTAGTCAAGGGGGGACGAGAAAAAAGGGGGATCCCAAAATGTGTTTTTTCCATGTTAATTTCCTCAGGAAACTTTATACAAGGCTAGATCCTGAACTGCTGAACCGAATTACACCAAATTTGGCAGAGGGATAGCTATTGGTCCAGAAAGCATACCTTTTTAATTGGTGTAAATCCGTTCAGTAGTTTGTGAGATATTTAAAGATTTACAGATATGGATATTTGAGAATTGTGAGATCTGATTGACTGAACCCTCCCAAGCACAAGCTTGCCTCTTGATTGGCTGCCAACACTTCAAACCAGGAAGTGTTGGCAGCCATCTTGTGCCTCAAACAGAGTAAAAATTAAAAAGGCGAGAGAAACATAAAAAAACACAGCTCTCAACTGTCCACTCTCCACCTCGAGCTCTGTCAAATCCTGTCAGGATCCCTAACACCTTAGATTTAAATTCTACAAATGTCTGTGACCAAAATGACTCTTGCGGTATTAAAGGGCTGAAGACTGGACATCAGTGGTCGAGTTGGTGGCATTTGCGCAACTGCAAGATGGCTGCTAAGGTGCTGAGGTCAGTGGTCTAGTCTTTTTACAGATCCTGAGTGAGGCTGATGTGACGCGCGTACACCTGAGGTATTGCGCACTTCACTGAAGCGTTTCCCCGAAGAGGTCGAGTCTTAGTGCGCCCATAGAATTTGAAGTATAAATTCCCAGCGAGTATTAGAGTTTCAGAGCAAGGACAGGAAGAATTGAGGTATAGATAACGTTTTCGGAGTTGTCAACGTATCCAGAGTCCGTGTTGGAGATAGAGAGAGAGAGAGACAACCTCGACGTGTCAACGGAGCTTCGCTCATTCTTCTGAGGCAGAGACTGGCGGAGTTTCATTTCTACCACAGCAATAATCAGACTGAGAGCTAAGGGACAGAAAGAGAGCTTTCTTTTGGAACTAAGGTAGATACTAGTTTATTCTGTTTAATGAATCGTCAGAGCTGACAAGAGACTGTGTACTTACTATTTCTTTAGTATTTACATTGTATTTCAACCTGTGAAAAGAGGAAAGCGAAAATAAACGACAAGAGACGCTGGTTAAGGCAGAGAGAGGAAACGATAGTGAAGAAAACTTACCTGAGATATATTCCGTGTGGTTACACGCTAAGGAGAAAAAGAAAAGAACGCAGCATTAAAATACTGAGATCAATAGAACACTTAATAGAAGAAAAGCAATAAAGTTAATAACAAACAAGAATACGCATAAGGAAAAATCCTTCCCAAATACCTGGTAGGTCACAGAATTGAAAAGAAACATTAATAAGAATATAGGGAGGAAATAGGTGACAGACTCCATTCTTAAATGTCTTGCAGATGTAACACCCAAACTTCATATTAAATCAGAAAGACGACATCAGGCATAGAAGAGAGGCAAGGTGCCAAGAACTGTGGGTAGGTAGTCGTACATAGGAAATTTAAATAGGAAATAAGGTACTAGAGTAGAATAGTGAAGGTAAACATATAATTGTTGTGTGCTTAGTTTCCTAGGTGTCTTCGATAGGCTGAGGAAAGCTGAAGAAGAGTACCAGACGGAAATCGGAAGGTTCTGGACCTGTCTCTTCTTGTTCTTTATTATTGTATCCACTTTTCCCCCTTCCCCCTTGCAGATCTTTCTGGCCCTGAGTGATTGGTAGTGGGAGTCGGGAAGTTAGCAGCTTTTGTTCCCGTGCAAGAATTACAGACAGAGCAGGAAATATTAAAGGTGAGCTCTGATAGAGTGAAGTGCCCACGTCTTTAATCTTGCACCTGAACAGAAATGGTTGAGGGAATGAATTTGCAGACCTTAAGGTCGGTCTTAGAGGCAATTCAGAAGGAACTAGTAGTGGTTAAAGAAGAGAATCAAAGTTTAAGGCAGGAGGTCATGAATTCAAGAAAAGAGACTGCAGAATTAGCACAGAGAATAAGGCAACAGTATCCAGTTGGAAGGGAGGGTCTGACAACATCCATGGGAGACTCAAATAAGTTAACAACGCAGGTAAATAAGTTAACAACGCAGGTTATACATTCCTTGTCACCAGTTATACCTTTGGCAGCTCCAGAGAGATTCAGTGGGGATCCACAAAAAGCGCAGATATTTATCACGCAATGCTCACTCCATTTTATGTGTCGCCCTTCTATCTTCCCTGATGCGCAATCTAAAGTAGCCTTTATTCTGTTGTATTTAAGTGGAGATGCGGCGGCATGGTCGATGCCGATAGTTTCACGAGATGATCCATTGTTTCAGAATTTTGACGAGTTCAAAAAAGAATTTCTGAGAATCTTTGATCGAAGACGAATCTCTCAAGCAGTGGATAATGAGTTGTTAGAACTGAAGCAAGGAAATAGAGAGTTAGTGGCTTATCTAGCTCAGTTCAACAAACTTATAATGGAAAACGATTGGCCAGAAAGCAAGAGAACTGCAATTTTTTATTGAGGTCTGCGCGACAAACTGAAAGACGGTTTGGCTCAGATACCGAACCGACCCACTGAGATATCTGCTCTTATAGATCTGGTCTTAGAATTGGATTTCCGGCAAGGGGAGCGGAGAGGAGAGAGGAAGTGAGAGTACAGAGGTACAGTCCCACGGTTTGATAGAGCCAAGACTGAAGTTTGGAAAGGCGCAGAACCGATGCAAATTGGAACGATTCGGGGTCCACTTACAAAAGAAGAAAAAGAGAAAAGGCGAGTCAGCAATTTATGTATGTACTGTGGTTCCAGTGGACATTTTGTACGGAACTGACGGAAGAAGCCAAAAGGTTAATTTAAGCCATAGGAAAAGTCACAGCACCACCTGTAGAAGGAGTTGCGCAGGTGGATGCGAATCAAGAACATCGGTTGGCGAATACCTTGCAGTCTTCCTCACCGCATTTGATTCTATCTCTGACAATAAGATTTCGTCAAGAAACTATGAATGGAGTAGCGTTGATGGTGGACTCAGGGGCAACAGACAATTTTTGTGACCTGTAATTCGCGGCAAGAAGTGGATTGCAAGCAATCACCAAGGTTAAGAGTGAACCAGTGAGAGCCATTGATGGAACAAATTTGTCGTCACGGCCTATAGTAAGTCACACTGAACTGGTAGAGTTGATCCGTGAGGATCGGCATAGAGAAGCGATACACTTTAATTTGATCTATGCCCCCTAGTTTCAACTCATCTTGGCACTTCCATGGCTCACGGAGCATAATCCTTCAATTAATTGGAATGAAACAACGATCGAAATGAATTCAGCATATTGTAGAGAGAATTGTTTTGGAAGCTTACAAGAAACAAGTAAACAGAATCCGGCTCATGCCTTATGTTCGGCAGAAGTCTCAGTGTGTGTAATCAATACACAATCAATACCACCGGAATACCAGGATTTCGAGGATGTGTTCAATGAGTAGGAAGCTGAGCAATTGCCGCCCCATCGAGTCTATGACTGCAAGATAGATCTGGAACCGGGGGCGAATTCGCCATGCAGTCGTGTGTACGCCCTGCCAGAACAAGAACACCATCACTTGAGAGAGTACCTTGACAAGTATTTAGCAAACGGGTTTATACGTCCTTCTCAATCTCCAGTGTCTTCGCCCCTGTTTTTCGTGCCCAAGAAGGAGCAGGGGGAGTTAAGGACATGTATCGACTATCGAGCTATAAACAGAATAACGAAAAAGAATAGATATCCTCTTCCCCTCATCTCTGTGCTATTGGATCAAACCAAGGGAGCACAGATATTTACGAAGTTGGATTTAAGAGGAGCTCATCACCTTATTCGAGTTAGAGAGGGTGATGAGTGGAAGACGGCCTTTAGGACTCGCTTTTGCTTATTTGAATACCAAGTGATGCCCTACGGGTTGTGCAACGCTCCTGCAGCGTTTCAACACCTTATCAATGAGGTACTTAGCGAATTCATTGATCAATGCGCAATTGTGTACAATGATGACATACTAATTTACTCAGTTGGTAAACAAGCACATCAGACACAAGTTCGAGGAGTTCTTCAGAACCTTTGAGAGAACAGGTTATTTGTTAAATTGGAGAAATGTGCTTTTAGTGATACCAAGGTGGAATTTTTGGGCTTTGTTATTTCGCCGACAGGAATCCATATGGATAGACAGAAGATTCAGGCAGTTCTTGACTGGAAGTCACCGACCAGTGTCAAAGAAGTCCAAGCGTTCATAGGATTTGCAAACTTCTATAGAAGATTTATTGGAGGATTCTCTCGACGAATACTACCTTTGACGAGCCTATTGAAAAAAGGAGCACGATTTGAATGGTCTGAAGAAGCAGAGCAAGCCTTCAAGGAATTGAAGTGTGAATTCACTTACGTGCCAATCCTTCTTCATGCTGACCCAATGGAGCCCTTTATGTTGAAACGGATGCTTCGGATTTTGCAGTTGGAGGAATACTTTCTCAAAGGAACAAGGAAACCGGGCAATTACATCCAGTGGCCTACCGGTCTAGAAAATTGACGTCAGCTGAAATCAACTATACAATTACGGAAAAAGTGTTATTGGCAATAAAGGACGCCTTCAAGGAGTGGAGACATTACCTCATGGGAGCTCATCATGTGGTAACAGTTTACACAGATCATCGCAATTTAAAGTTCCTGAAATCAGCGAGAACTCTGACACCGCGACAACTTCGTTGGTCGCTATATTTCGCTGATTATGATTTTGTGATAACTTATCGGCCGGGAACTCAAAACGGAAAGGCAGACGCCTTGTCCAGAATGGCGACAGGAGAAGAGAAGAATTCAATCAGTACTCAAGCGATCATACCAGATTCTAAAATTCTCTGCGCTACTGACATTCTGCAATTCAAAGAGCAAATAGTTCAAGCCTTAACCCCTGATGAGATGCAAGAATGGGCTCAACAAGGAGATGGAAGAGAAATCCTTGATGATTTACCTTAACAAAGAAGGTGCATTGTATTTGCCAACTACAGCATTGCAGAAGCAATCCTTGCGGGAATGTCATGATCATCGGTTAGCTGGACACAAGGGAGAACTCAAGACTGCAGATCTAATTAAAAGAAAATATTGGTGGCCGCAAATGAATAAGGATATTGAACAATATGTGAAAACCTGCGAGATATGCGCTCAGGGAAAATCAGAACGGCACGCTCCCCAGGGACTATTGCAACCTTTGCCCATTCCTCCCCATCCTTGGCACACGATCACTTTAGACTTGAAAACAGATTTACCATTGTGTCATGGGGTAAACACAATTCTAGTGGTGGTAGATGCATACACAAAGATGACACATTTCTTGGGTCTAAAGGGAAATCCAACAGCAAAACAGTTGGCAAGTTATTTTAGTACACAGATTGTGAGGTTGCATGGAATTCCTAAAGTTATAATATCGGATTGTGGCACTAAATTTGTCTCACATTTTTGGAGAGCCTTTATGAAAGGGTTAGGAGTAGAAACACGTTATTCTACCAGTTTCCAAGCGGAAACAGACGGGCAAACTGAAAGGGTGAATCAAGAGTTAGAACAATATCTACAATTATTCTCCTTGAAACAGGATGGTGAATGGCTGGACTATTTATGGACAGCAGAATTTGCTCACAATAATGCTAAGAACGTGTCCACGGTTATTCTCCATTCTATTTAAATTACGGTAGGCATCCAAATTCCACAGTACAAGTTGTTGAGCTCTCAGCCCCAGCAGTTAAGGATTTTGTGTCTCATTTAAGTTCAGTACATGAATCGGCATCGAAAAACTTGGAACAGGCTAAGGAAAGTTATAAGAGGTATGCTGATAAAAATAGAAAGACACCGAACCCCTTTAGTGATAGGAGATGAGGTCTGGTTGAATACCAAGAATCTGAGATTAAAGGGAAATCGAAAGTTCCAACCACGATTCATTGGTCCGTACCCTATTGCTGAGCAGGTTAATCCAGTGACTTATAAATTGACATTACCATCAAAACTCAAGGTTCACCCAGTGTTTCACGTTTCCCTATTGAAGAAATCAGCTCCAAATCTGAGAAAGGGACCAGTTCGGGCTGGACTGTTCCCATGTGGCACAGGGTCAGACTGATTTGCATATAGCCTTGTCTGAACTGGGGTGGCAGAGTGGGCTAAAGAACGGTGATGGATTAAACCCAGTTCTTTTGACTGGGTGTGAGTGTTTGATTGGTTCAGATGCTCCGTCCATTATCACCCCCTTTTGTACCGCTTTTGGCCGCCATAAGTGTGGCAGGGTATGCTCAGACGTGAGTCCCTTGCTCACTTTGCCACTGGATTCAATCAAGCTGGGCTGAAGACGGCTGTAATGCCAGAAACCGGTCCTCGGAAGCTTGTTTCCAGTCCAGGGAGGGCATGGCTTGGCGGTTCGGGCTGGACTGTTCCCATGAGGCACAGGGTCAGACTGATTTGCATATAGCCATGTCTGAACAGGGGTGGCAGAGTGGGCTAAAGAACGGTGATGGATTAAACCCAGATCTTTTGACTGGGTGTGAGTGTTTGATTGGTTCAGATGCTCCGTCCATTACCACCCCCTTTTTTACCGCTTTTGGTCGCTATAAGTGTGGCAGGGTATGCTCAGACATGAGTCCCTTGCTCACTTTGCCACTGGATTCAAGCAAGCCGGGCTGAAGATGGCTGTAATGCCAGAAACCGGTCCTCGGAAGCTTGTTTCCGGTCCAGGGAGGGCATGGCTTGGCAGTTTGGGCTGGACTGTTCCCATGAGGCACAGGGTCAGACTGATTTGCATATAGCCATGTCTGAACTGGGGTGACAGAGTGGGCTAAAGAACGGTGATGGATTAAACCCAGATCTTTTGACTGGGTGTGAGTTTTTGATTGGTTCAGATGCTCCGTCCATTACCACCCCCTTCTGTACCAGTTCCACAACCAATTCAGTTAGACACGGGGGTGGAGTTTGAGGTCAAAGAAATTTTAGACTCAAAATTTGTTAGAGGGAACTTGTACTATCTCGTTGATTGGAAGGGTTACAGTCCGGAGGAGCTATCTTGGGAGTTAGATTGGGATGTTCACGCTCCTAGACTGATAAAACTTTTCTATCAATGCTATCCTACTAAGCCAAGAGTGAGAGGACCATCTTTGGTGGGGTGTACTGTCAGGATCCCTAACACCTTAGATTTAAATTCTACAAATGTCTGTGACCAAAAAGACTCTTGCGGTATTAAAGGGCTGAAGACTGGACATCAGTGGTCGAGTTGGTGGCATTTGCACAACTGCAAGATGACCGCTAAGGTGCTGAGGTCAATGGTCTAGTCTTTTTACAGATCCCGAGTGAGGCTGATGTGACGCGCACCTGAGGTATTGCGCACTTCACTGAAGCGTTTCCCCGAAGAGGTCGAGTCTTAGTGCGCCCATAGAATTTGAAGTATAGATTCCCAGAGAGTATTAGAGTTTCGGAGCAAGGACAGGAAGAATTGAGGTATAGATAACGTTTTCGGAGATGTCAATGTATCCAGAGTCCGTGTTGGAGATAGGTAGAGAGAGAGAGAGACAACCTCGACGTGTCAACCGAGCTTTGCTCATTCTTCTGAGGCAGAGACTGGCGGAGTTTCATTTCTACCACAGCAATAATCAGACTGAGAGCTAAGGGACAGAAAGAGAGCTTTCTTTTGGAACTAATGTAGATACTAGTTTATTCTGTTTAATGAATCGTCAGAGCTGACAAGAGACTGTGAACTTTCAATTTCTTTAGAATTTACGATGTATTTCAACCTGTGAAAATAGGAAAGTGAAAATAAACGACAAGAGACGCGTGTTAAGGCAGCGCAGGGAGCAACACATTCAAAGAGAGGAAACGATAGTGAAAAAAACTTACCTGAGATATATTCCGTGTGGTTACACGCTAAGGAGAAAAAGAAAAGAACGCAGCATTTAAATACTGAGAGCAATAGAACACTTAATAGAAGAAAAACGATAAAGTTAATAACAGACAAGAATAAGCATAAGGAAAAATCCTTCCCAAATACCTGGTATGTCACAGAATTGAAAAGAAACATTAATAGGAATATAGGGAGGAACTAGGTGACTGACTCCATTCTTTAATGTCTTGCAGATGTAACACCCAAACTTCATATTAAATCAGAAAGACGACATCAGGCATAGAAGAGAGGCAAGGTGCTAACAACTGTGGGTAGGTAGTCATACATAGGAATAATTAAATAGGAAATAAGGTACTAGAGTAGAGTAGTGAAGGGAAACATATAATTGTTGTGTGCTTAGTTTCCTAGGTGTCTTTGATAGGCTGAGGAAAGCTGAAGAAGAGTACCAGACGGAAATCAGAAGGTTCTGGACCTGTCTCTTCTTGTTCTTTATTATTTTATCCACTTTTCCCCCTTCCCCCTCGCTGATCAGTTAGCGCGAAGATTCTTTCTGGCCCTGAGTGATTGGTAGTGGGAGGCGGGAAGTTAGCAGCTTCTGTTCCCGTGCAAGAATTACAGACAGAGCAGGAAATATTAAAGTGAGCTCTGACAAATCCCTAGGCATCAGTATTGATCTAACCCTGAATCTCATTCCACCCTTCATCACCTCAAAAAACTAAAACCTTTTATTCCTGCTGATGACTTTAGAATCGTTGTCCAATCACTTGTCCTGTCTAAAATTGATTATAGTTACGCAACACTCGCTGGCACCCCTAAAATCCACCTGGCACCGATTAAATTTGTTCCCAACCTCGCCGTCAGACTTATCTCCGATTGTAAAAAATTTGACCACATCTCTCCTGTCCTTAAAAACCTCAACTGGTTCCCAATCGAAGGAATATCCACATACAAGATTGCATGTATCACTTACAAAGCCCTCCACCTAAACACCCCCTCTTATCTGGCTGACAAACTACAAAAAGCTGGGTGCTCTAGCAGAAAGCAGATTGCTTTTGCACAAGGGGAACTGCATGTCAGCTCCCCTTGTGCAAAAACAATAACATCTCCCGCAGGTAGCACGGAGCTGGCTGGAACCGTGGGGGCATTGGGTATCCCCCCATGGGTACACAATGGTGAGGCCAAGCCCCGGAGGATGGGTTCCCTGGGAGTGGGGCCACTTTGCCCCCCTCCCATTTAAATGTTTAAATGTTTTAAAAAAACAGCAGGCTGGATGATGTCCCATGGGCCAATAATGGCCTAGGGAAGAGGGGTCGTATGGCTCCCCTTCTGAATAATTACATTTTTACAAGGAGGCCTATCCCCTGGGGATCCCGGGTACAGAATTGGCATAAGGAGGGGGGCCCCTTACTGTTAAAAAAAGGGCCAGGCCCTGGGGATAGAACCCCCCTTCTAAAAAAAAAGCTTGTGTCTCACCAGAGGCCCCACCCCTCCCTGCACCCCTCTGCAAACATGCCCCTTGGTGCTTTGTAAGTTGGGGGATTAATTCCCCTTGAATACATAGGGTCCCGGTGGGCCAAGTGATACCTCCAGTAAGTGCCACATAGCTGGATTGCAGAGAGGTGGTCTGAGGACATACCCCATTCTGCACCATTCTGCAAATGCACCTCTTGGTGCACTGCTGGTGGGGCACTGAGGTCCTGTTGTGTCCTGAGGACCTCAGGATACAAGCGGACTTCATCCTCTGAGCAGCAGTGTGCCAGGAGTCGTGTTTGCAGAGTGGTGTAAAAAAGGACATGGCCTCGTTCCACCTCTCTGCAATGCAGCTCTATGGCGCTTCCTGAAGGTACCTGGTGGGCTAGTTGGCCCCTGGGGACCTTTAGGATTCAAGGAGAATTAATCCCCAAAACCAGAATGCGCCAGAAGGTGCGTCTGCAGAGTGGTAGAGAAAGGGGGCGTGGCCTGGTTTGAGAGGTTAAAAATCCTGCTGTATGTCAGTTACTGGAGGTAATAGGAGGGGTTGTTGGCCCCTAAGGTTGATGTTTGGCGCTAACTACCCCTCCTGTTACCTTCAGTAAATCACACACAGTGGGCTTGATAAGAGGTGTTTGAAGGCCACGCTCACCTTGCTCCACCACTCTGCAAACGCAACTGCTATGTTATAGTTAGCATTTAAAAAACACTAGGAAATTCTGTGAAAAAACAATAGGTTTCAGGGACGTTTTGGAGCAAGGGTAAAGACCAGTGAGGAAGACTTTGGCTAGAGGAGGTATTTTGCAATCCAGAGGACATGGCTAAAGTGGAAGGTTATATCCAACATTTATTTATTTATAAACATTGATATAGCGCTAACATGACCACCGGGGGTATCAGAGTGCTTTACGATATATTTGGCAAGAGGGTACATGAAAAACAACAAAGAGTAACCAAAGAGAGGGAATCATATACATAAAATATCACAGCAGGAGAAAATAAACAAAGTGATAATTACACAGTCATTGGTGTCTACAAATTTGTTTTTATACATTAATGTATGTTATTCATATTGACATCGACTTGCTCAATATTAACAAATCTATTGATGATATATTTGTTTGATGAGTCATGTACGCATTGTGTACTCTTTGATACTTTCCTAATTCATGAACAAAATGGAATTTAGCAATTTTGCAATGCTAATAAATGATTTAAGATGTTTTGTAAGCAGCATTAGATAAAATTTGGCTATTTATGCATTTCAAACTAACAAACAGTAAAAACACAAATGTGTTTTCTTATTATGTAGTGTACGTACAGCACTCTGAAAAGATCTTTATGCCAAAAACAACATAAATGGTAGGGCTATGCATTCGTCAACCAACATACGCTTTATCCGCTCATTCCAAACTAAGCAACACAATCAGGTCATTCTCTAATATCAGTGTAAAATTCAAGGTGTCATTGTTCACATGCCTTAAAGGGAAAGAGAGTTATCTTTTTGTCAGTTAGCAACAGTTGAGCAGAGTTTTCCGGCAGAGGCGTTGTGTTTGGGTATAACAACAAGGATACAAATGTATATAGTAAAATTAATTATCTTATACAATGCATCGTTCAATTTGGTTAAGACTTAAATAAACTTCTGAATAAGAAAAATCAACTAAATTATTAAGCAAGGCTAGTAAACGAATACATAAATTAATACAGGCATCATCAGTGAAAATCCTAGGAGGGCATATGTGATTGTATGTTAATAAGACTCTAATTCAAGTGAAAACAGCTGACAATTCAGTAGATGGGAGTTATATTGGGTGTTTTACTCCTTTGAGCTAGGTTCTTTAGCCTTCAGGCATGAAAGACCTGCATCCAGGATTTCAACCAGGCCTGCGGTAATATTATCTGTGAAGGGACTGTATGAAGGGAGTATATTGGAGGGGTAATTATGATTACAAATACACAACTCTAAAAAATAGTAGATATATCAAATAATATACAATATCAAAAACATATTCATATGACCTTCAAGTGGCAACAAAAACATCCAGAGTGTATTTGTTACAACATCTCTTCTTCAGTTGCACATTTAAGAATTAATTATCTGTCATGCCATGTTTTTTAAAATTAGTTCAAATGTGTATGTTATACACAAGTCAAAACCTGTCATCATACCTAAGATTTCCAAGTTTCTCCCATACACTACACACACAGCTGTGCCTGTCTTTATCATTCCCCCACCCAGCTCCACCCAAACGTAGTTAGATCAACAGTCAAGTATACCCGGGCGGCATACATAAAATATGAACAGCCACAAACAAAACCTTTCAGACCTTATAACATGTGTTTTTTGGTTTGCACCTTGTCTTGGAGAGAATGATTTTAGGAGTAGAGTTGAGAGGATATTCAGACAAAGAAAGAATCAACAATATCCAGCCAACATGTTAACTCCAGATTTCATTTTCCATCTGCTATCATCTTGGACATGGTTTGTGATTTAGAGCAGCATCTTGAATCCACTCAAATGCCATCCCAGCCTATGTCAAGATCCTAGCAGCTATGCAGTTCCTTGTATTGGGTCATTCCAGAGGGTATTTATTGACATTGTGGGCATCTCCCAGGCATGCCAGTCTTGATGCTTGCATCAAGTTCTTAAATGCATAAATAGAAGAGTACATAGCTACATAGGTATGCCATATACTCTTGCAGGAAGGAAAAGGGTTGGTAGAAATGTCTACCTCTTTTCCTATTTTGCATGTGTGACAGCTTCAATTGATTGCACTCATGTGGCACTCCAGTATGTCAAGGCTTACACATACCTCTGAACCCTCACATAGATCTGAATCCAATGAGCCAGGGTGTTGAATCAAACAGAACCAGGGTATGCGGGTGTGTGTACAACTGGTTGATACTTTCTTACCTTGAGGCACCAGTTGTACTCAGTCAAAACATGGTTTCACAGTCTGCTGTCAATGTTGATTGGTGGACATTAACACTCTGTCAATAAATTCCACCCTGCAACTACTCTGTAACCCAAATACAATGTACGTAAACAACAGCTGTTGTCAGGAGTCAAAAAACACACTTCTAGCAAATATATGATAGTTGTTGGACCTGGCCGTCTCTGCAGGGTGCGCCCAAACCTTTTGCTTACTTACCTCCATTTGTCACTGAAATTTGTTTTAGTTGTTCTTGTGACTCTGTGCACTTTAGAACTGCTAACCAGTCCTAAAGTGTTTGTGCTCATTCCCCTAAACGTAATTTGATTAGGATATACCTAATTGGCTTATTTAATGTACATATAAGTCCCATGTAGTGTGGTATGCCATATACCCAGGGCCTATAAATTAAGTGCTAGCAGTGGGCCTGCACCACACGCTGTGCCAATAACTTAACCGCATGCGCGCTAGCTGGTTTTCCCGCTGTGCGCTGATTTTTTAAAATCGCGCAGTTCATGACAAAGCCAGCTCGTCATCCGCGTAGCGCAGGTACGCCCATGACGAGCTGGCTTTGCCATTAGCGCGGAAGGGGTTAAGAAGCACCTTAAAACTTGCCCTAGGTCTGCCAATGCAGGCTAAGTGCAGTTTTTAACAGCCATGTCCATTCAGCATTTAAAACCCTTCACCATGCCTTAAACTACCATTTTGTCATGTAAGTTACCTGAAAGGTAGGCCCCAGGAGACCCATAGAGCAGGGTGCTGTGTAATTAAAAAGTTAGACATGTACTTTTACGTTTTATATGTATTTGTGGTGAAACTATTCAAAATTTGAATAACATTAGGGAGTACTTATTACATTTAGTAATCTGTAATTCCTAATTGGGAGCTGATGGCTGTTAGGAATCATTATGCATGTCTCATTTGTCGTCACCCGTTTGGTTTACATATGAATCATGTGTCAGTTCTTAATTAAGGATGTATAAATAGGAGACATGGAAAAGACTATGTATGAAAATGCTGTGTACTGTTTTTACTTTACAAACAAAAGTCAGGGTCTTGCTCCCAGTTCTCTCGCATTGCAAATGCTTGTTTATTGCATTGCCAATGCTTGTTGGTTTACTTATGATGGTCTTCATGAGGGTGTCCAGTTTTCCAGAAGATCAATCCGGAATTGCAGAGCCAAGCTTGATGAGCACACAGAGCTGATGCAGCAAGATCTCAAAGCTAAGTACAGAATTAGCTTACTTTTCAGTGCGCGTGTGTGAAAATAACTGCATGTGTGCCTTGACATTTTGAATTATTGACACCAGCACAAGCATTTTCAAAGGAAGACTTTCATTTGGCATACATTGTTTGAGTACTTTTAAACTCAACAACTTGAGACCCACACTCTGTATTTGCCCTTTTATTTTTGTATAGTTTTAAGGTTTAATCAGTGTTAGGAACTTCATTTTACAAAGAACTTTGAACTTGATGGTGAAGAGACTTAATGTGTGAAGATACCTCAAGACATTTGATTATAAACATTCTGAGACTTTTTGAATATGTTAAACAGAGGCGTGGGGAATTTATTTAGGGCAAACTGATACAAAAGCAAGGTACTAAATCCAATTATTAGGCACATTAGTCATACTATTGAAAAGAGGCTTATCTGATTAATGTATCCATGTCCTGTTTTCTTTAGTAGTTATTTTCTTGTTAGGTTGTACATGTAATTTAGACAATCAACTCCAGTGTGACATCAGTCCTTAAACAGAAACACTATAAAGGTAAATCTAAAGATTTGAAAGAAAAATAGATACATGCTTTAGACATAAGTTAGTAAGTTTAAGTTGTTAAATTCATTCTTTAATTACACAGGTTGAAGTTAAGGCACAACACTACCACTTAAGAACACGGATCCTGGCTGGTCCAGGCGGCAGAAGGTTGCAGTGTCTTCTCTTCTCTCTCTCTTTGTCATTCCAATCCCCTTCCCTCCTGGAACATCTGCCAGAGCTCCTGTTACCATTTAGTAACGCTTAGATTTGTTCCAAGAGGACTGGAGATCTAGCATTGCCCCTGCACACGTTCCTGAAATTCAGGTGAGTGGTTGGAATCTCATCTAACGATGGCTATGTCATGCTTGGTACATATGAAATTGAAACATAAGCCCTTTTTAATGGTAAAGTAAGTTTTCTCATTATAATTTAGAAAGCTGAAAACAAATTTTCAAGGAGTCTTTTTTCCGTCCCTCAATCAACTCCGTTGTACGCCATACATCAGGAGCTAGGGCTAGGTTATGTTACCGATATTTTGAGAACAGCTCCGTTGTTTTGCTGACTCAAACCTTGGTTGAATCCCGAATTTACCTTGAACCACCTGATTTTTTCGAGATTGTACAGCGCTGGATGAGTCTATAAAAATCAAATGGTTGGCGTACGTTAAAAGATGTTTTCTAAATTAGGACAATCAGAGCTCCATGAGGAACCTGATAAGATTCGGAAGGAGGATGTATTGTGGGTAAAACTGAATTTTAAGAACCTCTTGTCTCTGGGTCGAGAAGAACAGGAGTCATGCAAACCCTTAGTTAGGGCCCATTATTTGTTGAAATCTTTTAACATTGAACCTTATCTGTTAATTGTTAACAAGTCATACCATCGATGGCTCCTATCTAGGTTGCGTTTTAATTTGATTCATTTAACATTGGGGGAGTTTCAAGGATGGTGTAATCCTGAAGATGCTGAACCTTGCCAATGTGATATTTTCTCGTCCCAGGACACGTTCCATTTTATGATGTTTTGTGGCTTATTTTCCCATATTTGCATGAGATTTTTGTTACCTATCCTGAGAGGAAGGGGTTTTTTACCAGGTTAGACCTGCGCTAGTTTTTCATCAATCTTTGTGTAACCCTGGTGATATTTGCAATATTGCATCCTTTCTGGTAGCAGCAGTGAGGATTAAGAATAAGAGAACTTTGAGGATGTTACCATCTTAAGTTGCTGCTTGTGGTCCTCTTCTAGTCTCAGGTCAAGGGGTCGGAATCGGTGATATGGTTTTATAATGATTTGAAATATTGCCTATGTATTTTAGCTGTCATGCCTCAAGATTTGTAATATTGTTGTCTGTGTTCCATTTTTGTACTTTTCTGATTTTAAGTAATCAAATAAAGAGGATTGACTGACTGACTGACATTATAATTTTGAAAATGGCACTTATAGAAAATTGGCATTTTCCTGCCCTCAGCCCTTTTGTGACTGTAGCCTGTCTTGGGTCACATGACCGAGTGTAAATGACAGTTAGAATTTGTGAATACCTCCTAGACAGTCACAAAATATAGGGACTAGATGTGTCTGAATTGGACATTTGCTGGCAGGATGGGGCTGGCGCTGAGCACAGCCCCAATTACAACTGCATAGCCTCTGCTCTGCCTTCAAACAAACGGCCTAACAATCCCACATTGTATTGCAGACAGTTTGCAGCCAATCTGGGGAGGCAGTAAAGTATATGCATTTAAAGCCACTGTTTAGAAGTGTCCCCCACCTTCCAGATCCAGTGCACTAGACTATAAAAAGGGGACCTCAGACTCTTTAGTACACTTCTGGACATGTGGCTACTCTGCCAGGAAGTAGAACTGCTGTACTGCTTAGAGAACTGCCACCCTGCTGACCTGCTGCTGCATTGCCTTTCTGCAGTGATGCCGTTTTGCCTATGGGAAGGAGAAATGGACTTGCAACTTCATGTTGAATCCATGGCTACCAGAGACACTCCAAGGGCTAGTCTGCTGGCCTCCCGATCTGAGCTTCAATGACATAAAGTCTCCACAACATCCTGCACCACCACATGGAACCTTCAGAAGTCTTGCCCCTCAAGTTGTGGACCCTTGGTATGGCTCAGAAAGCTGAAACTAGCTTTTGGGCTCTTTGATGCTCTGAACGGCCCTGTGTTCATCAAGATCTAACAGTTCGCATTGTATATCAGCCCAACACTACGCACTGCAGCATCGACGGTCTGCAGGGACAGTCAATGTGAAGCTCTAGCAACGCCTGCCATGATGCCGCATCTGCTCTTGCACTATGCTGGCAGCCTTCAACTATGTGCTTTCTGCTCCTTGTAGCCATCTACAAAACAAATGGGACTCTTGGCATGGACTTCAGCAAGCCTAACCTGCTGTCTGTAACCAACTTGTGCTCCATCGCTGTTGGCATGAACTTGTGACTTTGACACGGTTAAGCCTGATGAGATAGCCCTAGTTGAAGCTTTGTGTTTTTGCCCCTTCTGTCTCTAAAATCTTTAAAAATTCATACCTGCAGTTCTATTGATTGGATTATTGTTGTTTAGGTCACCTAATTTATTAAAATGTACTCTATCCTATTAAATATGTTTGGGATTTTTCTTGTTTTTTTGTTTTAATGTTATTACTGGTTGTGTGCTCTATAAATGATTTGCACATTGCCTCTAAGCTCGGCCTGGGTGCTTTTTGTGCCAAATGAACATGTTAAGTACAAATTAAGGGGCATATTCACAACCGGCAGCGATAATTATCACTGGCCTCGCTTAGCTAGAATATAGTTATCGGCGGAAGGCCTGGGCTGTAAATTCTGCTCCGTTCGTGGAATTTGCGGAATTTGGGTAATTTTGCGTTCCGCGAAGAACGCAAAATTGCCCAAAATTCGGCGTTCCGTGACTTTTTTGCTTGTTCGCGTTCTCAAAATGCGTGTTTGCAAGATATTTCCCCCTGAGCATGCAAACAGAGATTGCAAACTGTAAAAAAGCATCGCGAATACTCAATTCCACGTGTTCGCGGAGATTTTTTGCCATTTCGCGTAGATTTGCGTAACGCGATTACGTAAATTCCACCCACCCCTATTCGCCGGCTATTGCAGAAAATTATCACCATTCTAGACCTGGATTAACAACGCATAGCGCAATGGCAATAATTTCCCAGCGATAGCAGTGTTTTCCATGGAACATTGCTGGTTTTCCATGGAAAACGGCGATAACCTTACTGATACCACCCTGTGGTCGTATCAGCATAATCCACCCCCAATTATAAGTATAGCTAAGTATGCATTTTAGCAGACATTAGTTTTTGGCAAAAACTGCGGTTTTCTCCAAACACTAACTTCTGCTAAAATGCGTAGGCAGCCTTTTAAATATCGCGATGTGCACATCAGCGATATTTTCAAGGTTGTACTACCCAGTAACGTGCACTTTGCATCTAATTCGAGATGCAAAGGGAGGCGTCGGGTAAAAGGGTGCTAACATGCGCTAATTCATGTTATCACCCTCTTGTAAATAGGGTGATATTTTTATCTCAGCTTTTTTTGCTTTAAAATCCAAAAAAGCGGAGATATGGCCTTTGTAAATATGCCCCTCAGTTTGTGACTTTTTGTTGTTCTCCCTTATAAGGCTTGTAGCTGCTGCCTAACCAGGGCTCAGGCCCCAATCAGCCAGCAACCCAGTTCCTCATAATTGTAATTATTGTGGGCAAAGTCTCAAAGGACGCCATTATTCTTTGGAAGTAAATGTCAGTCCATGTCTGAGATGTCCCAAGACAGTGTGTATATGCTTTGGGGCGAGGCAGCCTAAAGTGCCCCAGAGCTGGACAACGGAAAAAAGATACAGCACTGTCTGCATGCTACACTGATTTGCATGACTTTTTTAGTAAATGTGCTCCTACATTTTTTGTGGCGTGGAGAAATTGACTATTAGTATTTTGTTTAAAACATTCTAGATTCCTGTCTACTATAAATGTATCTGTTATTCATTTTTTCATCTGCATTTTGCTCAGAGAAAGGTTAATCTCATCTGCAGGGCCTCCAGAAATCCTCCCCTCGAAAGCAAAATTAAAATACCCATTTTTGTATTCTAGCTGCATTATGAAAGAAGAATAGATTGCACTTGAATCTCAGCCCCTGTGCTGTTTCTGACTTCTCAAGATTACCCTACATTCTTCCTGGTCTATAGAGCCATTCTGGAAAGGCAGCACATGCATCAGACAATCCGACGTGTGTCCTGCAAAATATCAGATTGGCCTAAATGCAGAGGCAAACTCTTTTGAGTTTTAAGGCAATGTGATCAACTACTAGTTCAACAATTACATTTTCTGAAACACGTTTAATAAGCATGGACTAGCTTTGAGGTTTAGGAGGCAGCAGTTGACTTCTAAGGGCAATGGAGTGGATGAGCTGCTATTATAGGCTGTGGCATCATATTGACAAAACTAACATGAGAGCAGGCTGTTGTAAACATATACTGTCAGTTCTAGCTTTGCATCTCTATGATGCTTAGTTTCTATCTCCTTCATGCGTTCTAGATTTAGCATGTCATGTTTATACATTCTATGTTCGCTTGTTTGGCAGTTAGATGACTGGTCAGCAGGCGTTAAAATGTTACTTGCTGTACTCCCGATTAAACCTGCAATTTGGATACTACACCCTGGTGTTTGGATCTGTTAACTACAACAGTTTTGGCGACGGATTGGTCTGCTGTCCGGTGGAAGAAGTTTCAACGGATTCACACACTTCTGTGTGTGTGTATTGTTTCAGCAATTACTCTCGACTTAAACCGAACCCAGTGCACCACCTTCTACACAAGCGAAGTCATCTGAAGACTCGAAGGTAGAAGGTAGAGCGATCGGGGGGCAATAGCGGTGCTTTGAGCCTAAATCAAGCTTAACGTCTCACCTTGGGTTTGTATCGCGCGACTCCATAGCAACCCTCCAGTGTTCTTCTCAGCTTACGTAGGAGGATTACATAAAGTGCCTGGTGAATCAGCATACAGGAAGTGATGCGTGCATTCCAAGCCTTGTTTTGAGTCTTGCGGCCATTTTGAATGTTCGTTTTCAATGTAACAACATCGCATATCATCGGACAACATTGCATTTCCTCGGACATCATCGCATTTCATCGGAGTTCACTTTGAGCAGCCGTTTTTCCTGCATCGGAACTCTTGTTTGAATATTACCGTACTATTGAGGTATTTATTTTGTTTTCTACCTTTGGTTCATTTTGATGTGCAGCTTAAGACTGTAGTAATTTCTGGGACTGTTGTTGAGGTCTACAGAGACTGTTGACTTATCTTCTTTCGCCACAACTAATAGAGAAGCTTGCACAGTCTTCTTTCGCCACAACCAATAGTGAAGCTTGCACAGTCTTCTTTCGCCACAACCAATAGCGAAACTTGCACAGTCTTAACGCTATAACAAATCATAGAGTATGACACAACAGATCAACGTTACTCTTCCCCCTCCTTTCCTAAGTGAACCTGGCAATCCCCCGATCTCATGGGAGGATTGGTATATTATATTTGATAACTATTTGAAAGCTCTAGATGGGCAAGATTTTTCTGACAAAAGGAAAAAAGCCATTTTATTGAGTACGTTGGGAAAGGAAGGGCAGAGAATTTTTAGATTCCTACCGATTGCCTTACAAGCGAATGGTCAAGCACTGCCAAATGAATACAAGGAGGCGATCTCAAGGCTTGAGGTCAGATTCGCTAAAGAAGAGAATATAGTCATGAATTGCTACAAGTTCTATACTCAAAAGCAAAAAATGGAAGAGTCCATAGATGACTTTGTTGCGCGTTTGACAGAGCTTTCAAT
This sequence comes from Lissotriton helveticus, assembly GCF_964261635.1. Classification (NCBI taxonomy): domain Eukaryota; kingdom Metazoa; phylum Chordata; class Amphibia; order Caudata; family Salamandridae; genus Lissotriton; species Lissotriton helveticus. The sequence goes on along the minus strand of NC_136068.1, from coordinate 1,889,702,323 downwards.
TAAGTGCAAGTTCGGTGCTATGAGCTCATTCGTGACCAGTTAATAGTACAAGTTAATAATCGCAAGATCCAAGAGAGACTGTGGGCGGCGAAAAACCCCACTTTGAAATCAGCGATAGACTTGGCTAAGGTCATTGAAGAGTCAGAGAAATGCATAAAAGTCATTGATAGCTCAAAGAAAAAGAACATGGAGCAAGACATCTCAGAAGTGTCTGAGAAAGACTGTGAATGTGATTCTGAATTTAAGTCTGATGACTCTGTAGCTGTAGTGAAAAATAAGTTTAAAGCTAATGTAAAAAAGAGCGTCCCCACTAATAGGTTTTGTGGAAGATGTGGAAGCAATTCTCACTCTTCAGAAGCGAGGTTTTGCTTTGCTGCCAATAAGGAGTGCCTCAAGTGTTTTCGTCTTGGTCATTTCTCGAAAATGTGCAAGACGAAATCTAGACAAAAAGTCGCTGTGATGGGGGATCATATGGATAGTTATCCGACTGTAAAGAATAAACTTTTAGTTGTAAATGACATTGATGTTGCAAGTGTTGATGATAAAAGACAGAATAGACCTAAAGCGTGGTTCACCATAGATAGTCGTCAGGTTTCACTCATGGTGGATACTGGCTCACGCTATACGATCATTCCTCGTTCTATTTTTAAGGAGATGTGGGGTGACAAGGAACTGTTGGAAAGTGACATCTCTCCAAAGGGGTTTCAAGGAGAACCAATAGACATTGCGGGGTACTTTAAATGTAATATAGATTTTAAGAAAAGATCCACTCAAAGGAAAATCTATGTGTCTGTACATCATCATTAATCCAAGAGCTACTGACCAGATAATGGTATTAGATGATGTTTCTGATCAGTCACAGTACACTTGCATTGAGTCTGTTTCTGATCAGTCACAGCACAATTGCATTGAGTCCATACTCAAAGAATTTTCTGTGGTTTTCAAAAATGAGTTGGGAGAATTAAAAGGTTATTCTCATTTGATTAAATTAAAGGAAAATTGTCTTCCTGTTCAGCACAAACTCAGGAGGATTCCTTTGGCTATTAGGCATGATGTGAAGATTTTAATTGAAGAGATGTTACAGACTGGAGTTATTTAACCGGTGGGTTTCTCCGGTTGTAATTTCAAAGAAATCCCATGGAAAACTGAGATTCTGTGTCGACCGTAGGTCTTTAAATAAGTGTGTCATAGCTGATACCTTTCCCTTACCAAATATAGCCGAATTTGTTTCCACTCTTGATGGTGCTAGATTTTTTTCTAAGCTCGACCTCAAGAGTGCCTACCATCAAATTAAACTAGATAACTCTTGTAAACATCTTACTACCTTTATAACTACCGAAGGGATTTTTCAGTTTACACGACTACCATTTGGGCTGATCTCAGCTGCAAGTGTTTTCCAGAGGATGGTTTCTGAAATCTTTAGAGGGTTGGGCAAAGTAGTATATTTTCAGAATGACATACTTGTTTTGGAAAATTCTGTGTCAGAACATAATCATATGTTGAAGGACGTTTTGCATAGAATTAGTGAGTCTGGTCTTACTTTACGTAAGGATAAGTGCAAATTCCTTGTGGAGCAAATTGAGTACTTGGGGCATGAGATCTCTTTCTCTGGTATAAAGCCGAAAAAAGATATAAAGATCTACTTTTGACAATACGTGAAGCTCCGTGTCCTGTGGATAAGGATCAGCTTAGGTCGTTCATGGGCCTGATAGAGTATTACTCTAAGTTTGTTAAGAGTTTCTCAGAGAAAACTATTTGCTTAAAAGGTCTTCTCAAAAAGGGGTCTGAATTTGTTTGGGGTCCTGAGCAAGACACAATCTTTAGGAAGATAAAAATTCGATTTGTGAGGCTGATGTGTTTGCACCCTTTGATACTAAAAGAGTCTCTGTACTTATGGTTGATGCTAGTGCTCTAGGCCTTGGGGCTGTTCTTTTACAAAAGTATGGTTCAGAGGAGCGACCAATTGCCTTTTCTTCAAGGACTTTGTCTCTCTCAGAACAAAATTACAGTGTGATAGAGAAAGAGGCCTTGGCAGTTGTGTGGGGTGTGCATTATTTTCGCACTTATTTGTGGGGCATTAGTTTCATTTTTAAGACAGACCACAAACCTTTGATTCGCATTCTATCTCCTGGGGTTGCAATCAGAGGTTCACCCACATTGTATAGATTGGCAGCAAAGCTGCAAGATTTTCAATTTGAGATACAACATGTACATGGTTGGCGAAACTTCCAAGCTGATTGTTTTTCAAGACTTGCTATTAGCAATCTAGATGAGACCTCACAGTGTGAATTTATGGATGAGAGCGTAGCTTGGCTTCAGGACGTTGCTCTTATCGGTGAAGGTTCTTTTTCGTGTGATGAATAGTGCCATGCAAGATGATTTTGTCTTGAAAGAAGTTATGAGCATGATCAAATTGGGTGCCAGGAGGGAGAGTTGTCTCCAAGTTGGTGTGCGTCCTTATGCTAAGGTTTTAGATGAGCTCTCTATTTGCAGTGAGAATTTGATTTTGCGTAATGATAAGATTGTTATCCCGTCGGGGTTAAGGAATAAACTTATTGCTATTGCTCATGAGGGGCATCTTGGACGGACATTGACACAACAAAGATTGGAAATTCGTTTTTGGTGGCCAGGTATGGATACGCAAGTGTTTCTCTGGGTTGAGCGGTGTGAAACATGGTTGGAAGGTTTGCTTCTTGTTCAGTAAAGAGTAAAATTGCTTCTCCAGACGTTCCATGGCCAACTATTTGCTTGGATTTTATTGGCCCCATGGAGGAGTTAAATTCTCATCAGCGTTTTGGCATTGTATTTGCGTGTGCCTGATTAATCTTTGTTTCCTTTTTGTTTCATTTGCCTGATTATTGTTGTCACTGCTGTTCCCTTGCACGTTGTTGTATTAGCTCCGTTTTGTGCTCATCAGTCCCCCCGTGCCTGCCCGCCCACCGCTTACCGCTTTTTGTGGTATCTCTCATCGTCGTACCACTCTCTACAACCCACAAGGAAATGGACTTTGTGAGAGGATCAATAGACTTGTTAAAGGCACTATTCAGTTAGCTTTGGTTAAGGAGAGAAATGTTGTGGATTTTGTCAAAGATATGATTTCTGCGTATTGCACTACTGTTCATGCTGGCAAAAACAGATCTCCATCTGAGCTAATGCGTGGTAGGTTCCCTGGTACAAGGGTACTTCCTTCATGGGTGAGAGAACTCTTCACTAAAAACTTAGGTGTAGCTGATGAGTCTGTTGATGTCAAATCTTGTACAAAGATTTCAAGAGGGGATTTTGTGAAGGTTAAACCAGAGAGAATTTCTAAGGGTTTGACAAAGTTTAGGGGTCAATTTTGTGTAAAACAAGTGTTTCCTCATTATGTCGTTCTTTCAAATGGAGAAAAATGGAATCTAAGAAGAGTTGCTCTTTATCAGAGAAATAGTTCAAATGGTTCTGTACCTTCTCTGCAAAAGTCTACTCTTGTTTTCAATAATTGTGACACCAATGGTTATATGCTTTCATCCACAGAAGAATCTGTTCGGTTTTCTTCTGCTTCTTACAGGTGTAGTGAAGGGGGTGGTGATGTGTCTGATTCTGGGTTTGAAGGTTCAGAAGCCTTTGCAAGTTCTCAAACTTCTAAAATTTCCATCGGTGAGAGTGTTATCTCTAAAGTTCAAAGGTATCGTAAACCACCTTCTTATTTAAATGATTATATTTGTAATTAATGTTTTGTTTTGTTTTATTTTGTTTTCTTGTGCAAAGAGAGGAGATGCGTTGTAAACATATACTGTCAGTTCTAGTTTTGCATCTCTATGATGCTTAGTTTCTATCTCCTTAATGCGTTCTAGATTTAGCATGTCATGTTTATACATTCTATGTGCGCTTGTTTGGCAGTTAGATGACTGGTCAGCAGGCGTTGAGATGTTACCTGCTGTACTCCCGATTAAACCTGCAATTTGATTACTACACCCTGGTGTTTGGATCTTTTAACTACAACACAGGCATACGGAATGGAAATGATAGGCATCACTATTTGCATTAGTCAAATTAGTGCCATGAGCAATGTGTTAGTTGGACTGATACTATTCAGTAGATAATACATCACTGAAATGCATCATTTCAAGAAGTGAATGTCCACTTAGGGGATGCTGAAATGATGTCACCTGAAGCTATTGTTCTGGTCATTTTTCGTGTGATCTCATTGGTCTCAGGGTTGCTAGGAAACATGTTCATCCTTGGGTTGAATTTCATGGATTGGATAAAGAGAAGCAGTGTCCTTGACTTGTGTGATGTCATTCACTCCTTCCTCACCTTCTCAAACATTGGTATTCTCTGTTTTACCTGTGTGCTCCAGAACTACCAAAGTGTTTCTCAAGCAATCTTCTTTACAGACAGAGCCAGACAGGGGCTTGTTGCCGCCTTGATGTGCCTACGCTGCTGTAACCTCTGGTTCGCTACCTGGTTCTCGGTCTACTGCTTTGTGAAGATTGTCAGATTTGGCCATTCATTGCTACTTCGATTGGTAAAAATACTTCTGGAAAAGCTCCCTTGGCTGCTTCTGAGTTCAACATTGCTTTCCATTGCCACATGTCTCCCGATGGTCTTTAAATCTGATGTTCGACCATTGGCCGGTCTTGTTTGTAATAGCTCCAATTGTACAAATTATAATCGTCCAGTAAATGATTCCAGACATGTTGTGTTGGGCCTGGTGGAATTTGACAAAGAGTTTGCAACATTTTTTCTCCATATTCTGTCAGCCTTTGGAATATTCATCTTCTCTTCTGTCTCAATCATTATCATCCTCTGCAGACACATGAAGCTCATGGGAGAGAATGCTGAAGGCTTCAGGAACCCAAGACTGGATGCCCACTTGAGCGCAGTCAAGACTGTGGCCTCCATTCTTGTCCTTTATTGTCTGTACCTTTTGGCTTATTCCATCAGATATTTCGCAAACAGATTTTTCCCCAGCACCCTCTGGACATTGGCATGTGACATTGTGATAGACCCATTCCCAGTGCTAAGTGCCATCCTCTTAATCTTCCGAATTCCCAAATTGAAGAAAACACTCTTTGATGTTGTTTTTCTAGCAGTCTGCTATGTGAGAGATTGAATATCAATGATCAAATCAAGCTGTATTTGATCATATACATATAATCATAAAAGCAGACATCAAATTCTAAAAAATAAATAAGTCACAGTATAAAAGATTGAATATCATCTTCAAAACCTTTTCAGATGCATTATTTGTTAGACCTGACAGACGTGGGTGTGGTCTTCTCCAAAACCTTGAGCCTTCTCCCATCCTGATCGATGGAATTCATTTTTGTTGGCTTTAGGGCTCCGTGCACTTCACCGCTGCTAATCAGTGCTAAAGTTTTTGTGCTGTCTCCTCTAAAGATGGTAAAATTGGCTTACACTCAATTGTCACATGCAAATTATAAGTCCAGTGTGAAGTTGTACTGCATGTACCCATGGCTTGTAAATGAGTGCTAATAGTGGACTCATGTCTCTGGCCTTTCAATTGCAAATTGCAAGCTGTGTTCACTTTTAAACTGCCATTTCGACCTGGCAAAATACACATTTTGCTAGGCCTTCACTTGTCTTTTTAACACATATGTTATCTCTAAGGTACAACCTAACCAGTTCATATGGGTGGTGCACTGCATTTCAAAGGCAAGACATGCGTTTTTAAGTTATACATTTCCTGGTAGTTAAATCGTACTAATACATCTCTTCACTATAGTGATGCCTACCTTTCCCATAGGATAACATTAGGTTATCTTATTATATTTAATAAGTTTTAACTTTGAATTCAAACTGAAACGTTACTCAAAATAATATAATTTAAAATAAATCCTCTAATAAATCCTTTAATGGTAAAGTGGGCTTTCAAATCACATTTCTGAAAATGCCACTATTAGAAAGTTGGCATTTTCTTCACCTAACCATTTGGTGCTTGCAGTTTATGTCTTTGGTCGTATGACTATGAATAGTTGGCTGCTGGCCTTTGTATATTCCTCACAGACAGTGAGACAAAGGGGGCTATATGTTGACCGAATGGGCCATCCTGCCATTATAAGTGTGGCAGAGCCAGTCCTTGCCCCACTTAAAATTCAAAGGGGTGCCTCCAGCACACACAATACTGTTTTTACTTTACACCACTTGGAGCCTGAGCAAGAGAAATTTCCAGAACGTGATGTGGGGATAGTCCAGACTTTTGCTCCACTTCAAAGAATGGCACCGGGTATAAATATTGGACCTCCCGAACCACTCTTCAGTAAACACTTGGACCTAAAGCGGGACCTGGACATCAGAGGGACTTCAGAGGACTGCTGCTTGAGGTGTAATCTGTACCTCAGAGGACTGCACAACTATTACTAGATGAATGGCCTACTGCTTGAAGCTTGCCTTGCCAGTTGATTAAAGGAATATCCGAGTGTCCCCAAGGGCTGGTTGACTAACCTCCTCTTCTGAGCTACAAAGAATTAGCTTGCTGCAGAGACCTTGAACACTGTCATGGCCTCTTCCTGGAGTTTGTCTTTGCTATAAGTCGGGCCCAACTAGTCCTGGGCCATTGGAAGTTGTGCTAGAGCTGCTCCACAAGGCAAAATCTGAAACTTGAGACTGGGACCTACCTGTTTGGCGAGCCCGTAAAGTGCATTGCCGGTCAGCATGACTTCACTGTAGCTCTCTCTACATTCTTCTTCGCAGCGGCAAATCCTGTTTAGTGGGACCTATCGAAAGGAGTTTTCTACCTTGTGGCACTCTAGTTGGCTAAAGCCTGCAGCTTAGTCCTACTGGAGATATTCATCTTCCAAAAAAGTGACTTTGTCTGAATGTAGTAATCTTCAGGGTGACTTCGTAAATTGGCTCCCAGACAATGACACCTCCTCCTCGGTCACCCCCAGCTGCCTTACACCACTGAACTTCACCTTCCCAGGAACGTCTCTTCATAATTTCTTCTATGTCGAAAGGTAAACCCAGACCGGTCGCACTCCACCTCATGTATACTAACTGTGTTCTTGACCAAAACATTTGACTTTGCTCTGGTCTCGCAAGGCTTTGATCCTTTAGGTGCCAATTTTCATTTTAAAATGCTAACTTGCATAACTTTGGTTCTACTGATTGGATTTCATTTGCTTTGGTGTCTTATTATTTATGATATTTTACTTTATTGTTATACATTGGGGTGAGATGTTTCTTGTGCTGTGTTTTATCTTTACTAGTGCATGAGTGCTGCATAAATACTTTACACATTGACTCTAAGTTAAGCCTCACTGCTTTTGTGCCAAGCTACAAGAATGGTAAGCATAGGTTAATTTGGTGACTTTTGTTGTTCACTCTGACAAGGATTGTGGTGTTGTTTAAGCTGGGTTTTCCCTGCCTCAATCAATAAACAGATGTCATGTGATATTTACGTATACAATATTCTGACATACTATATATATATATATATATATATATATATATATTCACTGAAAAAACCATAGGTTATAGACCATATATAGTTAGGAATTAGCATTTACAAAACCTTGAAAATTCACTGAAAAAACCATAGGTTATAGACCATATATAGTTAGGAATTAGCATTTAAAAAACCTTATTTTACTCACACAAAACCATTGAAATTCCATATATAGTTAGTTGCACTAACTATATATCGCGCACCTGCAATCCACTGCTGATGATGTCACATATTACATCATTCATGACATGGTCAGTGACATCACTGATGACATCACTGATGACATCTCAAATGACATCACTGATGACATCACTGATGACATCTCATTTGACATCAATGACCACATCACTGATGATATCATTCATGTGACAATACAATGCATCTCCTCACATTTTAATATAACCTCTGTTTCACCCAGTGTTAAATACAGAATATAATTTTTGAAACCATTGACACACCAATACTAGTTACTACATACGCACTCACTGATTCCTACGTCTACACACACCTTCACTCATTCACCCATACTATCATTCATACATACAATCACTCATCTTTACAACACTATCATATGCACTCATACACCTATACAGACACTCACAGTCTGCCACTCATCCATGGAGTTACTCACACACCTAGTCAGTCCTGTAAAGAATCAATGACACTTCCATTTTCTTGTCTATACAGTTAAACATAGAGCACCTTACATTTTCAAACATATACTAACACATACTTACCTTGTTATACAATCATTGATACAAGTACACATTGATCTGCACAGAGTCACACACCTCCCAGCCAGCCACACACACACTCAGTCTCCCATACAAATACTTGGACAATCAATCAGTAACCCATATAGTTAATCATATAGCTACTGATCAAAACATGCAGCAGTTTACAGAACAACAGACATAATGATGCACAAATTAAGACACTTTAGTCACTAACCCATGCACTCAGTGAGACACATTTAATCACTCACTCATGCATTCAGTCATGCACCTACTAAATCCTTTGTCCAGACACTTATACTTCCACTCATTCTTCAATATGTAAGACACATTTTAACTTTACAGAAACATACAGTCACTGGATGTTGTCATCAGTGATGTCATCAGTGATGTCATTTGAGATGTCATCAGTGATGTCATCAGTGATGTCACTGACCATGTCATGAATGATGTAATATGTGACATCATCAGCAGTGGATTGCAGGTGCGCGATATATAGTTAGTGCAACTAACTATATATGGAATTTCAATGGTTTTGTGTGAGTAAAATAAGGTTTTTTAAATGCTAATTCCTAACTATATATGGTCTATAACCTATGGTTTTTTCAGTGAATTTTCAAGGTTTTGTAAATGCTAATTCCTAACTATATATGGTCTATAACCTATGGTTTTTTCAGTGAATTTCAATGGTTTTTTAATAGCAAATATCATAAGCTGTCGAATGTCAAGTACGTGGTAAGTGAAAACATTTTCGTGTTTATGCACACTGATCTGCTTTGAATGGTGCCCCCCCCCCTCATTTCTATTAGGAGTACTCTCTCTTTGCAGATAGTGAAAGGTAGTTAACGCAGGTCTTTGCCCCCATTGTAATCCGTCGTGCCTGCTTCTCTCTCCATTTGATTCATTGTTATCCAAGTATTTACTGTTTTAGAATTAGTTCTCTTTGGTTCATTCTCTATTTACAAACAAACACAGAGTCGCAATACTCTGTTTAGTCTTTGCAGATAACGAAAAATCGTGTAAAAAAAAAGAAAAGGAATCGAGCAAAATCAGTAGGCCACTAATGGGATCTCTTTTTGACCTCGCTAAAATAGAAACATTAGGAACAACCCCTCATGACAAATACAAAACTAGTGAGATGAACTGAACTCCACACAATGATGGCTGCAAAACAGCTCTGCTCCGCCACCCACCCCGCCCAAAATAACGATAAAGAACGGCTGCCATGATTGGTTGCGGAATGACCACGACGGAGCTACGAAATGGTGCTGCTCTCATGCTAACCCCAGCTTCAGTCTGAAACATCCAGAAACACTGTAGACTACCAATTCGATCAGTTCCGGTAGCGCCCCAATGTAACCCGGTAGAGAAGAACTAGCCCTCCCCTCTTTGACTGATGGTTCTTGTTGCCTGTCCCTTCTGTTGTCATTTAACAGAACTATTTAGCCTGCTGAAAGGGGTTGTGTTCCGACCGCTGGTTGGTGGAGACATTTTGACTATATTCTGTACCTGCGTTGTCGCGTAATGCGTCATATGACGCGCCGCGTTAGCGCATCCGGAAGTCATCCGGGGCGCGCAGCGCGTAACGTAAGCATAACAAGTCATGTGACTTGTTAATAAAACTTTTCATTGGTTCATTTTACTTTTCTTATTGTAATGATGAAAGGCTTGGTCATATGACCTAAAAATTACGCTTTTCATTACTTCCGAACATTATTTTTTCTTAAATATATGTTATAATGTTCCAGGCTAATGTACTTTCCCGGAAATTTTACAACTGTCCTGCAAGTAAAATATATTCTTTTTTCGAGAAAAAGAGCGTTTCTTCGTCCCATGACGGAGCCGTTGAGCAAAAGAGGGTCGACCTGCTGTCTTAGTCGCCGATACGCCTGAATATGAGATTCTTATCGATCACTTTATGTTGCAGGAATAGAAAACACAACAGCCCTTGACCATTTATCTTTACTGCGTTCCTTCGTATTATACCTTTTACCCTTCATGTAATTGGTCTGCTTTATTTCACTTGCCTTTTAATGATTCTAAAACAGTGACTATTATTAAAAACTTTACCAATGTATATACTACTACCATGTTTTCTTTTAAAAACCTTTATTGTGAAAATTTCATTATACAAATACGAGCCTATAACCACGTGGGCCGGCCACGGAGCAAACTGTAATCGTATATGATAAATAGACATTTACACTGTAGAGGAACGTAACGGGCGGGCCATTAGGTTGCAAGAACTAAGGTGTCTAACAGTTACGGAATCGGTGGACGTACATTTTATAATTAAAATACGACAGGGCCAGTTACAATAAAATTATCTAGATATACATTTGCGGGCAAGTACCATGGGTGACGTTAATTCGAACTTTCAACAGTACAGTAATCAATAACACATCAGAACTTAATATCAATAGGGATGTCGAAATATTCAATCAATTCTCGTCCCCGCCCGCCATGTGCTTCAAAACTGCATACGTATCTCCTGATTTCAAGGTTCTGCAACCAGTACACAACAAGGAGTTACGAGTCCCATTTATTCTGGCGCCATTTTGGGCGAGGACGGGCAGGTCCAGGATATAGTCAAAATGTCTCTACCAACCATCGACTATGATGATGTTCATATACTGTATTTATTAGAGTAACACTCAGATGTCCACATGAAATAAATTTGCCACAATCTAAACATGTCATTTTAATCTTTCCAAAGTTCTTCTAAATATTTGGGACCGTTTCCCTTGCCTCTGAAGCTCTCAGTGCCACTTCTTTGATGAATGTACTAGCAGGTCAGGGGTTCTCCTCCAAATCTCTTTTATGCAGCACTATAATTAATTGGTGCCACCTCTCCATATGACAATGCATGGTATAGTTACCACAACTATATTTTTTTTCGGTTCCTCTAGAGAGTTCATCGTGGCAGATGAAGCGTGTAACGTACCGGGCATTTACCTTTTTTTGCATGTACAGGAAAGGAAAAAAAAATCGAGCGTCCGAGTTCTAAGGTGTCCCAGGGCCATTTTAGTGGACCAGGCCCAAATCCAAAGAACAGGCCGCCATTTTGAGAGTCCTGTTGCAGCCGCCTGTCGCTGTAGCATCAAGAGCAGCCGAAACTCAGCTGAATGGCAACTGAAACGGTAAAGGGGCGCCCCACTACAGCAGACGAGCCAGGCCCAAATCCAAAGAACTGCTATCTCACAGGCTAATGGGGCGACCCACGCCGAGTTTCAGCATTGTAGGATGACCACACAAGTACAGCAACTTGCTAGACATCACCTCGGTGCCATCCGGATCTCGGCGCCCCACTGCAGATGAAGTGCCTCTCAACTATGAAACCACCACGGTGACATCCGGATCTTGGCGCGTTGTGCTGCCTTCGGCCTATTCGCACATCGGTCCGCTACTGACGCCATCTCACAGGCTAATGGGGCGACCCACGCCGAGTTTCAGCATTGTAGGATGACCACACCAGTACAGCAACTTGCTAGACATCACCTCGGTGCCATCCGGATCTCGGCGCCCCACTGCAGATGAAGTGCCTCTCAACTATGAAACCACCACGGTGACATCCGGATCTTGGCGCGTTGTGCTGCCTTCGGCCTATTCGCACATCGGTCCGCTACTGACGCCATCTCACAGGCTAATGGGGCGACCCACGCCGAGTTTCAGCATTGTAGGATGACCACACCAGTACAGCAACTTGCTAGACATCACCTCGGTGCCATCCGGATCTCGGCGCCCCACTGCAGATGAAGTGCCTCTCAACTATGAAACCACCACGGTGACATCCGGATCTTGGCGCGTTGTGCTGCCTTCGGCCTATTCGCACATCGGTCCGCTACTGACGCCATCTCACAGGCTAATGGGGTGACCCACGCCGAGTTTCAGCATTGTAGGATGACCACACCAACTTGCTAGACATCACCTCAGTGCCATCCGAATCTTGGCATCTCAACGCCTAGTGGTATCTTCCATACAAAAAATATTGTTACGCTGCCTTTGGCCCCATTCGCACATCAGTCCGCAACTTAGACATCACCTCGGTGCCATCCGGATCTTGGCATCTCAGCGCCTTGTGGTGTCAGTCAGAAAATATTGTTGTGCTGCCTTCGGCCTATTCGCACATCGGTCCGCTACTGACGCCATCTCACAGGCCAACGGGGCGCCCCACGCCGACTTTCAGCATTGTAGGATGGCCACACCAGTACCACAACTTGCAAGACACCACCTCGGTGCCATCCGGATCTTGGCATCTCAGCGCCTTGTGGTCTCTTCTACACCGGAAATATAGTAGAAAATATTGTTGCGCTGCCTTTGGCCCCATTCACACATCAGTCCGCTACTGACACCATCTCACAGGCCAACGGGGCGCCCCACGCCGACTTTCAACATTGTAGGATGGCCACAGAAGTGCGACAACTTACTAGACACCACCTCGGTGCCATCTGGATCTTGGCGCGTTGTGCTGCCTTCGGCCTATTCGCACATCGGTCCGCTACTGACGCAAACTCACAGGCCAACGGGGCGCCCCACGCCGACTTTCAGCATTGTAGGATGGCCACACCAGTGCGGCAACTTCCTACACACCACCTCGGTGCCATCCGGATCTTGGCGCGTAGTGAAGCTGCAGCAGCTGCAAATAAGCTTCAGACAGTGTTACAACCGCTGCTCAGAACTCTCAACTATGACACCACCTCGATGCCATCCGGATCTTGGCGCGTTGTATTGCCTTCGGCCTATTCGCACATCGGTCCGCTACTGACGCCGCCTCACGTGCCAACGTATTTTCTCCGCATTTTATACCCTATGCCGCATAACAGGTCATGTGACTTGTTTATAAAACTTTTCATTGGTTCATTTTACTTTTGGTTTCCTAATGATGGAAGGCTTGATCATATGACCTAAAAACAACACTTTTCATTGGATGAAAACTTTTTTTTTCCCCCAAACGATGAAAGCCCCACCTTGTTTCTGGATGTTTCAGACTGAAGCTGGCGTCAGCATGAAAGCACCACCATCTCGTGGCTCCGTCGTGGTCATTCCGCGAGCAATCATGGCAGCCGCTCCCCACCAGAAGCCTGCAGGAGTCGGAGCCCCCAAAACTTTTGATGAATTCTCAAGGCGGAGGGGACGCTTTCGAGAATGGGGTCCAAGACCTAGCAGACAAGCGTCCGATTTCCAAGGTGTCCCAGGGCCATTTCAGTGGACCAGGCCCAAAAAGGAAACAGCCTGCCGCCATTTTGAGAGTCCTGTGACAGCCGCCTATCGCTGCACCGCAAGAGTGGGCGCAACTCAGCTGAATGGCGGATTTTGACACAGTGGACCAAAAGCAGACGGAATGGCAACTGAAACGGTAAAGGGGCGCCCCACTACAACAGACGAGACTCCACCTGGAGAGGCCCGTTCACGCCGCCTCCCCCGGGGCGCCCCACGCCGTTATTCGGAGCAGCATTGTAGGATACCAAAACCAGTGCGGCAACTTACTGGACATCACCTTGGTGCCATCGTTCTGCTGCCTTGGAACTATTCGCACAACAGTTTGCTACTGATGACCCACCCCCCGCGACGCCCCACGCCGTTATTTGCTGGGTGGCAACTTACTAGACATCACTTTTGTGTCATCTAGATTTCGGCGCGTTCTGCTGCCTTGGAACTATTCGCACAACAGTTTGCTACTGATCACCCACCCCCCGCGACGCCCCACGCCGGAAATCTGGACGTTGTGCTGCGTTGGGACTATTCGCACAGCCGACCGCTACTTCGTTGTTTTTCTCTAAAAATGTTTATATGTTATTACTATTTTTGTTTTCTTGTATATATTTATAAATTATTAAAGTTTTATAATCTTACTACTTTGTCGGAGTGCTATATATTTTTAATGTGACACATAATTGTAAAAACTTTGATGTACAAAGAGTCATCCCTGGAATCTTCCGCTTCACGCTCGGTCCCCTCCCCAATCACAATACAGAATGGTTTTCAGATAATAGCAACGCTTCTGCTGTGACGGATCTCATCGAGTGTGGGCCTTGATCTACTATAACTCCTTTGAAGACGGGTGATTCTTTACAGCTGTGGCCATAAACTACATCTGCAGGGCTAGCTGATAGCCTAGGACCGGCCTGGACAATCGGACACAGAGGAAAAGGAGTGTCAGAGGGTGCGGTAGTGAATAGGGCGAAAGGGAGGTGTCGGGCGGGCACAGGGTGTGATTCTCAGGGAAGAACAGCGCAGATGGGGGGAGGTTTATTACCCATGCATAAAACAGAGAGCGGGGGTGACCACTGCCTGGGGGAGATGCTTGCGAGGGTGGGGAGCCATGCTAAGGATCGACAGCGTTCACAGAGTGGATCTGGTCAAGGCATCTAAAATGGCTGCCGTGCACGACAAAAGTGTGGCATTTGAAAAAAGACAAGATGGCGCACACAATGTTTTTCAACAATTCCTGATTTCCTTCGAATCGAACGTTAACAGACGTTGGGGCATATTACCAAGGTTAAGCGATATTTATCCCTAACGATGCTTAGCAACGATTTTTTTACCGTCAGAAATTATCGCAGATAAACCTTGCTATTATCAAGGTGTATCGCAAATACGATAAAAAACGAGCGCAATGCATTAATGTCGCTGAAAACTCCGCGATATTCATGCATTACCGAGCTAATGCTCTTAGCCATGTTATCCACCTCCCATTGGATAACATGGCTAAGAACTGCTCAGGGCAGCTGTTACTTTTTGGAGATATTCGCGCTTATCTCGAATATTTCCAAAAGTTGATAATAGGAGATAGCGATGTTAGCGACTGTTTCCAGTCGCTAACATCTTGGCATGCCCACTTTGCATGTCATTAGTGATAAATATCACTCACATGCAAAGTGGGACCCAAGATGGTCGCTATCTCCTACTAGCCGTCGCTAACTGGTGTTAGCAACAGCTAGGTAATACACATATAATTTTATCTCCGCGAAGCGGAGCGCTGTTACAGATATATATCTTGTTTTTGAACGTTAATTTCTCAAAATGCACTGAAGCACATATATTGAGACATAGCAAAGGCACATCGGGCTACCAGTCCCTAATATTTTACCAAGTTTCGTGCAAATCCATTCAGCCGTTCGATTATTATTATTATTATTTTTTTTTGCCCCGCGGGGCCCTTTTAAAACCTCCACATCAAACCTAGGGGGTCAGCGAGGATCTACTATGCCCCCTTATGGTCATCAGCCGTTCGATTATTATTATTATTATTTTTTTTGCCCCGCGGGGCCCTTTTAAAACCTCCACATCAAACCTAGGGGGTCAGCGAGGATCTACTATGCCCCCTTATGGTCATTTGCCCCTTCGCTTTGGCCTCCTCTTGTCTCTCGATCCTACCGAGAGACAAGATGGCGGCCGCTACGTACTGTTTGGAATGTTTACAGACACCGGAGAGCCAATCAGCTTCGCTTCGCAAAGCTCCGTAACGCGAAAAGTACGCGAAGCGGTGCGCTGTTACAGATATATATCTTTTTTTGAACGTTAATTTCTCAAAATCCACTGAAGCACATATATTGAGACCTAGCAAAGGCACATCGGGCTACCAGTCCCTACAATTTTGCCAAGTTTCGTGCAAATCCATTCAGCCGTTCGATTATTATTATTATTATTTTTTTTTGCCCCGCGGGGCCCTTTTAAAACCTCCACATCAAACCTAGGGGGTCAGCGAGGATCTACTATGCCCCCTTATAGTTATTTCCCCCTTTGTTTTGACCTCCTCTTGTCTCTCGATCCTACCGAGAGACAAGATGGCGGCCGCTACGGACTGTTTGGAATGTTGACAGATGCCGGAGAACCAATCAGCTTCGCTTCGCAAAGCTCCGTTGCGCGAAAAGTCCGCGAACCAGAGCGCTAACCGGTCCGCTGTTACAGATATATATCTTTTTTTAAACGTTAATTTCTCAAAATCCACTGGAGCACATATATTGAGACCTACAAAAGGCACATCGGGCTACCAGTCCCTACAATTTTGCCAAGTTTCGTGCAAATCCATTCAGCCGTTCGGGCTAAAAGTGAGGCCAACCGCCCTATGGAAAACTCAATGTTAAAAACACGTTTTGGGACCCCCCTTTTTTCTCGGCCCCCACTGGACGAACCCCCCCCAAATTTTCAAGGGCTGCTCAGAAACAAAATGTGCCATTTTCCTGAAAATTTCAGCCGATTCCGTCCACAAACGCCAAAGTTATTAGACATAGAATTTTCAAAAAACCCATAGAGAAAAAATCCTAACTATATATACCTACTGGCGACCGCCAGTAGGTAATATATATATATATATATACATATATATATATTACCTACTGGCGGTCGCCAGTAGGTATATATAGTTAGGATTTTTTCTCTATGGGATTTTTGAAAATTCTATGTCTAATAACTTTGGCGTTTGTGGACGGAATTGGCTGAAATTTTCAGGAATATGGCACATTTTGTTTCTGAGCAGCCCTTTAAAATTTAGGGGGGGTTTGTCAAGGGGGGGGCCGAGAAAAAAGGGGGGTCCCAAAACGTGTTTTTAACATTGACTTTTCCATAGGGCGGTTGGCCTCACTTTTAGCCCGAACGGCTGAATGGATTTGCACGAAACTTGGCAAAATTGTAGGGACTGGTAGCCCGATGTGCCTTTGCTAGGTCTCAATATATGTGCTTCAGTGGATTTTGAGAAATTAACGTTCAAAAAAAGATATATATCTGTAACAGCGGACCGGGCAGCGCTCCGGTTCGCGGACTTTACGCGTTACGGAGCTTTGTGAAGCGAAGCTGATTGGTTCTCCGGCGTCTGTAAACATTCCAAACAGTCCGTAGCGGCCGCCATCTTGTCTCTCGGTAGGATCGAGAGACAAGAGGAGGCCAAAGCGAAGGGGCAAATGACCATAAGGGGGCATAGTAGATCCTCCCTGACCCTCTAGGTTTGATGTGGAGGTTTTAAAAGGGCCCCGCGGGGCAAAAAAAAAAAAATAATAATAATCGAACGGCTGAATGGATTTGCACGAAACTTGGCAAAATTGTAGGGACTGGTAGCCCGATGTGCCTTTGCTAGGTCTCAATATATGTGCTTCAGTGGATTTTGAGAAATTAACGTTCAAAAAAAGATATATATCTGTAACAGCGCTCCGCTTCGCGTACTTTTCGCGTTACGGAGCTTTGCGAAGCTGATTGGTTCTCCGGCGTCTGTAAATATTGCAAACAGTCCGTAGCGGCCGCCATCTTGTCTCTCGGTAGGATCGAGGGACAAGAGGAGGCCAAAGCGAAGGGGCAAATGACCATAAGGGGGCATAGTAGATCCTCCTTGACCTCTTAGGTTTGATGTGGAGGTTTTAAAAGGGCCCCGCGGGGCAAAAAAAAAAATAATATTAATAATCAAACGGCTGAATGGATTTGCACGAAACTTGGCAAAATTGTAGGGACTGGTAGCTCGATGTGCCTTTGCTAGGTCTCAATATATGTGCTTCAGTGGATTTTGAGAAATTAACGTTCAAAAAAAGATATATATCTGTAACAGCGCTCCGTGGAGATAAAATTATCTCTGTATTACCTAGCTGTTGCTAACACTAGTTAGCGACCGCTAGTAGGAGATAGCGACCATCTTGGGCCCCACTTTGCATGTGAGTGATATTTATCACTAATGACATGCAAAGTGGGCATGCCAAGATGTTAGCGACTGGAAACAGTCGCTAACATCGCTATCTCCTATTACCAACTTTTGGAAATATTCGCGATAAGCGCGAATATCTCCAAAAGCTACCACCTGCCCTGAGCAGTTCTTAGCCATGTTATCCAATGGGAGGTGGATAACATGGCTAAGAGCATTAGCTCGGTAATGCATGAATATCGCTGAGTTTTCAGCGATATTAATGCATTGCGGTCGTTTTTATCGTATTTGCGATAAACCTTGATAATAGCAAGGTTTATCTGCGATAATTTCTGACGATGCTTAGCGGTAAAAAAATCGTTGCTAAGCATCATTAGGGATAAATATCGCTTAACTTTGGTAATATGCCCCAACGTTTATTAACGTTCGATTCGAAGGAAATCAGGAAGTGTTGAAAAACATTGTCTGCGCCATCTTGCCTTTTTTCAAATGCCACACTTTTGTCGTGCACGGCAGTCATTTTAGATGCCTTGACCAGACCCACTCTCTGCACGCTGTCGATCCTTAGCATGGCTCCCCACCCTCGCAAGCATCTCCCCCAGGCAGTGGTCACTCCCGCTCTCTGTCTTATGCATGGGTAATAAACCTCCCCCCATCTGCGTTGCTCTTCCCTGAGAATCACACCCTGTGCCCGCCCGACACCTCCCTTTCGCCCTATTCACTACCGCACCCTCTGACACTTCTTTTCCTCTGTGTCCGATTGTCCAGGCCGGTCCTAGGCTATCAGCTAGCCCTGCAGATGTAGTTTATGGCCCCAGCTGTAAAGAATCACCCCTCTTCAAAGGAGTTATAGCAGATCAAGGCTGTGGTAAATAAATAATTAATTACCGGTACTATTTTTGACGAGATATAACAATAACAGATAGCTCAATAAATAAGAGGCAGGATCCGATGTGTCCGAGTCAGAAGGATTTATTCAGGCAAAAAAGAAGGGACTGGAACGGGACAGCCTGAAATAAAATGGAGAGGCAGCTGCCGGGGAAGTGGGGATGGAATGGAAGGATACATCACATTAACAGTATACAGTATATATACTAAAACATTTACATTGCATTCAATACAGTAGGCGTAGCAGTAGGCGTAACTCGTAGCAGTCGCGAAAGATAAGAGTGAAATGGGTGTAACAAAAAGGCGTGTACAGGGCGTATACATAGACATGTGGTATGAACGTCACAGAAGTGTCATGAATGGGGAGGAAACATGGAGGGGGCTACTCGAGCAGCTGAGACCTTTAACCTAGTGGTGCGCACAAACGGGCAATGACGTGTTACCAGGGAGAACTGGGGGCTATGACTTCTGCACTAGAAGAGGAGACTAAAGTCTGCGGTATCAGGACGACATGTACCTATATCATATCTGGTATCTGGTGTTTGGAGTACATGTTGATAGAATCCAAAAGTTATCGGGGCAAAGGCTACTTGACACTAAGACTGGTGCATGCATTATTCTACATGTATTGCGTGTGCTAGGAATATTCTATGAATATTAATACAGTATTTCTCTTACATGGAGACAGAAAGGCTAGACCCTAGCTGAAACTATTGATGCGATTCAGTAGCTTAGGAATGTAAAGAAGGAGGGCTGGACTGATAACTAGAAGCATAACATACTCTTGGCAGACAGGCAGGCAGAGCCAGGCCGGGCCGGGCACTGTGCTGCGCGAAAGGAAGTGAAGGGTCAGGGATGCAGGTGGGGGCTATATCGCTCCTCGGAGAGGGTTCAGGAGACTGGAGCTTGAATCTGGTGTCCGGGCCCTTTTGAGGCCTAGAAACTGGGACATTTTACTGGATTAACGTGCACACTGTAAAACGTGGCAACATAGGCCTAATACTCGTTGCTTTCACGAGAACTGGGAACTGGCATACTAGAGCTGGACACAACTATAATTGCGTCTTTAATCGGTCATAGGGGGATACATGCATATCGATCATGCACATATAGCATAAGATGGGGAACACGTAGGCACATACAACATGGCAAAATTTACTTTTCCACATTCCCTCCTTGTGCCCTACGTTTCCATCAGGAAACATCTATATTCATGATACCATCTATCATTTCATATAGCATCATTTGCTCGTCTCGAATTGTCTTGGAACGGGACTTAGGACTAGGAATACAAGAGGTAGCACACATGCCGCAAATCGCAGGGCCACATTGTAAACAGAGGCAGCAACTGAATATAATCATTACTGCTATACCTAGGAATGACAATACTTTCCATCCCCAGGCAGATATAATACTCCAGAGCCAACCGGACCATGTCCAGGTGCCTGGATTCTGGTGTAACTGATGGGCAATTTTATGAAGTCTGGTTATAGCTGAAAAAACAGACGGTGCGTTATTAGGAATGAAAATGCAGCAACTAGATCCGATGACTCTACAAGCTCCTCCTCTATCGGCCAGTATGACGTCAAGAACGAGACGATTTTGGAGCACAACAAATCTCATAGCAGATTGCTCTTCTGTTAAATTACCTAGAGCGGAAGTAGTTTCATTCACTACTGCTTCAAGGGTTCTGGTTAACCTACGTATTAGCTTACTATTCTGGACAGGGCCTATAAAGAAGAAGAAACCTTTATTGAAATCTTGATACTGTTCTAGAGTAGTTTCAGTTTGGTCAACAATTGGGGACTCGATCTCCCTTTTATGTCTAAGGTGTACTAGATGTGTATTTCTGTGATAATCAGATGGGGCTAGAAAAACTGGTGGCAGTAGGAAGGCAATGTAACATGTTCCATCCCAATCGAGGGGCAGACGAACATATGCGGTCTGACCACAAACGAAATAAGAATGACGTGAGGCTTTGAAAATAGATTTCCCACTGTCACTATACTTGACAATAGTAGTACAATCACTATGTCCTACATGTGTGGAACCATTCTTTCTGACACATAATTCGCCTTTAACTGGTAGTACTGAAATAGCAGGCAAATCAGGAGTAGTATCGGACTGGACATTCAGAACCATGAAATTCGAGGAATAATTACCTAAATTATATACTTCATTTTCTAGATCTAACCCTGTTCTATGGGTAAGACCTTGCTTGTCTGGGAAACATGTTCGATTCAGGAAGGACATATCAGTTGAGAATGACGTTAACGTGGACCATGCTCCACACGAACCATTATGTGAAAACGGATAAGGAAAGAGTGGCAGAACTCCCTTCGGTGTCTGGAAAGGGGGGAGTCGACCACACACCCAACAATTAGTGGCATTGCTGGTCTGGTGTGAATAATGCAACATTCGGATAAAGGTGTTATTTCGCATAGCAAGACGATAGGATAACTCGTGAGGAGGCAGGTCACTAAATGTGTGTTCTACTGTAACATTAGAAAACATATGTACATGTGACATCGGAAAACATAAATGTAACGCATAACTTATGCCTGTAACCATAAGACTCAAGAATAATAAAAAGAATAGAACGATAACACATCTCTTAGAGTTTTGACTAACTCTCTCACTGTGTGGGTCTGTCTAATACATGTCAGGAACCTGTCTAACCGTTTCACCCGAGAGGGACTTAGACAATTAAACTGGCTGACTTATTTTACTAGACCGGAGTTTGGCTTTATACTCCTGCTGCGGAGTTTTCTCTAACAGGGGAAGTTTGAATTCAGAGTCTGTGTTTGGGCAGTCCTTAAAAATAGGGCAGTCTTTGATAAAAGTCTTTTGTCGTAATCCATGGAATTTCTTGATGTGGCTGATATGCACCCAGCCTTTGCGGTTCTCGAGCTTGACGGCGGTCCTGGTGGTAAGAAGAACGAGTCGGGGTTCTTTCCAACGAGGCTCCAGCGGACTCCAACGATCAAAGTTACGCACCAGTACAAAATCACCTGGAACGACTTCATGCGGTTTCACCTCAGTGTTGTCTGGGAATGCAGCGGCAACCTGTGAACGACAAGATTGTAGTGCAGACATCAAGGAAGCAAGGTAATCTGTCAGCATATTACTGGAAACATCTGTAATCTTTCGGGGCATAGGTGTACCCCACATATTTGGAGGGCGGCCGAATACGACCTCGTACGGGGACAGACCTGAACGGGAATGAGCGACCATTCTCATGTAGAACAGGGCAACTGGCAGGGCTATTAACCAATCTACACCTTTCTCTGCACACACTTTGGCTATGCGGATCTTCAAAGTCTGGTTATGTCTCTCTACGAGACTGGCTGCTTCAGGATGGCGTACACAATGGAACTTCCACTGGTACCCTAACAGAAGGGATACTTGTTTCATGAGCTCGGATGAGAATGGCTGGCCGTTATCTGAATACACGACCCTAGGTAATCCGTAGCGGGAAAAGTACTCACGAACCAACTGCCTGGCAGTGGTCGCAGCTGTGTAATCTGGAACTGGATACGCTTCTGTCCACCTGGACAAAGCGCATACAACTACGAGGACATACTTGAAACCTCGACATCGCTCCATCTGAATGTAATCCATCTGGAGGACTTCAAAAGGGTGGTCAGGAGGTTGGAATCCACCTTGTTCCACCGGGACACTTTTACCTGGATTGAACTGACAACATATCATACAGGTATGGACTTTCTGCTTGGCTGCTGCTCGTAAATGCTTGTTGAACCAAAGGTTCTGGATACTGTCTAACATGGCTTTTTCTCCTAAATGTGCAGGACTATGTGCGGTGTTAATAATGATTTGAACCATAGAGTCGGGGAGAAACCATGTGGCTTTTCCCTTCGTCAACCATCCTTGATCTGTCTGGACCCCTCCTTGTTCAGACCATTTCTTGATTTCATCGGGAGTAGCATGTGACTGTATGTCTATGACATCCTGTGTAGGGCCCTTAACTGTCATACAAGTAGTCTGTTCTGGAATGTGTGTCAGTGTCGTGTTAACTGGAATGTCTGGAGTCTGAGCTGTGAGCTTGGCTGTTCGATCTGCTAGATCGTTACCTTGGGAAATGATGTCAGTGACTTTCGTATGTGCCTTGCACTTCATGATACCGATAGCTGTCGGTAAATGTATTGCATCTAACAGAGCTTGAATAAGGAGACCATGCTGAATCTTGGCTCCATGAGAAGTCATGAAACCTCTTTCCTGCCAGAGCACTCCAAAGTCGTGTACGACTCCGAATGCGTAACGTGAGTCTGTGTATATGTTAACTTTTAGGTTCTTGGCACGTATGCAGGCTTGGGTCAGAGCGATGAGCTCTGCTGCTTGAGCAGACAGAGTGTCAATACGATGTGTTTCTATAACTTCAGTGTCAGTAGTCACTGCATACGCAGCTACTAGTTCTCCTGTACTTGTTCTCATACATGAACCATCCACATAAAGCGTCAGGTCGGGATCAGGTAATGCAATGTCTGTCAAGTCTTGTCTTGGCTTTGTCATGGTGTTAACAACTTCCACACAGTCATGTGTGGCAGGATTTGAAGTAACTGACGGTAACAGTGTAGCTGGATTTAAAATGTTGCAGCGTCTGATTTCTATGTGTGGCTGAAACAGTGTCAGTTCATATCCTGTTAAACATGCAATTGTCAAGTGCTGAGTCTGGGTTCGGTTTAAAAGAACTTCCACGGAGTGTGGAACTTGGACTGTCAGGGAGTGTCCTAACACTATGGAATCACTTTGTCTGATAGCTAGTGCTGTAGCTGCAACTGACTTGAGGCACGCAGGCAGAGCCTGGGCCACTGGATCTAATGTGCTAGAAAAATAAGCACAGGGCTTGTATTGTCCTGCTTGATCTTGTGTGAGAACAGATAATGCAGTACCTTCGCGTTCTGTGACAAAAAGTGTAAAAGGCTTACTGTAGTTCGGTGTTGCTAGAACAGGTGCATTACATAAAGCTTTCTTTAACTCGTTAAAAACAAGTGTATGTTCCTGGGTCCAAGGGAGGACAGTCGATACGGCTGCCTCCTGTGTCGTTAACTGTATCAGTGGCTTGGCTAGAAATGCATACTGAGGAATCCATTGTCTGCAGTAAGAAGTGAGGCCGATAAAAGCTCGTACCTCCTTCTGGGTCTTGGGCTGTGGAAGACGTGCTATTAACTGAATACGGTCAGGTGTCAACTGCCTACCCCTCTTGGACAGTAAGTGTCCTAAGTAGACCACTTGCTGGACACAGAATTGTAATTTGGAAGGGGACACCTTGTGCCCCATCTCGGCCAGAAAAAACAGGACTGTAAGTGACGCACGCTCGCAGTCACGTTCAGAACGGGCTGTGATCAATAGATCATCGACATACTGGAGCAGGGCAGTGTCATTTGGCATGTGAATATTGTCTAGTTGTCTCTTAAGTGCTTGACTGTAAATGCTAGGACTTTCTGTGAAACCTTGAGGAGCTCGTGTAAATGTATAGCTCCTTCCATTTAAACAGAATCCGAAAAGGAACTGGCTGTCTGGATGAATGGGGACACTGAAAAATGCGTTCTTGAGATCGATAACTGTAAAGAATGTGGCTTCAGAATCAATGGCTGTCAATAGAGAAGAAATATCGGGAACCACTGGATACTGCGGTATGATACATTTATTAAGTTCTCGAAGGTCAATCACTAACCGATAAACTGGAGGTGCATTTGGATCAGTACGTTTCAGAATTGGAATGATAGGAGAATTACATACATTGGAGTCAGTTTCTACAACCACTCCTTGAACAATGAGCTCGTCAATAATTTTGGATAAGGCTGCTACAGCCTCAGGTGGCAATTTGTACTGTCTGATTCGTGGTAAAACAACACCTTGTTTCAGAGTCACACGATGGGGTGTGATATGCATACAAGCTACATCAGTTGGACCTTGCGCCCATAAATGCTGTGGTACTTTCAATAATCTTGGATCAAAATCACGTAATACATAATGACCTTTAAAATCTCGGAGGAACAGGCGTACTCCTTCTGGGGAGCAGCATATGACTGCTCCTAATTCTTTTAACGTCTTAATGCCTAACAAATTTTCTGGACAAGATTTCGTGAGTAACAAATCTGTAGTTCGGGACAATGGACCAACTTCTAGAGTTACTGGTTTCGATATTTCATTAACAATAGGCTTTCCTGAAAATCCAAGGGAAACATTTCTAGAGCCTGAGAGCGGAGCCCCTGGAACCTCGTCATGACTGATGGTAGTCCTACTTGCCCCTGTATCAATCAGAAACTTTCTGTCTTTCCCTAATACTTGACTGTGTACATAGGGACCCTCTTGATCTACAGGTATCTCGATGAGAGGCAAGCCTACCTCCCTCTCTAGGCTGTTTCATGAATACGGCTGATATTCTGGATACTCGGACTGTGCATACTGGTACATCTGCTGTGTAATGTGCTGTGTTGCAGCTATAGGCTGCGGTACGGTAACTGTCTGTTGTGCATTCTGTGGTGGCTGGGAAATCTGTGAAACTTGTTCTTGCCTAGGCGGACGTGGTCTTTCTTTAGTCTTACCAGTAGCTATGTTGTGTTTCAGAACTGCACATTCACTTATAAAATGACCTGGCTGTTTACAGTAATTGCATGTCCCTTTAACGGGAACTGCAGGATGACTAGCTTGATTCGTACCCCTCTTCTGACTGTCTTGGGGAACAGATTGTGCAACTAATACTTTCATTTTCGTGTCTTTCATACGTCTCCTTTCGTGTTCCTGCTCTTCCCTGATTCTGTTAAGGTGGTACTGGAGCATTTGTAACATCTGTGACGGAGTATTAGCTTGCCAGGTACTTTCGACTTTCAGAACTCGATTTTTAACTTGTGGACTTGAATTCTCGGCTAATTTAGTAACAAAAAGATGAGGGTATGATTCACTACTCGTTTTCAGACCACTATTAATAATAAAACATTTCTCGAATCTAGAATAAAAATCACTAGTATCTTCGTCTTGTTTCTGTTTACAGGCTGAGATGGCATACCAGTCTTCCTTTTTCGTGGCTAGTAATCTTGGCAAAACTTGTATCAATAACTCGGGCAATTCTTTAGCTTTATCCCCAAGACCGGTACCTGGGACTCGTGTATTATCTTCAGCTTCTAGAGCTGTCCAATCTATCTTTTTCTCTCCCACCTCCCATTCTTTTTCTTTGAGTTTTTCATATATGCCCGCAGGCAACAGGACCTTTAACATTTTAATGATATCTGGATACGTGTATTCTCCCATACGGAGCATGTCTTTTAATTCACGGTGGAACCCTGCTGGATCTTTATCATGACAGGGAATTAACTTCTTCATTTCTAAGAGTTCCATCTTTGTGATGGGGGTGTAAACAAATACTCGTTCTAGACCACCACCCTCTTTCTTGACTGGATGTACTTCTCGTAACGGGTTCTGTCTGTCTATGTAGAATGATTTACTTTCTGGGGGTGAGACGTGAACGAAATGTGGATTCAGGAACGTTCGGTATTTGTGGCGCTGTTCTAGAATGACACTAATTAAATCGGTACCTAGACCTTTCCATCTGTACTGGAGTAACTCGTTCAGGACATCATGTAGAGGACCTGGATTGGAATGCTGATCCTCATACAGTGTGATGAGGTGCTGGATCATATACATACCCACCAGTCGCTGCTCGGCTGGGGGCAGTTTCAGAAACGTTTGAGCCACTATTTCGTCAGGAAACGTGGCGGAATCAGTAGTCCATCGGACTGCTGATCGGGCTAGTTCTTGTTCATGCATGGTACTGAGCTCACTATAACCTATTCGTGATTTCAGAATTTTATCTGTAGCCTGGAATACTAGAGAACACTGTTCTGGTACTGGAGAGGGAAAAACTTTCTTGTAGTCTAGGCGTGAATATCGGTCGGAAAGTCTAGTTCTACCTACATACGCTATTCTGTCGGGATTCTCGCCGTCTACCTCTTCACTGGAAGAGTCATTCTCTTTCTCGGTTGCTTGCTTTGCTTCTCGTTTCTCGTGTACACTTATTATTTCCTTACGAATTTTCTTGTACATACTCTCTATACAATTTTGTGTCTTGTGTTTTCCATCGGCTATATTGTCACTCCACCTAGTCAGGACTTTCATTTCTTCTTGATCTTTTTCTGGAAAATCTTGCTCTCTTATTAAACAGTTAATCAGAAACTTTAAAATCATGAGCTGAGTCTCGACTTTTCTTTGAACCATGGCTTCGTGAATACTTCCTAGATTCACTCCTGTACGGATAAAACGATATATTCTGTCTAGATGTTCTTTCATATCGGGCAGGGTGTCCAAATAGTCGGTAACCCGTCTTAAACGTAATGAATATATGACCATGTTACCATCACCTGGAACTGGATCATAACGACATTCAGTAAGTGCTCGCTTAATATCTACGTATGTAGTTACTTTTGGCGTACGCTGCAACGCTAGTTCATGTAGCGTCATACGTCTGGGTTGAGGCGGGGTACGAGGAGAACCTCCCCCCGCCGCTCCTAAACTAGAATCGTCGGTATGTACTGTACGTGCTGGTAGCGCGACTGGTAAAACGGGTACATGTACTGTGGGCTGGGCCGAGGATGCTGTAATAGGTGCTGTAACATTAACTGGACCCACGGGACCAGTGGCTGGAGGAACAGTAATTACATTATTAACGGGAGCAGGCGGAACAGGGTTTGCATATTCCGGGACTGTGTCGTCCAAATAGGACGAAAGAAAAATATCAGCTGCGGTCGGTTTATGACGTAGCTTAATCGGGACCAATGGCGGTGGAAAATTACAGGATGCTTCCGGGGTTGCATTTGGCAAGCCCTCGGCAAGAAGAGGATACATACCTTTAATAAGGGCATTTCTCTGTCTGTCTGACTGTTCTGCTCTAACTCGTTCACCGTCTTCGATTAATTCCCTTTCTTGGGCTTTCTCTGAGGATTCCCTACTTAATTCTGTTTTTCTGAATTCTTTTTCGGTTCTTTTATGAGATGCTTTGCGCCATAACTCGATGGCATCTTTCTGGGACTGTCTGGCTTTCTTTTTCCATAATGCTTCTTCTACTCGCATGATGCACTCGGCATCCCATGTACCTGATACAGGCCATCTATATTTCTCTTCGAGATCTTTGGTGTAATCAGACCATAAGTCTAGATATATTATGGCATCTAAGCCATGCTTGTGATACATAAAATGTCCTGGACTGTCCCTAGGAGGGACAGGGACTGCTTCCTCAAGCAACCCTTTTCTGGTCTTTAACTGACGTAACTTCGGGAACAGAGGCATTTCGGGAATACACTTGAAATACAATATACAATAATCACAGTAATAACATAGCAAACAAAACTTTCATACCACGACATAAAAAATACATGAATAACAGTTCGAACAGAATACTACCTGATACACTGAAAACGGAAATCATGAATTTCTCGAGAACTGAACTTACTAGAATTACTGGATGCACTGCTGTAACAGTACAGAACATACCGGTCCCATAAAGAGACACGTCTGGACCCGTACCCACCTAGGTGGATACTTCGTGCTGGATCTGCGTACCCAAACCCATCGGACCAGGAGCAAACTAATGCTCCTGTCTAGATACCCCCCTGTGACGGTACTCACCGGGAAAGCAGAAACTGGAAGGCCTCGGACTGGACTGGACTGGACTATTACGACGTCGGACTACGAACTTCGGAAACTTCGGAAACTTCGGTTACAGGTGGGCCTCCGGATACTTCGGACCTTGCACTCTCGGCTTGGGCTCTGGTCGGGACTCGCCGCGTTCCTCACCGCCTCGTCTGGATGCTGGACCGCAACCTCCGTCTCCTCCGTGGGCCTGAGGGATACTTGAAGCAGAAATATCTGCACGTGCATGGTATGGTTCCGTCACGGCTGCAGAGGGTCAGGGGGCCTGCGTGGCTTCGCCGGCGCGTGGGGAAAGGGCAAGTCCCTGTTCGGGCGCCATTATGTGGTAAATAAATAATTAATTACCGGTACTATTTTTGACGAGATATAACAATAACAGATAGCTCAATAAATAAGAGGCAGGATCCGATGTGTCCGAGTCAGAAGGATTTATTCAGGCAAAAAAGTAGGGACTGGAACGGGACAGCCTGAAATAAAATGGAGAGGCAGCTGCCGGGGAAGTGGGGATGGAATGGAAGGATACATCACATTAACAGTATACAGTATATATACTAAAACAATTACATTGCATTCAATACAGTAGGCGTAGCAGTAGGCGTAACTCGTAGCAGTCCCGAAAGGTAAGAGTGAAATGGGTGTAACAAAAAGGCGTGTACAGGGCGTATACATAGACATGTGGTATGAACGTCACAGAAGTGTCATGAATGGGGCGGAAACATGGAGGGGGCTACTCGAGCAGCTGAGACCTTTAACCTAGTGGTGCGCGCAAACGGGCAATGACGTGTTACCAGAGAGAACTGGGGGCTATGACTTCTGCGCTAGAAGAGGAGACTAAAGTCTGCGGTGTCAGGACGACATGTACCTATATCATATCTGGTATCTGGTGTTTGGAGTACATGTTGATAGAATCCAAAAGTTATCGGGGCAAAGGCTACTTGACACTAAGACTGGTGCATGCATTATTCTACATGTATTGCGTGTGCTAGGAATATTCTATGAATATTAATACAGTATTTCTCTTACATGGAGACAGAAAGGCTAGACCCTAGCTGAAACTATTGATGCGATTCAGTAGCTTAGGAATGTAAAGAAGGAGGGCTGGACTGATAACTAGAAGCATAACATACTCTTGGCAGACAGGCAGGCAGAGCCAGGCCGGGCCGGGCACTGTGCTGCGCGAAAGGAAGTGAAGGGTCAGGGATGCAGGTGGGGGCTATATCGCTCCTCGGAGAGGGTTCAGGAGACTGGAGCTTGAATCTGGTGTCCGGGCCCTTTTGAGGCCTAGAAACGGGGACATTTTACTGGATTAACGTGCACACTGTAAAACGTGGCAACATAGGCCTAATACTCGTTGCTTTCACGAGAACTGGGAACTGGCATACTAGAGCTGGACACAACTATAATTGCGTCTTTAATCGGTCATAGGGGGATACATGCATATCGATCATGCACATATAGCATAAGATGGGGAACACGTAGGCACATACAACATGGCAAAATTTACTTTTCCACACTCGATGAGATCTGTCACAGCAGACGCGTTCCTATTATCTGAAAACCATCCTGTATTGTGATTGGGGAGGGGACCGAGCCTGAAGCGGAAGATTCCAGGGATGACTCTTTGTACATCAAAGTTTTTATAATTATGTGTCACATTAAAAATATATAGCACTCCAACAAAGTAGTAACATTATAAAACTTTAATAACTTGTAAATATATACAACAAAACAAAAACAGTAATAACATATAAACATTTTTAGGGAAAAACAACGAAGTAGCGGTCGGCTGTGCGAATAGTCCCAACGCAGCACAACGTCCAGATTTCTGGATGGCACCCAGGTGATGTTGCCTGGGTGCCGCACTGATTTCGGCATCCGGCGTGGGGCGTCGCGGGGGGTGGGTCATCAGTAGCAAACTGTTGTGCGAATAGTTCCAAGGCAGCAGAACGATGGCACCAAGGTGATGTCCAGTAAGTTGCCGCACTGGTTTTGGTATCCTACAATGCTGCTCCGAATAACGGCGTGGGGCGCCCCGGGGGGGGGGGAGGCGGCGTGAACGGGCCTCTCCAGGTGGAGTCTCGTCTGTTGTAGTGGGGCGCCCCTTTACCGTTTCAGTTGCCATTCCGTCCGCTTTTGGTCCACTGTGTCAAAAGCCGCAATTCAGCTGAGTTGCGCCCACTCTTGCGGTGCAGCGATAGGCGGCTGTCACAGGACTCTCAAAATGGCGGCAGGCTGTTTCCTTTTTGGGCCTGGTCCACTGAAATGGCCCTGGGACACCTTGGAAATCGGACGCTTATCTGCTAGATCTTGGACCCCATTCTCGAAAGCGTCCCCTCCGCCTTGAGGATTCATCAAAAGTTTTGGGGGCCCCCGACTCCTGCAGGCTTCTGGTGGGGAGCGGCTGCCATGATTGCTCGCGGAATGACCACGACGGAGCCACGAGATGGTGGTGCTTTCATGGTGACTCCAGCTTCAGTCTGAAACATCCAGAAACAAGGTGGGGCTTTCATCGTTTGGGAAAAAAAAAGTTTTCATCCAATGAAAAGTGTTATTTTTAGGTCATATGATCAAGCCTTCCATCATTAGGTAAACAAAAGTAAAATGAACCAATGAAAAGTTTTATAAACAAGTCACATGACCTGTTATGCGGCATAGGGTATAAAATGCGGAGAAAATACGTTGGCACGTGAGGCGGCGTCAGTAGCGGACCCATGTGCGAATAGGCCGAAGGCAACACAACGCGCCAAGATCCGGATGGCACCGAGGTGGTGTCCAGCAAGTTGCAGCACTGGTGTGGCCATCCTACAATGCTGAAAGTCGGCGTGGGGCGCCCGTTGGCCTGTGAGTTCGCGTCAGTAGCGGACCGATGTGCGAATAGGCCGAAGGCAGCACAACGCGCCAAGATCCGGATGGCACCGAGGTGGTGTCTAGTAAGTTGCCGCACTGGTGTGGCCATCCTACAATGCTGAAAGTAGGCGTGGGGCACCCCGTTGGCCTGTGAGTTCGCGTCAGTAGCGGACCGATGTGCGAATAGGCCGAAGGCAGCACAACGCGCCAAGATCCGGATGGCACCGAGGTGGTGTCCAGCAAGTTGCCGCACTGGTGTGGCCATCCTACAATGCTGCGCCGAAAGTCGGCGTGGGGTGCCCCGTTGGCCTGTGAGGTGGCGTCAGTAGCGGACCGATGTGCGAATAGGCCGAAGGCAGCACAACGCGCCAAGATCCGGATGGCACTGAGGTGGTGTCCAGCAAGTTGCCGCACTGGTGTGGCCATCCTACAATGCTGCGCCGAAAGTCGGCGTGGGGCGCCCCGTTGGCCTGTGAGTTCGCGTCAGTCAGTGGGGGCTGTTTGAGGATCTGATTGCATTGGAAAGCAATGTGATGGTGTGCGTCGCCCCCAAGATGGAGGTTCCTCGGCTGCAGTGGGGCGCCCCTTGGTGTTTCACTCGCTATGCAGTTGAGTTGCGTGCGCACTTGCGGCGAATAGGCCGAAGGCAGCACAACGCGCCAAGATCCGGATGGCACCGAGGTGGTGTCTAGTAAGTTGCCGCACTGGTGTGGCCATCCTACAATGTTGAAAGTCGGCGTGGGGCGCCCCGTTGGCCTGTGAGATGGCGTCAGTAGCGGACCGATGTGCGAATGGGGCCAAAGGCAGCGCAACAATATTTTCTGAATAGAAGACACCACAAGGCGCTGAGATGCCAAGATCCGGATGGCACTGAGGTGGTGTCTAGCAAGTTGTGGCACTGGTGTGGCCATCCTACAATGGTAAAAGTCGGCGTGGGGCGCCCCGTTGGCCTGTGAGATGGTGTCAGTAGCGGACCGATGTGCGAATGGGGCCAAAGGCAGCGCAACAATATTTTCTGACTAGAAGACACCACAAGGCGCTGAGATTCGGTTACCACCGAGGTGATGTCTAGCAAGTTGCCGCACTGGTGTGGCCATCCTACAATACTGCTCCGAATAACGGCGTGGGGTGCCCGAAGGGGGGGGGGGAGGCGGCGTGAACGGGCCTTCCTAGGTGGAGGCTCGTCTGCTGTAGTGGGGCGCCCCTTTACCGTTTCAGTTGCCATTCAGCTGAGTTTCGGCTGCTCTTGATGCTACAGCAACAGGCGGCTGCAACAGGACTCTCAAAATGGCGGCCTGTTCTTTGGATTTGGCCTGGTCCACTAAAATGGCCCTGGGACACCTTAGAACTCAGCCGCTCGATTTTTTTTTCCTTTCCTGTACATGCAAAAAAAGGTAAATGCCCGGTACGTTACACGCTTCATCTGCCACGATGTACTCTCCAGAGGAACCGGAAAAAAATATAGTTATGGTAACTATACCATGCATCGTCATATGGAGAGGTGGCACCAATTAATTATAGTGCTGCATAAAAGAGAGATTTGGAGGAGAACCCCCGACCTGCTAGTACATTCATCAAAGAAGTGGCACTGACAGCATCAGAGGCAAGGGAAACGGTCCCAAATATTTAGAAGAACTTTGGAAAGATTAAAATGACATGTTTAGATTGTGGCAAATTAATTTCATGTGGACAGATGAGTGTTACTCTAATAAATACAGCATATGAACATCATCATAGTCGATGGTTGCTAGAGACATTTTGGCTATATCCTGGACCTGCCCGTCCTCGCCCAAAATGGCGCCGGAATAAATGGGACTCGTAACTCCTTGTTGTGTACTGGTTGCAGAACCTTGAAATCACGAGATACGTATGCAGTTTTGAAGCACATGGCAGGCGGGGACGAGAATTGATTGAATATTTCGACATCCCTATTGATATTAAGTTCTGATGTGTTATTGATTACTGTACTATTGAAAGTTCGAATTAACGTCACCCATGGTACTTGCCCGCAAATGTATATCTAGATAATTTTATTGTAACTGGCCCTGTCGTATTTTAATTATAAAATGTACGTCCACCAATTCCGCAACTGTTAGACACCTTAGTTCTTGCAACCTAATGGCCCGCCCGTTACGTTCCTCTACAGTGTAAATGTCTACTCATCATATACGATTACAGTTTGCTCCGTGGCCGGCCCACGTGGTTATAGGCTCGTATTTGTATAATGAAATTTTCACAATAAAGGTTTTTAAAAGAAAACATGGTAGTAGTATATACATTGGTAAAGTTTTTAATAATAGTCACTGTTTTAGAATCATTAAAAGGCAAGTGAAATAAAGCAGACCAATTACATGAAGGATAAAAGGTATAATACGCAGGAACGCAGTAAAGATAAATGGTCAAGGGCTGTTGTGTTTTCTACTCCTGCAACATAAAGTGATCGATAAGAATCTCATATTCAGGCGTATCGGCGACTAAGACAGCAGGTCGACCCTCTTTTGCTCAACGGCTCCGTCATGGGACGAAGAAACGCTATTTTTCTAGAAAAAAGAATATATTTTACTTGCAGGACAGTTGTAAATTTTCCGGGAAAGTACATTAGCCTGGAACATTATAACATATATTTAAGAAAAAATAATGTTCGGAAGTAATAAAAAGCGTAATTTTTAGGTCATATGACCAAGCCTTTCATCATTAGAATAAGAAAAGTAAAATGAACCAATGAAAAGTTTTATTAACAAGTCACATGACTTGTTATGCTTACGTTACGCGCTGCGCGTCGCGCCCCGAATGACTTCCGGATGCGCTAACGCGGCGCGTCATATGACGCATTACGCGACAACGCAGGTCCAGAATATAGTCAAAATGTCTCCACCAACCAGCGGTCGGAACACAACCCCTTTCAGCAGGCTAAATAGTTCTGTTAAATGACAACAGAAGGGACAGGCAACAAGAACCATCAGTCAAAGAGGGGAGGGCTAGTTCTTCTCTACCGGGTTACATTGGGGCGCTACCGGAACTGATCAAATTGGTAGTCTACAGTGTTTCTGGATGTTGCAGACTGAAGCTGGGGTTAGCATGAGAGCACCACCATTTCGTAGCTCCGTCGTGGCCATTCCGCAACCAATCATGGCAGCCGCTCTTTATCGTTATTTTGGGCGGGGTGGATGGCGGAGCCGAGCTGTTTTGCAGCCATCATTGTGTGGAGTTCAGTTCATCTCACTAGTTTCGTATTTGTCATGAGGGGTTGTTCCTAATGTTTCTTTTTTAGCGAGGTCAAAAAGAGATCCCATTAGTGGCCTACTGATTTTGCTCGATTCCTTTTGTTTTTTTACACGATTTTTCGTTATCTGCAAAGACTAAACAGAGTATTGCGACTCTGTGTTTGTTTGTAAATAGAGAATGAACCAAAGAGAACCAATTCTAAAACAGTAAATGCTTGGATAACAATCAATCAAATGGAGAGAGAAGCAGGCACGACGTATTACTACGGGGGCAAAGGCCTGCGTTAACTACCTTTCACTATCTGCAAAGAGAGAGTACTCCTAATAGCAATGAGGGGGGGGGGGGCAGCATTCAAAGCAGATCAGTGTGCATAAACACGAAAATGTTTTTACTTACCACGTACTTGATATTCGACAGCTTATGATATTTGCTATTAAAAAACATTGAAATTCACTGAAAAAACCATAGGTTATAGACCATATATAGTTAGGAATTAGCATTTACAAAACCTTGAAAATTCACTGAAAAAACCATAGGTTATAGACCATATATAGTTAGGAATTAGCATTTACAAAACCTTGAAAATTCACTGAAAAAACCATAGGTTATAGACCATATATCGTTAGGAATTAGCATTTACAAAACCTTATTTTACTCACACAAAACCATTGAAATTCCATATATAGTTAGTTGCACTAACTATATATCGCGCACCCGCAATCCACTGCTGATGATGTCACATATTACATCATTCATGCCATGGTCAGTGACATCACTGATGACATCACTGATGACATCTCAAATGACATCACTGATGACATCACTGATGACATCTCATTTGACATCAATGACCACATCACTGATGATATCATTCATGTGACAATACAATGCATCTCCTCACATTTTAATATAACCTCTGTTTCACCCAGTGTTAAATACAGAGTATAATTTTTGAAACCATTGACACACCAATACTAGTTACTACATACGCACTCACTGATTCCTACGTCTACACACACCTTCACTCATTCACCCATACAATCATTCATACATACAATCACTCATCTTTACAACACTATCATATGCACTCATACACCTATACAGACACTCACAGTCTGCCACTCATCCATGGAGTTACTCACTCACCTAGTCAGTCATGTAAAGAATCAATGACACTTCCATTTTCTTGTCTATACAGTTAAACATAGAGCACCTTACATTTTCAAACATATACTAACACATACTTACCTTCTTATACAATCATTGATACAAGTACACATTGATCTGCACAGAGTCACACACCTCCCAGCCAGCCACACACACACTCAGTCTCCCATACAAATACTTGGGCAATCAATCAATAACCCATATAGTTACTCATACAGCTACTGATCAACACATGCAGCAGTTTACAGAACAACAGACATAATGATGCACAAATTAAGACAGTTTAGTCACTAACCCATGCACTCAGTGAGACACATTTAATCACTCACTCATACAGTTAGTCATGCACCTACTAAATCCTTCGTCCAGACACTTACACATCCACTCAATCTTCAATATGTAAGACATATTTAAACTTTACAGAAACAAAAAATCACTGGATGTTGTTATCAGTCATGTCATCAGTGATGTCATTTGAGATGTCATCAGTGATGTCATCAGTGATGTCACTGACCATGTCATGAATGATGTAATATGTGATATCATCAGCAGTGGATTGCGGGTGCACGATATATAGTTAGTGCAACTAACTATATATGGAATTTCAATGGTTTTGTGTGAGTAAAATAAGGTTTTGTAAATGCTAATTCCTAACGATATATGGTCTATAACCTATGGTTTTTTCAGTGAATTTTCAAGGTTTTGTAAATGCTAATTCCTAACTATATATGGTCTATAACCTATGGTTTTTTCAGTGAATATATATATATATGGTATTTTAAATTCATTTAAGAGATAGTTTTCTCAGCTACTTACTCAAACTGCTACAGCAGTTGTAATTTTTGTTTTTAAATCACATAACCGGCTGCTGTTTCTGAACACACATTTTTTATCATATTATCCAGGACTTGTCATTTTGAAAACATACACAGAGCAGAGACTTTCACACTAAGCAAAGGTCTTGAGACGCGAAGGCTGCGCCAGCTGCGAGGTATAACTATCTATATATGCCGAGGTATGGGGGTCACCTCAGGGTTATCATTGTTATTCTCTTGGTTTAAACATACAGCAGGTTGCACTAATCTTGGTGCACACCTCTCTCTCCATTGTGATCATTTACTCTACCGAATACCAATGCTGCACTACCATATGGCAGATTGCTATCAGTTCTTCCTTGACTGACATAAGGCTGAGCTCAGTGCTGTTAATCATTTTAAGCATTTCCCACCTGGTTATTTGAAGCCAGTGTGCATTTGCTTTTGTCTGCAAGGTACAGAAGGGTATGGATTGTCCTGCCAATACTTGTGTGTTTGTGAGCAGTCTGAACTCTTCTGGAATATCCTTGTACTGAGCCCAGCCAAAATAATCTGCACGTTTTTTATGAGCCTGATGCAGCAATCGTGCCTTCTTCTTTAGCGAGAGTTGGTACAAATTCAACAGTTCTTTTCTGGGAATGATCAGGGTAGAGCTGTGTATTGTGGCCAAGGAACGAAGCATGTGCCATCTGGGGATAATTTGAATTTAGACAAACATGTTGCTCTGCTTGCAAATATAAATCAGCATGGAGATGCCCCATTTCATATCTGGAATGTACACAATCATGCTTCAGTTCATATTGATTCCCACTGAAAAAGTTCCTTTACCTTTGAAACATAAGGAATAGAGCATAGGTTTTCGTACAATTAGGTGTTGCCCCTTTCCCCTTCTAACCCAGATTTCCTAACAAAGGGTGGACATACTCTTGTTCAACTCCCCCTGTGTAACTCTTCGTATAGTCAAGCTGGATGGCCCTGCACTGGAGCTCCATGTCGGGGGTCCACTTGATGTTAAAGTAGACTGTTCCAGATACACTAAGGGCCACCATTGGATCACAAATGAATGTATGACGTTATAACGCACACTTTTACAACGCATTCCTTTACAACGCATTTTTTACAACGCAAGAACCTGGTTTCCATAGGAAAAGAGTTTTTTTGATTTACCAATAACTTTGGCGCCGTTCGACGAATCTTCACAACATTTTCAAAACTAATTTTTCCCTCAGGTCAGCTCATGTCTAGAACATTTCGGAGTGATTAGTCAAGGGGGGGACGAGAACAAAGGGGGGTCCCAAAATGTGTTTTCTCCATGTTAATTTCCTCAGGAAACTTTAGACAAGGCTAGAGCCTGAACTGCTGAACCGAATAACACCAAATTTGGCAGAGAGCTAGCTATTGGTCCACAAAGCATGCCTTTTTAAATGGTGTAAATCCGTTCAGTAGTTTGTGAGATATTTAAAGATTTACAGATATGGATATTTGAGAATTGTGAGATCTGATTGGCTGAACCCTCCCAAGCACAAGCTTGCCTCTTGATTGGCTGCCAACACTTCAAACCAGGAAGTGTTGGCAGCCATCTTGTGCCTCAAACCGAGTAAAAATGAAAAAGGTGAGAGAAACATAAAAAAACACAGCTCTCAACTGCCCCCTCTCCAACTCGAGCTCTGTCAAATCCCTAGGCATCAGTATTGATCTAAACCTGACTGTCATCCCACACATTAAAAATGCTAGCAAAAGTGCCCTTTTCACCCTTCATCACCTCAAAAAACTAAAACCTTTTATTCCTGCTGATGACTTTAGAATCGTTGTTCAATCACTTGTCCTGTATAAAATTGATTATGGTAACTCAAAACACTCGCTGGCACCCCTAAAATCCACCTGGCACCGATTAAATTTGTTCTCAACTTCGCCGCCAGACTTATCTCCGATTGTAAAAAATTCGACCACATCTCTCCTGTCCTTAAAAACCTCAACTGGCTCCCAATCAAAGGAAGATCCACATACAAGATTCCATGTATCACTTACAAAGCCCTCCACCTAAACATCCCCTCCTATCTGGCTGACAAACTACAAAAAGCTGGGTGCTCTAGCAGAAAGCAGATTGCTTTTGCACAAGGGGAACTGCATGTCAGCTCCCCTTGTGCAAAAGCAATGCAGTCTTCCGCAGGAAGCGGGGAGCTGGCTGGGACCGTGGGGGCATTGGGTCTCCCCCCACGGTACACAATGGTGAGGCCAGGCCCCGGAGGATGGGATCCCTGGGGCGA
The DNA here is from genome assembly GCF_964261635.1 of Lissotriton helveticus. Lineage (NCBI taxonomy): Eukaryota > Metazoa > Chordata > Amphibia > Caudata > Salamandridae > Lissotriton > Lissotriton helveticus. Next base: position 1,889,663,639 of record NC_136068.1, on the reverse strand, counting down.
GAAATGGCCCAGGAGTGGGGCCACTTTGCCCACTCCCATTTAAAAGTTTAAATGTTTAAAAAAACAGCAGGCAGGATGAGGTCTCCGGGGCCAATAGTTGCCTAGGGAAGTGGGGTCATATGGCCCCCCTTCTGAATAATTACATTTTTACAAGGAGGCCATCCACTGTGAGCTGGCCATTATAGTGGGGATGGGCGGGAAGAAGTTTCATACCGCTACTGTGTGGTGGACGGGGCAAAACGGGCGGAGCTTCTATGCGAGTTCACATGCATCTTGTTAATAAAGGGTCAGAGACCGAGCAGAGCAGCAGATGAGGGGAAAGCAGTCTCCTGGTCACAGGAGTTACACAGAGAAGGCGCTCGGGAAACTCATGGATGCAAAAAGACGTTTGGCAAAGGACCCCAGAATCCTTCAGATGTCCAAGATAGCCCTGCTGTGCATGTTGGTACAAAGCCATTCTGATCCTGGGTTCAGGCACATGCAGATGCTGCTGCTGGACCATGTCCCATCTCATACTGCGCCGGGACACTCTTTGAGTAGCCGTGCGCTATATAAAACCCCAGTATAACAAAACATAACATAACATACTAAACTGCCCTGTACAGGCATATGCTGGTGCTGGACAGTAGGGTGCAGTGGCATGCGGGTGCTCCATGCCTGGTACATGCGCACACCGGTGCCAGGGAGGACACATGTTTATTGGTGCTGTCACCCTCTGGTTCATCACTGCCACCCTCTGGTTCATCACAGTACCCTCTGGTTCACCACTGCCACCCTCTGATTCATCACTGCCACCCTCTGGTTCATCACTGCCACCCTCTGGTTCATCACTGCCACCCTCTGGTTCACCACTGCCACCCTCTGGATCATCACTGCCACCCTCTGATTCATCACTGCCACCCTCTGGATCACCACTTCCATCCTCTAGTTCATCACTGCAACTCTCTGGTTCATCACTGCCACCCTCTGGTTCACCACTGCCACCCTATGATTCATCACTGCCACCCTCTGGTTCACCACTGCCACCATCTGGTTCATCACTGTCACCCTCTGGTTCATCACTGCTACCCTCTGGATCACCACTGACACCCTCTGGTTTATCACTGTCACCCTTTGGTTCATCACTGCCACCTACTGGTTCATCACAGCACCCTCTGGTTCACCACTGCCACCCTCTGGTTCATCACTGCCACCCTCTGGTTCATCACTGCCACCCTCTGGTTCACCACTGCCACCCTCTAGTTCATCACTGTCACCCTTTGGTTCATTTCTGCCACCCTCTGGATCATTTCTGCCACCCCCCTCTGGATCATCACTGTCACCCTCTGGTTCATTACAGCACCCTCTGGTTAACCACTGCCACCCTCCGGTTCACCACTGCCACCCTCTGGTTCACCACTGCCACCCTCTGGTTCATCACATCACCCTCTGGTTCACAACTGTGCCTTCTGGTACATCTAAGCACCCTCTGGTTCACCACTGTAGATTATGGGGAGAAAGCACACCTGCCCAGCCTCAACCGGTGGCTGGTTAATGTGTTACAGAATTTGAGCTTCAAGTCCGGCACCTGCTTCCTTACCTGTAAGTGCTTCCTGTTTGGTTTAATTTTTGTGACAGCCTGGAGCATTGTGCCATACTTGTAACTATTCTCTGACCCTGCTTCGAGGGTCAGAGCAGGGTCAGAGAATAGTTGCAAGTAGGCAACAACTCTGGAGGCGCCTCTCAGGAAGCACTTACAGGGTTACAGCAGGTGCCCAAGTTGAAGTTAATTTCTTTGTAACCATTTTGTACAGGATAGGTACTCTTCCAGTACAAAATGTATGCAAAATATCCTTCAGATTCCCCTGCACAATCTTGCAAGGGTATATGCTTTGGGGCGAGGCAGCCTAAAGTGCACCAGAGCTGGATAACAGAAAAAAGATACAGCACTGTCTGCATGCTACACTGATTTGCATGCCTTTTTAGTAAATGTGCTCCTACATTTCTTATGTTGACTGGGTGTGAGTGTTGGATTGATTCAGATGCTCCGTTCATCACCACCCCCTTTTGTACCTCTTAAAAGCCAAAAAAGCGGAGATATGGCCTTTGTAAATATGCCCCTAAGTTTGTGACTTTTTGTTGTCCTCCCTTATAAGGCTTGTAGCTGCTGCCTGGCCAGGGCTCAGGCCCCAGTCATCCAGCAACCCAGTTCCTCATAATAGTAATTACTGTGGGCAAAGTCTCAAAGGGCGCCATTATTCTTTGGAAGTAAATTTCAGTCCATGTTTGAGATGTCCCAGGACAGTGCTCATCTGAAAATATTTTTGCACATCTATGCATCAAGTGAGTGAGGATTGAAATTGTGCATACAATTAGAACTTTCCAGTACATCCACTGTACATTTGTGGGACAAACAACAGACTGTTAATTACTTTTTGAAGGTAATGTCAGTGTTGGAGACACAGCAGTCCGTGGTGCAGATGTATTTAAAAATGTGGGCAAAATCTACTGTTTACCAACATTGTATTATGATGGCCAGCTTAATGTTACAGTGACATACTATGCACTCATTAAATCAAAAAGTTGCATATACGATGTATTCAGACAGAACTGCATGCATTATGCTAAGTATCTGCGTGGAGCTGTGTTTACAAAGAAAAGCATTAAACACATGTATGTGTTGGTATGGAAACATATATTGTATCTGTGTGTGCTGCTAATCATGTGGCAGTGTAACTATTTGCCTGCCATACATACACCATGGTGAATGTGTTCCTGTGTAATGACCTGGATTGTCTCTGCTCAGAAAGGGACACCTTAATGCAGCCATCAAAAAGAAGAAGGTTTATTAGATGTATGTGATGTTGAAAGCATGACATATGGTAATAAATTCTATTGTGCATCTATTATTATATGTAACTGTCTCATAGATACTTCCAGGAAGCATGATAAATAATTGACCAGGAGTGCACAGTTTGAGATGTAAATGGCAAACTTCCACATCCTTAATGCCATTTCCTGTGTATTGTCATTAATGTTTGGCTCTATCATAGAATCTCTGCCAGAGTGCTGAAATCATGCTCTGCACTCAAGGCAGAGGTTTTGCCCTCTGGGCAAAAACTCCACAATCAGGCCAGAAACCAATGAGCATACACAGGAAATTGCATCCAGGAAGTTACATACAGGAAGTTGGAAGCAGATATTTTGAGTTCATTCTATGCCATCCTCACCTCGAAGCAACCTCAGTCATCCTGCTTCTCTGTTCATCTCGCCTACCTCCATTATGGCTGACTTCAGTGAGTTTGCATTGAATATCCTTACTGAGGAGGTGTTTGGAAAGTACCCTCAGCTCTATGAGGGCCCTGAGAGCCAGTGAGTAATGCAGCTGATACTCAAATCTAGCATGATATCAGTACGCACTGCTCTGCGATAGGCGTGTATCAGTAGTGGGGAAAGAGGTGCAGCAAGCACTGAGAGGACCTACGGTGCTAGGCCTGCATCAATGCCCTGGGCATCATGGCCTTGTACTCGCAGCCACATTCACAATTGACCTTCTTGAACCCCTTCACGTGGTGCCCTGTCTCCATAGTGATAAGGAGAAATGTTATTTCATCAGTTGCTTGTGTGAGCAAGCATCAACAGTGGGAGGGTGCAATGATCTGACTTCCTCTTGCCTTCCATAATGCTAAGGTATCCTGAAGACAGCCTGGCAGACCCCTCATGCTCAGCTGGAGGTCTTTCAGAAGGGCTGGTAAGTGTATAAACTGCATTATGTGTCTTGAACTATGATGTGAAAGGTGAGAGAGATGTAGAATTGTGTTGCTTGCCACTTTTCACTTGAAATGAGCAATGGCTTCAAAACCTTTAAGGTCTATGCATCAGTGGAACTATTGGAATGCATTTTCTGAAGGAAGTCTGGAACTTGTAGTTTTGAGAACACAGATGGATAGATTTGAAATACAATTGCATTTTAAGATAAATAATTAATAAATATGGCCAGTGTGCAGTTCAGTTCAGTAATTCTTTCTTCGATGATTAAAAAACATCATAAAAGTACACATATATACAGAATTAAAAATAGAATTAAATTACATCTGAACAACATCTTAATTTGCATTTAAAATCAAATAAAAAGGCCAGTGAACTAAGGCCTTCATGTATCAAGCTATTTCGCATTCGCAAGTGTGCCGATTCATAGAATCGGCCCGTTTGTGAATGCTAAAAAGGCTTTTTACATGTATCAAAACCCATTTTAACCTGTTAGCGTATCTCGAAATGGGTTTGTGATTCGCTATTAGGAAGGGGCTTGTTTAGGGCATCCCTTCCTAATACCGAATCGCCTCAGTATGTAGGAATGTTTTGTGACCCAAATGCGGCGGTAAACATTCTCATTTTACCACCTACTTCAAGTAGGTGGTAACCCATTCTCAAATGGGAAGTGGTCCCCATGAGACCCCTTCCCCTTTGTGAATGTTTGTTACAGCATTTTGTAAGAGCAGAGAGTGGTTCCCGGGACCACTGTCGGCTTTTATAAAAATGAAAAGCACCCTTTTCATTTTTGTTTTTGAAACACATCCTGTTTTCCCTTAAGAAAAAGGTGCTGCATTTAAAACAAACACATTGCTTCATTTAAACGCAATCACGGACATGGTGGTCTGCTGATTTTAGTGATTCCTACGAGGTCACAAATTGTGACCTACCTCATTAATATTAATAAGGTAGTACGATATGCAACCCCCTAGGAATCGCTCTATGAAATTCTTTTGAGTTTCATACAATTTACATTGAGAATTCGATTGCCTAATTGCGATTCTCAGAAATATGCAATTAGGCATTCGCAATTTACAATTCTGATACAAGTAGCCCAACGACCCTTATGATCTTATAAAAGATCTGACAATGTTAATTGTTGGTATATTAGTATTTGTGTGCTGTATGTTGTATAATGCATGCTTTTTGTCTGTGTTTTTTGCCATAACTACTAATATTTGTTGTGAAATAAGGTAAAGGCTGACTTTTTTCACTTATCTCACTCAAAATGATACATACATATCCAGTGCGTGATAAATGCACACAGATTCTCAACTCTGGCATGAGTGTAATTTCCAATATATATGTGACTGTCCAGAGTAAGCACATGTGATTTGTAGTATACAGCACAACCAAAGCATAGGTACAATGAAATTATCATGTATGGTGTGTTTCGTTATGTTACAAAACAGATGACGGTTGATAGTAAGTGTAAGACAGTGGCGACAGTGCATTTGAGGCTGAGGTCTCTCGTTGTAAAAGAATACACCTGGATCAACTTCTAGGTGTGAAGTTCTCCAGTCTGACCGTGTTCTATCTCCACTTGTAAAGGAACATTGGAGATTACTATGTGAAAATATTAGGAACCTACACTAAAGCTGAAGGTGAGGTTGGTAAATACTGACAAATATATTGACCAAATTTGATTACTTTCTTTTTTTAATAAATTTTTTGACACGCACCTTTTTTATTCAAACCACATATTATTGGTTAGTGAGTCTTGGGAACTACAATATCAGCAGTTGCTTTATGTTGTCTCTACCTTAGAAATTGTACACCACCTACATATTTATTTTCATCTGGAGAGGAGCAGGGGCAGACCAAGTCATTCTTGGCTTGTCAATGCTCACATCCTCTGGATACCACCAGTGAGGAGGAGGAGGTAGACCAAGCACCAAACTAAAAAGAGACATTACCATCTACTTCCGCAGATCTTGGTGCAGACTGAAGTGGGGGTACATAGATAAGGACATCACCTGCTGGAGATGATAAATGTAGGTCTCCCCCTGGCCCACACCAGCTATAACTGGAAGTGGAGATTGTGTCCCCTGAGCAAGCCCCGCCACCATCTGAGCCTGACACTGACCCATCCCTAGATCCATTGGGTCCTCCAGCTGCACCCCATACAAGCTATTTAGAGATGTGATCTACAAATATGGTGTCTGGCACTAAGGCTATGAGCTACGGAAGCAGCACAAAGAATTGGCACCATGACTGATTCTGAGGAGAGGATAGTGGAAATGAGTGAGGGGATTCTAGCCCTTTTTCATGCATTTTATGAAGTGTTGTATACTGAGAGTAGTTGTGATGGCCAAACTGGCGAGGCCTTTTTACAAAAAACTAGATGGTGCCAATTATGAAGAATTGGCACCATGACTGATTCTGAGGAGAGGATAGAGGAAATGAGTGAGGGATTCTAGCCCTTTTTCATGCATTTTATGAAGTGTTGTATACTGAGAGTAGTTGTGATGGCCAAACTGGCGAGGCCTTTTTACAAAAAACTAGATACGGAATTGCTAGGGCGAAAAGACCAGATAATGCTGGATACCCCGATTACTATGGATGAGCTGGAAGAGGCAATATACTCATTAGATTTGGGTAAGACGGCTGGCCCAGAAACTTTGTTTCAGGAGCTTAAGGGGGATATGCTGGCTACTTTTCAAGATGCACAGTGTGGGAATGTTCCATCATCCTGGGTCGAGGCCAACATTATCGTTTAAAAAAAAAGATAAATCCCCAGCCTAGCAGGGTTCTTGTAGACCGATCTCCCTTTTAAACTGCACAGGGAAAAATCTATGATAACATTTTAGCAACATGACTGGCACAGTTAATTACCCCTTTGGTTTCTTCCCACCAACATGTTTTGTTTTCCAGGAAGGGGCATGGTCATTCATATAAACAGGGTAATGACCCTGCTAGACCTGGCTAAGGTACAACATACTATGCCGGGTCTGATACTTCTAGATGTCGAAAAGGCGTTCAACTGTGTCTCCTGGAGATTTTTATAGGCAGAATGTCATTGACAACCTCATCAGTAAATGTTAATCCAAAGGTTTCTGCCATTATGAAAGTGTGGTGATGTGTCCTGTGTGTGTGCTCCAGTGAAATTGTGAAGGGAGACAAAAAACCCATGTAAATTAGAGAATTGAACCCTTTATGCCCCAGGAATCCTGGAGGTCAGAGGGTTATATTGGGATTAAATATCTCTAACTCTCACAGATGTGCACTGCTAAATATGTAGAAAAACAAGTCTGAGTGAAAAGCTAAATTGGGGCAAACCGAAGTCTCGCTTAAAATGAATCAGTACACAAGAGAGGGAAAGCTTCACCACTGAATAACTTCTTACATTTTAAGAGGTCAAAGTAACTGGTTTCAATATATATATATCTAAGTGGAAAGGAATCTGCACCTAGGTAAATCGGTGCGACCCTTGCATCACAAGGATAAATTATAAGGATACTCACCCAATAGTACCACCAGTCGCATGTGTCATCATTGGATCCTTACCCACTGCGGAGGGCGCATTTGGGGTTGCTGCAGGTTATGTACTTTTTCTTGGAAGCGCTTAGAGACCAGTGGTGATTTGCGCTATACAAAAATACTGTAACATAACTGTAACATAACCCCCAGTACCTAGTGTGAGGCTGTGGGCCCAACGCGGTTTGTAAGCGGAGCTCTTACTAATTCTTGTGTAGTATTATGGTCATTTAGCTTAGATAAAAACAGTGTGCTCTTCTATGAGTGCAATGACCCCTACCATCTACAACTCAGTAAGGTCGACATGTTTCAGCCTGTTACACGTGCCACTCAGGGTCAGCAGGCTTTCTTTAGGATCAACTCAAACCATAGATTTTCTAAAGATTGTGTTAAATACCAGATCCTAACGCTGCTTTACAGAGTACCCTAAATATGAAGCATGCAGTCATACAGACAATACAGGACATTTTACCTCTAGTGCCCTCTGACTGGACTGTTCCTATGAGGCACAGGGTCAGATTGATTTGCATATAGCCATGTCTGTACTGGGGTGGCGGAGTGAATTAAAGAATGGTGATGGATTAAACCCAGATCAGTTGACAGGGGGTGAGTGTTTGATTTGTTCAAACGCTCCGTCCATCATCCCCCTTTTGTATCGCTTTGTTCACCCTAAGTGTGGCAGGGTATGCTCAGACGTGAGTCCCTTGTTCACTTGGCCACTGGATTCAAGATAGCCTGGCTGATGAGGATTATGAATCCGAAACCGGTCTCAGGATGCTTGTTTCCGGTCCAGGGAAGACATGGCTTGGCAGTTCGGGCTGGACTGTTCTTATAAAGCACAGGGTCAGATTGATTTGCATATAGCCATGTCTGAACTGGGGTGGCTGAGTGAATTAAAGAATGGTGATGGATTAAACCCAGATCAGTTGACTGGGGGTGAGTGTTTGATTTGTTCAAACGCTCCGTCCATCATCCCCCTTTTGTATCGCTTTGTTCGCCCTAAGTGTGGCAGGGTATGCTCAGACGTGAGTCCCTTGTTCACTTGGCCACTGGATTCAAGATAGCCTGGCTGATGAGGATTATGAATCCGAAACTGGTCCCAGGATGCTTGTTTCCGGTCCAGGGAAGTCATGGCTTGGCAGTTCGGGCTGGACTGTTCCTATGAGGCACAGGGTCAGATTGATTTGCATATAGCCATGTCTGAACTGGGGTGGCTTAGTGAATTAAAGAATGGTGATGGATTAAACCCAGATCAGTTGACTGGGGGTGAGTGTTTGATTTGTTCAAACGCTCCGTCCATCATCCCCCTTTTGTATCGCTTTGTTCGCCCTAAGTGTGGCAGGGTATGCTCAGGCATGAGTCCCTTGTTCACTTGGCCACTGGATTCAAGATAGCCTGGCTGATGAGGATTATGAATCGGAAACCGGTCCCAGGATGCTTGTTTCCGGTCCAGGGAAGACATGGCTTGGCAGTTCGGGCTGGACTGTTCCTATGAGGCACAGGGTCAGAATAATTTGCATATAGCCATGTCTGAACTGGGGTGGCTGAGTGAATTAAAGAATGGTGATGGATTAAACCCAGATCAGTTGACTGGGAGTGAGTGTTTGATTTGTTCAAACGCTCCGTCCATCATCCCCCTTTTGTATCGCTTTGTTCGCCCTAAGTGTGGCAGGGTATGATCAGATGTGAGCCCCTTGTTCACTTGGCCACTGGATTCAAGATAGCCTGGCTGATGAGGATTATGAATCCGAAACCGGTCCCAGGATGCTTGTTTCCGGTCCAGGGAAGACATGGCTTGGCAGTTCGGGCTGGACTGTTCCTATGAGGCACAGGGTCAGATTGATTTGCATATAGCCATGTCTGAACTGGGGTGGCTGAGTGAATTAAAGAATGGTGATGGATTAAACCCAGATCTGTTGACTGGGGGTGAGTGTTTGATTTGTTCAAACGCTCCGTCCATCATCCCCCTTTTGTATTACTTTGTTCGCCCTAAGTGTGTCAGGGTATGCTCAGACGTGAGTCCCTTGTTCACTTGGCCACTTGATTCAAGATAGCCTGGCTGATGAGGATTATGAATCCGAAACCGATCCCAGGATGCTTGTTTCCGGTCCAGGGAAGACATGGCTTGGCAGTTCGGGCTGGACTGTTCCTATGAGGCACAGGGTCAGATTGATTTGCATATAGCCATGTCTGAACTGGGGTGGCTGAGTGAATTAAACAATGGTGATGGATTAAACCCAGATAAGTTGACTGGGGGTGAGTGTTTGATTTGTTCAAACGCTCCGTCCATCATCCCCCTTTTGTATCGCTTTGTTTGCCCTTAGTGTGGCAGGGTATGCTCAGACGTGAGTCCCTTGTTCACTTGGCCACTGGATTCAAGATAGCCTGGCTGATGAGGATTATGAATCCGAAACCGGTCCCAGGATGCGTGTTTCCGGTCCAGGGAAGACATGGCTTGGTATTTCGGGCTGGACTGTTCCTATGAGGCACAGGGTCAGATTGATTTGCATATAGCCATGTCTGAATTGGGGTGGCTGAGTGAATTAAAGAATGGTGATGGATTAAACCCAGATCAGTTGACTGGGGGTGAGTGTTTGATTTATTCAAACGCTCCGTCCATCATCCCCCTTTTGTATCGCTTTGTTCGCCCTACGTGTGGCAGGGTATGCTCAGACGTGAGTCCCTTGTTCACTTGGCCACTGGATTCAAGATAGCCTGGTTGATGAGTATTATGAATCCGAAACCGGTCCCAGGATGCTTGTTTCCGTTCCAGGAAAGACATGGCTTGGCAGTTTGGGCTGGACTGTTCCTATGAGGCACAGGGTCAGATTGATTTGCATATAGCCATGTCTGAACTGGGGTGGCTGAGTGAATTAAAGAATGGTGATGGATTAAACCCAGATCAGTTGACTGGGGGTGAGTGTTTGATTTGTTCAAACGCTCCGTCCATCATCCCCCTTTTGTATCGCTTTGTTCCCCCTAAGTGTGGCAGGGTATGCTCAGACGTGAGTCCCTTGTTCACTTGGCCACTGGATTCAAGATATCCTGGCTGTTGAGGATTATGAATCCGAAACCGGTCCCAGGATGCTTGTTTCCGGTCCAGGGATGACATGGCTTGGCAGTTCAGGCTGGACTGTTCCTATGAGGCACAGGGTCAGATTGATTTGCATATAGCCATGTCTGAACTGGGGTGGCTGAGTGAATTAAAGAATGGTGATGGATTAAACCCAGATTAGTTGACTGGGGATGAGTGTTTGATTTGTTCAAACGCTCCGTCCATCATCCCCCTTTTGTATCGCTCTGAAATAGAAAGCACAAAAGCATTTTTGTCAAGGGGTGAATCACACCCCTAATCATGTAAATGTCTCATGCTTGTAAACACTTAGATTATCATGTGCCAAACGGGGCATGCAGACACAGGAGTTTGCTCCCAAACGACAGACAAGACACATTTATACACACACATAAAAACACATATAAATGTTGAATACAATTAAATTATAACATAACACATACATGACTCCTAAAAAATTCAGGCTCCCTGAGGTACTGGGGGTGGGTCAATTCCCTGTCGTCATACTCTTTAAGAGAATAGTAACACTGGGTGGCAGGTTTACAAGGTCTAGCGCATCCCTGCTGATCAGCAGAGATGCACCTGAAAACTTTTGACACGCAAAAACTACCTGTGCGCCTCATTTATAATGACTCATGGATAGGCAGATGCGTGTTATACTAGCTGGCGTAAGGATGGCGCAGTGCTAGAGTCGTGTTGCGGGCACAACGCAACTCCAGCACAGTTCCAACCCGGCCTATCCCTAACATGCTGCGTCACGCCTTACGCCTGCTTCAAGCAGGCACCAGGATTTGACGCAAGGGCGGCGGAAAAGTGACTGAGTGAAACCTTGTAGATTTCACTCAGGCACTTTTCCGAGGTTTTCCTGCAACGGACCTCCCACACTGCGATGGTACACCCACATTATACCTGATGCAGGTATAATGTGGCGTAGGGGTTTACGGCATGATGCATGTCCCTAGAATCATCCGTTGCAGCATGCCGCTTGCTTTACGCCACTGCTGCATGACAGAACTGACTCATCAGTGGCACAAATGCGTCACAAGTGCCATGTAAAACTGCTGCACAGTATTTACCCTTTGTTTCCTAAAGAGATGAGTCAATTATCCTGTTTCCCCAGCACTTACTGCACCAAGGGACATCATCCTTTCTTGCACATATTCAGCTCAAGGCCTGGGCTTCAAGATGTGCAGCGGAGTTTTTTCCTCGCACGCGATAGCGAACTGTAAGTTTGCGAGCTCCCGCTCCGGCAGAATTTTTACCTGAGCTGCAGGAATACCAGCACAAACTGCAGTTCGCACTGCACTCTGCCACTCGCGGAACTTTGTGTAGTTTTTGTGACTTTGCGGAGTTCCGCATAGCAAAACTCTTTGAACTAAACCCAGGCCTATTCAACTCCCCTCACTCCTCCATCAATGGACGGCCCTGAATTAAGCTGTCTTTTATTTTTAGGGAGGAAGTCATGTGATCAGAGTAACATGGTCCCTTAAGGAGGAGTGGTTAGTGCTAGCATGTGGGACTGCTGGGAAATGTAGTGCCAACTCCAAATTTCCCTTGGTTCCTAAAGAGAACCCCAAGCTCACCTATTGGTGGAGAAGGGGTCACATGGGTGTGTGTGAGGGGGAGGGGTAGATGGGAAATTTAGTCCCATCTTCCCGTATCTGTGGTCTTGTGGTAAAATCAATGACAAAAAGGGGGAAGGAAACGGAAAAAACAATGTACTATGCGGAAAGAAAAAAATATTTTTGTGATGCAATTATGTGAATAATATGGTGAATAATACACCTTTTCATAGGCCCATTGCCAGACAGCAGTCCGTATTCATTAACATTAGCTACTGGATGGTGAGCTGCAATTAGTAATATTGTAGCACATTCCACCATGGGATGTCATCATTCAGTCCTTTTTTCTGTGTGGATAATTTATATCCAACACTGTTCCCTTTCAAACAAAATTCTTTACAGATTCTTTGTCTCCGCTATGACATGTTCTACAATGACCCATTCAAGGTCTTTTACTGAGTGTCCACAGCTGATGTAATGTTTGGTGGTATTGCGTCTACACCTGATGTTACCCATGTGTTCGCATATTTTTGTGCTTATTTTTCTATCTGTCATGCCTACATATCTGAGTTTGCATGTACAGGTTATCAGGTATAGGACCTGATTAGTGTTGCAGTTTGAATGTCTTTGTAATTGCCAAACAATGTAAGCCTAGGTTAATTTCAGGTGGTAGACGCTCTATTGACTTCTGGAGGGACTAGTGCACTGTGAATCGTATTCTCAGATTTAAATTTGGCTCTGGGTCTGGTGTGGACAAGTGTATCCCGTCGATTTTTTGCTCTTTTGTTAGAAAAGAGGGGATAGTTCCACTGTCTGGGTCCTGTGTTTAGAATGCGTCAATTACATTAAATGATCTTTTTAACACAGTCTGAGGCAATGCTGTATGTGGTGACACATAACAGAGGATGTTAGGTTTTTTTCTTTTCTGGTGTTTCTACTAGTGCATCTCGATTCAGATTTCTCACATGTGTTTTCGTTTTCTGAATGATTTTCTCAGGGTAATTACGTGCACTTAGTTTGTGTGAAAGCTAGTTTGTTTGTTGATTAATGTCATTTATATGGCTTTAGTTCTGCCACAGGGGGAGGAATATGCCATAAGGAAGATTTTACTGCAACGGAAGTGGGTGAAAACTGTCAAAGCATAACAAACTGTTCTTAGCAGTGGGTTTCTGATGGGTATCTGTCTGTAGTGTCCCTCTCCATGGGAAGAAATCCACATCTAGGAATGTCTGTTATTTTTTACTGATAGTATGTGTGAACTTAAGGTTTCTATCCTGGTTTTTGAGTCGGAGGCAGTCTGTATGTCCCCTCTCCATATCACCAGAATGTCATTTATATATTGTTGTGTATATATATATATATAGCCCTACCACTCTAGGGGCGAAGGTACTCCCCATTCAAGAACTGTGGGTCTGTATAAAAATGGTACCTTTAGACTCAAAGTAGTTTCTTGTCAGAGCTAGTCATGCACAGTCCATTACAACATTACTGGTGGTGCAATAGGCCCATTCTGCACTCTCAAGTGCCCCATTATTGACCTCTAGAGTTTTTTCCTGGGGGAGGATGGTGTACAGACTCCCTACATCTAAACTCATTAGGAGGTCTAGTTGGTCCTTACAAATTCATCGAGATGAAAACGGATTTTAGCTTGTCCACCACAGAGAAGTCTGGCCACCTATATCCAGGTGACCTTCTCCTTCTCAGTTGACTGGGGGTGAGTGCTTGTATTGTCAACGCTCCGTCCATCATTGCCTTTGGTTTTTCTTTGTTCGCCATAAGTTGGCAGGGTATGCTCAGACGTGAGTCCCTTGCTCACTTTGCCACTGGATTCAAGCAAGCCGGGCTGAAGAAGGCTGAATTGCCAGAAACCAGTCCTCGGTAGTTTGTTTCCGGTCCAGGGAAGGCATTGCTTGGCAGTTCGGGCTGGACTGTTCCCATGAGGCACAGGGTCAGACTGATTTGCATATGGCCATGTCTGAACTGGGGTGGCAGAGTGGGCTAAAGAACGGTGATGGATTAAACCCAGATCAGTTGACTGGGGGTGAGTGCTTGTATTATCAACGCTCCGTCCATTATTTCCTTTGGTTTGACCTTCTCCTTCAACCTTCTCCTCTCATTATGCCAATTGTTTGGATGTCAGAGATGGTCCAGACATCCTCCCCAATGGAATGACTGCATCAGCCAGCTGCTGTCGTGAAGCTGCCTTCTGTGTTGCACTTGTACGGAGGTAGACCATGAAGGTTTTCCTCATTTAGGTCTCCTCCTCTGTTTAGTTTTTCTTCCTTATTGCAGTCAAAATGCTGACAGAGTCATGGGCAATACACTGCAAGGGACAAAGCAGCCAGTTAGACACATATTTTTGGAAAAAAGCAGTCTTGGATGTATGCTGCTATTATATGGTGTGCTGTGCATGGGTTGCATGTCACATTAATTGTCTGCAGGTGTATGCAATTACATTCTCCCTGCCTCAAGTGTGGAAGTTCCTCCCTGAGTGAGGAGGTTAAGCCCCAAGTATAGAATATCTGCTGGCGTAAATATGCTACTCAGAAGTCCAATTGTGAATACCAAAAGGAATAGTACACTTAGACTTTTGGTCTAAGGTAAACTTTAGATCTAAAGTTACCTTTGTGAATAGGGCCCATCAAGAGAGATTAGATAGAGAGCTGATAGAGTTCTACAGGAACCTGCACCTGGATTATCACTTGAACGCAGTGATAACAGTGACCTCCCTCTTCATCCTTTGTTGCCTATACTATTTGGCTTACTGCACCAGTATTTTAATACAAGCCTTGAATAATATAATACCCATTTGTCCTCAGCATGTGAACTTGTGATACATTATTCCAGAGCTCTGAATACCATAGTTTAAACCAGCTAATTCCCAAACTTAAGAAGATACTGGTCAACATGTTCTCACCTGCTGTACTCTTTTTGGGAGAACCCTGGAAACCCTGGCACAGTGCTTCATGCATCCTATTACAATGCAAGACATACCTATCAAACATATAGGGTACATTTAATTTTGACAGCTGTTACTGAGGCTGCTATATTTTGCTTAGGTAAGGAACCATAAACCATGATAATCTCTAACAGTACTTACACAATATAGTTCTAAATAGTTTTAAATGTAGAGAGAATACATAATTAACAATAATAGAATTTTCAAGTGATGAGTATAGCAAGGTTTAAATTTCTTTATTCAAAGGCAAACCAAACCCATGTGGTCAAAACGTTTTTCCTGCATCAAAGTATATTGCCACTAAAGAAAAAGCTACAAATATTCAGTCTACTCAGGAGAATTAAAAACGAATCTTGTATTATTGGAAATACACTTCCCTTTAACAGATCCAGATTGTTCATTGGCTAAAGAATTTACAACAATGATGTTTGCTAATGTTTTATAGTCTGTATTTCCTAAAGAAATTGTTCAGCCATTTTTACATTGCTTGAGATCTTTATCCTCTTTACATTAATACATCTTGGAAAGTACATCGAGCTGCTGTATGGCCTGATAAATAAATACAAAATTCAAGCATTCTAAGTATTAAGATGACCAGTAGCTTAGCTTTTTTTCAAAACATGTTTTATTTGTTTTGGAAATATAATAGACACCTTGGGCCACATGGCCTACACTGAACATTACATTGACTGAAAAGAAGAAAGAAACAGAAACATTAAAAAATACCTGCCTATTATAACCCTCTCCCCACCCTTTTGCTAGCTTTGCTTTTTCTAATCAAATTACCAGCTTTGCATATTTCCTATGAGGAGATGTAAATTACAAAAGATGAAATATCAATAGTACCAACTTGTGTCTTGATTTGAAAGTTCGCAGATGTTACACTCCATTACAAACATCATGGATATCCTTTTCACTTAATTACAAGTGTGTTATATCCTAATGCGCTTGTAATAAGGCAGAGAGATATCCATAATGTTTGTGATGGAGAAACCATCTGCCAACCTTTGAATCAGGCCCTTGATATTTTTGCTGTTAGTAGGTTTTTAGGAATTATAAAGCATCATAATTGTGGTAGTGCAGGCCGGATGAACAGACGAGGTTGCTGTATATAGTGAGCCAGTTGTGGATGTTTATTGACAGTCTTTGATAGAACAGATGTAAGTGTCTCTTCAATTTCTTCTCGCTCTGGGGAAACGTCGTCTTCTGGGGTCTCTTCGCCAGTCTGGTCTTCTCCTTGGCTTGGTTTCTCCCCCGGAGGCTCATGAGAGTGAAAGAAATAAGGAGCCGTCAGTCCTTTATACAGCTACAGACCCTTATCTCAGGGCTAACCCGTCACCTTTCACCATTGTGATTTGCACACATAGGTCAAACTGGGGTAATTGTGGGGGAAGAAGGGGTTCTATTTTAGTGGCTAAAAGGGTAGTGGTTGAGTAGTGGTTATAGGGCAAGCTTGACACTGAGGGGTATATTACCAACAACTAGCGATAATTTTTGTCTCTAACTTGTTTAGAGACAAAAATTATCGCCGCACATCGGCGATTTTTATCGCAGATAAACCTTGCTATTAGCAAGGTTTATCGCAAATGCGATAAAAAACTCCCGCAATGCATGAATATCGCTGAAAAGTCAGCGATATTCATGCATTATCGAGCAAATGGTCTTAGCCATGTTATCCACCTCCCATTGGATAACATGGCTAAGAACTGCTCAGGGCAGGTGTTAGCTTTTGGAGATATTCGCGCTTAGCGCGAATATCTCCAAAAGTTGGTAATAGGAGATAGCGATGTTAGCGACTGTTTCCAGTCGCTAACATCTTGGCACGCCCACTTTGCATGTCATTAGTGATAAATATCACTGACATGCAAAGCGGGGCCCAAGATGGTCGCTATCTCCTATTAGCTGTCGCTAACTGGTGTTAGCGACAGCTTGGTAATAGGGAGATAATTTTATCTCCGCTTTCTTGGCTTTTAAAGCCAAAAAGCGGAGATAAACCCCCTTGATAATATGCCCCTGAATTCGAACACAGCGAAGTCCCTGTTTAAATCGGGGTTGCTGCAGGTTTCATGCAATAGGGGGAGTTCAAAATAAACACTCGTGCACAAGTGTGAAACAACACAAAACAATGAAGACCACACTCAGACTGGGGTTTGCGGAGGTTGTGCAAATAGGTGTGTAACAACAGCATTTGTGCCCGTACTGCCCCAGGTCCCGTTTACCACCCCCCCTTAGTCACCCCTCTCCCTCTCCCTCCCCTGCCCGACTGGAGAGACTCACCAGCTCTGCCGCAACTCCTTCCCGGAGTTGCAGCCGCTCTCCAGCCTCCTCCTGCGGGGTCCACCATTCCTCGCACCACGTCTCGTCCTCATCTCCGTCTACTTCATTGTTCCTCCTGGGGTCTTCTTCATGCAGCTCCGCGACTTCTTGCTTTCTCGTTTCTTCCGGCGTCTTCTTCCCTCCTCCGGCTTCTTTGCGCCTACTGTAATCCGATTGGTTCCTTTTCTCCTCCTCCTGGAATGTCCTTCCGGGGTAACACCCACCTCCTCTGGTGACGTCAGGTGGGGCCGCTTCCTTTGTGGGCAGAATGTGGAGGGGTGTGTTTATCTCCCGATAGATCGTTCGCGTAGTCCTACCTCTTGCAGGTGAGTGTCTCTCTGTATATGTTACGGGTTCGGGATGGATCCTGGTCGGTGCCCCCTCACAATAATATTTTGCAAATGTATCTAAGATTTCGGATTTTTTTTAAATGTATTTTTGTTTTCATTAGTGCAAATAGATTCAGTTCTAACATGCCACTTTTGCTTTGAATTAGCTAAAAGGATACCTGTTTTTGTTTTGGCATCTGTAATACCTCACACTAGATTTAAACAAATATAAACTTGTATTCTTGTTTGATCGGTTATTACATTTGAAAGTATCTTTAAACTAGACACTTTTTGAACATGTTGAATAATAAGCATATTCCAGTTTTTTTAAACTACCCATTGTGTTTGTATATTTGCCACTCTTCTTTTTACAAAACAAAATGAATGATAAAATCTTTGTCAGTTGATTTAAATGTGTCCCTGATTTTTTGCACAGAGGCATTCTCGATACCATTAAATAAAAGTCATCTGCAGTATATATTTCAAATGCATGAGTGATGATGTTGTCCACCAAGGGCCCGATTCACAGAACTAACTAAAGACAAAATCCTAAAGTTACTACGACTTTTGTATTCACAGAAGGCACTTACTCATTTTGGTATTCACAGAAGGCACTTATTCATTTCGGTATTCACAGAAGTTAGGACTCCTAAATGCCTTCTGTGAATACCAAAAGTCTTAAAGTTAGGATTTTTCTCAATTTAGTAGTAGTAAAGTTAGGACTCCTAACTTTAGGACTCCTAAATGCCTTCTGGGAATACCGAGTCTTAAAGTTAGGATTTTTCTCAATTTAGCAGTAGTAAAGTTAGGACTCCTAAATGCCTTCTCTGAATACCGAAAGTCTTAAAGTGAATACCAAAATGAGTAATTGCCTTCTGTGAATACCAACATGAGTAATTGCCTTCTGTGAATACCAAAATGGCAGTAACTTTAGGATTTTGTCTTAAGTTAGTTCTGTGAATCGGGCCCAAGATGTTTACTGGAAAACCTTTACCTTTTATCACCTTCAATAACTGGCAACAACTCAATATCAAAGGTTATGGGAGCATGATCAGAAATCAATATCAAGACACATTGTGCATTATTAATTTGTTGAGATAAACATTTTGTAACAAACATATAATCTTTCCCAGTTTGTGAAAAATGGACCACTAAAAAGAAAGTGTATTATCTTAAAATGGGAATGCAAAGTTTGCAAATATCAATGAGGGATCTTTCAGTTAAGGCACCATGTGCTCTATAAATATAATTGCATTTACAATCAGCGAAATCAGTTTGTTTTTTAAAGTCCGTAATGATATGTGAATTCTGCCATAAGAGGCTGCGAGAATGTAAAGAACAAGCGAGCATGTGTTTTAATTGCCTGTACAATGCTCTGATGAAGCCATAAAAAGAATTCTCCAGGCAATTGCTTTGTATAATAAAACAGCAATCAAAGGCATTTCAAAATAGCCATTATACTTGTTTAGGCAGCACATCATTGTTTTTACAACAACGGGTCTTAAGAAACAAAAATGGTGGGACAGCTTGGACAGTGGACTTATGCGGTTGAATGGATATCAAACTATGGGCTGACTCTAAAGAGACAAGAATTGAACTATCGTATGTACTTATCTCTACTTTGCAACACTACAAAGAGCTATGGAAGGGGTCTATGTAAGCCTAAAACAGCATAGATAGATTCCCATTTACTGCACACCCTTATTGGTTAAACCTTGAATAACGTGGGACCTTGGACCACTTTTACAATAAATGAAATAAAGAAATGAAAGCTGTTCTATCAGGACAAACACACATTCTGACCTTCTGCATGCACTGGAGATAAGGAAGATTGCATACCTTGACCTTGACCCTCCCCCGCTTTACCTAAGGTGGATGCTGGGTGCGGGCGAGTGCTTGCTTACGCTGCTGATTACTAGCCTCATTTTGTAACTGCCTTATTTTTAAAAAGTGTTTGTGTTGCGCGCTGATTGCTAGCGCTTCTATTTTAAATTGCACTGTTGTACTTTTAACTGTGTACTTTGCCCTCACTCTCCTTTCATTTTCCGTTACCTGAGGCGGTTTCCGGGTAACCTCTTGCTCTCAGCCTTCACCTCGCTTAACCCTACGCAGTCTTCCTTGTCTGCCTCTTTGCACTGATTGTGCCGCGCAGGAGATTACATCGCTGTCCCCCATCCTCACGGCCGATTAGGTGCCGTAGGGGTTTTTGGGACATGTAGGCTGAGCGTTTTGGGATCGGCCATCTTGGGGGGGGGGGGCAGGCACGCTGGTCGGCTGACCAGTCGTGCTGTTTCTCTCGGCTGAGACGGCATAAATCTAGAGGCTCTCTCCTCCGCGCAGCGGCCGCGCATTGCGAGCGTGCCTCTATCGCGCCGAAGGAGCACCTAAGGAAAGCCCGTCTGCGCCCGTCCGCGTCCTGTAGGTGGACAGGTGCGGCCGGGCAGGCTCATAAATTCCGCTCCTAGTGATTTGGCATCATGTTGGCATACACGGCAGCCAAGCTCTTTTCTCTTAGGTGAAAGGCGACCTACTGTTGTACGGTTTTCCCTGGTCGGCCTAAAGCTAAGAGGCGATGTCCCGGCTGTGGCTGGCTACCGGGCAACGCCCCCGTCTCCACCCCTTTGGCTTCTCCTGTAAAGAGCTCATATCTGCTTCTGAATACTGTATCTCTCAGCAAACATGCCCTAGACATACATGAACTTTAGGTCGTAGCAAAACCGATCTGCTTATTTCTCACTGAGACATGGCTGAGTGACTGCTCGAACCCAGACATTGCCGTTGCAATTCCCCCTAATTATGTTATTTTTAGGAAAGATAAGACAAATGGTAGGGGTGGGGGGTGGCGATGGTGGTGGACAAGCGTTTTACTTGTTCTATCATCCAAATCAATGAGATTCATGGGTGCGAGTCCCTGGGGTTTTCCCTATGCTTGTCTCCGCACCAATCCTGCACGGGTTACTGATTTATAGGCCACCGGGACCCACTGGCTCCTTTCATGAAGAACTTTACGATGTGGTTTCGGCACTTTGCCTTAGAACAGAGCGCTGTCTGTTATTGGGGGATTTCAACATCCACATGGATATTGGGACTGATGCTGATGCCATTAAGATCGGTGACACTACTTCCCCTTTGGGACTCTCCCCCTACCTGTCCACCCCCACACACAATAAAGGCCATACGCTCGATCAAGTATTCTACAATATGCCAATTGATATTTCCACTCCTACACCGGTTCTCTGGTCGGACCATTTTTTAGTTAATTTTCAAATTCTCCACACTGACAAATCTTTGCACAACATGTCTAGTCGACCTCTCCAGACCTCACGTGCTTATCACCTTGTCACCCCTGAGATGCTAGCTCAGGCTTGTTTATCCCATCCGTGCCTGTTGTCAGGCACTCTAGAGAAGTACCTAGTTCTCCTGCAGGCGTGGTTTGTGGAGAGACTAGACAAACTAGCCCCTGTGACATCGCCCAATAAGCCCGCCTGCTGGGTCTCTGCTCCTTGGTTCACTGAAGCCTTGTCCATGAAGCGGTGGCAATGTAAGATTGCAGAAAGAGCATGGCGCCGCCACTATGACATAACTGTCAAAATGGCGTATAGGGCATCTAACAAAGCTTACCATAGGGACATTTTGCTGGAGAAGAAAGCATATTTCTCAAAAAGAAATGAGGCTGCCTCAAATACCAGTAAGGAATTTTTTTCGATTGTGAGGGAGTTTACCTCACCCAAGGTGAGCACGGCTCCGTGTGCTCACTCCGAATCTTGGATCACGTTATTGGCCGATTTTTTTACCAATAAAATTAAGACCATTCAGGACTCCTTTGCGCAGTCCGGGGTAGGGTCAGTCTCCGATACGATCTTTCCTTCTTCTTCTTCCCTGGTTGGTGGGGCTCCTACTCTTTGGGAATTTCCGCCGCTTTCCTGTCCAACATCATTGGATTTTCTCACCAAACTGAAATCAGGCTCTCCTTTGGACCCCTGTCCGACCACATTTTTAGCTAGAATGGCGGAAGTGATAAATCCCATAATAAACCCGGTGCTCAATCTATCGCTTAGCACGGGAATGGTCCCTCTAGCCTGGAAGCAAGCCCTGATCATACCGCTTCTGAAGAAGCTCAATCTGGATCCGGCGGAACACGCCAACTATAGGCCTATCTCCCTTCTGCCAGCTTTTGCCAAAGTCGTGGAGAAATATGTACATTCCTCCCTCTCCAACTTCCTTGAGTCCAATAACATTCTGCATTGCACCCAATCCGGCTTTCGCACCAACATGAGCACGGAGACAGCGCTACTAGAAGTAACGGAGGCAATCAAGGAGGTTCTGGATGCAGGGGGCAAGGCGATGCTAGTGATGCTCGACCTGTCGGCGGCCTTTGACACCGTCCCCCACACTAGTCTCCTCTCAAGACTCAGTGAGATCGGTCTGCGGGGGACGGTGTTCAGCTGGTTTAAGTCCTTTTTAGCGGGCCGGCGTCAAACGGTCTGGGCCCCTCCTTTCTCTGCCGCGGTGCCACCATTAGAGGTGGGCATTCCTCAGGGCTCTATTTTGAGCCCGACTCTCTTTAACATCTTTATGGCCCCCCTGGCGGCACTGGCGGCGTCGTTTGGTGCCCAGATTGTGTCGTACGCCGACGACAACCAGCTCCTTTTCACTTGTGAGAAGGGGTCTGATTTTGACGGGGAGAGCATCAGAGGCTGCCTGGGGGCTGTGTTTAAGTGGTTCCAGCAAAACAGCCTTAAGTGCAACTCAGATAAACCCGAGGTGCTCTTTTTTGGCTGTCGGTCTGATCCTGGGTGGCAGTCTTGGTGGCCGGCGGACATGTTCCCTCCATTGGCTGCTTCTGCCGTGGCCAAGAACCTTGGAGTAAAAATTGATAATAATCTCTCGTTGAAGCCCCTGATTCTTGGCCTAGCTGGGAAATGTTTTGGTCTTCTTAAAATGCTCTTCCTCTGCTCTCGCAGGTACATAGAAAAATCACGGTGCAGGCTCTAATCGGGTCTCGCCTTGATTACCCCAACGTCCTGTACCTCGGATTGCCAGAGTATCTTCTCCAACACCTGCAGACAGTTCAAAATTCGGATGCCTGTGCCATCTTTGGCCTCTATCGAAGAGCCAGAGTCTCTGGTCTTCTGAAGACTCTTCATTGGCTCCCCATCCGGAAACGAATCATTTTTAAGGCGCTTACTCTGGCCTTCATGGCTCTCCATGACACTGGCGCCAAATACATCCAACGGCAGTTGGCCTTCTACCAGGCTTCTAGATCCTTGAGGTCAGCATCATTGGCTTTGGCCTCAGTCCCTGTTATCAGGAGAGCACGGATCGGAGGTCGGTCGTTTAGATGCCTGGCGCCTCAATTGTGGAACACCCTGCCTGTTTCTTTGAGAAGGAGTACCAACTTGTTAGCCTTCAGGAAGGATTTAAAATCTTGGCTTGGCTGTTTGTTCAGTAGTGCCTGCTTCCCTTCTGTCTGTCCCGTGTCTGTTTTAGGTCAGAAGCGCCGGGATACTCCTCGGAGTAGCTGAGCGCTATACAAAACATCCCCTGACATAACATAACATACAGAAAGCCGTGGATCACAGTACTACTGTTGTACTCTCTGTAGGAGCCCCTTTAGCCCTGGGGGAAAGACACAAGTCTCCTACTAGGATGGGTGCAGTCAGGACAGCAAATATCGGGACGGGCATCAAAGCTTCCTTCAAACTGTGTGGTGCAAGGTACTCACACAGTGTGGGACTCTTATATGGTGTCATTGTCTAACTGCATGTGTTGCTCTACCTATGGATTAGGCCACAGGCACATCACAATGGGTTGCAGACTGTGATTGAGCATTCCTTTGCGAGTTTTGTGTAAATGTAATGTTTAATCTCCTCTCACAAACTGTGACCTATGTGGGTATATGTGAACCAACTTGTTGTGGAAGTCACTTAGCAGATCTTCAAGACCCTTTTATCTAGGCATGCTTGCCACTAATATGAAACAAGGCCATGAGCAAAGACCTAAACTCATTTGCTTTAAACAATGTCTCAAGTCAATAATGGTACACTCTTTTTCCACATGCATTGGAGCAAAAAGCACATCCAGTCAGTGTGACTGTCCAGACAGTATGACAGAAGTTGGCCCACAATTGTCTGTAGCCTCCTCTCTAAAACAGAAATGTACAAATCCGTGTACCTTCATTGTATGGAAAGAAACTGTAAATAAAGATCAGTATTTATTATGTTCGTCAAAAAAGATAAAGGAGTGAACTATTTTGAATCATGTTTTTGTGTATTACAAGCAGAAGTTGCAATTTCTGCTTTTGGAGGATTACAGACATCACCACAATAAAAAAAAAAAAACAGCAGCGAAATCACACAAAACACACAACACAATAGAGCACAATAGAGTTATAAACCCTGTTTCACTCCTATTGCTTCTCACTCCACTCCACAAGCTGATTTTGTTTGCAATTCCAGAGGTGTTCTCTAAGAAATTGTCGCCATCTGTATCATGCTCTATTTGTAACAATTGTAGGTGGTTGTGGAATTAGGAAATAAGCAACAAAACATTTAATTTAATTTAAAAATAGATCTGTGTTAGCTGGTAGTTGGCTAATTCAAACCAATGTTTAATGTTTTTTTCTCCATGGGCATTAAATGTGTGGGTTTTTGTGAAATGTGTGGGAGCCGAACCCCAATAATCATATAAACCCCGATGGTCACCCCAATATTTACCAAACTAATAAGGTTCCGGAATCTCCAATTTATCTAGTGGTTAGAGACTACACTCTTCATCAGGATATAATATAATGTATCAGATGTAACACATTACAAGTATTAGATGTATAATAGACTGGGTTTTAATGCAAAAATGGGTATTTATTACAGAATAATCCAAAAAGTGGTACAAGGGAAAAAAGGCATACATCACCATAAAAGCCCAATCCATACTAATATACTAAAGAGAGAGCCCAAACCTTTGAGGTGGGTAATCTCATTAACCACAGCACCAATCACAACACCCAATACAGCGTTGGAAAGGGCAATTGCAGCAGAAGGACATAGACTATGCAGACGGATAAAAAAATGTATTAAAAAAATGCAAAAAACTACATCATCCAGAAGGCCGAGGGCCAAAATAACATCAAACAGGAAATGATGTAATAATGTGACTCACTATATTGAGACTGAGAGCCTGGAGCCAAATTGATCGTGAACAATGGATATGCTATCCCGAAACGCGTAGATTTGTGCCTGCCTGCTTGAGAAACTCCATGCTGTGAGGATTAAATAAAAAACCACATAAGTGAAGACAAACACGAGTTTGTCCCGTTTTTCTCCCAGCTGAGGGAATTGGTTGTGGATTTAAATGTGGTGGGGTTCTGCAGCGGGTATTTACGAACTGGCGAGAGAGCGCTGCAAATTCTGGCGAAAAGGAACCGAGGGGTAGCAATATATGTATATATATTACCTACTGGCGGTCGCCAGTAGGTATATATAGTTAGGATTTTTTCTCTATGGGTTGTTTGAAAATTCTATGTCTAATAACTTTGGCGTTTGTGGACGGAATTGGCTGAAATTTTCAGGAAAATGGCACATTTTGTTTCTGAGCAGCCCATGAAAATTGGGGGGGGGTTCGTCCAGGGGGGGTCGAGAAAAAAGGGGGGTCCCAAAACGTGTTTTTAACATTGAGTTTTCCATAGGGCGGTTGGCCTCACTTTTAGCCCGAACGGCTGAATGGATTTGCACGAAACTTGGCAAAATTGTAGGGACTGGTAGCCCGATGTGCCTTTTGTAGGTCTCAATATATGTGCTACAGTGGATTTTGAGAAATTAACGTTTAAAAAAAGATATATATCTGTAACAGCGGACCGGGCAGCGCTCCAGGACGCGTACTTTTCGCGCAACGGAGCTTTGTGAAGCGAAGCTGATTGGTTCTCCGGCGTCTGTCAACATTCCAAACAGTCCGTAGCGGCCGCCATCTTGTCTCTCGGTAGGATCGAGAGACAAGAGGAGGCCAAAGCGAAGGGGCAAATGACCATAAGGGGGAATAGTAGATCCTCGCTGACCCCCTAGGTTTGATGTGGAGGTTTTAAAAGGGCCCCGCGGGGCAAAAAAAAAAAATAATAATAATAATCGAACGGCTGAATGGATTTGCACGAAACTTGGCAAAATTGTAGGGACTGGTAGCCCGATGTGCCTTTGCTAGGTCTCAATATATGTGCTTCAGTGGATTTTGAGAAATTAACGTTCAAAAAAAGATATATATCTGTAACAGCGCACCGCTTCACGTACTTTTCGCGTTACGGAGCTTTGCGAAGCGAAGCTGATTGGCTCTCCGGTGTCTGTAAACATTCCAAACAGTCCGTAGCGGCCGCCATCTTGTCTCTCGGTAGGATCGAGAGACAAGAGGAGGCCAAAGCGAAGGGGCAAATGACCATAAGGGGGCATAGTAGATCCTCGCTGACCCCCTAGGTTTGATGTGGAGGTTTTAAAAGGGCCCCGCGGGGCAAAAAAAATAAAATAATAATAATAATCGAACGGCTGAATGGATTTGCACGAAACTTGGTAAAATATTAGGGACTGGTAGCCCGATGTGCCTTTGCTAGGTCTCAATATATGTGCTTCAGTGCATTTTGAGAAATTAACGTTCAAAAACAAGATATATATCTGTAACAGCGCTCCGCTTCGCGGAGATAAAATTATATCTGTATTACCTAGCTGTTGCTAACACCAGTTAGCGACGGCTAGTAGGAGATAGCGACCATCTTGGGCCCCACTTTGCATGTGAGTGATATTTATCACTAATGACATGCAAAGTGGTCATGCCAAGATGTTAGCGACTGGAAACAGTCGCTAACATCGCTATCTCCTATTATCAACTTTTGGAAATATTCGATATAAGCGCGAATATCTCCAAAAAGTAACAGCTGCCCTGAGCAGTTCTTAGCCATGTTATCCAATGGGAGGTGGATAACATGGCTAAGAGCATTAGCTCGGTAATGCATGAATATCGCTGAGTTTTCAGCGATATTAATGCATTGCGGTCGTTTTTTATCGTATTTGCGATAAACCTTGATAATAGCAAGGTTTATCTGCGATAATTTCTGACGGTAAAAAAATCTTTGCAATGCATCGTTAGGGATAAATATCGCTTAACTTTGGTAATATGCCCCAACGTCTGTTAACGTTCGATTCGAAGGAAATCAGGAAGTGTTGAAAAACATTGTCTGCGCCATCTTGTCTTTTTTCAAATGCCACACTTTTGTCGTGCACGGCAGCCATTTTAGATGCCTTGACCAGACCCACTCTGTGCACGCTGTCGATCCTTAGCATGGCTCCCCACCCTCGCAAGCATCTCACCCAGGCAGTGGTCACCCCCGCTCTCTGTCTTATGCATGGGTAATAAACCTCCCCCCATCTGCGCTGCTCTTCCCTGAGAATCACACCCTGTGCCCGCCCGACACCTCCCTTTCGCCCTATTCACTACCGCACCCTCTGACACTCCTTTTCCTCTGTGTCCGATTGTCCAGGCCGGTCCTAGGCTATCAGCTAGCCCTGCAGATGTAGTTTATGGCCACAGCTGTAAAGAATCACCCCTCTTCAAAGGAGTTATAGTAGATCAAGGCCCACACTCGATGAGATCCGTCACAGCAGAAGCGTTGCTATTATCTGAAAACCATCCTGTATTGTGATTGGGGAGGGGACCGAGCGTGAAGCGGAAGATTCCAGGGATGACTCTTTGTACATCAAAGTTTTTACAATTATGTGTCACATTAAAAATATATAGCACTCCGACAAAGTAGTAAGATTATAAAACTTTAATAATTTATAAATATATACAAGAAAACAAAAATAGTAATAACATATAAACATTTTTAGGGAAAAACAACGAAGTAGCGGTCGGCTGTGCGAATAGTCCCAACGCAGCACAACGTCCAGATTTCCGGCGTGGGGCGTCGCGGGGGGTGGGTCATCAGTAGCAAACTGTTGTGCGAATAGTTCCAAGGCAGCAGAACGCGCCGAAATCTAGATGACACGAAAGTGATGTCTAGTAAGTTGCCACCCAGCAAAAAACGGCGTGGGGCGTCGCGGGGGGTGGGTCATCAGTAGCAAACTGTTGTGCGAATAGTTCCAAGGCAGCAGAACGATGGCACCAAGGTGATGTCCAGTAAGTTGCCGCACTGGTTTTGGTATCCTACAATGCTGCTCCGAATAACGGCGTGGGGCGCCCTGGGGGAGGCGGCGTGAACGGGCCTCTCCAGGTGGAGTGTCATCTGTTGTAGTGGGGCGCCCCTTTACCGTTTCAGTTGCCATTCCGTCCGTTTTTGGTCCACTGTGTCAAAAGCCGCAATTCAGCTGAGTTGCGCCCACTCTTGCGGTGCAGCGATAGGCGGCTGTCACAGGACTCTCAAAATGGCGGCAGGCTCTTTCCTTTTTGGGCCTGGTCCACTGAAATGGCCCTGGGACACCTTGGAAATCGGACGCTTGTCTGCTAGGTCTTGGACCCCATTCTCGAAAGCGTCCCCTCCGCCTTGAGAATTCATCAAAAGTTTTGGGGGCCCCGACTCCTGCAGGCTTCTGGTGGGGAGCGGCTGCCATGATTGCTCGCGGAATGACCACGACGGAGCTACGAGATGGTGGTGCTCTCATGCTGATGCCAGTTTAGTCTGAAACATCCAGAAACAAGGTGGGGCTTTCATCGTTTGGGAAAAAAAAAAGTTTTCATCCCATGAAAAGTGTTGTTTTTAGGTCATATGATCAAGCCTTCCATCATTAGGAAACCAAAAGTAAAATGAACCAATGAAAAGTTTTATAAACAAGTCACATGACCTGTTATGCGGCATAGGGTATAAAATGCGGAGAAAATACGTTGGCACGTGAGGCGGCGTCAGTAGCGGACCGATGTGCGAATAGGCCGAAGGCAATACAACGCGCCAAGATCCGGATGGCACCGAGGTGGTGTCATAGTTGAGAGTTCTGAGCAGCGGTTGTAACACTGTCTGAAGCTTATTTGCAGCTGCTGCAGCTTCACTACGCGCCAAGATCCGGATGGCACCGAGGTGGTGTCTAGTAAGGTGCACTGGTGTGGCCATCCTACAATGCTGAAAGTCGGCGTGGGGCGCCCCGTTGGCCTGTGAGTTTGCGTCAGTAGCGGACCGATGTGCGAATAGGCCGAAGGCAGCACAACGCGCCAAGATCCGGATGGCACCGAGGTGGTGTCTAGTAAGTTGTCGCACTTCTGTGGCCATCCTACAATGTTGAAAGTCGGCGTGGGGCGCCCCGTTGGCCTGTGAGATGGCGTCAGTAGCGGACCGATGTGCGAATGGGGCCAAAGGCAGCGCAACAATATTTTCTGACTGACACCACAAGGCGCTGAGATGCCAAGATCCGGATGGCACCGAGGTGATGTCTAAGTTGCGGACTGATGTGCGAATGGGGCCAAAGGCAGCGTAACAATATTTTTTGTATGGAAGATACCACTAGGCGTTGAGATGCCAAGATTCGGATGGCACCGAGGTGATGTCTAGCAAGTTGCTGTACTGGTGTGGTCATCCTACAATGCTGAAACTCGGCGTGGGTCGCTCCATTAGCCTGTGAGATGGCGTCAGTAGCGGACCGATGTGCGAATAGGCCGAAGGCAGCACAACGCGCCAAGATCCGGATGTCACCGTGGTGGTTTCATAGTTGAGAGGCACTTCATCTGCAGTGGGGCGCCGAGATCCGGATGGCACCGAGGTGATGTCTAGCAAGTTGCTGTACTGGTGTGGTCATCCTACAATGCTGAAACTCGGCGTGGGTCGCCCCATTAGCCTGTGAGATGGCGTCAGTAGCGGACCGATGTGCGAATAGGCCGAAGGCAGCACAACGCGCCAAGATCCGGATGTCACCGTGGTGGTTTCATAGTTGAGAGGCACTTCATCTGCAGTGGGGCGCCGAGATCCGGATGGCACCGAGGTGATGTCTAGTAAGTTGCCGCACTGGTGTGGCCATCCAACAATGCTGAAAGTCGGCGTGGGGCGCCCTGTTGGCCTGTGAGATGGTGTCAGTAGCGGACTGATGTGCGAATGGGGCCAAAGGCAGCGCAACAATATTTTCTACAATATTTTCGGAGTAGAAGACACCACAAGGCGCTGAGATGCCAAGATCCGGATGGCACCGAGGTGATGTCTAAGTTGCGGACCGATGTGCGAATGGGGCCAAAGGCAGCGCAACAATATTTTCTGAAGAGAATACACCACAAGGCGCTGAAATGCCAAGATCCGGATGGCACCGAGGTGATGTCTAAGTTGCGGACCGATGTGCGAATGGGGCCAAAGGCAGCGTAACAATATTTTCTGTATGGAAGATACCAGTAGGCGTTGAGATGCCAAGATTCGAATGGCACCGAGGTGATGTCTAGCAAGTTGCTGTACTGGTGTGGTCATCCTACAATGCTGAAACTCGGCGTGGGTCGCCCCATTAGCCTGTGAGATGGCTGTTCTTTGGATTTGGGCCTGGTCCACTAAAATGGCCCTGGGACACCTTAGAACTCGGACGCTCGATTTTTTTTTCCTTTCCTGTACATGCAAAAAAAGGTAAATGCCCGGTACGTTACACGCTTCATCTGCCACGATGAACTCTCCAGAGGAACCGAAAAAAAATATAGTTGTGGTAACTATACCATGCATCGTCATATGGAGAGGTGGCACCAATTAATTATAGTGCTGCATAAAAGAGAGATTTGGAGGAGAACCCCTGACCTGCTAGTACATTCATCAAAGAAGTGGCACTGAGAGCTTCAGAGGCAAGGGAAACGGTCCCAAATATTTAGAAGAACTTTGGAAAGATTAAAATGACATGTTTAGATTGTGGCAAATTAATTTCATGTGGACAGATGAGTGTTACTCTAATAAATACAGCATATGAACATCATCATAGTCGATGGTTGGTAGAGACATTTTGACTATATCCTGGACCTGCCCGTCCTCGCCCAAAATGGCGCCGGAATAAATGGGACTCGTAACTCCTTGTTGTGTACTGGTTGCAGAACCTTGAAATCACGAGATACGTATGCAGTTTTGAAGCACATGGCGGGCGGGGACGAGAATTGATTGAATATTTCGACATCCCTATTGATATTAAGTTCTGATGTGTTATTGATTACTGTACTGTTGAAAGTTCGAATTAACGTCACCCATGGTACTTGCCCGCAAATGTATATCTAGATAATTTTATTGTAACTGGCCCTGTCGTATTTTAATTATAAAATGTACGTCCACCGATTCCGTAACTGTTAGACACCTTAGTTCTTGCAACCTAATGGCCCGCCCGTTACGTTCCTCTACAGTGTAAATGTCTATTCATCATATACGATTACAGTTTGCTCTGTGGCAGGCCCACGTGGTTATAGGCTCGTATTTGTATAATGAAATTTTCACAATAAAGGTTTTTAAAAGAAAACATGGTAGTAGTATATACATTGGTAAAGTTTTTAATAATAGTGTCTGTTTTAGAATCATTAAAAGGCAAGTGAAATAAAGCAGACCAATTACATGAAGGGTAAAAGGTATAATACGAAGGAACGCAGTAAAGATAAATGGTCAAGGGCTGTTGTGTTTTCTATTCCTGCAACATAAAGTGATCGATAAGAATCTCATATTCAGGCGTATCGGCGACTAAGACAGCAGGTCGACCCTCTTTTGCTCAACGGCTCCGTCATGGGACGAAGAAACGCTCTTTTTCTCGAAAAAAGAATATATTTTACTTGCAGGACAGTTGTAAAATTTCCGGGAAAGTACATTAGCCTGGAACATTATAACATATATTTAAGAAAAAATAATGTTCGGAAGTAATGAAAAGCGTAATTTTTAGGTCATATGACCAAGCCTTTCATCATTACAATAAGAAAAGTAAAATGAACCAATGAAAAGTTTTATTAACAAGTCACATGACTTGTTATGCTTACGTTACGCGCTGCGCGCCCCGGATGACTTCCGGATGCGCTAACGCGGCGCGTCATATGACGCATTACGCGACAACGCAGGTACAGAATATAGTCAAAATGTCTCCACCAACCAGCGGTCGGAACACAACCCCTTTCAGCAGGCTAAATAGTTCTGTTAAATGACAACAGAAGGGACAGGCAACAAGAACCATCAGTCAAAGAGGGGAGGGCTAGTTCTTCTCTACCGGGTTACATTGGGGCGCTACCGGAACTGATCGAATTGGTAGTCTACAGTGTTTCTGGATGTTTCAGACTGAAGCTGGGGTTAGCATGAGAGCAGCACCATTTCGTAGCTCCGTCGTGGTCATTCCGCAACCAATCATGGCAGCCGTTCTTTATCGTTATTTTGGGCGGGGTGGGTGGCGGAGCCGAGCTGTTTTGCAGCCATCATTGTGTGGAGTTCATTTCATCTCACTAGGTTTGTATTTGTCATGAGGGGTTGTTCCTAATGTTTCTATTTTAGCGAGGTCAAAAAGAGATCCCATTAGTGGCCTACTGATTTTGCTCGATTCCTTTTCTTTTTTTTTACACGATTTTTCGTTATCTGCAAAGACTAAACGGAGTATTGCGACTCTGTGTTTGTTTGTAAATAGAGAATGAACCAAAGAGAACTAATTCTAAAACAGTAAATACTTGGATAACAATCAATCAAATGGAGAGAGAAACAGGCACGACGGATTACAACGGGGGCAAAGGCCTGCGTTAACTACCTTTCACTATCTGCAAAGAGAGAGTACTCCTAATAGAAATGAGGGGGGGGGGCACCATTCAAAGCAGATCAGTGTGCATAAACACGAAAATGTTTTCACTTACCACGTACTTGACATTCGACAGCTTATGATATTTGCTATTAAAAAACCATTGAAATTCACTGAAAAAACCATAGGTTATAGACCATATATAGTTAGGAATTAGCATTTACAAAACCTTGAGAATTCACTGAAAAAACCATAGGTTATAGACCATATATAGTTAGGAATTAGCATTTAAAAAACCTTATTTTACTCACACAAAACCATTGAAATTCCATATATAGTTAGTTGCACTAACTATATATCGCGCACCCGCAATCCACTGCTGATCATGTCACATATTACATCATTCATGACATGGTCAGTGACATCACTGATGACATCACTGATGACATCTCAAATGACATCACTGATGACATCACTGATGACATCTCATTTGACATCATTCTTGTGCTAATACGATAAACCTCTTCAGACTCTAATATAACCTTAGATACACTCAGTGTATACAGACACTCACACACTGCCACTCATCCATGGAGTTACTCACACACCCAGTCAGTCATGCAAAGAAACAATCTCACCTCCATTTCTTCAACTATACAGTTAAACACACCTTACTTATTGAAACATATACTAACACATATTTACTCTCTTATACAATCCCTGATACAAGTTCACAATGATCGATACAACCACTCACTCATTCAGTGGCTCTCATGCACAGTTATTTATATATGCCAACTCTCACATGTACTGTGTTTTACATATGTACTTACTATGACATGTAGCATTGAGATATCCATTCACTCATCAATACACTCATGCACACAGTCAACTGCCCATGTAGCTGTTTCCACATGCACTCTTGAACTCATACACCTAGTGAATAAACTGCTCACACATCTATGCATAGAGTCACACACCTTCCAGCCACCCCCACACAAACTCAATCTCCCATAGAAATACTTGGGCAACCAATTAATAACACATATAGCCTCTCGTATAGCTAATGATCAACACATGCAGCAGTTTACAGAACAACAGACATAATGATGCACAGATTAAGACAGTTTAGTCACTAACCCATGCATTCAGTGAGACACATTTAATCACTCACTCATACAGTCAGTCACGCACCTACTAAATCCTTCATCCAGACACTTATACATCCACTCATTCTTCAATATGTAAGACATATTTTAACTTTACAGAAACATACAGTCACTGGATGTTGTCATCAGTGATGTCATCAGTGATGTCATTTGAGATGTCATCAGTGATGTCATCAGTGATGTCACTGACCATGTCATGAATGATGTAATATGTGACATGATCAGCAGTGGATTGCGGGTGCGCGATATATAGTTAGTGCAACTAACTATATATGGAATTTCAATGGTTTTGTGTGAGTAAAATAAGGTTTTTTAAATGCTAATTCCTAACTATATATGGTCTATAACCTATGGTTTTTTCAGTGAATTTTCAAGGTTTTGTAAATGCTAATTCCTAACTATATATGGTCTATAACCTATGTTTTTTTCAGTGAATATATATATATATATATATTTATATATACTAGCAGCCCACTTACATGCCACACACTGCGTCAGTGTCCGCTTCCGCCCGTCCCGTCGTTGTCCGGGCACTTACACACCACACACCGCGTCAGTCTCCACTCCCACCCATCCCGACGTTGTCCGGGCACTCAGACGCCACACACCGTGTCAGTGTCCGCTCCCGCCGACGCTAGACGCACACAAACACGTGGGGCACTTACACACCACACACCGCGTCAGTGTCCGCTCCCACCGACGCCCCGACATGATAGAATGCTATCCTGACACCGATGCTGCAGGCATGAGTATCAGACCGCACACCCCCACAATGCTAAACGACACGCCCAAACCGCTATTCGCACGCTGTATAATTGCTTTTCACACGCCCACCTACGGACTACTTTGCCCCACAATATTTTTTCCCCTACAAAGTATATGTTGGGCTGCTGTATAGCCTATGTCCATCTGCTGCAACTCCCCTTTACAATGCTGCATTGGGTGTTGTGATTGGTGCTGTACTTTTTGAGCTTACCTGCCTCAAAGGTTTCAGCTCTCTCTTTATAATAGTAGTATGGATATATCCATCCATACTAATATTATATAGAGAGAGCCCAAACCTTTGAGGTGGGTAATCTCAGTAACCACAGCACCAATCACAACACCTAATACAGCGTTGGAAAGGGCAGTTGCAGCAGAAGGGCATAGGCTATGCAGACGGCCACCATATACATTTAAAAGGTAAAAGAACCGTGCCAGCAAAGTAGTCCCTTGTGGGCGTGTCTGCGTTCTTCTGTGGGCGTATGCTGGGGGCGTGACAAACGCTGGGGGCGAGCGGTACGTTCCGCCCTTCATGCCATGTGAGTCGTAATTGCGCCGCTTCAAGGGACACGATGGGGGCACAACACGCTGGGACCATGACAAACGCTGTGGGCGTGTGTCCGCGCTGTGGGCATGTGTCCACCCTTCATGCAATGTGAAGCGCCAATTACGCAATTGCGCCGCATCAAGGGGCACGCTGGGGGTGTGTGCTACATTCCGCACCTCATGCCATCTGGGTCGTACAATAATCAGATCGTCTGCTGTGGCCGTGTGCTAGGGCGTCACAAAAGCGTTCACCTCGAAGCTTAGTAAGTAACCATTCGCAAGACTCCCTTGGGGGACTGCCTGTTGTCTCACACATACTGGGGGTGCCAAATGCAGTGTGTGCCATGGCCTGAAGGGCCAAACGCAGTGTGTGGCTTGGCCTGGGTGCGTCTAAAAAGCACTCGGGACGAAGAGCGTCGGTGTAGGTCATAAAAAAATAAGAACAGCGGGAAACAATCATTCAATTCTAATTGTTAGACGGTCTCTGCTGGCCCTCAATCGGGGGCACACGCGACTGAGCGTGTCTGCTGGGACAACTACTGCAGCCTCTCATGCGCGCTGTTACTGAACTATCACATTAAACCAAATTACACGCGCCTGCTAACATCAGCCAGGGCTGTAGCTGGGCTCAGGCGGCGGATCACTACACTAATTACATGCGCCTGCTAACATGAACCAGGGCTGCAGCTGGGCCTCAAGCGGGGGGACATGCGCCTGCTAACATCAACCAGGGCTGCAGCTGGGCCTCAAGCGGGGGAACACGCAAATGACCGTATCTGAGTACACACATTACACACATTCTATTTCATACCTGGACAACGTCGGGACGGGCTGCTAGTACAGTTATAAAGAAATAATGAAACATCCTAAATCCCTAATTAGGCAAATTCTAAACAAGTGTCAGACTCATGAAGAGCACTGACAGCATGCCATTTCACCTACAAGGACAAATGGCAAAATCATCCCTTGAAACACAAGATTCCAGAGCTTTTATTGGGAAATCCCACAAGCTATTATAACATTGGAATGTTGGGCGCTCCATTGAATAAAGTGGAGTGGTCTGGGCTTTTAATGACTGGTAAAAGCTCAGAGCTCCAATATTCCAATGTTTGTTGTTCACAGTATGGAGCACAAGGGGTTGTATACCCCCTTGGGTTCCCTGAGTGCTTTGTTATATTTGTTAGAACATTCTGCCCTCTAGTTTCGGAATGTTCTAATAGCCTTATATCCATCTGTCCCTGGCTATACCTCTCCCTTGTTGAATGCCCTCGCCTTAAGTCCTGACCTTTAACGCTGGAGCAGTCCTTTAATGGCCTGTATAACCCACTATGGATTATACAAAATCAGCATGGCATGATTTGGGCTCCAGATTTTTGGGTATTTATTGTTTTAACCTTTCCATCTGTATTCATCCAAATTTATTTTTTGGCCATCCTATTAGTATAAATGAAGGTATAAAATTGAATAATTTCTAGGAGTAAACTACTAAAGAAACACTTTGATACATCTCATGTGTTAGTACATTAGGCAGCCAAATGTAACAAAATGCCACATCCACAGGCAAATATTAGCATTACACTACAAATATATGTTAACAATTGCCTGCATATAAGGAACTTTCAGCCTTTCTTTGACTCTCCATGATGTCTATTTGCTTATCTGTTCACTTTGAATTAATCAAACTCAGGATTTAGAGTACTGCATGAAGCTAGTCAGGGTCACCTGTGGCAAATCAGGAGCAGCAACAGTGGATTTCCATGAATACTGCCTTTTGGGTGCATCATGAAAGCCTCTTTCACAAAATATGCATTATAACCAGATATTAAACAATGTTAGTATATTGACGTCATTCACTTGATGCTCCATAGAGCAAGGGGAGAAACACCTTTGCAGCTGACTGGGAAGGGGAAATGAGCAAGAGTAGTTGTACTGAACACAAGAAACTGGATCAATTTACAAAATAATGGTGTACTATCCTGAAATGGGGAACTAACTATTCAATACATTATCAGGACTTCAAAATTACCTAGGTTACTCGCTTCAGGTGCAAGTTCATCAGTTCATCAATTACGGCTCTATGTGCCATTGAAACTAAAATATTTTGAAAATAATTTTCACATAATAATTGCACATTTTGCATATTTTGCAAAACGCTTTGACAAATGTCATTGTGAATATTCATGGGAATTTGACAAGAGTATGCAAAATTATCCTTTTAGGGTGCTTGTCTGCCCAATATGAGTGATTTTTTTTCAAATTAAATAGTTGCAGGAGAAACCAGCAGAAAACACGTTTGAGTTGAAAATGTTTCTCATGAGACATGTTCTGAGTGAACCAGTATTCCTTGGCCAGACATTATATAAAATCATAGATAGCGAAATCCTGTAATTTTGCACTTTGTACAAAATATAAAATGTGGCGGTACACCTATTTCACCGGTGTAATTAAAACGTTCTTATGTACAGTTTCTCTCCTATTGTTGTGCCCTCATAGACGGTATTACTTAACACAGACCACATTATATAAATTGCTCTGGTGTTCACAAATACTAAGCAATTTACACTGGTATTTGGCATGTTTTCAACACTGCAGTACTATTTTGGTCAGAAACTGCCACCAACATCCCAGTACAAAACACGTCAGAAAAAGTTATGCAAACTGGCACAAAGTCTTAAAATGACACTTATTTTTCAGACCAAATCTTAATTTAAGCTGGAAATCAGCCCTAAGAGATGACTTTGGGGCAGATATGATATTGGTCAGAGGCAACTCATGGCGGAATTGGGAGTGACCGACCTCTGGTTGGCGTTCCCGACCGCCTAATTGCGATGTGACAGCACATGGTGCGGTTGCATACTTCCATATCCCTATTGCAGCTTATGTTACAGGCATAAACCAGCCTTAACACAAGCTCCCACAGAGAAATCAGAGATTGTGTTCATTGCGCACCCCATGGCAGGCACCTCAAGGTGCAGGGATGAACAAGGGGGCCTCGGCCACCAATAGACCACAAATAGAGGGGGGCCCTGTGGAAAGCCGGGCATGGAAAGCCTGTCAGAAACCATGCATCGTAATCCGAATGGTGTAAAAAGCTGTCCATGTGGATTATGACAGGGTTTCGACTGGCCGACAGGCTCTGTGAGGCCATCAGAATCCAGCCAGAATGATCAGCTGGTTTTGATTCCGATCGGCTGTATTGTAATCAGCTGGTCAGAATTGAAATCGACGATCTCAGTCGGAAAGTGTCTGACCTAAGGTCGGAAGCTTTCTGACCGAGATGAAAAAGGTCCCTTTATGTTACATTATGTCAAGGTGTCATCCATGAGTTGTACATGGATGTTTCCAGGCACAATGAATTATCTACTAACATGGTATACAGGGATTTGGGTCAAAAATTGATGCCTTCTCTAGGTAGACATACAGATTGAGACCATGCTGTGTTTCTTCAATACTTTTCAAACTTTTCATGTGGGCTGTTATTTACCCCTCACATACAAAGTTGGAAATGTTTTCAGTCAGGCATGGTGTTTTGTACAGGATAGGTACTCTTCAGGACAAAATGTATGCTAGACATCCTTCAGACTCCCCTGCACTATCTTGCAAGGGTACATGCATTGGGGTGAGGCAGCCTAAAGTGCCCCACAGCTGGACAACAGAAAAAAGATATGGCACTGTCTGCATGCTACACTGATTTGCATGACTTTTTAGTAAAATTGCTCCTACATTTTTCATGGCTTGGAGAAATTGACCAGTATTAGTATTTTGTTTAAAACATTCTAGATTCCTGTCCATCATAAATGAATCTGTTATTCATTTTTTCATCTGCATCTTGCTCAGAAAAAGGTTAATCTCATCTGCAGGGCCTCCAGAAATCCTCCCCTCTAAAGCAAAATTAAAATACCCATTTTTGTATTCCTGCTGCATTATGAAAGAAGAATACATTACTTGCATCTTAGCCCTTATGCTGTTTCTGACATCTCAAAATTACCCTACATTCTTCCTGGTCTATAGAGCCATTCTGGAAAGGCAGCACATGCATCAGACAATCTGACGTGTGTCCAGCAAAATATCGGATTGGCCTAAATGCAGAGGCAAACTCTTTTGAGTTTTAAGGCAATGTGATCAGCTACTAGTTCAACAATTACATTTTCTGAAACACCTTTAATAATCATGGACTAGCTTTGAGGTTTAGGAGGCTGCAGTTGACTTCTAAGGGCAATGGAGTGGATGAGCTGCTATTATAGGCTATGGCATCATATTGACAAAACTAACATGAGGGCAGGCTACAGAATGGAAATGATAGGCATCACTATTTGCATTAGCCAAATTAGTGCCTTGAGCAATGTGTTAGTAGGACTGATAGTATTCAGTAGACAATACAACAATGAAATGCATCATTTCAAGAAGTGAATGTCCACTTAGCGGATGCTCAAATGATGGCACCTGAAGCTATTGTCCTGGTCATTTGTCGTGTGATCTCATTGGTCTCAGGGTTGCTAGGAAACATGTTCATCCTTGGGGTGAATTTCATGAATTGGATGAAAAGAAGCAGTGTCCTTGACTTGTGTGATGTCATGCACTCCTGCCTCACCGTCTCAAACATTGGTATTCTCTGTTTTACCTGTGTGCTTCAGAACTATCAAAGTGTTTCTCAATCAATCTTCTTTACGGACAGAGCCAGACAGGGGCTTTTTGCCGCCATGTTGTGCCTACGCTGCTGTAACCTCTGGTTCGCTACCTGGTTCTCTGTCTACTGCTTTGTGAAGATTGTCAGATTTGGCCATTCATTACTACTTCGATTGGTAAAAATAGTTCTGGAAAAGCTCCCTTGGCTGCTTCTGAGTTCAACATTGTTTTCCATGGCCACATGTCTCCCCATGGTCTTTAAATCTGATGTTCAGACAGTAGCCATTCTTGTTTGTAATGGCTCCAATTGTACAAATTATACTGTTTCAGTAAATGATCGCAGACATGTTGTGTTGGACCTGCTGGAATGTGACAAAGAGTTTGCAGCATATTTTCTCCATATTCTGTTGG
The DNA here is from genome assembly GCF_964261635.1 of Lissotriton helveticus. Taxonomy (NCBI): domain Eukaryota; kingdom Metazoa; phylum Chordata; class Amphibia; order Caudata; family Salamandridae; genus Lissotriton; species Lissotriton helveticus. Next base: position 1,889,623,954 of record NC_136068.1, on the reverse strand, counting down.
TCTTTGGAATATTCATCTTCTCTTCTGTCTCTATCATCCTCATCCTCTGCAGGCACATGAAGCTCATGGGAGAGAATGCCGAAGGCTTCAGCAACCCAAGACTGGATGCCCACTTGAGCGCAGTCAAGACTGTGGCCTCCATTCTTGTCCTGTATTGTCTGTACCTTTTGGCTTATTCCATCAGATATTTCGCAAATAGATTTTTCTCCAGCACCCTCTGGACATTCGCATGTGACATTGTGATAGACTCATTCCCAGTGCTAAGTGCCATCCTCTTAATCTTCCGAATTCCCAAATTGAAGAAAACACTCCTTGATGTTGTTTTTCTTGCAGTCTGCTGTGTGAGAGATTGAATATCAATGATCAAATGAAGCTTTATTTGATCATATACATATAATCATAAAAGCAGACATAAAATTCTAAAAAATAAATAAGTCACAGTATAAAAGATTGAATATCATCTTCAAAACCTTTTCAGACGCATTATTTGTTAGACCTGACAGACGTGGGTGTGGTCTTCCCCAAAACCTTGAGCCTTCTCCCATCCGGGATCAATGGAATTCATTTTTGTTGGCTTTAGGGCTCCGTGCACTTGACCGCTGCTAATCAGTGCTAAAGTTTTTGTGCTGTCTCCTGTAAAGATGGTAAAATTGGCTTACACTCAATTGGCACATGCAAATTATAAGTCCAGTGTGAAGTGGTACAGCATGTACCCATGGCTTGTAAATGAGTGCTACTAGTGGACCTGCAGGACTCATGGTGTGAAAAACTTAAGTCGCATTTTAAAACATGTCTCTGGCCTTTCAATTGCAGGCTGTGTGCACTTTTAAACTGCCATTTCGACCTGGCAAAATATACATTTTGCTAGGCCTTCACTTCCCTTTTGAACACATATGTTATCTCTAAGGTACAACCAAACCAGATCATATGGATGGTGCGTTGCATTTAAAAGGTAGGACATGCATTTTTAAGTTGTACATTTCTTGGTAGTTAAATCTTACAAATTAATTTTTCACTATAGTGATCCCTACCTCTCCCATAGGATAACAGTAGGTTGCCTTATTATATTTAATAAGTGTTAACTTTGAATGCGAACAGAAACGTTATGGTTACTCAAAATAATATGATTTAAAATAAATCCTCTTTAATGGTAAAGTTGGCTTTTAAATCACAATTCTGAAAATGCCACTATTAGAAAGTTGGCATTTTCTTCGCCTAAATTTCCAGAACCAGATGTGGGGATAGTCCAGACTTTTGCTCCACTTCAAAGAATGGCACCGGGTATAAATATTGGACCTCCTGAACCACTCTTCAATAAACACTTGGACCTAAAGAGGGACCTGGACATCAGAGGGACTTCAGAGGACTGCTGTTTGAGGTGTGTTCTGTACCTCAGAGGAACACTACTATTACTAGAGGAATGGTCTGCTGCTTGAAGCTTGCCTAGCCAGTTGATTAAAGGAATATCAGAGTGTCTCCAAGGGCTGGGTGACTAACCTCTTCTGAGCTACAAACAAATAGCTTGCTGCAGAGACCTTCCTGGAGTTTGTCCTTGCTCTAAGTCGGGCACAACTAGTCCTGCACCCTTGGAAGTGGTGCTAGAGCTGCTCCACAAGGCAAAATCTGAAACTTGGTAAATGAGAATGGGACCTACCTGCTTGGCAATCCCTTAAAGTGCGTTGCCGGTCAGACTGACTTCACTGTAGCTCTTCCCTCATTCTTCTTCGCAGAGGCAAATTCTGTTTAGCGGGACCTATCAAAAAGAGTTTCCTATCTTGTGGCACTCTAGTTGGCTAAAGCCTGCAGCTTAGTCCTACTGGAGATATTCATCTTCCCAAAAAGTGACTTTGTCCGAAAGTAGTAATCTTCAGGGCGACTTCGTAAATTGGCTCCCAGACAATGACACCTCCTACTCGGACCCCGCCAGCTGCCTTACCCCACTGAACTTCACCTTCCCAGGAACTTCTCTTCATAATTTCTTCTATGTCCAAAGGTAAACCAAGACCGGGTGCAATCCACCTCATGTATTCTAACTGTGTTCTTGACCAAAACATTTGACTTTGCCCTGGTCTCGCAAGGCTTTGATCCTTTAGGTGCAATTCTCATTTTAAAATGTTAACTTGCATAACTTTGGTTGTACTGATTGGATTTCATTTGCTTTGGTGTCTTCTAATTTATGATATTTTACTTTATTGTTATAAATTGGTGTGATATTTTTCTTGTACTGTGTTTTATCTTTACTAGTGCATGAGTGCTGCATAAATACTTTACGCATTGACTCTAAGTTAAGCCTCACTGCTTTTGTGCCAAGCTACAAGAATGTTAGGCATAGGTTAATTTAGTGACTTTTGATTTTCACTCTGACAAGGATTGTGGAGTTGTTTAAGCTTGGTTTTCCCTGCCTCAATCAATAAACAGATTTCTTCAAATTTCATATGATATTTACGTATACAATATTCTGACATACTATATATATATATATATATATATATATATATATATAAAAAGGTATTTTTCATTCATTTAAGAGAGAGTTTTCTCAGCTACTTACTCAAACTGCTACAGCAGTTTTTATTTTTATTTTAAATTACAAACCCGGCTGCTGTTTCTGAACACACATTTTTTATCATATTATCCAGGACTTGTCATTTTGAAAACATACACAGAGCAGACACTTTCACGCTAAGCAAAGGTTTTGAGACACGAAAGCTGCGACAGCTGCGAGGTATAACTATCCATCTATGCCGAGGTATGGGGGTTGCCTCAGGGTTATCATTGTCATTCTCTGGGATTAAACATACAGCAGGTTGCACTAATCTTGGTGCACACCTCTCTCTCCATTGTGATCATTTACTCTAACGAATACCAATGCTGCACTACCACATGGCAGATTGCTATCAGTTCTTCCTTGACTGATATACGGCTGAGCTCAGTGCTGTTAATCATTTTAAGCATTTCCCACCTGGTGATCTGAAGCCAGTGTGCATTTGCTTTTGTCTGCAAGGTAAAGAAGGGTATGGATCGTCCTGCCAATACTCGTGTGTCCGTGAGCAGTCTGAACTCTTCTGGAATATCCTTGTACTGAGCCCAGCCAAAATAATCTGCACGTTTTTAATGAGCCTGATGCAGCAATCTTGCCTTCTTCTTTAGCGGGTTCTGGTAAAAATCTGACAGTTCTTTTCTGGGAATGAGCAGGGTAGAGCTGTGTATTCTGGCCAAGGAACGAAGCATGTGCCATTCGGGGATAATTCGAATTTAGACAAACTTGTTGCTCTGCTTGCAAATATCCATCAGCATGGAGATGCCCCATTTCATATCTAGAATGTACACAATCGTGCTACAGTTCTTATTGATGCCCACTGAAAAAGTTCCTTTACCTTTGAAACACAAGGAATAGAGCATAGGTTTTTGTGCAATTAGGTGTTGCCCCTTCCCTTCTAGCCCAGGGTGGTCATACTCTAGTTCAACTTCCCCTGTGTAACTCATTACCCTATGTATAGTCAAGCTGGATGGCCCTGCACATGGACTCCATGTCGGTGGTCCACTTGATGTTAAAGTAGACTGTTCCAGATGCACTAAGGGCCACCATTGGACCACAAATGGATGTAGGATCAGATGTGCACTGAGTGGCGGGTTTCAACTACCTCCAAGAATTTCTTCTCTGGTATGTATTGGGACCAAACAGTATCCTTCCCTATGGTGCCATTTGTGCACATCCTGTCTAGCTCAGATTGGTTATCGCTAAGTTCAGTAAAAAGGTATGTAGCCATTGGCTTGCTCTTGTGTCGGGTCAGATTCACTACTACTCTGTGGGGGTTCTACCTTGGTGGGCTAGATTTTGCCCCAATTTTGTATCGGTATAAGTGGAAAAGGCATTATGTTTTTTCAGGGGCTACCTCTTTATCTGCGCCTACAGAATACGGTATCAGTGAACAGACGTAACACGACCTGGCTGATGTTTGGGAGCCCATGGCTGTCATGTGCTAATACCAAGTGTTGTGCAAAAGCGAGCTGTGTAGTGCATGCAGAATGCTAGTGGATGGGTCGGTGGAGGTTTTATTGTAGGCCTCTTAAATTCGGAACTTCGGGCCATATTATCAAGCAAGGGTGATACATTATCGCCGCTTTATAAGCAGGGAACTGCCGAAAAAGCGGCGACAATGGGCTTGATAATAAGCCCTTGTGAATTCCCATAGCAGCCCAGGTTAACACCAGAACCTGGGCTGCTATGGGAATTCACAAGGGCATATTATCAAGCCCATTATCGCGCTGTATCAGCAGTTCCTGCCGATAAAAGAAGCGATAATGTATAGTCCTTGCTTGATAATATGGCTCCCCATTTATTTTGTTTATTCAGAAAACATTGCATATTTGCATTTGTTAATGATTTTTCTATGAGGTTCCTTTTATTTCCCTTAGGGGAGTGTTCTTCACACTTCATGTACACAATTTTAGTGAGGCACCCAAGGTTATCCCTGACCGTGGTATGTTTTTGATGTTTACAAACTTATAGGTAGCTTATTAGGAATTTGATTAATTATTCGCTTTTTATCAGCCACCGAGCCGCCCACATTTTCTTTGTACCCAACAGTGTGCTTGAATTAGTGCAAAATGTTTTTGGAGTGGTCTTTATCATCAGGATGAATCGCATCACTTTTTAGTTAGGGATTTATGGGCACCACCAGTTTTCCTAGAAAGTCTCTACTGGTGTGTTCATGGTGGTGCCATCGGTGTGGTCTGTGTCTCCCAACCTATATGTGTACAGGACTGTACTAGGAGAGGGTGTGCTGATATTAAGTGTTGTTGGTAGGCTGCTAAGTGCATGAAGATCATGTGTGTGTGTCTCTCAGTTCCCAGCATGTGTTGTGAATTGTGACCCTCCCTTGTGGTGCCAGATATCTTGACTCCGCCCTTTCTCTAGAGGCTTCTTTTGGGGTAATTTTGGGCTTCTTTGTTGGTTTTGGGGCATTTCCTCTAGGTCTTGCACAAACTGCTACCTTATATATCTGTAGGCAAAGGGGGTCAGATGGGTCTTCCGTGGACCATGTGTACCCCTGATTATGCCGTCTTTTGGTGTCGGGGTCAGGGCCTGCTGCTTTTCCTGGATGGTGCCTTGATGTGTTGCTTAGTTGGCTAGGCATGATACACCAATGAGCCCATTCACCCTTCTACTCTCACCTAGAGCTGTGATGGACACTGGGGATCCCTCCCTCCCTGGCATGCCCCTCTCCCTCGGACCACTTCCTGTTTCCTTTCCGATCATTTGGACCTGCTACACCTGGAGTGGCTTGAGACTTTATTGGGTGGGAAGGTTTCTTTCACTATTTTGGAGGAGTAAAGTACGGTCACCAGACTTGAGAGGAAAAAATAAGCTGGGATCATATTAACATAGAGAGTACAGGGATAAGGACAAGAACGCTCGCCAAATCTAACTATTGATAATGATGTTCTGAGATGCCTGGCTCCTCTGGTGATCCTCCTGACTGACTCAAACCATATGGGGGCCTCGAACCTTGTAGGTCTTATGCCTATGCTGTGGAGGGTATGGGGGTCTTCTCTATCCCAGGCACATGGGAGTCCTGGCTCCGCCACTGGAGGACAGCTTCATTTTAGAACTTAAAGAGGGGCTTCCATTGAGTGTGGACCTCTGGTTTCGGTGGTGCTTTTGGGGCTATAAGTCATAAAGAAAAGATCAGTCCTGGGCCGGGTGCTCAAGAATGGGGACATTTTGACCTTGTTATATAAACCCGTCACCATTGACTTGGGACAGAGGGACCTGGGGGACTGTTTTTTGAGTACTTTGCCTGAGAGTCACCAGAACGCCCCTGGCTACACCCTCTGGGGTGTAGCCAGCTAACCCCACCCTGGGAATCAGCAGCAGAACTGGGCCTTGTATTCCAGTCACCCTTGATGGTGAACTTTAGTGAGGACAACCGGTCGAGAGAACACATAGAGCAGCCCTGAATCTCAAAATGCAAGGACATTTTGTATTCCTAACATTGTCTCACTGGCCCTTCTTTTGGTTTCATACAATTTTTGGGGATTTATGTTACTACATATTTGGACTCTATGTTTGTGTGAAGTCATTACCTCCCCAGACATTTACCACTTCCTGCTGAAGCCAGGGTCCCGGTCCCTTATGGAATGAGTTCCCCGTCTGCAGTTGATGCTGCTACGTGTTTGTCCAATTATCTGATCACTGCTGCAGGTGTGCAGTGGCTGACTGACCTCTTGTTGGCTAAATATATGGTGCATTTGGGTTTCCCTGTGGTTGGCTTTGTGGGTAAACATTCATGGGGTTTTGTAGTGATTGGCCCTGGCCCATTGATCTCTGTTCATGTTGTGCTTTAAATCCGGCATCTGTCTGCCAGGTGACCCATCCTGTGGCAATAGTAGTATTCCCTAGAGTCTGGTTACTGCCAACCTCCCTGGTCTCTGCCACTATAGGTAGGTTGAAAGACTCAGGGTTTTGCAGTGGAGCTCCCTTTAAGGCTGGTGCCATGTGCACACTTGAGGCCAAAGTTGATACCTCAAGGGAGGTATTTTTCAATTTGTGTAGGACCGATTTAGCTGTGTCTCTCTGTGCTTGCTTTTGTTTTTCTGTATCCTTTTCCTGTTTATTTTTATGATAATGTAATTTATTGGCTTGTATCTACTGCCAGAGTTTGGTGTCTAACCCAACCACACTGTCCAGTTTACTTAGTATCTCAGTGGGCAGTCCCTTTTTGAGCATATTGTAAAAGAATACAACTTTTGGCCCTGTATCAATCCATGGCTGTGCTGTCTCCTGCCCCCATCGTTCCTGCATTCTTTCCAGAAAGTTGCCGCCTCCATTAACCGTCCTACATCTGGGTGATCAGGGAACATTTCCCCCAGAGCTGTCTAAATACGGAGCCTGTATGAATTGAATGTGCCCAAATCTTGCTCAGTGTCTGTCAGCGTAATTGCTGGGATGAGAGCTTGGTTGAACAGAGACATAGTCTGCTTTTTTGACAAGACTGCTTAGCAGACTTTTGATATCACCTATTGCTAGGTTTATTCCTCCAGTATTCTCCTCAAAGCATGAGGTCCATTTCCCCACTCCATTCAGCAATGGTGGTAACGTTCACCTTAACCCTTCATCATCCATCTGAGCCCATGGCACATAGAGTGTCCCTGACATGCCCTTTTGAAGTACTGGTTTCTCCCTCACATGGTGTTCCCATCTTTGTATGCATTCTTGCAAGTAGAGGAAGCTCCACTTGGGATCCCATGTTGGATGCAATCTTCTGTTATAGTCATGGTACTGCTCTTTTCTCTTGGTCCAGTAGGTTAACAGGTGACAGAATGGCTGCACAATTTTTTTTGCCTTCCTCACTGTCTACTATCTCCCTTGGGGTCAGTCTATCCTTCCTGTGCATGTGGGTGTCACACACAAATGTCTTCCTCTGTCTTGGTTGGGTCAGCACCAGGGTTCCTTTTTTGTCTTTTTACCAGGTCAGCCCCTCTCCTAGTTTGAATATTTGGTGAGGCTTGGATCCCTGCCAACAGCCACTCATCAAAATCTACCTCTTATTTTTACCTGATTGGTGCCCTGTGATGGAGCGGGATAGAAAACAGAAATCTGTTTAAACCCGTGAAGTCACACTTCCATAAATAAATTAATAATGCTAACAATTTGTGCTGTGTGTATAATAATTCAACCTAGTTTAAAGTTGCATTTTCACAGAACACGCGGGAAACTAACATGTGTGCTCATAAATGTGCATTATGTTGCATTCTTATGTATGTGGAAAATAATAAATTAATCTTGTCTATTGTCATGTCATAACTAATAGCAGCTGTTTTTGAAATAATGGCATGTGCTTATTTTGCTTCCCTTGTCTATGTGGTGTCACTATATTCTTTATAGGTGCATAAAGAACCCTGCTGGATTAATGAAGACTGGTAGATATAAAATGCTGCTTTATTTGTGCTTTACTGCTAGGTAATTTAGACTAATGGGTTAATTATTAGCAATGATGGGAGGCAACAGAACAAACTGTATTTCTTTCATTAATTATTCTTTGTGTTTGTTTATATAATAGTTTTACAAGTGAAGCTTAGAGATGGCTGCAGAAAATTAGTACCCTTTTAAAAAGTGGCGCAGAAAATTGACGCTTTCTGAAAGAGGCCTAATGACAAAAATGGCTCAAGTGAAAATAATTCCAAGAAGGATGGAAAAGGCCTCTGAGCTTTTATTTTGAAAGGTTTTGGATTGAACTGCTAAAAAGATGACTTTTTGGAGAAATTTGCTAACGTTTGCTAACGTGCCACGGGAGTTCAGAGCTGACTAGCTCAAGGTTAAAAGGAAGCTGTTGCTACAAAATGTAGCAGCCTAAGGAGAAGCTGCCAAGACTTCTAAATGAACAATGGACTAGTGAATTTGCCCGGACATGTAAGAAGGAGGTGTCACAGTTTACTGTGGTACGAGGTGGCTCAGCCAATGGAGAACTAGAATTTGTTTATTTTGTGCTAAGTGTGTACCGGTACAAAAACTGTGTGATGAGAATTTAGTCATGCAGAATATCTGATCTGTTTCTGTGATATCGCCGAGTATCACTGTTGGTATCGCCGTGTACCAGAAGTATTGTCGCCGTGCAATACAGTGTTGTCGCCGTGCAACACAGTTTTAGGGCTAGGTGTGAATCTTGTAATAGTGAGGGTTTTCTAAGAAATTAGAGCAGCATGAGAATAGGGACAAAGCGCCTTCCATAAAACTCACTGTGATAAGAGTATTAGTTATATTCAAGCTTGAGTGAAGGGCAGAGTAATGTCGGTGCATGATTATCTATAAACAGGTTAGAGTCCTGTACGGGTACATGTTTTATATCTATAAACAGGTGAGAGCCCTGTACGGATAACGGTGTTATTTTGCTAACGGTGCATGATTTCTATAAACAGGTGAGAGTCCTGTACGGATTTCATGTGTGACTGAAGTTAGGGAATTTTCAGTGTGAAAGTGCGTGATTGTTTTGTAAGGTATGTTCAAGTGGAACTCTTAGATACTGTCACTTCGCGGTGCGTTCAGAGGAAAATGAGTTCATATTCTTACGTGTTAGAGTTGCTCTACTGACAAATGGAAATTATCCTTAGTGTGAATAGCGCCGACTATTCCGAAGTGTGGATACTTGAATGTATGTAAACTATCCTAATTAGAGAAGCAGACAGATGAGTTTCGTTTTATGTATTCACTAAAATGTACCAAAAGTAATTCTAAGGTACTTAGGAAAGTTTAGGATAAAGTCTGTACCATTCTAAGACTTTTTATGATATTGTGCAGTGTTTAAATACATTTAAAGGCTCTGCACACTAATAAATTCGATTCAAAAGTGTTCAGCATAGTTGAAAAATATAAAAAGGTGAACTGTGCTATTTTAAAACATTCAGGAGCATTTTAGAATGTTCTGTGTTAATTAGGCTATAATTAAGGTATTTCACGTTGATAAACATTTTTTAAGCAAGTAAAAAGCGATTAGTATTCATTTTATAATCATTCCTCACTTTAATTATAATAATAAATTGTTCTCCCTAGTTTAAAACGATTAAAATGTGCCCCGATCGAAAATTGTAAGGGAGGGGCTGGTTTTGCGAGTGAAACAGCGTGTAGGGAGAGACAGAAGCTGCAGCAGCTGCCTACGTCAGAATTGCCGCGCTCGGATTGGCTAGAGCGTCAGCATTGTTAATGAAAAGCTGCTCTCTGATTGGTTGTTGCTCGATGTTAGATTAAAATAACCACTGTCTGCCGAGAAAGTGTCTCACTACTCCCAAATTTCCCTCAATACATTAGCTATATGGTTTAAAACAGGGCTGATAAGTGTGGCAAGAAATTATAATAATATTCTATAGAGGAAGGGCTGTTTACTGTATGAGAGCGCAAAAGGGGAGAGCCTGCAGCCACAGCTCCTGCATGCGTCAGAGCTTGCCGCGCTCTGATTGGTTAATATGTCTGAAAGGATAAAGCAAAGCAGTGTTCTTATTGGCTGAGGCAAAGTGAAAGGCTGCGTTGTGATTCGCTGTCGGCGCTCCTGTGTTTTTAGTGGTTGCCTGCCGAACATTTTATGTACATTTTATAAGTGTCCCCAAGTTTATAATACACACACAAATATAGTAATAAGCCCCCGTTTAGTTTCTTTGTTGGAGGCGCTGTTGTAGAAAGGAGAAGTGTATTTGGAGCATTACAGTAAAAGTATTCCCAGATTGACTGAAGCGTTACTGTGATGCTGTAATTGGCTAGGCGTCCGTTTTGTTCTAAAGATTAATGCGTGCCATAAGCATAGCGCACTGCGTTGCAAACAAATTTTGTGAGGGAGGGGCTGTTTGCCGAGAGAGAGGAGCGAGTGGGAGAGAGAGCTGCCTGCAGCGGCTCCCTACGTCAGCCGCCGTGCTGTAATTGGCTAAAACAGCCCGTCGCGTCATCGCAAGGCCGCGCACCCATTGGCTATTGACGCGCAGCGTCATATAAGGGCCGCGACCTTATTGGTTGAGGCTCCGTGAGCCCCGCTCTGATTGGGCGAGGCTCTCCCAATTGATTATACATGCTTTGGAGTGTCTGGCACAAATTGCGCTGTATTGGAGAGTAATCTTTTATTAAACTTGAGCCCCTTATCTTTTTGACAAAGTGCCTGTCAAGTGTTAGGTTTTGTTTTCTTTTAGACCGCACCAGTCCGCTTCATCTACAGCATTACTGCTCGTTTTTATGTTTAAATTAATTTGCTAGATTATTTTGTTTTTCTTATTGAAATAGCACCACTGGCTATTAAATTAAATTGTGTCCCGAGCAATTTGTAAAGGAGAGAGGGCTGTTAAATAGCGAGTGGGAGAGCTGTCATCTGTAGCGACTGTCTTCGTCAGCCGCCGCGCTCCCATTGGAGGAGGTCCCGTCGTGTCATAACAAAATTGTACACCCATTGGATGGTGAAGCACACACCCCTAGTTCCCGGTGCAGCCTTAAGAGGTTGTGCACCCATTGGTTGTTGACGCGTAGCGTCACACAAAGGCCGCGACCTCATTGGTCGAGGCTTCGTGAGCCTCGAGATTGAAAAAGTTACGAAGGGGCCGCTCTGTGACTGATAGAGTGGATTTCCATGTCACAGCTGTTATATGACGAGCGCTGGAGAGACTGTCAGCTGCAGCAGCGCTGAAATTTATTAAATAACGTGAAAGCTGTGTTCTGACTGGACGAGGTGTTTTTGATGTCACAGCAAAATCGCGCTGTGATTAGATAAAGCGCTGTTGTATGTTAAAAGTTTTTTTTTTGTCCCAGATTTGATTTAATGCAGAGGTTTGAATGTAAGGCGAGTGGGACAGAAGCAATAGCGATTCATGGCCTTAGCAACAGTCTGGTCAGCTGAGTATTGTGGTAATCACACGATGATTGATTAAAACACCTGTTGTGCTGATGCACATTGTTTATTTCCTATCAAACGCTATGCTAGTAATGCCCAGAAATATATTTTAATAACTGATTAACATTAAAAAGTGGAATTTTACAAAACATTGAATATTATATGTAACTAGTTACCCTGTTTAATTGACAATAACAGCAAAGGTGATTAGAGTTTATTAAATAAAAGTTAAATAATAAATAGTTATCATTAAAATTGTAAATTAAATACAGGTTATAGCAGAAACAGTAAAACATTGTGTCACAAAACGAAATACGATAATGATATATAATTAATGTTAAAAGGGTAAAAGGTTATTTACAAGCAAGAAATTATATTTAAATTAAAAGGCAATTAGATTAGGTTTTCTTTTTTACAGGTATATGTTGCAGAAGGTGTGTAAGTGAAAAATAAGTACATTTAAAACACATGTGATTATACGTTGATATTATTGTTATAAATAAATATTTTGCGTTGCTATTGTTTTTGCAAATTGATGTTTTTCTTTACAGGTTAATTATAATTAGTGATACAGGCAAATTAGGAGATATATTAAATTGACCAAGTTATAAGGTTTTCTACACCTGATAGTGTTAAATAAATTATTTAATTGATCAGCGAACGTTGCAAGGCAAATTTAGAGAGCACATTTATCAAATTATTTAAAGAAAATGTCTTCCTTTTACAAGAAGATGAAAAAGGTTGTAGCTAAATGCGAGAGTAAATTAAAGATTCCCAAATTAGCGAAAATAAATAATAAAAGTGTCAGAGTAGAAAATATAGATCAGTGTAAAATTGATATTGTGAATATGGATCAGAACAGAAATTCACGAAGACCCCTAGAACAGATTAAAGCAACGCCAAAAGTGTTAGATCAGATTAATAAAGTGCCAGCTCAGAATTTTACTAAAAATGACGTGACAGAGAAGCATGATGAAAGACCTAGTACTTCTGGAATTAATATTCCTGATTATGTAAATTCATCAAATAATTTAAAGGAGTACATGAAAATTATGGAAACAGAGATAGTCCCTACGCTTAGAAAAGATGAAATTAATTACGCAGTTTTAAAGGTCCCATTAACTGAAAAGGTTTATTCTATTGTACTTAAAATTGAATTAGTAGGGATTGCAACAGAGCAAGGAACAGAGATGACTTCAGTTCTGGTAAGTGAGAAGTCTGACATTGACCTGATTAAATTGATACAGCCTGATGAGTCAAAATTATGTTCAAAGGAAAAGGAGATTGAGATAAATGAGCTAAATAAAGAGCTACAAATACAGCGACAGGTAATGACTCAAGAGATTGAGATAACTTCATTGCCATTACAAAATTTTGTTAATGAGCAGATAGACAAAACAGATACAGGATTAAATAAAGATCAAGAAAAGAGTCCAAAAAGAACAAATGCACTTCCAGAATGTTGGAATAAAAATGATGTTCTTTTAAGTGAAGACATCAAAGTGAAGGACGTAATTGATCAACAGATTAGAACTTTGACTTCTGCAGGTTCACTTTTCAGAAATGCAAATTTAATTAAAAGGTTGATTGATGATATTCAATTGGCAGAAAGGTTTGCTGTCGTGATATGTGCAGCATACAAAATAAATGATGAACATGCTTTGAGTTCACTAATATTAACATCTGTAGTTGAAACATGGCAGGTAATCAAAGACTTTCAAGATGATGCAACTCATGAGGAGAGAAACACATGGTTGAGAACAGATTTTAGACAGCGAGATGAGGATGAGATTTTGTCACACAAAGATGACAGAGTAGTTTTACTAAATAGCATGATTACTGACATGGACAGAATGTACCATAAAATTGCAGAATTTCTTTACCAGAGGTGTCTGACATATCAGCAAGTGAACACAATTAAGAGAACAATTGTGAGATTGGAAACAGAATTACAGGAGAGTGGTTCATTGACCAGATTACAAATGGATTTCTGTGAGATGTCACTACATGAAAAACTGTGCTACATTTTTGTGATTTACTGTTTGATTACAAAATGGGTTGAAACATTTCAGATGAGACATGATGATGAAATTACTGTTGCAAAGTTATCAGATAACAGAAAACATATTGAAAACAGATTGCTCCATTGTACACATAAACTAGAAATTTCAGATGTTGAGGAGCAAGAGAACGGTACTATAAAAGACAGAGATGCAAAAATAAGCCTAGCTGCAGGTACAAAGTGGACAGATATCCTTCCACTTGTTTTGATGTTTCTGAGAAATACTACTGATAAAAAGACAGATTTAAGTCCACGTGAGATTATGATGGACAAGGTCATGAGACAAACATTTATACCAGAGAAAAGAATGATGACTATCAATGATAGCATCAAATTGGAAAACTGCAGGAATTTATCAGATGAAATGATTTCTGTGTTTGATGAAGATGAAACTGAAGTGCAAACAAGAGAAAAAGAGCAAGTATTTGATCTGTTACCAGGTAAAAGGATCAGGAAAAAGGTTCGTCTAAAAAGAAATTCTCTAGTGCCAAGGTGGCAGAAAAGGAGGTCAGTCAGTCTTGTCACAACAAATGCAGAGAAGTGCAAAAGACTGAAGAAGTGGATTGACACTGGCCATACTTTCCGTGTAACTACACCTGAAAATCCTGATGAGGATAATGTCACAATTGATGATTCAGATTCTGAAGAAGAGCCTGAAGAAATCTGCCAGAAAAAGAAGCAGAAGAAGAATGTGATCAAATTGTGATTCAAGACCAGGAGAGTATTGAAAAGCAGAAAAGTAGCTCTGAAAGCAGGAACAGGAATTCTGAAACTGGGAAGTTGAAGGTAATCGAAGAAGAAAATGATTTGCCAAGTACCAGCTACAAAGATGACGTTCCTAACGGAGTGAAGTTGCTGAGTAAAGAAGTACCTGAGTCCAGAATGAAAATTTCTGACACTGAAACTGATGAGAATGATGAAGATTCTCAAATAAGAAAATTCAGAAAAGGAGCTTGGAGAACAGAATGTAATGTGACCAAGCAAAAGAAGAAATTACTAAGAAAAAGTGATAACTGGCAAGAAGAAAATGAAGGCCTAAAATTCAAATTAAGATACAGATCAAAGAAACAGATTGATGAAAAATCAAGTCAAAAAGATTCTGAAAAGAAAAGTGAGGCAGGAAAGAAAATGGAAGTGATACCTGTAATGGATTGCAGTCAGGAAAAGATTGAAGAGAATAGTGACAATGATTGAAGTACATACATATAAAATTTTAGGTTCTCTGTTTTTGGCATAAGGCTGAAGAAATGTGTTAGATGACACAAGGTCGAAGAAATTGTGTTAGCTGAAAAATTAATTTGTGACATTAGGTCGAAGAAAAACTGTTAGAAGGTTTAAAGAGTATATAAAAAAAAAAAAAAATTTGAAAAAGGGGGGTGTTAGAAATTTTTTGAAAATTTAGGTAAAATTTTTAAAATTTTTGTTTTATTTTTCTTTGCAAGCTTAATGAAAATATAATTCTGCTTTGGTTAATTTAGGTTATTGTTCTTTTAGAAATTAATAAGGAGAAGTTTAAGGTTAATATGACAAGCAAGATACTGACATTTTATTAGTTATAGATTTTGCAACACTTTT
The DNA here is from genome assembly GCF_964261635.1 of Lissotriton helveticus. Lineage (NCBI taxonomy): Eukaryota > Metazoa > Chordata > Amphibia > Caudata > Salamandridae > Lissotriton > Lissotriton helveticus. The sequence continues at coordinate 1,889,608,951 of NC_136068.1, read as the reverse complement.
ATTGAAGCTTAGTTGTATGTTACACAAGAGAAAGAAATAGAACTAGAGGGGTTTCTTAAAACTCAATATGAGAATTGTAGATAAACTGATGAGATAAGTCTTTAGAAATACTAATACAGGTGAAATTGAATCATGTTCATCTTAGATAAAATTTATTGCTAAATTTTGGGTGGTGGTGTGGTGATTTGTTAATCACCAGATGAGGGAGTTGATGGAGCGGGATAGAAAACAGAAATCTGTTTAAACCCGTGAAGTCACACTTCCATAAATAAATTAATAATGCTAACAATTTGTGCTGTGTGTATAATAATTCAACCTAGTTTAAAGTTGCATTTTCACAGAACACGCGGGAAACTAACATGTGTGCTCATAAATGTGCATTATGTTGCATTCTTATGTATGTGGAAAATAATAAATTAATCTTGTCTATTGTCATGTCATAACTAATAGCAGCTGTTTTTGAAATAATGGCATGTGCTTATTTTGCTTCCCTTGTCTATGTGGTGTCACTATATTCTTTATAGGTGCATAAAGAACCCTGCTGGATTAATGAAGACTGGTAGATATAAAATGCTGCTTTATTTTTGCTTTACTGCTAGGTAATTTAGACTAATGGGTTAATTATTAGCAATGATGGGAGGCAACAGAACAAACTGTATTTCTTTCATTAATTATTCTTTGTGTTTGTTTATATAATAGTTTTACAAGTGAAGCTTAGAGATGGCTGCAGAAAATTAGTACCCTTTTAAAAAGTGGCGCAGAAAATTGACGCTTTCTGAAAGAGGCCTAATGACAAAAATGGCTCAAGTGAAAATAATTCCAAGAAGGATGGAAAAGGCCTCTGAGCTTTTATTTTGAAAGGTTTTGGATTGAACTGCTAAAAAGATGACTTTTTGGAGAAATTTGCTAACGTTTGCTATCGTGCCACGGGAGTTCAGAGCTGACTAGCTCAAGGTCAAAAGGAAGCTGTTGCTACAAAATGTAGCAGCCTAAGGAGAAGCTGCCAAGACTTCTAAATGAACAATGGACTAGTGAATTTGCCCGGACATGTAAGAAGGAGGTGTCACAGTTTACTGTGGTACGAGGTGGCTCAGCCAATGGAGAACTAGAATTTGTCTGCTGGAATGTGAAAATTAGTTAGCTCAGCTAAATTAGGGTATAAGAATAGGTTCAGAGAACACATAGTTGGCTTACGCTCGAGAATTTTGGAGGACGATGTTATGCTGATGGACTTTACACGTGAGGACAGGAGTTTTTATTAAATTACTTTATTACTAGGTGATGAGGGTAGAGACAGAGATATAGTTAGGATTTTGGAAATGCTTAATTTTACTTATTCCTGCTAATGAATAATAATTCTTGATTTATGCTCTTTTTATTAATACTGAATAAATCTTTCTTTATGACATTTTCTAATGCTTGTTTAATAAAATACCAAAACCTAAGTTTTTCTAGATGTGTTAAAATAAACTTTCTAAAATGACAAGCTGGTCTTGATTATTGTAGATGGTTTAAACAACTATATTTAGATCTTATCACCTCATGATTCAAGCGCTCTATTGTTGTTATGGGCCTAGTGTTGTAGTGTAAGTTTTGTGGTAGTAGATAGTGTCATTTGTGCAAAATTTTGGTGAGAGCGCTGGATCACCTGTACCTACTCCCACTTTACTTATGTAGGGGTTGCTCTGTTCTGTTTTCGTGCTGGGTTTCCTGGTCACAAACTCTTTCTTGCTTTCCCCTTAGCTCGTACCTTACTTCCTCATCCTGTCTAGGTTGCCTTCCATGCTCTGAGTATTGCACTTTACTTTTTAGTCAGACTTCCCCTCATTTTTGCTCTCTGTTGTTTCCTCAGCTATCTGAACAAAACCTGTAGCCTCACTGTCTTCATCAGTACCTGGGGGGTGGGGCTTCTGTCCTCACCTCCGCTAGCTGTAACACTGTCTAGGACTGCCACAAATCTCCCTGTCACTCATGCATGTTCACCTGAACCAATGTGAGTGCATGTTCTCCCTGCTGTGGTTCTATGTATTGGACGGGACGGATGAGGGGGGTCCAGATTCTGGGAGCCTTTCCACTAGACTTTGATTGCGCTGGAGTTGTCTAGGCATGCTGGCCTGTTGGTTTCGCATGCTTGGGCCAAAACATTGATAATTCAGTGGGGGCCCATCTGTTATATCCTGCTTAGTTGTTCATGCATCTCCTGTGTTACCTTGGCTCCTAGCTGCTCAGCCAGTGTGAGTGGTTTGATTGAAATGTTGGTGTGATCGAGATGAATGGAATGTTTGGGTGTCTGTGTGTTGAGGTGTGACAGTTGGAGTTTCTGCTCCTGGTTCGGTCGTTGTACTTAAATACCATCCTGCAACCAAGACTAATAAAGAATTTTCAAAGATACTCCTTGGCTACTAATCATTCATCACAACACCATCAGTTCCACCTACTGGTGAATTGGAGTACCCTAATGTGGGGTGAACAGGCATGAGCAGTTACATGCAATAGCAAAAGGAGCTTAGAGGGAAAAGCAACGGGTACTGTTAGGGAAAGCCCTCCACTCAATGAATTGCAATCCAAAAAATTCCCTGTACCCAGGACAAGCGGTAGTTATCAAACAGGCACGAGACCATTCTCCACCGGAATTTTCTATAGTAAAATTCTGGGTATACCTCTTCGTAGATACTCTAAGTAGGTATTTGTTGTCTCTAGTGCATCAATGTCCTACACGAATACTTCGTTTACAATTATTAGTAGTAACACAGAGCAGGGGTTCATTCTATGTTCAACTCGGCGCAATCGATCCCAACCGATATACGTGGGATTATACACACAACCACACATAAACATTTAAAGACAGAAAAAATGCGTGGCGGAAAGGAAGGCACCTCACGGGCGAACACCCTCGGGGCAAATTGGTTAGTTGTTTACCAAATGTCGTGCCCCTTTCTCATCATAGGTAGCCATTCCAATTTCCAGAATTTGTGAAAAGTAAAGACAAAGACATAAAGAAAAAGGTGCAAAGCGTGGAGCTTAGAACATAGCTCCTAGTGAGGAAACAGAACAGAGTGAAGATAAAATCAACAATCAAACCTCCTGGACCACTTTATTATTGATTGAGGTCTGAGCTGCTGAATTAAAAAGGCTGGAAGCTTAAATTCGCATCCAAATACCTGTAGCCGACATGTTTCACTGCCCGTTAGGATTTATGGCAGATTCATCAGGGTGAACACTCTGTTGCTGCACCCACTTTGATTGTCTTTAAAACAGGAAGCTGCCGAGTTAAAACAAAAATACATACAACATTTTTTTGAAGAATCCATCTCTGAACCCAAAACTTATTAGATCCAATTTATGACCTCCACCAATGAATTAAAAATTACACATTTGTGTAAACCACTTTACCCTGGAACAGCTATGGTCAATCGTACCAGCTGCACAGGTAGTTCTCCGCCTTACTGTTGGCTGTTGTATCTACTTGTGCAACATATAGGGGAAAACCAGTTCAAAGTTAAAAGAGAGTGGAATACCCCAATCGTCATTGTTTCAACACTCAGCTGATGTCACTCACTGGAGTCATAGTCATACCGACTCCTGATTAAACTGACTGTAAACTCAATGGAGTGCAATTTATAACTTCGCCGGTTTGATCACACACACAGCAACTGTATACATATATATCTCTGTAGCTGATTAGCGCCACCTCATTCTCGTATTCGATGAGGTCCACCAGATTGCTTCACCCAGGTGGCAACGCAAATACTGACCCACTCTAGTGGCTGCACGTATGTTTTATGTGCTATGCAGCCATTTCTCGGTTATTATGTGATGTTGTCATTGATCTCACCCACCCAAATCAAAACACCACATATGACCGATTTTTAGTGCCAGTAAACCTTTTTCGACCGTCTCATGCCCCCGTTTTTTCTAGAGCATCCAGACACCGGGGAACAAAACCGGGTTACTGAGTCAAAACGCTTTTTTAACTCACAATAGTGCCGGAGGACATTATTTAGAAAAGAAGAAGAAAACGAAGGACCATATCCAAAGGTTGTGTGCCCCTGTTTCTACTCGAACGTCAGAAAACGGGCAGGACCGCTAATGAGTAGAAATACCTCCCAAACACAAACGAGCCCTCTCCTTACCATACAGTTAGTGATTTCCCTCCGTAAATCATCCCAGGAACATGCCTACGGAGCAGGACGCGCAGTCTTAACTCGTCCAAGCCCCGAGCACGTGACATCCGAACATGTGGTCGGACTGCTTTCGTCTAGCGTGGAGAAGTCGGCAAAGATTAAACAGATGACAAACAAATGCAGTGGCCATTTCGAAGTGGTACTATTTGTAAATGATTTAGTGAATGCTCAAATCAATGCACCTAAAGGAAGTGTGTGCATCAAAATTATCGCTCTTTCTTATATCTCAGTCATGGAATTATTCCCTTACTCGCTTCCCCATTGGTATATGTTAATGATTTTCCGAGTGATTTTAAATATTATTTGGGGATGGGCTAAGTCATTCTTGTCCGTAGTGAACACTCAGACCTACATCTATTGTAGGATGTGATGAAATGTGATTTAGTGTTCTCAAAACCAACTCTCTATTTTCTAATAGGGGCCCAAAACAGCGCCAATGACAGACCAATGCAGTGGCCATTTTGGAGTGGTACTGTTTGTAACTGTTTTAGTGGATGCTCAATTCAATGCACCTAAAGGGAGTGTGTGCATCAAAATTATCACTCTTTCTTATATCTCAATCATGAAATAATTCCCTTACTCGCTTCCCCATTGGTATATGTTAATGATTTTCGGAGTGATTTTAAGTACTATTTTGGGATGGGCTACGTCCTTCAAGTCCGTAGTAAACAATCGGACCTACATCCATTGTAGGATGTGATGAGGTTCAGATGAAATTCAGTGTTCTGACAACCAACTATCTATTTTCTAATGGGGGCACAAAAACCAATTAGCAGTTACATACCTGTATATGGTGGGGGAGGTGCTCATGCTTTGCTTGCTAACATAGGGTAGGATGTGGGATAATCAATATGGGCCTCCTCAAAGATGGCCCATAAATACGTTCTTTCCTTTGACCTGTGTATTTGTTTTGGATATGTATTCTCATATGTTCGATTGCTTTAGTGCCAAAAGTTCCTTCTTTATGCCAGGGAACTATGTATGCATTTGTTTGTGTGTCACATTCTTGCTGAAAGGTATTATGTTTTTTAGCCTGTGTGGGTAACCTGGTCTGCATATGCTTTATTGTTGTTGCCATGGTAGGTAGGTCTTGTAGTATTAGTGGTCAAAGTACACCCTAGCTAGTTTTTGGGGAAACTTTGTTTTTGATCTAATCGTGGGGAAAATGCATGGGGTATACTTCTCGTAATTATGTTACTATGAGCTCAGCGCTATCTGCAGATGCATCAAAAATTCAATATGAGCATTTCATCAACACAAATAGCAATGCATGTGAAAGGTTGCACCATACATAAAAAGTGCAATTGTCAATATAACAGTATCTGAATGATATTGACTTTTGGCGTCAAGTATAGTTTGTGAGAAATAGTAGCAAACATTGAATCATCAACAGAAAACTAAATACAGTTTGCAATCATTAACAACACCATAAGATCACATATAATCTACATCAATGTCAGCAAAACAGGCAGAGAAAAAAAGATGATTTTGTCAAAAATCTCTTAGCCTGCTCCTAGTGCAAGCCATGCTATGGACAGGGAAGGCTCTGTGCGTTACACAGCAATAAGTGAGCCTGATAGTCAGCCAATATCAGCTCTGGGACTAAGGTTAGCAGAAAAAGGGACTAACTCGAGAACTACAGGCCTCTCTTGACCATACACACTGTTTTACCCAGTTTCCCAGGTCAAAATTATCTTCTCTAAATATCCTAATCACACTCTATACACAGCCAGGGGTCTGCATATCATCTTTATCACACCTAAGGGTCCAAGCACCCAACAGCTCTCACTCCTTTCTGATACCCATGGTGTTCAGAAAGCATTGCCACTAAGAAAACCTTGTAGTCTAAAAAATGAGATTGAGATGCCAACTCTGCCCAATCAGGATAGCTTTGTCACAAAAATAGCATCTTGGGAGATATAAAGGACTATACTATAAATATTCACCTTCCCTAGTGTGCTGACTATTGAAAATCGGTGACTTCTGCAGGATCGCCGACAAGGCCGCCTTACAACTACTCACTTAGGACATATAACATAAGTATTAAGCCAGAGATCTGTCAGTGGGAGCACTCTCTGTTTATCTTTTTACACTTCTCCCTAGTTTGCCATATATCCGAGGCTTTCCTAAGGTTCTGATGTAGTCTCTTACCCTCTTATAGCTACTTTAGGACGGACTTCTGACCCGCGGATTCAGCAGTACATCTAATCATTTGTGGTGGCTGCTCACCTTCTTTGATTTGCAAATGTAAATTCATCCTGGTGGGGTCTCCTTCCTTTAGCTGCAGTCGGGTATGAAGTAACAACCAGCTCTGTTGGTGGCTCACCAAAAGGTTGTTCGAATATGACTTACCTTAAACAAACAAGAGACAAGAGGCATTTTGTAAAACAGAAAAAGTTTGTGTAATTAAACAGTGCAGCCGGGAGAAAATTCACAGGCACAGGGTCTGAGGACTGTCTCAACTTACGTTCAATCTCAAATGGTTTTTTATTCAATTCATTGAATGACATAAACAGCTCCAGCTATCCTTTTTTGGTAAGGAATGTGAACCTCTGTCTTTGGTGTAGTAAATTCATTTATTTGATAGGGAATCCAGGTGGGCCCCAACCTTATGTGGACCCAATGCAGCCAATGAGTTACGTGTACAGATATCCAGCATAGGGAGTGCGTGATCACTGCGTGTACTGTGTGTGCTGTGTCCTGATTTGCCATATGTTCCTAACTTTATGCTGCATCTTATGTTATGATGTTTTTGGAGCGCGCATACCCCTCTAGCAGTGTGAGCTTTATTGGAGCCAATCTCCCTGGACCATTGTGGTGTATCTGCGCCTATCAGTGGGATTAATCTGGGATTTCCTGATTTGCCATTTGTTTGCCAGCTACATGCCACAGCCCCTGCGATCTGTCAATCAGTGATCTCAGGCTGGATCTCAGAGCCTTCCTAACTATGTATTTCTGAATCAGGTTGATGTGGTGTTCATGAGGGGTGAATTTGTTGATAGAGATTCAATTTTATTTTTATACATGAATGTAGTTATTCATATTGACAACGGCTTGCTCAATATTTACATGTCAATGTCTTTATTATATATTATTTCATGAGCCTTGTATGTGTACTTCACTCTTTGATACTTTCCTAATTAAAAAAGGGAATTTAGCAATTTTCCAATGATAGTAAATGATTTGTGATGTTTAGAAAATGGCATTAGATAACATTGGGTTATTTATGGATTTCAAAATAACATTCAATAAAAATGCAAACATTTATTATTATTATGCATCTTTAATCTACAAATACTACCTCCCTTTATGCATCTATAAACCTTGCATGCACTTATGGATCTATAAATGTATTACTTTTCTTCTATTTCAGGAGAAGGAAAAGAGGTGTGGCGCCGCGGCTAGGGTGACTGACTCCGGAATCTGGGGATCACGGTTCGATCACCGGCAGCAGATTAGCCCAGCACCATGTGACTCTGGGCAATAGCTTGCTTAATCTTCCCGACGGCCCTCAGTGCAGAGACCCTTGCGGGTGATTGTGCGCTTTACAAATGTGGATTTATTTATCATTATTCAGCATATCCAATGCACTACCCTATTTCACACCCTATAACGCTCTCATTATATCCTCTACCCCAACTTTCTGACTCATCTCAGACCTCTTTCTCCTACTCTTTCCAATGCACTACCCTATTTCTCATCCTAGTCCTCTATATATCCTCTACCTCCACTCTCTCAAATATCCCAAACCCCATACCACTACTATGATGCCCCCCAAAAAACCTTGTCAGGCTTGTTTACTATTCCAATCCCCCAAATCAAGCCTATATAAACTATTCACTCTGACTCTTCCCCCTCCACCTCCCTTTTACCCATCCCAAGCTTCTTTCTACTACTCTGAGCGCTAAAACATCCCTCCACTATCTTTTTCAATTCAGATACCAGACTGACATGTCTACCACTCAAATTATTTTCATATTTCACTATCCTAGTTCACCACTAATCCTTTATGGGTACCGGAGTAGCGTGCTACTGGCCAAAAGAGCTCTTCAACACCCCATCCGGGATAGCAAGCACTATATAAATACAAACCTATTTCTCTCCTCTATCCCTCCACTAGCCTTCTCAATCCAAGTAACTCACTAGCATATCCACCACTCAAATTACTTTAGTTTTCCACTATACTAAATCACCACTAATCCTTTATGGGTTCCGGAGTAGTGTTCTACTCGCTGAAAAATTACTTTGACACCTCACTATATAAATGCAATTACAATACAATACAATACAAAACAATAGAATTCGGTTGTGTACGCACATCACACTGCCAAGATCTTTATGCCAAAAACAACACCAATGGTAGAGCTATACATTCTTCAAACAACACACACGCACAATATCCCCCCCATTCCAAACCAAGCAACACAATAAGGTCATTCTAGTGTCAGTGTAAAATTTAAGATGACATTGTAGACATTCCATAAAGGGGAGGAGTGGTATCTTTTTGTCAGAATCCATTACAAACATTAGGTGAAATGTGAAATAATAGGAATGGTACATAAATGTGTATTGTTTTAGTTAATTGAAACCATAACAATTTGTCACCTGAATAAAAAAGATCAACAATAAAAAGTTGTCATTATCCTTAAAATTGTAAAATCTTTACAATCTCAGTTAATAATATTCAAGTATATACAAGAGTATGTAACATACAATTAATGGGTTCCAAACATTAGTTAATCCATGTTCCACTGTACAGTCAAAAAGGTTACATTCCAGGCGTAATTCTGAATTGACAGACGATCTCACTTAAGTTCAGAGTGGCATTGAGTTTTTTGTATTTTGGGGCAATAGCTAGCTGTTCTGCTTTTAATGCCCATTCATGAGAGTTAAGAACCTTTATCAATTGACAGTTCATTAAAGTATCAGTTGGGTCAGACCTGCTTTTATAGGAGATCTGCAGGTCCTTATTCTTCTGGTAGTGTATTCCTCATTAAAGTGACTAGTACATTTAGAAGTTTGGGACATACACAGATTAAGTGGATGAAGTCCTCTTTTTTGCTGCCGCATAGTCGGCATTCCTTCGGCCAATTATGGACCCAGGTTGGCTGATCAGAGATGGAAGGTAGTTCGCCGAAACAAAGGGTCATCAGTTTTTGCTTTCGATAGACCAAGAATGTGATGTTTAGATATGGTGCTGACACAAGGGTCTTATAGTTGTTGATCACCATCCAAGCATGCGGTCTCTTGCTAATAATGTTTTTGTCACTTAGCAAGGAGAGGAATTGTGCAGTTACATTAACCACATGCGCGCGGCGGGTTTTCCCGCTGCGCGCTGAAGTTTTAAAACTCCGCGGTTCATGACGAGCTCAGCTCGTCATGAGCGCACGACAGGTAAACCTCATGACGAGCTGAGCTCGTCCTGAGCGCAGAAGGGGTTAATGGATTTTTTGAAAGATGGGTAGGTCAGGTTGGTGTTCTAAAGCTCGCCTGTGCAAGTTTTTAATAATGCTTTTTGGCGATATTGGTTGTATGAAGATTTTTTCCCTTTCTAGTTCCTCCCTCAGAGCTATGTTCAATAGGGAATCTTCTTTATTTCGTTTCAGTCGGTACCATTGCTTAATGGTTGCGTACATATTCCCTAGCGTTTCGTTTGTTAAGCCAAATTCCTGTCTAAGCTGAGCTGGAGATTTTGACTTATGTATCTGAAAAACCCTTTTGTATGTTGAAACTAGCAATTTGTCTTTGTAGAGCAATAGGTGAACGTTGGAAGCATTTTAGCCGCTACTACTGCTAGCAAGTGTTTGTACGATGGCCCCTTCAGTTTTATTGCTAGAGTCCTGAAGGCAAACGTTAGTGCATTTGTGTTTTGAAGCATGTATGGTTTTTGCTCTCGATGGTTCTGCCTGTGGTCTATATAAAACCCAGGTATTTGTAGTTAGAAACTTCTTCTAACAGGTTGTCCTCAAGTTTGAGTTCTGCTTGGCCATTAGGTAGTTGCTAATTAGCATTGTCTTGTTTTTCAATGTCTTTATTTCTAGTCTATTAGCTGTTATATATTCCAACATGCCTGCGAGACACCTGAGAGGGACGATCTTGGTTAGGCTCATCAGGACTACGTCATCTGCATATGAAAGGTGCAATACAGATAACGTTCCCAGTTGAGGTAGATGGGAGTTGATCTTATTGAGTTTGTGTACCAGGTCCACCATAAAAAAGATTATAAAGGTGTGGTGCCAGCACGCACCCTTTTTTCAGCCCTTTTGTGGTAGTCACTTTTCTTGTTAGTCTTGAACCATCTCCCAGCTTTGCTCTCATCCATGTGTTGGAGTAAAGAAGCAATATTCCTCTGAAAATTTTCTCGGGAAAGTTCCAAGAGTTCAGCTTTTCCCATAGGATGTGACGATCCACACTGTTGAATGCAGCTTTAAAACAAAGGTGCAGATGTTGTTTTCTGCATTTGTACTTGTCAGCAATCAAGGAAAGTGTTAAGATATTTGTAATTATCCCGATTCCTTTTCCAAAACCTCTCTGATTGATAGCTCTCAAGTTAAGGTTATTTGACCAGGTAGTCAGGTCTTCCAGGATCAGGGAAGAATAGTATTTGCTTCTACGTCCAGTAAAGCAAATAACCTGTAATTTGACGGGCATGTTCAATCGCCACATTTATAGATTGGTGAAATTATAGAACCTTACCAGGTCAAAGGAATTTGATTTAAATTCTCAACTTCTTTAAAAAAGATCATTATTCTCCTACAACTGAAATATGGGGCAAGTTTGAAGATTACTTGAGGGATGCCATTTGGTCCTAGAGCACTGTTTTCTAGTCCTTTCTTTGTTATTCAATTTACATCATCCAATACATAGGCAGACCTGTCAGGTCTTGCCCTAAAGATACAAGCACTGATCTCAGCGCCATTCTTGTGTGCTTCGTACGCTGGCAGCACAGTAGTGAATTGTTGATACTTAGTGCTGTTTTTTACTCTCTGAAGACATTGTCATTGTTTTTTAGTTCCACCTGGTCCCGATGATTTATGCGCTCTTTTTCCTTGCCAGCTGGGAGATTCGGGGATTTGGTACCTGTAAATCTTTTTGTACATTTGAGGCTAGGGATTTGACGGGCCAATTCAGATTGTTTATTGTTTCCCAAAATGTACTTGAATTGCCCAAAAATTGTCCTCACATCTTCTTTTGTGTTCTCATAGCTTCTTTTGCATAACTTCCTTAGGTAACATGTGACTTTCCAACCTGCGGGGCTCTGCTCTGTTCTTTTGAGTCTCCTGACAGCTTTTTTTGGTTCTCGTTTCAGTGTGAGGACCTCGATTGGTAATGGCGTGTTGTTATTGTATTGAGACGCCTGTTTTGGTTTGCCAGTCATGAGTGTTGTTAGTCTCTCTGTGAAGTTTACCCAATCTTCTATCTTAGTTAGACCGATATTTTCACTTTCTATTTTGAGCATCTGTAAATGGGTTTAGAACTTCTCGACGTTCTCTTTTGTCCATTTTCAACCGTTAAAGGTAAATTGAGAAAATGCATTCCTCTGTTGCTTGACTAGTCTGGTGTTTTGGTAAGTGTAAGTTAAAATAAATATGTTGATAGGAGTGGTCAGTTCTGGTGGTAAATTCAATAACAAATTGAGTGAGAAAAGGCATTAGTGGTAATGATATTGCTCTGTAGTCAAGCCTTGATCGCAACTTCCCTCTGAAAAAAGTGTGCTTTGAGGGTGTGTCTTCTGATGTTCTGCCGTTTATGACTCTCAAGCCAAGGTATTCGAGCTTTTTCACCAGATGTTGCCCTACGAGATCAAAGGGAGCCGCCTATTACTGGAATTGAGGTTGTACATTTTAGCACTTCTTGTCTGCAGCTAGTTTCTCATCTTCTTCTAGTGCGTAAATTAAATCTGAGTTGAAATCTCCGGTTACGACGATATCCCAGAAAAGGTTGGTGCTTCTTATGTCAATGATTATGGCTGTTAACAAGTGTTTGTGCCGATAGATGTGCATAGGTGTTAATTAATAGCACGACTCTTGGTTCCTCTATGGCTGGTAGCGAGAATTGTATTAATGGCACGTTTGGTCCAAAGGGGGCTATCTGCTCTGATTAAATGTTAATAGCTGTTGACACATAAACTGCTAGGATACCTTTCGGATATCCGTGTCTCCTATGTTTCTCACGTGGTGTGTTAAAATGTGTATATCCTACAAGAGGAACCTACTCCAGTGCCCACGTCTCCTGGAGGGCAATTATATCGCATGTAGCCATTTTTTGCTCCAGCTATGTTCCACCAGAGAAAGTGAAATAGTAATACCAGAGGAACTGTATTAGAATCCTGTGGAGATTCTGCTATCATGATCAATGGAGATTCTGCTATCATGATCTGTGGAGATTCTGCTATCATGATCTGTGGAGATTCTGCTATCATGATCAATGGAGATTCTGCTATCATGATCTGTGGAGATTCTGCTATCATGATCTGTGGAGATTCTGCTATCATGATCTCTGGGGTGTTCATTTAGAATGCAAGACTGCATAAGTGAGCCAGGGGCATTAGAATGACATATTAATGGCCCTTGAATTCCCAGAATTGAAACTTTATGCTTCAGCCACTGAAATAACCAACTAATGAGCAGAGCTTTCTTAGAGAGGCATAGTGTGTAGTATAACAATCAGAATTCAAATGTGTATAGTAAAATGAATGAATGTATACAATCTAAGATCTAAAAAAAAATTCTGAACAATACAAATCATCTAAAGCCAGGTCCTTTTGCCTTCAGGCATGAAAGAGCTGCATCCATGATTTTTAACCAGGCCTGCTGTCATTTAGAGAGGCTATCTTCTTAGTGCATTTGACATGTCATCTATCAACCAACAGCACTCCTATTTATTTATTTTTTTAAATAGTGGCATTAGCCATCCACGGCGTTCAGGTAAAAGAGCTGGGCAAGTGCAAGCAATATGTATTGACGTTTCAAGTTTATAATTCCAAAGAAGACAACAGCATTCGAGGGAGTCTTTGTATGCTGACCCTACTTGCCTATACTCAATTAAAGGAGTGCAGGAGAAGCGCATGTGAAAGAAACCATGTTTCTCTCAAGCGGCAAGCTTCTATTAAAAATGATCAGCAAACCACCCCTGTGTGGGCACTTGTGGGTAACCTCTTTTGTGAAAGAAACTATGTCCCACTCTTTTGGTCAAGGGACAGGAGAGATAGTTCGCCAATTCCCTACCAGGAAGGCTCTCTGTGGTGTAATCTGCATTTTCTTGTCTTTAAACTCTCTATGTCCCGTGCAACAGATAAACTTTTCGACAACCTGTTTGGAACCACTAGTGCAGTGGTTCCCAATCTTTTGACTCCTGAGGACCCCCATTGAGTCACGACTAAAAGCAATTTGAACGATTTAAATTTCAAATATTAAAACAGTGATTCAACAACAATTAACACATGTGAACACACAAAACAAATACTCGCATTTCTAAGGATTTAAGTATTTTATATTGAAAGAATTTGAAAAAAATGAAAAATTTTAATGGGAAGGTTGGTACTGCATCTCTGTGACTAACGTTTAAATGGTTCGGTTTATTTCGCAGTATGATGCACCCGACAGGGCCATACTGAAAACCCAAAGCAGCATTGGCAACTGTTTTCAGATCAGTCCCCGTATGGTGCACACCAAGTTCAGTGAGTGAGCCTGACCACTACATAGAGGGCTTTGGGAGGCTCTCCCACCAAGAAAAAACCTTTTAAGCAGCGTCAGGACAATGAAAGACCGGGGAAAAACATGTTACTAACTTGTATCATGCAGTTTGCAAGCAGCTCTTTGATAACAGTTTATAGGTCACTGTGCTAGATTACAATTGTCACTCATGAACTGCATAGTAACAAAAGAATCTCTGTGACAAAAGCAGTAACGCACTGACCTATGCACATAAATTACTGTTTTTTAAAATGCATAGTACACTTTCTTTGCAGTAGGCATATTACCCCTCTGTGCTACATTAGAGAAGTCAAAGCTGGACAAAACTCATCTCTCTCCAACAGGTACATTAATCCCTGGCATTATCTTGACACTTTTATTGTTGCTCGAAAACTGCTAATTATACAAGGAACTTTGCAGTGCTTTTAAAATTGCTGCTGAGGACCCCCCAGGGTCATGGACCACAGTTTGGGAAACACTGCACTAGTGCTTCCAGGTGCAAAGTATGGAGGTTGATTTTTAAATGTCTTTAACAAGGTAACTATCACACATGACCGATTTAACGAGTTCACCAAATTGTGTCTTTGAGGCTGAGTTCCTTAGCAGGTTCCCTATGGTGGCTGGCAAATTGAAAATGGTGAAGTTTTTAAGTTTGAACTCTTTCAACAGTATTGAAGCACTGCGCTTTGTCATTACATGACACAAGACAAGGTGAGACATACTATTAAAAATAAACATAATAAATACACAATAATCCACTTACCTCAGCCGGTCTTCTTCATGCCTTGCCTGACTCATTGATATCCACACCTCACGAAGAGTTGAGCGGTGCATGTGGGACCGTCAAAGTGAAATGAAAACAACATGCATCTTAGCCAATGAAAGAACTCCTCTCATGCTGATTATAACAGTAAACAGCATAAGAGCAGCGCAAGGATTGGCTGTGACCGGTGACCACAGCACTCCATCTGAGAACGATGGGACTGTGTCATTGCTCCCCCAACTTCCTGACAGTTATGTCTAGGAAAGCCTAAACTGCACATTATGGGTAAAATACTGGCCGACCTGACATGCGCAGTCCATCAAACAAACCTAGCTGCTGGTCTCAATAAAGCCACGCCTACTGTCTGCTGCACGCTGCAACTGAGTGTGGTGGCATACATACAGTTTGTATATATGGTACAATGCATTGCCGGATGTAAGCAATGGATGCAATCAGGGGATCAACGCTCTTTGTAGAAACTACTGCGGTGTATTCCTCGCCAAACACAGGATAAAAAAAATGGACTCAAGTCTCCGCAAAGGTTGGTGCAATGCATATGTTAGACACATTTCATTTTCAAATGATACCACTGCCAGCACTATCAGTGGAGATCCACATGGCTAAAGAACAGTATTTCATAAGCTTTTTCATTAGAGTATCCCCAATTTTCCATGTTTTGCTTTTACAATGTACTAAATCCGTTGATTTGCTGATGTTGAATACCAACTTCTTCTCTTTATTAAATGTATCGAGTGATAGCAGAGAGTTGTGGAGACCCGAAGCACTGTGGTCGAGGATGATTGTGTCATCTGCATGTTGCAATGACTGAATAGAAGGAGTGTCTAACCTTGGGTGTTGGATTCCGTCCACGATAAAGGCATCTGGTAAACTTGCCATAAAGATGCTAAATAACCGCAATGCCACAAGGCAAGTATAACAACTCTTAGGCCTTTTTACACAGGACGCCTTATTGACATTGCAGAGAACCTTGAGAGTGATCCTGCACGTGGCTGGTGGCCATAGGATTGCTTTCAGAGTAGGCATGATGGTGTCCCATTGCACAGGTTAAAGAGCATTCTGGCTGCGTGGTTTTGTACTATATATTACCTCCTATAGAGATTGTAGGTGGCAATGTAAACATTGCAAAAGTGGGAAAGGTTCACCTTGAAGTAATGAGAACATTTTGTTGAGTAGAGCTAGCTGAACATAAAACATTTGACTACTAGTTTGGCTTATGGAACAAACAATAGCTTACTGATGATTAGTTTCCTCAGACATCTGGCATGAGGATTAGTGAAGCAGGGTGTTCTAGAGTCCAGGAGAACAATAAATTGGTAATGAGATTCGATCAATCTTTCTCATCATGAAGATCTTACATTCATGCATATCTAGGTAGCACTTCTTCAACCAGTGGCAGCAAATGTCTGAATTCAAGCTGGGATTGAAAATATGCAAATGTCCACATCGGTTCAATGTTTAAATATCGATAACAAAAATATAGTTAACAAAAATATAGATGTAAAAATATCGACTACAAATATATCGAATCCCTATACTTAAACAGGTAAGTACAACAATATCGACTCAAAAATATAGATGTAAAAAATATCGACTTTAAAAAATATTATACCTTAAATTAAATAATTAAATATTATTAATATTATTAACAAAATAAATTAAATTACATTTATATTTTAACTAATTATAACAAATAAACTTAA
Source organism: Lissotriton helveticus (assembly GCF_964261635.1). Classification (NCBI taxonomy): domain Eukaryota; kingdom Metazoa; phylum Chordata; class Amphibia; order Caudata; family Salamandridae; genus Lissotriton; species Lissotriton helveticus. The sequence goes on along the minus strand of NC_136068.1, from coordinate 1,889,592,588 downwards.
CAGTAGGGAAAGCGTTGGATAGCGTAGGAGTAAAAATTACTATTCCCACTCCAGAGAGTGCAACAGTAGGGAAAACGTTGGATAGCGTAGGGGTAAAAATTACTATTCCCACTCCAGTGAGTGCAACAGTAGGGAAAGCGTTGGATAGCGTAGGAGTAAAAATTACTATTCCCACTCCAGAGAGTGCAACAGTAGGGAAAGCGTTGGATAGCGTAGGGGTGGAAATTTCTATTCCCACTCCAGTGAGTACAATAGTAAGGAAAGCGCTGGAACACAAAACAATAAAAAAAACCTATCAAAATATTTATTAAATTTAATTTCCAATATAAACATAATTAATGTATACATTTAAATATATTATTATTAACAAAGATGATACAAATTAATTACACATTATTTAAAACTATATTATCCACCATACACACATAACATTAATTACACAATTACATTTAATATTTACTAATTAATTAATTTAAATGAATGTATTTTTTTATTAATTAATTAATTACCAGCTTTCACACCATATACACTTAAAAACACCCCAACACACACCTAAAATTAATTACACATTTACAATTAATAATTAATTTAAAAATTATTTATAATTTAATCAATAATAAATTAATTAATTACCACCCTTCACTCCATTTACACGTATTAACTCCCCAACACACACCTAAAATTAATTAAACAATTAACATAATTAATTATTAATTGACTAATTGAAATTAATTAACAACTAATTCTTAAACTATTATTAATAAATTAAGACATTAATTAATCAATTAATGTTATATAATTAAATTACTTCCCACCCTATTCCCCTATAAACCCACAAACCGCTATGGAAGTAATAACACAAAATTAAACATAAAAAACATTATTAACTAATACAATTCCAAAACATGTAATAAAATAACAAACAATTCTCTTTTAAAACACTAAAATACATAACATTATTAATAAATCGATATTTTTGTAAACTATATTTTTGTAAACGATATTTATTACAACTATATTATTGTCATCGATATTACTTACCTGTCAGTCGATATTCTGGTCAAACTATACTTTTTGTTGTCGATATTTGTTCCACTCGATATTTCTGCAGAGATATTAATGTCAGACGATATTTCTACGTCGATATTCCTAATCTGCACCGTCCACATCTACTTTTTACTTTATGAGAAGTTCTTCCAATTTCCATTCATTACTATGGAAAAAGAGGCACGAAAGGGATAATCCTTGGGTAATGCCACATACCACTAGGTAAGTGTACATTTCAGTTTTTCTCATCATAACCTCTTGCCTTCAATTGGATGGGCAGAACAGCATCCATGATACAGTGGTTTGCACTATTTATTTCTGCCAATCCAATTTACCTAGTCTCACTATCAAAATTGTGTGATCAACAGTGTTGCAAGGTGTGCACAGATCAAAGAGAATGAGTAGTTGTTTTTTTATCTTTATTCATTGAGAGAAAGAGATCCTTCCTTATGTTTACTATGAATGTGTCAGTCGCCCTAAAGGGTGTAAGCCCACAATATTGATTGCAGGGAAGACATTGTGGTTCTTCATGCTTCTGGAGGTCTTTTTGCCTCCTGTTCCAAGATCTAGCATAAGGAAAGTATGTTTGAGATGGGCCTGTAATTAGCCTGGATCTTGGATTCAGCTTTTTTTGGGGGGTTTGCAAGAACTGTTGAAGTGAGAATATAAACAGTACACACTTGTTCAGATACAGAGTGCTTAGTAGGGCCATGCAGTTGGTAGTATGAGGATGCAGTAGTTTTAGAGCACATTCATAGACTTCTACAAGGAATTGTTTTTACATCTCTCTAAAAGCTAGGGAGGTGGGATTTGGTGGATTTGAGAGTGGTGGGTATGTTGGTAAGATTGATTGGAGGATTCTGAGAACTTTGTGGACCCTGTCTGATGTTTATTCACTAGGTTTGTGGTATGAAGGTTGTATGTGATGATACAATATGATTTTGCTGCTGAATTTCAAATTGTCTTTTGGTCTTGGTGAGCTCTGTTGTAGTTTTTAAGGCTAGTACTCTGACTCATAAATTGAAGTGACACGTAATAACAATTATGTTGCCCATAGTTCGAAAGAACTCCTTCACAAAGTTGCAATTGTGGCCAAGCCTAAGAAGAGCTGACATTGGTTGATATCCCAGCAGCTGTGCATCTGAATGAGGAGTAACTAGTTTCAGTGACGAGCAGGTTGGTGGAATCAGCTAAGACAATCCCCCTTCTCTCTTGAACTCTTTATTTTTCATAATGAATTTTGCAATGGAATGTGTGGGCTGTTAACTGTGGTAGTGGAAGTGTCCCCAACCATGTCTCCATTAATTAGGCTGAATATGCATCAGATGTAACCTGATAAGATGTTCTGAGCTGCAAGACCTACGGGTCCCTGAAGGGTCACTTTTGCAGAGATCTTTTTAATTATAGCCATGTGACGCTTCTGTGCTCATGGGGTAGTGAGTGAGTGTAAAATTGACTATTGATTATTTATGCTGAATCCATTTAATAGGCGGATTCCTGTGTCAAACGTCAAAATAACAGATGGTTGGAGCAGCTCAAAGATTATAATGGCCTTAAGTAGCCTGGTGTTAAACTGTGTGGTAGTAGTTTGTATTTATTTGGCCCGAAAAACATTTATATCCTCTACTTAATGGGGACCTGTAGAGCATTGCAGCGCCCGCTCACCGAGGGGTAACCAACCTATGACGAAACATGACATCCCTTGGGAAATGTGAGGGCAACAACTAAGAGTCTCTTTGAGTCTTCTATCTATTACGTAGACCAACTTTTTTCCTTCAGGAACAGCAACCCCTCACCTTGATTTATGCTTTACGTGGAAGCACAGACACAACCTTTTTCAGCTCCCAGTCCCCTTTCTTCTTTTGCTGAAGTTTTAGAATGATATTGCCATAAATGTGTGTAAAACAACTATTGCACAAAGTTATGCTCTTTTACTGTCAATTTTTTCTTGTGCACATTTCTGTCTCCAAATAATATCAAATTTCTAATGGCAGTGTTCATTTGACAGAATCAGTCTTTATGGAAAGAAGAATTGGAGGAGTAATTGGTTTTTACTAGCTATTAGGCTTGCTTTTGTTTTTATAGATACCAAACAAATTATAATATTAACATGTATAATTGTGCCAGGGCACATGTGTGCAATAAGTCCTATAAAAAAACATGAACATTAATATTTGTTGTTGCTTGCTTTTTTATCTTTGAACTCTTCATTGATGCTCAAGGGTCCTTTTCCAGAAAAGCAGTTGCATATGTTGGGCATTCCTCCAGGAGCCTGAGGGTATGGTTCTGTGTTTTAAGGGACTTCAGGGGCTGGTGTTAGCCCCTGAGTTTGTAGTAGACCTAGGCAGCCAGTAGTCAGAAGCTGCTTTCCCATTGTCAGTGCTAACCTGCTTAAGCTAACCTTAACCTAATTTGGGGCAGTGATCCTCAGTCCCAGTGCTATCCAGAACCCTTTAAATGGTGTTTGTGGCTGACTGTGTGGTCTAGTGACATGATGCACAGTCCCAAATAAATTAACTGCTAGCACACTTCAGCTTAGCCCCCACCACCCATCGATGCACCTGTACCTGCCAGGATCTCAGAAGCCAAAAGGCAACTGGTGACTGACAATAAAGAGTAGTAAAATACTAGAAATCTGCAAGCTCTTTTCTCCTCAAACAAAGACAAGAAGGTAAACTCTAGCAGCTCCAAAACATGATTCCGGTCCAGGAAGGACACGGCTTGGCAGTTAGGGCTGGACTGTTCCCATGAGGCACAGGGTCAGATTGATATGCAAATGGCCATGTCTGAACTGGGGTGGTGGAGTGAGCTAAAGAATAATGCTCCGTCCATCATCCCCTTTGGTATCGCTTTGTTCGCCCTAAGTTGGCAGGGTATGCCCAGACGTGGGTCCCTTGCTCACTTTGCCACTGGATTCAAGTTAGTCTGGCTGATGAGGGTTATGAACCCAAAACCAGTCCCAGGTTGCTTGTTTCCGGTCCAGGGAAGACATGGCTTGGAAGTTCGGGCTGGACTGTTCCCATGAGGCACAGGGTCAGACTGATTTGCATATGGCCATGTCTGAACTGAGTGGTGGAGTGAGCTGAAGAATGATGATGGATTAAACCAGATCAGTTGACTGGGGGTGAGTGTTTGATTTGCTCACACACTCTGTCCATCATCCCCTTTGGTATCGCTTTGTTCGCCCTAAGTTGGCAGGGTATGCCCAGAGATGGGTCCCTTGCTCACTTTGCCACTGGATTCAAGATAGTCTGGCTGATGAGGGTTATGAACCCGAAACTAATTCCAGGATGCTTGTTTTTGGTCCAGGAAAGACATGGCTCGGCAGTTTGGACTTGACTGTTCCCATGAGGCACAGGGTCGGACTGATATGCATATGGCAATATCTGAACTGGGGTGGTGGAGTGAGCTACAGAATGATGATCGATTAAACCCAGATCAGTTGCTGGGGGTGAATGTTTGATTTGCTCAAACGCTCCGTCCATCATCCCCTTTGGTATTGCGATGCATAGCTATGCGTCAGTACCAGGATGTGACACCTTCATATTAGATGAAAAATCATTGTTTGACCATAACTTATTCATTTAAAAAAAATGCATTAACTTAATCCTCTGTTTTTCTTTTCAATATGTTGAACTGGTAGTACTATGCTCACAGGCCTTAATTACAGCATGTTGAAAAAGCCAATACAACAAGTAGTAATGAAGTTTTTTTCACCCAATGCATTTCTGGCTTGTCGCCCTTCTTCAGGGGTAACTGTAAAGCATGAAAAAACAGCACATCAAGGACACTTTAAGGGTATGATTTAAATCATTTTTGTTAAAAAGAGTCTAAACCTATAGCAACGCAAGGTAATTTAATCACAGAAAACACTATAATTATAATGTAATGCCAAGAATCGAGTGAAAACCTATCCAATACACAAATACTACCTCCTCCGTGATAAAAGTAAATGCAATAACTTGATAAATAACTTCAAACAATCAAATTAACTGTTCAAACACGGAGAGTTAACCTAGCAGCCGCTTTATGCGATCAGTTAAGAAGTTTGAGGTAGACAACGCTGTAATGAAGCATCTCGTCGGTTTCTCTGAGTTATTAATTGCATTTACTTTTATCATGGAGGAGGTAGTATTTGTTTATTAATAGATGGGATATGTACAACCATTAGTTGCCATAAAAATCCAGGGATCTCCAAATTTGAAAAATTAAGATGACCGAGATAAGTTTTTGGGACGAGTAAGCTTCAGAGTCCTAATCACAGAATAGCGTCAACAAAAAATTCCACAAACTAACATTATTGTGTTTGTTTTTATTTTTTATCAATTAATAAAAAAAGTTTAAAATGAATACATTATGGTCAAATGATGATTTTTCATCTAATATGAATGTGTTGCATCCTGTGCCTGAAGCATAGCTATGCATCAGCCATCATGTTTTGGATATTCTCTGGTGTTATGTGACACAGCACACACCAGGATTGCATCCTAAAAAAGAGTAACCAATGGATGAACATTGAGTATACAGGAGTGTGGATTGCCAACTGACTGAAATTCTAGCAGCTGCCATTGTTTGGTCTAATGATGCTCCTAATTCCTCTCTGGCTATGACAAAAGATACACACAGCACGTTTTGCAAAGAGTTACTATCTCTTTTTCAGACATCATACTAGGTCGCTATAGTCGATGTGACCATGTAAATTCTGTTTATTACATAGATATTTATACCATGTATAACCTTCAGGATTAAGACATAGCAAGTTGACCTGCAATTGCACTTAGTTCCAGGTTACTCAAAAACAGTACTTCTTATTAGCCTTTACTTTTTCAAGGTCCTTTTTCTCATACATCTTTAACCATGTATTTCTCTGGTTGCCGGTTCTGAGGTTTTGGCATTTTGGTATAATTTTGTGTACTAAATTGTTCTCTATGTATATGAATTGGAGTGATACATTTATTGTGCTGCGTTCCTGATGTTTCTTTTTAGCTGTTTCCCTACAACTATTTACACATTTTCACAAGCCAAGCCTCCAAGCCTCCGATCTCCACCTATACACCTTTGAACTCAACTTTCTCAACTCCTTTTTCAACACGGGAACACTGCCCTATCACCTCAGCCACCCCGCGACCCTTCACCTCTCGCCTCTTCCCCTGCCCCCATGTCTCCTTTCTCTAACTCACCCCAACCCCGGGGTTCATCTCTATCCATGGTCTCTCCCACCCCCCCTCCCCTTCCCCCGATCTCACCTTCCGTACCCCCATCTGTATTCTTGATTCCCAACCTCCTCAGTCCACTAGTGCCACTACCTCCCCCACTACCCCTAACGCCCAATCCCTCCAAGCCCCACTTTCCCCTTCACAAACCCACCCAATCTTGAACCCAACCTCCTCTCCTACCCCCGCCTCTCTCCTCCCCATACTAATAATGCAGTTACTTCTACTCCCCCATCTCCCTCTGAATTCCTCCTCACCCCACCCTATGATTCATTTCTGCCTCACCCTCCCCACTTAACATCCCCCTCAGCCCCTTTCTACTTCCCACATCCCCCCTCCGATTCCTCCCTCCCACACTCCCCTGTTCTCCCATGCAACACAAAAGACACCAGAAACGCCACCCCTACGATCTCCCTGTCCTGTTCTCCAAACCCACCACCCAACCTGAACGCCTCATCCCCGTCTATCTCCTGTGCTCCCGCTCCAACCAACCTGAATACCTCATCCCCGTCTATCTCCTGTGACCCCGCTCTTCCCAACGACGACCATTACCCTCTTCACAACCCTCCCTCAGGCTATCCCCCCGTCCTCCCTTCTATTTCAGACCCTTAGACCACTCCTACCCCTCTAACTTCATTAACCCTATAGAACCACTTCACTCCTCACTTCTTACCCAATCACTCCTTAATGTTGAACTTCTCCTCTCATCCCTTTCCATTGAACTCACCTACCTTAGAACTGATGTCTCTCTCCTCACTAAAGCACACTCCTTGGTTCATGCCCACACATCTATACCCTCGCAATACACCATCCCCACTTCTATACACTCTTCTATTCACTCCAACATCCCTCCCCTCAACACCCCTATCAACTGCCCACATGGCATTGTTGCCAACACCGACACTGTTGCCAACACGACACTCCTCCTGGTGCTGCTACCAATACCGACATTCCCCCCTGCCCACCCCTCCCCTTGAACGGCTCTACCCTATCTGAACCCACTGAAACTACCAAAATCATCCCCCCCTTCTATGCCATCACGCCCCTTACAAGCTCTCTCATCTGCCCACCTCCATCCATTCCCTCCACTCCCCTTGAGGTTCTGTGATTTTCGACTTCGCTTCGTAGTCAGCCGCCATTTTGTGACAGCCGCCATTTTGTGTTGCCCTCACTCAGGCGACACGGCGAACATGATGTTTTTGCCTTTTCAGCTGCCGCCTCTCCTGTTAAAAAGTAACCCTTTGTCCTTGTTTAAGAAACCGATGTCAGGGACTGGCCGAGTTAGTTAATCCATGTCTAGACTGATTGATCCTTGTCTTAGTTGGCTGTTTGGGTCTCACCATTCTGCCTTCACTATTCTCTCCGTGTATTCTCTTGTTACACAACTGTCCTTTGAGGCTCGCAAATACGTCCTGCCACCTGCAAATTGAATTACATGAACTAGCATTGATTAACTTGAGGGGAGGGGAGAACACGGGGTCTGAAAGAAAGGCGTATACAAGATACCCGATAGCTTGTTTTCTAACCTTTCTCATTTGTCAGTTCTGTATGTTTTGGGAGTGGGTATTGTAAATATGTACTGTATAAAAGATTGTTCACCACGGAAGGAAGTGGCAGTCTCCTGAGAACTTACCATTGGTGTACTTCTAGGACCACTGTGCTTAGCTGCAGCTAATAAACCTGATTTTCTACGCCTAACAGAGTGGCTCGTGTCTCCGTCTGATAAGGCAGGTGAACCCGGAGATATCAGGCGTGCCCTGCGCCGCTAGGCCCATAAGGCCCAGTTCACCAATTGGCGTCCCAACGTGGGGCGACTTCAGTGGTAGCGGTTCAGCCCGAAGATCGTGAGGAGCTTCGCAAGAAAGTTCTGGAGGATTCGCGAACCACGAGAGCGACCCCTGTATGTCGAAAGTGGACCGAAGGTCTTTTTCAGCACGGCTACTCCTTTCCGACGGCTGCTGACGACTGCTGCCCTGACTGTCGCCCTGCCTTGGCCCCCTGGTGATGATTGGTATCGCAAGACCTTAGACAAACACCTGTTGGCGTGAGAAAACACTTAGTTAAGTATACGTGGGTAGCTCCCACTATTTTTGTTTTGGGTTTTTATTCGACAAATGCATTGGTCGAAGCCGAGGGGTAAGTACGTTTGTACTGTAATAATTATCTTAAACCCCTTGAAGTTTGAGATTAGTCCAGTTCGTTACGAAATGCCTGGACTTAGTAAGTTTAGGAAATGTTGTAGTTTTAGTTGTAACAGGGATTCCCAGCTCGAGGACTCTTGTCCAATTCCTCCGGTTGGAACTCCCACTTATGTGCTCTATTCTAAACATGGTCTTGGTCCTTTTATTTTTAATGAAACATGGGTTCGATATACGAAGAAAGATGGTGTTCTGCAGTGGCCACAAAATGGTAGCTTTGAGCCTGACATATTAGACAATTTGGAAGTGATTCTGTTTAAAAGAAAAGCCCGGCCGGCAATGTTTGACTCTTTCCGCCTCTGGCGTAAGGAAGCCAAACAGAAAGAAATTAAACAAGCAAAAAAAGATAAGAAGGCGCCCAACAGTTTAAAAATAATGAAACTGATCAGGTGATTGAAATCTCAGAACAACAGCATCGTATGGCGATAGATAGATGTTATCCAGTGTTGCCTCCTCCCACAAAAAGTAAAGATCTTGATGAAGATCCTTTAATGTCTCATTAATTGAGATTACCTCTACCTTATGTATTAGGTGCTAATGCAACCCCATTACCGCCTGTTGTGCAGCACCCTGTTGTTCAACCAGTTGTTCCAGTTCCTCCGCAATTGCCTCTTCCAGTAATTCCGTCCCCGTTTCCTTTGCCACCGACTTCCGTACCTCAGTCTCCTTCACCGTCAGTTTCTTTTACTACTGATAGTTCTTCCCCTGCTGTGCTTAACACAATGTCTCCAGTCTTACTGTCTGCTTCTCCTACAGCTCGTCAACGATTGGTTGAGACCGTTTCCGGTCTTTTGTTAACTTTCTTCGGGTCTCTTAATTTGACTCCTGCTTCGTCCCGAAGACAATCCCGTAGTCAAATTCCGGATTATGACGAACAAATTAGGTTAGATTCTCTCACTCATAATTGGATCATGAGTGGTCCACAGTATAGTGTGCGTGATGTTTTAGACACTTTTCTTCAATGGAATGCGCCTACGCAGAGGTATGTCTTTAATGTAATGTGTAATATTCTTATCAAAGCATGGGGAGATATGGATTTGGATTTACCTCCTCAGGGTTTGTTCAAGATACAGGACCAATTTGATAAGGGACTTATTGTGGATTCTGATGTAGAGCATGCTGTCCAAAAACGTGTTACTTTCCGGTCTTCCTTTTTCTCTCAAGCTCCTCTTAAACCTGATCCTGCGGTTCGGCGTAAAATGAAACACTATCCTATGTGAGAAGTACCTCCAGTATGGAGGGAAGCGGATCAGAATTCTGTTCCGCCTGTCCCTGCTCATTTTCAGCATATATGGGTACATGTCAATTGGAAACGATCTGAAATTTTAGCGCTTAAACAGTCTCTACCGGACCCTCGTAAGAATCCTGCTGGGTATTATAAAGAGTTGTCCCAGACTGTTGATGCGTGCATTATGAATTTGGCAGATATTGATTTACTGATGGGTAAAGCAGTCCCTCAAGCATTATGGGCTCGGATTCGTAAGGAAGATCCCGATCAAGCTTTGGGTGGTACTTGGGTTGCTTTAGCTGCCGCAGATGCGCTACAAGTATGTGGTGCTAAACCTGATGCTTTGATCACTGAATTGCCTGGTAGAATAATAGCTCTAATGAAAACGATGATGCCTGCCCTCCGAGTTAATTGGGATAAGTTAGCTGCTTGTAAACAGAAGAAAGATGAGAGTGTCTCTGATTTCTTTACTCGTTTCGAGGAAACATTCATCGACCATAGTGGTCAAGATATGAGTACGGAGGGTGGACAGCGATTATTTGTGGATACATTTGTGTTTAATTTACTTCCTGAATTATCACATAAATTGAAATATTCCGAGAGTTCGTGGGCCGTTTCTTCATCTGCCCAGATATTAGCTACTGCTCAGTATTACGAGAACAGGGATAAGGAAGAAAAGGATAACGCAGAGAAAAAGACTAAAGAGTTGAAAACGAAGGTTTTTTTGCAACAAGCTTATCCCCCTCGTTCTGCTCAGATTCAATCACAACAGCCTCCACAGTTTCATAGATTGTTACAGAAACCTACATCGTTTGTTCCACAAGCCTTGTTGGGTCCTAATCAAAGTGCCTATTGTAAAGAGGAAGGTCCTTTCAAGAATAGTTGTCCGGTTTTATTGCAACGTAATGGTGGACTATCAGGGCCACGAGGTCGTGGTGGTTTTCAGTCAGCACCCAGGGGTAGAGGACGAGGTGTGCCGTCTCAAGGACAGCCTTCCTTACCCCCACAGAACACTCTGAATTATTTTGATCAGCAGAATTCTCAGTCTGCACAGTATTACAATGATGATTATTGTATTGAGAACAACAATTCTGACTTCTCCACTAGCTAGGACAGCCGTAAACAAAGCAAGGGAGTGGTATCAGTTCCAGTGGATCAGGATGGGCCTTATGTTAACGTTGTTACATTGGGTGTTTCAGAGCCGTTTCTTTTGGATACTGGTGCAATGAGAAGTTCTATTATTCACTCCAAACTCCCTGGGGCACGTTTGTCTGGCTTAACAAATGTTTCTGTAGGATTCTCTGGCGCCCCAGTTAGCAACCCAGTTTCATGTCCCTTACCCATTTCTATTGGTCCTTACAATTTGGAAGCCCCGCTCATTTTAGCGACTGGTTGCGGTGAGAATTTGTTGGGCTTGGATTTGTTGAAACGTCTACATGCAACGTTGTATTGTTCCCCCTCTGGTGTACATCTTACGTTGGGTGATAAATTGATTTCTCCTATGTATCTGTCTAAAGATCAACTTCCACTTGAATTGCGTTAACTTCCTGTTATGCTTTGGGCCACGGGTCCAAATGATGTTGGTTTGCTCAGAATACCACCTTACTTAATTACTGTCAAGCCAGATGTTCAGTTGCCACGTATTCCTCAATAAAAGATTTCTAGCGACGGTGAAAGAGCGCTGTTGGCTATTGTGCATGATTTAGTTCAGAATGGTGTCATTGAAGAAACGAGAGGTAACGTTTGCAACAGTCCTATTTTGCCTGTTCTTAAATGTACCCATCCTTCTAAGCCACCTGTGTATTGTTTTGTGATTCATCTTCGAGAGGTCAACAAAATTGTTGTCCCTCAGTTTCCTGTTGTCCCAGATATTACTGCTTTGCTCACAATGGTACCTGCTTTGGCTGCTTGGTTCTCAGTTATCGATCTTAAGAATGCTTTCTTTAGTATTCCTATTGCTGAGGAAAGTAGAGATCTCTTTGGTTTCTGTCTTGGAGGCCGAAGCTTTAGATTTAAACGTGTACCTCAAGGCTACTGTGAGAGTACCTCCATTTATAGCCAAGCTTTGAAATCCCAATTGGATTTTTTCTCTTTGCCTTCCGGTGCTACTCTTATTCAGTATGTGGATGATTTATTGGTGGCTGCTGATTCAGAAGATGTCTGTAAAGATGCGACAATTTTGCTTTTGCGCCACTTGTCTGATTTACATCATAAGGTGTCACCCTCTAAGTTACAATATTGCCGCCAAGAGGTTACCTATTTAGGTCATATCTTGTCAAAGGAGGGAAGGCGATTGACTCCAGAACGTATTCATGCAATTTCATGAATGTCTGTACCATCCACACAAAAGGAAGTGCGTGCCTTTTTGGGCATCACCTCTTATTGCAAACAGTGGATCCCGAATTTTTCTCTACAAGCTAAACCTTTGTTGGCACTTACTCTGAAAGACACACCCCAACCTCTTCCTTGGACTGACGAATGTCTCAAGAGTTTTTCTGATCTACGTACTGCTTTGTGTTCTGCTCCTGTGTTGGGTACTCCAGACTACAGTAAGCCTTTTACACTCTATGTGCATGAACGAGAAGGTTGTGCATTATCAGTTTTAACACAACAATTTGGAGACAAACAAAGGGCATGTGCCTATTTTTCGGCTAATTTGGATCCAGTAGCCAAGGCATTACCTAGTTGTTTCAGAGCAACAGCAGCAGCGGCGATCTCTATTCGTCAATCTGCTGGATTGGTATTAGATCATATAATTGTTGCTATGGTACCACATGCAGTAGATACTCTTTTGAACAGAACGAAAACGCAACATCTCACGAGTGCTCCTTTATCTGGGTATGAGTTGACGCTTTTAGCAAGTCAGATATACATCAAACGATGCAATGTTTTGAATCCAGCAACGTTGTTACCTACTCCAGAAGAGGAGGATACACAAAATCAGCATGATTGTCTTCTCCGAATGGAGGAGGAAACTAAGGGCAGAATAGATCTAAAAGATACACCACTCGTGGATCCAGATGGGACCCTATGGGTAGATGACTCGTGTTTTAAGCTTCCTAATGGTGATACGACTGCAGCCTATGCTGTTACCACTTTGTATACAGTAGTAGAAACTGCACGTATCACACACAATTCAGCACAAGCAGCTGAGTTGATTGCACTGACAAGAGCATGTGTGTTAGCAAAAGGAAAGAGAGTGACTGTTTACACCGATAGCCAATATGCCTTTGGCGTGGCTCATAGTTGCGGTCGCTTGTGGAAGGAAAGAGGATTCTTTACTTCCCATGGGGCTAAAATACAGCATGGTCAGTTGGTTACTGACCTTCTTGAATCACTTTCCTTGCCTATTCAAATAGCAATTGTAAAGTGCAGTGCGCATAAAAGGATCACTGATGATGTAGGTCGAGGGAATGCATTCGCAGATGAAGTAGCGAAGGAAACAGCGAGAAACGTTAAGAGCCATATGTATGTTGCAGGCCCTGCAAATTGGGTTAGAGAAGGAGGTATGTGTGAAGACACAGTGGAAAGTGTGAAAATGATTCAAGCAGAAGCGACTGAGAAGGAATTAAGCAAGTGGAGAGAAAGTACGGGAATGTTGGATGAGACAGGATGTTGGACAGAATTGTCGGAACACCAAAGATGGTTGTTACCAGATGCCTATGTACTAACTGTAGGTACTATGGCACATGGTCCAGCTCATATCAGTGCAAAAGGAATATGCAAGCTTTTGGCTCCAGTATGGCAGAATGAAGGTATTCCTAAATGTGCAGAAAATGTAGTGAAGCATTGTATTGTTTGTTTAATGCACAATCCAGGAAAGGGAACGCCAACTCCGGCAAGTCATTTTTCTCCCCCTACGTATCCTTTTGAGGTTTTACAAATAGATTACATCCATATGGAATGTTCCAACAACCTCAAGTATGTCCTTGTGGTGGTCTGTGCCTTTTCCAGATGGATAGAGACTTACCCCCTAAAGGATAATACTGCCTTGTCCACTGCCAAAGTCCTCTTGAAAAAATTCTTCCCAAGGTTTGGTTTGCCGCGCATTGTCTGGAGTGACAATGGAAGTGAAATTGTGGGTCAAATTATGCAGAAGGTGTGTGCGGGTCTTGGGATGCGGCAAACCATCCTCAGTCAGCGGGTTTGGTAGAGTGCTATAATAGCACTCTCAAGCTCAAATTAGCAAAGATTCAGGCCAGCACATGCCTTGCTTGGCCTGACGCTTTACCTTTGGCACTTCTTTCTACGAGAACAACTGTGCATTCTCGTTTAGGACTTAGTCCCTATGAGGTCGTTTTCAGACGCCCAGCTAATGTTTGGGGAGTCCCTCGACCAAAGAAATATTCTGACATTTTATATCCATTGTTGGTTGACTACTTGCATGACCTCACCACTAAATTACGTGTTATTCATCAACAGGTCCAGAACACTTTGCCGGAGGCCTACACAGATCCAGGTCACTCTATTTGACCTGGGAATTTTATATGCGTGAAGAATTTCCAGAGGAAAAGGAATCTGGAACCTCGCTGGGGGCCGCCGAGACAAGTCCTTTTAACAACACGTACAGCTGTGAAAGTCGTGGGGAGAAGAACTGGGTCCATGGCGTGCACTGTAAGAGGGTACCCCTGCCTTTACTTTATGATCAGTGGGTTCAAGAAGGCATTGGCGATAGTGAATGTGAGAAAGTACCCCGATTTGTACCTTTTAGTAGTGCACGCCTGAACTGGACAAGTTCTGAGAAAGAGGATGATGATGTGCTACAAGAAGCTGTACCACCACATTTAAGGCTGGATACGGCTAACCCAGAGACTTTGTTTAAGGACTAAACAACACCTGGCAACACACGGTACAACCTAAGATCCAGGTTGTCAAAAGACAATTGAACTGTGTTTTTCTTTTTCTTTGATTACTTTTTTTGAAAAGACATTTCCTTTCCACTATCCATCAAGTTGCAGGGTCACGGTAGGAGTCTTAGGCTTTGACCTGAATAGTGACTAGGTCAACAGGACTTGCAGTGTCATAGGACGGATAATAATCACAGCCAAGTGATTAAGGAAGATTACCGTGAGCGACGCCTTTAGAGAAATGGATACTGAGATGGAAAAAAATTATGTTATGATTGTAAAAAGAAACAAATACAAGATATTGCTATTTAGTCGATGTGGCTTAGCACTATGTATTATAGTGTGTTTATGTATTTTATTAGCTTTTGTGGGTTGGATTGTCCACACTATGCAGCAAGCACCTGTTCCAACTTCTGTTCCTTTGCTCTCTTCTTCTACTAACTCTCCGCATAAGTTCTACACACTCCCAGACCATGAACAAGTTAGGAGACCAGAATATTTCAACAATTCTTTCATCCAGTTGTTACATCAGCATCAACTTGAAGTTAACACTACTGATTGTTGGGTTTGTGGGCTTTTGCCCCATAATGCTGAGAAAGGGATGCCATATCTAGTTCTCCCGTTTTCATATGAAGGTTCCGCTTGGGCTTATTTGGCTATGTTTTCCAATGCATATCAGAACCAACTTAGATATCCTCCTGGTGATCTCTAAGCTGGTGGATCAGATTATAGTCATAGTCCTTTGATAAAAGGAATAGTGACTATGGCTATAATTGCTGACATTAGTAAGATTCCCGTGGACGAGAAACGAGCATATGATGGTTGGAATGTGACTCGTTACATTACTAGCCTCACTGACAGGGCTAAAGAAAGAAGATCCTTACCAATTTGGACTGTACCTCATAAAGGTATCCTGTGCTTGCAAGTAGCTGGTCAAAATAATAAGAATAAACAGGAAAGGAGTGTTTGTTCCCATACCTATGTTTATTCCCCCTTGATTTCTTCTCCGTTAGTACCATCTCAAGGTACATATTTCATTTGTCATGATAGGGCCTACACATGGCTTCCTGCCTACTTTTCAGGAACATGTTATATAGCTTTCCTTCTTCCCCCTACATACACTGCTCCTTCAGGACACCACAGGAAAAGATATGGTAGAGGGGTTATTGATTCTGGAGACACAGCTGGACAAGAGGGAAGAGACTTCCTTAAAGGGTTTCTCCCCTTTTGGGGCCCAATGGTCAATAGCAGAAACATTAGACAGTTGGTTCGTGTTGTTGAGGCTACGATAAATCTAACTTTTGGAGCCTTGAGTAATTTGATGGCTGAACTTCAGGCGTATTGTCTTATGACTTTACAAAACCGAATGGTTTTAGACATTGTCCTTGCTGATAGAGGAGGAGTTTGTAAATTGATTGGGTCTAGTTGCTGCATTTAAATTCCGGATTATGCCCCTACAGTATACCAAGCCATTTCTAAGCTACATGTCATTTCCGAGTCTATTCATCAGTTTCAGGAGATTGGTCTGTGATGGGATGGTTTTGGGGACTACTGTCCACATAGGGATGGAAGGTGTTAACTTTCCTTGGAATGATTTTGGCCATCATTTTTTCTTGTTGTCTCTGTTTGCAATGTGGTCCCGCTATCTGCGGTCTTTGTGCCACCTTGTGTGTTCCAAAGCCTGTATCACAGCAAACAGAAAATATTAAGATGATGTTGCGGCAACAGCTCAATGACCTCATGACCATTGACATTGACTCAGACTAGTGTGAGTCCTTTGTGTTTTGCCTGAGTAATGGCAAAAGGAGGGTCTGAGGTTCTGTGATTTTCGACATCGCTTCGTAGTCAGCCGCCATTTTGTGTCAGCCGCCATTTTGTGTTGCCCTCACTCAGGCGATGCGGCAAACATGATGATTTTGCCTTTTCAGCTGCTCGCCGCTCCTGTTAAAAAGTAACCCTTTGTCCTTGTTTAAGAAACCGATGTTAGGGACTGGCCAAGTAAGTTAATCCATGTCTAGACTGATTGATCCTTGTCTTAGTTGACTGTTTGGGTCTCACCATTCTTCCTTTATTTTATCTTGTTTAACTGGCCTTCACTATTCTCTCTGTGTATTCTCTTGTTACACAACTGTCCTTTGAGGCTCGCAAATACGTCCTGCCACCTGCAAACTGAATTACATGCACTAGCATTGATGAACTTGAGGGGAGGGGAGAACACGGGGTCTGAAAGAAGGGCGTATACAAGATACCCGATAGCTTGTTTTCGAACCTTTCTCATTTGTCAGTTCTGTATGTTTTGGGAATGGGTATTGTAAATATGTACTGTATTGTTCACCACGGAATGAAGTGGCAGTCTCCTGAGAACTTACCATTGGTGTACTTCTAGGACCACTGTGCTTAGCTGCAGATAATAAACCTGATTTTCTACGCCTAACAGAGTGTCTCGTGTCTCTGTCTGATAAGGCAGGTGAACCCGGAGATATCAGGCGTGCCCTGCGCCGCTAGGCCCATAAGGCCCAGTTCTCCAGCCTTAACCTTCAGTCCACTACCCCAGTTCTCATTGGTACAAGCAGACTTCCCCTACTTCCAGCGTCTCCTAGACCCCCCGACTACTCAGACCTGTCCCACCCTGTCCACCCTCCCAAATGCCCAGCACCTCACCCCTCTCGTGCTTGCTGATTAACTGCCGATCCGCCTCCTGCCATGTGACTGAGATTGCGGAAACCATTCTCCATGATAACATTGACATAGCATTCCTTACCGAAACCTGGCTCAACCCTCACTCCACTCCTTTCCTCGACCTGCTGATCCCACCTTGATATTCCATCATTAAGAAAGATAGAAGCGAACAAATAGGAGGTGGCCTTGCCCTAATCTTTAAAGAAGATCTTGATCTCTCAACAGTCCATGTGCAAGACTCTTCCACATTCGAGTACCTATGCGCTAAGATCAACTTTCCTGGCTCCCCCGCCATTAGGTTTCACACTATCTACCACCCTCCTGGAAATTGTATCGCCTTTACTGAAGAGATGTCTGATTTGATTACCCAAGCATCGCTCTCCCACTCTAAAAATCTCTTTCTTGGGGATTACAACATCCACTGGAATAAAAATGACGACCCCGCAGTCTCCTTATTCAACGGCATCATGGACGTCACTGACCTGACTCAACTCTGCAAATCCCCAACACACGCCATAGTGCCACCCTTGATGCGATTCTGACCCACTAGGATCTGGCCTGCCTCTCTAACATCCTTCTCGTTGACTGGTCCGACCACCACCTCATCCTCTTCACCCTGAATTGCTCCATTACGCGCCCCACTCCCATCGGCAATCTACCTCTGAAACCTACTCGTAAACTTCACCTTATTCCGCCGGGCGAATTGGAATCCACTATTAAAACTCACTTACTCCTTGCCCCTCTCTTCCTTAGCACTAATGACCTAACCGACCATTATAATAATTCTATTACTGAAGCCCTGAACCAAATTTCCCCAATCAAACTCAAACAACAAAAAAACCTTCCACCCAAATCATGGTTCAATTCTGACCTCAATAACGAAAGACGGGCCCTCAGACAATCAGAACAGACCTGGAGGAATCATCCCTCCTCTGACAATCTGGCCCTCCTCAGAAAGGCCAGAACCCTATACAAAAAACACATCTTCAATGAAAAAGCCTCCTATCTCCGGTCCCAACTGGACCAGGCCAGAAACCGCCCCAGAGAACTATTTAACATTGTTAAAAAACAAACATCCTCTGGCCCCCCCAAAATGCTAGCGTCGGTTGAACGATGCAAAGAAATTGCTAGCTTCTTCTCTAATAAAGTCAACTCGATTGAACTCTCCTTCACCTCCACCCCTCTTCCTCCTCAACCTCCCCTCAATCAACTCCCTCCCACAACATCACCAACACTAGTTCATCCTCTTCTTCCCCGCCGTTAAGTCCCCCTAATTCCCTAAATGGTCGCCCCCAACTTGTCTCCACTGTCATGCACCACCAGGCTAAAAACCATGCCTTCTGGAGCGATTTCGTTCCGAATCCGCGGTCACCAATATCATCTCTACGCTCAAACCCTCCTCTCACACTAAAGATCCTATCCCCTCACCTGGTCCAAGAACTTAAACATGTCATTGCTCCAGTCTAGACCAACATCATCAATTCCTCTCTTTCCACGGGCTGTGTTCCCGCTTCCCTTCAGCTAGGCCAAATCTCACCCATCGTCAAAAACACCTCCGCTGACCCGAACGACCTTAACAACCTACGTCCCATCTCTAACCTACCTTTCCTCTTAAAAGCCCAGGAAAAATGTGTCCTGACCCAACTTGATAACCATATCACCTCATTCAATCTCCTAGACATATTCCAATCTGGTTTCAGAAAAGGATGCCGTACTGAAACGGCCATGCTCAATATTACAGATGACATACATCGCTCCTTAGATAAAGGTGAAACCTCTATACTAATCCTCCTTGACCTCTCGGCTGCCTTTGATACTGTCCATCATCCCACCCTTCTTAACACCGTCGAAGTTTGCTTCGGTCTAGAGGGCACCGTACTCAAATGGTTCTTCTCATTCCTTCAAAATAGATCCCAACAAATTAAGCTCAGCCACTGCCTCTCCAAGCCCCAACCTGTCTCACTTAGTGTTCCGAAAGGCTCCATCCTCTCCCCTTCCTTATTTAACCTATTCATGGAACCTCTCACCCTCATCCTTAAACAAGATAAAATATGCTACCACCTCTATGCGGATGACACCCAGCTATACTACAGGATTAAATCTCACAATGAAATCCTTCACCTCAACGAGACCCTGATTAAAATCCAAGCCTGGTTCCATCTTAATCATCCGAAACTAAACCCCAAAAAAACTGAAATCATCCTTTTCACTCCTAAAAACAACTCCCTCCCCATTCACCTCTGGATCACGGATATTACAGCTCTCAATTGCCCCCTCTCCCCCTCGAATACTGTCAAATCCCTAGGCATCAGCATTGACAATAACATAAATCTCATCCCACACATCAAAAATGCCACCAAGGGTACCCTCTTCACCCTCCACCACCTCAAAAAACTCAAACCTTTCATACCAGCATACGACTTTAAAACCGTTGTCCAATCGCTTGTCCTTTCCCGAATTGACTATGGTAACGCCACACTCGTTAGCACCCCTAAAGCCCACCTAGCACCGCTCCAATCTGTCCTCAACATTGCCACCAGACTTATCTCCGATTGTAAACAATTCAACCACATCTCTCTGGTCATAAAAAACCTCAATTGCCTCCCAATAGAAGGTAGATCCACCTACAAGATTGCATGTATCACGCACAAAACCCTTCACCTAAACACCCCCTCCAACCTGGCTGAGAAACTGCAAAAAGCTGGATGCTCCAGGTCCCTGACAAACTCCCTTGTCCTAATCCCTCCCAGACTCAAGCACAAAAAAAAACAATCTTGTGCTTTTTCTGGGAACGCCCCCACGATCTGGAACCCTCTCCCCAAAGATCTTCGATGCAACCCCTCCTACCCTCTCTTCGAAAAAAGACTGAAAATACTCCTTCACAACAAGTATTGGGGAACCTAACCTCACTGATGTCTGACTCTCTACACTCCTTGCTCCCTGATTCTCACCTCCTCCTCAACCCCTTCCCCGCCTCTCATTCTGCCTCTCCCCTTTTCTTCACTCCCTTCTCCCTCTGAACTTCAACACCCCCTCCCCCTATTGATCTCCATCACCCCTAAACACCCAGCACATTCTATTACCCTATTTTAAGTAACTCATGTTTCAATGCACATTGTTGTACTTTATTGTAGTTCTTTTACCTATCTTGTAAAGCGCTCCGATACCCCCGGGTCCAGTAGCGCTATATGAAACCTTGGAAATAAATAAATAAATAACCTCGTTTGCTCTGTGCCATTGATACCAGGGGTTGAGCTCATTTTTAAATAACTGAAATCTTTGCCAGGACATAACTGTTTGGTAACTTTATTACTGTTGGTGAACTCCTATCCACCAGAATTATTAATTCACTTTCTTACCATAATTCAGGACTGACTTTGCTATCTATGGAATCTTGTGCGATTTCCAGTGGCCGAGTGACTTCCATAGGCACTGAAATAGTGGGCTTTGGCGCTATGTTTTTTCCATACAATCATGGCCTTTTCAACATTGATCTCATCTTTGTAGCAATAACTAGCCCCTGCATACACTCTGCAGACACATATGCTAATAACCATTGTATTATGAGTGACGGACACTTTACTTGGAGGTAAAAAAAAAACAAAAGCTCTTACATAATGTTCATTGGCGTAGGACCAGTTAGCTATACAATGAGTGTATTTGAGGAGTAATTGTAGATATATGAAGTAAGACACACTACCACACACATGTTCATACGACCCTTCAAGTAGCAACAAGAACATCACAAGTTCATTTGTTACAATATCACTTCTTCAGTTGTACATTTGAGAAATACTTATCAGGCATGTAATATCTTTCACAATCAGTTCAAATGTGAATGAGATACATAAGTCAAAACCTCTAATCAAACCTCAGATTTCCAAGTTTCTTCCAAACCCTACATACATAGCTGTGTCTGTCTTACCAATCCCCCAGCCAGCTCCACCCAAATGGTGTTCGCTCAACAGCCAATCACACCTAGGCAGCAGACATAAAATAAAAACAACCATTAACAAACCCTTTCGGAATTTACATGTCACCGAATGGAGAGAATTATATGAGGAGGAGAGCTGAGAGGATCTTCCAACAAAGGATCAACATCTCTAGGATATCTAGCCAATATGTTACTCCCAGATTCCGTTTTCCACCTGATATCATCTTGGACATGATTTGTAAGAGGAAGAAGGATCTTTATTCTGCTCCCACATTATCCCAGCCTATGTCAATATCCTAGCAGCTCTGCATTTTATTACTACTGTATCATTCCAGAGGGTGACCAGTGACATTGAGAGCATTTCTCAGGCGAGCCAGTCTTGATGCATACATCAAGTTCCGGGCTGCACAAATATAAGAGTGCATTGCTGGATAGGTATGCCACATACCCTTGTAGGTAGGCAAAGGGTTAGTAGGTAGGTGTGGTAGGTTCAATTGATTGCACACATATGGCACTTCTGCTACCTCAACATCATGCACTCATCTTCTGCAAGAGAAACAACTGGCACTCCATCAACATGCAGGATGTGTGTGATGCCAGTAGCTGCTTTATTGATCTATATGTAGTGTTCTCAGTCAGTACCCATCACAGCGTCATATTCCTTGTGTCACCTCTTACCCAGCGGTTGGCAGTGTGAGAATAATGTGACATGTGGCTTCTCGGCAATTACATTAGCACCATACAAGTCTGACCATTACAAATGTGTAATCCTCTTGAGACATGCATGACCCCAACAGCCACTCTGCATACCATTCCATACATTCTGAACCTTGAAAATGCAAGAGGGACGTCACATTTACAAATATGTCTTCATTTTCCTGCTTAGGTGATGCTCCATATGTACTCTCTTATCATCTCCTACTACCATACAAGCATACAATCACTGTACCTCTGTATAGGTAAAATGGGGCACACAAGCATACATGAGCCATCATAGGGCTCACTTTTGGTCTCCAAAGTCACAATTAAGATGTCTTGACCGTACAGGGGGTGCTGAAGTACTCCCCTGAAGTTGCCTCTCAAATAATAATAGCTTATTGTGTTTTGCACAACTTTGTAGTATGTCGAGACGTACACATACCTCTGAGCCCTCACAATGATCTGATTCCAGGGAACCAGGGTGTTGTCCCAAACAGAGATCATGGTATGTAGGTAAGTGGACAGCTGGTTGACACTTTTTTCTCTTGAGTCACCAGTTTATTACTGTCTATATGTGGCTTCCTAGTCTGCTGTCAATGCGGATTGGTGGACTGTAACACTCTGCCCATAAATTCCACCCTGAGACTACTTTTTAAGCTGTATATAATGTATGTAAACAACAGCTGTGTTGTTAACTTCTCTGCAGGGCCACCCCAATACCGTTTGCGTACTTACCTTCAAATTTTGTTGAAATTCATTATTTTTTGTCCTCAGGACTGCATGCACTTTACTACTGCTAACCATTGATAAAGTGCTTGTGCTTTCTCCCCTAAACATGGTTTGATTGGTATATAGCTAATTGGCTTATTTCATTTACTTATAAGTTCCATGTAGTGTGGAATGCATATATCAATGTCCTGTAAATTTGTTCGTAGCAGTGGGCCTGCACCACGTATTGTGCCACCCACATAAGTAGGACCTTAAAACATGTTCCAGGCCTGCTAATGCAGCCTGAATGTAGTTTCTTAGCAGCCATGTTAACTTGGCATTTAGAGCCCCTTGCCAGGCTCTCAACTCTTCTTTTATAACATGTATGTCACCCCAAAGGTTGGCCCCAGGAGGCCCTTAGGGCAGGGTGCTGTGTAATTAAAAGGTTGAACATGTAACTATAAGTTTAATATTAGTGAAAAACTCCTACATTTGGATAACATTGGGGATTCCTTATCACATTTAAAAACCTGCAATTCCAAACTGGGAGTTGACGGCTATGTGGAGAAGTGTGTCTCAATGGTTAGAGCGGCAGACCCTGATGCAGAGGTCTAGCCTGGGACCAGGGTTCAATTCCCCGCCTCGGCGGGTCTTGGGCTCAAAAATTCCACAGACCTGATAATTCTCGCCTCAGTGCCTATTCCAACCATGGAGTCCCACTCTGCAACTCTGGGCAATAGCTTGCTTAATCTCCACACAGCCCCCACAACGCTAAGGATGCCTGGCCTCCACCTTGGGGGTGCCCAGGATGGACACCTCACAGGGAAAGCCAGGATAGGTTCCACAGCGGTATTCATACAAGCACCTTGAGACCCTTGCGGGTGAGTAGTGCGCTATACAAGTATCAATTTACAATTTACTATGTAATGTTTTGTACCAATGAAATTGAAAGTATAAAACCTATTTTAAGGTGAAGTAAGATTTGTCATTTCAATTTAAAAAATACCACTTATAGAAAGTTGGCATTTTCCAGCCCTTCGCTATTTTGAGCCTGAAGCCTGTCTTGGGTCACATGGCTGGGTGTAACGAACAGTTAGACTTTGTGAATTCATCCCAGACAGTAAGACAGTAGAGGGATTAGCTGTGCCTTGATGGGCCATTTGCTGGCAGGATGGGGATTGAAGCTGAGGACAGCCCCAATTACAACTGAATAGCCTGTGTGCTGAGTTATCACAAAGGGCTTAACAACCCTCGTTGTCACTGTAGACAGCTGGAAGCTAGGGTAGGGAAGGCAGTAAATTCAATGTACTTTGAATCCACTGTCTAGAAGCTTCTCCCATCTTCCAGATCCAGTACACCAGATTTAAAATAGGTACCTCAGACACCAACTCCTTAGGGCACTACTGGATCTGTGGCTACTCTGCCAGGAAGAAAGACTGTTGTGCTGATGAAAGGACCACCACCCTGCTGGACTACTAACCTGCTGCTGCATTGCTGTGTTGTTACTATTCAGCCCTGCGGCCTTTTTGCCTAGGGAAGGAAAATTGGGCCTGCAACTTCATTTTGAGTCCAGGGCTACGAGAGTGACTCCAGGGGCTACTCTGCTGTCCTCTGAGTTGAGCGTCAGAGACACAAAAGTCTCCCCAAAATCCTGCACCAGTACCTGGACCCAGTGGAAGTGGTGCCCCTCAGGTCCTGGAGTCTTGGTGTGGCTCAAAGAGCTGAAATCAAGATTTTGTGTTCTTTGATACTCTGAGCGGGCAAGTGTTAATCGAGACCTTGCAGCCCACATCGCGATTCACTGTGAAGCTCCATCAGGTAGACACTAAACACTGCACTGTCATCTACCCATAGGGACTACCAGTGTGAAGCTCCAGCAATGACAGCCAGCAACACCTGACCTGCTCTTTGGGCTACACAGCAGCCTCCCACGATGCTTTCTCTACTCCTTTCAGCCCCCTCCTATGCAAACAAGACTCTTGACACTGATATGCAGTATGCAAACTTCAATAGGCCTAACGTGGTAACTATAGCCAACCCGCGCTCCATTGATGCCAGCCTGAACTTTTGATTTTGACCCTGTCCATTGTGACATGATGTCCCTGGTTGGCGCTTTGTGCTTTCTGCCAAAATTTTCACTAAAATCTTTAACAAATTATAACTCAAGTTCCGTTGATTATATTTATGTTGTTCTGGAGTCAAATAATTTATTAAAATGGACTCAATTCTTCTAAATTGGTTTAGAATTTTTCTCATGTTGTGACATTATTACCGGTTGTGTGCTGCATAATTTTTTAAAGATTTAGCCTAAGTTAAGCATGCAGGCTTTTTGTGCTAAACCACCCAGGGTTAAGCACAAGTTAATTCAGTGACTTTTTGTTGCTCACCCTGCAAGGGATTGTCACTATTACTGGGTCTGGGCTCAAACCCCTGTCATCCAGCAACCCAATTTCACACACTATTAATTAGGGTGAACAGAGTATGAAGGGACTCCATGGTCTAAAGAGTCACAATGAGTCATGTCTATGCATTGAGTGAGTAATAACTGCAATTGTGTGCAAGATGCAAACCTCCCAGTATACATGAATCCGTTGAGATTACAAATATAGAAAAGAAGAGTTATCTTTTGAATTATATTTACATATACAACAAACAATCACACCTTCCCCATGGTTTATATGTGCTCTGCTGTGTGGCACACTGTACCGTTTACAATGGCCCTTATTAGCATTTGTTTTATATGGGTGGCAGGCAGTGAAGGCAGCTTATTGGTCTACCTATTGTACATTTTAGTAACAACTAATAATCAAATTGTAACAAACAACATACTATTAATTACATTTTAAAATTATTGTCAGTGTTTGAGACACAGTTTTCCTTGTTGCAGACCTTGCATGGCTAGGAATGTTTAAAAATGTAGTAGGCGTGATCTACTGTTTACCAACTTTGTATCATGATGGGCAGCTTGATGCTACAGTGACATACTACATACTTAAAGGCCAGATGTAGGTAATCTCGATTTACCTACTCTTAAATACCGAATCATACCGATTCGGTTTTTAAGAGTAGGTAAATGGGATGTAGGCAATTTCTCTTTTTCAAATTACTGAATCAGTAAGATTCGGTAATTGGGGGAAACATTAAAGGGTGGCAGGGTGTCACTTTGACACCCAGTTGCACCCCTCAAGTCGTGTATGGGTGCATATGTTGCAGACATACATGTCTGCAACATGGCAGCGTTTGAAAAGCAAAAAAAATGCTTTTTCAAGGCTTTTCATTATTTACCACCAACTTATAGTTGGTGGTAAATAACGAATTCTTAAAGCCCTGTAGCACTGATTACAGTGCTACCTACATCTCATAATACAGATTCGGTAATTTTACAGAATCTGTAATTTTACCGATTCTTAAATACCGAATCATACCGATTCGGTATTTAAGAACTCGCAATCGGGATGTAGGTATATTTACCGAATTAATTACCGAATCGGTATGATTCGGTAATTAATGAATCGGTATTTACCGAGTCTGTAACTGCCATTGTTTCCTATTGGCCTTGAGGCCCATAGGAATCAATGTCAATTACCGAATCGGTAAATACCGATTCGGTAATTGAGGGAAATATTGAAGGGTGGCAGGGTGTCACTTTGACACCCTGTTGCACCCCTCAATTGTGCATGGGTGCACATGTTGCTGACATACATGCCCTTAGGGCATGTATGTCTGCAACATGGCACTGTTTGAAAAGCAAAAATTTTTTTTTTAAATGGTTTTCTTAATTTACCACCAACTACTAGTTGGTGGTAAATTAAGAATTCTTAAACCCTTGTAGCACTGAAAACAGTGCTACCTACATCTGAACTTACAGAATCGGTAATTTTACCAATTCGGTATTTTACCGAATCGGTAAAATTACAGAATCGGTAAAATTACAGATTCTGTAATTTTACATGCCCCTACATACCAATGTCCAAATACCAGTCGGAAACGGCCGAAAATCGGTATTTTCGGCCATTTCCGACCGGTATTTGGACACCTACATCTGGCCCTGAATCTGTAAAATTACCCAATCTGTATTTTAGGTGGCCCTACATCTCATTTTGCAAATACCGGTCGGTAAGGGCCGAAATTACCGAATTTCGGCCGTTACCGACTGGTATTTGCCTACCTACATCTGGTCCTAAATCTCCAAGTTGCATATCTGATGTTCTCAGAGAGAACTAATGACATCATGGTAAGTATCTGTGTGGTGTAGTGCTTAGGAATAAAAACATTAAATATATGTATGTGCAGGTAGGTAAATATATATTGTATCTGTGTGTGTTGCTACTCATGTGGAAGTGTAGCTTCATGCTTGTCATGCAAACACCACAGTGAAAGTGCACCTGCTCAGAAAGGAGCTCATCCATGCATCCAAATAAAAAGTAGAAGGGCTATTGGATTTGTGTGTGATGCTGACAGCATCACACATACTAATGAAGTCTAATGTGCATTCATTATTATATGTAATTGTCTCATGGATGCCTCCAGGAAGCGCAATATGAATTGACAAAAAGTTCATTGTTTGAGATGGAGAACTTCCACATCCTGTATGAAATTTCCTGAATGTCATTCATTTCTGGCTTGATCACAGAGTCTCTGCACTCAGGGCTGAGGTTCTGCACTCAGGATGAAGACTCCACTATCAAGCCGGAAACCAATAAAAGAACACAGAAAGTGACATACAGGAAATTACAAACAGGAAGTTAAAGGCAGACGTATGTTCATTCTGTGTCATCCTCATCTCAGAGCATCCTCCGGCACCCTGCTTCTCTATGCATCTATCCTACCCCCATCATGGCCAAGGAACTTGGTGACAAGGCAGCCCTCTTCAGTGAGTCTGAATTGAACATCCTTACTGGGGGATGCTTGGTAAGTACCTTCAGCATTATGGGAGCCCAGATAGCCAGTAATGCAGCACCTATGTAAATCTTTTGTAATATCAGTGCGCGTTGCATAGAAGTGGGTGTGTACTAGTGATGGGTCAAGATGTACCGCAAGCGCTGAGAGGAGCTGTGTTGATGGGCCCACATCATGGCTCAGGACATAATTGCCATGTCTCACAACTACATTCACAATGGCCCACCATGTGCCCATGACAGGAGTGTCCTGAAGACAGCCTGTAAGATACTCCATGTTCATCTGGAGGACTTTGAGCTAAAGAGCAGGTAAGCACATGAACTGCATTATGTTTCTTAATTATGATGTGAGTATTGAGAGAGATGGATACTCAGGTGCTGTTTGTTAATGTCATGTTATCTGAGTAATGGTTGCGAAACCTATAAGGTCTACGCATCAGGGGAGCTATTGGAATGCATTTTTCGGAAGGACGTCTGAGAGGTTTACTTTTGAGAACACAGCAGGGTAGATTTGGATTTCAATTACTTTTTTTAGATAAAATCCACTTGCATAATTATGAATAGTGAACTACGGACCTTATGAATGTTTTATGCTACGGTGAATTAATGGATCTGGTATGTTAGTATTTTTGTGTTTTATGTTGTATCATGCATGCTTTGTGTGTTGTTTGTCATAACTACTAATATGTGTTGTAAAAACAGTTAAGGTTGACATTATGTCACTTGTCTCACTCAAAATGATACATACATGTTCAATGTGTACTAAATGCACATATATTCTTGTCTTTCTCATGTATAACTTCCATTTTATATGTAGCTGCATTGAGTTAGCACATATGATTTGTAGTGAACAACACAACCTCGGCGGAGGTGTGGAACCGGGGGACAGGTGACCAGGGGGTCATTGGTGTGCTAATTTACCTTCGGGTACTGGGACCCCCGCCTAGCCGTTTTA
Source organism: Lissotriton helveticus (assembly GCF_964261635.1). Classification (NCBI taxonomy): domain Eukaryota; kingdom Metazoa; phylum Chordata; class Amphibia; order Caudata; family Salamandridae; genus Lissotriton; species Lissotriton helveticus. Next base: position 1,889,564,182 of record NC_136068.1, on the reverse strand, counting down.
AACTTCACCCTCATAACACCCTTCACTGCACACTCAGCAACATACCTGCTCCGCTGTAATCAGGCGTCGAAGCACACCCGGGACACGCTAGGTGTCACTGGGTGGGCCCGATGATGAAGCATGCCACCAACTAGGTTGGTGGGTGAGGGCTTTTTGAACACACTCACCAGGTGTTCCCATACCATGGCGAAACATACTTGAGTCCTTTTGTTTATTTATTAAATCATGAGCTAGTCTCCTTTTGATTAAAATTGTGTTTCGCTATGTTACACAACAGATTACAGTTAATTGTAAATGTAAGTATGTGAAGACTGTGCATTTGAGGCTGAGAACTCCACATATAAAAGGATACACTTGGATCCACTTTTAGGTGTGGAGGTCTACATTGTGACTGTGTTCTAGCTCCACTTGTAAAATAACATAAAAATAATACTATGTGAAAATATTAGGAACCTCACATTACAATAAAGGTTAAGGCGAGCTTGGTAAATACTGACAATTATACTGACCACATTTAAATAATTAGCTTTTTATTAATTTCTGGACATTAAACCTTATTTCTTATTCAAAAAACATATTATTGGCTAGCGAGTTCTCTACCTTTATTTGAAATTGTACTCCACCTACAAGATTGTTTATTTTAATTTTCAATGCACTTGGATGCCTAAAGACCATCTGGACAGGATCAGTGGCATATCAAAACATTTTTGGCTCCTCAGTGGGCACGTCCACTGGATACCAGCATGGAGGAGGAAGAGGGAGACCAAGCACCAAGCAGGGGTAGTACACCAACCTGGACAGAAACATTACTATCAACTTCAACAGTTCTTGGTGGAGGATGAGGAGGCTGAGGGGGCACATTGAGAGAAACACCACCAGCCGTGAGATGATGAATGTGGGTCTTCCCCTGGCCCTCAAGAACTGGACCTGGAAATAGAGTTGTGTGTCCCCTGATAAAGCCCCACAACCATCTGGGACTGAGACTGACCCCTCTCCAGATCCAATGTTTCCTCCAGCAGTACCCCAATACTCTCCCTCAAAGTGCCTGCCAAGACGAGCCGAGGGTGACATCTGCTTGCCAACCCCTCATGTATGACCTGAACCCCTCCATATGGATTTGCTCCTGTGGATGCACCCCAGGGATGATGAGGGCAGAAGATGATGTCCAGACGTTGTACTCTCAGTGTTTACTGGAGATCATAGATGAGATATGTTTATTCTGTGAGTCACAGTCTAGGCTTCTGGAGAACGTCAATAATTCCATCACATCCTTAGGTGCTGCCACATTATCTGCATTGTTTCAAAGTCCCATCCAGACCACTGTTGTTGTGTCCCCAAGTGTGTCTTCCCTCTCTGTTTCCCCTGCTACCCCTGCTACCCCTTGAGTATTATCCTCCAGTGGGGTGTCTGGTCTAGCCACAGTGAGTCCAAATGGGCAGAGGATCTCAATATTGCAATCAAAGATAAAAATAGCTAGAGATTCTGACCATCAAACCTGGACACTCGTAAGAACTGGTGGGGAAGGTTGTTCCAGGTGTTGGCCACAATGTAGGAGAAGGAGCAGCCACCTATGCGACTATGATGGTTGTGAGGGGTGTGTTTGAGGGTGTATGAACAAGAGCACCTGTCTGGAGGGCTGGTTAAAGTTCAGCCAATGTTTTATGTATGCAGGCACTAGGTAATGGAGGTCTTTGTAGGCATGGAGATCTCTCAGATGGGGGCCAATGTGGCTTCATTTGAAGAAGTCCAAGATTAGTCTGGCTGCAGCTTTCTGTATGAGGTCGTCTGAGGAGCTGGGTGGTGATGCCAGCATAGAGGGCAATGCCATAGTCAAGGAGGATGATGACGAGGGCCTGAGTGACCGTCTTTACAGTGTTGGATGGAATTCTGTGGAGCACACAAAATGTGTGGAAGCAGGCGGAGGGGACTCCGTTGTCATTTTATGGTCAGTTGATTGATGAGAATGATGCAGAGGTTGCGTGCATGGTCAGTTGTTGTGGGTGTAAGTCCAAGTTCTGCAGGCCACCAGCTGTGGTCCCATGCGGAGTTTCTTTTTTCAAAGATCAGTACTTCAGTTTGTAGGAGTTGAGCTGGAGGCAGTTGACCATTTGGCTAGTTTGGGGTGGCATTGCAGAACTTGGTTTTGGTGTTTGAGGGGTCCTCAGTGAGAGGAGGATTAGGTGAGTATCATCTGCGTAGGTGATTATGTTGAGTCTGTGGCATCTGACAACATCTGCAAGGTAGGTCATGTAGATGTTAAACAGGGTAGGGCTGAGGGATGATTCTTGTGGAACTCTGTATTTCATGTCTCTGGGTGCCGAGGAGAAAGGAGGCAGTCGGATCCTCTGATGGACATTTTTTTTAAATTGACCATAGACTCTCAGGACAATGTTTTTACTGTGGACTTAATGTTGTTGTAACATTTGTGCATAGACTAGTTATCCTGATAATTCCTGATGTGCCAATTCTGCTAAAATAATGTATTTTGTTTTCTTCCTCTCTTTACATTGGACAGTATTTTAAAAAAATTATATTTGTACCATTACTTCTAAATTTAAGATTTGAAGCTTTACGAAAATTATTTTTACAAACCTCCATCTTGTGTTTTCCATTATGTATGTTGGATTCATAGAGACTGCCGACCAATGTGTGTGTGTTGTTTATGCTTTCATATCTTGTAGTAGAGATAAGCCACAAATCAATACATAGAACTCACACTCATTTATAATCACATATATGTCCTAAAACCAGAGTAACCATTTTGAACCTAATATAAATCAACTTAGGATAGAAGTTTTGGCTGGTGCATAGTATTACGTTTATTTACATATCATTAGAGTAAAAACATATTTTCAGTAGTCACAGGAAATGCCTCTTTTAACTTATGTGTTGAGGATCTCTATGAGTCAGTACACATTCTGGGTTGGTAACAATGTATGAGTGTGTGGTGTGTTAGATCACCTCCATGTGTTGACTATGAAGGAAGACTTTGAAAAATGTTCAGAATACCCTCTATCATCTTCATGGCCAAGGCATGGGGTCATGTACTCTTCTCCCTATATATTGTTATCTGGTCATGGTGCATTCTTCAGGTAAAAAGATGATCCCTTGACACAACAATATATGTTAAATGCACAGTTGCTGCACAATGCCTATTACGTACTTAGACACCCCCACAGTTCATCATCTCACTTATTATGAACTTCCAACTTAAATTAGTACAGTCAAATGATATTATATTTAAAATATTTTATCAAAAAATTAAAAACATCAAATATCACAATTATGATCACCAAAATTTTTATTAAAATACAGTTCATACAATAAAAACAGCCTGAATTACAAATACCGTTATGAACCAGCATAACAGAGATAACAACATGTCTAAGATAGAACACTTTGTCATTTACTATTGCACATCATATGGAGAAATAACTTTAGAACATAGCTAGTGATACACTAATCAGTTTTGTATCTGCATGTCTATGTCGATCCTTCGATTGTGCCTGAAGATGCGTCAACGCGTTTCGATGGATTAAACTTACATTTCCATCTTTCACAGACAAAATAGTATTGTTTTCTCGAATATTATTTCTGGTTTCACTCCCCTTGACTTATGGAGTTTATTCCTTTGCTTAAATCCACTTTATGTCCTTCTTTATCCTATTCGTATGGATCATTAATCATATATGGTTCCCTTCTAGTCCATAGAATTCGTCCTGGAGGTATTTATTTCTTTTTTTTTAAACGCCTTTCAATGAGGACCGTAATTCCGACGTATTTTCTTGTTAAAAAACTGCGCTCAACTTGGGTCTTAATCCCGTTGTTTCATTTGCCAAAGTGTTGTGTTGTAATCGTAGTATAACTATGGCAGGCAGTAGAGGTTCTCCATCCTCTTCTATCTCATGCAGCCTTCAAATTTGCAGCGTTCTACCGGGGAATGGTGTGTTGTCCTTTGCAGTGCATTCTTGACATGTTAACATTTCACAACACTCTTCAAGGCATGGGTCTTCCTATCAATCATCTGAGGCATTTCTTTTAGTGAGTCTGAAATGTTCGACAGCATAGCCCATATTGCACAAATGTCCTGCATCACATCAGACTGTTGTTTCTTCATCCCACTGGCCAAAATGAGCATCTGCCATCCTCCTCCACATTGGACACCCTCTGATATGACCATCAGATCTGTCAAAGGGATGTCACGCAGGAGGATGCAAGGAAGATATTCATGTCTCAGGGAAACCTGCTCCTCATCAGTGGAGTTATGTCCTTCAGATGTATGAGAGTAGGCCTGGGATGCACTGTCATGGGAGGAGAGTATAGTAAATTCAACACATTGACCTTGAATGTGATGGCTGTGAGGAGGTGATGGTTGTGTTTGGGGAGGTAAAGTCTGTGGCTGGTTGGTTTCCTGCTCAAAACAAGTAATGATCAGAAAAGAAGTGGGAGGTACAATTCTGGCTAGTCCTGATGTAGCTATGGGAAATAATAGTTTCTAACACTTTGTGGTACACTTAACTGATGGATGAATAGTAGTGGGGGTGACTGCTCAAGTCAGAGGGTCTCCTGAATCTGTACATGAGGCACTGATGGCACTTTGGATAGCTTAGGTAGTCCTCACAACAGCTGTAATGAAACAACCACATCCATATTACAATACAAAGGATGATGTGCTTTATTGTATATGTATGTGTTATAAATATACACTTTCAATACAGTTAGTGCTAATCCTCTTTAGATGAGACAACATAAGCAATTAGGAAGGTACTATGGGCCAGATGTAGGTCGGTCGGTAACGGCTGAAAATCGGTATTTTCGGCCTTTACCGACCGGTATTGCAGAAATGGTATGTAGGGCTCTTAATTTTACAGAATCGGTAAATTTACCGATCGGTAAATTTACCGATTCTGTAAAATACCGAATCGGTATTTTTACCGATTCGGTAAATTTGAAATGTAGGTGGGACTCTTCTGAGTCCCACAAGCCTTACCGAATCGGTATTTTACCATCAAATCCAATTTGATGGTAAAATACCGATTCCGGTGTGCATGCACATGTGTGCATGCACACCTCTGCCATATGACAGGCAGACCTGCCCTTGGGGCATGTATGCCTGCCACATGTCACCCGAGCCTATTTTTGGGGTGCCAGAGGGTGTCAAAGTGACACCCCCTGCACCCTTGCTAAAATCGGTAATTACCGATTCTGTAATTACAGATTCGGTATTGCCCATTGATTTCTATGGGCTTCACAGCCCATAGGAATCAATAGGAAATACCGATTCGGTATTTCCAGATTCGGTAAATACCGAATCTTGAAGATTCGGTATTTACACATCTGGAAATACCTACATCTCCCCCCTTCATATTTACCACTTCTTAAATACCGAATCGGTAAAATTCGGTATTTAAGAAGTGGTAAATCAGAATTACCTACATCGGGCCCCTAATTATGTATATTTAAATGTTGAGTCAAACTTCCATTAGCCAGTATGTTATAAAGTAGTATACTCTTATGAACCATATATGAGCATGAGGAAATGTAATAATAAAGGGATATTTGAAACACACCATATACTGCTAACATGTCATGCAATATATTACAGTATGAATGTTATCTTATGTTACATGTAAGTGCCCTTACTATGGTCCCCTGTCTGCCCAGTCGGTAGGCCCTGATGATTTGTGACACTGCTACATGGAGCGTTAGGTCACTTTTGTATGTGTTGTCCTGGTCATAGGGCTTAAAGGATATGAGTATTACTTTATTATCATTCTATTTGACTCATGTGAAACCCAACATCTACTAATTAAGATAATATGTGTGACACAAATGACAGAGTTTGAGAAAAATATACATAGGTTGTCAGATAATATTGTAGTACATGGAACTCACTTCTGGGCATTTTTGTGTCCCCGTTTGTGCAGGAGGTAGTGGATGATCTGCCCCATGACATTGACATCCTGCAAGTGCAGGAGTCTTTGCCCCAATAAGTGGATTTAATCAGTCTATATGTGGAAATAAAATGAAGATGTTAACAGACAAATACAATAAATGATGATTGTGTACAACGTTTATCATAGCTACTTATAATGCTCCAATGTTTAAAAATCCATGCACAATTTCATGTGCCTGCTGAAAAACCTCAACAGCAGAGATGGTCAATTGTTTCTGAAGAAGAGATTGGAAGTTACAATTTGCAGAACTTAGGATCTGGGACTTCTAGTGTAAAATGAAACAAACAAGTCTAGAATTCACCATGACTATTTGCATAAACTTCTAGTCATTTCAAGTCACTTCCATAATCACAATTGCACTTAATATTAACAAAATGTTAAATAAAGTTAATGTTAACCATCATATCTTACCTGACACCATAATAAGGTCATCAGTCACATGCAGGGGTGCACTGAGGAGAACATTTCCTTCTCGAGTGCTGTGAGGCGGAAACAGATTCTGGGCTGTCCATCAAGGAGGGGAGGGCTCTGGCCATGCCTGTCCTGGGGAGATCCTCCTTCACTCATCTTCTCTCATCATGCCACTTTTCTGATGTCACTGATGGTCCTCACCCACTGCAATGAATTTACCAGCCAACTGCTGCAATTGGGCTGCCTTCTCTGTTGCACTGGTGAGGTATAGAGAAAGACCAATGAACTGTATGCAGTTTTCCCAATAATTTTGGCCTCCTCCACTTTGAGAGTTCTCTTTCTTGTTGCAGTCAATGTGCTGGCATGACACGGAAAAGTGCAGAGCAGCTAGGTGGAAGAATGTGTTTGGAAAAAACAGTCTTGGTTGTGTGCTGCTTTTATGTGGTTTGCTTTGCATGGGATGCAGGTAGCAATCATTGTTGGCAGGTGCATGCAATTACACTGTTTCTGCCTAGGATGAGGAAGTTCCTCCTAGAGTGTGGATGTTCTGACCTAAGTGCAGAACTTCTGTAGTTGTACCTTTGCTTCTCATATTGGCCCTTTGTGTTTACCAAAAATAGTAGTAAAGTTACACTTTTGAATTAAGGTAAACTTTAGGTTTACATTTATCTTTGTGAGCCGGCTCATCAAGAGTATTAGACAGAGCTCAGACAGAGTTCTACAGGAACTTGCACCTGGATGGTCCCTCTTCATCCTCTGTTGTAAATGTTTTTGGGCTCTCTGCACCAGTATTTTGGTACAAGCCTTGAATAATACCCATTTGAACTTAGACTGTGACCTTGTGATAAATTACTTCTGATGCCTGAATGATATATTTGAAACCTGTGAATTCCCAAAATGAAGAAAAATGCTAATTAATATGTTTTCTCCTTCTGTTCTCTTTTTGTTAGAACCCTGAAATCCCTGGCACAGAGCTGCAAGCATACTATTACAAGACAATACTATTACAAATATAGGGTACCTTTAAAACTGAGGCTGCTTGTTTTTGTTCAGTTGAGGAACTACAAACCAAGATACTCAGTTCAGTACTGAAACAATATAGTTCTACTTAGTTTTAAATGTTGAGATATTATTCAAACTACCAATAGTAGAAGTATAACAGAGATAATAAGTTAAAATTGTTTTAACCAGAAGCAAACCACTTAGGAGGTTGAAATGTAAAGCTTCAATCCATGTTGTCAAATAAAGATTTTTCGGTGTCAATGGATATTGCCATCAAAAAAGAATTACAAATATTTAATTTATTCAGGAGAATTACAAATTAATCTTGTATTATCATAAATACGCTTTTCTTTAATGAACCCATATTGTTCTTTGGCTAAAGGATTTGCTAAAGAAGGTGCCACTCTGACAGCAATAATTGTGCATATATTTTATAGTCTGTATACTTAAGAAATTATTCACTAATTTTTACATTGCTTGTGATCTTTATACTCTTTACAAACCACAAATCAATGCATCTTGAAAAGTTCTTCCAGCCGCTGTTTGGCAATATACATTTTTAAATAATTCAAGCAATCTAGATAGTAAGATGTAATGCTGTACGCGTGGGATGCATCTTTCTTTTTCAGTAGTGGCTTTGGCATAATCTTTGGGAAAAAAACAGTTTGATTCCTAATGAAGAAGTTTTTTTTAATGTGAGGATGACTTTAAGTAGAAGGGTATATTGGAGGAAAAGAATGTTCACTGCTCTATGTTTTACCAGTGATGCTGAACAAGTACATCTGTGACCTGGTCTGTGTTCTCTTTGAATGCTTAGTGAAACAGGTCTTGGCATGTCCAAAATGTTGGGAATACACAATTAAAAGAAGGAAATAGGATTCGCTCTAATCTTTTCGGCAGGCTCTAAATCCTTAATTTGTTTATTGTATTGTGTTTTTGGAGGGCTTGTAATTTCGTATTTACAATTGATGCTATTTCATGTAAATGTATCTGTCACAAAAAGGTCTGTAACTCTTCTACTAGTTGCTCAATTTAGAGAAGTCTTTCAGAACTTGGGATGTGATAAACCAAAAAGTCCTAAAACTTGATAATTAATGCACATCAGTTGTGTGTAAACATAAGGCTTTCCAGGTTGAACAGATAGCAAGAACATCCTAGGCAGACTTGAAAGTCATTTGTTATTTTCGTCTTCACAACACTTTGACTGTGATGAAGCAAGATAAAGAACAAGATTTTGTTCGAACTTGTGAAGTTAATCTCCCATAATAATAACAGAATTAATAAGCATGTGGTGAAATTATTAATCAACTTAGTTTAAAAATGCAATCATTTATACACGCGGGATAAACTAATGTGCTTTATTTTGGAAATGCAAAAGAAAAGTAATAAACTAACTTTGTCTATTGTCTTTGTCAGTATTAAATGCGGCTGTTTAACTAATGGCATATGCCTATTTTGTGTGCTTATGTTATGTCCTTTCTGTGACAAAAGCTCAAGGAGTTCGTGCAGTTCCTAAAGGAGAAGTAAATATAAAGCTACTTGTTTGTGCTTTCGCTAGGTAACATAATTAACAGGATTATTTAGTAAAGGGGGGTGGGTAACAGAATGGGTCTCAGTTCTTTAGTTAATTGATGTCTTGTGTTTGTTTAATAACAGTTTCCAAAGTGAGGCCTAAAGGTGGTTCAGAAAATATGACTGACAGAGCTGCAGGCGCTGAAGCTTGTCCAGAGTGGAGCCTATGCACATGCGTAGCTGTGAAGATTTTTACTGCATTGTCAACATTATTTGCAGAAGCAGTTCTTTGGCTAAAGTTAAACGTGCTCTTGGAGAAAAGGCTCAAGGACAGGAACTTAAAGTGTCTGCCAAGGCTAGGAAGTGAAATGTTCAAAACTCGGAAAAAGTATCTTTCTTGAGGAAGCCGAATGACGTGGAAGTGAAAGACAATAGGGCTTATGTGAAGCCTGGACTGGGTCAAGAATTGAAGATGACCTCTTTGTGGACTGACTTTGGACAGCCAATGAAAAGATCGCAAATGTTCAAAAGAATGTAAAATGTAGAAAATTTAGCTAGTAAGAAAGGTATACAACCTGACACCATGAGCAGGAAAAAACCCTTGCTGCTCGTTGCTTTCCGATTCCTGATTGACGTGACATGCTGTTGGACTTTTGGCGCACATAAGGACAGCAGACTTTAAAATGATTTTTCCTTTCTAGGTGATGCGAGAAATAAACAGGGAAATTGATTAAATGAATGGAAACTGTTATTCTGCAAATATTTCATGTTTCTGAGCTTGCTTTGAAAGTGTCAGTGTATTAAATCACTTCCTTATTAAAATGCTGCTTTCTTATTTGCTTAAAAAATAAAGATTCTGAAACATAATTGCTATTCTTCTTTATGAAAAATAAAGTTAATAAATTAGATTTGAAGTGACAAGCTGGTCTTGTTTATTCATGGTCTAGTTTCCATCAGTTGATCCAATCGCCTTTAATGGCTTGATTATAAATGATAAATGTTTTAAACTATGGTGAAAACAGTTAAACTGCAGTTGTAAATAATTTTGTAAATATTATGAGATTAGTTGGATTAATCAGGCCATCTGATTCAGTTGCTCAGAAATTGTCTCATTGGTGTTATGGGCCTTATTTGTGTTTCATGATTAATAGTGAGTATTGAAGTGAAAGGTAGCGTTATTGAGACCGTTTTTCAGTCAGAGCACTGAATCAACTGCATCTTGAACAAATAAACATTTTAATGTAGCCGAAGAGTTTTGTTCTTTTGCACTTCTTCGGGGCTTTATAGTCAATGTATTCTCACTTGAGCCATCAATATATACACCTCAGGTCGACTGGCACTAATATCGACTTCCTTGAGAAATTTGTTATCGTCCTCAGATATGAATTACTCAGGTATACACATACGGTATTATCCTGAGCATTCAGAACGTTTTTGTTTTAGTGCCTTAGCTTTTAATTTGAATATTACTAGCTGTTTAGCCCCCTTTACTCTGTTATCAAAAGAGACCATGTTTCATCAAAAGTGTGCAACCATTTATTATGGCCAATTTTCTCCAACATTAACTCCTCAGAAACGTAATGAGAAGACTTAACTGGGGAAAGAGGATTTTGTTTTGATGTTTATATTTAGGATTACTGGGATTGATTGCTGGTCTGGACATTTTCATTAGGTGAAAAAGCAGGAACCAAAATGAAAGTTTTAGTATTGTTGAGTGTGGAGAAGAAGAGGTATATTTACAAGGGGACATTTGCCACCAGAACATCACTTTTAGTGACCTTCTGGTGGCGCTATGCCCTTCTCCATATTTACAGAGCGGTGGTCAGCCACTCTTTGTGGCTTAACGCTGCCTTGTAAATACAGCTCATTTAAATGCATCACTTTTCATGAAAGGGGCCTACAATGGGTAATGCTGTGAGCATTCTACCGCAACACCAATTGTTTTTTGGTGCTGGCCCAGGTTTACAAGGATATGTAAAAATGTGACAGTGCCAAAGCCTAACGGGCAAGCAAAGCAAGCTTTAGAGTGGTGAAAAATTATTTATTTTTCCTTGCTTTTTTCTTTTTGTATGTGAATGCAACACACATAGAAAGAGCAAAACAACATTAATTATTGTTTATGTGCAGACAGGTATCCATTCCTGGACATAAACAATCATTAAATATTGCCGATTAACGACTTCTTTGTGTGCTGCATGGCGCAATCCATGATTTGGTGCTCCATGAAGTGGTTGCCCCAATTTGCCCCCACCTGAATCTCACCAAGCACTTCAACAGCAGCCTATTACACCTTCTCAAAATCAAATCAAATATTTGCTTCTTTTATGGATAGAAACATTATATGTACAAAAGAAACAGGAGATCAGGCTACAGATGGGAAATAATTGTAATCACTATTTGCATTAGTCAAATTAGTGCCATGAGCAATATATTAGTTGACCTGATACTATCCAGTAGACAGTCAATCACTGAAATGCAACTTTCAAGAAGCTAATATACATTTAGGCGATGCTGAAATGATGTCACCTGAAGCTACTGTCCTGTTCATTTTTCATGTGATCTCATTGGCCCCCGGGTTTCTAGGAAACATTTTCATCCTTGGAGTGAATTTCATGGATTGGATAAAGAGAAGCAGTGTCCTTGACTTGTGTGATGTCATACACTCCTGCCTCGCCTTCTCAAACATTGGTATTCTCAGTTTTACCTGTGTCCTTCAGAACTATCAAAGTGTTTCTGAAGAAAACACCTCTGTGAACAGAGCCAAATATGTGATTTTTGCCGCATTGCTGTGCCTGCGCTGCTGTAGCCTCTGGTTCGCTACCTGGTTCTCTGTCTACTGCTTCGTGAAGATTGTCAGATTTGGCCATTTATTACTACTTCGATTGGTAAAAATAGTTCTGGAAAAGCTCCCATGGCTGCTTCTGAGTTCAACATTGCTTTCCATGGCCACATGTCTCCCAATTGTCTTTAAATCTGATGTTCAGCCAGTAGCCAGTCTTGTTTATAATAGTTCCAACAGCACAATATATACTGTTTTGGTAAATGATTCCACATTGGGCCTGGTGGACTTTGACACAGACTTTGCTGCATATTTAGCCCATATTCTGTTGGTCTTTGGAATATTCATCTTCTCTTCTGTCTCTATCATCATCATCCTCTGCCGGCACATGAAGCTCATGGGAGAGAACGCCGAAGGCTTCAGGAACCCAAGACTGGATGCCCACTTGAGCGCAGTCAAGACTGTGGCCTCCATTTTCGTCCTTTATTGTTTATACTTTTTGGCTTATTTCCTCAGATATTTTGCAAACAGATTTTTCCCCAGCACCCTCTGGACATTGGCATGTGACATTGTGATAGACTCATTCCCAGTTCTAACTGCCATCATTGTAATCCTCCGAATTCCCAAACTGAAGAAAACACTATGTGATGTTGTTTTTCTTGCAGCCTGCTGTGCGAGAGATTGAATCTGAAGCCACTCTTGCAGTACCAAAATATAATTGTCAAAATATGACATGTCCTATATGTCCTCTAAAAAACATTTAGGACACTTTATTGGTTGGACCTGATAGATTTTGGTATGCTGTACCCCCAAACTGTTAGCCATCTCTCCTCCTTCCTCCTGATAGATTACATTTGGTTTTATTGGCTTTAGGGCTCCGCACACTTTACCACTGCTAATCAGTGCTAAAGTATTTTTGCTGTCATCTCTAATGACTGTAAATTTGGCTTATGCCCAATTGTCTCATGTAGTTTATAATAAGTCCCTCTTAAAGTGATGCTACATGTACCCAGGGCTTGTGAATATGTGCTACTAGTGGGCCTGGGGGACCCATTGTGTGACAAGCTTAAGTCGCATTTTAAAACATGCCTCCGGTCTTCCATTGCAGGCCGTGTGCAGTTTTAAATTGCCATTTTGATGGTACAAAATATACCTTTTGATAGGTTTTAACCTCCCTTCTTAACACATATGAGTTATCTCTGAGGTACGTCCTAGCTAGCCCAAAGGGATGGTGTGTTGCATTTAAAAGGTAGGACATGAGTTTTTTATGTTGTACATTCCCAGGTAGTCAAATCTCACAAGTTCATTTTTCAGTATAGTGAGGCCTACCTCTCCCATATGATAACAATAGGTTACAGTATTACACTTAATAAGTGCTAACTTTGGATTATAACTGTAGAAATGTTATTTTTACTCAAAAGATTATCATTGAAAATAAATCCTCTTTAATGGTAAAGTTGGCTTTTAAGTCACAATTCTTAAAATACCATTATAAGAAAGTTGGCATTTTCTTCGCATAACCATTTCATGCTTGCAGTCTGGGTCTTTGGTCATATGACTATAAATATTTTACAGCTGGCCTTTGTGTATACCTCCCAGACAGTAAGATAAAGGGGACTAGATGTTGGCAGAATGGGCCAACCTGCCATGATGAGTGTGGCAGAGTTATTCCCTGCCCCACTTAAAATACAAAGGGGTGCCCCCAGTCCATACAATACTGTTTTCACATTACACCACTTTGAGCATGGACAAGAGAAATTTCCAGAAACAGATGTGGGTATAGTCCAGATATTTGCTCCACTTCAAAGGATGGCACCAGGTATACATAGTGGACTTCCTGACCCCTCTTCAGTAAACATTTGGACCTAAAGAAGACCCTGGACTTCGTAGGAACTTCAGGGGACCGCTGCTTGAGGCTTGTTCTGTAGTTCTGTATCTCAGAGGATGGCACTTTTATTACCAGAGGAATGGCCTGCTGCTTGAAGTTTGCCTTGTACCCTCAGAGGACTGAACTGCTACTTGAGGCCTGCCTTTCAGGTTGATCACAGGAATACCCGAGTGTCTCCAAGGGCTAGTTGACTAACCTGCTGCTCTGAACTACAAAGACATGACATGCCATGGAGACCTTGAACCTGGCCCATTCCTGGAGTGAGTCCTGGCCCCCAACTCGGGCCCAACCAGTCCTGGACCCTTGGGGGTTGTGTTAGAGTTGCTCCACAAGACAAAAGCTGAAATTTGAAAAAAGAGACTGGTACATACCTGCTTGGCAGGTCCCCCAAAATGCATTGCCCGTAAGCCTGACTTCACAGTAGCTCTCCCCACATTTTAGCGGGACCTATCGAAAAAATGAATTCAGCCATGTGGTGCCGTAGTTGGCTGAAGCCTGCAGCTAAGTCCTACTGGAGATTTTCGTCTTCCAAAAAAGTGACTAAGTCTGAATGTAGTAATCTTCAGGGTGATTTTGTAAATCGTCTCCCAGACAATGACACCTCCTACTCGGACACTGCCAGCTGCCTTGCCCCGCTAAACCTTACCTTCCCAGGAACTTCTCTTCATAATTTCTTCTATGTGAAAAGGTAAACCAAGACCGGGCGCAATCCACATTATGTATTCTAACTGTGCTCTTGACCAAAACTTTTGACTTTGCCCTGGTCTCACACAACCAGATGTCCACAGTTGACACTTTGATACTTTTGGTACAATTTTAATTTGAAAATTTTAACTTGCATAACTTTGGTTCTACTGATTGGATTTAATTTGATTCGGTGTCTTATTATTTATTATTATATAATATTTACTCTATTGTTCTAAATTGGAGTGAGATTTTTCTTTTGCTGTGTTTTATCTTTACTAGTGCTTGAGTGCTGCGTAAATACTTTACACATTGACTCTAAGTTAAGCCTCACTACCTTTGTGTCAAGCTACAAGAATGTTAAGCGTAGGTTAATTTAGTGACTTTTGTTGTTCACTCTGACTAGGATTGTGGTGTTTCTTACGTTGGCTTTTCACTGCCTCAATCAATAAACAGACTTTTACGATATCATATGATATTTACATATATAATATTCTGACATACAATATAAATAAGGTATTTTTCATTCATTTCAGAGAAAGTTTTTTCTGCTACTTACTAAAACTGCTACATCAGTTTATATTAATTTTTTTTACATCACAAACCCAGGTGCTGTTTCTGAACACACATGCTTTATCATATAACCTGGGACTTTTCATTTTGAAGACATACACAGAGCAGAGACGTTCACCCTGAGCAAAGGTCCCGAGATGCGAAGGCTTCGCCAGCTGAGAGGTACCGCTATCTATCTATGCCGAGGTATGGGGGTTGCTACTACTCCCAGCGATCTACAATACAACACTTTGCTTCTATAGTGAGGGTGAATTTGGGCAAATCTGCCATCCAATATGACAGGGCTTTTTATTGTATATGGTCTTTTAATAATTATTGACCTGCATATATTTTTCTAATTTTGGTGCAGTTTTTACATATTAGAGCTCAATAGTTATAATAAATATTATAAACCTCCTTGTGTCTCTTTATTATATCTTTTGTGGACAAGAAGGAGTGAGAGAACGAAAGGTGATGACCTGCTACCACGATCCCAGAGAGGCTCAAAAGTGTGGTATTCTGGGGTGCCAAATCTCTTGTCTCTCTCTTGTAAGCTAGCTGGATTCAGGCCCATAGGTACTGATATTATATGGTGACCTAGTCCGTCACACTGATGTTCTATGATCCCAAGCATAGTTCTGTTCCTGAGCAGAATCCCAGCAACGTGGCACTGTGCACGCTTGGTCTGGTACTTCTTTGCAGATTTCCTAAGAAATGCTTGAGTGTTTCCACGTGGAGATGTCCGTGGTGTTAGGTATTCATCCTCTGTAATCTTTAGGGAGCACCTAATTCTGTTTGTTTTCAAGCTTGAATATTTAACCCCTCAATTGGCCCGTCGGCCAACGGCTGTCGCGATCAGTACCTCGGTAGTGCTGCGCACGTCCGTTGGCCGACGCGGCCCCGCCCTCACAATAGAATAGCTTCACCGCAGCCGAATTGCCACCCTGATAAACAAGTTAAAGGTTACAGTCTATTTTGTGTTCCACTTTGAATCCATTTCTGTTTTTCTGTTGGCTGTGCAGCCTTTAGCCATTCCGGTGAACGACAGACCAGCAGCCCTGGCCACTTAGCGCAACAAGAAATTCCTAACGCACGTGGTCCTATTATCTTTGTAGAAGAAGTTGATGCAGCATAATGCTTTGAAGTTTTTTATTCGTGGGATACATTTCCAGATGGGATGGGACAATTAACATATTCCATACATACCTACACCTGCAGCGCCAAATCTATATAGACCTTACGCACTTATAGAGATTCCTCTGTCTTATTGGGAACACCAAAATGTATTCCTTTGTGCCCTACAACATGTAGTCATGCCTGGCCACTTGGGTCCCCATAGTAATGATGAGGCGACCTGACCAGAATGAGCTGGATATACACCATATCCTTATATGGCTAATCAGATTATTGTACAGTCACAGGCTTTATACTGTGGTTACCTTAAACAGATGCTTCACTTAGTTTGTTTTGCGCACATGTTGGTACACCCAGCAGGGATTGCCTTGCAAGGATAAGCCGAGTTACCTGCAGTGCCTGCAATCTGTCCTGTAATTGTTCATTCAGTTATGGGGAAAAGACCCACTAATCATGATGGAATTTCATTTTGAATCTCCTAAAAAATTGATCAGATTGAAGCTGTTTCCCCTGGCGGGACCAGAAGACAAGTACAGAAGTTCAGCTATGTGCTTACCCATTGGGATGGCTCCTGGTATTGGAGAATGAAACACCTTAGGGACAGTTTTTGACGCAGTCTACAATACCTGTCATGGCACTCCCTCCACGTCCCTCTCACCAGATGTACTAAAACAGATACAGAATTAAAACAGGGCACTAGTGCCCTGGATTTGGGGAAGAAACTGATGGAACATATTCCCGTAGTCTCCTGGAAATGCGTCAGAAGTGAACCCCTACCCTCAATATTCGCAACTTAGAGAAGTATCTTTATTTCTCCTCATTGTTTCCTCTTTCTACATTTGCTGCCTTCTGAAACACACTTAGAAAGAGGACCATGCATTTGGGGATTGTTTTTGTGCAGGAAGATAAGCCTTCCTGCAGAAATACAATCCTGCCTACTATGGAGTCCCCTCTGCACCATGGTGCATGGAAGACTGTGTTGGCACTAGGCAGCACATTGTGCACCAGCACAGGCAGAGAGCAAGAATGCACTGTATAATGTTAAGTTTGGTGTACTCCTGCCCTCACCCTCTCTCGCAGTGCAGCACAGCAAAGTGGCTTGCTGAACTACTTGAAAGTTTGTTAAATATGCCCCTCAGTCTCTCTAAATCAGTGGCAGTAATGGCAAAATAAACTACAAATGTATAACTGTCTAGTCTTTCTTTATTGATTGGTTAAAAAAAACATTTACAATTTGCAACATGACAAAAAAGTTAATAAAAATGAATCTGATAAAATGACTTTACAACAGTTAATTTAAAATAGCTTGGGATTCAGGTCAGGGGGCCAATGGGTTCTAGTAATGTTCCGGTACAGTACTTAAATCTGGATTATTTGTAGACTGGTTCTAATATTGTGTCTGTTAACACCACCGTCTGCTATAATGAGGAGACTTTGGGTTGGAGAGTGGCTTTGAGGGATTTTATCGCTTTATGGACAAATTTTGAAAGCCCAATGTTTAGCTTGACGTTGTCAGGGTCGAGAGCGGCCATTATTGCCTGGCGACAAGATCGAACTTCCAACTGGATACATTGGCCTCGCAACAGTGACTACAAATGTATAAGGATCTATTCTGTATTAACAACATACAGGTCCATGTCCAAGATCAATGCAATATTTAATAGAAAGTAACCCTGTGTGGTAAGTGTGGGAAGAGCTTATCTTTTCCATTTGGAGGCTTTCCAGAGAGTGTCACCACTCTTCAGTCCCTTCCACAGTGTCATGTTGGTAACTACCTTGGTCTTCTCAGGGTTGAATTTCTATAATGTGATATGCTGATGAAGAAAGTTCCAAGACTTCAATAATTTTAAAATGCTGACCAACTGCTTCTTTCAGACTAAAAACAATCCTACTGGGAGTTTGATAAGTTATGAAACTGCCATTAGATGAATAGGACAACAGATATGCAACACCAAATCTGGTGAACATCTCTTTAAATGTAATCATGTCAAAATTCGACATATTTGGTCCTCTATTTCACCTCTGGAAATCATCTACTCTATTGGGATAATCACCTCCTATATAGCAAGCCTAATGCTCTTGGGCCTGGAGCAACTTGTGAGTTGGTGGTCCCCCAGTGCTTCAGGGCCTTCATACAGGGTATTGTTCACAATATACATGTGGCAGGACATCTGGGGCAAAACAAGACCTTTGCAAGACTTGTCACATACTTTTATTGACCCCAGATAAAGGCAGCCTTAGATACATTCACCCTGGTAGGGTGGTCGAAAAGCAGGAGAAAAACTAAAGGATTTACTGAATCACTTTCCTGTTGTTGGCAACCCTTTGAAAGGGTGGGCACTGCTTTTGTTGGGCACTTGGACTCCAAAACTGCATTGGGCAAAATGTTTATCCTGGTTTTGGTGGACCATGCCGCCAGATACCCAGAGGCCCTCATTCTGAGATCTGCACAAACTAGGGGATGCTTAGTAAAATCTAGTGATGGTGGCGCATCCCTTGATCCCGGACTATAAATTCACTCAAAATGATCTGTTATGGTGCCTAGGGGGGTATTATCATCCACAACCCCATCTATTGGATCCCAACAAGAGATCCTACAAACAATTTCTCAATATCCTAGCACACATAATTCAATTTCATAATGCTTATTACAAATTATAATACAGTGACAATTTCTCTTCTTGTTATAGTTTCAGTCTTTATTCCAGTTGATCCCGCCAACACGTGTTTCGTCGGTTACAGGGCAGGTCACCCGCGACTTCATCTGGGCTGTGTCACTGGTATGGAAAACATCCAGCCTTCTAGCCGGTTGTAATTCAGTCCCGGCCAATATGGTGGCATGGGTAGAAATATGTCTGAAATCCTAATCACTCGAAACTTGGTACCCTTGAAATGTAAACAGGTATTCCATGCGCCACAGTCTCAGCTCATTAATCCCAAAGATAAGCAATGTCTCCCTATAACGCAATCCAGGCAATATTCACTGGGTAATATTTCAGTAACTCCGTGCTTAATAAGCACCTCCGATTCCTAATTTGAATCCCACGGCTCTCAGCACTTCAGACATTTCATGAGTTTTGAGGTCTATCCACCTTCATGGTGGAGAAGCGTGGCTCAGTGGTTAGAGGCGGCAGACCCGGAAGCTGAGATCGGCCGTGGACCAGGGTTCGATTCCCCGCCTCGGCGGGTCTCGGGCTCAAAAATTCCACGGACTCGATAATTCTCGCTCCAGTGCCTACTCAACTCTCGGGGTCACACTCTGCGACTCTGGGCAATAGCTTGCTCAATCTCCACGACGGCATCTCGCGGCGGGATGCCTGGCTTTCACCTTGTGGATACCCTGCCGGGATATCTCACATGGGAATACCAGGACGGGTTCCCTAAGGAAGCGCTTAGATACCGGGTCGGTGATTTGCGCTATATAAATACATGTACATTTACATTTACATTTCATCACAAGCTTCAGCACATGGTTCACTCATTGGTGTTTGTGCAACCTGAGTCAGCACAACTGCAAAGCACCTGCAGAAAAAATCCATTGTGAACAATGGAGGCCAGACTTTCAAACAATTTGAATAAGGTGTGTATCACTTTTTTGAAGCATACCCAACGCAAAATTAACAAAGCAATACAAATTATTATTTCTGTTGCTTTATAAAAAAAAATAATGAAATGCACCTCATTTTGCAGCCTTGTGTTACTTTGCATCAGTTATGAGTTCCATGTGTATTGCATGGGTATCCCCCTTTATCCACACATGTTTTTGATGCAAACCTATATATACAAAGAGTTTAAGACATGTATTTGTGTCAAAATGATGGTCCCTGTCTGAGTCTGGTGTAACCAGAAGATTATCTGTAGTTCTCCTTTCTCTGTCCACTTTCAATGTGAGCTGCATTGTGAACCACACATAGAAAGTGGAAAAAGCCGCCAAGGATTGTTTTTGTGCAGGAAAACCCCCTTCTCACGCAAAAACTATCCTGATCTTAATACAAACACCTCTTTGCTATAGTTCAAGGGTGCCTGTGTCGGCAATAGGCAGCCACAAGTGCACCAGTGCCTGGCGAGAGCAGAACTGCACCATTTATTTGAAGTTGTTGCACAGTTCTCTTCTCTATGGTTCATGCAACACAGTATCTTCACTTGCGGTGCTGCGTTATGCAAACTCTATGAAAATATGGCTTTAGATGACTTGAATGACACATTACACTTTGTGACAAATTGAGACTGTGCAATCCCCTAGGGTTGCCACAATATTTCAGCAAGGGACCAGGTTAGCTCACTGATGCAGGTAAGGGGATCCATTTAAGTGATTCCATATGTGTGGTAGTTGATTTTCATTCTGAGAAGATGACAGAAACACTAATGTGTCCATTCTCTACTGGAAAGGAAATTATATGGCATGGCATGCGCAGAGGTCACTGGTGTGACCCCATTTATTCATGCCCCTTGTCCTCCTCAGGTACCCCTTCATATTCCCATCCATTACCTGCACATCTCTTGTTGTTTGTCCCAGTGTCAGGCCTGCTTATAGACATACCAAAAACTGTATATAATAATATTATTTTGAAAACAATCTGATACAGAAACTATTTCATATTTCCATTTCATATTTTAAATCTTTTAGTAATGTGCTCCCTCCGCACCTTCCTTTGTAAATGCATCTATCTCTGTACACACCCTTTGTCACCTCTTTCTATTCTATTCCAGTGATGAACACCATACTTCTTGCCAAATCATGGCAGTCTTTGGGGCAACAAATATGGACTAGATTGAGGGAATGTTCTCTTCTAATGCTTGCTATACTACTATTTTAACAGTATATTTTGACCATTTGACTTAGTACTACTGGTGAACCCTAACACTTTCTGAATTGATTGACACATTGTAAGATGAATAAATATTCTGATGCATGCATGAGCTCACCTTCAACCAGGCATATTCTCTTACTTAGAGAGCCAACCATTTCACTGATGTAAAAACACATTTGGCTCAATTAATATGTTTCTACAAGTGTTTTCTACTCAGTTCTGCTGCTCACCACACATTAATGATTGGATATCTGATCCTAGCAAACCATGATGTTGATTGGCGGCGAACCCCGGGTACATAACACATTTTGAATTTCTGGTGCCGTATTAAGGGCCTCATTATGATGGAGGATTTTCCGCCTCCTCTGGGCCGGCGGAAGCCACCTCCGGCCCGGAGGAGGCGGAAAATCCTCTGCGGACTCACCAAAGACCCACCGCCGCATTACGATGGCTGGTGGGTCTTGGTTTCTGTCCGCCGCTTTTCCGCCGCGGTCGGATTACAACCACGGCGGAAAAGCTCTCATTTGTCTGGCAGTGTCTATCAGACACCGCCAGCCGAATTAGGATGCATTTCTAAACATGCTTTTCTGCGGCGGTTTTTCCGCCGTGGAAAAGCATGTGTACTTTTGATTTTGGGGGCCCGTTGCGGGCCCCCAGGGTGTTGGCGGGTGGGGGGTGCACATGGGGGTACCTATGGTACCCCCCAGCATTTACATGCACAAAGCGGCAGGCACCGCGCGGTGCCTGCCGCTTTGTGCATGTAAATGTTAAACATGCACTTTTAACATTGCGGTGGGTGCTGCTTGAAGCAGCACCCTCCGCAATGTTAAATATCCAGGATGTGACCGCCAGGGTGGCGGTCACATCCTAATCGCACATGAGGGAACGCAGCAGCCCATGCGGATGTTCCCTCATCCTCTGGGGTCGCTGACGGACGCAAGTCCGTCCGCGATCCTAATGAGGCCCTAAATGTTCATTTCCATCTGTGTGAGACTGAAGAGGAACATGAGAACACGGGGCATCTGATCTGTTCACATTGGGAACAGAGTCAGGTGCCTCACTTTGCATCAGTCTAATGACTACTGTCAATAAAGTGCCAGGCTAATGTCAGACCAGCAACAAAAAATCAAAGCAGAAATTCTAACTCACCTACCATATCTCTTCCACTCATAACTGTGTTTAGCAGTTGAGTATTGTCACGATTGTTTTGTGTAGGGGGCTCAGAAAACATCCTACTTTCAATGATGAAGAAATCTGATTGTATAGGGGCATTCATTCTATAAACTTAGGGGTCCATTATTGAAGGCATTTATAAATACCTAAAGTAGTGTCCCTGCAGTACTACTTCCCGTACTCTTAACTGCCTCAAAATATCTAAAATGGTAATACAATCTGAATAGTTACAGAATTTGAATAAGCAATAAATTGAAATTATGATGCCCACTTTGCCATTTTATTAATACAGATTTGAACGTTTCAGAGCACATTGAAAGAGCTCCATTCAGCATGGAAGCCACTTAGGGGTCGCCAGAGGTCGATGCTGCATACCCTGCCTTGCCCCTTGTGACCCTTAACACTTTGCAGCCATTAGCATCATAGATGGCAAAAGCCGTGTTAAGAACAGAAGGAAAACAGTCCTTGATGACTCTGTTTATTTTGTGGAGCTCCCACAAAGACCTTTAGCTTTAATAAATAAACTGTATTCAGATGTGCCACACTTTGAAATAACTCATAGGCCAGTATGGGTCCTTCCTCACTGGCAGATGTACTTAGATCAGTTCTACAGATTGATGCCAAGAAAAGGCTGTATCGGCTTTGAGTTATTGTAACCTGAACACATGGTTTAAATCCACAAGGAATAATACAAATGAAAAAAGGAAAGAGAATGGAAAGAAAACAGCATTGGATTTGAGCAGGCAGAATGCCACTACTCACAGTGCAAGGCAGCCAATGAATGAAGTGAAGTGAGCGATTGATTGATTCTTTATATTGTAATGGGTGGAAGCAAAATGTCAATTACCATTGAACAGACCAACGGAAGGAGATTGCTGACCCAAAGCCCCTCTGTGTATGGTTATAGTAATGATTTTTGTTTATGATTTTTCCTTTACAAGTGGGTGGTGAAACAGCTAAAGCTATCTCAATCCACAAAAAATGGTGCATTGAACAATTCTGTCATGTTTATGTTTGTAAGAATACAAGACAAACAGTCACCCAAGCGCTCATACTCAGTAGACTGGATTAAAGCAACACACTCTACATTCAAAGGCTTACAGTGGCATAGAGCACCACCTCCAGTCTCATCCTGCACATCCGCTGCAGTGCTCACATCACCCTACACCTCAGAGAGCCCCACTGGCTACCCAAACAGAAATTATGCAATCTCAAGGTACTCAGCCACACCAACAAAGCCCTAAACAATACTAGATCTCCATACCTCAACAAACGCCTTCACTTCTACCAGCCTTCCAGACTACTATGCTCAACAACTTCCACAAAAGCCATTTTGGTGTGCGGTCTTTCGCCTAACATCGTTGGTAAATCCTGGAATGACCTCCCGCAACACATCAGGATGTCCCATCCCTTCTAAAATTTCAGAGGAAGTGAAAGACCAGGCTGTTCAACTTAGATTTACATAAGGCCTAGACACACACTTAGCACATGGATACCTTTACAGGTGATTAGTTGTTCTGTACAAATGGAAATATTATAGGATAACTTAACATAACATAACATAACATCTTTTCTTGCAAATGATAATACTTCAAAAATGGTAGGTAGTAAGCCAGTAACCGGGTTCATATTCAATTTGTGATCCATATGAATGAATACCAGTAGGAAAGACCACTATTGTTTCTTGACAATTTTTGTTAATCTCCTTGTGGTTAATCAATATATTTTATTTTTTAGTTATGCACTGGGTTTTGTAGCATCACTCCCTTGGAATTAGGATCAAAGGTTATGTGATTGCACTTCTTCTCATGTCATTGAGGTCAAAGAGTGTGTGATGTTGCCTCAACTACCCTTGGGAATTTAGTGAATATAAGCCCATGCCTCTTAGTATGTGAAGTTAAGTAGAGCTCCTTTTAGGAAGGACTGGCATTGAGAAA
The DNA here is from genome assembly GCF_964261635.1 of Lissotriton helveticus. Taxonomy (NCBI): domain Eukaryota; kingdom Metazoa; phylum Chordata; class Amphibia; order Caudata; family Salamandridae; genus Lissotriton; species Lissotriton helveticus. The sequence goes on along the minus strand of NC_136068.1, from coordinate 1,889,540,342 downwards.
CAGAAAAATGCAATACTGATGAACACAGCACTGGGAAAACTTGTGGTCATTGTGTTTTTCTTTTCAAATAGCCATCAAAATCAACAGCAGGGATCCATCAAACGTTATGTACCTTAGAGGGAATTGCTGTGGTGGCAGTTCCTTTTGATGTACTGAAATTAGAGCTGGGCTGGAAGTCATATCTATTTTGAGCAGCAGAGTATTTTCTGGGTGGTTGAAGTAATGTCCTTGGCCACCCCTTCACAATCAGTTAATGAAGCAGGCTGCTCAGTCCATGCGCATTTCTGTCCCTTCCACATGCATGTCATTCTTGGGCACATTAGAGCAAAGGGCTTAGCTGGTGCGTTTCTTTCTTCTTGTTCATATACTCTCTTTCCCCTGTACCTTTCTCTTTGATCATGTTTAGTTATCTTCCCACAGTACCATTTACTAGTTCAGGTACTGTTGATCATTATCGGTTAAAAAAAAGAAATTTGCAAATGAATTATTACCTTATTATCACAATAAATGTATTTACTTAATGAAATATTTGGAAATCTAAGCACAATGAACAGGTTCCGGAACAAAAGGTTTATGGCCTTGATCTAACTTTCAATTGTGGAGATATTGGATAGGTATGTTGAACTTTGCTCACTTGGTTTGTGGCCTGCAAGAAAATATATTCATACCAAATTAGGACCTTGCCACTGTTCCCTGAATCATAAGAGAGCTAATGTTTGTTGCTGTGTTCCAAGTAACCCATCCATACAAAATCTAAATCAGACCCCAGATTTTAATTCTTGTAAACCAGAAAAATATAACATGAAATAATTCAACAAACGAGTAAGAATCTGCCAGTAGAAATAAGTACATCATATATTGTCCACCGGCTAGACTGTTTTTCTTTGTAGGAAAAGCTCTTCGAGTACAGGGCTTACAAGACTGGTAAATGAATGAATTTGATCAACATCAGCATTTGTGTTTTGAATTAGTATTTTAATATCTCATATTGTATAATACAGGCCTAACAACCCACTACTGCGCATGGTCAAATGGTTAATTCAGCAAGGGAGTTGGGTGCATATGAACAAAACTCATCAGAAATCTACTGAAATGAAACAAAGGTTAAAGTGACGTTATAGTTAGGTCTGGAAGTATTATCTAACTGTGACTTTAAATACGCCCTAGAAATTCACTGCAAAAAACAAAGATTGCGGTGACTTTAGAGTTACGCTGAGTATTAATATAAAAACTATGGGGTATATTCACAAGATTGCAACTTTCAATACCGCACTCCATCGCGGGAAAAAAAACCTGTGACAACGTGGAATTCACAACATGGCGGTAGCATGCGATAGTCTGCAGAAACCGCAGACAATGTCCGTAATACATCCGCCACGATGGAGATAAAAACACAAACCAAAACACCAAAAAGCACGCGATGGGCCAAAGACCGTTGAGGAAATCAGTGATAAGCAGAACCAGGCCCGCAACACACACCTGGCATGTGTCAAAAAACACCATAAAAGCAGAAAAAACAAACACAAACTGACCAACAAGCAAGCAGACGCTGAGGACGAGTGCAACCCCGGACGACCAGCCCGGAACCTAGGGGACAGGTAAGGGCAAGGACAAGAAGATGAGGAAGACGAAGTTCAGTTCGCAGGTGAACAGGATCATAGTCACGGAGGTGCTGAAACACCACCAACAACTCTTCGTCACCTCCATCGTCTCATTGGGCACCAAAAAATGGAATATGGCAGGACATCATTGACACGGTGAATGCTGTAGGAGAGCACAAGAGGACAATGGACGAGGTCAAGAGACGATGTAATTACATCAAGGGGAAGACCAACCAGAAGGCAGCAAAGCTGACTGGAGGTGGGGGCCCAGCACCACAGCTGTAGCTGGATGACATGGAGGAGCTGGTGTCGGTAGTCATCAGTGTGGAGACAGCGGCCGGATTCTGGAACAGGACATTGCTTGACAGGACGCAACACAACCGCAACAGGGTGAGTGACCAACAGGTACTGGGGCGATGCATGGAGATGGCCACAATGGCATGCATGCACAATCATGCAGGTCACTTTGCACACCCTCAATGACCCTGGGTCCCCGTCCAGACCTACAGACTGTCAGACATTCAGACAGCAATGTCATGCTGTCTGAATGTCAACATGTACCATGCGGCTACATACATGTGGACACATTCTAATGAATCATCTCCCATTGCAGGGCCACCGTCAACACCCCCTGCAGAGCAGTCCCAGCCACTCTTCACTGATGACGATGAGGACAAAACCAGCATCGACACCCAAACCATCCACGACATCATTGACCTAATCCGCAAATCACCACCAAGATCAGGGCTCGGCATTGGCCTGTACCGCTCCAGCTGCAGAACTGCACTGGATGTGCCCAAAAATCTAGTGACGCACTGCTTTGTCATGTCTTACATCATTCAGGTATGGATGTGTGGATGGATGTGTGGACAGTGCCTTCCCTTGCATCATTGATGTTCAACCTGCGGGATGCCAGTCAGAGGGTGCAACATTGAGTTTTGTGTACATGGTCCCATGGACACTACAACAGAGACACCCGCATCAGCCACTTCCTTGTCCGGACATGGACTGAACCATGCCCAGAGCCCACAAGTCATTGTTGCAAGCCCTGCACACCACTTAAGCTCAGAGGGAGGGCCACATGGCTACCCCTCACAGACATACTCGCTGGTGGTGTGCAAGTCACTGGTCTAGTCATCAGCATGTTACAGCCACTCCCTGAAGGCATGTTTTCACACAAACCACACCCATCCGACACAGGCGTCACTGGCCATGTGACTGCGCCAACATAAGGGGCCGACAGCGTCACATCCCCATCTTCCAGTGCTGACTGGATGACGGATCTCCACGCTTCTGATCCATAATGGGCCCATTAGTTGTTGCTCACAGGGTTGGTGGCATCCGAGGCCTGGCGGATGGCACAGACCTAATGCCATGTGGCGCTGACTGGGGTTGCACAGGGTTAGTGGGACCTGAGGCCTTGTGGCTCTAATGGGCCTGCCACCATGTGACGTTGATTGGGGTTGCATAGGGTTAGTGGCATTGGAGGCCCTGCTCACTAAGTTAGTAGCACCTTAAGCTGCCGAGCAGGTGTGCAGCCTGCGATGATGCCCCGTCCTGGCGGTCTGGTGAGCTCAGGTAATGTGTGCCCTGTTGGACTGCAGTGTGGGCCAGAGCCAGCGGGCAGCAAGGGCTTACCACCACGTGGTGTCGCCTTCTGAATCACTGAGTTAGTGGCACCCATAGGGCTGAGCGGGTGTGCAGCCTGCGATGGTGCCGGGGGCACTGGTATGTCACATGCCATGGAGTAATCAGGACCCAGCACCACACGTGAGACCTGGTGGCCTGCAGAGCATGTCTGTATGGTGTGGAGGGTGCCATGTTCACGGGCCCCAGGCTTGTGGCTTGCAGCGGCACCTGGTGGGACCTCCCGTAAACGTGCATTTGGCGGAAGGTTAGCATTGAGTCCTGGGTGTGCATGGGAGGCCAAGCTCCGAGGGGCGGCGGGAGGGGCTGGTGTGCCTCTGCTTGGGTGTGCATGGGCGGGCAGGCAATGTTGTCTTGTGCAATTGTGTGTGCTGTGCCAATCGTGTATCTGGACTATGTTTCAGGTGACTGTTCAATCTCAGATGTGTGACCTGGGGTACTGCTATGCATGCCGGAAAGTGGTTGGAGACCAGGTCTTATATTTGAGACCCAAAATGTTTGGAACTAGTAAAGGTATGACAATTAGCAATGGAGCATGTTGAGTGTAATTGACCTACATTGACTGCATCCAAATTAGAGATCTAGCCATTTCCAAAGAAACTAAGAGATCAAAAGAAATATGTTGTCTTATTTTATTAAAGAATGGTATAAATGCTAATCATACCAATGAGTGCATCTCCTCAGCCAAGACCTGAGAGTCCCACGTGAGGGACTATAACATGTACATTGACTAGTTGTGGACCCTGATAGTAAAGTTGGAGGCATGAGTAATTTACTTCCATTTTGGATCAATTTTTGGCTGCAGTAACTTTAGAAGGACACAATGTGACTAGCAATGGCTTACTCTTTTGTGCTGATGAACGTCCTTTTATAAACCACTCCCTGACCCAACCTTAACCTCCATTTACTCCTGACTAACCCATTTTCTTTAGTACTTAGTATTCGCCATTTTCCAGCCACTCCCACATTTACTACTAAAATGTATACTGACACGTGCAGGCAAGAGTTCTCCATATAGAAAAAAATAAGACAAGCAGACGAGTTAATTCTGCATGTCAATTTGTGAATAGTATTATGTAGAGCGTTTGTAGCACTATGTTAGTACTACAAAATGGAGATTGTGAATAAGCCCTGAGGAGTTTACTAATTTCTAGATAAACCATGCTCTCAATACTTTCAAATGTGAGTTATCATTTCCAGTAAAACCCTTTATTGATGTAAGACAATGGTATTGGGGGAATGTCATGATAAATTACCATAATGTACATGTAATAACTACTTATTTATGATCAATTTTTTGCACTGCAAAGAGGAAACAATTAGGAAAATTCAATAAAGGTCTGTGCACTCTTTAGTAGCATTCAAAGCACTCTCTTCACAATAGTGACAGAACATCCAGGGGAAGGGATTTACTAAATAAAGCCTTTTGGAATGTGTGGGCACTCATATTGCGCTGCACAATTTTGTACTATACTATGCTTGCAAGCTTTTGTTATGATTTGCATATTAATGCGGTTCTCTTGTCACTTTGTGTCACACAAGTGGTACCTTAGGAAATAATATCCTTGGGGCAGATTTACAAGGTTGTCAACACAGTCAGCAGCCAATGTTGCTGTACTGTGATGGAGCGGGATAGAAAACAGAAATCTGTTTAAACTCGTGAAGTCACACTTCCATAACATAAATAAAAATATTAATGATTTGTGATGTGTTATGCTAACACAACCTAGATTAAACTTTACACACGGGGATATTAACATGTGTGCTCATAAATGTGCATAATTGTTGCATCTTTTGTTCGTGCAAAAATAACAAATTAATTTTGTCGTTTTCGTTTTGTCATTACTAACTGCAGCAAATCTAAAAAGTGGCATGTGCTTATTTTGCTTTCCTTGTCTATGTGGTGTCATTTCTACTATTCTAGGTGCATATAAGGTTTCATGGATTCATGAAGACTGGTAGATATAAAATGCTGCTTTATTTGTTTGCTTCGAGCTAGGTAACATTAGACTAATTGGGAGGGTCAATCAATTAGTAAATGAACGGTGGAAACAGAATAAATAATAATTCTTACATTAATACTTTTCTTGTGTTTGTTTTATACTAGAAAAATAAGTTGCCTGCTTTTGGGCCTAGTTTGCTCGAGTTGCTAAAAGATGAATTTAACTTCTGCAAGGAGCATGAGATGTCCATTTTGAAAAAGTTTCCGTCAAAATCACATTCACTGAACAAAGATGAAGTGTTGTCATTATTCTGTCGGACGTGGCCAAGGTCAGAAACCGGTAGAAAGAACATTCGATAACTTGGCATCCGCGGAAGTGAAATGGAGTCAGTGAGAACTTTTGCTTAAATTTGTTGCAAACCAAGGAAGCTTTGGAACACGTACAAGAAAGACAATGGTCCCAAAGAATATGACCTAATGGAAGTTTTGAAATGTGGGTGACATGTCACTTGTCACTTTTGGACCAATGAGACATCGACTTTTGCAGAAAATGTTCCTTTACTTAGATTAGCTAGCATAGAAAGGTATAAAAAGTCCATGCCCTAGGGATGGGCTGGCTGCTGCTTTCTAACTTTCAGATGAGGGTGTCGTGCTGCTGGACTTTGCGTGGAGCACGTAAGAATCCTCAAAGAACTTTACTTATATTTCCATTTTATTTAGCTTAGTTAGGGACTTAGGATTTTAGAAATGCTAAACTTATAATTCCTTGCTTAAAAACTGTATTTTTCTTATGACACTTTTCAAACATGCTTGCTTTAATGCTAATAAAATTGCATTTATAAAACTATATTTGAAATACCTAAAATTAGTTAATAAAATCTTACTTTTGAAAACAAGCTGGTCTTGGTTATTCAGAAGCGCAGGTTACTATTAGCTAGATGCCATCGCCATGGTGGTCATTTAAATAGTTAGGATTTGTTAAAATAATGTCATCTTTTACCGCGGTTGTATATAAGTTGTATATAGTTTGTATATAATTTGTGAATAAGGTGTAGATAGGTTTAATTGATCACCTGATTCAGTTGGTCAAAATATGTCATGTTTGGTTAATGGGTCCATGAGTTAGAGTAGAATTTTATGAAGTAGTTATAGAGTTGGGTAGCATTGCTTATGGCATATTTCCTATAGGCCGCTGGATCAACTGCACAACACTGCTTGTGGAGGGAGAGTGAAACAACACCATAGCTACAGAGAAAAGTGCAAAGGTGTCTGTGTGATGTCTAGCATTGCTTTGTGCTGTAAGGGTAGCCTTCCAGTATAAAACACTATACTTAAACAAACTCCCCACTAGGGTGTCTGAAGATGTCTGGATTCCGTCACATCATCTTTATTTGTCTGCAGATGGTGATAAGAATTCCCACAGCTGAGAAGATGAGTAGTACAAAGATCACATTCATATGTGTGAGATAGTGTAATGCTTCTCATATATCTTTGTAAAATGTACATCAATTAAAAATATGCCGCCGCGATATTGGATATTTTGAAAATTGTAACAACAATCAGAAGGCTGGCGTTTGACCGTACCTCTGCAATTAATGCTAAAGGGTGGCAAGGGTGAATGTATATTAGCACAGAAACCAGAAGCAGTAAGGGTACACTGTCTTTTGAATCCTCATTTTGAGAGGCCCTAAAATAACAAAAGCTAGAGGGCCCAGCAGCAATCTAAGTATTAGTTTTCACGTTGAGATTGCATATCTGTGTGACATTCTGATATAAATCCGTAGGGTTTGCTGTGGGAACACTGATTTCTGCATGTTATTCCCAGAAAAACATGTAATCCTTGTTATGAGAGTGAACTTTGGCTCCAGTTGGAATTTGAAGAGTGGATATATTGAAGAAATCAGAGCCATTCACAATGGCCCACATGCATCAATATCGGCTTTTGCGAGTTCTAAATTGCGAAAAATAACGATTCGCAATTTAGAAATCGCAAAAGCCTATGCATGAATTTTTTCTTTTTTTTTTTGCAATTCGGTAAAAATCGCTATTTTTACCGAAATACAATAAAAATGCGAATTTTCAATTGCGAATTCACAATTCCCATTCATTCCTATGGGCCAAAATGCCCATAGGAATGAATGGGAATTGCGAATTCGCAATGTGAAATAGCAATTCATCAATGCATTTCAAGGGTGGAGAGGGGGGTCCAAATGACCCCCCCCTGCACCCATGAAATGTACTTTTCAGTATAAGTTACATACACACATGTCCTAAGGACATGTGTGTCTGTAACTTAACAGTTTAAAAAATGCATTTTTGTACATTATTAAACAATTTCGCAAATTACCACGAGGTTGAACTTCGTGGTAATTTGCACTTCCAATTTTAAAAATCGCACATTTTTCTGAAATGATGCATAGCATTTAAGAAATCGCACAATTGCGATTTCTTATATGCTATCGCAATTTTAGAAATCGTTAAAAAGTAGCGACTTCTAAAAAAACATGATGCATCCCAAACAGCACTTTTGGAATCGCAAACGGCCGATTTTAAGGAATCGCACCGTTTGCGACTCCAAAAATGCTTGATGCATGTGGGCCTATGAGAATGAAAATATTTCTATACAAACTGATACTAAGACCCTAATTACGAGTTGCATGCTACTGGGGCAGATTTACTATTAAGCATCACTTTGCGGTAAACCCGCCTGTTACTGGTCAACTCCATGTTAAACCCCATCAAATTGGGAACTATTGTGTGGCGCCCATACATAAACACAGAATTTCCAATTTTTCTGGGACTATACGTAGGGTTTAGGATGAAGGATGTGGGGAATAGGGGAAGGAGGGAAAACATAATCCATCGGGGGGAACATACCCCCCTATTAGGTAAAAAAAAAAGTCTTTACTGTTGCTGCAACCAAGGTCTGGCTAGTTTTACCAGATGAAAAAAATCAAGTTTATCCACACCTAGTAAAAAATAAAATCTAAATAATCAGATGGAGTGAAATGGAACACTTTTTCCTACTTTCAGTATTTTTCTATTTCACCGATCACTCTCCTTGGGAAACTTGTGAACAATCTACACAAATTACCCTTAACTGAATAAAATACATTGTGTTTACATTTTAGAAATGTACAGGCTTTTGGTTTTACTGATTGGTCTAATACCTCATTCCCCCACAAAACGCAAGCACATGAAGACCACACAACTGTAATATAAAACAAAAAAATATATTGTTTTACAAAATTCCCTGTTTCTAAAAGCTGTGAAGAATGCGATCAAGGCACAATACACCTTGTAAATGTCATTATTAGATGAAAAATTTCGGGCATAGCATTGTTTACATTTTTCAAAATAATAGCAAATGTTGCCACATTTTGACTTATTTTTTTGTTTTCTTCCTGGAGGAAACCACAAACTGCCCTTACCTGTATAATCCCCAACCTGTGGAGAAAAGGATGCAATTTTGGTCTGGAAGTCATTTGATCAATGTTGGAACTGGCCCTTCTTGCAGGGTTATCCCCAAACTTTTTGCTTCTTCCTCCCTTATTTTTCCTGAACTGTGGCTGTTGGCAATAGGACTCTGGGCACTTTACCACTGCTGATCAGTGCTAAACTGCATATGCTCTCTGTGTAAATTGTTATTGTGATTGGATATAAATGATTGGCATATGTGTGTTACCAAGAAGTCCCTAGTAAAGTGCACTAAGTGTGCCAGGGCTGGTAAGTCAAATGCTACTAGTGGGCCTGCAGCACTGATTGTGCCACCCACATGAGTAGCCATAAAATGGTGTCTCAAGCCTGCCACCGCAGTGCCTGTGTGCAGTCTGTTAACGCCATGTCCTCCTGATCAGTGTCCCCACTGACCAGGCCTAACCCTTCCCTCTCTGTGCACATTGGTCACCCCTATGGAAGCCCCAAGGTACCCCCTTGGGCAGGGTGCAGTGTATGAGAAAGGTAGAGCATGTACTTGTGCAGGTGACATGCTCTGGTAGTGAATTACCACCATTTTCGTTTTTCACTATTGTAAGGCTATCTTGCTCCATAGGCTATCATGGGGGATGCTGGCTACAGTGGCTACCGGCATATCTTCCCATAGGAGCAAGGTAGGACATAAAAACCTAGTATCCCTGAACTCAGAATTTATTAACACATCTTTTAGGAAAGGTGTTTTTTAAATCCTGTGTTTGAGAACAGCACTTTTAGAAAGTTGCTGTTCTCTTGTCGGACCTTTCTGTGTGTCTTGGCCTGTTTGTGAATTGACTGTCTTTTTTGTGAGTGGCAGAGGCTGGGGAACCCCCAGGAGGCTGGCTGAGTCAGCCCTAGGCTGAATGACTGCATCTGCATCTTGAGTGGTGGGAGGGGATAGCACCTAGGCCTGCCACCCACAGTGCTGGCTCCACCCCCTGTGGTGCGGCTGTTGTCTCTGCCCTGCACTGTGAAAGGAGAGAAGGAATCATGTCAACAAAGTGATCCCTTTCCCTCCACAATGCTGGCTCCACCTCCTGCAGGGCGGCTGAAGACCCTGCCCCTCACTCTGAAAGGAAAGGAGAAGCCAGGAAAACAAAGTGCTCAAGGAACACCCAGAACTGGTTCAGACCGGGCTCAGAGCCCTCCTGCACAAAGGGAAAAAATACTTTTAGGGGTATAAGTATAGGACCCCTGAATACAGAAAAACAGATCATCCTGGAATCAAGAAGGAACTCTGCCAAGGAGAAAGCTGAAACTGAAGAAGGAAGATTGTCCAGTTGTTGCTATGCTGGATTGCCCTGCTGTTGCTTTGCTGCCAAGGAGAGGGGAAGGACTTTGCTTTGTGCTGTGTCCCCTTGCTTGAAGGAATCTCCTAGGGCCTGAGAGGAGCAGGCTCCCTGTTTTGAAGTCTCAGGAACAAAATGACTTCACCTCCAGCTTCCCCTGAGCTCTACTGAGAGAGTTCTGTCCTTCCTGGAGTGTGTGGCCCACGTGTGGTGCCTCTGGAAGTTGTACCTGTGTTGGGAAGCTGGAAACCAAGCTTTAAAGACTTTGCTACAGAAAAGGTAATGCATCGCTCGCTGCGGAGCGCATCCCCGACAGTGCGAGGAAATTCCCACCGCTACCGAGGTCGAGATCGTCGCAGCACCTGTTGCTGCTGCCAGAGATGTTGCATCCTTCGCTAGCGTGAAAATCACCATCGCTGCGAGCATCATCGCAGAGCCTGTCTTCGCTGGGTGAGGTCGCCGCACCGCTTGCTTGTGGACCGCATCACGTCACTGCGAACATCATCGCAGAGCCATCGCATCGAGGAGCTGCGAGAGAGAGATCGTCCCTGGATCGCGCATCGTCACCCCGGAGATCGTCGCAGCCCCTACGAGATCGTCGCATCGTGCCTTTGCGAGAACAAAGTTCATACGGAACCTACGCACCGTAATCCATACAAGTGGCCTTCCTCCCCATACAGACCGGATTCGCCGCAACACGCCCGCTGCTGCAGCGGGGCTGTTGCAAACGCCTCCCCAAGGTTTCAGGGGCAACCCATCGCTTGTTTTGCACTGCACCAGCTTCTGCTTTTGGAACTTTGTTGCATCTAAAGGTACTGTTCGTTAAACGTGACGCAACTGTGAACTTTTCACGCAACTGTGGATTATTTTTATCGCAACTTTAAGAACTCTTTTACAACCATATTCTTGAACTGTGTATGTTGGATTTTTGTCATTTTGGTCTTGTGTAGTTTAGATTAAATACCTTTATTTTTCTAAACTGTTGTGGAGTCAGTTTGTGGTGTTTTCACTGTGTTACTGTGATTGTTGGTACAAATAATTTACACATTGCCTTTGGATAAAGCCTGACTGATTGTGCCACGCTACCAAGGGGGTGAGCAGAGGTTATCCAAAGAGTGTTTCCTCCTTACCCTGACTAAAAGCAAAGGTTCATATTTGGACAGTGGTACCTACCTCTGCCAACTAGAGACCCCCAGTTCTAACAATCAAAAAGATATGAAAACACAAACTGCCCCAACAGTGAAAGGGCTGGAGTGAGAATGCTAGACGTCAAGTTGTGTGATGCAAATTAAGTTACCTCTTTCCTGCACATGGTTAACCCTCATCATATACAGACTGTCAATGGAGATGGGCACCTGGCCATGGCCATGAATTACAAAGATATCCCTTACCTCTTCTTTTTCATCACACGTAGCTGCCACTACAAATTGTTATGCCTCTCTGGAAACAGATCATACTGGTAAACCTTTGTAACTGCAGCACAGCTCCCTAAGGGAAAATGAATCCAACTTATGGATTGATGCCCACTTTGAAACTGGAAATATCTGAAAGTGAGTACATGGTAAAACTAAAGAAATCCTGTCACTTTAGCAATAGGAGCATACATTACATGCTATTGGGGGCAGATAATAGCTCAAAATACCAAGAACTTGTGCCATGTGAGTCAAAGCACATTTTGTGATAAAGACATGGTGCCCCAATAATAAAGGTGAACTTAGACTGAAGTATAAGTTGACTACTATTGGGTAGTAAAGTTACAAGTAATAAGTTACTTTGTGGATATCAAAAAGTAGTAAACTCAGACCGAAGTCTAGGTTTACCTTTGTGATTTGAGTCAATGGGGAGGTTAGCAACAGCATTGACAGTTGTCATGAGGAGAATGGTAATACCTGATGCAGTGGGATTTTGAAGCTGGAACCATCTGTAATTTGGGGCATGATACCTGTCCCTTGAGGCATGGGTAAATATAATACCTGGACTGCTGCAGCTTTACATCAGTTCTTCATTTTACTGGGAGTATCAGGTGAATGACCTTAACTTTTAATGGGGGGGTACATGCAGATTGGCAATGGCATTTACTGCTGGTTTGTAAAATATGGAAATATTTTTAAGGAAGGAATATTGGAACTTCAGTACCTCTACCAGTATGAAGTCATACTTTGGAATGGGGCAACCTGCTTCGACCAAAAGTTCTGACGATTTCAACTCTGAGCTCCTGAGGTATCCTCCAAATAAAACATTCATAATTTACAGCACCTCAGACATGTCATTAGTTTTGAGGTCTATCAATACTCACCAAAAGCTTCAACACATGGTTCACTCATTGGTGTTTCTGCAACCTGAGTCACCACATCTGCAAAGCACCTGCAGAAAAATCCATTGTGTACAATGGAGCGCAGATATTCAAAGATTTTGCATCAGGTTTGTATCACTTTTTTAAAGCAGACCCAATGCAAAATCCACTGTGGTACTTACAATTAGTAGTTTCTCCTTTTTATTTTTGCAAGCTGAGAACCTGAGAGTCTCTCCCCTGACCCCTGCCTTTAGCGTGTCCCATACAATCATTAAGGGAGCAGAGCCAATGTTTATTTCCAGGAATTCCTGGATCCATCCTTGCATGTGCGTTTGGTAATTAATATCTCGGAGAAGGGCTTTCCCAAAACTCCACATGGGCATCTCTTTCCATTTCCCTAGACCCTAGATATTGAGGATAAGAGGATTGTGGTCAGCCATCAAACGGGGAGCTATTTCAATGGTGCAGTTGTTAACAAGTGAGGCTGATAGAAAGAAATAGTCAAGTCTGGCTAGGGAGTGAAGAGGGGTGGAAAAGAAGGTATAGCCAGGCTGAGCAGGGTTTAACCTAGCCCATGTATCTCTTAGGCCGTGGGCCTGAGCAAGATTAGCTAAAGCCTGAAAAACCTGGGGTTTCCTAGCCTTGTTTCTCCAGTGATTATCAGTCTCCCAGTTACACAGCAGATGTATATTGAGGTCGCCACACAGAAATATGGGAGTGGGCCAGTGAGCTAGTTTGCCTGATACCATATTTATAACCCCAGGGTCATCGGTATTACTCCCATACATAGAGTTGAGGGTAAAGGGGGGGAGTTAGGGAGATGACATTCAGCTATAACCCATCTGCCCAAAGGATTGGGTTTAACTCGGGGAATACTGAGAGATAGTCTTTTGTCTGCCAGAATACCAACCCCTTTCGTTTTAGTACCCTATGTTTTGAACCCCATAGTATCCAATAAATGCTTCTGAGAGCCCTCAATGTGGGTTTCTTGTAGGCAATTGATATTCCCCCCCAGGGATCGTAGCCCTAGGGCCACACTTTGCCTTTTGGAGGAATCGTTAAGCCTGCAAATGTTAGCAGAGACAATTCTTAATAAGTCGAACTTAAAAAGGAAAAAGGGACAAAATAGAGAAGTAGTCAAGATCTTGCGATCATGTCCTAAGCCCTAGAAGGTATAAATAAGAGTGTGTGTGTGCATGTACCAAAAGGAAACAACAGTGCTACAGCACCAATTCATTCTAGTATCGTGTCCAAACCAACCCCCCACCCCCACCCCCACTTCTTCGAGCAATCAGGTAAAGCCTAAATGATGAAAGTCAGCATGAGTCCCATCTGCCTGCCACATCGGACCAAAGAAGAAGAACAGGTTATAATTTTGGGTCACTAAAGGCCAGTTAAATAAGAAAAAGAAAAGAGAGAATCAAGCACAGTCCATCATAGGGATATCTATGTTTACCCAGTAGCTCGGAGAGATTAGTGCTAAGAAAAGCGACAATGCTATAACCTAGAGGCAAAAACAAAGAAAAAAAGAAAAAGAGGAGAAGGATAAAGTAGAAAAGGAAGAAAAGAGAGTGAGAGGGTCCAGGAGTTTGAGTTCATTGTGGCAGGAACATTGTCTGAGAAAAAATCTGGCCCTGTGATGAAGTGGAATCAATTACGAGAGGGCGGAGAATGAATTTTTCATCTATTGCTTTTCTTGGATTTCAGCTCCCCCAGATACTCCCCCGCTTTTATTTCGGATAGAAAGACCTTGGTAGTCCCGTTTGTGATTACTTTGAGCCTGGCAGGGATCATTAAATAGACTTCAGCTCCCTGCTGTTGGAAAGGAGGGATCAGTTGTCTCAGACGCCACCTCCGTTCTACCGTCTGGTGACAGAAGTCTGGCTTGGCAAAAGAAGTAATCCAGTTGGCCCCTTTCTTGGAATTTAAGCAAGCCTGATCATATATCAGCTGTCTAAGGAGAAAGTTTCAGAAATAAACAAGGAATACCCTTGGCTGAGCTCCAGTCGTGTGACCACTGTTGTACTGCCTTTTCTGGTTGAAGGGAAAGCGGTGTGCCCTTTGCACTTCCCGATCCCAGTCCCACCCCTGGTGGTCTGGGAAAGAATCCTTTAGTTGTTTAACGATGAAACGTCTTAGGTCATCCCCCTCTTTGCCTTCCGGGATACCAAGAAGGTGTAGGTTATTTCTGCACTGGCGATTTTCTTGATCCTCCATCTTAGACATCAGATCAACCAGGCAGGTGGTGTTGGATTCCCCTTGTTGTTTAGTTGCCAAGGATTCAGCCTCCAGGTGTTCAGCTCGAGCTTCCACCATGGTGACTCGGTCATTAATCTCAGTGCAGGTTTTGTTCAAATGCCTCAGTCCACCCTGCAGCTTCTTAGAGGCATTTTTGGCAGCACAGTTGTCAGCCCGGACCTCCTCATGGAATTCTTTGATGGAAGCAAGTATGGAGGCCAAATAATGTTCGGCTGTGTCTGCCTGCAGACTCTTAGAGCTTCCCCACTGTGTTGTGTTAGAGTCATCTTCATCAAGGGGATATGACATTTCGGGAATCAGAGTAATCCCATTTCAGGTGGCTGCGGTGCTTGTTCTGGCTTCCGGGTGTCTTGGGGCGCAAGACTGTGCCTGTGCCCTTGTGGGAGACCTCGCTGTCTCCTTCGCTAGCATCCCCAGACTATCCCCCTTCAGAAGTGGAAGGAGTGCTATCTGAGACTGAGTAGAAGTGTTCAGGTCCTGCCTCAGGAGTCCAGGGGTTTGCGAGCCGGGAGGTACCACTATGCCTTGAATAACATTGTTTGTGCCTGCCTGTTGTGTGTCTAGAATGGTAGGCGGGGTGCCAAGGCTACCATCACTGGCATTTTTGTCCTGGGCCTGAGTGTATATCACCGGGAGGGACTGAGAGGGATAGAGGGGATAGATAGATGGGCAGTGGCCCCAGCTGGTTGATCGCAGGCAAGTACTGAAGGGGGGAATCTTGATTCTGGGTAGCATCAGTAGTTTATACAGAGGGCCCATCCTTAATGGCATTAATGTCAGCGAGCAAAGTTACATCAGGCCTGCCTTCCCCGGCGCCACCCTCTTGAAGCAATCCTGGCTTAGGATCCCCTGGCTTACAATCCCCGGAAGACGTGGGCTTAGTGATGGGCGTGTGGGTCTTTGTCCTGTCATTTAGTGGCTGATTTTTTACTCCAAGGAACATTTTCACCGGGGGGTGTGTGGTGTCAGGATTTCTTAAGTCTTTAGTCGACATCCCCCCGCTGTTTTACCCAGCATTTTTTTATCAGTAATAGTGCCCTCTGACCTGGTTTTAGAAGTGCCTTAGGTAGTTGCAGGATGTCTGGGGTCCGCATGGGTTTTCAGCTTGCTGCCTCTGCGTGCCCCCCCGGGCAGTCATATCAGGTCAGTACGTTTGTGCAGATGGATAGAGCCAAGTCCGGCTGCAGGGAGATCCATGAGAAACAGCGGGCGCAGGAGGGTGTTGGAGGAGAATCACAGCCACGATGAGATGATGGAAGATGGCGCGGGCGTGTTGATCTGAAAAGAATACAGCGAGAACCAGGAGCGCCTTATGGACCGCTTCACAGGCGCCTTGCAGACCGTAAAATGAAAAGAAAGAGCCACGTCCAAGCCCTTGAGGAGGCGACCACTGTAACAGCACTCTGAGCCGCCTCTGAGATCGACGTGTCCGCCGTGTTAGGCAGACCGGCATCACTTGGTGATGCGCAGGGCGACTAGCCGATCGTTACGCATCCGGCGTGGGGCGGCTGAGCAGCGAGAGCTCACATTGATTCCATCGTTCCACCGTGGTACTGACAAAGCAATACAAAATGTTATTTGTGTTGCTTTATAAAAAAAAGAATGAAATGCACCTCATTGTGCAGCCTTTTGTTACTTTGCATCAGTTAGTTGTTCCATGTGTATTGCATGGGTATCCCCCTCTATCCACACATGTTTCTTGATGCAAACCTATATATACAAAGAGTTTCAGACATGTATTTGTGTCAAAATGATGGCCCCTGCCTGAAGCTGGTGTAACAAGGAGCTTATATGTATTACTCCTTGTTGTGTCCACTTTCAAAGTGAATCCGAAACCGGTCCCAGGATGCTTGTTTCCGGTCCAGGGAAGACATGGCTTGGCAGTTTGGGCTGGACTGTTCCCATGAGGCACAGGGTCAGACTGATTTGTATATGGCCATGTCTGAACTGGGGTGGCTGAGTGAGCTAAAGAATGGTGATGGATTAAACCCAGATCAGTTGACTGGGGGTGAGTGTTTGATTTGCTCAAACGCTCCGTCCATCATCCCCTTTTGTATCACTTTCAAAGTGAACTGCATTCTGCACCACACATAGAAAGTGGAAAAAGCCTCCAAGGATTGTTGTTGTGCAGGAAAAAACCCTTCACACACAAAAACTATCTGGATGTTAATACAGACACCCCTCTGCTGTAGTGCAAGGGGGCCTGTGTCGGCAATAGGCAGCCGCAAGTGCCGCAAGTGCCCCAGTGTGTGGAGAGAGCAGGACTGCATCATTTAATTGAGGTTGTTGCACAGTTCTCTTCTCTACTGTTCATACAACACAGCACCTTCAATTGCAGTGCTGTGTTATGCAAACTCAATGAAAATAGGGCTTTAGATGACTTAAATAACACATTACACTTTGTGAAAAATTGAGACTGTGCAATCCCCTAGGGTTGCTAAAATATTTCAACAAGGGACCAGTTTCACTCACTGATGCACGTAAGGGGATCCATTTCAGTATATTCCATATGTGTGGTAGTTGATTTTCATTCTGAGAAGATGACAGAAACACTAATTTGTCCATTCTTTAGTGAGAAGGAAATGATATGACATGGCATGCGCAGAGGTCAATTGTATGACCCTATTTAGTCATGTCCCTTGTCCTATTGAGGTACCCTTTCATCTTCCCATCCATTACCGGCATATCTCTTGTTGCTTGTCCCAGAGTCAGGCCTGCTTAGAGTCACACCAAAAACTGTTTATGATAAGATTATTTAGAAAAAACTCTGATACAGAAACTGTTCCATATTTCCATTTCATATTTTAAATCTTTTAGTAATGTGCTCCCTCCGCACCTTCCTTTGTAAATGCTGTTTATGCATCTATCTCCGTCCACATCCTTTGTCACCTCTTTCTATTCTATTCCAGTGATGAACACCATTCTTTCTGCCAAATTATGGCAGTCTTTGGGGCAACAAATATGGGCTAGATTGAGGGAATATTCTATTCTAATGTTTGCTATACTACTATTTTAACAGTATATTTTAAACATTCGACTTAGTACTACAAGTGAACCCTAACACTTTCTGAATTGATTGACACATTCCAAGATGAATAAATATTCTGATGCATGCATGAGCTCACCTTCAACCAGGCATATTCTCTTACTTAGAGAGCCAACCATTTCACTGATGTAAAAACACATTTGGCTCAATCAATATGTTTCTACATGTGTTTTCTACTTAGTTCTGCTGATCACCACACATTAATGATAGAATATCTGATCCTAGCAATCCATGATGTTGACTGACGGAGAGCCCCAGGTACATAACACAATTTGAATTTCTGGTGCTGTATTAAATGTTCATTTCCATCTGTGTGAGACTGAAGAGGAACACGAGAACAAGGGGCATTTGATATGTTCACATTGGGAACAGAGCCAGGTGCCCCACTTTGCATCAGTCTAATGACTACTGTCAATAAAGTGCCAGGCTAATGTCAGACCAGCAAACAAATTGAGAAATCACTTCCCAGAAACAAAAAATCAAAGCAGCAATTCTACCTCACCAACCATATCTCTTCCACTCATAACTGTGTTTAGCAGTTGAGTATTTTCACGCTTGTTTTGTGTAGGGGGCTCAGAAATCTTCCTACTTTTACTGGTAAAGAAATCTGATTGTAGTGGGGCATTCCTTCTATAGACTCAGGGGTTCATTATTGAAGGCATTTATAAATACCTAAAGTAGTGTCCCTGCAGTACTACTTCCCGTACTCGTAAATGCCCCGAAATATCTAAAATAGGAAAACATTCTGAATATTTACAGAATGTTCATAAGCAATTAAATTGAAAATATGATGCCCACTTTGCCCTTTTATTAATAGAGATTTGAATGTTTTCGAAGCACATTCAAAGAGCTGAGCTTCATTCAGCATGGAAGTCACTTAGGGCTCACCAGAGGTTGCCTGCCTTTCCCCTTGTGACCCTGAACACTTCCTTTGCAGCCACTAGCCTCAGAGATGGCAAAAGCTGTGTTAAGAACACAAGAAAACCATCCTTGATGAAACTGTTTATTTTGTGCAGCTCCCACAGAGACCTTACGCTTTAATAAAACACGATATTCAGCAGAGTCACACATTAGAAGAAGTCATATGCCAGTTTGAGTCCTTCCTCACTGGTAGATGTACTTAGATCAGTTCTATAGATTGATGCCAAGAAAAGGCTGCATTGGCTATGAATTATTGTAACCTGAACACATGGTTTAAATACACAAGGAATAATAAAAGTGAAAAAAGGAAAGAGAATGGAAACAAAAAAAGCATTGGAGAAGTTAAGTACTGACCTACTATTCTTACATTGAAGTACAAACCTTTTCAGTCATGTGTGCATATTTGATCAGGCAGAATGACTCTACTCACATTGCAAGACAGCCAATGAATGAAGTGAAGTGAGTGATTGCTTCATTCTATATATTGCAATGGCTGTAAGCAAAATGTCAATTACCATTGAACAGACCAACGGATGAATATTACTGATCCAAAGCCCCTCTATGTATGTTTATAGTGATGTTTTTTTATTTAGGATTTTCCCTTTACATGTGGGTGGTGAATCCACATATAATGGTGTATTGAACAATTCTGTCATGTTTATGCTTTATTAGATCACAAGACAAACAGTCATCCAACCGCTCATAGTCAGTATATTGGATTACAGGAACACACTATACATTCAAAGGCTCTCAATGGCATAGATCACCACCTCTGCACATCCCCTTCAGTGCTCAGATCACCCCACACCTCAAAGAGCACCACTGGCAACCCAAACAGAAATGTTGCCACCTCAAGGTACTTACCACAGCTACAAAGCCCTAAACAACACCTGATCTCCATACCTCAACAACCGTCTTCACTTCTAGACCACTATGTTCAGCAACTTCCACAAAAGCTTTTTTGGTGTGCAGTCTTTCTCCTAACATCATTGCTAAGTCCTGGAATAGCCTCCCGCTACGCATCAGGATGTCCCAATCCCTTCTCAAATTTCAGAGGAATTAGTACCTGCCTGTTCAACTAAGAATTCCACAAAGGTTAGACTCATGCTTAACACTGGATACCTTTACAGGTGATAAGTTGTTCTCTACAAATCAAAATAACATAACATACGATAACTTAACATAACAAAACATAACATCTTTTCCTACAAATGTTAATACTTCAAAAATGATAAGTAGTAAGCCAGTAACATTATTAATATTCAATTTGTTATCCAATTGAATATTGAGCAGGTCACAGTACCGAATCAGCCATGACACAGGAAATTGACGATGCTCTAAAAATCCCGGATCAAAATGAAGCTTGCTTACTTATCCTACTCAACCTATCGTCAGCATTCGACACCGTCAAACACGACAATCTACTTGAACTCCTGAAAGACAGAATGGGATTGTCCGGTACCGTAGTTAACTGGTTTGCCTCCTTCCTTCAAAACAGATCCCAAAGATTCAAGGTCAACCAATCCCTGTCCAACCCCAAACCAGTCACATTAGGAGTTTCACAAGGCCCCTCCCTCTCTCCGACCCTTTTCAACCTTTTTATGGAACCTCTCACCGATCTTCTCAGCCTCACCAAGATTCATTTCCACATGTATGCGGACGACACCCAAATCTACATCAAAATCCACTCTCTTAATGACATCGAATCACTCAACTCAACTCTTCTAAAAACACAAACATGGTTGGCCGAAAACCATTTGAAACTAAACTCCCTCAAAACGGAATCGCTCCCCCCGACAAAACTCCCATTATCCTATATTGGCTGAAGCACCTACAGCTCTCAAAGGACAACCTCTCATTGTCGACTCAGATAAATCGCTAGGGATAACGCTTGACAGCAACTTAAAAATGCAGGAGCATATCAGCGCTTCCACAAAAGGAGCCAACTTCCACCTGAAGATCTTGCGAAAACTGAATCCCTTTCTGCCAACCTACGATTTCAAACAAGCAGTTCAAGCCCTAGTAATACTTAGGGTGGAATATGGGGCGGTAACTTTATGCGGCCTCCCAAGGTCATCAACAGCCCCATTAAGAGCCACTATCAACTCAGCTGCGAGACTCATTACGGGTTCAAAGAGAAACTCTTGCATATCCCCTGACCTGAGAGCCCTCAACTGGCTACCATTTGAAGCTAGAATTCATCTTAAAATCACGTGCATTACGCACAAGGCTCTACACCACAACTCTCCACACTACCTAGCTCAGTAACTGGAGCTCTCGGCGGTAGCAGAGACTCCAGGAGTGCCAAGACACTTCTTCTAAAACCACAACGATTTTCCGAGAAAAAAACAACCTATATCCGTTCTTTCTCTGGTATGGCTCCTAGGATCTGGAACGCTTTGCCCAATGAAACAAGAACTAATCCATCCTCTGCCTCCTTCAAAAAAGAAGTGAAAGCGATCATCATGACTAAATTTCCATGAACTCAGTACTGCTACTAGCCTAACTGTGTATTATAACTATCTATGTCTTTGTGCTTATGAGCTGCCATTTTGTCTTTCATGATAGCGAATATGTACAGTATAAGCTATGTATAGTTGTCTCACCTATATCTATTTGTGCTACATCTTCCTGTCTACATTTGACTTGAAAAGCGCTCTGATACTCGCAAGGGTCTTGTTCGCGCTGAATAAAACCCTCAAACTAAATAAATAAAAAAATAAAATATGAATGAATACCAGTAGGAGAGACCACTATTGTTTCTTGACATTTTTTTGTGAATATCCTTGTGGTTTATCAATATTTTTTTTTGTTATACACTGGGTTTTTTAGCATCACTTCCTTGGAATTAGTATTGAAGTCAATGTGATTTCACTTATTCTCATGTCATTGAGGTCAAAGAGTGAGTGACGTTGCTTCCACTACCCTTGGGAATTTAGTGAATATAAGCCCATGCCACTTAGAATGTGAAGTTAAGTAGAGCTCATTTTTGGAAGGACGCGCAGTGAGGGACAGAAAAATGCAATACTGACGAACACAGCCTTGGGAAAACTTGTGGTCATTGTGTTTTTTTTTCAAACAGCCATCAAAATCAACAGCAGCCAACCATCAAACGTTATGTACCTTGGAGGGAACTGCTGTGCCAGCAGTTCCTTTTGATGTACTAAAAGTAGAGCTGGGCTGGAAGCCATCTCCAAATTTGAGCAGCAGAGTATGTTCCGGGTGGTTGAAGTAATGCCCTTGGCCACCCCTTCACAATCAGTTAATGAAGCAGGCTGCTCAGTCCATGCAGATTTCTGTCCCTTCCACATGCATGTCATTCTTGTGGACATTAGTGCAAGGGCTTAGCTGGTGCATTTATTGGTTCTTGTTTATAGCTTCTGTTCCTCTTGTGCCCTCCTCTTTGATAATCTTTACAGTTATCTTTCCACAGTGCCATTTACTAGTTCAGGTACTGCTGATCATTATCCGTAATTCGCAAATAAAGTATTACATTATTATCCTAATAAATGTATTTGCTTAATGAAATATTTAGAAATCTAAGCACAATGAACAGGTTCCAGAACAAAGTACAATGAACAGGTTCCAGAACAAAAACTTTATGACCTTCATCTAACTTTCAATTGTGGACATATTAGATAGTTATGTTGGCCTTTGCTCACTTGGTTTGTGGCCTGCCAGAAAATATTTTCATACCAAACAAGGACCTTGCCACTGTTGGCTGAATCCTCAGAGAGCTAATGTTTTTTGCTGTGTTCCAAGTAACCCATCCATACAAAATCTAAATCAGACCCTAGATTTTAATTATAGTAAACCAGAAAAATATCACATAAAATAATTCAACAAACAAGTAAGAATCTGCCAGTAAAATTGAGTACAAAAGCAATGTTGGATTGACCATCATATACTGTCAACCATTTGGGCTAGTCTGTTTTTCTCTGCAGGAATATCTCTTGTAATACAGGGCTTACAACATTAGTAAATGATTGAGTTTGATCAACATCAGCTTTTGTGTTTTGATATCTCATACTGTATAATACAGGCCTTACAACCCACTATTGCACATGGTCAATAGGTAAATTCAGCAAGGGAGTTGGGTGCATAAAAACAAAACTCTTCAGAAATTTACTGAAATGAAACAAAAGTTAAAGTGAAGTTATAGTTGGGTGTGGAAATAATATCTAACTTTGCCTCAAGTATGACCTAGGAAATTCACTGCAAAAAACAAAGTTTGAAGTGACTTTATTGTTATATAAAAACTATTTCTTTAAAACAAAAAACTGCAATACAACAGTAACTAGTGCCCTCACCATGCACTGCTTATTACCTCACATATTACATCACTTATGACATGTGAAAATACATCATTGATGAAATTCCCAAGGGCTCTATCCTAATCCTATCCTTAAATGCTAGAAAAACAGACATTTGAGTGGAGAAATTTTAGAGTGTTAGTGGTGTTTCATGTTGTTCCATATGAAGGAGCTGCTCTGCTCCTAAAACTTGGGAACTACAGGGAGTTCTTTTTTTGCATGATTGATGAAGCAATCTAAGCCTAAAAGGGTATTACTTTGATATATAATCGGTGCTCCTTTGTGTCTGGACATAGCTATTTCTCTGACAAGCTCTAATAAGAGTGAAGCATGTCAGGGACTACGATTATTCCTGGCAGGTTGTCTTGGATAGTATTTCCTCAATAGAAAGCTGTAATACTGTGCTTGGAGTGGCACAATTATTTAGCAATTTTTCAGCCAATTTAGCACTAACTTATCTTATTCTTAATGTTTTGCTGCAGTGACATTGTCATTTTTCCAACTCAGCATAGATGGCATTTCTCTAGTCCCATCCTTACACACTCAGCTAGAAAAATAGAAATGTGTGATGAGTTGCAGAATGCAGCACAAATGTACATAGGAAATAAACAAGGAGAGTTAAATACATTTGTCCCTTTTCCACCTCCATAGGAAGCCATATCATTTGTATTCATTTTCAGCATTACTACCTTTAGTAAATTTGAGAATGTTCCAAAACACATAGTGGGATGCATATGAACACCCAGGCTCTACCCTTGGAATACCTCAAGGATGCTGAGTAATGAAACACAGTTCAAAGGGCTGGATTGTGTTACATTTTATTTCCCAAGCAATGCAAAGCAATGCAAGCTAATACCAACTAACATTTTGGACTGTGGCTAAGCCCAAAAAAGTGGTGCAATTACAGCTCAGCATATTGGAAACTCTAGGCCTTTTTGAGACATTAACATATGCCTACTGGGAGCAATAATTCTTTATCATCCCTGTAGATGTAACATCTTTTTTACATATCCATCATACATGAGGATGGGTGAGGGCCAGTGAGTACACTTTGAGGGCACCAAATATCTCTAGTTTTTACATCACAGCAGAATGGTGTTAACGATGATTAAATAGAGTCTTACAGAAAATATTTGTATCTTTATGATGCAATAATGTTTTACTCAATGGGAAAATTGTTTGCCCCCAGTTACACAAACCTGGGTTGGTGTGAGTAGCAGGTGTCCTTGAGCAATGCCTTGTCCGAATACACCCAGCACCTTGTTCTCTGGTTACATTTCATTGATGTTCCAATCATACTTTAAGCTGTAAACTCTGTAACAAAACGTAATCTGAATTAACTGAATGTATGAGTTGAGCAGAGATTACGTTTCTGGATGTGGGATTAAAGATAATGGATGATGCTTTCCAAACCAAAATATAAGAAAAGAGTATTTAACTCAGAGGCCTCAGAACAGCATCCCATATAGGGAATACTTGAAAGCTAAGAGAAATTATAGATAGAGGTGCTTTATGAGGAAGAAAGGAAAGAGATCAGGACTTGTTTAAAGGAAAATAGACAACTATTTCTATCCTTTGTACTATTCATATCAGATGGTAGAGAAATTGAATAGGGAGAAACATCAGTTTCAGAATGCTGAGCTCATGAAAGTAAGAAAAGAGCATTACGTTATTTTGCAATTGATCCTGTGCCTAAAACACTGGGAGAAGGAACATAAAAATAATACTGAGGAAACTAGAATTTAGGTTTATATAATTGAACTGGATGAAACATGAGTGAATAATTTGCATCACATCTTGATGACTGAATTCAGAAGATTGTGTATCCCTTTCTAGCATATTCAATTAGTTGGTTTAAATACTTATAATATATATGCATCTCTCAGATGGTGGGCACAACTGAACAAACTTTATCTTCAGACGATCTTCCTCTCCCACAATCTTAATAATATCATTGTTACCTTCATCTTTCTTTATTTGCATATTTATAAAAATTATGTTTTTGAAATCTCACCAAATACCAACTGTCAAGAATACTAATTGCTGTTGGTAACGCTTGGCCAAAATTATTTTTTTTGAAGAAAAATGCCATTCCTTTTTCTTTTCTCAAAGTAGTGGACTGTTAGTTTTGAAAGTATGTATTTTAATGTTCATTTTTGGAATAATGTAATCAATTGTAGTATTGTTTTGAAACTTTAACTACTCATTGTAGAAAAAACCTCCTAGAGCCTTATACTGAGGTGACATGTTGTGCAAAATAATGATGGATTACGATGCAGCTCTTGGTAATTACCAGTGATCAAGATTCATTCAAGCATTCCATCCATCACTTTTTTAATATACTTTAGTGTGTCACCCTAAGTGGGAAGGGTATCCCCAGACATGGGTCCTGTGCACACTTTGTCACTGGAACCAAGATGTACAGGCTGATGTGCCCATAGCTTGTGCAAAACCGGTCCGGGGTTTCTTGTGTTCTAGTTAAAGGAAGGCCTGGCTTAGCAGTTCAGGATGCACTGTTCCAATTAGAGCAGTGTCAAAACTAATTTGTATATAGCTAGGTCTAAACTGAGGTGACAAGGTGTGCAAAATAACAATGGATTGGGATGCAGCCTGAGTAATTATTAGTAGCGGAGATTCATCCGTCAATTGTATGTATACGTTAGTATGCCACATAAGTGGGACAGGCATGCCAAGACATGGGTCCTGTGCACAGTGTGTCACTGGAACCAAGCTATACCCAGCTGATGTGCTATTAACTTTGGCAAACCAGTCCTGGTTTGCTTGTGTACCAATTAAGGGAGGACCTGGGTTGACAGTTCTGCAAGACTGTTCCCAACTGGAGCAGGGCCAAGACTAATTTGCATACAGCTGTGTCCAAACCGAGGTGACCTGGTGTGCGAAATATTGAAGGATTGGAATGTAGCCTGAGTAATTACCAGTGGCTGAGATTAATTCAAACATCCCATCCATCACTTTTTTGTATACTTCAGTGTGTCACTGTAAGTGGGACAAGTATGCCCAGACATGGGTTCCATGCACACTGTGTCGCTGGTACCATGCTGTAGCAGGCTGATGAGCCTATAACTAGGTTGAGACTGGTCCTGGGTTCTTGTTCTCTGGTTCAGGGAGGATCTGGATTGGAGTCTGTTCCAATTGGAGCAAGGTCAAAACTGATTTGCATATAGCTGGATCCAAACTCAGGTATCATGGTCTGCAAAATAACAATGGATATGTATGCGGCCCAAGTAATTGCCAGTGGTTGAGATAAATTTGATAGGTTTATTTTCAAAATATCAGTTTTGAATTATGTATGTGGGCCCATCTGAGGCCATTTGTTCTGTGTATACCTGTCATCCTAGTTTATACACCCAGTCAGATCACAGCATTGAAAATTAGAGTAGCTCCATTTGCATCAGTCAAATCAGAGCGCTAACCTGCTGTACTTTCATGTGTGCCTGAGCACAGTTTGGTCATGAGAGACAGAACCTTGGACCCAACCTCTGATTAAAAGAGTACGCTCTATCCTGTGCCAAGTGGATTTCTTTTACTTCAAGACAAGGAAAATATGTCACCTGAGGATACAGCCCATTTTACCTTTAATTTGATCGCGTTCGTGTCAGGGCTGTTGGGGAACATGTTCATCCTCTCTGTGAATTTCATTGGATGGATCAAACGAAGCAGTGATCTCAGCTCCTGTGACCTCATAATATGCAGCCTGGCACTCTCCAACCTTAGTCATGTGGGATTATACTTTGTAATTAGTATCAATTTCTTTCTCTCACTAAAATTAATTCACAAGGAAATAAACATATATCAGATTTATGCTGCAATGCTAAGTATCCGCAGCTGCAGCCTCTGGTTCTGCACCTGGTTCTGTTTGTACTGCTATCTGAAGATTGAGACCTTCACAAGCCACCTTGTGAATCGACTTGTGACAAGATTTCTACAGAGTGTGCCTTGGCTGCTCCTGGCATCTACATTGGTTTCCTTGGACGCAAGCCTCCCCTCAGCCTTCTATTATGAGACCCAGCCTGGAAACCATAATCTGTCTTATAATTCTGTTTGTACAAATTCAAATGTTTCTTACCATGTTTCCTTGACCATCCTAAGCCTTCAGCAGAAGTTTGATAAAATGGAGACCAACTACCTTAACCATGTAAGGTTTGTTTTTTCAGTATTCCTCTCCGTGGGAGTAGCAATCCTTGTCACACTCTGCAGACACATGAAGCGTATGAGACAAAATGCAGACAGCTTCAGGAGCCCAAGTCTGAAGACTCATCTTGGTGCAGTGAAAACAATCTCCTTCCTCCTCCTTCTTTACTCTACATACTACATGTTGCAGTTTTTTCACTCTCCACTGAAGGGCCTTCAGTTGTTATATAACTTCGTAGATTTTTACTTTCCGGTCCTGAACTCAATAATCCTAATCCAAGGGATCTCCAAACTGTGGAAGACATTGACTGAGATCTTTCATCTTTCTTTGTGTTGTGGAACAGAAAGAGAATAGAGGTCTTCCCAATCTTTATCACAAGTACATGTATTGTCTCTCATGAAACATGATGTTTCTGTGGCTTTGTTAGGTACAGGTAGACATAAAAGCATACATGAATTAACAATGTTACATACAATATACTTTGCTACATATAATGAAATCACAGCACCTACGATGTGTGCAGTTTGCAAAGAAATTGTTATAGAAAGAAGTAGTGTGAATTATTGGTGTTAAAGTTACAAAAGCATCTTGCTTTTTTCCATTTCAAATATGTAAACAGTGGAAGGTGACACTTTCACAGTGCTTTAAAAATAAAGGACACAGCACTTTAAAAATATTATTCTTTAAAGTACAGATAGTACTTAGCTATTAGTGATAGAGCGCGCGAGGCCACCCGGCCAATAGTTTCACCGTTTCCGGCTTCAGGGCCCATATACTTTTCAAATCACCATATACATCGATCAGGTGACTTCACGAGCTCTATCAAGTTGGTGTGTGTGTGTTCCCTGCTACCAAATTTCGGTGCACCCGACTTACCATCCACCGATGCGGGTGCCTAATGACCACAATGAATCAGGGAGCTAGCTGTAAAGGAAAGGCAGCAAAATACAAACCCAACCAATGACATTCAAATACTGTTTAAATGACCACGGACAACTGGAAGCTTTAAAATGTTTATCTAAATTCAATATTTTCTTGCATGAGATACAGTAAAATAAGGCAATCAATAACCAAGATAACGTAAATCACATAGGCAGAAAGAAATAATGACAGAGTAATCATCAAAGTACTAATAAAATGTAACGAGAAAATACTATGCAAGTCAGTATTATCTAGACAGTGATAGACTAAGTGTGTATGACTATAGGAGAGCTTATAATGAATAACACGCTTCACTTAAGGTGAAGGGGCCTTTGAACAATCTAGGCAACGAAGTTCTAGACCATATCAGGAAATGACACACTGCTATGCAAAATATGATTTCTAACAAATGAGAAGACATAGGAATAACTTGCAAAATTTATAAATGACTGTTCAATAGTTGCGGAAAGGCATGGAAAAATCACATATGCAATGTTTAAACTTTATTAAAGCAAAAGTTAGAAATTCAGAAGGTGCAAGAATTTTCAAGAGGTTCAGAGCAATATTTACCTAGAAAGGTGTGGAAACCAAACCCTGGCCACGGGTTAGTTAAGTACAGGAAACCCTCAAGGAAGGATACCCCTCAAAGGACAGCAGGTGCAGAATGGACACCCAGGACAGGATACCCTCGGAATAGGAATCAGGACAGGACCCTCAGGACAGGACCCTCTTCAGGACAGGACCCTCTTCAGGACAGGACCGGAACCCACAGTTCGGAAGCAACGCCTGCGCTCCACCCGCTCTGCAGCTATCGATCAAGACCCCGATTGGGTCAGCGAACTCCCAGCTAAGTGCCTTGCCAGCACTTTAAGGTTCAGTAGAACCTCAGTCTATGGTCAAATTCGGACAGAGTGCTCCGCAGCGCTCTGTATCTTCAGTCACCTATTGAGTGCGTTGGGTCAGTGACAGGTCAGCTAAACCAGACAAGTCGGACGGTTCACTAGGTGAACCCAGGGTAGATATACAGTTTTGGGACAGTGTACCACCCCCCAATGTTGCAAAGTGTCAGAATCCCTCAATTTCGATTGGTCCTAAGGTAGGGTTTGGGTAACACACCAATCACAATACACGATTTGAAGCCTTCATTTACATATTTGGGTACCGCCTAGCAGATTTGGGGTTCCCATGAGCTAACAGTAGCGCAAAAATACAATGTATCATATAAGAAGCCACATTCGCTGTTCTCGCAGGGCAGAGGTGACTTTCTCAGGAGCATCTCGCCCATCACTGCCAGCTGGCTATGTTCCATCAGCCAAGGTCCCTCGTGCTGCCGAATGTCGCACAGGCGCAGAAGGGACCCCCAATATGGCTCTCCTCTCACTCAGACCCCCATTTCCCGCGGTACATGAAAAGTAAGCGAAAACAAATTAATACATAATAATGTCATCATGAAAACACATCACAGGGTTTGTACTTTTAACTCATCATCAAGAAATAAACTTATGCATTTAAATGTTAGCTACATTGAGACGAGCACAAGAGCAGTGGCACGAGCAGTACCACATGATAAGCACAGCTATGAATTACGCATGCGCATAATTTTCCCTCCACTTCTGCAGACGCGTCAGGACACGTGAGTGTGGCTGACGCATGCGCAGTAACTAAAATACAAGCAGCGGCCATTTTAGGGAACACGAGTAATTATTTTAGTAAAACACATGTGCAAGCTTCACGGTCTTTCTCCAAACTAAACATAAATGTTAGTAAAACATACACGGGTTACCTTGTTACACATAAACGAGGTTCTTGATTTCGGCAAGCCGCAAAATATGCAAAGCTTTGCTTCATCAATCCCCTCTTTGATGATATCTACTATCATCACAAATTATACTGGAACCAGATGCCAACTTTCTTTCACACTTTATAAAGTTCTATTTCTTCCAGCAACCGTTCTAACTTTTCTCTTTCAGTTTTAGCAGGGTGAGAAGTTTTCACCTTTTTGTATATCTGATCATTCACTTCCTCTAATTCAATCTCATCCACACTTCGTTTCACTCCTCTTGCATTAACCTCGTGCTTTCTGGTACGTTTGCGGTATTTACAGCATAAGAAAATGGAAAGTATAATAAGACCTATAATACCAATTGGCATCAGAATTTTGAATAATAAGCTTTTACCTATGCTAGCAAGCCAATGACCTACATTTGAGAGACCATCTACCAGTCTCTTCCAGGCACTATCAACCTCGAGTGGTTTGAGTTCTTTTGCCAAATTAGTAATGTTTTTCACATATCTTTTGATCTGTACACTTTTGTCCGGAATATAAGTGCAACAATGTTGCGCCTTCAACATCCGGCAGACTCCGCCCTCTTTCGCTAATAAGGTGTCAAGAGCAAGTCGATTTTGTAAAACCATTGATCTGATCGCAACCATTTCGGTATTGACCAGCAGAAATCCATGAGCTGTTTCAGTAGACAGCACATCTACTATAGTAGACAATTTGCAAATTCTGTGAGTGTTCAGAACCACTCCCACTCCAGGTATCAGTGCACTGAAAATACTACCCATAATTTCACCTATACTTTCTCTTTTACTACGCACTAAGCCATTAGTATCTTCATTGCTTCCAGCTTTTCCATTCACATGGTATATTTTCGGGAAGACAATGCCAAAGTAGCAGCTTCCATACCAGTGATCCGGCAATTTGAAATAAGCCTTGTCCCCACAAATATAATAAATTCCAGGAAACACAGGCTCTGACCCATTTTTAAAACCCCAACCTCCAATTACCTTGTAATTATGTTCGCATTCACTGGAACCAATGAAAACATTATTATAATAGCTAGTCTTCTCGCGGTGAAGACATAGCTTGCCTTTCTTTTCAAAATCCAGCAACAGAGCAGGACCCGCTCCACCAGATGAGGTGCCTTCCATGTTTTCTGCCCACTTTGGCTTTTTCTGACTTTCGTCATTAGCCTTCTTCTGAATTTTAATTCTCCTTTTCTCTGCCATGTTCAGGAACATCTTTTCCTGCTCACGCAAAGAACAAGTCAAGTTATCTCTGTGTGCGTCTGCTATGTCAATGTTCCCTATAGTCAGAAAGTAGTCTCCCATATATCTTATGGTGTCAGTTTTGGTATGTACAGGATTCAAGTTCCCACGTATAGGAAGTTCAGAAAAGATCACGTCATTGTTAGAGTAATAATACTGTAACGGTCCCCTTTTGTAAAATAAACTAGCTAAAATGCTACAGGAAATTCCATATGTCAATGGCAGATGATGGTATGTCACGCCTTCAGCCACCGAAGTAGGTAGCTTCATGCAGACATAGCAATCTTCAATTTCCATAGTCTCTACATAGTGTATTAACAAGTTTGCGAAAACATTTAAATGTGTCCTGTTCTTCATGCCATGATAATGTAGTCCTTTCTCATCTGATGCTTCTAAGTCTCGTTTGGTTTGTCTCAAAGCTCTCTCATGTCTTTCTACACTCTGTGTTGTCAGCTCCTCATTGTCAGTATTTACAACTTCAGTAGGGACAATGTTAGTATCTTTACTTACAGCAAAGGGAATGAAAATTGTTAATCCTATCCAGATAACTATCAGCACTACTACACTACATATACACACCTTGCAACACGTCTTAAAACGGCTGCAACTAGGACTACCATTCACTGTTGAATCAGACATTTTAGCTCAGAAGGAGTGTTCTTACCCCTCTTTTTTACTTTTTACACAACTAGCTTACTTTGTGCAAATTCACGGTGGTTCGTCTTCCTCTTCAGCTGAGTACTCTGGGACAGGTTCTCCGTCGCTCACGTCAGTTATATCAAGATCTTCAAGTTCTTCCAAAACCAGTGTCCATTCAGGAGACTTGTACTTTTTGTTTTGTCTTTTTATTCGCTCACTTCTTCTTTTGGAAGAGTCTTCTTCTTGCTCTGCTATTCGAGCACTTCTTCTTGCTTCTGCACGTTTTTCTTCTACTGTCTTTATCCGTAGTCTCAGTCTTTTTACAAACCTAGGCTCAAGGTTGTTTCTTTTCTTTAGTCTCTTAGTCGGTACTTGGACTTCACTTTCTTTTCTTATTCTCTTGTTTTCTTTATCTTGTGGTGATTCTTCTCCACTTTCTTCTCTTTCTTCCCTTATCTGACTAGTTCCAGGGCTAGCATCAAATTCTTCTGCCTGGTTGCTAATCTGGCCTTGTTCAGGAATATTTTGTTTTTGGCTTTCTATTGTCTCTGTTTCTGTTCCTATTTCCTGAACCCGTTTTTCTAACTCTATCTGATCCTGTTCAAGCACTTCGATCTCTTGATTTTCTTCTGCTCGAACTATTACTCTATGTCTAGTCTGTCCCTTATCCACATCAGGAGTTAGCGGAGGAGTATCAAACACTTGTTCTGTATCTTGCACTTGTTCAGTATCGGGTACTTGTTCAGTTTTGTTCACTTGATCTGTAACAATCACGTGCTCTGTCCCTGTCTGACCTTCTCCTTCCTCAGTTTTGATTTTAATCTCAAGTGGCTGAGGTTCTTCGCCTGTGCCTTGCTTTTCCTGACTAGTCCACTCTCTACCTTCACTAAGTCGTTCTCTTGTTCTGATAGGATCTTCGGTCAGATCAATCATCGGTATCCATTCTTCTGGCCATATGCTTGGCAGCTCGTCTTCAGCTACTCCTGGCTCAGTTTCCTGGACCTCTTCAGCAGGCTGGGTTCTTGGCAGTTCGCAGTCAACTACTCCAGGGCCAACGTCTGCTGTTCCTGCAACCTGACTGGTGCTGGGCTGCTCGTTGTCAGTTGTTACTGGTCTGACTTCTTCAGGGTCCTCTGCTGGTTGCCCTGGTTCTTCAAATCCTTTGTCTGGCAATACCTTCTGAGTGTGTCCGGCGTGGATCCACTGGGGAACACCTGCGACCTTTACTGCAGTGGTTGTCACCAGGATTACTTGGCGTTTCTTTCCCCACCTTGGTGCCAGACAGCTTGATCGAGTGTGCTTCTTTATTTTGACCCAGTCTCCTGGAACCAAGTTGTGGAGAGGAGTCGTTGGATTAAAGATGCCGTCGTCTCCAATCTGGCGAGAGATAGAACGCACTTGGTCACCCAATCTTCTGCAGTATTCAAGCACCAAATCATCAGTAATGCTCAACAATTTGCTTCCTGGCACCCATGCTTGTCTCATCACTCTTCCCATAATGATTTCATGGGGACTTAGGCCTGTCTTGCGGTCTGGAACACTTCTCAGTCCCATCAGGACCAGGGGCAGGGCCTTCACCCAGTTCATGCCAGTAGCATCTGTCAGCTTTGCTAGTCTGTTTTTGATAGTTCCATTTACTTGTTCCACTATTCCAGAAGCCTCTGGGTGGTATGCACAATGGAGTTTCTGCCTTATTCCAAAGGCCTTACAAAGTTCAGCCAGTATGTCATTCTGGAAATGTCCACCCTTATCTGATTCAATAATGCATGGTATTCCGAACCTAGGTATCAGTTCTTTTAGCAAACACTTCGCTACTGTCAGTGCGTCACTTTTGGGAGTAGGGTAAGCTTCTACCCATTTCGAAAATACGCACACAATGACAAGGACATATCGCTTTCCTTCACAATGGGGCATGGTGATGAAATCAATCTGTATTTTTATAAAGGGACCCCCTGACCTCCCAATCTTGCTCAGTTCAACCATTGTCCTCTTGCCTGGGTTCATCTGTTGACATGACAGGCACCTCTGGCAGAGGGACTCTGCTACCTTCCTGAACTTTTTACTGTACCAAGTCTGTTGAAATACCAGAATCATGGCATCCCTACCAATGTGTGATCCTTCATGTATTAATCTTGCCATTGTGCCAAGCAAGTGTCGGGGTAACACAGGCATACCAGTTGGACCTATGATGACACCATCCACACGTCTCGGTCTACATCCATCCTCTTTCCATTTCTCTCTTTCTTGCCAAGGAGCCGACTCCTGCCACTCTCTCACCTCATCCCATGTAGGCACTTCCTCAAACACCTGAAGCTGGCAGCTGGTTCCTGGCCCCCCTCGTTTTGGATTTACAATATACCGATCTTTGGCACACCATTGAGCCACTCGATCAGCATAATCGTTTCCCAGAGATACTCTGTCCATGCTCCTTTGATGAGCAGTACATTTTACCACTGCCAGTTCTTTGGGCAACTGGATGGCCTCTAAAAGGTCATGAACAATTTTTGCATTCCGAATGGGAGTACCTGAGGAAGTCATGAATTCCCTCTGCAGCCATAATTGGCCAAAGTCATGCACAACGCCATAACAGTACTGACTGTCAGTATACACTGTTATGCGTAAGTCCTTCCCAATTTTGCAAGCCATTATCATGGCTATCAATTCGGCTACTTGTGCAGACTTGATGTTATATAGGTAACCTGCTTGTTCAATTTTTGTGAAAGACACTACTGCATAAGCAGCACTCAAGCCTCCTAATTCATGTCTTAGGCAGGACCCATCCACAAATAGTTCTTTATCATGCACAGGCAATGGTACTTCCTTTATGTCTGGGCGTGGCTTGGTACTGAACTCTGTCAGATCAATACAATCATGTTCATCATCATCCCCACCTTCCATTTCCAAGGGGTCGGGGAGTAAAGTGGCAGGGTTCAGAATACCGCACCTTACAATGCTCACATTTGCTGCACCCACAAGAATCCTCTCGTATTTAGTCAGCCGACTAGGGGTGAGATACTGTGTTTTAGTTCTGGTCAATAGAATTACCACTCCATGTGAAACATACACAGTCACAGGATGTCCCATGACAATGGACTCACTCTGTTCCAAACTTGCACAGGTAGCAGC
Source organism: Lissotriton helveticus (assembly GCF_964261635.1). Classification (NCBI taxonomy): domain Eukaryota; kingdom Metazoa; phylum Chordata; class Amphibia; order Caudata; family Salamandridae; genus Lissotriton; species Lissotriton helveticus. The sequence continues at coordinate 1,889,505,670 of NC_136068.1, read as the reverse complement.
TACTGCTTTTAGACAGCCTGGTAACCCAGCAGCTACTGGGTCCAGTGTGGCAGAGAAATAGGCCACAGGCCTCCTGGTCGTGCCATGTTCTTGAGTCAGGACAGACAATGCGCAATTATCGCGAGTGTCACAGAAAAGTGCGAACTCTTTGGAATAATCTGGCATTCCCAACGCAGGGGCTGTACACAGACAGTTTTTCAATCTTGTGAAAGCCATTAGACTTTCATCGTCCCACTGTACAACATCTGGCATTCCTCTCGTGGTCATTTTTATCAAGGGCCTGGCTAAGGCTGCAAATCCCAGAATCCACTGCCTGCAGTATCCTAATACACCCAGGAACATTCTGACTTCTTTTTGAGTACGGGGCAACTGCATTTTTTGAATTATTCTCACTCTTTCTGAAGTGACTTTTCTGACACCCTTTTCTATCTGGTGTCCTAGATATTTCACTGATTTTGCACAGAACTGTAGTTTGTCAGGGGCCACTTTATGCCCTTTCTCACACAGATGATTTAGGAGGGCAATGGTGTCAACTACACAGTCCCGGTGACTTTTAGACGCCAGTAGAAGGTCGTCTATGTACTGGACTAACACAGAGTTCCCAGGTAAGATCAAAGTCTCTAGACATTTTTTCAAGATCTGATTAAAGATAGAGGGGCTCTCTGTATACCCTTGAGGGACCCTGTTCCAACAATACACGTGACCCTCGAAAGCAAATGAGAAAAGAAATTTGCTGTCGGGGTGCAGGGGTATCGAAAAGAATGCATGACACAAATCAATCACAGTGAACCACTCAGCATCCCAAGGAATCTGGTACAGAATCACTGCAGGGTTCGGGACAATAGGGCAGCAAGGAACCACTATTTTGTTAACCTTTCTCAGGTCCTGCACTACCCTATACTTGCCACTAGGCTTTTTGATGCCCATAATCGGTGAGTTGCACGGGCTGCTCATCACTTCCTGTATGATGTTTCCTTCCAATAATTTTTGTATTTCCAGAGTGACACCTGCTTTCACTTCAGCATTCATTCGGTAGGGCCTAGTGTTAGGATATACTGCATTGTCCTTGATGGCTATTTGTATGGGGTCCACATCTTTCATCAACCCCACATCCTTTCCAGTGAAATCCCACACCTCTGGCTTTACGGCTTCCTGTAGTTCTTGGGGCAAGTCCTGCAGGGTCAATCTTTTAATTTCTGAGTCAGGTCTAAGCAACAATAATTTATAAATGCCGTCTTCATCTGGGGTCTGTATTTCAACACCTTTTGGTGTGCAAAAGATGGTACAGTTCATTTTGCACAGCAAATCACGTCCCAGTAAATTTACTGGACTGGTGTCACAGACGACAAATCTATGCATCTGTTTAAAATTTCCAATTGAAATCTCCATTGGTTCGGTAACAGGAGTACTAATCAATTGATTAGATACACCTACTACTTGGATATTTTCTCCCGAGAGGGGTAGGTTTGGAACGTCCACTGTTCTTACAGTAGAACGGGTAGCGCCAGTGTCCAACAGAAAGGTGACATCATTTCCGTCAACCTTTCCTTCAATATATGGTCCAGACTGGTCTACCGGCAAGGAAGCGCCAAGTACGCACTCCTCGTCCTCCCCTCTCAGGCCCCGTCAGTCCTGATCATTACAAAGGAAGGTATCATTCAGCAGATACTGCGAAGTTGCTGTATTTCTGTTCTCCCCGCTTTCCCAAACCTCTATCTCTTCATTTTCTGCCTGTTTTCCCCTGTATACCTGTTTGGGTGCTCGAGGCACCTGAACTGTTTTTACCTGGGGTTGAGTCTTTCTTGGTCTTTCTTTCTGCGTCTGTGGAATTAAATCAGGAGTTGTCTCATTAACATCGACTAATTGGGGACACTCGTTTCGCCAGTGTCCAATTTCGCCGCACTGATGGCAGGGAAATTTTTTCATAGCCTCTTCCCTGCTAAATTTGGGCCGGGGCTTTCCTCCACCCCCTCCCCCAGGACTTTTGTTCTCAGCATTTTTAACCATGTTACTCAATTGTTTTTCCTGTTGTTCTGCGAGCTTCACCTGAGCCCACATAACCTTCTCCTTAAGGGCCTTTTTCTTTTCTGCCATCTCGTCCTCGCAGTACTTAGCGTACCGCAGGACCTCATCCATTTTCTTAGTATGCCAACAGATTTTATTGTCTTTTATCCACTGACAAATTTCAGGTCTTAAACCATTTACAAACCTGTAAATAAAGTGCGTCATATCCTTCAGGTCGATGTTGTCAATACCACTGTATGTTTTAAATACCTGCAATAACCTCTCATAGTAGGAGTGCACTGTCTCGTCCCTTTCCTGTGTTGTTCTATCTATTTTTGTCCAATCAGTTTCCTTAGCGGGCACCTTTTCTTTCAAGTGCTGAATTACCTGCTCATATTTTCGCATGACTTCCTTTGATGGCTCCCCTGTTTCCTTGTTTCTGGGATACTCTTCACTGGGCCAATTTATGTTTATTTTACACTGGGTCCATAAATCTACTGGAACCACAATGTCGAAAAACCCATCCAGGTCTTTCCACAGACATTTCTGTACCTTCACGAACCTCTCCACTTGCCGGTACCAGTCAACTGGTTTCTCTCGTAATTTTGGAAAATCGTTCGTGAAGGACACAATATCCTGCCTAGACCAGGGGACATGCACATATTTTCCCCCTGGAACTTCGCGCATGGGGCATAACTGCTCAGGTTTTTCTACCTCTCTTAAAGCAAACTCGGGAGTCATTTGTCGGGAGCGAACCTCTTCCCTCTTTTTCGCCCACCTGCTTCTCCATTTTTCCACATCTCCCCATTTCTGCAGTACCCCCATTAATTCTTTAATCTGCAACTTCTTTCCTGCCACATTCAGGTGTTCTATATCTTTGTCTGAGAAGTCTGCTCTGTACGGTTTCTGTAAGGGCTTGGATTTGGAGATATCTACCCCCATACTAACTGCTGTTTCGGTCAGTTTTTCATGGAGCACTCTGGTGTTCCTTGTAAAGCTTTTACATATGAACGACAATTCTTCTTCAGAGTAGGTATTCAATCGATCCAACCCCACATTTCCTGCCATTAATTCTTCTATTTCGACCCTCAGCTTGTAGAGATCTAAAGGCTTTGTTTGCGGAGTTTGCTTCTCTAATTCACGACTCCAACTCTCAATTTCATCCGGAGTTACCAGAGAGACATTCCTAGTACCTGTTGCTGTCTCTAATTTAATTTCTTTTGTATTAAAAGGGTTATACCTCTGCTGTATTCCCTTTCCAGTCTGTTTGTTTGGCAATTCCAAGAATGCAACTTCAGACTCGCATTCACTGGACTGATCATCTATGATGATTGGTTCCTGTCTCGGGGTTGCTATGACTGGGGTCATAACTGGAGTAATCGGATTTCCCTGACCATTTCCGTATAACGGGACCACCGGTCCAATAGTTACTGGAATAGTCAATGCCTCAGGACTGGTATTTATCTGAGAAATTTTCTGAATTATCTCTGTTCTTTGTCTAGCTAGAGCCTCTTGCTCCTTTTCCACTAGTACCCTTCTTAGAGTTGTGTCATGTAATATCTGTGGGGTCAATGGAGGAGTAAAACTCGGGGCAGTAGGATGCGTTTCACTTGGTCCTCCCCCATAATTTGGTTTCGGGAATAAAGTTCCAGTATTAAAGGACCTGCGCTCTTCCCTATAGGGAGGTTGAACAAAAGGCAGTCCTGAATTCGAGGGTTTCTCTTCGCTTTCATACAAGGGTCGGGGAAAAAAAGTTTTCGTACGTGAATAATTTTCTTCCTGACTTGCGGGCAGTTTGGGATATATGTCCCTTGTTTCCGTCAGTTCGGGTTTTTCAGGATAAGGCAATACTTGACCACCCCCTCCCAGTCCCAGGGACCTGTCTTCTTCCTTTAGGAAGGGGCGTCGGGGAACATCTCCTACACTGGAAGGTCGGGTTCCCTCATTGTAAGGTGGCGGACTTCGGGTACAGATGTCATCTATTAATTCATCATCTGATTCCCCCAGGGCCCCCCAATGCTTACATTTTTCAGTACTTTTCTCACTCGCTCCAATGTTATGACATGCCGGCATCATGGGAAACAGACCCTCAACAATCATGCTCTGTCTCCACTGTTTCATCCTTTTATCCCTGGACTCCTGTTTCAGCCTGGGGTACCACTTGGTCAAACCCTTGTCCATTCTGGGTCTTTCTCTCTCAAAAGCCTCAATCTCCCATTCCTCTAATGCCTCATACTGCGTTAGTCTCGGTCTGGGATGCAGTTCATTCATTCGGGTTCTTAAATTAAATAAGATCCTACCATTGAAAGTACCATCTAACGGAAAAGCCAATACTCCGTCATCTTTTGTGTACTTCACCCAATTCTCCAGCCACACACAGGTATTGTACCCTCGGTCAAACATCATGAATGAGGCGGGAGTATTGGGTGCTGGGACAAGAACACCTTCCCTAGATTTAATCGGTTTGTCCGTTTTAAAATAATTTTTCACCTTATTTACAAGGGACATTTTTCTCTTGGTTCCGTACATAATATCGTATCTGTTAGCCTTCCACTGATCCCTTTCAAACCCTAGATGCCTTGGATCAGGTCGCGTCTCTGTAGTCCGCGAGTGCCACATACGACTTCTGCGCTAACTTTGTTTACAAACTACCTCCAATCAGAATACTCTTTAGAAAATTCGTGCAACCAATGGGTGCGCGACACAAAATAAGCTCCGCCAATGGGTGCGCGGCCCCTTCGTGAGACAGTTCCCACGCTCTGGCGCTCACCCCTCCTTTACAATCTTCAGCTCCGCTACCCGCCCGCTGCTTCTACCAATCCCAGCGCGGCACAGAGTGACGTCAGAGGCGCTTCGCGACTGACTCCCTCCCTTCACAAGGTAACGGAAACTTTCTTTCTTTTAAAGTGCTCAGTGCTTGGTTATTTTACAACAAATACACATTCGCCACAGTGCTCAAGTGTCTAGACAGAGAAAGAATTCTATTACTGCAAGTAAACTACTTCCATTTACTTTTCACTCGCTGCGGGCAGATCTCTTCCGCCTACCCTTCACTCTAGCATCGGTGAACCTGTTATTCCCCTAAACTCATCCACTTCTTTCCGGGATATGTTCCGAGTTTAAGGTTTCTCAGCGGACCCCTCTGCTTTCACGCTAGCTCCGAGGAACCTGCTACTCTTCCGATGTGACCCTTACTAGGTTACGCCACTATGGGAATTTTGCCAATGAACCCCGTTACTGTCATTTATTCACACATGTATTCAGAAAACCCTAGTTAGTGCTTCCCGGTTATCCTAACCTGCACCTAACTTTCCTCGAACCTGTGACCTCAGGACAATGGATTCTATTCACCACTTGCCCTTTCAATTCCCCGGGGAGTTCGGACAACAAGAAACAAGACGGTTGACAATTGCATGGATTAGTACATATGACAATATAAGAACAAGAATAATAGTAATACAGTAATTCATAAATTTCAGCAGCGTATTCACAAGAGAGTGATCAGTTCCCTCAGAACAGCCGCTCTTATAGCAGCATTAATATAATAGCAGCTTCCGACTTAACTAGCCTAACTAGTCCCTGCCTTACTCTCAACTAGTCCCTAACCATCCTCTAGCTACCAGAAAACTGATAGAGCGCGCGAGGCCACCCGGCCAATAGTTTCACCGTTTCCGGCTTCAGGGCCCATATACTTTTCAAATCACCATATACATCGATCAGGTGACTTCACGAGCTCTATCAAGTTGGTGTGTGTGTGTTCCCTGCTACCAAATTTCGGTGCACCCGACTTACCATCCACCGATGCGGGTGCCTAATGACCACAATGAATCAGGGAGCTAGCTGTAAAGGAAAGGCAGCAAAATACAAACCCAACCAATGACATTCAAATACTGTTTAAATGACCACGGACAACTGGAAGCTTTAAAATGTTTATCTAAATTCAATATTTTCTTGCATGAGATACAGTAAAATAAGGCAATCAATAACCAAGATAACGTAAATCACATAGGCAGAAAGAAATAATGACAGAGTAATCATCAAAGTACTAATAAAATGTAACGAGAAAATACTATGCAAGTCAGTATTATCTAGACAGTGATAGACTAAGTGTGTATGACTATAGGAGAGCTTATAATGAATAACACGCTTCACTTAAGGTGAAGGGGCCTTTGAACAATCTAGGCAACGAAGTTCTAGACCATATCAGGAAATGACACACTGCTATGCAAAATATGATTTCTAACAAATGAGAAGACATAGGAATAACTTGCAAAATTTATAAATGACTGTTCAATAGTTGCGGAAAGGCATGGAAAAATCACATATGCAATGTTTAAACTTTATTAAAGCAAAAATTAGAAATTCAGAAGGTGCAAGAATTTTCAAGAGGTTCAGAGCAATATTTACCTAGAAAGGTGTGGAAACCAAACCCTGGCCACGGGTTAGTTAAGTACAGGAAACCCTCAAGGAAGGATACCCCTCAAAGGACAGCAGGTGCAGAATGGACACCCAGGACAGGATACCCTCGGAATAGGAATCAGGACAGGACTCTCAGGACAGGACCCTCTTCAGGACAGGACCCTCTTCAGGACAGGACCGGAACCCACAGTTCGGAAGCAACGCCTGCGCTCCACCCGCTCTGCAGCTATCGATCAAGACCCCGATTGGGTCAGCGAACTCCCAGCTAAGTGCCTTGCCAGCACTTTAAGGTTCAGTAGAACCTCAGTCTATGGTCAAATTCGGACAGAGTGCTCCGCAGCGCTCTGTATCTTCAGTCACCTATTGAGTGCGTTGGGTCAGTGACAGGTCAGCTAAACCAGACAAGTCGGACGGTTCACTAGGTGAACCCAGGGTAGATATACAGTTTTGGGACAGTGTACCACCCCCCAATGTTGCAAAGTGTCAGAATCCCTCAATTTCGATTGGTCCTAAGGTAGGGTTTGGGTAACACACCAATCACAATACACGATTTGAAGCCTTCATTTACATATTTGGGTACCGCCTAGCAGATTTGGGGTTCCCATGAGCTAACAGTAGCGCAAAAATACAATGTATCATATAAGAAGCCACATTCGCTGTTCTCGCAGGGCAGAGGTGACTTTCTCAGGAGCATCTCGCCCATCACTGCCAGCTGGCTATGTTCCATCAGCCAAGGTCCCTCGTGCTGCCGAATGTCGCACAGGCGCAGAAGGGACCCCCAATATGGCTCTCCTCTCACTCAGACCCCCATTTCCCGCGGTACATGAAAAGTAAGCGAAAACAAATTAATACATAATAATGTCATCATGAAAACACATCACAGGGTTTGTACTTTTAACTCATCATCAAGAAATAAACTTATGCATTTAAATGTTAGCTACATTGAGACGAGCACAAGAGCAGTGGCACGAGCAGTACCACATGATAAGCACAGCTATGAATTACGCATGCGCATAATTTTCCCTCCACTTCTGCAGACGCGTCAGGACACGTGAGTGTGGCTGACGCATGCGCAGTAACTAAAATACAAGCAGCGGCCATTTTAGGGAACACGAGTAATTATTTTAGTAAAACACATGTGCAAGCTTCACGGTCTTTCTCCAAACTAAACATAAATGTTAGTAAAACATACACGGGTTACCTTGTTACACATAAACGAGGTTCTTGATTTCGGCAAGCCGCAAAATATGCAAAGCTTTGCTTCATCATTAGCCCTTGTTCTAGTTAATGTTACAGTAAGTAAAGATGTGATGACATATTGTTTTCATGCTCACCTGCACATTAAAGAAAATACACTTCTCCCAGAAGCTTAATTATCATCCTCCAGTTACTCATGGTGGGAAGGGAAAAACATCAAAGTTGAATATCACATTCTGTAATCAATTTTGAACAAAAAGGCATTAATTCTAGACAGCAATATTAACATTTCATTATATGCAAGTGTAATGCAAGGTGTAAGTGAACATAAAGTGCTCATTCCAAAGTGAACAGCGCAAGTGTGACACAATATGGTGAGGAAAATTCTTAAAAGTCACAGTCAAAATTGGTTCAAAGCATGAACAATGATATAACAATTAGTTGAAGCATTTTAGGAGTCAATGCAGCCATGAATGCTCTCAGTTTTGTTGAAAGCCTTTACACCTGTGTTGTTTCAGGTAATCATCAGGTCTGGATTGCACATAATCTTTTAACAATAGCTGATATGTAGTCTTGAGACACATAAAGGATGGATTTCTGTAGTTCGAATGGTCACTTATAGGAATGAAAATAAAGCTCAAGCGCCTGCGGATCGTAGGTGTCAGGGAGCGCAATGGCAGCCTCAAGATGTGTGGAGTTCCCTAAGGTGTGCGAAACCTGCACCAGCAGGAAGAACTTCAATCTTTTGTAAACTGTTCCAGAGGACAGGAAATTTGATTGCCGGCCCAGTCAAATCTGAGTGAGGAGGATTCAATGAGCCTAAGTCACAGTACGTGTGACAAAGTCACACCGACGATGCCTCAAGTTGGTGAGGGCTGTCAGGCAGGCCGATGCTCTGCTGAAATGGATCTGGCCCGGCCATTCTGAAATTCATGGATGACCAGAGAGCACTGTCAAGTGCTGAGTGTATACATTTTTCTACACTAACCAGGCAGCTTAGCCTTTGATTTGCCGCTAATCCTGGTCTAGGCAGCCCTTGACATGCCTAGCGGCCTCTGAAAAGTGAGATGACGCATGTGCAGTACTGTTTTAATGGAGTGAGAGTGAAGCATCAATGAGACTAGTGATGGTATAATCCTCATGAGTTGGATAATTCAGAGGATACTACATTTTCATGACCTCAAGAACTTCCACATCAAGCAGGGGTTCATTTACAATGTTCCTTGAGTTACACACCGATAATTAAAAGTGACACCCTGTGGAGGGGTGGAAATCATCAATATATTATTGCAACACCATCACAGAGGCAGCTGTGCATTCCCAACAAGGGGTTCCACACATTCAGTTTTGTTTAATTCACCAACAATTTTTAGCAACATCCACATCAAAGAGTTTGCATTCCCTAATAATATGTACAAACACCTCTCATACAGCATTCACTAATAATATGCACAAACACCTCTCGTACAGACCTTCAAATTGTAGCCAATACACCAACATCTTTTAGCACATTTTAATACCATGTGGAGATTGGAGCATCCCACCACACATCAACTACGTTTCAAGTCTTTCCGACTACATGAGCCACATTGACAAGAGTTATCAAATGCACCAAATCCCAGGTCTATATTCAGTATGTCATTTGTAGCGACTCATTGCGAAACAGTTTCCAAAGCATAGCAAAGTATGCTACAGACTGTAAATGGAGAATGTCACAGTAACAACACCATTTTCTAGAGGCACACCTGGTACTAAGCAGCGGTGGTTCACACAAAAAGAAAAGACAAATTATTCTGCCTTCCATCACTCTCCCAGGAAATAAATACAAATCACTAAATGAGAAGGACTGAAAAACAAGTGGGAAAGGAAAACAGGCCCTTATTGGGAGATCCAAAAGGCTGTAAAAACTACCCTCACCCACTGGATAGTGGCATGCTTCATCATAGGGCTGCTAACACAACCTGGCGCAGACCAATGTACAGGGTAGAGCGCAACAATATTATAATTATATGTAGAAATCTGAAAGGACATTTTGTAACTTCTATGTTTGCTGCTTAATTCAGCACATATAGAAGTTGCAAAACTTCTTTTTTTCAATGATTGTTTATGTGCAGAAGGAACACCTTCCTCCACATAAACAATCAATGGCTTTTTGCTGTTGTGTGCTGCACAACCCAGCACACATGGAAAGAGCAACAATGAGAAGAAATTAAACATTTCTCCTCATTGCGACAGGGTTAATTCCAGATTTTCACTGGTCTTAATTTTAGCGCTGCCCTATATTTACCCCACCCTTGTAAATAAGGGGCAGCGTGAAATTCAATGGGTGTTGCACTGGAACACCAACTACAATAATCATTGGGCCTCAGGATACTGAATGGCAGATTCCCAACGGACTGTCCACCTGCTTGTTCTTTTCACTCAATTAATGGTAATTCACGTATTGATTACACATCAACATCGTTGTGTGCTTTTAACAAGGTGACATCCTATTGCTTGAATAAAGTTTTGGACAATGATCATAGCCAGCAAATTATTGTGATAAACCTATCCTGTCCAAAATCTGAAAACTTCTTGACAATCCCGGGTCAGATCAGCACCATTAACTATAAGAAACTCATATGGAAACCCGAAAACATGGATGAGATTACGGCAATGGCAAAAAATCTAGCTATAGAATGCTTGGACGAAAGAAGGAAGACAACTGTAATTGACCAATGGGAAACATTTACTCAGAAATAAGTAACCTATAATACAAAAACAACAGGTGGACAAAGGGGAAAAGTGGTCCAGAGCAAAAAAAGAGAAACCAGAGAATCTAACATCTTTCTTCCGCATACCATGAGGAAAATCAGAAGTACGCGAAACAGGCTTAGGAGACTGCTTACCAAGTCCCCGCTCAACGAGGAAATAGTGGCATTACTAAGAAATACAAATTATACTCTAAGGAAATTGATATGGAATAAAAAGAATAAAGCCAGACAAGAGCTGTGGACAGAAATATTCCACGCAAGAACATTAGCAAACTCGCGGGAGTTCTGGAGACTAATTAAAGGTCTAGCCAGACCAAATATATAGGATCTAGTTTATCTGAAGAAGAATGGGTGACGTTTCTTAAAATACATCTAAATCCTAAACAACCAGCATATAAACAATGTGTTACTAATGTAAGTACCACAAAAGTTGACTTAGAAGGCGATAGTGAAATATTAATAACCAAAACTCAAGTGGCCAGATTGATAAAAAAACAAAAAGATGGGGCCCCTGGTCTAAATGGTATCCATTTTGCATTATTCAAAGAAGCACCTGATTTTTGGTCTGTTTATCTTACAGATGTTTTTAAAGAAGTGGTCCAGAGCGGTCAAATCCCGAAGTCTTCGAAAGGATCCCTTATAACACCCATATTTAAGAAAGGAAATTGGCAACTGCCGGAAAACTATCGCCTAATTACCTTGCAGGATACGGATGCCAAGCTGTTTGCTGGAATTCTATTGACGAATTTAACGGACTGGGTGAAAGAGAAAGAGGTATTGCCCCCAAACGAAACAGGCTTCATCAAAGGCCTTGGTACGTCCACAAACATTTTAATATTGTTAATACTAATTGACAAAGCAATTTTATCTAAACAAATGTTATACCTATGTTTCGTAGATTTTAAATCTGATTTTGACTGTGTTGACAGAAAACCTCTGTGGGAAAAACGTAACAATCAAGGAATACCGGATAATCTGTTAAAGATGATTAAGCTCCTGTACTCAGAAACTTGGGTTAGGGTGAGGACGGGTGAGGGAAAAACATTAGCCAAAACAATTCCTACATCAAGTGGTCTCAAACAAGGATGCGTTTTGGCCCCCTTACTCTTTATTCTATTTTTAGCTGATCTTACCACTGAGTTAAATGAAATCAACGTACGCCCTCCAAGGTTAGCTCACTAACAGATATCCAAACTATTATACCCGGATGACGTTATGTCACACCAAAGTCGGAATGCAACGACTAATTGATGGCATTTCTAAGTATTCAAAGGAAAACGCCATGCTCATAAGCAAAGCTAAGGCCAAGGTAATGGTAATTACAAAAAATGTACGACTCAAATCTACACATAAATGGATCTTGCACGGCAAAAAAATGGAGCGAGTAGCTGACTACAAATACTTGGGCGTCACTTTCAACGATAACGGCAATTTCCAGATACAAAAAATGGACATTACAGGGAAAGCGAACTCCCTTGTCGGGGCATTTAGAACAATTCAGAGAACCGTAGGAGATTTGTCTTACCGTCCATTATTAAAAATAATTGACGCAAAACTACTGCCTACCCTAACATATGGTAGTGAGGTACTCAACGGGAAATATGCGGATACGGCATGTACATGGGGTACGGCACGTACCCCATGTACGCTGGGTGTACGGCACGTACCCCCATGATCGCAGGGGTACGGCGCATACCCCTGCGATCATGGGGGGTACGCGCCGTACCCGGGGGGGCCGTTCCGTACCTGTTTCGGGGCGAACTCTGACTGTACGACAGTTTCCAGCTCCCATAGAAAAAGGGTCGTACGGAGCGTACACAACACGGATCGTACTTGCCGGGTCGTAAAAAGCAGCCGCGAAACGTACGAACGTCGGGTACAGCGGCTTCCGAGAGCAATTCGTATGGGGATTTCATTCGTACGGTCCCTGGTACGATTCGGACGGATAGCTGCATCGGGTGTGGATCGTACTATGTCGTTCGTACGGAGACGGTTACGGGTACGATTCGTACGGAAAAAAATGCTCCGTACGACCATTCGGAGCGCTTTTTTACGGGATCGGAATCGACCCCTTTATTTTGAATCCTCATTTTGAGAGGCCCTAAAATTTCAATGGGGCCCAGTAACAAGAGCTAGAGGGCCCAGCAGCAATCTAAGTATTAGTTTTCATGTTGAGATTGTAGATCTGTGTGAAATTCAGATATAAAACTATATGATCTGCTGTGGGAACACTGATTTATGCATGTTATTTCCAGAAACACATGTAATCCTTGTTATGAGAGGAGACTTTGGCTCCAGTTGGAATTTGAAGAGTGGATATTTTGAAGCATTCAGAGCCATTCACAATGAGAATGAAAATATTTCTGTACAAACTGATCCTTTCTTTTTTTTTTTAAGACAGTTTTTATTGACATTTTGACATTTAGTACCTTCCTCCCCTCCCCCCACTTGAAGACCAAGGTCAGGAAACAAATTCGGTTAAACCACCTGAAATAGATAAATAAAAGAGACACGTTTCCAGAGCAAATTAGGTCATACATAAACTAACAAGATTTGGCAGCCAAAAAAGAAGAGAGAAAATAACACAAAAAAAAGAAGAAGAAGAAGAAGAAGAAGAGAGATTCAAAATCCATCTTACATCTTTCATCTTTCTCCTACGGGATACCCTCTTTGTTATATTTCCTTTAAGTGTGACCTTGTATCCAAAGTATCAGTGGTTCCCAGATAACCATCCCTTTTTGTTTCTTTTGTATGCCCTTATTTTTATATATGGCCACCTCCACACTACATATTGCAAGTAAACTAGCCCTCCATTGTGTGAAGGACAGCGGATGAGAGTCGAACCATGCGGAGGCTTTACACAGTCTAAGAACCGCCATGGCTACAAAGATCAGCCCCTGTTGATTTGTTGGCCGCTCAGTTACAGCTACTCCTAGGATTATTTCTTCAATGGAAATAATAATTTCTACCTGAAATATATCCGTTATGAAGTTGGATAGTTCTGTCCTAAGATTGGTAAGTGCTGAACACGTGGCGAACATGTGAATATCGTTGGCTGCAGCCAATGAACAACGTGGGCTGGCACTTCCCAGCCCGCTGGCCCATTTGGCCATTTTATACGGTGTGTAGTAAAGGGAAAAAAAAGTTTTGTAAAATTGTGCTTGCAATCCGTCATCTCTACTTTGTCATTTATAACAATCTGAGTTTTCCCAGTATTTAATTTATATCCAGAGGTTTTGCCAAATCATGTCGCTTCCTCCTCCACTATCTTGATAGCCTCCTTGGGATTGGTGGTTCTTAACGCTATATCGTCCGCGTAAGCTAGGACTTTTGTATCATAGTTATTGATCATGATAGATGGCACGCAAGGATGGCTTTCAAGTTTGCAGATAAATTGGTCAATGTATAGCGCGAATAGGAGAGGCGAACAAGGACACCCTTGTCTGGTTCCCCTCGTAATCATGACACTCTCAGACATACTACCATTTATCACAACGCTAGCGCTTGTGCTGGCATAGAGTCTTTGGACAGCTTTAATAAATCCCATCGTTATTCCCCGATTTGCCATGGCTGCCCACAAAAACTTCCAGGAGACCCTATCAAACGCCTTTTCCGCATCCAAAAGAATAAGGGCCATAGCGTCTCCTGCAGTTTCCGTAAAGTCGCACAAAGAGATTACTCTCTGTATATGATCCGTGGTCGATCTGCCGGGGATAAATCTGTGTTGTCGGACTGATACCATTTTGTGGATTATAGGTTCCAAGCGACCTGCGAGGAATTTAGAGTATATCTTGGAGTCTCCATTAATCAATGTTATCGGGCGATTCGAGCCCATTTCCAAGGGATCCTAAGACCCCAGTTACGAGTTGCATGCTACTGGGGCAGATTTACCATTTAGCATCACTTTGCGGGAAACCCATCTGGTACTGGTCAATTGCATGTTAAACCCCATTATATTGAGAATTATTGTGTGGTACCCATACACAAACAACAGTTCCACTGTTTCTGGGACTATAAGTAGTGTTTAGGATGAAGGGTGTGGGGAATAGGGGAAGGAGGGAAAACATACTCCATCAGGGGAAACATACTCCCCCTGTTTAGTTTCAGCAAAAGTCAAGACTTTTCTTTTACCTAAGTCTGGCTAGTTTTACCAGATGAAAAATTAAAGTTTTTCCACACCTAGTAAAAAATAACATCTAATAATCAGATGGAGTGAAATGAATCAATGAAAGCAGGTGTAAATGTTGTGCCTCCTTACTCTTAATAATGTACTTTGAAGATAATTTGGAGAGCAGCATCTAGGGGAGGACATTATTCTCTTATGATGAGAGTAGAGTTTGGCTCCAGTTGGAATTTGAAGAGTGGATATTTTTCAATTATACTTCTTCAGAGTAAATTACGTTATTGCTTTGATGGAAGTGCTGTCTGCCAAACTGTAAAATGGCTGCCAAGCAGGATGTAATTTCTTAAAACATAGGTTTTCACCACCATCACGGCGTTTTTTTAAAATTATTTTCAAGGTGGGATTTTCATTTTAGGAGTAAAGATTAAAATGTCCCCCTCATGGCGAGAGGTGCATTCAGCAGTCTACTCTGCCCATATCACAAGGGTTTTCCGGGAAGTTGTGGTATATAAATAAATAATACCGGATCTATTTTTGGATGAATGAATGAATAACAGATAGCTCAATAAAATAAGAGTCAAGATTCGAGGTAGTAGGAGTTACTGCAGGTTTATTACAGCATAAGGACAGGATCAGGACAACCTGCATAGGATGACCCAGCAGGGGAAAAGAGGCCCAGCAGCTGCTGGGGCTGGGTCTGGGATGAGCGCGCTAACTTTTATTAACAATACATTGACTTATATACATAGCGCAAACACATAGCATTACATTGCAGTAGGCGTAACAGTGGGTGGAGCAGAAGGCGTGACGCGTAGCAGTCGCGAAAGATAACAGTAAAAAGAGGTGTAACTGGGAGTATACTTAGACATGTGATGCAAACGTAACAGAATATGTCATGAAATGGGCGGAAACATAGGAGGGGGCTACCTAAGGAGCCGGGACCTCTAACCTAATGGTGCGCGAAAATTGGCAATGACGTGTTACTAGGAGAAGCTGGGGGCTACGAACTCTGTGCTAGGAGCAGAGACTAGAGTCTGGAGGGTCGGAGCGACATGTACCTAAACCCTATCTGGTATCTAATGTTTAGGGAACATGTTGATATAAACTAGAAGTCATGAGGGGAAAAGCTAACTTGACTCTAAGACTGGACCATGCATTATTCTACATGTAGTGCGTGATGAAGAATATTAAATGACCATTAATACAGTATTTCTCTAACGTGGAGACGAGAAGGCTAGACAATGACGGAAACTATTGATGCAGTTCAGTAGCTTAGGAATGCAGAAGAGGAGGACTGAACTGATAACTGGAATCATAACATACTCTTGGCAGACTCAGAGGCAGAGCCAAGCTGCACCGGGCACTGCGAGGCAGGAAGTAAGTGAAAGGTCGAGGATACAGGTGGGGGCTGTATCGCTCCTCAGCGAGGCTTTCAGGAGACAGGAGCTGAATCTGTGGTCTGGGCCCTTTTGAGGCCTAGAAACGGGGACTTTACAATGGAATAACGTGCACACTAAGAAACGTGGCAACATAACTTTACATAGGCCTGATATTCGTAGTATTCACGAGGACTGGAAAATGACATATCAGAGGTGGACACAACTATAATTGCGTCAGTAATCAGACATGGGGAATAACATATGCATATTGGTCATGCACACATAACATATGATGGATGAGGCGTAGGGACACAGAACATGGCAAAATTTACTTTTCCACATTCCCTCCTTGTCACTACGTTTCCATCAGGAAACATCAATTTTCATGATACCGTCTATCATTTCATACAGTACCATTTGCTCGTCTCGAATTGTCTTGGAACGGGATTTAGAACGGGGCTTGGGACTAGGAATACAAGAGGTAGCACACATGCTGCAAATCGCAGGGCCACATTGTATACAGAGGCAGCAGCTAAATATGATCGCTACTGCAATACCTAGAAAAGACAGGACTTTCCATCCCCATGCGGAAATTATATTCCAGAACCAACCGGACCATGTCCAGGTGCCTGGATCTTGGTGTAACAGATGGGCAATTTTATGGAGTCTGGTTATAGCTGAATAAACAGACGGCGCGTTATTTGGAATGAAAATGCAGCAACTAGATCCGATGACTCTACAGGCCCCGCCCCTATCGGCCAGTATGACGTCAAGGACGAGACGATTTTGCAAAACGACAAATCTCATAGCAGATTGTTCTTCGGTTAAGTTACCTAGAGCAGAGGCAGTCTCATTTACTACAGCTTCAAGGGTTCTTGTTAACCTACGGATCAGTTTACTATTCTGGACAGGTCCTACAAAGAAGAAGAAACCTTTATTGAAATCTGTATACTGTTCTAGAGTAGTTTCAGTATAATCGACAATTGGGGACTCCCTTCTATGTCTAATGTGTACTAGATGTGTGTTTCTGTGATAATCAGATGGGGCTAGAAAAACAGGTGGCAGTAGGAAGGCAATGTAACAGGTTCCCTCCCAATCGAGGGGCAGACGGACATATGCAGTTTGACCACAAATAAAATAAGAATGACGTGAAGCTTTGAAAACAGATTTCCCACTGTCACTATACTGAATAACAGTAGTACATTCACTATGACCTACATGTATGGAACCATAACTACGGACACATAATTCGCCTTTGACAGGTAGTACTGAAATAGCAGGTAAGTCTGGAGTAGTATCAGACTGAACATTCAGGACCATGAAATTCGACGAATAGTTACCTAAATTATATACTTCATTTTCTAGATCTAAACCTGTTCTGTGGGGGAAACCTTGCTTGTCTGAAAAACATGTACTGTTAAGAAAAGACATATCGGTTGAGGATGACGTTAACGTGGACCATGCTCCACACGAACCATTGTGTGAGAATGGATAAGGAAACAGTGGCAGAACTCCCTTCGGTGTCTGGAAAGGGGGGAGTCGACCACACACCCAACAATTAGTGGCATTGCTGGTCTGGTGTGAGTAATGCAACATACGGATAAATGTGTTGTTGCGCATAGCGAGGCGGTAAGAGAGTTCATGAGGAGGCAGATCACTAAACGTGTGCTCTACTGTAGCATTACCAGACATATTTACATGAGGAACTGGGAAATACAGATAGAACGCATAGCTGGTGCAGGAAATCAAAATGCTGATGAATAATACGAAACTCAGAAAAACGATACATCTGATTGAACTTTGACTGACTCTCTCACTATGGGGGTCTATTTTATACATGTCAGAAACAGTCTAACCGTTTCACCTAGGGGAGGACTTATACAATCAAACTGACTGACTTATTTTACTAGACCTGAGCTTTAACTTATACTCCTGTTGCGGAGTTTTCTCTAACAAGGGAGGGGTTGTAATAATGTCTTGTGCGGGACAGTCCTTAAGAGCAATATTCTGGCAGTCTTTCAAATTCTGGGAATCCTTGGAAATGTTTTTAGAAACTGGTTTCAATCCTTTGAAAAGTTTTACATGAGAAAGATGGACCCATCCTTTCCTGCCTTCCAACTTGACGGCAGTACGGGTGGTCAAGAGGACCTGACGTGGCTCTTTCCAACGTGGTTCCAGCGGACTTGATCTGTCGAAATTTCTGATCATCACCAAGGAGCCTGGAACGATCTCGTGCGGTGCCACCTCGGTATTGTCTGGAAAGGCGGCAGCAACCTGTGAACGACATGAGTTGAGGGCAGACATCAAGGAAGCTAGGTAATCTGTCAGCATATTACATGAAACATCGGTAATACTTCGGGGTCTAGGAGTACCCCACATGTTAGGGGGGCGGCCGAATACGACCTCGTACGGGGACAGACCTGATCTAGAATGTGCGACCATGCGCATATAAAACAAAGCGACTGGCAGAGCTACTAGCCAGTCCACACCTTTGTCTTTACAGACTTTTGCAATACGGATTTTCAGGGTCTGATTATGTCTCTCTACGAGACCGGCTGCTTCAGGATGGCGTACACAATGGAACTTCCACTGGTACCCTAACAAAAGGGAAACGTGTTTCATGAGTTCGGATGAGAATGGCTGACCGTTATCAGAATATACGACTCTAGGGAGTCCATATCTAGGGAAGAATTCACGAACCAACTGCTTGGCAGTGGTCGCGGCTGTGTAATCTGGGACTGGATATGCTTCTGTCCACCTGGACAAAGTGCATACAACTACAAGGACATACTTGAAACCTCGACATCGCTCCATCTGAATATAATCCATCTGGAGGACCTCAAAAGGGTGGTCAGGGGGCTGGAAACCACCTTGTTCCACCGGGACACTTTTACCTGGATTAAACTGACAACATATCATACAGGTACGGACTTTCTGTTTGGCTGCAGCTCGTAAATGCTTGTTGAACCAAATGTTCTGGATACTGTCTAACATAGCTTTTTCTCCTAAATGTGCTGGACTATGTGCGGTATTGATAATGACTTGAACCATAGAATCGGGGAGAAACCATGTGGCTCTACCCTTCGTTAACCATCCTTGATCTGTCTGGACCCCTCCTTGTTCATACCATTTCTTGATTTCATCGGGAGTAGCATGTAACTGGATATCTATGACATCTTGTGTAGGGTCCTTAACTGTCATACATGTAATCGGATCTGGAGTATGTGTCATGTTACCTGGAATGTCTGGAGTCTGTGCTGTAAGCTTGGCTGTGCGATCTGCTAGATCATTACCTTGGGAAATAATGTCAGTAACTTTCGTATGTGCTTTACATTTCATGATAGCAATAGATGTCGGTAAATGTATGGCATCTAACAGGGCTTGAATAAGGAGACCGTGCTGAATCTTGGTTCCATGAGAAGTCATGAAACCTCTCTCCTGCCAGAGCACTCCGAAGTCGTGTACAACTCCGAATGCATAACGTGAATCTGTGTAAACATTAACTTTCAGGTTCTTGGCGTGTATACAGGCTTGTGTCAGAGCGACTAGCTCTGCTGCTTGAGCGGACAGGGTATCAATACGGTGTGTTTCAATAACTTCAGTGTCAGTAGTCACTGCATACGCGGCGACTAGTTCTCCTGTACTAGTTCTCATACATGAACCATCCACATAAAGTGTCAGGTCGGAATCTGGTAACGGAATGTCTGTCAGGTCTAGTCTTGGCTTAGTCGTAATGTTAACTACTTCCACACAATCATGTGGGTCTGGGTTTGAACTAACTGATGGTAACAGTGTAGCAGGATTCAGAACGTTGCAGCGTCTAATTTCTACGTGTGGCTGGAACAGTGTCAATACATAACCTGTTAAACGTGCAATTGTCAAGTGCTGTGTTTGTGTTCGGTTTAAAAGAACTTCCACTGAATGTGGGACTTGTACTGTCAGGGAATGTCCTAAAACTATGGAATCACTTTGTCTGATAGCTAGTGCTGTGGCTGCAACTGACTTGAGGCACGCAGGCAACGCCTGGGCGACTGGATCTAATGTGCTCGAAAAATAAGCACAGGGCTTGTATTGTCCTGCTTGATCTTGTGTGAGAACAGATAATGCTGTACCTTCGCGTTCAGTAACGAAAAGTGTAAAAGGCTTACTGTAGTTCGGTGTAGCTAGAACTGGAGCTTGACATAGGGCTTTCTTTAACTCGTTGAAACTAAGTGTATGGTCAGATGTCCAAGGGAGGACAGTCGATACGGCTGCCTCCTGTGTCGTTAACTGTATCAGTGGCTTGGCTAGAAATGCATACTGGGGAATCCATTGTCTACAATACGAAGTAAGGCCGATAAAGGCACGTACCTCCTTCTGGGTTCTGGGCTGGGGAAGACTCGCTATTAACTGGATACGGTCTGGTGTCAACTGCCTACCCCTCTTGGACAGCAAGTGTCCTAAGTATACCACTTGCTGGACACAGAATTGAAGCTTCGAAGGTGACACCTTGTGCCCCATCTCGGCTAGAAAATACAGGACTGTAAGGGATGCTCGCTCGCAAGCGCGTTCAGAACGGGCTGTGATCAGGAGATCATCAACATACTGGAGCAGGGCAGTGTCAGTTGGCATGTGAATGTTGTCTAGTTGTCTCTTGAGTGCTTGACTGTAAATACTAGGGCTTTCTGTGAAACCTTGAGGAGCGCGTGTAAACATATAGCTCCTTCCATTTAAACAAAATCCGAAAAGAAACTGGCTGTCTGGATGAATTGGAACACTAAAAAATGCATTCTTGAGGTCTATGACAGTGAAAAACATGGCTTCGGAATCAATGGCTGTTAACAGGGATGAGATGTCTGGGACAACTGGGTACTGAGGGATAATACATTTATTGAGCTCTCGTAAATCAATCACTAATCGATATACTGGGGGTGCATTCGGATCAGTACGTTTCATGACTGGAATGATCGGAGAATTACATATATTGGAGTCAGTTTCTACAACTACTCCTTGAGCCATGAGCTCGTCAATAATTTTGGATAAGGCTGCTACAGCCTCAGGTGGCAATCTGTACTGTCTGATTCGGGGTAACACTACGCCTGGCTTGAGAGTCACACGATAGGGTGTGATTTGCATGTAGCCTACATCAGTTGGACCTTGCGCCCATAAATGCTGCGGAACATTAGACAATCTTGAATCAAAATCTCGTAATACATAGTGACCCTTAAAGTCACGTAGGAACAGACGTATTCCCTCTGGGGAACAGCAAATAACTGCACCTAATTCTTTCAGTGTCTTAATACCTAATAGGTTTTCTGGACATGACTTAGTAAGTAACAGATCAGTAGTACGGGACAATGGACCTACTTCTAGAGTAACTGGCTTTGATATCTCATTAATTATTGGCTTTCCTGAAAATCCAAGGGAAACATTTCTTGAGCCTGAGAGCGGAGCACCTGGAACTTCGGCATGACTAATTGTGGTCCTACTTGCCCCTGTATCGATCAAAAACTTTCTGTCTTTCCCTAATACTTGACTGTGAACATAGGGACCTTCTTGATCTACAGGTATCTCGATGAGAGGCAAGCCTACCTCCCTCTCTAGGCTGTTTCATGAATATGACTGGTACTCTGGATACTCAGACTGCGCATACTGGTACATCTGCGATGTGACATGCTGTGTTGCAGCAATAGGCTGCGGTGCGGGAACTGTCTGTTGTGCATTCTGTGACTGAGGAGTCTGTGAAACTTGTTCTTGTCTAGGCGGACGTGGTCTTTCTTTAGTCTTACCAGTAGCTATGTTATGTTTCAGAACTGCACACTCGTTTATAAAATGACCTGGCTGTTTACAATAATTGCAGTTCCCTTTAACGGGAGCTGCAGGATGACTGGCTTGATTCGGACCCCTCTTCTGACTGTCTTGAGGAACTGTTTGTGCAACTAGCACTTTCATTTTCGTGTCTTTCATACGTTTTCTCTCGTGTTCTTGCTCTTCTCTAATTCTATTCTGGTGATACTGGAGCATCTGGAGCATCTGGGACGGGGTATTTGCTTGCCAGGTGCTTTCGACTTTCAAAACTCGATTTTTAATTTGTGGACTTGAATTCTCGACTAATTTAGTAACGAAAAGGTGAGGGTATGACTCACTACTTGTCTTGAGACCACTGTTAATACTAAAACATTTCTCAAATCTAGAATAAAAATCACTAATATCTTCATCTTGTTTCTGTTTACAGGCTGAGATTGCATCCCAGTCTTCTTTTCTAGTTGTCAATAATCTGGGTAAAACTTGAATCAGTAATTCTGGTAATTCTTTACATTTATCTCCAAGACCGGTACCTCGTACTCGTGCCTTGTCTTCAGCTTCTAGAGCTGTCCAATCGATCTTTTTCTCTCCCACCTCCCATTCTTTTTCTTTTAACTTTTCATATACCCCTGCGGGTAACAGGACCTTTAACATTTTAATGATATCTGGGTAAGTGTATTCTCCCATACGGAGCATGTCTTTTAATTCTCTATGGAACCCTGCTGGATCTTTATCATGACAAGGAATTAATTTCTTCATTTCAAGAAGTTCCATCTTTGAAATCGGAGTGTATACAAACACTCGTTGCATTACGCCACCCGCCCCTTGGACTGGGTGGACTTCTCGTAACGGATTCTGTCTGTCTATGTAAAATGATTTACTTTCTGGGGGTGAGACATGAACAAAATGCGGGTTCAGAAACGTTCTGTATTTGTGACGCTGTTCTAGAATGACACTAATTAAATCGGTACCTAGACCTCTCCATCTATACTGGAGTAACTCGTTCAGAATATCGTGTAACGGACCTGGATCAGAATGTTGACCCTCATACAAAGTAATGAGGTGCTGAATCATATACATACCCACCAGTCGTTGCTCGGCTGGGGGCAGTTTCAGAAACATTTGTGCCACTATTTCGTCTGGAAAAGTGGTAGAATCAGTAATCCATCGGACTGCTGATCGGGCTAGTTCTTGTTCATGCATGGTACTTAATTCACTGTAACCGACTCGTGATTTCAGAATGTGATCGGTAACTTGAAATACTTGTTCTAGAGAACCTTGTTCTGGTGCTGGATGATGAAAAATAGACTTGTGTTCTAGACGTAAATGGCGATCTGGAAATCTAGATTTTCCTACATACGCTATTCTGGCGGGATTCTCGTTCTCTTCCTCTTCTTCGGGATCAGAGATACTTTCTTTCTCGCTTACTTGTGCTGCTTTTACGCTGGTCGTGTAACCTTATTATTTCTTTACGAATTTTCTTGTACATACTCTCCATGGCACCGACGGTCTTGTGCTTACCCTCGGCTATATTATCACTCCACCTTGTCAGGATTCTCATTTCGGCGGAATCTTTAGACGGGTAGTCTTGTTCTCTTATTAGACAATTGATCAGGAACTTTAATATCATGAGCTGAATCTCGGCTTTCCTTTGAGACATAATCTCGCCAATACTTTCTGGATCATCCCCTGTACGGATGAAACGATATATTCTGTCTAGATCTTCTTTCATATTCGGTAAGGTGACTAGATACTCGGTCACTCTCCTTACACGTACGGAATATAAAACCATATTATACTCGCCTGGGACTGGATCATAGACACATTCGCCAAGGGCTTGTCTGATTTCTGTGACAGACTTATTATTTTTAGGAGTACGCTGTGATGCTTGAGCATGTAATTCGAGTGCTGATAAACGCTTGTGTGGCGGCGGGGTTTGGGGAAGACCTCCTCCTGCGGCCCCTAGACTAGAATCGTCGACTGACATTCTTCGTCCTGGCAGGGTCGGTAATTGTAACGTGGGCTGGACTTGTATGGCGGACTGGGCCGGGGGAGCTGTTAAGGGCACCCCGGTGTCTGGAGGAGCGGGAAGTACCTGATTTGCAGGGACTGGTGGAGCGCGGACAGAATGTGCATATTCGGGGACTGTGTCGTCCAGATAGGATGAAATAAAAATATCCGCTGCGGTCGGTTTGTGACGTAGCTTGGTCGGAATTAATGGTGGCGGGAAATTACTGGATGCCTCTGGGGTCGCTTTTGGCAAACCTTCGGCAAGGAGAGGATACATACCCTTAATGAGGGCATGCCTCTGTCTGTCTGACTGTTCGGTTTTGACTTGTTCACCTATCTCGATTAATTCTCTTTCTTGGGCTCGTTCCTGGGATTCTCTACTTAACTCTGACTTTCTGACTTCCTTTTCCGTTCTTCTATGAGCTTCCTTGCGCCATAACTCGATGGCATCTTTCTGTGACTGTCTGGCTTTCTTTTTCCATAATGCTTCTTCTACTCGCATGATACATTCGGCATCCCATGTACCCGATACGGGCCATCTATACTTTTATTCTAACTGTCTGGTATACTCTACCCATAAATCTAGATACATTATGGCGCTTATGCCATGTTTCTGATACATAAAGTGACCTGGACTGTCCCTAGGCGGGACAGGAACTGCTTCCTCTAACAGACCCCTTCTAGTTTTTAACTGTCGTAATCTTGAAAAGAGCGGCATTGTAAACTTAAATCGGAACACAATACAATACACGAAGAACAATAACAAGTGGGAAAAACAATTCAGGCATACCACGACATTGGAATTACATTAAACAATAACATAACATAACAGTTCGAACAGAATATTACCTGAAAATACTGAAAACAGAAACAGAACAGATGTTCTCAAGAACGGAACAGACTAGAGTTACTGGATGCACTGCTGTAACAGTACGGAACATACCGGTCCCAAAAAAGGGACGCATCAAGACCCGTATCCACCTAGGTGAACACTTCGTTTGTGAGTCTGGGCACCACCAACCCACGGACCAGGAGTCAATTTAGATTGGTCCTGTCTAGATACTACCCCAGCAATGGTACTCACCGGGCAGCACGGAACGGAAGGCCTCGAACGGGACTGGACTGCTACGACGACGAACTTCGGACTTCAGTTACGGGTGGGCCTCCGGATACCTCGGACCTTGGACTCTCGGCTTGGGCTCTGGTCGGGACTCGCCGCGTTCCTCCACCGTCTCGTTCGGATGCTGGACCGCCTCCTCCGTCTCCTCCGTGGGCCTGAGGGATACTTGAAGCAGAAATATCTGCACGTGGCCGGTATGGTTCCGTCACGACTGCAGAGGGTCAGGGGGTCGGCGTGGCTTCACCGACGCGTGGGGAAAGGGCAAGTCCCTATTCGGGCGCCATTATGTGGTATATAAATAAATAATACCGGATCTATTTTTGGATGAATGAATGAATAACAGATAGCTCAATAAAATAAGAGTCAAGATTCGAGGTAGTAGGAGTTACTGCAGGTTTATTACAGCATAAGGACAGGATCAGGACAACCTGCATAGGATGACACAGCAGGGGAAAAGAGGCCCAGCAGCTGCTGGGGCTGGGTCTGGGATGAGCGCGCTAACTTTTAATAACAATACATTGACTTATATACATAGCGCAAACACATAGCATTACATTGCAGTAGGCGTAACAGTGGGTGGAGCAGAAGGCGTGACGCGTAGCAGTCGCGAAAGATAACAGTAAAAAGAGGTGTAACTGGGAGTATACTTAGACATGTGATGCAAACGTAACAGAATATGTCATGAAATGGGCGGAAACATAGGAGGGGGCTACCTAAGGAGCCGGGACCTCTAACCTAATGGTGCGCGAAAATTGGCAATGACGTGTTACTAGGAGAAGCTGGGGGCTACGAACTCTGTGCTAGGAGCAGAGACTAGAGTCTGGAGGGTCGGAGCGACATGTACCTAAACCCTATCTGGTATCTAATGTTTAGGGAACATGTTGATATAAACTAGAAGTCATGAGGGGAAAAGCTAACTTGACTCTAAGACTGGACCATGCATTATTCTACATGTAGTGCGTGATGAAGAATATTAAATGACCATTAATACAGTATTTCTCTAACGTGGAGACGAGAAGGCTAGACAATGACGGAAACTATTGATGCAGTTCAGTAGCTTAGGAATGCAGAAGAGGAGGACTGAACTGATAACTGGAATCATAACATACTCTTGGCAGACTCAGAGGCAGAGCCAAGCTGCACCGGGCACTGCGAGGCAGGAAGTAAGTGAAAGGTCGAGGATACAGGTGGGGGCTGTATCGCTCCTCAGCGAGGCTTTCAGGAGACAGGAGCTGAATCTGTGGTCTGGGCCCTTTTGAGGCCTAGAAACGGGGACTTTACAATGGAATAACGTGCACACTAAGAAACGTGGCAACATAACTTTACATAGGCCTGATATTCGTAGTATTCACGAGGACTGGAAAATGACATATCAGAGGTGGACACAACTATAATTGCGTCAGTAATCAGACATGGGGAATAACATATGCATATTGGTCATGCACACATAACATATGATGGATGAGGCGTAGGGACACAGAACATGGCAAAATTTACTTTTCCACAAAGTGAAGGGCAGTGAAACCTGACCTCTAATTCCACCCATCTAAACCAGGTGGGCAGAATGAGAGGTGTGTTTCCAATGGTCTTTACTCTGCATAGTTGTCAGATGAGGTTTAATCATGGTGGAGACCGAGGATTCTCTGTCATGATTAAACCAAAGGTCCATCTGCATATAAATTGCCCTGGTGTACCTTTATCTTGGCGCTATATATACTATTTCACTGTTGTGGCGGAGTACACCAAGCTATAAATATATAAGAATGAAGATATTTTCTTAATATGATTAACAATATTCATAATAGTTTGTTTATGCATACCTCATCTGAAATCTAGATAGATTATAGAGCAAAATTCAACGTGTCTGAAGTACTTGTTGGTTCATTATATTATGAAGGGAACCTAACAATCTGTGAAAGGGCATGTTTGTATGTGAAGTGGGTATTCTTTAGGCAGTAAAGCTCATCAAAATAGTAACAGTAGCTTTTGGGTGTGAACCTCTGGACCAGCTTGAAAATTAGATTAAGGTAAACTTTAGAGATAGTGGTGAGCGATGTGCAGAAAAGGGGGAAGCATCAGTTCTTCAAAGGTGGACCATGGGCATCTTAATTCAGAGTGTTGGGGTCCCCAAAAGCATTCCTAGTGTATGTCAACAAACATTATTTGCTATAGTGCACAACCCATACTGTTTTTTGAACATTTGTTAAAAGCAAAACACCTTTGATGCCATGCTTGAAAGGTGTAGCCACAGCATTTGAAGGTATCATGTTCTTCAGTAATGTTTCAAATATTGTTTGCATGGGGCTGTTGCTGTGGTTAATAAGCAAGAGAGGAGTGGGAAAGATCCCAGGTAAGGTGGGTTGGCCTTGTGTGGTCCCTGTGATAGCGCCATCTGTGTGGATGCCCTTAGTTTGATAGTGGAAATGTGTGAGGGGGAAGTAGAAGAGTATTTGTAGAACAACAAACTATTGCTAGTATGAGAATGTGTAGGGAAGGATGTGAGGGGTGGTCATTTTTACTGAGTCAATAAAATGTTATGACTTTTTAAATGAGCGTATTGCAGTTGGTACCCTTTAATAATCAATGACTTTTTCACCCCTCCATTCAGAATGTCCATAGTCCACTCATAGGGTAAAGGTGATGGAGAGGGGGAGACATATTATTTTTTTATTGACTTTAAAATTAATATTCATTTATTTCTATAAATACTTGACCCCGCAATTGAATTCCTAGACAGCAGTTTATCTTTGGTGCCACTTCTCAAAGAAATCAGTAAATCTACACTTGCAGGTTTACATCTATATCTGAGTATAGATTGATTGCTCAATGGATTCATAAATGTTCACAGAAGTGTGCTTGAAGAGCTGTGTCAACAACATGCAGAGTCCTAGGAAGGTCTTGTGGCATTCCCATTGGAATCCCAGAGCCACAGTTCTCCCCCTTTGTAAACAAATGTTTTCCCCAAGAGGACAATATTTGCCCATGTGGAAAACGACTTTGCTCTACCCCCCACCAAACTTGGTGGGGATTTATTCCACTTCCCACCCTCAAAAAACTATTTACACCAGCCCTTGACTGGAGTTAAAATCTGACGCTTTTGAGGAGTTTGTGAATGCCCAAAAACATAACTGATAGTGGGTGCTCACACATCTGCAAGCGTAACCAAACCCAGGTAAATCCCAACTTGGCAGAGAGATTTGCACATGTAAATGGGTTTACAAAGATATCCATTTGTGAATTCTTAGGCCATGTAAAACATGTAAATTAAGTTGCAAAACTTTGATTTCATTTTTATTTACCTATGTGACTAGAGCTTTTCATTTGTTTTTCCTTACATATGGTTACCAACCGTGCCATTAATTAATAATTGTATTTCTTTCTAGTGGCAATAGTGCAACATGCAGCAGACATGGGAGTACGAAGGGACTGCTGAGCTAAGGGCAGATCATGTTTAGACCATTTTCCTTTTTGTTTAGTCTTCATTAAAAAGTGTGATTAGTTTAAATGTACTGGTATAATTTACAGCAAAACCTTGCTTTTAAAGTTGCATGGGTGAGGCCATATGAGAAGTAACTTTAAATGTAAGTTTGAAATTGTTGCCAGATTCACACAGAATTCACACCTGGCTATCTTATTAAAAAAACAGCAAAAATATGCTACTCCCACTTGTGACTGCAAAAACATTTTTTGCAGCCATTCATGACTTTCCGGATAAATTAAAAAAAAAATTCTCATGTTTACTTTGTTTTCTACAACATGCAGTGCAAAACACAGTGGCTTTGGGGCGCTAATATAGAAAGGAGAAAATAATTGATTGCGATAGGTTCTGCAGTATGAAGTGGAAGGGGTAGCTCGGCACCGCCTGAAAGAAGTTACTTTTGGTGGGACAATGCAGCCAAAAGTTTCCTGTCCAAGAAGGCTAAAAAGTATGTTTCAAATTTAAAACCAAGACATTATCAACATAACCATGTGAATTAGACATGTTAAAAGGTTCATGTGTTTTCAAAATCTAAAACCTTTTTAAATCATACGACCACTTATAGTGATCATAATTTTAAAAACTCAGAGCTGGGCACAATATCCACAGTACCTGCATGCAGTGCAAGTCTGGAAGTTTCCCCTTTACGCAGGCTGACAAACATGACCAACTCCACCATATTTTCAGTGAGGTTTAGGAATAGAAACGTACAGGCTATTAATTGTTTTAATCAAGCACCAGCTTGTCCCACAGGCATGGATGACTTTGCATTATTTGCCTACCTCCTGGAATGGTTTACTTTTACTTTCACTTCCACCCCACCATCCAAAGCTAATCTGAGTGACTCCAAGGGTCAGTTGGATGACCTCCTGTTCTGAGCTACAGTGACCCAACAAGCTCCAAAGTCCTTCCTCAAACTGCCTAGCTGACCTTCTGCAACTGGATCAGCCTTTAAATTAAAATGGACCTGCCTGAGGCCTGCTGGCCTCTACTACAGTGAGTGCCTGATCCCCAAGAGGCGTCTCCCCAGGCCCTAAACCCTTGGCCGGCATCAGAGTGCATTGATATTCAAGGAAAAAAGAAATTCTTAAGTTATGTGCTTTTGTGATCGTGAATGGGCAATTTGTACTGAAAGTCTGACTTCGTTAACTGCAAACAGGAAACTCCAGTGACTCTGACTCTTTGCGTTACACCAATTGACAGCAGCAATGTGCAACACAAGGTATACACTTCATGCTACAGCAATGATAGCCCATGGAGACTGCATATGCAGAGGTCCTAATACCCCACCTGCTCATTGCGCTACAGTTAAGATGGCCCGTGCCGCCCGGCTGTCCATGAAGCTCACCCTGCTCATCGCTGCCTCCTCCACTGCACTGTATCCTGCCCCAGCATTGTCACCCTGAACGATTGACTCTCACCTGTTCTCACACAACCAGATATCCATGAGTGGCACTTTATGCTTTAGGCAATATATCAACTAAAAATATTAAAATTGAATATCTCCAGTTCTACTGATCGGATTTCTGTTGTTCTGGTGTCATTTTATTAATCACCATGCTACCAGAGGGTTAAGCACAGGTTAATTATAGTGACTTTTGTGGTTCACCCTGACAAGGATTGTGGTTGTTGCCAGAGTGGGGCGTAAACCCCCTCAACCAGTAACCCAATTTCTTAGAATTATTTATATTACTCCAGATGCTTTATGTTTCAAGCATTTCAATATCATTATTCATAACCTAGGGCCTTATCCATTTTTATTGACTACTTAGGTGAAAAGATACAAAATGAAAGAGAAAATATACATTTTGGATGATATGTTTCAGCTTGGAAGAGTCTGTGGCTGTTACATATGTAGTCAATATCAGCCTCTATTCTAAAATGTAAATGCCACACTTAGGGGAATATTTATCAAGTGCAAGCCACTTTGCTGTGCTGCGATATGTGAATAGGAGAGGACAGGAATTCACTATATTTATCATTACACAGCGCATTTCCCTTCTCTGTCTGCACTTGTACACAAACTGCTGCCTAGTGCCAAGGCAGGCCCCCTTGCACCCTGGCGCATGGGTGCCTATGTTGTATGCAGGATTGTTTATGTGCAGGAAGGGGCATCATCCAGCATAAAAACATTCCTCCAAGGCACAATGAAGCACACTTAGAAAGTGCCTCTGGTTGGGAGGCGTACAATTCTGCCTCATTTCCAGGTCTACCATTGTTGTTAAATCAGGGAACTTGTCGGAATGGATGGGTGAATGCTTGAGAACACCCACACTCTACCCATTGGCACATCTCCCTGCCGCAGAGTATTTGAATTTGAATTTAAAAGAATTTCTAAAGCGCACGTATGCCATGCGGTTCCTTGGCGCTGGAGGATACTAATACCACGGGCAGGGAGGTGGGAGCCTAGGACACAAAGGCTTGCCGAAAGAGAAAAGTTTTAAGAGCGCTACGAAACTCCATATAGGAGGTAGCTGATCTCATGGCAAGCGGAAGAGTGCTCCAAAAAGAAGGGGCCAGGACAGAAAATTTCAAGCCACCTATTCTGCATTTCTTGAAACGAGGAACCGAGAGAAGGCATTTAGAGGAAGAGCGCAGCTCTCTGGTAGGGTAGTAGGCCTGGATTGGGGAGGAAATAAAGGCGGGGGCCGTCCCTGCACGGGCTTGAAAAGTCATACAGCCCATCTTAAACAGGGCCCGCTCTTTAATGGGTAGCCAGTGTAGTGCTTTAAGTAACGGGGTGGCATGATGGAATTTAGATAAGCCATGAATCAGGCGGGCGGCCTGGTTCTGCACCAGCTGGAGGCGTTGAAGAGCATAAGCGGGAACACCGTTGTATACGATGTTCCCATAGTCCAGCCGCGACAGAATCATTGCCATGAGGATCAGCTTAAGTGCCAGGGGAGAGAAAAATCTGGAGATCTTCCGGATAATGCGGAGAATGAAAAAACAAGAGGAAACAACAGAACTAATCTGGGAGTGGAGTGTGAGGTGTTGATTTAATGTAATACCTAGTGATTTATGCTGCCTTGCGTTACGCTAGATTAATCAAGCCATGCAGGGCCGTACAAGGTGGCCTTGTAGGGCTTCATTAATCTCATTTAGGCTTTGATAAATATGTTTAATGTAGAGTGGGCAACTTCATTCACTCTAGTCAGAGGTCATAAAGACATCACAGACAAGGGAAATTGCTTAGTTGTTTTAAAAGTATGAAAAGTAACTTTTAAAAAATAAAGCACTTTTGAACAATATTATGTTTACTGAACGCATCTAGGGAAGCGGAACGTTGCTATGAAACAGTGGTGGTATGCCAACAGATTCCTGTATGAGGTTAGTTGTGTCAATGAATCACAGGTAGCAGCAATATGTTTGGAGAGCCATCAGACACTCGTAATATATGGGGAACATCTGGAACAATGAGGTTAGAGCCATGATTTCCGGAAGCCAGAAAGCCGAACAACGACTTGCCAGAACATTGACTTTGCCTTAACCAGGCATGTGCATGGTTAAGACAAAGTCGGTCTAGTATTCAGGAGGGGAGGGGAGGGAAAAGAGGAGCATTGGAAAGCCAACAGGACAGGTAAGAGGGGTTTCAGGTTAGCTTGCAGGTGGTAGTGGAGTTCGGAGTAGTTTTAGGGGGTGGGGGTTTGCGGTAGTTTTTAGGGGTTTGGGGTCGTTTTTAGGGTGTGTAGGGGTTGGGCTTAGATTTAGGGGGTGGGTGGTTTGGGGTAGTTTTATTGGGTGGAGGATCAGGGTAGTTTTAGGGGGTGGGAGGGTGTGGGGTAATTTTTATGGGTAGGAGGGTTTTGGGTCGTTTTTAGGGGGTGGGGGTCAGGGTAGTTTTTAAGTGGTGGGCGTTTGGGGTAGTTTTTAGGAGGTGGGGGTTTTGGGGTAGTATCAAATGGGGTGGGAGGGGTTTGAGGTCGTTTTTAGGGGGAGAGAGGGGTTTGGGGAAGTTTTTCGTGGCTAAGGGGGTTGGGGTAGTTTTTAGGAGGTTGGGGATGGATTTGGGGCTCAGAAGGAGGGGGATAGTAACCTTAGCCAAAGATAGCCATTTACCATGCATGCCTTTTCTACAAAAAGTTGTGGTAAAGGAACGCGTGGTAGAGCAATTTGTGTTAAAGACATGGTCATTGTAGAGACCACGTTATAAAGGTGAGTGGGATAGAGGAACTTGGTGTTCTGACATACAACCGTCAATTAAATAAGCAGGCCAGCACCAGCTGCAGGAAATGCCTGAGTGGCAGTGATCAGAATAATATTTACATATTCATTTATAGATCTTTCCTGTAAGGAGCAGTATTGAATGTAAATATTTGGTCATATATAACCAAAAGTTACCAGAATTAAAACCATGTTAGAATTTATTTTGATTTTTCAAACATGCACAAATTCAATGATGGCTCTACTTCATGAGGTGAAACTATCAGAACTGTTGCCACACCCTGAGACAGATGGCTCCAGGAGCAGCTTTTTGTTCCCATCTCTCTCTGGGAAACACCCTGTACAAGATACGTGTTACAACGCATGCCATTACAATGCATGTTGTCACAATGATAAAGGCTTTTTGAAGGGGGGAGAAGGTGTTGAAGTTAACCCAACATCTTCCCTACTGTTGCACACACTGGAGTTGGGATAGTAAATTATACTATTCCAACTTCCAGCGCACCCGGACAGTAAGTCGAGGTACAGATATGCATTGTAAAGGCATGCATTGTACCGGTATGCATTGTAATGTCAAACAACCCTCTCTCTATCTAGAAAAGGACAAGTGTATATGAGGACTCTCACATCATTCAGTTTGCAGATAGTTCCCTTTGGGTGCAGATTGGTATTTTTCTCCCAATCGTACCCTCCTGGGACCAGAAATCACACCAGTGACTGGGGAAACACTGGGGTGGCACTCGGGCTGTGTGACTTCAAGTTGTCCCTATATCCGAAGGATGCATGCAGGCGTTCTGCCCCCTAGCGTTGAAATGTTTTGAGACTCGAGCAAAATATGTCTTTATCGGGGGGAAAAAGCTTACTTGACACCTAGAAAACTATTTATTATATAAGAATGAGGTGGTGGGGTCTGAAAATGTGGCTTCAGGCTGCCTCATTCAACATTCTGTCTGCCATCCTTAGAGGCAGATTTATGTTTTACCCCCAATCTCGAGATCAAGTACTATGTGTGTCTGGTGTGCATGAGGTAGGAGGCTGGCCTGTCCATGTACCTGGCTGCACCCACCTCACCACAAAATAGTCTTTCTGCCCTCTTGAAAGCAGATTGGAGGATGACCCCAAAATCTGCTCCAGCACACAAAAAGAATGCTAGATCCCCTAAAGTACAAACGTTTTGAAAAATGGTGAAAGGTGGAGGCAGGCACTTGCTGGCATCTGGCTGCCCCCACCTCTTCCGTCCTAGTGTTTGCACTCATGGGAGATGATGGAGAGATGACTTATTTTGTGCTAGTCTGCACGTAAAAAATGTGATTAAGGATTGTGGGGCATACTATGGATTTATCTCCGCTTTTTTGGCTTTAAAAGCCAAGAAAGCGGAGATAAAATTATCTCCCTATTACCTAGCTGTCGCTAACACCAGTTAGCGACAGCTAGTAGGAGATAGCGACCATCTTGGGCCCCGCTTTGCATGTCAGAGATATTTATCACTAATGACATGCAAAGTGGGAGTGCCAAGATGTTAGCGACTGGAAACAGTCGCTAACATCGCTATCTCCTATTACCAACTTTTGGAGATATTAGCGCTATGCGCGAATATCTCCAAAAGCTAACACCTGCCCTGAGCAGTTCTTAGCCATGTTATCCAATAGGAGGTGGATAACATGGCTAAGAGGATTAGCTCGGTAATGCATGAATATCGCTGACTTTA
This sequence comes from Lissotriton helveticus, assembly GCF_964261635.1. Taxonomy (NCBI): domain Eukaryota; kingdom Metazoa; phylum Chordata; class Amphibia; order Caudata; family Salamandridae; genus Lissotriton; species Lissotriton helveticus. Next base: position 1,889,471,531 of record NC_136068.1, on the reverse strand, counting down.
CAGCGATATTTATGCATTTCGGCCGATTTTTATCGCTTAGGAGGTAAACCTTGATAATAGCAAGGCTCCTAAGCGATAACAATCGCCGCAACACCGCGAAATTATTGCCGCTAAGCCAACATAGCGATAATTATCGCTAGTTGTTGGTAATATGCCCCTGTGTTTTATTTTCCATGGAGGACAGCTGCAGTGTAGGACATGTCTTTGGCAGACTACCAGGAGTCTCCACCAACCCTCTGTATCTTTAACAACTAGGATCCCATATAATAGCTTGTGGAACTGCTTGCATGAATCCCAGTAAGCTTACTTACTAAGAATGTCCTGTGAACTCCAAACTTATTCCTAAACAAGCATTTACAATGCAATAGGTCTCGCATTTGCGAGAGTTTATGCAATTGGCATTGTAAATGACAATGCCTTTTATTTATTTGTTTAAAAAACCAACACATTAATAAAAGGCATTGTTATTTGCAATGTCAATAGCTCAAACGCTAGTAAATGCGAGACCTATTGCATTGCAAATGCTTGTTAGATTTCTTGTGAGGAGGTGCTATGCTTGCTGAATGGGGCTCTCCACTCAGATCTGCAGGTGGCATGGTGTAGTGGGCAGGGATCAAAAGCAGGGGGAGAGGGGAGTAACCTAGTTAGGTTGGAACCACCAAAGAAATTGATCGAAGAGAGAGAAAGAGACTCACCCTAGAGAACTGAGACTTGGTTAAAGGTTCTACTCCCAGGGGAAATGCCTTGCACGATCTTTCACTCGGTCTGCCTTACTTCTACAGTGGAACAGAGGCCCTGGAGATCATTGTACAGCAGAGCAAATGGGCTTGACTCAAAGGAATGGGAAGTTTCAAAAGTTTGTCTGCATCAAGGTATTTTCATGTTCCCATGGTAACTTGCACTACCCGATTAGTTGATGTGAGGGGGATAGCAGTGGAGGGCTGCATATAGCAGGCCAAAGCGGTACAAAGTACCGGGTCCATTGCCAAGTCCTGAACTTTAATACAAACTCATCTTCCTAATGATAAAATAAAAAGCATCCTTCAAGATTGGTGCATCATCTGCACACAAGCCAGTGAGGTTCTACGGAGCCTTTGCCCCAAAAATACCATAGGGAGCACAGATATGCACACAGTGACTGTCCCCCATGCACAATACTCAAAATGTATGTGGGACAGCTGCAGCTTACAGCCGTGAAATGACAGATCTGCTTTAAAGCCAGCGTTCTGAAGCATGATCTACCAAAGCTGAAGTAAGAAGATAATGGAGGGAAAGCATTAAAAAAATTCACAACAATCAATTTTAAAGGGCGTCAGGGGCAAACTACAGAATTAAGGATTACCCGAAAAAAGCAGAAGCAGTTCTGAACCACACTGGTTGATGGAAAAAGGGAGCCAGCGAGGGGTTCATACATGAAGGGAAGGGGGTGTGCTTTGCATGCATGAGACAAACAAGCATTACTGTACAACTATTTACACCTCCAAAATGCAAATAATGACAAATAATTCACTATGGAGGAGTTTCCAAGTACCAACACCCAAGCGTGCATTATTCAAGTGAAAGAAGGGAAAGGGTAGAGTAAAGCATTCCATCCCTTTCTGACATATTATAACACAGTGTAATTCACATAGTAAGCGGGAGGAAACACTACATGGCACACCCTCTGAAGTAGGCCTGGGCGGTACATTCCGTTTCGCTTGCGCAATTTGCGGAAATTGGGTAATTTCACGTTCCCCGGAGAATTGACAAATATTCTGCGATCGGCGACTTTTTGCTTGTTCGCTCTTTCAAAATGCAAATTTGTGAGATATTTCCCCCTGAGCAGGCAAACAGCGTTCGCAAACAAGAAAAAAGCATTGCGAATGGGCAGAATAAGCAATTCCTCGTGGTCACGGAACTCTGCATGTTCGCGGAGATATTTTACCGTTTCGCAGAGCTTTGTGTAGTGCAACAACGCAAATTCCGCCCACCCCTACTCTGAAGTGCACCATGCGGAGATGACTTCCCGAGTACAGAGATTGGATGCGGAATGCAGAGACCCTGCACTTGTAACTTTACTACACTTAAGTACCTTCTTGAATCAGACACTATATACCTCAAAAGTATATCAGACTTTAAGTTTTATTACTTTTGTAGCTCGGCCTTCAGTGCACAAACTTTCATACAGAAACACGTTTTCCTCCGTGCAGTATTTTTTTTATTTCACCGATCACTTTCTTTGAGTAATCTATACAAATCTATACAAATTATCCTTAACTGAATAGAAAATGTTTACCTTTTAGAAAATTATAGGATTTTGTATTTACCCATTGTTCTAAAACCTTGTTCCTCCATATAATGCAAGCTCATGAAAACCACAAAACTGTAAAATGAAACAAAAAAAAAAGATATTGTTTTACAAATTTCTCTGCTTCTGAAAGCTGGGAAGAAGGTGATCGTGGCACAATACACCTTGTTAATGCCATTATTAAATGAATAAAATACACAATTTCAGGCATAGCACTGTTTCCATTTTTCAAAATAAAAGCAAAATGTTTCTGCATTTTGACTTCTTGTGGCAAAATGATGCTCCCTGCTTGAGGCTGGTGTAACAAGGATATTATCTGTATTTCTCCTTGTTGTTTCCTCTTTCAATGTGAGCTGCACTCTGCACCAGACATAGAAAGCAGAAAAAGCCGCCAAGGATTGTTTTTGTTCAGGAAAAACTCCTTCTCACACAAAAACTATCCTGATCTTAATGCAGACACCCCTTTGCTATAGTGCAAGGGTGCCTGTGTCTGCAATAGGCAGCCACAAGTGCACCAGTGCATGGAGAGAGCAGAACTTAACCATGTATTTGAAGTTGTTGCACAGTTCTTCAGTGGCGTAACAAACCTTGAGGGGGCCCCCCTGCAGGGTACGTGAAGGGGCCCCCTCCGGACTCAATCTACAGCTCCCCAGCAGAAGTGTGGTGCTGACGGGGCCCCCTGGAGGGTTAGGGCCACCCCGCACGGCGGGGGCTGCAGGGGCCTGTGTTACGCCCCTGTCTCTATGGTTCATGTAACACAGGATCCTCACTTCCAGTGCAGTGTTATGCAAACTCTATGAAAATATGGCTTTAGATGACTTGAATGACACATTACAATTTGTGCCAAATTGAGATTGTGCAATCCCCTGGGGTTGCCAAAATATTTCAACAAGGGACCAGTTTCACTTACTGATGCACTTAAGTGGATCCATTTCAGTGATTCCATATGTGTGGTAGTTGATTTTCATATTGAGAAAATGACAGAAACACTAATGTGTTCATTCCTTTGTGGTAAGGAAATGCTATGGCATGGTATGCACAGAGGTCACTGGTGTGACCCCATTTATTCATGCCCATTGTCCTCCTAAGTTACCCCCTCATACTACCATCCATTACCTGCACATCTCTTGTTGTTTGTCCCAGTGACATGCATGCTTATAGACACACCAAAAACTGTATATGATAATATTATTTAGAAAAAGCTCTGATACAGAAACTATTCCATATTTCATTTCCATTTCATATTTTAATTCTTTTAGTAATGTGCTCTCTCGGCACCTTCCTTTGTAAATGCTGTTTATGCATCTATCTCTGTCCAAACCCTTTGTCACCTCTTTCTATTGTTTTCCAGTAATGAACACCACCCTTCCTGCCAAATCAAGGCAGTCTTGGGGGCAACAAATATGGACTAGATTGAGGGACTGTTCTATTCAAATGTTTGCTATACTACTATTTTAACAATATATTTTGAACATTTGACTTACAGTTGAACCCTTACACTTTCTGAATTGATTGACACTTTGCAAAATAAATAAATATTCTGATGCACGCATGAGCTCAACTTCAACCTGTTATATTCTCTTATTTAGAGAGCCAATCATTTAATTGATGTAAAAACACATTTGGCTCAATTAATATGTTTCTTCATGTATTTTCTACTCAGTTCTGCTGCTCACCACACATGAATGATTGGATATCTGATCCTAGCAAACCATGATGTTGACTGGTGGCGAGTCCCAGGTACATATCACAATTTGAATTTCTGGTGCTGTATTAAATGTTCATTTCCCTGTGTGAGACGGAAGTGAAACATGAGAACAAGGGTCATCACAGCTGCTCACATTGGGAACAGAGCCAGGTGCCTCACTTTGCATCAGTCTAATGACTACTGTCAATAAAGTGTCCGACCAACAAAAAGATGGAGAAATCACTCCACAGAAACAAAAAATCAAAGCAGCAGATCCACCTCACCTACCATATCTCTTCCACTAATAACAGTGTTTAGATGTTGAGTACTTTCACGCTTGTTTTGTGTAGGGGGCTCAGAAAACTTCCTACTTTTACTGATAAAGACATCTGATTGTAGTGGGGCATTCCTTCCATAGGCTCAGGGGTTCATTATTGAAGGCATTTATGAATACCCAAAGTAGTGTTCCTTCAATTATTCAATTATTCAATTATTCTTAAATGCCCCACAATATCTAAAATGGGATTACAATCTGAATATTGACAGAATTTTCATAAGCAATTAAATTGAATGTATGATGCCCACTTTGCCCTTTTATTAATGGAGATTTGAATGTTTCAGAGCACATTCAAAGAGCTTCATTCAACATGTAAGCCACTCAGAAGGAAAACAGTACTTGTTGACACTGTTTATCGTGTGCAGCTCCCACAGAGACCTTAAGCTTTAATAAATAAACTGTGTTCAGCAGTGCCACACATTAAAATAAATCATAGGCCAGTATGGGTCCTTCCTCACTGGCAGATGTGCTTAGATCAGTTCTATAGATTGATGCCAAGAAAAGGCTGTATTGGCTTTGAGTTATTGTAACCTGAAAACATGGTTTAAACACACAAGGAATAATAAAAATGAAGAAAGGAAAGAGAATGGAAAGAAAACAACATTGGAAAAGTGAAGTCATATTTAATCATATGCGGATATTTGATCAGGCAGAATGCCACTACTCACAGTGCAAGGCAGCCAATGAATGAAGTGAAGTGAGTGATTGATTGATTCTGTATATAGCAATGGGTGGAAGAAAAACGTCAATTACCAATGAACAGACCAATGGAAGGAGACTGCTGACCCAAAGCCCCTCATTGTATGATTATAGTAATGTTTTCTTGATTATGATTTTTCCTTTACTAGTGGGTGGTGAAACAGTTGAAGCTCTCTCAATCCACAAAAGAATTGTGTATTGAACAATTCTCTCATGTTTATGCTTTGTAAGAACACAAGACGAACAGTCACCCAAGCGTTCATACTCAGTAGACTGGATTACAGCAACTCACTCTACGTTCAAAGGCTCACAGCGGCATAGAGCACCACCCCAGAATCATCCTGCACATCCGATGCAGTGCTCACATCACCCTACACCTCAGAGAGCCCCACTGGCTACCCATACAGAAATTATGCCATCTCAAGGTACTCACCCACACCTACAAAGCCCTAAATAACACTAGATCTCCATACCTCAACAACCGTCTTCACTTCTACCAGCCTTCCAGACCACTATGCTCAATAAATTCCACAAGTGCCATTTTGGTGTGCGGTCTTTCTCCTAACATCATTGCTAAGTCCTGGAATGACCTCCCGTAACACATCAGGATGTCCCCATTCCTTCTCAAATGTCAGAAGAATTTAATGACCATGCAGTTCAACTAAGAATTCCATAAGGCCTAGACTCCTGCTTAGCACATGGATACCTTTACAGGTGATTAGTTGTTCTCTACAAATCGAATTAACATGAGATAACTTAACATAACATAACATCTTTTCTTACAAATGATAATACTTCAAAAATGATAAGCAGTAAGCCAGTAACATGGTTCATATTCAATTTGTGATCCATATGAATGAATACCAGTAGGAATGACCACTATTGTTTCTTGACAATTTTTTGTAAATCTCCTTGTGGTTTATCAATACGTTTTCTTTTTTTGTAATACACTGGGTTTTGTAGCATCACTTCCTTGGAATTGGGATCAGAGGTAATGTGATTTCACTTTTTTTCATGTCATTGAGGTCAAAGAGTGAGTGACGTTGCTTCCACTACCCTTGAGAATTAAGGGGCATATTAGCAAGAACTTCGTTAAAATTCTCGCCATTTTAGAGGCAGGAAACTGCCACTAAAGCGGCGATAAGGGGCTTGATAATATGCACTATAGAATTCCAATAGAAGCCCAGGTTAGATGTCCTGCACATCTAACCTGGGCTTCTATTGGAATTCTGTAGCGCATATTATTAAGCCCATTACCGCCACTTAAGCGGTAGTTTCCTGTCACTAAAGCGGCAATAATTTTTACAAGCTTCTTGTTGGGAAACATTCTTTACAACGCAACTTTTACCATGCAGTGCCTTTGCGACGCAACTTTTACAACGCAAACCATTACAACGCATTGCGCTGGGGGGGGCGCTCTAGGATAGGGAATAGATTTAGTTTACTATCCAACATCTTCCCTACTATCCACGGGGACTGGAGTTGGAATAGTAAATTAAACTATTCACTATCCAGCACCCCAAAGCGCAATGCATTGTAAAGGCATGCGTTGTAAATACCGCGTTGTAAAGGCACGCGTGGTAAAAGCATGCGTTGTAATGTCATACATCCTTCTTGTTAATATGCCCCTTAATGAATACAAGCCTATGCCTCTTAGTAGTTTCTCACTGCCATTCTTTTTAGGAAGGAATAGCAGTGAGAAACAGAACAATGCAATACTGATGAACACAGCCCTGTGAAAACTGTTGGTCATTGTGTTTTTCTATGTGATGACATAATCCTGTTGGTATGCTGCTGTGGGACCGCATAAATTAGAGTGTGGCCAGATTGCACCTTCATATGTGAAGGGATATGTATTTATATATTTATTTATTTATTTATGAGATTTGTAGAGCGCACGGCTCCCCCCAGCGGGGGTGTCCCGGCGCTGTGAACGGCAGCGGCAAAAACCAAGGAGTTAGTAGCTGGAGAACATCCATGTCTTAAGTTTACATCTGAACTGAGATTCTAACTCAATCAGTCGAATACTCAGCAGGAGAGAGTTCCAAAGTTTAGATGAGACCACCGCAAAGGCTGTGCTTCCTTTTCTACAACGGAGTAAGGGGGGGTCACAGGAGGCGGAGGTGGTTGGACCTGAGAGCTTGCGATGAGTGTACTGGCTTCAGTCTACTTCTTAGATATCCAGGACCCTGCCCGTTCAAGGCCCTGAAGCTAAGGACCAGGGCCTTAAACTGAATGTGGGTGGATATCGGAAGCCAGTGCAGGTTCTTTAAGTGGGGGGAGATAGAGTGGCGGTAAGGAACATTATAAATTAGTCTAGCTGCAGCGTTCTGAGAGATCTGCAACCGCTGTAGGAGATGGGCTGGGGCCCCCACATAGAGGTTATTAGAGTAGTCTAGGTGGGAGGTGATGAGGGCGTGTAGAATCGTTTTCAGGCAGTCCTTGGGCAGGTATGGCGAGATCTTTTTTAACATACGCAACTTGCCAAAACAGGCAGAGGTCACTTTGTGGATTTGGATTTTGTATGCCAACTCATTGTCAATTAGATTACGAGCCACTTTCACCGGAGATGGGGGGGATTCAGCTTGTGAGGCCACCACATCCTCGATGGTAGGGGAGATTTCTGGTTAAAAAATAAAACCTCAGTTTTGTTTTAACTTCAAAGTTTTAAGTGTCATCCAGGATACGATATTAGAGAGACAGGCTTTAAAATTCACGAGTGTCTCCGTTAGGGGAAATGGCCACTACAACGCGCCGTTTCCACGCACACCAAAACCACGCATGCATTACAACGCATGCATGGTTCAACGAGAAACCTTTACCACGCATACCTTTACTACGAAAAACGTAGTAAAGGCATGTGTGGTAAAGTAATAAAAATACAAAGGGGGGCTTGGGGGGTCTCCCCGCCAACAAAATAAAAGCTTGGGTTTAAAAAGAAAAAGACGCACCTGTTTGAGAAGAAAGATGTGAAGGAGATCGGCGTTTTAAGAGGAAACGGAAAAGCACTTCCGCTTCCTCTTAAAGACGTACAACGTCACAACGGAAAAACGAGGAGAGGTAAGGAGGAATGAGCCGGTGTTTTTCTAGCAGAGAGATACATTAAAAAAGTACATTTAAAGGGTGAAAATACATTAACATGAAAATACCATTTAAATGTATACTTTTACAACGAAAATCGTGTAAAAGGTATTTTCGTGGGAAAGGACGTGCGTGGTGACTGCATTCCGTTGTAACGCATGCGTGGTAAAGGCATGCGTTACAACGGAATGCGTTGTAAAATCATACAACCCTCCGTGAGACTCTATTACATCTGCTAAAGGAGACAGATAGACGTTGAAGAAGAGGGGGCTTAGTGCCGATCCCTGAGGGACACCACAAGTAAGGTTTTTTTTATCTCTGGATAAATAGGGCCGGCACCACACCTGTTGAGTTCTGTCAGTCAAGAAGGATTTAAACCAGGCCAGAGGCGTGTTTCATATCCCTATCTTGTGTAGCCGGTCTAGCAGTATGGAGTGGGAGACGGTGTCGAAAGCCATGGACAGATCAAGGAGCACCAGCATGGCTACCTCGCCTCTGTCCACGCTCTCCCTGATCGTCTCTGTGACTTCCAGAAGGGCTTTCTCCGTACTATAACCGGATCTAAAGCCGGACTGAGAATCGTGGAGGAGATTTTTAGTCTCCAAGAATTCTGCCAGTTGTTCTTGTGCGACTTTTTCCACTATTTTAGCAGATTTGGGAAGGAGCGAGATGGGGCGATAGTTGCTAAATACTGAAGGGTCAGCCTCAGGTTTCTTCAGGATGGGGATTACTGTGGCCTGTTTCCACACAGAGGTGAAGTGGCCGGATCGAAGGGAGGAGTTCCATATGGAAAGAAGAGGTTGAATAATGGCAGGGGCCAGGGAAGTGAACATCTTGGCAGGGACCGGATCAAGTGGAGAACCTGATTTGCATTTCTGCATTTTCAAAAGAGCCGCGTTTAGGAAGATTGGCTTAAAGGTGCCGATCATCAGTTCACTAGGGGGAAGGCAAAGTGGGGTAGTCTCCTCCCCAGACCCCTCAGAGGGGAAAGAGGAGAAAATATCTGAGATGTTATTGTAAAAAAAATCAGAAAGGCCATCACAGAGCTCTTGACTGGGTTCATTAGGACGTGCCAGAGCCACTGGATTGGTGAAGTCCATCACAATTTGGAATAGAGTTTTGGCCGAATTGTCCACGGTCTTTATTTTGGTTGCGAGGTATTCTTTCATGGCCATTTGCCGGAGTTCAAATGTTTTAAAGCAGTTCTGTAGTTGACTTTCGCGGCGGGATCATAGTTGAGATGCCAAAGCCGCTCAAGTCTCTTACATTTACTTTTTTCTTCGCGCATGTTCGGGGTAAACCAAGGGGCGGAGGGTTTAGTGCGTGCCGAAGTGTGAGATTGAAGGGGAGCCACGATGTCTACGGCTTCAGAGAGATACTTATTAAATCTCTCCAGATCGGCATTAAGGTCGTCCGAAAGTTGCCAATTAATGTTGGCCATTGCGGCTTCGAGCGCGTCACAGGTAACTTTGTACCATTTTCTCCCCAGAGTTTCCGTTTTACTTAAAGCTGTAGGGGGGGGGGGTAAGAAGGTCAAATTGAACGGAATTAAAAAATGGTCAGACCAAATAGTAGGTAGAGATGGAAAGATGGTAAGCGCCGGCAGAATTGAAAATAGGAGGTCCAGGGTATGACCCGCCTTGTGCGTAGGGCCCTGAACTCCCTGCTCTAGGTTGATGCCTGCTGAAGTTTCAATCAGGGACCTAGCTTTCGCACAGGAGAGGTCATCTACAAGTAAATTAAAATCACCCACAATGGAGAAGTAGGGGTGTTTCAAGGATAGATCCGCCAGGGTAGTAAGTAGCTCCGTGAGGTAAGTAGGCTGGGTGCCTGGTGGGTTGTAAATCAGTACACCTGCAAGAATCAAGTGCGTGGAGTCGGAGATACTGAAGTCAATTTCATGACAGAGGCATTGATTTTGTGTTTTCTCTGTATTGTTGATGTATTTCTTCTCTGTGTTAAATTGTGATACAAGATATTCAGCTAGGTGCATCAAACAAAAATCCGCTCGCAAAGGGGCAGATTCTCAGAATCTGCCCCTTTGCGACCGGTATTTTTGAATTTGGGATGCATCATCCCAAATGCAAAAATCGCAAATTGAGAAATCGCTAAATTGCGATTATTTGCATTTAAGTATTCTCAAATTGAGATTCCTTAAATGCAATGCATGAAAGTTTTAAAAATAGCGAATTCGCTAATAGGGCACGCAAATTACCATGAAGTACAACTTCATGGTAATTTGCAAAAACTTTGAAAAATGCACTAAAGTGCATTTTTCAAAGTTTCATGTTGCGCACACACATGCCCTAAGGGCATGTGTGTGTGCAACATATGTGCACAGATCAATTTCAGGGGTGCAACAGGGTGTCCTTTGGACACCCCTGCACCCTTGAAATCACAATCTCAATTTGCGAATCGCTAATTGCGATTCGCAAATTGAGATTGTCTTCCCATTCATTCCTATGGGCCTCTAGGCCCAAAGGAATGAATGGGGAGGTATTCCTTAATTGAGACTTGCAATTTGCGAGTCTCAATTAAGGAATTCTAAGAAATTGCTATTTTTTTAGTGATTTCTTGATGCATTCCATTTTGCTATTCCTTAATAGCGAATCGGTATTTTTCGCTATTAAGGAATCGCAAAATGAGTTGTTGATGCATCTGGGGGATTGTGATTTATTGTGGAATATAGGAATACATTGTGAGATAAATGACTTTTAATACATGAATTGTTTATACTGTTTATATAATTTTATATAATTTTTAAATAAAATAATTGTAACATTTTTTAACCTTAGTTCCATCTAATTTGCCTGATGTGTATGCTCAAAAATATGTATTGGTCTGTTTAGACAAGGTTTGATGAAACAAAGGGTCACATGTCATAAATGTTTGTGTCTAAAGGTAACTTTTTTTTAAAATACCTTCTTTTCAAAATCAACAGCAGGCATCCATCAAACGTTATGTACCTGGAGGGAATTGCTGTGACTGCAGTTCCTTTCGATGTACTGAAGTAAGAGCTGGGCTGAAAGTCATCTCTAAATTTGAGCAGCAGAGTATGTTCTGGATGGTTGAAGTAATGTCCTTGGGCACCCCTTCACAATAAGTTAATGAAGCAGGCTGCTCAGTCCATGCACATTTCTGTCCCTTCCACATGCACATCATTCTTGGGGACATTAGTGAAAAGGGCTTAGCTGGTGCATATTGTTTTTCTTATTCATAGCCTCTGTTCCCCTTGTGCCCTTCTCTTTGATCATGTTTACAGTTATCTTCCCACAGTTCCATTTACTAGTTCAGGTACTGCTGATCATTATCAGTTAAAATTGGCAAATAAATTATTAAACTGTTATCCTAATAAATGTATTTACTTTATGAAATATTAGGAAATCTAAGCGCAATGGACATGTTCAGTTACAAAAACTTTATGACCTTCATCTTACTTTCAATTGTGGACATATTGAATAGGTATGCTGACCTTTGCTTACTTGCTTTGTGGCCTGCCAGAAACTATTTTCATACCAAATAGGGACCTTGACACTTGCCTGAATCCTAAGAGAGCTAATGTATGTTGCTGTGTTTCAAGTAACCCATCCATACAAAATCTAAATCGGGCCCCAGATTTAATTCTAGTAAATCAGTAAAATATCACATTAAATAATTCAACAAATGAGTAAGAATCTGCCAGTAGAACTGAGTACAAAAGCAAGGTTGGATGCACCATCATATATTGTCAACTGTTTGGGCTAAATTGTTTTATTCTTAGCAGGAATACCTCTTCAAATACAATTACAAGATTAGTAAATGATTGAGTTTGATCAACATCAGCGTTTGTGTTTTAAATTAGTATTTTAATATCTCATATTGTATATTACAGGCCATACAACCCACTACTGCCCATGGTCAAAAGGTACATTCAGCAAAGGAGTTGATGCATATGAACAAAACTCATCAGAATTTCACTGAAATGAAACAAAGGTTAAAGTGAAGTTATAGTTAGGTCTGGAAATAAGATCTATCTTTGCCTTTAAATATGCCCTCGGAAATTCACTGCAAAAAACAAAAATTGAAGTGACTTTATAGCTATATTAAAACTATTTCTTAAAAACATAAAAAACTGCAATGCAACAGTATAGTAATTAGGAACTAGTGCCCACACCATGCACTCCTTATTCCCTTACATGTTACATCACTCATGACATGTTAAAATACATCATTGATGAAATTCCCAAGGGTCTATACTAATCCTACACTTAAATGCTAGAAAAACAGACATTTGATTGGAGCAATTTTAGAGTGTTAGTGGTGTTTCATGTTGCTCCATGTAAAGGCGCTGTTCTGCTCTTAAAACTTGGGAACTACAGGGAGTTATGTTTTTGCATGATTGATGCAGCAATCTAAGCCTGAAAGGGTATTGCTTTGATATATAATGGGTGCTCCTTTGTGTCTGGATATAGCTATTTTACTGACAAGCTATAATAAGAGTGAAATGTGTCAGGGACTACGTTTATTCCTGACAGGTTGTCTTGGATAATATTTAATCAATCGACAGCTGTACTACTGTGCTTGGAGTGGTAAAATATTTTAGCAATTTGTCTGCCAACTTAGCAATAAGTTAGCTTATTCTTAATGAGTTGCTGCAAAAATGGCAGGTGACTTTGTCATTTTTCAAACTCAGCACAGATGGCATTTCCCTAGTCCCATCCTTAAATACTCAGCTAGAAAAATAGAAATGTGTGATGAGTTGCTGATTGCAGCACAAATGTACAATTTAAATAAACAAAGAGAACTAAATACATTGGTCATTTTTTCACCTCAATGGGAAGCCATAGCATTTTTATTCATTCTCAACTTTACTACTTTAGTAACTTTGAGAATGTTCCAAATAGTTGGATGCATATGAATACCCAGGCTCTACCCCTGGAATGCCTCAAGGATGCAGTGTAATGCAACACAGTTCAAGGGGCTGGATTGTGTTACATTTTCTTTCCCAAGCAATGCAACGCAATGCAAGTTAATACCAACTAATACTTTGGACTGTGGCTAAGCCCAAAAAAGTGGTGCGATCACAGCTCAGCATATTGGAAACTCTAGGCCTTTTTTGGAAATTAACATATGCCTAAGCAATAATTCTTTATCTTCCCTGGAGATGTCACATCTTTTTACATATCCATCAGACATAAGGATGGATAAGGGCCAGTGAGTACACTCTGAGGACACCAAATATCTCTAGTTTTTATATCACAGCAGAATGGTGTTAACGATAATTAAATACAGTCTTACAGAAAAAAAAATCTTTATGATGGGATAATGTTTTACTCAATGGGAACCTTGTTTGTCCACATTTACACAAACCTGGGTTGGTGTGAGTACCAGGTATCCTTGACCAGTGCCTTGTCTGAATACACCCAGCACATTGTTCTCTGGTTATAGTTTATTGACGTTCCGATCATACTTTAAGGTGTAAACTCTGTAACAAAACGTAATCAGAATTAACTGAATGTATGAGTTGAGCAGAGATTACGTTTCTGGATGTGAAATTAAAGATAGCGGATGATGCTTTACAAACCAAAATATAAAAAAAGAGTATTTAACTCAGAGCCCTCAGAACAGCATCCCATATAGGGAATACTAGAGAGGTAAGAGAAATTATAGATAGAGGTGCTTTATGAGGAAGAGAGGAAAGGGATCAGGACTTGTTTAAAGGAAAATAGACAACTATTTCTATCCTTTGTACTATTCATTTATTTATTTATTTATTTTTACAATGTATAGAGCGCAACGAATGCCCTTGGGCGTCTTGGCGCTGTGATTACAGTTTAAGTCTCAGCAGGGGAAGATGGAACAATTGTTGGGAGTGATAGGGGCAGACAGGTTATTGGTCAAACAACCATGTCTTCAGCAATTTCCTGAATTGGAACAAAGATTGACTTGATCTAATAGGTAGTGGAAGTGTACTATTCATATCAGATGGTAGAGAAATTGAGTATGGAGAAACATCAGATTGAGAATGCTGAGCTCATGAAAGTAATACAAGAGCATTACGTTATTTTGCAATTGATCCTGTGCCTAAAACACTGGGAGAAGGAACATAAAAATAATACTAAGGAAACTAGAATGTTGGTTTATATAATTGAGCTGGACACTCTAGAGCAGGGGTCTCCAACCTTTTGTGTAGTCAGAGCTACTTCTGGCCAGTGAAAATCGTCGTGAGCTACTGAACCCGAATCAACTCGCGCATTTTTCCGAGAGACCCCCCACGCCCAGTTTCATTGACTTTAAGCCTAATTTCGTCAGAGCCCATACTGTGGTTTGAACAAAATACCCAAGACAGGCCTGACTTAAGAGTTCCCTAGAACACCAAAAGGACTGACTTTGGATTTGTGACGTTTCAAGACAGTTCTATTAATAGATCCAAAATTAAGGTCCAAAATTAAGACCTTCCAGTAATAGTTGTCATTGAAATAGTTATTGTAATGCGGCTCAATTAACAAACATACATGGAAAGCGATCTTACCTTCAATGTGGAACTGATTCGTTCTTATGCTGCAAATAATCATTTGGAAACATGCTCAAGATTCTTCTCTCGAGCTACGTTTTATTGTGTTTGTAATACAGGCCAGCAGTACACATTGCATTGTTCAAATAATAAAAAAGCTTTGCAGGAACAAGTATTGATTACGACTGCATACAAATAATTTCAGTGAGAGACTTGACACTGCATGGTGTCCAGTAATGCCTTGTAATCTGGGGTGTAGCTTGAGAGGGCAACTCTTATGGAGTCATTTAAATGTTCGTCAGTCAGACGTGTGCAAAACTTAGATTTTATGAAGTTCATATCGGAAAATGCAGATTCACAAAGATAGGTAGAGCCAAACAGGGAAAAAAGTTTCAATGCAGCTGTGTGGATGTTCTTAAACTTTTCTGCATCCACAAGACTCCAGAAATTAATGTCAGATTGCCTTGATTTCAATTCAATGTCATTTTGAAGTGAGACCATCTCCATTTCCATGGTGTCAGAGTCAAGGTTCAGAAGAACACTAATTTTCTCTGAAATGTCACTAACATCCACTTCCATGAAGGGGTTTGAAATGAACATCACACAGGGCTCCAGTTGCTCAAAATCACTAAACCCATCACTGAACTCTTGATTAAGCCTCACGAGGAGGTTACTGTATTTTTGTATGTCAAGGATCTCAGCCTCAATTTTGTTTTCCGACAGGATTTGGAGCACAGAGGGGAAGTGCTGCATCTTTCTTTTCTGTACACACTGGATGAAAAGGTTAAGTTTTGTTTTGAATGTTTTCACAGAACTAATCATGTTGGCTATTGTCTTGTTTTTGCCTTGCATCTCGTAGTTCAATACATTTAATTTCTCTGTGACATCTGTCAAAAAAGCAAAATCGAGCAACCATTCAGTGTTTGACAGCTGTGTGGTATCTTCATTTCTAGACTCCATGAAAGCTTTGACTTCTGGCAATAGGGAAAGGAATCTTCGCAGTACTCTTCCCCTGCTAAGCCATCGGATCTGAGTGTGCAGTAAAAGGTCACCATACTCAGCTGAAAGTTCTTCAAGGAACAATTTGAATGTTTGGTGCTGCTTGGCCTTTGCACGAATTGAATTAATAATTTTAACAACAGGAGTCATCACATGATCAAACCCCATTACCTTGGCACATATTGCCTGTTGATGTATAATGCAATGGTAGTTTAATAACGGAGGGAAATCTGGATCTGCTTTACAATTGGCAATGAAGCTAGAATGACGCCCTATCATTGCGGGTGCACCATCAGTTGTTATCGCCACTAACTTTTTCAATGGGACATTTTGTTTCACAAAACTATTTTTCACCTCATTCTGGATGTCAGATCCTCTGGTTGTGGTTTTCAGAGGCAACAGAGTTAAAAATTCTTCTTTATAAGTAAAATCTTCAAAAACCATCCTATCAAACATAGTCAACTGTGCAATATCGCTTGCATCAACAGATTCATCACATTGCAGAGAAAAATATTTACATGTCTTTAAATCCCGCTCCAACTGCTCTATCATGTTGACCGATAATGCAGATACCCTTCTTACCATAGTGTTTGACCCCAACTGCACATCTGAAATGCCAGACATCATTTCAGGGCTATATTTAAAGTCTTTGAATAAGGAGTGGGCCATTAGAAGCATTGCTTCCTTCACAATTGCTCCATCTGAAAATGTTGCTTTGTGCTTGATCAAGTGATGAGTAACTACGAAGGATGCTTCAGTTGCCACAGTGGCTTTCTTCATTGGCTTTGTAAAAAAAGATTGCTGTGTCTGCAATGCAGATTTCAGTTCATTTACTTTTTGTGACCTGCTTCCCTTAGGGAACTCCCTCTCAAAATGCATGTGCTTTGTTGAAAAATGCCTCTCAACATTGCCCCACTTGAACATTTGCTCCACAGATTAAACACACACAGTTGTCTTTGATTTGTGTAAATAAAAATTCGTTCTCCCACTCTTGATGGAAGTTGTAAGTCTTCGGCCTTTTGGAGGGACCTGGCTCTTCACCCATCATTGGTTGTTGAGGCTGTAGCAAGAGTAAAAATGTTGATGAAATCCACATTCAATCCATAAAAGGCAAGAATACCACATGTGTTCTTACTCCCTTTTGTTTTTCCCTGGGGGTAGAAGAATTATTGCAAAAGCTAAATGATGATGCTCCTAAGGTTGGCAAGCGAGCAGCCCCCCCCCGCACCCCACCTGTTCTCCTATACGCAGACAACTCGGTTTTGCTATCAAGTGCATTTAGGGGGCAGAAGGCAAGAAAACGAGCACAATAAGGGGGGCAGAATAAAGTCAGCTTTGATACGTCTTTAAGCATATCCCGTCCTGAGTGATGATGCATTTAAGTGTAGAACTCTGACATTTATTTGCTCCACATACCCAGAAAATGACATTTATCACAGCAAGGCGTTTGGTGCAATATTAAAAATATAAGCTGGCATGCAATTCAACACACAAGAACTCATTTTACTACGTTTTATGCCACACCGACAGGTTCCAAGTTTGAAGGCATCAGCTGTCTGAACACAATACTAAGAAATTAATATATTGCAGTTTTAAAATAAGTGAATTTTTGGGGGTATTGGAAGTAAACACATGTCAAAAGTTTACATTAGTGCAGCCTGTCCTCACATCATTCAGCATACATGCTGGGAAATCTATAACCTTGCTTGATGACCTTCAACCTCCAAGAACATAATCACAGATGCGTCCAGCCTTCATCCATACCAGCCACTTGCCGCAGAATTGATTCAAACTTCGGGATTGGATCCAAGGTATGAGTCAGGCTCAGGGCAGCATTTCCCTCTTCTGCAATGGTTTGGATGCTTATTAGGCACACACAGGGGATCCAGCTGCACAGTGCACAGTGTTAAAGGACGACTCCTCGTACCGTGAGGTCTGGGTTTACAATCCTTAATATGGCATAAGCCACTTTAAGTGTAATCAGAGATGAATAGGTTCATTTCTAGGTCTGTCAAAATGCAAATTAAATTAAATATGTCCAACCAGTCTGTGTAAAGGACTCGCCCAATTAAATGCTGTCCTTAAACATGGGATTTCTTTTTCTACAAACTGATCGGAAGAAGACTCAAAGTACCGCTCTGTTCTCTCAGCAGCACCATATAGTTGAGATGCTCCTACTACAAAAACAATTATGTATATATTGCATCTACTTCCTGTATTTGAAATAAATAGCTGTAATATTGTGAATTATTTTGACCAAGTAAAGGGGAACATTTTCTTACCTTAGTCTCCACTGCCTTAAATCATAATAATGGTTTACCCTTTTCGAGCTGTTTCTTGCCATTAGCACAGGCCCTAATTAAAATGGAGTCTGAAGGCATCTTTGGCCCCAGCCTCTCTCCCCGGCTGATGTCATCCGTGGAGCCAGGCGTACTACAGCTTTATCAATTCACGTTAATGGAAGTGGCAGATGCACACTCATATGGAGTGACCATATTATAACCGCGAAGCACATCATGCGTTTCTGTAAATGCCCTCAAACAATAGGTAATTAAAAATAATTATTTTGGATTTATTGACCTGACTTTAGAAGGTCATTTAGAACAGCATTTGACTTCTACAGAATGATTAACTGCATGAATGAACAACGAATTCTCCTAGGGGATGAGTGTGCTATTAAACAAGTTAATCATGTCTCCAGCCTCGAATGGGCAAGTTATCAACCTTGTAACAAGGAGGCCTAATTTTTTGTTTCTTATTTCTTCGTAGTACCACATTGTGCAGTGCAGCGCAAATCACTGGATATACATCCTCACTAGATCCATTATCTAGCAACAACTAGAAGAGGGTGGAAGAGGTTTAAAAAAAAAGTCATAACAGTGAGCTGTATAAAAAAGGGATTGCAAGGAAGGTTGCCATAAGGGGGCTGGGATATAGCATGATATGAAATTATAGGGCCTCGTTCCAGACGACTCTCTATGAGTCAGGTCCTCTTTCTGTAGAGTCCTCTCTATGCTCATGAGAGGCCGTTGGTGGGACTGTGTACTAATCCATTTTCAAATGAGCCAGAGTTGGGGGCGGAACCTTCCCTCACCCTATCATTAGAGGCAAAAATCCAGAGACCAGACAGGGTGGGAGCGAAAATACCAACAGGTCAGGGCTCACAGCGGCCCAAATGTGAGTTGAGAGAAGCCACCAACTAACCAGACCCCCAAGTGGCAAGCGCCAGTAGGTGATGTAAGATATTAAGGAGAGATATGTCCAGTAACAGTCCGCAGTACCACACACAGTAGAACGACTCCTGCTCAGACCACTGCCCTTAGTCCGCTCCCCAGGAGCACTTCACCTCTTCCCCAGCTCCCTGGGGGTAGTCAGCCAACAGTTCACCATTGAACCCCCGTATTCTTCACCCATGGCCCAGCGCAGCCTCCACACATCCACACATTGCCAGACCACTTCTCCGGCCACACAAGACACCAGTGCCCCACTGCGAGATGCCACTACCTCACAGTGCAGGGGGCGCAGTGCTGTTCTGCTTAATAGGAGAAATATGGGGGGGAGGCAAGACACGAAAAACGGCGAAAAATGGCACAAGCAGGGGGGAGGCAAGACACGAAAAACGGCACGAGCAGGGGGGGACGAGGCAAGATACGAAAAACGGCAGAAGCAGGGGGGAGGTAAGACACGAAAAACGGCACAAGCGGGGGGGAGGCAAGAAAAAACACAAGCTTACCTGCAGTGGCTGCTTCTGGCGGTGGAATCACGTCTCCTGCTCCGTGCTGGCACCCGTCGCACAATGCCGACAGTGCGATACCAGCGTGTTTTGTAGACAATGACGTCAGACTAGACTTTCACGAGAGAAGAGAAGTCACGTTGGAAGCTCCAGGAGAGGAGTATCATCGCGTCATCCTCTTCGCCCGCCCCATCCACACATAATGCCCAATCCGAGCAAAGGGCTAGGCGAGCTACTCCCGGGGTCTCCGCGAGCTACCGGATAGTGGGCACAACTGAACAAGTTTTTATTTCAGATGATCTTCCTTTCCCAAAATCTTAAGAATATCATTGCTATAAAAAAATTTTTTTTGAAAACTCACCAAATACCAACTGTCAAAAGTACTAATTGTTTTTGGTAACACTTGGCCAAAAATTATTTTTTTGAAGAAAAATGCCATTTCTTTTTCCTTTCACAAATTAGTGGACTGTTAGCTTTGAAAGCATTTATTTTAATGTTAATTTTTTGAATAATGTCCTCAATTGTAGTATTGTTTTGAAACTTTAACCACCGATTGTAGACAAAACCTCCAAGAGCCTTATACTGAGGTGACATGGTGTGCAAAATAATGAGGGCTTCAGATGTAGCCCTTGGTAATTACCAGTGATCGAGATTAATCAAGCATTCCAACCATTACTTTTTTATATACTTTAGTGTGCACCCTAAGTGGGACTGGCATGCCAAGACATGAATCCTGTGCACACTTTGTCACTGGAACCAAGATGTTCAGGCTGATGTGCCCATAGCTAGTGCAAAACCGGTCCTGGGTGTCTTGTGTTCTGGTTCAAGGAAGCTTAGCAGTTCAGGATGCATTATTCCGATTAGAGCACTGTCAAAACTAATTTGTATATAGCTGGGTCCAAACTGAGGTGACAAGGTGTGCAAAATAACGATGGATTGGGGTGCAGCCTGAGTAATTATTAGTAGCTGAGATTCATTCAAGCCATTCTTCCGTACAATTAATGTATACGTTAATGTGCTACACTAAGTGGGACGGGCATGCCAAGACATGGGTCCTGTGCACAGTGTGTCACTGGAACCAAGCTGTACCCAGCTGATGAGCTATTAACTTTTGCAAAACCAGTCCTGGTTGGCTTGTGTACCAGATCAGGGAGTACCTGGGTTGACAATTCAGATTAGACTGTTACCGACTGGAGCAGGGTCAATACTAATTTGCATACAGCTGTGTCCAAACCAAGGTGACATGGTGTGCGAAATATTGAAGGATTGGAATGTAGCCTGAGTAATTACCATTTTAATTCAAACATCCCATCCATCGCTTGTTTGTGTACTTCAGTGTGTCACAGTAAGTAGGACAGGTATGTCCAGACATGGGTTCCATGCACACTGTGTCGCTGGTACTAAGCTGTAGCAGGCTGATGAGGCAATAACTAGGTTGACCCTGGTCCTGGGTTCTTCTTCTCTGGCTCAAGGAGGTTCTGGATAGGCCCTTCGAGTGAGTCTGTTCCAATTGGAGCAGGGTCAAAGTTGATTTGCATATAGCTGGATCCAAACTGAGGTGTCATGGTCTGCAAAATAACAATGGAAATGTATTACCAGTGGCTGAGATTAATTTGAGAATTCCATCCATAATGTTTTGTATACTTTATTATATAAATTAGCAAAATTTTTGTTTGATAGGTCTCTTTGCAAAATATCATTTTTCAATGATGTATGTGGGTCCATCTGAGGCCATTTGTTCTGTGTATTCCTGCTCATCCTAGTTTATACACCCAGTCAGATCACAGCATTGAAAATTAGAGTAGATCCATTTGCATCAGTCAAATCAGAGACCTAACTAGTCTCATGTGTGCCTGAGCGCAGTCTGGTCATGAGAGAGAGAACCTTGGACCCAATCTCTGATTAAAAGAGTACGCTCTATCCATTGCACCAAGTGGAATTTTTTACTTCAGGACAAAGAAATGATGTCTCCTGAGGATGCTGCCCATTTTACCTTTACTTTGATCGCGTTCATGTCAGGGCTGTTGGGGAGCATGTTCATCCTGTCTGTGAATTTCATTGGATGGATCAAACGAAGTAGTGATCTCAGCTCCTGTGACCTCATAATATGCAGCCTGGCACTCTCCAAACTCAGTCATGTGGGATTATACTTTGTAATTAGTATCAATTTTTTTCTCTCACTAAAATTAATTTGCCAGGAAACAGACATATATCAGATTTATGCTGCAATGTTAAGTATTCGCAGCTGCAGCCTCTGGTTCTGCACCTGGTTCTGTTTGTACTGCTATGTGAAGATTGAGACTTTCACAAGCCACCTTGTGAAACAATTGGTGACAAGATTGTGGATCCTTCTTTGTTCTTTATATTGGAGTGTTGATATGTCATTATTAGAATGTTAACTATGTCATGTAGAGCTGTGTAATATAGAATGTGCAGGAGCGGAGTTCTAATTCAGAGAAGCGGTTGGAGCTGATCTGAATTAGACGCTTGGCTCTTTGCTCCAGTGGGTCCTTGGATTATAAACAAAATAAATCCTTGATGAAACTTCACCAGTCTCCTCCGCATCTTTACAATGGCGACGAGGATATTTTAAAAGAATTGCTGGACCCACTGCGATGCTGAGCATTTTAAAAAAAAAAAAAAAAATGTTTTAAAAAGAAACGAACCTACGTGGTGAGCCTGTTCCTGTGACTACCAACGATGTGCTCTTTGAATTCATAAGGTACACTCGTTTTTAACTCTTTTGAGACTCTGGACTGCCTTTTCCATTGAAGCGTCCGTGAGTCAGTTAGTCCGCTCATGTGCATCTTCGTTTCAAATGTGATGACGTCCGTGATTTATAATGGACTGTTGCAACGCATCGCATCGGTGAAACGCAGCGTTCAAGCACGTAACGTGGCGGCCATCTTAAGTCTCATTTCAATGTGTTGAATCCCATTGGAAGCACGACGCTGCACGCAAAACCACCGTCGTCAGGAAATTAAATCTTCGATATTTACCTGATTGGAAATAATAGCGTCATTGCTTTTTAAGCGGTCTTGACGGCTGTTTTACTCCGACGTCTGTCTAAAGCCAATTAGCGGTTGGCAGTCAATTTTGAGTGAATTTTGTACAAATTCAGTAATTCGCTCACTCTTATTTAAATTGTATTTTCCTCTCAATCAGAAACTCAGAGTGTGGTAAGCTGTTTCATTCTTCATTTCTATTTTCAATTCAGTGATGTGCACACTCTAATTTCTTCAGTGACGTGCACACTCCAATTTTTTCAGTGACGTGCACACTATAATTACTTCAGTGACGTGCACTTTATTTATTCATTTTATGAAGTGATATTGGTTGCTGTATTCATCACATATTAATTCTTTTGTTGGTTGTTTTAGTATTAATTTTTGTTATGGCTTCATCTCATATATGCAACCAACCTTCTATATTTTTACAAATACCAGGGAAACCGAAGCTGAGATGGAAAAAGTGGTTTGACACTTTTGAAAATTACATTATTGCTATTGATGGCACTAAATTCTCTGCTGAAAGGAAAAAAGCCATTCTTTTTAGTTATTTAGGCACTGCTGCCATAGAGATTTTCTTCTATATTTTTACAAATACCAGGGAAACCAAAGCTGAGATGGAAAAAGTGGTTTGACACTTTTGAAAATTACATTATTGCTATTGATGGCACTAAATTCTCTGCTGAAAGGAAAAAAGCCATTCTTTTTAGTTATTTAGGCACTGCTGCCATAGAGAAACCTTGTACCTATTGCACCACCAGCTGATGGAGGTGAAGGATGGAATGTTTTCGTTGAAGCTGTTACTAGACTGGAAAAACAATTTGAGGATGAACCTAATGTCATGATTGAAAGACATTCTTTTCATAAGAGGAAACAATTTACAGATGAATCCGTTGAGGATTATATAGCGGCTCTGAGGGTATTAGCTGCAAATTGCGAATTTGGTGCCTATGTTGATACTGCTTTAAGAGATCAATTTGTTTTCAATTGTGCAGCTAAAAAGGTTCAGGAACGACTCTTAGCTTGTCGCAATCCCACCTTGGCTGAAGTAATTGATTTGGCCAAGGGGATTGAAAGATCTATTGAGTCTTCTAGAGTCATTGCTGCTAATGAAAACAAAAGTTCTAATGAAACTTCTGTTTGTGCTATTCAAATGCGCAGTAAAGGTAGTTTTCAGAATAGTAAAATGTTGAGTTGTTTTAGATGTGGCTCAAAGGCACATTTGGCGAATTCTCCAGATTGTCCTGCTCTTAGAAAAAAATTTACCAAATGTGGTAAGATTGGCCACCTTGCTTCTTCTTGTAGGATTCAAAGGAAGGGTGGTAGATCTGACTCTGCTGTTACCAGTGTTTCTTGTATTCATGATGATTTGGAGAATTTAGTCATTACTATTTATGATGATTCATTTGATAGTCGAATAAATAGTATTTCTCTTCCCTTTAAGGCTCCTTTAGGGATAGTTCATGTTGGGGATGTTGCCTTTGAAGCTATGGCTGACTCAGGTTCGCCTGTGACCATTTTATCAGATGTATTTTTTTTTGAAAAATGGAAAGGTGTCAAACTTGCCGAATCTGACATTAATCCTAAAGCGTTTGGTAATTTTAAGATCAAAATGCTTGGTTTTTTTGAAGACTCGTTAAAATTTGAATCACGTGTTATTTTTACTAAAATCTATGTCGCTATTGATGGCAAGAATATTGTTGGCTGGTATGATCTTGGCAAACTTGGCTTTAATTTATGTCCTGGATCAGATCATCCTATTCAATTGAGAGAGATGCCTATTAACAGTGTTTCGTTTGAATATCCTATTTCTCCTATTCTTAATAGGTACAAGAATGTCTTTGAAGATGTTGTGGGTGAAGTCAAAGGCTTTTCACACAGGATCAAACTTAAAAAAGGAGCTTTACCTGTACAACATAAGGTTCGCATGCTACCCTTAGGTGTTAGAGACAAACTTAAGTCACATTTGGATGGTCTCTGTTCTCAGGGTATCATAGAACCTACTGATAGCTCGTAATGGGTTTCGGCTATCGTGATTGCTCTTAAAAAGAATCAAGAAATTAGGCTGTGTGTGGATCTTCGTTCTCTCAATAAGAACATTGTTGTAGAAACTTACCCTTTGTCTAGAATACAGGAAATGTTGGCTGCTGTCAATGGGGCGAAATTTTTTTCAATCATAGATCTAAAGGCAGCGTACCATCAAGTCACTCTGGATCAGAATTCTAAAGATTTGACGGCGTTCATAACTCCGTTTGGATTATTTAGATTCTTGAGGATGCCTTTTGGCCTAGCTTCTGCTGCCAGCGTTTTCCAGAAATTAATTGAAAATTTGTTTTGTGGTGTTAAAGGTGTCCAGTCTTTTCAAGACGACATTTTAATTTTTGCCAAGACTATTGATGAACACAATGTCACTTTGGAAAATGTCTTAAAGATCCTTAGCAGCAAAGGTATGACAGTAAGTAAGGAGAAATGTAAATTTCTTGTTAAAGAAATTGACTATTTAGGTCATAAAATCACTCAGGAAGGGATTTTTCCAAAAAAAGACATCATCAGTAACCTCGAAAATGCCAGCAAACCTCAGGATAAGGATGCTTTACGTTCTTTTCTTGGGTTGGGAGAATATTATGCTAAATTTGTTAAAGGTTATGCCTTGGTTGTTGAACCACTCAGACAGTTACTTAAAAAGGGTGCTAGATTTATTTGGACTGATGTTCATGATTCTGCTTTTCAGGGTGTCATCAAACTTATTGCTAATGCTCCTGGTCTTAAAACTTTTGATCCAGAGGGGAAGTCTTTTGTAACGGTTGATGCCAGCACGGTTGGTCTGGGTGCTGTGTTCACGCAGATGGTTAGTGGCAAGGAAAGTGTTATTTCTTTTATTTCAAGAGCTGTCAGAGGTGCTGAGGTTCATTATAGCACAATTGAGAAGGAGGCTTTGGCCTGTGTGTGGGCTGTGGAGAAGTTGAAGAATTTTTTGTGGGGTAGGCCTTTTGTTTTGGTGACGGACCACAAACCATTAGTATATATGATGGATGGTGTGAAGAGTGGTAGCGCATCCTCCAGGTTGGTTCGGTTAATAGCAAGATTGCAGGAGTTTAACTTTGAGATTCAGCACATTCCTGGTGGTAAGAATTTTGCTGCGGATTGTTTGTCTAGGTTGCCCCCTCTTGATGTTTCTGATGATGAAGTTACTGATCAACATGAGTGTGTTGTAGCTGCAGTGGATGCTGTGGAGTTTAGCAATTTTGGAATTGATGTTAATGAGTGGAATCATCATGCTTGTAAGGACAATGGTTTAGCCAAGGTCAAGTCTCATGTTGTTAATGGATGGCCTTCTATAAAAAATGTTGAAACTTCCTTAAGGAGTTTTGCTCAAGTAGCTAAGGAGTTATCCATTGAAAATGGTATTCTGTTGAGGAATGATTTATTTGTTCCACCTGGGGGTCTTAGAGAAAAAATTGTCAGATTAGCGCATTCAGGACATCCTGGTGTCTCTGGAACAAAGAAGATACTTAAGTGTCATTATTGGTGGCCCGGGTTAGATGCCTTTGTTGAGAGATTTATTAACAACTGTGTGGTGTGCGTTAGGTCTGACAAGCATTGGAAGGTGTCTTCTGAACCCCTGTCAGTTTGTGAGGCTCCCTCTGGTCCTTGGGAAAGGCTTTCGATTGATTTTTCGGGACCTTATGATTGTCTTGGCAGGGAGTTTAGGTTTTTGATTGTTCTTGTTGATGATTTTTCCAAGTGGTTGCATTATTCTTTTGTGGAGCATCCTAGTACTGATGTTGTCATTAGTTTTCTGGACAACGTTTTCAGAATTGAAGGGGCTCCCATTTCCATTAGATCTGATAATGGGGTCCAATTCATTTCAAATAAGATGGGGTTGTTTCTTAAAAAGTTTGGTGTGACAGCTAAGAGGGCTCCTCTTTATAGTCCACGTTCTAATGGTCAGGTGGAGAGGGCCAACAGATTTTTTAAGGAGGGAATCCAAGCTGCGTTAGAGAGCAATTTGGACGTTTTTGATTTTCTGAAAGACAAGGTTTGGCGTTATCATATCACTCCTAATTCTTGTACTGGGGTTTCTCCTTTTTACCTTATGAGGGGAAGACAAGCCAAATCTTTAATTTTACCTCAACTGGCAAACAAGAGCTGTTTGTCTGGGAGTTTTGAGTCTTCCATCTCTAAGGCTAGGGATAACATCACCTCTGCACAAATCTCCGGGAAGACATATCATGATGGGTTTCATCATTGTAAGAATAAAATTATCAATGTTTGTGAGTGGGTTAGGATTGTTAATCCCTCACGTACACCCAAAGGTATGTCCAAGTTCAGTAAGCCTTACATGGTTGAACTAGTTTCTGATTCCTCTGTTTTGCTCAAGGACAAGGGGTGGTGGTATAAGAGTTCTGTGGTTGTTCTAAAACCTGGCCAATAAGTTTTTTTTGACAATAGGGAAGATGGTGAAGATTGTCTCTGGTTTGATGACTCGAGTCCATTACCTGTAGACTCATGCGGTTCATGTTCTAATGCATCATCTTATTCTATTTTGGATTTGCCTGCTTCTGCAGATGTTGCTGTTCCTGATCCTATTTTGGAGTCATCTGCTTCTGTTAATGATAATATGGATTCACCTGTTTGTGTTGATGAAGCTGCTTCTAGTCCTCCTGTTCCAGATGCTCATGTTTCTCTTAAGAGATGTGTTAAGTTGCCTAAGAAATTTGATGATTATGTTTTGGATTAATTTTCCTTTTTACTTGTTTGGCTTTTTGTTTGTTTTATTTCTTTTCTGTTTTATTTTGTTTTCCATGAAAAGGATACATGTGGTAATATCCTTCTTTGTTCTTTATATTGGAGTGTTGATATGTCATTATTAGAATGTTAACTATGTCATGTAGAGCTGTGTAATATAAAATGTGCAGGAGCGGAGTTCTAATTCAGAGAAGCGGTTGGAGCTGATCTGAATTAGACGCTTGGCTCTTTGCTCCAGTGGGTCCTTGGATTATACACGAAATAAATCCTTGATGAAACTTCACCAGTCTCCTCCGCATCTTTACAAAGATTTCTACAGAGTGTGCCATGGCTGCTTCTGGCATCTACATTGGTATCCTTGGCCGCAAGTCTCCCCTCAGCATTCAATTTTCAGACCAAGCCTGGAAACAATAATCTGTCTTATAATTATAATATTTCCTTGACCATCCTAAGCCTTCAGCAGAATTTTGATAAAATGAACTCCAACTACTCAACCCATATAGAGTTTGTTTTTTCAGTATTCCTCTCCGTGGGAGTAGCAATCCTCATCATGCTCTGCAGACACATGAAGCGTATGAGACAAAATGCAGACGGTTTCAGGAGCCCAAGTCTGAAGGCTCATCTTGGTGCAGTGAAGACAGTCACCTTTCTTCTCCTTCTCTACTCTACATACTATGTGGTTCAGTTCATCATGTTTTTTCATTACCCCTCCAAAGGGCCTTGAGATGTTATTTAACTTTGTGTATTTTTACTTTCCGATTCTGAACTCAATAATCCTAATCCAAGGGATTTCAAAACTGTGTAAGACACTTTCTCTGTGTCCCCAATCTTTATCACAAGTACATTAATTGTGTCTCATAAAACATGATGTTTCTTTGGCTTTCTTAGGTACAGGCAGATATAAATGCATACATGAAATAACAATGTAGCATACAATATGCTTTGCTACATAGTATGAAATCCCAGCACGATTTCTGCAGTTTGCACATAAATGAATACAGAAAGAAGTAGTGTGAATTTCTGATGTTTTTTGATGAAAATAGCATATTTTCTTCTTCCTTTTTAAATGATGTTAAATGTAGAAAATACAAATCACAATGCACTGTAAAAATATTATTTTTTAAAGTACAAATAATATTTAGCAATTAGCCCTGGTTCTAGTTTATGTTACAGTAAGTAAAGAATTGATGACATATTGTTTTCATGCGCACTTGCACATTAAAGAAAATACACTTCTCCTACTTATTCACACTTCAGTTTTTCATGGTGTGCCCTGGCACTATAGCATTTGATCAATTCCTGCAGCTTTAGCTGCATTGTTAGGCCACGCAGACAACCAAGGATACCGAGAGAACAATGTAAATGGTTGAGTTTACAGAAAATACAACAGGCGATGTCCTGTAAACCCAGTTTAGACCTGGGTGATTGTGGTTGCAAACAACGTCTCAACAGGTAATACTACAAAACGGCAATTAGGAAGGTGTAAAATAAATTACAAAAGAACATAAGAAAAGGGAAAACACCAAAGTTCAACATCGCGATTTGGATTTAATTTTTAACAAAAAGTCATTAATTCCAGACAACAATATTTACATTTCATCATATGTAAGTGTAAGTCAAGGTGTAAGTGCACACAATGTGCGCTTCCAATGTGAACAGGGCAAGTGTGGCACATGAGGCAGTGAAGAAAACAGCAAAACGGCACAGATAAAAATGGCTAATATCATGAACATTCAGATAACAATTAGTTGAAGCATCTTAGGAGTCAAAGAAGCCATGAGTGGTCTAAGTTTTGTCGATGGCATTTAGACCTGTGTTATTTCATGTAATAATAAATGATATGTAGTCTGGAGACATGTAATTGAAAGACTCTTGAAGTTGTTATGGTCACTTATAGGAATCAAGCCCAAGCGCCTGTGGATCGTGGGCGTCAGGGAGCGCAATGGCGGCAGAAGGTGTGTGGAATCCAGCAAGGGGCATAAAAGCTGCACCAGCAGGAACAACTCCAATCCTTTAGAAAGTGCTCCAGATTAGCCAACCCAGTCAACATTGAGTATGGAAGGTTCAATCAGCACAGGTCGCAAAGCCTCAAGTGGGTGAGGTTGTCAGGCAAGCTGATGCTCTGCTTAAATTCACCTTGCTTGGCCTCACTGAAAATCATGGATGCCCAGAGAGCACTGTCAACTGATGAGTTTAGGCTATTATTCCAGGCTTCTTCCCCTTTGCCTAGTTGTCAAACCTGGAATAGGCAGCTCCTGACATGCCTAGTGGTCTCTGAAGCATGAGTGGGGGTATCAGAGATATGCAGTCAATGACACTGATGATGGTATAATCCTCCTGAGTTGGATAATCCAGAGAGTACTACATTTTGATGACCTCATAAAGTTTCACATCAAGCAGGGGCTCATTATAAATGTACCTCGAGTTACGCATTAAAAGTGACACCCTGTGGAGGGGTGGCAATCATCAATATAGTATAGCAAAACTATCACGGAGGCAGCCATGCAGTCCCAAAAAGGGTTCCACACATTCAGTTGTGTCTAATTCACCAACAATTTGTAGCAACATCCATAGCTAACAATGTTTAGGAATCACTCTTGTACAGATCATCAATTTAAAGTCACTACACACAAACCTTTTTGTAAATATTTAATACCATGTGTAGATTGGAGCATCTCACCACACATCAACTATGTTTCAAGTTTTACAGACTACATGAGCCTCCTAAGCAAGAGGAGTTACTGGATGCACCACATTCCAAGTCTATGCCCAGTAATGTCATATGTTGTGACTCATTGTGAAACAGTTGCCAAAGCATAGCAAAGTATGCTGCAGACTGGAAATTTAAATAATTGTCACAGAAACAACACTATTTTCTATAAGCACTCCTTGTACTAACCAGAGTGGTTCACACAAAAAAATGAAGAGAAGATATTCCTTCTTTCATCTCTCTCCCAAGTAATGTATACAAATCAGTGGGAAAGTAAAACAGGTCCTAAACCTTTAGGCCCAATCTACTCAAATGAGTAGAAAGGTAAAAGAAAGAAAACAAAGAAAAAAATGGAAAGCAACCTTATTGGGAAACCCAAAGGCTGTAAAACTGGTCTCACCCACTGGATGTTGGCATGCTTAATCCTAGGGCAACTAACACACCCTGATGCAGACCAATGTACAGGATAGTGTGCAAAATAATGTTATGTAGAAAAGTAGAGGGATACCAGTTGCAGAAAAGAAGAATAGTAAAACTGTCTAAGTGGGTCCCCTTCTAAATGATATTGTAATATCTGAGTTTGATAGATTACCATCGGTGGCAGTGAAGCCCACGCCCAAACAACAGCTAGCCCCCATTGCCGAATCTACTCATTTTTTTAAAGGAAGTGTAATGTTGATGTGTCCACATTGCCTTTAGAGGCCAGTTGTTTTGCATGTGCCAAGGCGAGTCACCCAAGCAGGAAAAGGTTTTTATCGGGAGAAGTATGGGCTTGTTGGGCTGTAGGAATGTTATAGCTTCACACAGAATCTGAAACATTCTGTCCCAGAAATGTGAGAAAAATCTGTGATTTTTGGCTACTTTGAAGGTTTAAAGGGCTTTGCGGGTAAGACCAGGAGGGAGATCCAGTGTCTAGTGTTGAAACATGTGGGTTTCATAGGTATCCAATAGTAGCGGTTGTGCCAAGTCCAAAATCCACAGCTACTAAGATTGAGAAAAAAGGGTTGATGTTCAGTGAAACAATGTAATTTTTCCATGTTGCATTTTGAGTTTTTCCTGTTGGGGGTGCTGGACCCAACCACACAACTGGGATTGCTTAAGAGGAGTGTGGGAACACTTGGAGGTAGGGCTATAGTGTATCACTCCAGGGGGCATATTACTAACGATTAGCGATATTTATCGCTAACGATGCTTAGCAACAATTTTTTTAACGCTAAGCATCACCGGAAATTATCGCAGAGATAACTTGCTATTAGCAAGGTTTATCTCAGAAGTGATAAAAATCCTCGCACTAACTGCCAAATGAGAGAATATCGCTGGAAAAGCAACGATAATCTCTCGAAGTTTGGCGTTAGCTTGATGATAGGGTCTCACAAACTTAGCCATGATATCCACCTTCCATAGGATATCATGGCTAAGTCAGGAAAATACCAGATGTAAAAAAAGCAGTGCTAACCGCGGTTAGCGCTGCTTTTTTTTATCACTTACAGGGTTAGCGAAATCCTTGATAATAGGAGAAATGTCGCTTAACAACATTTCTCCTATTATTTTTCTCTGGAACGCCCCCTTTGCATCTCATTAGAGATGCAAGGAGAAGCGTAGAGAAAAAAGGTGCTAACATGCGAATTTGCGTGTTAGCACCCTGTTGCTGATAGGGAGATCATTTTATCTCCGCTTTCTTGGCTTTTAAAGCCAAAAAAGCGGAGATAAATCCCTTGATAAAATGCCCCCAGATTCTGAAACATTTCTTTTACAGAAGTTTGAAGGAAATGGCTATGTTTGAGACTTGAAATACATTGTGGGAAAGAAGAGTTAGGGTGTGCAACACATAAGGCACACTGTCTAGTTTTAAGAAAATTACTAGATGTGGTTAGTTTCCGGGGGGGCTGCTGAGTCTGACACAATCTATTGGGGCCTTTAATGGGTGCTGGGCCCCTGCACGTAAGCACATAAGTCGGATAGTGTTTATATATGGATGTATTTAGGAATGCTGGGTGGTGGGAATTTTGTGGATTCACACATATTCTGGAAATTTCTCCCACAGGAATGTGAGCAATATACATTTTATTTGGCTATATTTGAGGTTGCATAAGGGTAGGAAAAGAAAGGGGGATTCAAACAAGACACACTATGCTAGCTTGTCCAGGGAGTCTAGTTTTTAAAATGTCTGGGTTGACCAGGTTTCTCTGGGTGGTAGCTGAGTGAAGGCTAAAAATCCACACCTAACCACATTGTAAAAAAAGGGTTTCTTTTGAGTACAAAAACGTGATCTGTCCATGTTGCATGTTGGGGCCCTCCTAATATGAGCAATGGCCTACCACATAAGTGGGATAGCGTTTTTTTCTTGATGAGTGGGGGGACATTGAATGTTAGGGATTTTGTGGATGTTAGCAGATTTTGAAAACATCTATCACAGAATTGTGAGGAAAATGTGTGTTTTAAGGCTATTTTTAAGGATTGAAGCATATTTTTGTACTTTCTGGTTCTCCATCGCAAACAACAAGCAGACTTAAACCACCAAAATCATGGAAATTATGCTTGTTCCGGAAAGCTGAGTAGATGGTGTTTCTACACAGCAAATATTTAGAAGAGAAAAAATATGCTTTCTCACACAAATGTCTTCCACCTTTTTCAGAAGAATTCAAACATTTTTATTTATTTTGGCTCTTTTCTTGGTTCCCTCTAGGGGAATCCAAAAATCCTGGGTATCTTGGGTATCCCAGGATGCTTGATGAAATAGGACACACATTTAGCCTTGATACATTTTGAGTATAACATTATTTGCAGCCTAAGCGTAGAGTGTCCCAAACATCACAAAAGGGATCATCACTGAGGGTGGAAAAGCTTTTACAGCTATGAGGTTAAGTTCAGTTTGAAGGTTTTCCCTTGGGAGTCTGTGTGCATAATGAAAAGTATCATTCACATTGACCATTTAGGGAGAAGGCAGGGACCATGGGAGCCTTGAGGCTACACCAGAGGTCCTCAATTAAAATAAGTGGTTGTCCTGTGTGGAACAGGGTACCCAGTATTAAGGCCAAGCCCCAGGGGATGGGGTTCCCAGGGTGAAAATCGGTTCTGAAGGGGGGACGAGGCCCCTCTTTCATGCTTTCAAATTACATTTTAAGGGTGGGCCCCAGGTGATGGGGTCCACATGGCCAAAATTGGCCCAGAGAACGGGGTGCCAAGCGGACCCCGTCCAGCAATATTAAGAAAATGTGTTTCTTGATCAGGTGGTCAGAGATGCGATCACATAACAGCACTCAGTGCTGCACCCCATATAACTTCACAGTGGAGTCACGGGTCTACCCAAAACAGATTAAAAAAAAATAATTAGATAATGTATTGAATCACACACCTATACAAACAGTCACACATACTTACAGATTAATACATTGACTTATGTACCCACTCACAGAGCCAATGACACACTAATGTAACCATTTACAGATCTATCAGACACTGACACATCCACTCAATAACTAACAAAAACACAAATATGGGGTAGTGTCAAATTCAATGGGGGTTGCGGTGGACACCCACCACAACACCCACTGCCTGTCCCTTTCACGCTAAGTATAGCATGAAAGGGTGCCTTATTTACAAGGCAGTGTTAAGCCACGTTATTTGGCTTGTTGCTGCCTTGTAAATAATTTGAAGCCCCTATCACCACCACAACATCAGAAAAAGTGAATTTGTGGTGGTGATAGGGGCTTGTAAATATGCCCCCAAGTAACAAACCCACTCAAACACTGATCCACACAGACATCGTGGCATTCTTTCACAGACCCACTGAGTTATGAATATAGCCAGCCCGAGACCCACTCAGGTACTAATGCACCCACTTTGACTATGATACACTTCCTGACATACCTGCTTAGATATTTATGCACCGAACACAGATCCACTCATACACTGATGCATCCCCCTCATAGACTCAGACAGACACTGATGCACCCTCTCACAGACTCTCACAGACCCTCTCAAACACTAACATACCCAGTTACTGACTGATAGAGACACATACAAATGCTCTCAGAGATTCACTTACATAGTAACACACCCACTAACATACCCACTCAGACACTGAAATGGTCACTCATTGACCAAACAGACAGTGATGCATCCACTTAGAGATCTAGTAAAACAGTGACACACCTAGTCACAGAGTTAGTGAGACAGTGAATCACTCACATACAAACCTATTTAGACAATGGCTCACCCACTCACAGGGCTACTTGGATATTGAGGTACTCACTCACATTCCCAATCATACACTAATGCACCCATTCGCAGACCCATTCAATTACTGACATGGCCAGTCACTGACTCAGTGAGGCACTGTTGCAGCTCTAGAATTCCATTTAGACACTAACATAGCTAGTCAAAGACCAATTCAAAGTGTGATGAATTCTGTCACAGACCAACTCAGACACTTGTGAAACTTAACACAGAGCTACTCAGAGTAAAGTACACACTTACATTCACATTTACAGAGTTAGAAAACATTTTAATATGAAGAGACCTAAAGTTATAGTAACATGTGTGAAATGTGTTGATCTTGTGCATTGAGTTCCTGCTTTTTCTTTGTGGACACGCGATGGGTTCAGAAAATAATTTGGAGGAATATAGTATTTAAAAAAATATGCTTTTCAGTTTTGGGTTAATGGGTGGCTCTGAGAAGAGACTTTGTGTTCATTATGACTTTGTTGCAGCTACATGTAAGAGCGGATGCACAGTTTTAGGTTGCTGAGAAACACTCTGTTTCCTTCATCTGTGAAGTGAATTCCATCATTTAAACACATTTAGTACATGTCAAAACACAGGTTGTTGTAGACAGAGCTAGATACTAGTTTCCAATCCTACCCCAGTCAGTATGCTTAGCTCATTGCTACCACATTGCACAATCATGAGGTCAGGCGGTTGGAACTTCAAAAACGTATTAACCAAAGGCACCAATTGGTGCCACTTTCATCCTCTCTGCAAACCATGTAATATCCACATTGTCATTACCTCTGTCTTGAGCGTTCTTTTTGCCCCATGAGACATAGCTGTGACCTACACTCCATACTTTAAGCATTTTGGCGGCAGGTGTGCTAGGAATCAGAAGCTGTCTGTAGCTGAATATGACAGTTAGTATAATGAAAGGTATTTAATGCGGTTTAAGAAAAGGTGAAAAGTCATTGGGTGTTCATAGACATTGCTTACCTAAAAATAGGTTGCATCTTAAATTGTCAAATAAGTACCTTTGTAATTGATTGTGGAGAAAACATTGAAGTGTACAATACACTGTATAAGGTAACATTTTGAAGCAGTCAACCAAACCTTCTTTTGTTGATTTGGAAGCTAGTGTGCGGCATGTTAAAATATAGTAAACTTTTGATGCACTGATACAGTTGAATGTTACTATGAAAATTAAGGTGAAGCAGTGTGGGGGAAGGGTTTCCAAGTAAAGTGTGCTTTCAAAGTATAAAATGGTGTATAATATATATAGCATATGTTTGGAAAACAATTTTTTCCAGATTAGTAGGATGTAAAAAGGTGACATGGTGGGTATTACAAATAGTAGTGTTATTGGAAATGGGTTTTTGAAATCCCCATTGATTTGCGACTCCATCATGACGTTGCAATGGGGTTGACACTGGGCGCTGCAGCAAAGTCACTACTCCAGCACGTTACCCCACCAAATTGTGTTTTCCATAGAACAGAGTAGTAAAGGGTTAATATAAGTATCCAATAGAATCAATCAATCAATCAATACATTTATAGAGCGCACTACTCACCCGTAGGGTCTCAAGGCGCTAGGAGGGGGGGTGCCTTTACTGCTCGAACAGCCAGGTCTTAAGCCTCTTCCTGAAGGTGAGGTGGTCCTGGGTCAGGCGCAGGTCGGTCGGGAGGGAGTTCCAGGTCTTGGCGGCCAGGTAGGAGAAGGACCTTCCTCCTGTTGTCGCTCTTCGGATGCGGGGGACGGCGGCGAGGGCGTGGCTGGTTGATCTGAGGTGGCGCTTGGGAGCGTAGAAGTTGATTCGGTTGTTGAGGTAGCTCGGGCCTTGGTCGTGTAGGGCTTTGTGTGTGTGGGTGAGGAGGCGGAAGGTGATTCTTTTGTTGACGGGGAGCCAGTGCAGGTCTCTCAGGTGCCCGGAGATGTGGCTGTTTCGTGGGATGTCGAGGATGAGTCTGGCTGAGGCGTTCTGGATCCGCTGGAGTCTCTTCTGGAGCTTGGCAGTGGTTCCGGCGTAGAGGGCGTTGCCGTAGTCCAGTCGGCTGGTGACGAGGGCCTGGGTGACAGTCTTCCTGGTCTCGGTGGGGATCCACCAGAAGATCTTCCGTAGCATGCGCAGGATGTTGAAGCATGACGAGGAGACGGCGTTGACTTGTCTGGTCATGGAGAGGGAGGAGTCTAGGATGAAGCCCAGGTTGCGTGCGTGGTCCGTCGGTTTGGGTGCGGTGCCCAGGGCGGGGGGCCACCAGGAGTCGTCCCAGGCAGAGGGCGAGGAGCCCAGGATGAGGACCTCCGTCTTGTCTGAGTTCAGTTTCAGGCGGCTGGTCGTCATCCACTCGGCTACATCTCTCATCCCTTCGTGCAGGTTGGCTCTGGCGGCGGTGGGGTCGTTGGTCAGGGAGAGGATCAGTTGGGTGTCGTTGGCGTAGGAGATTATGTTGAGGTTGTGTTGGCGTGCCATGGCCGCGAGGGGGCTCATGTAGACGTTGAGGAGGGTGGGACTCAACGAGGATCCTTGAGGGACGCCGCAGATGACCTCGGTGGCCTCTGACTTGTACGGTGGTAGGCGGACTCTGTGTGTTCTTCCGTCGAGGAAGGAGGTGATCCATTCCAGTGCCTTCTCCTGGATTCCGATGTTGCCAAGGCGCTGCACTAGGGTGCGGTGGCAGACAGTGTCGAATGCCGCGGAGAGGTCCAGGAGGATGAGGGCCGCTGTTTCTCCGTTGTCCATCAGGGTTCGGATGTCATCGGTGACAGCGATGAGGGCGGTCTCGGTGCTGTGGTTGGCTCGGAAGCCAGACTGTGAGGGGTCGAGGGATCCATTTGTCTCGAGGAAGGTGGCCAGCTGTTTGTTGACGGTCTTTTCGATGACTTTGGCCGGGAACGGGAGGAGCAAGATGGGACGGTAATTCTTGAGTTCGGTGGGGTCCGCTGTAGGTTTCTTGAGTAGAGCGCTGAGTTCGGCGTGCTTCCAGCTCTCAGGGAAGGTGGCGTTGTCGAAGGAGGGGTTGATAATGTCCCGTGAATATTTTGATTTGCTAGATCCATTCATTTCTGTGAGAAAAAGAGGGAAATTTGCCATTACTGGTTCTTCTTTGTTGAGAGTGGTATGTCATATTTACTGCATGAAAAAAACAATTATATAAGAATATCTGATGATTTTAGAATCAACAGTGGAATTTCACAGTTAAGGTACAAGTATAGAAGGAGTGTGAAGTATTGTAGAAACATGTTTAATTGGCTTTACTTACTTGATATCTGATGTTTATACAATTTGGGCAGAAGTTGCCATTTTATTTTGGATAAGGCGTGGCCCTGTAACCTCTATGTGTGTAACAAAACTGGTAGATAAATCCGAGATTTGAAACATGTATGTTACTAAGTTTATTAACCAGTATAGTAGTACATATGACTGTTCTCAAATGTCCACTGCATTTAGGCAATAGCAATGTATATGCTTAAAACTGAATATGTATTTTTTTACGTTTGAATGTCTGATGTGTACCACTTCTCACCCATAACTGTTCAGCGACATGTAGTTTGACACCTGTGGTGCAGGTGATGAGCCTAACTTTAAAACAACATGATCTATAATACCCCACTCATTGACTACTAATAAGACTGGTATGATAGCAGTCAGCCTTTGACTTTGAGTTAGGACTGACAATGGAAGTTGTGTGTTTTGAATTAAATTGGCAGAGAAATGTGAGGTTTACATTTTACCCCATCTGTATTAAGCAGTATTTTAGTACTTATCTCTCTTCAAAGGTACAGTGCAAGTAGGCGCATAATTAGTAATTCACACGTATGGTGTATAGAGTCTATTATACCCCTGACTAAAAATTGAGAGAGGTTGTTCGCCTTTCAGTCTCCGTACCACACATCTGTTTTTTAAACAGGGTTTGTATAACAACTTAAACTCACAGCTTCATAACCTGCTGCCCTGTATGATAACTACAACGTGATCCATGCAGCTTTTTCTACTTACATTTACAGGCCATATGGTCTGAAACACAGGTAGTCTAGTACCCACAGGTTATTTTACATGTATCATCACATTCCCAAAGGGGACTGACATGCTCAGTGAGGTCTCTAGAAAGACACTGAAACTAGAAAGGAGTGGTGTGACAGTAGCTGAACTTTCACTTTGATTGCTGGCACTGGGAGCTCTACCCCTATAATCAAACTAATTGAGAAATATGAGTTTTAAAACATATTGTAGCATATAAATGTGCCAAAAACAAGCAGGGGAAACATTACAAAGGACCCCATTAACTCATTCTACAAGAAAGAAAGGAGTGACTATCGCCTTTCTAATCAACACACAATGTCATGACATTTTCATGGCAGCAACACGGTCTTCAGTCCACATGTACACAAAACACTACCGCATGGGCATTCAAATGAATTAGGAAGCACAAGTAGGACAAAGGTTCTTGCAACATCTA
This sequence comes from Lissotriton helveticus, assembly GCF_964261635.1. Classification (NCBI taxonomy): domain Eukaryota; kingdom Metazoa; phylum Chordata; class Amphibia; order Caudata; family Salamandridae; genus Lissotriton; species Lissotriton helveticus. The sequence goes on along the minus strand of NC_136068.1, from coordinate 1,889,433,081 downwards.
TTCACCAACCAACACTCATCTTCAACCCAGCAGCCATAGTAGTATCAAACTGCTACAAAATCTGTGCACAACAATTGAATCCAGAAAAGGATCATGCTGCAAAACGTATAATGTATTGCCTGTAAGCGTAGTTTTGCAGCTTAAAGAATTTTCTGGATTCACTAACAAACCCACCCTCCTCCACCTAAGAAAATGGGAGGAGAGGAAAAAGGTTCTGAAAATGGGAGCTTTCGGAGGAAGCATGAGAACGACAAAATTGAAAACCAAATGGTGGTACGTCAACACCCACCAAAGAGAAATAAAAAGAAAAGAAATAAAACAATTCAGGACTCAACCAGTTTTTAAAATGTAACAGCAGATGGATACATTGCAATGATAGGAACCCTGGAATACAAAGCTAGATTATTGCTTTCTCAACTAGCAAATTGTTACCTATTATTTCTGCAGCCAAAGTTCTAAGAATCATATGTTGCTAAACATACAATGTATTTTATTCTATCATATTCATAAATAGTATTCTCAATATTATTTGGCTAATGAACAAAAGATTTTGATCAATGACTTTAAACTACAAATAGACTATATATTTGATGTTAGTTCTGTACCAGGTATAATAGTAATAAATAATGTTTTAAAATCTACTACATTAAGTGGTATAGTTAATATACATGAAACAAATGATTATGGAATTGTAGTGATTGTAAAGCAGGTAAAATATATAAAGGTGAACTATACATTTTTGTTTTTTTACACAATCCATGTGATATATTTTTTCCCCAATGTTTAATGATGATGCTACATTTTAACCACCATGTATCGTAAACTTACATAAAAGCTGAAAACAGTGATGTGGCTAGTTGGCAACAAAAAAAAAATCAAGCACCTCTGTGGCTGTATATAGTTGGATATTTTAGGTGCAATTAACCAAAAGTAAATTGGAGTTTTTAAATGCTTTACACACTTGTCTTCTTGATTAAGTCTCTCACAGCTACGCTACCAAGGGTTGAGCAAGGATTAGTTTGTTGAGAACTTGACTAGACCTAGATTGTGGTGTTATCACTAATGTGTAGGTAACTACCTGCACCTACTGGTAAGCCACCTTCCAACACTCTGGGCCTTTCTTTGCAAAATATCAACTACACACTGGAAGCCAGAATTCTCACTCATCTCTGTAGATATTATATCTTTGTACATATTCATCAGACGCGAAGATGAATGATGGCCAGTGAGTATGCTTTGAGGGCACACATTAACTAGTATTTACATCATAGCAGAATGGTGTTAAAGTTGAATAAATAGGGCCTATCAGCAAATATTTTTTTCTTTTTTTGCGGGAGAATGTTTACCTCAATGTGCACCTTATTTGCCCTCAGCTACACAAACTTGGGCTGGTGGGAAGACACGGTGGTCTGGAGCAATTCCTTGGCTGCATACATGCATACACCCAGATATGATTCATTCATACTTGAAGGTGTAAATTTTGTAACAAAATGTTGTCGGAGTGAACCGAATTTGCAATTCAGCAGTACTATGAGTAGATCAGAGATTACATTTCTGGATGTGAAATTAATGATTTTGGATGGTAATGCACAAACCACAATATTTACAATGGTTACTGCAAGGAATAGTATGATGAATATTAAGACTTTTTACAATAAGAAAAGGTTCCCCCCTAAGTGCTTTCAGGTCCAAGAGGAGGGGGAAACAGCAAACATTAAAGGAGAGACCTATATTTCTTTATAATCTGGCCTCTCAGTGCTGATTACCAGCAACCAACCCAGTCTCAGTGACATACAACAGCATTCATTCAAAAATATATTTTTTATTGTTTATTTTTTCAGCTAAAAATATTTTTTACTTTGTTTGTAATGTTACTGCCATTCATTATTAATCAACAAATATTTTCCAGCATTTTTTACACATACAGGAAGAAAGGAAAACATTCAGGACCCTCTTGAATGAAAAGGAACAAGTCTGTGAATGTTTTGAAGCATGCATAGAAGATGTGAGAGAAATTGAACAGGGACATTTTCAGTTTCGGAATTCTTAGATCATTGCCTTGTTGTGCAATTGATTGTTTGCCTAAAACACTGGGACAGATAATTAATACTGCAAAAGTTGGATGAATGTGTATATAATTGAACTGGACACTCCAGAACCCAAAGGTTTAAACATGAGTGAAGAGTTTGCATCACATCTTGGTGACTGAATTCAGAAGATTGTGCCTTTCTCAACAGCATATTCAATTAGTTGTTTTTAATATGTATTATTTTGTTTTATCTCTGAGGTGGTGGGTGGAGCTTTATTTCCAGACATCTTTCTTTGTCCAAAACCTTAAGGATATCTTGCAACTTTCATCTTTCATTCTTTGCATTTTTATGAAAGAGATATTTGCAAACCTCGAAGAGTTCCCGCTGTGCAAAGCACTAATTGCTGTTGGTGTAGCTTAGCCAAAAGTATTTTTTTTATGAAAAAAGTCAATTCCTATTTTATTTTTTAAATTCGTGGGCAGTTCTGAAAGCATTTACTTTAGTGTTCCTTTTGGAATAATGTAATCAATTATTTCAGTGTTTTGAAACGTCAACCACTCCAAGAGCCTTGCGTAAAAAGGCAGCATTTTAGTTTTGAAAGGTTTATTTTCCAAATATCTGTATTAACTTACGGGAGTCCATCAGGGGCTATTTTTTTCTGTGTATTCCTGCCTCTCCTAGTTAATTCATCCAGTCACTTCACAGCACTGGAAATGAGAGCAGCTCCATTTGCATCAGTCAAATCAGAATCCTAACCTGCTGCACCTTCATGTGTGTCTGAGCGTAGTCTGGTCAGGAGAGGCAGAACCTTAGACCCAATCTCTGAATAGAGGAGAAAACACAGAGTGGAATTGTATCCTTCAAGACAAAGAAATTATGTCACCTGATGATACAGTCAATTTTATCTTTACTGTGATTGCGTTAGTGTCTGGACTGATGGGGAATATGTTCATCCTGTCTGTGAATTTCATTGGATGGATCAAACGAAGAAGTGATCTCAGCTCCTGTGACCTTATAATCTGCAGCCTGGCACTCTCCAACCTCAGTCATGTGGGATTATACTTTGCAATAAGTTTCAATTTCTTTCGCTCACTAAAATTAATTAACCAGGAGATGAACATATATCAGATTTATGCCGCAATGTTAAGTATTCGCAGCTGCAGCTTCTGGTTCTGCACCTGGTTCTGTTTGTACTGCTATGTGAAGATTGAGACATTCACACGCCACCTTGTGATTCGACTGGTGAAAATATTTCTTCAGAGAGTGCCTTGGCTGCTTGTGGCATCTGTATTGGTTTCCTTGGCTATAAGTCTCCTCTCGGCCTTCAATTATGAGACCCAGCCTGGAAACCATATTCTGTCTTATAATTCTAGTGTGACCAATTTAAATATTTCGTACAATGGTTCCCTGACCATCCTGAGTGCTCTGCAGAATTGTGATATAATGAACAACTTCTACTTCAACTATATACAGTCTGTTTTTTCAGTATTCCTCTCTGTGGGAGTAGCAATCCTCATCATGCTCTGCAGACACATGAAGCATATGAGACAAAATGCAGACGGCTTCAGGAGCCCAAGTATGAAGCCTCACCTTGGTGCAGTGAAAACAATCACCTTCCTTCTCCTTCTCTACTCTACATACTACGTGGTTCAGTTCATCGTGTTTCGTCATTATCCACTGAAGGGCCTTGAGATGTTGTATACCTTTGTGGATTCTTACTTTCCGATCCTGAACTCAATAATCCTAATTCAAGGGATCGCCAAACTGTGGAAGACACTGACTGAGATCTTTCATCTTGCTTTCTGCTGTGGAAAAGAGACAGCTTAGAGGTCTCCCTATTTTTTTCACAAGTATATTTATTGTCTGTCGTACAATATAAAGTTTCTTTGGTGTTCATAGGTACAGGTAGATGTCAAATCAAAAATGAAAAAACAATACATGCAGTATGCTATGATTCATAGAATGAAATCGCAGCACCGAATGTTGGTGCAGTTTGTATGGAAATTAATTTGGAAACAATTACAGTGAAGTTCTGTGTTCGTGAAAATAGGTCCAGTATGTTGGAGGAGCATGACAGGTGTCACACTAGGAGTCGCAGGGGGGAGAAATGTTTTAAATCTTGCCTTCAGCTGGCTGATTCGTGCTTCACACTCCTAGCAGTTTCAAAATGTACCCTGCCCCCGAGAAGAGTAAATGAATGAATGAATGAAACTGGTTTTTATAGAGCGCAGCGTTCACTCCAAGGAGCATCTTGGCGCTGTTGGACAGAGACCGAAGGAAAGACAGGGAGGGAAGAGGTGCAGAAAAGAGGAGGACTGAAAAAAGGATCAGATTAGTGCTAAGCTTTCCTGATCTGAGGTGCTAAAGATCCAAGTTTTAATAGCTTTCTAAACATGGGATCGTTGTTGGTGTGTCTCAGTTGGGTGGGCAGGTGATTCCAAGCTTTTGCTCCCAGTGTGGCCAGGGTTTTCCCTCCTTGGGTTTTCATTTTAAAGTGGGGGTTGGTGAGCAAGTTCTCAATGGAAGACCGCAGGGTTCGTTTTGTTTTGTAAGGTCTAAGATGATTTCTCAGATAGTGTGGCCCGCTTCCAATAGTGGCCTTATAGGTGATGGTTAGGATCTTAAACAAGATCCTTTTATGAATGGGCAGCCAGTGGAGGGTTTTTAGGGCATCGGTCGAGGATGACCGTTTGGGGAGTCCCCAGTACCAGCCTAGCGGTGGCATTTTGGATCACTTGTAGTTGTTTTTTGACCATTTTTTTTGTTCCTGCATATAGACCATTGCCATAATCAAGGCGGGATAAAATCAGGGCCACTGCAACAGTTTTTCTAGCGTGCAGGAGGAGCAGATCAAAGAATTTCCTCAACATTCTTATGATTTGAAAACAAGTACCTGCGACTGTGAGTGCCTGTTTGTGAAAGGAAAGCGAGGGGTTAAATTTAAAACCTACGTTTTGGGCCTAAGTTTTAATGTTATATAATTATACTAGTGCATGACATCTTAAACAATCACAAAACATAATCAAAATATAAAATGGCTTCCCAGAGAAAAGTATCACAAAGTCATATGTCTTGATTGTAGTTGGCAAAAGTTTTTTTATTGAGAATCACTTGTTCTTTTTAAAAAACACCACACAATTGCTTGCTAACGCGTTTCATAACTCTTGGGACTTCTTCAGGGCTTTTTCACTGTCTGTATCTGCTTTTGGTATTAGAAGTAACTTCAAGCCATTTCATTTTCTATGTTACTTTGTTGGTAACCAATATATCAAGATGTAGACTCTCTTATGCTTTCAATTCCATGATTAAAAAATGGAAGTCCCAGAGCTTCTGTTGTGCTTTTTACTAGCAAAAGTCCCTGCGTTGTTATTAGGTCTGTATGTTCAAATATCAATAGTATCCAGTGGGACGGTGTGTTCAAGTATTTTCAATGTGTAATCAATCCAAGTATCGAATCTTCTGTATACACAGGCCCGTCTGGTTACTTCCAAAGTATAGGCCCTCTCTTTTTCGCGCTTCACTATCATTTTCACTTCTTCAGGAAGGCACAGGCTGCCAGAATGCCGTCAAGCTGCTCTTGTGCATGAGGGTAGCTTCAGGATTGGTCTGAACGCCCTCAATTTCAGCTCCAAGACAGACTGTGAGTCTGTGATCCTCTGTCCAAAGAAGCTTCATTGTAGGTTTGGAGAAAGCTTTCACTGGGCATTATGGTTTGGCCTGCCTCAGAAGGGAGTGCACTGCCACTCTCTTGAGTGTCTGTCACTATTAGGCGTTGTTTTATTTATCCTTTCCTGCCCCTTTTGCAGGTGGCGACGCTCGCCCGCTAGGGCGGAGGAGACCCCACTGCTTGTTTTTTTTTTCCATTTGAAGTGATGAAAAATTTAGAATGTAAAATTAAAAAAGCACTTTAATTTGATTGGATATTATTTTCATGTGCACCTACACATTAAAGAAAATACTCCACCTAAAAGTTACATTATCACCCTCCAGTTTCTCATGGTGTTTTCCCCTGCACTTTGGAATCTGATCAATTCATGCAGCTGTAGCTGTATTGGAAGACCATACCTAAAATAATGTATGCCCAAAGAGCTCTGTCACTTGTTGAGTTTACAGGAGATGTCCCAAAAACGCACTTAAGACCCTGGTGATTGTGGTAGCAAAAAACATCGCAAAAGATAATACTTCAAAAAGGCAATAAGGAAGGTGTAACATAAAAACAAAAAGGAATTAAGAAAAGTAAAAAAAAACACCAACGTTGAAAATTGCAGCCTGTATTTAATTGTTAACAAAATGGCATTAATTCTGGGCAACAATATTTACCTTTCATTCCTTGTACGTGTAATGTAAGTTGTGCTCATTTCAAAGTGAATGGCGCAAGTTCAACACATGATACGATGAAGAAAAAAGCAAAACAGTGCCTTTGAAGATGATTCATATCATGAACATTGAGACAACAATCATAAACATGGTAGGAGCAAAAGAAGCCATGAATGTGCATACTTCTACATAGTTTAGACCTTTGTTATTTATTTCATGTCATCATCAGGGTGGGATTGCACATATAACATTAGCTGATACGTATTCTAGAGACACATAAAAGATGAAACACTGAAGTTCCAATGGTCACTTACAGGAACGCAAATCAAGCTCATGTGTCTAAGGATCGATGGTTTAAGAGTAGTGGCCAACTGGTAGTAGCTCACCGAAGGAGCTCCAAGCGCTTGGGATGCCTAAATTAGAATATACCGTTCAACGGCAGGCACCGAACGCAACAGAATATACAAGTGTAACAGGAATAAATCACTCATCTTATGTAGCTAATATTACAAGGATGGGGCCAAATAACGTCGCTTACCCTGACACAGCCTGTGGCGTGGAAGAGTGACTGGCCGCCATCAGCGAGGCTGTGTGACTGTCGTCGAGACGGTCAAGACGGTGGAGCCCATCGCATCGCACCTCCGTCCGCACAGACTCTGGCTCTGCACTGCTGCCGAGGATCACTGATTGCGGTTGAAGATGAATCCGATGGCAGGCTGACCCGGATCGAAGAGGAAAGGGGCCAGCTGGGCGTGAGTTGCACGGGGCAAACCCCGGTGACCCCTGGGCAAGGCTGCGGAATATCTGCGAGGAGGCAGAAGTAAGCCCTGCTACCCCCAGATGAGGTGGCAGGCTGCCTACGACGCGGCAGGAGTGAGCCCTGCCACATCCCAGATGTGACTGCTGGCTATCTTCTTGGCAGTGGGAGCGGGCCCCTGCTATCCCAGAAAGAGACTGCAGGTGATCCTGGATGCAGCGGGAGCGTGTCCCTTTGATCCATGGACAAGGCTGCATACTGTCCTCGACTCGGCAGGCTGGCCCCACAACATCGCGGACCTCACGCTCCGGATCTCATCTCGGACCGAGGAGTCGGGAGCGCCCAGGTGAGACCGCAGGCTGCCTTCGATGAGGCAGGACCTCCCCACAAAGTCGTGAATTTCATGCCCGATCTCCTCACGGACCAAGGCATCAGGGGCCAGGCAGTGAGGAACACTTCTGCTTGGCTCTTCTTGGCTCGGTGAAAGAAGGTGCTACTTAGCCACGTCACCCAGGATCAGCGCACAACAACGCAGAGAGTGTGTATATTTGACTTCTTCGTTTTATGTAAGTTTCTGGAACAATAGAATAAGCTCACAGCGGCCTCGACACCATGGCAACAGAACCCCCGGTCACCAAAGGCTGGCCCTGATGTAGCCCGCAGCTCAACCAGACTGGGCATACAACGACTTTAACTCATTTTACTTTTTTTTAAACTTTTATCTTTATTTATAACTGTGCACTAGCTTGGCTGGTAATATCCTTTGGTCACATATTAACAAAATGGCAGACTGCATAAACAACAAGTGCCAGGAGACCACATCCTGCCACTGGTCACTATTTTCCAGAGACTAACAACACTTGTGGAACCTAAGCATAACTACTGAAAAAGGACTAAAAACATCAAAAGAGGAATAATAAGTGAAACAAGACTACTCCAGGTTATTCATAGTCCATATAAAAAGACATAGGACTGCATAGATGCATATGAGGTTCTTTTCCAAAGGAGGCAGCCATGGTAGAATGACTCCACTACAAGGGTACAACACATAATCTATCACCAACGACCTCTCTACCTACATATTGCAGGTTAGAATCTCTCTGTAAACTTTGTTCAATGTAATCTATCTTCATGCCACTTTGTCCTTTACCTAGCTTTCCCCACATCCTACCCTGCACTTGACGCCCATCGTGCAATCACTAGTGTTCTAGAACCAACCCACTCTACCCACCTAGACCAAATCTAGCCACCACCACAGCTGTTACTTTCCCCTCCCATAGCCACCCACCTCCCCAAGCCCATCACAACGCTCAGCACGGACCCCTATACGAGCCCCATACACACTTTGCATCCATTAACGTCTAATCAACTATGCCATATCATGGAGCTCACAGGCACACATACCTACACCATCATTTACCCCCCAACCTCTCAAGAAAATCAGCCAAATGTTTTAACCATAATTTTAAAAGACTTCACCCTGAAACACCCATAGCTGATCCCTATTTCTCAATACACATCGGGCACACAACCACTGATATCATTTTCCATACGAAATGAAGAGCGCAACGGTGGAAAGCATTCCTAACCTTATTTGTGATCTCCTCCACTAGGAAAACTACACATGGCTTAGTTATTTACATCTCCCCCTCCCAGCTCTTCCAAGCAACAGCAACCATCACCATCTACAATAATGTAACCATCCTCATGCAATCCACTGACCGTAGTTTAAACCTCCTGGATAACATCTTCCCCTTTATTAAAGAACACGTGTAGAAACCCCAAACTGCCAACCAGGCTATTCCCACCACCAGTACACAATATTCCCCATCATATATCGATTCTGACAGCCTTGCCTTGCCCCAGTACTATTCCAACCATTACTTCCATCTGAATCATACGCTACTTCCACCCAGACTACCTTCTACACCAACACGCATCACATCACTTAATCAAACACTCCCCCCAACCATGTTCCTCTATCACACCGACCATTATGCAAATTGGATACACAGGTCACTACCACGCCACCTGACCCACACATAATACACCTACCCAGCAAAACTGCAGCAGCATAAGCACCCCCAACAGATAATGAATCTCCCTTATATACATCACAGCTGCCCCTGTCAACATCATTCTCTCCATAACCAACACTCCAGCTACTCCCTCCTAGCTACACATTGATACTCCTAGAACGTACATCCCCCATTCCAGCCCGGCACCTCCAGTTCAGATGTTAGAACATAATAGGACACTCCAGTACCACATTGAAGACATGCCGCCCTCTGAGCACACATTGGACTCAAGTATACTTCCCACACCCACATCCCAGCAATCCACTTCCACAGCTTAACCATCCACACCCACAACTCATCCATCCACACCTGCAACACCCCTTCCTACTCTACTCATACCTGCACCAGACCACAAACCCGACCAGACCACAACGCACCCATCAACTTCCATAACACAGCATCCAACCCTACTCATAACCACACCAGACCCCAGACGTGATGAGATCATGATCTCATTACATCAAATCAAAGAAGAACTCTAAGCATTTAATGAGCTGATATCGAACCAACCATGGTTCACTGGCGCTACAAGACAGCCCAAAGCTAGTGGACTCCTGAACCACCCTTAATAAATCCACCCGCCCAATCTGCAGCACCAATCCGCTTTCAGAGAGTGATCTACTTTCTCTACTTCACTCATATGAACACGCCCTCATGAACCCTCTCAATCCCACTTCAATGACTATCCCAACTATCCCCCCAACTCACACAGGACCACTAAACACAACACTAGAGGCGTCATTGACAACAACCTAAGAAGGAACCAACCTCATCCCTCATTACGCCCCATCTCAAAATGCCTACTCTTAAATTGTAGATCGGCCTCTAGACACGCAGCAGACATAACTGAATTCATTCTCAAAGAAGAACAGGACCTGATATTGCTATCCAAAACCTGGCTAAAGGATTCCTCCTCATCAATCATTGACATATTAGTACCCCCTAACTACGACATCAACAGACTGGACAGAACTGATAAGACAGGGGGAGGCATCGCCTGTATACACCATAGCAATATCTCAGTAAACAGATCCGTATCACCTGTATTCCCTTCTTGCGAATACATATGCCTCGACATCGCCAGTAATGACAAACCATTATGCTCTTTACACACCGTATATCATCCGCCAGGTGCAAACCTCACCTTCACCGAACACTTCATGGACATGATATCAACAAACACTGGGCGCCAAAATATCCAAATATTCCTTGGCAACTTCAATCTCCATTGGGACGACCACAAGGATGCAGTGGTCAATTCTCTCAAAAATTTCCTAGACGACCTAGACCTCACCCAAATCTGCAACAGCCTTACACACGATAAAGTTTCAATCCTCGATATAATTATCTCTAAAAGAGATTCCATTGAGCTAGAGTCGATCCAACCCTGTGACTGGTCAGACCATCATATCATTACCTTCTTTATCAATGAAATAGTGAAATTGAATTCGGTTCAATCCACAAGACCTAAAGTATGGAAAAGAAACCTGAAAAATATCAACCCTAACATTTTACTATCGTCCAGTTACAACCTACTTCTGCCCCTTGAAAGGTCTTCCAAAGTCCCTGATCTTACCAATCACTACCGCAATTCCATGACCACAATAATAAATGAGGTAGCCCCCCTTCAACTAAAGAGAGCCTCCATGAAAGACTCTAAGCCATGGTACAATGGAATACTCAACAGAGAGAGACGATCTCTCAGATCTTCTGAACACACTTGGAGATCAGTTCCATGCGCCAAGATTCTAGGGAAAAAGAGAAACGCATACTACAGAAAGATCAAGCGCACTAAAGCAGACTTCTTCAGCCACCAAAACTCTTTCAACTAATCAAAACCCAATCTAAGGATGCACCTTAACGTCCAGAACACATAGCGTGCCCCCAACCCAACTCTGAAGAATTTTCTACCTTCTTCACTCTGAAGACAGACAATATCAAGTGAGACCTCCTCAATGATCTAATCTTACACTCGGGACCGCACACAAAAAACCTCCCCAGCAATTCCAATTGCACCATACCATATCCCAACAAAGCTTAACCTAAAAAATGATGCTGATTGGTCATCCTTTGCACAAACTCTGAAAAGGGAAACAATACAATGACATACTCACACATATTATATTTACCTACAATGGTGTGAAATCTAACCCTGGCCACGGGCTTGAATAAAGGACAGGTACGGAACAAATTGGATCAGGACAGGACCCACGCAGGTCAGGACCGGTACCCTCAGCTAAAGTGCAACACCAGCATCACACCCCTCTCTGCGGCTAACAGTCAGACCCCAAAAGGGTTATCGAATTTCCTCCCTCAGAACCCCGATTGGGTTCTCAATTCTTCTCCCTCAGAACCCCGATTGGATTATCGATTCTTCTGACAGAGTACTCTGCCAGCACCTCTGCTCTCGAATGCCTATTGAGTGCGTTGGGTCAGTGACAGGTCAGCTATTCGGACAAGTTGGACAAACTAACTAGCTAAGCCTACCTTAGATATACCATTTTCCAGGGCAATATACCACCCCCCAATTTAGAAAATGTGTATGTTCCCTCAATTTGATTGGTCAAAAAGCAAGGAGGTTATCACACCATACCAGTTATGAGATCATTTCATTCAAATATTTAAATCAATGTTCCCTCCCATAATTTTATTTTCCCATGCACTTTTATTCCACCGGAGAATGGATGTTTAAATAACAAATGCATTGTATATAATTTGTACAGTTGAGCTTCCTTTCGAGAGGTTGAAGGGTGAGGTTTTTATGGTTTACACAGGCAAATCTGTTACTGGCACCAGTTCAATGCCATGAGTTGAGGACTCTTGAGCTCTTCTGCACAGATGCAGCCTTTTTTCAGTATGGAGCACAGCAAGGTAACATCAGGCCCAAATACGAACTAGTAGCAAAGTTAAAGAGAAACAATTTTAGAACAAGGATTAAATGAATGCACTGTATATCACTTATTTCTACTCTATATCCATTACTTTATTTTAACTATAGCATTAATAATTAGGCAGAACGAACAAGGTTTAGTACAAGCAGCAGCATAAGCAGTAGCATGTGAAACATAGAGCAGCCATCTTTAACAACAGGGTGCAGAAGCAAAGATTTCCCACCAAAGCAGAGAGTACATCATGTAACGCGAGTGTGGCAGATGCATGCGCAGTGAAATTCCCGCATTACAGCGGCCATCCTAATGCATTCGAGTTACGTTATTAAAAGCACATTGACAAGCTTCCCCAGCTTACTAGAAAGGTCGTGTGGAGCAATATTAGTAGGACAAAACATGTTGATTATTACTTTATTTGTTATTTAAGAGAGGGTTGAATCCGAGCAAGTCTCTTTTCATGTGAAACCTTGCTCTATCACCGGTGGCCATAACCTCTCTCCACAACCGATGATGAAGAGGACGAGAAGGAGGAGGAGGGACCTTCAATATCAGAAGGCAGGGTAATTGTGCCTACCAGTCCTGAGCAAAACTACACCTCAAGTGCTAGGGACTGGGTAGAGTCTGCAGACATTGTAGGCGGGTGAAGAAAAGGACACCTCTGGCTGGGGGAGTAGGAGATCTACTGTCCATCTAAATATTCCCAACTTTTTTTTGATGATGTGTCCCCGGAACAGGCCATACAACAATCAGCCCCTACCTGACTCTAGAAGCCCCCATTACGCACGGGCCTACATCTGCAGCCCCTGCTGCAACTGCCCCTCTAAGTGGCTACCAGGAAGACCCTAACCTAGGCTCTGAACCCTAGAGACCACAACTACCATGTTCTACCCAAACCCCTCCCAGTATTTAACTTCTGTGGCTGCATCCCAAGAAGTGATGGAAGCATTTGTGGGTCGGCCGGACATTGTCCTCATGCGTCATGCTACAGACCTGTGATGAGGTGAATGTGATGTTAGAGCAACTTGCAAGATCTATGGACACCCGTACTGCCAGTATAACTTTTTTGGGTGCAGCCATGTTGCCTTTCTTAGCCCAACAACCCTCCCAAACCACCTTCAATCTTTCCCCATACATTGCCCCATACTGTACCCCCATGCTCCTCGTGCTTTCCAGCCCCGGGTGGTGCCTGGTTCTGCACCAGCCAGCCAGGAGCCTGCCTTTGGTCCGGTGGATCTGAACATTATGGAGATTGAGGATGACCAGAAGGACATTTGACTTTTTGGTCTGTCACTTTGTTGTGGACATTTCTTTGCTTTGACCCTTGAACATAGACTGGTTCCCCGACACTTCCTGGCATGTTTTATTTATGTTAACCACCCCATCCAAGTCCCCCAGTCTATTCTGTTTATGGAACATTTTTGCTTTGCTTTCTCCTTTCTAAACAGACTGAATGTTTTTTTTGCAAATCAATTAAATTTGCATAAACTCTTTTGAATCAAACGTTTTCTATCTTGTTAACTTCATTGTGCATATTTTGTTCAAAGTATGGACATATTCCATGGGAAAAGTTATTTGCTCTGTACATGATAGCTTGTTGGAATGATGAGGTTACACTTTTACACAGGTCACTCTCACACATTCATCCTCACATCTCTATGCCATCACAAGGGTAAACAATTGGCCAACAGTACATACTATGCAACTTAGTCTTGACTTGTGAGGACATTTATCTTTTATTTACACATATTAACTCTGTTTTTTTATCTGTAATCAAGAGGGATCATGATTGTGACTTCGCAAAGTTGACGGTGATGATTGCTGTGAGTAAGTGAGTTTGTGTTGTTGCCAAGGGGCAGGTTGTTGTGGTACATTTGCCTATACAGTGGGAAGTTCCTTGACAGGAGCTGATGGTGTCTGTATGGATGGTGGAAGTGAATGGACAGGGGGTGGTGGTGGAGGTGGAGGAGGCGGTGGATGTGCAGCTTGGGTGGATGCCTGTACAGGGGTGGTGGTGGATGTGCAGGTGGGTGGAGCACCTGGACAGGGGATGGGTATGAGGGGGGAGTGCAAGGACATGTGGTGTTGGATGTGTACTCATGCTGTGAGCCTTTGCAGTTTATGGTACAGGTATGTGGGTGTTATGTAGTGAAGGTAGATGTGATGGCTCCGCTCCCTGTGTTGACTTTGAAGGGAGTCTTTGGAAATATTTCAGCGTGCCCTCCATCATCTTTTTGGCCAAGGCATGGTGTCTTACACTCTCTTTACAACAGATGGATATCATATCATTGATCTTCTTGGACCTGTCTTGCCAAGATTTATCCATCCTGTCCAACACCTGGGTCAGTCTGTCCACCACCTGAGGGATTGATGCATATCCTGCAGGGCCTTGGACATGTCTGATAAGGTAGCCTCTATGACACAAATGTCATGCCTCACATCAGCCTGCTGTTGGGAGAAGTCTTCCTCCCACTGGCCACCATGTCCATCAGCTAGCGCCCTTCAGGTGGTACAGCCATGGATAAAAATCCCAGGTCCACCAGCGGGCAGAGGGTTGCAGATGGTAGAATGTAGACAGGAGATTGGTGCCCATGTGATACATGCATCGCACCAGGGGTGGTACCTCCCTCAGGCGATGGAGAGAATGCCTGGGATGAACTGTATTGGGAGGAGTGTGTAGGGGAACCACCACATCTGTCCTGTATGTGAGGACTGTGAGGGAGGGATGTCTGTGTTGGGGGGTGTGAGAGTTGTGGCTAGTTAGTGCTATGCTGAGGACAGGCAATGATAGGTTTTAGATGTTGAGGCACTATGCTGAGTGGGGTGGTGGCCTTACATATTTTGGCCAGAGTACAAATGTTCTGGTTAGGGCATGCAACTCCTCATCCTCTGTGAGAAGGGCTAGATAATGTTCATTATCCTCCAATTCAGCAGCCTCCTCTGGTACTTTCTCCTCCTCTTGTGCAGTAACGGCAGCTAAAATTGCTGCTGCAAGAATAGTGGATTCTCCCCTTCAATTGCCCATGCCCACCACTGGTGGAAGGTCCATTGTCCTCATCACCTGGAAGACAGAGGTTGCAACAGGATAAGTATTTGACCCAAGGGTTGACTCTACTGTACTTTGCATCAATCGATGATGCACATTTGACCTGGTTTGGGTGCACCTACACTTGACCTCTCACTGAGGTGTTGAATGGAGGTGTACAATGCACAAAAAAACTCACCAGCTCCAGACACAGCTCAGTGTTGCTCTGCGATCCTCCTGATGTCTGCTGCTAAGCCGGGCTCCTCATAGGTAGCTGAAGAAGCAGTCTGTGATCCAGCAGATGGAGAGGGAAGTGACACCATACATAATGGTCTGCATGAATAATATGCAAAGAGTTAGAAGTGACACTCACTTAATTGTTAGAGTATTTATGTAACATTTTACACACAAACTACAGATGCTATGCATAAGGGGATTTGGATATTTGGAATGATTTTGGAATCCATGATATGGAAAAAAGTTATTGCACGACAGATGTGAGTGGTATTCCCTGCTGCAGCCAGGATTTCTTGCATGCCCCAGTGAGGTGTTATCTGCAGCACTGATGGTATCTTGCCAGCATCTGTTATGAGACATACATGTCCATATTTTCATGGACCATTGATATGCTATTTCTGGCCAGTGTGTTGCATGTTTACCTACTGAACTTTAAATGTTGGCCCCTACTCACCAGCAGCGCTTGCCAGCAGTTACTTCCACACAGCACCGACATCAATGATATAACACATTAATAGAAACACATGTATGAGAAGGCAACTGATTTTTGAAGGGAGGGAATAATTAAGCTGAATTCTGCAAGAATAGTGGATTCTCCCCTTCAATTGCCCATGCCCACCACTGGTGGAAGGTCCATTGTCCTCATCACCTGGAAGACAGAGGTTGCAACAGGATAAGTATTTGACCCAAGGGTTGACTCTACTGTACTTTGCATCAATCGATGATGCACATTTGACCTGGTTTGGGTGCACCTACACTTGACCTCTCACTGAGGTGTTGAATGGAGGTGTACAATGCACAAAAAAACTCACCAGCTCCAGACACAGCTCAGTGTTGCTCTGCGATCCTCCTGATGTCTGCTGCTAAGCCGGGCTCCTCATAGGTAGCTGAAGAAGCAGTCTGTGATCCAGCAGATGGAGAGGGAAGTGACACCATACATAATGGTCTGCATGAATAATATGCAAAGAGTTAGAAGTGACACTCACTTAATTGTTAGAGTATTTATGTAACATTTTACACACAAACTACAGATGCTATGCATAAGGGGATTTGGATATTTGGAATGATTTTGTAATCCATGATATGGAAAAAAGTTATTGCACGACAGATGTGAGTGGTATTCCCTGCTGCAGCCAGGATTTCTTGCATGCCCCAGTGAGGTGTTATCTGCAGCACTGATGGTATCTTGCCAGCATCTGTTATGAGACATACATGTCCATATTTTCATGGACCATTGATATGCTATTTCTGGCCAGTGTGTTGCATGTTTACCTACTGAACTTTAAATGTTGGCCCCTACTCACCAGCAGCGCTTGCCAGCAGTTACTTCCACACAGCACCGACATCAATGATATAACACATTAATAGAAACACATGTATGAGAAGGCAACTGATTTTTGAAGGGAGGGAATAATTAAGCTGAATTCTGCAAGAATAGTGGATTCTCCCCTTCAATTGCCCATGCCCACCACTGGTGGAAGGTCCATTGTCCTCATCACCTGGAAGACAGAGGTTGCAACAGGATAAGTATTTGACCCAAGGGTTGACTCTACTGTACTTTGCATCAATCGATGATGCACATTTGACCTGGTTTGGGTGCACCTACACTTGACCTCTCACTGAGGTGTTGAATGGAGGTGTACAATGCACAAAAAAACTCACCAGCTCCAGACACAGCTCAGTGTTGCTCTGCGATCCTCCTGATGTCTGCTGCTAAGCCGGGCTCCTCATAGGTAGCTGAAGAAGCAGTCTGTGATCCAGCAGATGGAGAGGGAAGTGACACCATACATAATGGTCTGCATGAATAATATGCAAAGAGTTAGAAGTGACACTCACTTAATTGTTAGAGTATTTATGTAACATTTTACACACAAACTACAGATGCTATGCATAAGGGGATTTGGATATTTGGAATGATTTTGGAATCCATGATATGGAAAAAAGTTATTGCACGACAGATGTGAGTGGTATTCACTGCTGCAGCCAGGATTTCTTGCATGCCCCAGTGAGGTGTTATCTGCAGCACTGATGGTATCTTGCCAGCATCTGTTATGAGACATACATGTCCATATTTTCATGGACCATTGATATGCTATTTCTGGCCAGTGTGTTGCATGTTTACCTACTGAACTTTAAATGTTGGCCCCTACTCACCAGCAGCGCTTGCCAGCAGTTACTTCCACACAGCACCGACATCAATGATATAACACATTAATAGAAACACATGTATGAGAAGGCAACTGATTTTTGAAGGGAGGGAATAATTAAGCTGAATTCTCCTGCCCACCTTTAGTTACACCCTCATTGTTAGGGCCAACATGCCTCATGAGTATGAGGTTGTCTGTTGACAAATTAAATCAGTGTACATCATCATGCAGACCACTTTCAGATTTGCACATCAGATGATATCATTGGATTGTAGAGTTATTATGTGAGATGTCTAATAGTCAGGTACATTTTGTGGCACATTTGTGCTTCCCTCACCATGAAGTCACAACACCCATTTAGAACTGAGAGATCGCACATTTGTTATAAGTTTGTGTGTCCTCTATTCCGATTATACATGTACGACATCATGGTAGAACTTAGATGTCAATGGATTATGTCTTGTCCAGCACACATCTGAACGTCATATATTGTCCTGTTACTCATATATAGGAGAATGAAAGGAGAGGAGGCAAGCTGATATACATATTGTGAGAAAGTGCAACAGCTTGAATCTTTGCTGCCTACACTGTATTTGTGTTGTGCAGTTTAGCTACATGATATATGTTTCTCACTTCCTCTATATCCACCTTAGCAGCCCATAAACCCATCCCAAAACAACAGAACCTAACTGTTGCTGTAATAAATGTAATGGGAAAAAAATTCACAAAGGTAAACTGAAAAAAAAATTCTAACTGTACAAATGTTGGTATGTACAAAGGGCATTTACTACTCCTAAATGTCCTTTATGAATACCGAAAGTCGTAAAATTATACTTTTGGCTCAGTTTACCATTGTGAATCATGTCCAATATGTCTATCTGTTGTCTGCTGACAATGTAGGCTTTTGGATCCTCTCCTGACCAGTTTTACTTACCAGTTTATTAGAGTTGTACGCAGGGCCAGACTGGCTACCGGGCAGATTGGAATGCTGCTGAGCGGCTGCCTGATTTTATTGCCGTGGGGGCTGATTTCGTCCATGGAGACCTGCGTGTGCTTTGGAATACTGAAAGCAAAACAAATTTCATTTAGCTCACGCAGGTCCCCATTAACGAAATCAGCCCCCAGCTCAGCAGCATTCCTAACTGCCCGGTAGCCAGTCCGGCTCTGGTTGTACGGCTTGCTGTGGATGATGCAGTGAACTCTAGCTGAATGCGTCAATAGAGGAGAACAGATTAAAGTCACCAAAGCAAAAATGTACATGTGCAACTTCTCATAAATGTCCTCACTGCAGCTACATGCTAGTAGTAATGCTAAGTACAGCTGCAGCTGGTGCAGGTGGGAGCAGTGGGGTGGTGGGGTAGTGGGGGGGGCATGGGGTGATGGGGAATTTAGATGACGAAATAGGGTAAATCAAATCACTCACCTTGCGCTTGCCAATGCAGCGATTGTAAGGTAAGTGGTTTTGAATATTCTTTTCATTTTATTTTCTCTATTGCATTGTCTGTCAATTCCCTGCCACGTACCCCACCCACAGTTCTTACATGCCCTGACCACAGCTGCCTAAGTGGAAGGAGCACTTTGTCTACTGCTATTTACCAGTGTTAGGCTTATACCCTAGCAGTTCTGAGCCCATATTTTGCCATTTCCATTTCAAAGGATTCCAGGATGTGGGGTGCAACATACAGAAGGAGACTCATGAGGCTCTAACTCACTATGCTGTTTCTACATATTTGGGACAACGTTGTTAATCACACTTTTAGTGCAATGCAGACAGACAATTCGTATATATGTTCTTTTCTTCACATTTACCTTGTACCACATTGTGGAAATCACTAATAGGCAGCCCATGCAGCATGTGGGGGTTTATGATTTTGAGGACATCCTCCTCTAGTGTGGTGTGATGAAGGCGGGGTCCAGATTATACTCCAGGGAGAAATCTAGTCACCCCAATCCTTGCGTACTTCTCCTTCACACGCCTCTTCTCGTTCTGCCACTTCTTCGTTATTTCATTGACAGTGAAGACATCCTCCCCCAATCCTGTGACTGTAGTAGGCAAATGCTGCCATAGGGCTGCTTTCCGTGTTCCACAGGTGATGTAAAGGGAGAAATCATTGAGCCACTTGTGGTGCCTCACAAAAAACTCCAGGATCATGGTGGTCTCATCCTCTGTAAAGTTTTTCTTTCTCCTCTGGTGCAGCAGTTTCCTGAAGTAATGCACAGAGCAGGCACGCAGGAACTTTTTGTAGACAAACCTGGTTCTTGTACGTGTGCTGCTTTTTTATGATTTGTAGTGAAGGTCTTGCAGGTGGTGTTGTTATGGTGATGGCCTTTGCTTTTATACTGTGTTAAGTTAGCATGAGCCTATTAGAAGTTTAAACGCCATTTTCTCCTTTATGTTGCTTTTGCACACGGCACATAATATTATGTTTTTCCTATAGTATAAGTCTGGCTTGGTATCCTATGTCTGAACAGTGTGTGCCGAGGCCCTCAAGGTTACTTCAACACAGTAGTTGTTATTCGGTCTGATCAGCGCACGTCCTAGACATAACACATATGCAGCTGTGGGCACCTCTCATTTTCAGTGTGTTTAATATTGCACTGCGCAGAGCATGCAGACACAGTTTGACGAACCTTCGCATGCAGAGAGCTGGTGTAGATTATGATGTGATCTCATTCTCCTAGAACCTGAGGTATGGGGCCGCCCTTGTAATCCCAAGAGACCTTCTATAGATATAATATAATATACTAGCAAGGGAGGGTACGATTTACATGCTATTTAGCATTCTTCCCTTCAGCATTTTAACATGCTTTCTACTTTTGAATTTTATGGAATTGTAACTATGCTGATAACCTTGTTTCTTATAATATGTTTGCTTGTATTAGCTAAGATACTGTACTTGAGAACACAGCAGTAGAAATAAATATTTCAAACTTGCACGTGTCCTCATTCACTCCTTGTTTTGGACTGATCAGTGAGTATAACGAAAGAGTGTTGATGTGTTCAACCTTTCCTGAGGTGTACTAAGTTCATGTTCTGGGTTGTCTAATTATTGGGGATTTGTAAGAACCAATAAGACACTGATTGCTAGTCTGGTAGGGGAGTTTGGGTACTAAGGTGAGTTTTTGGTACACCCTAACTCACCAAGGTTCAAAGTCTTTGCGCACAGTTCTGCGTAGAAGCAGGATCCCTGTGACAGTGTCAATTGACTTCATCCGGTCCAAACGGAGTGCATGGTAGGCACTTACACAGGTGTTTAGCATTGAAGACAATGACCATCAGGCTCAGCTGAGGAGATTACAGCCCGATTGCATAAATTACAGCTCAAGTGCGGAGATTACCGCCTGGATGTGGAGATTCTGTCCTGTGTGTGGAGATTTTGCTAGAGTGCTGAGATTATAGCCCGAGTGCAGATGTAAAAATACGAGCCGGAAATAACTTATGGAAATACCAAAAGTTGTAAGTGACTTCAGTGAATAACAAAAGTCGCAAAGTTAGACTTTTGGATCCGATTACCTTTGTGAATCAGCTCCTTCATTAAGTACCCTGCTCCCATACCTTTAGCACACCTGAGCGTGGCACCTCTGTCACCTAGAGAAAAGTAAATATATTTAATAATTGTACCTTCCTGCACAAAAGCAGTCCTGCTCATAAAGCAGACACACTTGCAGCAAGGTGTATGGGTGCCCGCCTTGGCGCCAGGCTGCACACAGTTTGCCAGCACAAGGAGGGAGCAGGAGTATGCCATATCTTAGTAGATATGACACATTTTTGCTCTTTCTGTAAAGTAAATCTTTGCCTAGATCTATTTAAAATGTAGCTGAAATAATGGCTGTGTGCTGCCGACTGAGTTATGTGCACATTGGGAAGTTTCCTGCCTCTAAAGCAGCGATAATTGTATTGCCTGTGCTTGATAATATGGCCTTATATGTTTCCTGATGTATCCAGACTCAGAGATTTCTGACCTGATAAATCCCAATGCAGAGACACAGGGGCTAGAGTCATTAGTAAAGTTTGATGGGTGAGAGAAGCTGATGTGTCAGCCCCTGTCAAACTACATACATCAGAATGAGGAATCAGAAAATGCTCACCCCAGCAGTGTAGGAACATTTGAGTATTGCAGGGGATTATGGGTAGGAAGTCTCCCCACATTGGACTTTGCTGGGTGTCTAGTTTTTAAAATATCTGGGTTGGATTGGTTACTATAGATGGTGGCTGAGCCCAGGCCCAAACCACAGCTCCCCAAGTCAAATCGACTCATTTTTGTGACAGCATAGGTTGATGTTTTCACATTGACCTTTGGGGGCCTGTTGTTTTTCATGAGTCAGGCACACAAGTAGGGGAACATTTTTATCAGGAGAAGTGTGGGATTGTTGAGTGATAGGATTTTTGTGACGCCACACAAATTCTGAGACTGTCAGTCACAGAAATTTGAGGAAAATATATGATCTGGCATTAGTTTTGATGGTTGAAGGGCACTGTGGCTGAGAACATGAGGGTGCTACAGGCAAGTACAGGGCCCTGGACTGAGCTGTAATGTCTAGTTTTGAAACCTGTCTGGGGTTCCCATAGTGGCAGCTGAGTCCAGGCCAAAGTCCACAGCTTTGCATATTGTAAAGAAAGGGTTGATTTTGAGTAGAATGTGATTTGACCATGTTGTGGGGACTTTCATTTTCAGATGCTCGGACAATACACACACGTGTGATAGAATTTTTATTTTGAGCAGTGTGGAAACACTGGGTGATAACACTTTTGTGGATCCCTGCAGATCCTGGAACTTTCTTTCACAGAAATGAGAGGAAAATGCATGTTTCTTTGGCTATGTTTGAGGTTTGAAAAACATTGTGGGAAAGAAATGTTTATGAGTACCACACATGTTGTGTCTTTTATTTTTAAATGACTAGGTTTGGTACATTTCCTTGGGTGGCGTCTCAGTCCAACCAAAAATGCATGTTACAAAACCAGGGTAGGTTATGATTGGGACAATTTGATCTGTTGCATTTTGGGTCCTTTTGATTAATTGGCACTAGGTTCAATCACATAAGTGGAGAAGTGTTTGTATCTGCACATATATTTGCATGCTGGGCATTGTTCCCTGTAAGGTGCACAAGCATGCACACTTGTCTCACATCAAGCGTGCAGTTTGGTGTTTGAAGCGCGCACAGTGGAAGGTAAGTTCAGCAGCAAGTGCCTCCTGCACTTGCTGCATTGTTTATGTTAAGATAGCCTTTGTGAAGGTATTCATGTTAATCACAGAGCCGTCATGTGCTGCAATTAACATGATTACTTTTGCATAGGTACCCAATCTGCCCCGCAGCCGCGCCCTTTTAACAAAAGAAATGCTGCAAGTCTCCAATTACGACATGTGCTTTCAGAATAACCTTAAAGCACACCCCGTGCTTGTAGGATTTCTGAATTTCTTTTGTTATAGCGGGGCAGATTACAATCTTTAAATCACAGAATGTTGATCCAACATGAGGCTAGAAGCTAATTTATCAGCTTGAAAGACAGCAGCTCTAGTCTTAGCCACAACCTCACCCACAAGAATGGAAGCATTTTCAATATTATAAACAACAAATTCATAGTTTTTGCTTATTTATTCTATGCAATTTCTAATTATTGACAACACCAAAAGTCCTCATAAATACTAGTGGGGAAGCACAGTACATATGTTTAGCTTAAGTGGTTTAACCCACTCCTTTAATTACATTAGCCAAGCCCCTAGGATGGACCCCCTAGTTTTTTCATCCCACTTAACCCTGACTACTAGCATAACGTGCTTTGATGTGTCATCCCGTGACGTCAACAGAGTTCCTTCATGCTCGTGACTCGCTGCGCCAGAGAGCGGACAGACACATAAATTAATAAGAAACCCAAGGCTTTAAGTGGGCCGGGTCCTGCAGGCACCGAGACAGGTCACTATCGGACTCTCAATTTTTGCCCTCACCCTCTGGGTGAAAAAACTAAAATCTTAACCCTGCTGTAGTACCACCCTTCACTGCCTTTTATGTAACTGCAAAAAGACTCATTACAGTTATTTTAGTCTCATCATGTCTTAACTGAAGCATTTGCAATGGTATATACAATGAAGACGTAGATGGAGCTTATTTATCATATTGAACTAAGAACCATTGACAAAGCCAACAGTCCTGGTTTGTTTTAAGTGCAATCCTACTTGTTGTATTAGAGGGATCAGAATTTTATCTAGGGAAGTTTTAAGGTAGCGCAGAGGGTTAATATGCCTGATGCAAAGAACGTGTAAGATGCAGATTACTAATTTTGTCAGAGAGGTCATTTTGTCACTTGCAGTTTATAAGTTAAAATCCCAATATAGTACAGTAAACTATTAACTGTCAGCAAAGAACTTCTTGCATACTGAAAGGTATAGATTAGAGAGTTACAATTTTTTTTCCCGGACATTAATTATCCAAATGTTTCAAAAAGGGTTTATTTGAGTACAAAGTGATTCTGATTAAAGAGAAACCCTAACCATGGTGTTACATTTTAATTAACGGGTTTGTGCTATACATTATTCCAGTCTATGCCCACTCCACTGTAAACCCCTGCACTATATGCTATTACACTGTATGTCACTCCACTGTACAGCACTCCACTCTAAGCTATTTCTATTTATTTATTTATTTATTTCAAAAGTTTTATATAGCGCTGGCTAGACCCGGCGGTATCAGAGCGCTTTACGTGAGCATCAGATCATAGTTACAGGTTACATCGTTACAAAGGTTACATAGTTCTTAGAGCATGGCCACATAGTTACTAGTAAGGTTGAGATAAGCAATAAGCACAAATACGTAAGGGGAAAAGCAGGCAAGGTGAGAGATTCAGGGGAGGGGGTGTTGGTGCAGGGGAAGTAAACAGATAATGAAGGCGAGAAAGAGGAGGGTAGGGTGAGAGACACAGCATGGGAAGAGGAGGGGAAGGGTGACGGGGACACAAACCGGTAGACGAGTCAAGGCAAACGTCCATAGTCCAGTAAGCTGTGATCCCAGGGGAAGTGGTATCACTTCCCTATCTCTGTTGCGAAAGGCTCCCTTTGCGCAGTGGGCTCTCTCAGAGGGGTCTCTGAGACTCCAAGGCCTACATACTGGATCCTTCCCCAGAAAGGGGAGAGGGAGTGCTTTGGCAAGGGGTGCCATACCAAACCTCAAGTGCGAGTGGCTCCCTTGGCGCAGTGGACTCACTCAGCGGGTTCGCTGAGACTCCAGAGTATAAATATTGGATCTTTCCCCAACAAGGGGAGAAGGAGTACACAGTCAAAGGGCATAAACGGGGGTAGGCAGAGTAGCAGGCAAGGGGAGAGATTCAGGAGAGAGGGGATAGGAGCTAGGGACGAGACAATAAGAAGAGACGAAAAGAAGTCTGACTAAAGACCGACTGGGTAGGTGACGACCAAGGAGGGAATCCACGGCCCATCTCCCCTATAGCTGAACCAAGTAGCTCCATCGGGCATCAGACAAAATAGTTCAGTCTCAATACATTGAGAGAGGAGGGAAGGAGAGACATAAATAGAGGGCGATGCGGTAGGAGACTGCAGGAGAGACGACAGGAAGTGCAACAATGTGGTTCAACAATATATCAAGAAAAAGATCAAACAAGTAAACATTACATCAAACAATCAGCAAGGGAGGAGGGAAAGTGAGGATAAGGGAAGAGACAACCGTAGAGATGAAAGGAAGTCTGTCTAAAAACCGACTAAGCTACTCCATTGAACACCACTCCACTCTATGCCACTCCACTATATGGCATTCCACTTTACCCCCTTCCACCACACTCTACTACACTGTAAACTACATCACTATACGCTAATCCACTGGATGCCACTCCACTGTGCGCTATTCCACTGTATGCCACTCCACGAAACTCCACTGTACGCTATTACACTCTCTATCACTACATTCTATGCTATTCCATTGGATGCCACTCCACTGTTTTCTATCCCACTCTAATGTATGCTGCTTCACAGTATGCTGTTCCACTTTATGCCACTCTACTGTACGACACTCCAATGTACGCTATCATGTAGCCTTGCTGTACATAAACAAACCTTTTTAAAATAGCCATTTTGCCAAATGGCATTTTAGAATTGTTTATGTGCAGGAAGGGACACCTTCCTACACATACACATACACAATCCTCCCCTGCATGCAGGCACCCTCTAAATATAGCGCCATCGCAGGGGAAAATGTAAGGGTGCACCTCATTCTTGTAAATATGGTGCAGCCTTGCATTTCAGAAGTGGTGGAGCGCAGCCTGAAGCCAAGGAGGCTACCGCCGAGCTCCGCTACTTCATTGTACATATCCCCCTTAGTGTTTGGGAGATAGATGTGCACTGGAAATAAAAAGAGAAGGCAGTTACCATCAGTACACTAACAGGCCTCTATATACATTTACCATGCATTGACTTCAGTGACATGCACATACAAGTTTCATCATTAACATGGCGAGGGGGTAGAATACCCAAGATCGTAGAGTGGACTTTTGGACACTCTCAAGAATCAACTTGGAATACAGATTGGAGTTATTGGCACTTCCAACGACAAACCTGGGACACAGACTGGATTAACTGCATTCCCAAGGATAAACTCGGAATGCAGATTGGAGTCATTGGCACTCCAGATGATAAACTCGGAACACACATTTAAGTTACTAGCACTCCCATGAATAAACTAGAAGTACAGATTGGAGTGAAACACTTCAATGGATAAACCCAGAACCCCAATTTTGGAACAAGGCTCATACATATCTAAAAAAAAACTCTGAAATGATTTATCTTAGCACTACTGTTCATCAGGTAGACATGGAACAAAAATCTTTAGATCCTGCGCAATCACAGTTCAAGCCCCAATGTAACAAGGAGGATCAGGAGCATAAACATACAAGAAACACTGGAGGAAATCATGGAGAGGACCTTGGGGAAAAGTCTATAGTCTTGAAGAAGATGATACTCAGGCTTGCCTACTACTATAGACGGATTCATGTGCACTAACCTAATATCAAGTACTTACCATTGTTCTTCTACATGTCAGACCTTTGAAGAAGATCTGGAGGCTTTAACTCAGGGAGTCACAGGGGAACAGGAGTAGCAGTGCAGGAAGGAGCAAAGAAGGAAGTGTCAATGTAATAAAGTGCAATTTCAGAAATTTGTACACAGCTGCCTCCGAAAAGGCGTCCTAGTGCTAGCGGCACATATGAAAAAGT
This sequence comes from Lissotriton helveticus, assembly GCF_964261635.1. Lineage (NCBI taxonomy): Eukaryota > Metazoa > Chordata > Amphibia > Caudata > Salamandridae > Lissotriton > Lissotriton helveticus. The sequence continues at coordinate 1,889,406,391 of NC_136068.1, read as the reverse complement.
GAGGTGCCTTATAAGCAAGAATCAAACAGAATAGTTTTATGTTTTTTTCTATAAATAGGTTCTGAAGGGCTACAGTGCAAGTGGAGGGGAACCGTGTTTCACAGCTTGGAGATGAGGAAGACCAAGGATCTCCCACCTTTTCTCACCTTTTGGTTACGAGATAGCTGAAAAATCTTAAAATTATTAAATCTCAAAAATCTGACTTGTCAAAGTTGATTGAAATTCTTCCATATACAAATGGGGTTCCATTGCATATAGGCCCTGAAAGTAAAAACAATAGCCGTAAATTGGATTCTTTTAGAGACCAGGAGCCAGTGGAGTAGGTGAAGATGTTTTGCTCAGAGGCTCATGGGGGAATCCTAAGGTTTAAGCAGGTGGCAGAGTTCGTCCCAAGTTGAGGACACTGTATTAGGTAGGCAGGGAGGCCTTAATGCACACTGTTCACATAGTCAAGTTTTACTGTGACCAATACATGGGCGATTGTCATATGAGACTCGACCTGGATAAAGTGGAGCATCCTCCTTAGTGACTTCAATGTTGCAAAACGTGAAGCAGAAATCATGGTTCAAATAAAAAGGCTGGAGTCGAATTTCACTCCAACGTTTCTAACTGTAGGGGACGGGTAAGGGGACTCAATTTGCTGCTATTGACATATTTACACAGAGAACGTTGAATGATTTACATCAATTTCAGGACAGGGACAAACGGCCTAGAAAATTCGGGAAAATTCTAGATAACTTGTCTATGGGAGAGCGATTGGCGATCAAGGGCTTGAAGAATGATGATTCAATCGTAATAAGGGAGGCGGATAAAGGTGGAAATATTGTTGTGCAAGACAAAATTCAATATTGTAGTGAGATCTCTAAACAATTATCAGACCAGACATGTTATCGTAAATTAAGTCAGAATCCTACTACGCAAGCAGGACAAATGATTGCAGAACATCTTTTTTCATGGAAGGAAGCAGGGTTATTGGATGAGGCTGAGTACAAATATTTGCGAATCCTGAACCCTTCTTATCCATTTATTTATACTTTACCTAAAATACATAAATCAAGATCTGACCCACCAGGAAGACCTATTGTTTCCAGTATAGGTAGCCTGACAGAACATCTGTCAGAATTTGTTGACGAATTTTTGAAGCCCATGGTTCTTAACTTACCCTCCTATGTCAGGGATACCATGGACATATTGAATGAATTGGAAAATGTGGTTTGGGAGGACGGTATGAGTTTTGTGACTATGGATGTAGTAAGACTCTACACTTGTATTGAACATGACATAGGGGAAGTAGCCCTAAGATATTTCTTGGGAAAGAGAAGCGCTAGTCTGATTGAACATTCAGAAATGTTAGTGACCATGAGCTCTCTCATACTCAACAATAATTTTTTCCTTTTTCAAAATGATTGGTACCATCAGATCAGGGGCACGGCGATGGGATCCAGGTTTGCTCCCTCTTATGCCAACCTGTTTATGGGGTGGTATGAGAGGGAGCATGCCTGGAGCCGGAGAGCCGCTAATTGGACAGATCATATACTCTTCTGGAAACTTGTTGGATTCTGCACAGGAGAAAGTAAGCCAGATAGAAAGACACACAACTTTGACACCCAAAACAAAAGACAAAAAAGAGATGAACAGGCCCTTGGCATTTGTAACAACATACAATACTGATAAAGATAAAATGTACAAGATTCTTAGAAAGAACTGGCATTTGCTAATGGGCGTACCTGGTCTCTTGGGACATATTGGAGAAACTCCCAATGTAGTATATAGACGCAGTCCGACTATCCATAATCTTATTACCAGAAATTACATTCAGCCTAAGACACGAGACAAATACGAATGGATGCCCATAACACCTAATGGGTTTTTTACTTGTGGAGGGTGCAACATGTGTCCCTGGGGTTTGAATAGGATTAAGGAATTTCGATATAATAGTACACGGACTTATCAAATTAAACAGTTCATCAATTGCAACAGCATTGGAGTCGTGTATGCATTGATCTGTGCTTGCAATCAAGTATATATTGGGAGCACTAAGAGAGCTCTCAAAATCCGTATGCAAGAACACAGAAGGGCCATTCTTAATGAAGACCTTAAATCACCCATTTTTATAAACATAAAAAGATTTCACGAGAAACAAAAAGATTTTAAGTTTCACTGTCTCCAAAAAATAGAACCCAATGTGAGGGGGGGAGACTGGGAACTAGCTATCAGGAAAGAGGAAGCTAGATGGATAAGTCGCTGTCGTACGGTGAGAGATGGCTTGAACAGCGACTCAGAAATGCATCACTTTCTATAAATTAAATATATAACCAGCACCTTGAGAACGAATTAGATGTGTTATTGAGTTACTTAGGTTGGATATATATTGCACCTTTCATTGCAATTAAACAGAAGACAGGCACCCGGCATGTCGATCTTGCATTGTGACAACAAAATACATTGCGGTCTTTGTATATTTCTACACATATATTAGGGACTACAGTCTTTGATTATATTTATCCCAGGCTTTTGGTTTATTTATTTGTCGAGATTGGTTAACACATGCAGGTTGTTGCAGCCAATCACAGAAAATTACAGCAGAACCAGAAATAGTGAACAGCGTAGTTAAGAGACAAGACAGCTACGCTGCTCTCAGTTCTGGTTACAGTGACTTCCGTTTAATGGAGCTTGGCCAACTCATGACTCGTTATTCGGCCAATCAGAGAAGACGATAGACAAACCGGAAATAATACATAGATTTCCGGTTTGGTACACGGGGATTCGGATGGAGTTTCGGCGTGTCAATGTGTGGACGTAGTAGGGAACTAAGTCAAAATAAAAAAGAAGCGGCTATTGGCGCGCACGTTGAAACATTGTGATTCGATAATAAACTGCTCAAATAGAGACAAGAAAGAATAGGTATTTTGTCGACTCTTTACCAAGCGAGTCGTCGAGGAGGTTACATGCGGGAGAAGCCGACCATTATTATCGGAGGTATGTGCACGGTAGATTTGAACTTCTGCTGGCAGATACTTGTGGCAGATTAGAGCCTATTTGGTCATTTAAAGGGTACAACCTACTTAGTTTGTCTCCCTATTTTTCTTCTGTGATCTCTTCTCCACTTAGAAATTTGGAATAGAGGAAAAACGTTTTGCAAGAACACTCTTGGAATGTTAAAGGAACAGGCAGCGTTCTAAGGATTGTAAGGGTAGGAGCATCTTATATCCTAAATCATTGATAGACTAGTTTTTTAACTTGGGATAATGTTCGCATGTCAGGATCACATTAGACTATGCGAATTGAAAGGAATTATATAATATTTCAGTTGATCCTTTATCTTGTAGCATTAGAAAGAGTTAAATCAAATTTTTTGACTAAAACGCATATATTTTCCTCTTCTTAGACTATTTGACCATAAGAAATATCGTGCACTAGAATCTGAAGACTTCTCATCCGCTCATGCTATGAACATTTAATTTAAAGGAGGATTTTCACTGATCATTAATGAATTTAGGTGAGCTATTACTCATTATCCTTAAGCAGGGGATAACTGTAGATAAACAGACATACACAGAAAATTGGAGAAATCACTCTTTATTAGAATAAGTTTATTGTTTGAAACTCTTTAGGAGAAAGAATTAATACCGGCCACACCTATAAGGAGTTCTGTTTATGTTTCTCATATTAATGATAGTGTTGGATAGAATGTTATATAGGCAGGCATGGCTTCAAATGATTTGAGATTGTTATATAGGCAGTTGTGAAAAGAAAAATGTCTGGGATTTAAAAGAATCTTTGTATATAAGTGTGATTGAATGAACGGTTAGTTATAGCTTTTCTCTCTTTTTCTTTACTCTACAGCCCTGATGATGTCCCTGTGAGGACGAAACGCGTAGGCTCTATTGGCTGTACTGGCATTTATCTGATCATCAATTGAATTGATTACATTTGTTCATTTTGAAATACCTTTGAAAGACATTATTTCAAGTGGAAACCGAGAAATAAAAACGAAAAGAAGAAGCAAAGCCTGCTGTTAAGAGTTTCTCTTATTGTTTGATGAACTATGTCTACACATGACTGTTGAATGATTTTGACTTTGAACATTGGATACTCCTTGGTTTCTGTATATAAACACATAGTTCTATCAGCCACCAATTGTTAGGATTCAGAGATATCTTGTTGTCAAAAAAGAGCACTTTTTGTTTTTCAGAATTAAGCTTGAACCTGCTTTCATTCATCCATTTGATGACTGCCATCAGGAAAATTTTAAAAGAACTCAACTTGACAGGCAAGTCCACCTAAAAGTTCCTGACTGTCATCTGCATAGGAGATCACTCGTATACCTCATGCCTCCACTTATTTCATTTATTTATTTATTTAAAGAGTTTTGTATAGCGCGAACAAGACACTTTACATTGCATGAGGTAGAATAGAGACAAGTTTAGTATAGTGCAACTATACCCAGTTAAATGATGTACTTAAGAATACAAACAACATGATCAAACAAATTACAGCGTTAACACAATTATGCAGTGCAAGAGTAAGATATGTGATACAACTCATTATGTTGTAAGATTCAACTTCCTGATTGCAATAAGTTTTAAATGACCTTTCCTAAGAATTCTATATTCTATTAGTTCGGTGTCCAGGAATTTGTATAGTACTGTTTGAAAGGCTATCTCCCAAAGAGTTGTGGCCTACAAGTAACGGGTTAGTATACATACATACAGTGACCAGAGGTAGATTAGGGAAACACCTCAGTGCAAATGAATTTTAGTTGATTTCTCCTTTATAAACATTCTGCAGATTCCCCTGAGTCTGTCAAGTAAGATGGATTGGGAAATGGCTTTAATGCTAAATATAGTAGCATTACCATGACAGGTGAGTTTAAGACAAAGCTTCCTTTTTTGTATTCAGAAACTTCGAGTAGGACAGACTCTGTCATGTAACCCATGATGACCCTCGACTGTGTGTTATGCACTAAAACCTTTGAATCAAGAAAGTGAGATAGCTGCCTATTCGTACATTTCTGTTTAGCTAACATGGGCAGGAGATAGATGGGTATAAAACTACTAATGACTTTGGGCCTAATATAGATCTTGACGGAGAGGAAAACTCTGTCTCAAACGTGATGGAGATCCCCTCTGCTGTATTACAATCCCATTGTGTTCTATGATTCTGGTAATATGGCGGACGGTATATCCATCTCGCACCTTTTTGAAAATCAACAATTTGCAATTGCTGCTCCATTAAGTGATCAGCCTTTGTCTAGCGTAATTTAATGACTCGTGTCAAGTGCTTTAGGATGCCAGGTAGACAGTTTGAGTGATTTTCATTAGACGAAAAGAAGAAAAAATCATACACAAGTATATGAAAGAATCAATCTCGAGTAAACCTGGCCTTAGATTTGGATTGTAGACCCAGGAGACATTTCCTTTTTTTGTTACTGTAGAACTTGTGTATTATTCCACTGCCCTGAGTCCTTGTCGAGTTAGGTTCCAACTCATTTGAAATTCCTTCCTGCTCGTTTGATTATGATTTTGGAGCCACTTTAGATGTACCAATTATGTTTTAGACCAAAGTGCTGAGCGTGTTGGTTTGCAGTGAGCCTTGGGCATAGATTCATGAAGGTCAAATCCGCACGATTCTCAGAATCTGCCCCTTTGCTACCGGTATTTTTGCATTTGGGATGCATCATCCCAAATGCAAAAATCGCAAAATAGGAAATCGCAAAATTGCGATTTCTTGCATTTAAGGAATCTCAAATTCAGATTCCCTAAATGCAATTCATTAAAGTTTAAAAAATAGCGATGTCTCTAATAGGGATCGCAAATTACCATGAAGTTGAACTTCATGGTAATTTGAAAAAACTTTGAAAAATGCACTAAAGGGCATTTTTCAAAGTTTCATGTTGCGCACACACATGCCCTAAGGGCATGTGTGTGCGCAACATATGTGCACAGATCAATTTCAGGGGTGCAACAGGGTGTCCTTTGGACACCCCTGCACCCTTGAAATCGCATTCTCAATTTGCGATTCGCTAATTGCGATTCGCAAATTGAGAATGTCTTCCCATTCATTCCTATGTGCCTCTAGGCCCATAGGAATGAATGGGGAGGTATTCCTTAATTGCGACTCGCAATTTGCGAGTCGCAATTAAGAAATTTTAAGAAATCACTATTTTTTTAGTGATTTCTTCATGGATTTTGCTGTTCCTTAAAAGCGAATCATTATTTTTCGCTATTAAGGAATAGCAAAATGTGTTCTTGATGCATCTGGGGGGTTGATCTTTTAGGATGGAGCCAAGAGGGTGCAACTGAAATCCACTTGTAGACTTAATGATTTGTTGTAAATCTGTATGTAAGTCACTGATCTTAATAATTTGTCCAGAACTGGATCTGAAGTGCAGCTAGCTTGTATCAATCGGGAGTCAGGCTGTGCTCGCTTGATAAGATTATTTATGTTGCCATGTTTTTCATCTATGCTAACACAAAAACGCTGGGGTATTGCAAAGTGATGGCTGGATGGTCATTTTATTTGACTGGTGTTGTAGGGTATTGACTGATACCTACTTGGGGCCGATTTACAGAACTAATCCGAGACAAAATCCTAAACTTACTACTTTTGGTATTCACAGAAGGCATTTAGTAGTAGCAAAGTTAGGACTCCTAACTGTACTACTACTAAATGAGCTTTGTGAATACTGAAAGACATAAAGTTAGGATTTTGTCTCAGTTTAGTAGTAGTAAAGTTAGGAGTCCTAACTTTACAAAAACTAAATGCCTTCTGTGAGTACCAAAAGTAGTCAGTTTAGGATTTTATCTCAGATTAGTTCTTTGAATCCGCCCCTTGCTGTTTAAAAGGGATGCTCAGATGGTATTTGTCCGCAGTTCTTCTTCTGACCCTAGTTTTACTTAAACACATTGAGTGCTTCCTGTTTGTGGTGAGCCTTGTGCATACAAAGCCACCATCTCCTCCTGTTCCTTAGTGTGAGGTAGGCGGTATTGTTTTTGTCACCTGGGCCTCTTCCTGAGCTTGTTGGCCTGGATGCTCTCAGACAACATTAGCCTCTAGGTCATGGGTCAGCTCAGTGGCCATTAGCTGTGGGGTGAGCTGAACACATGCCCCGTGGTTATGTGCTTTGATAGTCAGCTGTGCTCCATGGGTTGAGGTTGGTGAAGCACCTACCAAGACCTTGCATTCACCTGGGGAGTCCCTTTGATCCAAGCGTGTTCCTCCATCGATAACCCCAATTTAGTTGTAGATACGGTTCCTGCATTCATAGGAGAGGTCTGCTGGACTAGAGGGTTGATGCTTGGAGACCTCTACTAGAACTGCTCCATGACTCATTCCATGTTTTGGTTGATATTTCCAGCCTGAACGGAGTCATCCAATTGTACAGGCCTCCATGACTGGAGGGGATCCAGCGGAGGCTGGCTGCTCCTTCTCAAGGTCCTTGTCCTGGGACGCCGGCAGGGCTCAAACTCTTTAGATGGCAATAGTCCTCCTCCGAAGGGTAATCAATGACCTTCGGTTCTTTTGTTGTCAGTAGCCTAGTTAGCCCCTCATTTCCAGAGTAATGGTTGAATCTGGCATCCTACAGGACACTGAATTTTCTATTATATTTTGGCTGAAGTCTGCAGGTCATTGCCTTTGAGGAGAAGGCTACCTTCTTAGGGCTGCAGACCCCTCTGTTAACCTGTTCCGTGCTCTACCTGGCTGGTGCTGCGAACGACTATTGGCCGACGCAGCCCCACCCATTTCTCCGGTGCAGAACGTTCGAAGCAACCATGTGGTTAAGATGTCTCCATGTTGGACTATAGTCTCAGTGTTGGTGGGGACCAGAAGATGCTCTCTAGTGATGATTGATCTTCAACAAGTATTGTCAGCTAGCGGACCTGTTTCCCAATTACCTTAAACATGAGTAGTCGTTACCCACCTCTGATGACCAGCTACCAGATGGTCATGAATTAGATACATAGAAACACATTCAAGAGGCAACACAAGAGAATACAATTGCAACATTTGAAGTAACATCTATCAATAGGTAGAGAGTCAAAGAGATCCCTCTGGTTGATTCTGTCATTCTTTATTCAGATACTTCTTCATCACTTACAAGCAGACACAGCCAACACGTTTCCCTCAGTTGCAGGTCCCTCAGGGTAAAGTCCTGTGTCTAGCCAGACACAGAAATGGATGTGGCTACGTAATCACAAATAATATATCAGCATCCCAAAAGGCATATAACCACAGAAATCTCAATATGCCCATGGTGTACGGTAGCTTGAAAAGTTGTATTTCCACTGTCGATGGAAACAACATCACTACATAGGGTGCCTTGTTTGGCTGTGTGTGGTATAGCTGCCAGCATTTGGCATATTACACACCGTAACCAACACTGAGACCCCCCTGGAGTCTGTTTTCAGAAGCCTGTGTAAATCTTCTGGCAAAAGAAGAGTAATGTTGTTTGCAGTGTGTTGTGACCCACTCTTACCAGGGCAAAGTTGTCATTGCCGGGGTTATGCAAAATCTATCATAGGCCTGGCTGAACAATTCTGTAGTGTTAGCGCACGTTCCTGGGTGCACGCCAATGTCATTACAGGTTGTCCGAAGCATGGCCGTGTTGAGGCAAATTGTGGTAGCAGTGTCGTCAGGAAAGAGGAACAAGCAGGACAAGCTTCCAGGGAGTTTCAGGGCTGCAGGCCACACTACGACTTCTGCGATTTCTGCTGTCTCTCCTAGGGCAGACTAACTGGATGCCAGAAAACTCTCAGCATGCCCTGCCTCAATGCTGCTTCCATACAGCTTCCCTCCTTTGTTCTATATGGGGAGGAGGAAGCAGAAAGTGGCAGAAAGGACAAGGGAACACTGGTTATTGAGAGTTTGTTGTGAGCAAGCGGGTTGTGTGGGCGTGGTGACGGCTACACAATGATGGTCCTGTGCCTGTCTCCTACCTCCTGGTGGTCATGTAAAGTTGAAGCTTCCTGGGGCACTTCAGGTGTTTCATGCAATTTGGACCCGTGGCCCCCTGCTGTACCCTGCTCCAACCCCGCTGACCCCGGTGCCCTCTCTGCCATTGCTTGGGCAGATCACTCGCACCAACACTTCTCCGCTACCTCCACTGTCGCGTGACTTGCCTTGCCCCACCCACTTCCAATTCCAATTACACTTTCTGCCGACTCACCAAACATTAGACCAGCACAAAAAATACTTACTTCTTCCCAATCATCCAACAGAACTATCCAACACACATCCTTTCAATACTGGACTACAACAACAGCTGTTGTTGTTGTAGTCCAGTTTTGAAAGTTATGAAAGTTATGAGTTCTGAAGACGTCACAAATACCAAAAATGCAAGGGATACAAAATCAAATGGCCACAGTTTTTCTAAACTTTAAGCATCCTTTATCCACATTACATACACTGAGGTCCCTGCATTGGCTCCTGATGCAATGCGGAATCGAATTCAATGTTCTACATATCATATATAAGGCAAAGCATGAAACAAGACCTAAATACATTTACTCACCAATTTACAAGGAATGTAGGATCAGCCAGCGCATCTCAGCTTATCCAGCTTGTGCCCAAAAACTGATCTACACAGGAAGGTCCTTAGAGTTCTTGGGTATGCATTTCTGCAATAATTAGATCCATGCCTTAATAAAACAACGAACAGCATTTCCAATTCAGGAAAAAGCTGCCTTTCCAAAGAAGCCTCCTATTGTCTATGCCCAATGTATTTATATACTGAAATATTTTCTCTCACTCTCTAGTTTTTTCCTGTTTAAGATCATTCAAGTAATTTTCTTGCTGTTTCTGCTTTCTACACTAATGATCTCCTACTTCCTACGGTTATCTTTCTTCTATCAGTCCACATTTAACTTCTCTATAAGGCAATGAAGTGATAGTTTGCTGACATGCAATGAATGAATGAATATTGGCAATACTGGAGTATGGTCTATCCACATTTTAGGAATTGTAAAGACCAGAGGGGCATATTAGCAAGGAACCTCGTTAAAATCGTCGCCGTTTTATCGGCAGGATAATGGGGTTGCTAATATGCGTTATATAATTCCTATAGAATCCCAGGTTAGATGTCCTGCACATCTAACCTGGGATTCTATAGGAATTCTACAACGCATATTAGCAAGCCCATTATTGCCGTTTTATCGGCGGTTTCCTGCCGATAAAACGGCGATCATTTTAACGAGGTTCCTTGCTAATATGCCCCAAGAAGGATTTTAAAGGAACAGTTTAATTGAGAGCATCTCTAGTCCTAGTAGATGGGCCTATTCCTAGAATTCGGCTGAGAATGAGTACTTAAAACAGTATCTTAAGGAAAGTATTGCAAATGTGTTTGTTCATCTGTCTCAATCCCCTCTAACATACCCCCCTTTTCCTTTTGCTTCCAGGGTCATTGAAGGACTTTCACTATGTATCTGTTATTAGGCTTTAATAAAATGACAATTAAAAACAGTACAATATTCCACTAATTCTCGGTATTGTTGGACAGATTAGATCAGCAGAAAATCACTCAAAAAATATTGTTTTTTCAATTTATTTATTTATTGAGAAATTTTCTTGCACAGGCTAAGGTGGATTTTGGGCTCTTAAAAAAGGCCTTACCAGGGCTACAATGTTACAACTGCCAAAAAGTCATTTACCTCTCATTGTGGTGGCGGATACATCTGATTAGGCTGCTGGGGCAATTCTATATCAGAGCGATCTGTGGTTATCTGAATTACACCCAGTTTCCTTTCATTCTAGGAAGTTAGCCTCTTATGAAAGGAAATGCACCATGGTGGAGAAGGAACGTATGACAATAACATGTGCTTTTGTAGAATGGAGTCATTATTTACTGGGAGTCCCTAACATTACTACTGTGTATTCAGTCCAGCAACATTTGCAATATTTGAAATTAGTAAAGTCCATCATCTTTGTTTCCTCTTTTCTTTACATAGTACCCATTTATCGTCCAGGAGTGGCTAACAAAAACAGTGGATATGTTATCGAGGTTAGATGATCCAATTAAAGATCCACTTCTGCCCCCCCCCCTCAAAAAAAGCTATAATTTCATAAGAGCCCTTTGCTGCTCCTGTAACTCACAGTGAAACTTCTCTGCTCTTCACTCAATTAGACCTTCAGAGAAGAATTCCATTTTGGACTTGCATAAAATGTGTTGGGGGGCCAACCTCAGACAATACCCTTTGAAAGAGAACTGATTTATTGCCACACCGAAGACCTTAAAAAGGTATTATGCTAGTTCAGCTAACTTTGCAACTATGGGCTTTTGGGGTATTGTGACTTTATTCTTTAAAGAAGATACGAAGAGACAATCCTCTGGCTACATGTTGGAAAGTCTGATGTAAGACTTCTAATTTTACCTCAAGTTCTCTAATAGAGTGATAGACTCTGGCACTGACCTATTGGACAACGACTTTGGATGATAGCAAGTGCTTTAACCTATCAAAAGTTGTTCAGGGTCATTGTTATGCTTTGCTATTTGTCTCATTGGTTTTCTGATGCTCACCTTGTGATTTTTCTTTTGACAGAATGCTGATTTCGTCTCCTTAACAATATTATTCACGAATATTCTAAGAAGGCATAGCCATAGGTCAATGCACAACATCCCTCAAATAGTAGAGTTTACCATATTTTAAAAGAAATATTATGCTTACAGTATGGAAAAATCAAGTGAATTCTCCTTTCTTTCACCCCTCTCCTTTTGCCCCAGTTTGGCATTATTCCGCCTTGATTCGTTGCTGTAGCACAGTGTGAGCTTCGGGTGGTTGCATTCAGCCCTCATATCTAGGTTATGACAATGTAGAAAGTGCATTTTTTCTGAATTGTAAATGCAGATTATTTTATCTTCAGCTGGACCTCATTTCTGTAGCTTTTAGAAGCTTGTTCACTTTACCACTTCTTAATAGGAGTAAACTTCCCCCGTTCCTCATTTAAACATGGTTACATTGATTTACCACAATGGACATATTTAATTGCCTATAGGTCCCTGGTATCCAGCTTAGGAAATACACGCAGGTATTGGAAGTTAAATGTCACAAGTGGACTGCAGCAATTATTGTGCCATCCACAGATTGTTGTGAAAAACATAAATTCAGACCTACCCTGTGTATTTTGACTACAGCAGCCTGAAAACGTGCTTTCAAACCAGTCAAATGAACACCAGATATTTGCAAGTGGAGACTGTTGAAAGTAAGGTTGGGATTGTCCTCGAGTTTCTAGCCCCCAGAGCTATTGTTACTGGCAGGGCTGAGCCTGAATATTAGAAAACTTCAAAAGTACAGATTATAAACTTAAATATGTAGCTTTCAATAAGAAACAGTGACAATAGTCAATGAAGGACTAATTTTCATATTTATTAAAAGTCTAATTAAATTGTATAATTAGATTTCAAACATATTTTAGAAAGTTGCCATTTGCCGTCTTAAATCTCCTAAATGCTAATTTGCATCCAACAGCTGCCCTGCAAATACTTGACATGAATGTGGTGTGAAAGCTTCTCCCAAAGCAGAACAATGGCTTACCCTTGGTGACAGGATGTAGTTAGTGTGAGGGATTTGATCCCCATCAGCTCAGAAAAGAGTTGTCCCAGGAACTTCATTAACTTGAAAGGGACAGAGGTGAGGACTAGTATAGTGTAAGGAGAGACGTGTGGAATGGAAAGCTGTAAGAACTGTTTGTGATTAGTTGAGATGGGTGAACCTCAAAAAGTCACAAAATGACCCTGTGCTTAAGCCTAAATGTAGTTTAGCACAAACCAGTCAGGATTAGCTTAGAGGCAATGTGAAAGATATTTATGCAAAACATAAATAGTAATAAGGTGAAAACACAAACCACTTTAGAAACATAGATTACATTTTAAGAAATAAACTGATACCAGCATGAAAAAATCCAATCAGTAGGATCCTAGATATTGAATTTTGAAGTAACTAGTAAAGATAATGCCAAGAAGCAGAAAGTACCAAACGTGGGTATCTAGTGGCACTGGACTAGGACAAAGTCACAAGTTTAGGTCAACTGCAATGGACCACAGGCAGGGCACAGTAATCAATCAATCAATCATTCCATTTGTATAGCGCACTACTCACCCGGGAGGGTCTCAAGGCGCTTGGGGGGAGGGGTATGCTGCTGCTCGAACAGCCAGGTCTTGAGTTGTTTCCTGAAGGCGAGATGGTCCTGGGTCAGCCGAAGGTGGATGGGGATGGATTTCCAAGTCTTGGCAGCCAGGTAAGAGAAGGATCTTCCTCCGGCGGTGGCCCTTCGGATGCGTGGTACGGCTGCGAGGGTGAGGCTGGTGGACCGTAGCTGGCGGGTGGGCGTGTAGAAGGTCAGGTGGTCGTTGAGGTACTTGGGGGCCAGGTCGCGGAGAGACTTGTGTGCGTGGGTGAGGAGCCAGAACGTGATCCTCTTGTCGACGGGGAGCCAGTGCAGGTTCCTCAGGTGGCTGGAGATGTGGCTGCGTCAGGGGACATCCAGGATGAGTCGGGCGGAGGCGTTCTGGATGCGCTGGAGTCTTTTCTGTAGCTTGGCTGCGGTTCCGGCATAGAGGGCGTTTCCGTAGTCCAGTCGGCTGGTGACGAGTGCCTGGGTGACAGTCTTCCTGGTCTCGGTCGGGATCCAGCGGAAGATCTTGCGAAGCATACGCAGGGTGTTGAAGCACGAAGATGAGACGGCATTGACTTGTCTGGTCATCGAGAGGGAGGGGTCCAGGATGAAGCCCAGGTTGCGTGAGTGGTCAGTTGGCTTGGATGCGGTGCCGAGGGCTGGGGGCCACCAGGAGTCGTCCCAGGCGGAGGGCGAAGATCCCAGGATGAGGACATCCATCTTGTCCAAGTTCAGTTTCAGGCGGCTGTCCTCCATCCACTCGGCGACGTCTTTCATCCCTTCGTGTAGGCAGGTTCTGGCGGTGTCGGGGTCTCTGGTGAGGGAGAGGATCAGCTGGGTGTCGTCGGCGTAAGAGATGATGTTGAGGTTGTGCTGGCGTGCGATGGCTGCGAGAGGTTTCATGTAGATGTTGAAGAGGGTGGGGCTGAGTGAAGATCCTTGCGGGACGCCGCAGATGACTTCGGTGGCCTCGGAGCGAAACGGGGGGAGGCGGACTCTTTGTGTTATTCCGGCGAGGAACGAGATGATCCACTCCAGTGCCTTCTCTTGGATACCGATGTTGCTGAGGCGCTGGACTAGGGTGCGGTGGCAGACCGCGTCGAATGCAGCGGAGAGGTCCAGGAGGATGAGGGCCACTGTTTCCCCCTTGTCGAGCAGGGTCCGGATGTCGTCGGTGGCTGCGATGAGGGCGGTCTCGGTGCTGTGGTTGGCTCTGAAGCCGGACTGCGAGGGGTCGAGGGATCCGTTCGTCTCGAGGAAGGCGGTCAGCTGTCTGTTGACGATCTTCTCGATGACTTTAGCAGGAAAAGGGAGGAGCGAGATGGGGCGGAAGTATTTGATATCGGTGGGGTCCGCTGTAGGTTTCTTCAGGAGGGCGCTGATCTCGGCGTGCTTCCAGCTCTCCGGGAAGGTGGCGGTGTTGAAGGAGGCATTGATGATGTTCCGGAGTTGGGGTGCGATGGTGGAGTCGGCCTTGTTGAAGACGTGGTGTGGGCAGGGGTCGGTCAGTGATCCGGAGTGGATGGTGTTCATCGTGCGGGCTGTGTCTTCGGTGGTCACCGTGGTCCAGGTGCGAAGGGTAGCGGTGGGGGGCGTTGGTTCGACGGTTGGGTGCGTGGGTGGGACGCCGAAGCTGTTGTGGATGTCGGCGATCTTGCGGTGGAAGAACGAGGTGAGGGAGTCGCAGAGGTCTCGTGACGGAGTGATGTTGTTGGTGCTGGTGCTGGGGTTGGAGAACTCCTTGACGATAGTGAAGAGCTCTTTGCTGTCGTGGGCGTTGTTGTCCAGTCGTTCCTTCAGGGATTACTTCTTGGTGGTGCGGATGAGCTGGTGGTGCTTGCGGGTAGCGTGTTTGAGGGCGGTCATGTTGTCTGTGGTCCGGTCGAGGAGCCAGGCTTTCTCGAGGGTGCGGCAGGTCTTCTTGGAGTCCTTGAGGTCGTCGGTGAACCAGGATGCCTTCTTGCTACTGGGTCTGCTGGGAGGGTTCTTTAGTGGCACGAGGTCGTTGGCGCAGGCGGTCAGCCACTGTGTGAAGTTGCGGGCTGCTTCGTTGGGGTCCGTTGTGTTGGCGGGTGGGCTCTGGCTGAGGGAGGTGGTGAGCTGGTCTGCGGTGATCTTGCTCCAATTCCTGTGAGGTACCTGTTGCGGGTGGTGGTGGGTCGTGGATCTTTTGAAGCTGAAGTGGACGCAGCTGGGGTCGGTCCAGTGGAGTCCGGTGGCGTGGCTGAAGGTGATGTACTTGCTGGAAGAGAAGACGGGATCAAGCGTGTGGCCGGCATAGTGGGTGGGGGTGTTGACCATTTACTTGAGTCCGAGGTTGGCGAGGTTTTCCAGCAGGGCGGTGGGGTTGCGGTCCTTGTTGTTCTCCAGGTGGAAGTTGAGGTCCCCGAGGAGGATGTAGTCAGTTGAGGGGAGGGCGTGCGGGCTGATGAAGTCTGTGATGTCTTCGCTGAATTGTGTGCGTGGTCCCGGGGGTCTGTAGACGAGGGTGCCTCTGAGGGTCGTCTTAGGGTCGGTGTGAATCTGGAAGTGGAGATGTTCGGCTGCGGCGAAGGAGTCGTTGGCGTCGGTCGTGATGCGGATGGTGTTCCTGTGGATGATGGCGATGCCACCTCCGGTCTCGTTGATGCGGTCCCTCCTGATGATCTTGTACCCGTCCGGGATGGCGATGGCGATGTCGGGTGCAGAGGAGGCGTTCATCCAGGTTTCCGTGAGGAAGGCGACGTCCGGTGATGTAGCGTCAAGGAGGTTCCAGAGTTCCACGGCGTGTCTGTGGACGGAGCGGGTGTTGATCAGGATGCACTTGAGGTGGTTGCTGCTGGTGTTTGTCTTGGCGGATGCGGGGCAGGTTCGGAGGCAGGTGAACTTGCAGGTGCAGCAGGTGAAGGGTCCGTGGGTGCGTCTCGGGGTGGCTCGGCAGCAGGCGTGGGTCCGGCCGGCATTGAGTGCGTTGAGAGTGGCGGCGTCGTAGGTCAGTCGGGTCATCTTGCCTCGGCGGGGAGGGCCAGGGGTCCTGGCGCTGGGCGCGGGCCAAGCGCGGACGGGCGCAGACGGGCTTACCTTTGGCGCACCTTTGGCGCTCAATCGGCGCTCTCGCTGCGCGCGTCCGCTGCGCGGTTGCTCTGGGGGCGTGATAAGTAAGGAGCCGGGAGGGAGGAGCAGCTGGGTGGCGGGAGCGGGGCGGCGAATGGAATCACAGGGGGGCGGGGCCGCAGGGAGGCAGCGGCGGGAAATTCCAAGAAGCAGCGGGAAATTCCCAGGAGCAGCGGGAAATTCCCAGGAGCAGCGGGAAATTCCCAGGAGCAGCGGGCAGCGAGCAAAGGAATCTGCAGGCAGGAGGCGGCAAAGGCAGGCAGGAGCGGCAGCAGTGAGTGGGGCAACCAAGCCCTGTGGAGGGCTGAGTGGTCACACTCTGTGGTCCCCTACGGTCCCCTTAAGTAAGAAGCCAGGAGGGAGGAGCAGCTGGGTGGCGGGAGCGGGGCGGCGAATGGAATCACAGGGGGGCGGGGCCGCAGGGAGGCAGCGGCGGGAAATTCCAAGAAGCAGCGGGCAGCGGGAAATTCCCAGGAGCAGTGGGAAATTCCCAGGAGCAGCGGGAAATTCCCAGGAGCAGCGGGCAGCGAGCGAAGGAATCTGCAGGCAGGAGGCGGCAAAGGCAGGCAGGAGCGGCAGCAGTGAGTGGGGCGACCAAGCCCTGTGGAGGGCTGAGCGATCAGTACCAAGTTCGACCCACTCAAAGTTGTAATGGTTAGACCTTTCAACCGTTGGTGGTCTTCCCCCAGTCTTTTTACCTACTCCCTTCCTGTTTTGCTGAATTTGGTTTTTGTAAATCTTGGGACTCTGTGCACTTTGTCACTGCTAACACCAGTGCTAAAGTGCTTGTGCTCATGTCCTAAAACATGGTTCAAAAGACGTACACCTGATTTGCATATTTACTTTACTTACAAGTCCCTAGTAAAGTTGTATTCCATATACCCAGGGCCGGTAGCTTAAACACTTCTAGTTCTCCTGTAGCACTTATGGTGTCACCCACAAAAGTAGCCCTGCCAAATATGTCTCAAGCCTGCTATTGCAGCCTGTGGACAGTTTGAAAGTGCCAATTTAACTTGGCAAAATAAGCCCACTGCCGAGCCTAAAACTCCTTTTTTAATACATATATGTAACCCTGGGTGAAGTACTACGCTACGCTCGCGTAGTTTGCGAAGTTTCTGCTTCTTCGGACAATGCGAATTGCACTATGCTACGTGCAAACATGCGTAGCGGTCATTTTCTGCTTGCTCGCAGTCCACAACGTCAAGTTGGCAACTGCGAGCAAGCAAAATGACATCCCGGCGAGACTTTTGCCTCGTTGGCGATCAGCAACATCAAGGTGCCGATCGATAGAGTGGAAAATAAACCTCCCGATGAGATTCTCAACACGGGGAGGTCAGGTTTCTCATTATGAGTGGTCGTGTATGCTCGCGATGAGAAACTACCAGTCTGCATTGAGAAAGCTGTCGCTCGAGTAGATATCTACTCGAGCGGCAAAAAACGACCGCTTGCACTGTGCAAGATGCGGTTTGCACTGATTGCATCCGACACTGTGCAATTTATTTATAGCATTTATTGAGCGCTACTGTTACCCGTGGGTGTCCTGGCGCTATGTGAAATCTTTCCAAAGGGTCCAGCCGGTGGCATACTAATTAGTAAACTATTCAGTAAGCAGCCAAGTTTTTAAAGCCTTTCGAAAGGCAATGAGTCTCGGTATACCTCTAAGCCTATGGGAAAGCTTGTTCCACGCTTTGACTGCATTTGCCACAAAGCTTTCTCCACCCAAAGTGGCCATTTTAACAAATGGCACATAAACGAGTTTAGAATCAGATGAAAGTAGTAATCTACTTGGAGTGTACCAATAAAGTCGTTCTTTTAAATAGGCCGACCCTACTCCATAAAGTGCATTATGGACCAAACACATCGCCTTGAACATAGTACGTTTCCTGAGTGGCAACCAGTGTAGTCTTCGAATCTTTTTCGCTATTGGAGCATATTTAGGAATGCCCAACAGAAGTCTAGCAGCTGCATTCTGTAAGAGTTGCAACTTCTGCAATAAGCCTTCCTGAATATTGAAGTACAGACTATTACAGAAGTACAGCCTCGACATAGTGAGAGCTGTGATCACTGTTTGACCACATTTGATCGGTAGCAAAGGCAGAATTTTCGTACAGGATCTAAGAGTGAACTTGTACCTTTCAGCCAGTCTTGCACAACCATAAAACCAGGAGGTGAGCTTGTGCTATTAGGTGATATACTTACTGTTAGTCTTTAAAATGACATATCTCTGGTTCTAGTGATTGGATTTTTGTTGTTTCGGTGTCAAATAATTTTTACATTTTACACTAAATTGGGAGATTTTTCCGGGGTTGTGTTTTCACTTTATTATGTTAAAGTGCTTCATAAATACTTTACATGTTGCTTCTAAGTTAAGCCTGACTGGAAGATTTTTGTGGTTCGCAATGACAAGGATTTTGGCTGTTTCTTGAGAAGGGCTTACACATGCCCTGCCCCCTCAACCAACAGGCCAATTTAAAATGTTGCATTGCTTTGGGTCAAAACAGATGGAGAACTTGGTCTCATTACAATGGCGGAATCAGCGCCACCGCCGGCCAGCAGTGGCGATCGTTCCTCTATCGTAATGAGATTTACCCATAGCCATATTAGGATGGCGGTGGGCATTGTGGCAGACGCAAAGTCCGTCCCCGCTTTACCGCCGGTGGAAATCGTAATGATTGCCTGGCGAGCGGAGCAAGGCCACTAATATTGTGGCGGTGCCTAGCAGACACCGTCAGCCATATTAGGATGTGGGGACAGAAAGGCTGGCAGGGATGGGTTTTGGGGGCCCATTGTGGTCCCCCTTGTGTTTGGAGGAGGTGGGTGCATTTGGGGGTACCTATGGTACCCCCTACATTTCGCTGCACCAAGTAGCATGCACTCTGTGGTGCCTGCCATGTGTAAGACCTATCTTAGGGTTGACTTACGAATAATAAAAAAGAAAGATTTGGGCCTAGCAAAAGTTTTTTTTTTGCCAGGTCAAAATAGCAGTGGCAGGCTTGTCGATATGTTTTGCAGTGCTAATTAGTGAGTGGCACAACATGTGCTGTCAACCACTAGTAGCATGTCATTTACAGTTCCTCTATACATTTAGTACAATATACTAGGGACTTAAGGGTAAATTAAAGGTGCTAAACAGGTAGATGCCAGTTGTACCGTCTTTTGGGGAGAGAACACAAGCACTTTACCACTGGTTAGCAGGAAAAAAGTACTAATGCCGACACAAACTGATTCAGCATCAGAAGGGCCACACCCAACAAAAACTTGTTCCCTAAGACTCACACTAGCCAGGATGGCTCTGAATCCAATGGGCGCAAAGCTATCCACAGAAGCTTGTTGGGATGGACACAAAGCTCTGCACGAAGGGGAAAGGGTTTCCTCATCTTGGATTTTGGAAGTGAAATGGCACTGTGGAATTGTTGACTGTAGGGCAAACAGAAATTTTCGAAAAACTGTATAGGGATGCCCCATGGGAACTTTTTCCATTGATTTAGGAGTGTCTAGGAGTCACCCTCACTCACTGGTTACTACAAACCATGAATACGGTACCTCAAGAAACTATCCTCATTAAACTTTATGGATCTGAAGAAGATCAGACGAAGACTTAGCCGCTGTCTGTGACCTGTGAGGAACACTGATAAACTGGACCTGCTGTCTCTTGTACCCAAGAAGAAACTCCAAGGTTCACAACAAGCTGCAAGAGCCCTTATACCTGGAGTGAACAGTCGCCTCCTGGACCTTGCTAGTACTTGCTCACAGTTTCTGCCGGAGTGAACCCTGGCCCCTTAGTACTTTCTCTGAGAACCTGAGAGCTTAAGAAGTGACCCTGAGAAGCTGCTCTAAAAACATTGAAAAGATGGGCCTCAAAAGCCACTGGAGCAATTAGTGGGACCTGAGAAAATGTGATAGATTTCGGCAAACCTCCCTCATATAAATCATCAGGCTTGCCTCATTGCCGAATTTTGTGCTCCTTAAAAAAATACGAGAAAACCTGGTTGGTGTATTCAACCCAGGCTGAATTGCAATCTGCCTGAAACTGTGCCTAGGTTCTGTTGTTACCCTTTCACAGACTATCATTAGCACTTAGGGGATCATTATGATGATCCACTCACCATCATAGTGGGAATCGGGATTGCCTGCCATGCATGCGACGGCCCCACACACCCAACTGCATTTTGCACTTTAATATTGCGGCGGGTGCTGCTGACTGCATGGTGCCTGCCACTTGGTGCAGTGAAATGTAGGGGGGTACCATGGGTAATCTCCTAGTGCATGAATACCACCCCCAAACAGAAGGGGGCCCACAACGGGCCACCAAATCCAATTCCTTCCAGCCTTTCAATGGCGGTTTACCCATCATGGAAAGGCTGGTTGAAGACAGCATCCTATTTGGCGGATGGTGTCTCCTAGGCACCACCACCATTTTTGGGATGCAGACCGCTCCTCCAGGCAATCGGAACGATAATACACAAGGTGTGTATTATTTAGTATAGGGTAGGAATTTATCTAATTAAGAATATATTTAGAATTATTTTTTTAAACTATAATTTATTCCCTAATAGTTAATTGTGGTATTCTTTTATAATTTCAATTACATTTTAATTGTTGTCTGCTAAGATTGCAAGAATGTGGTGTGGTATGCTAACTACATTAATATTATTTATTTTAAAAAATAACAATTGTTAGACCTGGCCTCTTTGGCGCTGTTTGCACCTATTTTTTTGCCTCTACCTCCTGTATTTTTGATGCTGTGCTGGATTTCGTTTTTGCTGGTTTAGATGCTTTGGACACTCTGCCACTGCTGATCAGTGCCGGGGTGTAAGTGCTCCCTATGTAAATTGTTATTATGATTGGATATACATGATTGGCATATTTGTATCACCATAACGTTCCTAGTAAAGTGCATTGGGTGTGCCAGGGCTGGTGATGACAAATCCTACTAGTGGGCCTGCAGCACTGATTGTGCCACCCACATGAGTAGCCCTAAACGTGTGTCTCAGGCCTGCCACCGCAGTGCCTGCATGCAGTCTGTGAACTGCCATTTCCTCCTAGTCAGTGTCCCCACTGACCATGCCTAACCCTTCCCTTTTTGTGCACATTGGTCACCCCTATGGAAGGCCCAAGGTACCCCCCTGGTCAGGGTGCAGTGTATGTGAAAGGTAGAGCATGTACTGGTGCAGGTGACATGCTCTGCTAGTGAATGACAGCCATTTTCGTTTTTCACTATTGTAAGGCTATCTTCCTCCATAGATTAGTGAAGTGTGGCTCAATGGTTAGAGCGGCAGACCCTGATGCAGTAGTCTGGCCAGGACCAGACTGATGAAATCTCAAATGACATCACTGATTACATCACTGATGACATCATTCATGTGACAATACGATGCACCTCCTCACACTCTAATCTAACCTTTGATACATCCAGTGTTAAATACAGACTACCATTTCAGAAACCATTGACACACCAATACCAGTTACTACATACGTACTCACTGATTCCTAAGTCTACACACATATCCACTCATTCACACATACAATCACTCATACATACAGTCAGTCATCAATACATCACTATTATATGGACTCATACACCTATACAGACACTCACACACTGTCACTCATTCATAGAGTTACTCACACACCTTGTCAGTCATGCAAAGAATCAATCACACTCCCATTTCCTCATCTATACAGTTATACACACTAAACCTTACTTATTCAAACATAGATTAACCCATACTTACTCTCTTTTACAATCACTGATAGAACTACACATTAATCCATACAGTCACTTACGCAATCACAGGCTTTCATGCATAGTCATTTATATATGCCAACTCTCACATGCACTGTGTTTTATATATGAACTTACTTGGACATGTAGCACTGAGAAATCCATTCACTCACCAACACACCCATGCACACAGTCAACCGCCCATACAGCTCTTTCCACATGCACTCTTGAACCCATATACCAAGTGAATCAACTGCTCACACATCTATGCACAGAGTCACACACTTCCCAGGCACCCACACACACACTCAGCCTCACATACAAATACTTGGGCAACCAATCAATAACCCATATAGCCACTCATATAGCTACTGATCAACACATGCAGCAGCTTACACAACAACAGACATAATCATGCACACATTCAGACAGTTTAGTGACTAACCCATGCATTCAGTAAGACACATTTAATCTCCCACTCATACAGTCAGTCACACACCTACTAAATCCATTATCCAGACACTCATACATACACTCATTTTTCAATATGTTAAACACATTTTAACTTTACAGGAACACACAGACACTGGATGATGTCATCACTGAAGTCATCAGTGATGTCATTTGAGATGTCATCAGTGATGTCATCAGTGATGTCACTGACCATGTCATGAATGATGTAATATGTGACATCATCGGCAGTGGATTGCGGGCGCGCGAGTTATATTGAGTCCAACTAACTATAACGTGGGAATTTCAATGGTTCTGTATGAGTAAAATGTTCAGCTAACTATAACTGCTGTGAAACCTATCGTTTTTTCAGTGAATTTCAAAGGTTTTTTAAATGCTAATTCCTAACTATAACAAATGTGAAACCTATGGTTTTTTTCAGTGAATTTCAAAGGTTTTTTAAATGCAAATTCCTAACTATAACGATTGTGAAACCTCTGTTTTTTCAGTGAATATATATATATATATATATAAAATTGTATATTGGTAAATTTAAAAACAATAATAAAATTATTTTATATATTAAATGTAATCATTTTTAAATAGTCGTACATTATATGTGTATATAAATATACACACTTAGATATACATGTGTGTGCATTTGTATAAATTAGTAAATATTTATAACTATTTTCATAATATTTAAACATAATTTATTTACATTATATTATTGGTATATGTGGAAATAATTAAGTTTTACTTCTTTAAACTATATATAAAGTAAAAAATGATATTTTTTATTTTTCTTTGTTTTGTGTGAAACACTATTTTGGGGCCTATTGTTGTTATTACCATCATTACGTTTAGAAAAATAATTTTTTGATGGAATATTTTGGCATCACAATATTTATGGTTTCGATATAGTGTTACTGAACCGAAGAGAAAGTACACGTTTTAAAATGCATTGCTGACTCTTGTTGTGGATCGACCAGGTTTGCTATTAGTTGGATTGACAGGGTGTTTAGAGTGCAAGTTCCAATACTAGTTTCCCTCCAAACCTCGGTGCATGGGGGATGTTTAGGTTGAGGATCTGTCAGGAATCTTCAGGACCTAGGTCTTCATAGGTGTTTCTGTCTTTGGACTTCATTGACTCATTCGCATCAGACGACTCAGTGTCCCGCTCACATCAACAGATGTTCTAAATATTTTGTGGCACAGGGCCTTTGGCTGGCGATGCAAAAACGCTGTGGTCTTGAACATTGCGCCCCTTTAGAAAAAGTTAAGTTAACTTCTACTCATTTTAGTGGCCATCTTGAATCTAGCAGAAGCATGACGCCTCTAAGAGATTCCTTGGTACGAAGGCCCTATATGAGGGAGACATGCCCTAAGAGAATTGCTAGTCAATCTGGTTACCTGAAGAAGGCAGCAGTGGTAGCAGCGGTCCTCAGCATATCTGAGGACTTTGGCTGAACAATCTAGAAGGTTTAAGGTAAGCAAGTCTGGCATGGGAAAGTGAAGTATGTGAATTTTCCAAAAAATGAAAAACCGCAATGGAACAAACCAGATAATGAAAACCCACATTTATGGAAGTGTGAATGTAAGAACATATAAATAAATCAAGATTTAAAGTAAACATTTAAAAGGAAAGATACTTTTAAGGATATACCCAAAATGGCATTACACTTGGATGGAGTTTAAGGGCAGTGAAGAGATTCATGAATGGGTAGTGGTCAAGAGAAGAAAGTGATTTTTAAGGAAAGGAATGGGTGGAGTTTAGTGGTGGTAAGGTTTTTAGGCATTCAGTATGTTGAAGATATGCGGAGGAGACTGGGATCTTGGCTTCACAGATGGGTAGAGTTTAGGGGAAAGTGAGGTTTGGTTAAGGTGCAATGATGGGTAGCATGTACAGTTGTAGAGGGATTTTTAGGCTCAAGAATGACATAGTTTAGGGCAGTTCTGGCTTGTTAAGGCTCATGATTGATAGAGATGGTGCGATACAGTGTACGTTTGGTGGGGTATTTTCAATGTCAGGGTTGGGTTGAATTTTATCTGCAGAAAGAGTTTTACGAGTTTTAGGGTTATGGAAAATGGGTGCAGTTTAGGGTGCTGAGGGGTCTTAAGGGTTAATGGATAGGTGGGGTTAGGCATATCAAATAGATTTTAGGGTGCAGGAATGCATAGAGTTTAGGGATTCTGAGATATTTTGGGGTTTGAGGATGGGTGGAGTTTAGGGGTAGAAATACTTTTAGGGTACAGGAATGTGTGGGGGTTAGGGGTCGGAATAACTGTATTTTAGGTGTGGGAGTTTTAGAGTTCAAAAATAGTTGGAGTTTTGGATAGAGAGTCCTCTTTATATTCAGTGATGGTTGGGGTTAAGTGGTCAGGGAGAAATTTAGTTTAGGCATGGTGTGGTGTGGGTCTTTTAGGGACCAGGGATGAAAAGTGTTTAGGGGTTGAGAGGAGTCAGGTGCTTATATTGGCAGGTAAGTGAATTAAAAGTATTCAAAGTAATTATTTGACAGCGTAATATATAAGTACGAAATATCGTCCTCGAAATTAAAGCCCCCCAAAAAAGTGCCTCAACAAAAATGTTTTTGAGAGCAAGGCCTGCAACCATTCCATTTACACCCTAAAAATATGCATGAAAAGCCAGTTTGGGTAAAAAGAGATTTTATGAATTGGTTTCTATGAAACATTACATGCCATTCACCCTGCAAATGTCCATTAAACAGTTTAGTTGAAATTGTTTATCACTAGTGATATTCAATGAACTCATTTGTCTACAAAATCAAATACAATCACAAACGAGGGCTAGTGAAAGAAAAATGGATAATAAAAAGTACTTGGATTAATTTATTTTGGTGAATGAAAACATTACATTTGCACATACTGGAATTCTTAAACGCCATGTTGATTTGTGACTGTTTTTAAAACAGTAAGTTGATTTAAAGTTTTTGCCAATGACAAATGTGTGTCAGTGACAAGAAGAGAATTGAGGGGCATATTAGCAAGACCCTCGTTAAAATTATCGCCGTTTTAGCAGCAGGAAACTGCTGCTAAAATGGCGATAATGGGCTTGATAATATGCGTTATAGAATTCCAATAGAAGCCCAGGTTAGATGTGCAAGACATCTGGAATTCCTAGATGACTACGCAATTTATCTGATTTGCTTTAAACTCCTCTCCCCAGCATACTGTTACACATAGGATAAATAAAGTGGCATGTATGCCTACTTATGCAATTACAAACATTAGTAAACTCACAGAAACGTGTGTGTGCATGGCAACTCAGTAGTTATGAAATTGGCACACTTTGAATAATAAAATACAATTGGACATGAACTCATGTAGTGGATTTAGCTAATCGTTGCGAACATACACTTTTATTTTGGCATGAACTTGTATTGTTTGCTGAAAGGACAATAAGATTGTATGGGTGAGTGTCTGTGATAGTCTGCACCTCTGAGTGTGTTCATATTGTATTCAACCCACCATTTACGATTCAGCAACAATCTGATAAAGGTAAAACTACTGGAGTGTCACAGTGGTATGCCTCTTTGCAGCCACCTTTTCGAGGTACGGCAAGATTTGTTTTGCCGTAGTTGATTCCTTTCGTGCATATGACACTCACAAAGGTACACAAAGCGTCCGTTTGAACTGTTGTCTCAAACAACTTGAAAATATTTGACAAATTCTCCTGATGATTCTAAATATTGTTGTTCAGATACTAACATCTAACCAGTACAGGAGAAAAGTAGCATAGAAAGGGTCACCGCTAATTATGGTCAGACCCCAAGGTTATGCTCAGAAGCCTGCTGCAGGGACTATTGAATGTCTGTGTGCTGAGCATGAAGGCTGCGTGATCTTGACTCCACTTCATGTCTCTTGAATCCACCACAAGAGACTCCCTGACCCCTTTTCCACTCTTGCAGTTTCCTGCTACCTCTGCATGTCATTTTTATCATCTTGCTCTTCCTCCTTCTTTAACTCTTCTTTGCTTTTCTCTCCCTTGCTCTGGGCCAAAGTCTGATGAGGAAAAGAACTGTCGGTCATCAAATATGAGTGGGTTTGAGCCCCACCTGCAACCACCAGCTGAAATGAAGCACTGCTTCTAGTTCAAATGTGACTCACTCATACCTGATATAGTTGGGCCAGACAGCACATTGTAGAGTGGGGTTTATTCCAATGTATCACATGTGCTTATTGTAGCATTTGCCACATCTCTTTCTTTGTAAGGCATCTTTGAACTCTTTATTTTTAAGAGTGTAGATAATGGGGTTACACATCGGGATGACTCCACCATAGATTATTGAGGATATTTTGTTCTGGTTTATTGAGTACATTGAGGCTGGTCTCATGTACACAAAAGTGAGGACTCCAAAGAATAAAATCACCACTGTGAGGTGGGAGGCACATGTGGAGAAGGCCTTGTATCTACCTGTTCCATTCTGGATTTTCAAGATGGCCAGGATGATCCTTAAGTAGGATACAAGGATTAAAAAACAAGAGAAAATCATCAAAATAATCCCTAAAATAAATGTCATTCTCTCAATTGTATTAGTGCTTGTGCAGGACAGCTTCAGCAGGGCTGTGAAATCACAGAAGAAGTGGTTGATTTCATTAGACTTGCAAAAGGAAAATGTTGTTATAAAAACAATGTGAAAAATAGGGAATATAAACCCAAGAATCCAACATCCACTGGTCAACTGGAGACAAACTGCTTTGCTCATGAGCATTGTGTAGTGTAATGGAGTGCAGATGGCAACATAACGATCAAAAGACATGATGGTCAGGAGAAAGAATTCAGTCACAATCATGGATAGAAAAAAGTAGACCTGGAGAAGACATTGCTGGAGAGCGATGCGCTTGTTCTGTAGAAAGAAGCTGACCAGCATTTTTGGGTAGGTGATGGAAATATAAATGATGTCGACGAAAGAAAGATTGGAAAGGAAGAAGTACATGGGTCTGTGCAGATGTGAGTCAGAGTAAATAGTGGCCATTACAAGAATATTACCTGCAATGGCGACCAAGTACAACAACAGAAATACAACGAAGAGGGGAACCCACACCTGAGGAAGATCTGAGAAACTCACAAGAATAAATTCAGTCCAAGATGTCTGATTTTCCAATCGCATATTTACTCCATAAAGTTAAATACCTAAAAGGGAGAGAAATGCATTCCTTTTAAATAAAATAATAATCAGCTACACTTTAATATTAGATGAGTGTAAAGCATTGAATTCATGTTGACAACGATCGAAGCTACAGTAGCAAGTTGAAGGCATATCTATTTACTGGTGATTGCAGAAAACAACATAGGCCCATATGTACCAAACAATTTAGCATTTATTATTGGTACAAATCGCTATTTCGGGCCAATGCAAAACTGCATTTTGTTATGTAAAAAAACATATGCAGCATAGCAAAATGTGATTTCTACCCAGTAAAAATTGCATTTTGTGATTCACAAAATAGGAAATCGCAAAAAAGGATCTCCGATTTGTAAATAAGAAACCGCATGCACATAGATTTCCTAATTGTGACTAGTAACAAAAACAGCGTTTAGGAAATTCAATTACCATCGAATTGGATCTGATAATAGCCAGGTACAAACAGTAAAAAGGCACCCAAAATGCATCAGGATGATTCCCAAATGGCAGATTTGTACATTCTGGCAAGCAGGATAATGATAAGTACTTTGGATTTTGTTTTGCCTTTTCCTCTTTTCGAACTGTAGTAGAAGAGACATAACATAATGCTCTTGGAAATTATGAGGTGAAGGACATAGAGTGATAGGTATTAAATAACATCGACCCCCCCCCCCCCTGACTTTGGGTTGTTATTTGTAGAACTGTGTCGATTATGTTTGTAAATATGTATATAGGACCGTAACCTGACACTGATATGGATTTTTGGTTATTTGTGTTTTGTTTAGATTGCTCTTGAATTCATATCATGGCTCCCTGATGAAGGCTGATAACCGAAACGCGCGTAGCAATTACTAAAGCTTTTAGCCATGTAAAAAATGATTGTGTTTTGTTTTTCAAAGTGTCCATTATAATTTGATGAATTTAGAAAGTGAATATTGAACCTTACTAACTGTGACGTTTAAATATATAACAAAAATGCCTCCTCCACCCTTATTTTTAATCCACTTTCTTTCCAAAAGTCAAACTACAATTTATTTAGTTTGGCAAGGTATTTTTATTTATACCATCCAATTTTATTTGTTTTAAATTATTTTTCAGAATTCATAAATGCAAAGCGAGAGCACTGTACAGTGATCTATTTACAAAACTGTACATTACCATTAGAAATATCCAAAGAACACAAAAAGTAAATCAATATTAATTTATCAATACCATTCATTCATCCCAAACAAAAACAATTTTAAACAAAGCAACACATTATGTACACTTCAATGCCAAAATGAAGAGACAAAGTAAACCAATGAGGAGTTCAATTAATGAAACCAATATATCCCCACATCAGATGTTGTTAATTAATACTAAGGTTGACTATTAGCTCCTCCAAGTTTGCCGATGCGTTTCGATCCCAGGGAACCAGTTCCCAGAATCTCATCAGGACTTTGTCATTATCTATATGAAATGAAAAAAAACAATAAAGTTTTATTTACAAAAAATCAGGATACCTCTCAATTTCAGTTGCACTAGTTCCCTAAAATACTATGTCTGCCAATTTGCAGACAAACCTACTATTATTTCAAGGGAAGGGTGGAGTCTGTAAGGAAGCTTTCTTCATTCACAAAACTGGCGTGGAGTTTCTGCGTAAACTTCAATCTCTCATTTGAATCACGCAATCCTGCTCCGACCTGTTCTGCCACATAACGATCTGGCCAAGAGATTTTTAAAGGCTATCATTGTTTGCTTACTTAAGAAAAACGAACAAAAAGGGGGGCCCTGTTACTAACACATACCTTGTGTGTGTTTTTTGCAAAAAGTCAAAAAGGTTTCTTCTGTTATTCTTTTAGTAGATAAATTGTCTACTTCCCACGGCGTTCACCATCGCCGGATATTATCAATAAAAAATCAAGAACAAATGTAGCTAATTTTAGGCGCAGCTCTTATTGTTACATTGCTGCGCGTGCTATTTATTTAAGCATAAAACTAGGCATACTTTGTACTTTTTGTCCGTTTGTTCATACAAATCGCAAATTATCGATCCTATTAAAAAAACCAGGAACAGCTTGTTACCAAAAGTTATTAAATATTATTAGTCCTACCCGATTCCTCATATACGTACAGTTTTGTCTGAACAAGAGCCCAAGGCTTACCTCTTCCTTATACACGCCACAATCAACCGCCCAGTAAATCCAAGATGACGGCTGCTCATAATCTGCGCTATTTATAGCGAGTTAGATTTGTAAAGGATTGTGGGATACGTCATTTTTCTAAAAATATGCCATTTTTTTGCCAATAGACAATAGGCACAAAAGAAATCATATTCTGTGGTGCATGCCCAGGAAAAAACGTGTATTGCTCGAGCGCAACTCATTAAAGGAAGGGATATTAAAGGATATTCTCATGGCATATCATTTTCATAGTGTGGATTCAAGGTCGGAGAACGAAGCCGATTTGAGACAACAAGTCAGTCTGGACAAGAAACCTGTCTCAAAACATGGGTTTCTATCATTACGGAGCCACTGATCAACCAAGGCACTGGTCACACAGATCGCGTATTAAAAAAAGAGTGATCACTGCACCCATGGTGGAGCATTTCATGGAGAAAGGGCATGATGAAAATGATATGAAATGGTCCATTTTGTTTGTGATGAAAATGAATCTCTTAGATGTAGACCGAGCTCTATTACAGAAAGAGGCCTACTTAATTCTTAAATTTAAACAGTACACAAACGGGACTCAATAGCTTGTCTGAGGTAGCAAGATTATAATAACAGCTCAGATTGGAAGTGTCTAGGACTAGCAGTGTCTTTTTGGTTCTTTCACTCGCAAGATCTTTAAAGAAAATGTCTGTATTCTAAGGTAGTGCCTTGGTTGATCAGTTTCCTAAACACTTTTCTTTCAACTGAAGTACTTCGCAAGCACCATGAATAGGATGATGTTGACTGAGAGGTTCCAAAGGAGGGAAACATCTGAATTGCCAACCACTAGGGTTTATGAGCGAGGTGTATCAAGATAGATATTTGTGATTCCCTTATTGCGAATCACAAGAATTCGCAATTATGGAATCGCAAAATGCCATGTATGAAGGTGTATAGTACACCTTTCGCGATTCCTAGGGGGTCGTAAATGACCCACCTCATGAATATTAATGAGGTAGGTCGCAATTTGCTACCCCCTAGGAATCACAAAAATCCCTCGGATGGTGGCCTGCTGAGATCAGCAGACCACCATGACCTTGATTGCTTTAATTAAAGCAATCTTTTTTTTTATTTTTGCTAAGCAACATGTTTTCCTTTAAGGAAAACAAGATGCTTTACAAAACAAAAAATGAAAAGTTTTCTTTTTATTTTTAAAGAGCAGGCAGTGGTCCTTGGGACCACTGCCTGCTCTTAAAAATGGTTTTACAAACATTCACAAAGGGAAAGGGGTCCATTTGCGAATGGGTTACCATCTACTTGAAGTAGGTGGTAATATGCAAATGTTTTGCGACCGCAAATGCTGTCACGCAACATTCATACATACCCATGCGATTGAGTATTAGGAAGGGATGCCCTAAACACGCCCCTTTCTAATACCGAATAATCATAAAATTGGGTTTGTTGCATTGGAAAAGCAATTTTTGCATTTTGTGTATACAAACATGCTTGATACATCTGCGCCAAAGGGAGGGTTGTGTGGTGTAAACCTTGTCTTAAGTTAAGGGGTCCCAAGTATGGTGGCAGGAAGCCAGCAAGCAAATTCATCTGTGATTCATTGCAACTTCTAAATTATATTCAAACAGATGAGCATGTGTTTAAACTAGTGGATAGCACAGTGATGGAGAAAAGACCAAAGCAGTGTGACTGTGGATGCAACACAGAACAGATGGT
Source organism: Lissotriton helveticus (assembly GCF_964261635.1). Taxonomy (NCBI): domain Eukaryota; kingdom Metazoa; phylum Chordata; class Amphibia; order Caudata; family Salamandridae; genus Lissotriton; species Lissotriton helveticus. The sequence continues at coordinate 1,889,375,000 of NC_136068.1, read as the reverse complement.
CTTTGCATTGCTCCATGTAATGTACACACTGTCTGTATATTGGATGTGGGGGGGTCCTGTAAGGATTCTATGCACTGTGATGATGGCTTCAGGGGTGCTCTTACCTCGCTCACTTTCACTCCTTCCTGCAGAGACCACCCCAAGCCGAGGGAGCCGGCTGCATCCCCTGACACTCAGGCTGCGGATGAGCCTCAGGGGCTGAGACATCACTGCCAAGACCTATGCAATCAGAGCAGATAGCACAAGGCAGGCACTAATCCACACACGTCGAGCATAGAGTCACCTGTGGCAAAGGCACTGCATGCATTGGTACATCAGAAGCAGCATCGGGCACAGGCACTAACCCTTTTTCTACCCATGGATATTCCCAGGAAACATTGTAGGCATAAGTATGATGCCTGAGTGTGTTTGTGCTGTGCAACCCTGAGCAGGGCGCTGGCAGACCCAAAAAGCATGCAGTCTAGCCCCATCCCATGCATGGCCCATTTAAACTTAGACTACATGCACAGTGGTACTTCTTGGGGGCTGTTTGTACTTAGGTCCAGCACCGAGCACATGTAGCCTGAGTTGCCCAGGGTATGGGTCTTCTGCAATGTTACAGTTGTGCAATGATGGGCTTTAAAGGAATTGAGGTGTACCTGCCATTAGTAAATATGCTATAGAGTGTGCTGCAACCATCTGGAAACTACCCCGTTTCTGTAGACTGTGGCCTTCTGCCCATACAGTGCCAGCCTGTCTATGCAGTGCTTGGGGGCAAGACCTGCTATACTTACAACCACTCATTGCAGTGAATTACGGTTTAGAGGCAGGAAATAGGCGCCAGTTGCAGTCCCCTATTGGCAGAGAGGTTCATCATAAGGTCTAGCTCCAGCTCTTGAAACATCTGTTTATCCATGTTGTCATACAAGTGTAATTAGAGGAAGGGAACTCTTTTGTATGTTTGTACAGCTTTATCGTTGTAAGTGTGAATGCTTTAGGTTGACTAAGTATTATGCTTGCAGTTGTGTGATTGAGTGTTATATTGTCCCTGCAAGTTCATGTATACCATCTGTCTTTATCTTTATGTAAATTGGTTTCTGTCTTTGTTTCTAAGACATGCATTTGTATATCTACTTGTACATATGCTACCTGTGTGTCCACTGTGTTGCAGGTTGGAAATACACAGCTTAGTAAACGACTCTCTTCTGATTGGCTTTGCCATCCTACTTCAATCAGCACTGCTCATTGAGGGTTGAGCCCTGTATATGCTTATGTCCAAAGGTGATCACATTCTTGGGTGTGTGAAGGACTGCACCAGTGCATGAGAACAGGCCTGTGTGTATGGCTGTAGACTTGTCCTAGGTGGTTTGCTGGTGTAGGGGCTTGCATTGGGCATTGCCTTCTACTGCAGTTTAATTTGTGTACACACATACTTATCCTCTTTGCTGGACACACATTATGAGTAGAGTGCCTTCCCATGCAACCCTCTTTGCAATTGTTAATGTAAAGGGAATGAGGATAGGAGGCAGAGAGTTCCCATAGATATTCCATTCATTCTGTTTGTATAATATGTGTGAGGCACAAACAATGCTGTGATACCTGTATTGCGATTCGTAGCACTCGAAAACAAATTAAATACATGTAAGGGTGGGGGGGTTGGAAAGATGACGGGCATCGCTGGAAGGTGTCAGTGATGGAATTCATGGAGAAAGAGATTGTTTTGAGGGCACCAATTAAGATGTGTTGCACCGGGCACCACCAATGCTGAGGACAGGCATGGACCATTCAGTACTGGTTTTCAATGGCCACAGACAGCAATGATCACCAATACCAGGGCCTTAATGAATGTCGGTGGACCCGGCTGCAGCGAGGTGTCTTTGACGTCATTGGGCATCACTTTGATCCATTCCAAGATGGTATCAGGGCTTGTGGTGATTTTGAACTAAACAGGAGCTTCCAGGATGCTTTGTTTCTAACATTGCAATTTCCCATTAGGAAATTGCAATTTTGAGATTTCCTATTTAGCGATTTCCTAATTTGAAATGTGACTCCATAGGAATCGCTATTACAGGTTACTACATTCCAATGTGTGATTCGTAAATAGCAATTTCTACGGATTCACTATTTGGGAATCTCAACTTTTTATATGTTATACATATGGGCCAATTCCACTAAAAGATACCACTGTCAAGGTTAGCTATTGCATCAATATTAGAGTTTAACGAGCCTACCTCTAAGGAGTGGGCTACTATAGTGCTCACTAAAATAGAACATACTTCCAACACATGTATTTGTTCGAACAGTGTTAACAATATTAATGATGAGAGTGAATGCTCTTCAAAATAAGCCTTCACCTCTGTTTCTGCTCTTGAACCTTCCCTGAGCAGAGAGAGGGGTCAGAAATAGTGGCAAATGTAGAAAAAGTAGTTAGAAGGCAATGAGCTCAATCAACATAGAATGCAAAATAAACACTCCAGCATCTTAATTAAAAAAGACCCAGGGAACCCTCATGCTCCAATTGTCAGTTCGACAACAGCACAACATAATAATTCACAAGGTCCTGGCATTGGACTCTTTAATTCCAGCAGTGACCCTGTTCTAGACATTACATAATCTAAATGGTCCTTATACTTATAATGAAAATCAGACCTAGTGATATTAAGTGCACTTTACACACCAGCACTATAGTAAGGAGCACACCACTGAAAAAACAGAATTGATAGAAGCCAAATTCAAAGTCACTGCCCAGCATTGAAAAAAGGGAGATACCAAAGTCGTCACGCTCAAAATTACAGAAAAGAAGTCCAAACTTGGGAAATGAAAAGCACACTGAAGATTCCCAGGTTTTCCCACCTGATAACATCCATCACTTATGTCATGTTGAATTGAATTGAATAGAATAGTATTTGTATAGCGCATGGCTACCCGGAGGCATCGCAGCGCTTGCAGTAAAGCAAAAGGGGTGTCAGGCCAGATTTAAGAAAACAATAATGTTTTTAGGGATCTACGAAAGGAGAGATGATTGGGTTCTGTTCACAGAGGGTGGGGAAGCGAATTATAGAGTCTGGCGGCATTGAGCGAAAATTGTCGACCTCCACTTCTCGCCTTCCTGATCCTCGGGATGGTAGCCAGGTTCAGGGTTTTAGATCGAAGACTTCTGTTGGGCTCATAGGACTGGATAATATTGTGAAGAATGGAAGGACCTGCTTTAAATAGAGATTTATGGGCGATACATAAGGACTTGAATTTCATTCTTTCTTGAACAGGAACCCAATGGAGGGACTTCAGAGCTGGTTTGGCCGACTGATGTTTGGGGGTGCCCAGCAACAGTCTGGCGGCTCGTTTCTGGATGGTTTGCAGCCTAGAGAGCGTAGCCAGAGGGGCCCCGAGATAGAGCGCATCCGCGTAGTCCAGCCGGGACAGGACGAGCGCCTGGACCATGGTGATATATTATGTTATGTTATGTTACTGAATTCCTACAGCACAACAGCTCACTCCCAAAAGAGTATCCTGGCCCTTAACCTAACACCGCAATTTGAATAAGGATAATTCTAAATGGAAAATACATTCCATTAATATGGGGACAAGTATGAGAATGAACAACAACCATTCCTAGTCGTTCGAATTTGACAAGGTACAGCCAACGCTGCATTAGAAGATCTGAGACATCTTCCTGAGTTATAGAAATTTACTGTGGATCAAAGATATATAGGGTGTTCCAAATACACAGCACTGTGCATGGCAGACATGTTAAAACAAATTTAGATGTTTCCTGAAGGGGAGCCAGTATAGCAATCTTAACAAAGCCTCTGAAGGAAACCTTTAAGGAAGATTGCATACTAGGTGAGTCACCGTATTCAGAATCACCTACGGTCTGGCCAAAAGTGTCTCAGTGGAATGAACCAGGAGGGCATTGCTGTAATCTAGGTAGCTGGATATGATATATTGACCAATCGTTTTCCTGTATTAAATAGGGAACCATGGGAATGTTTTTCTAAGCAGGCAAAAATGCTCAAACAGGATCCACAGATCTCTTTAACCTGTTTCGCCGTTAAAAGCTTTGCATGTAGTAAGATCCCAAGATTGGATACCCAACGTCAGCCCATTATTCCGTGGCTTTTCCAAAAAAAAAGATCTCTGTCTTTCCCCAATTCAGCTGACAATAATTCTCCTCCAGGAGAATATTTCCTGCATGCATTTATAAAATCTGATTTTAGTTGCCTCTCACTCTTGGCCTAATTAGATTAGAAGTTGAGTGTTATCTGCATATGACAAAATCTCAAAACCAAAAGGCTGCACAGGTTTCGCCAAATACATTGGGAAGCATGGGGTTCAACACAGGACCCTTCGGTTTTTGATTTAAGAAGGGAGATGGAAACCAATTGAGTTTGTCCTGTCAAGAAGTCCCCCATCCAGACCAACGCTAGTCCTTGCACTCCTATCCCATACAATATATACATTGAGATTGTATAGATATTGTATCAGGCACTACTGATAGATCTAGCAAGATCAATATAGCTGATCTGCCTACATACAACCTGGTTTCAATTGTATCCGTAACAGACAGGAGAGTTGTCTTTAGACAATCGACTGCTCTAAGCCCTGATTGTGAGGGGTTCAGGATACGCCTATTTACTAAATATGGATATGGAGTAAGCAGGTTATTAACTGATTTCTCCATGATCTTGCTAGGAAATGATAGTAATGAGATTGAGTGGACATATAAACTATTCTAGGAAATTTAGACAACATGCTTTAAATTCTCTCATCAGACTTGGAGGGAAGAGAGTAAGAGTGTTGGTGATAAAGACCATGACATATTGGGGAATATGAACAACATACTTTGGTTGAGCAATTCTCTCTTTTGAGGCCAGGCTCAATTCAGTTTCATCATTGGCCTGGGTCCCTACAGCTGATGCTCTCACTACCTTATGGATAACTGACTGAGCAGTCTCACACAGGATTTCGTCGAGAAGGTGAAAGAGATTGATGGGTGGTTTGGAGTATATGGAATATTGATAGAGGTGTTTGCATTGAAAATGGAATTCACATGACAGGGGCATTTTATTTCAGCCATGGCAATGCTGCTGTACATGTCAGCGGAGGCACATTTCATAAGCAAAAAATAGAGGCCTGATTTAGAGGGTCGTGGCGGGTAAGCCATCACAAATGCAACAGTTATCCTATCCACAGTATTTTAATTGCATTAGGAAATAATGCACTGGTGATGAAGTGGATGGGTTATATATCATGTATTCAATACATTTGCCCCACATTCAGGCAACAGTATTTATAGGAGGGCTTTAAAAGGCAGATGAACTTACTAAGTACTAGAAAAAATGTAATACTCTATTACCTTTGTAAAATTACTCTGCTAGACCTACCATGTTCTCCTCCCATCTCTGAAAAAAAGAGTTAGTTGGCTCATGCGTCCATGTGTACACTAAGTTATTGGTGATTTGCAGTTTTTCCTGTAGTTCACGGCTGGGGATATTCCATGTATCACGAAAAACCAAGGCTCAGAAGTCCCTCCAAGTTTCAAAACCGACACTTTAGATCAATCATTTAGAATGATTTATAGGAAGAGTAACACTAGAACAGGGTGACTATTGTGGTAATGAATAGTGCTGGGCACCTAGCACTACACCCTCTCCTGCAAAAACACAAAAAGGCTCCTCAGCCATTGAGTATATCCAGTTTGGCATAGGAACCTGGTTGAAAAGAGCCTGGTGCTGAAATGAGCATACTCTGCTCTCATCAGCTACTGCAGCTATAAATAATCAGGACAGTCACAAACAAGCATCTCCCCAAAATAATCTTAATTTTTAAAAGACAGCCCAACATTACCCCCAAGTTCCCATGCCTCTGAATTCTGCTCTTGTCACACACCAAGGACAAATCTTCACTTCCTGGCAGTCCATGATATAAAACAAATTGACAATCTGTGCATTGTAAAGAGATGCCATTTCACTATGGCTCCAGCCTAGTGCACCAAAGGCATCAAATTCTACACCTCACAATTTCCCAGTACCTATGGATAGTCAAATTTATAATTTGGTAAATTGTGAATATCTTTTTACATTAATAACATATATATGATATTTTATACATTATGCTAAGCATCTTGGAAAAAAACTTGCAACCTTGTGAAAGTGTCTAGATGCTTTTCACAGGAGAGGATATTTACCAGTCTACATGGAGATGAAACTAGATGATCATCTTGGAACAAAAAGATTATGTGCCAGTGAGTCAGCTGATCCATAGAAATGGGCTCTTGAGCTCTCCATTCTCAGTTGCCTCAGCAAGTCACTCTCTTTATTAAGGTGCAGAAACATTAATTACTGTGCAGACCTTCAGAGACATTGTCCCTAGTGACCAAAGAGCCACACACCTGCTATCACCTGCCACTGTTGGCTCATTACACAAGCAGCAGAGCTTTTATGAATAAATATTTTAGCAATCATTTCCAGCAGCATCACAAGCATAACTAAAACTGCTAGATGTTGCCTAAAACTAGAGAAAATGCATGATTACAAATTGTTTTTGTTGAAGCTGAACTTTGTTGAAGTCAATTAGGAAACAAACTGTTGAGGAATCATCATATTTGTTAAGTTATATTTGAGGTGTATATTGTTTAGTTTGTAGATGCGTAGGGTGGGAGGGTATTTAAGTAATACGAACTATAGAATTATTTATTTAAATCAATGGTGTTATGTATTATGTAATATTTTAAATGTTTTATGCTTTTTAATTTCAGTTTCATTTTAATTGTTGGCTGTTATGACTGAGAATATAGTGTGGGATTTCAATTCAATGAATAATATTTATTCTCAGAAATGATTAACTATTAGACATTTTAATAATTATGTCATGTGTTTAATTGTTGTGTATATATCTTGATGTTTTTTGTTATTTAATGGAGTTGTTAAAATGTGGTATTATTTTTAAGTGAGCTTCTCTCTCTCTCTACTGTTGCACTGACTGGAGTGGAAATAGTACATTTAGCCCCTTCTGAGTCCAACATTTTCCCTTCTGTTGCACAGACCGGAGTGGGAATGGCCAATTTTACTCTTCCTGAGTCCAACGTTTACTCTACTGTTTCACCCACTGGAGTAGCAATAGTATATTTTACCCCTCCTGAGTAAAACACTTTCCCTACTGTTTCTCCAATTTATCTTGGAATAGTACAGTTTACCTCTTCTGAGTTCATCGCCTTCCCTACTGTTACAGGGACTGGAGTGTGAATAGTAAATGTTACCCTTTCTGAGTCCAAGGTTTTCCCTACTGTGTGGGGCTTACTGGAGGTAAGAGGTAGGCTAGTTTGCCCCTAACCACTCCCGTCAGTGAAGGGGACTTCAAACCCTATTCAAGAGCGTGCCTGGAAGCGCGTTTGCAGAGTGGTGGGCAAAGGAGGCCTGGCCTGATATGAGAAATTAGCAATCCGACTGTGTAGGACTTACTGGAGGTAATAGGAGGAGTAGTTGGCCCTCAAGGATATCCTTGGGTGGCCAAATACCCCTCTTGTTACCTCCAGTAAGTCCCACACAGTAAGATTGCTAAGACATCATCGGAGGCCATGCCCAGGATGGGGATTTAGTCCGTTTTACTCCTGAGGGACTTTGGAGGCTAGGAAGCCCTCATGGTACCTCAAGTCCTATACTGCAGAATTCCTGAGCGCTGGTCGGAGGACAAGCACCCTTTCTCCACCACTCTGCAAACACGACTACTAGTTAAAGAAGCATTTGCAATGTAATAGATGTGGCATTTGAGAGAGTTAGAGCTATTGGCGTTAAAATTGTAAAAGTGTTTTAATAATGTGTCTTGGAGTGGAGTGTATGTAGTTTGTGTGTATTGGAATTATGTGGTATGTTGTGCAGAGAAATTATGTGGATAGAAAGTATGTGGTATTTAGTGTGTAGGAATTATGTAGAGTGGGGTTATGTGTTATGGAGAGTAATTGTGTGGTATAATAGTCTATGTGGTGTAACCTCGGGTTTAGTCTTCCTCGTTTCCATTGAATCTAAACTATGAACTCATTGAGACAAAAAAAGAAAGAACCACTGAGGTGTATTTCTGGACATACTCGAAGGTATGATCAGGGCTGCTGGAGTTTTGTGACTGTTTGGCTGCACCAACTTTTTCACAATTATACATTTACCACATTTGCAGATTTGAAGAAAAAAAAAATATTCTAGCGCAAACGGCTCAAACATTACCAAAAAGGCAGCAACAAGGCTTACAGCATTGTGGAAGGCCCTGTGCACACTTAGAATGGTCACCTTTTACTTATTGCATATGTTTGCGCTATAAAAAACTTTCAAAATAAATAAATAAATCCCTCTTGCATCCTTTTTCACCCCATCTCCCCCTTACTACATCACTGTTGCTTCTTTATGCACTTCTCTTACTTGTTTATGCACCTCTCTTGCATCTTTCTGCACCTTTGTTGTGTCTTTCTGAACCGCTGTTGCTTCTTTCTGCACTTCTCTTCCTTCTTACTGCACCTCTCCTGCCTCTTTCTGTATCAACCTTGCCCCTTATTTTACCTCTCTTATGTTTTTCTGTACCCCTCTTGCCTCTTTTTGCACCTCTGTTGGTTCTTTCTGCACTGCTCTTGCATCTTTCTGCACCTCACTTGCCTCTTTCTGAACTTCTCTTTTTTGTTTCTTTATCTCTCTTGCATCTTTCTACAACACTGTTGCATCTTTCTTTACCCTTCTTGCTTTTTTTACACCTCCCCTGCCTCTTTCTGCTCCTCTCTTGCCTCTTTATACACTTCTCTTGCTTCTTTCTGCACCTCTCTTGCTTCTTTCTATACCCTTCTTCCCTTTTTTCCATCCCTCTTGCCTCTTTCTGCTATTCTCTTGCCATTTTCGGTACCTCTCTTGCTCCTTTCTGCACCCCATTTACCTCTTTCTGCTTTTCTCTTGCTGCTTTCCATACCTCTGTTGCTTCTTTCAGCAATTATCTTGCCTCTTTCTGTACTTCTTTCGCTTGTTTCAGCACCTCTTTTGCGTCTTAATGCACCTCTGTTGCCTCTTTCTACACCTTTCCAGCATGTTTCTGCTTGTGTCTTGCCTCTTTCTGAACCTCTGTTGGTTCTTTACGCTCTTCTCTTTGGCTTTTGGCTCCCCGTTTTTCTATTTCTGCACCTTGCTTCCAACTTTCTGCACCTGATTCCCCTCTTATTGCACCTGTTCAGCCTGTTTCTGCTTCTGTCTTGCCTCTTTCTGTACCCCTGTTGCTTCTTTCTGCACTTCTCTTCCTTTTTTCTGCACCCCTCCTGCCTCTTTCTGTACCTCTATTTCCTCTTTCTACACCTCTTCTACCCTTTTCTGTAATAATCTTGCTTCTTTTTGCAACTATTTTTGTTCTTTCGGCACTGCTCTTACTTCTTTCTGCACCTCACTTGTCTCTTTCTGTACTTCTAGTTCTTCTTTGTACAACTTTGTTGCTTCTTTCAGCAATTCTCTTGCCTCTTTCTGCACTTCTCTTCCTTCTTTTTGCACTCCTCCTGCCTCTTTCTGTACCTCTCTTGCCTGCTTGTGCAAGTCTCCTACCTCCTTCTGCACCCTCTTGCTTCTTTTGCACCTCTGTTTGTTCTTTTTGCAATGCTCTTGCTTCTTTCATCACCTTCCTTGCCTCTTTCTGCACTCCTCTTGCTTCTTTATACACCTCTGATGCTTCTTTCAGCAATTCTTTTGCTTCTTTCTGCACATCTCTTCCTTCTTTCTCAACCCTTCCTGCCTCTTTCTGTACTTCTCTTGCCTCTTTGTGCACCTCTCCTACCTCTTCCCGCACTCCTCTTGCCTCATTCAGTACCTCTGTTGCTTCTTTCTGCACTTCTCTTCCTTCTTTCAGCACCCCTCCTGCCTCTTTCTGTACTTCACTTGCATCTTTGAACACCTTTGCTACCTATTTTCCACCGCTCTAGTTTCTCTTTGCACCTCTGTTCGTTCTTTCTGCAATGCTCTTGCTTCTTTCATCACCTCCCTTGCCTCTTTCTGCACTTCTCTTGCTTCGGTATACACCTCTATTGCTTCTTTCAGCAATGCTTTTGCCTCTTTCTGCACTTCTATTCCTTCTAACTGCAGCCTTCATGCCTCTTTCTGTGCCTCTCTTGTCTCTTTGTGCACCTCTCATATCTCTTTCTGCACTCCTCTTGCCTCTTTTTTCAACTCTGTTGGTTTTTTCTGTACTTCTCTTGCTCTTTCTGCAACCTTTACGCCTGTTTCAGAACCTCTGTTAATTTTGTCTTTACTTCTCTTCCTTCTTTCTGCACACCTCCTGCCACTGTCTTTACCTCTTGTGCCTCTTTGTGCACCTCGCCTGCCTGTTTCTGCACCCCTCTTGCCTCTTGTTGTACCTCAGTTAGTTCTTTCTGCACTGCTCTTGCTTCTTTATTCACCTCTGTTGCTTCTTTCAGCATTTTTCTTATCTCTTTCTGCACTTCTCTTCTTCCTTTCAGCACCCCTCCTGCCTCTTTCCAACCTCTCTTGCCTCGTTATGCACCGTTTCTATCGTTTTTCTGTACCGCTCTTGCTTCTTTTTGCACCTCTGTTGGTAATTTCTACACTGATCTTACTTCTTTCCACATCTTACATGCCTCTTTCTGCACTTCTCTTGCTTCTTTCTACATTTCTGTTGCTTCTTTCTCTCTTTCCTCTTTCTACACTTCTCTTGCTTCTTTCTGTACCTCTCTTACTTCTTTCTGTACCCTTCTTCCCTTTTTTGCACCCCTCTTGCCTCTTTCCGTTGTTTTCTTGCCATTTTCTGCACCTCTCTTGCCTCTTTCTGTACCTCACTTGCCTCTTTCTGCGCTTCTCTTGCTTCTTCAACGCCTCTGTTGCTTCTTTCAGCAATTCTCTTGCCTCTTTCTGCACTTATTTTGCTGGCTTCTGAACCAGACTTGTGTCTTTGTGGACCTCTATTTCCTCTTTCTACACATTTCCAGACTGTTCCTGCTCCTGTCTTGCCTCTTTCTGTACCTCTGTTGGTTCTTTCTGTAGTTCTCTTGGTCTTTCTGCACTCCTTTTTCTCTTTCCGCCATTTCTCTTGTCTCTTTCTGCACATTTCCAGCCTGTTTCTGCTCCTGTCTTGCTTGTTTTTGTGCCTCTGTTGGTTCTTTCTGCACTTCTCTTGCTCTTGCTGCTCCCCTCTAGCCTCTTTCTACCCCCGACTTTTCCCTTTCTGCACCTCTCCTACCTCATTCTGCACCCATATTCCCTCTATCTGCACCCTTTTGGCCTGTTTCTGCATCTCTCTTGCCTCTTTCTGTATCTCTTTTGGTTCTGTCTGTACTACTCTTGCACTTTCTGCACCCTTCATGCCTCTTTCAGCATCTCTGTTGCGTTTTTCTTCACTTTTCTTTCTTCTTTCCGCACCCCTCCTGACATTTTCTGTACCTCTCCTGCCTCGTTGTGCACCACTCCTACCTTTTTCTGCAACCCTCTTGCCTCTTGTTGCACCTCTGCTAGTTATTTATGCACTGTTCTTGCTTCTTTCTGCACCTGACGTGCCTCTTTATGCACTTCTCCTGTTTCTTTCCACACCTCTGTTGCTTCTATCAGCAATTCTCCCACCTCTCTGCACTTCTCTTCCTGCCTCTTTATGAATCTCTTTTGCCTCTGTGTGCACCTCTCCTATCACTTTCTGCACTCCTCTTGCCTCTTTGTGTACCTCTGTTGGTTCATACTACACTGTTTTTGCTTCTTCCTGCACACCTATTGCCTCATTCTACACCCCTCTTTTCTCTTTCTGCACACCTCTTGCCTCTTTCAACACTCCAGTTTCCTCTTTCTACACCCCTCCTGCCTCTTTCTGTACATCACTTGCCTCTTTTTGCACCTCTCCTACCCCTTTCTGCACTCCTCTTGCCTCTTTTTGTACCTCTACTGGTTCATTCTGCACTGTCATTGCTTCTTTCTGCATCCCTATTCCCTCTTTTTGTACCTCTCTGTTCTCTTTCTGCACCTTTCTTGCCTCTTTCTACACCCCTGTTCCATCTTTCTGAATCTACCTGTCCTGCCTGTTTCTGCACCTCTATTGCCTCTTTCTGTACCTCAGTTGTGTCTTTCTGCACTTGTCTTGCTCTTTATGCACCCTTCGAGCCTCTTTCAGCACCTCGATTGCTTCTGTCTGCACTTCTCTTCCTTCTTTTGCACTCCTGCTGCCTCATACTGTACTTCTTATGTTTTGTTGTGCACCTCTCCTACCTCATTCTGCACCCCTCTTGCTTCTTTTGCACATCCGTTGGTTCTTTCTGCACTGTTCTTGCTTCTTTCTTCACCTCACTTGCCCCTTTCTGCACTTCTCCTGCTTCTTTATACACCTCCGAAGCTTCTTTCAGAAATTATTTTGCCTCTTTCTGCACTTCTCTTCCTTCTTTATACACCTCCAAAGCTTCTTTCAGCAATTATTTTGCCTCTTTCTGCACTTCTCTTCCTTCTTTCTGAACCCCTCCTGCCTCTTTCCATATTTCTATTGCCTCTTTGTGCATGTCTACTACCTCTTTCTGCACTCCTCTTGCCTCTTTCAGTACCTCTGTTGCTTCTTTCTGTACTTCTTGTCCTTCTTTCTCAGCCCTCCTGCCTCTATCTGTACCTCTCTTGCCTTGTTGTGCACCTCTTCTACCTTTTTTTCTGTACCGCTCTAGATTCTTTTTGCACCTCAGTTGGTAATTTCTACACTGCTCTTGCTTCTTTCTGCACCTCAATTGCCTCTTTCTGCACTTTTCTTCCTCCTATCTGCACTCTTCCTGGTTATTTCTGTGCCTCTATTTCCTCTTTGTGTACCTCTCCTACCTCGTTCTGCACTCCTCTTGCCTCATTTTGCACCCCTGTTGGTTCATTCTGAACTGCTCTTACTTCTTTTTGCTCCCTTCTTGCCTCTTTCTGCACCACTTGTTTCTCTTTCTGTACCTCACTTGTATATTTCTCCACTTCTCTTGCTTCTTTCTACACCTCTGTTGCTTCTATCAGCAATTCTCTTGCTTCTTTCTGTACTCTTCTTCTATTTTTTATGAACTTCTCTTGCCTCTTTCTGCATCTCACTTGCCTCTTTCTGTATTTATCTTGCTTCTTTCTACACTTCTGTTGCTTCTTTCAGCAATTCTCCGGCCTCTTTCTGCACTTCCTTTGCTTGTTTTTGCACCCCTCTTGCGTTTTTATGCACCTCTGTTGCCTCTTTCTAGACCTCAATTGAATCTTTCTGCACACATCTTACCTCTTTCTGCATCCCTCCTGCCTCTTTATGTACCTCTCTTGCCTCTTTGTGTACTTCTCCTACCTCATTCTGCAACCCTATTGCGTCTTTCAGCATCTCTGTTGCTTCTTTCTGCACTTTTATGCCATCTTTCTGTACCCTCCATCCTCATTCTAGACCTCTCTTGCCTCTTTGTGCACCACCTTTTTCTGCACTGCCCTTGCCTTTGCATCTTGGTTGGTTATTTCTGCACGGCTAATGCTTCTTGCTGCACTACACTTGCCTCTTTCTGCACTTCTCTTGCTTATTGCTATCCCTCTGTGGCTTCTTTCTCGCAATTCTTTTGACTCTTTCTATACTTCTCTTCCTTGTTTCTGCACTCCTCCTACCTCTTTCTGCACCTCTCCTGCCTCCTTGTGCACCTTTCCTACCTCTTTATGCATTCCCCAGACTCTTTTAGCACCTCTGTTGGTTCATTCTGTACTGCCCTTGCTTCTTTCTGCACCCTTCTTGCTTCTTTCTCCACTCCCCTTTCTCTTTCTGCATCTCTCTTGCTTATTTCTGCACCCCTTTTGCCTCTTTCTGTACTTTTCCTGCCTGTTCCTGCACCTCTATTGCCTCTTTCAGCACCTCTGTTGCTTCTTTCTATACTTTTCTTCCCTCAATTTGCACCCAGCACCCCTTCTGTCTCTTTCTGTACATCTCTTGCCTCTGTGTGCACCTCTTCTTCCTGTTTATTTACCACTCTTGCTTCTTTTTGCACTTCTGTTGGTCATTTCTGCACTGCACATGCTTCTTTCTACACCTCCCTTGCCTCTTTCTGCACGTATCTTGCTTCTTTCTGCACCTTTGTTGCTTCTTTCAGGAATTCTTTTGCCTCTTTCTGCACTTATCTTCCTTCTTTCTTCACCCCTCCTGCCTCTTTATGCACCTCTCTTGCCTCTTTGTCTACCTCCCCTACCTCTTTATGCACTCCTATTGCCTCTTTTTGCACCTCTGTTGGTTCATTATGCACTGCTCTTTCTTCTTTCTACACCCTTCTTGCCTTTGTCTTCATCCTTCTTTTCTCTTTCAGCACCTCTCTTGCCTTTTTCTGCACCCCTGTTCCCTCATTCCGTATCTTTCCTGCCCGGTTCTGCACCTCTCTTGCCTCTTACCACTCCTATCTTTTCTTCATCCCATTGCCTCTTTGTACACCTCTTTTGGTTCTTTCTGCACTGTTTTGGCTTCTTCCTGCACCTCACTTGCCTCTTTCTATACCCCTGTTGCCTTTTTCAGCAATTCTCCTGCCTCTTTCTGCACTTCTCTTTCTTCGTTCTACACCCCTCCTACCTCTTTCTGCACCTATGTTGCCTCTGTGCACCTCTCTTTCCTCTTTCTGCACTTCACTTCACTTGTTTCTTTCTGTACTTCTTTTGCCTATTTTGGCACCTCTGTTATTTCTCTCTGCACTTTTCTTGCCTCTTTCTGCACCTCTGACTTAGAGGTAGTTTTAATCCCCCTGCTCTATTATATACTAGGGCCTTACAGGGGAGGTCATGCCAATCACAGGGGTACCTCAACCCATAGTGTACCCTAGTTTATTTAGGTTGTGTCACTGTATTCCAAGTATCTTTCAGCATAGCACTTGCTCCGGGCCTGATAAGCCAGAGTCAGTTACCAACAGTACCAGTCAGCATAAAGTTGGGGGCACAGGATGACTTTGCAACAAGGCCTCTTTCTATACCTCTCTTGGTTCTTTCTGCATATCTTTTGCTTCTTTTTGCACCTTTCTTTATCTTACTGTACTTCTGTTGGACTTTTCGTCCTTCTTTCTGCACCCCTTCCTGCCTATTTGTAAAGCTCACTTGCCTCTTTGTACACCTCTGCTACCTTTTTTCTGTACCGCTCTTGCTTCTGTTTGCACCTCTGGTAATTTCTGCACTGCTCTTGCTTCTTTCTACACTTGACTTGCCTTTTTCTGCACTACTCTTGCTTCTTCTACACCTCTGTTTCTTCTTTCTCGCAATTAATTTGCCTCTTTCTGCACTTATCTTCCTTCTTTCTATACCCCTCCTGCTCCTTTCTGTATCCCTCTTGCCTCTTTTTTCACCCCTCCTACCTCTTTCCGCACTCCTATTGCTTCTTTTTGCACCTCTGTTGGTTCATTCTGCACTGCTCTTGCCTCTTTCTTCACCCTTCTTTTCTCTTTCTGCACCTCTCTTGCATTTTTATACATCCCTGGTCCCTCATTCTTCACCTTTCCTGTCTGGTTCTGCACCTCTGTTGCTTCTTTCTTCACTTCTCTTCCTTTGTTCTGTACTCCTCCTGCCTCTTTCTGTACCTCTCTTGCCTCTTTGTGCACCATCCTACCTCTTTCTTCACCCTCCTACCTCCTTTTGCACCTCTATTCATTCTTTCTGCACTTCTTTTCCTTCTTTCTGCACCCCTCCTGCCTCTTTCTGCACCTATGTTGCTTCTTTGCGCACCTCTCTTGCCTCTTTCTCCAATTCAATTCACGTGCTTTTTTCTGTACCTTTCTTGCCTGTTTGGGCACCTGTGTTGCTTTGTTCTGCACTTCTCTTGCCTCTTTCTGTACCTCTGACTTGGAGGTAGCTTTAATCCTTCTGCCCTACTATGTACTAGGGCCTTACAGTGGAGGTCATGCCAATCATAGGGATACCCCCACTAATAGTGTGCTCTAGTGTATTTAGATGTTTTCACTGTATTCTAGGTTTTTCCATCATAGCACTGGCTCGAGCCTGATTAGTCAGTCAGTTACCAACAGTACCAGTTAACAAAAAGTTGGGGGGACAGGATGACTTTGCAACAAGGCCTCTTTTCTGCACCTCTGTTGGTTCTTTCTGCATATCTCTTGCTTCTTTCTGTAGCTTTCTTCATCTTTCTGGACTTCTGTTGCCTAATTCTGCATTTCTCTTGCTTCTTTCTGCACTTTTCTTCCTCTTCTCTTTCTGCACATGTCCTACCTTGATAGGCATAGTTAGAAATTATTGAAAATAACAAAGTAGGGAGCTTAGAGGTAATCAGATAGAATACACCTCCAATACGAGTTTTTATAACCAAAAAGATTCTACCCTGTTTTCTTATATGTTTTTATATACAAATGCTGTGATACACAGATAGGTGAGTGTGGCTGATTCAGGAATTGACCTGGAAAAGCACTAAGTGTTTTTAAAATACCCCTCACACACTACGAATCCCTTAGTGTCATGCTTCATCATAGGGGTCTTCTAGTCCCTCTACGACGGAGCGGCACTGAGGCAACTGACAGGAGAGGTCTTATCGCTGGTCATTTTTTACCATTGAAGAAAACGTTCCCTCCGATGCAAGCTCATGAGGCCTGTTTTAAAATGGAAACAGTATACCAAATTGGCAATTTTTGAGGGGCTAAATCAATAACCCCGTACAACAGATTAGCCTATTTTTGCAATCTTAGGACAATAGGCATACTACATATAAGCATATAGTTTTTCGAGTGCAATAGGGATCATATTATGTCCTGCTGAGTAAAGCAGTGGGGACTGCGTACGAAACATGGCGACCAAGTAGGGTATAGTGCATACACCCTACTTTACCCCTTTTTAACATTTCCAACTCGTAGCCAGGGAATTTTTAAGAACGCCATTTTTTCACTAACTTACAAACCCCCTACTACTCTCACTACCCACACCACATATAGCCTATTGCCATAAATCCAAGTGCTCCCTCGTATCCATTGGTTGAAGCCCGCCCCGCCCCGTAGATGGGAAGACCCCTATGATGAAGCATGACAATATGGGATTCTTAGTGTGTGAGGGGTATTTTAAAAACACTTAGGGCCAGATGTACGTAAAGTACATTTACCGATTCTAAAATACCAAATTTTACCGATTCAGTATTTTAGAATCGGTAAATTCTATGTAGCAAAAAAATCTGTAAACATTACCAAATCTGTATTTACCGATACGGTAAAATGGGGGACACATTAAAGGGTGCCAGGGTGTCACTTTGACACCCTGTTGCACCCCTGAATCGAGCTTGTGTGCAGATGTGGCAGACATACATGCCCAAAGGGCATGTATGTCTGCCACATGGCACAGTTGAAAATGCACAGATTTGCATTTTCAAAGATATTCGTTATTTACCACCAACTTATAGTTGGTGGTAAATAACGAATCCTAAAATGGGAATATACCGATTCCTTAAAATACCGAATCGGTAAATTACCGAATTTGCAATTTAGGCCACCTACATCTCAGTAGCCTAATACCGGTTGGTAACGGCCGAAATTCGGTAAATTCGGCCATTACCGAACGGTATTGGGTGACCTACATCTGGCCCCTAGTGCTTTTCCAGGTCAATTCCTAGATCAGCCACACTAACCTTTCTGTGTATCACAGCACATGTATACAAAAATATAAAAACATATAAATAAACATAGTTAGAAATTAGCATTTTAAAAAAAACTTTGAAATTCAATGAAAACACCATTGGTCTGAGGGACGTTATAGTTAGAAATTAGCATTTAAAAACATTTGAAATTCACTGAAAGGACCATAGGTTTCAGGGACGCTGTAGTTAGAAATTAGCATTTAAAAACATTTGAAAGTCAATGAAAAAAACAAAGGTTTCAGGAATGCTATAGTTAGTTGGACATTTCATTCATACAAAACCAGAGAAATTCAGCTCTTATAGTTAGTTGAGCTAAATATAACTTACGAACCCGCAATGCACTGCCGATGACGCCACATATTACATCTTTCATCACATAGTTAGTGACATCACTGATGACATGACATCTCAAATGACATAACTGACGGCATCATCCAGTGACTGTGTGTTTCTGTAAAGTTTACATATGTTTCATGTATATGTATGCCAAGAGGTATTGAAGAATGAATGGGTGAATACATGTCTGAATGGATGATTTAGTTTGTGTGTGACTACCTGTTTAAGTGAGTGATTAAACGTGTCTTACTGAATGCATGGGTTAGTGACTAATCTGTGTAAATTTCTGTATCAGTCTGTCTGCTGGTGCGTAAACGGCTGCTTGGGTTGGTGAGTAGCTAAATGAGTGTCTATATGGGTTATTGATTGATTTTCTGAGTATCTGTTTGGGTGGCTGAGTGTCTGTGTATGTGGGTGGGTGATATGTGAGTCTGTACATAGATGTGTGAGTGGGTGATTCCAGCAGCACAGAAGTCCTACCTACAGATCCAAAAGTAGACTGAAGAGTTGGTGTCTGAGGTCCTCTTTTTATCTCCTGGTGCCCGGGCTCTGAAAGCTGTGAGAAGCTTCCAAACAGTGGCTTTTGGAATTCCCTGCCTTCACTGCCCTGGCTCCAAGCTGACGGCAGTGATAATGTGGGGTTGTTAAGCTCTTTGTGTGAAGGCATATCACAGGTTATTCTGATGCAAGTGGGACTCTGCTCAGCTGTGCCACACATCCTGCCACTAGATGGCCCATTAGGGCATACCTAATCCCTTAGTGGTGCAACTGTTGAGGAGGAACTTACCAACTCTAACTGAGTTGCAGCCAGTCATTTGACCCAGTTTATATGTACAAAACTGTTAAGAGTAGAAAAATGCCAAATTTATACATGTAGCTTTTCATAATTTTGATCAAAAAACAACTTTACAAATTAAATAGGGTTCTTCATCACAACTTTATAGACACCAATCATCAAAGTGCTACCAGCTCCCAATTGTAAATTATAGATTATGGAATGTAATAAGAACCCTCCAGTGTTATCATATGGGAAGGGTTAGCCCTAACAGTAGTAAAAAACAAATATAGGAGTTTTTCATTACGGGACATGTAAAACTTAAATATTCATGTCCACCCCTTCAATTACACAGCACCCTTCCCTATGTGCTGCCTTGTGCCTACCTTAGGGGTTACATATTTAATAAAAGAAGAGTTAAGGTTTTGGAAAGAGGGTTTAAATGTCAAGTCAACATGGCAAATTAAAACTGCATGTATGCTGCCTTGGCTGACCTGAGAGATGTTTTAAGTAGGATTGGCAGAACAAATCAAATCAGGCGTTTGTTAAGCACGACTACTCACCCGTAAGGGTCTCAAGGCGCTGGAGGGTGTTGCGGGTTCGCAGGTTGAAGTCCATCAAGAAGGGGATCTATCGAAGAGCCAGGTTTTGAGGTTTCTTGTGAAGATGGGGAGCGATGTTATCTGTCTGAGGTGGAGGGGAAGGTCGTTCCAGGCTCTGGCTGCGCGGAAGGAGAAGAAGCGGCCTCCCGATCTTGTCTTTCTGGTACGGGAGACCACGGCATAGGAGAGCTGGACTGATCGTATGGTTCTTTGGGGTGCATGGAATTGGAGTCGGCTGTTAAGGTATGCTGGTGCGGTGTCGTGGAGGGCCTTGTGAGCATGGGAACCAGTGGAGTGTGTGCTGGTGCTGTTCTGTAGCTTGCGGGTGAGGTTTTTGTTTATACCGGCATAGAGTGCGTTGCTGTAGTCGAGCCTGCTGGTGACCAGGGCGTGAGTGACGTTGTTTCTGTGTTTGAGGGGGATCCATTTGAAGGTCTTATGTAGGAGTCGAAGGGTGTGGAACTAGCACAGTGCTACAGGCCCCTTAAAAGCTTTTAATTTACAGGCCCTAGCTTTATGGTATACCTCCCTAGAAGGAATTTACAGTTAATTTAAGTATGCCATTTGGGTGTAAGCCAATGTATACACATTTAAGGGAAATGAGCACAAACACTTTAGCACTTGTTAGTACTGGTAAAGTACAGAGAGTCCTAAGGCCAGCAAAAGTAGTCTAGGAAAATGGAGAAGGCAAAGGATTTTGGGGTAGACCATCCCAAGGCTGAATGGTATAACACATATATATATATATATATATATATATATATATATATATATATATATATATATATATTACCTACTGGCAGTCGCCAGTAGGTATATATAGTTAGGATTTTTTCTCTATGGGTTTTTTGAAAATTCTATGTCTAATAACTTTGGCGTTTGTGGACGGAAATGGCTGAAATTTTCAGGAAAATGGCACATTTTGTTTCTGAGCAGCCCTCGAAAATTTGGGGGGGGTTCGTCAAGGGGGGGCCGAGAAAAAAGGGGGGTCCCAAAACGCGTTTTTCCCATGTTAATTTCCATAGGGCGGTTGGCCTCACTTTTAGCCCGAACGGCTGAATGGATTTGTACGAAACTTGGCAAAATTGTAGGGACTGGTAGCCCGATGTGCCTTTTGTAGGTCTCAATATATGTGCTCCAGTGGATTTTGAGAAATTAACGTTTAAAAAAAGATATATATCTGTAACAGCGGACCGGGCAGCGCTCTGGTTCGCGGACTTTTCGCGCAACGGAGCTTTGTGAAGCGAAGCTGATTGGTTCTCCGGCGTCTGTCAACATTCCAAACAGTCCGTAGCGGCCGCCATCTTGTCTCTCGGTAGGATCGAGAGACAAGAGGAGGCCAAAGCGAAGGGGCAAATGACCATAAGGGGGCATAGTACATTGTCGCTCACCCCCTAGGTTTGATGTGGAGGTTTTAAAAGGGCCCCGCGGGGCAAAAAAAAATAAAAATAATAATAATCGAACAGCTGAATGGATTTGCACGAAACTTGGCAAAATTGTAGGGACTGGTAGCCCGATGTGCCTTTGCTAGATCTCAATATATGTGCTCCAGTGGATTTTGAGAAATTAACGTTCAAAAAAAGGTATATATCTGTAACAGCGCACCGCTTCGCGTACTTTTCGCGTTACGGAGCTTTGCGAAGCGAAGCTGATTGGCTCTCCGGTGTCTGTAAACATTCCAAACAGTCCGTAGCGGCCGCCATCTTGTCTCTCGGTAGGATCGAACAGCTGAATGGATTTGCACGAAACTTGGCAAAATTGTAGGGACTGGTAGCCCGATGTGCCTTTGCTAGGTCTCAATATATGTGCTTCAGTGCATTTTGAGAAATTAACGTTCAGAAACAAGATATATATCTGTAACAGCGCTCCGCTTCGCGGAGATAAAATTATATGTGTATTACCTAGCTGTTGCTAACACCAGTTAGCGACGGCTAGTAGAAGATGGCGACCATCTTGGGCCCCACTTTGCATGTGAGTGATATTTATCACTAATGACATGCAAAGTGGGCATGCCAAGATGTTAGCGACTGGAAACAGTCGCTAACATCGCTATCTCCTATTATCAACTTTTGGAAATATTCGAGATAAGGGCGAATATCTCTAAAAGCTACCACCTGCCCTGAGCAGTTATTAGCCATGTTATCCAATGGGAGGTGGATAACATGGCTAAGAGCATTAGCTCGGTAATGCATGAATATCGCTGAGTTTTCAGCAATATTAATGCATTGCGGTCGTTTTTTATCGTATTTCCGATAAACCTTGATAATAGCAAGGTTTATCTGCGATAATTTCTGACGGTAAAAAAATCGTTGCTAAGCATCGTTAGGGATAAATATCGCTTAACTTTGGTAATATGCCCCAACGTCTGTTAACGTTCGATTCGAAGGAAATCAGGAAGTGTTGAAAAACATTGTCTGCGCCATCTTGTCTTTTTTCAAATGCCACACTTTTGTCGTGCACGGCAGCCATTTTAGATGCCTTGACCAGACCCACTCTGTGCACGCTGTCGATCCTTAGCATGGCTCCCCACCCTCGCAAACATCTCCCCCAGGCAGTGGTCACCCCCGCTCTCTGTCTTATGCATGGGTAATAAACCTCCCCCATCTGCGCTGCTGTTCCCTGAGAATCACACCCTGTGCCCGCCCGACACCTCCCTTTCGCCCTATTCACTACCGCACCCTCTGACACTCCTTTTCCTCTGTGTCCGATTGTCCAGGCTGGTCCTAGGGTATCAGCTAGCCCTGCAGATGTAGTTTATGGCCACAGCTGTAAAGAATCACCCCTCTTCAAAGGAGTTATAGTAGATCAAGGCCCACACTCGATGAGATCCGTCACAGCAGAAGCGTTGCTATTATCTGAAAACCATCCTGTATTGTGATTGGGGAGGGGACCGAGCCTGAAGCGGAAGATTCCAGGGATGACTGTTTGTACATCAAAGTTTTTACAATTATGTGTCACATAAAAAATATATAGCACTCCGACAAAGTAGTAAGATTATAAAACTTTAATCATTTATAAATATATACAAGAAAACAAAAATAGTAATAACATATAAACATTTTTAGGGAAAAACAACGAAGTAGCGGTTGGCTGTGCGAATAGTCCCAACGCAGCACAACGTCCAGATTTCCGGCGTGGGGCGTCGCGGGGGGTGGGTCATCAGTAGCAAACTGTTGTGCGAATAGTTCCAAGGCAGCAGAACGCGCCGAAATCTAGATGACACGAAAGTGATGTCTAGTAAGTTGCCACCCAGCAAATAACGGCATGGGGCGTCGCGGGGGGTGGGTCATCAGTAGCAAACTGTTGCGCGAATAGTTCCAAGGCAGCAGAACGATGGCACCAAGGTGATGTCCAGTAAGTTGCCGCACTGGTTTTGGTATCCTACAATGCTGCTCCGAATAACGGCGTGGAGCGCCCCGGGGGAGGCGGCGTGAACGGGCCTCTCCAGGTGGAGTCTCGTCTGTTGTAGTGGGGCGCCCCTTTACCGTTTCAGTTGCCATTCCGTCCGTTTTTGGTCCACTGTGTCAAAAGCCGCAATTCAGCTGAGTTGCGCCCACTCTTGCGGTGCAGCGATAGGCGGCTGTCACAGGACTCTCAAAATGGCGGCAGGCTGTTTCCTTTTTGGGCCTGGTCCACTGAAATGGCCCTGGGACACCTTGGAAATCGGACGCTTGTCTGCTAGGTCTTGGACCTCATTCTCGAAAGCGTCCCCTCCGCCTTGAGAATTCATCAAAAGTTTTGGGGGCTCCGACTCCTGCAGGCTTCTGGTGGGGAGCGGCTGCCATGATTGCTCGCGGAATGACCACGACTGAGCTACGAGATGGTGGTGCTTTCATGCTGACGCCAGCTTCAGTCTGAAACATCCAGAAACAAGGTGGGGCTTTCATCGTTTGGGGAAAAAAAAAAGTTTTCATCCTATGAAAAGTGTTGTTTTTAGGTCACATGATCAAGCCTTCCATCATTAGGAAACCAAAAGTAAAATGAACCAATGAAAAGTTTTATAAACAAGTCACATGACCTGTTATGCGGCATAGGGTGTAAAATTAGGAGAAAATACGTTGGCACGTGAGGCGGCGTCAGTAGCGGACCGATGTGCGAATAGGCCGAAGGCAACACAACGCGCCAAGATCCGGATGGCACCGAGGTGGTGTCCAGCAAGTTGCAGCACTGGTGTGGCCATCCTACAATGCTGAAAGTCGGCGTGGGGCGCCCCGTTGGCCTGTGAGTTTGCGTCAGTAGCGGACCGATGTGCGAATAGGCCGAAGGCAGCACAACGCGCCAAGATCCGGATGGCACCGAGGTGGTGTCTAGTAAGTTGCCGCACTGGTGTGGCTATCCAACAATGCTGAAAGTCGGCGTGGGGCGCCCCGTTGGCCTGTGAGTTTGTGTCAGTAGCGGACCGATGTGCGAATAGGCCGAAGGCAGCACAACGCGCCAAGATCCGGATGGCACCGAGGTGGTGTCTAGTAAGTTGCCGCACTGGTGTGGCCATCCAACAATGCTGAAAGTCGGCGTGGGGCGCCCCGTTGGCCTGTGAGTTTGCGTCAGTAGCGGACCGATGTGCGAATAGGCCGAAGGCAGCACAACGCGCCAAGATCCGGATGGCACCGAGGTGGTGTCTAGTAAGTTGCCGCACTGGTGTGGCCATCCTACAATGCTGAAAGTCGGCGTGGGGCACCCCGTTGGCCTGTGAGTTTGCGTCAGTAGCGGACCGATGTGCGAATAGGTCGAAGGCAGCACAACGCGCCAAGATCCGGATGGCACCGAGGTGGTGTCTAGTAAGTTGCCGCACTGGTGTGGCCATCCTACAATGCTGAAAGTCGGCGTGGGGCGCCTCGTTGGCCTGTGAGATGGCGTCAGTAGCGGACCGATGTGCGAATGGGGCCAAAGGCAGCGCAACAATATTTTCTGATTTGAAGACACCACAAGGCGCTGAGATGCCAAGATCCGGATGGCACCGAGGTGGTGTCTAGCAAGTTGTGGCACTGGTGTGGCCATCGTACAATGGTAAAAGTCGGCGTGGGGCGCCCTGTTGGCCTGTGAGATGGTGTCAGTAGCGGACTGATGTGTGAATGGGGCCAAAGGCAGCGCAACAATATTTTCTACTATATTTTCGGAGTAGAAGACACCACAAGGCGCTGAGATGCCAAGATCCGGATGGCACCGAGGTGATGTGTAAGTTGCGGACGGATGTGCGAATGGGGCCAAAGGCAGCTCAACAATATTTTCTGAAGAGAATACACCACAAGGCGCTGAGATGCCAAGATCCGGATGGCACCGAGGTGATGTCTAAGTTGCGGACCGATGTGCGAATGGGGCCAAAGGTAGCGTAACAAGATTTTCTGTATGGAAGATACCACTAGGCGTTGAGATGCCAAGATTCGGATGGCACCGAGGTGATGTCTAGCAAGTTGTGCCACTGGTGTGGCCATCGTACAATGGTAAAAGTCGGCGTGGGGCGCCCTATTGGCCTGTGAGATGGTGTCAGTAGCGGACTGATGTGCGAATGGGGCCAAAGGCAGCGCAACAATATTTTCTGACTGACACCACAAGGCGCTGAGATGCCAAGATCCGGATGGCATCGAGGTGATGTCTAAGTTGCGGACTGATGTGCGAATGGGGCCAAAGGCAGCGTAACAATATTTTCTGTATGGAAGATACCACTAGGCGTTGAGATGCCAAGATTCGGATGGCACCGAGGTGATGTCTAGCAAGTTGGTGTGGTCATCCTACAATGCTGAAACTCGGCGTGGGTCACCCCATTAGCCTGTGAGATGGCGTCAGTAGCGGACCGATGTGCGAATAGGCCGAAGGCAGCACAACGCGCCAAGATCCGGATGTCACCGTGGTGGTTTCATAGTTGAGAGGCACTTCATCTGCAGTGGGGCGCCGAGATCCGGATGGCACCGAGGTGATGTCTAGCAAGTTGCTGTACTTGTGTGGTCATCCTACAATGCTGAAACTCGGCGTGGGTCGCCCCATTAGCCTGTGAGATGGCTGTTCTTTGGATTTGGGCCTGGTCCACTAAAATGGCCCTGGGACACCTTAGAACTCGGACGCTCGATTTTTTTTTCCTTTCCTGTACATGCAAAAAAAGGTAAATGCCCGGTATGTTACACGCTTCATCTGCCACGATGAACTCTCCAGAGGAACCGAAAAAAAATATAGTGGTGGTAACTATACCATGCATCGTCATATGGAGAGGTGGCACCAATTAATTATAGTGCTGCATAAAAGAGAGATTTGGAGGAGAACCCCTGACCTGCTAGTACATTCACCAAAGAAGTGGCACTGAGAGCTTCAGAGGCAAGGGAAACGGTCCCAAATATTTAGAAGAACTTTGGAAAGATTAAAATGACATGTTTAGATTGTGGTAAATTAATTTCATGTGGGCAGATGAGTGTTACTCTAATAAATACAGCATATGAACATCATCATAGTCGATGGTTGGTAGAGACATTTTGACTATATCCTGGACCTGCCCGTCCTCGCCCAAAATGGCGCCGGAATAAATGGGACTCGTAACTCCTTGTTGTGTACTGGTTGCAGAACCTTGAAATCACGAGATACGTATGCAGTTTTGAAGCACATGGCGGGCGGGGACGAGAATTGATTGAATATTTTGACATCCCTATTGATATTAAGTTCTGATGTGTTATTGATTACTGTACTGTTGAAAATTCGAATTAACGTCACCCATGGTACTTGCCCGCAAATGTATATCTAGATAATTTTATTGTAACTGGCCCTGTCGTATTTTAATTATAAAATGTACGTCCACCGATTCCGTAACTGTTAGACACCTTAGTTTTTGCAACCTAATGGCCCGCCCGTTACGTTCCTCTACAGTGTAAATGTCTATTCATCATATACGATTACAGTTTGCTCCGTGGCAGGCCCACGTGGTTATAGGCTCGTATTTGTATAATGAAATTTTCACAATAAAGGTTTTTAAAAGAAAACATGGTAGTAGTGTATACATTGGTAAAGTTTTTAATAATATTCACTGTTTTAGAATCATTAAAAGGCAAGTGAAATAAAGCAGACCAATTACATGAAGGGTAAAAGGTATAATACGAAGGAACGCAGTAAAGATAAATGGTCAAGGGCTGTTGTGTTTTCTATTCCTGCAACATAAAGTGATCGATAAGAATCTCATATTCAGGCGTATCGGCGACTAAGACAGCAGGTCGACCCTCTTTTGCTCAACGGCTCTGTCATGGGACGAAGAAACGCTCTTTTTCTCGAAAAAAGAATATATTTTACTTGCAGGACAGTTGTAAAATTTCCGGGAAAGTACATTAGCCTGGAACATTATAACATATATTTAAGAGAAAATAATGTTCGGAAGTAATTAAAAGCGTAATTTTTAGGTGATATGACCAAGGCTTTCATCATTAGAATAAGAAAAGTAAAATGAACCAATGAAAAGTTTTATTAACAAGTCACATGACTTGTTATGCTTACGTTACGCGCTGCGCGCCCCGGATGACTTCCGGATGCGCTAACGCGGTGCGTCATATGACGCATTACGCGACAACGCAGGTCCAGAATATAGTCAAAATGTCTCCACCAACCAGCGGTCGAAACACAACCCCTTTCAGCAGGCTAAATAGTTCTGTTAAATGACAACAGAAAGGACAGGCAACAAGAACCATCAGTCAAAGAGGGGAGGGCTAGTTCTTCTCTACCGGGTTACATTGGGGCGCTACCGGAACTGATCGAATTGGTAGTCTACAGTGTTTCTGGATGTTTCAGACCGAAGCTGGGGTTAGCATGAGAGCAGCACCATTTCGTAGCTCCGTTGTGGCCATTCCGCAACCAATCATGGCAGCCGCTCTTTATCGTTATTTTGGGCGGGGTGGGTGGCGGAGCCGAGCTGTTTTGCAGCCATCATTGTGTGGAGTTCAGTTCATCTCACTAGTTTTGTATTTGTCATGAGGGGTTGTTCCTAATGTTTCTATTTTAGCGAGGTCAAAAAGAGATCCCATTAGTGGCCTACTGATTTTGCTCGATTCCTTTTCTTTTTTTTTACACGATTTTTCGTTATCTGCAAAGACTAAACAGAGTATTGCGACTCTGTGTTTGTTTGTAAATAGAGAATGAACCAAAGAGAACTAATTCTAAAACAGTAAATACTTGGATAACAATCAATCAAATGGAGAGAGAAGCAGGCACGACGGATTACAACGGGGGCAAAGGCCTGCGTTAACTACCTTTCACTATCTGCAAAGAGAGAGTACTCCTAATAGAAATGAGGGGGGGGGCACCATTCAAAGCAGATCAGTGTGCATAAACACGAAAATGTTTTCACTTACCACGTACTTGACATTCGACAGCTTATGATATTTGCTATTAAAAAACCATTGAAATTCACTGAAAAAACCATAGGTTATAGACCATATATAGTTAGGAATTAGCATTTACAAAACCTTGAAAATTCACTGAAAAAACCATAGGTTATAGACCATATATAGTTAGGAATTAGCATTTAAAAAACCTTATTTTACTCACACAAAACCATTGAAATTCCATATATAGTTAGTTGCACTAACTATATATCGCGCACCCGCAATCCACTGCTGATCATGTCACATATTACATCATTCATGACATGGTCAGTGACATCACTGATGACATCACTGATGACATCTCAAATGACATCACTGATGACATCACTGGTGACATCTCATTTGACATCAATGACCACATCACTGATGATATCATTCATGTGACAATACAATGCATCTCCTCACATTTTAATATAACCTCTGTTTCACCCAGTGTTAAATACAGAGTATAATTTTTGAAACCATTGACACACCAATACTAGTTACTACATACGTACTCACTGATTCCTACGTCTACACACACATTCACTCATTCACCCATACAATCATTCATACATACAATCACTCATCTTTACAACACTATCATATGCACTCATACACCTATACAGACACTCACACTCTGCCACTCATCCATGGAGTTACTCACACACCTAGTCAGTCCTGTAAAGAATCAATCACACTTCCATTTTCTTGTCTATACAGTTAAACATAGAGCACCTTACATTTTCAAACATATAGTAACACATACTTACTTTCTTATACAATCATGGATACAAGTACACATTGATCTGCACAGAGTCACACACCTCCCAGCCAGCCACACACACACTCAGTCTCCCATACAAATACTTGGACAATCAATCAATAACCCATATAGTTAATCATATAGCTACTGATCAACACATGCAGTAGTTTACAGAACAACAGACATAATGATGCACAAATTAAGACAGTTTAGTCACTAACCCATGCACTCAGTGAGACACATTTAATCACTCACTCATACATTCAGTCATGCACCTACTAAATCCTTCGTCCAGACAGTTATACATCTACTCATTCTTCAATATCTAAAACATATTTAAACTTTACAGAAACACACAGTCACTGGATGATGTCATCAGTGATGTCATCAGTGATGTCATTTGAGATGTCATCAGTGATGTCATCAGTGATGTCACTGACCATGTCATGAATGATGTAATATGTGACATGATCAGCAGTGGATTGCGGGTGCGCGATATATAGTTAGTGCAACTAACTATATATGGAATTTCAATGGTTTTGTGTGAGTAAAATAAGGTTTTTTAAATGCTAATTCCTAACTATATATGGTCTATAACCTATGGTTTTTTCAGTGAATATATATATATATATATATATATAAATATACACACACACACACACACACACATGCACACCCTCACACACGCACACACATACACGCACACACGCACACACCCACACACACACACATACACTTACACACACACACACGCACACACATACACACGCACACACACACGCACACACACGCACATGCACACACACGTACACGCGCACACTCACATGCACACACACACACACACACACACACACACACACACACACACCCACACACACAAAGTTACAGGAACGTTATAGTAAGGCTGACATTTCACTTGTATAAAACCAGAGAAATTCAGCAGTTAAAATGTGCTGAGCTAACTATGAATTGCACCCCCACAATGCATTGCTTATGACATTACATCACTCATGACCTGGTCAGTGACGCAACATCTGGTTTTGTAAGAGTGAAATATTAGTCTAACTATACTGTATCTTTGTTTTTTTAGTGAACTTCTCTGCTTGTTTAACTAGCAGTTGTGTTTGCATAGTAGTGGAGAAAGGGGCTGGTTCTCAGGAATCACACTTTGTAGGACCTACAGGAGGTACCAGGAGGGCTTCAGGCCCACAAGGGTCCTTGAGAGTAGACTGGGCTTCATGCCTAAACCAGTATTATATCATACAAGCCACATTTGTAGAGTGGTGGAGAAAGGGACTATGGTCTCCGAAGACCTCTTACTAGAGATAACGGGAGGGGTACTTGGGGCCAATCACCCCTCTTGACAAGATGGAACATGTACAGAAGCCTATAGGTAGTAGACTACATGTGTTTCATGCTGCATGCTCTCCAAATCTGAATGGTAGAGGCTGCATGCATCACTTGTTGTTCATTATACAGGGCAACCACCTATAAAGTTGTGTGTTCCAGTGGTTCTGTGTCTTCTTCCTAGCTATGAGATCTTTGGTTGTGGGACTGAAGGCTGAAGTAACTCCTTATAAATTTGTGCATGGGGGTAATTGACTGTACAGTTTTTATGTTAGGGTCAACACCTGCACCACACGTGTCAGACTACACATTGAAGTGGAGACATAGCTGAGGCATGGTAGCAGTCAGATATTCAAACTTGACAGAGCACGCTTTCAGTTTAAACGCACACCAAACTAAGTATGGCCCACATGCAGTGTACCATTGGAGAGACTTTTATGGACTAGGATCAGGGGCGCAAAGCCCATAGGGCTAAGAGGGCTTCAGCCACCTGTCATGCCTCATCCCGGGTTGCATCCATTGGTCAGTATCTGGGAGAGAGAGAGTTTGTCTCTGGCACGCCTACGTCTTTCACAGGTCTTTAAAGACCATTTGCATATTTACATACCTTTGTAAAGGCTTACTTTTGTTCTGGTTCCAGTACCCCCTGGGCCCCTACTATGCCTATTCCTTACATTAGTATTTTACATTTACTGCCGTAGTGGGAGTATGCATTTCAAGAAAATAAATATAAAGTAGTGTTGCCAAAAGAAAAATACCAGCCATTTGTTGTTTAAAGAGCATGCCTTGTCTTGACACTAATTAGGGTATAAATAAAATCATATGCATTCATTTCTACTGTGACTTTTCTGTCTTTGTTCCCTTTTATTATCAGTCAAAGATCATTCAGGCAGCACCAGAACACAATTACAATACTTTGTATTATATTTGTTGAATACAGAGGACCCACATGGATATGAACAATGCAGCAGACAAAAAAAGGTACTGTTCATCTGCCAAGAAATGACACTGAGTGTTTATTTATTTATTTTATTGCATGATTAATAAAAATCTTTGCAATGACTCTCTGTAAAAAAACAAAAGCTGGAAGAAATACGCAATCAAGAAACAATTCAAAACAATAAAAGAAAGTTAAGAATATGGATAAAAGATCCAAGTAAACTGATACAATGCATTGACTTTGTATAAAAAAGGGATTCAACATTTACTTAGTCTTTGTTAGTTAAAAAAGAGTTATCTTAAAGTGCAAAAGCAGATGTTTTTAGAACCAAGTTCAGTCTCTGGCCTCTGGGTTCTGGGTCATGAGTCTGAGTTTTGAAGTGTGTTGACTGATTTCATGAAACGCACAAGACTACAGGCTAATTGGATGTTGTCTCCCTTAAAGCTGATCAACAGGGCTTGTCTTCGAGTTCGCACGCCATGTTGATTCCAGAGCTGAGTTAGTTGGCCCCTTCGGGTACTATCTAGAGCTTTACATCTGCATAACAAGTGTAGAACATCCTCCTTTGGATTGTCGCAAAGCCTGCATTTAAGATTAAAATCCAGGCGTTTCCATGGGGGAAGATGTTCTTTTGACGGGATTACCCCCATCCTCAGCTGCAGGAACTCTTCCTTCACCTTCCTTGAAAAGCTGGTACTGAGGTAGGGCGCTTGTGTGGCCTTCGATTACGAACCACCCGTGTGATCTCCTGATTAATGCTGCTTTGTCTTCTTCCATAGAAAGAATTTTCACTGACTTATTGACCAGGCGTTTGAAGCACTTTTGTGAATAGCTCGAGTCCCAGAGGTCTTTTAATGCAAGGGATTTTATTGCTGCTTGAAGGTAGACCATTGCTGGGGATCCCTTGTTTGTCTCCAGCTCTTTCCAAAGGTTGGCGTTCAGGGAGTCTGTTACATCGTTCTTTACTTTGTACCAGCATTTTGCATACGCGCCCTTGCGCGCAATTTGCTGCTTCTGTAAACCAAACTCCAGCCTTAGCTGTGCTGGGGAGGTATACGGAGGTAATGAGAAAAGTATTCGAAGTGTTTTGCTGACCACAATATCTAAGATGTCTTTATCTCTCCCTCTCATGCATTCGCTGCCGTATGTTATTGATGGTAACAGTTTTGCGCGAAAT
Organism: Lissotriton helveticus; assembly: GCF_964261635.1. Lineage (NCBI taxonomy): Eukaryota > Metazoa > Chordata > Amphibia > Caudata > Salamandridae > Lissotriton > Lissotriton helveticus. The sequence goes on along the minus strand of NC_136068.1, from coordinate 1,889,343,174 downwards.
ATGTCCAGCAAATGATTAAGTTTGGGCCCGCTATTTTATTTTTGATGTTTTTTAAAGCAATGGCCAGTGAAATCCCTATGTTTTTTAATGTTCCTGCATGTCGCTGGAAAGATCCATTGGAGTCAAAGGTTATTCCCAGGTATTTGTATTCTTTGATTGTTTCCATTTTATGGTCATGCAGAGACCATTGAAATGATTGCCTTTTTAATTTTTGATTAAAAACCATCACCTTTGCTTTTTCCGTATTTATGGTCACACCGTTTGATTCGGAAAATGTGCTAGTTGTGTTAATAAGATGTTGCAGGCTTACAGGGGTGTGGCTGATAAGTATCAGGTCATCTGCGTATAATAAATTTGACAATATAAGACCCCCTAGCTTTGGAGCATGATGGTTACAATTGTCCAAATCTTTAGAGAGGTCAGACATAAAGAGGTTGAACAGGGTCGGTGCGAGGACGCACCCCTGTTTCAACCCTCTTGTGGTCGGAATTTCTTTGGATAAACAGTTGCCGGACCCCAGTTTTATTTGGACCCAGGTGTCTGAATGCAATAAAATCAATAAGTTGAGCAGTTTGGGGTCCACCTCCCACTTTGAGAGTTTTGACCACAATTTCCCTCTGTCGATGCTGTCGAAAGCGGCTGAGAAGTCGATATAGCACACGTATAATGTTTTTTTACGTCTAATGGCAGCGTCTATCAGCAGGGAAAGGGCTAGAATGTTAGTCGAGGTCCCTAGATTTTTTTGAAATCCAGTCTGGTTGATGGGGATTAATTTTTTGTTTGATGCTCAGGAGGTTAAATCTTCCAGGAGTAGCCCAGAAAAATATTTAGCATCTATATCTATAAGAGCTATGAGTCTGTAGTTATTATCCTCGTTCTTATTGCCTTTTTTATAGATTGGAGCTATTATTGAACCCCGCCAGGAAGATGGGAGTTGTTCAGCCTTCCAGATATCAATGAAGATCGGGAGCACTTGATCAGCCCAATAAGTTGGATCTTGTTTGTAGATGATAGGAGGGACGCCATTTGGGCCTGGGGCTCCCTCCTTCCATCCTTTCGCAATTCGTCCCTTCAACTGCTCAATCGTACCAGGGAAGTTGGTGTCCACATCTGGAAACTTTTGATTCGTCGCGATCTGCTTGCAGAATTCAGGATTTCGTTGGCCCGTTCATCGTTAAAGTGTTTGGTCAAGTAGTTTACCCAGCTTACCTCTGTGATATGGGAGTTCACTCCGGGGGCATTCGGATTATCTATTTTATTAACAGTGTTCCAAAATCTTGAACTGTTGTTGTTTTTTGAATCGTAAAGTAGTTTTGCCCAAGTTTTTTCCGCGGCTTCTTTTTTAATTCGCCACAGGATTTTATTCTCTTTGCATTTTAGTGATCTCAGTTTAGAGACTAAGCCGTTGTCACTTCCATCTTTCCTCAGCCCACGAAGCGTGCTGTTGATGACTGTTTTTATTGCTCTTAAGTTAGGCGTTAACGAGGATTGGGGGAAATTTTTGGGCTTACTGGGCGAGCAGTGCGATGTTGTTTTTTGGCATGACCGTGGGTCACTTTCTTTAACAAGATTGGGCTTGGTGTTCATTTTGCCAAAAGATTTTAAAAAGGAGTCCCACGCCAGTATTTTGTTATCATTCTGCTCGATAGCGCTTTCCCAGCTCGTCTTTACTTCTTGCACTAATCGATCCAAGTCGCTGGTATTGCACTTAATTCTATTGCTTTTTGCAGAGGTCAGTAGCTTTGGGCCATTTGCTGGAAGTTGTAATGCTGTCCCTTGGGCTCTTAGTGTTAGTTCTTGCGGAAGGTGGTCACGGCAGTCAGATATTCCGATGTTGAAGTTTTGTACTAATACGAACAGTGAGAAGGACAGGAAGGTATAGTCGATTGCTGTTGATGTCATCGAGTTGTGGAAAGTTGCTGTTTGGGGATGGTCCCCCGGTGTTCGCCTATTTACCGAGATCAAGCCCAAGTTGGTTAGGTCCTCTGTTAAGCTCTTTGATACGTTTGATTGTTTGCCCCAAGGGCACCCTTTCAGAGGTGGAATCCCCCTAACATACAAATAATCTTCCATTCGGTAGTTCTTTCCTGTTGACTTCGAAAGGAACATATTAAAGTCTCCTGAGACAATTAAGTTTGAGTTGTCCACTTCTGTTACTAGTTTGTTCAGTTCTCTCACCAGGGAAGTGGCAGCGTTTTTTTTATCCTTTGGGTGCAGATAGGTGTTAACGACGGTTAGTTCTTGCCTGCTGGATCCCGGTGTTAGTATTAGAAATTTTTATTTAGTAGGTCTTTTACGTGGTTTATTGATTGAATCGAAGTGTATGTCGTTAAACCACCTTTTTCATGACCGTATTTTGAGGTTCTCCTTGCTGGGAGGTGGAATGATTTGAAGCCCTGAAGATGAAACTGCTCTGCTGACCAAGTTACTTGAAGCAGTATTAAATCGTACTGCTGAAAATATAGCAATAGGTCCTTGTTGGTACTTTTTGCTCCTAGTCCGTTTATGTTCCAAGAACACAATTTAAGTGACTGGTTTGTATTTGAGGCGTTGTCAGATCGCTTTACAGACTGTCATTGGCTGGGCTGTCTTGAGTTGATTGTTCTTGTGATCCAATCCCAATCTTGATTTTGGGTCGGAGATCATTGGTTTTTTTGCAGAAGGGGTGTACCAGCCTTTCGTTCAATTGAGCTTCCTCGTGCTCCTCTCAGTATAGATTTTATAGGAATATCAGGCGGGAGCTTGCTCTGAGTCAAGTTAGCGTTTTCTTGAGGATTACGAAGTAATGGAGCTGGGTAGCCTGGCTTGATGAACGGTTTAATTCGAATCCCCCATGCATTTAATTGGGTTTCCTCTCTTAAGATTTTTTCCGCTAATTCTCCAGGGTTCCAAATTGTTTTTGTTATTTCCTGCTCTGAGAGATGTTTAAGTGTGATAAATTCGATAGCCTCCAGGTCGTGAGTGGTTAGCGTAGCTAAAGATGTAATTGAGTTCAGAACTCGTAAGATATTACTTTGGTTTAAAATATCTCCGCGGCCTTTAGATCTGTAGTCAGGAATGAAGAGTATTGTTTTAGGCTCTTCATGGTTAATGGTCTCCTGTCGCTGGACAATATTTGGTGCCCGTTCTGTGCTTTTGTGATTATTATATACTTGTGGGCTTTGCTCCCTTTGGGTCGGCGGACCCGAGTTAGCACTTGATACCCGTGCTATACTATTGCTGTTCCTGTAGTCTAGAGATGGTTGATCTCTTTGCGTCGGTTGTCCCAAATTGACAGTTGAGTCGCGGGGTTCATACTTGTTGTTGACGTGTTTTTTGCCCGATGTTAGTTCAAAGGCTGTGCTTTGGGATGGACCTGGGCATTGCTTTCTCAGGGTCAGATATTCCTTGTCAAAAATTACCTTAGGTTTGTTTTTCATTGCTGTTGAGGTGATACTGGTGGCAGTATCCCAAGGATTCATTCCTCCAGTGGATTGCGCCGCCGGGTTGTCCGCAATTTGTTGGCCCGTGGACTTAAGGTAAAGGGGATTTTTTGTACTATTGTTTGTTGCCCCAAGGTCATCTTGTTCACCGGTTTTCGCAGCCGTTCCCCTTGTAAAACCGGCTTCTGTTGGTTTGTTGTTAGGTGATATTGCCTCTGGGCTTCTAAGAGTAGGTGAAGTTGGAGGGCTTTCCTTAGGCCTTTGGTTTTGTTCGTCCTTAGTGCCTCTTTGTTCTTTCACTGATTCCGTCAGCGATTTGTTAGCTTGTGGGAAGTATGTTTTTATAGAGCCCGTCTTGTTTCTACCTTTTCTCTTCATTTTCCGTCTTTGTTTGGCTGACTGTTGTTTGTTGCATAGGTACTCCCCGCTTTCCACTGTGGCGGCCGGCTCTCTGGTTGAGCTCTGCTGCTTTTCGTCTTGCCGAAGCATGGAAGCGCCTCCCGTTTGTTTTGGATTCTGGTCGTTTGGTTCCCTAGAGCAGGTAAGTAGGTTGTTAGAAGCTGTTGCGACGTTGGGGATAACCACCAATTGTTTTTTTTCCTTTGTCTCGCAAACTGGGTTTTTTCTATCCCTGTTTGCTTCTGCCCATGCTGCTCTATTAGAGATATTTTCAGATTTTATGTCTGTTAAGAGCTCGCTCATTACATCTGGTAAAGATGATAGTTTATCGATGATTGAGTAACATGTGCAGCTTGGTGGGTTAATTGTGGTACTTGATTGAACTCTTTTGATCAACTCGTTCAAATCTAGTAACTTGGTATCGATGTTAATAACATGGGTGGTTAAGCGAGTTAGCAGATTAAGTTGGATGTCCATCTTATCCGAATGGTATTCCCTTGCTTTAGACGTGAGGTTCATGGTGTTTAGCAGTGATGCCCAAAGACCGCTCTCTTCTGTGTTTAAAGTCTTTGGGGAATCAGTCGTTTTGGTTTCTGTGTCATGAGGTAGCATGACAGTTTTTCCCTGGGTGGTTCTAGCCGCAGTATTCTCCCAGTCTTCCGTTGTAAAGGGGGATGCGCTATTTACTGATGTTGACCCTGGGAGCTGAGTAGTAGTTGTACTAGTTGAAGCCATGGATCCCACTTGCGGTGAGGGTTTGGCTCAAAAACGGCGGTTTGTGCAGGTTTTAATAGCACACGCTGGGTCATGTTTAGACCAGGATGATTTATTTGGGGTAGGCTATTTGACTCCAGCACCGGAACAGGAGACTGGTGCTTTGGGTTTTCTCTTGGTGTAGATTGGAATGTATAAATTTGAGGTGAAGGATGTTCTAGGTATTCGTTGAGACAAGGCTCATTGTCTTGTTTATCGGGCTCATCTGCACTAGATTTTCTTGCCTCGATTATGTCCCTGCTCGCTTTTATTTTGCCACCTGGGATTGTTTCCTTCAATTTCAGTGCCTTGAGGACTGTTAGCTATTGTACTTGAAGTGAACGTAGGGTCTCTGATGGGTTTTAGTGGGCTCTCCTTGCCCAAGTGGTTAGCCAAAACTGATGCTGGTTGTAAGGCCGGTTGTAAGGCTGGTGCGGAGTCTGCAATGTCGTGTCTTGTTAAGATGATAATCTCCGGAAGCAAAGGGGAGGGAAGGCATTTCTGCGCGGTTTAGCACTGCCCCAGCGTCTTTGACAAAGGCAAACTTGGAGACTATTTTTGGTTGGAAAAGAGATTTTTTTGTTTTTTGTTTGTTATACGTTTGTTGGTCGGATTGACCCTACACCAAGCCCTCTGCTTCGTGCTCGAGGGTACCTAAAATGTCATCCTCTGTGCTTGTGCCAGATGTTGTTGGTCTTGTTAGCTTTTCGTGGCTGTCTAAGGGGATATTGAGTAACTTGTTTTTCTTCTTCCGGTTACTCACTACTGTTGAAATACTTCGTCTTTCTTTACCTGATCTCATAGTGGGTAAGAGCTGATGCCGGGCAAAAGGAAAATGGAAGGTGGGGGCCCAATAAGTCAATAAATCCTGTGAGGTTCTAATCAGTTGAAATCAACGCTTCTAAAGCCCCTCGCCCTCTATGCAAGATGCCAGTTATTCAGATTTTATTAACTATTCGCGTCACTTATGCGTCACTGGTGCTTTTGTGCTTTTTTTACTTAAACGCAGCGCTGCGTTGCATTGCATTGCACATGACACTTACGGGATAGGCAGAGCTGCGATGCTGGGATGGAGCCGGATAGTTAGTCAGCTGTAGCTGTAGGCTGTGGTCAGAGCCGAAGGTTGGGTGGGGGGGTCACCACGCCTCAACATGGCTCCGTAGCCCGTTACGAGTGGCAACTACGTCTGCGACTTTGCCCAGGCACTCACGGTATGCGGACACACTGGCTGGCTTGGTACCACTCTCACTCTCCCCTCTTTCGCTGCTCCTACCTGGGGGCTCAGGGCCGCACGGACCTCAAAGATCCCCACAACCTCCCAAGCCTGTCTGCTCCTTTCAGGCGCTGCCATGTAACCACTTCCTACACACGCACAGTATGCAGGGAATTTGGAGCAGCTGCCATCAGGGAGGGGCGGTGTTTGCGATGTTGCAGTATAGGGCAGAGCCAGAGGCAGTGGGATGGCTTTGTCCAAGACAGAGTTAGCTTTGTTCGCAATTGAATGCAGGCTCAGTGCAGAAAGCACATAAGTGAACGACAGGAAAGTTTGATGAAAGTTCAGTGAGAGTTAAGCAGCATGCAGCTTGTAGTTTTTGTTAAAAATCAGTAGCGCTTCGATTGCTGGGGGTTACCATTCCAGTGTGCGGCAGCGGCAGTGTTGTTTTCTCAGCCCTATGTCCAGCGCTCACGCCTGCACGCAGCCTGTCTTCTCTGGCCACCTCTCTCGGATGGCTAAGCTGACCGCAAAACGTGGACAGGATCCAAGGGGATCCAGGAGGAGATGGACCGACTCGTGGGGTCAGTTGGACGCTCTCTTGCTGGGTTTTTTGGGGGTCGAGTTTCTCCAATGGCCTCAGGTACTCTCTCCGTTCTGTAAATTGCCCTTGGACCTACTGGTCCTTCTGACCCTTCAGCCCAAGTGTCCCAAGTGTCCCTCTAGCCCGCTACTGCTACTGTCTAGTATGCTTGATCCCTCAGAGTACTCTCTGAGGACTCTCTATGGGCTCTAGTGGTCTGGGTGCTCTCTAACTGCTCTGGTGATCCGGGGCCCCTGGAGGCGACTCCTCCACCTCTTCCTCCAAACTGGCCCAGCTCTATTCACTTCGGGCGCGCAGGCACACTGGAGCTTCTCTGGGGGTTCGGTGAGGCTTCGCTGAGGCCTCAAGGAGCTTTGCTTTACTTTGGTTTTCTCCTCTTGCTCCCCTGCTGTTGGCCCTGCTGTTGGCCCCCCCACCTCTGTTCTCCGTTATGCCGCGCTACCTCGTGGAGTGCTGGGGTAGGGGGGGAGGGGCTGGAGAAGTGCCTGTATAACTGGGGTAGCGAGCGGTAGACTGGGGGGCTGGGAGGCGGGTGGCGTGATTTTTTCAGGATCGGGGTGGGGGAGCTGGCGCAGGAGCAGGGAGAACCTCACCAACCTGTCTCAGCTCGACCCCCGATTCTGATTCCGGTTCCTCCAGGTGCCAAATCTCAATGGCCACCAGTCTCTGCTTCGGAATCGCTCCGGTCTGCTTCGGTGCCGCTGACTGCTCGCTCGCTTGCTGCCTCTGAAGTAGCTCCTCCTCCGAAGGCAGATCTACCGGTCTAGTTGTGCTGGCTCACCCGGGCTGCAGTCAGAATCCAATCCTCGGGCTTGGTAAACACTGATGCTGAGTGGAACCACCTAGTACATAACAATATCACCGAACATCTAATGGAGCTGAAACAGGATTCTGAACACAACCTCGAAGCCCTTTCAAATTTACATACTGTCCTAGTCAAAACTCTACAAACCTCAATCAGCACCCTCAACATGCAGTCAGATAAACTAGAAATTCAATTAAATCTAATGAATCTAATTGCGGAATACATCTCGGGAAAGAATATTAAACTTGACACCATGATGGGTCTATTAGCAGTTAACAAGGATGCAAAAGGAAGGAAGGCAGGTACAAGCTCCAAATTGTGCTTGTTGTCCCATTTTGGAAAAACTAAGGGTCCTACCAACCATACTAACAAGTATTCTTCATGAATGCAAACATACAAACTGATCCCCCAACAATAATATAACAAACTGCAAAAATCTCAGGATCGGAGACAAAAACTCCAAAAACACTACCTCATATAAGCGCAAATAATATAGCAAACTGCAAAAACCAAAGATCGAAGAAAGAATTACCTACACACTGCTTCAGACAACACTGAACAGATCATCCTGATGCCAACTGAAAAGAAGCCAAAAGCAGGGGAATTAAGTGAGGATTCATTATTGGCAGATTCTCCATCTTTAGAACTAGCCATCAGTATACATGACTCACAAACTGAAGCGATCCAACAAACGCACGAGCAGACAAATCCAACAAATAATCCCCTGCCAACTCTAATAAAAAGACAAAAAAAACGAGCCACGAAAGTAAGAACTCGTTTGGTGACTTTCAATTAACCAGAAATAACAAAGAAGAGACCAAACCCGGTGTGAGCTGTATAGGATATCAAGAGGCAACTGAAAACAAAATTTAAAAAACCACGAGGCCAGCAAGATACCAACAGAAAATGAACTCAATCTCACAAGAAAATTGCCATAATTCTACCAGAAAACACAAAGAAGAAGAATCCATATCAGGTGCGAGTAGGCCGGGATGTCCAAGGGCCATGACAAATAAAACTAATAATGGTGAAAGATTAGCACGCCTCGAGCTGAAATTGCCCACAACCATACAAGAAAACGACTGCCGCCAAAGGAACCCAGGCTTCAACATAGAAGCCCATAACAGCGATAACAAAAGAAACAGGCAAGTCATCTCCAAGATAGATCAGGCATTAGGAAATGTTAAGAAAGATCAGCTACTGATTAATATAAAAACGCAGAGGGATGACGCAAATTGGAATGAAACAGAAGTACTGGGAAGCAATCAAAGGCCCCCGCAGACGTCATCATCTCACCTGCAAGTCTATAACAGTAACAACACAGGGGATAGGCAAGTTATCTCGAGGACAGATCAGCTATTAGAAAGCGGCAAGAACGATCAGCTACTGATTAACATAAACATGCCGATTAATGATGCGAATTGGAATAAAACAGAAGAACCAGGAAAAAATCAAAGGGCCCAGCAGATGTCATCATCTCACCCGCAAAAAAAGGAGAGTAAAAGAAACTCAACAAACAGGATTCTTTCCACACAACACTACGCCTCACAAGGCTCCTAAGACAATTTAAACAGAGGGAACATCATGCTCCTTATGGCAGTGATTCCAACATTACAATACCTGACATCAACAGATTTAATAGCAATAGAATACATTAATCCCAGAAAAAATATAGGAAAGGAAAATACCGTAGCAACTTGGAGAAATGAAAACATTGTAATAGACATCTTTAAAGAAACTACAAAATTTGAAGACTGGGGAATATCTCTTTCTATTCCAGCAATAAAACGTTATTCATCACCTTTCCTATCGATTAGAACACCTCAAAATCAAGAATCGAACCACAAGCTCAATCCCTTCGGTATTGTGAGGTGCCAAGGGTGCAGACGGTAAAAAATACACAAGAACAGAGTCAGCTAAAAACAACACACTGAAGATCACCCACTATCGGCCAAAAAGGAGAATGACGTGCAAATGCACCACGCACAATAGGTCCCTCTCCAATCAAAATGTTGTCTTGGAACATCGCAGTAGTGAAAGGAATCCTACAGGATAAAGGGAATACTGAGATCTGGGACAGTTATGAAATAATTGCACTCCAAAAAACCTGGTTAACGGCCCAGGTAGAGGATCCCAGGCAGGATAGTTCACCATGTAAATGTAACACGAACACGGCGATATGGAAAAGCTAAGGGGGGCCTGGCTGTCTACATCTCCACAGCATTAAAAATATCCTCAATTCAACTGTCAATAACCACATCAGCCATGCAAATATTAAAAATGGAGCTGAGCCCACACTCAGGGGTAAGCACCCTCATCGTAATCAATATCTACCCACAACCAAAAATAAAAACAAAACAAGTTTTAATAAATTCATTGGAACCATAGTGGAATTCCGCTTTGAAAAGCCAACTTGGAAAATTATTCTCACTGGAGATTTCAACTCAAACCTATTGTACACCCAGGAAGAGGAAGATGACATCACTGCGGCAAATGATATCTGGGCTGTAGAAACGCAATTGTTTCATATCCTAAATCATAATGATAAAGTAGGACAGCGACTCATATGGGACCTTAAATACCTAGGCAAGCACACATTAAATGGGAGGATAAATCAGGAAAGACCCGCCACTTGTGTGTACACTGGCCCTTGCTCGAGCTTAGTTCTTGATTACACAATAGTCACCCCCCCGCTCCTAGGGCAAATCAAATGTTCCACCGATAGCAATCACTCGGCCCAGCACAAACAATTTAAAATGACATTTCATAAACACATAGAAGCCCCAGCAGTAGAGGGGTATACGTCAACAATTAATCTGAAACGCCTGCTGTGGACAAGCACCAAATTACTACACATAGCCTTAAAGGCTAAGAATCTAATTATAACCCTTGAGTCACAAAATAATATGGCAATTGAAACAAGGACTACCTTCCTGGCAAGTTTACCACAAGCAGGAGCATCCACTAAACAAGCAAGTAAAAAATGGACAGATTACAACAGTCATCTCAGTCAAACAGCACAAACTTTAAGGAAGCAACTGAGAAAGGCACTTAGGATGGCTCACCATCGTCAAAAGCATGGCAGCATGTACGTCTGTTAAAGAAAAAATAAAAAAAACAAATATGAATCGACAAAAAAAATTCAAGAAAATAACTTTTGGACAAAGTTATTATATAACGCAAAGAAAACAGATGCTAGAGCTTTTTGGGATCAGGTGAATTCCATGAACAGAACATCAAAAGTCACAAACGCAACCTGTGTCACCGAGCCAGCCTGGGTACAGCTTCTAATCTCCACATTTTCAATTAAAAAAGTGGACCAGTCAAACTTTGCTCTAATTACTACAAAGGAAATGCAAAAATCAGTAATGCTCTTAACTAACAATAGTACCAAGAAAGATAATTCCACTATAATCACCAAAATAGCAGGGAACGTCACACCGCATACTGAGGGTACACCACAATCAAACTTTCCCCATAATGAAGTAGAAATTTTACAAATCATAAGAAAAAGTCGGCTCAATAGTGCACCAGGCCCGAATGGAGTGACATAGGCTATTTAGAAACAAGATCCCAACTATTGGGCAAGTAAGATGCCCAGTCTGTTCCAGCTGCTCGGCACATCCAGTCGTATCCCAGAGAGCTGGAAGGTGCAACATTTAATCCAATATATAAGGGAGGGTAGCGCACAGACCACGCAAACTATTGACTGATCGCGTTAATAGAAGCATAGGTCAAATATTATGCATCCTTGATCTTAACAGATCTGATTAATTGGTCCAAAGAGAATAAAAAATTCCTTCAAACTAGTCCGGCTTTCGACAGGGCACTGGTACAATTACAAATGCATTAGCAATATGGCTACTCGCCGAGAAAAGTCTACGACAGCAACAAGCAATACACCTATGCTTCGTGGATTTTAAGGCGGCATTTGACTGTGTCAGTAGGCACACACTGTGGGCTAAATTGAAGCAGCAGGGTCTACCAGACTCAATTCTGAATCCAATGATGGCTCTCCACACCAATACATGGATGCGTGTCAATATCGCCGAAGGCCAGAGTCTAAAAAGAAATATCTTCACAAATGAAGGTCTAAAGCAAGGATGTGTCTTGGCCCCGCACCTGTTCAATCTATTCATGGCTTTCTAACACCAAGGCAAGATGGGGTCAATTCACATCCGCCACTTCTGGGCACATTGCCATTAACACACCTGTCCTACGCAGACAACGTTGTCCCCCCTAAGCCAGACGAGAATTGGATTGCAACAATCAATTAACGAATTAGTCAATTTCACCAAAACAAACCTGATGGAAATAAACACAAAAACAAAGCTCATGATCATAACTCTTAGTCTACCCAAACAGACAACATTTGCAACTAACAGCGCAAAATTCGAAGTGGTTACTAGTTACAAATATCTTGGAATATATTTGGATCGGAGGTTTTCATTCTCCACACATTACAAGGCCATACAAAAAAGGGTACCGCTCTACTGTCCAAATCATTAAAAGGTCCACTGTTCAGTCCACTACTCGCAGTCATTAAAGCAAAGTTACTCCCAACCATCGCCTACCGAAGCGTGGTCCATTACGGAAACAGTGTAGCAGTTCTAGACAACATCCAAACGCTAGTGTACAAAAGAGTACTTTGTCTGCCACGTGACACCTCACCTGCTCAGGTATGTCTAGAGTTTGGACTACAGCAACAAGCACTTTAAAGAAGGTATGGTGCAATCAAAATCTGGTACAAAATCTGGCTTAATCGTGATCTAGAAATCAATTCAGCTCTCTGGGAAGCCTTGAAAAATGATCCAAAATCACACTATGCAAAGTACTTAAACGCCTCATTGCAAATGACCAGGATGGCATACCTCTGGGATTGGAAACTACCTTTGACTTCTTTCCAGTTAAATATGAAAAAAGCGGCAAAAACACACTCACTAATGGAAGACAAAGCAATGTTAAGGCGATGTGCTCATGCATGGATGGTATTACACTCCTACACTAAGCTGGAGCCAGCAACATACCTGGGCCTCGCTTTTCCCCCTCACCTTAAAAACAAATTCTTACAATTACGCATGGGAAACTGCCCTCCAAAGCCGATCTTCCTAACTGGAAGTCCCAGGGCTCAGAAGCATGCAGCATTTGTGGGTCACCAATACAGGACTTCATACATCTAATCTGTATTTGCCCAGTTTAAGGGTACCACCGGTGTTATTTGCTGAGGAGACAGTTTAAAGGAAGAGGTATTTGCACCTGCAGATCCGCAATACTAACAAGTCTGGACTCAAAGGATCTGCAATTCATCTGCCAACTGATGCAATTTTTAACCTGTTTTGAGAACTTAATGAAATAATGATACAGGCTACATGAAAAAAACATCATTTAGCTGCCCCTCCCAGTCTTTTAAGAGTTATATAGTTGTAAATAGATATAATGAATCACATTTTAATGTATTGTACAAAGATGTGGTGTATGGGTTGTTTACACTTACTCCTCCTTTTACCTTACCTTTTTAACATTGGAGTATTTTTAAAATGCAGAGAAATTGGATCTTATGTATTGGAACATTGTGATGGTTTTAACTAACTATACAATAAAGAATTTTCACTTTTCACTTCACATATTTGTTTTTCCAAGTATGCACAGAGAAGTGCTGAAAATAGGGTTTAGGGTGACTGCTTAGTTGTGTAATGTCAAGATAATGAGCTGGAAACCCTAATCATAATACTGGAAGTTTGTTAGAGGATGAGCATATATTCATTTCCTCCACTCTCGATCCCTGAATAGGGCCGGACTGGGAATGCAAACCTGGATTGGCAATTGAGCCAGACCTGCCATGGGGGCAGGGGATGGGGTATGTGGAGGATTGGTGTCACTACAATGCATGCTTTTACCACGCATGCCTTTACAACGCGGTTTTTACCACGCAGTCCATTACAACGCATAATGCTTTTAGGCGCTGGATAGTGAATTATTTAATTTACTATTCCAACTCCAGTCCCCGTGGATAGCAGGGAAGGTGTTGGATAGTATATTAAATACATTCCCTATCCTAGAGCGCCCCCCAGCGCATTGCGTTGTAATGGTTTGCGTGGTAAAAGTTGCGATGTAATGGTAGTGCGTTGTAAAAAATTTGTTGTAACCGTGCTACACCTATGTGGAGTATGCACATGGGAAACACTTCAGATGCTTTTTGTACAGGGGGTTGATATTGCAGAACTGCTCCAAAACCGTATGATTGTACCAAAAATGGCGGCCACTGGTCCAAAAACGGCCCAATCCTTCTGGCCCACTGAGAAAACACCTGGTGCCTGCTACACCCTGTCTGTCCCTGAATAATGCCACAATAGCAATAGTTTAACTTATATCTGAAACACTTCACCAGCCCTCAATAACATGGTGAGTTTCTTCAATGGTCTGGGAATGCACCCTGCATTCAGACAATTAACTTCTCATTCCCGCCCTTCACTTTCACACTCACCCTGCACTCACAGTGATCCCAATGCACTCACACTGATCAACATTGCCGATTGTGCTGAGGTTGGTCTTCAGCTTTCAGCTTTTATTGTGTGTCTCCTTTTAATTTAATAGTACTTTTTATTTTGGAGGGATTGGGGGTCTATAAGGGCTGGTCTTACCCTCTAGAGCAGTTGTTTGTTTTGTTTCCCTCTTCTCTGCGTCGAGGGCTGTCTGCGCTTTCCCCTGCTCTGCCCTGGTCCGTCACGGCTGTGTGCCAATTGAGCGCAGGGTGTGCCTGCAGAGTCAGCTGGGTTGGCGTGTACTGGCGGCATTTACAAGTCAATCCGGTATTTAAATCCGATGCCCTGGTGAGCGTGCAGCCCGTCTGCGCCCATCAGCGTCCAGCCGTCACCAGGTGCCAGAAATGCTGCCAGTTCTTGCAAAAGAAGATTTGTCTACTCTGCTGCAGACCTCCTTACCATTCGAGGAGGGGTCCACTATTGTAACCATCTCATGAGTATCATGCAAGAGGGGCCCTTCTGTCAGTATTGTAGGTTCACCTCTTGGGCGCTCCTTCCTCCTGCTACTCCTGTCCCCCCAGACACCACTACTAACTCCAGCCATACGGTGAAACATGCAGTTCTGTTAAAACAGTCAACGTGACGTTTCGATCCCTAGCTCCAATTACTAACTGGGATCATCTTCAGGACTAGTATTTATGCTATTGCCTGAAATGTTAAAAGTCTGATCGCGATTAACAGGCGACCTTTGTTCTTGTAAAAAATACTAATTACCCGAGGTCCTCAGCTACCTAAACGGGTTCCCTTGTTAACTATACTGCTCTTTGGTTAAACATCATGCCGATATTTATGATCTTTTGCTGGACGAAGCCTCAGACGCCCTTTTTCTTACAGAAACTTTGTTTTCTGATGCTAGTATGGCAGAACCCGGTTTAGCTCTTCCTCTGGTATTTAGTATCACGATCCTTAATAGAAGATCAGGTGGGGCAGTCTCCCTGTCATTTTTAAATCTTTCTACCTGTGTTCTTTTTTGAGGGAATCTCTGGCAGGGTGTGAAGCTGCGTGTTTTGGGATTGCACTCAATGCCAACTTCACCCTGTAAGGGCTGTTGATTTATCACCCGCCGGGACCCTCTAAATATTTTAGAACAGCTCTTATGGATGCTATAGGGCCTCTAGCCATGAGGGCTGCCAACTTTAGCATCCTGGGGGACTTGAATCTGCATCTTGACAATCCGCACGATGTGGACATAGGCCGTTTTTTGGCAGATCTGGAGGCCTTCCAGCTTTGCCAACTGGTGCTGGGGCCCACTCATTTCGCAGGGCACTTGCTGGACCCTGTTCTTACTAACTTGGCCCTCCTGTCGGTCCACCCCCCCACCCCTTGCATTGGTCGAACCACTATCTCATAGTGATGACACTATCTGCTGTGGCACCAGCGAGCAGAATGCCTTGTAAACCTGTTCTCAGGCGGCCTTGGCACAAACTTGATGCTGTGCATCTTCAAGAGTTTCTCTCCTCTACTCTACCTCATCTCCCAGCCAACTGATTGGGCTGATAAATCTGTGTCAGTCTGGATCTCTGATGCGCTCGATCAACTCGTCCCAGTAAAATTGACTAAAGGGCACCAGATCCAGTCCCTGGTATAACACCAAGCTCGCCTCCTTGCTTAAATAGTGTAAGAGGCTGGAGAGAGCATGGAGAAGGAATTATGACCCAAATTTGAAAAAAACTGTATGGTGCAGCTATTAAGCAATACCATGGGTCTATCCAGGTAGAACGGGTCACCTATTATGCGGAGGATATCAGGTACAGCACTAATCCATCAAAAAGCATATTTTCAATACTGAAAGCTCTGCAATCACCTATTGACTCGACTGCCACTTTTTTGTCATCTAATGATCAATGTGATGCCCTGGCCCTCTCCTTTGTGGAGAAGGTGGTGAAGATTTATCAATCCTTCTCCCAGGTTGTATCAGTTCCCGCCCCCATGGTCCGGTCCTCCACTTCATGCTCGCTGACTACTCTCCCTGCCATCTCTAAGGTGAACCTGTCAGTGTTCTGCAGGAGGGTCAATTCTGGTTCCCCGTCTGAGCCCCTGAAGCAGGCATATACATTGAGAATTCCATCTGTGGTCATCCCCCCAGTGTGCCACATGATCAAACTTTCTCTCTCCACAGCGACTGTGCCTGGCACTTGAAAACATACTAAAGTGGTTCCTTTATTGAAGAAACCTAAGTTAGATGCCACTAAGTTGGAGAGTTTCTGCCCCATCTCCCTCCTGCCCTGGGTCTCGAAAA
The DNA here is from genome assembly GCF_964261635.1 of Lissotriton helveticus. Taxonomy (NCBI): domain Eukaryota; kingdom Metazoa; phylum Chordata; class Amphibia; order Caudata; family Salamandridae; genus Lissotriton; species Lissotriton helveticus. Next base: position 1,889,327,197 of record NC_136068.1, on the reverse strand, counting down.
TCTCTGAGTTCCACGTCAATGCTATTCTGACGGAATACCTGGAGATCAATTATCTTCTTCACCCATCTCAGAATGGATTCTGTCCTGGTCACAGCACGGAGTCCACTCTGCTGGTGGTGAATGAACATCTGAGATGGGGTTTAGATGGCGGTTGCACGTCGGCACTGATATTACTTGACCGTAGTGCCGCGTTCGACACGGTCTCTCATCAGATTCTGCTCAGGCGCTTGGAGGAGGCAGGAATAGCTAATGGTGTGCTGGCTTGGTTCGCCTCCTTTCTTTCCGGGCAGAATTTCCAGCTGATCGCCCCTCCTTTTTCATCTAGAGTCTACACCGTCAAGCAGGGGGTCCATCAGGGTTCGGCCTTGAGCCCCACCCTGTTCAATCTGTATATGGAACCATTGACAGCGGTGGTCAAGAACAGAGGGCTCACGGTGGTGTCGTATGAAGACGATACACAGTTGGTAGTCACTCTCACCGACTATACTACTCGAGACGCCTGCAAGTTTTGCAGCGATCTCGAGGCTGTCGCTGGGTGGATGACTGCCAACTGTCTACAACTCAATGCTAGTAAGTCTGAGGTTCTGTTGGTGGGAAGAGATCCAGAGTTGTGGTGTGAACACTGGTGGTCTGCTGCTTTGGGGGTGGCACCCACCCCCAAACAGGCAGAAAAGAACCTGGGGGTCTGGCTAGACAATTTAATTTAATTTAATTGTGGGTTTATATAGCGCTAGGAATCGACTCCCGGAGGAGTATCTCCACAATGCCCTTAACTTTAGAACTCAAACTAAGAAGGTGGCTGGGATGTGTTTTGGGCTGATGCGGGGGATTAAACCCCTTCTGGGATTCTTTGATCCCACAGTCAGGCAGGTTGTTGTCCAGGCTCTGATTTTGTCTAGACTGGACTATGCTGCTTCAGGGTGAATCAGACCGATATTGCTAGACTCCAAAGGGTTCAGAACGCAGCTGCCCGAGCGCTCCTTGTCCTGCCAAGGCGCTGCTCTACTTCAAATGCTATTCACCGTCTTCATTGGCTGCCCGTTGCCAGGCGTATTGAATTTACGGCCCTTTATATCACTTTTAAAATTCTCAACTTCTCATCGCCCAGCATTCTGTCTGATCTGCTTTCCTTCTATACTCCCTCCCGTGAACTCTGTTCCATGGGACAGAACCTGGTGGTTGTTCCTAGGGTGTGGAGGGCACATGCTGGCGGCTGCTCCTTTCAAGTGCTGGCGTCTAGACTTTGTAATTCTCTCCCCATCTCCATCATGCGTAGTCTACATCTGTATCTGCCCTTCCGTATAGCGATTAAAATGTTTTTGTTCCCTTCGTTAAAAGTTGTTCTGTTGTTTTCAGCTGCAATAATCTGGTTTCAGCGCCGGAAAGCCCCTTTGCTGGGGCATCCGTGCGCTTTACAAATCCGTCTAACATTACATAACATGCACTCATCCATTCACCCTGAATGAATGAATGAATGGGAATTTATAATGCGCGACTTAGCCCAAGGGCATCAAGGCACCTGAGAAAGACAGGTATCAAAGTATCGGTCTCGGATCACCGGGTCCATGGTTATAGGTAGGCCTCTCAGAAAAGCAAAGTTTTCAGATCCTTTCAAAAATGTACAAGGGATGGTTGTCCTAACAGGGCAGGGGGGAGGGAATTCCAGAGCTTAGGAACCAGGGTGGAAAAAGCTCTGCCACCCCATTTTGCCTTGGCAAATCTAGGAACTAGAAGAAGATTTATGGTGGAGGACCGAAGGGCTCTGCCAGGAAGGTAAGGAACCAAGAGAGACCTGATACCCTCTGGTCTAGAACCATAAATAGCCCCATGGGCAAAGCAAAGAAGCTTAAAAACGATCCTGGAATGACCACACAGCACTTATGCCACTCGCCATGAACTCACACTGTTCTCCCTTCAATTATCCTGTGGTCACATGAGCACACCACTCACTCAGCACTTACAATGATCTCTCTGCACTCATAATGCACTTGTGCTGTTCACCCTGTACCTCACCCTGCAGTCACATAAGTACACTACCCACCCTGCACTCATGGGACACTTCACTCACCTGTCCCCCTTCACTGCTTACTCTGCAATTTCACTCAACAAAGCCCAGCACTAATCATACATTCATTCATTTAACTCTGCACTTACATCGGCACCCAAATTATTATGGTCACTTCACTCACCTTACAGTCACCCCTCTCAACCTACTCTCACACTGTTGCATTGCTCACCGTACACTCACAAGGGGCCTGCTACAACGAATCATGCAGATAATAGAACTATGAGTAGCCCTATAAAAACGTTGACATGTTTGTCAGAAAGGGGCTAGTGAGAGATGAGGTGCATTGTTGGTGATTGGTAGTGAGGGAATTTATGAAGAAGGAGGAAATGGGGGAGGGGCACTAAAAAAGACTTGCACTGTGCGCAACTAGTGCTAGGATTGGCCCTGGCTGAGAGTCTTAGCCCCACCCCAAGTTCTGGTCTAGTTGCCCCCCTGACTAGGATAAAGCTTAAATCATCCTGAACATGTTTTAAAGATCACTTTTCGCTACAGGTTTCCTTAGAGAGGCAGAGCTTGCAATGCCAGGCCTATCTGAAAATCAAAACTCAACAACTGACAAAGTGTCATTTTAGAGGCAAAACCAAACATGTAAAGAAGCCCATGGATACTAGATTACCTCTGTTTCACACCACATGATCTCCAATGTGCATAGTAGAAGCCTCATGCATCACTTGCTGTTCAATACACAGGGCTGCAATGTATAAAGCTGTGTTTTCAAGTGCTTCTGTGACTCCTGCCTCGCTATGAGATCTGTGCTTCTGAAACTGAATGCTGAATACCTCTGACAAGATTTGAGCAAGGGTATGATATACTGTATAGTTTTTAAGTTAAGGTGATCGGCTACACCACCAGCTGGGCTCAATGCAAGTAACAGCAGTGGGGCAGTGGGGCCGGGTGGGAATTCCAAAAGATGATGATGAAGGAAAATTAATAATTTATTTCATTTTACCTCGGCATTGTTGCTAAAAATCCCCCCACTCGGCCCCACTGCCCCACCACATGTGTCAGACTGCACAAAGAAGTGCAGACATAACTAAGACATGATAGGAGTCAGACATTCAAATTTATCACAGTACACTTTCAGTTTAAAGCACACTCCTCTCTATGTATGACCTGTTTGCAGTGTATCTTTACAGAGACTTATATGGACTCGGATAGAGGATAATACATCTGGCAACATATTTTAAGGCTCACTTTGCTCTACCAGTTTCATTAGAGAGGCAGAGCCCGCAATGTCAGGCCTAAGTGAAAGTGAAAGGCTGACTTCCATCATGCCATTCTTCTTCTGTCGGAGGGTTATGCTTGTAATTTGGACCTGACCTTAAAGTGTCTTCCTTCCTATTTGTATTCACATGTCATCCATGTCACTTTTGTACAGCACAACTGTCACCCAAACGATATGTCACTTATTGTACAATTGAGTCTTATGTAGTTTTCGTGCATTGTGTCACACGACAGCCATTTCAATATACTTTGAAAAGTAAAGAATACCATGTGCTGATTATCCAAGTTGTGATCTCTTGGTGTGTTTTTGGGAAATGTTTTTAAGGTATTGAATACCTTGTACAAATTATTTGTCCTACCCGACAGAACCGTTTTTCATTATTTTGTTTTCTTCTGAGTGTTAGTATCTTTCTAGAGACATGTATGAGTGTGTCAGTCAGTGCCTTTTTTAGGACAAGATGAAACATGTAAAGAATACCTATAGGTACCAGACTACATCTGTTTCACACCACATGCTCTTTTAATAAGTGTAGAAGAAACTGCATAGGTCGCTTTCTGCTCAATATACAGGGCAGCCGGTCATGAAGCTGTGTGTTCAAGTGCTTCCATGAGGTCTGCCTAGCTAAGAGTTCCGTGCTTCTGATAATTAATGCTGAAGTAGCTCTTTTGTATTCAATTTCTATATTTATGAGGAGTTTGTATTGTTTATTTGAGAAATGCGGAAAGTAAGAGTGAATATATTTTGTGACATATGCCTCTGGCTAGTGCTTAAATGATACTTCATCAAAGCTGTAACACACACATCAGATGTTCTGTCAGTCGACAGAACAAGAGACTTGGGGGCATATTATCAACAAATAGCTATATTTATCGCTAAGTAGGGTTAGAGACAATTCTTTTATCGCTAAGTATCGCTAAGCATCGCCTATTTTTATCGCTTAGGAACCTTGCTATTATCAAGGTTTATCTGCTAAGCGATAAAAATCGGCCGAAATGCATGAATATCGCTGAAAAGTCAGCGATATTCATGCATTATCGAGCTAATGCTCTTAGCCATGTTATCCACCTCCCATTGGATAACATGGCTAAGAACTGCTCAGGGGCAGGTGTTAGCTTTTGGAGATATTCGCGCTTAGCGCGAATATCTCCAAAAGTAGGTAATAGGAGATAGCGATGTTAGCGACTGTTTCCAGTCGCTAACATCTTGGCACGCCCACTTTGCATGTCATTAGTGATAAATATCACTGACATGCAAAGTGGGGCCCAAGAGGGTCGCTATCTCCTACTAGCTGTCGCTAACTGGTGTTAGCGACAGCTAGGTAATAGGGAGATAATTTTATCTCCGCTTTCTTGGCTTTTAAAGCCAAAAAAGCAGAGGTAAACCCCCTTGATAATATGCCCCTTGGTTTCTCTTCCAATCACATCTCACAGTATTTTAATGTATTTCAAAACATGTGCAATATGTACATCTGCATATGCTTTGACAAGCTGTTCACCAGCTCGGCATGCTAAAAAATATCAAGAGGACTATTGCTCAGGAAGAGCACATTTGAACATTGTGCGTATAAAAGTTATAGCATGTTCGTTCCCCTCATCAAATGTCTCAAACCGCAGCAACGTTACAAAATAGACCTTTTAATTGGCTTCAAAAATGCAATGAACATTTTAAGATGCAGTGTTAGCCAAGACTTTTTTTGTTGTAAAATAATATGCATAATCTACTAATTGTATGGGTTACCAGCCGGCCCTCATCAGTCACAGGTCTATTGTTGTTTCATTTATATTTTTCTTCTGCCTACTACAGCATCCAGCATAGGTCAATTTGCTTGTTTACAAACAGTACGTTCACTCACAAAGTACTTCCCTTCAGTTCAAGGGACTGCATTGGCAATGCGTGCATTTTCAGACCAAAGAAATATTTTGCGGTTCTAGTAATTGCCCCATCAATAAATACTACAAAAACCATGATAAAACACAACAAGAGTTGACAAAACCAAAATGCTAAGCACCTATTCTAGAGCTATCGGCCTTGTCAATGTGTGCTACATCACCACTCTACGTATAAATCACTGACGTGTTTATACTACTGCTTCTGTTTGTGATTGCAATTGACACCTTTGTCCGGTCCACAGCACACTACACACAATAGAAGGAGCAGGCTTCGATGTGGAGCGGATGTATGATGTTACAACGCAGGATATTACAACGCCTGTCTTTACAACGCGGTTTTTACATCGCAAACCTTTACAACACATAGTGCTTTTAGACGCTGGATAGTGATTTATTTTATTTACTATTCCAACTCCAGTCCCCGTGGATAGTAGGGAAGGTGTTGGATAGTAAATTAAATATATTCCCTATCCTAGAGCGCCCCCCAGCGCAATGCGTTGTTATGGTTTGCGTTGTAATGACCGCGTTGTATTGGTAGTGCGTTGTGAAAGTTACGTTGTAAGTGATGTTTACCAGTGGAGCATATTAGAACTTCATACAAGTGCCCTTTCCACAATGAACGCACAATCTGCTATTTAGACTTGATTTAATCACTCTGTGCGTGTGTGGATAAATTGTGCAATTGGGTCAAGCCTACATTTTAGGCACAGCACGCTGCACACAACAAATAAACAGGCTTTGGTATGGGGCACGTTAGCATATCTTACACAATCCATCACCAGTATGGTTTACTGGGCACAACATGTCACTTTTTCAGTCTTTGTAGCTTGCTGTCATAGGCGAACACTTCCATAACTCCTACAAGATTTCATATCTACAGGTTCCATTACTAACTCAAATGCAGTTTTCGAGACAGGAGTGATAACATACCCAAACAAGCCTGGTGTTTTTTGTGCAGACATCATTTAACAAAAAAGCACATAATTGTACTCAACAACACAATTACATAATACACCACATACATTTTATCCACTCTACATAATTCAACATCATACCTCAAAATTCAACAGCACACCACATAATTTTGCTCGGTTACATAGCACTGCACAACACAAAATACTCATGACAAGAATCCTGTGCACACGTTAAGCGAGGTGTATACATGTATCATGCTTAATCAAAAGAACACAATAGGTAGTAAATGAAACAAAGTGGACACAATAGAAAGTCTTTTTGTTCTTCAAAGGATTGTATTTGACCTTCCTTTGTTGAAAGGTAACTTCAAAAGCAAATGACCAGCCGACAAGTGTTTCGTCAAGCGAGCACGTGCCCGTGACTCTTCAGGACAGTAAGCACAAATGGGGTAACGGTCCGTATAGCCACAATAGGTAGTAAATGAAACAAAGTGGACACAATAGAAAGTCTTTTTGTTCTTCAAAGGATTGTATTTGACCTTCCTTTGTTGAAAGGTAACTTCAAAAGCAAATGACCAGCCGACAAGTGTTTCGTCAAGCGAGCACGTGCCCGTGACTCTTCAGGACAGTAAGCACAAATGGGGTAACGGTCCGTATAGCCGGTGATATTTCCGACCCGGGGTCTGGGTTGAAAGAATAAGTGATAGTGAGTCACTGTGGACTCAGAGACGGGCGGGTACATCCTTCTCAAACCAGCTAATGCCAGCCCCTTAGAAGACAGGACCCGTCTCTCCGCTGCCATATCCCAGGCATTAGCTGGTTTGAGATGGATGTACCCGACCGTCTCTGAGTCCACAGTGACTCACTATCGCTGACCCCAGACAGCGGGTCGGAAATATCACTGGCTATACGGACCGTTACCCCATTTGTTATGCAAGGCAGTGTTTTATGCACACCCATTTTTGCATAATATAACACACCCATTTTTGCATAGTATTTTTAAAGTGCATGTTCACCCCTAGGCATCTTGCCACTGAATAAGAGACATTTGTTGTTACCCAACTCAATGGTACTCATTTTATCGACCGCAGGCAGGATTTGAACCTGTGTCCATGACATCAAACCAGGTCCCTGTTGTGGATGCACCTGACCAGGTATTGACTTTCTTCATTTGCACGGATACACACTCAAGGTAGCAAACCTTCCTGTTGTTGCAAAAGTCTGTTTTGGGAGCTACTGGGTGACTTTTGTAAGGGAATAACTGTACACCTTGTGCAGGTAGTCAGTAATTTCACAAACACTCAATCGGCACCACTTTACTCCAACCAAAGGGTGGCTGAGAGAGTGCTTACACAGCACAAAAGAAACAATATCCAGAAGCTTTACAGATGCAGGAGTGCAGGTGTGCACCAGAGTTGCACGGTGATGCATTTTCGGGCAGTCCTTGAAAATATCTTGAAATATGAAATCTCAGACTACATCTCCAGAGGGGGTGTGCTACCGAGCGAATCCTAGAGAAGACACTGACCCATCACTAGAAGTGACCCAGGGATGATCTCGGCATCAGGTACTTTCTGTGTCACGTGGAACTCCTGGATGACTGCACAATTTAGCTGATTTGCATTAAAGTTATCTTCCTAGCACACTGCTACATATAGGATATGCCTACTTGTGCAAGTACAAACATTAGTAAACTCACGGAAAATTGTGTGTCCATGACAACTCAGTAGTTATGCATTTTGCACATTTTGATAAATAAAATTCAATTGGACATGAACTCATGTAGTGGACTTAGAAAATAGTTGAGAACATGAACATTTATTTTGGAGTGAACTTGTAATGTTTGCTGATATGAATATAAGATTATATATGTAAGTAGCTGTGACAGTCTGCTCCTCTGAGTGACAGTGTGTGTTCATTTTGTTATTAAATCACCATTTAAAATGAGCAACAATGTGATAAAGGCAACATTACTAGACTCTCCCAGTGTTTTGCCTCAGTACACAGACTTCAGCTGGCTTCCTAGCCATGACAAGATTTGTTTTGCTGTAGTTGATTCCTTTTGTGCATTTGACACTCACAAAGGTACACAAGGCATCCTATTGCAATGTTGTCTCAAACATCTGCAAAATATTTGACAAATTCTCCTGATGATTCTAAATATTGTTGTTCAAATCCTAAAACTTAACCAGCGCAGAAATGAAGCAACACAGGAAAAAGGCATTAAAGTGTCAACAGTAATTCTACGCAGTGCTTAATGTATTGAATCCACCACAAGGCACTCCCTGCCCCTATATCCACTCTTGCACTTTCCTGCTACCTCCCCATGTCATGTTTATCATCTTGTTCTTCCTCCTTCTTTTACTCTTATTTATTTCCCTTGCTCTGGGTAAAAGTCTGATGAAGAAAATAAGTGTTGATACTCAAGTATGAGTGGAGATAAGCCCACCTGCAACCGCTGGCTCAAATAAGCACTGCATCTAGGTCAAATGTGACTCACTCACACCTGATCTAGCTGGACAAGACAGAATGTTGTAGAGTGGGGCTTAGCCCAATGCAGAACATTTGTTTATTCCACCATGTGTAACATCTCTTTCTTTCTAAGGCATCTTGGAACTCTTTATTTTTTAGAGTGTAGATAATGGGGTTGCACATCGGGATGACTCCGCCATAGATTATGGAGGATATTTTGCTCTGGTTTATTGAGTACATTGAGGCTGGTCTCATGTATACAAAAGTGAGGACTCCATAGAATAAGATCACCACTGTGAGGTGGGAGGCGCACGTGGAGAAGGCCTTGTATCTACCTGCTCCATTCTGGATTTTCAAGATGGCCAGGATGATCTTTAAGTAGGATACAAGGATTAACAGACAAGAAAAAATTATCAAAATGACACACAAAACAAATGTCATTCTCTCAATTGCATTAGTACTTGTGCAAGACAGCTTCAACAGGGATGTTATTTCACAGAAGAAATGGTTGATTTCATTTGATTTGCAAAAGGTGAATGTTGATATGAAAACAATGTGAAAAATAGGGAAAATAAACCCAAGCATCCAACATCCACTGGTCAACTGGAGACAAACTGCTTTGCTCATGAGCATGGTGTAGTGTAAGGGAGTGCAGATGGCAACATAGCGATCAAAAGACATGATGGTCAGGAGAAAGAATTCTGTCGCAATCATGGACAGAAAAAAGTAGACCTGAAGAAGGCATTGCTGGAGAGTGATACGCGTGTTCTGTAGAAAGAAGCTGACCAGCATTTTTGGGTAGGTGATGGAAATATAACTGATGTCGACGAAAGAAAGATTGGAAAGGAAGAAGTACATGGGTCTGTGCAGGTGTGAGTCAGAGTAAATAGTGGCCATTACAAGAATATTACCTGCAATGGCGACCAAGTACAAAAACAGAAATCCAACAAAGAGGGGAACCCAAACCTGAGGAAGATCTGAGAAACTCACAAGAATGAATTCAGTCCAAGATGTCTGATTTTCCAATCGCATATTTACTCAGTGAAGTTAAATACCTAAAAGGAAAGAGAAATACAGTCCTTGTAAATAAACGTATTATCAGGTAGAATTCGATATTAAAAGAGTGTAAAGCATTAAATTAATGTTGACAATGATCCAAGCTACAGTGATAAATGGAAAATGTCCCTATTTATTGGTGATCATTTTACAGTGTGAGTGATTGCAGAAAACCACATAGGCTCGTATGTCTAAAACAATTTTACATTTGTTAATGATCTGAATTGCTATTCTGAGCAATTACAAAATTCCAAACTGCCTTTTATGACGTGTAAAGGCATATGAAGCATCACAAAATATGATTTCTACCCAGTAGAAATTGTATTTTGCTATTCTCAAAATAGGAAATTGTAAATAGGAATTTCCTATTTGCGAATCAGAAACCTCATGTACATAGCATAGTTGCAAAAACAGCATCTAGTAAATGCAATTACCATCGAATTTCATCTGATGGTAACAAGAGCAAACAGTAAAAAGGCACCAAAATGTATCAGGATAATTCCCAATGGCAACTGTGAAGATTCCAGCAAGGAGGATAAAGTATAAAGATTTTAACCATTTTGGCGGAGAGGGAACAAAGGAGAGAATAATCTGAATTGTTGACTACTAGCGTGAGGAGCGTGTGGTGCAAAGCTCCTGTCAAGTTAAGCGGTCCAAGGTATGGTAGTGGGAAACCCGCAATCTAATTATTCTGTGAGTCATTGTACCTCTTACTTTATATTCAAACAGATGAGAATGTGTTTAAACAAGTGGATAGCACAATGATGGTGAAATGATGGTGAAATGACCAGAGCACGTTGACTGTGCTTGCAACACAGAACAGATGGTCTTTGCATTGCTCCATGTAATGTACACACTGTCTGTATATTGGATGTGAGTGGGGTCCTGTAAGGATTCCATGCACTGTGATGATGGCTTCAGTGGCACTCTTACCCCGCTAACTTTTCACTCCTTCCTGCACAGACTTTCCCCAGCCGAGGGAGCCGGCTTCATCCCCTGACACTCAGGCTGCGGATGAACCTCAGGTGGTGAGACATCACGCCAAGACCTATGCAATCAGAGCAGATAGCACAACGCAGGCACTAATCCACAATTGTGGAGCATAGAGTCTCCTGTGGCTAAGGCTCAGCATGAATACGATGACGGGCGGATTGCCTCGGCCAGGCTGGCGGTAGCCACCGCCGGCGTGGCGGAGGCAATCCGCCCGACATCCATTCCCGAATTCTCCCCACCATATTAGTATGGTGGAGGGACCGCGGTGGACGGAAAAACCGTCCGCCGCTTTTCCGCCCCGGTTGCCTTGCGGCCTGGGCCGGAAAATTTTTAATATGGTGGCGGTGTCTCATAGACACCGCCAGCCTTATTAGTATGGGCTGTCAGTCATGCCTTGGAAAGGCATGCGGTCTTCACTCTGGGGGCCCCCTGCGGGCCCCCAGAGTGAAGGAAGGGTGGGGGCTGAACACGGGGGGTACCTGTGGTACCCCCCCACATTTGCATAAACAAAGCGGCAGGCATCCGCGGTGCCTGCCGCTTGGTTTATGCAAATGCTGAAATGTATTTCTAGAATTGTGGCAGGCGGTGCTGAGACCACCGCCTGCCACAATGCTAGAAATGCAGGATGTGCCCGCCACTATGGCGGGCACATCCTAATGCCCCCCACAGGACCCCTGCCCTTATGGCGGGCGGTTCCAATCCCCGCTAGTCCGCCCGTCATCCTAATAGACCACATAGTGTCCGGCCCTGAGAACATGCATCCTAGTTGCCCAGTGTATGGTTCTGCTGGAATGTTACAGTTGTGCAATGACGGGCTTTAAAGGAATTGAGGTGTAACTGGCATTAAAACCTTTACTATTCACTTTGCTCCACCCATCAGAAACCCCCCATGCAGTTCCTGCATATCTCTGCAGTGCTTGGGGAGGGGGGCAAGTGCAGATATATGACCAACCACTACTTGCAGATAATTCCGCCGTAGAGGCAGAAAATAAGAGCCAGTTGCAGACACTTAATGGCAGTGGGGTTCATTATAAGGTCTAGCTGCAGCTCTTGAAACATATGTTTTTCCGTGTTCTCATACATGTGTAATTTGAGGAAGGGAAATCTTTTGAATGCATGTACAGCTTTACCATTGTAAATTTCCAGGGGGCATTTTATCAAGGGCATTATCGTTGCTTTAGCGACACTTTTTGCAGATAAAGCGGTGATATTTTTTTTCGCCCTATTAGCAAGGCTGCGCTAATATGCGTTAGTGCCACCTTTGCGGCGTTAGCTGCCTTGCATGCCAGCAATTTTTATCGGTAATGACATGCAAGGTAGGCGTTCCTAACCAAATTTACACTGTAAAAATAGTGAACACCACTTCACTGTATTACCAAAGTTCTCCCGCGATAAAAGAATTCGCGCAAAGCACCAATGTACGCATGATTTTAACATCTGATAAAATTCTGACTAAAGATGGTGATATATGGAGGTATGAGCCCAGCTTTTATTCCAGTACGCTTTCAGTGTTCTGTGGCCTTGCACAAAAAGTGCCTGCATCTGTTGTGGATGCTAACAGCCTGATTCATGTACGGGCCGTTTTGCGTGTCCCTAATAGCGATTGATAGCGACTCGCTATAGAGGAAACGCAAAACGGCATTCATGTACTTTTCGGGGAAAAAATAGCGACTCGCACGCGGGCGCTAAAGCCGTTAGCGACCAACTAAAAACGCAGAAAAATTGCTATTCCCGGCTACCTGCGACCGGGAATGCGACTCGCAATCCCGTGCGACCGGGAATGCGACTCGCAATCCCGTGCGACCGGGAATGCGACTCGCATTCTCACGCGATCGGGAAAACGGGAAGACGCATTCCGAGCACCGTGATGACATCACAACCAGGAAGCAGGCAGTTCCCACCCCCAAACACCACAGTGACGCTAACCTACGAGTGAGCACGTCGGAAAGCAGACGCCAAACCACCGATAGCGACTCCAGAAACGCCAGAAATAGCGACCGCCATGTCTGAGGAACCTGTCCCTGGCCCCAGCAACAGCGCCGGACGAAAGCGCAAGCTCAAGTTCTCAGAGCAGGAGCTCAAGAACCTAATTGAAGGGGTGGTGGCCAACCATGACAGGCTGTTCGGCCTGAACTCCAGGAAGGTGCCAGAGCAGGACAAGCGGAGGATCTGGCTGGGGATAGCCTCCAGCGTTAACTCGGTGGGTGTGGCCGATAGGTCATTGGAGGAGTTAAAGAAGCGCTGGTACGACCTCCGAGGTCGTGCCAAGGAGAGGGTGGCGGAGCGGCTTGGTGAGGCTTCGGGCACTGGAGGTGGCGGACCGACAGTCCCACCCAACACACCCCTGGAGGATCAGGTTGAGAACACCTTGGAGAGGGAGGCGTGCGTTGGCGTGACCCCTCTGGACTCCTCCCGCCCCACCCAAGACACCCAAGGTAAGTGGCATGCGACTGCGACCCTGTCCCCTATGACCGTCCCTGACCAAATAGGCTCACTCATTGGCCCTTAGTCATGCCTATGTTGTGCATCAGGAAATGCCCTGAAGCATTGTGGGAGATGTAGTATGTCCACAATGTAGTAGTACCACAATGCAGCCAGAAAGGTTCCAAAGTACGCAAATCCACAGCCATCCAGGGAATGTCACCCAGCATGCATGTAACATCTGCACGTCTGACAGTCACATGCAACTAATGAGTATCCACTTACCCTCACAGGTGGCGCAGATAGCAGTGACAGCGAGAGGCTGCAGATTGATGAGGAGGCCCAGGAGGAGGAATCACTACCCGAAACCCAGGCACCAGCCCCTGCCGCTGCACCAACACCTGCAGCCAGGCCCCCCACCGTACCAGCTCCTGCATCTGCCGCTGCACCAACACCAGCAGCCAGGCCCCCCACCGTACGTGCTCCTGCATCTGCCCGCCAACCGGCTGCCAGAGCCAGGCCCCCCACCGTACCTGCTCCTGCATCTGCCGGCCAACCGGCTGCCAAGGCCAGGCCCCCCACCGTACCTGCTCCTGCATCTGCCGGCCAACCGGCTGCCAGAGCCAGGCACCCCACCAATGTGCCTCCAGTTCCTGCCGCACCAGCAACACCTGCTGCGCCACCACCTGCAGCTCGTGCAACGAGATCTGGGCCTGCGGCAACACAGCGGCCGATCAGCAGGAGGGACAATGGGCATCTCCATGCCTGTATGAGCGTCGAGCGGCGCATGCTCAGAATCCACCAGCGCCAGTCGCAGCAGCAAGGAGCCATCCAGCTCCAGCTGCATAAAATTGGCCGCAATGTGGCGGGAGTTGGAGACAAGATGGACCGCATGACGGCGGCCATGTGCCGCATGACTGCAGCCATGGAGGATAACACTGCTGCGCTCATCAAACACCGCAGTGTAGCAAGCAGGCGCCACTACCAGCTAATGAGCCGGCTGTCGTCCTATAGTAGGTCGAATTATGTGGCAGCAAATGCCACCACCCAGTTGTCGCGGCGCTCTCTCACCCAGCAGCACCAACTGGTCCAGTGCTGCGAGGACATAACCAGGGTCCTCGAGCACCTAACCACCGCCGTGACGGCACTTCACACACCTGTGCTACCGGCCACTGTAGGGGGAGACGATGCCAGTGAGGGTGCCTCCAGCGTGAGCAGCCAATCTGCCACGCAGGTCCCGCCACCTAGGCGCAGCACCAGGGCAACGCCTGGTACAGCTGCCCAGGATGAGGATGAGCCTCACAGGCGCCTGGGCATTACGCGCCGGAGGCGCCTTTGACACTGTCTGAGGGACACTGCCACAGGCTGACGCTAAGCCTGCCAAGAACCTTCTGCACACTGCAGTATGCAGGAATACTGTAATTTGTAAATAGTTGAAACCATAACCTTATTCTTGTGAATGAAACAAATACATTTATTTTGCTGCACACATTAGCCTTGTGTAATCATTACATTTTGCATGCAATTGTGATATGTGGGTTGGGGGAAGAGGGTGGGCTAGAAATTGTTCGCTGTGATGTGGTTGCGACGTCTGTGGCCTTCAGCTGGGTTCTCCCCGCGTGCATGGTGCGCATGTGCTGGTGGCCGGTCGTCCCCCTCAGATTCACTGCCTGAGATGTCAACAGGTATCCGGCGCTTGGTTGCAATGTTATGAAGCATTGCACAGACAGCCACAATGCGGCAGCACGCTGCAGGACTGTAATACATCGCCCCACCTGTCTTGTGCAGAATACGGAACCTGCTCTTGAGCAGGCCAAATGTCCTTTCTATACAGTTCCTTGTCCAGATGTGCGCAACATTGTAGCGCCGTTGCTGAGGTGTGGCAGGGTTGAGGTAAGGGGTCAGGAGGTATTCCCGTAGGGCGTAGCCACTGTCACCTGAATGAGAGGAGCAGATGTTGATTGCCTGTGCAGCGCAGTTACTTCATAGCAATGTGACATTGTCGACAAAGTGTACTTACCAAGTAGGTGTCCTTCCCCAAACTCTCCCCTGAGCAGTCGTGTGTGGAGTCCGCTGTGCCTGAAGATAAAGGAGTCATGGGTACTCCCTGGGTACTGGGCCACAATGTCAGTGATGATGGTCTTGGCATTGCAGACCATCTGTATGTTGAGGGAGTGGTAGGACTTCCTGTTGCGGTACATATACTCCGTGGCAGCTGGTGGGCAGATGGCGACGTGGGTACAGTCTATGCAGCCGAGGACATGGGGAAAATGGGCGACATTGTAAAATTGTAGTTTTGTCAGGTCCAATTCCTGTTGGCTCGTGGGAAATGTGATGTGGCGGTGAAGCTGGCTGAGCATGGCTTCAACAAAAGTGTGGAGGCAGCGTGACATGGTGGGCTGGGATATCCCCCCAGCAGCGGCTACTATGCCCTGGAAACTGCCGGAGGCCAGGAGGTGCAGGCTGCACAATACCTGCACATGTGTAGGCACAGAATTGTTTCGCCTTGTTGGGTGCTGCATGATGGGGTCGAGTTCTTGTATCAGCCAGGTGATCATTTCCCCATTCAGCCTGTATTTAGCATAAATCTGTTCTCTGGTTTGGCCCAGCAAGGTGACCCGCTGCCGGTAAATCCTTTCCTGCCTCATGCGTCTCCTCCGTGCTGCTCGCTGTAGCCTTTGCCGCCTCACCACCATGTACATCCCTGGCATTGTGGAACGCCTACTGCTGCTGCTGAATGTCCTTATGTGTGATTGGTCAGGCCTGGACCTGTTGGTGATTGGCCAACAGTTTTTCAAATTTTACTTAATCATGGCTTTTATGGTTACCACCTGCTTTGAGTTGTCCTTAAATTGCGCCGCGCAAACGTGCGAATTTGCGCTTTTTCGCTATTGTATTATTTTCATGAATGCCGATTGAGACAATATTGCGTTTCGCTATTCATTTCGCAGATTCCGTGGTTGGTCGCTATTTCCGTATCGCTAATGCTCGACTACCCGGAGTCTGCGACTATTATAGCGAAATCGCAATTTAAATCGCTATTCTGTGTTTGCGAATTCGCTATTTTGTACTTGAATGCCGATTCCGTGTTTTGCACCCGCAATTGCATTTTCGCAGCCATTGCGGGTGCAATTTCGCTTCATGAATCAGGCTGTATGTGCCTCTAATGCTTTTTCAGAGTAGTGTGTAAATGCACAATAGTGCCTATATCTGGTATGTGCCCACCCTTTTTTCTGGTACCCTTTCAGCAGAGCAGCAGGCCTTAGCAGTACATGATGATTTGGCAAGTGGCCGCCCAAGTTTATAGGCAATCCATGGGCATTTTCACAAGTTACCTGAATTATTATTGCCACTAACGAACCGCTGACACGCCGATGCCAAGGTATCGCATTATTTACTATGGCATGTTGGCGGGAGTCATCACGTATTTTTACAGACAGCATCGCATTTTCCCAAAGTCTTGATAATACGATGGTAAGAATGCGAAATTGCTCAGTGGAAGTGTGCAATACAAAAAAAGCACAATATGTGGCGCAGGCGATAATTATTGCCCTTACTTGATAATATGCACCCGGATTTATAGTTTGCTAAGTATTATGTGTGTAGTTGTTTGGTTGAGTGTGTTACAGTGTTCCTGAATGTTTATGAACACCATTTTCTTTGTGTGTTTGTTTCTGTGTTAATGTAAATAAGTTTCTGTGTATGTTTCTAAGACATGCTTTTTTTGTACTAACTATAACTGTGAATTCACTGTCAGTTTGCGAAAACAGCTCTCTTCTGTTTGGCTTTGCCATCATACTTCAGTCTGCACTGCTCATTGAGGCTTCAGCACGTGTATGCTTTAGTCTTATGGTGATGTAATTACTACATGCAGAGCCGGCTTTAGCACTGGTGGTGCCCAGTGCTACAATGTTTTTTGGCGCCCCCCAATAACCACCTCCGCCACAGCTTCCCTCCCAACCACCCTTTAACAGTCTCCATAACCACTCTCTCTCAGATGCAATTAATTAATTTTATTGTGTCACTCATAGCAAGTGAAGGGTGTCAGAGCACTTTACATAACACACTCATTACAGAGAGACTATCAGCCTGATTCATCAAGGTACCGTTTTGCGAGTCTCTAATAGCGATTCATAGCGAATCGCTACTGAGGACTCGCAAAACGGTATTCATGTAGGAATTGCTAAATAAATAGCGATTCCTACATATTCTCTATTTGCGAGTAGCAAATTGCTACTCGCAAATAAGGAATAACTCCCCATTCATTCCTATGGGCCAAAAGGCCCATAGGAATGAATGTGGAGTATCCCTTATTTGCGAGTAGCAATTTGCTACTCGCAAATAAGATAGCGATTTTAAGGGTGCCAGGGGTGTCCAAAGGACACCCTGTAGCACCCCTGAAATGCTAATTGAAACAGGTGTTGCGCACACACATGTCCAAGGGACATGTGTGTGTGCAACATGCAACTTAGAAAAATGCTTTTAAAAGCATTTTTCTAAGTTTTTGCTATTTACCGAGAGGTCTGACCTCTCGGTAAATAGCGGCCCAAAATTGCTAATTCGCAATTTTTAAATGTGTCATGAATAGCATTTAAGGAATCTCTAATAGAGATTCCTTAAATGCTAATCCTCGCATATTTGCTAATTCTTTATTAGCGATTTTTGCATTTGGGATGATGAATCCCAAATGCAAAAATTGCACTCGCAAAGGGCCAGATTCTGAGAATCTGGCCCTTTTGCGAGCGCATTTACCTTCATGAATCAGGCTGTAAGAATCATAGGTGTGTAAATCAGTGTATAGGAAATGATACATAAGACGGACGACAACAAGGGGTGGATTCACGTCATCCATACAGGTAGGCAGTATAGTTGAAGAGTACTTGGTCTGGAGAAGCACACACTCTAAATTTAAAATGTAACACAATGGATTGGGGCTCTTTAATAACAAGAACTGATTAGACCCAAATGAACCCTTTTTGCAAAATTAGAATAATGAAAGTCTGGGGAAAAATCCATATGCTCTAATCTATACCTCGAAGTCTGCATGCAGTTCTTTGATTACAGTTAATAGCTCACTGTAAACTGCAACTAACAAACAGAAGTCTCAGACAAAAGCAATAACCTACTGTCCTGTTTAAATTACATTCACTTTGTGATCTGCATGGTACATGTTCTTTGCAGCAGGCATTTTAACCGTCTGCAATACCTTACCATAAATCAAAACTTTTATTGGACAAAACACTGACCTCGCCAGGAAGACCAATTATCACCGGAGTTTTCTTGACATTTTAAATGTTGACTGACCATTGCTGGAGGCCAGGAACATGGCAGCAAGTGCTTTTAAATACAACATAAACTAGCAAATAGGCGCCCCCATGAGACGTCAGCACCCGGTGCGGTAGCACTGCTCGCACCGCCCTAGAGCCGGCCCTGACTGCATGCTTAGGTGTGTGAAGTCCTGTACCAGTGCATGAGAACAGTCTGTGTGTATGGCTGAATACTTGTTCTAGTTGAGATTGTTGGTGTAGGTGCTTGCATTGGGTTTTAACTCCCACTGCAGTTTAACATGTAAATACCATCTTTGCTAGATACACATTATGAGTGATTTCCCATACTGCCCTCTTTGCAATTGTTAATGTAAAGGGAATGAGGATAGGTGGCAGAGAGGTCCCATAGATGTTCCATTAACCCCTTCCATGCTGATGACGGCCAGGAGCCATCATGGCACACAGTGCTCGTGTGCTGATGACGGCTCCCGGCCGTCATGACCGCACCCACGATCGGAATGTGCCGCACAGGATCAGAATCACACCCGCGCCCAAGGGGTTAATTTTATTTGTATAATGTGTGTGTATCACCCTGCATTGGGATGCGCAGCACTCGAAAACCAGTTAAATAAATGTAGAGGGGGGTCTGGAAAGATGACGGGCATCGCTGGAAGGGGTCAGTGATGGAATTCATGGAGAAGGAGGTTGTTTTGAGGGCGCCAATGAAGATGTGTTGCACCGGGCACCACCAATGCCAAGGCCAGGCCTGGACCATTCAGTAATGGTTTTCAATGGCCCCAGACAGGCATGGCCACCACTACCAGGGCCTTAATGAATGTCCGTGGACCCGGCTACAGCGAGGTGTCTTTGACGTCACCGGGCATCACTTTGATCCATTCCAGGATTGTACCAGGGCTTGTGGTATCTTTGAACTAAACAGGAGCTTCCAGGATGCTCTGTTTCTAACATTGAGATCTCCTATTAGGAAACTGCAATTTTGAGATTTCTTAATTAGTTATGTCCTAATTTTGAATGTGAATCCATAGGAATGATTATTGCAGGTTACATACATTCCAATTCCATGCATTCCAATTTGTCATTCCTAAATAGCAATTTCTACAGATTCGCTTTTTGGGAATCACAATTTTGATAATTTATACATATGGGCCACATACACCAAAACGATATGACAGTCAAGTGTAACTATAGACTTCGAATTGGGGTTACCAGCTCTACTACTAGGGGATATTACCCATGAATGGGCTGCTACCAAAGAACATATGTTTAACACATTTATGTGTTCAAACAGTGTTAACAATATTAATTATGACATGAATGCTTTTCAAAATCATTCTTCACCTCTGTTTCTGCTCTTGAACCTTCCTTGAGCAGAGAGAGGGGTCAGAAGTAGTGGCGCGGACAAGGTGGTTAGAAGTCAAGAAGCCCAATCTGCACAGAGAGAAAAAAAACTATTCTAGCATCCTACTTAAAGAAGTCCCAGGTAACCCACAAACTCCAATAGTCTGTTCAACAACAACACAAAAGAAATTGCTCAGAAGGTCCTGGCCTTGGACTCTTTAATTCCAGCAGGGACCTTGTTCTAGACATTCCATAATCTATTGGTCCTTATACTTATAATGAAAATCAGACCTAGTGATATTAAGTGTGCTTTACATAGCAGCACTATAGTAAGGAGCACACCACTGAATAAAAACAGAATTGATTGAAGCCCAATTCAAATCGCTGCCCAGCATAAAAAAAAGAGAGATACCAAAGTCGTCACTCTCAAAATTACAGTCAAAAAGTCCAAACTTGAGAAATGCGAAGCATTTCTTACCTGATAACATCCATCATTTACGTTATGTTATGTTATTTTACCAAATTTCTACAGCACTATAACTCACTCCCAAAAGAGTATCCTGGCCCCCAAGCTGACACCTCATGGGGATGAGGAAAGGCTAATTCGCTTATGGAAATCTTAACATAACCACATTTTTAAGCATTTCTGAAAAATATGAAAATTCGAATAAGTATGAATCTTGATGGACAATAAATTCCAGTAATATGAGACTATAAGTACGAGAATGAACAGCCATCATTCCTGGTCTTTTGAATTTGACAAGATACAGCCAACGCTGTATTAGAAGATCTGAGATATATTCTTGAGTAATAGAAACATATTGTGGATCAAAGATATAAAGGACCTTCCACATACACAGCACTGTGCATGGTGGAGAAGTAAAAAAAAATAAGACTTTTAGTGATGGGGAGCTATTTTAACAAAAGCCCTGATGAGATACTTAAGGAAGCTTGCATACTAGGCATACTAGGCACGCCACTGTATTTAGAGTCACCCTCAGTCTGGCCAATAGTGTCTTGTTGATGTCAACCAGGAGGGCATTGCTGTCATCTCAGGGGCTGGTCATGAAGGCTTGAGCAATCGTTTTCCTGCAGTGAATAGGCAGCCGAGGGAGTGTTTTTCTAAACAGACAAAAATACCCAAACAGGATCCACAGACCGCTTTAACCTGTTGGCCCATTGAGAGTTTATCATGTAGTAGATTCCAAGGGTTTTCACTACTAGTCTTGGAACACGGGGTGGCAGCTCAACTGGCCACAAAACGTTAGCACAATATTCTCTGACTTTTCCAAAAAGAAGAAACTCTGTTTCTCCTCAATTCAGCTGATGCTAATTCTGTCTCATCCAGGAGGCCATTTCCTGCATGCATCATAAAATCAGATTTTAGTGCCTCCCGCTCTTGGGTCAGATTAGAAGTTGAGTGTCATCTGCATATGAGAAAACCTCAAATGCAAAAGGTTGCACAGCTTTGGCCAAAGGAGTCACACATACAGTGGAAAGTATGGGGCTCAAGGCAGAACCCTTTGGAAATCCACAGGTATTGGTTACAGTTTTTGATTTAAAAAGGGGATGGAAACCAATTAAGTCTGTCCTGTCAAGAAGCCCCTCATCCAGACCAGCGCTTGTCCTTGCACTCCTATCTCATACGATCTATACATTGAGATTGCGTTAGATATTGTATCAGGCGCTGCTGATAGATCTAGCAAGATCGATATAGCTGATCTGCCTACATACGCGCTGGTTCTAATTATATCTTTAACATATAGGAGAGTTGTGTTCATGCTCTAAGCCTTGATTGTGAGGGGTCCAGAACATGACCCCTCACTAAATGTGGTGTAAGTTGATTTTTAATCAGTTGCTCCGTGATCAAGTTAGAAAATGGTAGTGATGAGATTGGGTGGACTCACAGAATATTCTAGGAAACACAGAAAACCTGCTTTACATTCTCTCATCAGTCTTGGAAGCAAAACATGAGAGTGTTGGTTATATAGAGAATAAACTATTAGGGAGTAGTGAAACGCATACATTGGTTGAACAATGCTTTCTTTTGGGGCCAGGCTCAATTCGGTTTCATCATTGGTCTGGGACCCTACAGCTAATTTTCTCATTACCCCATGGACAATTTGAACCTGTCTGAGCAGCCTCACATAGCAGGAGAAAGAGAGTGGATGGGACTTGGAGTGTATGGTAGATTGATGAAGTTATTTGCCTTGAAATTGGTACTTACGTAACAAGGGCATTTTATTTCGGGCATGGCAATGCTCCTGTATATGCCGGCAGAGGCAAATTCCAAAGGCAAAACGTAGGGGCCTGATTTAGAGGTTGTTGTCAGGGTAAGCTGTCACAAATGCAACAAGTAACCTATCGACAGCATTTTAATTGCATTAGGATATAATGCACTTGTGATAAAGTCGATGAGTTATACATGTTATGCAATCAATACTTTTGGCCCTAATTCAGGCACCAATTTGTATAAGTGGGTTTTCAAAAGGCAGATGAACTGACTAAGTGCTACAAAAAACGATATACCCTATTCCTATGTAAAATTATATGTCTAGGCATCTCATGTTCTCCTCCCATCTCTGAAGAAAAGAGTCCATTGGTTCATGCCTCCATGTGCACACAGAGGGCATTAGTGACTTGCAGTGTTCCTGTAGTTCACGGCTGGGGATATTCCATGTATCACGAGAAGCCAAGGCTCAGAAGTCCCTCCAAGTTTCAAAACCGACACTTTAGATCAATCATTCAGAATGATTTGTAGGAAGAGTAACGCTAGAACAGGGTGACTATTGTGGCAATGAGGAGTGTTGGGCACCTAGCACGACACCCTCTCCTGCAAAAACACAAAAAGGCTCCTCAGCCATTGGGTATATCCACTGGCATAGGAACCTGGTGCTCAAATGAGCATACTCTGCCATCATCAACATCTGTAGCTATACATCATCAGGACAGTCACAAACAAGCATCCCACTCACAATCTACACTAAAGTAATCTTCATGTTTAAAAGAAACCCCAACAATTCCCTCAAGTTCTCATGCCTCTGAACTCCACTCTTGTCACTCACCAAGCTCCGATCTGCACTTCCGGGGAGTCCCGGATATAAAATAATTTGACAATCTGTGCATTGTACAGAGGTGCCATTCCATTATCACTCCAGCCTAGTGCACTGAAGGAATCACATTATACACCTCACAATTTTCATGTACCTATGGATAGTCAAATATATAACTTAGTAAACTGTGAATATCTTGTTACATTAACAACATAAATAATATTTTACATATTATGTTATTCGTCCTAGAAAACCTCTTGCAGTCAGGTGCAGATGGTCAGATGCTCTTCAGAGGAGAGGATATTTACCAGTCTACAAGGAGAGGAAACTAGATGACATCTTGGAACAAGAAGATTTTGTATCAGCGACTCAGCAGATGCCTTGAAATGTGCTCTCGAGCTCTCCATTCTCAGTTGCCTCAGCAGGTCATGCTATTTATTAAGGTGCACAAACATTAATTACTGTGCAGACCTTCAGAGACACTGTCCCCAGTGACCAGAGAGCCACACACCTGCTGCCATCTGCCACTGTGGGCTCATTACACAAGCAGCAGAGCTTTGATGAGTGCATGTTTCAGCAATCATTTCCAGCAGCATCACATGCACAAATGAGTATGTTAGATTTCACCTACAACAAAAAAAAAATGCATGATTTCAAAATTGTGTTAATTTCTCGTCATAAATGGAGCTAAGGGGCATATGTATCAACATCCTGATTTGCGAGTCTCAAATAGCGATTTTTTTGAAATCGCTATTTGAGATTTGCAATAGGGATGTATGTGAATAATCGCAATTTTTTTGCGATTTCTTAATATTCCTTAATTGTGATTAGCACATTACAAATCACAATTAAGGAATTTCTTTCACATACATTTCTATGGGCCAGGAGGCCCATAGCAATGATTGGGAAGTTATTCTCAATTTGTGATTCGCAATTTGAGAATCACAAATTGAGAATAATCTCAAGGGTGCAAGGGTGTCATAAGGACACCCTGATGCACCCCTGAAATTTACATGTGTGTGCATATGGTGCACATACATGCCCTAAGTGCATGTATGTGTGCAACGTGGCACCTTTACAAATGCCAAAAAGTGCATTTGTGAAAAATATCACAAATTACCACCAACTTCAAGTTGGTGGTAATTTGCGATTTCTTAATGAGAAATCGCGCAACGTGGGTGCTTCATACATAGCCTTAAATGCTGACGCAAAATTAACGAATCGCAAATTCTGTGATTCCTTAATTTTGCGATGCGATTTTAATCATACATTGCATTTTCCGATTTTTTTGTCGCAAACGATGCTTTTTTGCGAATCGCAGCGTTTGCGACTAAAAATACTAACCCCCACATGCATCAACCTATTTAGGAAGTGCAAACGGTGCGAATCGGTAAATTCGGCTGTTTGCACTTCCTAAATACGTTTTGGGGATGCATGAAACAATTCGCTATTTTTTGCATTTCTTAAAAATGCAAATGCAATTAAGGAATCGCATTTGTGCGATTCCTTAAATGCAATGCATCAATTTGTAAAAAATAGAGAATTTTGAAATTGGAAGTGCAGATTAACACGAGGTTGACCCTCGTGTTAATTTGCGAAAATATTTAAAAAAGCAAAAAAATGCATTTTTTAAACTTGCATGTTACAGACACACATGTCCTTAGGACATGTGTGTGTGAAACATGCACTTGAAAATACATTTCAGGGGTGCAGGGGGGGGGTCCTTTGGACCCCCCTCTGCACCCTTGCAATGCATAAAAAAATTGCGAGTGCAAAAAAAAAAAATGCAAAACGGCATTGATTCCAATGGGCCTCTAGGCCCATAGGAATCAATGTAATGCCATTCCTTACTTGCGATTCGCAATTAAGGAATCGCAATTTCCGAAAATTAAGAAATCCTAAAAACTTTTAGGATTTCTTGATGCATAGGATTTTGCATTTCCTAAATAGCGATTCCTTAATTTTTGCTATTTAAGAAATACAAAATCCAAGATTGATGCATGTGGGGGTAAGAGAAGAAACATCACAGTTTCATGTTAAAAGAGCGCATCCTTTAGTGATAAAATTATCACAACACAACTGACTATTGAAGGCACTGACAGACACAGTGTGACAAGGATAGCGCTCAAAGGAACCATTGTTTCAACTCGAGTACAAGAGTTCCCGGAGATTACATATATTTTTTGTTTTTTTGAAAAACGGATGATACATATGCCTCTAAGTTTCTTTCCCATCATAAAGTCTTGGGGCCGGGTTCATAATTGAAAATGTGTGAGCTCAATATTATTCACATACAGAAGTGAAACTTGAAAACAAGAAGTTCACATATTTAAGCATGTGGTAGCATCATAATCGCTGGGTTATAGTCTGCAAATACAATGCGATGATTAAAAAAATGTCATACACAAAGAATGTGGTTTCACATAATATTACTACTACACTTGAAGATTTGACTTGGGATCCAGAATGCAGTAGAGGTATAATAATAATAGGGGCATTTGTAAAGCGCTGAGTTACGCGCACCGGCGTGTCCCCGCGCTGACGGTGAGAGAAACAAAAAACAGGGGCAAAACAGTGCTGGCAGGCCAAAGTTATCTGGTGTAGAGGTAGGTTTTTAACTTAGCTCGGAATCTCGTTTCTGCTTGTTCCAGGCGAAGGTCTACTGGGAGTTTGTTCCAGTGGTTGGGGGCCAGGTGCCTAAAGGACCTGCCTCCCATCCGAGCTTTCTTTACCCTGGGAGTCCTCAGCAGTCCTCCGCCCGCAGATCTAAGCGCTCTAGGAGGTTCATAGGCTTCGATCAATTTCTGCAAAGGTCGGGGCGCCCTACCATACAAAATCCGATGACACGTGCAGAGAGCCTTATACTCAACTCTGCTCTTTACCGGAAGCCAGTGGAGTTTTCGTAGAGCCAGCTTCGAGGGCGCCCTTTTGGGCAGCCTAAGAATCAGGCGTGCCGCCGCATTCTGCACCACTTGAAGACGTGCAATGCTTTTACTCGGTGCCCCAAGGTACAGCAAGTTCGCGTAGTCAAGCCTTGCGGTCACCAAGGCATGCACTAAGGTTTGACGCGCTTCCAATGGCAAAAGGTCTAAAACCTTCTTCATTCTCTTCAAGACCCCAAAACAGACTCCGACTACCCGATTGATCTGAGGCCCGAAGGTAAAGACTGTCTACATCAAGGGCCCTATTATGATACCGGGCGGATGCAACCATATCGATATGAGAACTGTCTGACCATTGCTCGGCGATTCTGCATACCTAATCACAATGCAACCGCTTATAGTGCGGTGGCAAACTCCCATTTCCTTAAGGGACCTTTTGCTGTGGCTGTAAACTGACCCCAACGGGCCCCAACAGAAGGCCGCAAGGAGAAGGATGCCCTGCTAGGGGCCCTAAAGTCACTTTCCCACAGGCTTTCAATGTCAGAAAGTCCAGCATGGAAAGCCTGTCAGAAACCAACATCATTATACCGGGGGATTACGTGCCAGTCTCCGACTGTCCAGTGAGCTCCTTGAGCCCGAGGGAATCCAGCCGGAATGACCAGCTGGTTTCACTTTTGACCGCTGTAATCATAAATGAGACATAGAAATCCTCAGACCTGAGGTCGGAGGCTTTCCAGGTTTTATTGTAATTAGGTCCCTAATGCGACTAGTATCATGCATTCTGTATTCGTAGCCAAAACTTTAAAATTAGCCATAAATCTGTGGTATCTTCGACCAACAGAACTTTGGACTTAAATTAGGTAGAATCATTGGACCATACTATGTCAATCCAGCTAGTCTGTTATCTCATGGCAAAAGTAGGTTCTCTCTAGCTTATGAACTACAGCTAACCAATCATTCAATTTTGGAGAGTTTTGTCTAGCTAGTTGTTGCAGATCAGAATTTTGGCTAGCTGTATTAGGAAACATTTTGGGTAACTTCATTCTTTTCCAGGATGTTGCAAATGCAAAACAAAATAAGGGTGGGTTTTACTTCAACTGTCCAGTCATGAATGGTAAAGATATAATTAAAATGTTATATAAAACTATATAATACATTGCATTATTTATATTACTTTTAAAAATGGTACATGTATTTAAAATATATTTTAGGTATTTTCGCGCTTATTAGGATGGCGGGCGAACTGTGTCTGCCCACTATCCCCACAATGTTGGGACCAGCCGCCAGACGTCCGGAAGTCCCACACCGTGAAATAGGATGTGACTGCCACCCTGGGGGGATCACATTCCTCATTTTAACATTGCGGTGGGTCAACAGCACCCGCCGCAATGTCAAAATCGCATGCCTGGCATTTCACTGCACCACATTAACAATTTTAAAATATGTAATAACATAAATGATTGTTATTTAACAGTCTTTTTTTAAACAAAATATTTTTGTTTGCTTTTTTTTCAGAGTGCATAAACATAACAAGCATGTGACATGAATCCGTTCTCCATACCCTTCCCCCCATCCACCCTCCTCCCTCCGCCCACCGTGCCCAAAGTCTCACCAGTAATCCTACACATTGATAACATGATGCCCCACCTGTCACTATATTACACATATTAGTCAGGGAACTCCCCGCTTGTAACTGGGATAACAGAGTGACCTTCCCCCCTCTCATTACAGTCCCCCATCCAATCCATGATATTGTCTCCATTTCCCCCATACTCTAGTAAACTTCTTAGAACACCCCCTGGCTTTGTAGGTGACCCTATCTGCAGCCACGTACATGTCCATGCCCCGTCTCCAATCATCTAGCTTGGGAGGTGTGGGAGCACCCTGCCCAGGGCCGTTATTTATCAGTCTTGTTTTGTACTTTACCAATATATTTTTGTGATAGACAGATTTATAAAAATAGTTTTTAAATATTTATTTAGAACTGTTTCTTTTGTATTTGTGTTCATTGTGTGTGGTTCTACTTGTGAGAATATAGTTAATTAATAGTTTATAATAGGGATTTGGCTATCATTTCTACATAGCTTAGTCGATTGTTAATTGAAAAGAGTGTAAAATTGAATCGGAGCATTCTTTACGCTTTCCTGGCTTGTATAGGTATTTTAGTTTTGGTTTGGTTTACATACTCTTCTATCATCAGTTGTTGGTAGCTTTGCTCTTTCTAGACAGCTTCTAAGAATTTTAAGAATATTGATTGTGTTATTTCTAGTGTAGCTTGGAAGGTACTATGCAATCCTTCCAGTGCATATTGACTTTGGCATGTTAGGCTATAGTGGTGTTATAGACATTCCACCATGCTATGTGAAATTGTATGTTGTAGTCTGCCAAGCCAAGTGTCTTCCAAGTAGTTGATTATTAATTTTTTTTGTTCCTTTCTTTGGTAAAACTGGATTCCGCTCGCATGTTGTGACAGTTTTCTACATCTGTTTATGGTGAATTTGCCCAGATCTAATATACTTTTTTTCATTTTCAAAAGAAATCTGTCTGTTTGTTGCATATTCTACTTTAAGTACATTTTTTTGCGATGTTTGTAAGCTCTTTCGTCGTAGTGGCAGCTGTGTGTTGGTATAGTTCAAGCATTGTTTGTAATATTGCCAGTTCAAGTCTATTGTAATTTTGTAATTGGGCCCTTAATATTATGTGGATACATTGTTAATGTTTAAAATTTACTTTAAAAGAGTTTTAAATGTTTTAAATGTTATACTTACAGTTGTGCTGTTGCTCTGAGTTGCACTTGATCCTTGTTTTCCTTTGATGAAAAAATTATTGTTTCAGGTGCATGGTAAAAATACAAGTTTGGAGTGGGGGTGGTTTTATTTTTTTTAAGGGCTGGTTTATTTTTATGACAGGGTACATTTTACTTACTTTAAAAAGATCCCAGTCCTGGTTTGTGAGTTTGGAATTGGAGTTGCTTATATGCATTCTAGGTTGGCTTGGATGGTATTCTACCATCCACAGCTGTAATACTGTGCTTGGAGTGGTAAAAGGCTTTTGTAATTTTACAGCTCGGAATGTTTGGCCCTTTACTAAGCCATATCCAAAGCAAAAATCCCTTGCATATGAAGTGTAACCTCTTTCATAAACTTGAACTCTTCTTTTTTTTTGCAATTAAACTACCTCCTTATTCAGTAAGTGGGTTTCTTATAATAGCACCACTTGGAGTCGCCTCGTATGATGGTGTACATTTTATATTGCTTAGAGGTATAGTTATCGATAAGTATCATGCCACATTATTTGACCTTCTCTTCATGTCGCCCTTCCCAACTAGGTGTTGCCTTCTTTCCTGCCTCCTAGTTTCCGGATGGGTAGTTCTTGTCCATTGAATGTTGGACTGTTTTTACTTCCATCTGTGATCAAAACATGTTAACAATAACTTCCCCAAAATCCCCATTCCCGGCAAGATGACCCTCTGAGGGACACAATCTCAATAAATCTTGATGCATTTTGCTCTTCCTTACTATTGCAGTAGAAAGATTTGTAGTTAAGAGACACACCTCTTTATTATGCAGCAAAGCCCTCAAGCCCAGCATTATGTAATGTGCTTCAGAGAGAGGAGTGGCGTAGTGGCTAGAAAAGTTGACCTAGGACCGCGTGGCTCACGGTTCGAACGCTGGTGGCAGCGTAGCTCAGCACCATATGACTCTGGCCAAAGCTCACATATTCTCCCCGACGGCCCCAAGCACCTTTAAACTCACAGTGGTGATTAGTTAATGCTTTACAAATGTCAGATTTATGATTTATTTATGTTTATTATTCAAACAGTGGGAAAACCTACACTGAATTTCTATACATTTTGCCAAACAACCACAGCTCTTCAGTCCTTTGTGCCCCTCCCTCCTCAACCATACATCTATTTCCTTTCTCTTACTCCACCCAGCCTACTCATTTATAGGTCATTCACCATGTAGTGTAGAAAACACTTTCACCTTGGACCATAATTCATCTGTTGTGCAAGGGGTAACATCAAAGGAGAGCTTCTCCCTTGTAAGTCAGTATGTTTGCTTTGCAGTCTTCCCCTGAAGCTTGGGATGTTGCACCCTCCAACTTCAATGCTTCTACCTAGGTCACCAGGGGTTGCTGATGCTGCCAGTGCTGCCTCTCTGCTCTCCCTTTCTTATGCTCTTGGAGGCTTCTTGGTTTTCCTACACTGAGTCTTGAGGTCCCACTTCAATTTAGGTTTAGTGCCTGAACTCCTAGTTCACCTCCCTATTCTGGCCTATATGCTTGAACCCGTTTCATGCTTCTGGTGTTTTTGTGAAGAAGGTAGTCTTAATGTCCAAAATCACTTTCAACTGTGCTGGGTAATGCCAATATGTACTAAGTGGTAGAGTTACCATGGTATTGTACTGCACTTGCATCAAGCATCAATCAATCAATCAAGACATTTATAGAGCGCACTACTTACCCGTAGGGTCTCAAGGCGCTGGGGGGAGGGGGGTGCCGTTACTGCTCGAACAGCCAGGTCTTCAGCTTCTTCCTGAAGGAGAGGTGGTCTTGGGTCAGGCGCAGGTCGGTCGGGAGGGAGTTCCAGGTTCTGGCGGCCAGGTAGGAGAAGGACCTTCCTCCGGTTGTCGCTCTTCGGATGCGGGGGACGGCGGCGAGGGCGTGGTTGGCTGATCGGAGGTGGCGTTTGGGAGCGTAGAAGTTGATTCGGTTGTTGAGGTAGCTCGGGCCTTGGTCGTGTAGGGCTTTGTGTGCGTGGGTGAGGAGGCGGAAGGTGATTCTTTTGTTGACGGGGAGCCAATGCAGGTCTCTCAGATGTCCGGAGATGTGGCTGTTTCGTGGGATGTCGAGGATGAGTCTGGCTGAGGCGTTCTGGATCCGTTGGAGTCTCTTCTGGAGCTTGGCGGTGGTACCGGCGTAGAGGGCGTTGCCGTAGTCCAGTCGGCTGGTGACGAGGGCCTGGGTGACGGTCTTCCTGGTCTCGGTGGGGATCCACCAGAAGATCTTCCGTAGCATGCGTAGGATGTTGAAGCATGCCGAGGAGACGTTGTTGACTTGCCTGGTCATGGAGAGGGAGGAGTCCAGGATGAAGCCCAGGTTGCGTGCGTGGTCTGTCGGTTTGGGTGCGGTGCCCAGGGCTGGAGGCCACCAGGAGTCGTCCCATGCGGAGGGGGAGGAGCCCAGGATGAGGACCTCCGTCTTGTCTGAGTTCAGTTTCAGGCGGCTGGTCGTCATCTACTCGGCTACCTCTTTCATCCCTTCGTGCAGGTTGGCTCTGGCGGCGGCGGGGTCGTTGGTCAGGGAGAGGATCAGCTGGGTGTCGTCGGCGTAGGAGATTACGTTCAGGTTGTGTTGGCGTGCGATGGCCGCGAGGGGGCTCATGTAGACGTTGAAGAGGGTGGGGCTCAGCGAGGATCCTTGTGGGACGCCGCAGATGACTTCGGTGGCCTCTGACTTGTACAGTGGTAGGCGGACTCTCTGTGTTCTTCCGTCGAGGAAGGAGATTTTCCATTCCAGAGCCTTCTCCTGGATTCCGACGTTGCTGAGGCGCTGTACTAGGGTGCGGTGGCAGACAGTGTCGAATGCCGCGCAGAGGTCTAGAAGGATGAGGGCCGCTGTTTCTCCGTTGTCCATCAGGGCTCGGATGTCATCGGTGGCGGCGATGAGGGCGGTCTCGGTACTGTGGTTGGCTCGGAAGCCAGACTGTGAGGGGTCGAGGGATCCATTCGTCTCAAGGAAGGCGGCCAGCTGCTTGTTGACGGTCTTCTCGATGACTTTGGCTGGAAACGGGAGGAGCGAGATGGGGCGGTAATTCTTGAGTTCGGTGGGGTCCGCTGTGGGTTTCTTGAGTAGAGCGCTGAGTTCGGCGTGCTTCCAGCTCTCCGGGAAGGTGGCGGTGTCGAAGGAGGTGTTGATGATGTCTCGCAGGTGGGGTGCGATGACAGCGTCGGCCTTGTTGAATACGTGGTGAGGGCAGGGGTCGGTCGGAGATCCGGAGTGGACGGAGTTCATCGTGCGGATGGTGTCTTCGGTGCTGATCGGCGTCCAGGCGCGGAGGGTGGTGTGGGGGGTGGTGGCACGGTCATGGTGTGCGATGGTTGGTTGTTGAAGCTGTTGTGTATGTCCGCGATCTTGTTGTGGAAGTATGAGGCGAGGGAGTTGCAGAGGTCTTGCGATGGGGTGATGTCGTTGTTTCCTGCGCTGGGGTTGGATAGCTCTTTCACGATGTTGAAGAGTTCCTTGCAGTTGTGAGCGTTGTTGTCCAGCCGGTTCTTGAATGCAGTTTTCTTGGCGGCGCGCATCAGCTGGTGGTGCTTCCGGGTGGCAAGCTTGAGGGTGGTCATGTTGTCCGGTGTTGGTTCCCTTCTCCAGACTTTCTCGAGGGCTCGGCAGTTCTTCTTGGAGCTCTTGAGTTCGTCGGTGAACCATGGGGCTTTCTTGCTGCCGGGTCTGCTGGGCGGGGTCCTCAGCGGGGCGAGCATGGTGTTGCAAAGGCAACACAATAAGTAATTTAGATTTACCAAACAACGTAAGACCACTTTGCTTCCTTGCCTTATTGCTGCCTCAGGAAGGTGTTCTACGGGTGGAGAGTTTGAACTATCTATTCACATTCTAAGATTTACCAATATTGGTAAACCTGGGAATGTGTCAAAATGCTACTCCTTCCCAAGTCAGACACAACAAGGAGAAATATCTTTATTTTTTTATCTCCTTATTGGTTCTTTCTTTCTAAATGCACTGAATTCTGCAGCACACCCAGATTGGGTACTAGCATAGGCAGAGAGCAGGTAGATATGGCACTTGATAGATATGGCACGTTCCTATCTTCGCACCTCAGGCAGCACAGCGCAGCAAGTTGTTATGATGTGTTGCATTGCATGAAAGAATGATACATCTGGCCATGAATTCCTTCTTCTCTGAGGTCCTTTTTTTCCTCAAAGAAGTATGCTGTTTTTCTCTACAATACTGAACTAATATATAGTATAGGAAGGTAGGTACCTTCTAATTACCCACCACATTGCTGCCAGCTGGCTTCACTTTCTGGAGGAGAGTGTTGCAATCTTTTTTAATGCTGCAGCAGGTCTACCACAGGTGTAGGGGGTCCTCATAAGGGAAGGCTCCTGGCATCACTCAAAGTGCTCTGTCCGAAGCAAAGAATTTGTCAATGCTTGTGGTGCTATAACCTCAGTCGTCGATTTTTACACAAATACTCAACCATGTCTGTACCCACTTTTCCTTCAGGTAATCCAATGATGCAAATATTATTACTCTTATTCTGGTTTTCAGCATTGGCAGCGCTACTTGTCAATACCTGCAGTTTACCAATAAGGTCCTTAGACCTAGGTGATTGAAGATTATGGCTATTTCTTCCTGTCACATTTGTGCGCACATTTCCTGCCAGTATTTTGTGTTCATCATGCAATTGGCATCACCCTAGTGTGGACACACAGGAAACTGAAAATGCTTCTAGAATGTTGACAAATGTGTATATATCTACATGAAAGTCTTAGTCAAGGAGGACAGCATCATATTAAATTCCTAAACTGACTCGTGGAATTTCCTGCCACTCATTTGGGTTATAGGTCATATTGACACGTTTTGTTTATACATTAATGTTTGCCTTCAAAATGACAAAGTTTTAAGGGTTGTACTGCCCTACTAAACTTACTCAGGGAGAAAATACTACTACCCTATTTTGGGCCATGCTTAACTTAATTGACTCACTCTGATGGCCTTCACAGTACCCCATGCATTATGGTCTGACTCACCCAATGCAGTGCTAATTTGCAGTTTCTGATATGCAGTTTGGTTGCACTATGGGGTTGTTGGAAGACTGTTTACAATGCTGTATAGGGAGAGCCCACTCTCTGTGACCCTGTGTTGCCTATTGTAAGCTTCTGGGTCTCTTCATGGGTGTTAGCAGTATGAAGGTGTGTTTTCTCCATGCACATAAGGGATTCATCCCCATTGCAGCATTCACCTTCAATTCAGAGAGCTGATGGTAGTCAGAAATCAGTCAATTGCCCCAGACTTTACCCTATGCCTATTCACTTCTCTTGAGAGTTGTTGTGAAGAGTAATCTTATTTCATACTCCATGTTGGCAATCGTACTGCACATAAGTGTGTATCCATCACGCATTACCGCTGACTGCATTTGTTCCCTTGTAGGCCTCCCTCAACAAAATTGGCTGGGTGTTTCCGTCTCGAGCGCATACGAACACCATCTGAGTCATCCGCTGCCCAGTGTCTGACAGGGCTTGGTGCAGCTGTGCCCGCTGTTCGCAGTAAGGGGCAGAGAGCGCCGTTCTTAGGATGGATGAAACACGCTACACTGGCAACACCACCATGTTGCTGTGCTCCAGCCCCAAACTCCTCTGCAGCCTCGACCATTTTAACTTTTTTGGGCAAGCAGCTACTCCTGCAAGTGCTTCCTCTGTTGCTACTGAGGTGCCTGAACCTGATGGCAATGACGTTTCTGTGCAATGTCACCGCAAACTTAATATCAGTCAGCTGGCAGGGACGGGAGCTAGGATCTATGCTATCAATGCCTTACCATTCCCCATTCAGTTTACAAATCCAACAAAGCGACGCCCCTTCAGCAGGTCCAGCTTGAACTTTGGGAGCAAACGTAGGGATGAGCACAAGAAAAACCTAGGATGTTGTGGAAAAATGGGAATCTTCAATAATGAGAGAATATGGTTCTGACAAAGAGATGGAAAGAGAGGAAAGCTCAAGCGATCATGAAAAAGGGTTGTCCCTATTTCCAATGTTATGGGTCAAAGATTGAGATGAGGAAGAAATCCCATTTACAAATTCCGTTTGTAAGTGTAATACAGAAAAAAATAAAAGTCCATTACTTTACTCTAAAGGATGTGTGTACTTTAACCCGTTAACAACGGCGGTAATTCTTCCGCGGTGCGGGCGTTTCCTTGCGCGGGCGGGGCCACATCAGCCGTTGGACGTGCGCAGCACTACAAAGATAGTGCTCGCGACGGCCAACGGCCGACGGCAGTACGCAACAAGTTAAATCTTTCTTGAAAACATTAAAAATAAACAGAGGAATACTATAATCCTTGAAAACACATTTACAACTTCTGCAAACCCATTGTCAATGGTGTCCTGAATTTGGCGATAGCCCAATAAGGATCCTGAGACACACCATTTCACATAATTGCAATAAGTGACTTAAGTGATAGATTATAGCAATTGTTAGTATTAATTTTACATCCCATAAGTAGCTACCCACCCCCAATAGGACCTTCAATGGAATATAACCTACACTCCAAACATTTCCTAAATTTCTTTCTTTGAAAGGCATTTCTAAATTCTTTGTTTACAATACTGAAGTTAATGTGGTTTAAAATTAGGACCACCCTGCTATACACTATGGAGAAAATGTTGTTGTAAGACTTTGAGGGCCTCATTTAAGGAAAGTAACGGATCTCTGCGTGAAAACAGTGATGAGTAACTTTTCATTGCGACATTCTGGATGCGAAAGTGTTACAGATGCGTCAGTATTTCTGACGTAACTGTAGGCGTGAAAATGACGCATTGCTGGAGTATGTCACAAAAGTGATGCAACTTCAGCAATGGGTCATTTAACATGGGCAAGTCCCATTTCAATGTGCCTGTATCAGTTTTACACCTCCTGTGAGGCAGGCGTAAGATATTGATGCATTTGCGTCCTAGAAGTCACTGCGTTACATCTACGAGGCTTACTTGCATCGGAACGTCCATCCAGTATACATTATATCTGGCGCAGGTATAATGTGGCGCAGGAGTTTACAAAGTGACACATCTACCTAGATGCGTCACTTTGTATATATGACGCAACATGGTGCATTGTGCAACGGCCTCGAAAGCGCTAGGATGCCTGGCTTCACCTTGGGGGTGCCCAGTTAGGGGGCATCTCACAGGAAAAGCCAGGAAGGGTTCCACAGCAGTATACAGCGCCAGGATGCCTGAAAGGTGATAGTGCACTTTACAAGTATACATGCATTTACATTTACATTTTTTACGCCTCTGGTGCATCACAAAAAGTGACGCACCAGCGGCACAAAAGTGATGCAAGGGCTCATAAATAAGACCCTGAGTATGTTGAAGTTGGTCTCGTGTACCGAAAGGTGTTGACTGCATAGAATGAGATTACCACTGTGAAGTGGGAAGCACATGGGGAGAAGGCTTAGTATCTTCCTGTTGAAGTCTGGATTTTCATGAAGGCCAAGATAATTTCCACATATGAGGTGAATATTAAAGACATTGACAATATTAACACAACACCTAAAATGAATGAATATCATATGATCCATTGCATTAGTACTGGCTTCAACAGGGCTGTCATCTCACAGAGAAAGTGGTTGATTTCATGGATATTACAAAAGGAAAATGTTGATATTAAAACAGTGTTAAATATTGGTCCCAAGAATCCAACATCCAGTGGTCAATTGGAGACAGACCGATCTAGTAGTGAACACTGAGTAGTGTAAGGGATTGCTGATGGCCGCGTACTGATCAAAAGACATGTTGGTAATCAGAAATAATTCTGTTGCAATCATAGCCAACAAAAAGAAGAGCTGATTCAAAGTGATGCACAAGTTATTCAGAAAGATGCTTGCTAATATTTTTGGGCAGATAATGTATGTGTAACTGATGTCTACAAAATAAAAGTTGAAAGGAAGAAGTACATGGGTTTGTGGAGACAAGAGTCAAAGCAAAAAACAAACAAATCAAAGAATGCCTGAAATGGCAACCAAGTAAATCAGGAGAAATCCAATGAAGATGGTAAGCCGCTGGGTTGAAAGATCAGAGAAACCCACAACAGTAAAGTCTGTCAAAGATATCTGATTTCCTTCTGTCATTCCTCCACAGGTTTCTTATTACTTGGTTCTAAAAAGAAAGCAAACAACAAGATTTAGACACGTAATTCAGGAGAAGCTTCAAATAATAGCATAGTATGGCATACTGTAACCATCATTGCCAGAAGCCAAGTTTTAAGGGGGGGTTAAAAACATGCTGAGGTGATGATAGTGTAGGCAAGTGTGTTATTGGTAGGGGCACCTATCACTAGTAATAAGGCCACCAACACGCTATAGGTTCCAGCAAAGGTCTTGGTAAATTAGCCCCTTGCTCAACTCCTGGTTGCTGACAACGAGCAGTCCTGCCTAACTTAGGAGACAGGAGTGTAAAGCATTCAAAAACACCAGTACATCAAATAGATAAAAAACAACATACAATAAAAATCCCACACCAATTTTTAAAAGTAGGACATACTTTTATAACCAAAACGATTAAAATCCAATGTAGGGAACCATAGACATGCATTTTTTTTAAAGATTAACCACTTTATAGTCCTTAAAATTGTAAAGTTCCACTCTGGGCCATCTGGTTGCACCTTACTGGACCCCTATAGAATACACTAATCAGTACGCCCTGCTCAAAATGGTACCTTCACACATATTTACAAGCCCTCAGCCCCAATGTAACACCACCTTTTATGGTGCTCCGGTGTCATTATGTGCAAGGTGGTGCTAAGCCACTTTGTGTAGGTTAACTTCTGCTTATATATATGCCCCTTTCTGCCGCAGTCCTTGTTGAAGCAAGGTACAGTCTCCAGCAATGTTCCCTCAATTTTTTCCCAGTGTGTGCGGCGTGTAGGGTCTCAGTGCACTTAAGCCATGGCTATGTGAGCCAGGAACTAGACCGCGCATGTGTGCAGCGTCAAATATCACTCCAAACTTTTGCTTAAAAAAACTTGAAAAGATGGTGCATTCCCACACATACAGCACCACGTTAAGGGGCTTAAGGCAGATTTGCAATTTGGAAACACACGCCATGACATGAATTGGTTACACAGGTAAGTACACTTCAGGTTTAGAAAAGCATAAGATTCCAAAGGTGGAAACAAGCCTGTATCCCACTGCCATTAACAGTGAGGACCTCTGGAAATAAGCCAGAAATACACTGACATTAAAAGTGAGGGCCCAGACAGAGGAACTGCCATTAAAAATAAAGGCCCGAAGCCCTGGCCCTAAGCCAGAAATGTACTGCCATAAAAAGTGAAGGTCCCATACATTGAACTTAACCCTAAATACACTGACAATAACATAGAGGGGGCTTGTTTGCTGCTATGTTAATGGCGGAGCAAATATAATGTGGTTTCTGGGAAGCTCATGGGCCAATCAACATATTTTGCATGGTTTTGTGCCCTATCACTGCTTTGAATGTGTCTCCCATTTGAATGTGGCGGGGTGCCCGAGAGACCACGCCAGGGCAGCTCATCTGAAGTGGAGGCTCGTGAAGATGGCTATAAGGTTGGAGCTATGGTTGACTTTTCAGCTGTGGCAGGAATTTCTAGCCGTAGCACATAGAATGCCTGAGATCTGAGAGTGTTCATGGGCTCAATCTAAACAACACTTTAAAAACAAATACCTACCCCACCGGTGCAGCTGTGTGGCCTGGGTTTAGCAGGCCCTCGGATTCATGGAAATACATTAATGTGGTCCAGCCCCAGGGCTCCCAACTTGTCTACCATTCTCCATTTTTCAGAAAATAAAAATAATGTTATGTTCTATTTAATACAGCATTTGCTGCCTAAATACTGCCATTTTAAAAATCAGGTGTGATTATAAGGAATGAAATACGGTATAGTCACTGTGTTGCCAACTGCAGATCCAGACGACCTGGATTCTAATCAGGCATTCCTCAATCAATCACACTGTGTGATCTTGAGCCTCTTTTCCACTGTCTCAGTTCTTATATAAAGTGGAGGTTAAATAATGATATGAGCACTGCCTAATTTGTGCCATGTGTTTTCAGGCGATGGGTATTGGCATTCACTTTTGAGGACCGGCCCTTATTTTTCTTCATCAGACCCTGACCGAGATCAAGAGAAAGAAAGCTAGAAAAGTGGGAAAGACTGAGGAAGAGAGAGACAGAGAAAGAGTGAAAAAGCAGGGACAAACAAGAGTGTGGGAAAGTGAAGTAAGGAGGAAGCAGTGTATGCTAGTGGAGGAAAGAAGCATCAGATGGAGTGGAAGCTGGACTAGATAGCCCTACTTCTACAGCACCTTGGCAGGCTCACAATGAACATTTTTATTTTAAAAATTACCCACTAATGTATGATGCATTATATAAACAGCTGGATATTACATATCAGCATTGTTCGGTTACTCGACTTGGAAGGATGAAAGGTGGCATCGGGTGTATTGGAATAAAATCCTATGAGCAGTAGGGAAACCACAGACCTCAGCAGACTAACTGGGAGAGCCCACTTACCCTGGGTACATATCCGGGAAGTGATGCTGCCTTGTAAGCTGGTAAGAGTTTAACATGCACCTCAAGGATAAAGGGTAGCACTGCCGTGACTAGAAGCAACAGCAATATTTCAAATGGAGGTGGATTGTTATGTGGTTAAAAGCCACCAGCTCTGTTGATTGAAAAAGCTTTATTCGAGTTATACACTCATAAAAGCACACACATATAAATTCATACATTTTAAAACTTCAAGCATTTGATAACAATAAATTTGTGGTTAAAAATACATATTACATAAGCATAAAAATTATTACCAATTGGGATTAAAAATAAGCTTTCTCATAAAGTGCTGAAACTAAATGCATGTTAAGGTATAGAAACCTCCGCGTTACGGACCATTCCCAAATTTATACAGTCAGAACTCCTAACGTACATCTTTAGCAGCATTTTCTAATTAAAATTCATATCATTCTCCCAGTAGATACTTGCAAGGATAAATCAACCAGCCAAAGAGGTAAAAAATCAAGACACATTAGGGGATAAAGCCCTCCTCCTTATGGACCATGCCCACCCCAGATATTTTGCTGTTCCAACTACGATGGACATTTCAGTGGAGGAACAAATGATTCTCAACCCCTCAACACCGCTTAGGACACCCAGGTTCCTACAAACGGGAGCCAACCAAGATTTTCTTGGGTTTTCATAAGCCTCGCATAAAAAAAGGAAATGTGCGATGCTTTCATTGGGGGCCCCACATGACGGGCAGCACGAACCATTGCTAGTTCTCCAACTGGACGTTAAGCACCTCAAGGGGAGAGAACCTGCCCTTAATTGGAAAAATAGTTTCCTATCTAGTGGAACAGTTATAATGTCCCAATATTTTTCTAGGGCTGGTCTTGGTTTAATTTCCATGAATCTACCCCCCATGGATTCCGAGGTTACGCTCCTCCAAAGCTTCTGATCGATATAATCCCAATATATTTCCTTGATGGTGGATTTACTAGGGAATACTTCCCCTAGGGGATTTTCCCAAAGTTTGGAGAGCCCAAGCTCGGCAAGGACGTCCCTTAGCATTTTTAGCCATGTGATTTTACGGAAGGCATCTGATTTGGCCAATGCTAGGAACCCCTCAGCGTAGTGTCTTATTTCCACGGTTGTCCATAGCCGTCTCCAATAGAGGATAGGCCTCAATCGGGCACGGTCACTAAGCGATCTTCTGCCTAAATCAAAACCAAGCGGTATTAATGGGGTGCTTTGGGGGAGACTGGTTATCCCTCTCACAAACCTGTTCTCAGATCTTTGGAGGGTGGTAAGACTCTCAAAGCCCCAGACTTCAGCCCCATAAAGGGTTGCGCCCAGGGCTTTTGCGTCATAAACCATAAGAACAGGTTTTATAGGCCTAGTTTTAGATTTCGCTTGCTCAACCCTGAGGGCTCCTGAAATTTGCTGGTGTTTCAGCACCGCCTTCTCTACGTGTCTAGCCCAACCAAGTTTACTTGTTATCTCCACCCCAAGGTATGTAAAAACATTTACTAACTCTAATTTGATGTTATTCAAAAATACCTTGGGTTGAGATTGGCGCTTTTGCCCAAAGGCCATCAACTTGGTTTTATTTACATTAACCTCGAGGCCCCGTTCTTTACAGAATGTGTCGAATATATTCAAGGCACGCTGGAGGCCCGACGGGGTCTTGGACACGATCAAGGTGTCGTCAGCGAACATCAGAATAGGAACTCTGATGCCCGCTAACGAAGGTGCGTCAACCATTGCGTCCAATATCCTATCCACTATGCCATTGATGAACAGGGAGAACAGCAGGGGTGCCATTGCACATCCCTGCCGCACCCCCCGCTCAACTGGGAAGTTGGTGGTGGATTCCCCATTCCTCCCCCACTGGACCTTGGCATAGTTACTTTCATGGAGACGCATTATCAATGTGAGCAAATCAAGTGGGACCCCTATCTTGGACAAAACCTCCCACAACGTGCTCCTAGGCACCAGATCAAACGCAGCCCTTAGATCTACAAATGCTACATAAAGGCTGCCTTTGCCCAGGAGTACAGTCCCCCACCGCAGCATGGTGAAGCGAAAAATTTGATCGACCGTACTGGTTGCACGTCTGAATCCTGCCTGGAAGGGGGATAAAGCATTATTGTCCTCTACCCAGGCCATAAGTTTGTCGACCAACATCTTCCCGACTACTTTTTGCATAGTGGCCAGCAAACTTATTGGTCTATAATTTGCCGGGAGTGACCGGTCACCTTTCTTGAAGATCGGTATTATTATTGCCCCCTTCCATATATTGGGGATTTTTGCCCCTTTAGCTAGGCCGTTTCCCAACAAGGTCGCATATTTTGCCCACCGAGCCTTGTCGTGCTTAAAAATGTCTGAGGGGATTCCATCCAACCCAGGGGCCTTACCCCCCTGCAGGGTTGAAATTACAAGTTCCGCATCCTTAGTTAGAAATAGATCACCCTTGCAAAATACCATAGAAATTGGTTCCATGGCCACCATGTCCCTACTCTCAGAATACTGGGGTTTAAAATAATCGACCCACAATGCCTCATCGACATTGTTGTCGGGATTATTGGGGGTACCCCCTCTTCCCCATTTCACAGTTT
Organism: Lissotriton helveticus; assembly: GCF_964261635.1. Lineage (NCBI taxonomy): Eukaryota > Metazoa > Chordata > Amphibia > Caudata > Salamandridae > Lissotriton > Lissotriton helveticus. The sequence continues at coordinate 1,889,285,720 of NC_136068.1, read as the reverse complement.
TCCAGAAAAGTCTGGAATCCTTTTGCCCTGCGGCCTCGAGTAGCTCCTCCCAGTACTCCTCATCCCACCGCTTCTTAGCCTTGCGGATGCTATCATTATAATGTTTCCTGGTGGCGCTAATCAAGGCCTTGTCCCTGCTTTTGAGTGCTCTGCCCAACTCCAGTCTGGCTACCCTACACTGTTTGTTGAACCAGCTCGCCATTGTAATTTGTACTTTTCTGTTAGCCCTCACTGGCTTGGTGAAGTACGGTTTTATCAAAGAAAAGAATGTGTCATGTATATCAGTTATTTGGACGGAGCCAGGTGTTACAGAGTCTACTTTTTCCATGGCAGCAATAGCATTGTCTACCTCCAAGTTAATGGATTCCAAGGTGGCCAAATTGGCCAGCACATATGGCCATTTCACCCTTCTTGAGTCATTAGCCATAACAGGTACGCTCTCAATACCTGGCGCTGGGTTGGCACGTGCGGCACTCCACCATGAGTGGGAGACACAGAGGGGGTTATGGTCACTTTCTACTCTCCCCACGATTTCCATATCACCCACGCCACACCATAACTCAAGACTACAGATGACGTAGTCAATCCTACTTTTATTATGGCCATTGTCGAATGAACAATTACCTCCTTGGTCGCTTTTTGTCCTGCCATTGAGGGCCCTCAACCCATACTCCAGACATAACGCATTCAACAACAAAATGTCTTTCGTCCACCGCTTCACAGATGTGAGGTTTAGATTTGGGATGCCCCAAAGGGCATCTTCCTCTAGTCCTATTGGATAAACAGTATTTTCAAGAGGCTCAAATGTCCTGTTCAGATCACCAGCCAAAATCACTCTATTTCCAAGTGACTGGGATTCAAGGGAGGCGGATAGAACTTCTAGGGTAGCAGAATTCCCAAGACTCTTGCCCCTAGCATAAATGTTATAAATATCTATCACACCACCCTTTCCTACAGACAATCTCAATAATTGTATATCCTTGCAACCTAGATCAATTGTTTTAATTTTTACTTTTGAATCTTGCTTGATCCATGCTGTGAGGCCACCCATAGGTCTACCCCTTGGGCCTCTTGTTGCTGGTATACAAAAATTTAGGTAACCCGGGAAATAAATTGGGTCACATGCCCACGTTTCTTGGAATAGGCACATTTGAAACCCACTTACAAAATCTATCCAATGCTGTGACAACAATCTAGCCCCCAGCCCCGCTATATTCCATGACAAAAATCTCTCCAGGGAATTTTCTATACAAGTCCCCTTTTCATTAGGTGCCATGGGCGGTGCATCAGTCAGCCTCCCACAATCACAATCCTCTCCTAGAACAATGTTTGAACAATTTACATCAAAACCCTCCTTAGTGCAACTGGTGGTTGTAAGGGCCGGATCATCCACCCAACCCCCTGAACATACAATAATGTTCCCATCCCTCTCGTTCACCACTTCAGCTATTTGACATTTTACATCTTCGTTGGGTGTCAGCGTTACATCTGTGATGCTTCCCCTGACCATTTCCCCTTCCAAGTTTATTAGTTCGGCAGATCTTTGTCAACATCCCCACCTCATCTGCCCCTGTCCATTAGGAGGGTTAAATGCCTGTTTATAGGAGTCATTTATTCTTGGTATGGGAGCAGCTGGGAAGCCAGCCTCTAGCCAGGGACAGAGACTAGATCTCAATTGCTCCCTACAACCCCCAGGGTGGGTCACCACCGGTCTGGGATAAAAGAAGGTGAGGTCCACCACCCCAATCCCACCAATACTAATATTCCAACCAGGTCCCGTAATCAACCCCACAACCCTTGGATCCTGGAAGTTGATTATAATGCACTCACCCCCCTGTTTTTTTAAGGTATTCCCTATCCAATTGACCCTTCTGGCCCCAATTATCAGACCGTCCACTCCCCCTGGCAGGGGTCTATTAACACGAAGCCAATGCATGGCCTTGTTTTTTAGTGTGTCATAGGTTTCTCTTTGGCCCTCCAGTAGGGGTGGAACGTTAGTAAGTATGGCCACGTATGGGTAGGAATCCGGGGTGAGCTGTACTGGGGGAATCTTAGTCAGGAGCTTAGTTATTTGTGGCTTTGGTTGGCCTTGGTCTAAGGGAACACGGCACTGTGTAAGGATGTTTTCCACTGCCACACGAGTATTACTCCCATTCCCGATATTATGGGCATCCCTTGTGGGACCACCCCCCATTGCTATCTGGGAGGTAGGTCCCACCTTGTTTCCAGTGCCATTACTAGAAGGGATTTTGTCATTTCCTGACCGATTAGCCATAGTTTTTTCCGGCCTGGTCGGCAAAGGTGTGGGATTTTTACTAATTGTGCTGGGTGGGGTTTTAGTACTGTCCTTTCTACCCTTGTTGGTAACATTATTGGGCTTAATTTTCCCACAGTTACTATTGCTTGTGGTGGACGTTAAATCAGATACCTTCTTGCTATTCACCCCTTTCTTATCCTGTAGAGGAATACCACTCGCAGTCGGGGATAGTAAGTCAACCAACACGACTCCTTGGTCACTGTCGGCTAACTGTAGGTGTTTTCCACTCTCACCCATTTTATTGCCAGACTTAATTAAAGATTTGATTGTAAAAAAATTATCTAAGCTAGCTTGCTCTAGATGGTCAAGTTGTTCAGCTAGCTTTTTAAGTCTCAGCTCTATGGGGTTTAGAAGGGAACGCATTATTTTTTCCACTTCTAACAAGAGGTCACGATTGGGAGGTAGTGACCCCGGGGGTGCTATGATAGTTGGATCTGGGGCTGGTACCGTTAGTGTTATGGAAGGCGCCATGATTATAGGGTCCACTTCCGCTGGGACTACTTCCACCTCCCCTATTGTCGTTACAGCGCCATTCTTTACAAGAACATGACTTGGGGATGATTTAGTGGCCAGCTTCCTGTACTTTCTTGCGGGTTTTTGTGGTTGTGATTTTTTTACAGTAGCTCCCCATTTCCTTTTGGGGCAAGGGTTGGATTTAATCACTTCCAATCGTACAGAGGATTTTCCTAACACTCCTTTCCCTTTAGATAACTGGCTGGATACATCAAGGTGCTCAACAGGTAGACTAGTTGCTACAGTGACTAATGGAGAATTATCAGCTAACTCAGTTAACAAGGGCAAGTCAAGAAGTAGGTCCTGGGTGGCTGGTAATACAATTGATGACAAAGGTGTAACCAGCGCAGGAAAATTCTGACCTTGATGTTTCTCAGGCGGATTTTTCAGAAGCTCAATCGAGAGCCTACGCCCGGCTCGTCTTTCCGCCAGGGCGATCTCTTTGTCAATATCCTGTGGCAGTCGCTTGAAGTAGGAATCAAGAGGGCCCATAACAGCAGGCTCAGCCTCACCCATAGGAGGCAGCAGGGTAGAGATACTTGATGAGCAAGCCATAGTGCAAAAAGAAAGCCCCTTCTACCCAACAATACACTAAAAAGTCAAAAGAGCAAATAATATGTCAGTTGGGTTCACAGTACCTGGACCGTAGAGGTTAATGGAGAGGCCCGGCCCGGCCTCCAGCGGCCCCGGACGGCCACAGACGGTCCCGCCCTTGTCCCGGGCTTCTCCCGGCGCCCTCCCGCGCAGCAAGGAGTAAGCGTTGGTATATAGGGAGGGAAATAGGTGAGGGGGCGGAGCTTGCAGGGAGAGCGGCCCAGGTGTTCTCTGCCGGGCTATCAGGGACTCCTGGGATATGGAGTCCCTGACCACGCTGCTCGCAGCCCTGCAAGACTGACCAGCGCCCTAAGACTCCAACCACGTTCCCCCGGCGCACTCCTGTGGCCAGACAGCGATGCGGGACCCGCGGAGCGGGTCCGGCGAGGGGTAGGCGTTCCTGGGAAAGACAGCAGCACAAACCACAAACGGGCAACAGGAACAAAGATAGAGGGTCCCAGTGAGGCTGAAGAGGCGAGGGCTTTTAGGTCCGTTGGTGAGGGGGCGGAGCTTGCAGGGAGAGCGGCCCAGGTGTTCTCTGCCGGGCTATCAGGGACTCCTGGGATATGGAGTCCCTGACCACGCTGCTCGCAGCCCTGCAAGACTGACCAGCTCCCTAAGACTCCAACCACGTTCCCCCGGCGCACTCCTGTGGCCAGACAGCGATGCGGGACCCGCGGAGCGGGTCCGGCGAGGGGTAGGCGTTCCTGGGAAAGACAGCAGCACAAACCACAAACGGGCAACAGGAACAAAGATAGAGGGTCCCAGTGAGGCTGAAGAGGCGAGGGCTTTAAGGTCCGTTGGTGAGGGGGCGGAGCTTGCAGGGAGAGCGGCCCAGGTGTTCTCTGCCGGGCTATCAGGGACTCCTGGGATATGGAGTCCCTGACCACGCTGCTCGCAGCCCTGCAAGACTGACCAGCGCCCTAAGACTCCAACCACGTTCCCCCGGCGCACTCCTGTGGCCAGACAGCGATGCGGGACCCGCGGAGCGGGTCCGGCGAGGGGTAGGCGTTCCTGGGAAAGACAGCAGCACAAACCACAAACGGGCAACAGGAACAAAGATAGAGGGTCTGTTGATTATGAACCAATAACGCTGCATAGTATTTTTGGCCACAGCGTCCTGCATCATTTTGGATTTACCGAAGACTATCTTACCAGAGCCCCGCTGGATATGTGGTGGTAGGCTTCATGCCTGTTCCACATCCTTTCGGGCAGTGCTTGAAATGGAAAAATAGAAGTGCATGTACTCTAAACCAGAGTACCTGCTTGTTTCCTATCTCTCCAATTAAACGTATTACGTCACCCTTGAAAAGTGCCGGTACTCTCCCTCTCAAAATAAAAAAGTGACGGTACTCAGTACCGGCCAATTTTAAGCACTGCTTCTGGGTGATCCAAGGTATAGATGTGTGCAAAGCTAACAAGTGGATCCAGTGGGAAAGAACCTGTGGTGGTCCAATGGTTTGACCCATCACCCCCTGCCCATGCTTCCTAGTTTCCTATCTGGCAATATGCCGAGCTCGATAAACTGGCAAATCCCCATTTGTAAAGCCCTTAGACTGAGGCAGGTATCAAAGACCTCAGGTGAACCCTTTCTCACTGGTTACCCAGAAGAAGACAGGCAGGGCACCATGCCTCTGGACACAACAGCCTCTTACGGGAAAATATTCTAGACCCACGCCTGTAAAGGTTACCACTGAAGCGACGAGGGTCCAGTGGGCACCGTTGCTCAATGCCAAGTGCAGAGTGCCAGCCAGCTTCTGACGAGTGCCAGCGGAGGAAAGTAAGACATGGTAACTCACCCGAGTGCCCCCTCTCGCAGGCTGCTGCTTCCTCGCCTCCCCCAGAGCTGTGTTTATTTTCAGAGCATGTGGTGTCCAGATAGCAGCCTTATCCCCTGGACCAGCCAGGCCTGATGTCAGCAGGGGTATCCAAGTAATGCCTGGGCAGGCCGGGTAGCTCGTGTGCGCCTCGAGGCCTTCGGACAGCTGCTAGGTGCCCTGCATGTCTGTCAGAGCAGCACTCCCAAACAATGTGAGTCCCCTCAGTGTGCTGCAGCGGGATTCAGGGCTTCCTCTGGCCACCCCCTTGCAGTCTGGCAGAGGGATGGGGGAAATGCGGCTAATTGAAAGGACATGCTAGGCTGTCCTCACATGACTGTAGGCAGATTTTGTGCTTTTGTTTCAGGTATTCATGTTAATAGCAGCTCCTGACAGCGCTGCAATTAACATGACTATGCCCTCCATAATTCCACAGGCTGTCGCAACACTTACCTGCTTCTCCCTCATCTTCTGTTGAAGTTAATGTATTCATCCACTCTCCACAACCAGGAAACACCAGATTTTCACGCGGCTTGCTTTTTAAAAGTAGTGGCACAAACAATCTTGCAGGATGTGCTGTGCACATGGAACACAGCACTGCGCGCTCTGGGCAATAAGGTGCGTGCGTGCGCACCTTATTGGCAACAGTGGTCCCCAGGGCTGTGGTACCAGACTGTGCAGCAGTCGCAGTCAGTCAGAGTGCATGCCAGATCTGAGAGACTATGCAGCTTTCACATATTTATTCAGTGTTCTGGGGTGACAAGCAGGGGGCAACTTTGCCCAGTGAGATAATGGGTGCCACCTAAACGCATGATAACTTACTTGAAAGCGTGGCATCTTCCTGTCCCACAAAGCACTGCACTTCCAAAAACCCACATGGATGTTTTCTCTCCAGAGGAGTAAAAGCTGGCTAGAGCAACCCACAGTGTGGCTCATTTCCATTAGGTCTCCTCGCCTGACTTCTGAAAATTCCTGTCCCAAGCCTGTTCTCTGGCTGGGGCACAGGATGTACACCTGGCATTCCTTACTGATCGGCTCTCTCTTGATCTCAGTTTGATCTACCCAGCCCCCTCTTTAAGACCTATCTGCCTCAGTTTCAGAGCTCTCTCCATCTCTCTACTATTCAGCAAGCAGTCAGCTAAATATTTAGGCTGTTGGTCGAACAGTGCAGAATATCTTCTGTTTGACCAGCGAACATGTGAATAGTAACGTTTTCTGCTATATGCATGGCTGCCAGCTGCACACTGCCGAATCACTACTGTCTATCCAGCGACTAGGCAAATAGTGAAGTTTTTCTTCCATTGCATGGCTGCCAGCCGGACAGCACAAACTCTCTACTATTTGGTCTACACTCAGGAAATATTCAAGTTTTCCCGCTATTTGTATGGTCACCAGCCTTACAGTGTAGAATCTCTACTATTTAACCAGTGGCCGGGTAAATAGTAAAAGTGACCTTTTTCTGCTATTTCCATGGCTGTCAGCCAAACAGAGCAGAATCTCTTTATTTAGTCATCAGCCTGGTAAAGAGTGAAGTTTATTTGCTATTTTCTAGGCTGTTGGTAGAATAGTAAATAAGTTCTCTGATGTGGTCAATGACCGAGCAAATAGCAGAAAACATTAACTATTTACCAGAAGGGTGGGTTAATAGCCACTACTTTAACATAAACAACTCGTCTGAGAAAGCCCTGGGTAAGCAATACAGACAATGTTAACTGGAATACCAATAAATAGTAATCACATCATATATAATGGTTCTTGTGTAATTAGGCACCCTCTTTTCTTGCTCCTCTTCCACAAAAGAAGTTATTAGTTCACTTTTCTGTACATATCCATGTTTTGAGTTATGTTTGAGTTTGACTTATGTTCACTATTAACCTTTTGAGGCTCATGACGAGCTGAGCTCGTCATGAGCCACGGCACTCCGGTGCTCGTGACGAGCTCAGCTCATCATGAGCCGTGGAACGCTCACACGCGAGGATAATTCCCCTGCTGTGCTGAGCGTTCCACGGGAGGTAATGCACCTGTGACGAGGTCATGAGCACCGGAGCGCCGTAGCTCATGACGAGCTCAGCTCGTCATGAGCATGGGGGCGCTGTGCGCGCCCCCCTCTCCCCCAGCACAGCAGGGGAATTTCCCCCACAGCTAAGGGGTTAAGTTTTGCATTAATCTACATTGCCTGTTGGGGCATGTTATCTAACGTTGCACACAATGCATGGCCGCAAGCGAAGTTGCTGTGCTGTGCTGTGTGAGACGGAGGGCCAGATTTACAAATGTTTTGTACTAGGGGCTTCATTTATGAGAAATGACGCATCGCTGCGTGAAAGCAGCGATGTGTCACTTCTCAGTGCGCACTCCTTGCGACATGATTGATGCGTCATATTTACAGTATGACGCATCATGTCGCAAGGAGTTACAGATACGTCAGTATTTCTGACGTATCTGTATGGCGCAAAAGTCACGCATTATTGGAATGTGTCACAAAAGTGACGCAACTCCAGCAATGCGTCCTTTCACATGGGGAAAGCCCCATGTGAAAGGGCTTGCGTCAGTCTTACGCCTGCTGTGAGGCAGGCACAAGATGTTGACGTAACAGCGTCCTAAAAGTGACACAGTGAAATCTCATAGATTTCACTGTGTCACTTCTACGAGGCTTTTTGCGTGTGAACGCCCCCTCTGCATACATTATACCTGACGCAGGTATAATGTGGCGCAGGGGTTTACAAAGTGACGCATCTGCTTAGATGCGTCACTTTGTAAATAGTGCGCAACAGGAGGCATGTTTTATGCTGCCGATGCGTCACAAAAAGTGACGCATCGGAAGCGGAAAACTGACGCAAGGCCTCATAAATGAGGCCCTAGGTTTCCCTCATAAATGTGACACAAACCTGCACAAAATGTTTACCGCAAAAAAGAAGTGTGTTGCTCTGCATTAAAGGGGCACTCTATGAGAGGTACATGGGCATTCCGATGCAACCACCCTTTTTTTATTTTTTGGCTGCAAACCTTGGGCCTTATTTATGAGAAGTGACGCATCGCTGCGTGAAAGTAGCGATGCGTGACTTCTCAGTGCGCCCTCTTTGCGACATGATTGATGCGTCATATTTACTGTATGACGCATCATGTCGCAAGGAGTTACAGATACGTCAGTATTTCTGACGTATCTGTAGGGCGCAAAAGTGACGCATTGCTGGAGTGTGTCACAAAAGTGACGCAACTCCAGCAATGTGTCCTTTCACATGGGGCAAGCCCCATGTGAAAGGGCCTGCGTCAGTCTTTCGCCTGCTGTGAAGCAGGCGTAGGATATTGACGCATTTGCGTCCTAGAAGTGGCGCAGTGAAATCTCATAGATTTCACTGCGTCACTTCTACGACCCTTTCTTGCGTCAATACGCCCCCCTTGCATACATTACACCTGGCGCAGGTATAATGTGTCGCAGGGGTTTACAAAGTGACGCATCTACCTAGATGCGTCACTTTGTAAATTTGATGGAACAAGGCGCATTTTTTACACCACTGGAGCGTCACAAAAAGTGAAGCACTGGCGGCGTAAAAGTGGCGCACAGCCTCATAAATGAGGCCCCATATTTACTAACAATAGTAGGCAGATTTTTGCACCAAAAATCAACACCACTTTAAAACAGGTGTTGAAAAGAGAAATGCTTGTATCACTCCTTGCTTATTCCATTTTGTATCTCCGGTACCAAACCTATGCTAGACTCCCTGTCACACAACACAGCGCAGCAACTATGGTTCCTTGCTGGGTGGCGTGACTTTTTAAGAAATCTGGGTCGGATCTGCACCAGAGTGAGCATCAACGTTCCATATTTCCATTGGAGTTTACATTGCTTGTACCTGTGTGTCAACTTTCTATTTATCAGCAGTTTTAATTCTTAAAATTAATTATTTGACATTTGAAGCAGAACGGAAAAATAATTGCCTATTATCGCTCATTTTCCTTTTTGTAGAGAGGACTTGCCTATTATCAAAAGCACCTGTTAGGTTAGAGCTCCCTCTATTGATCTTTAATTTTAATTTATTTCTAGGTATCTTCTTTCAATCAGTTAACATGGTTTTGACTTTCTCTATGACCAAAAAAGAAGGTAAGGGCCAGATAATTCTCAGAGAGCTAAATAAAAAATAATCTCAATGCTTTCCTCAGTCTTCCTCTTTATGCGTCATCTTTATTTAAAAATAGTGCCACTGAAATTGTTATCTCTGTAGCCCTCGTCATTTATACACAGAAAGTGACCGGTCCTGCAGATGGCACCAGGTTGCACTCACCGCCCTCTAACGTTGTGCAGCTTTTTAAAGATACAGGGCCTTATTCATGAGGCCTTGCAACAGCTTTGTGCCCGCCGTTGCATCACTTTTTGTGACGCATCAGCAGCTTACAACATGCCCCCTGTTGCACCATATTTACAAAGTGACACATCTAAGCAGATTCATCACTTTGTAAACCCCTGAAATAGTTTATACCTGCGTCAGGTATAATGTATGCAGGCGGCGGGGAGTTCCCATGCAAGTAAACCTCTTAGACGTGATGCAGTGACATCTATGAGATTTCACTGCACCACTTCTAGGAGGCAAATACGTGAAAACCTAACACCTGCCTCATGGCAGGCGTAAGTGTGATGCAGTGTTATAGCCATAGCCCTACCCTACATTGCTGGAGTTGCGTCACACTTCCAACACAACTCCAGAAATGCATCACTTTTGCTGCAACAGATCCGTTGGTAAAACTGACGTATCTGTCATTCCTTGCGATATGATGCTTCATACAGTAAATATGACGCATCCATCATGCCACAAAGAGGGTGCAATGAAAAGTGATGCATCACTGTTTTCACGCAGCAATGCATCACTTTTCATAAATGAGGCCCCCACTTCCTAAAGAAACAGGTGCATATTTATCAAATGTTAGCGTTATGCAGGGTAGCAAGCAAGGATGTTGCTTGCATTGCGTGGAAAGGAGAGAGCTGGAAAGAAGCAAGGGCCTTGTTTATGAACCCTTGCAACACTTTTGCACTGCCGCTATGTCACTTTTTGGGACGCATCTTAAGGAGTAAAAAATATGCCATGCTGTGCCCCATTTACAAAGTGACGCACCTAAGCTGATGTGCCACTTTGTAAAGCCCTGCGCTACATTATACCTGCATCAGGAATAATGTATGCAGGGTGGGCGTTCCCCTGCATAAACCCTTGTAGAATTGGCTCAGTGAAATCTATCAGATTTCACTGCGCCAATTCTAGGACTTCACTTTTTCAAAATCCTATGCCTCACAGCAGGCTTAAGACTGAGGCAGGCACATTTAACATGGGACTTGCCCTTGTGTAATGGCCCATTGCAGGAGTTGTGTCACTTTTCCCACTCACTCCAGCAATGCGGCATTAATGCGCCCACAGAGATGTCAGAAATACTGACGTATTTGTAACTCTTTGTGAGATGGAGCGCAACACAACATGTGTCAAGGAGGGCGCTGTTTTCATGCAGCAATGCAACAGTTTTTTAATAAATGAGGACCCATATGTACCAAGATATGCCAGACCTCAGTTATCTCTCCAGTGGTGCAGTTGTGGCCGTCTGCATCAATGCAACTACCCATGCACCCCTATGTACAGGTGCCTATGTTATAGGCAAGATTGGCACAATTCTTGGGATCGTTCTATCTTTTGAATGCACAAAAACTAGGCAGATTTTTCTTTCCATTTGTGATGCAAAATGCCTTATGCATAGAAAGAGGGCATAATGGGGAGCAATAAACATCTTTCTCCTTGTTACTCCTTGTTAGTCCTCTCTGTGCTAAGAATACCAATTTCATGCATTTCCAGCTTTACAAACCTTAGCAAGTCTGCCATTGCTTGGAATCCCAGGCCTGATGCACATAAACGGTCCATGCCCTGGTTTGTATATATTACATCTGTGTTAAGGGACATTTCTGAGGCGCTCCTGATGCAAAATCTATTTTGGTATTTACTAAGCCAAGCAAAGCCCAATTTGTGTGAATTTGCGTGCGCGTTGTGAAAAACAATGAAACACAAGACAGTGTGTATTAACTTGCATCAGGTAGGCAGGTAGGCATTCCATGAGTGGAGCATGAGCTTGTTTGTCCACACATGTACTTTGATACAAAGTCATAGTTGCAAAGACTTCGAAAGAGGTTTGCTCCAAACTGAAGTGCCTAGCGGAAGTTAGTATTATGAGGAGAATATCTTTATTACTCCGTGTTACTTCCTCTTTGCATGTGTGTTGCATTCTTCAGCACAATCAAAGAGAAATAGACCTCAAAAGACAGTTTGTATGCAGGAAGACAGCCCAGCATGCACAAACGCTATCCTGACCTTTAAGCAGGCGCCCTACTGATATGGTGCAAAGGTGCCTGTGTTGGCGCGACACAGCCACAAGAGAGGGAAAAGACATGGAGCAGTTCTGCTTTCTCCCTTTCACACAACACAGTGCAGCAACTTCACTTGCTGCACTGCATTACATTAAATGTTGGGAAATATGTCTGAGGACTGAAAACATATTGATGAATCCCAACATAGTCCTGCTTCAGATATCCAGTCTACCTTGCTACAATAGGTATCTCATGCTGGTGGCCTTGTTAGCAAAGGTCCTATGCTGCATAAAGATATTTTCTCACAATATACCACATGACCTTCACGTCTTGATGTAGCTTAAAATAAATGTTGTTGTACCTTTTAAAGTGGTCATTAAAAATATCACATTGGTACAGTAGCACCAATGCTGATAATGATATGGGGCAATTACTCTGATACACTGTTTGTTTGGATACAAAAGAACTGTCCACTCCCCCCACCACTTCCAAAAATAGTGCAGTTCACAAGATGGTTACTGACATTCTCAACTCTAATGGGAGCACTATGTTTGACCTCTCATGATACAACATCCCAGTTCTGACTGCCCTCCTCTTCAGAATGTTTTTGAATATGTAAGTAATAAATGAAAACTGGCAATGGACAAACTTATTAGATCTAAACTTAAAGCAGAAATATATGTCTAACAGAATAGAATAGAATGTCACTGCTGACCCTGTTCTAGTCTCTAAAAGTCGTCTACTTTTCCAATTATGGAAGATCACTTTAAAAGTGAAGGAGAACGCATGGGTCTTATGCCAAAATAAAGTATTACATTTTGTGGAACCTCTTACTGAAGTCCTTGATTTTGCTGAATAGGGCAAACTTCAAAAGTTCCTACAGGTCCTGAATTGCTTTCCAATTTTTTAATACATAGGTTGCTTTATCACAACAGTGCTATGTGTTTCTGATGCTCAAATTCTCATCCTGGACAGTCTCTCTAATTGCAGGGCAGTCAAGTTCATTTTGTCCCTGAGAAGGCAGGTAGAGATACTTCTAGGCACTAGGCAATCCATCAGCTCTTTCAGCAAGAAATGCAGACTTAAGTTGATGTCCCGTCACTGACTGCTATGCAGATACCAGCACTGGTCACAGAGTATCTTTTTGAGAACTCTGCAGAACACTCCCTTCCTTGGCCATGAAGAACCTGGAACTTGAGTAAAGTGAGGTGATATGGGACCCTCTTACAGGTGTCAAATAAAGTCCTGTCTGACAAAAGTCATACCTCGAAAAGGCAAAAACAGGGAGATGTATACCAGAGCAGACATCCTTGGCTGTTTTGTTTCAACAACCCAAACCAGGGAGAAGATTTTCTAACATTTGGCACAGCACAATGCACAAGACAACTTGCTGTGCTGCATCAAATGCACAAAGTAGGATTAATTGTGAATACTGAAAAGTAGTAAAGTTAGACTTTTGGCCTAAGTTTACCTTTGTGAATACCAAAAAGTTCTTTACTTACACAAAATTGTCAGTTTACCTTTGCAAATTAGGCACTAAATTTTAGGGCAAATGACACATTTCAATGTACATTTGTACTGCAAGTGTGTCACGATTCACCTTGTCATTGCCTATAACAGCCACTGGCTCTTGCCTGTGACTGTTCCAACTCTCCTTGCCCTTATCTGTCACCATAATCTGAGCCTTCGCATGCTCAGTACGTGTTTTCAGTTTGGGCCACACAAGTAGTTATTCATGCTAGGATTCCTCCATGCCCACATAGGAATAAGCGTTGCCCCTCCATGCCTGTTGCTCAGTAAACGTTCCATAGGGGTGCAATTAGGGGAGCTCCAATCATAGTTTGCACTCACGTATTAGAAATATTTGCATGTTTTCCTTAGTATGGTTTCAGGATTTTCTGAACTCTCAAAAGAATATAAGTTCCTTCAAGATGTTGGCAAATCTTGAGGATCTTCCTGCGCGCAGCTGGTATTTAAACATTGCCAAACTTTGGCTCCTGTTTTGCCTTGAGTCATCAGTAAGAGGAAGTTCCTGGCATCAACACTTAACTTCGAAATCCTGTGACTAACTGGCCACTTCCTCTTCAGGAAATCCGGCTTTTGACCTCATCTTAGCATTTGCTGGATCTGTCAAAAGGACACCCTGGTGCCCCCCTGAAATGAGCATGGGTTAACATGTGGTGCACATACATGCCCTAAAGGCATGTGTGTGCGCCAAATGCCACTTTGAAAAATGCACAAATGTGCATTTTTTAAAGAAATCGCAAATTACCACCAACCTGTAGTTGGTGGTAATTTGCAATTCATTATGCCATATTCGCACAACTTGGGTGCCTCATTCATTCCATTTAAGGAATTGCAAATTGCAATTCTTTAAATGCATTAACAAAATAAGGAACCGCAAATTTTGCGATAACTTATTTTGCGAGGCAGTTTTTCTTTTATACATACCATTAAGCCTAATTGCGATCGCAAATGCCGAAATTCTTTGAATTTTGGAGTTTGCGATCACAATTTAGAATGATACATGTGGCCCACAGTGAAGATATTTATGTTGAAACCTGTGTCTCAAAAAGAATCTCCTATAAAGTAAGGTGTTTCAATTGATTGTTTTTATGTATGAGTGCACTTTTGAGGGATCTGTGAACTGTTTTCTGCTTGTTTTTCAACCATGTTTTAATGTACCAGCACACTTTTTCCACTTTATTCAAGCTCTGGGTGGGGTCTATTAGAGCGTGCATGGTGCCTTTTTTTGTTTGCCTCCTCAAGGCAGAGGGATCACTCCCTCTCCATCGGCCATTTTGGGTGAAGCCACAGAGGGTAGCCAAGGCACCGATAAAAAGCAGCCCGGTGCAAGCCTGGACAAGCCCATCTGTGCCCATCCAAGCCTAGATGGCACCAGGTGCCAGCGAAGCTGCCTGTTGCACTCCAGAGAGTAAGTAATACTCTTACTGCAGGACAGAATTACTGGGATGGAGACCAGAAGGAGGACATGGGGATTAGATACTTCTATATCTAGATGGTAGGGAATAAGAAAACTGTGTGCATTATCCGTCGGTCCAAAGGAGTGCCTTAAAGTAGGCTCCATATAAAGCTCAGGGGAAAGTGAGGATGCACCTGACCCAAAAGTGGACTTTATGCATGTTGTGGACACCAGTTCCTTGGTTAAACATTGCCTTGAAATACATGAATTGGTAGAGCTACATAAAGTAGATTTCTGAATCTTGGACTAAAGAGGATTCTGGCCTCAGCTAGCAGTGTTAAGTATCAATGGGGTTACCTTAAATGCTACCAGACCTGGGTCAAAATTGCAGTACAATAAACAATTGGTCACAGTAGCAACAATTTTTCAAAACAACCATTTGTTTATTGTACTGCCTCAGCTAGCAGTGGCCTCTCCTCCCGGTTACTCGATTACAAGAGTAGATGGGTCCATCTGGAGGGGAGGTGGTCTAGTGATCATTTTAGCTCCCTCAATTGGACTCTGGAACTGATTGGAATGGAGTTCACCGATATTTTAGACTAAATTGTCAACATGTTTGCAAAATAAATTAAAGTGGTGTAATGGTGTAATTTCAGGAATTTTACGCAACACACATAATATGAAATCTCCCAATTTATTATGGTATTACAATTTAAATTTCACCCAGGCCTAGTCAGCCCCAATGGACTGGATGGTCTGAATTGTAGTGTCTGAAGGTTTGAAAGGAAGTTAACTCTGATTCCAATCCAGGCTTCAGAAGAGGTGCCCATAGACCATGGCACTCTGAAATGTACTCACCTCTTGATTCGCCCTTTGCCAGTGATGATAGGACTGCAGACAGGGAGAAGTCAGGCTTTTAAGGGAACAGAGTTAGGAGCAGC
This sequence comes from Lissotriton helveticus, assembly GCF_964261635.1. Lineage (NCBI taxonomy): Eukaryota > Metazoa > Chordata > Amphibia > Caudata > Salamandridae > Lissotriton > Lissotriton helveticus. The sequence continues at coordinate 1,889,270,281 of NC_136068.1, read as the reverse complement.
ACTTATGGCTGATTGTCCAATAAGAATAATGGAGCAGTTAAGGCCAAGCTGCAACTCCAGTAGTAGGGAATCAGAAATCCTGGGCACTACTTGGTCAAACTCTTGATCTTATTCTTTCTAGCCCCTCTACACTTCTTCTCCAGCCTGTACTGAAACTCTCTTGGTCAGACTATTGTATGGATCCTTTCAGAGTTCTTTACCCTGCTCCTTGCCGGGTGCAGGTGCCAGTTAGGAAAACCACCAGACCGTGGCATAACAATTTGGAATCCCTTCTTATGGAGATGATTCAGTCCATTGCTTTTGATAGTAGCAGAGAGTTAGAATCAGGCATTGCCAACTTCAATAACTCACTGGTCTGTGCACTGCACAATGCTGCTCACCAAAAACCCTACAAATCTAACAGATCTAAGCATTCTGATTAGTGGTTTTCTGATGCACATAAGGCAGAAAAATCTAATTGCTAGAGCAGAGATGGAGGATGGCTTCTGATAAAAAGACTAAAGAACCATAACTGGCCATGCTGAAAAGCTATCACACCACTACATACAAAGCTCTGAAATGATGTATTGCTTTCTCCATTTCTGAATTCCTTCCTCTGTCCCATCAGTAGAGAAAATGTTCTCACTCCCTCATCAGAGTTATGACAAGATCTTTCCAGATTCTTTTTTAAGAAAACCCAAAACGTTTAGAATCAATTCACTGTGTAGGTCTCTCCAGGACATACAGATTCAGTTGCAACTCAGTCAGGCCCTTTTCTCACTAGGTTTGACCCTACTTCCCTAGTAGACTTAGGAGCGGAACTTGCAATATGTAAATCGGGTTTCCCTATGGACCCATGCCTTGCTGTGATTCAAAATCTTGCCACCACTGTCGCTACACGATCTTTTCTATTTTAACTTGACCAAACGTGCGGGAGCCATTTTGAATCCTTTTGCTTCCATTTTGTACGGAACGCTGCCTCGTGGTCAGCACGCCCTTTTGTCCTTTCTCGATACCAATGACTGTTTACCCTGCCCAGCAACAGGCTATTTTTAGTACTGGTCAAGCACACACATGCGCACTTGTACGCCGACTGGTCATCTTTTAGGAATGTCCTCCCAAATTGACCAGTGGTATTAAACTCCTCCCACATGTTGGCTGTGTTCCAAAAATGACCTTATATGTACCTAAAACTGTGTAAAGATGTAACGCCTACCTTTTTATTGCTGTTAAACTGTATAAAAGTGGTCACGCACCGATGTTCGGTGTGCTACTTCTTGCATTGCCGAAGGGTGCTGTAGGAATGTACCACCACCCCATGGGGTCTTAATAAACTTGTCTTTACATTTTTCAGTGTCCGTGCCAACTTCTATTCTAAGGTGTTCGAGAGTTTAGCAGAGTATGTAGACCTGATTGAACCCAACACCACACCACTGTGGTTAACCTCGTCATCAAGAAGCTGATGAATACTTCTCTTGAATCAGTATTGGTCCCCAGAAGTTGGAAGCAAGCGCTATTTCTCCCTTAGTGCTGAGCAACTTTACACCAATTTCTGTTCTCCCCACAGATGCTAAACTTTTGAAAAAAAGGGATAACCGTCAGTTACTATGCTTCCTAGGGTCTAACCTTCTTCTGCACGACTTCTAATTTGGTTTTTGAGAAGGTTACACTACAGAGTGTGCCTTACTTATGGATTTAGAATTCATAAAGCAAAAATCTTACACCAGAGGTCTCCAGGTTGGATCTGTCTTTAGCGTTCAATACTGTTTCCCATGCCATCCTGTTAGATAGACTCACGAGGATTGGAATCAAAGACCAGGCTTTGCTTTGGCTCAAATCCTTCTTGAAAGATTGCACTCATATAGTCTTCCTGCCACTTTTGTAGTTCAAAATATTTTATTGAATTTTAAATGCAGGTGAAACAGAAAGACAATACAAAATATATTACAAAATAGCGAAAATACCTTAATATATTATAAAAAAAAGTTAACAAACAGTACATTATAAGAATGCAAAAGGTAATGAGAAATCATAGTGAAAAAGAAATTAAAAAGGGAAAGGGAAGGGAAAATACAAATGATTATGATAAGAAAAAAGTGAAAGGAGCTACTGTAGTAAAGAGATAACAACCATTAAGGGCCTTATAAATGGCAGCACTAGAAGACAAAAAGGTATACCTTACTTCAAATCTAAATATAAATCAACAGGTAACCAAAATGATTGAAAAGAAAGCGAATTATGAACAAGCCCCTTCAACGATAGTTGAGCACCTCGTCTTGTAAAAAGAACCCAGGACCACCATGCATGAACAGATAAAGAAGAACAGTCTTTCCAACAATAGGTAATGGATTTCAGAGCTGCTGAAATAAGAAAATTAAAAAGTTTACATTCTAAAACATTTAAATCATGTGATAAGATATGCGATTTACAAATCAACATTTTATAAGAAATAACTTCTTGAATATTAAAAATCTGAGATATAACAGCCCAAACATCAGACCAAAATTTGAAAATAGAAGGGCAATCAAATAACATATGTTGCAGGGTACCCGATTCAATTGTACAATGCCAACAGTCAGGAGAAGGGACAAGGTTAGCATGAAATAAACGAAAAGGGGTCCACAGTTTATTAAGTAAAATATAAGAGTTGGTTTGAAAGAGAGAAACAGGGAGCCATCCAGATATACCATTACACCAAATTTCTCTCCAAGTGTCACTGGATAAAGAAAGAGATAGTTCATTATTCTAGAAGGATGACAGCGTATCAACATTAGTACCAAGAATATCTGATAGGGGGGAGGAGCCTAGCTCGAGAGCGTAATGGCCGCCTTTTAGCTCGGCTCCGTCGGCCCTCCGGCCAACCTCGAATATCCTGCAACATATCCTGTACTGCGACGATACTTCACTACAGATATTGGAATTTAAAGACCCACTCTTACTCCCCGTCTGGTCCGGAGGCTCCTGCGTGCTGTGGGTCCGCAGCTGTGCCCTCGGTGAGATTGGGGCCTCCGGGCGCTCGAGACCGGCACCTCGCCTGTGGGACCCGACCGGCGGTGCAGAGATTGCTGGCCCCGGCCGCGAGAGTGAGCCACTGGTGGGAACTGTTGTGTGTATGCCCCGGCGATCCTGAACCGGCCCCGATTTATGGACCCTGCGGCTGGAGGGGGACGAGATGTGTTGGGGGCTGACTGTGTGAAGGGGTCCCTTCGCCTTTGTCCTGTCCGGCAGCCCTGGACCCCGCGCCTGGCTCTCGCCTGTGGGGCCTGCCACTGTTCGGAGGGGGCCCCCCACCCCATCGAGCGCCTGCCCATTCTGTGCCGGTGAGGCTGTTGTTGGGAGCCTCCGGAGGTCTGTAAAGTCCTACATTTGGGAACTGTTTGGGGGCCACGGTGGAGTGTGGGGCGGCGAAACTCACAAGATGGCTACCAACAACATGGGGGGCGATCCGCTCTGCACCGACGCTCCTTGCTGGCCGGATTGTGCGGAGACCTGGGCGTGTACTCGAGCGCCCACGACCGGAGATGTCCTGGACGCCTTGATGTCCTTGTACGCTGTCTTGGCCCCCGGTGCTTCTACCGACCCCATGCGGCCCGCCGCCATTTTGGGTCGCCGCTCTTTCATGCACCCCTATCGTCCTGATGCCTCCATTGCTTCGCCCCCTTTGGCTGCGCCAGGAGTTGCTGCTGTTGTTCTTCGGCCGCTTGATGGGCCGGTGGCTTTTCAACCTCTGCTTTCTCACCGCCCGGACTTCGAGGACTTCCACACGACGCGGAGACCTGCTCCTTCCCAGACAACTGGGAATTATGGTGGGCCGCTGTTTGCTCCCGCTTCGATGGGTTCGAACTTTTGTCCTGGAGGGGTACCTTTATATTGTCGAACTGCGCACCTGGACTCCGGCTTGCTTTTGCCTGCCCTGTCGTTGCTGCTACAATTGACTTGCTTTATTGACTTTTTGTATTCCCTCCGTACGGTGGCTCTCCCTAACCCACATCACTGCCGTAACTCTGGTCAACATTCCGATTATTCTGTGCTGGGTGGTCCGCTCCATATTATCCTTTCTTGGGTTGGTTTCGTGGTTAGGAAGGGTTGGGGGTAAGTTGTACAACATGATAGTTTGCTGGTTTACCTGCCCGTTGCACTGATGCTTGTATTCTCGACATTGTGAAACGTTAAAATTTCCCCCTCCTCCCCCTCCCTGCGGGTTTCTGCTGTATGTGAAGGTGTAGTACTGATTTGATACTTATTCATTTGTTGGTCGGGGGAGGGTCGTAGCCGAATGTGTTTGTTTATATCCTCTGGCTCCTCCCTCACATTTTATTTTTTGTTTCATATTCCCTCTCCTCCTCTTTTTGTCTCCTTATTCTACTTTCTTTCTTTACTATATTTCGGGTTTCGGATTAGGGCGACAGGCACGCTGTTTGGAGGGTAGGCCGTAGCCTTCTGCAGGGGTGCGGGGTGGGACGGGTGGGCGGGGTCTTTCAGATGTTTTCTTTTTGGTTCTATGGCCCTTTTCTATCCCTTTATAGCGGTGCCGCTTCTGTCCTCGCTTCTCTGGCATGAGTGGGTTGGGGTCTGTTGCTGTGCCACTTTTATCAGTTTCGATGCTCCGTCGCGACTGCCATACCCTTCTTCTCGCCAGCTCTCCACTTTCCTCTGTACTATTAGCCGAGGGATGCCTGGCCCGGGGTGGCACCCATCTTGCACGATTGTGTTTCTCCTTTTATATTTCTTTTTCTTTGTTCCTCCTTCTTTCCTTTCCCCTGTTCTTGCCCTTCTTGGTTTCCTCCCCTTCCCACTCCCCCCCCCCCCCTCTCCCCCCCCCCTCGTTTCCCAGGCTCGTATGGAGAGAAATAGGTTCCGTTCGTACAGTCTAACCGCTCCCCTTGCCTTTGTTAGCGTGTTATTGGGTGGGGGGCATGAGATGCTGGTAGTACTTGTATGCTTATCCACTATATTTTGCGTTTGTTTTGTGCTACGATCGACTCGTGTCTTTACATCCTCCTCCCCCCCCCTCTTCCCATTTTGGCAAGGGTGTATTCCTGTTTATTGGTTTTTCCCGTATTTTTGAGTCTGCCATGAGCCTTGTCCCCTTATTATAAAATGGACCTCATTGATCCTGATATTGGGCCGTTACTGTCGCTTATCCCATTCCTAGCATTGTTTAAATATGTTTGCCTGCCTGCCGGCTGGCCTTGTGCCACTTATTATGACTTTTGATCGTCTTTGACTCGTGGCCGGCCGGATGGTTGTAGGCCCACACATGTTTATCCTATTGATGCAAATAAAGGTCTTCAAAACAAAAAAAAAAACAAAAAAAGAATATCTGATAACTTTTTATATAAAAGAGAAACACCATGGGAAGAAAAGGAAATCATTTGAATATATCGAGCCAAATCAACATCAACATTAGAGGGAATAGCAACAGGAAAAGAATCTAAAATTGAGTTACATAAATATTGGTACTTGATAAGATGGGATCGAGGTAAATCAAATCGAGTTTGCAACTGTTCAAACTAAATAAAATTATTATTAGAATACACATCTTTAAGATAGAAAATACCTGCATTAATCCATGAGGACCAAAAAGTGACATTCCTATTCAATTTAATAACATTGCTATACCAAAGGGAGATATCTCCAGTATTATTCATGGGGAAAAATCTGGTCCAAATCATTAAACATCATTTTAGTAGATTTAATAATGACTGATTTATGGAAAAATGCAGTGGTGTTAGACATAGTTAACAGAGACGAAAATGGGTGAGGATTTACTAACGATTTCTCTATAGATAACCAAGTAGGTGGAGTACTCAATAACGAAGTGTTAAACCAAAGGGAACTTTGCTTCAAAATAAAAGCTTTATGATAAAGCAAGAAATCTGGAATGTCAAAACCGGCATTTCGTTTGGGAAATTTGAGCAATTTATAACTAAGACGAGGTGATTTGTTATTCCATAAGAACTTAGACAAAACTTTATCAACATCTTTATAAAATTTTAGAGGAAATTGAATTGGAAGCATTGCAAGTGTATAAAAAATGTTGGGTGCTAAAGTCATTTTTATAGAATCTAACCTACCCCACCAAGTAAGATGTAATGATGACCATTTGGAAATTTTGTCCCTAATATACGATAAAAGAAATTCACAGTTCAACGTCATAGTTGCCTTGATAGAGGTAGAAAATAAAATCCCATGGTATTTCAATTTATTTTTTTGCCAAAGTAAACCAGTCAAGGGAAGCATATCAGGGGTACAATAAACATTCAAAGGAAAACATTCTGTTTTAGTTATATTTAAAGTATAACCTGAAATTGTAGAGTATTGTGTGATTATATGCAATAAAGGTGGGAAAGAGGACATAGGGTCATTTAAAAATAAAAGTACGTCATCAGCATATGCAAGGGTTTTAACAAGTACACCGTTAATATTGATACCCTTAATCTCATCACACTTCCGAATTGAAGAGATAAAGGGTTCAATGCCAATTAGAAATAAAAGAGGTGAAAGTGGACATCCCTGTCTTGTACCTCTAAAAAGATAAAATTGATGAGAAATATGTCCATTTATGAATAATCGAGCAGTCGGTGCTAAATATAAGGCAGAAACCATACGAATAAAGGAATCTCCAAAATTAAAAAAGCATAACGTATGAAATAGAAATTGCCAATGGATCTTATCAAATGCCTTCTCAGCATCTAAGGCTAATATACCTGAAGTGGATGATAGAGTAGGACTTTGTTCAATAACGTGAAGGAGAGTTCTGGTGTCATTAGCAGAAACTCTATTTTTCATAAAACCAGATTGGTCGGGAGATATAACAGAATCTAAAATAGGAGCTAATCTAGATGCGAGTATTTTAGCATATAACTTACAGTCTTGATTAATCAAAGAAATAGGGCGGTAATTAGAAACAAGAGTGGGATCTTTATCAGGTTTTGGGAGAACAATTATGAGCGCTTCAGTGAATGAACCAGAGGTTGTACCATTGGATCCAAAAAAAGAAAACAGTTGATATAAAAAAGGTAACAATATCATTTGAAATTCCTTATAAAATTCAGCTGGCAACCCATCTGGACCAGGAGACTTACGTTTTTGTGAATCATGACTAAGCTTATCAGATTGGGATATCTTGGGTAAGTCACAGGAAGATAAAAAGGAGTCAATTAAAGACTCCTCATGAAAGTCAGGTTTGCTATATAATGTAGAATAAAACTTCAAAAATTCCTTAACTATATCATTTTGAGAGAATGCGATTTTACCATGAGAGCCATGAATAGAGGTGATTTGAGTTTTATCTTTTTTAATGCGTAAATAATTAGCTAATATTCGGCCAGAGCGATTAGTACTAAACTTAAATTTGAATGCCTGCTCTCTTAATAAGAATAGTATTAAATTCATAACGCAATTTTTGAAGCGTAAACCTATACTTGGGATCATTAGAAGTTATAAAGAGTCTTTCAGTTGTCGCAATTTGTTTTTGCAAGTCTAAAATGGAAGCATTGAAAGTTTTATTTTCATGTGCCATAATTGAAATTGTAGTCCCCCTAATATAAGCTTTGAAAGCATCCCATCTTGTAATTAAAGATGTAGCACTTTCATGATTAAAGGAAAAGTACTCAGTTATGGCAGATAAAAGTTTTGGTTTATGTTTCTCGTTCAATACAATATCAGTATTCATACGCCACCTAGATTGTTTAGTGTATGTGGACTGCAAATTTAAAAATAACGAAACTAAAGCATGGTCAGATATATCGATATTACCAATCTGGGGATCTGAAACAGAATTAATTAAGTGTCTAGAAATTAATAAACAATCCATTCGGGAATGGGAATTATGAGGATTGGAGAAAAAAGTGAAACTTTTTTCTGGGGGAAAGTGTAATCTCCATATATCAACTAATTTAGTGGATTGAAGAAAGGTTTTGAACGCAAAATATACCCTAGAAGGGTGGAATTTGGCTTGAGAAATTCTATCCAGTAAGGGGTCATAAATGACATTAAAATCTCCACCAACAACTTAAGGAACATTCCCAACCTTCAAGACCTCCGTAGTAAGAGTGGTCCAGAATGTAGGATCGTCAGCAGTAGGGCCATAAACATTCAATAAAAATAAGATTTTATCATGAACTTTAACTTTGGTTAGTATATATCTACCCTCAGCATCAGAGTGTTTGCTTAAAATCTGGCAATGTAATCTTTTTGCAAACAAGATTGCTACTCCATTTTTCTTGCCAGACGCAGGGGAAGAGACAATGCTATCCACCCATATCTTTTTCATATAGTTCAGTCTCCTGAATAAAACAAATATCAGCATTAAGTCTTCCTAAATAATCTAATATCTTGGTACGTTTAACTGGATGTCGTAATCCTTTAACATTTAACGATATTACATTCAACTTATGAGTATTAGCCATAGATGAAAGTGGAAGAAAAAGAGAGCCAGAAGACAAGAATAAGAGAAGGAAAAGCAAAGAAAAAATCGGCCACAGAAAAAAAAGAAGAAAAGAGTAACTCCAAAACACATATCAAAGAAAAGAAGGAGAAAAAGAAACATGGATAAACGACAAACGAGCAGTCTTCCTGCCACTTTTGACCCCCTCATACATGCCTCTGGAGTGATGAGGAAGGTTTGGCAATCAGCCCACCCATTTTAATATCTGCATGTGCCCTCTGGCTTAACTTGTCGAGACCTCAGGGTGCAGGTGGCACACAACTCCTCCTGGCTTTTCTTGAAAGCACGCTAGCAATCATAAGCTTCTTCAAACCCTGCTTCGAGGCAATAGTGCAATGGATAGATAGAAGCTGCCTGAAACTTAATTCCACAGGACGTAGATCCTTTTCTTTTGCCCCAAGTTCGCTCTGGATTCCGGCATATGGTGGCCTGTTGAATTGGGTTCTGCTCTCCCCCAGCCCTTGTTGCTAGAACCCTTGGATTATCTCACTGTCTAGCCTCAAGTCAAGTCTTTATCCACCATTTGCTTTGCTACCTTGAAGGCTCACTGGAGGATGCTCCGCCTTATTCTGGAGGGCTGTTGGAAAACAATTTTCCATGCCTTGGTCACAGCCATATTAGATTATGCCAACAGCCTTTATCTGGGTCTGGCTGATTAACAAATTCAACGTCTCCTAATGATCCAAAACTCCACTGCACTCCTAATCTTGAAGGTGCCACCTGAGTTCTTCGCATCACTCTGGGCATCTTTACTGGTTTCCTGACTTCAACGGAATCCAATTTAAGGCACCCACCTTTGCCTACAGGGCCTTTATCCACAAAGGTCCTCTCTACCTTAGGACACGACTTAAGCTCTACTCTGAATCAAGATCCTTAAGATTGAATAATCTTAAACTGTGTCAAGTTCCTTGCATTCACAAAGTTAGAAGAGGTGGCAGTTCTTTCACTCCCCTAGGGCCCGATTCACAGAACTAACTTAAGACAAAATCCTAAACTTACTACTCTTGGTAATCACAGAAGATAGGATTTTGTCTTAAGTTTGTCTTAAGACAAACTTAACAGAATTAAGTTAGGATTTTTTCTTAAGTCTGCCTTAAGTCTGTCTTAAGACTAACTTAAGACAAAATCCTAACTTCTGTGAATACCAAAAGTAGTAAGTTTAGGATTTTGTCTTAAGTTAGTTCTGTGAATCGGGCCCAAGGTTTTGAGACCTTGTCCGAAGCCAGATTCAAAGGGGATACATGCAGGCTGACTGACAATGCATTCCATAGTTTAGCACCTAGGGGCCAGATGTAGGTAAATACCATTTACCGATTCTAAAATACCGAATTTTACCAGAGTGTAACAGTTCTGTTTTTTTATTTAATTTGCATTGTAAACTATTGGGTTACTGGTCGAGGGGCTTGCAAGCTTTCTCTAGCAGCAACCATATTTTGTATCAGGGTAAAGTCACAAGCAAACCCTACATTAACCTGTGCTTAACCTCAGGTAGCTTTTAAAGAGCAATCAAGCTTAGCATAGAGGAAACGTGTAAGGTATTTGTGCAACACTTTGAACAATAACACAGTAAAAATACAGCACAAAAGGAACCCACAACAGAGTTAGGAAAGTCATTTAAATAAAATAATATAGGTCCAAAAGAAAAAAAAATTGCTTGGTGGACTGGAGATATACAATTTTAAAGAGTTTAGTGAAAATAACACCAAAAGGCATAAAGCACCAACTGTGGAGATCTTGTCATGCTCGACTGGGACAAAATCACAAGCTCAGACAGGTTGGGCTGCTGGCTACAGTGACCCAAGTTAGGCCCACAGAGCAAAGTATTGAAAATCATGGATTGTGGAGTGTAGTAATGATCCACATCTAAGAGATGAGGCGAGGCTGCAGTGTAAGGTCCTGCGTCATCATGATGATTCCATCAACCAGGGTTTGCAATGTGAAGTTTCGAGTTGAGGATATATGCACAGTTGAGGCAATGTGTCAGTTCTGTAGAACTGTGAGATTGCGATGCAGAATACACCGACATAGTTGAGGCTGCCGTTGATTAGGGATGCGTGGGCCTGTGCTGAGGATACATCATGTAGTGGCAGTTTTGACGGAGAGACGGGCTGCTAGTCTTTGTGGCAGTTCCAGTACAAGTATTAGTATTGTTGCATTAGTTATATTCAGGGTTGTACGGCACAGGAGAGAACATGTGTCCATTCCACTTGATGCACAGAGGCTGGCAGAGTACCTTTGGGCCACGTCCAGGGGTCCAGGACTAGGGTGGCACCACTTAATAGGGTAACCTCACAAATGGCAGAGTCTAGGAGCTGATGCAAAAGTGAAGACTGTTGTGTCTCAGGAGTTCATTCAACTAGCCCTTAGAGGCACTCTGGCATTTTGGGCTCAAGAGATACAGTTCAAGACCTTTTTAACCTATGAAAAATGGTAGCGGAAACTCAGTTGGCACAGTAAAGCAGCAGTCCGTCCAGCGAAGTGTTTGTCCTTAAGCTGGTGATGTCTAAGGTCCAGTATTTATTCCCATTTATGCCTTTGAAGTGGTAGTGGAGTTTCAGGTAGTTTCCGTTTGAAGTGCCCAGGCATCCTGCCTTCCTTGTCCTGGCTCCAGACTAACTAATGCAACTCTTAGTGTAGAGGCAGAAACTGCCTCTTCAAATGCAATTAGGGCTGGATCCAGCTCCGCCCTCCATCCGAACAGTAAGGGCCCATCCTGGGACCACTAAGCTCTCTATGGTATGAAACTCCAGTGGAAATACACTAAGTCCAACTGACATCTACTCCCAGTCTTGTGGGCAGAGACAAGCTACAGCCACTAAATGGCTAAGACCGGAAAATGCAACCGTTGTAAAAGAGGCAGTTTCAAAATTGCTTATTAAAGTCAGATTTCACACAAGTTAGGATTTTCTGCAGATTTCATTACAGTTCCAAAAACACCAAACACGAATAGTCTAACTTCTCTTCGTTAGTAATTACAGCTTATTAACTGTAATAAGCTAATTTCACTGTAACTTTAGGGCAGAGGTAGGCCTTGAAGTAATATACAAATGTTCTGCTTCCAGGACACATTACATGTGCCTCATTCCTCTTGTTCCTTATAGTGCTCCTAGGTCTGATCCTCCAGCCAAACATGTTCTGGTCACTTTGATCTTAGTCATCCTGGTTCTTCTTGTCTTTTCGTGCTAGTCACTATAAAACTCATCTTTTAGACATCCTGACCCTTATTCTTTCCCATAGTCTTGGCCCATCTGAGTCATGTTCCTTTCTGGTCCTCTTGGCCTTGAACGCCATGTCCAGGTTCTCCTTAATCGAACCTCTTACCCTGGTACCATAGGTGCTGTGTTTGCTGGACCCCTTGGTTTATCTGGTCTCTTGTGCCCTGGCCTTCTTATTCTTGGCCCTCCTGATATGGGTTGTCTAGATACTACTTGTTCGCTTAATCCCACTGGTACTGCATCCACTGGCATTGGTACTCTTGATCCAGGTTCTCCCTGTTTTCCTCCTGAGGTTGGTCATTTTGGTCCAGGTCCTCCTGGCCCTACCTGTCCAGTCCTCTTGGAAATGCTGACTCTGGTGACCCTTCCCACATTTGAGTAACCTCACCCTGGTCCTCCTACCTCAGAGGATTGCTCCACCCAAATTGGTGATTCAATCCCTGGTCCCTTAGATCCTCATCTTCATTGTCCTCTTAACCCGGTTTCCGGGTCCCATTCACCCATTCCTTTTTGCTCCCACCCTCTAGGTATTCTTGGTCCTGCCCCCCTTGTCTTTTGGGTCCCTGGCATGCTTATCCAGTTCTCTTGGTCCTGCTGACCAAATTCTGGTTCCTGGTCCAACTGGTCCATGTAGTACTGGTATTAGTTGTAGTACTCATTTGTCTGGTCACCCTATATCATGTTTTCTCGTTCAGGTTCCACTGGCTTTGGTTTCCTAGCCCTCCTAGTCACCTGGTCCTGCTGCCCCTTCCTAGTCATACTAGTCCTCCTGGTCTCTTGGTTTGCCTCTTCTACCTTGTTCTTGTTCATCTTCCCTGGTCATGTATGTCATTGTCTTAGTAATGTTCCTCTTGGGTCTGGTCTTCATTTTCCCTGTGGCTCTTGTTCTCCTAGCTCCCATGATGCAGATACCCTAGTACATGTAGTCTTTCTCACTGTGGTCTAGGTTCTCCCAGAGCCTGACCCTCATGGACCTTCTGATCCTGGTCCCACCGGGCCTCTACTTTGATGTGCAGTATAGTCATCATGGGTCGTCTAAACTAGGGTCTTCTAGACCTTCAATATCTGGTTCTTTCGGTCATGGCCTTCCTGATCCTTGTCCATTTGGTTCTGGCCCCTTGACATGCTTGAGCTGATCTTTGTGGTCATGGTCCTCATGTCTTTGGTCCTTCTTTCCATATTTTCCTGGCACTAGTCCTCTTTGGCCTGTCCATGTGAGTCTCCTACTATTGACTCTGGTTGTTCTTGTTCCTTTGCTCCTGGTAATTGTTCTTGGGCCCTCCTAGTTCTTTGAGTCATGCTGGTCCTAAGCCCTCTGTTCCTTCTAAACCTGTCCTTCTGTCCCTTTGGGTCCTCATACACTCAGTCTTGACCCCCCCTTTCCACTTCCTACTGGCCTTCCTGACCCTTATGACCCTTGTCCTGATACATCTAGTGCCATGTTTTATTTTCCTATTCCTCCTCGGCTGTTTTGTACTAGTCCCCTCTGGTCTTGTAATCTTGCTCATCGTAGATTACATATTTTTATTTTTGATTGCTCTTGTTCTTCGAGTCCTCCTGGTGATCCACATCCTAGTCCTTGTCTTCCCAAAGGGTGGTCAACTTCCTCCTACAGCTCCTACGCCTTTCTTCTCTAGGTCCCCTCCACAATGACTTTAGTCATATAAATCCTTCAAGCCTGTCACACAGATTTTGAGTTTATTTTCCTTACAGATTACTTTTGCTGAAATAACACTATCAATTATATTCTACAACACGAGCACGCCATGAGGGGAACGGCAACAGCACTCTTACCTTTCCAGCAATCCACGCCGTGAGGGCAACGGCTAGAGGCACCGCACACGCCAGTCCTGGCAACAGTGGGACACTACAACTCCCAGCTGCCCGGGGACTGGCGCTTTCCTGATGCCCACGACGCGCCCGGAGGCGCCTAAAGAGGAAGGAGCGCCGAACGCTCCTGGGGTCTAGGCTACAGCGCGAGCACGCCGTGAGGGGAACGGCAACAGCGCTCTCACCTTTCCAGTAATCCACGCCGTGACGGCAACGGCTAGAGGCACCGCACACACTGGTCCCGGCAGCAGTGGGACACTACAACTCCCAGCTGCCCGGGGACTGGCGCTTTCCTGACGCCCACGACGCACCCAGAGGTGCCTTAAGAGGAAGGAGTGCCGAATGCTCCAGGGGGTCCTGGCTACAGCGCAAGCATGCCGTGAGGGGAACGGCAACAGCATTCACACCTTTCCAGCAATCCATGCCATGAGGACAATGGCTAGAGGCACCGCACACGCCGGTCCCGGCAGCAGTGGGACACTACAACTCCCAGCTGCCCTGGGACTGGCGCTTTCCTGACGCCCACGATGCGCCCGGAGGTGCCTTAGGAGGAAGAAACGCGCGGGCGGCGCAATCTGAGCCCGGGCAGAGGGCGGGACGTCTCTGGCCGTCCGGGGTCGGCAAGGGTCGGGTCGGGTCACCCCCCTGAGAAAGAGCAAGAAGGATAATGGGTAAGTGTAAACTACAAACCTCGACCACAGGTGGGGGTGTGAAAGCAAAAGTCCTACGAACCTCTGCTACCATATTATCCTATTTAACTTCTGCTGTGGGGGAATTAACAACTCAAATCGCTAACACCGAACGTGAACTGGGTCTGGAAGGTATTGATATCCAGTCACAGGGGTTGTTGACGGTGGTTAGTCCCACCACTAGGCATATCCCTTTGGAGCCAAGGATTATTATTGACTCAGTGAAGAATATTGTAACTTCAGATATTAACACCTCACTTTGCCCCGAGCAGGGTCCCTCTGTTAACATTTCAATCGTGAATGAGCCTGCAGAGGGAGGGCTAAACGCCGCAAAGATATGAGGAAAGAGGCAGCATAATAAGTCTAAGACATCTACTAACAATCAGATAAAGAAAGTAACATTACCAACTAGCCACCTAGACAGCTCCATTAGGGATATGGTGGAGAACTTCTTCACAGAGAAACTGGAATCTACTCTGATACGGATATTCAAAGACATTATTGATACCTTAAATTACTGTGTGGCAGGAAAAAATGTGAGCGCTGAAACATCTCTTCTGTTACACAGGTACATTCCTCTAGTCAACCGGCAGTCATCCTTCTACCCACCACCCAGGCCATCAAATCCCAGACTCTTGGGAGAAGGGAAGCGAGTGCACTATTATCCCCCACTAGGACCTAAGAGATAGAAATGCTCTCTGTAAACACAACGTCACCCCAGATCGGTACTGGATCTAAGGGTCCGTTGCTGGGCATAGGCCCCAATAGCTACCCGATCTCAAAAAAGGCCCCGTCAGACAGGAGGGATTGTAGAAGGGATAGAACCCCGGTAACACAACCGGTTATTAATCTCCCACCTGAAGCAACGCCTTTCGTTGCTATTCTTGTAAATGTCCCTCCATTGAAAGCAGGTGAGGACGAACCGCCTGATGTCCTGTTGAGTAATATAAAGAAGTGGTGCAATGAAAATTGCACCGGGGCGAAAAACATCTCTTCTAGCATAAATATGGGCAGACGGGTTAGTTGGTTGGGTTACACTAAAAAACATCTTAAGGGGGATTGCCTCATTGTAAACTTTAACAACCCTGATGGGGCAACACGTCTTCTTTGGGATGCCTCTAAATTAGATCCGGAGGATGGAGGTATTCGGGCTATGCCATTGGGCCTTTTTTACCCACAGCCAAACTTGTATACCAGGGGACAGAGGAAAGTCCAGGCTCGGAGCCCCAGTAATCACAGCAGGCTTACCGCAAATATTCCTACTCATCTCCCTACCTGGGTAACACAAAAATCAGGGTTGCTGCCCAAGCCCAATAATACATCCAGACAGGAGTCCAGTGAGAGACTGGTCTTATCAAATTGATTCTCCCCCTTATCCCAAGTAGGGGAGATTGATTGACTAACGGGCCCTGTTGACATCATCCCAAATGCCCAACCTAAGAGTGCAAGTATTACTGAGGGTCGGGGGGAAAAGGTTAAAACGTTAAGCTGGAATGTTGCAGGTCTACGGTCCAAAAGGGATGACAATGTCTGGCTAAATTTTGTGAAACAGTTCGATATTGTTGCATTTCAAGAGACATGGGACAGGGACTGTGATTTTTGGATAAATGGCTTTACATCATACTATGTACCTGCTTTGAGCACGTCAGCAGGGAGAGATAGAGGGGGACTTATGTTTCTGGTTTCAGTAAACATAGCTGGTAGAGTCAAAAAGTTCGACTGCATTTCCCCTAATTATCTAATATTGGAAGTAAGTCTGGCAAATAATATCAAGCTAATTCTTATTAACTGTTATAATTCATTGCAAGGGTAGTCCCCAAATGAGCACCTACATTCGCTGTCAAATTTTAAAAAAATATATAAGGAAAATCAAACCCCTTTTGTACATTATATTTTGATGGGTGATTTTAATGTACACTTATGCAACCTAAACTGTCATTACAGAGATAGTGATGGCCCTGATTTTACATCCCCTCAACATTTTGAACACAGTTCTAAGGGTGAAGCACTGGAGGCACTCTTGTCCAATAACGATCTGTTTGAGGTGGGTTTTTCTGATGGGAGTAACCGTGTCCCTACGTGTAGAGCAAGAGACAGTGAATCTATAATAGACTATATATTCCTATCCCCAGGACTTCTAAGTCATGTAATTTTTTATAATGCCATACCCTCTTCTTTTAGCGATCACAACCCGGTAGTGATTGAATTGGACAACGGTCTTTCCCTCCTGAATAAAACAGCTATGTCACCAGCAGCAGTTAATGTAAAAGTAAAAGACCAAGGGAGGAGACTAAATTGGAGTAAGGTCACCCCTGAAGATTTTTTTCACACCATTATAACAAAGGTTGGCCCAGATTTAAATACATGTGCAGACCCTCTTAAAAACGGGGGGGGGGGATGTAATTGCTTCATTTGAAGCCATCTGCTTGCAAGTGGCTAAAGAACTTACTATTAACACTCGAGTCAAAGTAAATCCTGCCTTAGGCTGGTTCGATCAAAAGTGCACTAAAGCTCACAACCTACTCAAAAAGGCTCTTAATAAGACACCCAGGAACAAAGATCTAGTGGCACAGCTTAGGAAAGACTACTCATTAATAGTGCAGGCACGTAAAAACGAAATTAAACAAGATGCCTGGGCAGCTTTAATGGAAAGAGCAACTTTGAAAGACAGTTCCAAGTTTTGGGCAATAGTTAATAATCCTTTGTTCACTGGTACCCAGAACTCTGTATTAGAAGTCAACATCTCAGAGGAGGACTGGTTAAGTCATTTTGAAAATATCTTTGGGGCAATATTGAGCAGGAAACCTGTGAGGTACTAATTTTTGATCCCCCATTGATACCAATTAGTTTTACCACAGATGAGGTTGAGAAAGCTATAGTGGGAACGGCAGGGCATAAGGCGCCAGGCCCTGACGGTGTACCATCTGATATGTATAAGGCTAATTCTAAATCCCGGGCAAAAATATTGACAAATGTTTTTAACACATCGGTGGCTAAAGGGTTCCCGACTTCATGGTCCCGTTCTATCATAATTCCCATGTTCAAGAAGGGCCAAAGGGGAGACCCCAGATGTTATAGGCCAATATCTTTATTTGACTCCTCTATCAAAATTTTAGGGAAGGTCATTCTTGCAAAAATAACAGACTGGGCTACGGAGAAAGATATTTTGTCTAATGTCCAGTATGGCTTCAGATCTGGTAGGGGGACGGAGGACCAATATCTAAATTTACATTTAATTATAACTAAATACATGAAGGCCGCTAAGGGCTCAATTTTTCTGGGATTTATGGACCTGTCCACAGCCTTCGACCTAGTTAATAGGTCGAGGCTGTGGACCACGTTGTTGGACCTAGGCCTGGATCGGCCCTTTGTGTATTTCCTAGCCGAGTTACACAGAGATCTGAAATCGTCTATAAGGATGACGCTGGAGGGGAAATGTACTGCAAGTTTTAAATCAGGTAGAGGGGTGCGCCAAGGCTGCATCTTGGCCCCTATGTTATTTACCTTATACATAAACGCCCATCCCTGTACTCCTATACGCGGACGATGCAGTTTTATTGGCTCAGACACCTCTTGGTCTCCAAAGACTATTAGACTCCTTCGGGGATTTTATGAATTCACTGGAACTTTTGGTTTATAATGGTAAATCGCACATTATGTCACTGGGCACGAGGAAAAATAGTATTAAATCTTTTTATTGCAACAAGGCAGCAATCTCAAGAGTAAAAGTGTTCAGCTACTTGGGGTTCGCTTTTGATGATAATGGACTCTGGGCCCCGCAACTCTCAAGTAAGGTAAATGCTGTGAGAAGCTCCTCAGCTGCAATACTATGTTTTGCAAAAAGATTGGGGGGTAAGCCGTGTGAAGCAAACCTAGCCATATATAAAGCAAAAACCATATCAATCACTAGGTAAGGGGCCGCAATATGGTGGTACACTAAATCTGATTGCATCCAAAGAGAGGAAAATAAATTCCTCCGTGCCCTCCTAGGTCTTCCACAATCGACAGCGACTTTTTTGGTCCACCTCGAGTTGGGGATAGGTTGCATCTCAGATATAATAAATATGGCCCCAATCCTGTTATGGATTAGAACCTGGTTGAACCCTAACCTTACACTGCATAATAAGATTCTCAAGGATTGTATGAAACTAGATAATATGAAGGAAATCCAGTGGCTGTCCTTTCTTAAAACGTCAACTAGGAAATTGGGGCGCCCAAAGATTTTCTCCAATCCTGAGGGCCTGTGCAAAGGAGATCTAAGTTGGGTTAAAACTAATTTTATGAAGCTCAGTGAGCTAGAGCGGGAATCAGTAAAGTTAAGTAAACCTACAGTCAGGGCCCACTACATGCTCATTTCGTCTCCAGCCATGCAATCGTACCTTTCCATCGTTACGATTCCCTTTCACAGATGGCTGGTGACAACATTTTGGTTCAACCAGATCCATTTGGTATTAAGTGAATCAAAGGGCTGCAGTAGGCCTGAGGATGCGGCTCCTTGTAAATGCAATGACTTTTTCCCCCAAGATACTATGCATTTTATGTTTTTTTGTCCCTGTATTTGGAAGCCAGGAATAGGTTTATTTTACCACTGTTAAAAGAAAAGGCTTTCCTACAGTCTAAACCTGCATTACTGTACCTACATCTAATGGAATTCCCTGTAATCGTGTTTGGTGTTGCGAGTTTTCTTGTCGCGTCTATTAGGAGTAAGAGGATTAGACTGGCAGCCCAACAGGAGAGGGAACATTTTTTATTATAAGTGTAATGAAAGTGACTAACTGATTGTTATTACGAAATTGTTTTTTAAATGTTTTTAAATGAAATTTTATGAATTTTGATACTATTTTAATATGAAACAAAACTATGTATAGTATACTTTTAGGATTTTTATTAATCGAATAAAGTGGTTTCTGATTCTGATTCTGATTCTGAATGATATAAATGAGGAGCCAGTAGAGAGAGGATCTTACCTTCTTAAAACACTGTTTAGCATGTTAAAAACAAAATTACCATACCTGAATGATGAATAAAATGTCAATGTGGCTGAAGGAGGCATGTATGGTGTGGTGGTTCAGCCCTCAAAGAGGGTATAACTAATGATATAACTAATTCATGTTTCTGCGGGCATGCATCATCACCTGTCTGTGTGCTGAAATGACTTTAGTATAATGAATGTGGTGATTTACAAACTTTGTTTACAATGGAGAAAGCTAGAGTATGTTTTTGTTTGAAGATGAGGCCGCTTTATTTTGGGAGAAGGAGGCTGAAGTTTGTTTGCATTTTCAACTCAAAGTGATCCTGGTATTTTTTTGCATGAACCTCTTAGCCTACATTCAAGGCTCAAACATTCTCACTGCCCTTCCTTCTATTTACCTTACACCTCAAGGGAAGCAATTGTTACAGGCCTTGGCATCTTTAACTGCTGGCATCTCATCTTCTACATTGACTTCTGGATAAACCTTACTTTCCAACCCAGTGAAGTAACAGCTTATTTCTGGCCTGCCTTTCTGTTCTTTGGGTGATAATTGATGCCATTGTTACTGCTTTTCATTTGCTTCCTAATGTGTGTTTGCTAACAGTTAGGGCTGGTAATTATTCACTTCTGGAACCGTATTCTTCTACCTTGTTTCCTTTCAGGCAACCTTTGATACTAGTCAATCTATGAGCCTGTTTATTTTCAGGGGTAACATCTCTACCAGAAACTTACAAATATGTATGTACAGGACCTTAATAGACCACCCATAATACGCATCCAAAGGACTGGGACACATGCAATCTCTCCAGGTCTATCCCTTTGTTCAAGTGTGTTTGCTCCTAAAGTACAGTTAACAATCAACACCACTATGTATACTGTTGTTGATCAAAAATGATTGCATCAGAAAATTCCACTTTGCACCTGCGGAGACAAACATGCATTAGACAGCGTGCCACCTAAAGCATTCAAAAGGGGTGTGTGGTGTATCCCGTAAACTAATGGACAAGGAGAACACTTCATTTGTGTCAGGGGGTTAAATGGCACATGCCTCAGACCAAGTCTCACAGTAAGAGCCCTCATTAGTGGGTCATATCATTGTTCTACAGCCGGAAGGGGGAGGAATGTGTACTTGATTCATAAATTGCCTGGATTATGCTCCAAAGTTTCTCCACCACTGAGCCCTCGGTCCAACAAAGGGGGTTCTGGATATAGAGGCATTGAGTTCAGAAAAACCAGTAAGCAGGCAGCCATCTAGGGAGCATATGTCTGCAAGCCAGCCAATCACAGCTTGGCATAGCAGTTGATATAACTAATTCATGGTTCTGCTGGCAGGCATCATCACTTGTCTGAGTGCTGAATTGGCTTTAGTATGATGAATGTGGTGATGTTCAAACTTTGTTTACAATGGAGAAAACTAGAGTATGTTTTTATCTTCTTTCTCTACGGTCACTCCGAACTACCATGTTTACAGAAAATAATTTTATAGGGGTAAATCAGGATGTGCATTGTCACCCAAGGCATGAATTTCAAATCTAACATTGGTTACCATCTACAGTGCATGTTTTCAAATTTTTTAAGGCCATCTCCAAACTCCCTTTTGAGATCAACCATACACTAATTAGTGTTTGATTAAAACAGTGATGACATTGATGCTAGAAACTTATGTGATAGGATGAATGTTTGCATCTGGCTTCCTCAAGAGCTTAGCTTATCTACCAGGGTAGGGGGATTCCCTTGCTGGCTAGTCATGTGATGAAATGACTGCTACTGCTAATTTTGACTGTAAATACCCCTGAGGCTCATCTATATGTAAGACAGAGATCCATCCTTATGTGTTTGTTTGTGTCTGTGTTTGTGTGTATTTGCTAGACAGTGGGATGACCAGTTATTGTTGAGAATGAATATTTTATTTGATTTTGAATGACAAATATGCACCATTTAACGTACAATTATCATGATACAACATATAATAGGATTATTGATAAATGCCAACTCTTGATCAAAATGCTTGTGAATGTTGTACATGAATATTTGTATATCAGATGATAAATTGTGTTCAGTTTGTCTGCTAGTTATTATCAATGTTGACATTAAGATCTGGCATCAGTGAAAGCTGCTTTCTCTAATGTTCTCATATGATCCAGCTTTGATTAGTATTTCCATTTCCTATTTAGTAGAGTGTACACAGTCTTGGACTTCGACAATAGTGTTGTAGGATCTTTAACGCAGATCTCCAGCATCCAAAGACACTGACCTTTTCCAATTCTGCCAGTTTTGTAGCTTTTTTTACATTTCAAATGTATTACTAATTTGACCTAGAATCAGTCAAAAGCTCTCAAAAGGCATCCAGGATCTTCTTTATGACTTTACTAGATTTAATATTTTCTGACAGTAAGCAATATGCACATTTATAATGGACATATGTTATTATTTAGCTACAGAAGCCAGGTTGGAGAGTTTTCAAGATCTTGATGGGATGTCCACTTACTCTGTTGAATTGATAGGAAGGCTTAAATCTAATCCCCACAGACTGAATGTAGCAGTTTCCTTAATTGATAACCATGGTTTTCATCGATATAGACAGTGTCACAGGTGTTTTCATTTTTCTAGCTATCTTTGACGTATACCCCAGTAACATGCAGTGGTGATTATTCCTCCACCAAAGTCTGTGTAGACCTTCATTGATCCATAAATTAAAACTTGCTTTTAAGTTGCTTTAAATTAACTTGTCACCATTTAATCCCAATTTCTGAGACAAACCCCAAAGAGTATACATATACTAAAGACATCATTTACTTCTGTATAGCTATAGAGGGAAGAGTGTGATTGGATGATTTATAGAACTGTTCTATTTTCACAACTTTATATAGTGCAACGTGGCACACGGGCATCACAGTGCTTGACCAAAACAGATGATTCAAATCATGAATAGAATTAAAATAGGAACAAATCAATTACTTTGTGAATTCCAAATACAGTCTTAGGTGGATTAGAGGAATGGGGCATAACGTTAAGAATGAAAGAGGACCAGCAGGATAAGCCCAGGTGTCTATCAACGGGATGTGCTTTTGATCATTTTTGAAAGAAGTGTGACAAGTTGTTAGAGGTACAGATGGATGGAGGGAATTTCAAATCCATGAGGCACTGCTGGAAAAATATTGGCTAATTAATCAATCTTGATTGAAGATAAAGACCTTGGGAGAAGGGACTGACCATTTCTGGACACCAGATTGGTGTCTGAGATGAGTGCAATTCTTTCTATTAGTGTGTGCGGTTTCGATTCAGCTCTTGCCTCTGTGGTTAGTAGGAGAGGAGGTATGTTGTCAAGTTTTTTGTGACAATACACAGGGCATGCTGCCACATGTAACACTGATCTGAGTGGGTGTAGGTGAACTTTGAGGATGCCTGAGAGGAGTGTAATCTCATAGTTCAGTCCTGAAAGAACAGCCAGAATCACTTTTTAGGTGTTGTACTGGGATTAGATGCCTGATTCCCCAAAGCTGTCGTAGGTTGGCACTGGGCAAGATTGGCCAGGGACGTGATGTGGCTATGGCTGTTGGGGTGGCTGTTGAGAGTGAAACTGAGTGACTTGGCATTCTAAATAATTGTGAACATTGGGAGAATGGCTGGGATGACAGCACATTTTTCAGAGCTGAATAAAATAATGTCTTCCATACATGCAGTACGGATGGCTATCAACAAAAAGTGATATATACTCTTGTTTGCTATTTTGGTTTGGTTTGTAGCTTATAGAACAGTTTCATGTTCCAAAACCAGTATCATTGAGATGGGTCCTGGCTGATGGGCTCCTCTTTGTAACCTATAGGGTTGTTGTTCTATTTACATAAATTAATGCTGTGGCCTCCAAATAAAAGATTAATTAATTCTTGTTCAACACAAATAAATTCTATGCCATAAGCATAACAATGCACTCCAGGTCATCAAATGCCTTTTGTGCATTAAGAGGAGTTACTTACTACTACATAGAACCTCGCACCCCGCTTTCATTAAGGTGGTACTGGAGGATGCTAATTTGTTGCCACAAAAATACTCTGGTTTCTATTAAGTTCAGGAAGAGGACTTCCAAATCTAGGGCAAGAACATTGATCAATATTTGGAATTCATTATTATTCATAGATACTGACCTGTATTATTTGCATTCCTGATCACTGTTCTGTTTCTTGCTCTCTGTCCACTATGGCGCCGGGAAACCCTTTTTGGGTAGCTGTGTGCCTTCCAAGTTTAAATAATAATAATAATGATAAGCTAACGTATGTTTTTCTTTTGTAGCCCCATAAATAAGCTGTGGCTATTTCTTGACGATCTACATCTTTATGGTTCTCAATTTTGTGATTAGATGTTTAGTAGATGTTACTAACACCTCCCAAAACAGATTGTTTGTGCCTGGTCTCTTCCATGTTTTAACTTTTTAACAGCCTTTCATACCTTTGGTTGAAGGCTGACCTTTGCTCTTACTGAGAGTTTCAAAGAATGGGGATCTTTACTTTGGAAAAAACAAGAATACATTTTGAAGAGCATGATTTAGAAGTACAACCATTATTTTAATGTTCCAGAAATCACATCTACATTTCAATTGTATCCATTCAGTCCTCAAGCTTAAATAATAATTGTCCCTCTATTGATCCAGAGAAATGGTGTGTTCGTTTTATACGTTGATTTTCTGCCTGTAAATCTTTTACAACTTTGAACATGTAATATTCAAGTAAGCTTAAGAAAGTACAAAACATGCAGTTGGTTCTAATTTTAAATTCATTTAGTAATCATATATGTTCCCTTCTTAAAAGATCGCTCTTTTGGACACTGTCTTGGTTATTCCAAATTAAAGCTGATTTAAGTCTTGCCAATTGTACAAACATTTAGGGCATCCTGATGGAAAACAGGACCGCCCGTCATAAGTGCGGCTGCCCGTGGGGGAGATTAGGATGAGCCTGCCACACTGGTGGGCGCATCACGCATTTTTACCATTGCGGTGGGCGGTGCTTTCAGCAGCACCTGCCACAATGGTAACAACGCATGTTGTGCATTTGCATGCACAAAGAGTCAGGCACTGTGCGGTACCTGCCGCATTGTGCATGCAAATGCAGGGGGTACTATAGGTACCACCTATGTGCACCCCCCAGCACCGTGGTGGACCACTACGGGCCTCCAACAGCAAAGACTGCAAGCCTTTCCATGGCTCATTACTGCACTCATCAAATTTATGGATGGCGGTGTCTCACAGACACCGTCACCATATTGTGATCTTTTTCCGTCAGGTTGACAAGTCGACCGGTGGAAAACTGGCGGAAGGTGTTTCTGTCCGCCGGGGTCCCCCCGCCATAATAATATGGTGGGGGAAATGGGTGGTGCGCGGAGGGAAATGTAGGGCAGATCGCCACTTGGGGGCAGTGGCGATCCGTCCTACATCGAAATCAGCCCCTTAGTTTTTTAAAATATATGCTACAGAATCATTATTAAATGTGAGGTAACGTCTTCCAAATATGTTTTCCACTATTCCCTTTAAATGCAAAAATCAAAATATTTTTTAAAGGTTTGTCTTACTACTGTCTTAGTCCTTGATTACTAGGTGCACAATCAAAAACCAATTGTCAAACTCTGTCATGTATTCCTATAGGTTCTGAATCAATCCCCCTATTCCTGACCCTATTCTGGTTAAACTAACTATCAAGTTAACTAACAGTCAGCCCATGAGGCAAGAAAAGCCCCCATGATGCAGATACCGTTATCTGACGCAGTCACACTACGGCACAGGAACGTGTTATCTGATTAGGTCATAACGCTTGAGATCTAATTAGACAAGCGACATTCCTCCAGCCCCTGATAAGGCATACGACGTTCTCATAACAAATCAAACCTATGACAACCTGGAAAATCCGTGCGGCCATTGTTTTGATTTCACAGAGAACTTCAGTAAAAGAATGTGCTAACGAGCAAGTCGTATGACATCTTTATTGACGCATCTATGTCCATCCTTACGTCAATCTCGGCACCTTTAAGGTATAAATATTGCCGATCTTGCCCTATGCAAACACACGCGTGGTGACGAGACGGAGCAGCCATACTTGCCGAAGCCAAGAGCAGAGCAGACCCCGCTGGCAGCAGCCCCGCCTTCCTGATGCGCTGAGAGACGCGCTGCTATCTCCTGCCGAGAGACCCAGCACCGGCGCTTTCGGGCAGCCCTCGCAGGCAGCCTGGAATATCGAGAGCAGAGAAAGAGATACCATTCCTCATTCATCCTAACTTCCAGGTACAGAACTGAATAACCCCTCACAGAGAATTCTTTAGTTATTCACTTGGCAAAAACAAACTTAACTTAAACTGTAACTTTCTATTCCCGCCCATGCATTAGACTTAGGTCAGGTACACGGGGTAGGCGTATTTAGAAACACCAGTTGAGTACGTTTAGTCAAATGTATATGTGTATGTAAATATATTTTAATCATTTTAAACATCATATGGCTCAGAAACCATATCAATGTTTTTACAGTATTATTTTATACTATTGCTTTTAATGTATGCACTTTACTTAACTATAAGTATTGCAATAATATCGATCCATTTCTCTTGTACGAGAAAAGAGACTGATCAATAAATAACACCTTTTTATTGAACACGCCCGTCTCTTCCTTTTCTCTACAATTTGATGAGACTAAGAATGCACGTACTGACTGAGTAAAATAATTGCCTTGTGCTCACACGACTCTGGAGATACACTCTTGATTAGGGGAGAGCAAAGTTGTCATGTTCTATGGTTGTCAGAAACTAAATCCCTTCTTGTCTAATCAGGGGAGTTAATTCTTTCCTGAACATTCGAGAAAGTTTCTAGCGAACTCTGAGCTACGCTGGCAAACCCAAAACTTAAGTCTAGTATCGACAGTAGTAGACCTAGTTAACGTCTGGCCTAGGCCTTTACTGCTGTAGGTATTATTCCAATGCGCAGAGCCTATTGGGAAGATAGGAACTACACTACATGGCGCCCAACGCGTTTGGAAAGGGCGATAAAACTAACGTAAGACATTTAGAGTAACTCAGTCGTGCTTTCTCACTCAGACCCCTTTTCCCAAATACTCCAAAGACGTCTGGAGTGGGTGAAAGGTAATATCCTCCAAAACCTCGCAGGAGGGAACTCCTATGTAAGGTTCTTGGTATAGTCAACGTTGAAGGATAAACAGTTCCAAAATATTGTGCATCTAATCTTTGTTCCATTAAGAAACCTGATCTGCAAACAAACATAATACCATCCTGTCGGTAAAATGGGAGACAGTGATGAAGAAAGAGAGGCAGTTAGATTAGCAGCTGAAATAGTAGCAGCTGATACTGCAGCACTAGATGCGGACGGGGATATAATACTCATCCCGGTCGCCAAAAGGAAATCTATAACCTTAAAACTTATAGAAAATGGACTGACACCTAGAGGTGGCACAGTCATATTCGTAATTGAGGCACACGAATATCGGCAGACAGAGGTATACTATACATGGATACATTTTCCAGCAGCAAATGCTGTAACAAAGTACTTCCACTATTACAAAATAGAGGTTCCACCCGACATTTACACTCCTTTCGAGGAGGTGGAATTACCACTCAAATTCCAAGAGCATTTGCTCTTATTTGATGGCGCCCTAATACATAATAATCACATTACAAGGCTCGGTCCTTTAGGTAGACCAGGAGCAACGTGGCCGGTCTTAGCCGGATACACACCACACCCAGACATCGAAGGGATGTCTACTGGAGAGCTGTTAATACAGCTAAAACAATTACAAAAAATTCATAGACAATTAGTCCAGTATGTAATGCGGACTTCAACAATTCAGCCAGCGATTAAACTTCCACAGCTGACCCCTCACCAGGGGAACACAAATAAAATCACACCACAGAACATCCAATCCTGCCTAGGTAAAGTTCTGGCTAAACGGGAACAAATACCATTCTGGTTGGCACAGAAAATCACCCAAATAGAGGCGGTGTTTCCTGACACCACCCCATTAGAAAAACACAGGATTCTGACTATATGTCTCCCAATGGGAATCGCACCACACATAGAGGACTGTGACACTTGGGGTACAGTCTTTGCTTCAATCTACACAAAAACGCACGGTGTTCCATCCATTTCGGTAATACCAGATGTGCTAAAACAAATTCAAGATGAATACGGTCCAGAACCAGCTTTAACTCTTGGTATGAAATTACTGAAAGACTTCAAGCAGGTCTCGGCTATATTATTAGCCAACATAAAAGGTGATGCAGCAAACGTGGCGATCCGCCAGAGGTTAAAAGAGACAGATATAGCAGACCAACCAGCTGAAATTGCCAGAATCATAGAAAAATCTTATGAAGAACTAGGTAGAGATAGTTTAGGTGGAATACCAGTAAAACCGCAACTGAGTGAAAGTCCAGAAAAAATATTTTTTAATAATAATTCACCAAAAAAGAACTGGGATGGAAACAAACAATCCAATCCAAAAGAAAAGAAATTCCAGTCCCGAGGAAGGTCTCCTAGGCGAAGGGAGAAATCTCCGAACCAGAGACACAGGTCACCCCAGAGTGACCCCTCTGGGAAAAGATATAACCTTAGAAATAGGGATAATATTAAAAAACCTGATAGATATCAAGACATTGATACACGTCCCTCTCAATCTTTTCAGACTTCCTCGCAGAAATCGGAAAGAAGAGGACGATCAGAACAAAGAGAAGAGCACGCCAAGTCCAAAGACAAGGAACCTGCTCAACAAAAAAAGAAATTACAATTTCCAAAAAAGAAGGTAGCCAGTATCAAGGTAGTTAACAATGCCGAGAACACTGAGGACACAACTGAAAAACGGAGAGTGGGCTCAGACAATGCTAGACAGCGCAGCAGAAGTGAGCATAGCTCGCAAAGTCCTTATGAATCATCTGGAGACAGTGGACACGAATGAATATCTTCAAGTGGAAACTGCAGACACCAGAGTTAGCAAACCCCACAAGATATACGAGATAACATTACGTATAGAGGGAGATAAGACTAGGAAAATAAGGGGACTATTTTGGGATAACCTCTCCAAGGGCTATGACATCCTTCTAGCTGAAAAAGACTGGCCACCAGAGTTTGTCAGGGAGTGCCCTCATGGCGAAGAAGTAATTATGCCTGCCTTCTCAAATCAAATCCCGATTCATAAAAAATACACACTTGCTAGAAAGTGGGCAGTGGCCTTAGCACCTGCTTTATATAAAAATCATGTAGGATGGGATGAGGATTCTCCTCCTCACAAAATCCAGTTAAAATCACAACCTAATGCACAAAGGCAGTACCCAATTAAGCAAGAAGCTAAAAAACAGGTAAATGATATACTAGATCAGCTAGAATACGAGGGGGTGATTGAAACTTGCACCTCACAAATGAACAATCCTTTGTTTCCGGTCTCCAAACCAGACAATTCATATTGTCTAGTTTTGGATTACCGACACCTTAACACATGTTGCAAAACCTTTGCAGTGCAAAACTCACACAGTGCTGCACTAATGAATAACATAGTGCGCAAAAAATACAAAACAACCTTGGACATCTCCAATGGATTCTTTTGTCAAAACATAGCACCAGAGAGCAGATATTTAACTGCATTCTCAGTAAATGGCACTCAAAAGCAATTCTGTCGGTTAGCCCAGGGGTACAAGAACAGCCCGGGGGTATTCTCAGCGAGAGTAACAGAATTACTTCAACTATATGATGATGAAGCATTATCTTATGTCGATGACATTTACTTAACAGATGATGACTTGGATACTCACTTGAAAAGAGTGAACACCATAATACTTGGGTTCGCTGCAGAGGGTTACAAATTCAACTTTAAAAAGTCCAGAATTGCCCATCTGACAGTCCTGTTCTTAGGATATGAGTTATCAAGTGAAGGTAAAAGCCTGGCAGACAATTTCCTAGAGAAATGTGCCGTAATCCAAGCTCCTAAAACACTAAAAAACCTACAGTCAATTCTAGGCTTCCTAAATTTCGGAAGAACATACATTGCAAATTACGCAGAAAGGGTCAAACCCCTTTATGATCTAATTAAACCAGACTTTAAAAGATCCAATTGGACTCAAACACACACAGAAAGTTTGAGATCCTTACAAACAGACATGCTAATTAAAACAAAATTAGAAACACGTGATAACACACGCAATCTTGTGATTCGAGTCATCCCAGGGAGATGCGGATTCACATACCTAACCTCTAATGAGGGGGAAAAGGTACCAATTGCATTCAAATCACACTTGTACACAGAAGCTGAACAGAAATTCAGCAAAAAAGAAAAAATTGTTCATGCAGTTCAAACCACAATAGCTAGAGAAAAAGACATAGCTGACGGTAGACATATCACAGTCAGAACAGCTAAATCAGCCTTTGAAGCATTAACAACACCGTGGAATTTACCAACAACAGCATTGAATCCGGAAAGGATACAGTGGGTGAATTCTATCACAACGGACAAAGTGTACTACTACTTTGATCCAGAACTAGAAGAATTAAAAAATCTAGAATATGAAGAAACATATCCTCTGCCAATCGACATTCTGCCTCTACGACATTACGCCTGTGTAATCTATACAGACGGACATGCTCAACCGTCCGTTTGGGGAGAACAAGCATACAACCCCACATGTGAGATTACAAAAGAAGTGTGGCGCGGAGGTAAACTAAAACCTCTATTAACAAAGACACACTCAGTAGAAAGTAATCGAGAACAACAAACTGAAATAATAGCATTGAAAATGGCGCTAGATAATGCGGATCGCGAATTCCCGACACTTATAGTGTCAGATTCATATTACTGCGTCAAATCATATAACAGCGATTTGCAGACATGGATTCAAAACGGTTACAAAGATGACACAGATGCACCAATAAAGCAGAAACTGCTCTGGGAACAAATAGCTCTTTTACAGAAAGAGCTACCAAAGACTCACGTGACTCACTCACTGAGTCATCAACGTGATGGCGTTCACGTTGTAGGGAATTCATTGGCTGAAACAGCCGCAGCGGCAGCCACTAAATCGGCTCCCGTAGTTCGAAAAAAGCGTACATTAAAATACATTGACGGTGAAACAATGCTGGCGGTGAAAACGTCATCAAAAGGCGACTGCTCAGCGTTACCGATCAACTATCCACTCAATTATACATACATAATCGATGCAAACTCCGTCCCTTTTGCTCGAATCCCTGGAGTGGGGGATAGAGTGATTCCAAACATGGACAGGAGAAGCTTGTTAATCGCAGACGCACACATGGGCGAGGGTCTCAGACACCTCAAACTGAAAGATTCTCTGGAAGAATTACAATCACGGTACTGGTGGCCAGGCATGAGCCTGCATTACACCATGTTTGTAAAAAACTGCCCAAACTGCAACAGAGATCGCAGTGGGGAGAGAAACAGTTTAATACCTCGTCCTATCAAGGCAGATAATATGACCAATAAAAAGCAGGGCTTGCGATTAACATATACAGGCTAGTTTCCACTTATAATGTAGATCACCAGCACTCGGCTGACGTCCGGACTGTTATACAAAGATTTGCGAATCTAAATGGCATATACGCTAAGAGCATGTTACGTTTGACCATTGTCTTCACTCTAGCCCTCCGGCCGGGGGGGAAACATGGCCAAATGAGCACAGCCCAGCGGGAATCTTCTCACTTCCTTCCTGAGGGTACGGGATGGTGTAAAGAAAAAACCAAGGCAGAAAGCAATCTATAATGGAAAGGATATTATGTTCGGGAGCTGGGTGGGTCAAACATCTAATAAGTGTCCAACGTAGTCTAAATAACTTGCCAAGAAATTCTCTGAAGGGATTCAGTCCGTACGAATTATTATTTGGAACTAGAATGATTATCTCTGACCTCGACAGTCAGACTTCAGTGGTTAAAGAAAAAAGCTTTGATGTCAAAGACCGTTTGGCTATTTTGCAGGACTTAAGCTAAACAAGAAAAGACCTGAGCAACATACAGTTGAAACAACAGCCAACAACCACTGAAGAATCACCACCTGTCCCAGCAAGACCTGTCTGGATTCCAAAAGTCGGGGATCTAGTCAGGGAGAAGATCGCGGTAAAGAAGGAATTTGGGCCTTCTTACAGAAAAGCAGTTCCTGTCTTGTCTGTCAACGGGACAAGATCAGTTGTACTACCGCCACTTGCTGGTAAAAAGGAGAACCGAGTTGTATCCATCGACCTGGTAAAACCACAACATGTGGCCGATAACAAACAGTAGGCCAAGTGGACTCCCAATAAGTAGCAGAACACCAAGGTTTGCTACCAGTACAGAGGTCCTAACGAAGAGGCTCATTACATTCGAAACGCCTACAGAAGAACAACAAGGACTATGCAACGATGCAATAGAACTCAGACCTCTGAAAACCCAAATAAAAACATTTAGCAGGGACACACCAATCTATAATGAAGTACCAAGTGAAAATGCAAGAAACAAAAATCCTGAAGCAATTGGAACAATTGACAGAACTGCATCCGGCTACTTCATCAACTTCGATGATTCCTCTGAAAGCCTCAGTGAATCAAAGACACAGCCATCATCAAAATCCTTTAAAGACAAAGCTAAGGAACTTTTGAACCAACTGAAAGAAACATATCTGATTTCTCCATGGATTGAATTTTGGGTGGGTTTTGGTGCATTTATCCTCATACTTTGGCTCATCATGGTATTAACTTTGGGACGCTTCATTGAGGGAAAATATGCTAAAATGGACACAGCAAGTCAGAACATCAACTTGGTCCTCAAACCACACACATCTTCACACGTCGAGAAAAGAGAACTTTCTTCAGCCAACTTCACAGCCAATCCTATACCTGGTGGGGTAGCCTGGGACAACACTGACTATGAAATTTATGGTCCGGTCGAGATCCTGAAATACCCACACCAAATCAAGATCTCCTTGAGTGACTTTGCAAAACCAAACTCATTTGCTGATGATTGGGACTTCGAAAGCATTAATAACATGATGTCTGACTTAGTAATGTCTGCTAAATTTACAAAACATGATTATTTGCAAGGTTCTACAAATTATGATAGTATGTATTGCTATAACCACTATGGTAACCATTTTTTACATAAATCTGCACAACCTAGAAATGTTTTAAATTATAATCAATGGGAACATTGTGCAACACCTCCAAAAGGGAGCTCAAGAACCGTTTACGACAAATATTCATATTTTTCAGGTTTTAACACAAGTAATGCTGAAACATTTTATTATAAATTGTCAAACAAGACAGGGATGAAAACCATGATAACCAACACAAAGTTGATATATTCAGATTCATTCTTCGAAGAAATGAATACTTTAGGATTTAATTATTGGGACAAAAATGTTGATTTGAAAAGTGTTTGGGGTACAAAAGAATGGCAAGTACAGGGTTTAGAAGCTTTGTTTAGAGCTTGCATGATCCCAGAACAAATGATATTTTTAAATGACACTGTTCAACAAACCACCTGTCTTGGCCTAGCCAAAATCAAAGATTTAAATAAACCGTCTATTCCAAAGCCAAGAATGTTTAGCAATAACTCTGATACGGATGAAGAGATAGACGTAAACCATATATTAAACCAAAACAGAACACATCCTGATTGGAAACAATGGTTGATCTGGCCCACAGATACAAATAACTGTCAAGACAGATTCCTGAATAAAACACAGGGGTTCAAAATGACCAGGCCAGACCCTAGATATCCCCAAAGACATCACCCAGGGATAATAACAACCTACAGTGTGGGCAAATTATGCCTTCAATGGCTACAAACTTCCACACTGCCTGAAATTAAGCAACACCTAACTTTACTTACTGATGGTGCTGACTTGCGTGATTTCATAATGGGACCACGCAAACAGCGTCAAAAGCGTTTCATAGCAGCCTCTGTATATGCAGCATACAATGAGGCCTGGAAGGTTAATCAAATTGAAACAGCAGAGAGAATACGGGAAATTGACCGTATTAATTTGGAAAAATCACTTTCTGTAGTGGACAATGGGTTAATGACTCTGTCCTCCAGAATTTTTTCATTGGACAGCATTGTGTCATCAGCAATCGATATATTATCGCAAGACTTACTGTTATTACAACATGGTCACTCACAATTGCGTTCTATTGTACAGCTTGGCTGGACGTTACAAAATCTGCGTTCAGGCTATGTGCCTTGGCGTTTAATCAACACAACGTCACTATTCCAAATCTTTAACCTTACTGATAGACAAATCGGTATGGCGCAAAAGGGTGCTGATTATACAATCTTGAGCATTGAAAAACTAGAAAGATT
The DNA here is from genome assembly GCF_964261635.1 of Lissotriton helveticus. Classification (NCBI taxonomy): domain Eukaryota; kingdom Metazoa; phylum Chordata; class Amphibia; order Caudata; family Salamandridae; genus Lissotriton; species Lissotriton helveticus. Next base: position 1,889,236,827 of record NC_136068.1, on the reverse strand, counting down.
ACCAATGACAATGTCAGAACGAACTGTCAGTGAATGGATAATCCACGGAATCATAAATATTCCAATCTCAACCTTCAGGTTTCAATACTGCCAAAAATATATACAGGCTGGCATGTACGAGAAATTGGGAAAGGGGTACCTTAAAACAACTTGGGACCTGCCCTATTCACATGCATGTGTCAGTAATAAAGGACAGAAAGTGTTTCTTAGTGGCAACAATTGTGCTATGTCACTAAGCGGCACGCTTCTGTGTAACGGAATTAGTTTGCATGGAGCCTGTGAAGGGAATTCATACAACCTTTCATGTCACCAGCAAGGCGCACCTGCAACTGAAATAGAACCATTCTTTCAAAGACTCTATAATGGGAGTTACATTCTTATTGTAGACCGCAAATGTTGTAGTCTTATGCCCGGGACTCCTTATCTAGTCACTACGACTGCGTAGGTCAAGTGCTGTGGACGTTCTTTGTTCCCCAGCTCCTTTCCAGACAGGGAGGCAAGGGCATGGCCCAGTTTGAAAATTACTTCTATTCGAATAGATACTTTAAGCAGAATGAAAACAGTGCTTCTTCAGACGCCTACAAGGCTCACGTCATCAAAAGAAACGTATGATCTACAAGTCGCAAGGACGACTGCAGAGATACATACATTATTATCAACTAATTCCCCCGTACATTTCGCGGAAATCCTGAGCGAAATCTTAAATATTTCTGATACCACTGGGGTCTCAAAGGTATTTAAGACAGTATTTTCGATGGCATTAACACCATTCAAAGCCATACTGGGTATTTTCCAGATTTCGTCCATTCGATTTTTGGCGGACTTCCCCTGATCCTGGGACTAATTGCAGGAATCCTATTCTTAGTCCTTATTTTTCGTTATGGCAACCCATGTCACAGATCAAACTCTCGCGACAATGGAAGATACAATCCTAGCCATTGGATACCGGGACCGGATATCAAAAATCCTGGGACTCTCCCGGCTTAGAGACCTGAACATGACTTGGTTTCTATCATTTCGACCAATGTGGCAAAGATGTGTTTTACCTGTATTGAGATGTCTGCTATGCGGAGAAGAATGCGTGTTAGACACCTGTCTGACGCTACAATCGGATGCGCCAGTGGATGCAGATACATTGTTGGTTCCTACCAAGGTTCACGCTTTGTGCTGCCCTCAAAGGCTGCCAATCCTGATGACGGCATTCGTGGAGTCTTCACCACTACGATTGAAGAGTAGTGAAGTTCAAGATGAAAGCAGCATTAATCAGGTACGACCTTCTGTCAGCAATGCAAATCAGAATGTCAATGGAGACAATCATGCGCACGAATGCATGGTTACACCTATTTCCGACTTAGTGGAACTTTCCCATGAAGCTGTTGACAGTTTTTTCGAAAGCCTTAATGATATGATGTTCTCTCCGGAACAGAAATAGAGACTTTTGAGCAAGCTCGCACACGGCGTTCCCTGAATTCGGCCTTCAACTTTAAAAATAAAGTCACATGAACAATTTTTCCCACCAGTTCACGGACAGCAATTTTGGAAGAAAAGAAAAGAGGCCATTCCTTGTATGGAGTTTATGTCTTGATGTACATTATTGCTTCTATTACTTTATTTTCTGTTTTATATAGACATCAACCACCAACAAGTTTGTTTGAGTGCAATGTGACATTCAAATCATATCTTACCTCCACAGTGTTTGCTAGACATTATACCTGGAATATTTAAAAAACAAAGACATGCATGGAAAAAATGGTAGCCTTTTCATAGAATTTATTATGGTTCACATTCCTGTTGTGGCCAGACTGGCAAAAGATACAAACCTTGACACTTTATAGCACCTGATACTTGTCAAAACGCACTGATTTTTCGGTTATACATGCCCCTTGAACTCTAACTCTCATTTCCTACTCCTCTCTTCAACAACTTACCGGTGAATACAATAAGAGGCCATTACTGGATCCTCTTCTTCTGACTCTTTTGCTTGTGCTGTGAGCATTTTAAATACCCCAATACCTAAATTAATAAAATTGTTTATCAAACCTAATAAATTAAACACAAGGTACAGTTATAGTTATAACTTTTAAAGTGAAATCCCCCTGTCTCTATTCCACTTAAATTCAATAAATATGTAATTGACTACTGACTTTGTTATTGTTGTAGTGCCTTTCTTCCATAACGCGCTCTGCTGCCCAAATGCATGTGGTTCATGTGCTACAAAAAAAACTATTATATATTGTATTTAAACAATAGTTAAAAGCAACATCTTCTACCTCTCCTTCTATGTATTGCATCATGAAAATCTTTATTTTTGAGAGTGTAAATAATAGGGTTGCACATTGGTATCACTCCAGTATAGACGACTGAGAATATTTTGTTCTGACTCGATGAATACATTGAAGCTGGTCGTAAATACACAAATATGAGGACTCCATAGTATAAGATCACCACTGTGAGGTGGGAGGCGCAGGTTGAGAAGACCTTCCATCTTCCTGTTGTCGTCTGGATTTTAAGGATGGCTGAGATTATTTTGATGTAAGATGTAAGGATGAGGAGACATGAGGCGATTAATACGATAACGCCCAGAACAAAAGTCATTATTTCAATGGTGTGGGTGTTGGTGCAGGAAAGCTGCAACAGAGCTGTAATGTCACAGAAGAAGTGGTTGATTTTAGGGGTCTTACAATAGTAGAATGTTGATAATTGAATAGTGTGAAATATTGGCTCCATGAACCCAAGAATCCAGGCTCCGCAGGCCAAGCGGAGACAGGTTGACCTACTCATGATCATTGTATAATGTAGGGGATCACAGATGGCTACATAGCGATCAAAAGACATGATGGTCAGCAGTAAAAATGCTATCACTATCATAACAAAAAAAAAGTAGACTTGCATCAAGCATTCCTGAAGAGGAATACGTGTGTTCAGTAAAATGGAGCTAGCCAGCATTTTTGGGAAAGTAATAGAAGTATAGCAGATGTCTACAAAAGACAGGTTGGAAAGGAAAAAGTACATTGGTGTGTGTAATTGTAAGTCAGAGTAAATAACATACATCACTAGAAGATTGCCTGCAATAGTTGCTAAATATATCAGCATGAATACAACAAAGAGATGAATCCGATGATTTACAAGGTCAGAGAAACCCACAAGAATAAATTCTGTCCAATCTGTGTGATTACTGTCTTCCATTTGTCCAGGATTACTTCTTTTGGTGAGATAACCAGCTAGAAGGGAAGGACACCGCAATTTAGTGTCAAGAACCCAAAATTGCAATCATGTGTTCACTAATATACAATATGCATCTCAACAAATCAGACTCCATTGTCTTTTAGTAACTACACCAATATCATCATAGAGGAGACATGTTTAGCTGTTGCAATTGTTTGTATAATGTTTTTAAATTGTAAATTTATTGTGTTGTGTTGTGTTAGATATGAATGTTTTTTAATCATGCAAGGATGCAGATTCCAAGGAAGGGGAAGGATCATTAGATGAATCATGTCACCAAGGTCGAAATGCTCCAGTCCTGGTCTTCTTTTACAAACTATCATCCTTACAACTTCAATTTTCAATTTGATTAACTAAAAGCGAACCAGGACTACACATTTGCATGATTCCTCAGGCCTTTTCTAAACCCTAAAGGCCTTATTCATGAGAAGTGACGCACCGCTGCATGAGAACAACAATGCGTCACTAGTCAGTGCGCCCTCCTTGCGAAATGATGGATGTGTCATATTTACTGTATGACGAATCATGTTGCAAGGAGTTACAGATACATCATATTTGTGACATATCTGTAGGCGCAATAGTGATGCATTGCTGGGGTGTGTATGAAAACTGACACAACTACAGCAATATGTCCTTTCACATGGGGAAAGCCCCATGTGAAAAGGCCTGCATCACTCTTATGCCTGCTGTTAGGCAGGCGCAAGATTGTGACGCAATGGTGTCCTTGAAGTGTCGCACAGAAATCTCATAGATTTCAATACGCCACTTCTACGAGGCTTTTTTTCCGGGGAACACCCATCCTACATACATTACACCTGGCACAGGTATAAAGTAGTGCAGGAGTTTACAAAGTGACGCATCGGCCTAGATGCATCACTTTGAAAATTGAGCGCAACATGGCTTATTTTTTATGCCACCGATGCGTCACAAAAAGTGATGCACCAGCGGTGTAAAAGTGACGTACGACCTCAGAAATAGGACCATAAGAGTGGAGCAATGGTTTCAGGTGATAACTTAGGAAGAGGAGAAAGCACTCCGGAGCAGGGATTGATGGATATGTGGCTCAACTGTGGTCCAACTGATATGCTGTTTCCACATCACCCACATTAGCATTCTGCTTGATTGTATATACTTTAACCCCCTTGCTGTGGGGAGGAGACATTCACATCTACAGCAATACTTTGCTTGAATGTCTCATCCTCACACCAAGGTTAGAAGATTTTATCATTTTAAAATGACAATGAGCTGCAAGAGAACAGCTTGCTTCACAGCCTGAGATTATTTTCTTTACAATCGGTATGATGAGTAGCGCACCATGCATTATGATGAACAAACACAACGGATCCATGGATAACACTTAAAACACAAACTATCATACACATAAAACAAACTCCACATGTGATATTATAGTCAGTCAACTCAATATGATGTAGAAAAAAAACAAGGGTCTAAAATGTTCCTTTAATGTGATATGTAATGCACAGCATTCAATAAGACAATCTATGCAAACAGATTGTGGTGCAAAAAAGGCACAGTGCAAAAGTCAAAAATGACTTTATATATATGCACAGCCTAACCAAATCACATTATAAATTAGAACAATTATGGATAACTCCATGTAAAAGGCAATGGGAATAAGGAAGCCCCATGATGATGTTGATGTTTTGATCCTTAAAGAAAACAATCCACAGGATTCTTCAGGACAGCATGATTCAATAAATGAACGATGAACTAAGAATTGTGCCCTAAATATTATTTACTTTTATTCTACATACATGAAACATCAAATGTAGAATTAAATTCATACCTTGATCAAAAAGGCTGACACCTAGCATTCTATGTAACTATGTGAAAAAATTTCAATGATCCACCTAGTAAGATAGAATTCATAGATGACTACTAAGGTTCAGGAAAAATCCCAGCAGGCTAAGCAGGTACTTGGAGTAACCCAGACTGTCACTCAATCAGGTTCTATGCAGGGTGTAAAAGAAGGCCCTAATATATATATTCAATTGCTCATGACTAAACAGATATGAAGGGGCCAATACGAACAGGGGAGAACAAACAAGGGATTAGACATACAGATGTTGAAACTCAATGATATCCAGACTAAACTATCACCGGCCCACAATGTATCAGGGTATACTTTATCCCCAGAGGAAGACAGAGTTCTGAGTAGAGTAATGGGCATTTATTATCTTAAGAAGGAGCTGTATCCGGTTTTTTTAATACTCCTACATACGTTTTTTAAGGATGTACCACCTTGGAGTGAAAAGATCAAAACTGGTCTCAAGCCTCCTTCTGTTTTTCAACCTCATTGTCCCTTCTACTTTCTTAAGATTGTGCCTTTGGGAACAAGGTATTGTAACAGACAAATATGTTAGAACAACAACCTTTTACTGCCCATAATATTACATTAAAAATGTGGTGCAAATGGGAGACTACATGAGAGCTCTGATATCACCATTATAAGTAGGCCTGGGAGGTAAATTCTGCTCCGCTCGAGGAATTTGCGGAATTTTGACAATTCCGCAATCCGCGGTGTAGCAGCTTTCAAAATGTGTGTTCGTGTGTGCAGTAGCGACTTCCTGGGATCCCTGCATTCGCCAACGAGTTTTCCTATCAGTGCGCCTGCGCTATGAGATTTTGGTAGCCGGCCGCTCGATCCCGCGAGTGTGTGCGAGTGCGAACACGTCATTCGGACGCACCTTCGGGCGGTTGCGAACAGGAAACACGCACCGTGAGCGGGCGGGACAAGTTTAACAAGATGGCCACGCCAATTTGTGACAGCATGGGCAAGTTCACGAGATATTCCTCCCCGAGCACGCAAACAGCGTCCCTGAACAGGAAAAATGCATTGCGAATGGGCAGAACAAGCAATTTTGCGGAATTCTGCGTAGCTTGCTGAGATTTTTTACCTTTTTGCGGAACTTTGTATAACACGACTACACAAATTCTGCCCACCCCTAAAAGAAACCCACCAGGGATGTCTCCTTGCCAACCAGAGTTGTTTCCTCTGATGTGCAATATATCCTCCAAGCTGCTCAGGCATTCAAAGTAGTTCTTGATTCCAAAATAGAGGAGGGTGACATCGACATACCACTTCTAAGGCAGGACTTCGGGAAGGTGGCAGCCTGGGTGACTGTAGCTGAGACTCGAATCTCCACACTTGAGAGTGACTCCTTTCTTTCTTTTGGAGGTCGGGGTTGAGGTGGTGAATTTGTCTATTTTGGTTTAGGAGCCGGTGGCTTGTCCTTCCTCATCCCTTTTGAGGACACTGCGGAGGGAGACACAAGTACACCAATGGGCAGTAGAACTGGAGGCCGCAGTCCAGTTCCTTGCACAAGTAGCTGAGGTGTGAAGTCTGAGTCACTCCCAACACGCTTGTCCCACCTTCAAGCCACCACAAGCAGTTAGGAGGAGACCGCAAATGGCAAATGGAGCCTCTCCCACTTTGAGAAAAGAAATGTCTTGTAAGGGCCCATGGGATATCAAGGAATTTTAAAGAAGGGCAAAGATGCTCAGTGTGCTGTTGTAAGTAGGTTCATAGGAGAGGGCATCATTGTATGTGAAGGGGAGCATCCATAGCAGCTCTGCAGGGAAAACAGGGAGGAAACGAGTGGCGTCAGCACACAGTCAGATAGGAAATCAAGGGGCCTATGGGCCCCGGTCACAAGTAACAATCCCAAGGGGTTGGTGGATGGAGGAAGCCGTGTTGCCTAGGCTTTATCGCCTCACTGCTCCAAGCTCACCTCCCCAGTTGGGGGCCTCACAATGAAATATCCATAGGTGATGGGGGGCGGTTTGGCTCCTCCCCCAAGCAGTTACACAGGTCAAAGTCTCACCCACCCCTCGGCAGCATGAAGAAGGGGATCTGGTGGACTAGGTGTCCCAGGCATAAGGTTCACGCCACAAGCAGCAACAGTATGTCTCCCTCTGTTTTCGGCACACTGAGGTATCGGGGCACAGTCAAATGGGAAATCAAGGTGCTTGAGGTCCTCGGCCTCAGATAGCAGGCAGCCCCAGTCTCAAAGGGCCACTAGCCGGTGAAAGCAGCCATGCCAATGCAACATCTCTCTGAGGCCCTAGGTTCACCCCCTCAGAGGCAGCGTTTAGATCAGCAGACGGCACAGGGCCTCATGGCAGAACATCCAAGAGCATTGGGGGGGACGGCTGAATGTCAACACCAGGCAGATGCACAGGTCACTGTTCCATCCATTCCCTGGCAGCGTGTAGAGGATGATCTGAAATGTATGGGGTCCCAGGCATGAAGTGAGCATCACAACATTTCATCGCCCTTGGCCACCAAAGAGGCATGCCAGAGTACAGACAACTGGGGGCCGCGCATGCCGTGCAGTCCCAGGCATCAGCACCACAAGACCGGGTTGTGGTTGGCCAGAACTCGCAGGTGATACACCTTCTGGAAAGAAGTTAGCAGGTACCACTGCTGCGATAAAGGTGGGCAGGAGAACGGAGCTAGCTGTCCGAGGGGCATACCCAATCAGTTACAGCACCGCAGAGATGGATGGCAGTTCATAGGGAAAGGGTGACTGCCATCTTTGTAAAGGGTCAGTTTGGTCCATGTTCTAAAATGCCCTAGGCCGACCACTCTTTGGGACATGAAAGGTATTCTTAGCCAGCTTCTTCATGGAGCAGCCTGTTTAGGTAAAGTCAGGCCGCTGGAGGACCCAGGATGTCAGGATGTACAGGGATAGAGGAAGAGATGGCAGGAGTTTTATTAAAACACATCCTCCATCTTGGCTGTGCCAGCCATGACCCATTCTGTATACTATTTTGGCAATGTATCACTATGTTAGGTTAAATTGTGTTATGTTAGTAATTTTTGATGATTAACTGTTATGTATGTACGTTTTTGCTTAGTGTTTTTTTTATTTACTTTCCAGGTTTTTGTTTACAAATGTGTCTGATGGGAATTTGGACTTTATGTTTTTTTTAAAGCACATTTTTAGTTTAATATTAAGCAAATGATTTTTCACTTTGGTTTCCCTTTTTTGGTTTCGTGGACCCTTTTTTTTCAAACCATTTTTTTATGGGTATTAAATACTTTGAATTGCTTTGAGGGATTTGTATTGATTTCTTTTGGATTACTTTTATTTTTGCATCTTTTGGGGGGATTTGGAAAAATGTTTTCCTAGTTTTCTTGGTATAATATGTTTTTATTAGGTGGCTACAGAGAAAAATCTGCAGCCATGGAATTGTAAGTTTTATGTATTTCATTTCTTTTGGATGGGAAATGCTATTTTATATTGTTTTTGTAAATATTATGTGATTGCTATATGGAATTATTTGGTTTATGTGTTGCAATTATTTTATGTGATAGAATTCTTGCTTGGAATTTTTTTTAAATAATTTGTATATAGTTTTATTCATTCCTCACATTGGAATTGTAACAACTTTTTTGACTGATGTATTACATTTATAATTTAAAAATATATATTTCAAATGTTGGATTTGAATTTGTCATCATTTTTTTGTTTTTTGGTAGGTAACTATTTATTTTATAATATGCTTTTGGCTATTATTACTAAGTAATTTACCCCTTTTTAATTTTTGAAGAGTTTGACTTTAAATTGTAGCATGTTGTATATTTTTCTGGTTTGTTTGCCATGTTTATGGGAAATTTGGCTAACAATTTGCTCTGTTCTTAGTTGGTAACTTTGCTCTTATTGGAATGCTTCAATAAATGTGTACAGAGTAGGTTAGGTTTTGCCAAGTGTTGATTCAAGGGCATTGAGCCATCTGTCAACTGTTTATGCTTTGTGTACCAAAGTGCCTTCATAAACATTCCACCATGGTATTTGGAATTTGGAGTCTGAGGTGCTAATTACAATGGTGGACGGACTGGAGTCGGTCCATCATCATGGTGGAGACAAGGACCGTCTGCAATACATGCTCCGGTCCCACACACCAAATCAGGATGTGACCGCCACCATGGCAGTCGCATCTTGCATTTTAACATTGCAGCGGCTGCTGCTGACAGCAGCACACACCGCAAAGTCAAAATGGCATGTTGCGCACCACACAGTTCTTGGCACTTGGTGCAGTGAAATGTTGGGGGTACCATGAGTTCCCCTCCCAGTGGACCCACACCTCTCCGCAATACAAGGGGGGCCCGCAACAGCCCCCACAACCAATCTCCACCAGCCTTTCAATTGTTGTTTATCTGCCGTGGAAAGGCTGTCTGGAGAAAGCATTGTGATCTGGAGGACTGTGCCTGCTAGGCACTGCCACCATTTAATTGCTACAGACGGCTCTGCCAGGCAATCGCAATGATTGCCTGTGGCGTTTGAGTTGGCGGACGGTCTTTCCATCCGCCGCAGTTGCAGTCTGGATACCACCGCCATCGTAATCTAGCAGTGGGAAAATCCCAGTCGAATGTGGGAAGGACCGCCACCGCCGGGCTGGAGATGACGGTCCTTCCTCAATCCTAATCGACCCCTGACTCCTGCGAAAAGCAGTCTGCCAACCCAAGTGTATTCAAATGGTCCTTTATGGGGCTAAATGTGTATTCATTGTGTTGGTAGAATATATAAATATATAGATATATAGAATATATATGTATATATATCGCTGTACTATTCTCAGGTTGGCATGTCTACTTCTATTATTTTGGGTCTCCCTTGTGTTTTGCAAGTATATTTATAAGTTTGTACATATTATGGGGCATATTAGCATGGGCAGTATCTCCGCTTTAGCAGAACTTTTTGCCGCTAAACCAGCGCTATTTTTATCGCCCTATTAGCAGGCTGTCGCTAACAGCTGTTAGCGACAGCTTTAAGGCGATTATGACTGGTTTGGGGCCCGATTTGCATGGCAGCGATATTTATCGCTAATGACATGCAAAGTGGGCATACCCAAACTGTTAGCGACTGAAAGCAGTTGCTAATGTAGCTATCAACTATCAGCAACGCAGGCAAAGCGATAAAAAAAGTTGCGCTAAGCACGATTATCGCTAGAATCTAACGCCTACTAAAAACATGACTTACCTGTTTCTTCAATGAGAGGTGGATTGTCAGGTTAAGTCCCCATTGGCCTTAATGCGTGAATACCGCTGGATATCCAGTGATATTCAGGCATTTCGCCGCTATCACTGGAAATATTAGCAAAATGGAGATAAACGTTGCTAATAGCATGTTTTCTCTGTAACATATCCAGCAATAGGCAGCGATAAAAATAAACACGCTAAGCGCGTTTTGCAATAAATATCGCAACTTCTTGCTAATATGCCCCTGTGTTTCTTATATTCTCAAATGCTGTCAGGTAAGAAGTTGCTTCAATGCTGGTCGTTTTGGTGGCTTAAATTGTCAGATGTTGCCAGCTCTTTTTTTGGCTTTATATCTGGGTCTTGCGTTGTTCCTTTTTTAAATGTTGCATTTTGCCAGGAACTTTGCTGTGTCATCTCTGGGCTTTTCGATATCTTACACTGTCACATACATGGGTTTCATGCGACTTTATCTCGAGGATTTTAGGAAGTTTATAATAAGATTCCAGAGATAAACTATACTATCATAGGCTACTGTAGATTCCCCTTCTTGTATGTTTGATGCCATCTATCGGCACTGGCTGCAAGATATTCTTATTGCATGATTTTGCATTTGTATTTGTGCAGCTCTTACTGCCCATGACTGGGCGTTAAGGCGCTTTTCAGTTGCATCGTTTTCTACTCAATGAGACCCCAATGCTAAGGGTTTAGTCAAGCAACGGTTAGCTAGATATGGTGTTTTCTCTTGCAAATTGAGCAAATTCCACACACAGATTGGTGCGAAATTCATATCCTCGGATTAGAGGGATTCTTCAAAAAGGGATGTATGACGTTACAACGCACACTTCTACAACGCATACCATTACAATGCATTTTTTACAACGCAACATCCATTACAGCGCACACCATTACAACGCATACCATTACAACGCATACTTTAAAACTACCTTTACAACGCATTCCACTACAACGCATAGTATATTTACAACGCATACCATTACAACGCATTACACTACTTTGCATATAAGGTAAGTGTTGGATAGTGTAGGGGTTAAAATTACTATTCTAACTTCAGGGGGTGCAACAGTAGGGTAAGTGTTGGATGGTAAGTTATGCGTTGTAATGGTATGGTTTTGTAATGACTGCGTTGTAATGGTATGCGTTGTAGTGGTGTGCGTTGTAGTGTCATGCGTTGTAATGACTGCGTTGTAAATGCATGCGTTGTAATGGATTTTGCGTTGTAAAAGTTTTGTTGTAATGGTAGTGCGTTGTAAAAATTGCGTTGTAAACGTTACATACCTTAAAAAAGTATAACATTGTTAGGATTGCAGAAGCTTGTTGTCGGTCCTGTATTATCATCTCACTGAGTGCATACGCTCCACGCTCCAGGCATGAACCTAAGTGCAAGTAGATGTGCGTGAAGGAGCTGTTTGTGCAGCGATTGGCGGGGTCTTTTCAATGGGCATTTGTCAGTGGCCTCCACACCCTCCTGTACATTGCTCTTCTACTCTCTGTATAGGTAGCAACATTGGGCAGCTCTTCTTCTCTCTCATTAGCTGCTGATTCAAGTCCTGGATGTATCCTTCTGTAAAGAAACTGGTGCTATGTAAAGCGCTCTGATACCCGATGTTCGCTCTATATAAAACTCTAAAAAAAAGTCAACTCCTGTTTGGTGGGCACTCCAAGCTTCATTTCCCAGAAGAAAAATCTCCATAAAAATCTCCATAAAAATCAATATCCTTATGGAAGAGCACTAGAGTGTGGTTATCTTTGAATCACAATTGTCGCCCAATCACACAAATAATTATGGGGCATATTATCAAGGACAGGCGATACATTATCGCCGCTTTTATCGGCAGGAAACTGCAGATAAAGCGGCGATAATGGGCTTGATAAAATGCTCTATGGACTCTATGTGAACACATCTAACACTGGCTTCGATTGGAATTCATAGAGCATATTATCAAGACCATTATCGCCGCTTTATCGGCAGTTTCCTGCCGATAAAAGCGGCGATAATGTATCGCCTGTCCTTGATAATATGCTCCATAGTTTCCTACCCTGCTGTGAAAATATGAAAGATCTCATTTTAACTCCCCTCTCTTATCCAGTAACGTGGTCTATGGCAGTGGATGAAGAGTTGATTTTTATTTGTGTGCAGAGCGTTGTGCTCATGCATTGCTTCGCATAACGATGGTGCTTAATTTCAGTAGAGGCTGATACTTAATGGTGGTGGGGGGTGGGTTTTCCTTCTTCTATGTGGGCTGCAGAATGAAAGACATATAGAAAGAGGAAAAAAACGAAGAAATATTTCTCCTCGTTGTGCCTTCCTTTCGCCTCCCCTGTCGAGATGTATGTTTTTGGCGCTGCCCCAGACTTACAATTTCGCGTAAATATGGGGAGAATATATGGATGCCCCCAGCAACAACCATGGAACAATCCTTTCACACGGTTTTCTGCCTGAAAGGGGGCCATATTTATAAGAGCATGAAAAGCCATGTAATGTAGCTTTAAATAGCCTCAAAAAAGTGATGTTCTGGCAGCGAAAAAGTGCAGATAGGACCTAAAAGGTCTGGGGGGGCGCGCACAGCACCCCGGTGCTTGTGATGAGCTCAGCTCGTCAAGCAGCACGGTGGCGCTGTGCTCATGACGAGCTCAGCTCGTCATGACCGCGCCTGTTTTTCGGAATGTTCAGCACAGCGGGGGAACTAGACCCACGTGCGAGCATTGCGCGGCTCATGTGCACACGAACACCGTGCCTCATAAGCACAGAAGAGGTTAATAATTACTTCATTATTTTGCTGATAATATTTTTGACATATTTTTATTTAAAGGTAACACTATTTTTGTTTCCATATTTTTGTTTTTGATATAGGTAGTAATATTTTTAATAATAATAGTTGTGTTCACAATATTTGTGGTTTTCTTAGTTAAGTATAGGAAGTCGATATTTTAGTTATTGATATTTAATTTCCAATATTTTTGTGATTCAATAGCATATGCACCAACATTATGTCAGTGATTCACTTGGAATATATCTCATCTGCTGCAATGCAACTGCTTCACTCTATAATGAACTTGAAATACGGCAGATAGGACATACGCCATGTTTGTGACGTAATATCCCATTTGCCAAACTCCAACTAAGACCCTCAGTAGTTTTCAGTGCTTGTGCATGAGGGTGCACTTTGTGAGAACACTGGGAGCCAGTATGTGTAGCCCTTATTTTTAAACACACCAATCCATGGAAAATATAGACCTTTCACATTTTAGAACAACACCACTACCTTTATTTACAAAAATAATGTAGAAGACAATATAAATGAACTCATAGAAGGTCTACTTCTCCACACCTTTAGAGAAAAGGAAGATAACTGTGATGGAGAACTGTGACTGCGATGCTACAGACAAAAGATAAAACATTGTACATCCTTCATGAAGGCAGATTCGTTTTTGGTACTATTGAACTCACACCAACATGTGATATGGTCTACAATGGGACTCTTGACTATTCAGGGTATCACTGTAGGATTATGTTGGAGATAGGGTCATGTGTCCTGGACTGCTTTGCTTCTCTGTCCTGACTAATCCCACCTCCTATTTTCTTTTACAATATGTACTGTGTATAAGCATAATCATATCACCAACAGCAGATATTTTTGTTATTGAATTGATTGTGATATAAATATTTGACCTGATGTTCTCAGCATATCGGTATGTGAACAACGCTCTATAAATATGTCTCATTCATTGATATTATTGATCTAGGTCTAAAGGAAAAACGAATTTCAAATTACTGGAATGCATACAGAGCTATGATAGCCCTCCCTCAATCACTCAATAGTATATCTATGTATGAGATTGAATTTCTGACACAACGCTGTCCATTGCAAGCCTCCATCTCTGTATTCACTATCCCGTCAAAACATTTGCAAAATGCATTCCCCTTTAAGAACATTACCAAGGAAGGATTTCTACAACTACTTAAGCATGTCACCATTGCTAAACTATCCTTTTGTTGCAAAGAATTGAGTAGGTTACACAGACACTGCTCAGACACAAAATGTGATATGCATCCCAGCCAATGATACATCAGGCCTTCATCTACACTCTTACTAACATTCACAGAATGCATACATAACCTTTTGTTATTTACTAGCCAATGAGGTTCATTCTTTTACATATTTTCTAAGCAAATGGTTTTTGTGAGGCTGTGGGAGGGTTGCAGGAATGCAAGAGGCTGCGCTCACACCTGCAAGCCACTCGCACTTGCACTCCTTTCATACACCCTACCTAGGTCTTGGTTAGCAGAGTCCCAGTGTACAGAGTCTAAAAACAAGCAGCATCTGTCAAACAAATGTATTTATTTATTTTTTATTTTATTTGCTTTTATAGCGCTGGACTCGGCCCCCGAAGGGGTATCTTCGAGCTTGGTTCGCTGTAGGTGCCAGAAGAGACAATGCCTTTGGGATATGCAAACGAGAAGCTAAATCTCTCGGAAAAAATGTGTTTTAAGTGCTTTCCTGAAGGATAGAAGATTGGTGTTTTGTCGTATGTCAATAGGGAGTTTGTTCCAGAGGGAAGGCCCTATGTAAGAGAGTGCTCGGCCACCCTGCCTGGCCTTCTTAATGCGGGGAATTTTTAGTAGAAATTGACTACTAGAGCGCAAAAGGCATTCCTGTGTGTGAATTTGAAATTTCTGAGTCAAGTAATGGGGGCCTGATCCAAAAAGGCTCTTGTGTATGATGCAGCAAATCTTAAATTTGATTAGCTGGCGTACAGGCAACCAATGAAGCTCTTCTAAGAGGGGCCTAGATGGTGTTCTCGAGGGGGCATTAAGGACCAATCTGGCCTCGGTGTTTTGGGCCACTTGAAGTCGATTGAGTACATGTTCAGTCGCAGAGATGAGGAGGCCATTGCAATGGTCCAACCGACTTATTAAAAGTGCCTGGACTAAGGTCTTTCTATAAACGTCTGATAGGAAAGGGAAAACCCTTCTTAGGAGACCAATTGTCCGGAAGCAAGATCTCATCACCAGGTTTACATGTTCTTTTAGAACCAGGTTCTGATCCAGTCACACTCGCAAATTCTTTACTACTTGCTTTGGGCGAGGAGTGGGTCCTAACTCCAAAGGCCACCAGTCTGGGGACCATAGGAGATTGGCCTTCTGTCTTGCCCATATTGCACTGGAGGCAGTTGGAAGCCATCCAGTTGGATATCGCTCTCATGCCCTAAGCAAAAGAGTTCTTAATTTCTGGGTGTCGTCGGCATACGACACTGGGGTAAACCCATATGCTCTCACAATGTCAGCAAGGGGGGCCACATACACATTAAATAATGTGGGGCTTAGGCATGAGCCCTGTGGAACCCCCTTGTTGAGCTCCCTAGAGATGGCCCGAAAGGAGCCCAAGTTGACACTGTGAGCGGCCGGTGAGGAAACTCTCCAGCCAGGACAAAGCTACACCTCCAATCCCCACTCTCTACAAACAGCCTAGAAGAATCTCATGTGGCACAGTGTTGAAGGCTGCAGACAGGTCTAACAGCACCAGAATCATGGAGCCTCCTCTATCCTGTGTCATCTTGGTGTTATCTGCCACGGAGAGGAGCGCGGATTCAGTGCTGTAGTTGGGTCTGAACCCGGATTGAGAATGGTCCAGACCCCCTGTGTCCTTGAAGAATTTTGACACATGTGTGTTCACATGCTTCTCGGCCAGTTTGCTTAGGAATGGTAATAGGGATATGGGGCGTAGGTTGGACAATTCTGTGCATGGCAGGGCCGTGTTTTTGCTGATGGGGTTTACTACCGCATTTTTGAGGAATTTGTCCCTCTTTCAGAGAAAGATTGATGATTGTTTGTATCATAGGGTACAGTAGATTTCCTATTAAGGCCGTTGTTTTAGCTGGAATGAAGTCTAGTGGGGGACCAGTTTTGATGTTACTTATCAGTGACAGAATTTCTGTTTGACTGGTTTCAGGAAAAGCAGTCAACCTAGTTTGATTATTATCGGAAGGTGTCAGAGTGCATTTAGTACTAACCCCAGAGCTCTTGGCCATTGTAATCTTTTGGTAGATGGCGTCTATTTTATTTTCGAAAAAGAGAGAGATTTCATTGCAAAGGGTTTGGGAGAACTCATCAGGGCTCTCACAGGCCAAGGGCTTCCCAAAGGTCTGTAAGATCCTGAACAGCTCTCTAGAGGAGTTCCCTGCTTCTGCTAGCTGTGATGTTAAACAGTGGTGATCATGCAAAAATAGGGGTGATCATGCAAAAAGAGGTATTTTCCTGCACAGTTGATACCTATTTGGTGCATCTGTAGTAACGGAAATCTTTGGTAAACAACGTTTACCACAAATTTTTTACTACGCGGTACCTTTACCACGCGGCTGTTACAACGCAAGTAGTTACCACGACTTGCGCTGGAGGGTGCTGTGGGATAAGGAATTTTATAAATTTATATTCCAACACCTTCCCTAGTATCCACGGGGACTGGTGTTGGAATATAAAATTATAAAAATCCTAAATCCGCGCCCTCCAACGCAAGTCGTGGTAACGACTTGCGTTGTAGCGGCCGCGTGGTAAAGGTATGCGTTGTTACAACCTGCGTTGTAACAACGTACATCCGAAATCTTTATATATTACACTGAGTAAATAATTGTGTTTACAAGGGTCCAAGACCCACTGCAATTTCCATCCACTGCCATTGATCCAGAACATTGAAAATGTTGTGTAGCTCAAACCTTCACTTGACAGAATATTTACTTAATTTGGTATCTCAATATATTCGGCTGACTTTAGCACACACTAATGCATTAGTGCCACAGGACACAAACTTGTGTATCAGTCTAAAAGACATGGCAGTCATTATTTCTCACGAGGATATAAAGTAGCAAGAGGTCTAAAAATGGTGGACAGTCAACGACAGAACCTAGATGTCTTGCAGTATAAACATCCAGTTGGCTAGAACAAATTATTAAAGGAAGTTCAACCTCGTTTCTAGCAGATCCTCCTGCTCAACCTCGCCCAAGTTATTGAGAATTTACATTAAGCATCACTATCTACTTTACTTTTAAAAAGCAACTACCACTTTTGACATTTGAGCCTAAGCGCATCACTGCTTAATTTTTTTTCGCTGCTTAATTTTTCTGCTCCTTGCAGCAAAGACTGTCCCCTGGTACCCACCTTGTAACTTGCAGATGTAAACGTTGCATGCTGCCTTGTATCCTCTCAGTCACATACAGGAATTCTTTGGAAATTCACTGGATGCTACTGCCACTTTGTACATTGAAGTTCAGGGGGGGTGTTGTGTGGTCCTTGATATGCAGAATACCAAATTTGTTTGCACTTTAAGCACTGTTGATACCGCTGTGAGACCCAACATTGCATGATATTTCTTTTATAGTGGTATTTATGAACATGCTTTCCATACTATTCAGCAAACATTTGCTAAGCCAACTGGACTTGTTTGAACGAAAGTGTATATGCCACCCAATTTTCATTTAACATTGAAACAAAAAGAGGACAGTATTGAAGGCACGGCATCCTTTACCATCGACATTTGTTTCCAACAATTGAAATATAAATACTGGGGGCTTCATTTACAAAAATTGGTGTAGAGCAGCACTGCCAGTCATTCTGCAGTGCTGCCCTACACCAATTGAAAATAGAAGGAATGCACAGTTTTTATAAGATACAGTGCATTCATGTCCTTTCAGCCGGTGCACAGTTTGCTGCTGAGCACCACCGCAGGGACTGTTTGTGTTGTTGGGATGATTGTTTTTGTACAGAAAGTGGCACCTTCCCGCAAAAAAACAAACAATCATAAGAGGCGTTTCCCTCGTTCTGCAGAATGAAAGAGGGAAAAAAGTAAACAATTCTGCTTGCTACGCCTTCTCTGGATAGGCTACAATTTGTGGCTCAGTCCCAGGTTTACCTGATGTTGTAAATCTGAAGCAGCATCAAAATCCATGAGTGTTGAGTTATTACACCCACAGCAACGCCCTTGGAACACCTCCTTGACATAGAGTAAGGCAATTCAGCCATTACGCTGCCTTGCCTTACTCCATTTCAACGAGTCCATGAATACCCACGCAGGGTGGCTTTGCATAGTCTTATAGATATGTTTGAGAGGCCTGTGCCACCGCATCATCATAAAGATAAAGAGGCATGAAAGGGGAACAACAAGCACCCTGGGGAAAGAGGGGTGGTCAGGAAGGCAGAAAAAGGGATGGGGGCCTTCAAGGAGAAAATGAGCACATGCGAAAGTGGAAGGAAGGACCCAGATGGGATGCAGTTGGAGTAATTGTGGAGGATGCAAGGGGGAAGAAAGAGGGCAAGAGGGAGAAGCAAGAGTTGTGTTGGGCAGCAATAACCAAATAAAAGGGACCAAGAAGGCTGCTGGGGTGCCCTGAGAAGCCTACTTGGAGACTTGTCCAGCATGCAGTTCAATGTAATCGCTGTACTGAGGCGCAAAGATACGGTCCAATAACCAGTATCATCAGGTGATATTGAAATGCTCCTCTGGGCGGGACTGAAACATGATTGGCAAAGTCTGAAGGCAATTACGGAAAATAGCTGGTCGAAAAAGCCAATGTTTGAACCGTGTGAAACCTAAGTCCTCTCTTACTGTGGTACAAGGAAAAGGGTCATAAAACTAACCAAGCACGCAGTACTCCTACCAATATTTTTGATTCCTTTACAAATATAATTCTGTATGAGTCATTGTCACAACACCAATCCTAACTGGGTAGTTGTGAATGTTGCTGACAGTTGACAACAACTGAAAACATTCCTGTTCAGCAAGTAGAGTTGTCCCCCTCGGCCTTTGCGTTCTTCTAAACAGCACTCTTAGTCTCAGCGCTTGGACGCCTCAGGGCAGCTATGTGCGCTTTATAAAAATCATTTTCATTTCATTTCATTCCAGTTCCATGACCTGCATAGGATCTAGGGCTCTACAGGGCCAAGGAACCCTACTGTGCCTTGAAGTGCCCTTTCGATGAATGGCAAGGGGCGCTTTAGATTCTCTGTTAATGTCGCGGCCCTTTGGAATGCTCTCCCCTTAGGTCTATGCGCGGAACCATGCCTGTTGCGTTTTCGAGAACAGTTGAAAACCTTCCTTTTCTGCTAAATCTTCTTTCCCCCCTGTTTTAGTAATTTTCTGTTTGGCAAAAGCGCCGGGATGCTCCAGGGTAACCGCGCGCTGTACAAAACCGATTTAATAATAATAATAATAATAATACCATATATTCTGAGCTCTCCATATTCTCAGTCACACATACCAGTGTAACATTTCACAAATTCCTCCTCAATTTTTCCGACCCAAACGGGTTGTATATAAAATATGCATATTGAATAGATGTCCCTGACGCGATAGCACTTCCCAAATGCTAGACAGATTCTCCTCAGAAACAAATCAACAATTCCACACTTTTCTTTGTAATTTGTCCATATTTAATGTGTCTGTTGTGAACAGTGATGCAGGTACTAGTGGGCGATGCCCCCTGACGAGCACACACTTGACACTGCATGGTATCAGAGTAGGAAATAACCTTTCAGAAGCTTGAAGTCTTGAGAGTGCAAAACCTGAAATCAGAATTTCCAAAAATGAGAATTACTTTTCACAAATATCTTTGAAAAGACAACACCCAAATGGCCAGTTGCTGAATGTGGCAAGAGGAAACGTGAGGCTAGCAGACATTCCCCATCCATCAGCTGCACTTTCATTGACTTTATTTAATTGTATTGACATTTCTAAAATGGGCAACCAGTCTCAAAGCATCAGAGCAACAAAAATATAAAAGAAAATGAACTTCGTGTTACAAATTATAAAACGCAAATTACAGCTTTAGCGAAAATAGAGAGTGAAGAAACAATTAACAACACAATAGAGTGACAGTGAGACTTAAAAAGAATGGTTTGAACTAAGGGGCAGATGTATCAAACTTTTTTTTTCGCAAACGCTGGAATTCGCAAAATATCAGCGTTTGCGACAAAAAAATCAGAAAATGCGATGTATCATTGAAATCGCATCGCAAAGTTAAGGAATCGCAAATTTTGCAATTCCTTAATTTTGTGTCAGCATTTAAGGAATCGCAATTTGCGATTCCTTAAATGCTATGTATGAAGCATTCAGGTTTTGCGATTTTACATTAATAAATCGCAAATTACTACCAACTTGTAGTCCTTAAGACACTCTTGCACCCATGATATTATTGTCAATTTGCGATTTGGCCTCCTGGCCCATAGAAATGAATGGGAAATTATTCCTTATTTTCCGAATTTGCAATTTGCTATTCACAAATAAGGAATTTTAGGAAATCGCAAAAAAATTGCGATTTTGTTGCTACATATCATTTTGCAAATCTCAAATAGCAATTCTCAAAAAATCGCTATTTGAGAATCGAAAATGGGTATTTTAATACATCTGCCCCTAAATGACGACACATGGTGAGGTGTTAAAGAAGTATTTTGGAGGGGTCGGGGTAACAGACCAAGAGCCCAAGGGCATGTCATAGAAGAGAGCCGCAGTGGCCTGCCCTTAGATGTGTGGTGTGGGTGGAGTTAGTCAGCAGTGGGGTAGCCATGGTTGCCCTCAAGCAGATGATCAAGTCACGATTTAGATAAGTCAGGTGAAGTCCACTGTAACAAACCCGTGTTCTTGAATTGGCAATGCATTAAAGTTTTAGAAATTATCACGCAGACACAAAGTATTGAGTCCCAGATTTGCAAACATTTTGCGTCATGTACACGTCACTTTTTTTATGCATGACAAACACAAAAATCCATTTTGGTATTTACAAAGCAACACATACACCGATTTGCATTGCTTTGTTAAAATAAAGTATTGAAACACAGTACATTTGGTTGCCTTCCATTACTTTACATGAGGGAGGTGTTCCATGGGTGTTGCATGGGCATTCAAGTGCCACCTCCTACAGGTTTTGGTGCACGCCCATATTTACAGAAAACTGTAGACATGGGTTTGCACCAAAATATTTTGCTTGTCTGAGACTGACAAAAAAGGGGAGATATCTTCATGTTACCTCATTATTTGCTCTTTGCAGGACTCCCCCCCCCATCCTGCCACCCGCATTCCATAGCGGCCACCACTGCCCGTGTGCTGCCAATGTTTCTTCCAATTCTGATGGTTGTTTTGAATGAATGTTGCCAGCAAGGGAAGAGGTTACCCATAAATATTGACCGTAATAATATTTAGACTAGTTGAGGTGGGTCCTGTGTCAAGTTATTGGCAGTCCCACTGGAGGTAAAGGCCCTTCAGCTTCCTATTTTGCATTAGCTCAATGTGAACTGAAAGGTCCATCAGTAACACATATTATTGCATTTTCCCTGTTGTTGTACTATGTTTGCATTACTCTTGATTTGAATTTAGTGAAGGGTGCATTCTGACACAATTACTAAGCTATGAATTGACAATGAGTACAAACTATCTGATATTACAGGGCATTTTCAAGTATTAAATGCTTCATGAATAGGAATGTTTTACAATTTCTCCCCTGAATAAAAATATTAACGTGATCCGACAGACACTCTATCAACAAGTTATATTTCTGATTAACAAAATTTCTCTCTAAAGTACCAGGCAGACCATATAACTGGGTATGGTGTCTCAGTGGACTAATGCATACACTGCAGGGGCCTGTGTTTGACCTCATGGTCACAGGTTCAAATCCCAGTGGGTCCACTCAGCCTCTCATCCATCTCAGGTCAATAAAATGAGTAGCATTGAGTTGGGTTACAATAAACATCTGTTATTGAGCACCAGGACACCTACGGGTAATCGTGCACTTTACAAATACACGTTATGTTATATAACCAGTAATACGCAGATCTCTTCCACATATGCAGCACTCCCTATAGAAACAGTTTGGTGTAGTGATCTTGCTCCATGAGGCATGCCAGCTCTTAATATCAGGGATAAGAGATATAACTAGATACATGGGACAAACTTATCAACCTTTCATGCAGGACAAGGTAGCAAGTCACCTTGCTGCACAGCCCTGCATTAAATTGAAAAGACGGGATTGTGCTGTATTTACACATTATATGGTACATTCCTGCCTGTTACTAGCACTTTTGCACTTTTGGTTGCCTAGTGCCCATGCAGGCACCCTTGCATCCTGATGCAGAGGTGCCCGCGTTGTAGGCAGGATTATTTTTGTGCAGTATGAGACACCTTCCTGCACAAAAACAATCCTGAGAGAATTCTTCCTCTTCCTGTCCCATAGAAAGAAGAAAAGAACTAGGAGATATTTCTCCTTGTTAATCCTCACTCGGGCGGTGTAGCTTTTTTGGCACACTCCAATGTCTACCAATAATGGTAAAAGTAGGAATATGCCAAAAATCCATGGGTGTGTTTGTGGTAACACCCATGGTCCACACATTGAAAGCCTCCCTGGGGCAGAATAATTTGCACTACGTTGCATTACTCAAGATTTATCAAGCCATGCAGGGCCACCAAAGGTGGGCTGTGCAAAACCTTGATAAGTCTGGCCCATCTTCTCTATTATAGATTAATAACCAGTTAAAAGGGTGGCACTGTGTTGGATTTGCTGTGGGAGTGAGGGCAGTGCTCATGTGAGCTCCTGGTAGAGTGAACTGCAAGAGTCTATTCAAAGTGGAACTCACCAGGATTGTGTTTCATGTGCAATAGGCAGGTATTTTCAGAGGTTGCACAAAATGGGCAACTGAGAGGCAATTTGCTTGATATGAGGTTTCTCGTTATGTTATGTTGTAATGTTATGTTACTTGTGATTTGTAAAGTGAGCTTCTATCCTTAGTATGGTCTTTTGTCTGATAAGTTCTAAGCTTGAAAGAGTATGCCTTGTCTGTTTTGTTGCATGTTGGACATGTTTGCCTGGTTGAGTTCTGGTTGCTAGTTGCAGCCTGCATGCATAATTAGAAGACTATGTGGGTGGAGTATGACCTTGAGCATTAGCAACCTTGAGGATCTAAGGTAGAGTGGTTCAACACCAAAGGATGTGGGTGTCGTGAAGAATGTGTGGGCTACACATTGAGGCTGCTTACCACTCCACCATATTCTCATTTCATTTTGAACTTGGTATGGGGAAAGCAGTTAATGGATTAAGGACTAAAGTTGGTTTTAGCGATAACAAAATCCGAGACTTCACACTGAATAATACGCTGCTGTGATGTAACTGGGCATATCCACATTTGAATGGAAGAGCGCAATAGTGACTCAAAGAGAATAACACTTTCATACCGTGCAATAAATGCCAACTGAATGCGATGGACAAGCTGACTCCTTAACATCAAATAGTTAGGTAGTGCACTCTCCTAACTTAATATGCCCAACACACTACAGGAATATTTTTCTAAGATGTAAGGAACCCGCTCTAGTTTTGATGAACATTCAAAAAGTTATTTGAAATAGGATACAACTCATTAGGGGTCACACTAGTGACATTCTGCAAATCTATATAACAGCCTTGATAAATGTGTGAGCAATATTACTGTATTCCTTTGAGGTAAACACTACTCTTTTTCATGGGCAATATTGTGAGATTCATCTTCAAGAGTCACAGTCAATGCAAGCAAATTACTGAAAACTGTCATAGTTAATTTCTAAACAGTACGCTTACAATTACAGTTACATACAGTGGAGAGAGCCTCATCAAGGAACCTGTCAACAGTACCACTTTAGAAGAAGAAAGTTCATTCAACTTGAACAGAAGAAAAGGAATTGTCTGGCTAGGCAACGAGCAATCCATCTTCCACAAGTATCATGAATCACACGGATAGCTTTCTGAAGGACACTTCTCCACATTGCTCTAATGTTCCATCCACCCTACCAGACTAGCCTATATTGATATTGCAGACTCATTATAGTGGTTGAGGATCTTCGGAGACTTCCTCCCTGGAGGTGGGGTGGAACACATCTCATTGTAAACTGCAGCGCATAACTGTCCTCATTAAGGATGTTGCTTTTCTGTTTGATAAAAATTAAGATGAATGATCCTTTTCAAAATAAAGCTCCATAATTCAATCACAATTACTTCTGAAACTTTTGTGCAGAGTTGATTTGAACTCAACATGAGCTGTACATGGGATTTTAGATACATTCACATACATTCACCCCAGTACAATGATCTGGGCCTAAATCCATCGTTTTTTTGCACTCCACTCCACCCTGGGTTAGACACTGGCTATATGCAAATCAGCTCTGACCCTGTGCCTCATGGGAACAGACCAGTCCGAACTACTAAGCCATGTCTTTCCCAGACCGGAATCAAGCATCCAAGGACCGGTTTCTGGCTATCAGCCTTCATCAGCCTGGATAGCTTAACTCCAGTGGTGTGGAGAGCCTGGGACTCACGTCTGAGCATACCCAGCCCACTTGGGGTGAAAATTGCAAAAAACACAGTTGATGGACGGAATGTAGAACAATGTCATACATTCACCCCAGTACAATGATCTGGGCCTAAATCCATCATTTTTTTTCACTCCACTCCACCGTGGGTTAGACACTGGCTATATGCAAATCAGCTCTGACCCTGTGCCTCATGGGAACAGTCCAGTCCGAACTACTGAGCCATGTCTTTCCCAGACCGGAATCAAGCATCCAAGGACCGGTTTCTGGCTATCAGCCTTCATCAGCCTGGATAGCTTAACTCCAGTGGTGTGGAGTGCCTGCGACTCACGTCTGAGCATACCCAGCCCACTCGGGGTGAAAATTGCAAAAAACACAGTTGATGGACAGAATGTAGAAGAATGTCATACATTCACCCCAGAGGCACAGGGTCAGAGCTGATTTGCAAATAGCCAGTGTCTAACCCAGGGTGGTGTGGAGTGCAAAAAAACGATGGATTTAGGCCCAGATCCTTGCACTGGGATGAATGTATGACATTGTTGTACATTCTGTCCATTAACTGTGTTTTTTGCAATTTTCACCCCGAGTGGGCTGGGTATGCTCAGACGTGAGTCCCAGGCTCTCCACACCACTGGAGTCAAGCTATCCAGGCTGATGAAGGCTCATAGCCAGAAACCGGTCCTTGGATGCTTGATTCCGGTCTGGGAAAAACATGGCTTGGTAGTTCGGACTGGACTGTTCCCATGAGGCACAGGGTCAGAGCTGATTTGCATATAGCCAGGGTCTAACCCAGGGTGGTGTGGAGTGCAAAAAAACGTTGGATTTAGGCCCAGATCCTTGCACTGGGATGAATGTATGACATTGTTCTACATTCTGTCCATCAACTGTGTTTTTTGCAATTTTCACCCCGAGTGGGCTGGGTATGCTCAGACGTGAGTCCCTGGCTCTCCACACCACTGGAGTCAAGCTATCCAGGCTGATGAAGGCTGGCAGCCAGACACCGGTCCTTGGATGCTTTATTCCGGTCTGGGAAAGACATGGCTTGGTAGTTCGGACTGGACTGTTCCCATGAGGCACAGGGTCAGAGCTGATTTGCATGTAGTCAGTGTCTAACCCAGGGTGGTGTGGAGTGCAAAAAAACGATGGATTTAGGCCCAGATCCTTGCACTGGGATGAATGTATGACATTGTTCTACATTCTGTTCATCAACTGTGTTTTTTGCAATTTTCACCCCGAGTGGGCTGGGTATGCTCAGACGTGAGTCCCAGGCTCTCCACACCACTGGAGGCAAGCTATCCAGGCTGATGAAGGCTGATAGCCAGAAACCGGTCCTTGGATGCTTGATTCCGGTCTGGGAAAGACATGGCTTGGTAGTTCGGACTGGACTGTTCCCATGAGGCAGAGGGTCAGAGCTGATTTGCATATAGCCAGTGTCTAACCCAGGGTGGTGTGGAGTGCAAAAAAAATGATGGATTTAGGCCCAGATCCTTGCACTGGGATGAATGTATGACATTGTTCTACATTCTGTCCATCAACTGTGTTTTTTGCAATTTTCACCCCGTGTGGGCTGGGTATACTCAGACGTGAGTCCCAGGTTCTCCACACCAGAAGAGTCAAGCTATCCAGGCTGATGAAGGCTGATAGCCAGAAATCGGTCCTTGGATGCTTGATTCGGGTCTGGTAGAGACATGTTTTGGTAGTTCGGACTGGACTGTTCCCATGAGGCACAGGGTCAGAGCAGATTTGCATATAGCCAGTGTCTAACCCAGGGTAGTGTGGAGTGCAAAAAAACGATGGATTTAGGCCCAGATCCTTGCACTGGAATGAATGTATGACATTGGTCTACATTCTGTCCATCAACTGTGTTTTTTTTGCAATTAATCATATCAAAGCACTTTGAATATCTAAAAAACACAAAAAGTATATATGTACATATGCAAGTCAATATGATCATATCAATAAACAATTCATATACACAAACAGATCCTATACACTGATATCTAGTTTATTCATCATTTAAACTGTTGGATATTCCATAATCAGATAACATGAACGAATAAAAAAAACATATACATTAAGATCATAGGCCAATCAAACTGCCTGTGCACCCTCTATCAACAAGCACATCACGGAGCCTTTATGAATGCACCGACACAACTTTACAGCTCACATACCTTCATATATAACAAGACGGTATACAAACATTCTTAAAACTTCACGATCAGAGTGCCCTACATTTAATAAGATGACACTCTTTCCCCACTCTGTTTATAATGAAATCAATGGTTTGGGGGAAATTTTCTAATACACTAAAAGTCCACCAGCAGGTTTTATGTACACTCTGAGGGGTCCTCCTTATAGTGTTATTTTGAAAGATTGGTCCATTATGTTTACACTAATGACCAAGGCCATCTCAACTTATGATAGTCTAGAGACCTATTAAAGGGGAGCTAATCCTCCTCCTTAAACATTTTTTGGCTCCATTTTCAACCCAGAATGACTACAACATTGCTCATGTAGTAGCTTCCATTTTCACTAAAAACACACCTTGATCAGGGCTTGTGAAACATATGCGGGGAAAAAGGCTCCCGATTTCCAAACTTGCTCCACAATATCCTCTGAGGGTATCAATTTCTATTAAATAAAACACAACACAAAATGTTGTACAAAAAGTTTTATCTGTAAAGAAATAGTGGCCAGGGTAGGCAATATGGCGACGCCCTCGTAATTCTGGGAGAGGGTAGGCCTGGCGCTCTGCCCGTAAAGACAAGGTATAATGCAACCACATAGTTTAGGGGTTGCTGAGGACTTTAGTGAGAAGCGCTGCAGAGTTCCCACCTCTGGTGTGAGTAATATCACTGGTAGCCACCTAGGGACTGATAAGGGTAGTGGATCGCAGGAGCCAGAGCATCAAGAGCAGCTGGGTGCTGACCGGGCGGCATAAACGTAGCTGTGTCAACACACCCCACCATCGGATATATGCCCGGCTGGTGAGGCGACTTGGTCAGGCATGAATTTGGGGCCTGCTGATGACACTGACAGCGGGGCCCTCCCGGCGGTGTGATTGAGGGCAGATGAGAGCTGGAGAGATACTCCCCACTGCAAACACCAACAGAGTTCTGTCTGGAAGCGACCCTGGCTGGGGCAGTGCAACACAGGGAAGCAAGGGTCAAACCAAGCAGGGACACAAGAGGCTTGGTCCGAGGGGAGCACATGGCTGGACCTCGTGAGGCAAGTTCAAGTTCAAGTTCAGGCATTTGTATAGCGCGCTACTCACCCAGAGGGTCTCAAGGCGCTTGGGGAGAGGGTTCATTATTTGTCGAATAGCCAGGTTTTAAGTTCTTTTCTGAAGGTGATGTGGTTTTGAGTAAGGCGGAGGTGAGTGGGGAGTGAGTTCCAGGTCTTGGCAGCCAGGAAGGAGAAGGATCTGCCGCCCATTGTGGATTTTCGGATGCGCGGGACTGCGGCGAGGGCTTGATTGGACGATCTAAGTTGGCGGGTGGGTTTGTAGAAGGACAGTCGAGTGCTGAGGCATTCGGGTCCTAGACTGTAGAGGGCCTTGTGTGCGTGGGTGAGAAGACGGAACGTAATTCTTTTGTTGACGGGAAGCCAGTGGAGGTCTTTTAGGGGTCCGGTGATGTGATCTTGGCGAGGGATGTCTAATATGAGTCTCGCTGATGCGTTTTGGATGCGTTGGAGTGTTTTCTGTAATTTTGCTGTGATTCCTGCGTATAATGTATTACCATAATCCAGTCGACTTGTGACCAGTGCGTGGGTGACGGTCTTTCTTGTCTCGAGGGGTATCCAGCGGAAGATCTTTTTGAGAATGCGAAGTACGTTGAAGCAGGAGGATGAGACTGTGTTGACTTGTCTGGACATCGAGAGAGAGGAGTCTAGGATGAAGCCAAGGTTACGTGCATGGTCTGTGGGTGTGGGTGCTGTGCCCAGAGCGGAAGGCCACCTAGAGTCGTCCCAGGCCGATGGGGAGGAACCTAGGATGAGCACCTCCGTTTTGTCAGAGTTGAGTTTTAGGTGGCTGTGTTTCATCCATTTGGCTACTTCTTTCATGCCTTCGTGCAGATTGGCTTTGGCGGTGTTGGGGTCTTTGGTGAGGGAAAGGATCAGCTGGGTGTCGTCAGCGTAGGAGATGATGTTAATGTTATGATGACGCGCGATGGATGCGAGTGGGCTCTTGTAGACGTTGAAGAGGGTGGGACTGAGTGAGGATCCTTGTGGGACTCCACAGATGACTTCAGTGGCCTCTGAGTTGAATGGGGGAAGTCGGACTCTCTGAGTTCTCCCAGCTAGGAACGAGGTGATCCAGTCCAAGGCTTTGCCTTGAATGCCGATGTTGCTGAGGCGTTGTATGAGGGTGCTGTGGCAGACTGGGTCGAAAGCAGCTGAGAGGTCGAGTAGAATGAGGGCCACTGTTTCTCCGTTGTCCAGTAGATTTCGGATGTCGTCTGTTGCTGCAATGAGGGCGGTTTCGGTGCTGTGTTTGGCCCGAAATCCAGACTGAGAGGGGTCGAGGGAGTTGTTGGATTCAAGGAAGGCGGCGAGCTGTCTGTTGACGGCTTTCTCAATGACTTTGGCCAGGAATGGGAGGAGGGATATGGGTCGGTAGTTTTTAAGTTCAGAGGGGTCTGCTGTGGGTTTCTTCAGAAGGGCGCTGAGTTCGGCATGTTTCCAGCTTTCTGGGAAGGTGGCAGAGTTGAACGAACAGTTGATGACATCACGGAGATGGGGTGCGATGATGGAGTCGGCTTTGTTGAAGATGTGGTGGGGGCAGGGGTCGGTTGGCGAGCCAGAGTGGGTTGAGTTCATTACGCGGATGGTGTCTTCAGTGGTGATTGGGTTCCAGACGCTAAGGATGTTGGTTGGTGGAGTAGGATCTGAGGGAGGTGGGGAGTGTTGATCGCTGGGAGTATTCTCGAAGCTGTTGTGGATGTCGGCAATTTTGTTGTAGAAGAAGGAGGATAACGCATCGCAGAGGACTTGGGAGGGAGTGATGTCGTTGGATGCTGCGGTGGGGTTGGTGAATTCTCTGACGATGTTGAAAAGTTCCTTGCTCTTGTGAGTGTTGTTGTCGAGACGATCCTTGAATGCTGATTTCTTGCCTGAGCGTATCAGTTGGTGGTGTTTGCGGCTGGCTGCCTTGAGGGTGGCCATGTTGTCATTAGTTGGTTTTTTTTCTCCATGTTTTCTCCAGAGTGCGGCATAGCTTCTTGGATTTTTTTAGGTCATCATTGAACCAGGGAGCCTTTTTGCTTGCTGATTTGATCTGGTGCTTTTTCAGGGGTGCTAATTCGCCAGCACTGTGTGTGATCCATTGTTTGAGATTGGTGGCCGCTTGGTTAAGATCCAATGAGAGGGTGGTAGGGTTTTGGTTGAGTGAAGCGAGAAGTTGGTCGGAGGTGATTTTGTTCCAGTTTCTCCGAGGAATAGGTTGTGGGCGGTTGTGGGTCAGGGTGGTTTTGTAGCTGAAGTGTACACAGCTGTGGTCCATCCAGTGGAGAGCTGTGGTGCGGTCGAAGGAGATGTGCTTGCTGGAAGTGAAGATAGGGTCGAGCGTGTGTCCGGCTATATGGGTGGGGGTATCAACAAGTTGTTTGAGTCTGAGGTTGTTCAGGTTGTCCAGAAGGGTGGTGGTGTTGCTGTCGTGTTTGTTTTCAAGGTGGTAATTGAGGTCTCCTAACAGAATGTAGTTCTCGGAGGCCAGGGCATGTGGGGTGATGAATTCTGTGATGTCATCGCTGAATTGAGTGCGGGTGCTTGGAGGTCTGTAAATGAGGGTGCCTCTGAGTGTGGTCCTAGGGTCGGTGTGGATCTGAAAGTGGAGATGTTCGGCGGTTGTAAGATTGTCGTCGGAGCTAGTCGTGATTTTGATGGTGTTCCTATGAATGATGGCGATGCCTCCTCCTGTCTGAATGGTGCGGTCTTTACGGATAATCTTGTACGAGTCTGGTATGGCTTTGGCGATGTCGGGTGCTGAAGATGTGTTCATCCATGTTTCTGTGAGGAAGGCGATGTCCGGTGACGCAGAGTCGAGTAGGTCCCAGAGTTCAGTTGCGTGTCTGTGGACTGCGCGGGTGTTAAGCAGGATGCACTTCAGGTGGTTAGAGTCGGAGCTGTGTGTGGAGGAAGTGGTTTTGTTGAGGGTCCTGAAGCAGGTGAACTTGCAAGAGAGGCAGTCGAAAGGGCCGTGGGTACGACCTGGGGTGGCTTCGCAGCATTGTGGTGCGCATCCGGGGTTGAGGGCGAGGAGAGTTGCGGCATCATATGTGACTCTAGTGGGTTGGGAACGGCGGGGACCAAGGACTTACCTTTGGCGCACCTTCGGCGCGCATGGGACGCTTCCGCTGCGCGTAAACGCTGCGCGCGGGAGCATCTGTCATATATGGATGGTGGAGTGGGCGGGGGCGAGGGAGGGTCAGCTGGGAGGCGGGATTTAGGTGCAGGGAGGGTCTGGGACGGGCCAAGGGATCAGAACAAAATGGCTGTAAAGTCAACAAATCCTCCAACAACAAGAGCACAATCAATAAGGAAGCGCTATGGGGGAAATATTCTATCACGGCTGCAGTTGTAGAGCGCTGCCTAAATCAACACCACAAAGCGCTATAAACAGTCTAATCTCGAAGCGCACCACAATTAAAGCGCTAGCGTTATGAAATGCAAGGCAAGTAGCGTTATCGAGCGCTGCACAGATAGATTACAATTAAGAGATGCAGTTGCACAAATCAGCATACAAGTCACGAGCGCTGCACAGAATGATTTTAAATAAGAGTTGCTGTGGCACAAATAAGCATACGATACCACCAAGAGGGGGAGGTGAGGGGAGCGGCCGTTTCTGCGTGGAGCAGGATGGTCACAGCTCTCCACGAGGGCAAGCGCAGGCTGTAACTCTGTGGGAGGGAGGGTCAGCTGGGAGGCGGGATCTAGGTGCAGGGAGGGTCTGGGACGGGCCAAGGGATCACAACAAAATGGCTGTAAAGTCAACAAATGCTCCAACAACAAGAGCACAATCAATAAGGAAGCGCTATGGGGGAAATATTCTATCACGGCTGCAGTTGTAGAGCGCTGCCTAAATCAACACCACAAAGCGCTATAAACAGTCTAATCTCGAAGCGCACCACAATTAAAGCGCTAGCGTTATGAAATGCAAGGCAAGTAGCGTTATCGAGCGCTGCACAGATAGATTACAATTAAGAGTTGCAGTTGCACAAATCAGCATACAAGTCACGAGCGCTGCACAGAATGATTTTAAATAAGAGTTGCTGTGGCACAAATAAGCATACGATACAACCAAGAGGGGGAGGTGAGGGGAGCGACCGTTTCAGCACTATACTCCCATGGATAGGGTGATAAGGAGTCAGGCATTGAAGTCAGTGCAAAAGCCTGAGGCACTCCAGGCACAGCCCTGGCCAGGGAGCGGCATGCAGGATTTCCCCTTGAGTGGCTGAGACTACAAGACAACCGCTCATTGTTAAGGGGAGGTTGCAGCAAGTCTGTGATCTCTAGTTAGTACTCACAAGAAGGGGAAATACAGAGCGGAGGCCGAAGATACTACTGTCAGTGCCTAGTGCACCAGCCAGGAACTAAACATTTCTTAGAACCCGAGGCCATCGATGAAAGCCAGAAGACCTACAGATTGCAGTCCTGGGTCACAACATCCTTGTGTGGCCAGGCCAGTTCTGGCGTTAATATACGGTGATTGTGGGCCATCAAGGGGGCGCAACAGGAGGGGAGCCACTGACTGAGCAAAACAACCAGAACTGCAGGGGACTCTAGAACCAAAGCAGGACTCTGTCACTGAGGAAGTAAATTTGCTCTAAGCAGACCTCCAGAAACTGTTAGATACAGTGTCCACTGCAGAGGCATGCATTGGGGGACTGCAGTAAAACCTAAATGACTAGAGGAACAGGTCTCAATGCTTACTAAGAACCAATCTAAAATCCTCACCCGGGTCGAAGACCGGAATAGCAGAGCCCGACCAAACAACTTTCAGGTGGTGGGTTTGCCGGAGGGAATGGAAGGACCATTGATGGACCTCTTCCTGGAAAACCTGTACTAAATAATTGAAGCCCAAATGCCTATCCTCCTTTTTCTCTGTAGAACATTCACACCGGGCTCTGTGGGGCAAGCCTCACCCTGGGGCAGCTCCGTGCAGATCATAGCCTGGATGCTGAATTTCAGCATCAGGGACAACATCCTGCAGGCGCGCACGATTTGCAACACGAGAATGCCACCATCCACAAATTCCAGATTTCACGCTTCAGGTCCAGTGCCAGAGGCATACACTCAACACAGTCAAAAGGGCCCTTCATGAGCAAAATATTAAATATAAGATGATATTCCCTGAGAAACGCAAAATCATTGATTAGGGAAAGGTGTACTTCTTTGATTTGCCAGCTGAGGCAAGCGACTGGTTGGAGGGCTGGCGAACTGTTAGACCACGAGGGGGCAGCAGTCGAACATAGCCTCGGAATGATCTTTCTTTCCAGTGGTCACCATGGGGGGAGCAGGGAGGTCTAAGTGTGTAGCTATAAAAGTAGGGGCCCATACAAAGCTGGGTGTCAAGTAGACACACCCAATGATATGACTCCTGAGATCCTCTGTAGGGGCCCGGACTGTGAGCCGATGGACAAGGTGGCTATTGAGACATTTTAAAAAGGTTTGACTGGAAGCTGAGTCACCACCCCTTACTAATGTTTGTTATTTCATAGTTTGGGCGACAGGCACTCTGCGTGTTTGGGAGGTGGGAGGTTTGTTACTCACCTAGCAGGGGTGCAGGGAGGAGGGGTTTGGGTAAAATGTTTTGTTTCATTGTTGGTAATTGCATGACGCCACACAAGACCATTTGAATATGGACACGAAATCATCGCAATGAAGGGCAGGATTCATAAGTGTGAATTTTCCAATCAGGAACCATGGGAGAACTAGCTAACATACTGGTGTGGACCTGGAATGTAAATGGTCAAGGAAACAAAATAAAGTGCACACTTGTCCTTCAACACATTAAGCAGCACTCCATGGACGTAGTATTGATACAAGAGTCACACCTAAAAGGGAGCAGATGTAAATCTCTAGATCGTTTTGAGTCTAGACTGGTGGCTCACTCAGGATATTCGACCGGGGTTATAATAGATACCTGGGCTGGTGAGGGGTGCTTCATTATACTGTGCTCAAACTATATAGCCCAGGGGCTTCACACTATTGCCTTCCCGCAGATCAGTTAATTCCTGATGGGACTGCCCCTGGGCACACTTCTTGTGGGTGGGACCCGAAGCTGGACCGGTCCAGTTCTCGAGCGGGCAGGAAAAGGGAGCGGGTCCTGTTGATTTTCCTGATGGTCATGGGCCTCGTGGACCTGTGTTGGGCGCTCCACCCACTGACACCACAATATACATACTACTCTGCGCGCCATTGCTCCTTCTCTAGAATTGACTACTTCCTTACATGAAATGACACAGTGGGAGAATTTGCACATTCACAACACATGGCACGGGGCATTTCAGATCACTCCCCGGTAAGTGTGGTCATTAAGGGCCCACTCCTTAATAGAGCGGCATTCCTGAGAAGGGACCCCTGGCACTTGTGAGATCCAGCATTCAGAGATATAATCTGAGAGCTCGGAACTGTACATTAAGGAGAATGGGGGTCAGTGGACTCACACATATCTTTATGGGAGGTCTATAAAGCAGTATTGAGGTGGCAGGCACAGGCAGTAATTGGGGCCAAAAAGAAAGAAAAGGCTCTACAAATCAGATAATTAGAGCAGGAAATTATCCAGATGGAGGGGGAGACGATAATTGTGACCAACAATGACTTACGTCAGAGACTGGCACTGCACAAGAATGAACTGCGCTCCTTGGCAGACAGCGAAGCTAGAGCTTATGCCCTGGCAACGCAGCACCATGTTTATGACGTGGGCAACAAAGCATCGAGGCTTTTAGCCTGGCTGGAGAAACATGATAAGGAATGATCATGGGTGACGTGGGTATGAGACAAAGCAGGGATACTGAAAACGAGCATAAAAATAGTAGAAGCCTTCGCCACACACTTTGAGGGGGTTAATGCATCAGTGAGCACTAGATCTGAAAGCAATTGTGAGGAATTACTAAGGGACTTCTCCCTACCCACATTAATGGAGGAAGCGTGTGAGACACTAGATGCCGACCTCGGGGAGGAATAGCTAGGGGGGACCCTGGGATTCCTCAAATCAGGCAAGGCAGTAGGTCCAAATGGGATCCCGGTCGAGATATACAAAAGTTAGGCCTCCATAATAGTAACACCATTACTGAACATGCTGTCAGGGGCACGGGAGAAGACCAACGGGAGGCCACAATTGTGGTGATACACAAGACGGGGAAACCTTCTGATCAATGCAGCTCCTATCAACCTAATTCTCCTTGATCAATGTGAAGGCGAAAGTGTTGGCCAAGGCTTTTGCTAACAGACTGGCGCCTGTCATCTCAGAGGTAATCCACGTGAATCAATCAGGCTTAATGCTAAATAGAAGCACACACCCCAGCCTATGGAGGTTATATAGGGTGCTCCCCATGACGGGAGAACCTGCTGCCCGGCAGACGGAATTGATGGCATACAACAGTATAGAATGGCCCTATTTGTTTATGGTACTCCGTAGGATGGGCTTTGGCCCTAACCTTTGTAGCTGGGTAAGGCTGCTATACTGGAAACCTCAGACCAGAGTGCAAGTTAATGGAGTGTTGTCAAGACCCTTCCAGCTGTGGAGAGGCACTAGACATGGCTGTCCTCATCCCCATTGCTGTTTTCAAATACACCGGAGACACTGGCTCATTGGATCAGGAAATACCCGATGATCTGGGGTATAGAGGCACCGGGAGGGTGGGAGGAGTGCATTTTGCTGTGTGTGGATTACATACTCTTATACCTGACAAGACCGTACCACTTAATGGCAAGAGTACTGCACATCTTCAAACTGTTTGGGAGCTACTCAGGGTATACTAATAATTGGTCCAAATCGGTGGCCTCCGCTATCAGGCACTGCTCCTAGGTGCGTGGCTCCAATAGGATTTAAGTACCTGGGCATTTACATCACCGGGGACCAAGGGAGGTTCCTGAAGAGGAACCTCGAGCCCCAGATAGATCAGCTCAGCTCATATGTGTGCCACTGGCGTACCCTCCCACTGTCTCTCATGGGCAGTGCAGCTGTTTTTAAAATGATGACTTTGCCAAGACTGTTGTATGTTCTCCAGAATGCCCCATGGCCAGTCCCCTCAGCAGTTTTTAAGTGGGTAGCCTGGGTAGACAAAACGCTGTTGTAGCAGGGTGGCTCACCCAGGATGGTGCTCCAAAAACTAAAAAAAGGAATGCACAGTGGTAGCCTGGTGGTCCCAGACATTAAGCAATGCTATTGGGCATCACAGTTGTTGGTTATAAATGACTGGATATAAGCAGACAATAACAAGCCAGCCAACAGAGTAGAGAGAGTCATCATGCCGGGCAGAGACTGTGAACCGCTCCTGTACTCCCAGAAAACATACCCAGAATGGCGGTGCACACAGGGGTAGTGGTGGAGTTTTGGAGGGAGGCCAATTGGTTCCTGGGTTGGGCAGGGAAACTGACCAGACGGACCCCTCTATGGATGGGGGACCCACTGAAAAAGGTAGCCACATTAACTATCTTTAGAGGGTGGCAACAGATAGGTATCAAACCTCTGAGTAATGTGTGGAGGGGTGAGGCTCCTCTCGCCTTTGAAGTCCTACAGCAGGAATACAAGTTAAATCATACACAGAGATACCATTACCTTAGACTGATAAATGCCCTTCAGAGACAAATTCAACGCAGTACCCCTTTCCCAGACCACTCCCCACTAGAAAATACATTTCTGATAGATCATGTCCAATGGAAAAGCGACATCCACGATATACCACAATTTAATAAATAACATACCGGTCCCCCGAACGACCTTGCGCGCGGCGTGGGATGATGACTTTGGAAAATATAGATGATGAGGAGTGGCTAGAGTCAATACAGAGATCACAAGAGATTGCAATCCTTACAAGATTTAGGCTGGTACAACTCAAGATACTTCATTGAATCTACTACCCCTGTAGACACTTATATAAATGGGACAGGGCACATACAGTGCTATGCATAAGTGGATGCCAGCAGGAAGGGACTTTCCTTCATATTCTATGGTAATGTCAGGAGATTTCCCGTTTGGGGAGAGACCCACAGAAATAATGTCCAGGGTGTCAGGGGTGACAGTTCCACTGGACGCTAAATGGCTCCTCTTGATGATCTGAGGGGACTTCGATTGGCCCAGGCATGTGCCAAGATGGCTGGCACTTGCAGCAGGAATCGCCAAAAGAAACACTGCAAGGAGGTGGGGAGCTTCACTACCACTATCACTGGGAGAGTGGAAAAGGGACCTTGATGGCTGCCAACAAGCTGAAGAGACAGCATATGAAGGCAGGGGGTGTGCTAAAAAGTGGGAGGATATATGGACACTATGACGTAAGCATAGAACGATGATGGGGGAAATGTGATACGCACCGGTCACACTAAAGTGGGGTGGAGTCGACGAATCAGGCCTTTGCCTACAGCAAAAGAATATGTCCTGTTGCACATTTGTGCCCATGGAGCCACTTGAGGTAAATAACACCTCTCTTGTATACCATTAATGTGATGATGAATCCTAACCAGGTATAAACACAAGTGATTTCTGTAATGCATGGTATTTTGAGCAAATTTAATAAAAACATATTTTTTTTAACTTTTAACATGTGTTCCACCAGGTACTTCAAAACATTGTGCTTCAAGCAAAAAACATATTATGTTGGGATGTTGTGTCCTGTGTTGCGATGCCGGTTAAGGAAGCTATTCGCAAAAGTACATTTACATGTGTATCTACTAACTTGTAAGTTTGCCTATACAACTAAATATTTACAACTTTTTGCTGGTCCCAATTTCCAAGTGTAAAGCTACATTAAGGTGTACACGTACATATATTAACCCATTCACTACATAGAGAGGAGCCTACTACAACTTAATTTATAATCCTAAAGTTACTACCAGCAACTATACAACCATGTTGTAGTGTGCCTGGATATTCTATTGGATGATTAGCCATGCTGTATTTTATTTATTTATTTATTTATTATAATGTTTTGTATAGCGCGAACAAGATCCATGGGTATCAGAGTGCTTCACATAAAAGATCATGTTAAAGATTAACATATAAAGTTACAGTGATCACATCACATAGAAATGAGGTAGATAATCACATCACACATATATGAGGTAGATAATTATAAGGCTTTGGGAGGAGCGTATAGATATATATCCCTCCGTATGAACATTATTCATTAAGATGTCGGTTAAGGTTAACTTATATCATATCTATTTACGCACACCAGTATGAGGTAGAAGATTATATGGCTTTACGATGTGAGATAATATATAAATTCACATTGACATGAGGTAGTGATGCCCGCCTCAGTAATGACGCCAGTCTCATATCGTCGAATCCTACCACTTATTCCCATTGAGGCTCCCCTTTCTGATGGCGTGGATGTTCTGAAGTAGGGCTGCACTTGTTTGTAACCGTGATCAATAAACCGATGTAAGGTGTTTACTCATCATGAAGCTCTTCACTTCTCGCTTAAATGTTCCAATATTCTGAATCTTCCTGATGTTTAGAGGGAGTGAGTTCCAGATTCTGGGGGCGGCTCCTGAGAACGCTCTGTCATAAGTTTTTTTCTTTCTGAAAAAGGCTGGCCACAGCAGCAACTCCTTGGCACTCCTAGTTTGTCTGTTACCTCCCGATAGCTTAATTTTTTTGGCTATGTATCTTGGCGTGTTGTAGTGGAGCGCTTTGATGGTGATACACGCTATCTTTAGATGTATTCTGGCTTCAAAGGGTAGCCAGTTTAAAGCTTTCAGGTGAGGGGATATATGGTCGAACCCGTGATGAGTCTTGCAGCTGCGTTTAGGCACGCTTTTAGAGGTGCTGTGGACGTTTTTGGTAAGCCAGCTAGGGTGGTGCAGCCATATTCGATCCTAGAGATAAGTAGGGATTGGATTGCAAGATTAAGATCCGCCTCAGAGAGGAATGGTTTCAATTTTCTTAAGTAATTCAGGTGGAAGCGGGCACTTTTAGCCATTGAATTAATGTGAACTTTCATGTCAAGTATTTCATCTAAAGTGATTCCTAGCGATTTAGCTGAATTGACTAGAGTTGGGGTGCAGTTTAGCGCCGTCACCAGCTTGGTCCATTCCTTTATTTCTGCCTGGCTCCTTGTTGGTGAAATTAGTAGGAACTCTGTTTTGTGGGCGTTTAGCTTCAGATGATTGGAAGTTAACCATTGCAATGCTGTTTTTAAAGTCTCATTCATTAGCTCAATGTCTTCAAGGGAGGCGATCTTTATGTATATATGCGTGTCATCCGCATACATGTGATAGGATATCTGTGATTTTCGGAGAATTTCTGTAAGAGGTTCGACATACAAGTTAAACAAGTCGGGGTAAAGAGTCGATCCTTGTGGAACTCCTATTGAATTAGGGCATATAGGTGAAATTGATTGGTTGACCAGGAATCGTTGGGTTCTGTTCCGTAAGAAAGACTCGAACCATTTCAACACATTTCCCGTTAGTCCCATCTTGTCCTGCAGCCTGGTCAGTAATGCTTCGTGATTTACTGTGTCAAATGCCGACGACAGGTCCAGGAGAATCAGTAAGCATGCCTGGTTTTGGTCTAGGGCCTGTAGCGCATCATCGACAATATGGAGAATCGCTGTTTCCGTGCTATGCCCAGATCTGAATCCTGATTGGCATTCATCTAGTAGGGAGAACTTGGTGATGTGTTGGCTCAGTTGGCACTGCACGCATTTCTCAATTAGTTTGGCCAATATAGGGATGTTGGTTACTGGGCGAAAGTTATTCGGATCTGTTGCATCCGCTGTAGGTTTTTTGATTATGGGAACAACGTGTCCTGTTTTTAGACAGTCGGGGAGGATCCCTTGTGACAGTGATGCGTTTATTATTTTGGTCCAGATTGGGACTACAATATGGCTGATTTCTCTTAAGCACTTCGCGGGTAGGGGGTCGTGATAGTGGTTGTTAGGCTTAATTTCAGAGAGCGTTCTGGCGACCTTGTACTGGTGATATAATTCGAATGTGTCCCAGTATGCCTTGTTTTTTGTCTTGCTACACTCTGTAGTCGAGTCGGAATAGTTCGTAGCCAATGATTGGATGGGAAGGTTAGCCGTTGCGCTAATGAGCTCCACTTCCAACGATTTGGCCTTCTCCGTGAAAAATGTCGAGAATTCCTCGCAGCTTAGAGGAGTCTTCGAGTTCTCCTGAGCGGTTTTGGCTAGTTTATTTGATTGTTGCTTTAGGATTTCAAAGAGTTTCCGCGGTCTGTTTTGGGCACTGTCCAGTTCAGATCTTATATATTCCTTTTTGGAATTGATGACCTTTTTGTTATATTGGTTTCTGATGTTTCTGAGGGCTTTCAGCTCCGGTGATGATGGGTTTTGTCTCCATTTTCTTTCGGCCATTCTCAATTTGCGCCTGTCTTCGTTCAGTGATCCATTAAACCATGGATTTTTTACCTTCTCCGTGACTCTTTTCAGTTTTAATGGCATGGTGTCATTGACGATGTTCCCAACTGAAGTTATGTAGTGATCTGTCATCTCATTTACGTTCTGCAGGTTGCTAGGTGTCTTTAGGTCTCTTTCACAGCTTTCTACGAGTACCTCAATATTAGTCTCTTTTGTGTCTCAAATCCATTTTTTGAACTTGCAGGGTTGGGTGGTCTTGCCCTTTTTCACTACAGGTATCATGAATGTTATGGCGTGGTGATCTGACCAATCACATGGTGTTATTGAGAGGATTGATGTATCCTTGTCTCTTGAAATAATCCAGTCTAACGTTGCTCCTTTTGAATGAGTAGGTTGTGTGCATGCTTGAATGAGGTTTAGCTCGGCGAGGAAGTCTTTAAGCGTGTTAATTAGTTTGTCATTGTAGTCTTCCCAATGTAAGTTGAAATCGCCTAGGAATATATTCTTAGCATCAGTGTTAGAGTTGGCCGTTATGATCTCCATTAACTGCTCTGTGAACTTTGCGTTCTCTCCGGGTGGGTGGCAAAACGCATGTAGGTTGCATCTTTGATTAGTTGCTGATCTTATATTAAGACCTAGGTATTCACAAGATTCTAGTGGATTGTATTGTATTTGGTTGACCTCTATATCCGCTCGGTGAATGCAGGCTATCCCTCCTCCGATCTTTTTTAGTCTATCTAGTCTCACAATGTTATATTGAGGAGGTACTAATAGATCCATTGTTGGCGAAGATGATTCTGAAAGCCATGTTTCTGTAAGGACTGCCAGATCAATTTCCTTGTTGATGATGAGGTCTGCTATGTCTGAAGCATGTTTGGTTGCCGATCGACAATTGAGTAAGAGGCAGGTCAGTGACTTCCCAGAGTTGTTATGGTTCATCTCCTTGGTCTCAGTTATTAGCTGTATTCGATGTAAATTGTTGAGGTCGGGTTTTCTATCATTCTTTCTGGATGTTCTATTAGAATCGACGGGTACTGTTTTGATTCTCTCCTCTCTCTTACTGTCCGCGGGTTCATAAGTTCGGAGTAAGGCAAGAGTTTCCTCCTTTGACAAGACTTTGTTCTATTTGGGCTGATGTGCCTTTTAGCTAATGGCATGGCCATCTCGTTGCTCTTTCTTTGTGAGCTGTATAAGTCTGGACTGATTGGTGTTACAATTAATCTACTTCCGCATTAGGGGGAGATGTCTAAATGTGGGTGAGAAAGCGCTGCATTGAAAGGAGTAGGATAATAATATACACCTGAATCACATTGCATACACCTGACACCAACAACAACCAACAACAAATATTAACAAAAACATAGGCTCTGTGCAGAAAATAAATTTGAATCCTGTATTTTTTGCTTGGTTCAGAACTTAACCTGTCAACAAGTGGTACAGTGTCTGTGCTCTCTGGCATATTCCTAATTGGTAGATATGTCCCTAAATTGGTAGATATGTCCCTAAACTATAG
Source organism: Lissotriton helveticus (assembly GCF_964261635.1). Classification (NCBI taxonomy): domain Eukaryota; kingdom Metazoa; phylum Chordata; class Amphibia; order Caudata; family Salamandridae; genus Lissotriton; species Lissotriton helveticus. The sequence goes on along the minus strand of NC_136068.1, from coordinate 1,889,195,196 downwards.
TTCAAAATGAACCCAGGTGACATTTACTAAGGTGGCACCACAAACATTACTTTAGGCCTACTCTGTATAGCCTGACTGTAGCTGTGTAAAGGCCTTACATTGACTTGTCAAAAAAACATAATAACTCCCCAGTATGTATGCCTTGAAGTTCACTAGGCAGAATTCATGGTATTTAAAATAGGACATGTAGAAACTTGTATGTTAACATGCCCTCACAATGGTTAGCACTCAAATACATTTTTCACAGTGGATGTTCTTGCTATTTTATGTAGAATACCAAAGTACAGATTCAACTACTAAAACTGTATCCCAGGTAAGGGGACTAACTAGAATAAATAAGCAAACAACTTTTTAAAATAGTTATTAAAAATCCAATTTATTGGTAAAGTATGATTTTTAATAAGTTCTTGCTTCCACCCAGTCCCACAGCGTCGTTTGGTACTCTTCCTTTTTGGAAATGCCTTGGGTAGCAACTTTAACCGCGCCGAAAATTCCGCCGCGGTGCGGCACTTTGATCAAGTGGTCGGGTATGAAGGTAGATCTCGCGATGGCCAATGGCCAGCAGAAGCAGCGAAGGGGTTACATTTTCTGCAGAGGTGCTTGAGTTGTTTCAAATTGTAGGTTTCCAACCTCTCGTCCTCAAAATATAGATGCATAGATGCAACAGATGCTGGACTGCTCATGGCAGCACGAATTGGCAGCTCTCAGGAAAAATAACAGTCCAAGGAAAAATAATTCTACCTAAAAAAGTTTGTGGTTGGGTTTGGTCTGCACTCACTAGTGGTGTACACCAATTACTGTATATGAGTCACAAATGCAAGTCCAAAATCCTCACCACTGACCACCAATGTTAGAACTGGAGGTCTCTAGTTGGCATTGGTACACACCTTTGTCCAAATAGGGACCCTTGCTTAAAAGTCAGGAAAGGGGCTTACACTCCTGGATAACCCCTGCACACTCTTTTGGTAGCTTGGCACGAACAGACAGGCTTATCTCAGAGGCAGTGTGTTAAGCATTTGTGAACACATACAGTAACACAGTGAAATAACTACATATGGACACTACACAGGTTGTATAAAAATAAGTATTCTTTATATAGACTTAACACAAGACCACAAATGACAAAAATCCACAATACTGCACTCAAAATAGACTTAAAGATGGTAGAAGTAACTTAGTTCAAGTTGATGACAAATGCGACACATTTCTCAAAAAAGTACCTTGGATGCGTAACGCAAAACAAACAAAAAGGTTTGCAGGGAAGGTGGCGACACGCTTCTCTGATGATGCGTTGGTAAGCAGCTGTGACAAAGGCACGCTTCTCCGTTCATGCGGCAGTGACCCGCTTCTCCGGCGATGCGACGGCAACAGCTGCGACTGCGACACGCATCTTCTCGTTGAGTCGCGCATTCCAGCTCCCAGCGACACGCAGGCTTCTGCAGACAGAATTCCCACCATGGAACTTCAGAGTGAGCTGGTGGTGAAGTATTTTGTCCCTGAGACTTCAGCAAGAGGCAAGCGCAAGTTGAAGCCCGTGGAGAAATATTCTGCAAGATGATAAAAGTCTCTTAAAAATTCCTTCTCCTTTCATTGGCAATAAAGAAACCACTGCAGGCCAACCCAGAAAACAGCACTCTGGCAGAGGGGCAGTCCAAGCTCCTGCAGCTTCCTTGGTTCTACTCCTTGGCAAAGGTTTGACTTGTTCTTCCGGAAGTGATCTAAAGTCCTAGGGTCTGGGCCCCACATTTATACTGCAAAATCCTTTGTACTCAGAAGGCAGAGGGTCCGTACCTTGTTCAAACCAGTTCTGGGTGAATTCTGCCAGTGTACACCTTCTTCCTTTGTCAGTGTGGGCCATGCTCCTCAGACGTACCACAGGAGGTGGAGCCAGCATTGTGGAAGGCAGGCACTGCCCTATTCAGACTCAGGTGCTTCTCCTCCTACCAGTCTACATGCAGATATATCTATTCAGCCCTATGCTGACTCACCCTGTCTCCTGGAGTCTCCCCAACCCCTGTCACTCACAAACCATACATACAATACACAAGCTAGTAGAGGAAGGCTGGATAGTTAGGTAAGATAATACCTACTTTCTAAAAGTGGTATTTTCAAACACAGAATCTTAAAACAAACTTCACTAAAATATGTATTTTGTCATTCTGAGTTTAGAAATACTAAACTCGAATTTCTTCCATGTTCCCTGGGTCAGTTAGGATTGTAAGATGTTATAATCAAACTGCCCATTCTGGCCTACAGGGACAGGTAGCCTTGCAATAGATAAAAATGAAAATGGCTGTAATTCACTATCAGGACATGCCACACACACCAGAGCATGTCCTACCTTTTACAAACAATGCACCCTGCCCTGGGACCTACCCTAGGGGTGTTTGATATATAGAAAAGGGAAGGTTTAGAGACTGGTAAGTGGGTACACTTACTAAGTCAACATGGCAGTACTAGACTGCACACAGGTTCTGCAATGGCAGGCCTGAGACATTCTTTACAAGCTGCTTCTGTGGGTGGCACAGTCAGTGCTGCAAGCCCACCAGCAGCATTTGATTTACAGGCCCTGGGAACATACAGTGCAATGTACTAGGGTCTAACAAGTAAATCAAACACCCCAATCATGGAGTCACTAATCAATACATCAATTTACCATAAGGAGTACTTGCACTGTGGCACTGAATAGCTTTGGCACAGTGCCCAAAGCATCTAAACCAGCAAAATATATCAAAAACAGAGGAGGCAGTCAGTAGAAAATGGAAGGGAGACTCGTGCCAAGGATACCAGGTCTAATAAACAGTTTTTGAGTAGGTTATTATTTTCTTTAAATTGTCATTTCGGGGAGATTTTCTAGAGGAGAGAAACCTACTCAGTTTGCAGCAGCAGTTGTTCGTGCTTGCTTGTAATTGTGTACGTCAAAAAACTAGCAACAAAAGTTGCTAGTGCGGCCTAAAGCCATGTTAGCAGCCACAAAATCTCACAGGAGCTCGCTCGAGGCTTGGCGATCTAATGGTGCATACAAATGGCTTGAAAAATCTGTGTTCACTCACAACCCGTGTGGGCGAAATTACAGTTCAAGTGCATCTACGACATAGAAACAGTGCTCTGTTGCAGAGTGCTGAGTTTATCAGTAATTCTGCATTTTCCACAGAACTGTGAATGGAGCAGAGTTTTACGTCCAGGCCTACTCACAGTGCCAACAGATGCACCCCTTAACCTAGAGAGGTAGCAAATGGTTTTGGCAACCACATAACATGACAACCCTGAACCCTTCTCAGCGCTCATGGTAACAGATCTACAAACTTTTCGCTCAGTCACTTGAGCTCTCTTATTCTCAAAGAAGTATACAAGAAATACAAAATTGGGCCAACACGGTCCTTGTGTAGAATATATGTACTGCTATGAACATTGGACAGAAGCAGATAAATGCAATTAGCAATATAAAGACAGTGAACAGAACCAAAAGCTCTACCATCTTGCTAAAACAATGTATATATGCAAGCCTATAATATAAAACAATATCTATATATATATATATATATATCTATATATATATATATATATATATATATATATATATATATATATATATTACCTACTGGCGGTCGCCAGTAGGTATATATAGTTAGGATTTTTTCTCTATGGGTTTTTTGAAAATTCTATGTCTAATAACTTTGGCGTTTGTGGACGGAATTGGCTGAAATTTTCAGGAAAATGGCACATTTTGTTTCTGAGCAGCCCCTGAAAATTGGGGGGGGTTTCGTCCAGGGGGGGTCGAGAAAAAAGGGGGGTCCCAAAACGTGTTTTTAACATTGAGTTTTCCATAGGGCGGTTGGCCTCACTTTTAGCCCGAACGGCTGAATGGATTTGCACGAAACTTGGCAAAATTGTAGGGACTGGTAGCCCGATGTGCCTTTTGTAGGTCTCAATATATGTGCTCCAGTGGATTTTGAGAAATTAACGTTTAAAAAAAGATATATATCTGTAACAGCGGACTGGGCAGCGGCCCAGGACGCGTACTTTTCGCGCAACGGAGCTTTGTGAAGCGAAGCTGATTGGTTCTCCGGCGTCTGTCAACATTCCAAACAGTCCGTAGCGGCCGCCATCTTGTCTCTCGGTAGGATCGAGAGACAAGAGGAGGTCAAAACAAAGGGGGAAATAACTATAAGGGGGCATAGTAGATCCTCGCTGACCCCCTAGGTTTGATGTGGAGGTTTTAAAAGGGCCCCGCGGGGCAAAAAAAAATAATAATAATAATAATCGAACGGCTGAATGGATTTGCACGAAACTTGGCAAAATTGTAGGGACTGGTAGCCCGATGTGCCTTTGCTAGGTCTCAATATATGTGCTTCAGTGGATTTTGAGAAATTAACGTTCAAAAAAAGATTTATATCTGTAACAGCGCACCGCTTCGCGTACTTTTCGCGTTACGGAGCTTTGCGAAGCGAAGCTGATTGGCTCTCCGGTGTCTGTAAACATTCCAAACAGTACGTAGCGGCCGCCATCTTGTCTCTCGGTAGGATCGAGAGACAAGAGGAGGCCAAAGCGAAGGGGCAAATGACCATAAGGGGGCATAGTAGATCCTCGCTGACCCCCTAGGTTTGATGTGGAGGTTTTAAAAGGGCCCCGCGGGGCAAAAAAAAAAATAATAATAATAATCGAACGGCTGATGACCATAAGGGGGCATAGTAGATCCTCGCTGACCCCCTAGGTTTGATGTGGAGGTTTTAAAAGGGCCCCGCGGGGCAAAAAAAAATAATAATAATAATAATCGAACGGCTGAATGGATTTGCACGAAACTTGGTAAAATATTAGGGACTGGTAGCCCGATGTGCCTTTGCTATGTCTCAATATATGTGCTTCAGTGCATTTTGAGAAATTAACATTCAAAAACAAGATATATATCTGTAACAGCGCTCCGCTTCGCGGAGATAAAATTATATGTGTATTACCTAGCTGTTGCTAACACCAGTTAGCGACGGCTAGTAGGAGATAGCGACCATCTTGGGTCCCACTTTGCATGTGAGTGATATTTATCACTAATGACATGCAAAGTGGGCATGCCAAGATGTTAGCGACTGGAAACAGTCGCTAACATCGCTATCTCCTATTATCAACTTTTGGAAATATTCGAGATAAGCGCGAATATCTCCAAAAAGTAACAGCTGCCCTGAGCAGTTCTTAGCCATGTTATCCAATGGGAGGTGGATAACATGGCTAAGAGCATTAGCTCGGTAATGCATGAATATCGCGGAGTTTTCAGCGACATTAATGCATTGCGCTCGTTTTTTATCGTATTTGCGATAAACCTTGATAATAGCAAGGTTTATCTGCGATAATTTCTGACGGTAAAAAAATCTTTGCAATGCATCGTTAGGGATAAATATCGCTTAACTTTGGTAATATGCCCCAACGTCTGTTAACGTTCGATTCGAAGGAAATCAGGAATTGTTGAAAAACATTGTGTGCGCCATCTTGTCTTTTTTCAAATGCCACACTTTTGTCGTGCACGGCAGCCATTTTAGATGCCTTGACCAGATCCACTCTGTGAACGCTGTCGATCCTTACCATGGCTCCCCACCCTCGCAAGCATCTCCCCCAGGCAGTGGTCACCCCCGCTCTCTGTTTTATGCATGGGTAATAAACCTCCCCCCATCTGCGCTGTTCTTCCCTGAGAATCACACCCTGTGCCCGCCCGACACCTCCCTTTCGCCCTATTCACTACCGCACCCTCTGACACTCCTTTTCCTCTGTGTCCGATTGTCCAGGCCGGTCCTAGGCTATCAGCTAGCCCTGCAGATGTAGTTTATGGCCACAGCTGTAAAGAATCACCCGTCTTCAAAGGAGTTATAGTAGATCAAGGCCCACACTCGATGAGATCCGTCACAGCAGAAGCGTTGCTATTATCTGAAAACCATCCTGTATTGTGATTGGGGAGGGGACCGAGCGTGAAGCGGAAGATTCCAGGGATGACTCTTTGTACATCAAAGTTTTTACAATTATGTGTCACATTAAAAATATATAGCACTCCGACAAAGTAGTAAGATTATAAAACTTTAATAATTTATAAATATATACAAGAAAACAAAAATAGTAATAACATATAAACATTTTTAGAGAAAAACAACGAAGTAGCGGTCGGCTGTGCGAATAGTCCCAACGCAGCACAACGTCCAGATTTCCGGCGTGGGGCGTCGCGGGGGGTGGGTGATCAGTAGCAAACTGTTGTGCGAATAGTTCCAAGGCAGCAGAACGCGCCGAAATCTAGATGACACAAAAGTGATGTCTAGTAAGTTGCCACCCAGCAAATAACGGCGTGGGGCGTCGCGGGGGGTGGGTCATCAGTAGCAAACTGTTGTGCGAATAGTTCCAAGGCAGCAGAACGATGGCACCAAGGTGATGTCCAGTAAGTTGCCGCACTGGTTTTGGTATCCTACAATGCTGCTCCGAATAACGGCGTGGGGCGCCCCGGGGGAGGCGGCGTGAACGGGCCTCTCCAGGTGGAGTGTCATCTGTTGTAGTGGGGCGCCCCTTTACCGTTTCAGTTGCCATTCCGTCCGCTTTTGGTCCACTGTGTCAAAATCCGCCATTCAGCTGAGTTGCGCCCACTCTTGCGGTGCAGCGATAGGCGGCTGCCACAGGACTCTCAAAATGGCGGCAGGCTGTTTCCTTTTTGGGCCTGGTCCACTGAAATGGCCCTGGGACACCTTGGAAATCGGACGCTTGTCTGCTAGGTCTTGGACCCCATTCTCGAAAGCGTCCCCTCCGCCTTGAGAATTCATCAAAACTTTTGGGGGCCCCGACTCCTGCAGGCTTCTGGTGGGGAGCGGCTGCCATGATTGCTCGCGGAATGACCACGACGGAGCTACGAGATGGTGGTGCTCTCATGGTGACGCCAGCTTCAGTCTGAAACATCCAGAAACAAGGTGGGGCTTTCATCGTTTGGGGGGAAAAAAAAGTTTTCATCCAATGAAAAGTGTTGTTTTTAGGTCATATGATCAAGCCTTCCATCATTAGGAAACCAAAAGTAAAATGAACCAATGAAAAGTTTTATAAAGAAGTCACATGACCTGTTATGCGGCATAGGGTATAAAATGTGGAGAAAATACGTTGGCACGTGAGGCGGTGTCAGTAGCGGACCGATGTGCGAATAGGCCGAAGGCAACACAACGCGCCAAGATCCGGATGGCATCGAGGTGGTGTCATAGTTGAGAGTTCTGAGCAGCGGTTGTAACACTGTCTGAAGCTTATTTGCAGCTGCTGCAGCTTCACTACGCGCGAAGATCCGGATGGCACCGAGGTGGTGTGTAGGAAGTTGCCGCACTGGTGTGGCCATCCTACAATGCTGAAAGTCGGCGTGGGGCGCCCCGTTGGCCTGTGAGTTTGCGTCAGTAGCGGACCGATGTGCGAATAGGCCGAAGGCAGCACAACGCGCCAAGATCCGGATGGCACCGAGGTGGTGTCTAGTAAGTTGTCGCACTTCTGTGGCCATCCTACAATGTTGAAAGTCGGCGTGGGGCGCCCCGTTGGCCTGTGAGATGGTGTCAGTAGCGGACTGATGTGTGAATGGGGCTAAAGGCAGCGCAACAATATTTTCTACTATATTTCCGGTGTAGAAGAGACCACAAGGCGCTGAGATGCCAAGATCCGGATGGCACCGAGGTGGTGTCTTGCAAGTTGTGGTACTGGTGTGGCCATCCTACAATGCTGAAAGTCGGCGTGGGGCGCCCCGTTGGCCTGTGAGATGGCGTCAGTAGCGGACCGATGTGCGAATAGGCCGAAGGCAGCACAACAATATTTTCTGACTGACACCACAAGGCGCTGAGATGCCAAGATCCGGATGGCACCGAGGTGATGTCTAAGTTGCGGACTGGTGTGCGAATGGGGCCAAAGGCAGCGTAACAATATTTTTTGTATGGAAGATACCACTAGGCGTTGAGATGCCAAGATTCGGATGGCACTGAGGTGATGTCTAGCAAGTTGGTGTGGTCATCCTACAATGCTGAAACTCGGCGTGGGTCACCCCATTAGCCTGTGAGATGGCGTCAGTAGCGGACCGATGTGCGAATAGGCCGAAGGCAGCACAACGCGCCAAGATCCGGATGTCACCGTGGTGGTTTCATAGTTGAGAGGCACTTCATCTGCAGTGGGGCGCCGAGATCCGGATGGCACCGAGGTGATGTCTAGCAAGTTGCTGTACTTGTGTGGTCATCCTACAATGCTGAAACTCGGCGTGGGTCGCCCCATTAGCCTGTGAGATAGCAGTTCTTTGGATTTGCGAATAGGCCGAAGGCAGCACAACAATATTTTCTGACTGACACCACAAGGCGCTGAGATGCCAAGATCCGGATGGCACCGAGGTGATGTCTAAGTTGCGGACTGGTGTGCGAATGGGGCCAAAGGCAGCGTAACAATATTTTTTGTATGGAAGATACCACTAGGCGTTGAGATGCCAAGATTCGGATGGCACTGAGGTGATGTCTAGCAAGTTGGTGTGGTCATCCTACAATGCTGAAACTCGGCGTGGGTCACCCCATTAGCCTGTGAGATGGCGTCAGTAGCGGACCGATGTGCGAATAGGCCGAAGGCAGCACAACGCGCCAAGATCCGGATGTCACCGTGGTGGTTTCATAGTTGAGAGGCACTTCATCTGCAGTGGGGCGCCGAGATCCGGATGGCACCGAGGTGATGTCTAGCAAGTTGCTGTACTTGTGTGGTCATCCTACAATGCTGAAACTCGGCGTGGGTCGCCCCATTAGCCTGTGAGATAGCAGTTCTTTGGATTTGCGAATAGGCCGAAGGCAGCACAACAATATTTTCTGACTGACACCACAAGGCGCTGAGATGCCAAGATCCGGATGGCACCGAGGTGATGTCTAAGTTGCGGACTGGTGTGCGAATGGGGCCAAAGGCAGCGTAACAATATTTTTTGTATGGAAGATACCACTAGGCGTTGAGATGCCAAGATTCGGATGGTACTGAGGTGATGTCTAGCAAGTTGCTGTGGTCATCCTACAATGCTGAAACTCGGCGTGGGTCACCCCATTAGCCTGTGAGATGGCGTCAGTAGCGGACCGATGTGCGAATAGGCCGAAGGCAGCACAACGCGCCAAGATCCGGATGTCACCGTGGTGGTTTCATAGTTGAGAGGCACTTCATCTGCAGTGGGGCGCCGAGATCCGGATGGCACCGAGGTGATGTCTAGCAAGTTGCTGTACTTGTGTGGTCATCCTACAATGCTGAAACTCGGCGTGGGTCGCCCCATTAGCCTGTGAGATAGCAGTTCTTTGGATTTGGGCCTGGCTCGTCTGCTGTAGTGGGGCGCCCCTTTACCGTTTCAGTTGCCATTCAGCTGAGTTTCGGCTGCTCTTGATGCTACAGCGACAGGCGGCTGCAACAGGACTCTCAAAATGGCGGCCTGTTCTTTGGATTTGGGCCTGGTCCACTAAAATGGCCCTGGGACACCTTAGAACTCGGACGTTCGATTTTTTTTTCCTTTCCTGTACATGCAAAAAAAGGTAAATGCCCGGTACGTTACACGCTTCATCTGCCACGATGAACTCTCTAGAGGAACCGAAAAAAAATATAGTTGTGGTAACTATACCATGCATCGTCATATGGAGAGGTGGCAACAATTAATTATAGTGCTGCATAAAAGAGAGATTTGGAGGAGAACCCCTGACCTGCTAGTACATTCATCAAAGAAGTGGCACTGAGAGCTTCAGAGGCAAGGGAAACGGTCCCAAATATTTAGAAGAACTTTGGAAAGATTAAAATGACATGTTTAGATTGTGGCAAATTTATTTCATGTGGACATCTGAGTGTTACTCTAATAAATACAGCATATGAACATCATCATAGTCGATGGTTGGTAGAGACATTTTGACTATATCCTGGACCTGCCCGTCCTCGCCCAAAATGGCGCCAGAATAAATGGGACTCGTAACTCCTTGTTGTGTACTGGTTGCAGAACCTTGAAATCACGAGATACGTATGCAGTTTTGAAGCACATGGCGGGCGGGGACGAGAATTGATTGAATATTTCGACATCCCTATTGATATTAAGTTCTGATGTGTTATTGATTACTGTACTGTTGAAAGTTCGAATTAACGTCACCCATGGTACTTGCCCGCAAATGTATATCTAGATAATTTTATTGTAACTGGCCCTGTCGTATTTTAATTATAAAATGTACGTCCACCGATTCCGTAACTGTTAGACACCTTAGTTCTTGCAACCTAATGGCCCGCCCGTTACGTTCCTCTACAGTGTAAATGTCTATTCATCATATACGATTACAGTTTGCTCCGTGGCCGGCCCACGTGGTTATAGGCTCGTATTTGTATAATGAAATTTTCACAATAAAGGTTTTTAAAAGAAAACATGGTAGTAGTATATACATTGGTAAAGTTTTTAATAATAGTCACTGTTTTAGAATCATTAAAAGGCAAGTGAAATAAAGCAGACCAATTACATGAAGGGTAAAAGGTATAATACGAAGGAACGCAGTAAAGATAAATGGTCAAGGGCTGTTGTGTTTTCTATTCCTGCAATATAAAGTGATCGATAAGAATCTCATATTCAGGCGTATCGGCGACTAAGACAGCAGGTCGACCCTCTTTTGCTCAACGGCTCCGTCATGGGACGAAGAAACGCTCTTTTTCTCGAAAAAAGAATATATTTTACTTGCAGGACAGTTGTAAAATTTCCGGGAAAGTACATTAGCCTGGAACATTATAACATATATTTAAGAAAAAATAATGTTCGGAAGTAATGAAAAGCGTAATTTTTAGGTCATATGATCAAGCCTTTCATCATTACAATAAGAAAAGTAAAATGAACCAATGAAAAGTTTTATTAACAAGTCACATGACTTGTTATGCTTACGTTACGCGCTGCGCGCCCCGGATGACTTCCGGATGCGCTAACGCGGCGCGTCATATGACGCATTACGCGACAACGCAGGTACAGAATATAGTCAAAATGTCTCCACCAACCAGCGGTCGGAACACAACCCCTTTCAGCAGGCTAAATAGTTCTGTTAAATGACAACAGAAGGGACAGGCAACAAGAACCATCAGTCAAAGAGGGGAGGGCTAGTTCTTCTCTACCGGGTTACATTGGGGCGCTACCGGAACTGATCGAATTGGTAGTCTACAGTGTTTCTGGATGTTTCAGACTGAAGCTGGGGTTAGCATGAGAGCAGCACCATTTCGTAGCTCCGTCGTGGTCATTCCGCAACCAATCATGGCAGCCGTTCTTTATCGTTATTTTGGGCGGGGTGGGTGGCGGAGCCGAGCTGTTTTGCAGCCATCATTGTGTGGAGTTCAGTTCATCTCACTAGTTTTGTATTTGTCATGAGGGGTTGTTCCTAATGTTTCTATTTTTGCGAGGTCAAAAAGAGATCCCATTAGTGGCCTACTGATTTTGCTCGATTCTTTTTCTTTTTTTTTACACGATTTTTCGTTATCTGCAAAGACTAAACAGAGTATTGCGACTCTGTGTTTGTTTGTAAATAGAGAATGAACCAAAGAGAACTAATTCTAAAACAGTAAATACTTGGATAACAATGAATCAAATGGAGAGAGAAGCAGGCACGACGGATTACAATGGGGGCAAAGACCTGCGTTAACTACCTTTCACTATCTGCAAAGAGAGAGTACTCCTAATAGAAATGAGGGGGGGGGGCACCATTCAAAGCAGATCAGTGTGCATAAACACGAAAATGTTTTCACTTACCACGTACTTGACATTCGACAGCTTATGATATTTGCTATTAAAAAACCATTGAAATTCACTGAAAAAACCATAGGTTATAGACCATATATAGTTAGGAATTAGCATTTACAAAACCTTGAAAATTCACTGAAAAAACCATAGGTTATAGACCATATATAGTTAGGAATTAGCATTTAAAAAACCTTATTTTACTCACACAAAACCATTGAAATTCCATATATAGTTAGTTGCACTAACTATATATCGCGCACCTGCAATCCACTGCTGATGATGTCACATATTACATCATTCATGACATGGTCAGTGACATCACTGATGACATCACTGATGACATCTCAAATGACATCACTGATGACATCACTGATGACAACATCCAGTGACTGTATGTTTCTGTAAAGTTAAAATATGTCTTACATATTGAAGAATGAGTGGATGTATAAGTGTCTGGATGAAGGATTTAGTAGGTGCGTGACTGACTGTATGAGTGAGTGATTAAATGTGTCTCACTGAATGCATGGGTTAGTGACTAAACTGTCTTAATTTGTGCATCATTATGTCTGTTGTGATGTAAACTGCTGCATGTGTTGATCATTAGCTATACGAGAGGCTATATGTGTTATTGATTGGTTGCCCAAGTATTTGTATGGGAGATTGAGTTTGTGTGGGGGTGGCTGGGAGGTGTGTGACTCTGTGCATAGATGTGTGAGCAGTTGATTCACTAGGTGTATGAGTTCAAGAGTGCATGTGGAAACAGCTACATGGGCAGTTGACTGTGTGCATGAGTGTATTGATGAGTGAATGGATATCTCAATGCTACATGTCATAGTAAGTACATATGTAAAACACAGTACATGTGAGAGTTGGCATATATAAATAACTGTGCATGAGAGCCACTGAATGTGTGAGTGGTTGTATGGATCATTGTGAACTTGTATCAGGGATTGTATAAGAGAGTAAATATGTGTTAGTATATGTTTGAATAAGTAAGGTGTGTATAACTGTATAGTTGAAGAAATGGAGGTGAGATTGTTTCTTTGCATGACTGACTAGGTGTGTGAGTAACTCCATGGATGAGTGACAGTGTGTGAGTGTCTGTATACACTGAGTGCATCTAAGGTTATATTAGAGTCTGAAGAGGTTTATCGTATTAGCACAAGAATGATGTCAAATGAGATGTCATCAGTGATGTCATCAGTGATGTCATTTGAGATGTCATCAGTGATGTCATCAGTGATGTCACTGACCATGTCATGAATGATGTAATATGTGACATCATCAGCAGTGGATTGCAGGTGCGCGATATATAGTTAGTGCAACTAACTATATATGGAATTTCAATGGTTTTGTGTGAGTAAAATAAGGTTTTTTAAATGCTAATTCCTAACTATATATGGTCTATAACCTATGGTTTTTTCAGTGAATTTTCAAGGTTTTGTAAATGCTAATTCCTAACTATATATGGTCTATAACCTATGGTTTTTTCAGTGAATATATATATATATATATATATATATATATATATAGATATATATATATATATATTCACAGGAAACACCTTAGGTTTCACACACGTTATAGTTAGGAATTAGCATTTAAAAAACCTTAGAAATTCACTGTGAAAACCATAGGTTTCACACATGTTATAATTAGGGTGACATTTCACTCATACAAATCCTTTGAAATCCCCCCGTTATAGTTAGTTCAGCTAACTATTCCTTGTGTGCCCGCAATGCACTGCTGATGACGTCACATATTACATCACTCATGCTTTTCTGCATGGGGAGCAACTAACATGCTGCTCCCCTTGCAGAAAAGCAATCGGCTTTGATTTTTGAAGGAGAGAGCAGGTTTCCTGCTCTCTCTTCAAAAAATGAAAGCAGTTTGCTATGGTAGGACGGGAGCCGCGAGGCTCCCACCCTACCATAGCAAACAACAGTGGCCCAGGGGTGGGGACCCGGGGACACTGCAGGACCTAGCCCTGGGGGGTGGTGGTCCCAGGGCCATCGAGGGCTCCAGGAGGGGGGCTGTGCAGCCCCCTCCCAACAACTACAAAGCCCCAGGGGGTGGTGCTCCCCGGGGCTTGGGGGTCCATCACGGACCCCCCCCTATTTTACATATTAGAGCCCAGGGTAGGTGGTGGTCCCCGGGGCGTGTGGGGGGCCTTGAGCCCCCACGCACAGGTTTATATTTTTTTTATTTAAAAAACAAAGCCCCGGGGGGTGGCAGTCCCGGGGCTGTGGGGGGGCCATGAGCCCCCCGCATACTCAGTACCAAAGCCCCTGGCTCGGGGGGCCTTAGAGGCCTCCCATCATTAATGTCTTTGCCCCAGGGGGTGGCGGTCCCCAGGGCTGAGGGGGCCTACGTGCCCCCAGCTAGCATAATTACTTTGCCCCGGGGGTGGCGGTCCAGAGGCTGTGTGGGGGGGATTGGGCCCCCCCGCAATTTTTTTAAAATATGCCCCCGGGATTTGGTCCCCTCTGGGGGCTAATTTAAAAAAAAAAGCAGACCAGTAAGCCCCATGGAGCTGCGTTGCAGAGTGTTGTAATAAGGGGTGTGGCCTCAGAACACAACTCTGTGACAGAGCTCTCTGACGCATACTGGAGGTACCTGGTGTCCTAGTTGGCCCACAGGAATCCTCAGGATTGAGGAGGATTTATTTCCCAAACTTAAATCGCGCCACAGGGTGTGTTTGCACACATGTCAACTCAGGCCGCGCCCCCACCCTTCACCAATGTGCAAACGCACCCTGTGGCGCGTTTTAAGTTGGGGGATTAACTCCCCTTGAATACTGAGGGTCCCTGGGGTTCAAGTAGCCCACCAGCTACCTCCATTGCGCACCACAGAGCTGCGTTGCAGAGAGGTGTAAAAAGGGCTCGACCTCATAACACCCCCACACAGGGTATTTTTTTTTTAAAAAGCCCCGGGGGGTGGCATTCACTCTGGCTGCGGGGGGGGGTGAGTCCCCCCGCCATTCTTTTCTTAAAGCCCAGGGGGGGTGGCAGTCCCCGGGGCTGGCGGGGCCTGAGAGCCCCCCACCTAATTTAGAGGAGCCCCTGGGGGTGACAGTCCCCAGGGCTGGGGGGCCTGAGAGCCCCCCACCTAATTTAAAGAAACCCCGGGGGTGGCAGTCCCCGGGGATAGGGGGTCTGAAAGCCTCCCGAACATAATTAATTACTAAAGAAGGCAGGATCCAAGCACCCTGCATGGATTTTGCCGATTTAAAAAAATCGGGGTCAGGGTATTTCTACCCTGTCCCTTTTTTGCGTTTTGTGTGTTTTTTTCTCAGCTTTCTTTTTCCTCGGTTCTACCAAGGCAAAATATGGCGTCAAACACTTCCTGATCTGGAGTATTGACAGCCAATAAGCATACAGCTCGTGCTCGGCAGGGAGCGCTTAGGGTGGAGTTTAAGTTGGGGAAATAATTCCTGTTCAATTCTGAGGGTCCCTGGGGGCCACCTAGCCCACCAGGTACCTCCAGTAAGCGCCATGAAGCTGCGTTACAGAGTGTTGTAAAAAGGGGTGTGGCCTCTGAACACCACTCTGCAACAGAGCTCTCTGGCGCATACTGGAGGTACCTGGTGTGCTAGTTGGCCCCCAGGAACCCTCAGGATTGAGGAGGAATTAATGAGTGCCCCCGCCATTCTTTTCTTAAAGCTCCGGGGGGGTGGCAGTCCCCGGGGCTGGCGGGGCCTGAGAGCCCCCGCAACTAATTTAAAGAAGCCCCAGGGGTGGCGGCCCCCGGGGCTGCGGGGGCCTGAGAGCCCCCACCTAATTTAAAGAAGCCCGGAGGGGTGGCAGTCCCGGGGCTGGGGGGGCCTGAGAGCTCCCCACCTAATTTAAAGAAACCCCGGGGGGGGGCGGGCCCCGGGGCTGGGGGGGGCCTGAAAGCCTCCCGCACATAATTAATTGCCAAAGAAGCACGGGAGTTCGCGCTTCGTTTTTTATTTTATCGGCAGGATCAACGCACCGTGCAGGGTTTTTGCCGTTTTAAAAAAATCGGGGTCAGGGTATTTCTACCCTGTCCCTCTTTTGCGTTATGCGTGTTTTTTTCTCAGCTTTCTTTTGCCTCGGTTCTACCGAGGCAAAAGATGGCTGCAAACACTTCCTGATCTGGAGTGTTGACAGCCAATAAGCATATAGCTCGTGCTCGGCAGGGAGCGCTTAGGGTGCAGTTTAAGTTGGGGAAATAATTCCTCTTCAATCCTGAGGGTCCTTGGGGGCCACCTAGCCCACCAGGTACCTCCAGTAAGCGCCATGGAGCTGCAATGCAGAGTGCTGTAAAAAGGGGCGTGGCCTCTGAACACCACTCTGCAACAGAGCTCTCTGGCGCATACTGGAGGTACCTGGTGTGCTAGTTGGCCCCCAGGAACCTTCAGGATTGAGGAGGAATTAATTCCACAACTTAAATCGCGCCACAGGGTGTGTTTGCAGACATGTCACTTCAGGCCATGCCCCCTTCCTTCACCACTTTGCAAACGCACCCCGTGGTGCATTTTAAGTTGGGAGATTAACTCTCTTTTAATACTGAGGGTTCCTGAGGGCCAACTAGCCCAATAGGTATCTACAGTATGCACCAGGGAGCTATATTGCAGACAGGTGTTCAGAGGGCACGCCCCTTTTTACACCTCTCTGGAACGCAGCTCTGTGGTGCTTACTGGAGGTACCTAGTGGGCTAGTTTGACCTTAGGGACCCTTAGGTTTCAAGGGTACTTAATCTCTCAACTGAGAACGGCCGCAGGGCACGTTTACACAGTGGCGAAGGAAGGGCACGGGGCCTGTGGTGACATCTGCAAACAGGCCCTGTGGCGCATTTTAAGTTGGGGAAATAGTTCCCCTTCAATCCTGAGGACCCCTGGGGGCCAACTAGTCCACCAGGTGCTTCCAGTAAGCACCACTGCACAGCGTTGCAGAGAGGTGGTGCAGGCTGTGCCCCTTTTTACACCTCTCTGCAATGGTACTTACTGGACATACCTAGTGGGCTAGTTTGCCTCTAGGGACCCTCAGCATTCAAGCGAACTTAATTGTGCAACTTAAAACAGCCACAGGGCCTGTTTACACAGTATTGAAGGGAGGGGACGGGGCCTGAGATGCCCTGAGGCTTATTTTAAGTTTGGGAAATAAATCCCCTTCAAGTCTGAGGGCCCCTGGGGGCCAACTAGCCCACCAGGTGCTTCCAGTAATCGCCACTGCGCTGCTTTGCAGAGAGGTAATCCAGGCCATACCCCTTTTTACACCTCAGTGCAGTGCAGCTCTGTGGCGCTTATTGGAGGTACCTAGTGGGCTGGTTGGACCCCAGGGACCCTCAGTATTCAAGGGGACTTAATCCCCTAAATTAAAACGTACCACAGGACGTGTTTGCACACATGTCACCTCAGGCCCCCTCTCCTTCACCAGTGTGGTAACGCGCCCGTAGTGCATTTTAAGAGGTAGTTTTAATCCCCCTGCCCTTTTATATCCTAGGGGCTTACAGAGGAGGTCATGCTAATAACAGGTGTAGCCCAACGCATAGTGTTCACTAGTGTATGAAGGTGTTTAAACTATATTCAAAGTGTCTTTTAGCATAGCACTGGCTCTAGGACTGGTTAGTCAGAGTCAATTACCACCAGTACCGATCTGAAAAAATTGAGGGTACAGGATGATTTTGTAACAAGGCGTCTTTCTGCTCCTCTGTTTGTTCTTTCTGCACATCTTTCTTCTTTGTGCACTTTTCTTCATATTTTAGGACTTCTGTTGCTTCTTTCTTCATTTCTTCTTTTTTTCTTTCTGTGTGTTTTTACTTCTTTCTTCACATGTCCTATCTCTGTAGGCATAGTTAGAAATTAACTGAAGTAACCATAGGTTTCAGGCACGTTATAGTTAGGAATTAGCATTTAAAAAACCTTACAAATTCACTGAAAAAACCATAGGTTTCAGGGGCGTTATAGTTAGTTGGACATTTCGCTCTTAAAAACCATTGAAATTCCCCCGTTATAGTTAGTTTAGCTAACTATAACTCGCGTGCCCATCACATAGAAACTTACCCATCATCTGCCTGCTGACGAAAGCCCCGGAACCACAGCCCATATTGGATCCATCTGGCATCAGATGCAATCATCTAGCCAAGTTCTTTTCAGCTAAAATTAATAATATCCTAAAAACTCTCCCCACCCATAGCACTCTCCCATACCCCCTGACCCCTCCCACTTGCCTGGAAACTCCTCATCTCGAGGTATTCTCCCCGGTGTCCACAGAGGTGTTTTTGGCCACCCTACATACGGTGAAGAGTGGGGCTCCTACATACCCAGCACCTACGAGCAAACTAAAATTGTTTGCCTCCACAGTCTCTTCCCCCCTCACCAAACTCATCAATGCGTCTCTCACCCAAGGCATCGTTCCAACCAACTGTAAGAAAGCAACAGTTTGTGCGCTTCTTAAAAAGCCTCACCTCGATCCCGCTGACTTGTCTAATTTTAGACCAATTTCTCTCCTCCCATTAGCAAAGTGGCTGAGAAGATTGTCAATCACCAACTCTCCCTCTTTTTAGAATCCAACAACCTTCTCCGTCATTCCCAGACAGGGTTCAGACCAGGACAGGGAATGGATACCGCACTCCTAGCCGTGATCGAAGAGGCAAGAACCATTCTAGACGCGGGAGGATCAGTGGCAGTGATCCTCCTGGATTTGAGCGCCGCCTTCGATACTGTGGATCACGCCATCCTTATCCACCGTCTCAGCATGGCAGGAATTTATGGTACCGCCCTGTCCTGGATCAAGTCCTTCTTAGAAGGCAGAACCTTTCAGGTGACCGACGGCTCAGTCAACTCCAGAGTTCTACCCCTTCAGTGTGGGGTTCCCCAGGGCTCCTCCTTGTGCCCCACACTTTTTAACGTATACATGTCTCCCCTAGAAGACATTGTAACGCCCTTCGGCATAAAGGTAGTCATGTACGCTGACGATACCCAGTTGGTCGTTTCTATAAACCAGTCGACCAAATGTCTGGACAACTTGTCTTCTTGCCTCCAGAATATCTCACAATGGATGTGCGACTCTCGCCTTAAACTTAACGGAGAGAAGTCTGAGATCCTTCTTCTGGGTGACCCATGCAGACTCCCCCCTTCCCTCACTTGGCCACCCTGTATGGGATTGCCCCCCACCCCCAAGAATGAAATCAAGAGCCTTGGTATCTGGATGGACCAGGACCTCAACTTTAAAGTCCAGGCAAGAAAAACCGCCGGCACATGCTTGGCCTCATACAGGTAGCTCGAAAAATCCTTCCATTAATCCCCTTCCAGTCCAGGAAACTGCTAATGCAGGGGCTAGTTATCTCTAGACTGGACTATGGAAACGCCCTATATTTAGGGGCCCCCTCATCGGTCATCAAAAGGCTACAATGTGCTCAGAATGCCGCTGCCAGGCTCCTTACCGGGACCAAATCCAGATGCTCCGCCAAACCTGCCTTCAAATCATTACATTGGCTCCCAATTCAGGAAAGGATCACCTTTAAAACCCTCTGCATCTCACATAAAATACTTCATGGCAGAGGCCCTCCTATTCTGAGACCCCTCATTAAACCACATCATTCCAACAGACAGTTGAGATCAGACTCCCTCTCCTTGGCCAGTTCCCCAGAATAAAAAAAGCTCGTTCAGAAGGACATCTCTTCTCATATAATGCTCCAAAGTTATGGAATACCCTTCCGCTCCCCATTCAAAGGGAAACCAACCTGTTGGCCTTTCGTATACTACTGAAATCCTGGCTTTTCCCATAAAATCTCTCCTCTGATTGATGCAGGTCGAATGTCAGCGCTGGTACGCCCTTGGGTAGCTACGCGCTTTACAAATCCGAAATCCCTCTGTCTCCCCCTGACTCCCTCCTTCTGACTCCCTCCCTCTGTCTCCCTTTCTCTGTCTTCCTCTGTCTCCCTCTCTCTCTGTCTCCCTCCCGCTGTCACCCTCTTTCTCTCTCTCTCTCTTTCTCTCTCTCTGTCTCCCTCCGTCTCCCTCTCCCTCTCCCTCTCTGTCTCTCTGCCTCTCTGTCTCTGTCTGTCTCAGTTTCTGCCTCAATCTGTCTGTCCCTGTCGCTGCCTCTAGCTGCCTGTCTGTCCCTGTGTCTGTCTGTCCCTGTCTGTTCCTGTCTCCCTCGCTCTGTCTCCCTCTCCTTCCCACTGTCTCTGCCTCTATCTGTCTGCCCCTGTCCCTGTCTCTGCCTCTATCTGTCTCTGTCTATCCCTTTCTCTGTCTCTATCTCTGTCTGTGTCTGTATCCCTCCCTCTCCCTGTCTCTCTCTCTGACTCCCTCCCTATCTCTCTGTCTCTCGCTCTGTCTCCCTCCCTCTCTCTCTCAGTCTCCCTCCATATCTCTCTCTCTCTCCATCTCTCTCTCTCTCTCTCTGTCTCTCACTGTCTCCCTCTGTCTCACTCCCTCTGTCTGTCTCCTTCTCTCTCTCTCTCTCTCTCTCTCTCTCTCTCTCTCTCTCTGTCTCCCTCTCTGTCTCCCTCTCTGTCTCCCTCTGTCTCCCTCCCTCTCTCTCCCTCTGTCTCCCTCCTTCTTTCTGTCTCCGTCACTCTCCCTCTTGTCTGTCTCTCTCTTGTCTGTGTCCCTCCCCCTGTCTCCCTCCACCTGTCTCCCTCCCTCTGTCTCCCTACCTCTGTCTGTCGCCCTCTACCTCCCTCTCTGTATACCTCTGTCTCTGTCCCTCTGTCTCCCTCCCTCTGTCTCCATCGCTGTCTCCCTCCCTCTGTCTCCCTCTGTCTGTCTCTGTTTCCCTCCCTCTGTCTCCCTCCCTCTGCTTCCCTCCCTCTGTCTCCCTTCCTCTGTCGCCCTCCTCCCTCTGTCTCTCCCCTCCCTCTGTCGCCCCCTCCCTTTGTCCGTCTCCCTCTGTCTGTCACCCTCTGCCTCTCTCTCTGTCTCCCTCCCTCTGTCTCTCTCTCTGTTTCCCTCCCTCTGTTTCCCTCCCTTTGTTTTCCTCCCTCTGTCTTCCTCCCTCTGTCTTCCTCCCTCTGTCTCCCTCCCTCTTTCCCTCTCTGTCTTCCTCTCTCTGTCTCCCTCCCTCTGTCTCCCTCTGTCTGTCTCTGTTTCCCTCCCTCCCTCTGTCACTCTCCCTCAGTCGCCCCCCCTATTTCTGTCTCCCTCCCTCTATCGCCCTCCACCCTCTGTCTGTCTCCCTCTGTCTGTCACCCTCTGCCTCTCTCTCTGTCTCCCTCTCTCTGTCTCTCTCTCTCTCTATTTCCCTCCTTCTGTTTCCCTCCATCTGTCTCCCTCCCTCTGTCTCCCTCCCTCTGTCTTTCTCCCTCCGTCTCCCTCTGTCTGTCACCCTCTGTCACCTTACCCAAGCTTCCCGGGCACACACACAGCCGGACTCAAGCACTGCACAGGTCTTTAAAGGACCATTTACTTGTCAATTAGGCTTTGTTGTTAATCGCCCGGCCCGCATAGAGCAGAATGTCTAGGAATGCCTCTTTATTAGCAGCAGATATGTGCTAAGTGCCCGCGACACACCCACCATTTGCAGGCGACACAGTACTGTGTCGGGACACATAGTTTGGAAAGCTCTGAAGTAACTAAAGTATCTCACAAAAATGAATTGAAATTAATCACATATTAAACGCATGCCTGCTATCAACCTATTAAAAAAATGTTTGTACCAAGGTACATTTCTAATGTTTAGGGTGCATTTCTAAAGTTTAAGGTGGTGTGTATGTGTGTGTGAGGGATGGGGACATGTTTAACCAATACTGTGAGGACAGCTTGGTCCTTACAACATGGGTTAAACTTGTCAGATTCAGTCCTAGTAATGTATTTATGTACTTTTGAGCGAGTGTATCAAAGAGCTAAAAATGGAGTTAGATTTGCCTTAGTCTGCGTTATAACCAACCCTACTAATAAAGCACATGTGTAGTTCAAAAAAACACTTCATTACGGTCAATGGCTGGTCCTCATAATAATAGGTATGTTATGATGTTTGTGTGTGTGTGTGTGTGTGTGTGTGTGTGTGTGTGTGCGTGTTTGTGTGTGTGTGTGTGTGAGTGTGTGTTGCGTGGGTCATTAAGATTAACATTGTCTAACTCTTTTTCTTTTCAAGGCATTTTTAAAATCTTCATTTTTTAGTGTGTAAATAATTGGATTACACATTGGGATCACTCCAATGTAGACTATAGAGAATATTTTGCTCTGACTCACTGAATACGTTGATGCTGGCCGCACATAAACAAAAATGAGGACTCCGCCATAAAGGATCACGACTGACAGATGAGAAGCACAGGTGGAGAAAGCCTTGCGTCTACCTGTAGCTGTCTTAATTTTTAGGATTTCCAAGATGATTTTGATGTAGGAAGTTATGATTAAAATAAAAGTGCATATTACTACAATAACACCCACGACAAAAGTGATTGCTTCAATGGTGTTGGTGTTGGTGCAGGAAAGTTTGAGCAAGGCTGTAAAGTCACAATAGAAGTGGTTGATTGTATGAGCCTTACAGAAAGAGAAATTTGATACAAGGACTGTATGAAATATTGGCTCCGTCAGTCCAAGAACCCAAGCACCAATGGCCAACTGGACACATGTTGGCCGACTCATGATCAATGTGTACTGTAAAGGATTGCAGATAGCAGAATAGCGGTCAAAAGACATGATGGTCAGCAGAAAGAATTCTGTTGACAGCATGACTGAGGAAAAGTACAACTGCATCATGCATTCCAAGAGAGTGATATGAGTGTTATTCAGAAAGAAACTGGTCAGAACTTTTGGAAATACAATAGAAGTACAACAAATGTCTACAAAAGACAGATTGGATAGGAAGAAATACATGGGAGTATGAAGCTTTGAGTTAGAGTAAATAACTGACATGACAAGAAGGTTTCCTGAAATCACTACCACATAAATAAGAAGAAATCCAACAAGGATGGGAAGCCAAAGGTGAGGAAGATCAGAGAAACCCAAAATAATAAATTCTGTCGATGATGTCAAATTTCCATCTTCCATTTCTCCATGGATGCTTTGTCTTCATTTGCTGGTTATCTAAAAGTCTCCACTGTTAAAAATGTCAGATCTGAAATGGAGGGAATAATGTTATAACTTTTGAATATAGGAAGATTGGCAATGTTCATCTTACATTAAAATCCATTTCCAGCTGGTAAATCTGGTAACATTTTGTAGGATTGTTGCAAGGCTTAGATTATTTTATTAAGGTACTATATATTGCAGAACATGGCACAGAAAAGCTTACAGGGCACACATTTTCAGGAGTATAAATTGCATAGCAGAGTTTTACTCTAGCAATTGGTGAAAATATGAAAGGGAGTTTTAAGAGGAAATTAATTTACTTGCAAAAAAAGACTACCTTCCATACACTGACTGCCATTGCTGCTTGCTTATTTTCCTGCATTACAATCATGCCATCTCTCCATATCTTCATCACTGAACACATCAACGCTTTCATTATCATAGTTAGTGTACCACTACTACTGTAGGACTGTGCCCTTATATGAGTACACTGCCCCAAAGAGGGAGCAGTTCCTACTTTATAGAAACTGTGGTAGTGCTTAATTAGAGCCAATGGTTTCTGGTGCTCTGCACCTGCACTTAAACATCAATCCCTGCACTTTTCATGAGAACCAGTTAAGGTCACTGTTGTAAATTAGTCCAGACCATATAGTTCTTAACCTCTTTTATTCAAGTAATAGAGGAGAAAAGTGTCCCGAGCTTGTCGTGTGTCTCGCTCTGAGTGAACCTCACAACGTTCTATCGCAGCCTTCACAGTGGGGCACGGGGTATACCAAGTGGGGAAAGAGTCAGGGGAGGGTAAGGAAGGAGCGAACCATTGAGATAAGTTGCAACACACACATTATTTTACAGGGATATAAAGTGATTTGTCCAGAATCACAGGATGTTGCGCTGAGACCCCAACCTGGTTAACCAGCTCCGAAATTGGCAGCTCTGGCCATAACCTCACATCCTCTCCTCACTTTCATGGTTAGTAGTTTGTTCTGTTTTACGAGTCTCAAGCAGTAGAAATAGGCTGGTGCTAAAGCCCAGAAACTTATTTTGGTTTTTCACAGGTCACTGCTGAACTGGGGCAGGGGAAGAAACTCTTTTGGCTCCCTGCCCTGAGGGAATGATACCAATATATATATATTTTTTAAATGTTTTTATTGTAATTTTCTCAATTGCAATACAAAAACATTTTCCAGCAGCAAAACATATTGACATATTCAATTTTCTGTCTGTATTATATTCAAATAGCAGTGGCGGACAGTAAAAATGTGGCCCTTCCATTCCCTCCACCCGTATACCCACCATAGGAGATTATTGTGAATCAGAGAGTGAAAGTCCACAGTGTGTCAGCCATGGTTTCCATATTTTTTAAAACTTTTTGGGGTAGCCCCATGCTTTATAAGTCGTCTTTTCACCCAACATGTACATATCCATACACTTTTTCCATTCAACCAGAGGCAGACTCGTCACCGCCCACCATGCCTTAACCAGGTCTCATTTTGCCACCACTAATCCCAATTGGAGTAAGATTAACTTTGGTTTGGGGAGGTCAATTTTGGTGGATATTCCTTGCAAAACAAACTGGGGATTAAGCAGAATCATCTCTCCCAGAATAGTTCCCATTTCCTCCAACAGGTTAGCCCAGGATAGCTGGATCTTTGAACAGTCCCATACTGTATGAAAGAATGTACACTCTGACGCTCTACAGCACAAAGAATCAGGTGCCTCCGCCCCCCCCTATGAGATGCAGTCGTGCTCTGTCATAGTAATCTCTATGCAGGAATTTGAATCGGATCAGCCTAAGCCATGACTTAATGGCCACCTGTTGGGGATGCATCAAAGGCAAATCCCAGTCTAAGTTTACCATCTCTCCCAACTCCGACTCCTATTTCGCCCGCAGCTTCTGCATTGTGTCTGGCTTATTATTAATTATAAGCTAGACACATTGCAGAAGCTGCTGCCCGAAGATCTGGCAGGTATATTCCTCCAATATATTGGTTGCGTTGTAGCGTCGCCAGTGCAAACCTCGAGGGTCTCCCATCCCAGAGAAATGTCCGTAAATTGTCATCAGTTTTTTTAAACACCTTACCTGTTATTAGCTGACAGGTGTTTTGCAATACGTAAAGGAATTTAGGGAGCACTATCATGTTGTATAGTGCTGCCCTGCCAAGTAATGTCAGCGGTAAGGTCCTCCATCTCTCCACGCCTGCGCGAAATTCTCTGAGCAACCTATAGAGGTTGTGATCCAGTGCCCTTGAAGTATTTGTTATGACGTAGATCCCTAGTTATTTTATGCCCTCTCGTGCCAACTCGAGGTGGTTTGGGCCAACTGTATAGCCACTGTTCTTATCTACTAGATGTAAGTATCATTTTCCCCGCATGTGTGCCATAGATTTCACAACTGTCCATGATTGCAGGGAGTGCTATTTCTGGGTTTGTGACATACATTAATATGTCACCAGCATAAAGGGATATGAGTTAGTTGGACCCATCATTCTCTCCACTCCGAAATCCCGTTAAGTCCCGGTGCATTCTGATCACACAGGCAAGTGGTTCCAGCACCAAAGCAAAACGTAATGGGGACAGTGGACAACCCTGTCGAGTACCCCTACATATAGGGAAGTCCTGTGACACTGCCCTGTTGACTCTGACCCTAGCCATGGGTTTTTCGTAAAGTACGGCGATCCAGTGCCTAAATACGAGACCAAAGCTGAACTCCTCAAGAGCAGACCTGTGTACAGTGTTGAATGCTTTTTAGGCATCCAATATTAGTTTGAGATGTGGATCTTCTCTTTTGTTCACCACCTCCAACCAATAATGCAATCTCCTCAAGTTGAGCCTTGTCGACCTTTTAGGCATGAAGCCAGACTGGTCTCTATGAGTGAGACCAGTAATTACCGCTGTGAGCCTGTTTGGTAGTATTCTGGCTAATATTTTAGTCTCCATGTTTATGAGGGAGATAGGGCGATTGGAGATACACACCTGTGGTGGTCTGTCCTTCTTAGGGATTACCTCGAATCGTGACTGTCCGCAAGTCTCTGGGGTGGCATTCTATCTCGTGCGCCTACAAGTATAATTGGAGGAGGTATGGGCCAAAGGGCGCTGCATGTTGCTTAAAGAATCCCAGGTATAGCCCATTCGGCCTTGGAGCCTTCCCAGTCTTCAACTGGCCAATGGCTGCCGTTATTTATTTTATTTATTTATTTATTTATTTTATTTTTGACATTTGTAGAGCGCGGCGAATACCCTCAGGCGTCTCAGCGCTATTTCTTCTTCTGTAATCTTTTCACCTAGTGTCTTTCATTCGCTATCTATTAATTTTGAGAGCTGTAGTGCCCAAAGATATACCTGAATCTGTGACTGCTCAGCTAACTTGCGTTGTGTGTAAAATACCTCGTAGTAATCTGCAAAGGCGTTAGCTATTGCAACCTGAGTCAGATGAGTTTGTCCGTCCTCTGTCTGTATCTGCGAAACCCATCTGCTGTCAAGCTCTTTTTTGCTAAGCCACACTATCAATCTACCTGTCTTGTCACCTACATGGTACAGACGCTGGTGCATGGCTTGTATCGCGTGTTGCGCGTCGTTTTTAGCCAGTGCAAAATATTCCTGTCTAAGGAGTTGCAGGCTGCGTAGCAGAGCGGGATAATTTCCCGTACTTGCCTATGATTCTAGCTGTAGTAGTCGAGATTCCAACCCAGTGATCTCTGTTGTGTATATTGATCGTGCTGACCGTGGTAGTCACAAGCGTGTTTCTTCTGTTCTGCTCGTGGCTGTCACGCTCTACACGGTGTTGGTATATTTTAATGGGAGTTTCAGGTGGGGTGGTTAACGGGTTACGAATGGTATGCATTGTACGTTGACGCTGGACATGTGAAGACTCATTAAACTTCACTCGGGACATACCTCCTTCATTTCTGTGATTATTTTTAGATGCCTTATTACTTTTCTAACACTGGCGACAAGCGGGCATGGATTTACTGCCCTTAATTCTATTGAGGAATTTTATGCTATTTTGTCATTTCTTTTTTTCTTTTAGATTATTTGTGTTAACCACCTAACACTGCCTGGATGTATTATGGGTAGTGCTACTGAAGAGGACCTTACTCACGGATTCCTTCTTTGGACATTTGCTTCTTTTTGTTTTTCCCACAATGTACTCAAATGTATAGTTTTGCGCGTATGTATCTGCATCAAAAAATTGTGCGCTCTACTCTTTTGTGTGAATGGTGCAATGAGGTCGGGAGGGTCAAGAGAGTAGAGGATTCCCTTTGTTGTCCTGTTATCCTGTATGATTACTACACATAGTATCGTATCTTTTGAATCTGCAAGCCATTTCACTCACACTTTTATGAAATTCATGAGGCGTGTTTTATCTAATTGTTTCATTCATTGGTAACACAATCACTTTCCAACATCACTACTTGAGGATTATATCCATTATTAGTATGCCCTGTTATTTTTTTTAATAACATTAACTCATAATATTATTACTACTATCTATTCCTTGCCATGTCTGGCATTTTACCTCCTCCTTCATTTCTCACATCTTCCGGTGAACCTCCAATGGCATGAAAGGTTTGAGAACATGTTTTTTGGCCTATGTGGAAGTTTTAGAAGGAGATGATTGCGAGCCTGAAAGGGAATTATCTTTGTTAAAACATTGTTTAGGAGGTTTTGGATTAAAACAGTTTAAAACTCTACCTGCATTAGTCAATCCTGGGAGAATTAATGTGTATCAGTATGCTTCTTCTCAACTCAATCTACGTTTGTAAAAAAAAAAGAATGTAGTCATGGAAAGATTTATTTTTTACTCTCGCAAACAACATTCTGATGAATGGATTAAGGATTACATGTCAACATGTTAGATCTCTGGCAGTTTCTTGCGATTTTGAACATATATGATATGAAAAAGTCCTAAGAGACCAAATATTAATGCAAACAAACAGTAAAAAAGTTCAAGAAAAGTTATAGTCTACCTCTGGTTTATCATTAAATGCTGCCATTGACATTGCCAAATCCATTGAACATTCAGAAATATTTGTAAAAGAAATTAGAGGCAATGGGAAAGGTGATGTTTTCATTATCAGCAAGGAAACTAAAGATATAGAGAAACACAAAGGAAAGATAACTCCACTAAATTTGAAAGCAAATATAAGAATACCAAAACAAGATTTGAAAAACAGAACTCCCAATTACTTTGCTTCAGATGTCGGAGTTATGGTCATTTAGCAAATTCTAAAGGTTGTCCCGCTTTTGATAAAGTGTGTTCAAAATGTAATAAGAAAGGTCATTTTAGTAAGTTCTGTAAGACTATGCCTAGCAATGTGAATTATATACAATGTTTAGAAGGTAATGACATTTCTTGTGATAATGATGAAAATGAGATCAACACATTAATCAATGTTTGTGCTAATGAAAGATTTTCCAAATTTCCTTCTTGTTTCATCAATGTAGATGGTATCAAACTGAGATTTGTATTAGACTCGTGTGCAAGGTACTCTATTATCTCTTCAAAGATTTTTTCTGAGAATTGGCCTAATACACATCTTTTTCCTCCTGGTGTGTCTCCTGGAGGTTATACAGTACACAAAATTGATTTAATAGGTTGTTTTTCAGCAAATTAAATGTTTTCCGATCGTCACACATTTAGTAAAGTTTATGTTGGAAAGTCAGGGAAATCACTTTTAGGATGGCCACATCTAGAGCAGTTAGGCATCAGACTCGATCCCAGAGCTGATCCTCCTATGTATGCTATTGATTCTCTTGCTCAATCCAATTCGATTTCCATTGATAAATTGATTATAGAGTTTCCCAGTGTATTCAGTGGGAGATTAGGCAAATATCAAGGGTTTGAGCATGTTATCAAATTACATGAAAATTCTGTACCCATACGTCATTATGTAAGAAACATCCCCCTTTCTTACAGGGGAAAGTTGAAAGACATGCTTAAAAATCTATGCAATGAGGGTATCATAGAATCCAGAGAGTCTTCTCCATGGGTTTCTCCCATTGTTATTTCGGTAAAATCTACAAGCAAACTCAGGCTGTGTGTAGACTTACGCAGTTTAAATCGTGCCATTTCGGTTGACTCTCATCCCCTTCCCAATTGTCACGAAATTATATCAACATTGGCTGATGCACAAGTATTTTTATGCATTGATTTAGCAAGTGCGTATCACCAAGTTGTCCTTGCTGAAAAAACTAAAAACGTAACCGCCTTTATAACAACCGACGGTCTTTTAAGGTACTGTTGCATGCCTTTTGGCCTTGCTAGTGCTGCATCAGTCCTCCAGAGATTAATGAAAGATACTCTGGAGGAGTTATCTGGTGCCATCGCATTTCAAGATGACATCTTAGTGTATAACAAGAATGATGAGGACCATGATCGTAATTTACATAATGTTATTGCTGCCTTATCTAAGAAGAGTCTTACCCTTCGTCTGGACAAATCAAAGATCAAAGCAAAAGAGGTAGAATATCTTGGACATACTATTAGTGGAAAGGGCATTAAACCTAAACGTAAACACATTTAAAGTATCATTAATGCTCCTGTTTCTTCTTCAAAAGAACAGTTAGTTGCTTTCCTTGGTTTAATTGAATTCTATGCAAAATGTATTCCTAATTATTCAGCAAAAGTAGATCGTTGCAGATGCCTGCTTAAAAAAAATGCTTAATTCATTTGGTCTAGTGACATGTCTGATGCTTTTGAAAATTTGAAGAAATTTACTGTAAATGCACCATGTTTAAAACCTTTTGTCTGTGGAAAAAATACATTGTAATGGTTGATAAGATACACAAAAAACCGGGGGAGGTAGAGGGATATGCTAGGTCCACCCTTTTATTTCAATTGTAGTCCTACAAAATCCGAAATCTCGGATAAAGAACCTAGCAGGAGAAAATCGCTCAGTTATAAGTGAAAAATCTAGCTAGGAAGGAAAAATGTCATTTCTTGAATCCCCTCACTCACCAGAGTTTCCCCAGGGTGACATGCTTTGACATAGGGGCCATCTCAACCCACTGCGGGTTGAGGCGTGCTACGACTTGCGGAGTTACGTAGGAGCACTATTTTTGAGGAACTATGTGTGTTGCTGTGGTGTGTATGGAGTGGAGTGAGTTCAAAATATCTAACTAGTTGGCGTAATAACTTTATTCTTGCTCCTAGTCGATGTATTAAAAACGGGGTGAGTCTCTAGGGGGCCGGGTTTGAATGAGTCAGGTGTCCCTAGAGGACATCGAAATTGATGTTCCAGTGTGACCCATCACTCAACCTATTGTAAGCTGCAAACTCCCAATGTCTTCTACCGCAGATACTCCTACCTGCCCTCTGGTATAAGCTTGGTTCCAAATTCTATTCCATCTACCATTCATTATCAGATTGCTGCTGTGATCTCTCCCACCAACCATCAGTGGTCTGTATTCTGCTCCTCCCTCAAATCTGCCCTTTAAGATATGTTGAGCTATGTTTGTCCCTCCTGCTGACCTCTGAGCTAAGTATGCTACACCTGGACCCCCAACATGCCCTCGGTGTACTGTATAATGGCATTGCCCCTCCAAACTTCCGTGTGAAGTCAGTTTCAGGACATGGATACCTGGTCTGTTCTCCATGGTCTGTTTGCTACCCCAGCCCATTCCCTTTTGCCTCTCATGACCAGCATGATGCCCAATCCCTCCACACTCAGCTTACTTTCTCTGCCCTCTCCTACCTGGCCTATTACTACTTCCCTCTGTGGACTATTGTGCTGCCTCTGCCCCTCCATTCTACACTCTAAGGTCAGCCAGATGTCCCTTGCCATGCAGTTTGCCTTTGGTGATCCTGTGCTGCTCCTGGCTGCCAAATGTCATAAGTTGTACAGCCTGTGCCTCCCTGCAGCTCTCAGCTTGCTGCCCCTGGCCCTCAAGTCCTACACTCCCTGAAATGTGTGCTCTAGCCCCCGTGCCTACGCCCTGTGGTGTGTTGCGAAGCCTCTGCCTCCCTGCTGGCCTCTGATATCAATATTGCTGGTTCTCCACCCTCAGTCAGTCCTACATGGTCCACTAGTTACTCCAGCTACCCTCCAAAGTCTTCTTGATGCCTTTGGCCCCAATGATTGCCCACTATAGCTGTTGAGCTGCCACTGTTCGCTGCTTCATATGTCAATCTGCTACCCCTGCCCCACAAGTCTACACTCCCAGGGCTTTGTGCTGGCTCTGCGTGCTCCCTCCTACCCTCCAGGGACAATTGTACTGCACTTGCCCCACACTGCCCTCTGAAGTCAGCTTGCTGATCTGAAGCCTCAGTATGCCATCTGTAGTGCCTTCCTACCCACCCTTCACGGTCTGTTGGGATGCCATTGCATTCCCTGTGGCCCTCCAAGGTCTATTTTGCACCAACAACCTGGTCGGTCACTTGTCCCTGTGGTGCACCTGCTACTTCCTGATACACTCCATGGTCATCTTGCTGCCCCTGGCATACCAGCCTCCCTTCAAAAGTCTGTGTGCTGCCCTACTCCCTCCAACCAGCTCTCGATGTCTGTTCTGCTGTCCTTGTCCACCTGCTGCCCTCTGAAGCTAGCTTGTATCCCAGACCCCGAGCCTGCCCACACTGGTTAATTTGCTGCCCATGATCTCCCTTGCCTGCCACTTGTGGTCTGTGAGGATGCCCCTGCCCCTTCCTGCTGTTCTGCAGGGTCGGCTTGCTGCCCTTAGCCCCCTGTGTGAGCCTGTCCTACATTGTTTGTTAGGTTGTCTCTGGCCCCCCATGCTGCCCTTTGAAATCAGCTTGCTTCATCTGGTTCACCCGGCCAGTCCTCCACAGTCTATTGTGCTACTCCTCATTGTTATCTCCGAGGTCAACTTGTGGCCCCTGCTCTCCTGTCTGCCTTTTTTATTCATGTGCTGCCCCAGCTCTTTCTCACTTGCCTTCCGTGGTCCATTGTGCTGCCCTGTCTCTCCCTAATTCCTTCCAGGATCAGCTTGCTGCCCCTAGCTCTATGGCCAGCCCTTCATTGTCCAAGTGCTGGTCCATCCATATGTACTTGCCCTCTCTAGTCCTAATATGCCACAGGACTGTGACCCATTGTACTGCCTCTGCCCCTCCCACTTACACTATGTGGTCATTGTGCTGCCCTTGCCACCTCCCATCTGCTCTTCCATAGTGCATTGTGCTGACCCGGCCCCTCCGTGCTGCCCTCTGAATTCAGCTTGCTTCCCCAGGTCCTCAAAATGCCCTTTCTGGTCTGTGCTATGCTCCTGCTCTCTACCACCTGCCTTCAGGGGTCCATTGGGCTACCCATGACCCTGCATTTCCCTTCGGCTCTCCAAGGTGAACTTGCTGCCCCACCCTCCACCTTGCCCTAGTTGTACTGTACACTACTCTCGCACCAGCTCATTTTCCTTGTGTGGTCTTGTATGCTACCCATGCATCTCCCCTCCTGAATGCCTTACAAGATCAGCCTGCTGCTCTTCACCCCCTGTCCTGGGCTCCTATTTCCATATGCTGCCCCACCACCTCCGACCTGCACTCTGAGGGCCTTGTAGTCTTTATGCCCCTCCTTGATACTCATCTATGTCAGCATGTTGCCCTTCACATACAGGTCTGCTCTCTGTGGTCCATGTGCTACCCTCCAGCCACTTTTCCTTTGCCTGTTGTGATGCCTTGCCTCCCTGTTGTCCTGCAAAGTCATCTTGCTACTCCTCGTTTCTTGATATGTCTTCCTTGATACAAGTGATGCCGATGACTCCTCCCATGTGCTCCCCATGGTCCATTTTGTTGTCCCTTACACACCTTGATGATTTCAGAGGTCGGCTTGCTGTGCTTGGTTGCCCATGTTTTACTATCTGCCTGTGTGCTGTCCCTTCCCCTCCTGCATGCCTGCTGTGGTAAGTTGTGCTGCCCCTGCCTGTCTCTGCTGCCCTCCAATGTCAGCTTGCTGGTTTTAGCTTTACCCCTGCCTATTCTGGTTGTGTGCTTTCCCTGACCCATCCCAAATGCCCTTCGTCGTACATTGGGATACACAGTCAATCAAGCAAATCAATCTTTTTTCAGATAAAATATCCATAAAAGAATCATACAAATAAAATACAAAAGATCTTAGAGTTCTACATTAAATATATACAAGTGTTCAAGTGACATGGACAGTTAACTATACTCAAATAGGCTACCAGAAACCAAGATGGTATTAACTTCATGCTCAACAGGTTGTAAGGCATTATAAAACATCAGTCGAGGGATAATTAAAAGGGTATTAATTTTCATATCTTAAATTGTCCAGATATAGCTGCTGTTTCCTTCCTTGAATGTTTTTTTTAAAGTACAGAAATGGAAAACAGCAAAACTTTGAAAAACTGCCCTTACCCGCAAAAGTTTGTGGCATCATACGGCTGCTACTTGCACCTCAGCGCATACCAAAGCATTAGGTGGAGCAATGGGGTGGGGAAGATAATACAAACATAAAGAAAAGGACAGGATCTAAAGAAAAAATAAGTGCAGACAACAAGTTAAAACTAACTCAGGGATATCCCAATAATGTAAATGTGTGGTCTGCTATGGGTTTGGTGTGTACAGGTGAAAGGCGCTCAAACAGTGCGGGTATAGTATGGTGATGGACGATGAAAGGATAAGACGGTGCAAACAGTATAGAGGAGAACCCTTAACCTCTAACTAATATTCAAGCATGGGGTGCTAGAACATTATAGAACGTACAGACAATAACTGTGCACACGTCAGGTAAACAATTTGGTATACATGTATTGTTGGACAAACGAAAAAGAAGCTGTTGATTTGATGAGAGCTTTATGTAATTCTTTTAAGGGAGTATACAGACGCCAGCCGACACGTGTTTCATCAAGCAGGACGAAGCCTGTGATTCATCAGGGCTGTAAAACATGTATGTGACATTTGTCAAATGATAAATGCAAACTCAGCATTGCAATAACGAATGGATATGAAATTCACGTGCAGTTACAGTACCAGTAATGTTACCTTCCTGGACCTAGAAATCTACATAATCGATGATACTCTACATACCAAACTTTACCGGAAAGAGACATCCTGCAATGCCATCTTGAGAGCTGACAGCGCACACCCCAAACACCAGATAGACACCATACCTTATGGCGAATGTGTCAGAGCACGAAGAAACTGCAGCGAAGATGGAGAATTTCTTACGTGTATAGAGGATATGCGAACACGCTTCCATAAACGAGGCTACAACAAGCAAGTAGTCAACCAGGCAGTCAAAAAAGCTAAAAAACAGCTTCTTTTTCGTTTGTCTTTTTCGTTTGTCTTTTTCGTTTGTCCAACAATACATGTATACCAAATTGTTTACCTGACGTGTGCACAGTTATTGTCTATCCCAATAATGTAATTTGTGGATTTCCATGTAAGATCTAAAAGGTATCTTCCTACCAAAGGATGGTGGTGAAAAAGTGAATTATGCACCATTCACTCCTCCATTCTGCAAAGAAGCCGACATGTTTCAGCTGGATAGCATGTCTCCCCCAGCTTTCCTCAGGACTGTTAGATCCCTAGTCTTATTCCCTTTCTAAAATACATCAATGTGTATATCAATTACTACACTGTAAATGTTGTTCTGTAAGCGTACTCCCAATAGGATATGTATGTGATGGAAAGCATAACAATCGAAATGCCTCGTGATTTCATAATGCGAGATAACTTGGCTGTTTTTGGCATTCTTAACCCTTCCGGTGCGATGCAACATGTTTAACATTCTATTTTAAACACCACTTGTGGGGGCAATGCCCTTGTTTAATGGTTAGATCCAAGAACCCTTCTCGGAACTCCAACTGTATTTAAAACCATTGTATAAACACACACCTATCAATCACAACATCACTTAGTGTGAAACACGTGCATGTACCCTTACTAGTAGAGTTAGGGTACTGAGTCAATAGCTTGGTTAATCTTACCGAGTTTACTGCAGAACCTGCTGGAACTGGTGCAGGAGTGAGGGTGGAGGTGGACCCAAGGTTAGAAAGCAGGCCAGGGCAGTACATGGACCTTGGATTGGAGGGCCAGAGGAAACATTCTAGCCTACAAATCAGCAGCAAGGAGCAGCAAAACTGATCAAAAAGGGTAGCTCAATCACTTGAAGCTAATAAGCTAATATCATCCCCCTTTCCAGAATCTCAATTTGTCTTTTCACCTGCTCCAACTCGAACCTCCTGGCTCTCCTCCTATTCTCCAGTTCTGCTGGAGACAGACCTAGAGAGGTACTACTGGTGCCTGACCCAGAGGGTACCTCCCCTCCTTAGAGCTTCTGAGCCCTCAGCACATCTTCCCTTTGAAATGGCTCCCTGGTATCCACCCTAGGATCTTCAGGATGCCTTTCATAGCTCTTCCTTTTTGGTGAGACCTATCAATAAGACTGTGAGGTTTTTGCAAACTGCCTTCAGCCCCTTTATGGTGTGGTCTTCCAACTTATGCTCCTCAGAACCAATTCTAGGACTGAGACTTGATGCCATAGGAAGTTCAAGTTAAAAAATAGGGAAAGATATAAATAGGCCGAAAAGGAAAAAACCCAGTATGTGGTAGTGAAGCGGTAGTAGTGCACACCAATCACTGTAGGTCAAGTGCAAATGCAAGTACTAACCTCACCGCTGACAACCGATGTTAAAAATGGGGGTCACTAGTTGGCAATGGTTTGTCCAAATAGGGATACTTCCTTTTAGTCAGCATAAGGGGATACACTATTGAAAGAACCCCTGCTCATCCCATTAGAAGCTTGACATGAGCAGTCAGGCTTATCTCAGAGGTAGTGTGTAAAGCATTTTTACATAACCAACCGTAATAAAGTGAAAACACTATAAAAGGACACCTTACCAGTTTTAGAAACATAAATAATACTTTTACTTGCACACAAGACCAAAAACAATAAAAATCCACCATTGAGTTCTCAGAAATCTCAATAACTAAAAATAGACTTAAAAATACAGTTCCTTGTAGTCAATAGCTAACACGGCTTTGTGAACCACAAATCCAAACAGTTCTGGCTAACCACAGACTTGCAGTCCATCTGCGTTGCTGGTAAGATCAGCAAATCAGAACCTTTAGAAATCCAGGGCATCATCGACGTCTCATTGAGCTCTGTAGAGCTGGCTGAACAGGCGTTGTACCAGAGGTCCGTGCAGGAGTCATCAGGCCCTTGAAGTCACAAGAGTTGCAGATTAAATTCCTCCTGATTGAAGTCGGGAGTGCCGGCAGCAGCAGGTATCAGGGCTGCGAGACAAAGTGCAGTGCGGCTATGAGTAGTGCCCGCAGGTTCCGTTGAAGGCAGTTGTCCAGTGACGTCAGTAAGATCAGGGCTGTGGTGTGAAGTGATGCCAGGCTGGCAGGTCATGGTGCAGTCAGCATTGTCTTCGTAGCTGAAGCATTGTCATCGGCAGATGAACTGGCCTCGATGGTGCCAGTGTTGGTATGTCAAGGATGCAGTGCGGGATGAGGGCAGTGCATCGTGTAACCTATGAGTGGTGCCCTCGACCCATGGTGCAAGCAGCGGTGTTGATGTCGGTGGGAGAGGCGTCATCCATATACCAGGGTAGCAGTGTGAAGCGAGGCAGTGTGCAATGTGGCCTAACTATGCCTAGCTTTCCCTCTTCTTTTTCTTGTCATGGTGCAAGCTGCTGCTCTGTCGGTGGTGTTATCAGTGAGACCAGGGTTACTGTAAGAAGTGCGGCAGTGCCCTCTGTGGTGTCTTGAGGACACAGAGTCAACAGTGGTGGAATTGACCGCATTGGATTGTATTTTCGTCTGTTGCAGGAAAGAACACACAGTTTGTTTTCAGAACTGGTAGCAGATAAACTTGACGTTGTTGCTGTTCCTGAGACTTCTTAAACAGGGAGCCCTCTCTGCTGACCTACAAAGTCAACTTGCTGTCCCTGGCCTCTAACCTGCAAAACATAGTCTCTCTGCTGCCCCGGTCCCTTTCCACGTGCCAACCATTGTCTGTTAGGCTGCCCCTTTCCCTTTCTACTGCCATGCAGTGCCAGCTGCCTGTCCCTGGCCCTGGCTTCCATTGATGACCATTGCTGCCTTTGCTCACTGTTGCTCTTCCCACTTCAACTGCCTTTGCTGGTCCTTTCTACTATTGTTTCCCTCTCTGTAGCCCTCTGATGTCAGCTTGATTCCCCTGCCCACTCCTGTCTGCTCTCCGTGGTTCTGCCCCTTCCCCTTTACTGCCCTCCAAGGACATCTTGCTGCCCTTTGCCCCATGACCTTTTTACTGTGGTCACATGCTTCCCCTTCACTTTGCAGCCCTCTATGGTTTGTTACATGCCTTGCCCCTTCCTTCTGCTCTGAAGTCAGCTGCCAATGACTCCCAGCCAGCTCTAGTTAGTAGTTGTGCTACCCCTGATACTTTGCACATACTTCGCTCCCTTCACCGCCACGCAGCCCCCTGTGTGATCGGATCCGCTGCCTACACTCGTGTCAGCCACCTGCATCCCGGCTGTGTGCTGTGTTGCCTGGTTACCTCAGTTTTGGCCGCTTTTGCCTCTGCTTGATTGTATTTTTGTTGTACCCCTATTCTCTTTTTACATTCTGTACCCCTGTGCTCTTACTCTTTCTTTTTCCCATTGTGCCCCCTTTTCTTCTGTTATCCCCCTCCCTCCGTAACCCTCGCCGTTTTCTCCCGCCGCTGAGCCCCTGCCGCTCCCCCTTCACTCCCATTGGCCACCCCGCTCCCACCTCCCAGCTGCTCCTCCCTCCCTCTGCCCCTCATATGGAGATCGTGCAGTGGCCGCACAGTGGCCGCGCGCAGCGAGCACGCCGCTGGCGCACCGAAGGCACGCCTAAGGCATGCCTATCTGCGCCCGTCCGCGCCTGGACCTCGCCCAGCACCAGAACTCCTGGCCCCCGCCGAAACCAAAGAACTCGACTGAGATATGACTCCGCCGCCCTCAACGCACTCAACACCGGACGACCACCAGCCTGCTACCGAGCCGCCCCGAAGCGCACCCACGGACTCTTCACCTGTCAAGCCTGCAAATTCACCTGCCTCCGAACCTGCCCCCCGCCCGCCGAACCAAACAACAACCACCTCAAGTGCGTCCTTCTCAACACCCGCTCCGTCCACAAGCACGCTGTAGAACTCTGGAACCTCCTCGATACGACAGCACCAGACATCGCCTTCCTCACGGAAACCTGGATGAACGCCTCCTCAGCCCCCGACATCGCCATAGCCATCCTGGATGGCTGCAAGATCACCCGAAAGGACAGCGCCAACAAAACTGGAGGAGGAATTGCCATCATCTACAGGAACACCATCTGCATCACGACCAACACCGAAGATACTCTCTCCACCGTGCTGGCCACAAGCTCAACCCCATCTTCTCCGCCAGCAAATACGTCTACTTCAGCCACTCCACTGGACTACACTGGACCGACCACAGCTGCATTCACTTCACCTTCAAGAAGACCACATCCCACCACATCCCACCACCACAAGCAACAGATCCCCGCAGAGGCTGGAGCAAAGTCACCACAGACCAACTAACCACATCACTGAGCAAGAACCCACCTGTCAACACACCTGACACCAACAACGCAGCACACAATCTCGCACAGTGGATCACCAACTGCGCCGACGACTTCGCTCCACTCAAGAAGCCCTCAGGCAAGACCGGCAACAGAAAGACCTTGTGGTTCACAGACGCCCTTAAAATCGCAAAGAAAACCTGCAGAACCCTCGAAAATACCTGGCGCCATGAACGGACAGCAGAAAACATCACAGCCCTTAAGAGCGCCACCCGCGACTACCACCAGATGATCCGCACCACCAAAAGGACATCATTCAAAGAGCTGCTGGACAACAACACCCTCAACAGCAAGGAACTCTTCAGCATCGTCAAAGAGCTCTCCAACCCCAGCGCCAGCAACAACGACATCACACCATTGCAAGACCTCTGCAACTCATTCGCCATGTTCTTCCACCGCAAGATCATAGATATACGCGACAGCTTCGGACCCCAGACTACGCTTCCAGCTGCCAAACCTACGACCACCACCACCACCCTCTGCGCATGGACCCCCATCAGCACTGAAGACACCTCCCACGTAATGAACACCATCCACTCTGGCTCCCCCTCTGACCCATGCCCTCATCATATCTTCAACAAAGCCGACACCACCATCGCACCCCACCTCCGGAACATCATAAACAGCTCCTTCACGTCAGCCACCTTCCCTGAGAGCTGGAAACACGCAGAGATCAACGCCCTTCTGAAGAAACCCAGAGCAGACCCCAAAGACCGGTTTTCGAGCCAACCACAGCACCAAGACTGCCCTCATCGCAGCCACCGACGACATCAGGACCCTGATGGACAACAGAGAAACGACCACTCTCATCCTCCTGGACCTCTTGGCAGCCTTTGATACCGTCTGCCACCGCACCCTAATAACTCGCTTCTACAATACTGAGATCCAAGGAAAGGCCCTGGACTGGATGTAAATGTAAATGTAAATGTAAATGTAGTTGAGCTTATATAGCGCACAGCTACCCGCAGTGGGTTTCCCGGTGCTTGCTTAGGGAACCCTTCCTGATATTCCCCTGTGAGATAGCAGGGTATCCACAAGGTGAAAGTCAGGCATCCCGCTGCGAGGGGCTGTTGTGGAGATTAAGCAAGCTGTTGCCCAGAGTCGCAGAGTGTGAACCCGTGAGTCGAGGAGGCACCGGGGCGAGAATTATCGAGTCCGTGGAATTTTTAGATAAATAAGAGCTACATGCTGTATTTCTTTCTTAATCAGCTGTTTTGGTACTAATGAATGATTTTCTGTTGATCTTTTGGCAAAGCCTGACTTCTTGAAGTCACAGCAACCCAGATTAAGCTAAGATTTTGCAAAAAAAAGCCTGACTGAACCAAAGATGGGTTTGTGAGTGCATGACACAGTGAAGTCACACAACCACACCATAATATAAACCCATTTCCTTACAAGGCAAGCAGGAAGGAGCAGGGGCAGCATACGAACCATGGAGGGCAGGGTGGGGGTGAAGGTCTGTAAGCTGACCTCACAGTGCAATGGCAGAAACAGACACCAAAAAGGGGAGTCAGGAGAAGGCATGGACAGCACACATACCCCAAAAAGTACAGGTCAGGTGATCAGGGGCAGCAGCTGACTTTGGAAGGCAGCATCAGAACAATGGACCATGGAAGGCAGATTGGGGGGGGCATAAGCGCAGGCTAGGTCCTCTTCCAAAAACACAGAACGCTACCGCTGGTGAACATGATTATGGTCAGAATTTTGAGTGGGTAAACGTTAGTGTTTAACCTAGTTACGATTTGATTAACATTTTATCACAATACTGCAATCCATCAGATTTACTCGGGGCATTGTGCTAGGCAGGATGCCTTTTTCTCTTAATTCGCTCTTTCTCTCCGACGAAGTGGGTACATTATTTGACATTTGAAGATGCAATTGCATATTTGCTTTATGTATTCAGCCTTTGCGTCCAGCGGCGGAGGAGCGCGCTGAAGGGGACGTGAGGCATTGAAATGGTACGAAGGGGAGGTGTTGCTTTGCGGGGAAAACGGACTTGTGCTTAGGTAACTCAGTAAAGACGTTTGTCTATCGTGTGCAGTCTTCCTGTACAGTTTGTATGCATCTCAGCCCAGGGATTCAGGGTTCGATCCCAACTTCTGCAGCTGGTGTTTTTTCATGTTAATATGGACAGTGTACCTACACAGCAGTTTTATATTCGCCCCGCTTAGGAAAGGGCTTCATGTTAATTTCAGACTGCAGGGAATACATATTTATTTTAATTATCTAGGCTGAATGTTTGCAGAGCGGTGTAGAATTAATAAGTTTAGCCCATGCATTATCACTAGTCATTCCTCTCATCCTAATGTCATCGGCATTTAGACTTGGAGCAATTCGCTTGCCTGCATAGTTGTTTTAATTATCGATAAGACATTAAGCATGAAACTGTTGGATTAGACTGCACATGCTTTGCCAATTGTCCATGAGGGCGTGAATATATAACTAGCACATCCGCCAGGGGGAGGCAATTTTGAAAAGAAATGATGATGCAGGGACACATGGTGGCAAAAACAGGGACGTGACTGACGGTGTAGTTAGAGATAATGTGGCAATACGGATTTCATGGGCAGTTTATTAGAGAGCGCCATGCGGGGAAAGCACACTGCCAAGTGAGCAGAGGAATGAGTAAACAAACACTAAAATGGGGAAGAGTTAACTCGAAATGGCTGGGCTGCACTTGCTGACGGAGACAAAGGTTTTAATGGCAAATGGTGCAACAGGTGCAGTGACACAGGGGCCCAAAGTTCTAGGAACCCCTCTAAACACCTAATATTGCTTTAGTTGGTTACTGAACATGCAGTTACAAATACGGGTATCTTGCAGACGACAGTGTCCTGAGTTGAATGGTGCAGTGGCGCCAAGTCAAAAAAGTTGTCAGAATCCCTCTGAACAGTTAATACTGCTGTTACATAGGTAGGGGTGTTCCTATGCGGGCGTATAAATTACAGAACAGGATCCGGTACAAAAATACGCAATTTACAAATAATACGAGAAGAGGGTGCCTTTTTGCTCTCTTAAGACGCGAGTGGCTACCACAGTGGGTTATACAAAATAAAACAATGGTTAGGCTTAGCCTGTAGAGGGTAAACTGGTAGGCCAATGATAAACATCCTGCATCCACTTAATGCGCATAGAGGGTGACGCAAAAGCACTGCCTATAAGCCCTGATGAGAAATGCACAGTGTTACGTTTAATGTCATCTTTTTTAGCGGTGTCCTTACATTTCCAGGTTTCTTTCCCTTTTACTATTGAAATCCTGTAGCGCTTTGGTATGTGATATCACCGAGATTATAATAGACTGAGTCAAGGAAGACCATTGAAATGTTAGGTTCCCCGCCTTCCTCATGCGGGTGTTAGGAGGTAGGGCAGACTTATACTATGATGTCGATGGATGGGGCCGTCATTCAAATACCCTAATTAGCATGTGGGGTGCGGCACGTGGTTATCTCTTGAACATACAACTCTTCTCTTTGGACTTCATGCAGTACTCCACGCACTATCCCACATCCTACCACACCTGCTTACAAACAAGTTGGTGCAGTACATAGTTGGCTAGGGTGACCACCTGCTACTGGGGATAACAATATGGCAATGGGGCACTTCAGCTCACAGGTTACTCAAAAGGATGGGTCAGGGCCATAGATAATTGCCTGCGGAAAGGGGAAGATCTTTATCTTTTTCTTTAAATCAAGAAGGTCCAATGTAGGCACAGGAGGGCTGACAGATTTGCAGGATAACCAACACGCTTTAAAATATGGTATATTTAGAGGCTCTGTATCTAAAGGCATTTCATATGTAATTCTAAATCTCAGAGATGCCGCCCATTGTATACCTACATTGAGGCAAGAACACCGCAAACGATCATTTGTCAGATTGGTGGAGTGCAGGGAACATGAAAAGCTGGCCACTTGAGGTTAAAATGCTGTGCAATTAGGATGACAATTACTGTGCCCCTTGTTCCTTTATGAATCAGCAACAAGACAGTCGTGGTAGCAATTTATGTGGTAATTAGACAATGTTACCATATTGGGTGGGCGGGCACTGCAATCTGATCCCTGTCTAACACCCTCCTTGCACTGACCCCGGGTATAAAACCTTTGACGCCCCCGGACCAAGGTAATTCTACTTACCAACGGGAACATGATAAAGTGGCTACGTAAGGGATATATCTATCGGGAATATTGACAATACTAGTTCTGGGTCACCTGTGTGCACTTGCGTGTTTACTTAACAGCATTGGGCACTTGATTCTTCCCCTCCTGTTTTATGGCCTAAATAAGTCAGCCGTATCAAATATCAGCCAGGAAATTGCCATTCCATAGTAGGCCTGGTTCAGGTAATTTATCAGAGGACATAGAGCACGCAAAGGACTCACTGTAGTGGAGTGGATCGAAAGAGGATGGTCGTAACAATGCCTAAGTCCCATCTCTCATACTGCTGGTGCTCTTCAAGGGGCAGAAGGGTCAGACAGATTTGCATATGAACAGGGCTGAACTGGGGGAGGCAGAATGGGTTGATGAACGGTAACACATTAAACCCTGATCTGTGAAAACTAATGTTGCATCATGATTTACAATAGGTGGCGGTATACTATGAATTGATTGGACAATCATGTGTGGCAGCGGGAGGGCCACCTGCTACTTGCAACTTGTTAAGGGAATGATGCTCAGTCTGGAATCATGAGAATAATATATATAGGTTATGGTTGCTCCTTAGTTATATTACGCATTACCACTGTCAGCCACGATCCAAGTCAACAGTCAGGCGCAAGGGGTTCGATACTTAGAACACGTATATCTCATCAAGTTGTGATTGGGTGGGTGCCAATACGAACGGACTGTTCCTTTTTAACTGATATCCTAATCATCCTTAAGGAGTCATGAGGGCGTTATGGTATGCACTGGGGACTCCATGCTTTGTGTCAATGCACTACACACTGGGTAGTATTTGTTAATGAAGGCCAATTTTACAGGGTACTCTTCATAACACTAATACAGTCACGCTACAGGGGACACAAACTGAGGCTATGCTCAACACTTAGTCGGAAGTGTTTAGGAGTAGGCATCTGACGCGAATCGTATCTCAGACGTGGCAAGGGATGGCAATGTAAGACTAGCACATGTACTGCAGTTATCGCCAGAAACACTAATGGTTTGTGTCTATCTTTTTCATTTATGTATGGCCGGGTCCATGGTGGATATCTGGAGTGCTCCGCATCACAAAAGCTGCTACAGGTGGACAGCCCAAGGGATGCTGACGTCAGGTAGAGGATGGCAAACAACAACGCAAGTGCGATGGGCGAGCGATCAAAAAACGCAGGAGGTGCCAGCACAGAGTTGACTGTTTCGGTGTGTAAGCCCTTATATTGGGCTGGCGGCAGTTATGTAGCAGGATGTGGTTTCACAAAATGGCAGTATTTGCCGTGAAAGGAAATGTATACCTACAGTAACGGCGCCTGTGCGCGCAGGGCCACCAGTGTCAGCATGATATGCATAGATCATCAAATGGTAAGTGACAACGGTAGAGATGGGACAGTACACAAGGGTGTGCATTCCTAGCTTCGGCAACACCAGGAATGATAGGCCTATGCAACGCCGCATTTCCCCGGTTCAGGAAGTGTGGACTTCCATGGTGAAAGTAGTACCATACACTTAACACTTTCCAGAGCATAGTGGCTAGGTGTGGATGGTTAGCAGACTGTACAGGAGGCCAGTGGGAAGAGTAGAATGGGAGTACCAGGATACCCCAGGTCACAGCATCTGCAGGGACCCTCGAGAGGCGTGCCCCCACACCCTCGTCATTTTAGCACATGGGGTAACGATGATAGGACCCAGATTTGCACCATGGGGGGCTGCATTTTCCCCCGGCTGCACATAAAAGGGGGGGGGGGAATTAGGCGAGTGCACGGAGTCACTCGGTGAAGAATCACTCGATAAAGAGGATCTACACTTGGTTGGAGAAACTATTTCATACACATTAATGACAGAATATCCCTCAAGGGGTCATCTTAGGACCAAGTAGTTTACCAGTCGGCTGATAATGAGGAGTGGACGTTTATTAGAGTCTCTACTCACAGGGTGGGGGGGTCCAGTGGACAGAGTCAGGGAGGCCATAGGGGTAGGGAACGAAATAGCAGGGGTAGAAGGTTTTGGATTAGGAAGTTATGACCTTTCAGTGTAGGCGGTTGGGGGGGGGGCCAGATAGTCGGTTAACTACCTGGCCTGTGGCGGTAAGGTCATTAATTGGTGAGCAGCATTTTAAGGTCCTTACGGGGGGGCGGACCCATTCACGAAAGGGGCCGCCCGCGGGAGGGGCCATTGGTCTCTCTCAGAACTTCAGGGGCAGGATATGATATCCCGTTTTAAAGGGTGCGGGGGAGGGAGTCTACGCTTTCCTCAGGCTGGTAGCCACCCCTCACAACACTATGACGTCACTAAGGTGCGCGAGTGTCTGGGCCCTCCTGTTATGGTTAAATGGAGTTCAGGGAGCGCACGTGGGTGTAACGTGCCCTGGG
The DNA here is from genome assembly GCF_964261635.1 of Lissotriton helveticus. NCBI lineage: Eukaryota > Metazoa > Chordata > Amphibia > Caudata > Salamandridae > Lissotriton > Lissotriton helveticus. The sequence goes on along the minus strand of NC_136068.1, from coordinate 1,889,150,438 downwards.
TTGCGCATGCGCATCTTCAACGTGAGAGCGCAGCTGTAAAAGGATCTGACACCGGTTGGCGACCTTGCCGTAGGACTTTATTAAAAAATATTAGAATGCAGTTTAATTTTCAGGATGATTAGATTACGTTAGGAAACACGCTGTACTAGCTATTTGTTAAGGTTAGCCCATCATACCATGTCGAAACGGATGTCAATCTAATATTCTGAAAAGTGTGCATTTTAATAATTGTCAGAAATGTTTATTTGATTAAAATTTTTGATTTGTTTTTATATTTTAATAAATACGGCCAGGGGGGGGGGCCCGTACCCCCCCTTGACTTCCAAAGACCCCCATGTGTTGACTGGTTGAATTAGGTAATTCAGTCGGTGTTCAAGGGGGGAGGTGGCCGGCAGTCCAAGACCATGATACAAGGGGGGGCCAATAGGCCCCCACGCAAGCATGGCGGGGCCCGGCCCCTCCCACACCCCATCCCTTTCGGGGCCGCTTGCCCCGCGCCCTCGCCCCGGAAGTACTGGTGTGCTTCCGGGGCGAGGGGGCGGGGTCGCGGCGGCGAAGGGGTTAAAAGCCTGGGGAGCGCGGGAAGCGGCCTCTTTGTGCCCGCGCTCCCAGGCTCGCTCCTCGCCCCACCGTGGGGCCGTGTAATTTTCCCCACCCTCCATCCCTTATTGGCAGACCCTGGGGCTTGGCAAATGGTAGTATCAGGTTTGTCAATGTGCCGGAATATAGGTGTAGGGGGGCTTGATCCAGTAGGCCTTGAATCTCCCGTTTACTGGAAGGTAGAACAGATTTAAACTTTTTGTGCAGTGCCGTGATATTTAACTAATTCTTTCCTTAGGCCCTTTTTCCCGCTTACAGGAGTATCTGTATATATAGATGTTTTGTGCTTCGCTGTGTATTAACAATTTTATCCTTAGGCCTTTTTTCCTTTTAGAATAGCAATGTCGTATTTATTATGTGTGTCTGGCGGTAAGGTCATTAATCGGTGAGCAGCATTTTAAGGTCCTTAAGGGGGGGCGGACCCATTCACGAAAGGGGCCGCCCGCGGGAGGGGCCATTGGTCTCTCTCAGAACTTCAGGGGCAGGATATGATATCCCGTTTTAAAGGGTGCGGGGGAGGGAGTCTACGCTTTCCTCAGGCTGGTAGCCACCCCTCACAACACTATGACGTCACTAAGGTGCGCGAGTGTCTGGGCCCTCCTGTTATGGTTAAATGGAGTTCAGGGAGCGCACGTGGGTGTAACGTGCCCTGGGTTGCGCATGCGCATCTTCAACGTGAGAGCGCAGCTGTAAAAGGATCTGACACCGGTTGGCGACCTTGCCGTAGGACTTTATTAAAAAATATTAGAATGCAGTTTAATTTTCAGGATGATTAGATTACGTTAGGAAACACGCTGTACTAGCTATTTGTTAAGGTTAGCCCATCATACCATGTCGAAACGGATGTCAATCTAATATTCTGAAAAGTGTGCATTTTAATAATTGTCAGAAATGTTTATTTGATTAAAATTTTTGATTTGTTTTTATATTTTAATAAATACGGCCGGGGGGGGGCCCGTACCCCCCCTTGACTTCCAAAGACCCCCATGTGTTGACTGGTTGAATTAGGTAATTCAGTCGGTGTTCAAGGGGGGAGGTGGCCGGCAGTCCAAGACCATGAAGACATGTTGCTCTGCTCGCTCTGTAATTTAGCAGCTGTAGCAAGTTGTGAACGGAAAAGTCAACACCAATAGCCCCATGCGGTGGGTACGCATGCATCAATTGTGTATTAGGATTATCCTGCCTAACCATGCCTAGCTTTCCTTCTTGTTTGTCCTGCTCCTAGTCCTAAGCCCCATCCAATCCTATACATACTGTTCCCTCCCAATCCTACAATTTCTTTTTTACTTTCGGACTTTCCCTGTGTGTTTATTATTTTCTGTTTCTGTGGTTGTTTTTTAGTTGTTTTTATACTTCGCGTTTTACTTCTTTCTTCTTACCTTTCCATCCCAGTCCGTCCCTGCTATGGCCAGAGCAGGCTGTAAATCAGCTATTGCAGCATTGCCTGCTGTAGTAGCTGTGGCCACGCGCACCCCCAGTCGGCGAAGGTGACAGGCGAGTGTACAGCCCTGCTCTCTTGTTTGCAAGGTGGAGGTGGTTGCAGTCGTGTTCTGGGTGCAGCATCACCTCTCCCACACATTGGCAGTAGGCATCAAGCCTGGCAAAGGCTATGCCCTGAATGAACATCCAGTGCTCTGGGGGCAAGTACTGCAAGGAATGCTCTGCAAATTTGGCCTTTCTTCTTGGGGGCGAGGCCACGCAATTGTCCAACATGGCTGCTTGCTGCTGATGCTCCATTGGCCGATGGAACGATTCCTGCATTATCCCCATGATCCACTGATGCCGCTGACATATTAGCAACATATTTGACTGTATGAGAGGACCTGGACTCGGTGAGGCCTCCGATCCTTGATTCCGGCGGTGGCAGCCGGGAGCCGTGACAGGCGGTGGAGTGATAACCGAGGCCTGTCTGCTGGCACTGAACAACTGCGCAGCCACCTAGATTGGAGGTGAGCGGGGGTTGATGGTCTTGGCGGCTGGGCGGTTAACGGGTGGGCTGACTTGCTTTCCCCCCTGCAGTGCCGAATCATTTCGCTGGAGCCGCCCTGGCATAACTGTGCCTGCCCTGTACTGTGCAATAAGCAACACTGCTGTAAGACCGTATTGGGGACAGGGCCCATTGGTCAATGTGTGGTGCAGGTGTGAGCAGGTACTAGGGCACATAAAGCATGGGGGTGGCTCAGCTGCACACATCCTGAGGCCTGCCACGGCCGGCCGCGTGGCCACTCTCCCCTCTTCCGAGGCCGGCATGATGATGCGAATCGCTGCCACTGCACTGCGACTGATCTGAGCGCCAGGTCCCTGCTAATTCATCTGGGCGGTTATCGCTAGCACTCCCGGTGCGGGAGGCCTCATGTGAAGTGCGCTACCCCAAAACACCGGCTTGCCCGGGACGGCCTTCCGCCTCGGATGGAACACACGCAGCTATTCTGCCTGTCACGCGGCCACATGGTTTATGGTACATGGACCTGCGACGTGTCCCTTGGGCTGCAAAGCGCTGCCCCTCCGATACCTGCTGGTGTTAAGAAGACACGAACAACAACGATGGGGGCTATAGACACATTAACTGCCCAAGTTGGAAGCTCATTGTGACACCACTTAAGCAGTACCCCGCCCACTATGGCAGGCCGGGAACAGCGGACACGGCCCTTGGATACATTGATCTTCTTAAATGTCAACAATGTTAATTTGCACTTCTCAGGTACAGTGAGTCCAGTGGCAGTGAACTACCGGACCTGAGGGTGTTTGTAGAGGAAGGTAGAATCTAGACAGCCTTATACCGCAAACCCACTGCTGGAACCTCTGTATTATTTGCAACCAGCAGTCATCCCCCAAAACTTATTCATAGTATACCGTAATTCGAACTTCTCCAGTTAAAGAGAAACAGCACTATAGAGAAGGACTTTGAGGCATCTGCCTCAGAGAGTATAGCCAGGTTTATTGTGAGAGGATATAATCCCATTGCACTCGATGCTGCACTGAGAAGAGTAAGAGGTATCCCAAGGGAGAATTTGTTGATTAACAAGGAACCACAACAGGCAGGGAATAAGGGTAAATTCCGGATAGATACCCCTTATTCAGCAGAAGCCAATCATTTAAAAAGATGCTGAGAAAGGATTGGCACATTTTAAAAACATGTATTGCCTGTGGTTCCTGTACCTCAAGAATCACCCCTGCCTCGCACTCCTTTCAATTTTCCTTAATCAGTAACAAGAGTCATTTAAATGCTTTCATTCCTTTTTATTTTCAAATTTTCTTGTTTTTTTATATATTCATGATTTCTTCCTTTTGTAATATTCTCATCATATTACATATTAATCATTTTTTGACTTCCCAATGCATTTCAAGCAATACTGCCCTTCTTCAGGGGATTATCTTTGTCTTAATTCGATGTTCGGTAACTTTTTACACGAAATGGACGTAGAAATCACGACCTGAGGGACACTGGGTCTCTCTTCTCAATCTCCGTTCGGCAGCGTTTTTCGGACCGAAAAGATAATCCCCTGAAGAAGGGCAGTATTGCTTGAAATGCATTGGGAAGTCAAAAAATGATTAATATGTAATATGATGAGAATATTACAAAAGGAAGAAATCATGAATATATAAAAAAACAAGAAAATTTGAAAATAAAAAGGAATGAAAGCATTTAAATGACTCTTGTTACTGATTAAGGAAAATTGAAAGGAGTGCGAGGCAGGGGTGATTCTTGAGGTACAGGAACCACAGGCAATACATGTTACCCATTACCCTATTGCTCAGTAGGGTTACCTACCTGCGCACCACGGAAAGTATCAAAACCAAGTGAAAATTTCAAATATACCACCCAACTAACTTGAGTGCTGAATCTAACTCCAATTGGCTCTAAACATTTTAAAAACAGACAGCACCATAAGCAATGACATCCCTACTTTCCCATTAGTGACTTTTGAAAAGGCAAGATCACTTTGTGATATGTTGGTAAGAAGTCATCTAGAAAAACTGCCACAAAGAGTGAGTACCTTAAAGGAAATGATGGGTTTTTACCCATGCAGCAGATGCAAAGCCTGTGCTAATAGCAAAAGGGTCCTTTCATATACTATACCGGATATAAGGAAGGCTAAGAAAATAACCAAGTTTATAACATGCAGTACGCCATATGCGGTATACTGCCTGGTATGCCCGTGTGGGCTGCGTTATATAGGCAGTACGGTTCACCAATTGAAGATCAGGATCCTAGAACATCTGAGGGATATTGATAAGAAAGATCAGGCATATCCTGTGGCTTGCCACTTCGCAGAAAAACATTGAAGTGATCGTAATCAACTGCCATTATTTGGACTAGATTTTGTTCCTTCCAATATTAGAGGGGGTGATAGAGTCCTTAAATTGCGGAGACTCAAGTCCCGCTATATAATAGACTTACTCATGAAACACCCACGAGGTTTAAACAGTGGGGAGGAATTAGCAGTGCATATAGGTCCATGAATTCTCATTACCGCTAAGATAATTGATGACTGTGTTGGAGAAAAGAGAGGAGACAAGGGGAGCCTTGTTTGATAGTTTGTCTGTTTGTTTATACAGACTAATTGTTTATATAGACTAATGATTGATGTATTGCATTCTCTGAACTGTGATGAAATTTAATATGAGAAAAATGTAACACTAATTGAGTACCTCATGAATTATGACGTGAATTTGGTAAGATTTGGTTAGCTTTTGAGTGTTATTTACAGTGAAAGGACATAAGCCGATCCACAGAGAGATGTTTTGTGCTCGTATTTGTCATACAGTATATGGTTATTAGGATGGACATATAGAAGTAAATGAGAAAAAGTCCACAAAAACTCAATGGATATGATGAACATTGAACTCACCCGTATTGATGGATGCTTCAATTACCCTTGCATATTTTAAGCACGAGTGACATAAGCCGATTCACGGCGGTATACAATTTGTGCTTAAAAGTTGTGTGTTTAAGATATCGCGCATTTGGTACAACCAATGTACGGTTATAATGTTAATCGCAAGGTATGATGATCTTAAAAGTCATCGATATTTACGATGCTCTTTTTGTGAAGAAATGTTTCATCATATGTATACAAACAGAGTGCTAGTAAAATATTTCAAGTGTATAAAGTCAAACTGCATGTATATCTTTCAGAGTAATACACTGTTTCAAGATGGTGCTAATGTCAGAACATTGTCGTGAGCCCTTTCACTGTTTCAATGCAATAGTGAGATTGTTGAAAAACATGGCGTTTCCGTGGTGCCATTAACATCGAGAAAGGTTTTTCGCCGAAACGCGTCTGTTGCTGCTGGTCCTTTGAAAAATAAAACCTCCTATAAACATCCCTGTGAGTGTGGATAATCCTTGGGAAATTCGAGGAGTGGAGCGAGAATAAATTGCGATGTCCACAAGCCGCAAGTTTGCACCCGCCTGCGAGTGCCCCGCCTGTATTTGTGGAATCGGAGTGTATATTTATATATATGTATATAATACACATATTTATAACTCATATAGCCACTCATATAGCTACTGATCAACACATGCAGCAGCTTACACAACAACAGACATACTGATGCACACATTCAGACAGTTTAGTCACTAACCAATGCACTCAGTAAGACACATTTAATCACTCACTCATACAGTCAGTCACGCACCTACTATATCCTTTATCCAGACACTCATACATCCACTTATTCTTCAATATATAAAACATACTTTTTCTTTTCAGAAACACACATTCACTGGATGATGTCATCAGTGATGTCATCAGTGATGTCTTCAGTGATGTCATTTGAGATGTCATCAGTGATGTCATCAGTGATGTCACTGACCATGTCATGAATGGTGCAATATGTGACATCATCAGCAGTGGATTGCGGGCGCGCGAGATATAGTGAGTCCAACTAACTATAACGTGGGAATTTCAATGGTTTTGTATGAGTAAAATGTTCAGCTAACTATAACTGGTGTGAAACCTATGGTTTTTTCAGTGAATTTCAAAGGTTTTTTTAAATGCTAATTCCTAACTATAACGATTGTGAAACCTATGGTGTTTTTTTAGTGAATTTCAAAGGTTTTTAAAAAGCTAATTCCTAACTATAACGATTGTGAAACCTATGTTTTTTGCAGTGAATTTCATTGTTTTTTAAAAAGCAAAATCCTTTGTATATCGACTTTGTAACCTACGATTTTTTTTATTACCTGTTTTTATTATATTAGTATTAATTTTATTTTTTTTAATAAAAAATTATTTGTTCAATGTATATATTCTTTTTAAAAAAATTCCTGGTGCGCTCAGGGTGCACGCACCGGTGAGCTTACCCGTATCATTTTGTCTTGGAGCGCTCAGGGTGCGCACACCAGTAAGCTCTCCCGAGAGCACAGCGAGAGCGCTATTTCTGCATTCGTAAAAAAAAATATGTATGAAAAGTATATAATAATGCAAGACATTCAGTACCATACTTATAAAAGCAGTATTTTTGATTTACGAAATGAAAATGATTTTGCATTTCCGTAAAGCTACCAAAACGTCACTCAGGCGCGCCGCGTAAGCGCCCTCGGAAGCGCCTACGTTCGCGCCGCGTAAGCGCCCCCGGAAGCGTGTCAAGTCATGTGACCTTAAAATAACACTTTTCATTGGTTGCTAACATTTTTTTTTACAAAGAATGAAATCCCCACCCATTTCCTTCACTTCTTCTTTCACTTTTGTGACTGCAAGACCTGTCTTTTTGCTCTTGAATCTTTGTTGGATTATAATGGCTGCCAGAGCATCCAGCAGCAGTGATGACTCAAAGGGATTTATAGATGAATAGGTTCCTCAGCCTAGAGTTAAGGAGCATTTTATCTGGAAATTTTTTGATATACCTGAGGGACGAAAAAAAGTAAATGCTCCAAAGGTAGAATGTAAGATCTGCCATACTGTGCTTTCCAGAGGAGACCCCTCAAGGAAGTACAGTTTTGGTAATTCTACCATGATTCGCCACGTGCAGAGAAGACATCCCCAGAACTATGCCCGGGAGAGTGTCAGGGCTCTGGCACGAGAGGCTCCCAGGGATGGTGCCTCTACTTCAATTGGAGGACCAACTACATCGGTGAGGGGGCGACACGAAGAGCTGATCCCTAATATTCAGCCTGCTTTTAATGAAGCCGTAATTATATGCAGACAATGTGATCAGCTACTTTGTTATGCGGAACAAAGTGTTATGCTCATGGTTCGAGTAATAGACAACCACAGCTGCCGTCCCCAGTCCTAATTTTTATTATTATTTTTTGATCCTGTTGAGCAGTTTTCCATTCCCTGTTTTTGTTTTTGTTAAAAAAAAAGGAAAAAAGAAGAAAAAAAACATTTCTTTTCAGAACTACCTCCAATTCTCATCAAAGAGCTGTATTCTTTAAACAATGAGAAAGAGTAACTGAAGTGGAGTGCAGTGAGAGAGGAGAGGAAAATGAGTGAGAAAGCAAAGAAAGGGATGTGAGGGGAAGGGAAGTGAAGTGGGGGACTGAAAGAAGGTGAGTGTGGGGAAGGAGAGTGAGAAGGAGAGTGAACATGGGGAATGTGGATAAGTGAAGAAAATGTAGTAAAAGAACAGGGGTGTGTAAGGGAAAGAAAAGAGCAATGATGTTTAGGAAAGAGTGGAGATACAGACTGGATAAAGACAAGTGAGTGTGAAACAAGGTGAGTAAGGCAGTAAAGAAACAGAGAAAGTGAAAGAAAAAGTAAGAGTAGAAGACTGAAGGCCTCATTTATGAGGCCATGTGTCACTTTTACGCCGCCGGTGCGTCACTTTTTTGTGACGCACCAGTGCTGTAAAAAATGCACCTTGTTGAGTCATATTTACAAAGTGACGCATCAATGTAGATGCGTCGCTTTGTATACCCCTGCGCCACATTATACCTGCGCCAGGTGAAATGTATGCAAAGGGGGCGTATTGACGTAAGGAAGGGTAGTAGAAGTGACGCAGTGAAATCTATGAGATTTCACTGCATCTTTGTAGGACACCGTTGCGTCAAAATCTTGCACCTGCCTCACAGCAGGCGTAAGACTGACACAGGCCCTTTCACATGAGTAAGTTAGAGGACAGAGGGATTGACAGAAGCAGTTACTGAACTGCAGAAAGAGGAGTAAGGGAAGGGAAAAGAGTGAAGGAGTAAAGGATGAGAAAAAGAGAAGAAGGAACATAAAGGAGAAGGTCTGAAAGAAGGTGAGTGTAGGAGTATGGCTGAGTTATAGGGAGTGAGCATGCTAGAAAAGGAGTGAGAGACTAAGAGGACAGAGAGAATGAGGCTAACAGAGAGAGAATGAGGGAAGGGTAGTGTACAAATAAGAGGATAGAAGGAGTAAGAGAAGGAGTTAGTACAGTGGAATAAAAAAGTAAGGGAAGAGAAAAGAGTGAAGGAGCAAAGGAAGGAAAGAGATAGGAAGCAAACTAAAGGAGAAGGTCTGACAGAAGGTGAGTGTGGGAGTATGGCTGAGTTATAGGCAGTGAGCGTGACAGAAGAGACGTGAGAGACTAAGGGGATGGAGAGAATGAGGCTAACAGAAAGAGATTGAAGGAAGGAGAGTGTAGAAGTAAGAAGACAGAGAAAGAAAGAGAAGGAGTAAGTGAAGTGGAGTAAGGAGAGTAAAAGAAGGGAAAAAATAAAACAATGAAGTAAGAGAAGAGACAGGAAAGAAAATAAAGGAGAAGGCCTAAAAGAAGGTGAGTGTAAGAGAAAAATGTGAAAAAAGAAAGTAAACGTGGGGATTCAGAATAAGTGAGGCAAGCGCAATAAGGGAACAGAGGTGTGGAAGTATCAAAGAAGAGTAGTGAGGTTATGGAAAATAGAATAGTGAAATAGATATTGTACATGAAACTTACCTTATAAGTAATGTACATTTTATATCATATTTCCATTCAAATTTATATCTGTGAAAGACAAAAAATAGAGTATTAATAATATATATTTTAGAATACAAGAGACAAAGTAAGATAAGTAAGGGAGTGTGGGTGATGAAAGAGAAGTGAGAGAGTAACAGGATCGAAAGACTGAAGCTAAGAGACAGGGAGTGAGGGAAAGGGAGTGAGGATGTGAGAGGACAGAGGAAGTGAGAGAAGGAGTGAGTGAAGTGTAATAAGGTGAGTGAGAGAAGGGGAATTATTGAGGAAAGAAAGAAATAAAATAATGGGAAGGGGAGTGAAGTAGAGTGACTGACAGCTGGAGAGTAGTGAATGGGAGAGAGAGAAAGGGCAGTGAAGGAGTGGTTAATAAGAATAAGTGAGGAAAGTGAAAAAAGGCCAGTGAGGGTGAGTTAAGAGGAGTGATAGAGGGTGGAAATAGGTGAGTGAGCATAAGAGAATGGGAAAGTAATATATATTTAATAATAATTTCAACATCATGTTAAATGGTTTATTTTTGCTGTTCTCAGAATATATTGAATTTCACTTAAAACAGTGACTTCAATAGTACTCATCATATAACAGCGGGCAAAAAAAACACAATCAAAATGATTGTGTTTAAAAAACCCATTGAATAATTTCTTAAATAATGTAAACTTTAAAAAACCATATCTAAACTCACTTTTGATCCATCCATTTTCCACGAGGCCAAATAGTATATGGAAAGTCCTTTTCTATGGAAATTAGTCCAGAGTATTCTTAATGTCTCATGTACCCGACTTTCTGAAAGAAAAGTTCCAACATCTTTTACATTATGAAACAAGAGTTTTACTTCCACCTCTAGCTTACTTTTTTATTAATATTTTTTATAATACTCACAGCACACACTATATAATAAACATATACTATCTCTATGAGAACTACATGTTTTTTATTACCTTCTTCACTCTCATTCAGAAAGTAATTTTGAATAGCAAACTAAGTTATATTAACTGCTGCAATCTTCATAGGCCAATTACCTTCCCTAACATTTTGGTTGTAAGAACACTAGGTAAGAATTTAGTAAGTCAGAAGGCAGACGTTGTTTGAAAGTCAATTGAGTCAATTGTGTAATGTCCTGATGTTGTTGAAGGACCATCATGGTAAATAATTGCTGCAGTTGTAAAGGTTCTTCATGAAATTGATAATTGAGAAGCCACAACATTTTTTATTAATGTTGTCAATTTAGTTCCATCAGGTCTACATCGTTAGAACATTAAAATAACATACTGTCCATATCTTCTTAAAAATAAAGTTGATAGCATTGCAGAATTACATTGACTACAGACCATGTTTTGATTTGCTGCTCTAACTAGATTATTTAGAGACACTGATTTGCAGTCTGGTAAAGTCAAATATATAAATCTTTCAGTGTCGACTGTAGTACTACTTGAAAAAGAGAAATTGTCACAGTCATGTTGCCATTTATAAGAAAGGCCAAAAAGATTTTCTACATCTACACCTTCATCTTGCAAAACAACAAGCATATACATTAGAAATTCCTGACAATCTTGCAGAATATTCTGTGAAAATTGATTTAGACCAGAACATATGTCTAAAACCTTTCAAATTTCAGAAACACTTTGTATTTTTGTTCTATCACTGCTACATTTCTCTAATACAGAATTTAATAAACAACAAAGTGTTTGATCACGAATTTCAGCAATCAGTTCTTTTACAGTTTGGAGAAAAAAAAAGCATTAACCACCACATTAGCATAGCAGTTGACACCAGAACTATTTTCAAATTGAAATCCAACAACATCTTTAACAGAATCCATTTCCTTTCTGCTTAAAATTACTGTTTCATCTACTTTTTTCTTTTTGCTACAACTTCACTACAATGTTTCTCATTTCTTCTTTTTCGGCCTACCACACGCTTTTCAAACAGAGGATATTGAGGTAAATTTGGAGCATACTCTCTTCTTAACCTGTTATATTCTTTTACACAATTTAGATCTGCATTAATCTTTGTCTCATCAAAATCAATCAAGTACAATGCAGATAAAGTTCTGACTCGAGATAAAGCAACATATGCCATACCCTCCTTGAACACAGAATTTCCAATATTCACCAAAGCAATATCAACACTTAAACCTTGAGATTTATGAATAGTTACTGCATATGCCAAAGAAACAGGAAACTGTTTTCTACGCACATATACATCTTTCACTAGCAAAAAACGAGCAGAACAACGACTGATTTGTTGTACTTCTTCAATACCATCAAATTTAATTTTTATAATTTCAATTCCATCTCTATTTCGGTAATTCACAAAATCCACAACATGACCCATTGCTCCATTTACTAAACCTCTCTCCACATGTAAATTACGTCGTAAAATTATATGACAATTTAAAGATGCATACAGAGTCTTTTCCATACCAGCAGTTTTTAGATATTGTCTTCTCTAAAGAATCTAATTTTGAATTAAACTTTTCTGACAAAATAATAGTTGCTTCTTCATGTTCAATTTTATCAATAGCTTCCAGTTTCACAATTTCTTGATTTTCCAACTTTAACATTTTGGCGTTGAAAATTGAACATTCTTGCAGAGTTGGCATCAAGCATATGACAGATTTGGTCTCAGAAATGTTCTTAAAAATATTCTCAGAGAGAGAATATTTTCCTTTGGAAACAAATTTGGAATTAATCGTCCATGTAAAGCTTCTTTGCCATGCTCAGTTAGTTTCCCAATTCTTACATCTTGTAGAATATTTTTATAATCTTCATCCTTTGCCTGTCGCATATTTTGAAGTAGTTCTGCATATTTGAAATTTAGCCATATTTTAACATTTCCAATGCTTCCTAAGCACTTCCTGGTATCTTCATGCGTAAGCATTTTAATCACTGGCTGTCCTTTCACTGGAGTTAGTTGCAGTAGATCTCCAAAAACAATGATGTGTTTGCCTCCAAATAACACATCATAGTCTGTTTTAAGAGTTTCTTGCATTCTTAAATACACAAAAGCAAGCATTACATTTGATACCATGCTTACTTAATCAATGATAAGAAGTTTCAATTTATTTAGGACTCTTGAAACTTCACAACAAGCTTCTCCAAATAGCTTGTGGTATTGTAATTTGTTATCATGCTCCACTGGCAGCATCAATAAGCGATGTAAAGTAATCTCTTTAATGTTGTGTGCTGCCAACCCAGTTGGAGCAGTAACAACACAAGAGAGCGATGACTCAGTTGTTTTCTGCAAATATGTTGCAATCACTTTAATCAGGAAACTTTTCCCAGTTCCTGCTTCTCCACTCTCATACAGTCGGATAGGTACAAATGATGTACATGAGCACTCTTTTTTTTCATGAGATAAACCATGCTCAATTTGTTGTGTGACTTGATCATATATTTGTCTCTGCTCAACGTTTAGTTCTTTTTCCAAATCTTCTAAGTCAACTCCATCCTCCTGAGCTTGTTTCATGGCTCTTTCAACTTCATCCATGGCAGTGGCAGCTTCATTTTGTATACTTGGTCCTCCTAGTGGATCCTGACTCAATGAAGCAGAACTCTGACTATCTTGAGAACTGTCTCTTGCAATCTCTGCTGCAATTGTAGCTTCTTGCTGTATTTCCTCGTTTAACATTTGCAGATAATTTGAAAAAACAGGACATTCTATCGTATCATTGGTTGCATTGAACGAATCTTCATAAGTAAGAAAATCTCCAAGTAGTTCCTCTTCTCTACGCCAAGGCTTAAAGAGTTGCAAAAGAGCTAAGTAATAAAAATCCCTATTTTCTTGAGAATCACAACTCAATTTTTGATGATTAATCAAATGGCTTTTTCTTTGTTCTACTAAACAGCCTTCACATCCAATTACAGCATATACACCTTTATTGATGTCTTCTGTGACGTTCTTTTTAAAAATGTAGGTTTGCAGAACTTCATAGAGACAAGCGTTCTCAAGGTGAGTACTTCTATTTGGATAGTATGTATCCAACATGTTTGTCTTCAAAATATCTGTACTGTCTGGTTCTTTCTCCGCCAAATACACTATTTCTTGTACAGATTTCAAAACTCGGTTTCGTGTTGCAGCAAGACCTAGACTCACCCAAATGATGGTTCTAGATTTGGCATATAGACTTGCTGATGACAACCGATCAGAACATTCATACGCTCCAATTTATTGATGCAACAACATCTTCAGACTGTAACTGTATAATGTTTTGCTTTTCATGTGAAATTTCCTCCCACATTTCCTTCAGTTCCGTCTTTTCTGATTTTGTGATGTAAGACGTCACATATCGAGCCACAGCAATAGAGTTGTCAGCCACATATTGAATATCCATGTTAGCATTCTACATGGACAAAATGACTGGGTTGTAGTCATTTATGAATTTGGATTCCTCATTTCTTCTTAGGTTGTATGTATTTTTGGGTGATTTTCTTGTCACAGAATGTCGCAGAGAAGACATAAAATTGTTGACTTTTCCTTTCCATGTTACTGGACGTGGAAATGCAAAACGACATTTCGTGTAGAACTTGGTCTTGGATTTGTATTTTCGACAACAGTATTTGCCACAATGATGACTTTGAAAGCGTAAAACTTGGTATCTTAAATTGTTATTTTCTGTACTTTTCAGAACAGCACATGTAGAATACTGCTCAATGAAACTCATCACTTTCTCATCTGAATCTGTTCCAAATTTAGGTGCATCTTTAATCCGTATCAGCATATGTATTTGAGGAGCACCTCTTGCTTGATACTCCTTTCTCCAAAAGAAATCCAACACCTCCCCAAGCGGAGGATTTTTTTTGTTTGTAATAAAAGACATCATAGCTTCAAACCTATGATTGAAATACCTGCATACATTAACTGGATCCAAAGAGCACAGTTCTCCAGGTGTCTTGTATTCAATATTTTGAATGTTTTTGTTTGCCTCTCGTAGAAATTCGAGTAAGTCTTCCCAAGCATACTCAGCACAGCTAAGAGTGAGGAACCATGAAGGAGTTCCTAGGTTTCTTAGCATACATTTCAATTCCCCATGACGACGGTACCAATACTCGTTAGTACCACGCTGACATGCCATGAGATTAATTAGCTGAGATTCCAAAACACTGTCTTGCGGTTTGACTTTATCCATAAAATCCCTTGCCGAAACATTTTGTAGATGTGCTCCACTTTTCAGTATATGGTTTACTGCATAGGAAAGTCCAGACAAGTCACTCTCAAACAGTAGATGGAACAAAAATGGAATGCATTGACGAAACCTTGGATCTTCTGCATATAATCTTGAAGTCTGATATTCAGATGCAGGAATTTGAACAGGTCGGTCGTCATATCTTCCACCTTCACCTGTTGGAAATAACTGTGGAAAACATCGAGCTTCTAAACTTTCTTCCCATACACTAATGGGACTTCCTTCGGCTTTTTTCATCTGAAACAAGTCAATAGCATTCCCCATTACTTTTTTTGGAATGCAATGGATGACCACTACAATGTTCGTAAATTTCTTCACTTCTAGAGACATCAACTTTTTCTATTTGTCCAGCAGAGACATCAGTGTCGTCTTATGCAGTTGTTTCCTCATCTCCGACATACACATTTCTATAGTACTGATTATTTTTTACCAAACACAACGTTGCCTTCTTGACTTTCCCAACATCCACTAATTCTTGCCAGATTTTCTTACTTTTTGTCGGAACACCATTAACTAGAATAACCAGAGGTTCCTCTTCTACTTTTTTGACACCAATTGTATCAATATTTTTCTTAAAATCTAGAGGCAAATACACAACTCTTCCCTTTAATCCTCTCTGTTAATCTGAAGGAGGCAATTTCCCTGTCTTAGGCTCCATGCGAACAATAGCCTGAAAAGGATGCACACATTGAATCAGAATAGACTCATAGGTATTTAAATCCATCAATTCAGAAGGAATGTCTACCAACTCCATAATATTATGAAGAGCTCTAGCAGGCATTCTGTTTTCATTCAATTTATTATAGTAATATGGACAAATACGTTGATCAGAGCCCAGATCAAAACAATTTTCAACCAACAAATAAGTTGCAAATACGTTGATCAGATCCCAGATCAATACAATTTTCAACCAACAAATAAGTTGCAAAATCCTTCCACTCATTATTATTTATCTTTTCACTTTTTACATATAAATCAACTAATCTAGTTTGATGCTTATAATGAGTCCGTCGACAACAAACACAAGAAAAATTAGGCCTTTTACTTGAATTTACTTTAAATTTTATAATTTCATTTTCAAATTTTTCTGTACTTAAAATCTCTACTTTCTCTTCTATATTACCTTCTATTACTGCATAAATTCCTGCACTAACCTCTTTTTCACCAAAGTAACAAAACTCAATTTCATCACAAATGTTTTTGACATCTAATTCCGTTCCATGCAAAAGAGCACTGTTTAACTGTTTTAGTTTAAGTGCTGGACTTTTTGCATAGTACAACCTTCTCGCTAATTTCCTCACTTTATTATGATGCACTGCTAACATCCTAAAATGGTGAAAAACACTCTGACATACTTTTCTTGAAAGACAAGCCAGTGAATGCCCTTGCAAACATGTTTTTTCTCTCACTCTACAAGGATCTAACTCTTGTAAAATTTTCATTTTTTGTTTCACACTTCTCTTAGTATATGTCCATAAGAAAGTGCGAAACAAATCAATTGATTCCTGTCGGACACTACAAATACTACTACAATTTCATGTATATACTGGAGCCTTAGGACATCTCCGTAAAACATCATCAGCTAACACCTCTTCTGTATTTCTAGGTACAATCTCTTCATTTTCAACCGGACAACCGTCCTTCACCTCATATGCTCGACCACTGGTGTCAACTGCATGCACCAAATCATTATCTTGAAAGTAACTTTCTTAATTAAAAAAATGGCTCAGAACTTGAACTATGCTTCCATTCTCCAGAAAAAAACATCACAGAAATGAGTTCGATTAATTACTCTCCTCCACTTACATTTTGATTTGAACACATTGATTATCTTATCAAGTGTACAAATTCTATTCATTACTAAACAAAACAATGTATTTTTCACTTTAAATGCTTCATCCACGATCTTAACTATGTTTTTTTTTCTTGTAAAAAGCAGTCTTTTTTTATACCTTTTTACATTTTTTTATAAATTCGTTACTATTCTGTTGTAAAACATTCGTCTGCGTATTTCAGAAAACTGCTTGCTTCTTCGTTTGGTATGCACAATGTCATCTCTTTGAACAGGTCTAACATTTTTAGAAGGACATCCTGTTTTCTTCGAAATTACGGGTATTTCATTGTTGTTCCAAAAAAATAAATTCTTGCCATTTCAATAACTTCCTGAGAATATTTTTTGTTTGCTTATCAGGAGCATTTTTCTTTTTCTCTGAAGATTTTATTTTGGTTGGTTGTTGATTTTCTTTTCCCTTAGTCCTTAATTTTCTTTTATGAATTTTTTCTCTTCTTTCTTTAGAAGGCATCTTTTAGTTTGTTTGTATAGATGATTATAATCTGTAGTAAAGAAAAAATAACATATTATAGACCACTACACATCAATTACAATAAGTAAACAATATAAACACTAGTATACAACAAAAGGCTCATTTACATTACAAGTGCTTTCTTTTCTGTCAAAAATGATTAACTAATTAATTTTTATGTCTTGTTTATATATAGGTGGTCTGTTTTTGGCCTGTTCATACTTTGACATAATATAAGCAAAGACACACATACTGCTTGCAGAGAAAGAGATGGTAGATTACATGTAATATGCTGGACATGTGCCTAACATCACACCAAATCTATTGCATTTTCAAAGCTTGTTTACTTTGGCTCCATCAAGATGGCATTCAGATGTGTCACACATTTGCCATAAAATCTAAATGTTAGCACTCCAGTTGCTCATTATATCAAGCTTCAGTCACAGTTTGATCTTAGGCACATTAATAGGATTTTAAATATAATGTACCATGTGTGTCTCTGCCAACTGTATGTGTGACTCTGTCTAAGATTACAATGATGAGTGAATCAAGCTTCACTTACAGTGTGATCTTAGGCAGATTAGTAGGATTTTAGATATAATATACCATGTTTGTCTCTGCCAACAGTATGTATGACACCGAGGGCGAGATCTATAGCATGTTCAATGCTTGTTTACTTTGGTTCCATCAAGAAGGCATTCAGATATGTCACACCTTTGCCATAAATTCTGAATCTTAGCATTCTAGTTGGTCATTATATAAAGCTTCACTCACAGTGTGATCTTAGGCAGATTCATAGGATTTTAGAAATATGTGTGACACATCTGAATGCCTTCTTGATGCAATGTTTCACATAGATGCAAGCAGATAATGCATGCAGAATAATAAAATTGGCACCCAGACAAGAATATGAAATGCCGTGAGAGATGTTTAAAGGTTTCTTTTAATCGCATGAATTGAGATAGAATATACAAAAAAAGACAAGCATATTTACAAGCTGCGTGCGCAATCTTTGACATTAATGCTGGTCCAGAGATAATGTAATGGTTTCATTGGCATATTTACAAGCCGTGTGTGCAATATTAGATATAATGTACCATGTCTGTTTCTGCCAACAGTATGTGTGACTCTGCCTAAGATTACAATGATGGGTGAATCAAGCTTCACTTACAGTGTGATCTTAGGCAGATTAGTAGGATTTTAGATATAATGTACCATGTCTGTCTCTACCAACAATATGTGTGACACCGAGGGTGAGATCTATTGCATTTTCAATGCCTGTTTACTTTAGTTGCATCAACAAGGCATTCAGATGTGTCACACATTTGCCATAAATTCTGAATGTTAGCACTCTAGTTGCTCATTATATCAAGCTGCACTCACAGTGTGATCTTAGGCAGATTAATAAGATTGTAGATATAATGCACCATGTCTGTCCCTGCCGACAGTATGTGTGACTCTCCCTAACATCACAGTGATGAGTGAATCAAGCTTCAGTCACAGTGTGATCTTAGGCACATGATCAGAATGTTAGATATAATGTACCATTAGTGTCTCTGCCAACAGTATGTGTGACTCTGCCTAAGATTACAATGATGGGTGAATCAAGCTTCACTTACAGTGTGATCTTAGGCGGATTAATAGGATTTTAGATATAATGCACCATGTCTGTCTCTGCCAACAGTTTGTGTGACACCGAGGGCGAGATCTATTGCATTTTTTATCTTTTTTAATTTTTTAATTTTAAATATTTGCCATTAAAAGAAACCTTTAAACATATCTCTGGACCAGCATTACAAGCTGCGTGCGCAATCCTTGACATAGCTGTGTGTTTATAAGCTAGATTTCTTTATAAATTGTGCAAGAGTCTTGTAAATTGCTCCTCTTTATCTTATATTCCATCTCAATTGATACCATTACTGAAATACTTTATGCATCTCCCACACCATTTCATATGGTTTTCTATCTGCTATTCCTATCCCTCTCCATACATTCACTGCTTCCACCCATGCTAAAGGTTGCAGAAGGCGCTTCAAAAAAAGGAGCATATTTACCAGTCCAATAAAACCATAACACAATTTCTAAACCAGCATTGAATACAAGCATAAAAAACAATATATAAAGAAGTCTACCTTTTAAACACACAGCTATGTCAAAGATTGCGCACGCAGCTTGTAAATATGCTTGTCTTTTTTTTGTATATTCTATCTCAATTTATGCCATTGAAAGAAACCTTTAAACATCTCTCAGGGCATTTCATATTCTTGTCTGGGTGCCAATTTTATTATTCTGCATGCATTTTCTACTTGCACCCATGTGAAACTTTGCGCAAAAGTCTTGTAAGTATGCCCCTCTTTATCTTATATTCCATCTCAATTGATACCATTACTGAAATACTTTATGCATCTCCCACACTATTTCATATGGTTTTCGATCTGCTATTCCTATCCCTCTCCATACATTCACTGCTTCCACCCATGCTAAAGGTTGCAGAAGGCGCTTCAAAAAAAAAGAGCATATTTACAAGTCCAATGAAACTATAACACGATTTCTAAACCAGCATTGAATCCAAGCATAAAAAACAATTTATAAAGATGTCTACCTTATAAACACACAACTAACACTATGGAAAAAGGTAACATTATATCTAAAATCCTATTAATCTGCCTAAGATCACACTGTAAGTGAAGCTTGATTCACCCATCATTGTAATCTTAGGCAGAGTCACACATACTGTTGGCAGAAACAGACATGGTACATTATATCTAATATTGCACACACGGCTTGTAAATATGCCAATGAAACCATTACATTATCGCTGGACCAGCATTAATATCAAAGATTGCGCA
This sequence comes from Lissotriton helveticus, assembly GCF_964261635.1. Classification (NCBI taxonomy): domain Eukaryota; kingdom Metazoa; phylum Chordata; class Amphibia; order Caudata; family Salamandridae; genus Lissotriton; species Lissotriton helveticus. The sequence goes on along the minus strand of NC_136068.1, from coordinate 1,889,130,636 downwards.
GCCATACTAAAAGTTGCACAAGGCGCTTCAAAAAAAGGAGCATATTTACAAGTCCAATGATACCATAACACAATTTCTAAACCAGCATTGAATCCAAGCATAAAAACCAATTTATAAAGAAGTCTACCTTTTAAACACACAGCTAAGTCAAAGATTGCGCACGCAGCTTGTAAATATGTTTGTCTTTTTTTGTATATTCTATCTCAATATATGCCATTAAAAGAAACCTTTAAACATCTCTAATGGCATTTCATATTCATGCCTGTGTGCCAATTTTATTATTCTGCATGCTTTTTCTGCTTGCACCCATGTGAAACTTTGCTCAAAAGTCTTGTAAATATGCCCCCCTTTATCTTATACTCCATCTGAATTTATACCATTACTGAAATACTTTATGCATCTCCCACACCATTTCATATGATTTTCTATCTGCTATTCCTATCCCTTTCCATACATTCACTGCTTCCACCCATGCTAAAGGTTGCAGAAGGCACTACAAAAAAAGATCATATTTACAAGTACAATGAAACCACAACACAATTTCTAAACCAGCATTGAATCCAAGCATAAAAAACAATTTATAAAGAAGTCTACCTTTTAAACACACAGCTATGTCAAAGATTGTGCACGCAGCTTGTAAATATGCTTGTCTTTTTTGTATATTCTATCTCAATTTATGCCATTAAAAGAAACCTTTAAACATCTCTCACGGCATTTCATATTCTTGTCTGGGTGGCAATTTTATTATTCTGCATGCATTTTCTGCTTGCACCCATGTGAAACTTTGCGCAAAAGTCTTGTAAATATGTTCCTCTTTATCTTATATTCCATCTCAATTGATACCATTACTGAAATACTTTATGCATCTCCCACACCATTTCATATGCTTTTCTATCTGCTATTCCTATCCCTCTCCATACATTCACTGCTTCCACCCATGCTAAAGGTTGCAGAAGGCGCTTCAAAAAAAGAGCATATTTACAAGTCCAATGAAACCATAACACGATTTCTAAACCAGCATTGAATCCAAGCATAAAAAACAATTTATAAAGAAGTCTACCTTATAAACACACAACTAACATTATGGAAAAAGGTAAAAATATAATTCCTTAATTCACACAGACACTCACTATGATACTTGTCAAAAATCTTTAAGCTCTCTATCTTTTTTAAAACAATCATTACTCACCTTTAAAAAAGCTTTGGAAGATATAGAACAGTGTCAGTCACACTCAACAGATTTTCTTAAGCAGAATCTCTGAATAATGCTACCTTCACTGGAGCCTTTCAATAATGGCACAGATTCTTTCTCATTTCAGACCCATATTCTTGTACATAGCCAATAAAAATTGTTCCCACGCAAATTCAAAACCAAACTGCACATTTTAATTGGTTGTACATTTCAAGCCTTTAAAACTCACATAACATTCATCCATCCCCCCAGTGCTCATTTACCCAGTAACCATGGTAACTCCCTCTTAAACCAGCACACAGTTCACAAGTTCATCATACTATGTTGTAAAACAATCCTTCAAGGCTGTTTGACCTCTCAATCTACTAGCTAATGAAATGCAATATTTCTTTAAATTACTTTTTCTTAACCATAGAAATGACTTCTTACAAAAAAAAGCATGCACCCTAATTTTCTGTGGAGATTTTTAACCTAGCTCCAATCATTTATGGTTATTCAACTGCACTGATTCACAACCATTTTTTTTCATAATCAAACTGCCATTTCATTTCCACAACTCATCTGACTTGAAGCACATCTACCTTCACAATGACAAAAGTCTAGTTGGTGGGTCATAGCTATGTCCACTGGAGTCAAAAATACGCAGCTAACCGAGGTATTTACAATCTTGATTTACCAAATGTGGACATTGTATGGATTGGACAGAGAGGATTGAGGAGTCACCAATTGATACCATTGGTAAAATCCTTTATGCATTTACCACACCCTGACCTTTTAATAGTGCACTGTGGTGGAAATGACGTAGGCACTTTAACTGGTGTAGGTCTGGAAATGCTTTTAAAGGACATCTTTGGGCAATTGATGTCACTTTTTCGAAAAACTGCCTTGGTATTTTCTAATATATGCCAAAGGCAAAAAATTGAACTGGTCCAACCAATTTTGTCCACAGATTGAGAAAGCAAGGAAACATGTGAATAAATCTGTTTCTGCTTACCTCAGAGACTATGGGATGGGTTCCATTTACCACAACTTGCGTTACAACATGCAAGACATCTATAGGAGAGATAGTGTGCATTTTATAGATGAGGGGAATAGAGTTTCCTCTTGAATATAAGACTCTGCATTGGTACCTACTTGTAGGTACAAAAAACACCCACTTAACACAACAGCTCTTTTCAGAGCTAACTTACCTCTAAACACTCTACATTATTCTTTTACTCTACTTTTTTACACTATTTTTCCACGTGGTGCGCTCAGGGTGCGGGTACCAGAGAGCGCACCTGGGAGCGCAACCAGCACTTACCCTGCGAAAATTTCTAGGCCCCCCTCAGAAAACCTAGGGGGTCAGGGGATGTCTACCCTGCCACCTTTTAATTATTTTTCCCTTTCTTTTTCACCTCTTGTGTCTCGATTCTACCAAGACACAAGATGGCGGACTCTCCGGACTGTTTAGAATGTTTTGAAAGACTCCCGACAGCCAATCAGCTTTCCGCTCGTGCACTCCCGTAACGCGCCGGGTGCGCTCCCCGGTACGCGCACCTGTGAGCGCTCGGAGAGCGCTTATAGATATATATGTGTTTTTGAAGTTAATTTTAAAAAAAACCACTGGAGCAATTTTCAGCAAACATATCAAAGGCACATCTGCGTACCAGTCCCTACAATTTTGCCAAGTTTGGCGTAATTCCATTCAGCGGTTCGGGCTGTATACTCGTCAGACCGTCCTATGGAAATTAACATGGGGATAACACGTTTTGGGACCCCCCCTTTTTTCTCAGCCCCCACTCCACGAATCCCCTAGAAACTTCCAGGGGAGGAGCGGAGCGGAGCTGGCCAAAATTTTGGAAAATTACACGCAAATTGCTCAAGCGGCGCCAGAGTTATTCCCAATAGAATGTTGCGGATCTCCTATGGTAGTCAATCCTAACTATAACTACCTACTGGCGACCGCCAGTAGGTACTATACATATATATACATATATATACATATATATATATATATATATATATATATATATATATATATATATATATATATATATATATATATATATATATATATATATATATATATATATATATATATATATATATATATGTATGAACACACACACACACACACACACACACAACACATACATATTCAATACAAAAAAGGTTAAAGTTTAGTTATAGTTAGGAACAATTAATTTCTGTATACAAACTAAATTTAATCTGCACAAACTATAAAAATTCTAAATTGGGTTTCTTTAGAAAAAATAAATATGGTATTTATAACAATAAATTATCTTTAATATTCGTTTTTTTTCATTGCATGTTTTTATTTAAAATGTGTGTTAAATCTTAGTGTGTTGTGTAATTTCTTGGAGTGTCATAAAGTGGACTGTAGTCCTGATTAACAAAGGTGAGTGTCGTAGAGTTTAGTGTCATAGACTTGAGTTTGTAGAGTGGAACAGAGTGAAGTAGATTTGAGTGGTGCAGTATACAGTGGAGTAAAGTGTTATACAGCAGAGTGGCATGGTTTGTCATATCGCGGAGTGGAATATTGTAGAGTGTAGTCGCATGCTATACAGTGGAGTGGCATGTCGAACAGTAGAACTGAGTGTTATGGAATGGAGTGTTGTTGAATGGACTGTCATGAAATGGACTGTGTTGGAGTGGAGTGTTATTGATTAGAGTGTCATAGAGTGGTGTTGTAAATTAATCTAGGACCCTTGTGTAATTTTTCCCGATTCATGCCCTTATATAGGTATAGATTATTCGATCCTTATATAGGCATTCAAATCATTACCATATTTAGACTGAGCCTATGCAGCCCAAATACCGCATGGCTACTTCCACTAAGTTCCAAGAATGAACAACGATTTCTTAGAGAAACCCGCCTTCAGCAGCTCGGGACTTCCCCTTGCCTGTATGCTAATTTATCTAGGAAATCATGGAGGTTTTGAAGAAACAGAGTCTTTAATGACGTTATTAAGTCCAATCACACGTCAAACTCGGCACCTTCAAAGTATAAATATGCCTAGATTTGTCTAGACAAACACACGGTGGTTTGGAGCAGATCGACTTACTACTTGCCTGACGCCCTGCTGCAGCAAGTGCCGAAGGAAGCCGACCCTCCAGCTGACGCACTGAGAGACACTGTCTTTTCTCCTGCCTAAAAATCCAGCTCCAGTGTTTCCAGGCTACCCTTGCGGGTTGCTGGAAAATCGAGTACTGAGAGAGAGATACAAAACCTCCTTCATTCTAAATCAAGGTACGGAGCTGATTAGACCCCTAGAGAATTCTTGGATAGACTTTTGGCAGAGAAATACTGAAACTTAAGCTACTCCTCACTTACTCCTTCCCTCGTACTAGACTTAGGTTAGGTACACCGGGGTAGGAGTATTTTAGAAGAACCAGTTGAGTACTTTTAGTCATCTTTTATCACTGTATGTATTTTATATGTTTTAAGCGACTTATGGCTTAGAAACCATATCATGCTTTTACAGTACTTCTTCATAATACTGTTCGTATTATATGCCCTGTACTTTATAACCAGTATTACGATTACAGCAGTACATTTCTTATGCTTGAGAGATAAGACTGTTCAATAAATACTTTTATTGAAAACGCCCGTCTTTTAATTTCTCAGCACCTCTGTTGAAACAAAGCATGCACGATTGACTGAGTAAAATAGCTATCTATTGTTTCCGCGACTCTAGAGATTGCTTTCTTTTTCTTGGGAAGCAAAGTTGTCATGTTTAACCCCTTTGGTGCAGCCGGTATTCCCCCCCGGTGCTGAGCCCTAATGAAAACGGGCATGGTCATGACGGAACAGTTCCGTCATGAGCACAGCTCGACCGATGCTCATGACGGAACCGTTCCGTCATGAGCATGGAAGGGGTTAAGCGGTTGTCAGAAACAAATCCCTTCTTGTGAATTCGAGAAAGTTTCTAGTGACCTCTGAGCTAGCTGGCACTCACAATTAAGTTTAATAGATTCAGTAGAGACCTAGTAGACCTCAGTCCTACGTCTGAACTACAGGATTTATTATTCCAATGTGCAGAGCCTATTGGGAATATAGGAACTACAATACATGGCGCCAAACATTGGGCGCCATGTATCTATCTATCTATCTATCTATCTATCTATCTATCTATCTATCTATCTATCTATCTATCTATCTATCTATCTATCTATCTATCTATCTATCTATCTATCTATCTATCTATCTATCTATCTATCTATCTATCTATCTATCTATCTATCTATCTACCTGCCTGTGTGTATATCTATCTATCCCTATTTAACTTAGCAAACTCATTTATGTCTGATTTATCTTTTCAACCCTCTCCAACTTTTAGCAAATATAACTATCTATGGCTGTCTATCTACCTGTCTTTTCCACTTCTATGTATATCTTGCTACTATGCCATCTACATACTTAACTGTCTGTCCATGTCTGTCTGTCTATCTATCTATCTATCTATGCAACCTAATCTAGCTTTTCATATAATGGTCACCCTTAGCAGCCCTACCTATCTATATTTATTTTAGCAACCCTATTTATCTCCAATCAGTCTTTTCAACCATCTTTATCTATTAGCAAATCCATCTATTTCTGTCTTTGAAAAACAAGTTGTCTATTTATTTGTCTGTCTCTGAAAGCCTCTCTGTCTGTTTGTAATACTGATTTACAAAAGCACTACTAAATAAGTATTTGCAAAGGCAAGAGGCTGGGAGCCAAATCCACACTGACTGGCTTTTTCAGTTCAGGTGTCAGCCAAGACCTTTTACTTTACTAAAATTATGTGTGTAACATGCTGTAGGTATAGGGGTGTAAGACTTCCTCCAGCAGTTTGTTGTTGTATCATTCATATTTTAATTCCAGACACTCAAGTAGGCATCATGAGGCAATGGGTCAGTCCTCTTCAGCTGTGAGTTACAGCATGCTGCCATTTCACAAGGAACACATCCATGCGCAAAGGATCTAATTTATAGCATTTGGTGTAGGGCAGCACAGCAAGGCACCTTACTGTGCTGCCTTATGCCAAAGTGAAAGGGCAGGAATCCACTGTATCTAAGCAATACAATGAATTCCTTTCCTTTCTGCCTGCACTGGTCCTGTTTTGGCAGCTTAGCGCCAATGTAGCCACCCTTGCTGCCACCATTGCAGACAGGATTGTTGCTGTGCTGGAATGGACACCTTCCTGCACAAAAACTCTGCTACAAGGCTTTTTCCTCATTCTATGTGTGCTGCAGAAGACAGAACACATGGAGAGAGGAAAAGACAGGGAGAAATTAACATATCTCTCCTTGTTACACCTCACTTCCGGAGATGTACAGATTTGACAATCCACAGGTTTACATCTTTTTGTAAATCTGGGACAGCATAAAAATTCATGTGTGTTGCGTGGGAAAATCCACTGCCCCAAGTCAAAAATGAAGATCATCCTGGACTCTTTCTGAAGTCATTCAATGACTTCAGCCTGGCTATTCCTGTAATTATCTGGGTAAGTCATCCAAAGCCATCCTGAAGTATGCCTACAGGGCAGAATATTTAAATGAGATGACTCTTGGAGTCATCACAAAAACTACTTTAGGATGGTGTCCTGATTACTTATATTAAAAATGTGTGATGAACCTCGACTACTCCAGGAATACTAATTGACAACTTCAGAATGAGTGTTAATTACTCCTGGATGAGTTCAGGACAACTTCAGGATGAGTCTGAATTACATCAGGATGTATTCAGGACGACTTCAGGGTGTCTGTTTATTACTTGAGTATTATATTTAGATAACTAAAGAATGATTGTGAACTACTCCATATTTTTTATAACGACTTGAGAATGCCCATGGTTACTCCATTATTATTTTCTATAATTTTCCAAATTATGATGGATTACGTTTGAATGATTTCATGACAACTGTGTGAAGAATCTCAATGATTCCATTAAAAGGGTTGGATAGTTGGAGATTATTCCCAAGTGACTAAATATTAAGTTAGGGTTGGTTTACCTTGAGGGTTCTCTGATGGGAGTACCTTCTCCGATTTACACTTTACCTATCCAGGGTCCATCAGGAAGAATTTACAAAATCTAACTTGTAAGTAATAACTTTAAGAAGCACCACCCCCTTTTAAAACTGGCAATTGTGTTTGGGTGTTACAAATGTACATTCTTTCCACAATACAGCTATTTCAAAATTAACCAGTAATCAGACCTACCTATGCTTCTTTTGGCATATAATTTTGTGCATCTTCACAGTAAAAGGTGGACAGTGATATGAATATGTGTGAAAAGTAGAAGCCTGCAAAATGTCATATAATTTGTATTTAAAAGCAGCATTGCATCTTGTGAAGTTCACCCATACCAATAGGGTCATGAATATGAGGTACACTTTATTATACTGTGTTTTTTTTCACTTAGTGAACTGCTGATTGGAATAAAATGGACTTGAATGACATATTAACATTTAATGTTATTAAGTTAAAACATATACTTCACCCCACAGGAACCCAGGATACCAGACAAGACAATATTAAAGATATACAAAAATAAACATAGTCAGTGAAAACAAGCAACATTGTTGTAAGTTTTCAGATTTTCCATTTTCTTTAGTTCTCTTCCGATAGCATTTTTATGGCAAGTTTTTTCTTCATAGATCAGTTGTTTGGAGATTGCCAGCTGTTGGGCCTTTTACACAGATTTCGTAAGCTCTAAAAATTTATAACAAACGCATAGGTTTGTACCTTGCTTCTATTAGACTGGCCTGCCTTAAAACAATATATAAGAAAAAGTAAAACAATAATTAAATCAACAAATGTATTTACAGCCAGTGTGATATGATGTTATAGGTATATGGGTTCATGCACAATTAAGTCATGTATATGTAACAAAAGAAAATATCTCCCTCTGAACTAGACAAGTCATGTGTCAGTTGCTACACAAGCATTGGCAAAGCCAGTCGGTCTCTCAAATGCAAGAGCTATTGACTTTACCAATATGTTTTAGCAATGCTGTCCACCAGAGTGGTTGCTGTTTAGCATGGCTAAAAGTTAGTAAAGGTGAGTGGATGGGAATGGAGTGTCGTAAGGTGCAGTAGAGTGGAGTGTTATGGAGAGGCGTACAGTATAGTCAAGTGTCGTGGAGATGAGTGAAGTAGAGTACAGGTTTGTGGAGTGTCGTAGAGTGGAAGGGCGTAGAGTTGAGCACACAGTCAGAGCTGAGTGGTGTGTTGCAGAGTGGAGTAGCACAGAGGGTCGTAGGGTGATGTAGAGCAGATTTTCGTAGAATAGAGTTGAGTAAAGTGGCACAGAAGACGTTGCGTAGAGCTTCATAGAATGACACATAGTAGAGTGGTGTGGAGTGGCATAGAGTGTAGCGTGTCAGTGGAGAAAAGGTTAATGGGGTAGAGCATCATAGAGTGGAGTGTAAGAGAGTAGCCTAGAGTGAAGTGGCGTAAAATACAATGGTGGAGAGTAGACTAGCATAGAGTGCATTGGTTTTGAGTTAAGTTGTGTAGAGTGCATTGGCGTCAAATGCATTGGAGTAGAGTAGTGTAGAGAGCAGTGGCATAGGTAGAGCAGTGCAGAGTAGATTGTAGTGGCGTAGAGTGCAGTCATGCAGAGTCAAGTGTCAGAGTACAGGGTCATTGAGTGCAAGATCTTTGAGTGGTGCTGAGAGCAGTGACAGAGTACAGTGGTGCAGAGTAGAATAGGATGGCATAGAGTAGAATGTTGTAGAGTACAGTGGCGTAACACAGGCCCGAGTTGCAGGGGCCCCCTCAGCAGAGGACTCAGACCTGAGAGCTCCGGATTAAATCTGGAGTGGGGGGACCTCCAAGTGCCTTGTAGCCCCCCTTAGCTTTTGTTACACCACTGGTAGAGAATAGTAGCGTAAAGTGCAATGGTGCAGTGTTGCAAAGAAGTTGGTGTAGATGCAGTGGTGTAAGGAGAACTGACTGAGTAAAGTGATGTAGAATGCAGTGGTTTAGAGTACAGTGACATAGCATAGACTGCAGTGAAGTAGAGTGCAGTATTGTGGCGCACAAAGCAGTGGTGTAGAGTGCAGTCATGCAGAGTGCAGTGACGTAAAGTGGAGTGGTGCAAATTAGTTGGCATAGGTACTGTTGATTAGGGTGCCTTGGTTTTGAGTGAAGTGGTGTAGAGTGAATTGGCATAGAGTTCAGTGGTTTAGAGCAGAGTGGCATAGCTTAGAGTGGCGCAGCATAGAGTGCAGTGGCGCAGAGTGCAGTGGCAGAGTACAGTGGGGTAGAGTGTATTTGCTTTGAGTAAAGTGGAATAGAGTGGTCAAGAGTGGAATAGAGTGGCCAAGAGTGGAATAGAGTGGCCAAGAGTGGAATAAAGTGGCAATGAGTGGAATAGAGTGGCGGAGAGTGCAATAGAGTGGCGTAGATAGCAGTGGCAGAGTAGATTGTTTCAGAGTAGAGTGAAGTGGTGTAGAGTGCAGTGTAGACTAGTGTGGATTGGAGTAGAGTGCAGTAGAGTAGCATTAAGTAGAGTGGACGAGAGTGCAGTGTTGCAGAGCATACTGTTGTTTAGAGCAGTGGTGTATAGTGGAGTGCTGTGGAGTGCATTGGCACAGAGAGCAGTGGCGTACAGTACAGTTGTGCAGAGTCAATCAGAATGGCATAGAGTGCGATGACAGAGTAGAATAGAGTGGCGTAGAGTGATTTGGTGCAGAGTAGGTTGCCGTAGAGTGCATTGGTTTTAAGTAAAGTGGTTTAGAGTGCATTGGCATAGAGTGCAGTGGTGTAGAGTGCAGAGTTGCAGAGTATGGTGGCATAGAGTGAAGTAATGTGTGGAGTGCAGTGGCAAAAAGTGCAGTGGTGCATAGTAGAGTGCTTTGGCATAGAGTAGAAAGGAGAAGTGCAGAGAAGAGTGCGGTGATGCAGTGTAGAGTGGAGTAGCATAGTGTGAAGTAGTGCAGAGTAGAGTGCAGTGCCATGGAGTGCTGCAGAGTAGAGTGGTGTGGTGTAACATGGAGTATGCATTGTATGGTAGCGTACTGCTATTACAGACAACACATTTTCAATTGAAATGACTATTACATTTGCACTCATATACAGTTTTACTGATAAAAGTATACAGCGCACAAACAATGTGTGGAAATGTCATCACCCAATGTGTTGATTAGATTGTCAGCCCAGTTCATTTACAGACATTCAAATTTTCTTGTATAGAAAAAGAACATCATACAGCCTTCCTCAAACAAACCCCATTGTCACATAAATCCTCGGACTTTGAAGTTTGAGAAAAAAAAATAAACACTATGTTCCCTGGAAGACACAGCCTGGCATTTGACCTCTATAACTACACAGCAAATGTGACAAGAAGAGAACAAGATTTAAGGGCCTGTTAACAGAAAGCGAGTGTGTAGAAGAATACAGTAAACAAGGTTTGAGCAACGGGCGGGACAAACTCAAGAGTGAGAGAATAAATGAATGAGAATACAAAATGGCATTGATGGAATCCTTTTCCAATGTGATTTGCTGGGGGGGGGGGGGTAACATATGCCAAGCGGTTTTAAGGCTCAAACAAACATACCACATATATTACTATTTTTATGCAAACAGTACAATACCTTTCACCTGAATGATTGTTACTAGTTGATCCTTGTACAATGCTCTCTTCAAGACTAGGACATTTGGTACTTAGGAGGGCACATCAGAATCCTTGATCCGGTGCTGCAGATCAGTCTACATGTAACACATAGTATTATCATACACGTCATTATGTATACATACTGTAAAATAATAAAAGCAGTGGTTGTGGATTGCGATTTGACTTATATACAGAGCATGTAAACAAAATCAGATGGTTAGCACCAAAAATACACATTAGCCATAATCTATCCATTAATCCGTTTCCTTTTTCAGGAATTACTGTTTCTCAAACATAAACTATGAGTATTACAGGAATGCGATAAGAGTCTAAGAGAACAAATATGATAAGAGTGGAAAATAAGGCAAGTCACTTATATACTATAAACGAGCCACTATATATTTTAAAGAATAATGCATTTTTTCCTTGAATATGTCAAAAAGAGTGCTTTCTACAAATGATAAACTACCAACTAATTTCCATGTATGCCTCGTAACTGTGCTACCGCTCAGTAAAGTTTTTAAAGACATCACATTGGTGAACGCAAACCTACTTTTGAGCTAAGTAAGTGAGAGGTGGAAAACAAAATGTCAGAGAATTAAGTGCAGAAGATTATGTAGCCTGGTTTTCAATGATCAGTCTCACTAACCTTTTAAGTAGTCATTCTCACCTTGTAAGTTTTTCACTTTTACTTGTATTAATATGTTTCTTGTGCTCTCAGTTCCAGTCCAGTTTACTGCAAGTCTGGCCGCAGGCTCCAATCTTCTTCATTCATCCCTTGATGGTCCTCTGGTATTGCTGAGTATATGTATCGCTGGAGTTTGCTGCATCTTGGAGCGCAGTATTCCTGCATAACCAAACCCCTCCCATGTGGTTGACCCCACTCATGCTTCCAAACAGCCCAGCAGGCCTCTGTGCAGACCCTCCTTACCAGGTTCAGGTCAAAGTAGCCAATCCAACCCAAGATCCTGCTTTCCATTCTATATTTGTAGTCCTGTGTATCCCTAACGGAATCTGAACTACAAGTTTTTCAATGGAAATAAATAATAATATACAAGAATATTACAAAGGATGCTATACTCTTACTTGGATATGGGAATCTTGAACTCTGAACCACCATGAATCACTGTTGAGAAGCTCTGTGAAGGTAGAGGCTTTAGAAAAATGGGCACAGCTGTCAGAGGGCACACAGATAGTATTTGCTTCTAAAAGCGATATTGAGCTGGCCACATCATGGCTGCTGTTCAGCATGGCTAAACTGTAGTGGTGGCGTACAGTAGAGAGGCGTAGAGTGGAGGGGCATAGGGTAGAGTACTGTAAAGTGGCTCAGGGTGGAGCTGGAAAGAGTGGTTAGTGCAGTAGCATGGACTGGCATAGCGTTGATTGGCACGGCGTAGACTGGGAAAGAGTATAGTAGAGTGGCATTATGTGGAGTGGCGTAGAGCGTCATTAAGTGGTGTGGAGCAGAATAGCATGGCATAGCGTGGGGAGGAGTGGAGAGGTGTGGAAGAGAGTCAGGCAGTGGAGTTACATAGAGTAGAGAGGCTAACAGTGCCAGAGAGTGCTGTAGAGTGGAGAGGCACTGTGTGGTGTGGAGTAAAGTAGAGTGACATTTAATAGAGTGGCATAGAATGTAGTGGGGTAGAGTGGATTGGAGTAATCTAGAGTGGAATAGCATCAATTTAGGCAGAGTGCAGCAGGACAGAGTGGAGTGGCATAGTGTCACATATTGGAGCGGGATGGAGTGGCATAGAGTGGCACAGAGTAGAGTGATGTGGCATAGAGTAGAGTGGCACCTAGTAGAGTGGTGTGACGAAAAGGGTAGCAGAGTGGTGCGGCATAGAGTGCTGTAGAGTGGCATTATGTGCAGTGGCACATAGTAGAGTGGGGTGGAGTAGAGTGGCAGTGTGGAGTGGCATACGGTAGAATGGCGCAGAGTAGAGTGCTATAGTGTGACGTAAAGTAGAGTGGTATTGAGTAGCGTGGCATAGAGTGACATTGTGTGGAGTGGCCTAGAGAGGCGTAGACTAGCATGGCGTAGAGTAGCATTGTGCGGAGTGGTGTAGAGTAAAGTGTAGTGGGGTGGAGTAGAGCATCATTGAGTAGAATTGTGTGGTGTGGCGTGGCATAGAGTGGAGGGGTGTAGAGTGGAGTAGAGTAGTGCTTTAAAGTAATATTGCAAAGATGAAAGGCTGAGTTCACCACACAAGAATTCAGACTGCTCCTAAAGCTGTAGCGCTTAACCCACTGAGTTATCCCTTGATGTACATGTTTAACTTTATATATTGTTAGAAATTGTGTGTTTGGGGACTCAATGGGTTAATGAGCCTACTGCAAATAACTTCGTGTAAAGTGCAGGTAAGGGTTTCAGTCCCAGTATACATGACTCAGACTTTAAATCATGCAATAATGGTAGTCATTTATGTGACAATGCTTGTGGTGGTCGGCGGAGTAAAGAACTTAAAGAAAGTGTAAGGATAGGGTGGAAAAATAATAGCTACCTATAATTCTAGTAGAGTAATGCATATTAGTAAGTTGTACGATTATTTCTAGGGTTGCCACCTGGCCAGTCGTGTACCGCATATCCGGTATTATAATCTCCTGCAGTACAAATTTTAGAAAAATCCTGTAATGTCAGTATTATTCCCTTACCAGTACATACATTAAGCATTAAATAATGTAAAAAGAAAACAGTTTAATTGTGTTCTACAACATCATTAATAATATTAAAACTACAATTATAGTCAACAAAGGCAGAAAGGCTGTGTTAACAGTTAATGCAAGCGAGTTCATATAAAGTTCTACTCCAGAATCATAGCAGACTCTTAAAACAAGAGGAGATGGCCTGTATTTGTTTGTGGGAAAGGTTACAAACCTGATAATGGACTGGAGAAGTGTGGCTCATTGGTTAGAGCGGCAGACCCTGATGCAGAGTTCTAGCCTGGGACCAGGGCTCAATTCCCCGCCTCGGCGGGTCTTGGGCTCAAAATTCCACAGACCTGATCATTCTCACCTCGGTGCCTATTCCAATCATGGAGTCCCACTCTGCAACTCTGGGCAATAGCTTGCTTAATCTCCACCACGGCCCCCACAACGCTAAGGATGCCTGGCCTCCACCTTGGGGGTGCCCAGGAGTGGACACCTCACAGGGAAAGCCAGGATGGGTTGCACAGCGGTATTCATACAAGCGCCTTGAGACCCTTGCAGGTGAGTAGTGCGCTATACAAGTATCAATTTACATTTACATAATTGATATTCCTCGACTAAACAATGTCCTAGCAAGGCACTAAAAGTAAGGTGTGCAATATACGGAAAGAAACATACTAAAGCGAAAAAATACAATCACTTATAAATATTTTATATATATTTCGGAGCTGTTTAAAGTCAGATCTGCCTATTAATTCTCTGTAGAACTAAACTTCTGTGTCGCAAAAATCGCAAATTGCACAAACGTAACTCCAAAGGCATTACAGACCCAAATTTGCTTTGTAACAGAAATATGATTTTTTTGCCTCTAGTTACCTGGTGCCAGCAAGCCGATCTTTGGCTACGGATTAAATCTTCCTATGCCTAGCTGAAACTCTCGAAGGTGGCAGAAATGAAACACAGCGCGGGGAATCGCCATAGTGCTCGATATAAGAGACCTTGACAAAGATCCCTTTAACAAATGCCCTAGCGGTGCAGGCAGTGAGGTCATTTCCGGCTCCAAAGGATGTGCGTAGGCAAGGTATTGAAGCACAAAGCATTTCTCTAACAAAACTAAGTCTCATGTCGTGGGTTAGCTGCTGCAGCTAAACCAAGCAACAAGCATTTGCTGGAAGAGTTCTGTTTTTGCAGGTCTACCTCTAAACTTATCCTTAATGTAAAACACATGCTCAAAACTCAAGTTGGTAAAGTATTTTTAGTAACCATACACATTAGTTACATCCTGCGCATGCTCACGTTTCCCTCTCCTGTAGCAGAACACAATTAAAAGAAGTTAATTCATGCAGCACAGCAGGCATTAAAGGAGTGCGAAGCGCCTGGGGAACCAGAGGACATAAAGCTTGGAACCAGGATCACGTGCATTCCTCTGAACATGGGCGTAGGAGACACTAAATTTCTGGGGGGGACAGGGACAACCATGTGGACTTTCCAGTGACCCTATACAAATCGCCCATTGTGTGAGACCATACGTGCGTTAAATGTATACAATCGCAAAGTTATGAATAGAAATATTAAGAAAGGCAGCAAGTAGTGGACTTGGAAGATGTACTGGCTACTCAAATGCGGTACTAATATGATCCTGCTCAGTTGTTAAATGGTGACAAGTACAAAGAAATGAATCTGAGGGACTTGAGACAAAATCTTCACTAGCAGTATCCTGAGCCCAGATACCATCAGGTGTAAAACTCCACATAGTTTTAAGAGCAATAGAGAATTGTGAAACACAGAACTAGGAGAGAGTGTGTATGAGATGCACGAAGGCTCAAACATGGTGCAGGTAACCTCTAGCCTATAGACCACCGGTACTCTGCCATAGCCTGCCCTTGCACCCAAAATATGTAAGGGAGTGAGTACCAAATTGCCTATTTCCAGACTTAAAAATCAAATAAAAAATAGTGCAAATAGTATGTTCATTGTTTGTATGATAGGTGTGACCCCTGCAGGTGGAAATTTGACACATTGAAGAAACACTGCTTTAAAGAATACTACTTCACAAAGCATTAATAGCCAAGAAACCAGCTAACTCTAACACCACTGGTTGACTTTCAGCTGCACTATGTAAGGCTAGGTTTCAAAGTCCATGCCTATAGTAGAAAACATAAAACTACAAGTACCAGAATTCAAAGGGCTGCTGGCTAAAGAGCCACAGGTGGCTGATGACCTCATCTATAATTCTTGTCCACTTGGAGCTTTAAAATTTAAAGACACTCAGCTGAAAATCTAATTTGTACAGTCTTCAAAAGCATAATTTTTCCTGAAATCCCACTTGAGTGCCCCTAATTCAAGATGACCCACAGCTGTCACAAAGAAACACAAACAGAAAGCTCAGAGGGCATGTGGCACTTGGCACACGTTTTATCAAGAAGATGCCCTAGCAGGCCTGACACTTCTAAATGTGGACAGGCGTCGACTGGTGCAGTAAGGTCATATGGGCTACTCACATTTCAAATGCTGGCTCAAGACTGTGAGTAAATCTCTTGCACTTTTTGTGAATCACAAACACAAGTACAAGTGGGAAAATCAATTTTTAATTTGGGAACACTGTCAGGCCATTAATGGTAAAAGACTTGATAATGGGGCAACTCAGTTTACACTTGCCACGCCTGCAAAAAGGGCCCTCATATTTCTCTCCGGGTTCAGAGTGGTTCTGCCTGAATAAATGTAGCTTAACATTAATGTTATCAGCGTACTCTATAATATCATTAGATACACAGTGGTCAAGCCATGGCTCTTCGCTTTTCCTGAAATTGCTCTCAGGTGTATTAGTCCACTTGGTTAAGCTGATGTAATGCAATACTACACATCCCAAGATGCATTTGTGTGCTTAAGGAAAGTCAGAGACTACAAAATAGCGTTTTTCCTGATAGTGTCATCTGGTACCTTTATTGGGCTTCATTAGTAAAATGGCAAGGCACAGGGAAAGTGCCCTTGCCCCTATGCAGCCCGTGATTCCTAATTTCCCACCTGAGCCAACTGTGATCTGCAACTGTTGCGCTTAACCCCTACTCTGATGATACTCCACTTTCTGGGGGTTTGACATTGAAAACATAATAAGCTGAAAGCAGTGGGGGAAAAAGGTAGGAGAACTGTGGGCAGAGAATCAGAGACCTAGACCTAGACCTAGAATAACCTGAGGATTAGATTTATGGGTGGAGTCAGAGGTGAGGCCGAAAGAGCAAATCTTCCCTGTATTTAGTATTTATTTAGCATTTCACTGACCAGTTACAAACTACTACGCTATCTAATTCAACCAATAGTCGCACATGCTTATTTAAGGTTTAATATGAGTTATTGACATTAAAATACATTCACAAAGTGGGATATGTTTCCAATCACAGAATGTCCCAAATACGCTTAAAAGTGGAATCACAGGCCATTTGTCTCTGAGCCAAGCAGTTTCTGTCATCAGTACTTTTCTCTTTTCCGCAGTTCAAATATGAATAGCAAAATATCCTAGTTTGCAAATGTTTTGATCATAATTATAGTTGTACCATATTTGCCACATAATTCATCATCTGCTGAATAATCTGACAATTTTAACTAAAAAGGGGTTTGTAGCTCAAAGGGATCAAAAATTACTGATTAAATTTGACTTATGTTGCTGCAAAGTGGAGGGCCCTTTGCAAAGGTTGACTGGTCACCTTTCTCATTGCTGCATTTGTATGTTATACTGGTACTAACGAGGCAAAATCTTTGCAGAGACTGTAGGTATGTTTAAAAATGTCAAAATTCACTTGAAGTAACTTATTCCTTAAATTAATAATTGTTCCCCTAAATTAAGAATTTTAACCAAAACTAAAGTCATGTGTTTTTCACATGTATTGTAAAAAAAACTTGTAATGTGTGGCACAGAACATATCCAATCACAAACAGCATCTTGGTTTTCTGGATCATTCTATTTTTTCATGTCAGCTGATTTTATTGCTGTTTCACTAGTAGTAATTCATCCCCCCCTTCCCGAACGATTTCACTGTCATGTCATACATGTGAAATAAGTCCCATTAAGTGCGGAATGGCTAGTTTCACTGTTGTCTAAGCTGCATGCCAATGCATTTAGTTTTCGGCAGCACCAACCCACATGGCTTCACCTTTTACCCATAGCTTAATGAACCAGGGCTCTCTTCGTGGAAAGTAAACAACACTTTAACATGCTGGGTGGAATCAGGGCCCTTTGTTAGCTACACCTAGGGGCAGATTCAAGGACATATTACGCCCACTATTAGATTGTGCTCAGCAAAGGAGAACGCCCCCACCGAAAGATCACCTCTTGAAGCAGTTGCGTCACTAGGGTTGGTGTCACCCAGTGCGAGTAACTCATGGTGTCACCCCCTCATGCCTTTCCCCCATGGACCTCGTCTGTGACAGAGCCAGAGCCAAAGCCACCTTGTACGGCACGCCTTCCTGGTGGTCATACTGCTACCGCGTCCTCCTTTGTGTTGTCCTCCTCTGCTCCCACCTCCTTGCACAAACAACAGAGGAAGAGACCAGGAAGCAGGACTCTTTGGTGCCCCCGGGGCTCCCGCACAAGCCCCCAAGGCCTTTTCCTTACAGTAGTCCCCTGCCAGGCTAGGCCGATCGGGCAGTACTGCATGCGCACAAGGTGGGGAAAACTACATTTTGCAGTGGAAAGAATACCATGGAAACAGAGAGTACGTTCCTCAGCAGTGTTCGGCTAAAGCACACCATGACAGAACCGCTTTGCTCCGCTGATGTAAAATGCCGGTTCAGCTGCTCGTAACCTTACTTGAGAAGGCCCGCCCGTGAAGGCAATTTGCTCTCCATTTTTGATTTTTTAACATTAAATAATATGTGTCCGTATTGTCACTACGTCCGGGTCGACAGAGAGCCAGTTATATGGCTAAACATATTCTAGGAGTGGGTGAGACTCGTAATGTGAAAAGTGATCTAGGATTGAATTATCCCTTTCACCTCAGCCAACCTACACTCGTTGTACCGCATACCGAAGTGCTGATTGGCTGCAAAGTCCACTCTTAACAGTGATTCTGGGGAGGGGAGGGGGTAGAAGGGTTGTTAAACTGTGGGGCACGTTTCACTACTACTTGAGTTTAGCGTGTCTCTCCAGTCCGTGGTGGTTTACTGATGCCTCGTTGAGTCTTTCACACAGTTCTGTCACAGCTGAGCAAAGGCGTGTTGCTTTATGTTTTTTAATTTGAACAGAACACGCTTGTTCAGCTCCATGCATGGCCAAGGTTTTTAATTGCTTATGTGTGACGTGTTCATAATTTCAGTGTAATTGAGTGACATTTAAATAACTATGAGTGACACTATCGCTACTCTGTCACCACTGACTAGAGTGCAACTTCAACTATGCAGCTTGGCGCAGGGCTCCTGAAAAGTACTGTGTACAGCGCAATGCTGTGTGTGCACGTCAGGGCACTAGTAGGCAGCATTTATTTTATTTTAAAAGTTTTATATAGCGCTAGCTTGATCCGTCGGTATCAGAGCGCTTTACATACATACAGTAAAAAACAGAGATTACATTACATAGTAGGTCGGCAGTAAGGAAGCAAACCACAGAGAAAAAATACAGCATGGGAAATACATATCCAGTGTAGCGGAGGGGGAGAGAACAATAAAAAGAGAAAGCTTCTCTTGGAAAACTGAGTTTACTTTTCTCTCTCTTATTACAGTGAGGAGGTTTTTGTCAAGTGATCTGACAATCATTGGGAAACAAATGGCTGTAAGATCTGTTAGAAAAATACTGACATTTAAACAGCTTGCAAATAGCATATATATTTCAAAATATATCAATAGTGTTGTGTACAGCTGACAAGCTGAATTCCCGCATTTGAAAGTGCTCTCATTCGTGATAAAGAAGAAAATAGCGGCTCAGCGAATTAAAAGTTTGATAGCACCCCCTGCAAAATCTACCACCACCCAACTTTGGCTCAACCACTTAACAGCACTCAATGTCCGGCCCACCATCGTGGACTCCGCGAAATCCTTAGGTATCACTCTTGACGCAAAGCTCAATATGCAACAGCACATTAGCAAAGCAGTGAAAGGAGCTAATTTCCAAATCAACACATTGAGGAAGTTGAAACCCTTCCTCCCAGCCAAAGACTTCCAAAATGCAGTACAAGCCCTCGTCATCCCCCGCATAGACTATGGAATTGTGACCCTCAGTGGTCTCCCTCTAGCAACAACTGCACCCCTAAGAGCCTCCTTGAACGCTGCCGCGAGACTCATTACGGGCTCAAGAAAACACTCTCATATAACCCCTGACTTGAAATCTCTGAAATGGCTGCCCTTTGAAGCCAGAATACAACTGAAAATTGCTGTGATGACACACGCGGCTGTACACCACAATGCACCTAACTACCTCACTCAAAAGCTAACTATATCAGGAGGGTCGAGATCCAATAGAAGTACAAAAAATCTACTCTTGAAACCTCGCAGATTCCGGAAGGAAAAAACATACAAACGCTCCTTCTCAGGAATGGCACCGAGGATCTGGAACGCACTCCCTCCCGAAACCAGGCTTATCTCCTCCACGCCCACCTTTAAGAAAGAGGTGAAAGGCATCCTCATGGCTAAGTTCACCTGAACTTTAATGTCTGTTCCTCAGAGACTTTCGCGCCGCTTGGGTATTACTGGCTTCATGTTTGTCTAACGTCAAATAATGTCATATTTTGCATGATCTAGATTTGCTTATTCCTCTTGTCTGCCATAATTCCATGATGGTTAGTCCATCCTTTTATGCTACTCACTAAATATCTATTATTAGACTATTCACGTTAGCCTACTGTATATCGAGGCCCGTTCCCCTGTTCCCTGTAACTTTTAGATACTGGCATAAGCCATCCCTTTAGCATAAGTTCTCCTGATTTTTATCATAGTTGTATGAAAGACTCAGTATCGTCTTATATTTTTGCTTATCTGATTGTTTACTGACATTTTATTAGAACATGACTGCTATCCGATCATGCTACTGAAGCTTATATTGCACCCAATATTATGTCGCGTCACCCTCATGCTATCGTCAACCCCTGTTTCTGTGAAGCGCTCTGATATCTGTAAAGATCTTGTTCGCGCTATATAAAACTCTAAAATAAATAAATAAATAAATAATAAAATATTTGCCCTGAATTGCATAAATGTAAGCCAATTAATGGGTCAATAGCATTATAATCGGGTGGAGTAGATCATTTGAGTCACTACACCTGCAGGTCTAGTAACTTATTTTTCAAGGCCCAAGATCCTGGATTTCAGTTACACACAAGCAGCCAATAACCAGTCACTTACATCATCTTTGAATCTGCAGGAAAATACTGCAATTAGAAATCTGAGATACTGCTTGCTCCAAAATACTACAGAAGTCTAATAGACCTTTAGACTGAAGTAAATAGCACGTCACGGTTGCCTTTCGACACAGTAAAAGACAAATCCAGAATTGAGCAAAAATACACAAAAATGTCATTTAGTGCTATGCGTTAGTGAGAAATGCATCCTCGTATACATTTTCGATCCAAGCGCATTTTGCTCTTAAATAAAAATAGGGCGAAAAAACACAGTGATACAGACAACAACCAGTCGTGTTCTGGTCATTAGCAGTCTCCCCCTACTTCGGTGCCAAAAGATTGCCAGAAAAGCAACACAGGATTAGACCTGGTTAACAAGACGCTTCTTTTAACGTGAATGTTTTGGCCATGAACGGGCTGGGCTCCACGTTTTACATCCAGTTAGCCTTTTCGATTCCATTTGAAAACACACACGCAATGAAACAGCCAAGTATATGTGTATATGTCTTCAAACCGGCAACAGACACGGGGGCGAGGAGTCCGAGGTCAGCAAATCAACCGGAGCACTGGCTACAGGCAGCTGAGGTGAGACCTAAATAATTCCCGGAGCCTCAGGGGTGCTGAGCCAC
The DNA here is from genome assembly GCF_964261635.1 of Lissotriton helveticus. Taxonomy (NCBI): domain Eukaryota; kingdom Metazoa; phylum Chordata; class Amphibia; order Caudata; family Salamandridae; genus Lissotriton; species Lissotriton helveticus. The sequence continues at coordinate 1,889,109,241 of NC_136068.1, read as the reverse complement.
ACAAAGAGTTGAAAAGGGCAGAGGCAGGGGGGCGAGTGGCCTCTGACGTCACCTTATGCTGTGACTATCGGATCATTGGCGGCTCACAGACAGGTAACTGGAGAGGCGCCAGGTCAAGTGCAGGGCCATTAGGTCACGCAGCTCCCCTCGCACTTTTTTTTGCGCGCTAAAGGCCTGCTAATCTCCCTCTCAGGAGGGAGAAGGGAAATGTGTTTGTCCCCTGGTCCCCCTCACCCTTGTCCCCTGCGTCCCCCCCACTCCAAAATCTGGGGGGATGCGTCCCCCGCGTCCCCCACAGTTCCTACGCCCATGCATCTGAACTTCACAACATTGTGAAAAGGGGAAAAGCTATTTATTGAAAACACAACTTTAAAGCGTTCTCGTCCATCAGCTTTCAGCGCCTGACACAATTTTAATGTTTCGCGAATGGTTAAAGGGGACCGTTTTTTGTTGTTTCTTTGCATAGGGTTAATGCAAATAATATTTCCCGTCAAGAAGCAATGTAAATGATTCTCACCTTCTCATTTGTGTGACCGAAATGCTGATTAACTCTGGCCTTTCTTGAATTTCTTATGCCTGTTTGCCCTAATGGTGCATTTAATGGGCAGTTCTTGAAGGGAGCAGATGTTTTGGTGGCGAGCCCTGACATCTCAAGCATCGCTATGGGATATGCGATGCAGCCTTACTGGCATCCAGGGTCAGTGCCAGCATTTAATCTTGAATCTATGTCTGTGGCATCGCCCAGTTTTTAGTTTTGACAATCTTAACACTGAAAGCCAGGGTGAGGATCTGAGGGCTGCCACATTTTTGGAAACCGCCTCCTGGTGAGGTGGGTGCAAATAAAATAGGTAATTTGGGTGTGTGTTTGGGAAATAGGCAGTAGAGCAATCTTAGGGTGCAGGTCGATCGTTTTCCTGCTTTTCTCAGGAGAACTCTGTTAAAAAGCAGACTTTCATCTGTGGATGATTCTTGAATGAATGATCCCTGTCATAAAACTGGCAAGATGAAATGTAGGCCATTTAAACACAACCTGCTCCCCACTGACCACATAACAAATCAATGTTTCTCATTTTATCGACCAATGGGAGAAACGGAAAACGGACTAGACGCACTTGGATGACGCATCGAAGCCGTTCCTTTCTGCATAAAAAGGCCTCAAGCAGGGGGTGTGGAGGGGCTCCAGCTGACAGCCACGCCACGAAACATGGCAACGTATCACATGACAAACGTGTAATAAAGTCACTCACTGCAAAGACACTCACCTGGAGACGGGCCTGCACAGGACGAGAAATCATGAAGAATTGAATGCGAGAGACGACAGCCAAGGGGCCTGCAAGAGTTTCTCCCCTTCTCTTGTGCTCTAAAGCGCCCCTCTCACTGTCACGCTTATATTGAGTCTCCAGCTCTCATTATCTCCGTGTGATGTCCTAATGGACATGTCCCTTGAGCCACAAACTCCCTTCGCAGCTGCTCAACTTTCCTGATGAAAAGTTTGCAGATTCAAATTAAATACATTTTTAAATCTCCATCGAATGCTTGTGTCTTGTAGCACAGTCCCTTCAGGCCACTGGGAGTTTCACGTCGGTTGCATCACATTATTGCTGTATTGCATGTTGCATTCTCCTCTTTCTTTCGGGGATGCAGATATGTGGGTGCAGATGAGGACCACAAAGCTAAAATCATGCTTTTTAGTTTCCAATTGATTATTATATTTCCCTGGCCTGATATTTTTCTTCCTCTACTACAGTCTTTCAGTGTATGTAGATTTATTTAGTGTAGCATATCACCAGTGAGGGTATCTAGGCGCTGTCTATGGGCACAGGTAGATGAAGTAATTTGCGCAGAATTAACGGATGTTGCGCCGATGCCGAAACTCGAACTCGGATTTCGAGTGGGCAGCTCTGACCACTGTGCCACATCCACTCCTTATCGCCTCATTCAGTTGTGTCTGTCTCCCTTCTAAGATATGGCCTGGTAGTTCGGGCTGGACTGTTCCCATGAGGCACAGGGTCAAGACTGATTTGCATATGGCCATGTCTGAACTGGGGTGAGCTGGTGTGCAAAATAACGATGAATTAAACCCAGATCTGTGACTGGGGGTGAATGTTTTGCCATTGTGCAACATTCCGTCCATCATCTTGTGCGTTTTCCTGTCTCCCTTCTACCCATGAGTAATCCTGAACTCTTGGGCCCAGATTAACTAATCTTTGATGCACAGCACTCTTTCACCACAGAGATGTGGGGCATCTTTTATTTCCCCCCAGTACTGGCACACTTTTTGCAGCCATGCACCAAAGCACACACCCTAGCATCATTGTGCCAGTGTGTGTGGATTCTCTGAAACACACAATTTGAACTAGGAGCGGTCCTTTTCACAGCAAAAACGATGCTTTGATGGTTTTACGAATGCAGCAGTTGGAAAAATGAGAACATGTTAAACAGCATTGACATAGCCAAAGGTCTCGCATTTGGGACCTTATAAGTGCTTAGCCATGCAACAGTTGATGTTCTTGCACCAAGGATATTGTGCTGCATAACTAAATTCTTTTAAGGTCTCAAAAGCGAGACCTTTTGGCTATGCCAATGCTTGTTTTAATCTCTGTTTTGCTTCTTTTCTGCCTTCCTACTATGTAATGCTATTTCCTTCTGTTTTTTTACAGTGTGTATGTAAAGCGCTCTGATACCTACGGGTCAAGCTAGCGCTATATAAAACTTTTAAAATAAAAATAAAATAAATAAATGATGAAAAGGAAAGTGGTGGTGAAACCTGGGGATTTGCAGTGTTTAAAGTCAGCCACTGATGCACTCAATATGTACAGCTGTGTCTAAAACGGTAAACAGCGTTTACAACGCAACTTTTACCACGCACTACCTTTACCCCGCAACTTTTACAACGCAAATCGACTTGCGCTGGGGGGCGCTCTAGGATAGGTAATAGTTTAATTTACTATCCAAAACCTTCCCTACTATCCACGGGGACCTGAGTTGGAATAGTAAATTAAACTATTCACTATCCAGCGCCCCCCAACGCAAGTTGTTGTAACGACTTGCGTTGTAAAAGTTGCGTGGTAAAGGCATGCGTTGTAAAAGTATGCGTGGTACAGACATACATCTGTCTAAAACTAACGCTAGCTATGGGTGTCAGAGGACTCAGCCAAGCGTGAAAAGCACTGAGGACACGGGAGGGTGAAGGGGCAGAGGGAGGGAGCCTGGCAGAGAGGGCAAGCAGACTGGGAGTGGGAGAGAGATGACAGTGTCCATAAGGGAAAGACGAGAGTCATTCGGGATTTAGGTGAGGCCTGGAGACAATAGAGGCCTGGAGAGAGAGAGGGAGGAGAGAGAACACGCTTCCAGGGGGAAGAGGCGGATATAAGGTACTAGTGAGGAAGAGGAGGTGTCGGCGGGGGAAGCAGATCCTCAGAGAAGCATACAGGGCATAGAAGAGGCAGCGGTCGCAGCAACAGGTACAAGAGGCCAGAAAAGGAAGGTGATGTAACAGCCAGGACTGCCGACTGTGGCACTGGGGAACCAGATTCGAGTCTTGGCGTCCTCTGCTCAAAATCCTGTGATTCCAGGCAACACACTAAATCTCCCCCTTTCTACCAAAGAATGAACGTGTCCTTGTGTAACATAACTGATGATCATGTAAAGCGCTCCGATACCTTGGGTTCGAGTTTGCGCTATATAAATGTGCAAAAAAAAAAATGGAAGGAGGCGAAAACATCATCAGGAGGTAGAACGGAAACGCTGAATCAGAAGAAAAGGGCAACTTGGCAAAAGGGTGCCAAAGAGAAGAAAGCGCTTTGATGCCCTACTCATTGAGCGCATGTGCCTATTCCCAATAAGTAGTGCTACAAAAAGGGATGTACGCTGAAAGATGAAGGTGGAGGTGGGAAGGGCAACTGGGAGGTATGATATTATAATGAGGGGAGATGTAAAGAGGGCCAGAAGGAGGGAACAGGGAGGCGAACTAATGAGACAATCTGGTGGGCACATGAGGGAGCAGGAAAGAGGCAAGATTTAGGGGAAAGAACTGAGATAAGAAGAGAGAATAGAATAAAACTGTCAGGACAGCGAAAGGGACATTTCGGAACAGCTGAGTGAGAAAGAGTCAAGAAACAGGGTCCAAACTTTAGAACAAGGAGGGGCGAAAGGATGAAAAAAAGTCTATACCAATATAGAAGCCATTCTAGGGAAAGACTCATAATTACGGCGGAATCCACAATGAGGCACATCATTAATGAAGTAGAAGGAGTACACATTTAGCAAAATGTGACATAATGAGGCAGAACCATCCCACAATGACCAAATGAACCATGAGGGTCTGAGACAGACAAACACATTGTCAAAGCCAATAACTCTGGATTCCTTTTAGGAGCATTTGTTAATAGTCAACTGTGTTGATGTATGTAAATATGTGTGGTGCCCCCAGCTGTACCAGGATGAAAAACCCATAAGATAATACCATCTTTGTATACAGCAATTCAAAAGCTTCCTTTGTTTACATGATTTGCATTAGCAGAGGTAAATGGGTACCACAGAAGATTGCTATGAAAATCAGTCTGAAGGAAAGGATTATGATGTAAATTGTGAACTTAAAAGGCAGACACTGCTAAATATAGCGAGCAGTATATTAAGTCAATGAAATTAGACTTAGTCCTAATCCTGCCAAATTAATTTTTAAATTCCTTAAAGATCTTAGCACTAAGAAAGTCTCAGCGCAGGCAATTTCTTCAGAATTTCACTGTGAAGATCTAGCTTCCTTTTTGGAAAAAGTACGGGCTATTTACCGGTCCTTCCCTGCCGTAACTTCATCTTGCGAGTACACCGCTGTAGTGTAGTTCCTATTATCCCAATAGGCTCTGCGCATTGGAATAATACCTTCAATAGTATAGGCCTAGACCAGACGTTAACTAGGTCTTCTATTGTCGATATTAGACTTAAAGTTTTGGGTTTGCCAGCTAGCTCAGAGTTCACTAGAAACTTTCTCGAATAGGCAAGGAGGAGTTGAACCTCCCTGGATAGACAAGAAGGGATTTAGTTTCTGACAACCATAGAACATGACAACTTTGCTCTCCCCTAATCAAGAGTGTATCTCTAGAGTCGTGTGAAAACAAAAGACAACTTATTTTACTCAGTCAGTACGTGCATTCTTAGTTTCACCAGATTGTAGAGAAAAGGAAGAGACGGGCGTGTTCAATAAAAGATGGTATTTATTGATCAGTCTCTTTTCTCATACAAGAGAAATGGATCGATATTATCGCAATACTTATGGTTAAGTAAAGTGCATACATTAAAAGCAGAAGTATAAAATAATACTGTAAAAACATTTATATGGTTTCTAAGCCATATGAAGGTTTAAAATGGATAAAATATATATATACACATATACATTTGACTAAACGTACTCAACTGGTGTTTCTAACTACGCCTACCCCAGTGTACCTGACCTAAGCCTAATACGTGGGCGGGAATAGAAAGTAGCAGTTTAAGTTAAGTTTGTTTTGCCAAGTGACTGACTCAAGAATTCTCTGCGGGGGGTTATTCAGTTCTGTACCTGGAATTTAGGATGAATGAGGGATGGTATCTCTCGTCTCTGGTCTCGATATTCCAGGCTGCCTGCGAGGGCTACCCGGAAGCGCCGGAGCTGGATATCTCGGCAGGAGAAAGGCAGTGTCTCGTTCTCAGCGCGTCAGGAAGGCGGGGCTGCGCCAGCGGGGTCTGCTCTGCTCTGGGCTTCGGCAAGTCTGGCTGCTCCGATCTCGTCACCACCGCGTGTGTTTGCATAGGGCAATATCGGTAATATTTATACCTGTAAGGTGCCGAGATTGACGTAAGGATGGACATAGATACGTCAATAAGGATGTCATACGACTTGGTCGTTAGCACATTCTTTTGCTGAAGTTCTCGGTGAAATCAAAACAATGGCCGCAGGGTTTTTCCCAGGTTGTCATAGGTTTGATTTGTTTTGAGAACTCCGTATGCCTTATCAGGGGCTGGAGGAATATCGCTTGTCTAATTAGATGGCAAGCGTTATGACCTAATCAGATAACACGTTCCTGTGCCGTAGTGTGGCTTAATCAGATAACGGTTTCTGCATCATGGGGGTTTTCTGCCTCATGGGATGGCTGCTAGTTAACTTGTTAACCAGAATAGGGTCAGGAATAGGGGGATCGATACAGAACCTATAGGAATACATCACACCGCCCTTAGACCCAGGCCGAGCTCATGCCTTAACGCTCTCCAAGAGTTTTCTGTCGAAGAACTGAGTAAACTTTTTGTCAAAATCAAATCCGGCTCCCCTGCCGATCCGCTTAAGCCTGCTCAGATCAAAGAATCTTCCTCGCTCTGTCTGATACCTGTGTGTCAGTTAATCAATGCCTCCTTTTCATCTGCCATATTACCAACTAAGTGGAAACAGGCTTGGGTTACCCCCATCCTCAAAAAACCCACTCTGGACCCGACCAAGCCTGAGAGCTAACGACCCATTTCTCTCCTCCCTTGGGTGGCAAAAGCGGATGAAGCACATGCTAACAGCATACTTACCAACTTTCTACAGTCTAATAACATTCTAGATGCTTCCCAACATGGCTTCCGTGCTGGCCATAGCACAGAGACTGCCCTCCTTGCGATGACAGAACATCTCCGATCCATGCTTGACTCCGGTCAAATGGCGGCACTGATCCTTCTAGATCTCAGTGCCACCTTTGATACGGTTTCACATAAGGTCTTGCTTCGCCGCCTGGAGGAGGTTGGGTTCTCTGACCTGGCCCTTGAATGGTTCAGATCGTTCCTGACAGGTAGATCCTTTTGTGTCTCTACCCCTCCCTTCCAATCCCAAACATATCCAATCGAGCAGGGCGTTCCCCAGGGCTCGGCTCTGAGCCCCACATTATTCAATCTTTATGTCCAGCCACTGACTGCTGTCGCCAAGCAATGGGACCTTACTATGGTCTCATATGCTGACGACACGCAGTTAGTGGTTGCTCTTTCGGATGGCTCCAGCCAAGATGCTTCCAAGTTTAAAAATGGTCTGGCTGCAGTGGCACATTGGATGACATCTAACTGTTTACAGTTGAATGCTAATAACACTGAGGTCTTGATAGTTGGTAAAAACACCGATCTATGGGGTGACCAGTGGTGGCCCACCGACCTAGGTAAGACCCCTATACCCAAAAATGAGGTTAAGAACTTGGGGGTATGGATAGACCCCTCTCTCAGTTTCTGTGGCCATACCAAAAAAGTTGCGGCCACGTGCTTCGGCATCCTGCGTGGCATTAAACCAATTTAAAATTCTTTGACGCATCCACTAGGCAGCTGATAATTCAGTCCACCATTCTTTCTCATCTGGATTACGCTAGCTCCCTACTTTTGGGGGCTAATCAAGTCGAAATCATCCGAATGCAGCGTATCCAGAACTCAGCTGCAAGTGCCCTAGTCGGCCTTCCAAGGTTCTGCTCTGCCACCGAAACCATCCAGAAGCTTCATTGGCTCCCAGTGGTACAGAGGATTCAATTTAAGACGCTGTGTATGTCCTTTAAAATTCTGAAGCTGGCTACTCCTAAAATTCTCGACAACCTGCTGTTCCCATACGTACCGTCTCGCCTTTTGTGCTCCATGGGACAGCACTTGGTCATGGTGCCCCTGTATTAAATGCTGCAGAGCGGGGGGTCGCTCCTTCCGCTACCTGGCAGCAAAACTATGTAATTTGCTTCTGATCCACATCCGAGCACTGGATGACCTACTGTCCTTCAGGAAGGCAGTTAAGACTCATTTCTTCCCTACCAAAAAATTACTTTTTCTCTCATGGGATTTGTCTTACGGGGCCTCCATAGCTGTCTTTCTTTTTTCTGCTGTAAGCGCCGGGACGCCCCTTCGCTGGGGCAGCTGAGCGCTATATGAATATTTATAACATAACATAACATAACAAGCTGCACACTCCCTTAAAACTGTCAAGTGAGATACCTAAAAAACACATATTGGTCTGATAGAATAATTTTGCAACATTGTCATGGAATTTCACAAACGAAATTATTGTGCAATCCCTAATTTTTATTATAGGAGATCCACCTAGGGCATTTACCACAACTCCTTCATTGCCTAAGGCCTGGTGGTCCATCTACAACTCGCCTTGGAATTCTCCTTTTGGTTAGTAATTGAGATGGCTCAAAGGGCTATAGCATTTATGATTGGTACTGATGTCTACCCTGGTTCTCCCCAAGGATGCCTACTGTTGCCCACCCTACCTCTATTTTATGTGAGAATGGAGAGCTCAGCCTTAGTGCCCTTCCTGTGAAGGTCAATGTTCATACTCAGTTTTGAACTCCCTCAAGAGCAATGCTGCCTAAAGGGCAGGTTAACCCAGCTATCAGCCAGGTTCCCGAAGTTCTTAAAAGTGGCTCTTATAGCTCTGAAGGAGGCAGCTGTGCCTACGGGCACCGGAGGCACACACAGCCCTAGTACTGTCAGACCTCAGGTGAATTGGGGGAAAATAGGAAGCAGAGTCAACACCCCTGCGCAGCTAGGTGGGATACTGGGTGGCAACTCAAATCTGGCCCCCTCACATCAAATGTCAGCCCAAGGCTAAGTGTGGTCAACCCTGAGGTTGCCTTGTGGCTTAAGGTCTGAGCTAGGAATTCAGAGTACCCCACATCACAGTATGTGGTATTTTAAGTAGTATCTCAGGGAGTATCCTAAATCGAAGTTGGAATAAGAGCCCGCAAGCCGGCGGACTCAGTGGACCACAGGAGATTTCAGCAGCTAATCTGTGCATGCTTTGGATACGTCAACCTTAGTTGGGCAGTTTTAATAATTTAGGAAGCAGTTACTGATTGAATTTGCACAAGGTATGCTTAAGATGCATCCTGCAGGGATGTGTAATTTGCAGTAATTTTAAGCAAAGTGCCTAGGAATAGCCTCCCCACATAGACAAAGAACTGCTGTTTTTCACCATAGATTGATAGCAGGGTTTTAATCACAAACATTGACTGTGGTAAATATATGACCAATGTAATGTATGCATCAATGCAAATGTCCAATGCCCTTTTAATAGTGGTAATGCTTGTTGTGGACAACCCTCTTCATATAAACATACTAAGGCCTCTTCCCATTGACAAAGTGTCGATGCTTGCTTGAGGTGAGTGGTATCGCTCTCTGCCGGTCTGTCCAAGTTGTTTTGATTAATACTTTGAGGAAAAGGATGTACCCTCATTTACCCTTTTTTCCTCGCTCTCTTGTTGTTTTCCCAATGCTTGTTTGTAGTCATGACCATACAGAGGTTAATGGTGTACTCATCACCTGTCTGTTGGAGGGCAATGTTTAAGCTTGTACAAATAGTTATGGCTATGTGAGTATAATGATTTTAGTTAATCACACAATTAATAACAATTTTGTCATAACTTATACTCCCTGAAGAATTGCTACCCCAAGGCTAGAGGTCACACTCAAATTTGGTTGACCACATTTTCAGAGTTTTCAAGTGAGTGTAAACAAGCTGTAGGAGACACAACAATCATTTTGTGGATATTCATTTATTTGTGGAAATAAATCACCACATTTTTTACCTGCATGCTGGCATTTGTCTTTGTGCCAATCAATTCACTTTTTTTCAATTTTATTTAAAGCCATCTTATGTTACCTACTAACCCCACGGTTGTCACAGTTCAGAATATATAACAACAGATATTGGACTTAAAAATATGCACTTTGGCCCACATGCATCATTGTGTCTTTTTGCATTTCTTAATTTGCGAAAAATAAGGAATCGCAAATTAAGAAATGCAAAATGATATGCATCAATATTTTCGGTATTCTTGTGGGATTCGGTAAAAATCGAATTTTTTACCGAATCCCAAAGAAATACCGATTTCTTAACTTAATTTTCGCAATTCCCATTGATTCCTATGGCCCAAAAGGCCCATAGGAGTCAATGGAAATTGCGAGTGGCACTTAGAAAATTTCATGGGTGCAGGGGGGGGTCCAAAGGACCCCCCCATGCACCCCTGAAATGTACTTTTCAGCATAAGTTACATACACACATGTCCTAAGGACATGTGTGTGTGTAACTTTACAGTTTAAAAAATGCATTTTTGTGCATATTTAATCAATTTCGCAATTTACCACGAAGTTGAACTTCGTGGTAATTTGCACTTCCAATTTTAAAAAACGCATATTTTTCTATAATGATGCATAGCATTTAAGAAATCGCACAATTGCGATTTCTTAAATGCTAATGCAATTTTAGAAATCGTAAAAAAGATGCGACTCCTAAAATGGCATGATGCATCCCAACAAGCACTTTTGCATTCGCAAACGGCCGATTTTAAGGAATCGCACCGTCTGCGACTGCAAAAATGCTTGATGCATGTGGGCCTTTGTGTTTATTATACATAGTGGTGATTGTAATCAGGTTACTGGCACCATATTAGATAGACTAGTCAAATTTGTTCTCACCAAAATTCATGCACAATTTAGGTCATTCATTAAAAATAAAATCTCAATTGATCTTTGTTAATTATGTCACCCAGATATCCACAAATATACGTTTTATTCCTCATCCTGCTATTCCCAGTCTCATATAGATTATCTGTTTGTAGTAAAAGCTTAGTTCAATGTACTCTCAATGCAGATTTAGGATCGTCCTCAATATAAGACCTTGCACCATTATATAGATCTAGATTTTGTAATTTTTCCCCCCATTCAGGTGATGACATTTTAACAATTCCCTATTGTTAGATAAAAAGTTTGTTCCTAAAATATAGGAATTTCTCTAAGAATTCTTTGTTTTTGATAAAGACTACTTACTCTACATTTGCAAGAATGTGAGACTGATTTACTGCTGCAGCTTTCGGTTTTATCACCAAATTTGTTTCACATATGAAGAAACTTTTAGGAATTTAAATAATGCAATTTTATGACGGAACTTGTTGTTTTCCTTTGGTGAGGTAGACTGGACTTTATTAAAATTATGCTAACACCTATGCTATTGTACATCATTTTGATGACTCCAGTTCACATACTAGACCGTTATTTTAAAAGTATGGATTCAGCAATACTACAATGCCTTTTCTTTGAAACAATTGGCTTATCGACCTAATCAGGCTCAACCTCCTCATGCCCCTTTATAGCTATTATTTGAAATATCTCTTTTATCCTTTTTTGATTTTATTGCAAATATTTCCCAATTATGAATTCTATTTATTGCCCATTCTTACAGCGTATTGACATATTTACTTCCTTCTACTCATCTTTCAATTATCAATTTTCGACAACAATCTATTTGGCATAATAGTTTTATTTTGGAAAATCATTATTTTTATTGGAAAACATGGAGAGACAAGTGAATACATTGGGTTTCCCCAACTCTTTGCTAATGATCAGATGTTATCCTTTCCAGACTTGCAAAGTACATTTTCACGGCTCTCCACATTTGAGAAAAAATAAGAGTACTTACTCTCCTCACTAACTGACTCAATATTGAAATTGACACAGATAGCTTAGTCTTCCCCTGAGTCTGACATATTAATTCAAATATTATCCTCCAATAATAAGGCCTCTCAATTTATAAAGAAATACATTCTACTAGTGACAGGTTTAAATAAAAAACAGACTTAGGTTGGGAGAAAGATTTTTTGGAATGTTGGCCTAATACTTTGTGGAACAAGATTTGGTTTAAGTCAATATATCCACTAGGGCTGTAAATGCTTTACAAACAATTTAATTTAGTCTATCAGCATCTATTATGTACTGCTATAAAACTAAAAACATGTAATAAATATGTAAACTCATCTTGTTGGTACTGTAATTGTTCAGACACTGATCCAAAGCATATGTTATTTGAATGTACTGCTCTCTTCTCTTTTTGAGGAAAGGTATGGCAACAACTTAACAAGATTTTCAGCCGTATTACTCCATTTTGGTCTGTATTAGGTCAGGTTCATACATTGATAGATTTACTATTGACTGTTGGCCTTTCACCTAATAACGCCTAAGTGGAAACATGTTCAAAATTGTATTTTCTAATCCTACTGGTATGCTGTATGTTTTAACCCAAGGCTAGCTACCAATTATATTTTTTTCGATTTCCTTAGCTATAAAAAGCAATTTGTTATGGCTTTTCAATCACAAATGTTCTGTCTCAGTCTAGTGTACTAGTAAGTACAGAGCTTACTATTCCTACTGAATTGTGGAAACCACCTTAAATCAGAATATATCATATTTCTCTGTCTGTACCCGTAGTTTCAGCTTTGTATTTATACAATGTTCTCTTTCTTCAAATTAGGTCTACAGCTTATTATAAGTTTTTATATAATTTTCTGATAACATGTTTCTTCAATATTTCAATTTACCTCCTTTCCCTTCAAATTTCTACTTCCCTTAATGGTATTATTTTTTCCATTGCATTCACAGCATATGATGTATATTTAATTCATACCCACATGATTTAGGTAGCCATGATCTATGCTCTACCATGTTTTCTATAGTTCAGATGTTGTTGTCTTCGAGGCATCTAATAGGGCTTCTATGGCATGCACATGTGGGACCAGATAATGCAAAAGAGCAAAAATAGTGTGCAGATTGTGCGCCGTTGAGTGGCCTGGGATGAATCCTGACTGATCAGGTAATGTGATTACTGGAAGGAGGGGCTGCAACCTGTTTGCCAATAGTTTCGCATAAATCTTGGTGTCTACATTTATTAAGGATAGAGGGCGATAAGAATCTGGCTGCATTTCGTCTTTATCCAGCTTAAGTAGGGTAATTATTGTAGATTCTCAAATTGGACTGTGGAAGAGAGCCATTAATTTGAGCTTCCTGATAAACCTGCAAGAGCCTTGGTGCAAGAATATGTACATATTCCTTGTAGAAGGCTGCAGTTAGGCCGTCTGCACCTGGAGCCTTATCCGCCGGCATGCTGGTTATTACTTGTCGGACATCCTCGTCCGTGAATGGCAGTTCCATGTACTCCCTGTACCCTCGGCTAAACCAGACAAGTTCGATTGTGTCCAGACAGTCTACAATGTCTGTCTCAGATGGGTTTGTCATAGAGGTATAGAGGGTCTTATAATAGTTTGTCATAGTGTGCAGTATTTCTGGTGGTGTGTGAGATGGCAGTCCTGCCTTGTTTTGGAGTTCGGTAATGTATGTCGAACCCCGGGGCGTTCATAGAAGCCCTGCCAGTGTTTCCCTGGTCTGCCTTTCTCTCTCTCCATATCGGCGGGCTTGCGTGTATTTATGCATATACTTAGTTTCCCTCTATGACTCTTCCTGATATGCTGCCAATTTACTCCTGATGTGTGCTAGTGTGCTGGGAGAGGGAGATGTACAGTTATCGTGCTTGAGCTCTTTAATCTCACCTTCCAGGTGGGCAATAGTGGTTCTTAAGTCTCTAAGCACTCCAGTTTTCAATGCCATGCAGTTACCTCTAGTCACCACTTTAAAAGCCTCCCAGAGGGTTGCTGGAGAGTCCACTGTACCCTCATTAAGGTCAAAATATTCAGTTACCTTATTTCAAAGTTCTTCTCTGAATACTTGATCTAATAACGTGCCTGATGGGAATCTCCAGCTGAAAGATTGTATGTATGGTTTAGGTATGTGTAGGCTGAGTTGTACAGGTGCATGGTCCGACAATGTACAAGGATAGTGTGTTGTGTTTGCAGCCCAGGCATGTATATCTTTCATGGTGAGCCAATAGTCCAGTCTGGACCATTCATTGTGATGATGAGTGATGCAAGTCCCTTCACTAGTATTTGGATGTAGCGCCCTCCAGGAATCTACGAGCCGCAATTTGTCCATGATATCTATTAGCATTGAGACTGCCCTAGGATGATGTGATCTGGAGGTGCCTATTCTGTCAGATGTCATGGAGAGAACCACATTGAAATCTCCACCCCACAAAATTGGCACATCCCCTAGTGTTAGGATCTCCCGCCATATTTGTTGGAACAATTCAGGGCACTGTGAATTAGGGCCATAGGTGTTAACAATTACTAGCGGGCTTTTGTATAGGTCACCCTTTACCAAATTGTACCTGCCCTCCTCATCCATTATTATTTGGTGCTTTTTCCAATGAAGGCCTTTGCGTACTAATTTCGCTACCCCACGGGAATTGCTGGAGTAACTGGCACTAATTATCTCTCCCCATCCGGTATTTTTTTAGTGTAGACCTCGACGTGTCCGTCAGGTGGGTTTCATGTAACAGGCAGATATACACTGGATGCCTAGTCAGATAAGAGTGCACCAGTCTAGTTTTCCTCCGGTCATTTAACCCTCGGATATTCCAAGTAATGCATTGAAGCTCTGTCATGCTGGTTCAACACTGCATGCAGGACGTTGAGGGCGGGTGTTAGCCTTGTGGCCGTCTAGGCTTTTTGTGTGTACGCGGTGCAAGGCATACCCATCTAAGTGACCCTCCATCTTTGGTCGTGTTGGCAGACATGCATGTGCATGCAGCTGTTTACTTGTACGTGTACTTCAAGTGTATCAGTCGGCAGAAACTCAGAACAACAACCACCCTGCCCCCTCCCACCTCCCACACCAACCCCCCAATCAGGTTGTGTATTTCCCCTAACCCTTTCAAACAGCATCACTGTTACTCCCAAACCTTGGGAGTCAACCCTTGGGGATGCGTGAGTAAGCTGGTGAACACCCCTGCCAGAGTCCGCAGGGTGGCCGAGCACTCAGTGTGGAACTAGGGGTCTAGAATTTGCACAGGCTCAGTATGTCAACCCAGCAAGGATCCAAGATTTAACCACCCCAATTTCTCAGTCCACTGTCTGACGGTTTTTATCCACTCGTACTAGCTCATATACATTTGTCTTACCCAGTCTAATCCAGCTTTAAAATACCCACTTTTCTGTATATACAGGAATCTGCACTGATGTTCTGGAAGTTAGCCATTGTCATTTAGATTATGGTCCGTGTTGTCAACTGCTGACGCGCCCCGCTTTTTCTGTTCTTTTGCCATCTGTTTTGCATATGTAAGAGGTGCCTTTGTGCCGTAAAAAAGGTAGGATGTCCTCTGCCCAGAATTTGGAGTTTGGCTGGGTATATCAATGCGTATTTAGTACCAAGCTGCTGCAGTATCTTCTTGGCTGGAAGAAATTCACGGCGTGCAGCCTGTACCTGTAGCGTGAAATCAGGGTAAAAGGATGTTCCATTGCCTTGATTCTTGAGGAAGCCCCGTTCCCTCGCCACACATAAAACCGTATCCCGATCCCGATAGTTCAGAATACGGGTCAGGATAGGCCTAGCTGGTGCTCCCGGTGGCAGTTTAGGACCCAGAGTACGGTGTGCACGTTCTATCAGAAACATAGGAGAGAGGTCAGATGCGAACAGTTCCTTGAGCATTGTCTCTATGTATTTCTCCATATTTGAAATGTCTTTTGATTCGGGAATGCCTTTAATGCGAACATTGTTCCTGCGTGATCTAGCTTGTAAATCTTCATTCTTGTTCTTTATGACGGTTAATACTGCATACATTTGTAGCATCTTGTCGCGCG
Source organism: Lissotriton helveticus (assembly GCF_964261635.1). Taxonomy (NCBI): domain Eukaryota; kingdom Metazoa; phylum Chordata; class Amphibia; order Caudata; family Salamandridae; genus Lissotriton; species Lissotriton helveticus. The sequence goes on along the minus strand of NC_136068.1, from coordinate 1,889,093,744 downwards.
TCTCCGTTAGGTAGTCTTCCGCTTCAGAAACTCTGCTCTCTAGGGTGTTCAGATGGTTTTCATGCTTGTCTACTCTCTATGTAACTCTGTCCCTGCGCTCAGCTAGAGTGTCTATTTTAGATCCTATCTCCTGTAAACTGGTTTTAAGATCCTTAAACATGGCACGGAAGTCTTCATGTGGTCTTGTGCCCGCAGTAGCGTCTTCAACTGTGTCTGTTGCGGGTTTGCCATCTTCAGTTTGTTTACCTATCTATTTGTCTAAGTTAAGACGTGGTTGTCGGATGTCAGGTTTCCCCATTGTGCCTCTTGGATGGAGCCTATCAGATTGGAGAGGTGCTACCAGACCCCCTTCATGTCTTCTGGTATTCGTGGCGGAGGCGTCCACGATGTTGGTAAGTGATGGCCCAGTCCCGTTCACGTCCTGCACGTGTGGCTACCAATCTGGTTATGAAGCCCCACACCCCCGACCTGGGGCTGAGCTATGATCACGGTCCCGACTGTTAAGGTAGGCTTCTGAGTGAGCGCGGTGGGGGTAGGGCCCGGAGTTTGCTCTTGGTGCAGAGAGAACAGGTAATGTGTCTCCAAGTTTGGTTGCCTATTTCGGCCTTGACCGCAACCACAAGGGCATCCTCGTGTCCTCCGACTGGTTGATGCCTCCTTGTAGCATGTGTCCCTTGTCTGAAGCAGCTCCTGGGGAAAGGCTGTGCTCCCTGGCAGCTATTTGCGGGGTCTTGTAGGCAATAATGTAGGTATGCCTTCAGTGACGGGATCACTACACACCCATATCCGATGCCTGCTGTGCGTTCTCCCGCTCTGCACTGTTAGGCCATAAAATTGTGACCCGCCCTTTTTATGTAACGTGGCTATGCGGGCAGGAGGCCGGTAAAAAGTGATCTCTCCCGACGGAGATCGGATCTATGCAGGACTGGAGATCCTGCTCCCGCTCGGCGTTCGTGGCTGTCCCCTCACCGGCAGTTAGCACACTCACCCAGTCCACCTGTTACGGGAAGGGAGGCTTGGGGGGGGGCGGCCGACCACCGGGAGGCTCCCCCCCGGGCTGTTTGGGAGGGGCGGGGGGTGCCTATGGGTCCACAGGCGTCCATTTTGTGAATTGGGCTTGTTTAATATAGCCCAATTGCAGCCCAACGTATAAATGCGTTGGGCTGCCTCTCCCGGCCACCATTTTTTCATTGGTGACCTGGTGGCCGGGAGTGTAGCTAGGGAATTTTTGTCAGGAATTATTGGTAGCTTGGTTGTGCGAGGTCAATATGTCAGCTGAGGACAACTGGCGTTATGGAGGCGATTCGCTCACTTAGCGAGGCTGGCAGGCTGGACCTGGTTTTGGGTTATTTACCTGGGCCTTCGCGACCAACACGGCAAGTGTCGGCCGGAGTGGCCGCGGCAGTAGCGGCGTGTACTTCGCCGAAGCGCCCGAAGTTCGTGGCGGCAGGGGAGCGGGGCCGCCCGCGAGGGCGGAAGACGGCTCCGCTGAGGCGTGGCTGGCTTTTGAAGTCTTTGGAGTTTGTTGAGGTGAGCGGGGGGGCTCAGGCTGGGAGGCGGGTGTTGAGTGGGGGAGTAGAGGAGGGCGGGTGGATGCGGGAGCCGGCGGAAGCGATGCCGTTAGAGCGGCTGGCTTTTTCTGCGCCGGGGGAGGCAAAGAAGCGCGGAGGGGCCCGTGGAGGGAAGCGCTTGGTTTCCGCGGCGGCGGGAGGTGTGCTGGGCGGTCAGCGGGTGGAGCAAGGGGGGGGCCCTGGGCCGTTGGTGGAGGCCGCGGAGGTGGCAAGCGTGCTGAGGCAGGTAGTGCAGGGGGGACACTGCCCCCGGGGAGTGGTAACATGTGAGGATTTGGAGGCGATTCAGACGGTTGGCAGAGTGGCGTCGGGGGAGCCCGTGGGTTAGGGGCCCCTGCTGGTTCTGCAGTCATCGGTGGTGCGGAGTGGGGGAGGGGAGGGAGCAAATGAGGAAGGGGCATGGCTGGTTGGAGAATAGTTGTGTCCGGACCTGGCTGGGGATGGAGGGGTGTTTCGGCCGGGGGGGGGTAGGCATGGTTGGGAGGGTGTCAGTTAGCCCGCTTCTGTTCTTTTCCCATTCCTCGCCTAGGAAGCCGGTTGTTTCCATTCCCCGGTCAATGCGAAAGGTCCGGCGCTGGGGGTCGGGGAGGGGGGGGCTGGTATGTGTGTGTTGTCTGACATGGAGCTGGACCCGGCGGTGGGGGGTCAGGCATGGGGGGGCTTGGATGTTTTTGCTGCATGGGAGGAGGGGGTGCGGGAGGCGGGGGGAGTGGACGGGGAGGGGGAGGGCAGGGGTGGTGATTTTCCGTAGTCAGGTCCCATGTGGAGGTACGGGGGGGCAGCGGGATGCGTGGTTGGGGGGCCGGGGATAGAGGGGTGGGTGGTGGGGGGAAGCGGGGAGCGGAGGGGGGCACTATTCTGCCCCCTTAGTGCAGGACGAGCAGGCAGGGAGCGAGGGGGAGCTCGGAGGGTCTCTCCCCCCTCCGGTTCAGAGGCAGGCAGGTATGGGGGGGTTTGTAAGGGGTCAGGTGAGGGCAGGTGGGGCATGGGTGTAGGTTGGTTTAGGGGCGCCAGGGGCAGGAGGTCAGCGAGTTTGGGTTGTGCTCCCGGCACTCCAGTCCAATGTTTCTCTTTACAGGTTAGGGGCCGTGGTGCATCAGCGGACTCGGTAGGGCGTTGTACGGCCAGCAGTGCCGAGAAGAAGGGAGGGTGGAGCCTTGCGCGGCGCGTCCCGTACCGGCGGGGGACCCCGACGCGGCCAGCGCACGAAAGTCCGGCGCGACTTCGCTGGCCCCAACAACCAGCAAGGCCTGTCCGTCCGCTGGCAACGTAAGAGGACCTCTTCAATACAGTCAGCGCGAGGGGGAGTATCGGCGGGTAAAGCCGGCCCCCCAAGTTGGAACAGTGTCGGAGGCCATTAGGGCTGGTTTTCGCAATGTGAGGTCGACCACGGCCCGTAATGTCAGTTTTGTGGATCCTCTGGAGGTGGAGGAAGTGATGGTTTTGGACTACGAGGACGACAGCCCCGAGGAAGGGGAGTTGAGGGATGATGAGGAGGGGGGGTGCCTTCTCATGTGTCTTCTAGTTTTTTACAGGCAAAGCATGGTGGGCAGCCGGCAATGTCGTTGGGCTCAAGGACAGAGTACGGCCCTGCAGCAGGGGCTCCTCGAGCGGTTGACCCAGTTGGTCGTGGGGCTTGAAGAGTTGCGCCAGGATGAGCGCCTCTGCTTGAGCCAGGTGAGCATGGGCCAGACCAAGGGTGGTGTCCGTGGGGACTGGAGGGGAAAGTGTTTGTGAGGAACTGGGTGATAGGCTCCGGGCCAGACCAAAGATGGTGTCAGTGGGGACTGGAGGGTACGTTGTCGGGGAGGAGCCGGGTGGTAAGCTCCACAAGGGGAAATATGTTAAGGATCAAGCTGTGGGGATGGGGGGGTAATGTCTTGACTGGTTCGGAGGGAGGCTGGGATGAATACGGAACATGAGGTGTCAGGTAAAGACCCAGTGCCAAGTAAAGAATTGAAGTTTAAAAGGCTGCTGTATATGGGGGTGACTAAGCCTCTGGGCGCCCATCTGATGCTGGCCACAAGAGAGAGGATCTGGAAAGGCGAATATGTTGAGATTTTAAAGCTTCTGCATAGGGAGGTGCGGTCTAAGGAAGGGTCTAAGGAGGCAGAGTATGAGTTGGCCAAAAGACTGAAGGTGCCGCTTACGATTGAAAACTGGACGGCGGAATTTTTAGTATATGCTAGTGTCTATTGTGAGAAGTTTCCTGAGCGTTGTGTGGCCATCTTTAAATATATGGACGTGATTCGGAAGGCTCAGATTACGGGGGGTGGGTTTGCCTGGGCCCAGTATGATGAGGAATTTAGGGCCAGGTTGGCTTGGGACTCTGAGGCGAAGTGGTGTGAGTTGGATTCGGATTTGTGGCAGCACACAATGGGGGCATCTGCTGGGGGGAAAACGATATTCACAGCCAGCGGTTTACCTCTAGTCTACCGGCCCTTTCCAGGGGAGGCCCACCCGCGGGGGTGGGTTCTGCAGCTGCCTCTTCAGGGGGGTCAGGAGCGTGCTGGGATTTCAATAAAGGCATGTGCACGCGAGAGTACTGTAAATTCAAGCACAAATGCTCTCAGTGCGGGAGGAAACACCCTTTGGTCAGATGTTGGGGAATCAGGCCGCAGGGGGGCCAGCAGTGGCATCAGACAGGGGGTAATGCAGCAGGGCCATCACATCAGTCACAGGGAAGTAGAGGAGGTAAGGGACTCCAAGGGGCTGGGCCTAAGGGCTCCTATGCCGGTTAAACTGGAGGCCCTGAGGCCTGCTTTGCATGAATATGAAGATCTAGGAGCAAAGCAGATACTGTAGGAGGGTTTTGAAGAGGGTTTCCGTTTGGGATATGAAGGGCCGCATCAGCGGCGATGGGCAAAGAATTTGAAATCAGCATTTGAGCATATGCCTGTGGTCCAGGTTCAGTTGGACAAAGAGGTGCGCGAGGGCAGGATGGCGGGGCCGTTCCAGGACTGGCCATTGCAGGACTTGATTGTTTCTCCAATTGGGGTGGTACCCAAGAAGGAAGTCGGGCAGTACAGGCTCATTCAACACCTATCGTGGCCTGAGGGGTCTTCTTTCAATGATTTTATTGATGGGGAGGCAGCCTCGGTGTCATATTCCTCAGTTGACGTTGCAATGTCCCTAGTGATGAACGCGGGCGCAACTGCGGAGATGGCGAAATGTGACATAAAATCTGCATTTCGTTTGCTTCCCGTACATCCGGATGATTGGAGTCTTTTGGGAATTCAGTTTGATGGGCAATGGTACATTGATAAGGCGTTACCGATGGGCTGTTCAATGTCTTGTGCTCTCTTCGAATGTTTCAGCACCTTTTTGCAGTGGCATTTTACACATCAGACTGGTTTGGGGCTGGTTACACATTACTTGGACGACTTCTTCTTTGGGGATGCCCCGGGCACTGAGGAATGTCAGGGGGCATTGGACACTTTTCCGAGGCTGATGGAGGAGTCAGGGGTGCCTTTAGCTCCAGAGAAAACCATGGGGCCTTGTACTACGATGTCGTTTTTGGGCATTGAAATTGATTCGGTCAGGATGCAGGCGTGTTTGCCTCCGGAGAAGAAAGAGGCCATGTTGGTCATGCTGGAAGATATGCTTGCAAAAGCCAAGGTGACTGTGAGGGACATACAGGTTTTGCTGGGTCATCGCAATTTTGAGTGGTGAGAGCTGGGAGGACGTTTTGCAGAAGGTTGGGGTGGGCATTGTCAGGCATTTGCCTCATCATCATGTGCGTTTGTCGGCGGGTGTGAAGGAAGACATGCGGATGTGGAGCGTGTTCCTGCACTCCTTCAATGGTATTCCACTGGTCAGTGAGTAAAATGTTCCATGGGATGTTCAGTTCTTCTCAGATGCAGCGGGCAGTGAGGGCTTTGGGGTGTAGTGGCAGGGAAGGTGGTGTGCGGAGAGCTGGCCTGATCGGTGGAAGAATGGCGGATGGAGCATTGCCTTTTTGGATCTCTTTCCGGTTTTGGTGGCTTTGACATTGTGGGGCACGGAACTGGCGCATGAGTGTTGTTCAGGATTGACAACATGGCAGTGGTGCAAGTTCTCAACAGACAGTCAGCCAGGGAAGCTGCTGCGGGTGTTTGTTCTTGGTTGCTTGAGGCATGATATCGCATTTAAGGCCCTGCATATTCCTGGTGTGGACAATGACATTGCGGATGCTTTGTGTTGTTCGCAGTGGGAGAGATTCCGTGGGCTGGCCAAGGAGGCGGACAGGACACCAACGCCAATGCCGGAACAGCTGTGGTATGTAGGTGACATAGGGTTGTACAACTGGTGGTATGTTCTTTGTCTGCTTCTACCCGCAAGGCGTATGCTTTGGCATGGGAGGAATTCTTAGCATCAGGTGCCTGTAGCAGGGTCGAATTGTGGAAACGCTCTGAGGATGTAATCCAGTTTTTGCTTGGTTTGATGGATAAGGGCCTTACGAAAGTCACAACTGCTGGGAATTTGGCAGGCATTTTCTTTATGGGCAAGCTGTTGTGGGGTTATGCCCCTTCTGCGGGAGAACTGGGAAAGTGGATGTTGGAAGGTTGGGACAGGGAACGGGGCAGGTCGGCCTTGTCTCATAGGCCTGTCTCGTGGCAGATGTTGGTACGCTTGTTGGCAGTTCTTCCAGCGGTGTGCAGGTATGGGTTTGAGGTTTGTCTGTTCTCCACGCTTATGGTTTGGATGTTCTTTGGGGCTTTTCGAGTTTCGGAATTGTTGGGTTCCAGGTTAAAGGTTGGGTTATTGTGGCAGGATGTTTTCTTCGTCGAGAAGGGGGTCCATATTTGGTTAGCTAGCGCAAAAACTGATCAGAGGTGTCGTGGTAAGAGGGTTTGGTTGGAAGCTGCTTCATCTGGAGCTACTTGCCCGTTGCAGTGGGCGAGGCGATGGAAAGGGTTGTCATGCGGGGAGGGTGGCGCGTGGGTTTTTCATCACGCGGAGGGAAGCAGAGTGACCGGTTATCAGCTGTGTATGGTGTTGCGGAAAGCATTAAAGGATTTGGGCTTGGACAGGGCTCAGTATGGGACTCATTCTTTCAGGAGTGGGGCCGCTACGGAAGCCAGTAATCGCGGGTGGTCTAGGGGGGATATTATGCGGCCGAGGCGCTGGTCTTCCAACTGTTTTCAGCGCTATGTGAGGAGCGATGCAGATGATGCGCTTGCGACCCTCTCCTTTTCATGATGCTCATTTTGTTTTTCTTGTTTCAGGTTCGGTAGCGGGCCCCCTCTCCCCGGCCTTGACTATCTGGATCGTGGGGCATTGGTTTGTTAAGTGGGCCCAGGTGCAGGCTCGCGAGTGCTATTTGGGACAGATGTTGGGTTTTAATGAATGCTTTTTTAATGTTGTGTGGAAAGGAAAAGGGGGCATGTTGTGGAGGGAGTTGGCTCCATCTTTGAATTCATGGTTGGTTGGGGGTAATGTCTAAGGGTGGGCGTAGTTCGCGAAGTAGCGCTACGCGAAGCTACGCGAAGCTACGCGAAGTGCACTTCGCACTACGCGAACTTCACGTAGCACTACGTGGGCTGCGTAGTAGCATGTTCGCACTGTGCAAGATGCGTTTTCAATGATTGCACAGTGCGGACAAGCATCCGGCACTGTGCAAGCATTGAAAACGGCATCTTGCACAGTGCGAGCTGTAGTTTTCTGCTGCTCGAGGAGATTATTACTCGAGCGGCAGCTTTCTCAACGCGAACAGGTAGTTTCTCATTGAGAGCGGTCGCGAGCATGCGCAACCACTCACAATGAGAAACCTGACCTCCTCGCGTTGAGAATCTCGCCGGGATGTCATTTTGCTTGCTCGCGGTCGCGAACATGACGTTCAGGACCGCGAACAAGCAAAAAATGAGCGCTGCACTACGCTACGCTGCACTACGCATGTTCGCACTGTGCTACGTGCCGCTCGCGTAGTGCGAAGTTGCAAAAACTTAGCAAACTCCGCGAGCGGAGCGTAGTGCTTCGCCCAGGGTTAGTAATGTCCGGATGTTTTGTTACTGCACTTGGGAGATAATGATCTTTGTATGGTGAAGGGTGTTGTGTTGTTGCGGGCCATAAAGAGGGATTTGGCTCTGTTAAAGGAACAATGGGCGGGTTGCCATGTCTTGTGGAAGGAGATGGTGCCTCGGAGGTCATGAAGGGGTGCGCGTAATCCTAGAGCAGTTGATAGAGCGCGTAGGAAAGTTAATTTGGAAGTTTCTCATTTTTGTAGGTCGTTGGGTTTTGGTAGAGTTTGCCACAGGAACATTAAGTTTGAGGCGGTGGAGTTTTTCAGGGGTGATGGGGTCCATCTATCCAGGTTGCGGATGGATCTGTATTTACTTGAGTTGAGAGAGGTTCTTTCCAGGTGCCTTACTGTTCAGGAACACTCCAGGGTGGGCTGATTCGTTGAGTTCAGGTTTTGGTCGGTCAGTTATGACAGGGGTGTTCTGGGTCTGGTTGTGGGGGGGGGGCAGAAAGGGGGGTAGTTTTCTTCCCCCCACAGCTTTCTGGGTGGCGGGGATTGGTGGAAGTTTTGCCAGGGTTGGCTGAGTTTTTGGATTGGATTGTTATAGTGGGGTCTTCGACAGGGATTGTTTGAGCAGGTTTATTGTTGGGGCATTTACAGTGTTTGGGGGTTCGTGAATGGTGAAAGGGCAGGCAGGGGATTGGTGTTAATAGATGTTAATTTTATAAGCATATGTGTTGTTTTTGAATTATGATATTGTATGATGTAATGTTGTAATGCTGGGGTGGGGGTGGGGCTCAAAGATCTGTTAGGGGAGGGGGAGGGGATGCGGGGTGAGTTATACGTCATCATTTGTGAGGTTTAGTTTTGTAAGGCTTAGCCAAGGAATTTTGTATTGTAATATGCACCTGTTCTAATAAAAGCGGCCTTTTTCACACTTAGAAGTTGTCTGTGGTCTTCTCCCCCCCACCCCTCCCTCCCAAGGAGGACTTGGGGGTGCGGCCGACCACCGGAAGGCTCCCCCCCGGGCTGTTTGGGAGGGGCGGGGGGTGCCTATGGGTCCACAGGCGTCCATTTTGTGAATTGGGCTTGTTTAGTATAGCCCAATTGCAGCCCAACGTATAAATGCGTTGGGCTGCCTCTCCCAGCCACCATTTTGTCATTGGTGACCTGGTGGCCGGGAGTGCAGCTAGGGAATTTTTGTCCCCACCCTCCCTCCCTTCTCTTCGGTTAGTTTTTTGGGTTTTTTAGTTTTGGTTTCCGGGGGCCTTTCAATTTTGCCTGGCCTTCGGTCCTCCATTTAATTTTATAGGGCCTTTTTTTCTGGTTCTGGTGCACAGGGTAGTTTATGTATTGTCGCTTGGAGCAGGTGCTGTGTCTTTCTTTTTGTATATGCGGGGATTGGTGAAAGTTTTGCCAGGGTTGGCTGAGTTTTTGGATTGGATTGTTTTTGTGGGGTCTTCGACAGGGATTGTTTGAGCAGGTTTATTGTTGGGGCATTTACAGTGTTTGAGGGTTTGTGAATGGTGAAAGGGCAGGCAGGGGATTGGTGTTAATAGATGTTAATTTTATAAGCATATGTGTTGTTTTTGAATTATGATATTGTATGATGTAATGTTGTAATGCTGGGGTGGGGGTGGGGCTCATAGATCTGTTAGGGGAGGGGGAGGGGATGCGGGGTGAGTTATACATCATAATTAGTGAGGTTTAGTTTTGTAATGCTTAGCCGAGGAATTTTGTATTGTAATGTGCACCTGTTCTAATGAAAGCGGCCTTTTTCACACTTGTCTGTGGTCTTCTCCCCCCCACCCCTCCCTCCCAAAAGGTGACAGCCGATATGCAGCTGTAGACTGTGGTGGATGGTATCCTTTGCGCGTTCTGGCTCCTTGGCTGGCCCTTTCAGCAATTTCCGGCGTCAGACGCTATGTTTGCGGAGTCAGCAACTACCTGCGTCCCCGGCTTCCTTTTCTTGGTCTAGGTTTCCATCGGATCCGGGGATCACCAATATCCTCAATCTCGCCTGGGAGCCTTCTCGCCGCACAGGCACACCGTCTCCTGCTGCAAACGTGTGTTAGGTGCGCTACCCGAGATGTTACAGCAAGTTGCCCCTGTTCTTTAAACAGATAAGTGCTGGATTCTGGTCTTGGACGGTGGAGCCACCTTACAGTGTGGCCATTTCACTGCTCAGCGTAGCCATGCCCCAGATATTAGCAAAGTTCAGTCTTGACATCACCAAGGCCTGAAACAACTATGCTCTCGCAACCACAAAACAGTGTGACAATTAGGACAAAGGTGACAAAAAGTAACAGAAAGCAGCAGATCTCTGTGTTCGTGTTCTATTTTCAATAGGATGTTTATTTGGATCCACAATCAGCCACAATCAGCCGACACGTGTTTCATCGTGTTGAAGTGGAGTCAACACGACTCTTCAGGGCTGATAAAATAAAATAAACATATGTATAATATATTTCACTGTAGCACATCTGGTACACTTGTCAGTGAAAAAGACGTGCACGGAAGTGAAAAGTGACCGATCATTACGTGCCTAGTGGCCGTTTAGTGATTATGTGCCGTGCACATCCACACTCGCAAAATATTGATGGTGGTAAAGTGCGTGGGTAGCAATAGCACCATTCCCCTGTGTTTCATCAGTTCATTCACTATTGGTGTAAAATCACAATCACATGGTGTCTCGTCTCACGCTCACGAGGAAACTGCGTTTAGTGAAGGTTCAGGGTCTGAAAAGTGTTGCTTGATCCATTCTACTAAGCATGCAGTGAGTATGTCATGCTCAATACCAAGGTAGGTCCATGTGCGAGGAAGAAATTCATGCGACTCTATAAAACCCAAAGTCTAGTACCTAGTAGCCTACCTGGTATACGTTCCAGGTATTGTTTCGTTGATTGAAAAAAAAATTTTGTGAGCAAGTAGATCGATATATCTAAAGATGTGACAGGTAAATAAAAATAATAACAGGGAGAACATTAATAAGCGGCAAGTGGAAAAGACTACAGGGTGCAGTAAAGCAGTGTTAGCTGTCGCTTACCCTGAAAAAATACTTGACGGGTATGTCAATATATGCTCAGCGTAGAGAACCCTGGTATCGGGTTGGAAGTTAAGTGATCACAACGCTGTATTGTTCTGTTAAAATGCTGCTCGTTTATTCCAAAATGAGACTGCACGAGAAAAAACTAAATAATACCCAAACTCAATGAGAACATCGAAAAGTAAACGAGTAAAAATCAAGTCTTGGAAATGCAGATGCAGTGCATTGCATTAATAAGCCAAAGTGTACATACCTAAACACATGTATGTGTTTAGCCATACCGGGAGGGGATCCGACTGTTTGTAGTGTTTTCCGGATAGAAATTGGGTGCAATTCTCCGTAGGTAAATGTACCAGATAAAGAAACACAAATAGGGGGGCGGTAGTGTTTAGCTCTACCAGCCTTAAAACCTATATCGAAAATAACATAAGTAAAAGGGGAGAGTTGTGTTTCTCTTACCTGCCGCGCGGTATCCCTCCTCTGTGTGTTCCCGGTCGCCGTGTTCCAGAAACGGACACGTGACCGGAAACAGGATAGGAAGATATAGTCTCGTAAACTAGAGAGAGCCGGTCAGCTTAAACGTCACAAAGTGACCGCCATCTTGGTTGTGAAAAGGTTCGCTGTAAGTCACCCAAGCAGCGGAACACACAATGCAAGTCACTGTTTAAACGATAGTGATAATCACTAAGAGGACAATGTGCGTTTGGAAGGAGATCAAGTCCAAATAGTATTCAGAGGTGCTCTTGTTAAGCCTCTCATTAAGTGTATATATTTGGTACATTTTATAGAAATATAGATCTATAAAGATCCATTGGCCACATATCAGGTACGTGGCTAGTATTAGTAATACACAGAAAAGCAAAGAGTGATTCGCTAGTTGAGTGGAGTCATCTATTTAAGAATGTAAAGTTTCATAAAAAAAGGGGATTCAGAGTAAAATAAAAAGCTAAGCCTCCTGGTAAGACTCAAAACGTGATGGCATACTAGTCCATAACTAAATTAGAGCCATGAGTTTCGTGATCACGTGAGAAAAGTGTGGGGTGATCCCGAATATGCTTCAAAACTGTTGCGTTAAATTAGAAAGCCTCAACTAAAGCACCCATAAGTGAAAGGTAAAGTGGCATAGTGAATTGGTGACTTCACAATCTGTATTTCAAATTTCCTGCCTTCTTAATACAAATTCATAAGATTACAAATCATGAAGGCAAATATAAGGCTACAGTTTGGTACCTTATAATAGATACATTATATCCCAGTATGAAATAACAATAAGGTGTTCAGCACATTAAAACATACGGTAAATAACAATCCCTGGGGGATCGTAAACAAGTCATACCTCCCCAAGAATTAAATGACCATATCTCCAAATGAATTAGTTCTTGCAGTTCTCATTTCAGTCTCCACGATTTCATGTCTATTTGCAAATGTATACCAAAGAAAGGTACGTTTCTTTGGTATTGATGTAATCCCCCAAAACATTAGGGGGGGCAACAGAGAACTTACTCTGAGACGTAGGGAAGCCACGTGGATCATGCGTTTGCAATGCGTGGAACACGGGCTGAACTATGACCCTGAGCTTCAATTCTTTTTAGGGAACTAATGCCCTATCGTCCCAATGAAATGTTGCACATGATTGATAAATCCGTCATTTGTTTATACATTTGCAAATAGACATGAAATCGTGGAGACTGAAATGAGAACTGCAAGAACTAATTCATTTGGAGATATGGTCATTTAATTCTTGGGTAGTTATATGACTTGTTTACGATCCCCCAGGGATTGTTATTTACCGTATGTTTTAATGTGCTGAACACCTTATTGTTATTTCATACTGGGATATAATGTATCTATTATAAGGTACCAAACTGTAGCCTTATATTTGCCTTCATGATTTGTAATCTTATGAATTTGTATTAAGAAGGCAGGAAATTTGAAATACAGATTGTGAAGTCATCAATTCACTATGCCACATTACCTTTCACTTATGGGTGCTTTAGTTGAGGCTTTCTAATTTAACGCAACAGTTTTGAAGCATATTCGGGATCACCCCACACTTTTCTCACGTGATCACGAAACTCATGGCTCTAATTTAGTTATGGACTAGTATGCCATCACGTTTTGAGTCTTACCAGGAGGCTTAGCTTTTTATTTTACTCTGAATCCCCTTTTTTTATGAAACTTTACATTCTTAAATAGATGACTCCACTCAACTAGCGAATCACTCTTCGCTTTTCTGTGTATTACTAATACTAGCCACGTACCTGATATGTGGCCAATGGATCTTTATAGATCTATATTTCTATAAAATGTACCAAATATATACACTTAATGAGAGGCTTAACAAGAGCACCTCTGAATACTATTTGGACTTGATCTCCTTCCAAACGCACATTGTCCTCTTAGTGATTATCACTATCGTTTAAACAGTGACTTGCATTGTGTGTTCCGCTGCTTGGGTGACTTACAGCGAACCTTTTCACAACCAAAATGGCGGTCACTTTGTGACGTTTAAGCTGACCGGCTCTCTCTAGTTTACGAGACTATATCTTCCTATCCTGTTTCCGGTCACGTGTCCGTTTCTGGAACACGGCGACCGGGAACACACAGAGGAGGGATACCGCGCGGCAGGTAAGAGAAACACAACTCTCCCCTTTTACTTATGTTATTTTCGATATAGGTTTTAAGGCTGGTAGAGCTAAACACTACCGCCCCCCTATTTGTGTTTCTTTATCTAGTACGTTTACCTACGGAGAATTGCACCCAATTTCTATCCGGAAAACACTACAAACAGTCGGATCCCCTCCCGGTATGGCTAAACACATACATGTGTTTAGGTATGTACACTTTGGCTTATTAATGCAATGCACTGCATCTGCATTTCCAAGACTTGATTTTTACTCGTTTACTTTTCGATGTTCTCATTGAGTTTGGGTATTATTTTGTTTTTTCTCGTGCAGTCTCATTTTGGAATAAACGAGCAGCATTTTAACAGAACAATACAGCGTTGTGATCACTTAACTTCCAACCCGATACCAGGGTTCTCTACGCTGAGCATATATTGACATACCCGTCAAGTATTTTTTCAGGGTAAGCGACAGCTAACACTGCTTTACTGCACCCTGTAGTCTTTTCCACTTGCCGCTTATTAATGTTCTCCCTGTTATTATTTTTATTTACCTGTCACATCTTTAGATATATCGATCTACTTGCTCACAAATTTTTTTTTTCCATCAACGAAACAATACCTGGAACGTATACCAGGTAGGCTACTAGGTACTAGACTTTGGGTTTTATAGAGTCGCATGAATTTGTTCCTCGCACATGGACCTACCTTGGTATTGAGCATGACATACTCACTGCATGCTTAGTAGAATGGATCAAGCAACACTTTTCAGACCCTGAACCTTCACTAAACGCAGTTTCCTCGTGAGCGTGAGACGAGACACCATGTGATTGTGATTTTACACCAATAGTGAATGAACTGATGAAACACAGGGGAATGGTGCTATTGCTACCCACGCACTTTACCACCATCAATATTTTGCGAGTGTGGATGTGCACGGCACATAATCACTAAACGGCCACTAGGCACGTAATGATCGGTCACTTTTCACTTCCGTGCACGTCTTTTTCACTGACAAGTGTACCAGATGTGCTACAGTGAAATATATTATACATATGTTTATTTTATTTTATCAGCCCTGAAGAGTCGTGTTGACTCCACTTCAACACGATGAAACACGTGTCGGCTGATTGTGGCTGATTGTGGATCCAAATAAACATCCTATTGAAAATAGAACACGAACACAGAGATCTGCTGCTTTCTGTTACTTTTTGTCACCTTTGTCCTAATTGTCACACTGTTTTGTGGTTGCGAGAGCATCGTTGTTTTAAGTCTATGATAATCCTCGATTGTCTTGAACGGTTTTAGGGTTATTCCGTTCGCTCGGAACGCACCACGTGTCTGAACTCCTCTCCTTACAGGTTGTAACGTTTACTTCAGGCAGAGCACCGTTATCTGAAATTTCTCTCAACCCTTTTTAGCTGTTTTTCTATCACCAAGGCCTGTACCACTATTTTCCTGATATCTGATGTCAGAAGCGGGAGGATTTTTTTAGCATGTCAATTATGCCAAAACTGGTGCCTACCAGTGCTTGAACCTGGGACCTAATTTACAGGGCACTATGAAAATGCCAAGATTTTTTGATGAAGTCTGGGCTGAAAGGGGGGGAAGCTCCTCAGGCCACCATAAACTTCAATTGCTCACTAAGCAATACATATTTTGAGTGACCCTCAGGTAGCTCTACGTTTTAGTCAAAATCCCACACATTCCACTTCAGTTCAAACTAAACAGATTAACTTCTGTTTGTTTCTAGGAATGTTACTTGGTGGCATAGTAATTTACGGTTGCTTAGTAAAATTGACATCTGATTAACAAACCTTCAATTTATGAAGCCAGCAATAAAGATGTTAGTACAACATAAATTATTTTAAAGACTCTTCATGTTTCTGAAAAAACGTTACTGATACAGAACTGGGCACCTCTTAACCAGTAGGAGGCATAGTGAGAATTTGTTTGTTCCTCCGAGGCACTTCGGAATTACAGACTTGATCACAGACACTTTTAACCCCATCTGTAATATGCATTGGGCTGCTGCACATTGTACCGCAGTGAGATCCCAAGAAGATATTTTCTCATTTGCATGAACGTGTGGCCCCACACATATGAGACAACCCCTTTATGTATGCACCCATACTGTTTCACAAGCTTGGACTTTGGGGGAACAAAGTCTATATGGAATGCACTAGTAGTGTTCCACAAATGAAGTGACACTTTATAAGTGTGCCCTCCTAGGGTACCATTTTCAAAAGGAATGCAGAACTTCCAGGCATTGCTGTAAGCAGGTTCAGTGTCATTATGCACCCAGCAGTGTGGGGATTCTTACCCCAATTAGTGGTTCAGTGGAATGTGGGGCATGGGCCCTTTCCACATAGGGCACTCTAAGAGGTTCTAGTACATTTTACCTACCATAACCCCAGAGTAGCTCCAGCACACTGCAGACCTCAAAGACATCATTTTTATTTAACCAGCTCCATGCTCTCAGAGCACCCACACAAAATTAGAAAGCGGCATATCTTACCTAAATTCAACTATGCCTATGTAATGTACAGTATGTGCTCCTTGAGTACAGAGTACATGAATACTGAAGTATTTACTTTTTATTTTAACCTTTTCCAAATAATTCCAATTTATTTGCTAATCGTAATCTTTTAAAGGGAATCTTTAAAGTCTTTACTCATAAGAGAGTTAGGAATGGCGTGGCTCATTTGGATAATTACTACGTAAAACCCAGATAATAGTTTGCTCTAACTTCTGAATGCATTTGGGGTAGGAGGCAACAAATATAAGGAGATGCAGAACATTTGTGGGGAATGCATTCTGCCTACCACTCACAATCTGAATTTGTTGGATCGCCGATATGATTTTGATACCTGAGGCAGGGATTCTTAAACATGTGAATCATTCAATCATGTGGGTGCTAGTGCAAGAAAGCCTCACCACTGCTGTCTTAAAAAATGAAAATGTGGATAATTGAACTGTGTGTAATATTGGTCCCATGAATCCAACAACCAAAGCTCCAGTGGCCAACTAGAGGCATGCCAACCTATTCATGATCATTGTGTAGTGCAAGAGATTGGTGACTGCAATGTACCAATCAAAAGAACTGACGGTCAGGAGAATACATTCTGTTCACTGATAAAGGTTTCACTGCAGCAGGCGTCCCCTGAGTATGATACACATATTCCCCTCAAAGGAATCTGGCCAGAATGTTTGAAAATAAAATGCAGGTGGAACAGAGGTCTGTAAAAGACAGATTAGGATGAAACAAATACATGAGATTGTGAAGTTGTGAGCCAGAATAAAGAATTGAGATTACAGAAAACTTTCCTGAAATGGTTACTAAGTAATTCAGAAAAAATACAGCCAGAAGTAGAACCCACAGTTGAAGAAGATCAGAGAAGCCCATATGTCATGTTATCTTATGTTATATCTATTTATAGAGCACTCTATCACCCCACGGGTATACTGGCCCTGTATTACATAAGTACCACTATTGACACATATTCCTGGACAGATGTCCATTCCTGGGTGTCATCAGACAATCTGGTTTACTCCTTTGGAAAGAGCCATGTTTAAAGCCTCTTTCTGAACTGAAATAGGTCTTCTGTCTGTCTCAGGGTTGAAGGAAGCTCATTCCAGAGTCGTGCTCCTTCGGTGCTAAAGTCGGGTGCTCCAAATCTTGTTGTTCTAAACCTGGATCTGCTTACGAGTTGGACTGATGATGAGCGAAGGCTTCTGGTCTGAACATAACATTTGAATTTGTTTTTAGGCTGGTCTAATTTCATTAGAGATGCAAGAGTTCCTTTTCTCATTATTCAGTGCTTTCTTCTTCTTGTCCGACAACTAACTGGAAGAAAATAAAATATGACTGTAAGAAATCTTCAAACCTTTAAACATTTGTTCCATTAGATACTTCGAAACACAGTGTTTTTTTGCACCCTGTGCCAAATTGTGATGCATGCAAAAAAACATAATATTTCGGGATGTTGCGTCCTGTGCTGTTAGGCAGATTAAGGGAGATATTTGCAAAAGTAGATTTACGTGTGTACCTACTAACTTGTACGTTTGCTCTTACACCTAAAGGAATATTTACAATGTTTTGCTGGTCACAATTTCCAAGTGTTAAGTTGTAGACGTACATGTAGCCACCCATTCACTACATGGAGAGGAGACTACTACTACTTAACTTATATCCCTAAAGTTTTGACCAGCAACTATACCGCCATTGTTGTAATCTGTCTGGATATTCTATTGGGTGATTAGCCATGCTTTATAAATCCTGATTGATTGGTGTTATGGTATGTAAAGAGCAGACCGCCACATTAGGGGGAGACCTCTAAATGTGGGTGAGAAAGCGCTGCATTGAAAGGAATTGGACAATACGATACACCTGAATCAATTCACATACACCTGACACCAGTTCACATGCAACAACAAATATTTCCAACAAAATAAGCCCTGTGCAGGAAATCTGAATGTTCTGCTTTGTCATCCTATATTTATAAACATTTTTCTGCACCCTATATTTTTGCTGGCTTCAAAACTCTTTAGGCCTCTCAACTAGTGGTAAAGTGTCAGTGCTCCCTCATTAAATACAGTTGTGTTGGCATATTCTTAATTGGTAGATATGTCCCTAAACTACAGTACAAAATGAACCTGTGGCCTGTAAGTTAAATGTCACTAGTGAACTGCAGCATCTGCTGTGACATTTGCTACAGTGGCACTACAAAAATGACTGTAGCCTACTCTGTTTACCTTAACTGTAGCTGTGTAAAAACTTAAAATTGACCTGTTATAACACAGCATTAATATTAACTCACCTGTATGTAGGCCTTGTAGTTCACTAGGCAGAATTCATGGTATTTAAAATAGGACAAGTACAAATGTTAATGTTAGCATGCCCTCACAGTGACTAGCACCCAAATACAGTTTTCACTGTGGCAGTTCTTGTTGCTCTATGCAGAATAACACAGTACAGATTAAACTCCTAATACTGTATCTCAGGGAATGGGACTAACTAAAAAAAATAAGCAAACATCTTTTTTAAATAGTTATTAAAAATCCAATTAAATGGTGAAGTATGATTTTTAATAAATACATAGGAAAAATAACTTTTAGAAAGTTACCTTTTTCCTGCCTGAAGTTCATAGATGCTAATTTGCTTTTGCTTCCAGGCTGGTTATCCTAAGTCTGGTATTCCTAATAGCAATAAACGTATTCCCATAGCCAGAAGGAGTGTCAGAGTCCACTTCCTGGCTTGGGATCAAACGTTCCTGGCCATCTTCTTTCTTGCACTTAACCAGAGTATTTATATCTTCCTTTGATGTAGATGTTGATGTTTGACCATCTCAGGACAGGAAACCCCATCACAAATGCAGTATGACGAAGGGGTAGTAGAGGTGGAGAACCAACCTTTAGAACACATGTACCACTCTGGATGGCCTCAAAGGCGGCATCCCTCATATTAAGTGAAAGTGAAAGCCAAGGAAACAGGCGTGACCTATGAACAAGAAAGATGGTCCTGTGAGGGAGCCTTTGTGGGGTTTAGGAGGTGAATCACATTTCAGAGGAGCAGAAAAGTGGGGCATTGCTTAATGTGATAGCTGAAAGCAGTACTCTGCCAGAGGTCTTTGGGTTCTGCTCAGGTGCCTGAGTCAGTATTCTCTAAATGCTAAAAGGTATGGCCTACCCTAGTTTAGTTTTAATGGATGGCCATATGATCTCGAAGCTGGCAGGTAAGCTGGCAAATGGCTCTGGGATTCATTCAGGTCAGGTAGGGCAGTGGACAGCACCCTGAGTATAGTCTGAGTCTCGAAGAGAGCCCAGCAATGGAGCTGTACAGGCAGAGCAGGCACCTAGCGGGGATAAGCAAAAGGAGGAACAGGGGTCATGCTTGAGTTCAGTGGAGAAAGATACTAGTTTGAAGCATGGTGATGTGGGTAAGAACAATGGGGAGGTGCCTAAGGTGTCAAATGCTGAGGGGAGTTCGGAAAAAGCTTTGGGCATGAGGGATTAAGAGATGCTGTCTAAACCCGTAAGTTGAGTACATTTGTGACATCTGGGGTCAAGGAAAATATAATGAGAAATAATTTGTGAATGTCTTTACCTTAATTATCCCCAAAAGAAGGATAATGAAAGTAATGGAGTCTAAGGAGAAAGGCTTGAATAAAGACAAAACGCCTAAGATGAAAGAGACGTTTATGAACTAGCTGACTACTTTGAAAATAGTTTCAAATTGTGTTGTGGGAAAAGAAGCCTAATTTGCTAATTGAGCTAATTACAAGAATGGGAGTTTAGCTTGGTTGGACTATCAGGGAGTTCAGGTAGGCAAAAGGGTATGATCATGACATACAATAGGATTCAACAGAATCGTTTATGTTGTTGCTATCATTTTGTAGGAGAAACTTGCTATATATAAGCTGTTTCTTCCAGGCCTATGGCTCAGTAATTATGAGACATGAACTTACTGGGCAGCAGGCATGTGCAAATGTAAACACCCATGTTCCTTTTGTCATCTCCTCTCTCACCTAGGGCCCAATTCACAAGGGTACATTTTGACTTGAGTCTAAGTTTACACAACATTTGATTCACAAAAGTAAAGTTATGAGTAGTAAGGAGGTTGGAGTCTAAACACTTGGGGCAGTCTCTGGATGGTCCACTCCTGGGGCGGAAACTCCACCCCATGTGTGAAGATGCCACAACTTTACTTTTGTGAATACTCAAAAGTAGTAAACTTGTAGTAAAGTCCAAGTTTACCTTTGTGAATTGCCCCCCTACTGTTCAAGTGTGCACCAACCGTCAAGGAGAAGGGAAAAAAAGCAATGTAAAAGTGGCAATTAGGGGGATGCCTAGGCCAAACAGGATTGATGTTTTACTGCATGGCTCCACAGATATCTAAAAAATAGTAGACTAAGAGTGTAATAGGTTTATGGATAACTTCAGGATTCTCACTTGTTATGCAGCCCCTGTGAGGTTTTGTAAAAATGTGTCCTCAGCATTGCTACATATCAAGGTGTTAGAGCAGAAAAACCGTGAAGGAATTGATGCTGGTGAGCATTGCTGGCTTGTGTAGTTAGCTCCTTCAGCAAGGCTCTTTGTGTTCTCCCATGGAGGTGCGGGGAATACATCTCATGGACTGCTGTCTTATTGCGTTTCCAGTCTGAAGATAATTTCTCTAATGAAAGGTGTATGTCTATGGGATGCACCATTTCACATGCTTACTTTCAGCTGTTGAGTTAATGAGTGGGTTTTCAGTGAGATATCAGGATCATAGAGTGTGAATCACTACCCTGATGAATCTCTGCCCTGGCCACACCAATGTATTATGAGTGTCTTCAGACTAAAAAATGACCTTTCCGGTTTTCATTTCAATGGATCAAGAGATAGGGATTTCAATGGCAGCAGTATCCTGATTGCCATAGGAAACAATTGAGTCCTTTCTATTCAATAGTGTTTGATACAAAGAAAATGCATGTGCCCATCAGTTAAAGATACAGGTTGGACACCTGAATTTTGCACTGACCTTTATTCCTATGAGGCACCCATTATCCAAGTCTAAAACCCGGACAAAGGTAGCCTTTACTCTAACCATTAATAAACTAGAATTCCCTATAAGGTCAAAGGAGTCTTGTTTATCTGGCTTCTTTTTTTCTCCATTTAAATAGTCAGTGCTAGTGTAGTATGGACAGTGCCCACTCACATGTTGGGACATCTGCATGCTGTGTAGATTTCAGGGCAAATCTTGGAGGAAGAATCCTGTGGGTGGACTGGCCTGTGGAGTCTGCTCTGGTAAGAAATGGATCCTTTTTGAAACTGTTATCCATTGGTGTGCCTCTATCTCTATATTCTGGTCAGAAAATAAAGCAGTTATCTCCTGGTCTACTTGTAGGTATGTTCTGAATTTGATGCAACACTTATGCCTTCCAACCAATATTTATTTTAGGGTCAAGTATTTATCAGCTATTCAGGATATTGCGACTGATGAGTTCAACTGTAAGTTGCAGGATTTAGAAATATGTCACCCTCGAGCAGCGGAAGTGATAACCGAAATCCCTTCCTGCACAAAAACAATTATCCCTACAACACGTTCATCCTTGCACCATAGTGTAAGGGTGCCTGCGCTCGGCAGAAAAAGAGGACAGAAATGTACTGTATCATAAAAATACTTTTATTTTGACGTAGATCAGCACAGCAGTCAGGCTTACGGCCCTGCCCTATGCCAAAATATTGTAAATGAGGACCTCCTGGTTTGTTCATATGAGGCTTCAGGTGTAGCTGAAGCTAAACCTCATTTCCTGTCCTTTTTTCTGTGGTGTTACCGAGTGGGGAAATTACATTCAAATGGTAATTCTCCATTCCATGCAGTTTAATTTGCATGCAAATTTATCATGAGTTTAATCTGTCCCAGTCATGTGCAAGTTGTATTTAAGGCCAATAGTGAACTTAATAATCATAATACTAGCTGACATGCATATCTGGATCACATATGCATATTACATTTAATGTTCTATTTGTTGCAGTAGCAGTAGTGTGTCTGGGCTGTTTGAGGTCCATAATCTTGCTACTGGATCCTTCATTGTTCTTATTCTTATCCTTTAGGTAACAGGGATGACTGATCAATTACTTAATCTAACTGCAAAATATGTTTAAGGAATATCTGGGTTCTCTAATTATCTTGGACAGATAATTTCCTATTACTTAACAGTAATCTTCATTACTCCTGGTCCTGTTATCCTGGTCCCATTCCTGAAAGAAAGAACAGGAGCGTGCTGGGATACCCAAACCACTCCCTCCCACTGGTAGTACATAAACCGTATCAGCCGAGCATGCAGCCTGAAAACACCAAGCCAACAACTGGAAGGCCGACCGCCAGGGAGGGAGGGAGGGGCGTAAGGAATGGGATGGGAACAATGGGACCAGGAGTAATGAAGATTACGGGTATGTAATAGGACATTACCACCAGGTCCCTCTTGTCCTCATCCCATCCCATTCATGAACTAATTTGAGAATACCAAAGCTTACAACCCGGCCTTCCAGACCCCCACTAACACCAGGTGCACCAGACCAAAAAACGGCACCCCAGAGGAGCAAAAGGAGCCCACAAGAAAGGAGAAAAAGGCAGGCAGGAGCACACAACCAAGCATGCCCCCAACCAAGCGGATAGAGCTGAGACTCCAAAACCAGCAGGGGACGACCAGCAAAAAAGAACAGGAACCCCACAGGCAAGCCAGAAGAAGGCCCCACATGCAGAGCCAAGCACTAAGGGAACAACCAGAGGGGCCAAAACAGCGACCAAAGGGAGCACATGAGAAGTGGAAGCACCCCATCGGAGCAACCGAGCCAGGAAGGGCAAATGTCCGGGGAGAACCGCCAAGGGCAGAGCCCACAGCCACCAGGCAGCCACCCAACCAGGGACAAAACAAGCAAACCCGGCCTAATGGCCAAGAGCAGAGGAGAACAGGCCGTACAGGGCAGCAAGGCCGTAGGCCCAGAAAGGAACACAGCAGAGGCAAGACCTAGAGCGAACCCCCCCAGAACCGGGAAGAAGGTGACCCATAGGTGCAGGAACCCACAAAGGACTACACCAAAAAGTGAGGGGAAGAAAGACAAAACCGAAGAGGCACGCCAAAGCGAGAGAGCAAGGAAAGACACGACCAACCACAGGACCAACCCCAATACACCAGGGGCAACCACCAGCAGTACCGCAAAGACCAAAGCGGGCAAAACCAGGCAAGAAAACAGGCACCGACCCAGAGAAACAACCAGAAAGAAAAGGGGGCAGAGACGCAAGCAAGACCCCCCAGCCGACAACAGCTGCAACAGGGAATCCAGAGGCCCAGAACACACAGAAGGCCCCGGCCACAGGGCAGAAATGACCAGCGGCCAAACCCAGCAGAGACACTGAAGAGCCGCAGGAAAAAAAGGCCATCACACTGGGAAAAGAACCCGGGGCACAGGAACCGGCCAAGTGGACAGGCCCAAGACACACCCCTAAAGCTGGAGACACTGGGACACGAAACCAGCAACCCACCCAACGGAGGCCAGAAAGAGCAAAGAAGCTCAACTCGAAGTAGACCAGGTCAAAAGCAGGGCACAACCAAGAAAGACAACAACAGGAGCAGAACACGGAACCAGGGAAACCAAACCCCACAAATGGGAAGGAGGAACTCCACCAACCAAGAACCAACCACACCAGGAGGAAAAAGGAGGACACCAAGGAACCACAGAAGCAAACCCCAAGCGGAGCTGGAGAAGGGCAAAACAGGGAAGACCAACTAGGAGGCCAACAGCCCAACCCTACAGCGGACCCACAAAATGCCCAAGAGGCCAGCTGGAGAAAACGGCAGGCTAGCCAGCCAGGAGACCCCAATACAGCGCCACGAGGACCCAGAAGGAGAGGCAAAAAAACCCAACCAAGGAGGGGCACAGGGAAAGGTGCAGCAGCCAACCACAGCCCGACCATGCAGAGAAGAGAAGCAGCAGGAAGATAAAGAGGGAGCCAAGCAGCCCACACCAGACAACTCACACAACAGCCCCAGTGCAACAGCAAGCTGCTAAGGAGCGACACAGGCAAATACAGATGACCTCTCCAGGACCAAAACCACCAGGGCCAGAACCACTGGGTACCAAGAAAGAATGCCAAAAGCCCAAGAGAATGAGCGGCCAGGAAAGTACCCAAGCAGGGACCAAAAGAGGACCCCAATGCAACCAAGGGCCCCACAACACAAAGCCCGACACATCCAAGCCGCGAGGTGTACCAGCAATGCACATGCACAAGCGAATGGGAGGTCAAACACAGGGACCGCAAGGGCAAACCCAACAGAGGTAGAGCCCAGGCCCCGAAGCACACCGATACAACCCAGGCACCAGAAACCAAAGGAGAACCCGAGAATCCAGAGGTTTATCACCCACCAGGGGCACAGGAAAAGACTCAAACAAGGGGAGAACGAACAGCCCAGAGCCAACAAGACAACAAGGGTCATAGACAACAAAGGCCAAAGGCAGCCAGCATGGGAGTGAGAAAACAGCACAGATCCAAAGACAGGCCCCCAAAGGAAAAAGGCCAGAGCCCCAGACCGGAAGCAAAGCCAACTGCAACCCCAAGGTGGAAAGAGAGAAGCAGGAAGCAGCAAAGCGGCTCACACACCAGGGGAGGCCGACACCCAAAACCTACAAATCAGGGAAAGGGCACAGCAGACCGGGCAGGGCATAAGGGCCGAGCACCCAAGGAAAAAGGGGCCACCCAAGGCAGAGGACAAAGAAGACCAACAAAACGCAGCCAACTCCAGCCAGACCCCACCAGGGGCACAACCAGCATCGCCCAGCAGCCAACAGACCAACAAGGCCAAGGGCCTACCAGGACAGAGGGAGGGCACAACAGCCCCCCTTTACCCCAGAACACAAGGGGAAGGATCCAGCATACTCACTGAAGGGCAAGAAGAAAGCAAACGCCCCAAGCACGGGCCAAGCAAAAGCACCGGGAAGGATGCTAGAAGTGCCCAACAGTGAAAACAGCAGGCAGGCACCCAGACAGGCATGCACCAGTCCCTAACCTACAGAAGGGCAGGAACCACTGGGCGGAAGAGCAGCAGGCAGCCGATGGAACCCAAGAATAGCAAGGCACTAGGACCCTAAAAAAAGGAAAAAAACGCTGCCAGTGACACCAAGAGCAGGCAACAGCAACAGGCAAACCCAGGCGGATCCGCTACCAGGCACCAACTAGCGCTGAACAGAGAGAACAGAAGCTACTGGGCAGGACGGCCAGAGGCCCAGAAAACAGAGCAAAGAGGCCACAAAAAGAAGCCAACTATTCCCACGGCCCAGCAAGCAGACCCCACTCCAGGGACAAAGCAGGGCCGACCCGGCCAAACCACAGAGTGGGTAGCAGGAGGAACAGAAGCCAAGGCCGCAGGCAAAGCACAGCATGAGAGCACAGCCAGCAAGAACCCGCCAGGCGGCATGCGCCAGGGGGACAGGCCCACAGCAGTCCCACAGAGTCCGACCCCCAGCCCAGAAGCCAATCAGCAACAAGCGCTGAGCAAGTAAAAAGCCAGAAGGCCTGGGAACACACAGGAACACCCCTGAAATGCAAAAAAGAAATCGACACAGGGGAACCCAAGATAGGACAGAGGACCCACAGCTAAGGCAGGGGAGCCGAAGATGACAAAGGGCAGCGAGGACCCCGGGAGCAGGGGGCAGCGGAGGTAGAGAACCAGGCCAGAGACAAAAAAGGCAACGGACCTAGACAGTAACCACACCTGAAGCAAACAGCAAAGTACAGAGGACCAGTAGGCAGGAACAGGAGCTAGCAAAGAGAAGCCCAAACAGGAATCCACCAGCACCCAGAGGGACCTGAGGACAACAGGAACTAACAGCACTGGAAAGAAAGCAAGGAACCCACATGGCAAGGCCACCAGGAGACCAGCCATGACCAGCGCAATGCCGAAGAGCGCAAGCATAGCATGTATGAGGCCCAGGGTGCAACCCGGGCAACCCCTGGAAGCCCAGTCCACCATCAAGGCATCCACCAGAAGGCCAACCTGCCAATATCCCAAACAACAGAAGAGGGAATAGGGAAGACACACCACACCATGGACGACATGTGCCATACCAGTAAAAAAAATTAAACCCCTATGCGGTACTCAACAAGGGGTCAGGAAGAGCGCACCAGAAGCTCAATGCCCCCCAATTGGCAGCCCAGGCACCTTCCAGGAAACCAGAGCCAGACGGAGAAGCCCGCCTAAACCTGCCACCGAGGCCACAGCAAGGCCCACCTCCGCACCGGCCCAACAACAGCAGGGACACCAGGAAGAAGAGGAGGCCGGCAGGACATCAAATGCAGGAAGTCCTGGAGCAGCACCCAGCAGAGCCTGAGGACCCACCAAACAGCCGCAGCAGAGCATTCCCCAGACCAGCCAAGCCACAGGGAGATGCGTACTACAACCAGGAAGAGGCCGGGAGGAATGGCGCCCCAGCCGCAAAGGGCCAGTCCGCAATCAACACGGCTCCTGGCAAGCCCGGCAGGCCAGAAGAATGTGGAATGAGGACGGCAAGGATAGCCCAGCAGCCCCGACGAGACATCCAGCGAAGAATCCAAGCAAGTAAGTCCAAACACGTCCCATCCTATCGGAAGACAGAAAAAAAGAACAGGCTGCTTACTGGACTGGTACAGCTTATGCACTCCAAGTGGGAGGTAGTGGGATGGGTATCCCAGCATGCTCATGTTCTTTTTTCTGTCGCGGAGATGGTCATCTCCACTTAGTTCTGGAATGGGACGAGGACAGAATGAACCTGGGGGTAAAAGCTCAAGTATGTCTCCTTGTCTTCAAACACTGCACTTGCACTGACTGGAGTAGGAGTTTGTTAATGTTAGATTATTTTTCATTGGCTCTTTCAATCTGTGAAAAAAAGTTCAACATACTGTTCTCTCCATCCTTTGAACTTTGAGGAATATATTTAACTACCGTTTTATACAAAAACACACTCAGTTTGTGACCTCTCTTTTAGATTCCAAGGCCTCTTCCTGTGAGGCCCTGACTGTTTGAACGTGTGGTATTTCTGAGCATGCCATGTATTTGTGTAACTCATCAATGTGTCTTTACATAACTACTTAATTCACAGCTCTGCATTTCTACTGGGAGTCAAATAGTGGCCTTGATTGTACAATATATTTGATATATATTTTGACAGCACACATTTTGCAACCCTTATTAGATCCGCAGAAACAGAGCTTCAAGTATTACTACTGAAAGAGAGACGTATGCTCCACCCAAACATTTATTGTCTTCTTTGTATGGTGTGTGCTTCCATTGAAAAATATTGCTTGTACTCAACTTTGTCTTTTGAGAAGTTGTATGCTTAATGCAGCCACCTGAGTTGAGAATAGTGACCAGCACATGATCAGGAAGCTTTAAGTTTAAATTATTTTTACACTGTAAAAAAGTCTGTGCCCTCAAGGTAGAAGCATTGCACTGTAATACTCCTACTTAGCCCTTCAAAGAAGAGGTTGCAGACTGTTTTACCAACTGTAGTTTTGTATATATTTATAATTTTATGACTGCATGCCTGTTGGGCGCCTTGCAGGAAAGCTTCAGCTCTATACTGGCGAGGTGCAAAAATCGAATAGTTTGATTTTCTGTAAAATGTGGATCCATAATGTTGCGCTATAATGTGTTAAAAAATGTCCTCATGTAAAGTGTTGATGCAAGGACACATTTTGTTCTAAATAAAAATGTAAACAATCAACAATGTTACAAAGAACAGTAACTCACTGTTGCAAAGTCATCCTGTGCCCTGGGCCCCCCCAACTTTTTACAGACTGGAACTGGTAATAACTGACTCTGACTGACCCTGGGCTCTGTTTAACAAGGCCCATGGTCAGTGACAAGCTAAAAGGAACACATTAGAATACAGTTAAGACACCCAACATACACTAGGGTGCACTATGGTATGGTGGGGTACCCCTGTAATTGGCATGACCTACCCCATAAGCCCCTAGTATATAATAGGGCAGGGGATTAAAAATACCTAGAAGTCTCCAGTATCCTGGGGCATGGCAGTTTAGAGGCCAGCAGATTTTCTGCACTAGCATGTGTGCAGTGCTGAAGCCTGAGGTCAGTTTAAAAGCATCCATGGTGGCTTTCAACTTTAAATTGTGCCCAAACTCGACTTTGGGGGTAGGGGCCCTTACAAATAAAAAAGAATACCATGTTTTTGCATATTAGGGACACCCAGGGTCACCCCTAGGTATCCCAGGGGTGGGGGGTCAGTTATCTATAAGGAGCACCCTTTTAAAATGAGATGTGATATGCCTGGGTAAAGTGAAATTTTACATTTCACTCCCCACATTGTATTAAAGAGCTGCTTGTTGGAAACGGGACCCCTGGCTGGCCAGCGCTTTCGCCAAAGTCAGAGACCACCACTTCCAAGTCAGGGCAAGGGAGTTACACGCCAAGATAACCCCTGCTCACCCTCTAGGTAACGTGGCGCGAGCAGCAAGGCTAAACTTGGAGGCGATGTAAGTTAAGTATTTGCGCACGCACCCCAGCAACAACTCCCAAAGCCCACCACAAAGGAAACTCCACACAAGGTTATATAAAAATAGCCTTTGTATTATAATAAATATACATCAGATAAAACACACATATTGTTACACTGTGCCAACAGGCACGGGCGGAATTTACAAGGGATATTGTACAGGACAGGGCCACTTGGACCACTGTCAGGGGTATCAGCACTTTTAGAACTTTGTAGAAATAAAAATCACTGTAGCACACAATATAAAAATAGAGCACACAACCAGTAATCACTGGTAACAGGACCTCACTAGCACCACCTGTACTAGGGAGAAAACAACCACCTACATATCACAATACCTGTAGGGGTGTAAGAACATAACACATGATGCAATGCATAACATTCATTCAGAGGTGTAAGAAGGGAAAACACATGATGCATCACAATACATTCAGAGGTGTAAGCAAAAACACACAGTTGCGCAAAACTCAGATAAGTCACCACTTGTGACAGTCCCTGTGTCCCAATGTCAGGGCCTAAACGTGGCAGTTGCCCACAAAGTGCTGGGCAACTGGTGCAGGGAAAGTTAGGGCAACGTTGGAGCCTCGTGGGCTCAAGAACCACCACTGTGGCACTGCGGAGCCTCTCTGGGCTCCTGGACAAGAAATTACGCCCTGAGCCTCTCTCAGGCTCTTCAACACGAAATGGGCACTCTCAGAGCCTCTCTGGGCTCTTAAAATGACTGTGGGGGCAAGAGCCTCTCTGGGCTCGAAGAACAGGGGTGCCCCTGAGCCTCTCTTGGCTCTTAAACACGAATGTGGCACCTTTGAGCCTCTCTCAGGGCTCTAGAACCAACAATGGCCCCACTGGGCTCTGTACACAATGACTGGAGCCTCTTTCAGGGCTCCGAACACGAAATGGGGGCGTAGTTGGAGTCCCCCTCCTGGGGACTCAGAGAACCAAGTAATGCCCACACGAGGCTCTCTTAGGCTCGAAAACGAAGGAAATGCCACCTGGAGCCTCAGGGCTCCTCAACCCGGCTGTGGGCTTCGGTGGAGTCCCTCACGGGTGACTCAGCCTCAAATACTGTTCCCTTGAAGCCCTCGTGGCTTCATTCTGCAAACTAGCGCAATCTCTCGCTACCGGGAAGGGGGGGGCGGACACCGACAATGTGTCCCGGCGCCCATCCCTTGCTGTCACTCGCCGGCTGTCTGGCGGCGGCTCTGGTGCCGCGGGCGGGCTTCTCTCCCTCTCCGGGGCCTCGACCAGACGTGGCAGGCTCTGCTCCTTTTCCCGGGGCTCCTCTCTCCATTCGGGGAGCCTCGGGGACACGGCCGGCTGCTTCCCTTCTTGCTGCTCGGCTGCGGGGGCGGGACTTCCGGGTCACCCTCCCTCGGGCCACGCAGCGATTGGCTGGCCGCCTCACCACTTCCGGGTCGCCGCGGGCAGCTCGTTTTAGATAGGCAGGCGGGGTCCCATTATCCGAGGAGTGGGCTCCCTCGTGATAAATTAATATCTCCAAAACGGGGCAATGCCGGGTGGGCACCGGCCTTTAAATCAAATATAAAGCAAGGTAGGCACTCGCTATGCACCGCAATTTCGGGCTGATGCCGGGTGGGCACCGGCTGGGCTCTCCAAGCGCTAGCAGCGCTAACACGAAGGAAAGGGCGCTCCCAGGCGCCAGGGGATGAAATAAAGCGCTCTCAGCGCTAGAAGCCCCAATAAAGCGCTCTCAAGCGCTAAACAAGGATTCCCAGTGCTCCCAGCACTGGGAGACAGAGAGCAGCGCTCTCAGGACTATAGGCAAGGAATCCTCAGTGCTCCCCAGCACTGGAGGACAGGACAAGGCTCCAGCAAGGGCTGGAGGCAGGCAGGGGGGCAAGGCTGGGCCAGAGCCAACACACTGGGTCTCCAGGCAGGGAGACACCCCAAGTGGCGGTCCTCCTGGCCCCAGCAGCAGCAGCAGCCCCCTCTGGCAGGATCCAAAAGCAGAACACATTCATGGGGACACAGCCCCTTCTTATACTGTAAAATCCTTTGTTTCAAGGTGCAGGGTGGGGGGAAAACCAGTTGCAGCTGGCTTGGGAGCACTCTTGATGGCCCAACCACCCATTTCTTTCACTGGGGAGGCTAGGGTCGTTAGACACACCACAGGGGGGCGGAGCCAGCATTGTGTGGGGAAAACTCAGCCAATCCAGGACACAGGTACACTCCTCCCACACATCACTCATGCTAATCTCACACTCACCACCGGGCAGACCCATCCAGACTTCCTGGAGCCTGGCATGCCAGCCAGCTCCAGCCAATCACGCTCCAGCACCCTCACTGCACACATATCTCAATGTCCAGAAGTAGCACTTCCCTTCTAGACACAGACATGCCGCATACACCATCTCGTAGCATTTACTCTCACGAGTTCACACATACTAAACTCGAGCCTGCACTCCCCACGCATCAGGAACTACCAGGGACACACACATTCCCCATGCATTCCTGTGGGAGGGCAGGCCAGCCATGCTACACGCACGCACTTTCACTCTGGGGCCCAGGGAAAAGGGCGCAGAGACCCAAAAAATCACTGACACAGGGTCACACATAAAGCAAACAGTTTAGGGGTGAACTTGCCCTACGGGCCAAGTCCAACACTGCTCAAATTCAACTTTGAGGCTAGAAGGTTTGGGTAAGGTTGATCTGCAATATTTCTCCAGATTCAGAACCCCTGAAGTCTCCCCTAGTTGCACAGGGGGTGGAGGTCCTGTAAAAATTAGGGAAATACTTATTAAATATGGTTTTATAAGTCCTGGTTCTTGAAAAGTGGCCCAGGTCATTTTCCCTATCGCAAACCCCATGGCCCATAGGTTAACATGGTAGGAAGTGATTGATTAATAAATATTGATGGGAGAGGACTAGCCGGACCATTCAAAGACTTCCCAGAATGGTAGTAGTAAATCCAACAATATTATATTATTAAATGTCTCCTAAATTGTACATACAATAAGTTGTGAGACTTTCTTGTTTGTAAGTCCAAATCCAGCCTTTCAGTGGTCTGCCCTGATTGGTCAGAGTTAAGTGGATTAGCCAGGTTGCTGGGAGGGCAGTGTGCTGTTCTATCGGAATGCCAGGCCAGGAGGTGGCGTCGTAAACTACGCTCTTCAAAGGCAAGAGAGGAGGCCTGGGTTTCAGTCCACTATGACACTCGTGACCCAGAGTCAGGGCTAGGCTTAAGAAAGGTATGTGCAGATGGTAGGGGGAGTGTTTAGCCAGCTCTTACCTGCTTGCTGGAAAATCAGCCATTATGGATTTGGAAGAATGATGCACTCTGGGACAAACTAATGCCACACTCCACAGGATGTGGTCATAACTATGAGGAGTTATCCTGCTCTCATTGGTCAGCAGTGACCTGGTGCTTGACCCAGAGAATTTTGAATAAGTATCTGAGAGGGGCAGAGCCCTCCAGATCTGATGCTTGAAACTGAATGAAGCAAGAAGTGCTCTGCTGAAGTTTGCTGTGCAAGGAACTCTAAGGCCTGACCTATGAAGACTGCACCATTTGAAACTACAGCTCTGTGGATTACCTTGCTGCCAAAGGACTAAGAGTGGACTCCCTGCAAGCTACAGGATAACAGAGCTCACCAGGACAGCCCCACAAAGAATTCCAAGCCTGGAGAACAGTGGATTTGTAAGGGTTTTGTTCAAGTGGATTGCGGCATTGAAGTTTCACATTTTCAAGGACCCTTTTGGAGATTCCAGAACCTTGGATTGTGTGTTGGATACTTTGAGACCCGCAAGCAGAACGCCAGGAAGGTGTTCTAACTGGACCCCTCTTGCTGAAGAAGGCGGCCCACTACAGTGGCGAGAATTCTTCAGAACAATTTATAAAGGTGTGTCCCTGACAGAGAAAACGAAATGACTTAAAGGGGCACTGTTGGTTTCTAAGCACTAGAAAGTGACTAATCTTTAAAAATTCATATCTCTGGTTCCCTACAGTGGATTATTTTCGTTTTGATGTCATTTAAAAGATAAAAGTGTTACCTATTTTTATAAATTGGTGTTGGATTTTTATTTTGTATTGTTTCTTAATTATTTACTGAAATTGTGTTTTTGAATGCTTTACATACCTGTCTTTGAAGTTAAGCCTGTCTGCTCGCAGCCACGTTACCAAGGGTTGAGCAAAGGAATAATTTTCTCTAAGACCTATGCTGAGTCCTATCATGTGTTAGTGGCCTTATTGCCAGTGGCAGGCCTACATATGCCCCTACCAATAACCCACTTCCCCACAGTTTGTGTTCAGCGGTGTGGATGAGGACTTGTGTTTCAAAAGAACACCTTTCAGTGAATATTTTAAGATTTTAAAAATCCTCTAAAGTGCCTTAGATCAAAACTTTTAAGTCTGATTTTTGGAATTTGGACTAAACTGTTTTTAATCCATTGTTTTGATTTTTCCAAATTGTTCTAAGTTAATTTTGCCTAGTTTTTTTGTGACCCAAAACTAGGGAACCATGGAGCTGGACCTGGCTAAACTGTCCCAGTTTAAGGTGGCTGATCCTAGTGAACAGTGCAGGCTTAGGGGGCTGCATGCTGCCAAGAAGATGAGGAAGGCAGGGTTGCTTGAGTCCCTAAAGGCTTGGGCCAGGGCAGCTGAGGATAACCAATGGGGGTGGGAAGATGTTCCCCACAACTTCACCCGAGAGAGGGGTGAGGATGAGACCTTTCTCATTGTGACTAGTGTTAGCCAGGTGAATCAAGGTGGTGGTGGGAGTGGGGAAGGGTCCCTTACTCAGGTACCACTACTGTACCTTGCAGAGAGACAGCTTCAGCCTCAATTGGATTTGATTGCCTTGGAGAAAGAGAAATTCGAATAGGCTAAGAGAAAATGGGAGGGGGAGGAGGAGAAAAGGAATGGTGACAGCGAAAGTGAAGAAGATGCTGAGATGTCCAGGGGTGGTAGGTTTGAACCTAAACTTCCCAAGGGCATAGTACCTAAGTACACTGAGAGGGATGACATTGACAAGTGGCTAGCAGCTTTTGAGAGGGCCCTTAAAATGAGTAGGGTACACTCTAGGTATTGGGGTGCATTCCTGTGGGAGTTGATTCCAGTAGCTGGGAGGGATAGGCTCCTGCCCCAGAAGGGAGAGGATGCAGAATCATACCAGCAGATGAAGGCAAGCTTAGTCAAGAGATTTGGTCAGAATCCAGAACAGTACATGGTGAAGTTTAGAGGCACGCAGAAATTGAGTTCAAAGTCTGGGGTAGACTTTGTGGACGTTTCGGTAAAGGCACTGGAGGGCTGGATTGTTGGTAACAAACTTGACACATATGAGGGATTGTAACATTTGTTTTTGAAGAAACACATTTTAACTAATTGTGCAGAAGAGAAGTTACGCCAGTATCTAGTGGACTCTAAGCTGACAGACCCCAGAGAGCTGGGGAAATCAGCTGATGATTGGGTGAGAACCCGGGTTTCCATTCAGCATCAGGGGGGTGACCAGAAGAAAGGAGGACAGGTCCCTTCCCAGGGGAAAGCCCAGGGAAATGAAGGTCAAAATCCTAAGGAGTCCTCCAAAGACCCACAAAAACCTGCACAAGGAGGGGGGCCCGAGCCAACTAAAATTCCAAGGGAGGAGGTTTCAGGGAAAGCCTGGTAGGTTCTTTGATCCCTCAAAGGTGGGTAAGTGCTTTGACTGTAACCAGCCAGGGCATAAGCAGGGAGATGCTGTCTGTGCCAAGAAGCTCCCCCCTAAGGGGCCATCCACAGGGATTGCCATTGTCAGTGTAGGGGTGGAGAGTGGTGCTTCAGAGAGGGGTAGTCAAGTGATGCAAGCAACCTTGGTGTCCCGGGGGGGGTGAATATTGCCACCCTTGCTGCCTTACCTCCAAACATGGACATGTACAGGCAGAGGCCTAAAGTGAATGGGACTGAGATTGAGGCTTTCAAAGACACTGGGGCTAGTGTATCTATGGTCCTGGATGAACTGGTGCCCCCAGAGAGGTTGTTACCTGGTGAGCTTCACCAGGTGACATGCAGACAGCACTACCAAACTCCATCCTATGGCTGTGGTGGATTTGGAATGGGGGGTGTGACAGGCCCTATGAGGGTAGCTGTGTCAAAGGTGCTTCCGGTCCAGTGTTTACTGGGCAATGATCTTGAAGCCTCTGCATGGTCAGAGGTGGCGAGAGGACTCCATTTGAAAATATTGGAGATCCCTGAGTGGGTATGTGCTGTGACTAGGTCACAGACTAGCCAGAAGGGAGGGGCTGGACACTTGGACCCTGGAACAAAGGGCCAAGCATCCAAGGACAAGGGCACTGGGTCTGGTGAGCCAGCCCAGGGAACTCCAGAGGCACAGGAACAATCTAACCCTGATGGGGAGGATTTGGCCTCTGAGGGAGGGACTCCATCCCTGCCAGAGCTGTCAGATTTGGCCGACCTGACATGAGCAGGTGGACCCTCCAGAGAGGAGTTCAGTCATTGACAGCGTGACTGTCCCTCCCTCGAGAGCTTGAGGCAGATTGCTTCTAAGCAAGAGGAGGGAGATGACAGTGGGTTTCACAAACTCTACTGGGAAGATGGACTGCTTTATACTGAGGCCAGAAACCTCAAGGAGGGGGCCACCAGGAGATTGGTGGTGCCCCAGAAGTACAGAGAGTTCCTCCTGACTTTTAGTCAAAATATCCCCTTGGCAGGACATTTGGGACGGACAAAGACATGGAACCGGTTGGTGAACCATTTCTACTGGCCCAATATGTCTGAAAAGGTAAAGGAGTTTTGCAGCTCCTGTGTCACCTGTCAGGCCAGTGCATGGCAGGGGGCAAGACAAAGGCTCCCCTAATACCACTGCCAGTGGTTGGGGTTCCTTTTGAAAGGGTGGGGATGGATATTGTTGGTCCCCTGGACCCACCTACTGCATCAGGGAATAGGTATATCTTAGTGGTAGTTGACCATGCTACTAGATACCCTGAAGCCATACCTCTTAGAACCATTGATGCTCCTGCAGTGGCTAGAGCACTGCTTGGTGTGTTCACCAGAGTAGGTTTTCCAAAAGAGGTGGTGTCAGATAGGGGCACGAACTTCCTGTCCTGCTATCTGACTGCTATGTGGGATGAGTGTGGTGTCAACTACAAGTTCACTACCCCCTATCACCCACAAGGAAATGGTCTTGTTGAGAGATTCAACAAAACCCTGAAGGGCATGATAAATGGGTTGTCAGAGAAACTCAGGAGGAGATGGGATATTCTCCTCCCATGGTTACTGTTTTCCTACAGGGAGGTGCCACAGAAACGGGTTGGTTTCAGTACTTTTGAGTTGGTGTTTGGACACCCTGTGAGGGGGCCATTGAGCCTGCTAAGAGAGTCTTTAGAGAAGCCTCTTAAAGAAGATAAGAACAATGTGCTTGATTATGTGCTAGGCCTGAGATCTAGAATGGTGGAGTACATGTACAAGGCAAATAGTAAGCTGGAGGACAGCCAGGAGCTCATGAAGCACTGGTATGATCAAAAGGCAGTACTATGCCTGAGTATACTCCAGGACAGTTGGTGTGGGTGTTGGAGCCTGTGGCTCCCAGGGCCCTCCATGACAAGTGGAGTGGGCCTTATCCAATCTTAGAAAAGAAGGGTGAGGTTACCTATTTGGTTGATCTTGGCACCCCCAGGAACCCTCACCGGGTCCTGCATGTGAATAGATTGAAACCCCACCATGACAGGGCAGACATGACCATGTTACTGGCCACTGATGATGGTGTGGAGGAGGAAACTCAGCCTGTGCCCGACCTCCTCTCCACTAATGTGCAAGATGGGTCAGTGGAGGGAGTTGTGCTCTCTCACAAGTTTACGGACCAGCAGCACAGAGACTGTAAGCAGGTGCTGGATCAGTTTGCTTGCCTGTTCTCTCTGACCCCAGGCATCACTGAGTGGTGTGTACACCACATTGACACTGGTGACAGCCGACCTGTCAAAAATAAACTGTACAGGTCGTCTGGCCATGTCAGAGCCAGCATTAAAGCTGAGGTTGCTAAGATACTGGAGCTGGGGGTAATTGAACCGTCTGAGAGTCCATGGGCCAGTCCAGTGGTACTGGCACATAAACCTAACCCTCAGGGGGGACCCAAGGAGTTAAGGTTCTATGTGGACTACAGAGGTTTGAATGCAGTCACAAAGACGGACGCTCACCCTATACCTAGAGCTGATGAGCTCATTGATAGGTTAGGGGCTGCTAAGTACCTGAGTACTTTTGATTTGACTTCAGGTTACTGGCAGATTGCCCTCACTGATGGAGCAAAGGAGAGGTCAGCATTCTCCACACCAGAGGGACATTATCAGTTCAAGGTAATGCCCTTTGGATTAAAGAATGCACCTGCCACCTTCCAAAGGTTGGTGAACTGGGTCTTGTCTGGGTTGGAACAGTTCAGTGCAGCTTACCTGGATGATATAGCTGTATACAGTTCTACCTGGGGGGGTCACTTAAACCACCTAAGGGAAGTGCTTCAGGCCATGCAGCAGGTAAGCCTATTAAGGCAAGCAAGTGCCAAATAGGGCAGAGTTCTGTGGTGTACCTGGGCCACCGGGTAGGTGGGGGCCATGTATAGCCTCTACAAGCTAAAATCCAAACTATTTTGGATTGGACAGCTCCTGTTACCCAGACTCAGGTCAGGGCATTCCTTGGACTGAGAGGGTACTATAGAAGGTTTGTTCAAAATTATGGGACCATTGTGGGGCCCCTAACAGAACTGACTTTTAAAAAGAAGCCCAAAAAGGCGATTTGGACCCCAGAGTGTCAGCAGACTTTTGACACTCTGAAAGCTGCTATGTGTTCAGCACCAATGGTACTGGCCTCTGACTACACAAACAAATTTGTAGTTCAGACTGATGCTTCAGAGCAAGGGATTGGTGCAGTTTTGTCACAGCTGAATGAAGGGAGCCTTGACCAGCCAATTGCCTTTATTAGCAGGAGGCTTCTTCCCAGAGAGCAGAGGTGGAGTGCCATTGAGAGAGAGGCTTTTGCTGTGGTGTGATGACTGAAAAAGTTGAGACCATATTTGTTTGGGACTCACTTTCGTGTTCAAACTGACCACAGGCCTCGCAGGTGGCTCATGCAGATGAGAGGGGAGAATCCCAAGTTGTTAAGGTGGTCCATTTCCCTACAGGGAATGGACTTTACAGTGGTACACCGACCTGGGGTTGCCCATGCCAATGCAGATGGACTTTCCAGGATTTACCACTTAGCCGATGAGGACTACCAGGGTGTAGGTTAGTAACACATCACCTTTCATTTGGGGGGGGGGCTATGTTGCAAAGTCATCCTGTGCCCTGGGCACTCCCAACTTTTTGCTGACTGGAAATGGAGGTAACTGACTCTGACTGACCCTGGGCTCTGTTTAACCAGGCACAGGGCCAGTGCAAAGCTAAAAGGAACACATTAGAATACAGTTAAGACACCCAACATACACTAGAGTACACTATGGTATGGTGGGGTACCCCTGTAATTGGCATGACCTACCCCATAAGCCCCTAGTATATAATAGGGCAGGGGATTGAAACTACCTAGCAGTCTCCAGTATCCTGGGGCATGGCAGTTTAGAGGCCAGCAGATTTTCTGCACTAGCATGTGTGCAGTGCTGAAGCCTGAGGTCAGTTTAAAAGCATCCCTGGTGGCCAGGACACCTTTTAAACCTTAAATTGTACACAAACTCGACTTTGGGGGTAGGGGCCCTTTAACATAAAAAGAAACTACCATGGTTTTGCATATTAGGGACCCCCAGGATCACCCCTAGGTATCCCAGGGGTGGGGGGTCAGTTATCTATAAGGAGCACCCTTATAAAATGAGTTTTTTATATGCCTGGGTAAAGTGAAATTTTACATTTCACTCCCCACATTGTATTAAAGAGCTGCTCAAATTCGATTTTGATGCTAGAATGATTGGGTAAGGATGATCTGCAATATTTCTGCAGATTCAGAAACCCTGTAGTCTCCCCTAGTTGCACAGGGGGTGGGGGTCCTGTAGAAATTAGGGACATACTTATTAAATATGGTTTTATAAGCCCTGGTGCTTGAAAAGTGGCCCAGGTCATTTTCCCTATTCAAACCCCATGGCCCATAGGTTAACATGGTAGGAAGAGATTGATTAATAAATATTGATAGGAGAGGACTAGCCGGACCATTCAAAGACTTCCCAGAAAGGTAGTAGTAAATCCAACAATATTATATTGTTACATTTCTCCTAAAGTGTACATAAAATAAGTTATGAGACTTTCTTGTTTTTAAGTCCAAATTCAGCCTTTCAGTGGTCTGCCCTTATTGGTCAGAGTTAAGTGGATTAGCCAGGTTGCTGGGAGGGCAGTGTGCTGTTCTATCAGAATACCAGGCCAGGAGGTGGCGTCGTAAACTAGGCTCTTCAAAGGCAAGAGGGGAGGCCTGGGTTTCAGTCCACTATGACAGTTGTGACCAAGAGTCAGGGCTAGGCTTAAGAAAGGTATGTGCAGATGGTAGGGAGTGTGTTTAGCCAGCTCTTACCTCCTTGCTGGAAAATCAGCCATTATGGATTTGGAAGAATGATGCACTCTGGGACAAACTAATGCCACACTTCACAGGATGTGGTCATAACTATGAGGAGTTGCCCTGCTCTCATTGGTCAGCAGTGACCTGGTGCTTGACCCTGAGAATTTTGAATAAGTATCTGAGAGGGGCAGAGCCCTCCAGATCTGCTGCTTGAAACTGAATGAAGCAAGAAGTGCCCTGCTGAAGTTTGCTGTGCAAGGAACTCTAAGGCCTGACCTATGAAGACTGCACCATTTAAAACTACAGCCCTGTGGATTACCTGGCTGCCAAAGGACTAAGAGTCGACTACCTGCAAGCTACAGGTTAACAGAGCTCACCTGGACAGCCCCACAAAGAATTCCAAGCCTGGAGTACATTGGATTTGTAAGGGTTTTGTTCAAGTGAATTGCAGCATTGAAGTTTCACACTTTCAAGGACCATCTTGGAGATTCCAGAACCTTGGATTGTGTGTTGGATACTTTGAGACCCGCAAGCAGAACGCCAGGAAGGTGTTCTAACTGGACCCCGCTTGCTGAAGAAGGCGGCCCACTACAGTGGTGAGAATTATTCAGAACAATTTATAAAGGTGTGTCCCTGACAGAGAAAACGAAATGACTTAAAGGGGCACTGTTGGTTTCTAAGCACTAGAAAGTGACTAATCTTTAAAAATTCATATCTATGGTTCTCTAAAGTGGATTATTTTCGTTTTGGTGTCATATTACCTATTTTTATAAATTGGTGTTGGATTTTTATTTTGTGTTGTGTCTTAAATATTTACTGAAATGTTTTTTTTAATGCTTTACATACCTGTCTTTGAAGTTAAGCCTGTCTGCTCGCAGCCACGTTACCAAGGGTTGAGCAAAGGAATAATTTTCTAAGACCTATGCTGAGTCCTATCATGTGCTAGTGGCCTTATTGCCAGTGGCAGACCTACATTTGCCCCTACCAATAACCCACTTTCCAACACTCACATTTTGTTGTTACTGTGAATTTGCGGTAAGTTTTTACAGAGATTGACTGATAATTATGAGAAGTGGCATAATGGCTTAACAAGCATATCACAAAAGTACTGAAATTATTTAGATTACAACAGTGTAATATTTTACCCAGGGTCTACTCTGATAATGGTCATGGGCCTGTTTTTTCTATTGTTTATTGTGAAACACATATATTATAGCCAGTAGCCCCATTAGGATGGATTTGTATTACACTGTTCTAAATTATTTATACAGGTATTTTGTAATATAGAATCTCACAGTTTATCGTATGACACAAGGGTTTTTGTATGAGTCCACTCTCTATTAAGCTTTGGAGTTTTGCACTGCATCAGCCCTTGCAGATCATTGTAATCAAAGTTGTACTTAGTTGTACTTTTGATTAATGTCTATGCCGATATATTTGATATCCTATAAATGAAATTGGGCATCGAAGGATCCTGGCATTAGGGAGGACAAGTAGCACTTTAGTAGACTAAGAAATGACATCAGTTTCAGACTACAAACTGACAGAGAGCACAATCTTATTAGTTTTTCCTCTGCCTTTAGTTTTTTTTGTCATTTTGTGGAGTTCAAGATTAATGCATTTTTTGGCTATTGGAGAAACTTCCTTTTTAATTTAAAGAGAAAATATTTGTTTAATTTGTATCAGACAGTCTACTGGTGTATTGTTGCAATTTTGAGATTCCTTGGGATATGTCTTTCAAAGACCACTAATGTCTTGTTATGGTAACCCTCTGATGGGTAAAACATCTTATGAATTTGTGAAATTTAGGTTTGTTTATGTACCATAGTGCCATCTATAGAAATTTCCCTAGTAAGTAACTACAGTCACGGCATCTCACTGGGATGAATTTAAATATATTTTACATTAAAAGCATGCCTGTTTTAACAACGTTGTGGAAAGGTACATTTTCAATATTTATGGAGAAATACTAAAATTGAATGTGAAGAGTGAGAGATAAGAGGAAAGAGAGAGAGAGAGAGAGAGAGAGAGAGAGATAGAGACAATGGTGTGTGTGTGTGTGTGGGTGTAAAGTGTGTGTGTGTTAAAAACCATCAACTTCATTCCATTATGTGATACCCAATCCTAGAACACCCACACAAAATTGGAAAACAATGCACCGTTTGAAAAGCTGAAAATATTTTTATGTGAGCAACTGAAATCAACATGTAGATGTATAAGTAAATGAACTTATTCCACAATATACTTTTCTAAATCCAAGTCATTGACCTTAATTTTGCCTACCTCCCATTCTTTGTATGGCATGTTTAAACTCTTCATTTTTAAGAGTGTAGATAATGGGGTTACACATCGGGATCACTCCAATGTAGACTACAGAGATGAATATGCTCTGACTCACTACAT
The DNA here is from genome assembly GCF_964261635.1 of Lissotriton helveticus. NCBI lineage: Eukaryota > Metazoa > Chordata > Amphibia > Caudata > Salamandridae > Lissotriton > Lissotriton helveticus. The sequence continues at coordinate 1,889,052,653 of NC_136068.1, read as the reverse complement.
AAGTCGATGCTGGACGTAGGTAAACAAAAATGAGGACTGCATAGTAAAGGATTACGACTGTAAGGTGAGAAGCACAAGTAGAGAAGGCCTTGTGTCTTCCTGTAGCTGTCTTGATTTTTATGATTTCTGAGATAATTTTGATGTAGGAAGTAATGATTAAAACGCATGAGACTACTGCCACAATAACACCCAGAATAAAAGTAATTGTTTCGATGGTGTGGGTGTTGGTGCAGGAAAGTTGCAGCAGGGCTGTAAATTCACAGTAGAAGTGGTTAATTGTAGGAACCTTACAGAAAGAGAATGTTGTTAAGAAGACAGTGTGAATTATTGGCTCTGCTAGTCCAAGAACCCATGCCCCAGTGGCCAACCAGAGACATGTTGAGCGACTCATGATCATCGTGTACTGTAAAGGATTGCAGATGGCTGAATAGCGATCAAAAGACATGATGGTCAGGAGAAAGAACTCTATTGCCATCATGGCTGAGGAAAAATAGAACTGCATCAGGCATTCCCAGAGAGTGATCTGAGTCTTCTTTAGAAAGAAACTGGACACAGCTTTTGGAAATACAATAGAAGTACAACAGATGTCTACAAAAGACAGGTTGGAAAGGAAGATATACATGGGAGTGTGAAGTTTTAAGTCACAGAATATAACCAACATGACAAGAAGGTTTCCTGAAATAGTTACCACGTAAATCAGAAGACACCCAAGGAGGAGGGGAAGCCGAAGGTGAGGAAGATTAGAGAAACTCAAAAGAATAAATTCCTGCCATGATGTCAAATTTCTATCTTCCATTTCTCAAGGACTGCTTCTTTTTGGGTTTTGTGTTATCTAAATGGAAAGAAGTAAATATATTGGAACTACTCATCCTGCATCAAAATGGAATTTTAAGTAGTAATCTGTTATATATTGATGGAATGTTGCAAGGTATTTAGACAATATCGGGCTGATTACGATGCCGGTCATAAAGCTGCTGACTTTAGGTCGGACGCTTTCTGACTCACATTGTTAGTTTCAAGTCTTACCAGCGGGTTCCGATACAGCCGATCGGAATTGAAACTGGCCTGTGATTTTGACTAGCTTCTGAAAGGCTCAAGGAGCCCATCAGCCAGTCAGAAGGGGCCTGTACTCCATGTAGACACCAGTTTATGCTCTCCGGATTACGATGCACATTTTATGGCCGTTTTTCCATGGCAGCCATTCTGACATGGAAACAATGTCAGAAACAATATTCTGGGCCCCCTAGCAAGGCACTCTTTCCCTTGCAGCCTCAGGTTGGGGGCCGAGGCTACTCCTATGGTGCCCCCTGTTAATCCCTGATCCTTGTAACAGGTACCTTGAAGTGCCTTCCACGGGGTGCAGTGATTACCACAATCTCCCATTTCTCTATGGATGCTCCCATAGGAAAATGGGAAAATGCAACCACACCATGGGGTCGATTAGGATCGCGGACGGACTTGAGTCCGTCCGCGACCCCTGAGGAGGAGGGAACGTCCGCATGGGCTGCGGCGTTCCCTCCGATCAAATTAGGATGTGACCGCCAGTGTGGCGGTCACATCCTCCATCTCTAACATTGCGGCGGGTGCAGCTTCAAGCTGCATCCGCCGCAATGTAAAAAATCCATGCACAGCATTTGCGTGCACAAAGCGGCAGGCACCGCGCGGTGCCTGCTGCATTTTGCACGCAAATGCAGGGGGGTACCATAGGTACCCCCCATGTGCACCCCCCACCCCACCTTCACCCAGGGGGCCCGCAACGGGCCCCCGAAGTGAAGGTCCGTATGCTTTTCCACGGCGGTAAAGTCGCCGCGGAAAAGCATATATTTTCAGACATCCTAATATGCCTGGCGGTGTCTGATAGACACCGCCAGACATGTTAGTGCTTTTCCGCCGCGGTCGCCTTCCGACCGCGGCGGAAAAGCGGCGGACAGATTATCAGACCCACCAGCCATCCTAATTTGGCGGTGGGTCTTTGGAGTCTCCGCCGCGGTTTTTCCGCATCCTCCAGGCCGGCGGACACTTCCGCCGGCCCGGAGGATGCGGAAAAACCGCCATCCTAATCGACCCCCATGTGTGGCTGCATCATAATAAGGCAGTCGGTATTGCCAACTGGAGGTTGGTCGGTCCCGTTTCTGACATGGTGTTGGTTGGAGGAAATTCCGACCTATATTGTGTTAGGTAACTACGTATTGCAAAAAAGGATCACAGATGAAATGACACTACAAATGTTCAGAAGTATAAATTAAAATGCAGGCTTAATTGGAACATTCTAATGAAAATATGAAAGGGGTTTTATAGAGCTAAATTAATTATTAGCAAAAATTGCAACATTTCTTATCATGACTTTGACATAATTGCTTGCTGTTTTCCTGTATTGTACTATATTATAGCAAACTTTCTGAATCATCATCACTAAAGTCATTATGAATTAAATTATTGTGCATGGCATGAGTGATATCCTTTAAGCTTCTATTCAATCAGGTCAATTGCTGCTGAAAGTGTGCTCTAGCAGTACTGTAGCACTTTCTCCGGATCCTATTAGACTGCCCGAGAGGGGGAGCAGTAGGAGTTATTTAAGGCATTTGGGGGGGATCCTCTATTTGCCTCCCACCTTAAGAGATTGATTGATACCAATATTAGAGCTATGGTAGGGGTGGGCTATCATGGGCCTGCCTGGGAGACATGTGGCTGCACCTGCTGAACAAGAGGTGGACATGTGGACATGTGGACATGTAGACACTATTTAATTCAGCCTCAAATCCATCCTTATAACTTTCTTGTTTTTTGATTGCCCTGTGTATCTTGCGTGATAGACTTTTTTGATAGACTGTTTTGGTACACATAGAATAATGAACCACTGCACCATTGGTATGTTTCCTAGCATAAGTTTGCAAATCGTGTAGTTTGTTTTCTATTTTCCTATTGGGGTCCATCAGACCCCTTAATGTGCATTACCTTTGAGTCCTTCTACACTTAAGGCATGCATTCTATGGAGGTAAATTAATATTAAAACTCCTTTACCATTTTAAGGGCAACTGATTTCAAATACTTTAGATTGACCAGAAAAACATGTATCTTCCGCTGTACGCCACACTCTTTCCTTTCCTTAATATTATACCACTAATATTTCCAAGATTGTCACAAAATCAATAAACGCTTTTCTGAATAAGTTTACAGACATCTCCAGGATCAATATATAGGTTTTAATTTATTCCAGTGTACAGAAATCACAATGATGTTTGAGTATAGTTCCCCAGCATAGGCAAATTATCCCCCTAAAAAAGAGCAAATTAGCGCCGTTCAGCAGAAATAGTCAATCAGAGACCAAGTTCTTTTAACATGCTGACTAAGGGCCATATGTATCAAGCCTTTTGCGATTCGTTAAGGCCTTTTTTCCGATTTTGAAATGTATGAAACATTAGCAAAATAAGGAATCGCAAAAAATTGTGATTCCTTATTTTGCTTAAGTATTTAAGGAATCACAATTTTGAGATTCCTTAAATGCTATGTATGAAGCTTTTCAAAATTGCGAATTCAGGTTTAGAAATCACAAATTACCACCAACTTGTAGTTGGTGGTAATTTGCGATTTCTTGTAAATATGCACAATTGTGCATTTGTGAGGGTGGCATATGACGCGCATGTATGTGCGCCATATGCACACACATGTAATTTTCAGGGGTGCAGCAGGGTGTCCTTGAGACACCCCTGCACCCTTGAAATAATTCTCAAATTGCGATTAGCAAATTGCGAATTCGCAAATTGAGAATAATTTCACAGTCATTTCTATGGGCCTCCTGGCCCATAGAAATGAATGGGAAATTATTCCTTATTTGCGAATTCGCAAATAAGCAATAATTGGAAATCGCTAAAAAATTGCGATTTTCTACTTACATACCATTTTGCGATTTCTAAATAGCAATTCCTTAAAAATCGCTATTTAGAAATCGCGAATGGTGATGATGATACATATAGCGGAAAGTGAGTTATTTTGTTTTGAACGATGTATGAAGAACATATTATTTGTACTAGCACAAAACACCCTTGATATGAATAATTGGGCATACATTCCAATGGTGATAAGCCATCCATTACTTTCGAATTAAACTATACATTTTCCAAGCACTGATGTGAACAAGGTGTACCCTTCTCTAGGAAATAATCATGACTTTTAAATAATAGTAAAGAATCCTCTTTGGGATTTACTGTCTTCGCTTGCTTCATGCATAATATAGCATTTGTTCACTCAATAATGTTAAAATATTCTTCACTTGCATGGTATCATCAACAGTTTTCCAGAACGTCTTACTGTATTACAGATCACTATTAGCAGAGATGCGGTTCATAGAATACCAGCATTAGATCCACTTAGTTTCCGTTGTTCTCTCCTTAGGACACTGAAGCTGTTAGAAACCCCAGTGAACCTTGAAAAAGTGGTGAAAGACTGTTATGTCATGTTACACACTATAATGATTATACAGTTCGTACAATTATTTTCTTTCACTATAACAGAGCATTTAGACTTGCCCTATATTTTAGGGACAGTTTTTTATCGAGAGGCAAAGTCCTGAGTTCGGAACAAAAGTTTGTTGTGGGACCATTTTGTTAAAGAGAATCTGCTTAGGTCTGTGTCTGAGGTGTTGAAACGACATGAGAAACAAAAGGTGTTGCTTCCCCATCCACAGTTTGTTTTTTATTTAGCCCAGGACGTGGCAGCTGGAATAAAGAGTGTATCAGAATTCTGGGCAAGCATATAACCCACAAGTCCTGTGTCTTTGTGCCTCATTACAGACATGTCGCACATACTGTTTGATGGGGACATGTCAGCTAGTGGTTGTATGATATATTTACAGGAAGAAAAATATTGGAGCCTATTATGATGGAAAATCACTCAACCGACCCCCGGGACCGGTCAATTAGGATCATCCAGCAAAAAAAACCGACTGCAGCAGAACCGGGCCAAGAGACGTACCGTGGCAGTCGGAAACACAGTGGAAAAACAAAAACCCGCCGCAAGCATAGTGAAGACACCGTACAGGAAATTAGGATATCCTTGATGGTCCCGCGGTACGTTGCGCTGTTTCTCGCTGCCGCAATCGCACACTGGAATGAATGAGAGAACCAGATAGAGCTGCAGAATAGCCACCACTGCGGACGATCCGTGGAAAATATGGCGGACATAGCAAAAACCCCACACTAAGGCCAAACAGTGCACAAAGCAAATTAGCCTTGGCCCCAAATACACAAAACACATCCCAATGACACAAACACATGCCAAAAATCAAAATACAATTCCTAGGACAACACACACAACACACCTGACAGGAAAATATAGCGGACATAGCAAAAACCCCACACTAAGGCCAAACAGTGCACAAAGCAAAGTAGCCTTGGCCCCAAATACACAAAACACATCCCAATGACACAAATACATGCCAAAAATCAAAATACAATTCCTAGGACAACACACACAACACACCTGACAGGAATACCCGATTTGGACACACACATAAAACCAGTCCCTTCCCTGAACACAATCCTTTGCAATACTCCAGAAGAGAAGGACATTCACCAGATCTAAGAGGAGAGGCAAAATAATATAGCACACACACATCACCACAACCACCATCACCATCACACCTGCACCACCAAACCCCAGCACATAACACATCATACACACCACCCCTATCCCCACCACTCACACCCCTGCACCCACAAACACTTTGCACAACACCTACCATGGCAACACACAAAATGCCCAAATTCACAGAGAGTGAGTGGATAATCATGGTAAATGAGATAGTCAGAGTGTAACCACAACTGTTTGGTGGCTAGGACCAACAGACACCATTAGCCACAAAGACTCAAATGTGGGAAAGGATAGACCAAAGGGTCAAAGCAGAAGGGACCACCCCATGATCCAAGAAGGAGATCATGAAGCGGTGGTATGATCTGAAGAGGGTTGTCAAAGAGAGGAGAAGTAAGAACCGGGAGCTTGCTGAGAGGACTGGTGGTGGCCCTCCCATTCCACCAAAACCATTCACACCGTGGGACGAGAAGGTGCATGTTATACTGCATCCTGAGAGTCTAACAAGAGTAGCCGGGGGAGTGGAGGCTGGTAAGTACAAACAAATGAATACCACTACACTGATATGTACCTTCTTGCCCAACTACTAAGCTACAACATCTACAACAAATCCCATTAATCTGCACCACACACTTACAAAAACATTGCTCCAAGATTCAACATTTACCCACTCCCATTCACCACAAACAAAGCCACCACTATTAACATGGTGGCATGTGTACAGGCTGCCAGCACTACAACTCTTACCATGCTCCCTTGTCCGACCCCTGATCAGGATGGAGCACTCCCCACCCACCCAGAAGCATGTGGCAGCCATTGCATTGTTCACCCTCATCCAACAGGTAGGCAGCCATCTTCACTGGGAGGGCTGTCTGGGGGTGGGAGGCCTGTAGCACTACTCCCACTATGCCCCCTGTCCCACACCCCATCAGGATGGAGCACTCCCCCACCCCACCCACAAGCATGTGTCAGCCATTACATTATCCTCATCACACTAACAGGTAGGTAGCCATCTTCACTGGGAGGGCTGTCTGGGTAAAAGTAACGTTTTGGAAAACCTGAGAGAACAGAATAAGAATGATCAAAAGCGAAAGGATGTTGCTTTGACTTTTCTGGCCAGAAGATCTGCAGTGGGATTTATCTAAAATGTTTCCAAGAAAACGCTCCTTGTATTAAAAAGAAGAGCAGCGCCCTGTGATCTCAATATTTGCTGAGTGTTCTCAGCTTTCATCATTAACATATAATTTATCTCTTGCTGCAAACCACACAACTCTGCACATGTCTCTTTCCTGCCCTCAAGTGTGAAGCAGCAGCAACACGTTAGTGTCCTCGGCTGTGCGGCGACTTGTAAACATGAATCCTTCCTGACAGAAAGGTCTATCGTTTTCCTGCTTTTCTAAGGAGAACTTAGGTAAAAAGCAGTGGATGGTTCTTGAATGAATTATCCCTGAAATAAAACTGCCAAGATGAAATCTAGGCCATTTAAACACAACATGCTCCCCGCTGAACACATAACATATCAATGTTTCTCATTTTATCGACCAATGGGAGAAATGGAAAACGGACTAGACCCACTTGACTGATGACGCATCAAAGCCGTTCCTATCTGCATCAAAGGCCTCAAGAAGGGGGTGTGGAGGGCCCCAGCCGACACAGCCACGTCATGACACATGGCCACATGGCCACGTACATTCAGAACAATCACATGACAAACGTGTAATACCGCGCTGCAAAGACACTCACCTGGAGACGGACGTGCACAGGACGAGAACTCATAAAGAATATCTTAAAGCAAGAGACGACAGCCAAGGGGCCTGCACGAGGTTCTCCCCTTCTGCTGTGTCTAAAGCCCCCTCTGATTGTCACGCTTATATTGAGTCACCAGCACTCATTATCTCCTTGTGATGTCCTAATGGACATGTCCCTTGAGCCACAAACTCCCTTCGCAGCTGCTCAACTTTCCAGATGAAAAGTTTGCAGATTCAAATTAACTTCATTTTTAAATCTCCATCGAATGCTTGTGTCTTGTAGCACAGTCCCTTCAGGCCCTCTGGGAGTTTCACGTCGGTTGCATCACATTGTTGCTGTATTGCATGCTGCATTCTCCTCTTTCTTTCGGGGATGCAGATATTTGTGGCCAGATGAGGACCACAAAGCTAAAATCCTGCTTTTTACTTTCCAATTGTTAATTTATTTTTCCCCTAACCTGATATTTTTCTTCCTCTACTACAGCCTTTCAGTGTATGTAGATTCATACAGTGTAGCACATCACCAGTGAGGGTATCCAGGCGCTGTCTATGGGCACAGGTAGAAGAAGTAATTTGCACAGAATTACAGGATGTTGCTCCGATGCCGAAACTCGAACTCGGATCTTGAGTGGGCAGCTCTAGCCACTGTGCCACATCCACTCCTTATCGCCTCGTTCAGTTGTGCCTGTCTCCCTTCTACCCATGAGTAATCCTGAACTCTTGGGCCCAGATCAACTAATGTTTGATGCACAGCACTCTTCCACCACAGAGATGTGGGGCATATTTTATTACCCCCAGAACTGGAACACTTTTTGCAGCCATGCACCAAAGCACACACCCTTGCGTCATAGTGCCAGTGTATGTGGATTCTCTGAAACACAGATTTTGTACTAGGAGAGGTCCTTTTCACTGCAAAAACAATGCTTTGGTGCTTTTACGACTGCAGCACACATTCAACGTTTGAAAAATGAGAACATGTTAAAAATGTCTCCTCATTAGGCCTGCCTTGAGGATGCAATGTTCATAAATAGGGGCTGGTGTCAAAACCCGTGGGTGATTGCATAGGAATGCCCATGCCCACCCATGGAGCACCCACTTAATGCAAAGTAATGAAAAACAGCGCATACACAACTTTCTGTTACTTTGGAATACTGAATAACACAAGCAATGATTTGTGCTGGATAGTAAATTCCATCCTAGCAGTTTCTCCAAACACAAGTGATGTGAATCCAGCATAAATCATTAGTACATTTGGCCTCTTCTCAACCCAAGTCTGGCGTTTGTTCCATTTTCCCTACAGTTTGACTTTCTGTAGGGTTACCCCCAAACATCTTGCCTTCGCTCTTCCATGTTTTGAACCCATTTTTGTTGTCTTTAAGCTCTATGGACTTTACCACTGCTAACCAGTGCTAAAGTGCATGTGCTCTCTCCTTTAAATATGGCTTATACCCAATTGATGAATGTCATTTGTCTGTAAATGCATACTAACGTGGTAATACATTTACCCAGGTCCTGTATTTTACAAATTTAAAGATACCAGTGTGCCTGCAGCCTGCCATTTCAACCTGGATGTGCAGTTTTAACAGGCCATTTTGACCTGGCAAAATAAACCTTTTGCCAGGCCTAAACCTTCCTTTTTTTCTAAAATTAAGTCACCCCTGGGTAGGCCATAAACAGCCCATATGCCAGGGTGCAGTCTATATAAATGGTAGGACATATACCTTTTATTTGTATTTCCTGATAGTGAAACACTCTCAAATTAATTTTTCACTACTGCAAGGCTATCCTCTCCCATAGGATATCGAGGTTACTTTAGTACATTTAATAGGTTCTAACTTTCTATTCGTAGCAGGTAGGAAGATCAGGTTTGGTGACTAAACATTTGTAATTTAAAACGCTCTTTTTAAGTCACAATTCTGGAAATAACATGTTTTTCTTATGCTAAACATTTGGTCCCTGCAGCCTGATCCTGTGTCAAATGCCTATGTGTAGCTGGAAGTTGCTCTTTGTGTATTCCTCCTAGACAGTGAGCCAAAGGGATCATAGGTGTTGAAGCTATAGGGCATCTCTGTTAGCTTGAGGGGGAGGAGCAGTCACCTACGACACTTATACATTACAAAGGCCCTGCCTGAGCACACTCACAAAGGGTCTGCCTCTAGTTTTGTTGCCCCGAAACACGCCTGGCATGGGACAGTGAGGAAGGACACGTCAAACACTTCTGGGGTGTGAACGCCTCTAGAAAAGTCGCCTGCTTCAAAGAAGGCACCAGATTTTGTTCAAAGGGAAGTGCAATAAAGTATCTTCACTTCTCTTTCGATAGTTTAGCTTCCAAAGTGTAATGTTATTTATGAACTGTTAGACTTGGCATCTTTTGACGTGTTTCCCCAGACTTTTTGCTTTCTGACCTCTCGGTTCTGACTCTGTTTTTGCTGGTGTAATGAGTCTGCGCACTTTTCTCACTGCTGTCCAGTGGTAACGTGCAAGTGCTCCTGTATAGAATGTATTAAGGATTAGTACTTCCATGTTTGGCTGATTTGATCAATGTTTCAGACCCTAGTAAAGTGCACTACGAGTACCAGGGCCTATAGATCAAATGCTGTTGGTGGGCTGCAGCACAGGATTGTGCCACCCATGTAAACAGCCCGAAAAGTGTAACTCTGGCCTGCCACTGCAGAGCCTGTGCGCAGCCTGGGGTTGCAATGTCGACTTGGCAAGTGCACATACTTGCAAGTCCCTAAACGTTCCCTTCTCTACATGTGAGTCACCCCTAAGGTAGGCCCAAGGTACCCCCATGGGCAGGGTGTGTTGTAGGTAAAAGGCAGGACATACCCTGGTGTGTGTGGCATGTCCTGGTCGTGAATTACAGCCTACTTCGTTTTTTCACTAATGCAAGGCCACCTGTCCTCAACAGGCCAGGCTGGGCAGTTTTATCATTACATCCTATGATCCTAACTGACTCAGGGAACTTGGAAGAAATTCGAGTTTAATATGCCTGAACTCAGAATGATAAAGTACATCTTTCAGTGAAGTTGGTTTTAACATTCTGTGTTTGAAAACACCGCTTTTAGAAATCTGGCATTTTCTGACCTAACCATCCAGTCTGCCTCTGCCATCATGTGTATTTGCTGTCTGGTTTGTGAGTGACAGGGCTGGGAGAAAGGGTGATTCTAGCCAGGCTTAATAGGCACATCTACACCTAGATGGGTGGGAGGAGTAGCGTCTAGGTCTGTATAGGGCTGAGATTATCTTCCACAATGCTGGCACCACGTCCTATGGTGCATCTGAGGACCCTGGCCCACACTGACAAAGAAAGAAGGTGCACCCTGGCAGAATGCACCCCGAACTGGTTTGAACTAGGTACAGGCCCCTCTGCCTTCAGAGGACAAAGGATTTGCTGGTATAAATATTGGGACCCAAACCCCAAGACTTTAGATCTCACTGGAATCAAGGAACCTGCCAAGAAGAAGAGCTGGAAGAGCTGCCAGGAGTACTGCCCCTTTGCTGTGTTGTTGCTTTGTTGGGTTGGCCTGAAGCTGCTGCTTCTGCCTTGGGCAGTGAAAGAAGGACTGGACTGAACGTTCTCTACTTGTGCGGAGTATCTCCAAGAGCCTAAAACCGAGCTGGCCTCCTGTTAGGAAATCTCAGGGACTGCAAAGACTTCACCACCCTCTGGGTACCGCCTCTGGAACTGTTGTTTCAGTAGCCACAGATGAAAGGGAACCGCAACCGACTCTGTCATCCAACTCCAACACTAGCCTTGTGTCCTGAAGGCACCGCAACGAAGCACCATCTCACCCTGCACCGCCCGCCTGGATCTCACCGACACTGTCCTAGACGATCGCCACCGAGTCGTTGCTTGCACCGCATCGAGGAGCACCGCATTCTGCATCGCCTCTATTCAATTCGCTGGCCTGTGCTCACCGACACGGTCACTCCTGGATCAACACCCCTGACCGCCTCGTCACGTACAGCTGTCAAGGTCGGCCAGCACCGATTCCCGCTAACTGGCTCTGTCGCTGCATTGGAACTTGCCAGCACCACATTGGGCACCATGTTGGTCTCACCGACGCCGTCTGGACAATCGTCACCGAGCCGCTGCTCGCATCGCATCGAGGGACACTGCACCGTGCACCACTGCCACTTTGTATTGCAACCGCGACGGATGCCAATACCGACTCACCCCACCGTGTGAGTCACACGAAGAAAGGTACTGTTGACGAGTATGTCCCGCTGGCGCTGACCCGTACCGATGCGGTCAGCTAGAACTGTGAGACTCTGTTGTTTTCAGCATCGCGGTATGCTCGGATCAAGCTACCGACTCGTACGAACTGTGTTTTCAACGTAAGTTTGCAAATTAAAGACATTTTACAACACAGCTATTTTTAAAGTCCTTTACGGTGGATATTTATCGTAATTGGTCTTGTTTGAGTATATAAAAATACTGGATATTTTTCTAAACTCGTGTGGTGTCCGTTTGTAGTGCTTATACTGTATTACTGTTGATTAGGTGCAAATACTTTACACACTGTCTCTGAGATAAGCCTTACTGCTCGTGCCAATCTACGAAGGGGGTGAGCAGGGGTTATTTTAGGAGCGTAACTCCCTTATCCTGACTAGAGTGGTGGTTTCTCTCTGGCTTTGGTGCAAACCTTAGCCAACCAGAAATCCCCGGTCTGACATGAACCTATTATTAAGGTTCCAGTTAAGTCCTTTGTAGGGAGTTGGTGGTTTGTCGATATTGATGAAGGGCTTGCCTAGCAACCATTAGGAAGAGTTTCACCAGTGTTTACATTTATGTATGCTGACAAACTGGCCTGCACACTTGTCTGTCAATAAATCGTGCTTAATTTAGCTGCTGCTGGAAAAGCCTGGTTCAGTAAGATAACAGAAACCTTTTTTCTGTTCAGAGGATTAGGCCTTTAATTCACAGAGGTTACATTGTAGTTCTCTAATATGTAGGACCACAGTCGGCATTTGGAAGAGGTGGCATTTTTCCACAGCACTTTTTAGCGTTGCTCATTTTTATGTAGCTTCACAAATCAATTCCTTACATGGACAGCCTGGCCTGTAGTAGATGAGTCATTTACTACCAGCACGATGTTCACATGATAGCAATGATTTCAATGTAACCAGAAGTGCATGAGGAAATGATCTGGTTAAGACACATCCAACCTTGGTTGTTTCACATATGAAAGTACGTGATTTTCTAGGGATTGTTTAGGGTCACATTGATAAGTAATTCATTTTCAATTTGCACAAGCTCTACATTTGATACACATATTAGAAAACCTCTTTGTTAAATATTATTGCTTTCAAATTGTATTTTTCTTGTTATTCATTTCAATGTTTTAAATACCACCTAAGGTCTGAAGCAAACCTTATAACTAGTCATGTCTGTGTTGTCAAAAAACAAAGGCCATTTTAGAGCCTTTAAAACTACTGCACTCCTTTCTGGTCTGCAGTTTAAATAGCAGTGGTTATTAGGATCCTGGATCTCTGGTTCTCATTGATGTATATATCATGCATATGTTTTGGCTTTGTTGCCTAATGGCATGTATCGTTGACTCCAAGAAGTCTGGGGCTAATTTCTGCACCATATGTAATTGATAATAATGATAGGATTTGTGTTGTTGCAGGATTCAGTCAGAGGGTTCCAAAACAGTCAGTTTTGTTGTTTGTATCTTTTACTTTTCTATCAAGATGTATATCTGGAGTGTTGCACCGTATTTTCTCCCATAATGTGTTCTCCACCCATTCTTTCCCCATCCTCTCAAACAGACCCATTTAACCAAACTAATGTTAGGCCAATAATATTGTATGAAAATCAAGTACGTAATTCTTCCTCTGACATTGCAAATGATCAACTCTACATCTCTAGAGGCGCTGCTTGTTCCTTCTTCTAATTTGAAGAGCATCATAGTATGCCACACCCTTCTGAGGACCAACAGCAGACTGAACAGGCACTTGTCTCTGTACAAGTTGTAATACATCGTTCCACAAAGCTGCTCCTATTGATGCAATTTTGATAAACATGTATTCTATGATCAAATACACAAATGGCAAATGTATATAAAACTTTGTCCACACAGCTGCTCCTATTGCTGCAATTTTAATAAACATGTATTCTATGATCAAATACACAAATTACAAACATGCAACTATTTCCCTGAGATGAAATGAAAACTATCCTTGTCAGTGAAGTGAAATAAAATTGATAACTCCAGCTTCTCTCATAAGGAAAATACTAACCCTGGGCAAAGCATTACGCTACGCTCACGTAGTTTGTGAAGTTTGCGCAACTTGGCACTACGCAAACTGCACATAGCACAGTGCAAACATGCAGTAATTTTGTGCTTGCTCGCGGTCCTCAACGTCAAGTTGGCGACCTCGAGCAAGCAAAATGACATCACCGCGAGAATTTTTTTTGTTCACGTATGCGAGCATGGAAAATAAACCTCCCAGCAAGATTCTCAACGCGGGGAGGTCAGGTTTCTCATTGCGAGTGGTCGCGATGAGAAACTACCAGTCCGCGTCGAGAAAGCTGCAGCTCGAGTAAAAATCTACTCAGGCGGAAGATAAGTACAGCTCGCACTGTGCAAGATGCCGTTTTCAATTATGGCACAGAGCCGGATGCTTGTCCACACTGTGCAATCATTGAAAACGACATCTTGCACAGTGCAGACATGCTACTACGCAGTTTGCATAGTGCTACGCATCGCTCGCATAGTGCAAAGTGCACTTTGCGTAGCTACCCGTAGCACTACTTCGCGCACTATGCCCACCCCTAGAAAATACCTCCAAAAATAACACTAGACAACTGTAGGTAAATGGGATCAAAATTGGCTACTTAATAACTCATTTGGGGTAAACACCACAAGCAATGGTAACCATGGTAGGATCTTTAGATTTTTGGAAATAAACTGTTGGTGGAGGAAATGCATTTACCTCCAATATCTTTGGATCAATGTGCAGCTTAAAACACTTTTCTAAGGAACACGATATAATGGCAACACCTATTCTGAAGGAAATACTTCAGCCTCAAAAAATGGGTGTTGCTCCACATTAACACACACATCAAAATCAGCACTTCAGACTCCAACTCTCAAGCACAGTTCTGAATCTGTGGAAGACTTATAAGAAGGACTGCTACTCTGTTGCCCTGCTGCCATCTTGCCTGAGTGAGAAGGAGTGGACCTACTTCTTGAATCCAGGGCCACCAGTGTGACTCCAAGGGGCTAGTTGGCTGGTCTCCTGATCAGAGCCTAAGGGACAGAAAAAATGCCAACCTCCTTGAACTCAGTAACTTGACTCTGTCTGCTGTGAGACTTGCCCCCAAGTGGTGGTACCCCAGTCTTTGCCCCTTAGAAATGAGGGAACATTTGCTTTGCAAGCCCAACTGTGATTCTCAGAAAATGTGTCCGAAGCAATGCAAAGTTCCACAAAGCCTCATCGTGCATCTTCAAATTTAATTGAAACTAATTCCCTGTGAGGCTAAGCCCCACCAAGCCTCACCACACAGAACGCAGCCTCAATGGAATTGACGCAGAGTGACGCAAAAACTCGGTGCCCAGCTTCTTCAAAGCCTCGGCATACAGGTTCATCAGAACCCACAAAGTGCAATGAAACTCAATGAACGCCACACATTGCCACCCTCACAACTCCTAATAACAGCAAGTGCTCCCCGGAAACAATGGTGGATGATGCATTGACTTGCAAAGCAATGCCGGTGGAGACCACACACTAGAGACTTAAGAAGCTGTCCAGTGAGCCAAACTTGGTCCCTGTATCCAGCGTGGATACAGTCCATCATAGTCAACCTGAATTTGTGACTTTGTCCCAGTCCGGCAGAACCAGATAACCACAGTTGGTGCTTCATCTTTTTTAGCACTTTTTTCACCTAAATCTTAAAAATTGCATATCTCCAGTTCTACTGATTTGATTTTTGTCATTTTGGTATTACATAATTTATTAAATTCTACTCTACATTGCCTCTAAGTTAAGCCTCTCTGCATTTGTGGCAAGCTACAAGAAGGTTGAGCACAGGCTAGTTTGTGATTGCTTGTGACTTCACTCTGACAAGAACTATGGTTGCTGCTTAGAATGATTTCATCACCCAGTAACCCAATTTCTTACACCTACTAATTTTCATGTCACACCCTTTCTGTGTTCTACAGAGTATACCATTGCAAGAAGTGACTTTCCCACTTCCCATCCCAGAATTTGGTATCCTTCTACCATATCCAAGTCACAAGTCTCATTCTACTTTATCACTGGTCTCATACCATGCCACCGCAACCATTCCCAGGCTAGGTTCATGCTCCTATTTTGACACTATTTTCCTGTATTTTTTCCTCCTACTTGCCGTTTACAGCCCTCTTTATCCCTATGTTACATTTTAAAATTGCGCTCCACATTTATTTAATTTCCTGCTTTGTTTACCCTCTCCATGCGCCATGCACCATACTATTACCCAACTCTGGTTAGTTACTCAATGATCTGGTCCCATCCTTTCCTACTGCACCAACACACTGCAAACATGTTCACTCTACACAGCATGGGACCCCAATTCATCCCTGACATCAGCCTATGTGTCTTTTGATCACTTTATTGTGATATACCTCTAGTGTACCACTGCATCATTCTAGTGCCCAACTCTCTCATACTCAATCTAACCTACCACCACCTTATGTGTACAAAGGTGTGTTGTCTGAATCAGTCAGAATTCATTTTGGTTTTCTGAAGAAAAATGCCTCATTGCAAGTGCGCTGACCCCTGATGTTTGTCAAAATTAGTAAATCCCCTAATGGACATATTTAACTTAACCATAAGTCCTAAGTATATGGTACACAGTGTACCAATGGCCTCCAAGTTAAATGGCAGTAGTGGCCTGCAGCACACATAGAAAGCAGACTATGCATTTTATAATTGTTTTGTCTAGAAAGGTGTCCCTTCCTGTACAAAAACAATCCTGTCTGTCATGGAGACACCCTTGCGCTATGGCTGAAGGGTGCCTACGCTGGAGTTAGGCTGCACACAGTGTGACAGTTGTGGAAAAGTAAATTTTGCCATGTTCTGTGTCCCTACGCGTCCTCCATCATATGTTATCTGTGCATGATTAATATGCATATGTATTCCCCATGTTCGATTAAAGACGCAATTACAGTTGTGTCCATCTCTAGTATGCCAGTTTCCAGTTCTCGTGACTACTACGAATATCAGGCCTATGTAAAGTCACGTTGCCACGTTTCTCAGTATGCACGTTATTTCATTGTAAAGTCCCCGTTTCTAGGCCTCAAAAGGGCCCGGACACTAGATTCAGCTCCTGTCTCCTGAGCCTCGCTGAGGAGCGATACAGCCCCCACCTGTATCCTCGACCCTTCACTTACTTCCTGCCTCACAGTGCCCGGTTCAGCCTGGCTCTGCCTCTGAGTCTGCCAAGAGTATGTTATGATTCTAGTTATCAGTCCAGCCCTCCTTCTCTGCATTCTTAAGCTACTGAACCGCATCAATAGTTTCCGTCATTGTCTAGCCTCTACGTCTCCATGTAAGAGAAATACTGTATTTATGGTCATTTAATATTCTTCATCACGCACTACATGTAGAATAATGCATGCTCCAGTCTTAGAATCAAGTTAGCCTTTCCCCTCCTGACTTCTAGTTTATATCAACATGTTCTCTAAAACATCAGATACTAGATACTGTTTAGGTACATGTCGCCCTGACTCTCCAGACTTCAGTCTCTGCTCCTAGCACAGAGTTCGTAGCCCCCAGCTTCTCCTAGTAACACATCATTGCCAGCTTGCGCGCACCATCAGGTTAGAGGTCCCGGCTCCTTAGGTAGCCCCCTCCATGTTTCCGCCCCATTCATGACATATTCTGTTACGTTTGCATCACATGTCTATGTATACGCCTCTGTTACACCTACTTTCACCCTTATCTTTCGCGACTGCTATTGACCACACCCACTGCTCCGCCTATCGTATGTATCGTAATGCAACTGTTTTAGTATATATGATCGTGTATTGTTATTAAATGTTAGCGCGCTCATCCCAGATCCAGCCCCGGCAGCTGCCGGGCCCTGCCATCCTATTCCTGTGCAGGTTGTCCTGTTCCTGTCCTTTATGCTGTATTAAACCTGCAAACTCCTACTACCTCGAATCTTGACTCTTATTTATTGAGCTATCTGTTATTGCTATGCCTAGTCAAACCTAGATCCGGTATTATTTATTTATATACCACATAATGGCGCCCGAATAGGGACTTGCCCTTTCTCCACGCGTCGGTGAAGCCACGCCGACCCCCTGACCCTCTGCAGTCGTGACGGAACTCTTCTGCGCACCGGCAGATATTTCTGCTTCAAGTATCCCTCAGGCCCACGGAGGAGACGGAGGAGGCGGTCCAGCATCCAGACGAGACGGTGGAGGAACGCGGCGAGTCCCGACCAGAGCCCAAGCCGAGAGTCCAAGGTCCGAGGTATCCGGAGGCCCACCTGTAACAGAAGTTCGAAGTTCGTCCGTCCGGCGTCGAAGCAGTCCAGTCCAGTCCGAGGCCTTCCGTTCTTGCTGCCCGGTGAGTACCGTTGCTGGGGTAGTATCTAGACAGGGTCAATCTAATTGACTCTGGTCCGTGGGTTGGTGGTACACAGACCCACAAAACGAAGTGTCCATTTCGGTGGATGCGGGTCCTGACGTGTCTCTGTATGAGACCGGTAAGTTTCGTACTGTTTCAGCAGTGCATCTAGTTTCTGTTCTAGTCAGTTCTGTTCTCGAGAAAATTCATGTATTCTGTTTTCCGTATTCCAGGTAGTATTCTGTTCGAACTGTTATTCTGAATGTTATTCATGTATTTTAATGTCGTGGTATGAGTGTGAAGTAATTATCGTGTTTATTGTGTATTGTGTTGTGTCCAGATTATAGTTCAGTCATGCCGCTCTTTTCAAAACTGCGTCAGTTAAAAATCAGAAAAGGTCTGCTAGAAGCAGCAGTTTCTGTTCCGCCTAGGGACAGTCCAGGTCATTTCATGTATCAGAAGCATGGCATAAGCGCCATATTGTATCTAGATTTATGGGTAGAGTATACCAAACAGTTAGAGGAAAAGTATAGATGGCCCGTATCAGGTACATGGGATGCCGAGTGCATCATGAGAGTAGAAGAAGCATTATGGAAAAAGAAAGCCAGACAGTCACAGAAAGATGCCATCGAGTTATGGCACAAAGAATCTCATAAAAGAACCGAAAAAGAAATCAGAAAGTCAGAACTAAGTAGAGAATCCTTGGAACGAGCCCAAGAAAGGGAATTAATCGAGATTGGTGAACGAGTTAAAACAGAACAGTCAGACAGACAGAGGCATGCCCTCATCAAGGGTATGTATCCTCTTCTTGCCGAGGGCTTGCCAAAAGCAACCCCGGAGGCATCCAGTAATTTCCCGCCACCATTAGTTCCGCTCAAGCTACGTCACAAACCGACCGCAGCTGATATTTTCATTTCGTCCTATTTGGACGACACAGTCCCAGAATATGCAAATCCCGCTCCGCCAGTCCCTGTAAATCAGGCACTTCCTGCTCCTCCAGACACCGGAGTACCTGTTACGGTACCCCCGGTCCAGCCCGCCATACAAGTCCAGCCTGCATTTCCATTTCCCACTCTGCCAGGACGAAGAGCATCAGTGGACGACTCTAGTTTAGGGGCCGCAGGGGGAGGTCCTCCAGGAACCCCGCCGCCACACAAGCGTTTAACGTTAGCCGAATTACATGCACAAGCATCACAGCGTACGCCCAGATATCAGTCTGTTGCAGAAATAAGAAAAGCCCTTACCGAATGTGGCTATGATCCAGTCCCAGGCGAGGATAATATGGTTTTATATTCATTACGCGTGAGAAAGGTGACCGAGTATCTAGTCACCCTACCAGATATGAAAGAAGATCTAGACAGAATATATCGTTTCATCCGTACAGGGGATGATCCAGAAAGTATTAGTGAAGTCATGTCTCAAAGGAAAGCTGAGATCCAGCTCATGTTATTAAAGTTCCTGATTAATTGTCTAATAAGAGAACAAGATTCCCCGACTAAAGATCAGGCCGAAATGAAAATCCTGACAAGGTGGAGTGATAATATAGCCGAGGGTAAGCACAAGACTATCAGTAGTATAGAGAGTATGTACAAGAAGATTCGTAAAGAAATAATAAGGATACACGAACAACGCAAAGAAGCACAAGTAAGCGAGAAAGAAAGTAACTCTGATACTGAAGAGGTAGAGGACGAGAATCCCGACAGAATAGCGTATGTAGGAAAATCTAGATTTCCAGATCGCCATTTACGTCTAGAATACAAGCCAGTTTTTCACCATCCAGCATCAGAACAAGGTTCTCTAGAACAAGTATTTCAAGCTACCGATCACATTCTGAAATCACGAATCGGTTATAGCGAGTTAAGTACCATGCATGAACAAGAACTAGTCCGATCAGCAGTCCGATGGATTACTGATTCTACCACTTTTCCAGACGAAATAGTGGCCCAAATGTTTCTGAAAATGCCCCCAGCCGAGCAACGACTGGTGGGTATGTATATGATCCAGCACCTCATTACATTGTATGAGGGTCAACATTCTGATCCAGGTCCGTTACACGATGTCCTGAATGAGTTACTCCAGTATAGATGGAAAGGTTTAGGTACCGATTTGATTAGTGTCATTCTAGAACAGCGCCACAAATACAGAACGTTTCTGAACCCGCATTTTGTTCATGTCTCACCCCCAGAAAGTAAACCCTTTTACATAGACAGACAGAATCCGTTACGAGAAGTGCATCCAGTTAAGACAGAGGGTGGTGAAATGCAACGAGTGTTTGTTTACACCCCTATCACAAAGATGGAACTCTTAGAGATGAAAAAATTAATTCCCTGTCATGACAAAGATCCAGCAGGGTTCCACCGAGAATTAAAAGACATGCTCCGTATGGGAGAATACACGTATCCAGATATCATTAAAATGTTAAAAGTCTTGTTGCCCGCAGGGGTATATGAGAAACTCAAAGAAAAAGAATGGGAGGTGGGAGAGAAAAAGATCGATTGGACAGTCCTAGAAGCTGAAGACAAGGCACGAGTACCAGGTACCGGTCTTGGAGATAAATGTAAAGAATTACCAGAATTATTAATACAAGTTTTGCCTAGATTATTGACAACTAGAAAAGAAGACTGGGATGCAATCTCAGCCTGTAAACAGAAACAAGATGAAGATATTAGTGATTATTATTCCAGATTTGAGAAATGTTTTACCATAAACAGTGGCCTCAAGACAAGTAGCGAATCATACCCTCATCTTTTTGTTACTAAATTAGTCGAGAATTCAAGTCCACAAATTAAAAACCGAGTTTTGAAAGTCGAAAGTACCTGGCAAGCTAATACCCCGTCCCAAATGTTACAGATGCTTCAATATCACCAGAATAGAATCAGAGAAGAACAAGAACATGAAAGGAAACGTATGAAAGACACGAAAATGAAAGTACTAGTTGCACAATCTGTTCCTCAAGACAGTCAGAAAAGGG
The DNA here is from genome assembly GCF_964261635.1 of Lissotriton helveticus. Lineage (NCBI taxonomy): Eukaryota > Metazoa > Chordata > Amphibia > Caudata > Salamandridae > Lissotriton > Lissotriton helveticus. The sequence goes on along the minus strand of NC_136068.1, from coordinate 1,889,031,779 downwards.
GACCAAATCAAGCCAGTCATCCTGCAGCTCCCGTTAAAGGGAACTGCAATTATTGTAAACAGCCAGGTCATTTTATAAACGAGTGTGCAGTTCTGAAACACAACATAGCTACCGGTAAGACTAAAGAAAGACCACGTCCGCCTAGACAAGAACAAGTTACACAGACTCCTCAGTCACAGAATGCACAACAGACAGTTACTGTACCGCAGCCTATCGCTGCAACACAGCATGTTACACAGCAGATGTACCAGTATGCACAGTCTGAGTATCCAGAGTATCAGCCATATTCATGAAACAGCCTAGAGAGGGAGGTAGGCTTGCCTCTCATCGAGATACCTGTAGATCAAGAAGGTCCCTATGTTCATAGTCAAGTATTAGGGAAAGATAGAAAGTTTCTGATTGATACAGGGGCAAGTAGGACCACTATAAGTCACGCCGAAGTTCCAGGGGCTCCGCTCTCAGGCTCTAGAAATGTTTCCCTTGGATTTTCAGGAAAACCTATTGTAAATGAAATATCAAAGCCAGTTACTCTAGAAGTAGGTCCATTGTCCCGCACTACTGACCTGTTACTTACTAAGTCATGTCCAGAAAATCTATTAGGCATTAAGACACTGAAAGAGTTAGGTGCAGTTATATGCTGTTCCCCAGAGGGAATACGATTGTTCCTACGTGACTTCAAGGGTCACTATGTATTACGAGATTTTGATCCGAGATTGTCTAATGTCCCGCAGCATCTATGGGCGCAAGGTCCAACTGATGTTGGCTTTATGCAAATCACACCCCATCGTGTGACTCTTAAACCAGGTGTAGTGTTGCCACGAATCAGACAGTACAGATTGCCACCCGAGGCTGTAGCAGCCTTATCCAAAATTATTGACGAGCTCATGGCTCAAGGAGTAGTTGTAGAAACTGACTCCAATGTATGCAATTCTCCGATCATTCCTGTTATGAAACGTACTGATCCAAATGCACCTCCAGTATATCGTTTAGTGATTGACCTTCGAGAACTTAATAAATGCATTATTCCCCAGTACCCAGTTGTCCCAGATATCTCTTCCCTATTGACAGCCATTGATTCCGAAGCCTCATTTTTTACGGTCATAGACCTCAAGAACGCGTTTTTCAGTGTCCCCATTCATCCAGACAGCCAGTTTCTTTTCGGATTTTGTTTAAATGGAAGGAGCTATATGTTCACACGCGCTCCTCAAGGTTTCACAGAAAGTCCTAGTATTTACAGTCAAGCACTCAAGAGACAACTAGACAACATTCACATGCCAACTGACACTGCCCTGCTCCAGTATGTCGATGATCTACTGATCACAGCCCGTTCTGAACGTGCTTGCGAGCGAGCCTCACTTACAGTCTTGTATTTCCTAGCCGAGATGGGACACAAGGTGTCCCCTTCGAAGCTTCAATTCTGTGTCCAGCAAGTGGTCTACTTAGGACACTTACTGTACAAGAGGGGTAGGCAGTTGACACCAGACCGTATCCAGTTAATAGCGAGTCTTCCTCAGCCCAAGACCCAGAAGGAGGTACGTGCTTTTATTGGCCTTACTTCTTATTGCAGACAATGGATTCCTCAGTATGCATTCCTAGCTAAACCACTGATACAGTTAACGACACAGGAGGCAGCCGTATCGACTGTCCTCCCTTGGACATCTGAACATGCACTTAGTTTCAATGAGTTAAAGAAAGCCCTATGTCAAGCTCCAGTTCTAGCAACACCGAACTACAGTAAGTCTTTTACACTTTTCGTCACAGAACGCGAAGGTACAGCATTATCTGTCCTCACACAAGATCAAGCACGACAATACAAGCCTTGTGCTTATTTTTCGAGCACATTAGATCCTGTAGCCCAGGCTCTGCCTGCGTGCCTTAAGTCAGTTGCAGCCACAGCACTAGCTATCAGACAAAGTGATTCCATAGTATTAGGACACTCCTTGACAGTACAAGTTCCAAACTCCGTGGAAGTTATTTTAAACCGAACACAAACTCAGCACTTGACAATTGCACGTTTAACAGGTTATGAATTGACACTGTTTCAGCCACACATAGAAATCAGACGCTGCAACGTCCTAAACCCTGCTACATTGTTACCATCAGTTACTTTGAATCCTGCCACACACGACTGTGTGGAAGTAGTTAACATCATGACAAAGCCAAGACAAGATCTGACAGATATTCCATTACCAGATCCCGACCTGACACTTTATGTGGATGGTTCATGTATGAGAACAAGTACAGGAGAACTAGTAGCCGCGTATGCAGTGACTACCGACACTGAAGTTATTGAAACACACCGTATTGACACCCTGTCTGCTCAAGCAGCAGAGCTAGTTGCTCTGACTCAAGCCTGCATTCACGCCAAGAGCCTGAAAGTTAATGTTTACACAGATTCACGCTACGCATTTGGAGTCGTACACGACTTTGGAGTGCTCTGGCAGGAGAGAGGTTTCATGACTTCTCATGGAACCAAGATTCAGCATGGTCTCCTTATTCAAGCTCTGTTAGATGCAATACACTTACCGACATCCATTGCTATCATGAAGTGCAAAGCACATACGAAAGTTACTGACATTATTTCCCAGGGTAATGATCTAGCAGATCGCACAGCCAAGCTTACAGCTCAGACTCCAGACATTCCAGTTAATAAGACACCGACACACACTCCAGATCCGACTACATGTATGACAGTTAAAGACCCTACACAAGATGTCATAGATATCCAGTTACATGCTACTCCCGATGAAATCAAGAAATGGTCCGAACAAGGAGGGGTCCAGACAGATCAGGGATGGGTAACAAAGGGTAAAGCCACATGGTTTCTCCCCGACTCTATGGTTCAAGTCATTATCAATACCGCACATAGTCCAGCACATTTAGGAGAAAGAGCTATGTTAGACAGTATCCAGAACATTTGGTTCAACAAACATTTGCGAGCTGCAGCCAAGCAGAAAGTCCGTACCTGTATGATATGTTGCCAGTTTAATCCAGGTAAAAGTGTTCCGGTGGAACAAGGTGGATTCCAGCCCCCTGACCACCCTTTTGAAGTCCTCCAGATGGATTACATTCAGATGGAGCGATGTCGAGGTTTCAAGTATGTCCTTGTAGTTGTATGCGCTTTGTCCAGGTGGACGGAGGCATATCCAGTTCCAGACTACACAGCCGCGACCACTGCCAAGCAGTTGGTTCGTGAGTTCTTCCCCCGTTACGGACTCCCTAGGGTCGTATATTCTGACAACGGCCAGCCATTCTCATCTGAACTCATGAAACACGTGTCCCTTTTGTTAGGGTACCAGTGGAAGTTCCATTGTGTACGCCATCCTGAAGCAGCCGGTCTCGTAGAGAGACATAATCAGACCCTGAAAATCCGCATTGCCAAAGTTTGTCAAGAGAAAGGTGTGGACTGGCTAGTAGCTCTGCCAGTTGCCCTGTTCTATATGCGCATGGTCGCACATTCCAGATCAGGTCTGTCCAAGTATGAGGTCGTTTTCGGCCGCCCCCCTAACATGTGGGGTACTCCTAGACCCCGAAGTATTACCGATGTTTCAAGTAATATGCTGACAGATTACCTAGCTTCCTTGATGTCTGCCCTCAACTCTTGTCGTTCACAGGTTGCCGCCGCATTTCCAGACAATACCGAGGTGGCACCGCATGAAATCATTCCCGGATCCATGGTCCTAGTGCGAAATTTCGATCGTTCAAGTCCGCTGGAGCCTCGCTGGAAGGAGCCCCGACAGGTCCTCCTGGCCACCCGCACAGCCGTGAAGTTGGAGGGACGCAAAGGCTGGGTGCATCTTTCACATATCAAAAGATTTTATGGATTGAAACCAATTTCAAAGAACATTTCCGAGGATTTAAAGGACTGCCAAAGTACTATTCTTAAGGACTGTCCCGCAAAAGACACTGTTACTGAACCCTCCCTGTTAGAGACAACTCCGCAACAGGAGTATAAGAAGAAATTAAGGTCTAGTAAAATAAGTCAGCCAGTTTGATTGTCTAAGTCCTCCTCTAGGTGAAACGGTTAGACCGGTTTCTGACATGTATAAAATAGACCCCCATAGTGAGAGAGTTAGTCAAAACTCAATCCGATGTATCGTTTTTCTATGTTTCATATTATTTCTCAGTATTATGATTTCCTGCACCAGTTATGCGTTTTATCTGTATTTTCCAGTTTCTCATGTAAATAAGTCCTCTAATGCTACAGTAGAGCACACGTTTAGTGATCTGCCTCCTCATGAACTCTCTTACCGCCTCGCTATGCGTAACAATTCTTTTATCCGCATGTTACATTATTCACACCAGACCAGCAATGCCACTAATTGTTGGGTGTGTGGTCGACTCCCCCCTTTCCAGACACCGAAGGGAGTTCTGCCACTCTTTCCTTATCCATTTTCACATAATGGTTCGTGTGGAGCATGGTCCACGTTAACGTCATCCTCAACAGATATGTCTTTCCTTAACAGTACATGTTTCCCAGACAAGCAAGGTCTTCCCCACAGAACAGGGTTAGATCTAGAAAACGAAGTTTACAATTTAGGTAATTATTCTTCGAATTTCATGGTCCTGAATGTTCAGTCTGATACTACTCCAGACTTACCTGCTATTTCGGTACTACCAGTCAAAGGCGAATTATGTGTCCGAAATAATGGTTCCGTACATGTAGGACACAGCGATTGTACTACTATTGTCAAGTATAGTGACAGTGGGAAATCTATTTTCAAAGCTTCACGTCATTCTTATTTTGTTTGTGGTCAGACCGCATATGTTCGTCTGCCCCTCGATTGGGAGGGAACCTGTTACATTGCCTTCCTACTGCCACCTGTTTTCCTAGCTCCATCTGATTATCATAGAAACACACGTCTAGTACACCTTAGACATAGAAGGGAGATTGAGTCCCCAATTGTCGATTATACTGAAACTGCTCTAGAACAGTATACAGATTTCAATAGAGGTTTCTTCTTCTTTATAGGACCTATCCAGAATAGTAAGCTAATCCGTAGGTTAACCAGAACCCTTGAAGCTGTAGTAAATGAGACTGCCTCTGCTCTAGGTAACTTAACCGAAGAGCAATCTGCTATGAGATTTGTCGTTTTACAGAATCGTCTCGTCCTTGACGTCATATTGGCCGATAGGGGCGGGGCCTGTAGAGTCATCGGATCTAGTTGCTGCATTTTCATTCCTAATAACGCGCCGTCTGTTTATTCAGCTATAACCAGACTTCATAAAATTGCCCATCTGTTACACCAAGACCCAGGCACCTGGACATGGTCCGGTTGGTTCTGGAATATAATTTCCTCCTGGGGATGGAAAGTCTTGTCCTTTCTAGGTATTGCAGTAGCGATCATATTCAGCTGCTGCCTCTGTATACAATGTGGCCCTGCGATTTGCGGCATTTGTGCTACCTCTTGTATTCCTAGTCCCAAGCCCCGTTCTAAATCCCGTTCCAAGAAAATTCGAGACGAGCAAATGATACTGTATGAAATGATAGATGGTATCATGAATATTGATGTTTCCTGATGGAAACGTAGTGACAAGGAGGGAATGTGGAAAAGTAAATTTTGCCATGTTCTGTGTCCCTACGCGTCCTCCATCATATGTTATCTGTGCATGATTAATATGCATATGTATTCCCCATGTTCGATTAAAGACGCAATTACAGTTGTGTCCATCTCTAGTATGCCAGTTTCCAGTTCTCGTGACTACTACGAATATCAGGCCTATGTAAAGTCACGTTGCCACGTTTCTCAGTATGCACGTTATTTCATTGTAAAGTCCCCGTTTCTAGGCCTCAAAAGGGCCCGGACACTAGATTCAGCTCCTGTCTCCTGAGCCTCGCTGAGGAGCGATACAGCCCCCACCTGTATCCTCGACCCTTCACTTACTTCCTGCCTCACAGTGCCCGGTTCAGCCTGGCTCTGCCTCTGAGTCTGCCAAGAGTATGTTATGATTCTAGTTATCAGTCCAGCCCTCCTTCTCTGCATTCTTAAGCTACTGAACCGCATCAATAGTTTCCGTCATTGTCTAGCCTCTACGTCTCCATGTAAGAGAAATACTGTATTTATGGTCATTTAATATTCTTCATCACGCACTACATGTAGAATAATGCATGCTCCAGTCTTAGAATCAAGTTAGCCTTTCCCCTCCTGACTTCTAGTTTATATCAACATGTTCTCTAAAACATCAGATACTAGATACTGTTTAGGTACATGTCGCCCTGACTCTCCAGACTTCAGGCTCTGCTCCTAGCACAGAGTTCGTAGCCCCCAGCTTCTCCTAGTAACACATCATTGCCAGCTTGCGCGCACCATCAGGTTAGAGGTCCCGGCTCCTTAGGTAGCCCCCTCCATGTTTCCGCCCCATTCATGACATATTCTGTTACGTTTGCATCACATGTCTATGTATACGCCTCTGTTACACCTACTTTCACCCTTATCTTTCGCGACTGCTATTGACCACACCCACTGCTCCGCCTATCGTATGTATCGTAATGCAACTGTTTTAGTATATATGATCGTGTATTGTTATTAAATGTTAGCGCGCTCATCCCAGATCCAGGCCCGGCAGCTGCCGGGCCCTGCCATCCTATTCCTGTGCAGGTTGTCCTGTTCCTGTCCTTTATGCTGTATTAAACCTGCAAACTCCTACTACCTCGAATCTTGACTCTTATTTATTGAGCTATCTGTTATTGCTATGCCTAGTCAAACCTAGATCCGGTATTATTTATTTATATACCACACAGTGCTAGGAAAAAGCATAAATATGTCATATTGTAGTAGAAAGTGTGTCTTTTGGCTGCTTCCCTTTCACACATTGCAATGCAGATCCCTAATCTGTTGTCTTGCCCATTGCTTGCGGAGATTAGACTTTCCTGCATGGTTTCTTTTTTGTCCACCAGGGTCTTCACTAGTTTTCTCCTGTGTTTCAGATTTCTTGTACACTTTTGGTCTCCTGATGTGGCTAAGATCTAATGTCATAATTTACACCCTGGTTAACACATTGTCAGATATAAAACAATGTCTTAGCGCTTAATCGTAAGTGAACATTTTAGAAGTAATTGTGATTAATCGCAGCACCCAAGACTCTTTTGTCACTTTTGAGGGAGCTGCCAGAGTTAAGGGCCCTGGGCCCCACTCTTAACAAGGCCCCACTTTGCCACTTTCAACAACAACAAGTGTACAGAACATTTATAGCTAAACAAAGACACTAAGAAAACAAGGCCATGAAGTAGTTGTGTGATTTAAGCCACTAGAAGTTGTTGAAACAACTGTAAAGGTTCCCAGAACATACATCAGTTGAAGAAAGGGCTTCACCAAGACATGTGCCCCATTAGTAGGCAATACAGAGTTTTTTTTTTTTCTCAGGGCGAGTTTTCAAACATGCAACAAAGTGAGATTGCTTTATGCTACCCTCCTTCAGTCATTCTTTATTACAGATGCTCATGTTTTACACTCTGTGAATTCCTCTAATATTTGTGTCTTTTAAGTATGTAGTGAGTACTCTTTAACATAGTCTAAGCCTGGTGTGGACTTCAGGTTGTAGGTTTTGGCTCTATGAATTTAAGTGCTTGACTGTTTCCTGGTGTGTTTGGTGTAAATCATTTCAGTACCCAACCTTTCTACCAGGGGCGTCCAAATTCATGTAAGTTGCTTTTGCATAATTAGTCTAAATTTTGAAGAAATTACTCCGAATTAGTATGTAAAATACAAAGACAGCATTTGGCGCTATAGCATAGTGTTAAATGCAAACGTGAGTCCATTTTGGATGTAAGGACAAAATTTCCTCTAGAAAACAAAAGCACAGCAAACAGCATTCTCTAGTGTGCTGCATTCATCCAGTGCTCTCAAGCTATTTTTAGGCACACAAAACACTTATATGCATAACACTATTTCAGGAATTCAGTGCAATAAGCGCAATGTGAAATTTCTAAGATTAAGTTTACACCAAAGCTATGAATAATTATCCCAGGCCTACTATACATTTTTCATTTCTTTCAGATTTACACTGTGGCAATATAGGGCTAGATGTAGGTAATTCTATTTTACCACTTCTTAAATACCAAATTTACCGATTCAGTATTTAAGAAGTGGTAAAATAGAGGGGGGGTATGTATGTATTTCTGAATCGGTAAATACCAAATCGTTAAGGTTCAGTATTTACCGATTCTGTAAGTACCGATTCGGTAATGCCCATTGATTCCTATGGGCATTGAAGCCCATAGGAATCAATGGGCAATACCGAATCGGTATTTACCGATTCGGTAAATACCGAATCCTGCAAGGGTGCAGGGGGTGTCACTTTGACACCCTCTAGGACCCCAAATACAGGCATGTGCGCCATGTGGCACACAGACATGCCCTAAGGGCATGTCTGTCTGTCACATGGCATAGGTGTGCATGCACAGATGTGCATGCACACCTGAATTCGGTATTTTACCACACAATAGGATTGTGTGGTAAAATACCAAATTCTGAAGGCCTATAGCACTGTAAACAGTGCTACCTACATCTTGGATTTACCGAATCGGTAAAATTACTGATTCGGTATTTTACAGATTCGGTAAATTTACCGATTCGGTATATATACCGAATCTGTAAAATGATGCCCCTACATCACAAATACCCATTTACCGGTCGGTAACGGCCGAAATCGGCCGTTACCGGTCTGTAAATGGCCTACTACATCTGGCCTTAGATCTTTGCATTGAGATCTTTTTCTTTACATTTACTGTAAACAGGAGCTGGAGCATATCATTCCCAAGCCAGAAAATCTGGATACATACTTTAAACAAAATGGAATAAAATAGTATTTCCCCGTTCACACTACAAGAGGTCTTTGGTTTTCTTGACTTCTAAATGTAAAGCAATGGGTTATCTGAATGATGTGGTGAAATCGAAGCTGTGTGCCCATCCCCAACAAGCATAGCACAATTATAGAGTATAATACAGAAAGCAAATGTATTATTAAACAAATTTCAAATTTTCTGCATCACTGTCTGATTTTTGCATCCATTTTGAGGCTACACACAGCTTGCAATTTAGAACAATATTCTAAGCAACAGAGCATTGGTGATGGTATTGGCAGACTATAGAGGACTAGGTATAGGTTGTCTTTTAAAAACCTGAATGTTGAATTTTGTAAACTAAAGGAATACATTAAGGATAAAATTGGATATAATATGGCTGAGGTGGATTAATTTGTATACCTATGTACATGCGGCTGTGCAACTCGTTTGACCCTTAATCTGCGAGTCATATTATCGGATTAATCATGCAAAGTGCAAACGGGGCATTAATCGAGTGATGCACGCCAAATTAGATGAAAACTAAAGGAACTTTACGCACATAAGATCAGGTTGTGCTCCAGGTTACTGACTTTTTTAATTGTAGATTTGGCCAAGTGCTACGAATGAACATGCATGGTGCACAGCCGTGGAAGCTGCACTGTGTTACCTACATCAGACTATCTCCCGATCATTTTGGTGGAGGTCTCTATGGTCTGTCTGTTCATTTAAGTGGAGCAGCTGTTAGAAGTGTTGGAATCTTGTGTGCATAGACTGCATTTCATGAAAAAGTGGAAATGTCCTTTAGCCTTACAAAAGCAAAGTAACTGTCCCAATGCACTTGGTATGGCAGATTAAGTGGTATCAAACAACTCGGAAATAGCAACCAACCCTGGGTGCTGTGTTACCAGGACACACACTTCAATTTTGTAGCTCTGCAGAAGGAAACATATTTTTTTTATTTGGCCTTTGAACTATTTCAACAAACTTTGTCAATGTCAATAGGCTTAACTATGACTTAACGATGACTTTATTGCCTGAGTATATGTAAGTGTGTGGGTGTGTCCTCACTGGGGTTGAGTGTCGGAAAAGTTTCACTGCTCCGTCTATCGTCTCCTTGTGCTTTCTTTTTTTACCCTAAGTTGGCAGGGTATTCCCAGACATGGGTCCCTCGATCACTTTCCCACTGGATTCAAGCCAGCTTGGCTGATGAGGGGTGTAACCCTGAAATTTGTCCCAGTATGCTTGTTTCGGGTCCAGGGAGAACCTGGCCTGGCAGTTCAGGCTGGACTGTTGTCATGGGGAACAGGGTCAAGACTGATTTGCATATGGCTTTGCCTAAACTGCAATGCTATGGCTTGCAAAAAAACTACGGATTGATTGGCTCAGCATTCCGCCCATCATCTGTTCTTTCTGAAAGTTGCCATTTTCAGTATTGTGACTTAAAATGGAACTTTACCATTAAAGAGGGTTTTAAATTACAATTCTTTAGACTATAAACTTGACTTCCTACGCGCTCCAAATTGAAAGTTAGCATTTATTAAATGTAAAAAAGTAACCTAGGGACATATGTATGAAAATCTATGTTTGCGAATTCTCAAATAGCGATTTTTTGAGAATCGCTATTTGAGAATTGCAGAAAGGGATGTATGTACAAAATCACAATTGTTTTAGCGATTACTTAGTTTTCCTTAATTGCGATTAGCAAATTACGAAATCGCAATTAGGGAATACTTTCCCATTCATTTCTATGGACCAGGAGGCCTATAGGAATGAATGTGAAGTCATTCTCAATTTGCGATACGCAATTTGAGAATCGCAAATTGAGAATAATTTTAAGGGTGCAAGGGTGTCATAAGCACCCCTGAAATGAACATGTGTGCGCATATGGCACACATACATGCCATAAGGGCATTATGTATGAGCACCACATGGCACCTTTACAAATGCCAAAAAGTGCATTTGTGAAAGAAATCGCAAATTACCACCAACTACAAGTTGGTGGTAATTTGCGATTTCTTAATGTGAACTCGCACAACTTGGGTGGTTTATACATATCATTTAAGGCATCGCAATTTGCGATGCCTTAAATGCTGACACAAAATTAGGGAATCTGAAATTCTGCGATTCCTTAATTTTGTGATGCGATTTTAATCATACATCGCATTTTCCAATTTTTTTGTCGCAAATGCTGCTTTTTTGCGATTCGCAGCGTTTGCGACAAAAAAAACGGATGATACATATGCCCCCTAGTGTTATCCTTTTGGAGAGGTAGAGCATGGAGTAGTAAAACATGAATTTAAGAGGTTTTTACTACCTGAGCATGTAAAACTTTACAGTATCTGTCCTTTTAATTTGTTTAAATACACTGCACCCTGCCGTCTGGACTGTTTATGGTTCACCCTATGGGACAGTTATATATATTAAAAAGAAAGGTTTGCGCCTGGTAAAAAGGTTTATTTTGGCATGTTGAAATGGCTTTTTAAAACTTCACTCACAGGCTCCAATGACATGCCTGAGTCATGTTTTAAGGTGCTGCTTAAGTGGGTGGCACATTACTTGTTGCAGGCCCACTAGTAACTGTAAGACCTGTCAGCCTTAAGATGGTCTTCCCCCAAACTTTTCTCCTGTTTGCCTCACTTTTTGCTGAACTGTTATTTTTTTATTTTATTACTCTAGGCACCTTACCACTTCTAACCAGTCCTATAGTGAATGTGCTTGCAATCCTAACCATGGTGATATTGGTTTATCCACAACTGGCATAGTTAATTTACATATAAGTCCCTACTACAGTGCACCATATTTGCCAAGGGAATTTAAATTAAATACTACTAGTGGACCTGCAACACTGATTGTGCCATGCACTTAAGTAGTCCTTTAAACATGTCTCAAGCCTGTCAACTTGGCATTTACAACCCCTTGCAACTATATAAACTCTTCTTTTATTAAACATAAGTTACCACTATAGTAAGCCCTAGATTCCCGACAGGACAGGGTGCTGTGTAATGAACATTTTGGACATGTCCTTCTAAGTTTTACATGTCCTGGTAGCAAAAAACGTCCACACTTGTTTTTCACTACTTTGAGGCCTACTTAACTAATAGGGTAACTTTGGGGATTTCTTATTGCATTGGACTGAGCTTTCCTGGGTCTTGATTGGACTACTTTGCTGTGATGCCCGAGACTGTGCAAGACCCACGCAGATGAGACATGGGAGGAAGGTGGGCATCTCAGTTGATGCTGCCTGTGCTGGAGGCTGGAAGGTCTGTGGGCCGTTCCAACGTCCCAGTGCCACCACCCTATATGATTTTGCTGCACTGTGCATCCTCTTACTGCCTGGATAAAGCGTCCAGGGCCCCAAATGAGGGTATGGTTCCCCTTAGTTCCGACACTGCCACATTGTGATTGCCGGATGGTCTCTATTGCTGTGTGATTTGTGGTTCACGTGCAGCGGGCCAGTGGAGCCACAGGTGGTGGACCTTTCAGCACCTAGGCACTCGCTCCCACACGCTTTTCCTGAGTGTGGCATGCCCTTTTGAGCATATCAGATTTGAGTGCTGGCGGATGTTGTGATGGCCCTAGCACAGAAGGCATGCCGCCATGTTGTGGCATGCCAGGACTGCCTGCATTTCTGCCCCCGCCCCCCACCGTGGTGTGAGACAAACTTTTGACTGGGCATTGTGGTCCGACCCACGCAGAACTCTTTCGAGGTGAGAAAGGTGTCAACTGCTGACTGGAAGCAAGGTCTTTTTGTTTGAGTTCACCCTTTCACTATGGGCTACTTCTCAGTAGGAAGGATTTGGCTACTTCATCAGCAGACATCAGTCTGTTGTACTTCTTCAGTTTGAACCTCTTTAGGGCTGCCTCTTCAATAGAATTATTTTTTTGGGCCACTTCTTTAGTAGGTTTTCAATCAGAGCATTTATATAGCGCACTACTCACCCGGAGGGTCTCAAGGCGCTGGGGGGAGGGGGTCCGCTACCGCTCGAACAGCCAGGTCTTGAGCTGCTTCCTGAAGGCGAGGTGGTCTTGGGTCAGGCGGAGGTGGGCCGGGAGGGAGTTCCAAGTCTTGGCGGCCAGGTAGGAGAAGGACTTTCCTCCTGTGGTGGCTCTTCGGATGCGGGGGACGGCGGCGAGGGCATGGCTGGTCGATCAAAGCTGGCGTTTGGGAGCGTAGAAGTTGAGGCGGCTGTTTAGGTATCCTGGGCCTTGGTTGTGTAGGGCTTTGTGTGCGTGGGTGAGGAGCTGGAAGGTGATTCTTTTGTTGACCGGGAGCCAGTGCAGATCTCTCAGGTGTCCGGATATGTGGCTGCGGCGGGGGATGTCCAGGATGAGTCGTGCTGAGGTGTTCTGGATCCGCTGGAGTCTCTTCTGGAGTTTGGCGGTGGTTCCGGCGTAGAGGGAGTTGCCGTAGTCCAGTCGGCTGGTGACGAGGGCCTGGGTGACCGTCTTCCTGGTCTCGGTGGGGATCCACCGGAAGATCTTACATAGCATGCGCAGGATGTTGAAGCACGACGAGGAGACGGCCTTGACTTGTCTGGTCATGGAGAGGGAGGAGTCCAGGATGAAGCCCAGGTTGCGTGCGTGGTCTGTTGGTTTGGGTGCGCTGGCCAGGGCGGGGGGCCACCAGGAGTCGTCCCAGGCGGAGGATGAGGATCCCAGGATGAGGACTTCCATCTTGTCCGAGTTCAGTTTCAGGCGGCTGTTCGACATCCATTTGGCTACGTCAGTCATCCCTTCGTGCAGGTTGGTTCTGGCGGTGGCAGGGTCGTTGGTGAGGGAGACGATCAGCTGGGTGTTGTCGGCGTAGGAGATGATGTTGAGGTTGTGCTGGCGTGCGATGGCTGCGAGGGGGCTCATGTAGACTTTGAAGAGTGTTGGGCTGAGCGAGGAGCCTTGAGGAACGCCGCAGATGACTTCGGTGGCCTCCGATCTGAACGGGGGGAGGCGGACTCTCTGTGTCCTTCCGGCGAGGAAGGAGATGATCCACTCCAGTGCCTTCTCCTGGATTCCGACGTTGCTGAGGCGCTGTACTAGGGTACGGTGGCAGACAGTGTCGAAGGCCGCGGAGAGGTCCAGGAGGATGAGGGCCGCTGTTTCTCCGTTGTCGAGCAGGGCTCGGATGTCATCGGTAGCTGCGATCAGGGCGGTCTCGGTGCTGTGGTTGGCCCGGAAGCCAGACTGCGAGAGGTCGAGGGAACCGTTCGTCTCGAGGAAGGTGGCCAGCTGCTTGTTGATGGTCTTCTCGATGACTTTTGCCGGAAACGGGAGCAGCGAGATGGGGCGGTAGTTCTTGAGGTCGGTGGGGTCGGCTGATGGTTTCTTAAGTAGAGCGCTGAGTTCGGCATGCTTCCAGCTCTCCGGGAAGGTAGCGGTGTCGAAGGAGGTGTTGACGATGTCCCGTAGGTGGGGTGCGATGACGGCGTCGGCCTTGTTGAAGACGTGGTGAGGGTAGGGGTCGGTCGGAGATCCGGAGTGGATGGAGTTCATCGTGCGGATGGTGTCTTCGGTGCTGATCGGGGTCCATGCGCGGAGGGTGGTGGTGGGGGGCGGTGGTTCGGTCGTGGCGTGCGTCGGTTGAGTGCTGAAGCTGTTGTGTATGTCCGCGATCTTGTTGTGGAAGTAGGAGGCGAGGGACTTGCAGAGGTCTTGCGAAGGGGTGATGTCATTGTTTCCGGCGTTGGGGTTGGAGAGCTCTTTCACAATGTTAAAGAGTTCCTTGCTGTTGTGTGCGTTGTTGTCCAGTCGTTCCTTGAATGCAGTTTTCTTGGTGGTGTGGATTAGTTGGTGGTGTTTTCGGGTGGCGATCTTGAGGGCAGTCATGTTGTCCGGTGTTGGGTCTCTGCGCCAGGTTTTCTCGAGTGCTCTGCAGTTCTTCTTGGAGCTCTTGAGTTCGTCGTTAAACCATGGGGCTTTCTTGCTGCCGGGTCTGCTCGGCGGGGTCTTCAGAGGGGCGAGGTCGTCTGCGCAGTCGCTGATCCACTTCGTGAGGTTGGTGGCCGCTTGGCTGGGGTTCGTTGTGGTGATGGGAGGGTTCTTGCTCAGGGAAGTAGCGAGCTGGTCTGCAGTGATCTTGTTCCAGCTTCTGCGGGGAACCTGTTGCTGGTGATGGTGGAGCGTGGTCCTCCTGAAGCTGAAGTGGACGCAGCTGTGGTCCGTTCAGTGGAGTCCCGTGGCGTGACTGAAGGTGATGTCCTTGCTGGAAGAGAAGACCGGGTCGAGAGTGTGTCCGGCGCGTGGGTGGGGGTGGTCACCAGCTTTGGACATCTTTTTCAGTAGGATTTCCACCAATCACTAGTTTCTGTCTAACATTAGGGCAAACTCTTCAGTTGAAGTGTATTTTTGGCTACTTCCTCAGTAGGACCTTGGCCAAACACCAGTTTTGATATAACAGGGCAGAAGCACTGCTTTCACCGTCTCATAGCAAACTTCTGCTTTGCTTCATGGAAGCGAGAGCAGGAAAACTGCTCTCGCTTCCATGTATCAGAGCAGAATTACTTTTGGGCAAAGGAAGCTGCATATTAGCACAACGCAGAATGTGGCACAGATGTAGAAAGGAAAACAAGGGAAAACATTTCTTCTTGTTACACCTGCTTTGGGGAGGCAAAATATGTTGGTCCTGCCCCAGGTTTACAGAATTTTTTTAAAACTGGGGCTGCTTCTAAATCCTTCGTTTTACATGTTTCCTTGTTCTCGGACTGCTTGGCCTATTTCTCATTTTATCATCCTTCACAGCAGTCATTTTCCATAGTAGTCAGCTCCCTCCCTCTGCCACATTCTGTTATCCCACTTCCAATTCTCTGCAATCAAATTCACCTGTTGTTGTATTGAGAATGAATATAACAGCTGTACCTGAAGTCCATCATCATTTTCCACTTAGGACACTTTTACTAAATGATTTATGATAGCCTCTCTTTCCAGCCTAACATCCAGCAGGATCTACGTGTGCAAACCTACACATGCCTGACATAACTTAAACGCACCAGGGAGAAATTTAAATTACGATAGTCGCGTTCAAATAATTTTCAGAATTTCTGAAAATATGCAATTACGCTGCTTTGTGTAATTGCGAACTAATAAAATGTGCCATTCATAGTAATGGTTTGCTTGAGAAACAGGCGATTAATAGAAAGTGAGTTGCTGTAGTTCGCCGTCCTTTGTTTAAACACACTGAAATATAATGCAAAATGAGGGATTTGCAAATCACACAATTTTGGGCAAAGCTCAAATTTCGGGTAATTATTTGAATATAAATTACGCAAATTTGTATACCCAAAAAGCCAGCCTGTCTTCAGATGAAGCTAGAGCACCTTGAGAAGGCACAGTGATTATCTGATCAGAATGAGGAGCATACCAGCTAGAACATGTTAATGCCAAATTTGAAGAGACTTTTAATGCCCTACTGTCAAACTCATGCTGCATTCTTGCTTTCATTAGGGCAACTACAGACTGAACTTTACAACTCTTTGCACTTTTCATTCTGTGATGCAGTATATAAGATGCAGTTTCTTACAATTTGATAGAGGAGCCTTGCTTAGTACATTTAATATTGGTGGCTCAGTATCTAACAAAATTTATCAAATTTATCAGGTGGTCTATTTTGCTGCCTGGTGTGGATGTACTTTTCTTCGGAAATTTAAAGTAATGTAATTAAAGTTGATTACTTTATTAGATGTTTGCCTTTACCCATGGCATACTAAAGGAGCAGGAACATCAACAATGTATTAATTTCTTGATTTTTGCCTGCCCTCTGCCTCCCATAAATACTCATGTACTGCCTGTAGGTGCCACCCTGGCCCTGTAGGTTAGACAAATAGGCCTTAATTAATTTTTATGATATTTGCGTCCCTCCCAATTGGATCCCAGAAGCCCTTGAAGAACACCAAGGTAGCTTTTACTTTATAACGGTAAGTTTATTACTGGTTACTCAATTGCAAAAGATTTGTTATGATGATGACCTGTATTACATTGACCTACTTGCCCAAGCCTCACTGACTTTTTTTTATTGCCTGCAGTTGTACAACATCATACAACACTGAAATGAAGAGAAGTTTGTGGACCCGCTGAAAGTGACACCAGAGTCCCCTGCTGAGTGTTTCTGCTTGTCTAGAGTGCTAAGCCATACAAGAAGTAAAGAAGATAGACCTAAAGCAGGGGGTTTATGCCAAGAAAGCAGCCAGTCCGGCTCTCATCCTTTTTCTGTCCAGGCAACACACCTGGTCCACCATTCTCTGTGGAGGAAGAGACTTGAAGGAGGTTCACCTCTGAATGAATGGCAGCACCACAAAAAGCAATGCCTATGTCTGTTAGTGCTGTGGTGACTCAGTCACGAAGAGTGGTAAACCTGAAATCAATGTTCCTGTTTCCTGTCAGGATAATCAACTGCAGGAGCCATCATTTTCCATACATGATCTTTCAAAAATTAGAGCAGAGTCTTGAGTTTGTTGAGGAGGAGAATATTGTTGTGACTGTTCTTTTATAGGATGTGTTAGCTTTACAATCTCTGGCAATGAAAAGAGAGAGCACTTCCCTGTCTTTCCCAAGCCCCCATCCAATGATCTTAAAATATATTGGGCCCCAGTTGGGACTGACAAGGGAAAGTAAAGTAAAGGAAGGTTGCCAAAAAACCTGGAAAGTGAAAGAGATGATGATGGACCAGTGATCTTTAGTGTGGAATTTGGCACAGAGGAACTCAGATCACCTCAATTCAACTCCAGCTTCCATTTTTCAAGAACACAACACCTATAGCAACCACTGCCTCCATCAGTTCATAAGGAATAGACATTTATTTCCAGAAGTTCAAGGAATATTTTGAGACGGTATACACTGTGAAGGAAGTATAACTTATGGGTAATCCACTTCCATAAGTTTAAAACGGCAGAATGATTGTGAGCGTTGCTCATAGGGTGTATGCCCTTATACTCATTTTAGGAACATGTGTAGTGTATTTCTGCCATCTATGTAGTGGTTAGAGGCCCTGGCTGAACATGTTATATTAATGTCTGATACATAAATGAGAAACCGTTGATGTAAAGTTGTATGTCAGATGAGGCATTTAACAGACATATTCTATTTAACTAAATGAAATCCAAGCATGTTTTTGGAGGTTATACAATGCTAAATACATTGCTGATAACATTCAAGGTTAGAAAGGCATTTTGTTTCTGATACAACTCAATATCAATTTTGTCTACTAAATGTGGATGGTTTAGGAGATGGGTTTCAGTTCTTGCATGTTGCTAAATGATTAATCTATTAGTTTCTGAATAGTGATCGAAAATTGGGCCTAGGTGTAGCTAATGGATTACCTTTCGCTCCAAAACACATATAGCAACCCATTACATTCACTGGTTGATATCATCAGTGATGTCATCAATAATGTCAAAACACATATAGCAACCCATTACATTCACTGGTTGATATCATCAGTGATGTCATCAATAATGTCAATTGAGGTGAAATGAGTGACGCCATCAATAATGTGATTAGACATGTCTTGAGTGATGTAATATGTAAGGTCGTAAGTAGTGCATGATGGGAGCACAATTTATAGTTGGCTCACTGAACTACTGAATTGTTGTGATTTTTGGGGTTTTAAACATTATGCCATGCGTAACTTCATCAACAATTGTGTAGTTCCAGTAATCAGTAGGAACTGTGTGTATAAGGGAAACATATACTTAGGATGGTGCCAGACGAATTCCATGCACCCCCGCAGGATATATTTTTCTTTGAACCAGCTACCCGCAGGATATATTGTTCTTTGAACCAGCTAGCTCACAGTGTCATCATTAACCCCCCTAAATTTAGGCAGTGAGCGAGCAGTTCTGTCACCCACAGAACATGGCAACCCTGTTCCATCAGGAATCATGGTGACCAACCTAGCACTTTTATCTCAATCACTCATCCTCTCTTTTGCTCAGAGAAATATACAAAGAAAACACGAAGGGATGTTTTTCAGTATTTGTTGAACCATAGTGATTCTTGTATATAAGATATGTGCTGCAATGATTAATAAACAGAAGCAGACAAAAGTTATAAGGCGTGTCAAAACAGTGAATAAAACAAAGAGACAGTTTATATATGAATACATATACAGTATTATAACAATCTAGCGTACACCTACAATGCAAACTCTAACCTATGTGTCTAGGTTGTGAATGTATGGTCTGCCAAGAAACCCCCTTTGGATGATCTAACCCCTTTACCTGGTGGTTAAGAATGTAGGACCCCGCCTTGGTCCCAAACTAGACACCCCTCACAGAGATGTCAATCAGCTGCTAGGCGAAAACGTCAGCATGCAGTGACATTATGAAGTCAGCAGAAGTGTCTCCACTGATTGCATTTGGAAACAAATCAAAATGATATACAGAGGAAAGTGCAACATTGCCTCGGGCCATGATAGTGATCATGCTGGCCATTGTATGTATTCCGCAGATAGCTACTTCAACCTATGACATAATATTAAACACATTTGTATCATACAAGTGAAGACCTTGCACAAAATGCCAAGGCAGTATGAAAGTGTTCTCACGAGTTATTTAGTGTCAGCAAGGTCGGTGTTTCTTAAAAAAGTAACCAAAGTGCCATGAATGCAAATGTGCATCAAAAGTCAATAAGACAAAGGGAAAGGCAACTTTGGGAAAGAACCGTGTACATGCAGATTGGCACTATTTCCTAATAGGCCTAACTCGGACAAGTGACACACCTAACTTTCTGATGCTTATTAGGGTTTTTTTAAGATGTAAAATTAGGTATTTTTACCATATCTAAATGTAATGTTACCTTAGGCTTTGGATTTTACAGTGGATGTCTGTTTGTTTATGTGGGTTAAGGTCTTATATCCATACCTAATTATAATGTCACTTTACAATTTGCTTTTTCAGCTTTTTTATTTTTACACGTGCTAAGGACTTGGATCCACACCTAACTATAATGCTGCGTTAATCTCTAGTTTTGCAGTTAATCCTGTGTTTTTGTAATCCTTTCTTAATTTGCGTAAACGTATAACTATAGTTAAGTGGATACTGTTCTGCTGCCAACTTAGATTTGTGAGCACTGAGTTTAGAGAACAGAACAGAGACATGCTTCTAGTCTCCAGATATCTCCAATCTTGTACATGTGGTTAACCCTTCCCTTTTGTACAGTTTCACTAGCTATGTGAAAAAGTAATTATATACAAATCTTTTCTATTTTTTTAACTTTTTGAATTATTGTTCTTTTTTTTCTCCATCCCAGTTAACTTTTTTGTTGTATTGTTTCTTTATTTTTTCAACCATAAATGTATGCATTAACATATTTAAAATGCTGACCTTTTCTAATTGTTTCATTCATTGAAAGAATAAAAAAAGTATTGTTCAGTTAGTAAAAACTTACAATCAAACACCTTATACATATTCTTCCTACATTTCATGCATAATCAATTCCATATCCGTATTTGAAAACCACATAAACAAAAAGTACTTTTCAACAATTCATAAAAACCATGAATATATAAAACAATCCTCATTGTCCTCAGTTAACCAGTCTCTTCACCACTATTTCTACAAACTTCAAATGTCCGCCCGTGAATTGCAAACTTTCTCCTTGTAAACTGGCCATGACTGCCTGTCGACGTGTTCATATCATTTGACTATTAAAGTCCGACCTCAGCAGCCTCCTACGTTCACCTATTGAAGCATGTCAGCTACAAATAATATGACAAATATATTCTCTCTTGGTGTTACGGAGGCAACACTTTCTCATACTACTCATCATTTTCCAAGCTGGGGCGTCTCCAAGAAATTGGCTATTTCCAAATCGGAGATTCATAAACTTTGCCCTTTGGCTCTTTAAGTTTCCTAGATAGCTCCGAGGTTTTAACATTCCGTACGAAGCAATAACTGTCCACGCATGGGATCTCTACGCAAGTACTGTTTTATCCCATAACAAGGACAATTTATTACTGCACCCATTTATAACTTTATGAAAAGCCACCTGTGAGAGGGGTAAAGCCCATATTTGATCCGCCTTAAACGTGTCTATCGCCAGTTTAAGATATTCATGAGCCTGCTTATGTTTACTATCACATATTGGCTCCCAGACCACTGTCATAAGCAAGGAGTAATTAACCCCTCTAAGTTTATGGCAGAATTTTAAATATGCTCCTAAGCTGTTTAGGTTCTGTCGTTTGAGTCCCAACTCAAGTCGAATTTGCGTTGGTGAAGTCTGCCAAGGAAGATTGAATAGGCGTAGGTATGTCCCTATCACTAGTTTGTCTATGGTGTTACCAGCACATCCTCTTAAAGTCTCTACTCCATATGCGAGAGATGGAACATGTTTAACTGACATGACTTGTAATAATGGATTGAGGGAAAGCCCTTTAAATTATTCAGGAGGGTGGCAAATGCTGCCATTAATGAGTTATTTCTTCTCTGTAGTGCAGCACACTGATTTGTACCCATACCCCTAGCATCTATTATAACACCCAGATATTTATACTCAGAAACAGATTCTAAGACAGAACCTTCCATTCTCAATTTCGGGCTTGCAGCCAACCCCCTAGTCACCAGTATTGTTTTTGTCTTTTTTAAGTTAGTTATTAGCCCATGAGTAGAGGCATAATGAGCACTTTCACTAACTAATCTCTGCAACCCCACCTTTGTGTTGCTTATTAATATAATATTATCGGCATACAGTAAATGCGAAACCTTAAAACCTGCCACTGTCAGGGAGTGATAATGAATATCATTAAGCCCCAAGTTGAATAAGGTAGGGGCCAAAACACATCCTTGCTTCACCCTGTCCCTTATCATCATTTTTGTTGACAGTACTGTGACCTGTCCCAAACTTACTCTCGTCCGAGTATTGGTATACAACAAATGTATCGCTCTCAGCAAACTCGGTGCAATCCCCATTTTCGATAATTTGTTCCAAAAATATTTTTGTGCAGTGTTTTGAAAGCCGAGCTAAAATCAATAAAACACAAATGAAGGTTCATCTTACGGCACCTGGTCATTTCCATTATAAGAACTAACATTTGAATGGTAATAATCGTCCACATGCCTTTAATAAACCCTGTTTGATTCTTTGGAAGTAGATTACCGGCATCAACCCAAGCCGTTAGCTCTGCCAGCAGACATTTAGCAAAAAACTTTGCTTCACAATCCATTAAAGCTATAATTCTATAATTAGCAAGATCTGAGGCTTGACCAGCTTTGTAAATCCGGGAAAAAATTGAGCCCCTACATTTATCTGGGACTTCTTCCTTCATCAGAATATAATTAAATAAGATTGACAATTTCCTTGTCCAATGTTGCGGATTTTCTTTGAATACTACTCCGTCTGCTAGAACTTATAATTTTTCCACTGCTATATGCTGGATCATTAGCTGGATATTTTCCCTATATTCCACTACTATATGCTGGATCATTAGCAGGGTATTTTCCCTTATCTGGCCTTTCCTAATTGTTTCATTTATTACATTTATTTTCAATGTCCTTCATATGTAGTCATAGAGTCTTGAAGAAAGCTCTTTTGTTTTTCTCCCTTGAGGAGGCAACATTTATACTGCAGTATGTTGCAAGGTCAGTCTAGTGATTGCCTTCTCCTCTTTTCCGCTTAATTTTAGCCCGGGCAATGTTTTTTGGATGATGGGACTGAAGATGCTTCTACATTCCGATGTCCCCATGGAGTATTGACTCAAGTTCTATTGATGCAGGTCCTGGCTACATGAGGTACAAATAGCAGAACAAGCATATATCTTTTTTTTTGCATTGGTGGAACAGTTAAAAACATCAACACAAATGGTTACTTCTCAGACATAATGTATGGTGGTGCAGTGGATGTTGAAGAGAATTACATAATTATCCTACAATGGTTAAAGGTGGATGCTTGCAGTAGTTGGTGACTAATTCCTCCCTATTTCTCTTGTTACCATTATTGATCTTCATTATATATGTTTCCTTCTGCCTCTGTAGAACAATGGCAAACGGTATTCAGGAAGTTATTTCCTAGTCAGTTCTTTATCCTGAGGGTTTGTTTTAACTGCTAACACCTTTCGTGTCAATCAGATGACTGCTTTATTTTTTGATGAGCAGTGGGGTCGGTGATATTCCACATGACTCAAAGAGCTATTGACAGAATGCAGTAAGTATGGTTTGGGGTTCCATGTCTGGTAGGACTATCCTAGAGCCAGAAAATGTTTTTAAAAAAAAGTTGAGTGTACTATGAGGGAGGAGTTTTACTGCAGTGTTTAGTAACTTTTCTACAGTTTTAGGTCTTATTGTGCAACTGTACATAAAAATGGCACTGTGGTAACTGACACTTTCAGTAAAAGTACACCTGATTCGTTAAAATGAATTAATTGCTGCTTTGATGTGTGAACATTCTGTGCTCTTCCCTGCACTATTGATGTTTCCCACTTTATGGTGGGAAATTAACCCAAAAAAACTCATGACTTCTGGCTTTTGGAGAGGAAAGAATAGCCCGCAATGACCAAGACAAAGTCAATTGTTTGGGCATTTTTTACAATACTGGCTAGTGAGAAGACAGTTTTGGTAAAGTTATGTCAAACCTCTGTATGCTATTGGAAGAGATGGAATCTTATTGGCCCCTTTCAGAGAGCCTCGTTCAGGAACATCATTCCAGAGGTCCTAAAAGTTTTATGCTGATGTTTAAGAACTGAATGTGACTGTAGGCCTATTGTTTGGACACTGTGATGGGGAAGGTACCAGCAACCACTGTCCATACTTGTGTGCATTGACTCTATTCATACCACGTTGTAAATGTCCTTTTGTGTCACAAAGGCAAAGTGAATACCCCAATGCACATGGAATTGTGAATTAGGTGTCTACACCCAGTTCAGAAAAAACTAACCTGCACCATGTGCTATATTACCAGCCACACACTTCAGTTCAGTTGTTTTGATGAAGAAAACACATTTTTCAAAACAGCCCTTGAAATCTTACCACAAGCTTTGTCAGTGACAGTAGGCTTGAGAATGACATTATTGCCTCACATGTGCGTGTGTGTATTTGTGAACACGCACCTGTATGTACCTGTGACTATGTGAGCAGGTGTCTTTTTGAGGCAGTGAATTGCATTCTTTGTAGACTGTCACCATCTGAACCCACTAGATTGAGACATGTGACACTTTTCAGTGCTTTTTGAAATGATTAAATGTGTTTATTTTTGATGATCTGATACTTTCAACCATGTGGCTCTAATCATACTGGATGAAGATTTGAATGATGCCGATCAGTCACTCCACAGAGAACAACTGTTACGTACACTGAAATATTCCACCTGGGAGGTACTGTATCTTACATCCAGAAAATTATAGGTCAAAGACATCTCTATCTCAAATAATGACAACTCCTCCCCCACAAAAATTAACCAGAACATGACTTATTTGTTACTATCTTAATAATATAAAATTTCTCAGTAATAGCATAGGGAAATTTGGTTATTTAGGTTGAGGCATGTATATTGTAAACACATATATAAAAAAACCTGCATTCATTACATGTTGGCACTAACAATTCCTCCTTCTTCTTCTTTCAATGGAATTATTAAAATCTTTATTTTTGAGAGTGTAAATAATAGGGTTACACATCGGGATCACTCCACTGTAGAGTAAGGAAAATATTTTGCTCTGACTCACTGAATATGTTGAAGCTGGTCTTATGTAAACAAATATGAGCACTCCATAGTATAAAATCACCACTGTGAGATGGGAGGCACAAGTGGAGAAGGCCTTGTGCCTTCCAGTGGTAGTCTGTATTTTTAGGATGGCTAGGAGAATTTTGACATATGATGCAAGAATTAAAACACAAGATGATATTAAAACAATAACACCCAAAATAAAAGTCATTTGATCAATGACAAGGGTGCTGGTGCAGGAAAGCTTCAGCAGGGCAGGATAGTCACAGAAGAAGTGGTTAATTTCACGAGATTTGCAAAAGGAAAATGTTGATATGATGACAGTGTGAAATATTGGTTCAAGGAACCCAAGAATCCAACATCCAGTGGCCAATTGAAGACAAACTGGTTTACTCATGGTCATTGTGTAATGTAAAGGATGGCAGATGGCCACATAGCGATCAAAGGACATGACGGTTAGCAGAAAAAACTCAATTGCAATCATGGCTATGAAAAAGTAGACCTGGAGCAGGCACTGCCAGAGAGTGATACGCATGTTACAAACAAAGAAGCTGGCAAGCATTTTAGGGTAGGTAATCGAAGTGTAGCAGATGTCTACAAAAGAAAGATTTGAAAGGAAGAAGTACATTGGTTTATGGAGATGTGAGTCAGTGTAAATGACTGTCATGACTAGAAGATTTCCTGCAAAGGCTACCAAGTACATTAGAAGAAAGGCAACAAAGAGGGGGACCCGCAAGTCTGGAAGATCTGAAAAGCCAACAAGAATAAATTCTGTCCAAGATGTCGTATTTCCTTCTCCCATTTCTGAAGTGGGGCTGATTACATCAATAATAACCTAGAAGACATAACACATGCAAATATTGGCAATAGCTTTACTTTCCAGGGATAGAATTGTGAAGTTGAATCACCGAAACAGACAAATGGCATTACTGAATTTTTTTATTCTTTAATTGCATTATTATGATTACTCAGTTTGTAAAAAATCTACAATGAATATTCCATTCTACAAAACAAACATACCAACTTTAAAAGTAGAAAAACTTCAGTTAACATATTCTTTGTTCATATGTGTGTTTAAAATGCCTTATAAATGCAGTCACTCTTACAAAGAATAATCAGTGTTCCTATATAAATGTATTGATTGTGCCTAATTACATATTCTGTGGCATCTGACAATGTTATTACCTAATTTTCACTTTTACCATTCCAACAGTTACTGTTTTAAGCCCTACTCTGTATGTCTATGTCTTCTGTTAATGGAACTATAGCAAAGCACACTCAGGTGAAAATTATAGCACTCTGCAGAGAAAGATGGTCTGAAACAGAAAAGACATAACACAGTATCTGCCTCCAGTGGTCAAACCAACACTAGTTGGGATGTGGCCTTGCAAGATGGTTGCTTAGTCACTGAATCCCTGGGACTCATCTGTGCAGGTGAAGACATCATGCATCGTTCGGCCTATCGTCCCAGTTGCGAGAAGGCCCTCAAACAAGAACCATCGGAGTCTTGCAGTGCCCCCTAAGAAGGTGCTGTCATGGTACCCTCCTAATCTGAAGGATTCCAACAATGACCTGGGGGCTCATGGGCCTCAAAATGGGGCCTCAGTGTGCTACAGGCTTAAATTAGCATGGCGCTAGGCCGAGACCACAGACACAGCACCAGCACAAGGTAGGATAGGGACTGCCATACAGGACCTAATCATCACCCTAGTTGGCCAGCCCCAAGAGATCCCATTTCTGTTCCCATTTTGGTTGGCTGCTCAGACCAGAGGAGCCTAGTTGTGCACCTCCGAAGACCCACCTGGCTGGCCCTGGGATAATCAAACATAGCAGCATCACAACCATGTAGAGAGGGCCTGGGGGGGCAGGCGGTCACTGTTACCACAGTATCATAAGTATATCATCCCTGAGTGAGGACTCGAGGCTGGCCTGGCTGCTAGTCCGGTACTTGAGAGGGCAATTAACAACAATGCAGCTAGATTTGCCCTGAGAACTGTAATTCATGATCGGGGGCCGATAGGTCCTGGAAGTTAGTGTACAGAAAGCTGATAACTTGCCCTTATAGGGTCTGTGACTTGTGGCACTGTTGGGTCTCTGAGCCAGCAAGATGTTACCCCCTGCCTCACACCATTAAATAGGACCACATGGAACTCCATTTGGGCAGCTGGCATCACACTTCCACCTACTGGCTGCTTGGACTTGAGGCAACTCCTGCCATTGGCACTCTGATGTGGACTAGGTGACTCGGCTTGGGACAGAGTGTACATGAATGTTGTCTGCATTAAGGGGCACACATGGTGAAAGATAAGTCTGCAAAGCCTGTACAGGCCTACAAAATTGATTACCCCCACCTCCTGCTGCTGGCGGGCACAGCGGGCAGATGGTCTAAACATACCTCCACAGGTGGAACAGGGGTTCTCCACAATGGCAGATATAATAATAATAATAATAATAATAATAATAAGGTAGTTTATAGAGCGCCTGGTTACGCCATCCTGGCGTGTCCCCGCGCTGTGGAGAGCAAAACCCTCCAAATGCCATCTTCAAAGTACCATTTCTTATGAATGCGCCTCTAAGTAGTAAACAGATAAGTTTTAAGGAGGTTTCTGAACTTGGCCTCAGACCTTTCCAGTCTGAGACCCACCGGGAGTTTGTTCCAGCTGTGAGCAACTATGACTCTGAAAGAACGTCCCCCCATTCTGGCTTTCTTAGTCCGAGGGATTAGAAGCCGTCCAGTCCCACCTGAGCGTAACGCTCTGCCTGGCACATACCATGTAACCAGGTCTCCCAGGTAAGAGGGGGCCCTGTGCCAGAGAATACGATGGCATATTAGGAGGGATTTAAACAGGACTCTCTTCTTAACTGGTAACCAGTGAAGTGCCGCAAGTGCAGGTTTAGAAGCTGCTCTTCTAGGAAGTCTTAAAACCAGCCTGGCAGCCGCATTTTGCAAGACTTTTAATCGTCCCACACTTTTTTCCGATGCACCCAGGTATAAGACATTCCCGTAATCCATATGGGACGTGATCAGAGCCTGGGTCATTGTACGTCTTGCTTCTAGAGGGAGCAGATCCAAGGTTTTGTTTAGTGTTTTTAAAACCCCAAAACATTTTCCCACCAGGCGACCAATGTGCCCCTCATAAGAAAGGGTAGGGTCCACCCATATACCCAAGTTCTTAGCCTCCTTACAGGGAGTAGGAGTAGTGCCCAGACATTGTGGCCACCAGTCATCCGTCCAGCTGAGCCTGTCTCCTCCGACCACAAGCACCTCGGTCTTGGCTCCATTTAGCTTTAGGCAGTGCTTGTTCATCCAGAGGCCAACGCCTGCATGCAAGCCTTAAAGTTGGACGCCTCGACCGATGGCGCTTGGGAAAGGGAGATCAGCAGTTGAGTGTCATCAGCGTAGGAGACTAACTCCACTCCAAACGCTTGCACCACCTCAGCCAAAGGGGCCATGTATAAATTAAATAAGGTGGGACTGAGGGCCGAGCCCTGGGGCACCCCCTGTTCTAGCGCAACCTCAGTGGACTGAAAGGAGCCCCGTTGTACCTGAAAGCTACGGCCCGTTAAGAAAGATTTCAACCAACCCAGTGCAGATCCTGCGACACCACCTTTGTTCAGACACTGCAGCAAGGTGAAATGAGCTACAGTGTCGAACGCCGCACTGAGGTCTGGCATTACCAGTGCCATGGTGTGTCCGGCATCTGCACCTTGTCTTATGGTCTCTGTAGCTCTCAGCAGGACGGTTTCAGTCGAGTAACCTGTTCGAAAACCCGACTGGGAAGGATGCAGAAGATAAGCCTTCTCTAGATGAGCCATCAATTGAGTATTTACCACCTTCTCGGCCACCTTAGCCAAATACGGTAGCCGAGAAATCGGCCTAAGGTTCTCTAGGACTTCATGGCTAACATTGGGTTTCTTCCTAATTGGTAGGACTACTGCTTTCTTCCAAGCTGCTGGAAGTGTCTGGGAAGCAAAGGAGATCTCAAGAACATGCCTAATATAAGGCTCCAGGACCAACAGGTTGTCTACCAACACCCTAGGTGGCGCTGGATCCCTAGGGGATCCGGACTTGACACTAAGACATATACTATGCAGAACATCCAGAGGGGGAACTAGGAATTGCTCCAGGCTCCTATCTGAACTCCTTGTCCCTGGCACTTCCTCAAAAGACATCCCGCTTTCCGGGCTGCTGGAGAAGGAGGCATAGATATTCCGAACCTTCCTGGCAAAGTACTGCGCTACTCGATTGCATTAATCACCGAATCGTTGTCCGGTGCATTCGAGCTGGCCACCAGAGAGATCTCTTTAAAAAATTAAAAAAGTTATTTCGAGGAGTTCTCCACTTCCCCAATTCTATTTTTATAATGTGAGGCCTTAGCTACTCTCAGCATCGCTTGATGTTTCCTCTGAGCAACCCTGTAGCAGCCCTTTTCCTTCGTACAGAAACACTTACGCCAGCTCCTCTCTAATCTCTTGCAATCAGACCTGCCCGTCTGCAAGGCAAGTGTGAACCAGGGAGCAGATTTCCTAGCTCTATTTCCTAGTTTAGTCAGGAGAAGTGGAGCCACTTCGTTGAGGACCCTAAGGATGCACTCATCTAGATTTTTATTAGCGCTATCACTGTCGGAGCCTCCCGGGGGCCCTCCTTCCTGCATCAGTTTATTAAAGGTGTCCTGCAAGAAGTTTTTCCATTTACGATGGGGATAGCTCTTGTTTCCTCCCCTGTATGACTCTTCCGCTGAAACATTTATTTTAAAAGGTACCAGGAAGTGGTCAGACCAGGGACTTGGTAAAGGTGTGTCCGCCTCCAACCCATCCCAACTGGCAAATACGGGGTCTAGTAGATGGCCATGCTTGTGAGTGGGAGTAGTAATTTTCAGCTCCAGTTGCATAGCCTGCAAATCCTGCCTTAAATCTACTGCCTCCTTAAGCGAAACATCTTCCAGATGTATATTCAGGTCCCCTAGCACAAGAAGCCTGCTCCGCCTAATTGCCATATGGGCAATACCATCCAGCAGATTCATCCTAAAGTTACCAAGCCCCTCTGGGGCACGGTAAATGAGGATTCCTGTAATAGAAATCTGTGGCCCTAATTTTAAACCAAAATGCCCTGCCTCACAGTTATCTAGTACTAGGGTTTCTAGAGTGCATTCAAGCGGTGCTTTAATAATAATTGCAATTCCCCTGCCTCTACCCGTTGTTCTATCAATTCTAGCTATGGTATAGCTGGGAGGGAGAGCCTCTATAACATCAGGGTCTGAGTTATCCCCCAGCCATGTTTCCGTCAAGAAAAATACATCAAGCTTTTCATCTAAAAGGAGCTCCCAGATCTGGATCCTATCTTTACTAAGGGATCTACAGTTCAGCAGTCCTCCTCGTAAGGTCCCAGTACCTGTTCCATTAGCCGGCTCACTCCTTCCCTTAAAGGAGCAGGTAAGGCAATCACCAAGTTTTATAGCCTCCATAGAGTGCATGCACTGCTCAGCTGTGAGTGGCCTTAGTTGCAGCAATTCCTGTCTCCCATAATGCATGGGATGCCGCTGAAATTGGGCAGGGGTTGTGGCCCCAGCCCCTGATCGGCCGCGGATGGGCGCAGACGGGCTTTCCCTTGGCGCACTTTCGGCGCGCCCGCTGCACGCGTCCGCTAAGTAGGGAGAGGGGAGGGGCAGCTAGAGCGCTGACCTGTCTGCAGTGTGCCCGGAAGTGCTGGGCTCCTCCTCACCCTCCGCATCAATCGCCCACAATGGACGCGGCGGACCAGGGCGGGAGTGCAGCAGGTGAGTAACCCCCCCGGACTCTAATCAGCCCTAAGAGAGTGCACGTAGATTTTAAAAAGTCAAGTTTCAGCACAGTGCAATTTTTAAAACATGCTAGCAGTACTCGCTAACATCATGCAGTATAAAACAGCAATGCTATCATTTTACATAAAAGAACACTCTACATCAGCGCCAGTAGTAAAAGAACACAGCGCACAAGCGGAATGGAGCCTGCCTCTGCCACAGGCAAGCTCGTCTCCACCCGTAAATTGGCGTAAATTAAGGGCTCCTGAGAGGTCATGCTGGTGAAGATACAAACAGTGGCCCTTAAGGTGGGCGTGCTCTGGTCAGATTTCCATGAAATATCAGAGAGGGTCTCTGAAGAGAAGGTCATGTTGCTTTAATAAATGGCAGCTGCCCTAAAAAAGACAGTCTAAGTTTTAAACGCTTTAGATTTACATTGATGAGAGGATTGAAGATGTGGGCCTTCCAGAAGAAACAATCTCCACTTTGTAGGCTTCCCTGAGATATGGAAGGGCAATTTGTAAAGTTGTTTCTTGAAGATTGGATCAAGACAGCTCTCCAACTTTTTACTATAGAATGGGTCCATCGCGTATTGGCACTAGTGCCCCAACTGGACACAACACCACATGCCATAATAATCACCAGAATATATAACTTTAGGGACAGGATCCTGCAACATGTCTGGGTTCATAAAGCCTCCCAGTTTGAAGGCAGGCACATCATGGTCATTCCAGAGTATGCCCATAAAGTGCAAGACCTCCTTAGGGACTTTATGTTGATGAGGAAATGTCTGTAGGAGCAGGACCTTCACTACAGACTCATGTTTCCTGCAAAACTCACGGTGCAATATGAGGGGAAGGTGTATTTCTTCATCATCTCAGGGGAAGCTAACGACTGGCTGGGTGCTTTAGAAGGAGTTCTGTGATGGAGACTCCTAAACCCCAAAACTATTGGGAGTGGCACCAGCCATCAAATAACTAAATCTCGCAGACACTCACTGGATACAGTGTCACGTCCAGGTATTTGCCAAACCGGAAAAATCCTGCATTGCCTGGATGGAACTTTGGAGGATTCAAACTCCATGTCAGACACTTGTGAATCATTCCAAACTTACAGAGGGGCACAGTTGAGGGGCAGGGGCAGTGTGAGCAGAATTGATCCACAATTTTTACAAAATGGTTATGCATTTATCATGATTTTCCTCCCTTTCCCTCCTTGTCTTTGCAGCAGTGCTACCCGAGATGGTGGACAATGGGCTCAGGAATGTTCTTTTGAACATTAAGTAGAGGTTAGGTATGTGGGGAGGTAATAATTGCAATTCTTGACTTTATACGACCGACTCTGAAACATTTCCGACTGACCAATTACGATACAAGGTAAGGGAAACATCCTTTACAACGGAACCACTACAACGCGGTACCGTTACGATGCAGTTTTAACAACGAAAGTCGTTACAACGACTTTAGCTGGAGGGCGCTCTAGGATAGGGGATAGTTTAATTTACCATCCAACACCTTCCCTACTATCCACGGGGACTGGTGTTGGAATAGTAAATTAAACTATTCACTATCAGCGCCCCCCAACGCAAGTTGTTGTAACGACTTGCGTTGTTAAAACTGCGTCGTAAAGGGACACGTTGTAACAGTACGCGTTGTACCACAATACATCCCAAGGTAATCGATTCGAATTGGTCATTCGGAGCCAAATCGCTGAGCTCTGCGAACCGTGTTTCTGACTGACCGATTACGATGTATCGAATTCTAACAGCCTTTCTGTCCGACATGGATCGACTTGTGGAAACTGTCTTTGGGGGCCATAGCAGGCCCCTCTTCACCCGGAGGCCACCAGTTGGGGCCCATGGGGGTACCCATGGGTCCCCTCTTTCCAACAATGCAAAGTTTGCCTGCCACAGGGTGCATGATTTTTCTCAGCCACCCCTTTTTCAATGGGAGCCTGTATTGTTGGTCAGAACACAGACTCACATTGAAGTCAATGGGAGTATGACAGAACGGTGTTTGAAATCATCGTAATCAGTCAGTCGAACTCCCCGAAACGGAGTAAGTCAGAAACGCTTCTGACAAGGAGTCGGTCGGAAGGCTTACTGTTGGACGCCCTGATCCAGTTTGCAGATGATGCATCTTATCTGATGCACTATCTGTCAGATCAATCACCCGTTTGTCTCTTTTTGAATGAGTGGGGAGGCCCCTAAGGTGTCTTTGTAGAGGTAACTTATTGAGCTATATCTGACCCGGTGTTTGCAGGCGAGGTGTTTGAAGTCCTTTTTCACTTGTTTTCTGAGAACTGAGGTGGTACAACGGCAAGAGCCGTGAAATGGGATGCAATTAAATAGTACTGTGTGAAGACTGCTCATAAGTTCTATATGGTGTGAAGTAACAAGTATCCAGGTCCTTGGACTTGCTAGAAATCCTCCACCACACACATTTGGTGTATGGACCAAAGCATAGCACTGGTACGGCTTTGCTTGCTGTGGTTGATAAACTCAAATCTCTCTTGGTTCAAGAAGGCTCAGCAGCCATTATCCTATTAGATCTGAGCACAGCCTTTGACAAGCAAGGCCCCTCTACCCTTATCCATAGGACATCTAAAGTGGGTGTTGCAGGCCGTTCTCTAAAATGGCTTTCTTCCATTTTGAAGGGCAGAATATTCCAGGTGCTAGATCCTTCCTGACATTCTTATTCTCTTCCATTTAGCTGTTTGGTGCTGCAGCGCTCTTCCCTGAGCCTCAACCTTTTGAACCTCTATATGCACCCCCTGTCTAAAATCGTATGCTCTTTCGGGTTGTCACTGTTTTCTTACGCAGATGATACTCAGCTGGTGATATCCATCTCTCCTGATCCCTGCTCTAACCTCATCTGTCTGGCCCTCTGTCTACAGGAAGTGGTGAAATGAATGGCCAATTGTAAATTCAAGCTCATTGAAGGCAAGACCGAGGTTATGGTATTAGGTAATAACCTCATTAAGAAAGTTTTACCTCCTCCCAGTCTTAAAGGGGAGATAGAGAGTTTAGGAATGTGTCTGAACTATAGTATTAACTTGGCGTACCAAGAAAAACAAAAATCTCGGTGAGCTGCTTTGGTATTCTTAGACTTCTAAGAAAGGGTTTTCCACCAGAAGACCAATTGTCCAGGCCCTCGTGATTGTTTTCTTTGATGATTGAATTGCTCTTTTCCTTGGATCAGAAAAGACTACAGACCATACAGAATGCTACTGCTCTACTACTTATTTCTACTTATTTGGCTTTCTGCCCCCTTGGTGGGCAGATTGAGGTAAACTGATAACAGAAGGATTACTGTTCCTCGAGGTTGGAGGGCAGAATATCATGCCGGGCACACTATTACCTAAAATAGCAAATTTAACAATTCTTGGTGTTTTAGTGGTCTTCCTGGCCCGTGGGGGGCTAGATTGGAGTTAGAACACAGTTGTGCCTCGGTTTGGGGGACAACATGAGCCATACCAAAGGTGATCACTGCCCAAAACTGTAAATAAGTATTACAGTATATTAGTGGGTTCCTCCCCCTCTATTTGGTCTTATTAGGGGTAAACTCACATGTCCACCCACCGGGGTGCACAAAGACTTTTGTGGGCTGGGATAAGTGTGAGCACAGGCACATTCCCAACGGGGCCAACCCCATCAAACTGTAAACACAATATATTCCATGCTAACCCTGTGGTGTATAAAGACTAGTCAGGTGTTAGGGAGATACTTCTCTCAAACCCCAGATTTAAAAAAAAAAATATTTCTTGTAGGTTCACTAGAAAATTTTTATTTTGAGTAAGATAGTGCAGTTGAATTCAAAAGGTAATCCTCCGCAATAAAAAGGTTAATCAGAAGTGTATTTTTCACAAATTGAATACTGAATAACTCAGAGTTATAATGGAGATTTTACAGCACAATGGGGCACATGCATCAACCTATTTAGGAAGTGCAAACGGTGCGAATCGGTAAATTCGGCCGTTTGCACTTCCTAAATAAGTTTTTGGGATGCATCATACTTTTTTGTGGAAATCGCTATTTTTAGTGATTTCTAAAAAAGTGATTGCTTTTAAGGAATCTCAGATATGCGATTCCTTAAAAGCAATGCATGATTGTTTTTCAAATTGCGAATTAGCAATTAGGGGGTGCAATTTACCACGAGGTTGAACCTCGTGGTAATTTGCGAAAAGTTATGGAAATGCTCAAAAATGCATTTTTTAAACTTTCATGTTACAGACACACATGTCCTTAGGACATGTGTCTGTGAAACATGCACTTTAAAATACATTTCAGGGGTGCAGGGGGGGTCCTTTGGACCCCCCTCTGCACCCTTGCAATGCATCAACAAATTGCGAATTGCAAAAAAAAAATGCAAAAGGGCTTTGATTCCTATGGGCCTCTAGGCCCATAGGAATCAATGTAATGCCATTCCTTAATTGGGAATCCAACATACAGGTAATAAGATATGACTTAAGAACTTTTATTACAAAAATAAAGCTTGTAGAAAACACCTGGGGCTATGAGAATGTTGTGACAGCAATAAAGCCAATGTAAAGTGCCAACTGCGAGGTGCACAACGCAAAACGTGGAGTCACACAGACCCCAAAACAAACAGGACATTTGGATAACAAAGTCTATGGCAAAGCATGGGGTTGTGGAGGTGAGACGTTGGTGCCAGTGAGGCGGTGCAGTGTCAACAAGTTGGCGGAGTCACCCTTGGTGGCTATTGGCACCGAGATAACAGGATGCAGGCACTTGATGTGACGGAGACGGTGCAAGCGCTGGCATCAGGAAGGCTGATAATTGCAGGCATCAAAGGGCATTGGAGCTGAGCTGCAGGCAGTGCAGTGCGTCGTGCACTACACAAGCGGTGCCCCGGGCCTTGGTGCAGGTTGCGGCATTAAAGCAGCATTGCCTACAGCATCTGAGATGGGCTTTCATTCTTCTCTTAGGTTTCTACCCACTCCCAACAGCAGGAACAACCTCCAGAGGCCTGAACTAAAATAGGCACCTCCAGGCAGGTCAGATTGCTTAGCAATAGAGTTCTGGGGAGCTGGGGGTGAAGTCTTTGTGTCCCTTATACTGCAGAAATGGAGGCCAGCACTGACAGGCCCTTGGAGATTCTTCTTCAAGCAGGTTTCTAAACAAGGTTCCAGTCTTTGACCTTTCCTTGGCAGAAGGAGCAACTGCAGGCCACAGTACACAGCAAAAGGGGCAGTAGTCATCTTTAAAGCTCTCCAGCTCTTCTCCTTTGCAAAGGTTCTTCTTGAGTCCAGAAGTGATCTAAATTTCTGGACTTTAAGGTCCACTGCTTATACACCATGTGTTCCCTGTTCTTTTTTGTGCATGGGGGTCTTTGAGCCCAGTCCAAGCAAGTTCTGTCCTCACTGGTGCAGTATGACCAGGGGGGGTGGAGACAGCATTGTGCAAGGGAGACAGGCCCCATTCAGGTGCAAGGAAATTCCTCCCACTACTCTCAGTGCAGCTAAGGCCCATTCAGCTCAGCTCTGAGTCATCCAGGAGGGTCAGGCATACCTCATCTCCCTCCAAGTGGATCTCTACAGTGAATACACACCCCCTGATTCTGTCACTCCAAAACCAGATGGTCAATCCACAAACAGGCAGAGGCACACAGAATGGTTAAACAAGAAAATGTCAAGACCCGCTCACCTGCACATCCAGATTGCTTCTGTTGGAAGGTTGAAGACAGTTCGAACCCTCCCCTGCATTCCTAGTTCCCACTACACTGAGAGAGAACAGTGTGTGGAAATGAGAAGTTCAAGGGAAGGGGGAAGTGGAGAAAATAACAAAAGAGAGAGAAACAAACACAGCTCTCCTTGAAGTGGATACCAATGATGACTGCACCCAAACTGTGGACACTGTGGATTCTAAACACAAATAAACAAGAATAAACAATTAGACCCCTTTCTGATTATGTGTGTTTCCTTATTTACACTCTGATTGACTGTACATGCATATCTTAATACCTCTCTACGCTGGTCTTTCAGCTCACCAGAGCTGTGGGGTTGATCAGGAATAAACTTCTTCCTTTAAAGAAACAGATACCTTATTAACATGTATATTGTGCGCTGAACCTTTGTAATTCCTTTTTACTGAGTCTCTATTAAAAGCAAAACAGAAAACTCACTGAACAAGCACCCTTTACAAATGTCCAAAGTAATCCTATTCACATTGTATATATTGTTCATTCATAAGTTGTGGACAATGACGATATAAATATATTTAAAGAAACCCAAGGAATGATGTCTCTTTCATC
Source organism: Lissotriton helveticus (assembly GCF_964261635.1). Taxonomy (NCBI): domain Eukaryota; kingdom Metazoa; phylum Chordata; class Amphibia; order Caudata; family Salamandridae; genus Lissotriton; species Lissotriton helveticus. The sequence goes on along the minus strand of NC_136068.1, from coordinate 1,888,995,303 downwards.
AAATCTTTGTAACACCTTTGAACTGGACTTGTTATGCCACAAATATGTTATGTTAATTTCGATTTATATAGCGCCAAATCACCGACAGGTCTCTTAGCGCTTGCTTTGGGAACCCGTCCTGGCTTTCCCTGTGAGATTACCCCTACTGGGCATCCCCAAGGTGAAGACCAGGCATCCCGCCGCGGGGGGGCCATAGTGGAGATTAAGCAAGCTATTGCCCAGAGCTGCAGAGTGTGAACCCATGATTCAAGTAGGCACCGAGGCGAGAATTATCGAGTCCGTGGACATTTGGGCTCAAGACCCTGCCGCGTCGGGAATTGAACCCTGGTCCCAGGTCTGACCTTTGCATCAGGGTCTGCCTCCTCTAACCAGTGAGCCACACTTCTCCACAAAATAAGTTTTTGCTCGGAAGTTCAAATGTCTGTTTTTCCTCTGATGCCTTTTAACATGGTCCGATCATGGCCTTTAACTTGTTCGAATAAAATCCATCATGTACATGAACTCTTGCACTTACTTGTATTTCCTCAATGCAGTTTGCGTAATTTTCTTACTGTTCTTTCTTTTGTTGCAGGCGGATTTTTTTCGGCAGGGGACCGGAAGGCTGGAAGCGCCGGAAGACTGGTAGTGCAGGAAACACCGTGGAGGAAATGCAGGGACGGACCAAGACAAGAAGCGGAAGGATCGGAGGTGTCTAGAGACAGGACGAAGGAAGGGAGAACACCAGGAGCAGAGACAAGGAGCGAGGAAGCAGGAAGACCGACGCGGGATCCACAGGTAAGCTGGGTTCTGAGACGAGCACAAGCAGGCAGCGATGTTCCGAGGTGCCTTTTATAGGCAAGGGAGGGCGGGGCTCTCACGCGCTGCACGTTGAAGCAAAGGCAGTTTAGACACGTGCGGCGCTAATCTGAACATAGTTCTGAGAAGTGCTTTTGTTTGTGCAAACACATCTGATAGCATTGTCAACAAGCCTTGATACAACCAACGCTACCTTTGCAGAAAACAAACAACATATACAAACTTCCTTATTAATGCAACTTGCAGTTACCAAAAAGCTATGATGCTATTGTGCCCCTTCTTAATGCTAATGATGAAAATGAAGGATAGGAAGGACATGCTATTTGAATGGAACAAACCCTTACAGAAAATGCCTACTTTCTAAAAGTGGTACAAAAGGGGGTGGTGATGTATGGAGCATCCGAACCAATCAAACACTCACACCCAGTCAACAGATCTGGGTTTAATCCATCACCATTCTTTAGCCCACTCTGCCACCCCAGTTCAAACATGGCCATATGCAAATCAGTCTGACCCTGTGCCTCATTGGAACAGTCCAGCCCGAACTGCCAAGCCATGCCTTCCCTGGACCGGACTCAAGCTTCCTAGGACCGGTTTCTGGCATTCCAGCCGTCTTCATCCAGGCTTGCTTGAATCCAGTGGCAAAGTGAGCAAGGGACTCATGTCTGAGCATACCCTGCCAACTTATGGCGAACAAAGCGGTACAAAAGGGGTGGTGATGGATGGAGCATCTGAACCAATCAAACACTCACACTCAGTTAACAGATCTGGGTTTATCCATCACCGTTCTTTAGCCCACTCTGCCACCCCAGTTCAGACATGGCCATATGCAAATCAGTCTGACCCTGTGCCTCATGGGAACAGTCCAGCCCAAACTGCCAAGCCATGCCTTCCCTGGACCGCAATCAAGCTTCCTAGGACCGGTTTCTGGCATTCCAGCCGTCTTCAGCCAGGCTTGCTTGAATCCAGTGGCAAAGTGAGCAAGGGACTCATGTCTGAGCATACCCTGCCAACTTATGGCAAACAAAGCGGTAGAAAAGGGGGTGGTGATGGATGGAGCATCTGAACCAATCAAACACTCACACCTAGTCAAAAGATCTGGGTTTAATCCATCACCGTTCTTTAGCCCACTCTGCCACCCCAGTTCAGACATGGCCATATGCACATCAGACTGACCCTAAGCCTCATGGGAACAGTCCAGCCCAAACTGCCAAGCCATGCCTTCCCTGGACCGGACTCAAGCTTCCTAGGACCGGTTTCTGGCATTCCAGCCATCTTCAGCCAGGCTTGCTTGAATCCAGTGGCAAAGTGAGCAAGGGACTCACGTCTGCCAACTTATGGCGAAAAAAGCGGTACAGAAGGGGGTGCTGATGGATGGAGCATCTGAACCAATCAAACACTCACACCCAGTCAACAGATCTGGGTTTAATCCATCACCGTTCTTTAGCCCACTCTGCCACCCCAGTTCAGACATGGCCATATGCAAATCAGTCTGACCCTGTTCCTCATGGGAACAGTTCAGCCCGAATTGCCAAGCCATGCCTACCCTGGACCGGACTTAAGCTTCCTAGGACCGGTTTCTGGCATTCCAGCTGTCTTCAGCCAGGCTTGCTTGAATCCAGTGGCAAAGTGAGCAAGGGACTCACGTCTGAGCATACCCTGCCAACTTATGGCGAACAAAGCGATACAAAAGGGGGTGGTGATGGATGGAGCATCCAAACCAATCAAACACTCACACCCAGTCAACAGATTTGGGTTTAATCCATCACCGTTCTTTAGCCCACTCTGCCACCCCAGTTCAGACATGGCCATATGCAAATCAGTATGACCCTGTGCCTCATGGGAACAGTCCAGCCCGAACTGCCAAGCCATGCCTTCCCTGGACCAGACTCAAGCTTCCTATGACCGGTTTCTGGCATTCCAGCCATCTTCAGCCAGGCTTGCTTGAATCCAGTGGCAAAGTGAGCACGGGACTCACGTCTGAGCATACCCTGCCAACTTATGGCGAACAAAGCGGTACAAAAGGGGGTGGTGATGGATGGAGGGGGTGAATGTTTTGCCATTGTGCAACATTCCGTCCATCATATTGTGTGTTTTGCTGTTCACCCTATATTGGGAAGGGTATGCCCAGACGTGGGTCCCATGCTCACTATGCTTGATTTCGGTCCAGGGAAGACATGGCTTGGCAGTTCGGTCTGGACTGTTCCCATGAGGCACAGGGTCAAGACTGATTTGCATATGGCCATGTCTGAACTGGGGTGGCTTGGTGAGCACAATAACAATGGATTAAACCCAGATCTGTGACTGTGGTTGAGTGTTTTGCCATTGTGCAACATTCCGTCCATCATCTTATGCGTTTTGCTGTTCACCCTATGTGGGAAAGGGTATGCCCAGACGTGGGTCCCGTGCTCTCTACGCCACTGGATTCAAGCTATCCTGGCTGAAGACGACTGATATCCAGAAACCGGTCCTAATATGCTTGATTCCAGTCCAGGGAAGACATGGCTTGGCAGTTTGGTCTGGACTGTTCCCAGGAGGCACAGGGTCAAGACTGATTTGCATATGGCCATGTCTGAACTGGGGTGGCTTGGTAAGCAAAATAATGATGGATTAAACCCAGATCAGTGACCCATTCCGTCCATCATCTTGTGTGTTTTGCTACTTTCTAAAAGTGGCATTTTCAAACACATAATTTAAAAACCACCTTACCTAAAAGATGTGTTCCTAGAGCCTAAACTGTAATACTCTTTCTTTTCCCCATGTAAAGTTATACTTGTAAGATGTTACAAAACATCTCGCATTCTATCCTATGGGACAATAAGCCTTTCAATAGTGTAAAACGAAATCGGCATTATTTCACTAGCAGGACATGTAACACACTCTAGAACATGTCCTACCTTTCACATACACTGCACCCTGCTGAGAGGGGTATTTTGGGCATACCTGCAGGGGTGTCTTATATGTACGAAAAGGGAAAGTTAGGGCCTGGCAAGTGGTTCTTGTGCCAACTCGACATGGCAGTTCACAACTGCACATGCATACACTACAGAGGTAGGTCTGAGGCACACTTACAGGGCTACTCAAGTGGGTGGCACAATCAGTGTGGCATGCCCACTAGTGGCAATTGATGTACAGGCCCTGGCACACTCAGTGCACTTTACTAGAGGCTTACCAGTACATCAAAGAAGCCAGTCATGGATAACCAATAATCACCGTAAGGTGAACAGACAGCATATGCACTTTAGCACTGATCAGCAGAGGTAAAGTGCTCAGAATTCTAAAGCCAACAAAACAGCTCAGGAAAAATAAGAGGAAGAAGCAAATGGGTTTGAGGATAACCATGCAAAAAAGGCCAGGTCCAACATCAACCAGTTCATTTTACTCCATATTTTGAGCTTTCACCAAACATTTGTACATTTTCAGATACTATGCACCATTGACCAGGTAAGCGATAACTGCTCCCTCAGTCTGTGGTACCTGTAAATCTTGGTGAAAGTTGTCTATAGCCCTTATTGAGTTAAATCTGCAACCTTCCATTTAGTTAGGTACAACACATTCAATGAGGGGTGTCTGGAGCCCTCAATGACAACCCTCAGTGAGTTACATCCTCCACTCTTAGTAAAAACTACGTGCACGGAACAGCAATTCTCAATGAGACACTGCTGCAGTCTTCAGTGAAAGTTATCATCATTCTCCAGTAAGAGGCATGGGGATCCATCAGTGTGGGGCGCCTGCCTCTCTATGTGTAAGGTACCCATCGCATCCACCAACTACACCCTGCTGGGAGACCTCAACTTCCACCTCGACAATGAACTGGACCCCAACACCACATGCCTCCTGGACAACCTCCACAACATTGGACTCCGCCAGATCGTGACCTAGCCCACACACTCAGCAGGACACACCCTCGACCCCCTCTTCACTACAGGAAACTCCATCACCTTCAGCCACACCACCGAACTCCCATGGACCGACCATCGTTGCGTCCACTTCACCTTCAGAACACCCACCATCCACAGACACCAGCACCTGCTTCCACAAAGAAACTGGACCAAAATCACCGACGACCAGCTCACCTCCTCACTCAACAACTCCACCCCAACCATCGCGGAAAACGACGACCCCAACACCGCAGCCCGAACCCTGCATAGATGGATCTCGGACAGCACCAACACCATAGCCCCCCTCAAGAAAAACAACAATACCCATGCCAAGAAAGCCAGATGGTTTACCACCGAACTTCGAGAATCCAGGCGCACATGCCGCCGCCTCGAAAAGGCCTGGAGAAACACCAAATGCACAGAAGCCCACAACAACTTCAGAGCCGCCACCAACGCCCACCATCAACTCATCAGAGAAACGAGGAAAAAAGCTATTGAAGACAGAATCTCCACCCACGCACACAACAGCAAGGAACTCTTCAGCATCATCAAGGAGTTCGCCCAACCCACCAGCGAGTCTACCGACATCCCTCCCTCACAAGACCTCTGTGACAAACTCAGCACCTTTTTCCACCACAAAATCAAGAGCATCTACGGCAACTTCGACGAAGACAACCAACACACTGAACCCTCACCAACCACCCCCGACACCCGGAAACCAGCGATTGATGACTGGACAGCCCTCACTACCGAAGACACACTGAAGACAATGAAGTCAATCCACTCATGGGCCCCCACGGACCCCTGCCCCCACCACATCTTCAACAGAGCCGCCGACACCATCGCACCCATGCTCCGCCACACCATCAACCGCTCCCTGGCGACTGCCTCATTCCCCGACGACTGGAAACACGCCGAGGTGAACTCCCTCCTAAAGAAACCCTCAGCGGACCCAACCGACCTCAAAAACTACAGACCCATCTCCCTGCTCCCGTTCCCAGCGAAAGTCATCGAGAAAGCCATCAACAGCCAACTCGCCACATTCATTGAAGAACACAACATCCTCGACTCCTCCCAATCCGGCTTCAGAAAAAAAACACAGTACGGAAACCGCCCTCCTCGCCGCAACAGACGACATCCGCACCCTACTGGACAAAGGAGAAACAGTAGCCCTCATCCTCCTCAACCTATCAGCGGCGTTCGACACAGTCTCCCACCGCACCCTAATACGCAGACTCTATGACGCAGGAATCCAGGACAAGGCCCTCGACTGGATCTGCTCCTTCCTCTCCGGCAGGACGCAGCGGGTCAGACTCCCCCCTTTCCTCTCGGACCCCACACCTACCACCTGCGGAGTCCCCCAGGGCTCCTCCCTCAGCCTGACTCTCTTCAACGTCTACATGGCTCCACTTGCCCTCATCGTCAGAACCTACGGACTCAACATCGTGTCATACGCAGACGACACCCAGCTCATCCTCTCCCTATCCAATGCGCCCAACACCACCAGACGCAACTTTCGAGAAGCATAGAAGCCGTCGCCAAATGGATGAAAAACAGCTGCCTACAACTAAACACCAACAAAACAGAAGTACTCATCATGGGCCCAAACCCCGATGCCTGGAGCGACACCTGGTGGCCCACCGCCCTCGGAAACACGCCAACCCCCACAGACCACGCACGCAACCTGGGAATCGTCCTGGACTCCGAGCTCAAAATGGACCGCCAGATCAACTCTGTCTCATCTTCCTGCTTCCACACCCTCTGCCTCCTTCGTAAGACCTTCAAATGGATCCCCCTCGAACACCGAAAGGCAGTCACTCACGCCCTGGTCACCAGCAGACTCGACTACGGCAATGCACTCTACGCCGGAATAAACAAAAACCTCATCCGGAAGCTACAGAACATCCAGAACGCCGCCACAAGACTGGTCCTCAACCTGCCAAAACACTGCCACATCTCCCAGCACCTGCGCACACTCCACTGGCTCCCCGTCGAGGCGAGAATCACCTTTAAGATGCTCACCAACGCACACAAGGCCCTCCACAGCACCGGACCAGCATACCTGAACAGCCGACTCAAATTCCACGCACCCCAAAGGACCCTACGATCAGCCCAGCTCTCCTACGCCGTGGTCCCCCGCACCAGAAACACCAGCTCGGGAGGCCGCTCCTTCTCCTTCCTTGCTGCCAAAGCATGGAACGCCTTTCCGCTCCACCTCAGACAGACAGCATCGCTCCCTATCTTCGCAAGAAAGCTCAAAACCTGGCTCTTCGACAGATCCCCTCCTTGATGGAATGGAACCTGCACCCCCCCTACCCCTAGCGCCTTGAGACCCTTACGGGTGAGTAGTCGCGCTTTAACAAACCCCTGATTGATTGATTGATTGACCCTTGAAATATGCATGTAGCTTGATATTTTTTTTAAATGTTCTTTTTATTAATAACAAATTAACACATAAAATAGCACATTACAGGCAATATTGGGTACTATTTGACAATCGGCAACCCTCCACATCAAAGGTGTATCCACCGCCGGGGTAGAAGATAGCACAAGACGTCAGACAGGTAAGCATTACTCAGCGTCCAAAATTGGTAGGTCTGTCAGCGGCTCACAAACATCCCCCTGTAAGTGTTCCATTTCTGCCAGATTTGTGACCATTTGTTAGGGCAGATATTTGAAGGCAAACATTTAATCTTGCACTCAAAGCATGATTGGACTTATGCAAATACTGGGGTTTGACTTACAGTCTTGCTTTCCACAATGATATGAAACACTTGTAGCCTTTATTTTATATTTTTGTGTAATTTTCCAGTTTTCATGACGCAACTGCTTAGAAAGAGGTAGTGGTAAGTAGTCACGAACTGTTGAGTCCAAATAACCAAACTTTTCCCTTGACCAATCTTGATCGTTCAATCTTGAAAAATATCTTGCTTGCCTTTTTCAAGGCATGGTTTCAGTTTTTGCTGTGGCACCCCCATTTTCATTCTGTCTAATTGGCTTGCTTCATAGTTTTTCGCACTTTACCTCCTTAAAAGAGAAGTGAAGCACTTGTGATGTATTCTAAAATATGTTCTGTGCCATGGAGCATCATGTTTACTCTATTTAACTTCTAAATAATCCATTTTAGACAGTGCCTAAAATGCACAGATGGCTTACGAAGATGCCTTATTTGCCTGTCAAAAACATCACTTGGCCTTGGCTGGGCTGCAATTTAAACATTTATGCAAACACATGGCATTGGAAGTTGCCTTAGTTATTTATGGAAAGCCTACTTTATATATTTATAAGTCATTCAAAGTGCATCTTGTTAACACACAAGACTCCGCTCTAATATATAAAAATAGGGCAATCCTACATATTGGAATTTGTGACAATGAAATAAAACCCAAATGCTACTTATTTGTGTGGGCTCTACTAAACTTGTCCTTGAAAAGACCACACTGTTGTGCTGCCAGGCTGATGAGGAGGGGCTAAACAGCAGGACAGCTGTGGGCACTACATAGCACGTTCTCTCTACCCACATACCAGGGTGCGGTTATGTATAAAAAGTGCTCAGAGGGCCCAGGACATCTTTGACTTCACTGCCATACCAGAAGTTGGCTGATGAGGAGGGACTAAGCAGCTAGACAGTTGCAAGAGCTATATAGTGCATTCTGTCCTCCCACAGGACACAGTTGTGTATGCACATAGAAATAGGGACCCAAGACTTCTTTGACCACACTGCCCTGCCACCAGAAGGAGGTTCACAAGGAGGACAACTCAACTAACCAGATGCGGGTGATGTAGTGCATTTTCTCTATGCATGGCAATTGATGCTGTTGTGTTTACTAAGGGTTGAGGTGCCTTAGGATATCTTCCACCATACTGCCCTGCTGCCCAGAGGATGCTGAGGAGGAGTGTCCAATCAGCAAGCCAGCTGAGGGCGCTCTGTAGGGCATTCTCCCCACCCACGGCACAGGATGCTCTTGCAAATGCAAAGGGATCATGGGGCCCAAGACTTCTTTGACCACACTTATGAGAAGACTTATGAGGAGGGGCTATTCAGTAAGACAGTTGCAGGCCCTAGATAATACATTCCCTCTTCCCATGGCATGGTACGTGCCCAAGTGCTGTCCAAGCAAAGACAGGGCCATGAGCCAGCCAGTGTGCACCCGTCGGAGCTCAGACTGGGCTGGGAAATATCTCTTGGTACCTCCATACAACCCTCTAACATGGGTTGGGTAGGAAAATAAACATATCTTGAGTTGCTGGTAATTTAGTCGCTTACACTAAAACCTTTGCCAACTAACTTTTGGAAACAAGGAGACTAAGTAATAAGGAGATAATACCACAGAGTCCAGACTTGAGGTTTTGCTTCTGTCTGCCACCACTCTACCTGGGACCAATCCTATGACCAATCCTACAGAAACTGGTTTTGATATCAATTTAAAGGCCACGCCTTCTGGGAACACTAAATCTATAACCAGTAGGGGTAATCCTTGGTACGCTAATGATTCATTAACAATCATAGCTATCTCACCCTCTCGATCTAATAAACCATCCTCCTCCTGAAGAAAAAAGAGCAAAGCGGTGAAGGTGAAAATTCAAGTAACCTGTCCCCCCCTCAGCTCCAAGAGTGATAATGGCGAGACTAAAGAGGACACAGTGGGGGCCATATTAACTGCATTACAATGGGGACTCCACAACTACTGCACTCTGCCTTTGAGGCATTGAAGTATTAGATGAAAATTTGAATTGACAAACTCTGTTGGCATCTGGAAGATGTGGACACAGCAGTAATGACTAGTATGGACACTGTCAAAACCTCCGGGACTCTGCTTCCCACCCACTCAGCAAACAATCCAAATCCTGATCCCAATGAACCTGTACATCCTCAAGCTGAGCTCTTGAACTGTAATGCATTTGTCCCCACAAGTCAGAAATTGCCATCTTGAGAAAGGGAAGGGGAGAGAGAGCAGAGCACTGTCCATGATTGGCCAATCTAAGTCTTCTCGCCTGCACCTTGTTTGGTCGATGAAAACTGATAACAGTCGTGTTCAGTGCCAGGAACTATCCCAGATGTCCTCTCTTATGTTTTAATTCCAAGTAATATCTATATTCCTGGTCAAATGAGAGAGAGGAAGCTGCCCATGTTTGGCTATGCACTCCCTAGGGAACAAGTTCAGAAGAACCAGTGACATGTACAATGACATTTTAATGACAAAGAGAGAGTGAGCTGGGAGGCGAAAGGTGAAAATCTTTTACAGGGGGCTATGTCGTTTTTAGTTTTTGTTAGGCATACCTGAGAGATAGCCTTTAGTAGGCTGAATACATTAGGCCCTTCCTCCTCTTAAATCTTTGCATTTACCACTTTTTCTTTAGTGATGTCTGCTCTTGGTAGCATGAGACTTTACCTGCTGGAAGCAAAATTTGTGTCATTAAAAGTTCTTATTGATGGCCAATAAAACATTCAGTATAGATTTTCAGCGCTTAGCAAAGGCAGACAAATGGCGGGAAAGTCTGTAGAATAAACAGGTTTTCTTATTGTAATAAACATGACCGGAGGGGGCAGGGTTAACAAAGAATATCCCTCAAAATGGTAATCCAACAAACAAGCAGTGATCTCAAGTTGGCATTTGCCACAATTGAATCGCTCACCCAGGGGCATATTTATGACCCCTGTTGCATTGCAATGCAAATAAGATGACACTCAAAAATGAGATTTTTGAAGCCATGCAAGGCCACGTTATGTGCCCCTGAGAGGCTTCATAAGTATAGAGTAAAGAAACACAGCTCAAATCCCTGCATTGCCTTACTCTGTGCCAGGGATGCATTAAATGAGTGTTGCACGGGTGTTCCCACACATCATCCATGGATTTTGATTCATTTCCAGATGAGGCATAACACGAAAAAATATGCATTCTGCAGCACACATAGAAAGAGAGAAATGCCTACACAGAAACAATCCTGCTTACAAAGCAGGTTCCCTTGTACCGTGGTGCAAGGGTGCCTGTGTTGGAGGGAGGGAGCCAAAATGGTGCCTCTGCAGAGGAAAAGGCAGGAATGTACCATATTCTTTTAAGCTGACTTTCTGCGCTGTACTGCATGACAAACTCATACACATGCCACCCGTCCTTGTAGCTTACTGTAATAGTGGTCCTACATTTAAATGCTTCACAGCAACACAGCCCATATCTGCTGATTACCCTAAGTAGTATCATATCTGCCGGAGTGATGATATGAGATCTGTAAAATGCAGGACTACTCAAATGAGTGTCTCTGCACTGACTTCATTGCAATCTGTACCAGCAAGCAATCACAATTATTCCTGTTGAAACATCTAGGTTATACATTTGTTTCCTGAAGATTGCTATTTCAGCTATTAAGCCTAACTACAGACAAAGTTTGCTCCATGCAACTGAACCAATCCTCGCTCTATGAATTTTAGAGATCTTCTCCAGTCGATTGATAAAAGATCGAACACTTCAGGAAGGCACATACTATTTCATTCCTTTCTCTGAGATAGCTTGCACCGGTGGCTTTCTGAGCTTTGTGAGCCAGGATATGGGGGGATGTTCAGGCGAGTTTGATCTGCTGAGTTCTGGACAACCTGCAGTTTGTGAAGAGATAATCTGGAAGACCTAATTATAAGGCATTTCCATAGTCTAATCGGGATGTTATCATAGCCTGAATCCCAATTTTGCTGAGAAGGAGAGAAAAGGAAGTAGCTTTTTCAGATTGTGAAAAATCCTAAAACAGGATCCTATTACTGATTGAATTTGTGGCTGAAAAGACAGGTTCCTAACAAATTTGATGCCTAAATTCGTGACTGTATTTGGTTGTGGGCCAGGGGAGGGGCATTATTAGGCCAACAGGTCAGCCATATACCTGGCGTGGTAGAGCCAAAGAATATTGTCTCTGTCTTTTAAGCATTGCATTTCAATTGACTGACAGTCATTGGATGAAACACAGATGAAATACAATATTTAATGGCTTCACCACCAATCTCTTCATCCTTTTCCCACGTGAACAACATCTGGCTGCAGTCAGTGTAAGAAATCACTTTAGCTCCTAACTGCTCAGATAACAAGGCACAGGGCATAAGATAGACATTGAATAGAAGGGGTTAAGAGCAGAGCCCAGGGGGACTCCAACTGACAACTCATATGCTTTTGAGGAGAATGGGTTATCCATACTTCCTGGCTTCTCCCTTCCAGAAAAAAGGACAACCACATTAAGGCTGTACGGCTGACCCCAATTGAATAGGGGCGGGCTAACAACTGTAAATGGGGGACTGTATTGTGGGCCTCCGAAAGCCTAACAAGACCAATATATGGCCCCCCATCCAATGCGTCTTTGATATGTTCAGAAACCTCCAAAAGTGAGGTTTCAGTACTGAAATTGGGTCTGAACCCCAACTTGCTTGGGTGTAATAGACCATTCATTTCAGGATATTGTGAGAGTTGTTGATTTACTCATTTCTCTCTAAAACATTTGAAAGAGACGAAAGTAAGGATTTTGGTCAATAGTTTTCCTGAATGCTCGGGTCGGCTGATGGTTTTTGAACAAGGGTACACTTTAGCTTACTTCCATTGTGTAGGATCAGTGAGGCATTGAGCACTTGGTTTGCTAAATGATTAATGATGGGAACCATTTTACAAGTAGAATGGGCAGACATTGATCCAAAGGTCACCATGATTTGAGGTTTTTAATGGCTACTAATAATTTGTCCATTTAAATAGGGAGGAATTTAGCCTGTATGACTTACTACTACTTGCAAACTTATGTGGGTGGTTAGTACCCAAAGAGTCTAATAGAAGGCTAGCTTGGATAGTTGTTATTTTATGTTTGAAATATGAAGCCAGTTCATTATACCAATTAACCAATGGCTGATGGTCTCTGATGATGGCCTCAGGGTTCAAAACAACAAATAGAGGAACCAGGAGAGCTATTTTTTAACGGGGTCCAGTGTATAGGCCCTGAGACAAAGAAGAAAAAAGGATACACTGTTCCCCAAAAGTGAGTGAGAATAAGAGAACCAAGCATAATGTGGGAAAGGAGGGGGAATCCCCCTTTTGGAACTAAAACCCTCACACACCCAGCAAACTTGGTGTCATGCTTCATCATCTGGGTTTTGCACCTCATCAGACTGGCAGTGCAATGTCTGAGGGCACCCGTGAAGGGGCTCTTTGTCGGAGATCTTTTGTTCCTGCCAGTTGGTGGGTGTGAGGGCTTAGGGGAAGCGTAGACGTAAAAGGTAGGTGATAGTTAAAGGTTAGGTAATGCACAAAATATTTTTAATGGTGTGGTTAACTACCTTGGTAAAAACAGAGAGGAGAAAATACACACTGGTGCAATGATCCAGTAATGTGTGTTCTACCTTGTGGTCAACATGTTTCCTGCTCTCATAGCAATTTATCAGGACCTAGAAAAGAAAAACTGTACTACACGAATTGGTAGGGGCAAATACTACCTTCCACAGGGAAGTTAGGGGCAGGCCAGGAGGTCCTGCTGTATCCTAGTGGGACCCTACTAAGGACAAGAGCTGGCGTTAACGGTCTTCTCCTGTGTGTTGGCACCCAGAGTGTAGGTGCCCTGTCCGCAGGACGGACGTAAACCGCGGACCTACCCACACGTGGTCGGGAGGGAAGAGAAGCCGGAGCCAGGCCTCAGGGTTCAGAAATGTTTTTACTATTCTATAAAAACATCTTTAGACTTATTGTAGGTTTGCCTCAAAATAGGCTTTTTTGACAAGGAATAAATCTGAATAATATTTTTAAGTGTTGACTTATAAGTCTTTTTGTCCTCAAGGTTATAGTTTGTTCGCCATTGTCTCTCTATATGTGAACAGTGCTAGGGCTCTCCTCATACCAAGAAGCAAATGATTTAGTTCTGTAACAGACCCTTTTGGATACTGGTGCCAATTTGTTAACTGTACTACCGACCAAGTCATCCAAACAATTCACATCTTCTTCTTTTACTCTGGAGAATTAAGGCATATCCTCTTCCAGAGCTCAAATTATTTCCAATGGTTATATTTAATGATAAGCTTCAGATACTACTCAGGCTTTAGATAAAACGTGGGTGAAGCAGTAACCAGCGTTTGTCAATTGCATATGATCAGATAATGATCTGACCAAACCAATGGAAGAAGTGTCGCTAAATGTATCTTCATGTTGGAAAAAATGTGATCAAGTATATGACCTGCTTGATATGAAGTGTTAAACACAGATTGGAAGAGCCCTAAAGAGGACATTGTTTTTAGAATTTAAACTACCTAATACGCTGTTGTTTGTCCATATGAAATCACCCAGGGCTACAAAATGAGAATCTGTAAGAGCTAAGGGGGCGAGGGCACTCCCTAAGGACCTAAATATTGAGTCTGCATATCCCCGTAGTCTATAGATGTTTGCTCCAGCTACCGATTGCTGAAGGGCAGGAGAGAGTCCTAACCCCAGCACTTCTGCATCTTCCAATTCCTCAATATGGATGGGTATGCAATCAAAGTCATTTTTAAAACTATTGCAACACCCCCTCCTCTGCCCTCACTGCAGTATTTTATAGCCGTTAGGTAATGCTGCTGGTATTGTTGATTAGAGAAATCTGTGAGACATATTTCTGTTTGAAACAGCTTATCCAGTTATTCTTCATTAACCCTGGGCGTAGTTCGCGAAGTAGCGCTACGCGAAGATATGCGAAGTGCACTTTGCACTACGCGAACTTCACGTAGCACTACGCGAGCTGCGTAGTAGCATGTTCGCACTGTGCAAGATGCATTTTCAATGATTGCACAGTGCGAACAATCATCCAGCACTGTGCAATCATTGAAAACGGCAACTCTATCCTATCCAAATACCTCACATTGCGTCTACCAGCATGCGTAAAAGTGCAATACAAGTCTTCAAATATGCATTCAAACCCCCCACAAAGCAAAAACTATTGAGGCACAGGAAGTAATTAAAAACTGAAAGCGAGTAGACAGACGCAGATGCAGGTTGGTAGACAATTTGACCAGAGCCTTCCAAAACCTAGGCAGGTAATGTAGGACTTTAATATATGAACCTACCCTTCTGTCTTTGCTGCAGGGCAGTGAAATGTAGCGCATGGTTGGAAAATGTTACCTAACTCTTCTCTAAATGTGTCCGCCCTGACAGGTTACATGTCTTAAATGACAGATGTCAAGGTCACACTTTATCCTGTGTAAAATGTGAAGATTGCTTTCCATGCCCTTGTTTTTGTCCCTTCTCATACTTGTTTTTCCTGAGCTGTTATATTATAATTGCACAAGTGGAACATTCCAAAGACAAGAGCAGCACAAGTTAAGGCACTCACAGTCTGCATGGCACAAAGCGACATCTCCGCAGTTGTACCTAGAAGGAGATGAGACAAATTAAAGTGATATTTGAACGTGAAGAACAATTTATTTCTGCATTTGTTATTCAAGCAACATAATGTCCATGTTCTTGCTTTGTGGTTGAATATCTTAGATGACATTAGCAAATAATGTAGTCCTCCATTCCAGCATAAATGTAGCACCTCTGAGTATCAGTTGCTCAACATATTGCAAGAGCGTGTGGTGCCCAAGTAGCCGATTTAGTTTGTCTTTAAAGGCAGTATAGCTATATAAACAAGGGTCGTTTCGTTCTAATAATGGCATCGACCATGTAGATGCAGTACCCCTAATTATGATAAAACAAATGCTCATAAGGAAAACAGGCTGCCTTACACATGAAATGTAGTTGGCATTGGTTGATAAAGTCAACAAACTTCGTGGGGTCCCATGAGAATGATCTTGGGTGGTGCTGGTGGTACGATGGGTGGGGTAGTAACTTGAATAACTGGGGTTCTGTACCTGGACTTGTCACTTAGAGTAAAGTAAAGTAAAGTAAGTATACTTGTAAAGCGCACTGTTACTCCATCTCGGAGTGTCCTGGCGCTGTATACCGCTGGAGAACCCATCCTGGCTTTCCCTGTGAGATGGTCCCTGCTGGACACCTCCAAGGTGAAGCCAGGCATCCCCAGCGCTGATGGGGCTGTTGTGGAGATTAAGCAACTATTGCCCAGAGTTGCAGAGTGGGACCCATGGTTAGCGTAGGCACCTCGGCGAGAATTATCAAGTCCGTGGACATTGACCCAAGACCCTGCCGCGTCGGGAATTGAACCCTGGTCCCGGGCTGATCTCTGCTTCAGGGTCTGCCGCTTCTAACCAGTGAGCCACACTTCTGTACCAAAAGTGGTAAAAGGACCACAAGTACCCTTAACCCCCTGGCCCCCTGGCCCAGCAGACCACCAGGGCCCAAAGCTCTTGCAAACCATCTACTTTTTGAGTTAAAGCCTGCGTCTCTTTCTGCAGATTTCCATCATATCCGTGAGGACCAATTGTTGTGTGTTTTTCTATATATTTATTTGTTACCCCATTACTATATAATTACCTATCACATGTGCCAGATCAGCTAGGGTGATATGTTGCACCTCCATTTCACTCAGGAAGAAGCTCCAAGTGGGTTTGCTGTTCTGTCATAGATCTAACCTTGGTTTTCCTTAGGAGTGGGAAAAAGCATTTTTATTGTTTTGATCTTCCAATATCGAGGCCCAGACTGAATACTTTCAAGCAATACAAAAACATTCAAGTTATGGTACAATAGTTACTGTAGCATATACAGTGTACTATAAAAATAAACGTGCACAATGTGGTAGAACAGAAGTTAACAAAGCACCAACCTACACAAATCTGCAGAATGATAACAGCAATGTACATTTGGAACTTCATAAACTGCAAAGCCATCCATTCGCTAGCCAATGTTCACATTACAAAATAAAGGTGCTGCCCACAACTGCAACCCTAACTTAGGGCCAAATTGAGGTTTTTTCAGAACTCATTCTTCAATAACGACGAGGCGAATATGATCGGGACCTGGAACGGGATCTGTAGTAAGGGGAGGGGGGTCGCCGCCTGTTGCATGATCTGCTGCTGCTGTAATATCCACGGTCATCATATCCTCAGTCATATCCACGGTCATAGTAATCTCGATTACTGCCATAGGTAGGCCTTCCCATGTAGATGCCAGGTGTTGGAGTGTGAAGCCTTTTTTTAATAGAGAAATCTACACAAATTCTGCGTCTATCAAGTTCCATGCAGTTGGACGTTTTTGAAATACGCAAATGAAAATCCTCTTGATCGTCGCAATTGTTGATCATAAACAATTGACACGTCAGAAAGTGGACCATACTTTGAAAAAACTTCCCTTAGGTCTCTCTCAGTGGTATATAAAGACAAGCTAAATACCCCCAAGCAACAGTTTGGGTCTGGATTTGACCGATCTAGGGAGGAATCACCACTTCTTTTTTCACCCCTGGAAGCAGATTTTGAAGTCCTTTGTATTCGGCCCCTAGTGTGGCGCCTGCGGCTGGACATTGGAGAGTGGCTGTGACTGCTGCGACGTCACCTATATTCCCGGCTGTATGATCTGCTTCTGGATCTTCGGTGTGAGCGAGACCGAGTGCCTGATCTTGGGTAGTGTCGGCGCAAACTCCTCCTTGACCTAGATCTAGAGTCTGATCTTGACCTGGACATGATTCTGGAGTGCCTTGATCCGCACTTAGACCTAGAATGAGCAGGGGAGTGGCTTGCAGATTTACAAGAACGCTGTGCACTTGGGCTCCTAGAAGCGGAACAAGATACCCGCTCGCCGTATGCTTGCTCGCCGCTGTCGCTCTTCTTCCCACACAGAGCACAAAATGGACCTCGTTCACTCTCAACGGCAGTCGCGAACCCCAGAAGTGAAAAAGGATCACAACGTAAGTCCCCCACTTCATAATCAAACAAGCAGGCCCATCCAATATCAAAGCTAAACGTGATTGAAAGGGAAAAGGGGAAGGGAGGAGAGTTGAAGGCAACATCCACAGAAGACTGTGCTGCAGGGAATGCGTCAGTCTAGGGCCCATCTATGAGTTTCTCCCAATGGATAAAGACAAGCACCACATTAATAACCTAATACATATATTTACACATCTTAACTCTTCTGTTAAGTGTGTGCAGAGGTGTCAGCTATATGTCTACCTGTAAATCCCCATTCTCCCATGTAAATTGATGTGGAAGAATAAATGGTACTGCAAGCCTAATTATGAAAGGAAGAGGGTAATTTTCCAATGGTTAATCAAAACAGTATATTAGGATACTAATACATATGAGCCTGTATCATGGAGGCCTAACAATAATGCCTCTATTATCATCCAATCAGGTTTCTTACAGGGATGCAGAGTATAACTAGGGAACAAATAATACATTCCGGCAGAGCACATTAACATCATGCATAAAACATATGGGCTATCCCTCTTTAGTTTCTTATTTACCATTCACAAGATGAGCAAATGCAAATGAAAAAAAATTGTAATGAAACCGTCCCACAATGCATCCTCAAACATGTTGATCTGAATTTTCTTACCACCCACAGATAAAACAGACGAAGGGTCACTTCTAACCACACAGAAGCGCTGAGGCGATGGAACCCCATCAGATAAGTGCATTGACTTAACAGTCTTTAGAAATCAATGAAAGCACACAAGACTCATTACCAGACACAATTCAAGTTCTGCTGAATCAGTGTTTTTTATTCTTCTTTTCAATGCAGGTTGTTGCCGACAAAGATTCTCCCCTGGATCCAGGAGGAAAGCAAGGATCAGGAGTCCGAGGACCAGGATTTTAGGATTGGACAGACACAACAAGGAACAGAGAGGAAGAACGGAAAGATAAGAGGAGAACAGGTCAGAGCAGGAATGGAGGAATGACAGGAAACTGTGGCCAAAAACAACTAGAATGGCAGGCAGCTTTCTGTGGTGGGGTGCATGTGTTATGGACAGTGTACTCCGCACCTGCCAGATGAGTAACAGCTGTCAGTACACGTGCAGGCATGACCCTGGGTTTATGGGCCAGTTCTAAGACATGCAGACTTAAGATGCACCAATTGTATTGACTTTGATATCCCTGAGTCCCAAGCAAGCCGCCATGCCTTTGGAGATCACTCTGGGTTCACAGCAGAGTTTAGCTCTCCCTCAGTAGGGTCAGAGAGCAGCAGGTCAGAACAGCTAAAAAACTGTTCTTCCAGAGCAGCATACCAGCAGAGTGACAGTCCCTTGTAGCAGCACAGCAGTTCTTTTGGTAGATGTTGTTTACAGGTCCTAAAGTGCCTGATTTGGTGGGGCTCAGAGACCCAGAGACCCATTATGTATACCCAATTGTGCCTTTGAATGGACAGTGACTTAAAGGAAGGGTGTTTGAAGTGTACAGAGGTCCCTTCTTACTATCCCTGGCTCCTGAATGACTACAGAGGAGTAATCAGCCCTTTGGGTCGGGACAGGACACTGCCCATTCAGGTGTCTCCCTTCCTCCCTCCCTCCCTCCCTCCCATCCTGTCCAGGATAAGCCATCAGGATGCTGATGGGCACTCAGACACACCTAATCTTCCTTTTTGCATGGCTGTCAAGAAGGAATGCACAAATTCAAGCGGTCACTCACCACAGACATGTATTGTAGACAGGCTGCAGGCACACAAAGCTTTAAGAGCAGAGAAAAGCCAACGTTCTAAATAACTAACAGGTAAAGGTGCCGACAAGAGTTCTTTGTAAAAAATACTTTTGTCACATAAATCTATCTTAAATATAGTGACAACATATGACACTGAAGAAGATAAATCAGTTCCAATTTTGCAGAGTTCACTCAATAAATTATTGTACTAACCAGGTGAATCAAAAATCATTTGGATTATATTCAATGTACAAAATACACAAAAAATAGGGGTTGAACCTTACAAAAATTCTCACATACATTGATAACAGACAAAACAGATATAACGAGTTATCCTAGTAATCAGTGAATTGCCCATTTCCATACAATCCATTAAGAGTCCCTCAAGTACACTGGTTTCAAGACTCAAGGTAAATGCAGTACAATAGCTGAAGAGGTTATAATGGTTGTGAATCCTTGTCACACTGAGCAGATAAAGTAAATGTAGCCTTATGATATCTGTGATACAGTGTATCAATAGTAGGTTACTTTATTTTTGATTTATCAGACTAGGAGTGGAGATTTGTGTTATTTGAACTACAGTTCGTAGTTTGAGGATATTTGTGATACAGTACATGAGGGCACATATTTATGATATATGTGATATGGTACATAGGGAGCACAGATTTATGATATATGTGAGACAGTGCATAAGGAGCACAGTTTTAAGATATAAGTGAGAGGGATCAACCTTGAACCTTGAATCTGGGGAACTGGGTTCGAGTCTTGGCAATGACGCTGAACATCCTGTGATTCTGGGCAAATAATTAATCTCCCCATGCTTAACAAAAATAAATGTGTCCTCATGCAACACAACTGGTGCGATGTAAAGCGCTCTGATAATCAAAGAACTTCACAACCTGACAATTAAACTGAATTGTCTGGTTGTGAAGTTCTTTGATTTAATGAAGGAAAGATTAAAGCACACCTGAAAGACTCATCGGGACTTAATAACAACCTTGAATAGTAACTGCTGTATTTTAAATCATTTGTACTGTCATATGGCGTTTTATATTTTTGTAAAGATTTTAATTAATCATATACAAATAAAAATATTACTATTACTATGATATCCAACATCTTTGGGTCAAGTTCGTGCTATATAAAGCTCTGTTAAAAAAAAATTGAATATGGTACATGAGGAGCACAGTTTTATCATATGTGATACAGTGAATAAGGAGGACAGGTTTTTGATATATGTGATACAGTCCATAAGGAGCTCAATTTTATTATATGTAGTACCACACATAAGGAGCACAGTTTCATGATTTTTATGATATGGTACACAAGGAGCACAGTTTTATGATACATCACAATACATGAGGGAAAAAGATTTATTATTTACGTGCTACGGTATATAAGGAGCACAGTTTTATGATATGTGTGATATAGTACACAAGAAGGACAGTTTCATGATTTTTATGATATGGTACACAAGGAGCACAGTTTTATGATACATCACAATACATGAGGGAAAAATATTTATTATATACGTGCTACGGTATATAAGGAGCACAGTTTTATGATATGTGCAATATGGTACACAAGAAGGACAGTTTTATGATATTTTGATATGGTACACAAGAAGCACAGTTTTATAATAAATGTGATACTTTTGAAATACAATACATAAAGAGCACAGTTTTATGAAATTTAAAATACAGCACGTCTGTTGTTCAGATTTATATGTGTGATGCTGCATATCTTGAGAGAGTTGTATGATATTTGTCTTGCATTTACCTCCATTAAGAATGGATAAATCAGCCTTTGGAATGTTATAAATGTGATGTGAGAGTATACTCTAGCCTTCAATAAGGATTGTTTTGCCCTAGTTCTGGTGACATTGCACACAATGGGACTTAGAGAGAGACCAGAGTTTGTATTGGGGTTCACTTAATGCTTCAGAGTCAGTATTGAGTCTGTGACATTCTATGAACCAGCACCCAACCTCACCTCTTCATTTATGCACTCCAACAGCCCTGCTTCTCATCCAGGACTAGATCCCAACAAGTCAAGGATGGAGGCAGTGAACCCCCTGGCAGACTAGTGCGTACTACACTCCATCACTACTCCGTGCTAACCAGCAGCACAGATTGTCTCGCCTCTGGCTGGGAAACATCTGAAGTTAATGTGCAGCATTATGCAGATCCCTTCCTATTAGGCATTTCATGTTCTGTAGTAGATTTACTCACACTACCAGATTACAAGCAGCAGTTGCAGTGAGAGCTCCAAGGAAGCAGATATTTCTGATGCTTTATAGTCTCACTGTCCACTGATGCTGGTGCAGGGCTGTAGAACCTTCAAAGTCATCTCTAGAAACATCCAAATGGATATAATAATAAATTGCCCGAATTCAGAAAATGAACAAACCGAGGAGCAGATTTACTAATACAGATGTGGTGTAAACTAGCACAATGTTTAGAAATGGGACTTACTTTTCAGCACAAATTGATCTGTAAAGTAGTCCTAAAATGAAGCAAGCAGCGCTAAGGGTTACTTGGTTTTACCTTCCTTCAAGATGCCGCAGTATTGATGGTACTCAGGTGTTCCCACGCAACTGCCCATGGTTTCGATGCAAGGCCCTATCTATTAACATTTATAAGACAGGGCTGTGCACAATAAAAAAATGCCTCTTTGAGGCTGGAGTAAACTTTTTATCCAAACTGTTCAAACTTCCCACTTTGTTGGGCTGCCCTGCGTCAAAAGGATACAGCAGGAATACACTGTATTTATGATATACGGTGCATTCTTGTCTTTTCCCACTGCACTGGCATTGTTTTGGCCGCCTAGTGCCAACACAGGTACACTTGAACCATGGTGAAAGGGTGTCTGCATTACATACAGGATTGTTTTTGTGCAGGAAGGGACACTTTCCTGCACAACAACAATCCAGATAAGCTATTCCTCCTTCTATGTGTGGCTTTGCTTCACCTCATAGAAATGATTAGGAGGTCTTAGCCACTGGAGTGTTAAAAACAGTTATGCTCCAGTGGTGCAGCCCTCTTGTGAATGAGCCCCATACAATTTTTAATTATGGCTGAGCTGGTATTTTGTCCTGTGAGTGTACCCTATCAGTACAAAACCTGTGACAGAAATCACACAGACACCTTTGCATTATTGTGCAAAGATACATGAGCGTGACACTAGTTAGCTTGTTCGTGCTCCAGCCCTGGCCATGACAACATCACCACCATATCTTGGTAGATAAAGCGCTGCCTTGCTCTCTGCTCCTAATACCATACCCAACACATCAACCTACCAGCAGTTTTGTCTGGTAAAAGTTTTGACTCATTGTAAGGTAGTGCAGAGGGTTATTTGGCTGCAGTCAAGAACTTGTACCATGCAGATCACAAAGGGTTTATGAAATAAATAGGTCAGTGGTTACCTGCTCTTGTCATAGAGATCATTTTGTTACTAAAAGTTTATAATTTAAAATCCTAATATAGAACAGTGAGCTGATTACTGGCTTGAAAGAGATGCCTGCGAACTGCAAGGTGTAGAATAGTGCATCATGATTTCATTATCTTTACGTTGCAACGAGGGTTCATTCAGGTAGAGATCAATTTTTAATAACAAGGAGAACCCCCTACAATGGTGCCTTTTTTTTATTTTGAATGTGTGCTTCCCCAGACCAAGCACTCAAACTTTCCAGATTGTCAGTATTAATGACATTTGACTCCTACACACTGTAGCCCTCTGTGTTATGTAACTTTTACAACACACTGATTCACACACGTATTATTGATTGTCTCTGTGTAATGTGTGTCTGATATCAAGCTCTCTCACACACTATGCTGGATCGGAGAGAGAGAGAGTAGTTATGGAGACTTGAGGGGCACGGTTAAAGGGTGGTAGTGAGGGAATCTGTGAAACAGGTGGTCCTTGGAGGGTGCAACCAAGATTATCGCACTGGGCGCTGCCATCGCTGAAGCTGGCTCTTCCTCTAGGCCACATCACCCTCCCCACCACTAAGTGTACCTTTCATACTGAAATCCTGTAGTGGTACAACATTTTGATTCCACATGGTCTGCTATCCACCTGCACCCGCCCAGGGTTCAGCGGCAGTGCTGAGGAGGTGCTGTCTTGCACTGCCATAGTAAGAAACTGGTTGACTCAATTTATGTTTTTAATATGAGCTAAAATAGAAATGATTGTGACATGACTTGTCCACATACCTACCTGATTAAAGGCACTTGGATGGATTGCCTACAGGAATTAATTTTCAGCACAAGGCATATTCACACTGTTCACAAATAATTACAAATACTTGCAGCACAAGCACTCTTGTTGGGGGGAGGCAACCAGCTCCACTTCTGGTAATCAGGCTTCACTCCGCATCTGAAGAGGACAGGAGAAATATTCATAGCAGGTTTAAGGAAACCACAGCTTGTTTGAGAGTCTTGAAGCAACAAGAAATCAGTAAAATGAAGGTGGAGCTGCAGAATTCCCTCTCTCCAGGTGCGACCTGTGCTCCCTCTTACTCACCTGGTTATATTGACTCAGTGGACACATTACATCTATGGTGGCTCTTCAGAGACTTGGT
This sequence comes from Lissotriton helveticus, assembly GCF_964261635.1. Lineage (NCBI taxonomy): Eukaryota > Metazoa > Chordata > Amphibia > Caudata > Salamandridae > Lissotriton > Lissotriton helveticus. The sequence continues at coordinate 1,888,971,542 of NC_136068.1, read as the reverse complement.
CCCTGGAGCAGGGAGTTACACACATCCAGCCATCTGCTGCTGCTGCAGAACTTACCAGATGGAAATTGTGTTGTTTGTTGCTACTAATTAGTATGATGTGGTCCTCTAATCTAGAAGTTCCAAAATGAAAGACTAGCTTTCAAAGTTTGAGTAACTAAAATTGCCACATAATGCAACATGTCAACAGCAAGGCTATCTTGTAGACTCAAGTCTACCATTTGTTGTGGGTATTAGACATTAGTAATGCATGATTTATTCACAGATGTAAGAAGATCTGGGCTACCTATTGAGAATAGGTATGCATGGGTGCTTACAACTTACTTACAGGAAGATAATGTCCATCGAGTGCTGTGAAGAATAATCCTTTGCCTGTCGTTTGTACTCATGTGGAACGATTGTGACAGCCGTCAAGTGTTATTTGCTCCTGAGTTACACATGACTATAAACAGATACAGACAGTTACGTGTGCAAATTGTTACTCATCTGCTTTATAAAACCCTTTACCCACTTTTTGGATTGTTTTTATATCTGGTGGTAAGCACCACGCCAAACACCGGAGCTCCCACAATTTTCTTTCCTCGCTTAATGGGCGATAGTGTTAAAAAGGTTGTAAATCCCATTGAGTCATTGTGAACACTAGAGCATGAGTCAAAGTAAACCTAATATTCATCTAATTAATTTGGGGTATTTGTAAAAGCACCTTTCCTATTCCAAGATTTTATTTGGATGCCTGTGATACCCACACAAAATGAGCTTATGGTAATGATGCTCCCAGTGGTCACAACTCTAGATCTGATTGTTCCCTGTGGCCCACCATCATTTGTGTTTGCAGCTCACTATTCTGGTGGGGTGTCACACTGAACCCCATGTACCGCATTGTGATGCTCTGACCCTACTTTTATACATGCCGGCCATTACATAGTAATTTTCTATCCTTCTCAAACCAGATCCCAGGATATCTTCTGACTCTTTTCCCTTTATCCTACAATGCTGTTCCAGTCCCTCCTAATTTCCTGCCCTAGTTTGGCATTCACCTACCATTTCTATGGGGTAGATCCTTGCTACTTCCAAGTTTTAGACCCTCATTCTGAGCAGATAGTAATTGTGTGAGATGAAATCACACATACCAACTCAATTTTATCAGTTGTGATAAATACCATCTTTTTAAGAATTTTAGGGGAATAACATGAGGACTTTAGAGCTTACCATTTAATGTTCAACATTTTCCACCAATACATTTCTACAAGTTTGATCTGCTGCTATTTTTAACAAAACAAATGAGGGTGATATATTCTATAACAGCAGACACTTATCGCAATTAATAATGCCGCTCGTAATTAGGGCAATAGTGTATTAATGTCTCTGTACCTGATATTGCACCACTATCTGCTTCAGCTGAACTGCTCTATTTATTGTATCACTTCCTCAGCTTTCCCTCATCATCTTACCCAACAGCATAATGTCCCACTTTTCTTATTTGTGGCACGATTGTCCTGTTTCTCCCTATATCATCCTTCACAACAGTGATTTTCCATAGTAGTCAATGCCATCCTTCTGCCCACTCAAGAAAAGGGGGGGCCTCAATAAGAACCTATATTTCTTTTTAGAAGAGTAAATCAAAACTATTTAAGACAAAGATGCCATATAGAGACAAGATTTAGATTATTTTTCAAACATATAGGTTTATTTAAATATTTTTATCGTTTTTTCTCAAGATTTTTTAAAAATATATTTGTACACTTATACATAACATTGTCAATGTTTCAGGGAATGCCCTCTGTTGGCAGTGGGTAACAGTTAATCTCGCTAATCAAACATACTACCATTCATGCTTCCTTTCATACTTATCTTACTGGTTTTTAAAAGGAGAGGAAAACATACTAAACAATATAAACACTACATCAAAAGAAAATTTTACAAAAAACAAACTAATACAAGTGGCAACTCAGAGGTGTACTTATATCATCCTTCTGCCCACTGCCACATTCTGTCATCCCACGTCCAGCTATATGCACTCAAATTCACCTGTTGTTGCATTAACAATAATGCATATAAAAGCTGTACCTGTAGTCCATCCTCATTTTCCAAATAGGACACTTTTACTAAATGATCTCTGATGGCCTCTCTTTGTAGCCTAATGTCCAGCAGTTTCTACATTTGCAAACCTATCCATCCCTGAAAAAGCTTGAATGCACTGGGGTGAAATTTAAATCACGCTGGCCTAATTCAAAATATTTTGTGAAATTCCTAAAAGTATGCAATTACACCACTTTGCGTAGTTGGCAACCATAGAAATGTGCCATTTGTAGAAAAGGTTTGCCACAAATACATGTGAGTAAAAGTAAACAAGCCACTGTTGTTTGCAGTGCTTTGTTTAAATGTGCTAAAAAATAATGCAAAGTGACGTATTCGTATTCCACATAATTTTGTGCAATTTTGACAAAATGTTAGGTAATTACATGAATGTAAATCACAAAAATGTTGCACACCCCTAGAAGCCACCCACTCTTCAGGTGAAGAGAGGGGACCTTGAGAAGGCTCAGCGATTATCTGTTCAGAACAAGGAGCATGCCAGTTAAAACAGGTCAATGTTAATTTTGTAAAGATTTTTTAGCCCTCCTTTCAAACTCATGCTGCATTCTTCCTTCAATTAGACTGATTACACGCTGAACTTTACAACTCTTTGCACTTGTCCTTGCACAATGTAGTATACAAGCTGTAGTTTCTTACCAATGGATAATGAGCCTTGCTTAGTACATCAATAGGGGCAGCCGCGGTCGGCAGTAGGAGTTCCTGCAGGGCGGTGACATGCGGAGGGGGATGGGCAGGGTGCGGTGTAGTAATGTATGGATGACAGAGTTTATTTTTTTTTATTTTTTTTATTGGAAATCAGACATGATACATGGTACATTGGAGTACACAAAGGAAAAATAGAAAAAAAATAAAAAAATATGGCATTATAGCATTATACAATGGGTAGTTTAGATACAAAACTAAGTAAAGGGAAAAACAGAACATATGTAACAAAAAGAGAATATCATATTTCTTTACGGATATCCATTGTTGTATTAGCATAAAGCCAGACCGTAAGATCTATTTATTTACCCTACTCCTTGCCTATTTTGTTCCTTCATCCAAACAATAAGTGGTTTCCAGATATTCATAATTTTTTTTCTATTTTTTAAACCTTTACATTTATATAAAGCAATTTCTTGTTTCCCAATACAAATTAGTCGATTTAGCCACTGATGAAAAGTTGGTGGTTCCGAATGCTTCCACACTGTGGCAAGCAAAAGACGTGCTAGTGCTAAGCTTAAAAATACAAAATCTCTTTGTGGGGTATCAATTTGCAATGTTACATCAAAACCCAGCATCATTAGTGTGGCAGTAATCTTGAGGTTCCTCCCCAATGTCTGTTGCATAAATGATTCAATTCCCGTTTTTAGTTCGTCTAATTTAACACAGGAGTAAAACATATGTATCATATCATGTGGCCCATTTTGACATCTTGGGCATCTATCCGAATCTCTCTTCCCCCATTTAAAGAGTTTCGCTGGTATGTAGTATAAGCTGTACACAGTCTTATATTGTTGAGCCTTCAAGTTAGATGCCATAAATACATTTTTGCCTATTTCCTATTTCCAGTACTTTATTTATATCAACATCCCCATCATTCAATTTGGCTGACCAATTCACTTCTGTTTTCTCTAAATCCATAGATATACATTTTTGCAATTCCTGATAGAATTCTCTTATTCTACTTTTGGGATTACCTATGAAATGAAGTATTGGAATAGGATCAAGACTAATATTCTCTTTTGGGATACCTCTCATAGAATTCTTAATTTGTAAGTATTTAAAACATGAATCGCTTTGTAGATCATATATTTGTGCAATTCCTATTAAGCTACGCATTTCTGAGTTTTCATAAACATCGATCAACATTACAATCCCCTTTTTTTCCCATTTTTTTGCCATATCGTCATATGTATTTGTATGCAAGAGATCAGAATGCCACAATGATGTATATTTTGTAAATCTATTAATATCACATGTTTTCACAATCTTTTTCCAGTTTCTAATTGCACACTCGATACATTTATATCCTTTCCTTTGATATTTCCTCATATCGCTTTGGCGTTGGAATAGCCCTGCTGCGGCTTCCCCAATTGCTAATTCATAAATAGTAGGTATATCTGTCGTTTCATTTTGTATCTTCTTATGATAATATAAAATACCTAGGTTCTGCACGGTCATCGCCCAGTAGTGTAGCTGTATATCTGGGACATTCCAACCACCTTGATCAATCGGCTGATTCAAATATTTATAAGCGCGACGAGTTCTTTGGTAGCTCCAAATAAAATTGGTAAAGATCCCTTCAATTTTCCGTATTTTTTTAGTCATTAATTCTATGGGAATAGCCCGCATTAGATATAGAATTTCTGCAAAGATTTTCATTTTGATCACATTTATCCTGCCAATTGACACATGAGGTGTAAATAATCTAATCTTTAAATTTCCCTACTGATGGAGGTCATAACTGGGTCTATATTTATTGTCCAAATATCCCCCATTTTTGCTGTTAATCTAACACCTAGGTATACTGCAGACTCCTTTCCCCGGGAATCATCCAGTATACAGTGAGATGAGCATATGATTTGTGTCTTTGTGCTATTTAACAAGTAGCCAGATCTTTTCCCGAATCTTTCTGACAGTCTCTCTACTTCTATAATTGTTTCCCGTGGTGCAGGTGTTATTAAGACAATATCATCAGCATACGCTAATATTTTTGTCTCATAATTCCGAGATATTACCGGTTTGATTATGGGGTTATTTAAAATCAAGGAGATAAAAGGTTCTAAATAAAGTGCGAAAAGGGTTGGGGAACAGGGACAGCCCTGGCGAGTACCTCTCTCTATCTTTAATCTTTTGGAAGTATGGCCCATTATCTGGATTTTAGCATGTGGGTTGTAGTACATAGCCTGCATAGCCCGTATAAATCCTGGTCCAAAAATTCTCTCCGCTAGTTTATCCCACAGATACCTCCAGGTCACCTGATCGAAGGCTTTCTCGGCGTCTAGGAGGACCACAGCCACATCTCTCTCCTCAACCTCTGCTATGTCTAATATTGATATTGCCCGTCGTGTTGATCTGTGGTCCCCCGGCCTGGGATAAAGCCGTGCTACCATGGTGAAATATTTGCAGCAATGCTTTTCTGTAATCGGGTTGCCATGATTTTTGAGTAGATCTTTACATCTGTATTCATGAGTGATATTGGGCGATATGACGAGGTGTGTCTGGAGGTTTATCTTTCTTTAAAAACACAATAACATCTGTATCTTGCCATCAGCTAGGGGGTATTCCATGATATTGTACGTTCAAAAATAAGTCTTGCATAAAAGGTATTATTTGTTTTGATATCATTTTATATAGCTCAATTGGGATTTTATCTGGCCCGGGAGCTTTGCCAGAAGAAAGGGAGAATAGTGCCTGCTGTACTTCCTCTAGTGTGATTTCTTGCTCTAATTCTAGGGTAATTTCACTGCTTATCTTGTGAAGGAATATACAACAGCTAACTATGTCTTGTAAATCATCTTGCTCCATTTGATCTTCTATCAGAGGTTCTGCTTGATATAATCTACTATAGAAATCCTCGAAGATTTTAGCGATCTTCACAGAATTAGATGTCACTGTCCCATCTAAATCTTTCATTTTTGATATATTATTTCTAACATCTTTCTGTCTTGTCTTCATCGCGAGTAGCTTCCCCGTTATTTCTCCATATTCATATAACTCCTTCCTTTATATCTGAAACTTTTGAGCAGCTTTTTCATAAAAATATTGATTGATATCAGCTTTAGCCAATTCAATTTTAGACAAATGTTCTTTTAATACATCTTCCGATGCCTCGTTATGGATTATTTATATATGTTCTGCTTTCAATTTCCCCAATTTATGGATTAGATAATCCGTTAGTTTTTTCTGTTCTCTACGATTGTGAGCAGCAAATCCTATAATTTCCCCCCTTAATGCAGCCTTATATGAATCCCATACTGATGCCCGGGAAGCGCTAAATCTATTACAGTCAAGAAAAACCTGTGTCCACTGCTTGATATGCGTACAGAATTTATCATCTAGTAATAGTTTCCTATCAAAAGTCCATGGGGATTGCCTACTCAAACCCTGAACTTCCTTAATTTCCAGAATTAGTGGGTTATGATCGGAATATAGTTGTGGAAGTTTCGCTATGTCTATATTGTCTAACCATTGTATAGGTGCCAAAAAATAGTCCAAGCGAACAAACTTTTTATGGGGATATGAGTAGTATGTGAAGCCTGGGTCATTCTGATATTTTTCTGCCCATACATCCATAAGCCCATGAATGCCTTTGAGTGTGGAAACTGCTTTAAACACCTTAGGTTTTCTCCCTGTATATCTTGTGTTAGTGATATCCCCTCCCATGTGAATATTAAAATCGCCAAATATAATCAGATAGCTGACCATTGTGCTAATTCTACCGCTAGCTCCTCCCATATATTAGGGTCGTCTAAATTTGAGCCATATATATTAACTACAGAAAATCCCAATGAATGCTCCATTATTGCCCAACGACCCCACTTATCTGCTTTTGTTCGATGTACTACTCAACTCTGATATTTAATATATGTGGCCACACCTCTGGTTGTTGTCGTTTGGGTAGAACATACTGCTAAGTTATAGCCTCTCATTTCAAGACATTTTTTGTTCCCCCACGGAATATGTGTCTCTTGTAGACATAAAACATCAGGATTCAATGTATTAATAATTTCAAACACCTTTGCGCGTTTTGCCTTGGCATTTAAACCCCCCACATTTGATGAACATATTCTATATCTAGCCATATTCTCGGTTTAGGATGTTTAGGATGTCCTGTCTTTCCTTCATCATTATTGTATATGCTGTCTTTACGTAGTATACCAAACCCATTTCTACCTCCATCTGTACATGTCTGAACTTCATCTTTTCTTTATTTTTCTCTAACCCAGACCCCCCCACCCTATCTACCCCTATTACCCCCACCCTGCCATGACCCCACCTCTCCACTCCCCCCTTATCACCACCCCCACCTGTGCTCACCCTCCTCTCCCCCCACCCACCCTTCACCCCATAACTAAGGAAAAAAGGGCTTATGGACAACCTTGTAGATGGCAAGAAACTTTACTCCAGTCCCCTCTCTACTCCTTTTTAAATATTGCATATATATACCAGTAGCATTATATTTCATGTTCCCAGTGATATCAATGTTCTATGCATTTCAAATTGCATTAACCCCTATTAAATCCATAGACGATTGAATGATTTGATATTCTGTTATCGGGCACACATTAGTTCTTATATTACATAGTGTCTCAGAGTGTATCCAAATAGTCGGGCTTGTATCTATGATATAAAGAAATGGGTATGAGCTTTAAAGATTGTTTTTAGAGTTGCTGGATTTAGCAGAAAGACCTGTGCCCCCTTACTCTGGAAAGGAGATATTAGTCCCCCCCGCCCTGGGCACCGCACACAAACCGACGGACCACGCACGCAACCTGGGTTTCATCCTGGACTCCTCCCTCTCCATGACCAGACAAGTTAACGCCGTCTCCTCGTCTTGCTTCAACATCCTACGTATGCTACGTAAGATCTTCCGGTGGATCCCCACCGAGACGAGGAAGACGGTCACCCAGGCCCTCGTCACCAGCCGACTGGACTACGGCAACGCCCTCTACGCCGGAACCACCGCCAAGCTCCAGAAGAGACTCCAGCGGATCCAGAACGCCTCGGCCAGACTCATCCTCGTCATCCCCCGACGCAGCCACATCTCCGGACACCTGAGAGATCTGCACTGGCTCCCGGTCAACAAGAGAATCACCTTCCGTCTCCTCACCCACGCGCACAAAGCCATACACGACCAAGGCCCGAGCTACCTCAACGACCGGATCAACTTCTACACTCCCACGCGCCTCCTCAGATCAACCAGCCACGCCCTCGCCGCCGTCCCCCGCATCCGAAGAGCGACAACAGGAGGAAGATCCTTCTCCTACCTGGCCGCCAAGACCTGGAACTCACTCCCGACCGACCTGCGCCTGACCCAAGATCACCTCTCCTTCAGGAAGAAGCTCAAGACCTGGCTGTTGGAGCAGCAACGGCACCCCCCCCTTACCAGCGCCTTGAGACCCTACGGGTGAGTAGTGCGCTCTATAAATGACTTGATTGATTGATTGATTGGTCGTCTTAAGTGCCACCTCCTCTCGACTGTATGGTGACAGAAGTCAGGTCTCACGAAGAACTGATGGCCTTTCCTCTGTTGTTTTTTATTGGGTCGCGCAAGATCATACAGAGCGTCTCGTGCTAAAAAGTTGTTCAGATTAATCAGAATGGCTCTAGGAAACCTTTCTGTTGCGGAAGAACCTTTTTTCCTCTCAGAGATCTTAAAAGGGAATCTATGAACTTTCTGTAGCTCTGTAGTCCAGTCCCACATTGTTAACTCAGGGAATGCTTCCTGAAAGAGATCAAGAACAAATTTGCGAATTTGCGAATATCCGATCCCTCTGCCCCCTCCGTAGAATATTTCTCCGGAGTCTATTTTCCAAATCCGCAATCTTTATCTGCATATCCTCATGATCCGCAGCGATCATATCTATATCTTTTTTCTGTGTCGTTAGTTGGTCTTTTAATGTTGAGATTCTTTCTTCTGCCACATTTATTCTCTCTGAAAATTCACTACAGGTCTTAGCGACCCTTCTGACTGCATTCTGAAGTTTGCGGCAGGCAGTTTGTGTTTTCTGACTTTCGGAGCGGGTCTCTGCTCTATGCTCTACTATAAATTGGCAGATTGCCTTTAGTGATATCTCATTAGAGTTGATAGGGACTGCTTATATGATTGGCGTAGTCTCTTTTATTACTCCCTCTCCACCTTCTGCGGTTTCATGATTAGTTTCAGAGTCATTATAAACTTCTGGAGAGAGGGATATTTCCCAAGTTAGACTTTTACCTCCCCCGGCTTGTACGATGTCTACATTTTGAGTCTCTTTGGCCATCATCTCCTTGTATACCATGGTAGCCTTAGGAGTCCTTTCTTCCGATGTCGAGTCCATAACCGAAGTATTTTGATCGGCTACTAAGCTATTTGTAGATCCATGCAATGACTCCAGCTTAATCGATTCATCAAATTTATCCTCTGAGGTATCTCTGTGGTCCGAGAATGAAAGGAAGGGTTCACCTGAATCGCTCTCATAAGTTATTCGTATGTCTTTTTCTACTGCTAACTCAGTATTAACTTCCTCCAGGGTTACTATAGGTTGCATTATCACCGGATCCATTTTCCCTGGTACACTCCCAATATGTTGCTTTTCTGTCGATCTCCTATTCTTTAACTGTGTTGGATTTCCTGGCATTCTTCATTGTTGGGGCTCTGGATCTTGTGATATTTTATTTTTATCCTTCTTATCTTGCTTTGCTGAAAACATTTGCGGTACTTTCTTGTTTTTGTCCTCTTTCATATCCGATTTCACATCCAATTTAGGATTCACAGGATTTAACTCTCCAACACCCCCTTTCAGAGCTCTTTTTTTAATGCTGCCACCTACATAAATGTATGTGCTAACATATTTAGAATTGTGGCTTTTTTATTTGTTTAATTTATTAAGAGTTTTGTAAATGTCCTTTTGTTGCTCCTTCATATGTAGTTGTAGAGCTTTGACAAAAATTATTTTGTTTTTCTTCCTGGAGCATAGACAATTTACATATAGTGCATATGTTGCATAGTACTGTATAAAAAGGTAATTCTTCCGATTGTTGTAGAAACGCAAGTAATTCACTTTCCTCTTCTTCCACTTCTTTATAATTTTCTCCCTTTTTCCTCTTAATTTTGCATAGTACTGTATGAAAATGTCATTCTCCTGATGCTGTAGATTGCTGTAGAAAATCAGGTAGTGCACTTTCCTCTTCTTCATCCCATTCTCCCCTTTTCTGCTTACTTTTGACCTGGGCGGCGTGTTTCAGGTGATGGGACTGCAGATATTTCCACAATCCGGATGTCCCTATGAAATATTGACCCGACTTCTCTCGATGCAGATTACGGCTGCACAAGGTAAAAGTGGCAGAACAAGCATATATATTTTTTGCCTTGATGTAAGAGAAAAATACATTAACAAAAGTGGTTTCTTCTCAGGCCTATTTCATGGTGGTGCTGTGGATGTGGATGACAATTACATGATCATTCTGCAATGATGTTGTTAAGATAGGTGCAGTGCTTGCACCTGTACGTGGCTGGTTCCCACCAGTTTCTCTTCATACATTGATGCATCAGGATAACAAAAAAAAATACAGCTGCCTCTATCAAAGAACAATAGCAAATGGTATTCAGAAAGCTTTTTCCCATCAGTTATGTATGCTGTGGGCTTGTTTTAACTGTTAATCCCTTTCTGCCAACATCATGCCTTCTTTCGTTTTATAATTGTTTTAATGTACCATAGGTCCCGTGGTATTCTGCATTACCCATAGAATCATTGACAAAGTGCCACCAGAATCGCTTGAAGGTTTTACTTCCTGTTCCATGTCTGGTGGAAATATCACGGGATCAAAAAGCGTTTTAAAAAGTTGAGCACACTATGAGGGAGGACTTTTATTTAAACTCTGAGTCAAGAGTTTCCTTAAAAGTACAAATAAGGATGATGTCTTGTAGTTTCTGTGATGTTACTGGGACCTCTGATAAAGCACACCAAGCAGGGGTGATATATATATATCTTAATTATATTTTTCCTGCAAGAGAGCGCCAGCACCGGAGCGCTCAATTATCGGCACTCAAATGCCGATCAAAATGGCCGCCACGCACTACGCAATGACGTAGTGCGCGACAACTAGAACGCAACACTACAGTTTCTAGTAAACTTTAGTAAAATGTCTACATTTTTAGGTGTTGCAGTACCACAGTACCTAAAAATGGTACAGCGGTACCTGACACTGACAGTAAAAGTGCATCTGATTGTTGAAATGATTCAATTGTTGCTACCTTTATTTTTTTTAAACAGTATTTATAATTTTCTCCAGTAGTAAACAACAGTTGCAATGCTAAGTCCCCATTTGCCACATAGACAATGTTTCAACAATATCATACACTATTACACAGCATGATTACTTTTTAAGCATATGTTGTCGCTATACATGTGTTCCTTAATACACATACTGGCATTAATTGTTGTGTTTTCTGTTGTGCTGGCTCACAGTACTGGATGCATTTTGGAGCTCCAACAGAAGGAACATCCCGCAAGGAGGAGGGGAAACCTAAAAGGCAGTAGTAGGCAGGTGCATACATTCTTGCCTGTTGCCCCGCGTCTTGGACGCACGCAGGACATGCCAGTCTCCTTGCCAAGACAGTCCCATATGCACACGCCTACCATCGGACGATGCTGGACCTGGGACACCTCTTTCACCCACCCACTCTTTCACCCACCCCAGAATATACTCTCAAGATGGTAAAACATACGTTATTTGCCATTATCCAAAATCTGATGCTCCATAGTAAAAGCTTCTGTCCCAAATCTACCATCATGTCTTTCTTGACATCGGCGGTGGGAGCAGTGAATAAGGAACTTATCAAAGTAGAAGAGCAGCCAGGTCTACTTGCTCCCAGAATCTTAGCAAACTCTTAGTGGGGAAGTTGGAGTCAGGAATCCTTTGTTCTATAACATTATGTCTGGGCACAGTGTGAGAGACTCTGGTACGACTACGTAACACAACGTAGCAATCTCATTGGCTGTGGCCGGTGGTGCAAGATGGTGGGCTGAAGCCGCCGAGGAGTTGCAGCCTGACGGAGGTTCCCTGCTCCCCTGTTCTGAGGAATTCTCCCCTGTTCTGAGGAAATTATTTGAGAAAAGGCTATGAGGAGACAAGAGCTCATGTAACACTGATACCATAGAACAAAAGGAGGAGAAGTAAAAGCGGGTGCGAAAACTAATATTAACAGAAATCACATATCACCTATCTCATGTTGTTCGATATTGCTGGATACTGCCCTTTTTTAAAGGATGGCGTGGGTGGCTGCTACTGGCCGCTCGGCTTCCGATTCCACAGTTGTTCAGAGGATTGTGGCTCGATTGGTCAGGTATTGCGTCCTTGGCAGCTCCGACTGCGGCTTCGACTGCTCAGACTGTCCGACTGCTCCCATTGCGCTGCTGCTGAAGCGGGCTTGCTCGGCAATTGACGTGGCTCCAAAGAATCTACCCAGGTCTACCCGTGCTGGTAGGGGCGCCACTGCCACCGCTGCTACCAATGGAGGAGACATCACCGCGGGAACGGCAGGAATTGCGGCGGCGGTGGTGGCGGCGGCAGCGATCACCTCCTTGCCGACTACATCCTTGCCGGTTACGGCCTCAGCCTCCGAGAAAGCCGGGAATGCAGAGAAAGCCGAGTTACAGCCGGGTAAGTAGGTGGTCGGCGCCTCTCTGTTTGTCGTTTCTGGGGCGGCCATGAGTTCTGGAGTGAAAACGACTGCTGGATACAATGTTGCTCCCAGCAATAATCATGGCAACAGCGCAGTAACTCCCGTGGGCTGGCTGTGAACAGTAACATTGTTAATACTGCTAAACCAGCTCAATCTAGCGGAGCCTCCTGTGATCTGGGCTTGGGTCTAACACAAAAATTACTATTAACAACAGACAGACTAATCTTAGAACATGAAGCCGACTCGAGCGCACTCAAGAGTTATGAGAATACTGGTGGCTCTGGGGGGTCTGATAGTATAATATCAGTTGAGAGTGAAGAGACTGGAAAAACGGCACATGAATGTCCACAGGCGATAGTTCAGGTAGAGAATGCTAAATGCTTAGATCCAGTGATTAATAGCGTGACTTCTCTGGCTGGTCCTGAGACAGATAAACTCGCAGTGGGTGCAGTAGGTGCAGTGGCAGAAAAGGTTCTGGATGCTACGGGAGACATACTTGCTGCTACCATTGAAGGGGCAGAGGAATGCTCCAATGATGTGTATGAGGAGCTTGTTGACAAAGAGGACTCAAATAATTCCACTCAAGATTCAGCCTAGCTCTCTGGGCGCAAAAAGGGGAAGACTAAGGCGAAAAATAAATTAAAGAAAGGGAAGAACCCCAATTCTTTTTTTGCCAAACAATTTCTATTGACATTACATCTTCAAATACATCATTCCAACAAGAGAATAGGTATTATGTGCAGTGGCAATCTTCAAGGCAATTATATTGATATATAGTACGGTCATCTCCAGAATAGTTCCTTTGCGGTAAACATTTTCAGCCTCACCAACAGAAGAATCCAGTATGAAAAGAGGATCAAAACCCCCATTCACACATCCCCTCACACCCCCCACCCCCCTGCAACTTCCCTAACTGGCCCCCCAACTCAACCCCCCCTACTTCCCACCTCCCCCTACCCCCCCGTGCGTGACGTAGAGTGTCTTCCTCAGAGTGGAAAGACGCTTGAATTTGTGGTCTTATGTAGCAATTGGACCAAGACATCTTATGTGAAGTAGACGTCCCGCTGTACAGGAAGGGGTAGCTGATTAACTATTCAAGCAATAATTACGTGTTTTCAACCCCCGTGACATACTACAGTGGGTATTCTTCAGGGTAAACAAGGTAGAACGTCCCACAAATCACCAAGTTAAGACGCACCTAGGGGAAACCAACCTCATCTCCGCCGAAGACAATCCCTCGTGAAGGCCAGATGCTCGGGCAACAAGTAGCAACCGAGTTTGGACCCCAGTGGCATGGGGATGTCAGTGCCATTGGAACGTGGATGTTGGCGCGGGTCCCTAATTAAGCCGCTTCCCCCCCTCTGATAACAAGGCAACCCCAGCAACTTCTACATCTTAGTGTGGACATACCCCAGCCCCATCCTAAAAACCCTCCTCCTCCTCATCCCATGGGAGTTAGAGCTCCGTGACCAGTCGCTCCCATGCTCTTGACCTTTCTAACGCCTGCTCGCTACCCGTATGGTGTGCAATTTGTAGCCAGATCCCTCCCTCACACTCAGCCCATTTAATAAATTCAGCCTTCTGAGGAAAATTGAATTTTGCCCTGTTATGTGTCCCTACGTATTCCCCAGCATATAATATATGTGCATGATTAATATGCATTTTCCCTCCATGGCCGAATATAAAGACGCATTTACAGTTGCGTCCAGCGTTAGTATGTCAGTTATCCAGTTCTTCTGAAAGCAACGTGAATTAGGCTTTTAGGCCTATGTTGCCAATGTCTTTTAATGGTGCACGTTAAATCCTCGAGTTGCACACATATCCATCTACAGTCTAGTCTTCCTGTCTCCATGCAAGTGATTTCCTGAATTAGTATCCATAGAAGATCCATAGTTCACGCAATACATGAAGAATTATATGCATGCACTAGCCTTTAGTGACAAGTAGCCTTTGCCCTGATGACTTTTAGAATCAAGCAACATGTACTCTAAACACAAGATATCAGATACACTATAGGTACAGGTCGTTCTGACATCCCAGACTTCAGTCTCCTCTTCTAGTGCTAGGAGTCAGCGGCCCCCAGCTTTCCCCAGTTACACGTCATGACTCGTTTTGCGCGCACCAGTAGGTTAAAGGTTCCAGCTGCCCATGAAGCCCCCTCCATGTGTCCACCCACTTATGACACTTCTGTGACGTCTACATCACACACCTCCGTGCACGCCCTGTGCACGCATTCTTTTCACGCCCATATGTTCTTATCTCCTTCTTTTCACTTGTTACGCCTACTGTATTCAATGCAACTGTACTGTTTTACTATATATACTGTATGATGTTAATGAGAGAGGTCTCCCCCTCTTTTTCCTGAGATTGTCCCTTCCTGAACCTTGGCCGGTGATGGAACCCGATGATCCATTGGCTCGAGCCACTTAATTAAAGCCCGTATGACTCAGATACCACGGACTCTGCTTCTAATTTATTGAGCTATCCTTTTACCTTTAATGCATAGAAAAATAGTACCGGTAATAATTTATTTATCTACCACACTTCCATTTAACTAACCTAGGACCTTTCTTCGCCTTCGATTGGGAGGTTATGGACCTTTTAGCTATAAGGAACCCCAGGTCTATAAATGTACTTGTGATTTTATTCTTTGAAGTGTGAGGAAACCAATGGAGAATGCACTGTGCCATGGAGGGTTGAAGGTCTCTTTCAGTGATTTCCCTCAGCACGGTCGTCACTCCCTGCCAAAAGGGCTCAAGCAGCGGGCAGTCCCATAGCATATGCCTAAAATCGGCGTCATCCTTGGAACATCTAGGGCAGGACGCCAACTGGTTTGGGAAATATTTATGAAGGCGGACATGCGTGAGCTAAGCCCTTTGCAGGATGTAAAAATGCACCAACTGTAACCGTGCATTACACGTACCCTTCCAAGCTCTCTTCACTATTCCACTCCATTCTGCATCTGGAATGTCTTCCCCCAAATCCTCCTCCCACTTTGTTTTTAAGGCCGTTAAGGGGATCAACGCCTCTAGGGTCATACGCCTATACAAACACGTTACTGCCTTAACTGTTCCTGCCGCAACTACAATATACTGATACCCCATAGACGTAGTCGGCTCCGCCATCCCTGACCTCCAGTGTTTCCGCACTGCCGCCGTGAGCGCCGCATGTAACAGAAAGTCACCCCCCGGCAACTCAAAGCGGTCCTGAAGAACATCAAATGGGATCAGGGCACCTTCCTCATACAGGTCACCCATCTTCAACAAACCCAGCTGCTCCCAGATCTCTAGCCTCTGCCACGTTCCTCCGTGCAGCAGAGCCCTGCACATTTTCAGTGGAATATCTGGCACATAAGGGGTCAATATATTCCTTCGACAGAGGTACCTGTTCAAACACTTCCGGGCTGTGTCAAATTCCTGAGTAAGAAGCATATCCCCAATTGGAAGGCGCAAGACAATGTGGGACAAAACCAGCAGTGGCCCCGTAAGTTCTCCTGATTCTTCTGCTCCCCTAGTAGCCCTCGCAACCCACTGCGTGAGCCACTGCAGTTGAGCTGCTAAGTAGTACATCTCTTAGTCTGGGACTGCCAAACCTCCTTCCGCCCGAGGCCTCATGAGTGTAGTAAGCGCTACCCTACTCCTACCTGCGCCCCACAGAAACGTGGTAATCATCGACTTCAACCTCCGAAAATAACTCACTGGCATCCATATCGGGAGGGTCCGAAAAAAAATATAACAACCGCGGAAGGGTCACCTTCTTAAGCAGAGCCACTCTCCCCGCCACTGACAATGGTAGGGTACTCCAAAACTCAAAGTTAGATTCGGTTCCTCTGATCACCTTCCCCACGTTCCCATCCAGAATGTCCACCTGCTCATGGTAAATCACCGGGCCAAAATATGCAAGCCGCCGCTCCTCCCAGTTCACCCCGTCTATGGACCTAGGGCGAGTCCTACCTCCTCGCACCGGGAACAGACATGACTTCGCCCAGTTGACTTTCAGCCCCTCCACCGCACTAAGTGCTCGCAATAGTGACTTCGCACCTTCCAGATCCCCATCTGTATTCGCCAGGAACATTAAGAGGTCATCAGCATACAGGGCTATATGATGGACCTGCCCGTATACGTCCAGGCCCCAATAGAGCATGCGCCGCAAGGGGTTCAATCGCTAAGGCAAACAATAATGGGGTGAGAGGACATCCCTGACCCTCGACCCATCTATCGCAAAGCCATCCAATACACAAAATCCGGACCCAGCCCCATCCGCCGCATTATCTGAAACAGGTAATCCCACTCCAAACAGTAGAAAGCTTTTTCGTTATCTACGGACAAGATTGCAGCAGTATCTGCCTCGTAGGAATCCGCTTCGAAAACATGCAGGAGCCGTCGTATATATTAAGCGCCGTGTTGCGGGTAGGGATAAACCTAGACTGATCAGCGTGTATCAACGTGGTCAAATGGGGCAGCAGCCGAGTCGCTAAGATTTTGCTCAGGATTTTATAATCTAGGTTAAGCATGGACAGTGGACGGTAAGCCACTCTATCCCAGGGTTGTTTGCCTGGTTTCAATAAAAGAATGATGATCGCCTCTCTGGTGGATTCCGGCAGCCTACCCAAGTTCCTGGCTTCATTATATAACCTAGCAAGGTGAGGGGCAAGGAGATCAATATAAGCAAGGTAAAATTCTACTGGGAAGCCATCGGAACCGGGCATTTTATTACGGGCCATATCTTTGATGGCTACCCTCACCTCTCGCACCTCCACGGCCCGGCCCAGCAACTTTGCGTCCTCATCCCCCAATTCTGGCAAGGTCAGACCCATCGTGAATTCCTGCAACCCTTCAGTAGAAGGAAGCACGCGGCTACGGTACAACTCCGCGTAGTAGTCATAAAACAATTTGTTAATCCCGTGTTGGTCATATCGGGCCTTCCCCCCTTGGTCTCTCAACTCCAGGATGACCGAGCCGCGACGAGCTGGATTAGCCAGCCAGGCCAAGAGCGCCCCGACTTATCTCTCTCCAAATGCGCCCGTGTGATATAATTTTTATAATCAAAGCAACGTAATCGTTCCACATTCGCCGCCACTGCCTCCTTTACCTCTAACAATTCAGCCTGTCTATCCGGACATTCAGGACACTCCCTCTCTAACACCCTCAAACGTTCATCATCTCTCCTTATGTCCTGCAGTAGAGCTTTCCTGGTCCCTGCCACTGCCGCAACACAGCGGTCACGTACAACCGCTTTACAGGCATCCCATTCAATAGTTATCGAACCCGCAGACCCCTCAATAATTCGAAAATAATCCTCAATGGCAGCAGCTATAGTAGTGCGGAATACCTGATCCTCGAGCGCCTCCGGGCGCAAATGCCATATAGGGATTCTAGGGTGCAGTCGCGACCATTCCAGCTGTACCAGCAGAGGGTTATGGTCAGAAATGGTTCGAGTGAGATATTCACTCCGGGAAATCTCCCCATGCACATCCGGGGAACAGAGAAAAGCGTTGAGACGGACCTGTAACTCGTGGAGGGCAGACAAAAAGGAGTAGTCTTGGACTAAGGGATGTTGAACACTCCAGGTATCCAGTAACCCCCAGGTCTGCTGCCATGTAGATCTCGCCATTGCTAGCTTGCTATTTGCCGCATTCGGAAGGGGTGCACTAGAAGGGAACCCCCGCTCTTACCCAGATTAAGACCCCCCTCGCGTATGCAGAGAATGTAGTGTAAAAGACTTCACCTCTCCAACGGCGCTGCAGAGCTTTCCCTTCTTTAGCGATGAGGTGGGTTTCCTGAAGGAAGGCGATATGTATACCCCTACGTAGTAGAAAAGAGTGTATCTTGTGGCGCCTATTCATAGTATGCATACCCGCACATTCCAGTGTTTTCTGCAGGGTGTCAACTGTGTCGGGGTCACCCTTCATAGTGGTCTCGTGGGCCGTCACTCGCTCTCTAAGTTTGCGATGGTCATCCTTCAATAAGGAAAGGTCTGACCCAATGGAGTCCATCCTTTTCTCCAGTGCCTCACGCGAGGCTATTATGGCCTGCATAATGTCTCCCAGTGAGGGATCTCGTGGTTGCTCAGGAGCGCCCCCCCAGCCGCAGAGTCCTCTTCCTCCATGGCATGCCCTGGGTCGTCCTGCCGAAGGACCTCAAAACCCTTCTTTTTAGCATTCACTCTGCCCATCCTGAAAAGTGTGGCCTTTCGTCGCCCCCCGCGTATACTCAGTCGTGGGAGGATCACCCGAAATCTCTTCCCTCAGCTCCAGCCAGCTGCAGACCACTCGCACTATCGGGCCCCCTCCGCTAGCGACTGGCTCAAGCCTTCAGGAGCCCTCCAGGGAACAACCAGGACGCCGGCCCGCCGACCCACGTGGCAAGTGTGTACCTGCAGTTCAGTGTCGCATCTGCAGCCTCAGACTCGGCCTCCTCAAGGTACCGGTAAACCGAAATCTCCATTCCTCTGCTACTTCAGGCGCTCTAGAACGCGGCAAGCCTCATCAGGCCACCACCTTTCTACAGCCCACCTCTTCTCTTCTCGATGCTGCTCCAGTAAGACGTCTCCGGGTCTCAGGGCCCCTGCTCTCACGTCCGGCCAGGCATTCAGGTGGCGCTCTTAGCCACTAGTTACTCCTCATCTCCCTCAGTTGGAGCCCGGGCAGGAGCACAAGCGGTGCCCCGACAGGGCGCCCTCGCTTCAGGGGCCACTCTGCCTGCTCCTCAATACAGACGAGGGGAGTTCAGAACCCCCTCGAGGTGCCGCCATCTTGGAGTCAGGTACCGCGCTGCGAGGCTACTCACGACAGCTCTGCCGGGCACAGGGAGCCGCTCTCTGCCTCTGACAAACCTGTGCAAACAGTTCGCCCCAAACCACAGCCCTCCAGTGGACAGTAGCTGCTTCTCCTCACCAGCACTCCGCCGCAGTCAGGCAAGTCCACTGGTGACGCCGGCTGCCATTTTGGGAGCTCAGTTCACGGTAGCTCCGGACGCAGGGGAAAAGTTCTTCCACTCGGTTTATGGGGCACCGCGGTTCTCTCCGCGGCAGTCCCCAAGTGCACCAGCCCTTCTGATGCACATTCCGGGGTCGGGGGGCCGAAAGTAGCGTCAGGATAAGTGCGGGAGAAGGGCGGCCGTGGAGGAGCTCCGGGATCCTCTGCCGCTCACATCGGCGCCCAAGCCACGCCCCCCAAAGGGAAGAACCCCAATGACTCTAACCTCTCTACCTTAACCTTGACCTCGAATCTACGAGGGAAGCTTATCAGTGAGGAGAGCCCTCTCAGAAAATGGACCCAGGCGAAAGGTGGGGTTAAGAACATGGCAATGTGTCTATCAGGCACTAGCCCGACAGAGGGCAACTATCCGAGAGACCCTTCCTCATCTGCCGGCTGCACTATATCTCCACCCATTGTACCCGCAGCACCTACATCGCAAGCAATTTCAAAACCAGTCTCAAAACCAGCTTTATTGGACAAGGTTAACACTCTCTCAGAGCCTAGCAGTATTAAAGTAATTTCAGGGCCAGATCCTGCTTCAGTGGCTACCCTGCTTATAATTTTATCTACAGTTAACACCGTGGATATGCTGGATATGCTGCGTCCAACAACCTCAGAAGATCCAGAAGATCCAGAGGTTAGCCTCTCCCCTCTCAACTTAATCTTAAAGACTTTAACGGATCATAGACAGGAA
This sequence comes from Lissotriton helveticus, assembly GCF_964261635.1. Lineage (NCBI taxonomy): Eukaryota > Metazoa > Chordata > Amphibia > Caudata > Salamandridae > Lissotriton > Lissotriton helveticus. Next base: position 1,888,951,403 of record NC_136068.1, on the reverse strand, counting down.
GTACAACAGCACTTCCTGCAATTAAGGGAGGTTAATAGTTAAATGCAAAATTATTTACAGGAGATGACTAGTAAGCTTGGGGGATTACACAGGACATTGAGGAATTGCAGCAAAGGGTGGTGGGCGTTGCAGAAGTATCTACCCACACCGAGATCCTCACCAATCAACATGACGCACAGATCTCGTATCTTCAAAATAAACTGGAAGATGTGGAAAACCACCAAAGGAGGCAGAATCTTAGATTCTTTGGTATTTCAGAAGGATCAGAAGGCTCAGATCAAAGGACATATGTTGTTAAACTGTTTCAAAGAGATTTACCTGACCTGACAGATTGGTATTGGGACTTGCAACTCCAAAGAGTCCACAGACTACCCCTAGTTCAAATAAATAGAGAGAGTAAATTTCCCCGCCCCCTTTTGATTTATTTGGGGAATTTTCTTCAGGCAGTATCATTTAAAGCTAGAGCCTAACTCTCCTGTTACTATAGAGAATGTTACCTTTTTTGTTCGATCCGATCTCAGTAAGGCTACTATGGAAAAAAGATGGAAGCTACGTCAGCTTAAAGATCCTTTCAAATCGTTGGGGGGGCAGGTGTTCCTCCAGGAACCAGCTCGACTTAAAGTAATTAAGGGGGGCCACACAGATGACATGGAAGCTGAATTAGCACTTTCTAAAATTTGGCTGAGGAACACTAATGTCGATCAAAACTGGTTATTTACTTAAAAGGGAACTAAAAGGGATATCAGTACGTGATATGAAGGGAAGGGATACTTTGGATTATAGCTTGCGATCTTCTAGTGAATGGGAAACTGCCATGAGTCATTCGCAAATTCTGGCTGTCTGGTTATTATCTTTCTCTATTTATCTTTTTCTTTTTTCTTAGTAGTTTTTGACTAGAATACATTGCAACTTATTGAAATTATCAAAGAAACCGTTTTCTTCTCGCTCCTCTTTTTCTTTTCTTTTTTTTCCACTTTTTTTCCTTGCACAGTATGGGACCGCGGGGGCAGACTCCGTTGCTGCCACTCTGCAAGGCTGCCCCTACAACGGCAGCAGGATATGGAGGGTAGTCTCCTCTCAAGGGACAAGAGGGAGGGGGTGGAATGGGTGAACCTAGGGGGGCCAGTTCTGGGAGGGGGGGTGAAAATGTTAACAATAATAACACGAGCATGAGATCTGCTGACAATAGGGGAACAACAAAATTTGTGATCAGAGTTGCAGAGGGCTATATATCAATGCAATGTACCGGCTGAGATGTTTAACCTGGTATGTTGCAGGCCTCAATAGCAGGAATAAGAGGGGATTAGTTCAAGAGGACCTTAAAATGTATAACCCCCATTTAGTTTTACTATCAGAGACACATATCTGTTACAAAGATAGGAAGTTACTTGGGCAACTGGGGTATGATGTAATAACCTGCTCAGCACTAAATGCCTCAATCAGAGGGGTTGCCATTCTGAAAAAAAAGCAACTAAGATTACAAGTTGTTAAAACTGCTCTGGATAAGGGGGGCAGATGGGCTATTGCTCAGTTAGTTTTGGAGAATTGTAAATATGTATTTTGTGTTATATATGGACCAAATACTGATGATCCTACTATTTTTGATCAGTTAAATATGGAACTGTTGGAATGGGAAGGAGAGCTACTAATTATGAGAGACTTTAATTGCTTAATGAACTATGAGATGGATACGACCAGGCGAGGAGCATTTCAACAGATGCGTAACATAAGGGCTGCCATTTTAGAAGTAGCACGCATTCACAATATAAAGGATGCCTGACGAATTTTATACCCTAAAGTAGCAGGATATATCTATTATTCTGCTCCTCACAAACTCTGTTCTTTTATAGACATGGTTTGGGTCTCTGATAGGATTTTAGATACCAGTACTATAGAGATATGCCCAAAGGTCACTTCAGACCACAATCCCATCCTTTTTGTCTTTAGTACTTCACAAAAAAAAACGGGTCCAAGGCCATTTTCATTTCCTAGGTATCTACTATCTGATTCTTCATTTATTTTACTACTTAAAGAACATATTGTGGAGTTTATTAAAATTAATCTTAACTCCACCTCAATCACTTTTGTTTGGGATGCCTGAAAGGCTAGCATAAGGGGATTTGTCCAACTGTTTATCTGGAGACAGAACTCGGAACTTAGAAAAGAAGCGAACATTTTGGTAGCTAATATTCGGTTACTGGAAAATCAATTAGCAGATGCTTTGTGTCAGGGTTCCCAAACTCCTGCTGAGCTGGGATGCAAATTAGTTGATCTACCATGAAAAACACCTTTAGAGAAGCATTTGAGAGAGTTCTTGCTACCAGATTGGCTCCTTTTATGCCGAAATTAGTCAACTCACAACAGCACAGATTTGTTATGGGTAGGGACACAACCGCCCATGTTAATATGGTGATAACTGCATTTGATGTAGCTGAGGCTAATGCCACCCCACTCGGTATTATATTGTTGGATGCTGAAAAGGCTTTCAACCGAGTGGGGTGGGATTATCTCTGGGCCGTAATGACAACTTTTGGTTTTAAAGGCCAATATTTAAGGTGGGTACAAGCTCTATACGGTCACCACCCTAATGCTAAAATCAGCTATGCTGGCATGACATTTTGCAATATCTAGGGGCACTCGGCAAGGGTGCCCTTTGTCGCCCTTGCTGTTTGCACTCTCCATTGAACTATTTATAAATGCATTACAGACTCAACATCGAATAGCTCCCTTTAATTTTGGCCTACGCTGATGATATTGCTATATACTCAACAGATGTCGTAGAAGCATTACATGGGATAACTAAGGAGGCCAATGGATTTAGGGCAATTTCCGGTTATAAGTTAAACATAAACAAAACTCAGATAATAGCGAATTACAAACCCAGGCTCCAGTTCAAGGAATATGTAGGGCTGCTTTATATTGGGGTGTAAAAATTTCATCAAACATAGGCGAGATGATTACACTCAATTATGAGGCTCTATCAAAAGAGGTGTCTGTCACACTGAAAAAATGGCACAAGGTCCCATTAAGTGTCCTAGGCTAAATTAATTTAATAAAAATGAAAATACTGCCAAAATGTTTATATTTATTTAGATCTATTCATTTACTCGTCTCTAACTCTTTTTTAAAAAAACATTAGATGGGATTTCTAGTAGTTTTATTTGGGGGCATAAAAAAGCTCGCAGAGCGATTTCCTCACTCAAACTCCCACTCAATAAAGGGGGTTTAAAATTCCCTGATTTCAGACTATATTTTTTTGCAACCTTTCTAGGTCACCTCCGCAGTCTTTTCAATTCAAACACTAATTCTAATAATCAATGCTATTTCTATCAATGTATCCTAGGTGCGGACTCAAATCAGTTCCTAGCAAGAGTAAACAACCCTAAATACTTTAAAAGGGTAAGGTTCAAGACCGCCAGAGACACCATCAAAATATGGTTTGTGATTCTGACTATATGTAAAACTTCCTTTTTTCACCCAAGACTACCCCTGTGGGGCAACCCGGGACTTCCCGGAATTTTTAACGATGGGGCAGGGAACTTATGGGCTAATTTTGGTATTAAAACTCTAGGGGACCTTTATGGCATTAACGGCTTTCTGGATTTTGCAACACTTAAACTTCTCTATAAACTGACAGAAAACATGCAGTTTAAATATATGCAGATACGCCATTTTTTTATATGCAAGCTAAACATGAGGGAAATCTCCGATTCTGACATCTGTAACTGCATCTATTCACTAAAGACCAAATCATTAATCAGCGAGGGATGTAAATGTCTCAACTCTTACAAAGAGAATGACTGCGTGAAACTTGCTACGAAATGGAGCTCAAGACTTGGTATTAATTTAACTCCTAATAAAATCTCTGCTTCACTTTGTAGCATTAATAATCAAGTACAGTCTTCTAGTTCAAGACTTCAACTGTACAAAACAATATGTCATCTATATCATACTCCAGACAGAATATCAAAATGGTCTCAAAATAACATAACCAATGATCGGTCTAAGTTCCCCAAGTACGATTTATTCGCGGCTGATCTAGAACATATGCTCTTTCTATGCCCAGTATTGTCCGAGTTTTGGTCTGAACTGGAAAATATCTTGAATCAAAAACTTGTCGAATTTTCTCCCTTTACAATGGTATTATTAGGTATTCAACCACTGAACAACTTGCATACAGATTTAATAACTATTTTACTTTAATTTCGGGAACTTTTTTCTAATCTCTTTCTAACATTCTGATATCGTAGGTCTGCAAACCTTAAAAAATATATATTTTTGTCTCCTGATTTATGCTGCTGCACAATCAATTATTTTCTTCCAACCTGGTCAGAATTGTTCATTTATTTGTATAGAATTGCATATCTGTTTGGATTTGTTTCCCTTTGTCAAAATCTACGATGTAAACATTAAGATAAATTTCTCGAGTTGTTAATAAAAATATTTAAAAGAAAAAAAAAAAAAAAAAAAAAAGAAAGACTCTGGAACAGCAGTCATGAAGAGCCAAAATCTTTGACTGCCATTGAAAACCCTCAACAAAGCCAAACTCTCAGCCAAACTTGTCCCGACAGCTTCCATGAAACAAAAGAAAGAACCGTGTACTTCCCTGTCGATGGTAAACAACTTTCAACAGTGGCGGCTCCTTTGCTAAGGCGGAGGACCACTGCCCCACTGCTTTGACGCAGTGCAATGGAAAAAATAAAATGATAATAAAAAAAGTTATTATCATTTTATTTTTTGCATTACCATTGCCGCCAGGTTATGGTGGGGCGGGCCGGGCACCTTGACCCAGAGGAAGGGCTATTGCTGCACCTAAGGTGCAGATGACTGTTTGACGGGCCATCTCCGGGTGGCCAAACAGTCAAACGAACTTTGCATGTTCTCCACCCAAGATGCATTACGGCGCTGAGTCCAAACAGGACACTGCTATCAGCATCATGTGATTGGGTGGGGGTGTCTGGAAGCCTGGGGACTTCCTGTTCCTGGCTCATGCGTTTTGGAGAGGTGGCAGCATTTGACTGTGACGATCAGGTATGTTTTTTTTTCCTTCCCAATCCCCCCACCTTCCCTCCCTCTACTGTCCTCAACCAGCAGCCACTGACTTTCAGTCTGGCACCTCTACATCACTTAATGGGAGATCAGCGGTGGCTGCTGTCACTAAAACTTGATAGGGCAGCATGGGGGGTAGTAATTCTAAAAAGAATAACTTACCTGCCGCTCCTGGATGCCGCCTCAGTGCCCCTCTGCTTGCCTCCCCACCCAGTTCAGATGCTTTTCTCATGCTATTCGGGGGTGGCGTGGTGAGCAAAAGAATGACAGATTTAACCCAGACCTCTTGACTGGGGGTGAATGTTTGATTTATTCAGCAATCGTCCATCATTTGTTTCCCCAACACTTTTCACCTAAGTGGGAGTGTCATTCCCAAATGTGGGTACCTTGGTCACTGTGCTACTTTATTGAAGCTAGCCTGGCTGATGAGGGGTGATACCCCGAAACTGGCCCCAGATAGCTTGTTTCTGGTCCAGGGAGGACCTGGCTTGGCAGTTCGGGCTGGACTGTTACCATGAGGAGCAGGGTCAAGACTAATTTGCATATGGCTGGGTTCAAACTGGGGTGTTGCGGTGAGCAAAAGAACAATGTATTTAACCTGTATGTCTTGACTGCTGTGAATGTTTGATTTATTCAGCATTCTATCCATCATTGTTTGCCTGTACATCTTCTCCCACCTGGCTGTGCAAGACAGCTCTGTTGGAGAAATGTAAGTGTGCATGTCAGTTTGGCCATCATACAGTGTACCTACAACTCCTACTCCCCAGGACTTACTGCTACTGATACACAGCATGGCCTTGCCCCACCCTAGACACGGCGAACAAGTGAAAAATAAAATGATTATAAAACAGTTATATTATCATTTTATTATACACTTGCTGCCTTTAAGCAGTGGGGCAATGCTCCTCCGCCATAACGGAGGAGCCAACCCTCAGGGAGACATAACAAATCCTCTGATATACCTTTCGATCACCAGCTGACAGATTTATATTCTTGTATAGCGGGTTTGGTTGCAAAATTGTTTAGTAAATATTTAGGTAGAACTGGGGCAGTATAGAAGGACTTGTGTGACTTGGGCTCCCAGTCGAAGAAGCACTCAATAGCAATGGCACTCCCTCGACTGCCACTGCTATAGGGTCATCTTCATGTCCAAACAGCCTTTGATTGTGCCTCTGTGTCTCCCCACATGTCTGGTTGGCACACAGAAAAACATAGAAAGGGGGGTTTGGGATGTTTCATTCTAAGCCAAGACGGGCAACAGAGCCAAGGTAACTACTCCTTGTCTACCCATTTATTGCAGCATGGTGGTCCATTTATGCGGCCAGAGTGAAGGGGTTAATTTATTTCTAAGCAAACTCAAAACACTCTCACTTGCAACACAGCCAAATCAACATTACTGTACCATTTGATGCTACAATATCTATTAGAACATTGGAATGTTGGGAGCTCCATTGAAAACAATGGAGTGCTCTGGGCTTATAATGGCTAGTATATGCCTGGAGCTCCAACATTCCAATGTTTCTTTGTTCACAGCTCTGGCTGTGAACAAAGGCTTCAGGGAGCCTGAGGGGATTCCAATCCTCTCACGCTCCCAAAAGGCTTTGTTTTTTTTGTTAGAACATTCTGTCCTCTAGTGACCGAATTTTCTAATAGCCTTATAGCCCTTCGTAGATGGGCTATGTCGCTATTAAAGTCCCCCTCCCTTGTTAAAGGCCCTTGCCTTCGGCTCGGGGCCTTTAACGCTGGAGAGGGCCTTTAATAGCCGGTATAGCTCTCTACGGCGGGCTATAAGGCTATATTGTGATATGTAATGTTCCCCCACCAGGGAAAGGGCTCACGGAGGACTTTGTCTAGCTAGAAAACAAAAGGATGCTCTGTGTAGACATGCTGACATGGGACATCATCATGGTCAAGAGTGTGGTTTGGATTGGACCACATAAAAAGTCTTTCAATGGTGATTGTGTACTGGTAAATTTGAATGAGCCTAGAGTTGAGGCTTGTGTCTTTGTGCAGCAAGTTGTTACTAAGAGAGCGGGATCTATAATAAAACCGTTGCCACGGCGTTCTTTCATAAGACCCGTTTTTGGTCTTACCAATGCTTCCCAGGGCTAGTGCCCCCCACACCCCTATAAGCCCAATACCACCTTGGTCAATTTCACTGACCATATAACATCTGTATGTACACAGTTCTCCATTCTGGGTACTAGTTTGCTGGATTTTCCCCCCAATAAATGATAGGCTTAAATCTTTAAATTCCCTGGCAAATTGTGATTGACGCTAATGAGCAAACCAAGGGGGATATGTACAAGCCCCTATCGCCACCCCATCGCCACCTATATTGATGGTGTGGTGGCGATAGGGGCTGCGCCTTATGTACAATCCAGCGTTAAGCCACATAACGTGGCTTAACGCTGCCTTGTACATAAGGCACCCTTTCTCACTATGCTTAGCGTGAAAGGGGTGGGCAGTTGGTGTTGTGGTGGGCGCACACCCATTCATTTTGGTACTGACACCTATGTACAAGGGTGGCATACATAGGAGGCAGCCCCAAAATTAGGACTAGATAAAAACTGGTCTTAAGATGGCGAAACAAGGAGAAATGCATTGTTTCTCCTCGTTTTTGCTTATTCAATGTGTGCTGCCTCGTGCAGCACACATGGAAAAAGCAAAATGCCATTGTTTGTTTATGTACAGGAAGGGGCGCCTTCCTGTACATAAACAAATTTTTAAAAAATGCCATTTTGTTACTTTCATGTATGCTGCATGAAGTAGCACACATAGAAGTGACAGAATGGCATTACTAGTATTGTTTATGTGCAGGAAAGGACACCTTCATACACATAAACAATCCTCCCCTGCACACAGACACCCTTGCACTCTGGTGCAAGGGTGCCTGCGTTTGCGCTAAGTTGCTAAACTTAGCGCTATCCCAGGGAGAAATGCAAGGCTGCACCACATTCTTGTAAATATGGTGCAGCCTTGCATTTCAGAAGTGTAGGATAGAGGTGTGCAGGAAGTGATGAGGGGAAGGTACATCTTTGAGATATTCAGCTGGAATATTGAGGGCATTTTACCCCAAAAAAAGAAATGATCCAATCTGGAGGGCTTTATCAAACAATTTGATTATATTTGTCTTCAGGAGACTGGGACCTCTCAGACTCTTTTTGCCAAGATGGTTTAAGGTATTTCATGTACTTGCTGCTCCATCCCATATAGAATGAACAAAAGGTAGTCGGACACCCTTCATTTCTCTATCCTTCAAACCGAAGCTCATAGAATTTGATACGGGTTCTCCACTTATCTAGGTGGTGCTGGGTAAGTTCTCATCAACAGTAAATTCCCCTTTGATACATTTTTATAATGCCAGTTTGTTATTATGTAATTTGCATGTTTTATTTGCCTTTATGGAATCAGTTGCTGTTCAGTTTCATGACCCTTTGTGTTTCTCTTCTTATTGTGGGATTTTAATATTCATTTATTTGAAGGTTGGTGGTCTTCCTACACATAAACATTCAAAGGCGTTTTGCTGTTTCCATGTGTGCTGCACAACGCAGCAAACATGAAAAGAGCAAAAACAAGGAGAAATGAAACACTTCACCTAGTTTCACCAGGGTGAAACCCGGTTTTCCCTGGTTCTTATATTTGGCGCTGCCTCATTTTTACGCTGCCCTTGTAAATATGGGGCAACATTAAAATCAATGGGTTTTGAGATGGAATGCCCACAGCAATACCCATTGCCCTCCCCTTTCACGCTAAGTATTGCATGAAAGGAGGCTTATTTACAAGGCGGCGTTAAGCCACATTAAGTGGCTTAACACTGCCTTGTAAATACGGCGAAGCCCATATTGCCACAACAACATCTTTAACCCCTTCCATGCTCATGACGAGCTCAGCTCGTCATGAACAATGGGATTTAAGGGAGTTCAGCACCAAGAGTGAATTGCTGTTGCATTCAAGGTGTTAAAAGTGGCAATTTGGTGGCAATAAGGGTTTGTAAATATGCCACTCTGTTTTTTTTGTAGAGGGAGTAACGTATGGAATATTGAGGCTGTCTAAAAATAAGACATTGGCCTAGATGGAAACCTGGCTATCCTGTACCTGAGTTAATTGAAAATTTGAGCCCCCGTACTCAAGCAGATATTGACCTGCACCCTTGTGGTCTACTTAAATTATAGTCCCTGTTTTTAAAAAAGGTGCATAAGAAGGACCTTAAATGTTCCTCGCCCATCTCTTTCAAGACCATTGGGAGGGTAGTCCTAAATACACTACTAGCCTGGGCAGGTGAGATTCATATTTAATCAGACCTGCAGTATGGCTTCTGGTCCACTCATAGCACTATCGACCAATGTTAGAACTTACAACTCATAATTGACAAGTATACAATTGCCAAATCAAGTACAATAAACATGGCATTTAGGGACCTGACAGAAGCATTTGATAGGGTAAATCAGAATACATTATGGGCCATGCTTTCTTGTATGGGATTGGAACCTTATATTGTAGCTTTTTTTCTAGACTTGCATTAGAACATGTCAGCCGTAGTTCATTACAACATACTTGGATCCTGTTCTTATCCATTTAATGTGCATTATGTGGTTCCAATCCCTTTAACACACAATATGCGGTACAACAAGGTTGCATTAAAGCCCTGTTTCTTTTTGTCATATACATTGACGGCCTTGAACAGCACTTAAAAACAATGGTAAAGGTTCTTCAATGGTGGGAAAATGGCCTCTCCATGCGTTTACTTTATGCTAACAATGCAGTGTTTTTAGCCAGAACAGAAGTGGGACTGCAAAAGTTAGATGACTCCTTTGTGTCCTTTATGAGTTCAATAGACTTGGAACAAATTATAGTAAGTCTTTCCTGATAATGATTGGGTCTGGGCAGTTAGGAGTTAGAACTTGTTATGCCCAGGGTCAGGGAAATTAGTTCACATCAACAACTATGGCCATCTCTATTTTGCACAAGATTGGGAGTCACCACTTCAGGCTTCCTTTAAAATCTACCAGGTTAATAGATTTCTGCAGGTGCATATTTTAGCCACATATGGGCTTACAGCGATTGGTCTGCGCTTCACATTGCCTTAAATAAATACCTGAGACAAATTCTGGGTGTGCCACAATGCACCCCTACTTTTGGTGTTCACCGAGTTAGTGGAGTCCATTACCTAATTAGACTTCAGCCTGGTTACGGCTTGAGATGAAGCTAATTCCCTGGATTATGCCCATAAAAATTCCTTGATTAAAGTTTATTAAAACAACATTTTTCTCTTTGATCTGTCTGGAATTGTCTGAGTGACCCCAGTGAATAGTGAAGGCGGATCAGACCTGGGTGCAGAAAATATTTGCATCAGCACCCCAACTCAACAGAGAGGGGTAGAACTTCTGTCCGAGCCAATTTCTTGTTAAAAACAGTCCAGCTGATGGAACCTTACCATATTAGGGTCAGTATACATAACCTTTCATATAGATGAGGTTTAGGCTGAAACAATTGCATTGGCTTTAATCTTTTCCCACTAGCACAAATATGGGACCTTGGGGTTGTTATTCAGTGTCTTAACAAGATACATTAGATTTGGTCAAATGTTGTGAGGTTTATATGAAACCGTGAAGTTCTTTCATTTTACTGCTTTTTAAAAATATCTGTCAACGTTTTCTCAGCACTAATATTTTGACAATTACTGGAAGATAATTTTTTTGATTATGCTGTTGCCAATTTTTTTCGGATGCAGTTAAAATAAGACACCAAGGGGCTGATTACGATGGCGGGCGGACTAGTTCTGTCCACCATTGTAGCAGTGTTTGGGACCGCCTGCCAGACATGCAGCACTCCCACCACTGTGATAAGAATGCACCCACCATACTGGCGGGTGCATCCAGGGCTTCATTGCACCGTATGCAATGTTGAAAGTGCCTGCACTGTATTTCCCAGCACTATGTGGCAGGCTGGCAGTCACCATGCAGCACAGCAACACCACCCAAACAAGGGGGGCCCCCAATCCCAAGCCCCACCAATGGACTGTCAAAAACACTCATCCTAATTTGGTGGACAGTGCCTGCTAGGCACCGCCACCATTTTAGCGTCCCTGCACTGTCCGCCAGGCAATCAGTGCGATTGCCTTTGGCGGTGAAGTGGCGGACAGACTTTCCGTCCACTGCGGTACCCACTGTAGGAGAGTAGGGTCTGCTATCCTATGGTCACCCCAAATTTTTGCTTTTTGCTTCACTGGTTTATGACTTAATGTGGCTGTGGGACTGCTAATCAGACCCACAGCCTGCTGTTCTCTCTCTAAATTAATGCCACTGCACACTAGGTGCATTACGAATTGGAACTGGTTCACCTTATTGGCCCCTGTAACAGTGTACTCCAGGTACCCAGGGCATAGGTGTTTCCAAGGCCTACCAGGGGCTGCAGCATGTATTATGCCACCCCTGGCCTGGCCTCCATATTTGACACAACTGGCTGATCACTCAGCTGTGGCAAGTTGGTGTAATCACCTCTTGCTTAGGTATGGTATATCTATTTCTAACTTAAAATGGACACATATGTTCCTATCAGCCACTCCTATAGAAGGCCTCATCAATCCTGGAGGCAGAGTGCTTGGAAATATGTGAGATGGTGCTCTAGCATGAGCTGAGCCTGTCTGCAGCTTTCGGAACCACGTCCTTTAGCTGGTCCATGATACTGCCATACCATATACTCTTAAGTGAATTATGAACCTCGCGGTTAAATGCTATCTTTGGTTTGGCTTTATCAAAACATGTCGAGTAAGGTGTCATACGAATTGGGATACTACCCCCTCGCCAGTTCTGGCGACGGGTGTAGCATTCCACCCTTCTAGAGGGACACGACATGTACCTAACCTGAACCCCGGTTAAAGTTAAACATGTGCCTCAGCATCACAAAATGGATGCTGCCACCACAGACACAAGTCTGACCTCCTGCTGCTGGGAGTCCTTCCAGCGAGGGAGGCTTGGACAAAGGGTTTCCTGCCTTGGGAGGTGCTAGCACCACCCCAGACAGGATTTGGTGTATTGGGTAGGACAGGGCTGAATAGATTGAGACATGCCTGGGGCACACAAGGTGTCCCTGTGCATAGGCCAGTTCAAACCAGTGCTGGGGCTCTCCAGCCCCAGTCTTGGCGCGAAGCTGGACAAAGGAAAGGGGGTGTAACCACCCCCCTTCCTGGTCCTACCCAGAGGAGGGACCATATTAGGTAATCCGGCCGCTAGATTTGGAATAAGAGTAGGAGCTGTGTCCCAAGACTTCAGATCATCCTGAACTCGCCTTGAAACTAAGAAGAAGACTGGACTCCGACATTCTGCTGCACAGAAGAGAATCTCCCTTGTGGCCAAGGAGTGACCACCCTGTGAATACTCCCCGCCGGAGCCCGAGCCCAGACCTGGATTCCCAGACATCTCCCAGCCGCATCCACAGTTCCTGAAAAGAAGAGACCCGTGGAGGCACCGAGAGACGTGGGACCGGCCATCTTGAAAGACCCCCGAGAAGCTGACTGCGCAACACCCGAGGCACCCTCGATGCTGTGCTTTGGGGTTTGAGAAGCCCCACCACCAAGCAGCATCTGCATCGAAGATCAGCCCCCAGCATTTCCACGATCTTTAGAGGAAGGGGAGGTTACAGGGGAGGTTACCGAGGTGGAAGAAGATACACGAACTTCTCCGACTCTTCATACAGTGGGGGGAGCGATAACGAAGCAGCTGGACCAAGCACCAACTACCAGCATCAAGACCAATGGTACCCACCTCCTCAGGACCTTCCCAACAGACCTCAACAGCCTTTTTTAGAGGACAGCTCATGGAGACCCCCACGTGGGAGGGGTGGAGGCTGGAACAGATGTCCTACCAGAGGCCAAACTCCACAGAATTGGGACGACGGGAGGCAACAAGGATACAACAACAAACAAGTCAGATTTCAGCAGGACAACCACGGGGAAATCAGCACCCGGCGGAAAACATACCGTTGGTGAACAAGGGATGCCCGATCATGAACCTATCAAAACAAACATTGTCTGAAGATGAAACGAGGGTCCCCAGCAAGGGCCTCTCCTTTGTTCCTACATCACATGTGAACTTGTTCAACATTAAGACCGAACTGTCAAAATTCTTTCGCAAAATCTGTTTAAAGAATTTTTTCTTACATAAAACATTCAATGTAACAAGATCGTTCACAAGCCTACGACCACCCTCTACTTTCACACCACATACGGGGATGATTAATCATCGGATCTTAACGTATGAAAGCCTAGTACTCAAGGATGTACTGAAGACGTGTGCCCAGAGACCCTATGTTAAACACAACATTACAAAGAGTGAACGAGCTGCCCTGGATACATTGAAGAACAACAAAGCTTTAGTCATCAAGCCAGCGGACAAGGGGGGAGCAATAGTCATTATGAACGTTGATGACTATACACAAGAAATGTACTCCCAATTGAGAGATGGGGTCAGCTATCAACCGATAGCTACCAATCCAACGAAGGAGATCAGACTCCAGATAATTGCCATTACTAAGAAAGGGAAGGAGGATGGTTTCCTGACTGAGAAAGAATATTTGTATCTGAATGTGAACCAACCCCGTACCCCTACCATCTACGTTTTACCCAAGGTCCACAAGAACCCTGTCAAACCACCAGGAAGACCTATCATATCGGGCTGTGGATCTCTTCTGGAGCCAATCTGCAAATATGTGGATGTGTTTTTAAAACCATTAGCAGAAGCCACTCCGACGTACCTGAGGGACACCGTGCAGGTGATTAACCTGGTGGATCAAAAACCTTTTGACAAGAAAAGCCAACTACTTGTCACAATGGATATTGTGTCACTATACACAAGCATTCCACAGGTCCCAGCTTTAACCACGATACGAAGAGCTTTAGCCTCAAGACCTCAACCAACTGAAGTCCCCACAGAATTTCTCATTGACCTATTGGAGATTGCCATGACAAAATTTTTTTTGTTTTTCAAAATAAATTTTTCATGCAATGTAAAGGTGTAGCCATGGGGGCAGCCTTTGCCCCTGACTTGGTGATTCTTTATATGAGTGATTATGAACAGCACAACATTCTCTCCCCACATAACCCGTACCTCAACAACATCTCTGAATACCGCAGGTACATAGATGACATTTTGATAATCTGGACAGGTCAAAAAGATGAACTCGAGTCATTCACTCACTGGCTCAACACCCAGTCGCAGGATATTCAATTCACTTCAAGTTGCAGCAATGAATCCATTGACTTTTTGGACATCAGCATTAGAGAAAAAGACGGAGCCCTGTATACGACCCTGTACAGAAAACCAACCGAGCGGAATACGCTCCTAAGATACTCAAGCCACCACACACGGGCATTACGTGATAACATACCCTTCGGCCAATTCCTCCGGATCCGGAGGAACTGCACCCTTAAGGAGGACTATTTTTTTTAATCAGATGAACTTATATCACGTCTACTCGAAAGAGGCTACCCTAAAAGGCTGGTGAAAAGGGCTCGCAAACGGGCCTGGTTCTACAATAGAGAGAGCTTACTTGTACCCAAAAATAGAGAAACTCCAGAAGACAGGATGATCTGTGTCACCACCTATTGCACTAAGAGCCATGAAATAAGGAAGAAAGTCAATAAACATTGGAACATTATGTCAGAGGCCATTGAAATGCCTAAACCCCCAATGCACGCTTTTAAGAGGGCTAAAAGTGTGAGAGACTGCGTAGTACGTTCAATGCTGGACTGCCCACCGGTCCCCACCATTCAATCCATGCTGAACCTACCCGTCATACTGGGAAATCGCAAATTCAGTAATTGTAAGGCATGTGCCCTTTGCATAGAAACCAAGACAATCACACATAATAATCTGACCATCTCTCTAAAATCATTCACGAACTGTAACAGCAATGGAGTGATTTATGCGATCTTCTGCCCTTGCGGCCTTATTTACATTGGACAGACTAAACAAAAGATAAATAACCGGATATTGCAACATTGCAGCAGAATAAGATGTCAAACGGCAGGGGCACCCTTGGTTGAACATTTCATAGAGAACACCCATACACCAGAATCCTTGAAGTGGGTGGTCATTGAGAAAATCACATTAGGCCCACGGGGGGGTGACCTTGACTCTATCATGAATATAAGAGAATGCAAGTGGATGCAGTCCTTTGACTCCGGCCGGAATGGATTGAACGAAATGGATGCAACATTTGCCCAGATGGCCTTGATCGACCCTGATAAACATATGAATCTAGGTTTAGGCCAGATGAGTCACACCTCAGACGATGACCCTATGTTCAAGACTTATGTTGTGGATGCTGACCAAAACGGTTATCTCCACAGGTGCCCGTTTATTCCCTTTGATTTAATTTTGATACTCCCAATGGTATTCACTCCCCTGTGAATCCGTCGACCTGAACTGTATATTCTGTATTCAGACCATGCTAACTACTATGCTCGATTCACACAACTGTTTCCATGTGTACATAGTGGATATGTTTTATTAACCAAAATGTTTTGTGATCGGCTGGAATATTGTGTTTGATACATGCAATAGCAATGCATCACCTACATGTATGTTTCGTATAATGTTTAGATATAACCACCCAGCAAACACAGTTTGAACCACCAATAACCTTCCTTTCTGGATTACTCACTTTAACTCTATTTCTCACGCTACACGGACCTCTTTTCTGGGACCGAGACATTTTATAACAGTAATTTTTACCATGGCCCTATGACGTGATCGAGTAGGCAATGATAGCAGTTACTTTTACCCTGATCCCTTGACACAATCGAATAGTGCTGTGTGATTGGCTGCCATCGGACGAGCCCACACACAGTAGTATGCTGCTGCACCGCAAAGCAGCTCATTCAATGCTCTGACTGAGGCCGTGGATGTGTGCCACAGGCTGACACAGCTAAAGAGAAGGTAAGCGATCGTCCCATACTGTGCTACATAGATTAACCTCCATAGACCCAGCCCAATACAATCTTTAAGCCTCAACCCACCACGCCTCTCCGTGCATCACCGACAAGGGACGCCGGCGCTGCTTTTTCCGCTACTGTTGTGTAATGCGAGCGGCCCCTTTTTCATAGATGTGCACTTTACGATTACTATACCGGTACAATATCCAGGGCCCACAGACGGCGCCTGGACGTGTCCTTAGCGACCAAGTGGATGCCCATTTGCATAATGGTATCACGCTCCGGGGGCTCCGTATATGATCTTCCTATACAAATGCTTTGATATGCAACACCATTCGGGCGGGCCAATCACCCTTTTAATGCACGCTATAAATATGAAGCCGCACACCGCGACCCTGCAGAGTCTGCGGCCCAGCTTTACATGTACTATGACTTAGTGACCCACTAGACCTTCATACGTAATTTGTCTTAAATCTCCAGATACCAACGGGGAGTGCGACGCCTGCGCACCCTCCCGCATAAGATATCAACACGAAGATTTTGTGATTCCTAGAAACTAAGACTGGTAAGCACTCCCGACCTAGTAAGTCCCCATATTTATTGTTACAAATTAATCAGCATACATCTAGGGGAGGTCGCCTCCACCTCAGACTATAATTGACATTTTTACCATTCACAGATATATCTTCCTACACAAGAACCCATTGATGGTCTCAACTTAAGAGCCACTGGCTGGCCTTTCGTAAAGTATGCATTTGTTTTATAGTCAAGCCCTACCTTATTAATTGGTTTAATTAAGTTCGATACACTCACTCTAAAATAAATTATTTATAGGCGCTCCTGATCCTCTGTCCTGATGAAGACCCCAGCATGAGGTTTCCATTAACCCTTACACCAGGGGTCGAAACATAGATGACCTGACCACATCACCACTCTGAACATAGGAATAAAATGTGGAGTAACACGGACCCTATGTTTAAGAGACTTATGGAACTATTGATCTAAATCAGACTGTAAAGGTCGCACTGAATTTCACTGTGATTGTGTTATGATCACAACACCTTTACCCAGTCCCCACCTCTTTCCATCACACCCATTCCCTCTAAACTATCTCCTTTCTTTTCCACTTTGAGCTCATTGTTTGAAATGTCATATGAATAATATGTGATGTCTCTTCAGAATCTCAAGCTATCATATTGTTGAATCACTAATGAAATTTCGCATTTATGCTCACAAGACTATTTGATTTAATGAATCATTTGATATGCTTGTTTATATAACTATGTAACCCGTTACACTTGGGTACCTATTGATTAATACGAGGTTTCCAGTTTACTATGTATGAAAATAAAATACATACTGGAACTATGAACTATTATGTCATAAGCTATGCTTTGTTTATGTTTTACATTTGGTGTTCGACTAAACAATAGACTCTGACCACTTTACACGTACTTACCCTGTGAATACAGGCACCAACCAGCAACTCAACGTCTGCTTTGCCGCTGTCTCCCGCCGGAGCCCGAGCCCAGAGCCCGACAAGACCTGGATTCCAAGACATCTCCTAGCTCGATCTACAGTCCCTGAAAAAAAGAGACCCGTGGAGGCACCGAGAGACGTGGGACCGGCTATCTTGAAAGACCCCTGAGAAGCTGACTGCGCAGCACCCAAGGCACCCTTGATGCTGTGCTTTAGAGTTTGAGAAGCCCCACCACCGAGCAGCATCTGCACCGAAGATCAGCCCCCCAGCGTCTCCACGAACTGCGTGGGGCCCTTTTGCACTTTGCCACTCGATGCGTTATCCCGGTCGCTAGCCCGTTGGCTGGTGGCCATCTTGGCGATGAAATCTACAAACAACACTGCTGGTCTGGTTGCTCCAGACTGGCCCTTGCTCCCCTGAAAAGGAAAGCCCGCTCTGACCTTGCTGGTCTAAGTAACAAGCTTTCTTTACTTCCTGCGTGGCTTGCATTAGCCAAGGCCTGTTTGCTCTAATCAAGTTGCCGACACTGCCATCAGCTAGAGCCTTTGTAGTACAGCTCGTGATCGACTCCTGGACGTCCTCAACCTCTTCGTGTCCACGTGGCTGCAGAGACAAGCTACACCTCTTCGCCTGTTTGCACCCAACATCGCCTGGTTCCATCCTGGTTCCATGGTAGTCACTGGCTAGTGGCTTTGAACATTTTCAGGTCTTCACATCTTCAGATCCATCCTTGGATCCACCGGAACTCTCCTCGACGACCCGCCTGCAGCATCTTCATCTCCAGGCACCATCGACCTACGTGACGAAACCCGACACATCTTCGCACGTGTGCACCCGCTTCCTGTGGGTGAGGTAACTCAGCAACGCCAGTGTTCCTACACTAGTACACACCTATAGTGCCTAGATCTAAAGTTTTGTCCTTCTAGGTCAGTCGGAAGGTTTATAAAACAG
Organism: Lissotriton helveticus; assembly: GCF_964261635.1. NCBI lineage: Eukaryota > Metazoa > Chordata > Amphibia > Caudata > Salamandridae > Lissotriton > Lissotriton helveticus. The sequence continues at coordinate 1,888,932,987 of NC_136068.1, read as the reverse complement.
TAACTTTATAACTTTTACGCACCATTGACATTGCATTGGTGCATGCGTGTGCTTTAAGCGCTGCACCCGAGTCCTGCGGGCCTTTCCCGACTTCTTCACTGTTAGTCCCGAACAGCTCCAGCGATTCCCCAGGCCCTAGGCCTATTTCCTTTCCCATTGGTGGTACTTATACCACTATTTTAGTATATGGTTTAAGCGGCCCCTAGGGCTCATCCATATTGTGCAACCTTTGTATATTTAAACGGTGTTTTGTTTTAACGCATTTGCTTCTGTGCTCATAAAGAGTATAGGGGATTTTGTAGTAAATAAATATATATATATTTTCGTTATATATCTGTGTGGTGTCCTTTCATTTGGTATTCAAGGGGATTGTGAATGGTAAAACAGCTTGCTTCACATGCCTTTACAGAGTTTAGCCTAAGACTGTTTTGTCCACGCTACTAGGATAGCTGGTCTACAAGGTTGACTTACAACCAATCATCATAAGGGTTGCTTGGCATGGTACAAGGTGATCACTAGAACTAGTGAGCATCATATGCCAGGCCAACTTCTCACACCCACCACCATCCTAATTTGGTGGTGAGAAATACGCTTGGTGATGGCGGAAGGACGGCCACTGCTGGTCCGGCGGTGGCAGTCCTTCTGCCATCATAATGACACCCTTATTTCCTGACTGATAAATTGCCCTTTAAGGGGGAAACTCAATTTAGATAGATGGTTATTGTTTACCAAACTATGATGTGAGTGTTTATGTGTTGTGTTGTATTGATGTAATGCAATTTTTATATTTTTATTTGTACTTTACTTATTTATGTGGTATGACTTCTTATGGAATTTTTTATAAATTCTGAAATAAGGAGCCCTTGACTGATTTATATATTGATTGTAATTTCTGTAATCATTATTCTGGGACATGAGGGGTCTCTTTTGCTAGTGGAAGGATTAACAAAGGAACTCTATATATTGCAGAGATGAGGTTTTATAAAAGCATAACGGACAAGATAAATATATTGGCATCTTTTAATAATAGAATTCTATAATTTTAATGAATTAATCAATGCTCAAATATGTGCCACACTTTTACTAATTGATAAACATATACATGCATATGTAACTAGTACATCTATATCTGATGCAAGTGGTTTGTAATCACTTTTAAAATCATTTTTATATGCTTCAATAACATACCAAATTTAGAAATTTTTAAAGTTTAGATCATCATCATCATCAAAATAATCTTCAACTGGTTACTTAAAACGATAAAAGAGGCATACAACACATTATAAGGGAAAATGACACAATATATTAAAATTCCAAAATGACAACTAAAATAAAATTCAAACTACAATCATAAAAAATCATGCTGATACAGTAGTAGTGTTGGGACCATACAACATGAAGTTAAAAAATACATATCACATAAAATTGCTATCAAACCCTTATTTTCCTGAAACAAATTGCTCTTGTTAAAAAATTTGCAACATTGAGGCAGACATATTCATTAGACAACATCTGTAAAAAGATTAGGGCTGGTCTGGCTTAGTTGAATTGTTTACCTCTTAATAAGAGTACATTTAATTGATTACAGGCACTGCTGAGGTATTCACGAAATGAAACAAAGTGCATAGTATCTTGGTCAGAAGACTGATCTAATGTGGTTTAACCATGGAGTACATTTTGCCTTATCAAGGTGCATACAATCCCGCAGAATTGCCCTGTTTACCTCCAATTTTGGGTTTAACCATATTGAAATAGTTTTTGTTAACAGGGGAATTGTCAGCAAATCCAAGATATAGCCCACACCTGACTCCTCTTGCGCCACAAAGGAGGCCACAGATTGGGACATGGCAATTAAACATCTCAAAAAGATATTCTCAATTATCTGTATGTTAGGGGCCTCTTTATAGCCCCAGATGGCACCGCCATATGACACCAGGGTGATGCATTTCGACTGATAGATTTTGATAAGTGCCTTAATGGGCTTGGCTCGCAACCATCTAGCAAAATCAGAAACCAAGGCCACAGTCATTGGCAGGGCGTTCCTTTTAGCTTTTAGTAGGGGTTTTTATTAATCATTTTCAGCAAAAGGTAGTGAAAGTATAGATTAACAGAGTGAATGTTAATGTTTCCAAATGAATGTCCAGACAGGCTTTAGGTATTTTATTTTTTCTGCGGTAAATTCCAAGGCAGGGTATGCAGGTTGAAGTTGTTTAATTGCTGAATTTTTTAGTTTTAGTGACTCGTTAGCACAATTTAGAGTCACAGAGGAAAAGGTGGAGTGACAGCCAACACGTGTTTTTGCCCTTTTACATGGCCATATGGCCTGGGGCTTCCTCAGGGCGTGGTGAATAGGTTTCTCAATATGGACGGTTACTGGATAGGGATTATTTCCTTACAGTAAGTCTTGGCATAATGCCTTCATTTTCGCAAAAGATCTGTCGGCATACAGTCCTCTGTGACTCTAAACTGTGCTAACGAGTCACAAAAACTAAAAAATTAGCAAATAAACAACTTCAACCTGCATACCTTGCCTTGGAATTGACTCCAGAAAAATTAAAATACCTAAAGCCTGTCCAGACATTCATTTTTCGGAACTAGGGGTTAGGGGTCTTCCCCTGACATGGACAAGCACCTTCAACACTATTTGCTCCACTAGAACGGCTAGTAGGGTTTGAGACCGACTACCCCTCTTCTTTCTCCTGAATGTTAATGTTTGTGTGTGTATGTGTGCAAGTTTTTATGTGTTTGATTGTGTTACATATCTTACATGTATGTGCTGTCCTGTGTGTCAAGGTTTGTGTGTGGTTATAAGTGAGGGTGCATGTGGACACACATGGACTCCAACATATTTTTGTATTTCTGTGTGTTTGAGTGGTGTCTCTGAGTGCAAATGTGTCTTCAGGTGTGTGTGTATATATGTGTTTGTGCATGTGTTTGTGTGTGTGTGTGTTTGCGTGTGTGTGTGTTTGCGTGTGTGTGTATACAAGCGTGTGTGTGCATGTGTTTGTATCATACATGCATGTATGTCCTTAGTTCCTATGTATATATTTGACCATAAAGATAACCAAGCCTAATTGGAAAACAATTTAACTTTGTCAAATGTTGTCATTTTCTTTGCAGTGAACATTTCCAACTCCTCTTTCTTTGCATGGCTTCTTTAAAGTCTTTATTTTTTAGTGTATAAATAAGGGGGTTACACATCGGAATCAGTCCATTGTAAATTACAGAGAATACTTTGCTCTGACTCACTGAATACAGGGAAGCCGGTCGTATATAAACAAAGATAATGAATCCATAGTATAGGATCACCACCGTGAGGTGGGAAGCACATGTTGAGAAGGCCTTCTGTCTTCCTGTTGTTGTCTGCATTTTTAGGATTTCAGAGATGATTTTGATGTAAGAAATAATGATCAAAATACATGAGAAAATTAACACAACCACACCCAAAATAAAAGTCATGGCTTCAATGGTGTGGGTGTTGGTGCAGGAAAGTTTTAGCAGAGCTGCAAAGTCACAGTAGAAGTGGTTGATTCTGGGAGCCTTACAAAAAGAGAATGTTGATAAGTGAATGGTGTGGAATATGGGCTCTGCCAGTCCAAGAAGCCAAGCTGCAGAGGCCAGCTTGAGACATGTTGACGTACTCATGACCACCGTGTACTGTAAGGGATTGCAGATGGCAGCATAGCGATCAAAACACATGATGGTCAAAAGTAGGCATTCTGTTGAAATCATGGCCATGAAGAAGTAAAGCTGCAGCAGGCATTGCCAGAGGGTGATCCGCATGTTGTGTTGAAAGAAAGTGGTCAGCATTTTTGGAAAAGTTATGGAGGTGGAGAAGATGTCTACACATGACAGGTTGGAAAGGAAAAAATACATGGGAGTGTGAAGATGAGAGTCAGAGTAGATAACCGAGATGATGAGAAGGTTTCCTGAAATAGTTACCACATAAATGAGTAGGAATCCAACCAGGAGGAGACCACGGAAGTGAGAAACATCTGAGAAACCCACAAGAATGAATTCTCGCCAAGACGTCTGATTTGTGTCTCCCATTTCTCCTGGGCTACGTGTTTTTCAATTTTAGGATTAGCTACAAAGAAAAGAAAAATGTGACTCTTGCTTCAACATTCTCCGCATGCTCAAAAAAACATTTCGCTGGATCCCCACCGAAACTAGAAAAACGGTCACCCATGCACTGGTTACAAGCCGACTGGACTACGGAAACACCCTATACGACGGTACCACTGCAAAACTTCAGAAAAGACTCCAACGCATCCAGAACGCATCAGCCAGACTCATACTAGACATCCCGCGCAAAGACCACATTTCTGGTCACCTGAAAGACCTCCACTGGCTCCCCGTCAATAAGAGGATAACATTCCGCCTCCTAACCCACGCACACAAAGCACTTTACGAACTTGGACCCGAATGCCTCAACACACGACTCTCCTTCTACACCCCCCCCCCGCCAGCTACGCTCTTCCAATCAAGCCCTTGCTGCTGTACCTCGCATCAACAAAACCACCATGGGAGGAATATCCTTCTCCTACCTGGTGGCTAAAACCTCGAACTCACTTCCCATTCACCTTCGCCTCACTCAGAACCACCTAGCATTCAGAAAGCAACTTAAAGCCTGGATATTCGACAAGTAATTCCCCACCCTTCCTCAAGCGCCTTCAGACCCTCTGGGTATGTAGCGCGCTATATAAATTCTTTGAATTGAATTGAATTGAAAGTCTTAGAATACAACTGTTAGTTATCTGAAATACTGTACATATGCTCAGTCATCCAGTCTGAAAGGGTTACTGTGCCTCCTGCATTGGAGTGGGTTACTAGCTAATGAACCTATGACATTAATCTGGGATGTTAAGTGGTCTGGAGATGTTATGTTGCTTCTGTGTATGGGAAGAAGGCACATAGGTGGTCTCAGGACACAGGTATTTTTAAGTACAGTGGAAAAGCTGTGATTCTTCAGAGATAACTGAGATAATGAGGTTTCCTGAAATGGTTACCAGGTAAATGAGTAGAAATCCAAGCAGGAGGAGATCGCGGAAGTATGAGATTCTTCAGAGATTTGCTATGGAAGCATTGACAGTGTGCGTAAGAGAGTTTTTACTATTGGTAGGCTACTCAATCATTTTATGTCAGATTGCTACTTACAGATGTGAGCTTCAGAGCTACTTTCTGAGAATACCCGCCTCAGATCTTTTCTGTATGCTCCACCAGTATATACTTGAAAAGTTCATAATAGCCTTTTCTCGGTATATGAGCTGTGCCTTTGGAACAGTGCCACAGCATTGTATTAAAGAGAGTGTTTGAAGACCTGTGTGAATGTACCTGGTCAAACCCCTACTGTACACATATTTTGACAATTTGTACGATTCTGTTGATAATACTATGGGCTTTAACAGCTGATGATAAGATTCACATGTGGGTATTCCAGTGACTCATTGTCTTGCTTAGACAGTTTGCTGTAGTATTTGCTAAGTAGTTGAATTTAGGGAAGCCTTCCAGTGTAGTGATCAGCATAGGAAACTGCACATTGTTTATTTTGTCATAATATGTTTACCTGCCTTGTAAAGCGCTCTGATACTCTTGGGTCCAGTAGCATTATATAAAACCTTTTAAATAAATAAATACATAAATACACTACTGGATAGACAGTGTGGGCTCGAATGCTTTATCTAAATATTCTGCTCTAAGCGATTGATTTACAATACAGTCAACGGTCTTTCACTGTAATCAAGTAAACACATGTGCAAACTCAACACCTATAATTCCACATTGCACCAGAAAGAGATGTAGTAAGAGCAAGACTGAGAGAAAGAGAAAGAAACCACCCATGCATACGTAAAAGGAAAGACAAGAAAATCAATGTCACTTGCAAAAAACATGAACGTTTTGGCCAATGAGAGCTCCTCTAGGAAATTGATGCTTTGTACCCTGCATTGCTGAGTTTGCATCTTCCTGCCCTCACGTCCCTCACATGTGTAGTGACTGATGGTGGTGGTTCGGAAGTACAGTGGTGATAAAATATTAAAAGGTGCATCATACCTACCTGGTGCTTTGACAGTGGCAAGATTCCTTCTCAAAAAGGAAGTCCCTTACCTGCTGCTGGTAGAGGCTTCTGGTCCTTGAATGTTGAATAATGATATTAATGTGCATGTTAAATGTGGTCAGATTATATTGATGTTGTAACACACACTAAACACTGTCATTTCCACCACTTGTGCCATCCCAAAGTGAAATAACAGACAGGCAGAAACAGGGGTGCTCTGCAAGGGAGCATCATCATTCATGAAACCCTGAAGCAGAAGGTGTTAGTGCACACCAACCAACCAGCCAACAAGCCCTGCCCACATTAAAAACATCTGCCATTCTCTGAAAGTGCAGTGAAATCAAACATGAGATGACTGTCCAGTGGTAAGAAATGACCAGCATAGACCCCTGAAGTAAGGAGTGTCACATCACACGTCACACAACCAGCTTCCAAACCAGTCCAATCAAGATCATGATTCCTTGGCCATGTGAAGTAAGGTGTGAGCAGAAAAAAGAGTGAGAATGGCAGGGGAGTGCGACAAGGGTGTGTGCTAGCCCCGCTCCTATTTAAATTATATATCAATGATTTGCACCCTGCCCAAGTTCCAATAACTAGCAATGTCCCATTTGTTAAAAGGGTCCCCATACCCACACTTTTATATGCGGATGATTCTGTGTTAACGGCCCGGACCCCCAATGCACTGTGCCCCCTAGTATCTGCATTTACTGATTTTATGACCAACTTAGGCCTTCAAATGAATTCAGCAAAATTGCATATTATCGCTTGTGATCCACAATGTGTTCAACTCTCATATATGCAAGTAGGTGAAAACTCCCTAACTAGTGTGAAGACTTTTCCACATCTGGGAGTCATATTTTTTTACCTCTGGCGTCAGGTCCCCTGGTATTTCATAGCGAAGAATGCAGTTTTCGAAGGAAACTGGCTCATTGCTTTGCCTCCTCCAACCTCGTGGTGGGGGCAACTCAATGTCGTATTGCAAATTAATAAATCTCAATGTATGTGTCCCCACAGCCACCTACGGCTTCGAAATCTGGGGGGTTGCAAACTGAAATTTTACAAGAAAATAGGTTTTGTAGGAGACTCCTTGGAGTACCACTTTCCTCTCCTTACATTATCTGTCAGAAAGAGTTAAACCTTCCATACATAACTGACTCTTTTAGTTATAGATCTGGAGAATTGAGAAGGTTGCACTTACAAGAGATATACCAACTGACTGCCTATCTTGTGATAACAGCCTCCGAATTCCATACATTAAATCTGAAATAGACAAAATAGGAAGAGAATCCTTCCTGCACATAAACAATCATCCCTGTAACGCAGGCATTCTTGCGCCATGGTGCAACGGTGCCCGATGTGGCGCATGGCAGCAGTTTGTGCGCCAGCGCAGGGAAAAGCACATAGCTGTGACATATTGTACATATGTCGCTTCCCGGTGCTTCCAAACTAACGCCGTGTGGGCCAGCAAAATGACTTGCTGCACCACGCAGTGATAGTTTTTGTAAATCTGCCCCATAGTGTAAAGTAAAGTTTTTCATTCGTTACGAAACTGTTTGTCAAACAAAACATGCTATACGTACGTTAATTTTAAGACGTCATGAAGGCCCTTTGCACTTTATCTTTCAACTGTTTCGTCGCTATCGGTAATCTCCCACTTGATAATATTGAATTATGTTTTTAATTGTATGAAATGTCTATTGGTATATGTATGTTACTTTTATGGATGGAAAACCCTCCGAATAAAGTTATATTGAATGACTGATTGATTTGTTGAAATAGAGTGCCCTGTTCTGTCTAATCAATTTAGTTTCCAAAGCAAAATCATGAAGCTTGTGATGTGACACCAAACATCAGACGACATGGAACACCTACCACCCCCAGAACTAGAAGCTGAGAGCCAATGGCAGGCACTTCATGATGTGAAAGAATCAAAAGAGAGACTTAGATTAAAACCCTGAATCTGTCAGAATCCCATCACAAACCTGTACATTCCCGTCTCCTCCGAGCAACCAACCTTTAGCATCAATAGTGTATGAATTTAAAGAGTCTTGCATGCCTGGAACTAACTCCCCAAGCAAGCTGGGGCAAGATATTTGGGAAGAAATTCAAAACATCTAAAATTGTTTTAAACCACAAGTCTCCATGTCGCGTGCCTGTGAATTAGAGAGATTAAAACCACTAAAGCATTTTCTCCTTCTCTTTATCAATAAATGCAGTTGTGAAGATTAAACTAAAATGTTCCTTATCAGAAGATAATCCCAGCCGCTTCCAGCCCAGCAGCCCTCTGCCTCTGCTGAGGTGTGCAACCAGGGGTCTGTCAAAGGTTCCTGACTCAGCCTGCACAAACCCAGGGGGTATGAGCTTGTAATAACTTCAAGAACGTCTCAAACTCGGAGTGATACAAACTATGCAGGTAGTTCCAGATCGGTAGTCTGCTGAAGGCTCTTTTAAATGCTCAATCCATACAAACCAAGTGCTATGCAATCTATACCATGGCATTCTGAACCTGGGGGCACATGGAAGACACACTTCACCCTGTTGCACCCAGGCACCGCATTAATAGATTCGCATTTTACTTACAGAAACATTATTTACAAAGTATATGTAAGTGAGATGAGCAGCAGTTGCTCTGCAATTGTGTTTTGCACAATGTGGTATTTGAAGTCCTGTGTGCACATGCAGGTGTGACTATTTTCCTCCAGAATTTGATAATTTGTGAGATGTTCCACATCAACAGAAAATGTTTGTGATTCATCAGGTAAAGCAAAGGCGTGGAAAGCAGTTTTTGAAAAAATGATGGGAGTAAAAAATTGGTTCCTGAAGTACAAGGTCAAGAACAAAACACTTGTGAGTTACCTTAGGGGCACAGGAGCGGGAGAACAATCAGTGGCACACGCGCCTTTGCGTGACACTGCCTTTGTCTAGGTCCACGCTTTACAAATAACACAAACATAGAGAGTTCTCGCGAGACATTTCGGCTACAGAACAGAAAGTTGTGAAACCAAATAATCATCAGGTATATGCAAGTAGGATTTTATGAGGATGGCGTGGCACGAGATCGGTCCAAAGGGGATAATAGGAGGGATTGGGGGAAACGGAATAATGTGAAGATAGGGGACCTGCCGAGATACTCAGGGCTTCATTAGAGTGTGGCAGATGGATACTCTGTATCCCATCGCCTCATTTCAAGGGTCATCGGATATAATGCACTTGTAATAAGGGCGACGCGGAGTTGCCCGCTACCTTTGTGGTGGAGCACCTTTACGCCAAATTCGAAATCAGGTCCTGAATCATCCTGAAGAAGGACACAAGAAGTTGGAGGAACTGAGGAACCAGGCTGGCAACAGCACTTATATGACCAGCCGGGGTCTAATCTGTGTAGACGGTCGTAGGGGGTGGGCACCAGGGCTCATATTTGGGGATCAGAACTTAATAGTCATCCTCAGACTTTAACCCAGAGCAAAAGATGCAAAGGGAGTGTTTGAAGCAGTCATGAAAGGAGAAAGCAGGGATGAAAAAGTATCAACAGGAAACCAGTGGGTCAAGGAAGAGGCTTGAGGTGGAATCACAACTAAGCAGCCTGGATAGTCAGGAACCCCAAAATTCGGCTCCTGGGAAGAACTTTCAAGTTCGTGCAGCAGCATTTCTTTTCTTTATTTTTGTTCTTCTTTAATACAAAATAAGGACTGAGAGAATACGTCACCACAGACAGGAAGAGGGTGATACACCATGAAGGAATAGTGGGATTTTTGAATTTGATAGGAAGGCTCAGAGGGTGGGTTAAGCGATTTTGAGGCTTTGGAATTGGAATGCAGCTCCTAGAGTCAGTCTAGATCATGTTAGTTGCAAGGGACGCCATTGTGGTTTCCCTGCAAGGCGGGGGGCTGCAGGATCCGACTCTTGAATGCTGGATATGAAAGCACCGAAGCGGGAGGAGAGGGGAGAAAGCAGGAGAAGGGCGAAGCTGCAACCTTTGGGGCAGGCACTGACGTTTATTGAACTTAGAGGAGGCACATCAGATATCAGAGAAGAACTGTTTCAGTCTCAAACGAATAAAAAAATAACAAAAGCCTCCCCCAGGGTAGACCAGCTGTGCCACATCTGGACAGGACGGTCTTCAGCGCTGACAGCAGCATTACACAGGCTGAACAGCAGGAGCAAAGGCTCTCTGGGCTGTGGTTGTGTGTTGGGCAGGCAGCATTTCTACTTTCCACATAACATCAACATTTTTAATTAGGTTAAAAATCTACAAAAGGCAGGGAGAGGCAAGTACAACAGCAGAATGACACGCGGTTTTCTCATAATTACTTTTATGCAGTTTGCACCGTTTTAGATACAATAATAATAACCTGCACCGAGTTTGCACTTTTATTGCTACATTCTAATCGGCCGTGCACAACATCGTTTTTTGCACTGCAAATTCATCGTTGATGTGGTTAAAGTGGTAAAATATATTCATTTGACTGAAACGGGCCAATAGTAGAGCTGGTGCAGGGTGGTCCAATATTTACACTGTGGATACAAATGATGGTGTGCACGTGTCACCTGGAAAGTCCCTGCTCCATTAGTCATCACCCAAACCACAACAACTGGCGGGAAGAGCATTTGACACCCGTTTCGCCCTGTTCGTGTGATGTTCCCGTACAACTTACACATCAGTGAGACATCAGGACTTCCGTGAAAAGCTGCTGAAGGGGGAGGGGGGCAGCGGCGAGCATGTAGTGTGCAGTTAGGTGCACTCGTGCAGAAGTGCTGCTCTGAAACAGTCCCTTCCTCGGTGCCCTGCTTATATTGAGGCAACCGCCAGGTGACAGCTCTGGATATCTTTAGGGACACACCCCTCGGAGACAAGGCTGGGACACACAACGACCCATCACTCATTAGAAGTGTTGTGTGTGCACAATTCAATATGTTTTAGACGCAAACTCACCAAGATATCATTTATTTTATTTAGTACTTTTTAAGCACTACTGACCGCGCCAAATTAGTGTCTTCAGAGGGGGCAAGGGGGGGGGGGGGGAGACGGGCAGTCAGTGACGTAGCCAGTTGTCAAGGGCCCTAGTGTAATGAAGGAAATGGGCCGCTGTTTGAATCTTGAATTACAAAAAGGATTCAGTATGCCCCCCCCCCCCCAGGATTCTGGGCTCCGGTGCCACTGCACCTGCTTCACCAATGGAAGCTACCACTCCAGTATAGAGTGGGTGACAATATACAGAATAAACAGAGCCCAGTCTATAAAGCGGTCTTACAGTGGGACAGAAAGATCCATTAGCCCACTTGCATCCGCTGTGCATCATGTGTGTTGTGATGCCTCACAAACAATATATCTCCTCATTATCTGCGAACTCCTCTGTCTTCAATGACTTTATGTGAAGGCCTTGGGTAGCATTGTAGCTCCGGATACAGTTTATCCAATGCAACACGACAGCCGACGCGACTCCATCCTGTTACCTCAATACCATGCTTACATTTCAACCCAATCAATCAGGCGTTTGTTAAGTGGGACTACTCACCCGTAAGGGTCTCAAGGCGCTGGTGTGTTTGTGTGTGTGTGTGTGGGGGGAGGGAGGGTAGCAGGCTCCAAACCATCAAGGGGGGTGGTCTGTCAGAGAGCCCGGTTTTGAGGTTTCATGCGAAGATGGGGAGCGATGTCTGTCTGAGGTGGAGCAGCAAAGCGTTCCAGGCTCTGTTTGCGAGGAAGGAGAAGGAGTGGCGCCCGATCTGGTCTTTCTGGTGTGGAGAACCACAGCGTAGGAGAGCTAGGCAGATGGTAGGGTCCTCTGGGTTGCGTGGAATTTGAGTCGGCTGCTTAGGTATGCTGGTCCGGTGTCGTGGAAGGCCTTGTTGGGGGCGTGTGTGAGCATCTTGAAGGTGACTCTAGCTTCAATGGGGAGCCAGTGGAGTGTGCACATGTGCTGGGAGATGTGGCAGTGTCTTGGCAGGTCGAGGACCAGTTTTGTGGCGGTGTTCTGGATGATCTGTAGCTTGCGGATGAGGTTTTGGTTTATTCTGGCGTCGAGTGCATTGCCGTAGTAGAGTCTGCTGGTGATCAGGGTGTGAGTGACGGGCTTTCTGTGTTTGAGGAGGATCCATTTGAAGGTCATACATAGGAGGCGGAGGGTGTGGAAGCAGGATGACGAGACAGAGTTGATCTGGTGGTCCATTTTGAGCTCGCAGTCCAGAAGGATTCCCAGGTTGCGTGCATGGTCCGTGGGGGTGGGCGGGCTTCTGAGGACGGGGGGGGCACCAGGTGTCGTTCCATGCGTCGGGGTTTGGGCCCATGATGAGTACTTCTGTTTTGTTGGTGTTTAGTTGTACTGGTAAAAGTAATGGGGGACCTAGTGTCCCCCAGAACCTGGGTATAGGTATTGAAAATAGAAAAATTGGTTCTGTCGGGGTTTTCAATTGCTTAGAGTACACAGGTAGCAGCAGCTTACTTATAACACATATCAATGATTTGAGAAAGAAGAGTAAAATAATATAACACACACTAAAATTAGAATTCAATAATCTATTCAGAAAAAAGTATCAAATATTCATGGCTGTCGCACTTTCACAATTTCAATTGCAATAGGGAATAAGTGACTGTGGTGAAAAAGTGACATGTGGTGATTCATGATGAATACAGTACACTATATACAAGACAAATAAGCGTGCAGTCAAAAATGGGGATAAAATATTTTTCGTTTGTCCTTGTTAATTTAGCACATATGCTTCAGGATCAATTGACAAATTAAACTGTGATCATGAGCGTTGTGTAGACATATGCGGTACGTCGACGTTTCGACCACGTTAGTAGCGCAAAAAGTAAAATGCGTCAAGGTGGGTCTTCTTCAGGACAGGAGGGAGAGTAGACAGCCTAAATGCAGATTCTTTAGAGAAAGGTTTAAGATTAAAACGTCCCAAACCTCCACCAACCGGTTGGTGCCTCAATAGTATTCTGTAAATGATTTCCACCAGTCGGTTGGAGTCGTTAGTTATAGCCAGTCAGGTGATTTACATGATCAGGCAAAAACAAACAAAGCAGCTGCCGGACGGATGCACTTTTCACCAGATCACGTAAATCACCTGACTGGCTATAACTATCGACTCCAACCGACTGGTAGAAGTCATTTACAGAATACTATTGAGGCTCCGACGACAAAGACATTGAGACCCAGATTAAAGGTATCAGAATGATAGCCCAAAGGTGAAATGGTGGCTTTGTACTCCATTCATTGGAACATTATTGTATAACTTGCCATCTCTCCCAACTAGCTGAATTGCATTCAATCACTGTGGATAGCCCCTTGTGGCTCGCCTTCCAACATCGTCTCACTAATGAACCCGGACTGCAGTTCCTGTACAAACACCAGTCCCCCTCCTCCATAATGCAGAACCTATTGTAAAGAGCTATGGTAAGCTCCTAGTCCCATGCCCATAAACTACTACAGACTCCTATTCAATTACACACTCACATGCCCCTATGGAGCAACTCTGCCATACACGTGGGTGGACAGTCCAAATGCTCGAACAAGTGGTAAGGAACTGGGATCCTCACTGTGGATCAACTGGTCTTGCAGGTCTACCTCAAGCCATTTGACTTTTTGAAAGAGGAATTCTGGCTACCAGCCACTCAGAAATGCAGATACATCTAACTGCGGCATTGCTTGCATAGTAGGTTTATGAGTTCACCAAGGGTCCTGTGGAAGAACTCCCCATAGAAAGGTACTTACCGCACTGGGTCATTTTCAAGGGTGTCATGGCTGGCTTGTGCAGTCTGTTGACATTCCAGTCTCATGCTGCACCTAAACTGTTTTCAAGATAAATGGCAGGGAGCTGATCGAGGAAGTGGGCAGGTGAGTTAGGGACTCTGCCTTTTTGAGATGATTAAGAACTGGTATTGTACCCCTCTGAAATTGCACAAGGAAGGCCTCCTCCCCCACCCGAACTGCTGGTGCTGTAGCCAAATGGAATGTGATGTACTACACATCTTCCATGACTGACCAGCCCTGGCTGACCTGTGACACAATGTTGTACACTCTCTCACCAACTCTCTGGACAGGACAAATCCTTTACCACAGCAGCTGATTCCATTAAACAACATGGCTGATCTCCCCGATTTGATGACGCCAATGACTAGACCCAAGATGTACATTTACTGACCCTGGCAGTTCCCCATCTACCCACCCAGAACTTATATGCAAGGTACAGGACAAACTACAAACTTTCCTGCACGTCTGGTCACCCTTTTTGGCCAGCAGTGAGTGAGGTTGGGCCCTGCTACTACGATCTGAACAGTCCCCTCCTGGCACACTGGGCAAATAGTGCTGGCTCCTCCTCACACTGCACCCGGCTCTTCACCAGGTATAATAAGCCAGAGGGTTTATTACACTAAGGGCGGCCCCAGGACTTCTGGTCACAGAGGAAATCTGTTGTTACAGATCTTTGCCCTCTACATTATTATGCACCAAATCTAAGCGTATTTGCTCCAACTGATCCTGTTTGTTTCCCACAACCGATATGGTCCACAGTGAATTGATACACTCTATTCTATGATACTCCATTGAACTTGGGGAGAGGAGTTGGCTTAACGGCCAGGGCAGTCGACCTCGAATCTGGGGAACTGGGTTACAGTCTCCACAATGACCATGAACATCCAGTGATTCTGGGCAAATTACTTAATCTCCCGGTGCCTAACAAAAATGAATGTGTCCTCATATAATGCAACTGGTGCTATGCAAAGCGCTCTGATACTCAATACGGGTCACGATTGCGCTATATAAAACTCTGTAAAAAAAAAAAACCTCCCCAGGACCTCTGATGATGAGAGCCCAATGGTCTTTGAAGTAAACTCTATTGATTTGTTTGTTCACACATTGCCTTAGGATTGTCCCACTGTCTCACATCTTTTGATAACATAATTAATTTTCTTCTTTGACCTAACAGGAAGACAGAAAATGTAAATGTCTAATTTCTGTATCTCCTGGATGGCGTATGCCATCTGATGGAACATCCTTTAAAGACCTGAGGTGTTCTCATTGTTGCTGGAGTCATAGTAATCACCAGACGGACCCTCAATTAGGTCAGCCGCTTGGTCGGTCAAACCCTGATCAGCAGTTTAAAAACCTAGATACAATGGGGCTTTTTTTGGACCTAGCTAGGGTATACAACCTTTACCACGCATTTTTTACCACGCAATACCATTACAACGCAGGCATTACAACGCAAACCATTACAACGCATTGCGCTGGGGGCGCTCTAGGATAGGGAATAAGTTTAATTTTCTATCCAACACCTTCCCCAGTGTCCACGGGGACTGGAGTTGGAATAGAAAATTATACTTACCACTATCCAGCACCTCTAAGCGCTATGCGTTGAAAAGGTATGCGTGGTAAAAACCGCGTTGTAAAGGTATGCGTGGTAAACGTATGCGTTGTAACGTCATACATCCCCTAGCTAGATAACTCTGTAGTCAATCAATTGCTGTCTTGGCCGTGGTTGGCATTGGGGCTATCAATGGAAGTGTCACAATTGATTATTTGCAGATCACTAGTCTCTAACCATCTGTCTTTACCTTGAGTGTTTTTGAACTGGTTCAAAAAAGTATTAACAGAACATTTGTTAGCAAAAAAGTATTAAAAGAACATTTGTTAGCAAAAAAGTATTAACAGAACATTTGTTAGCAAAAAAGTATTAACAGAACATTTGTTAGCAAAAAAGTATTAACAGAACATGTGTTAGCAAAATGGAATCTTGGTTTGGTCAAATATTATGGTAGTTTGCTACTCTGTGAAATATGTGCTACCCCAGACTCAATACCCCCTTTGGTTTGCATGCACTTCCCCACAGTGATATCAAATTAAAACTGCTTTGGCAAATATCAAGCTATAATTGCTTCATTGTAATTTACATGTAGCCCTGTGATAATGGAAGGAGAATACATCGACCAGGTTATGTTTCTGAAAGATAATATATTTTTCCTGCCTGCAAAAATACACTAAATTGCTTAATGCAAAAATGTTCATGACATTTCACAAGTTAAATCGTTTGAAAAAGAAAGACAAACATCCTGTGATGGGTTTCACTTGGTCAATAACCACTGATCCTCTTTATTTTTCTAGATGTAGACAAGATCTAAGTTTCAAGTCTCTTGAAATTGAACATGTCCAGAAGTGGTTTTCTCTGTGCTTGGAGTTGAGCATTATTATGGGATTCAGTGTGGTGCAGGTTGCATCACAATATGACTCTGTAGTGCTATCTGCTGTGTCTTATAAACAGGGTGATGCTACAGAGGTGTCTATAATGATTCCAAAAGCAAGACTTTTGTCTCAGTTTTGCTATTGTGGCTCAGAAATAGACCAGCACCCAATAGCAGATGGCACTGTCAGATTCTGGATACTGAAACCCAGTGGAAATCCCTGCCATCTAGGAACACATATGCAAGTGGGGAATGTGACATTGTGATATCATGTAGGACTCTGGTCAAAACAGGGAAGAGGGAGAAAAACTGGACTGGATCTCAGTCTTCACAAAGGGAATTCTCAGAGTCGAGATACAGCACAACTCTAGTTTAATGTTGTGGAGATATGTTTACGGAGCCAGATGTTTGGAAGAAAAAAGGCATGTAAGGGATACCTGCTATGATGAACGAGCACAATCCAGAAGCAATTGCAAGGCTTACCAGTTTTGGCATCAGGTGCCGCTTTGATAACCTTTAATCAGACCTTGGTCCAGATTTACAAATGATTTGCATTCAGGTTGCAATATTTTTCTAATGCAAACCTGACACAAAGTTTTATAATCCATTGCAAATCGTGGTTTACACCCAACAAAGCAAAGGTGCACTGCCTTGCATTAGTTTGCAGCAAGGGGGCATTCCATGAGGGGTAATCGGTTGTGCCCATTCTACCACACATGGATTTTTATGCAAATACCTATCTACAAACAATTATAAAAAGGGATTTTCACAAAATACTGAACCTCCCTGAGGCTGGCATAACAAAGAGAAATGTTTCCATTTATCCTCAGTTTCCCAGCTTTGCTTGTGCTGCCTTTGACAGCACACATGCGAAGTGGGAAATGCCTTCATGCCTTTCAGTGCAAAAATAATTCTTCAGACAATGCAGATACTATGGCCCATGTGTGTCTCCTTTCATTGGTGCCTGGATGCCTAAAGTGTGCCCGCGCAGGGAGGGAACAGAGCAGTGCCACATAATAGTAGATATGGTGCTGTTCTTCTCTCCTCTGTTCACACAACGCTGCACAGCAACTTTACTTGCCACCTTCCATACTATGACTTCTATGTCAGTCTGGGCCCTGCGTTCCAGCTGATGGCCAATGCCACTGTGCACTAACCGGTCACAAGGTAGGAGGCAAGTGAAAGAGGAAGAACTCTATCACATCAATCAGAGTTAAGAGAGACCTACTGAGAATAACAGAGGGGGACCAAATGGAGTAAAACATACAATATGAAGGACAGGTACCAGTGTGAACTGGTGCAAAAGACAGGAGCCACACACATGTATGACATGTTGTCAAGCAAAGACTGTGTGCCTTGTAGGTTGTTAAATATGGCTCTGCTTTGCCATCAGTAACCCAGAAGTGACCCAAACCTATGAAGTGAGTGACTGAACTGTCGGGAGGTAGTACTCAAGTATTCATAACTTTTTCAGATTCCACCGACACAGTCTCTAAACCCCATGAATCTTATACCTTGAATGTGTGTCTGTGCCAACCTGAATCCTGACAGGTGATGGAAGACGTATCAACACCACAGAGATATTAATGTATTTTCCTTTTTCTATCAAACATACAGCTTTATACAAATGACAATGCACCTTTGATGCATTCAAATGAGTTTATCCTAGGTTAAAGTCACAGATTTGCTGAGAGATACTTAGGTGTAAACATTTAAGGGGAAAAATACAATATGTAGATCACATATCCATTGAAGAAAAATGGACTTTGGTGGATGCTGGTTTTAAGGGTATAGGAGACTTTTTTAGTGGAGAGATTAAGAACTAATTTTCAGAATTTAACCAGATTTTCCAGCGCTTCCAAATGCATGCCAGCTCACGTTCCTTCAAAATATCACCTGCCTGAAAGCAGTCTCAGATCAGTTATAAAAAAAAGACAAAAACAAACAAATAATATTAGAAGTCAAATCGCTTAAAACATAAATGCCATACCACTTGCTTTGTGTCTAAATTCCACATAAAGTGTTAGAATGTCAGGATATAGTTACTTGAAAGGACTATGGAGTTTTGAAGTAGAAAATGACAAATAAGAGACCCTATGTTGGTTAACTTTTTACTGTATAATGTTTCTCCATATACAAAAAGTGTAGTTTGATACGTCAATATTACACCAAAATTATTCATTCTTTGACGATAAAAAAATGAACATCCCGGTAACCTTCAATACTACCATTTTATTTCATCTGGCCTACAAAAGGTTTCTTGCACATACGATTTTTTTTTAATTCTGTGGCATTTTTTAGCTTTTTAGAGCTGTCACAAAGGGTTGAAAATCTGAGTCCAAAAGGCACCCCCTGCTAGGAGGCAACAAAGCCTCGAAGGTTGTGCCAAGCAGGCACATACATCCGTGCCAGCTGCCCCGTGGCACGTGACGCTAAACCCAGAATGCACTTTCTGCTAGACGTCACGGAAACCTCTAAGGCTGCGCTGGTGGGGGGGGGGGGGCACATAAATTCTTACCTGCTGGTCCATGGTGGAGAAGTGTGGCTCACTGGTTAGAGGAGGCAGATCCGGACGCTGAGATCAGACCTGGGACCAGGGTTCAATTCCCGACGAGGCAGGGTCTTGAGCCCAAAATGTCCACGGACTCAGTAATTCTCGCTTCGGTGCCTACTCGAATCACAGGTTCACACTCTGTAACTCTGGGCAATAGCTTGCTTAATCTCCACTACGGCCCCCCTGCGGCGGGATGCCTGGCTTTCACCTTGGGGATACCCAGTAGGGGCTATCTCACAGGGAAAAAACAGGACGGGTTCCCAATGCAAAGCGCTTTGAGACCTGGCGGTGATATTGCGCTATATAAAAACCCATCCATCCATCCATGGTGCAGGATGCATTTTGGAGCATTTTGGAGCTCCTGCAGAGGGCACCACCTGCTAGAAGGTGGAAAAACCTAAAACGCATTGCTGGGCAGGAACGTACATTCTTGCCTGCTGCCCCGCATCCTGGACTCACACAGGAACTACCTTGGCTCCTGGCCCAGACAGACCAGATACACCCACCTGCCATCGGACAAGACTGGGCCTGGGAAACCTCTTTCGCCCACCCCAGATTATACTCTCAAAATGGGGAAACATAAGTTATCTGCCATTATCCAAAATCTGATGCTGCCTAGTTAAGGCTTCTGTTCCAAATCTACCATCATGTCTTTCTTGACATCTGTGGTGGGAGCAGGGCAGGAGGAACTTATCACAGTAGAAGAGGAGCCAGGTCTACTTGTCCCAGGGTCTGAATGGACAGTTAGGGGGAACATTTGATGCACTTACCCTCCGCTCTATAACATTATATCTGAATCTAGTGTGAGAGGCTCTGGCACAGCAGTCATAAAGGGTCAACATCTTTGACTATTGTGGTGGAGGTTCATTTGACTCTCATTGAAAACACTCAAGAAGCATTGAACCTTTAAGCCAAACTCGTCCCGCCAGCTTCCAAGAAAAAAAAGAAAGAATCTGCTCCTCCCCAATCTATGGCAATGACTTTCTGCCTGACGCTTAAGGGAAGACCAGTGGTGGCTGCTGCCACTAAAACTTGGAAGGGGAGATTACAAAAAATAAGACTTACATACCGCTCTCAGATGCCACCTCTGTGCTCCTCAGCTCAAGCCACCTCGGTGCTCTTCTGCTCTCCTACCCACCCAATCCAGACGCTGCTCGTATACTATACTGGGAAGCGTGGTAAGCAAAAGAATGATGGATTTCACCAGATCTCTTGACTGGTTTGAATGTTTGATTTAATGAGCATTTCGTCCATCATGTGCTGCCACAGCATTTTTCGCCCGAAGTGGGATGGGAATGCCCAGACGTGGGTCCCTTGCTCGCTGTGCCACTGTATTCAAGCTAGCCTCGCTGATGAGGGGTGCTATCCCAAAACAGGCCCAGGATGCCTGTTTCCCATCCAGGGTGGACCCGGCTTGGCAGTTTGGGCAGGACTGTTAGCTGGGTTGGAGAAATGTAAGTGTGCATGGCTGTTTGGCCATCCTAAAATGGTTAGCCAAACCGACATGCACACTTTCAGTGCACCTACCACTACTCCTCTCTGGGCCTGGCTGCTGCCAATGCATTAAGTATATTTGACTGCTGTGCAGTTCCTAAGTGCTGGTGTGAGTGTTCAGGTCTAAGAAAAAGTGCCCTCACACACCCGAAGGATGTTATGCATCATCGTTTGGGCCTGCTCCTCTTAGGACCGGTGCTGCAATGCCCAATGGGCCCCCGTGAAGGGGCTCTTTGGCGGAGATCTTTTTGACAAAGCCGTTAGGTGGGTGTGGGTGTGTGGAGTAGGTAGTGTAGTGAGTGCAAGGTGGTATCTAAAATAGTTTGAGGGAAAGCCGTTTGCCTTAATTTTATTCCTGGGGTTCACTAACCTAACAAAGAACAAGGATCCCTAACCGGATACAATGGTCCTATAGGGCATGTGTGGTGTAGAAGGTCGACATGTTTCTTGCCTGTGGTAGCCCCTAAGAGGTCTCGTGGCAATTCACCAGGACCTATAGTTTCAGAGAGAATATCTAAACTCTAACACTATCGCAATGCAGGTGCTAAAAGTAAGAGGATGCAATAGTTACCAACTTTGCAAGTAAATACCAGGTTCGATTCACCTGATATTCAGCGACCCCATTAGATGCAGGTCTGTGATGACGGAAGCATTTTAGCAGAGTGCATCATTACTCATGACAGAAGGCAATGTGGCAACTAGCCGTATTCCTACCCTGGCTCTGATTCCCACGATGCTGCTGATGCATAGCATGGCCTCGCCCCTCACTGGACTTGGCAGAGTAAGGGAAAAATAAACTGATCATAAAAAAGTATTATTTTTCATTTGCTGCCTTTTAGCAGTGGGGTGATGCTCCTCTGCCTTAATGGAGGAGCCACGCCTGGGGAGGCATACAAAATCCGTTGATATCCACTTCAATTAACAGTTGACAGATTTGCATTCTCGTATAGAGGATTTGGTTGAAAAGTTGTTTAGGTTTAATTGGGTCAGTGCTGAAGACATTGTGTGAACTGGGCTCTGATCCAGCGGCCTATAGAAAATATATCATAAACAACGCTACCCAACTTCATAACCTATAAACAAAATTCTATACTAAATATGGACCCATTTATAAACCTGACATATTTTGGGCCTACTGAATCAGGTGGTCAAATTAAATCTATATACACATTATTTACAAACTATATACATATTTATACATCTGCGAAAAGAATATTGTCATTAGAATAAAACTTAACCATTTAAATGACCACCATTGGCGACGTGATCTAGCTAATAGTTACCTACACTCTTGAATAACCAAGACCAGCTTGTTTGTCAAAAGTAAGATTTTATTTACTAAATTATGGTATATAAGTTGATAGTTTTATAAATGAATTTTATTAGCAATAAAACAAGCATGATTGTAAAGAAATGTGAGAAAATACAATTTAAGTAAGTGAATCAAATTTAAAGTAAATATATAAAGTTTAGCATTTCTAAAACCTAATTCCTTAACTGAGCTAAATAGATAGAAATTAAAGTAAAGTTCTTTGAGGATTCTTACGTGCTCCACGCAAAGTCCAACAGCACATCACCCTCATCGGAAAGTCAGAAAGCAGCAGCCAGCCCATCCCTAAGGGCATGACTTTTTATACCTTTCTACGCTAACTAAACCACGCAAAGGAAAGTTTTCAGAAATCTTCGACGTCCCATTGGCTGAGAGTGACAAGTGACATGTCACCCACTTTTCAAAAGTTCCATTAAATCATGTTTCATAAAGACCATTGTCTCTTCCACGTGAAACCAGGAGCTTCCTGAGTTTGCAACAAATGTTCAAATTTGTTCTCACTACGTCCAAACAACTTCCGCGGATGCCAAGTTAAGGCTGACAAAATGTTCACTTTCGACCTTGGCCATGTCCGACAGAATGATGACAGCACATCAGTTTTTGCTTTGTGAATGCAGCTTTGATAAACGCTTTAATTCAGAATGGGCGTCTCGTGACTTTTGCAGAATTACAAGTCAGCTCTTTTCTGCGACTCAAGTGACTAGGCCCAAAACCAGGCAACTTAAGCTTTCTAGTATAAAACAAACACAAGAAAAGTATTAATGTAAGAAATAATGTAGATTCTGTATCCACCCCAGGATTTACTAATTAATTAACCCACCCGATTAATCAAAATGTTATCTAGCCATTGCAAACAAATAAAGCAGCGTTTATATCTACCAGTCTCCGTTATTCCATGAGACTTATATGCACCTAGAATAGTAGAAATGACATCACACAGACAAGGAAAAGCAAAACAAGCACATGCTTCTTTTAAGTTTGCAGCAGTTAGTAATGACAAAAACGAAAACAATAAATTATTTTATTATTTTGCACGAACAAAAAGATGCAACAATTATGCACGTTTATGAGCACACATGTTAGTCCCCCCATGTGTAAAGTTTAATCTAAGTTGTATTAGCACGACATATCACAAATCATTAATATTATTATTCATGTTATGGAAATGTGACTTCGCGAGTTTAAACAAAATTTTGTTTTCTATCTCGCTCCATCAACTCCCTCATCTGGTGATTAACAAATCACCACACCAGCACTCAAAATTTTGATAATTTAAGTTTTCAAGAAATCGATTCAAATTCATTTGTATCAGTAAACCTAAAAGTCTGTTTCTGCATAATCTTTGGAATTAGCATAACGCTCTCTATGTAACTCCTGTAATTCGATCTCTCTTTCTTCTTCTTTTCTGAGTTTATAGATTCTTTTCTTTTCTTTCAACTGTTTCTTTCTTTTATGTAACAAACAACCTATTTTGGTCAAAATAAAAATGAATACTATTATAATCAAAGGTGCCAGAATCTTGCCAAGAATTGAACTTCCGATATTATGAAACCAGTTTTTAATTGCTTGAAACCTTTTTGAAAGTTTCCCTGTAAAATCATCTTCTTCTAAAGGAATTATCTCTGAATGCATTTGTGTAATATTCTTAATATACATTTCAATATTCTTACTTTCATCAGGTATATATGTACAACAATGTTGTACATGTAAAATGCCACAGACTCCTCCCTCTTTTGCTAGGAGTATGTCTAAAGCAAGGCGGTCTTGAATTACCATAGATCTAATTGCAATAACTTCAACATTCACTAATTGAAATCCATCAGCTGTGTCAGTTGATAATCTATCAACTATAGTGGACAATTTTCTGATTCTCCCTGCATTTAGGGTTATACCAACAAAAGGTATTACAGCTTGAAAAATATCTCCCAGAACTTCAGTAAAAGTTTCTCTTTTAACTCTATTTACATAATTATGAATTTTAAACAATCCTTCTGAATCTCTGTCAACATGAAACACTTTAGGAAAAACAATTCCCACATAACAAGTTCCATACCAGTGGTCTGGAAGGTTGTAGTAGGCTTTGTCACCACAAACAAAATAAATCCCAGGAAAGATAGGATCTTTTCCACCTTTAAATCCCCAACCTCCCAAAATCTGATAAGTATCTTCACAGTTACTTGCACCTACAAAATAATTATCAAAAAGTGTATTATCTCTTCTAATGCAAAGTTTTCCACTAACTGGTTTGTCTATGTGAATTGCAATATTTTCAAGCATTTTGCCATTTAATTTCTCATCCTCTTTCTGCCAGAAACCTGACTTAGTCTGCTTGACTAATTCATTCCTCTTATAAATTGCTCTTCTCTCCTCAACCATGTTCAAAAATTTCTTTCCTTCAGCACTTAATTTACATGTTAGATTATTCTTGTAAGCATACTCGTAAGTGAGTTCGTTAGTAACAAGGAAAAATTCTCTCATTTGTTTTGCTTTCTTATGCTTATTTAAAGCATTATCAATCTTAATATTTGCAAAAATTTCATCATAATTTGAATAGTAATATTCTAAACGTCCAGTTTGATAAAATAAACTAGTTAATACACTACATGTTACAGCATAAGTGAGAGGAAGCATATTATATGTTACTCCCTCAGAAACAGAAGCAGGTAACTTAACGCAGACGTAGCAGTCTTTTGCATCCATTACTTTAACATATTCACTCAATAGCTTTGTGAATGTATTACTTGAGAAATCACCAATTGATTTATCTTGATGAATGTTAGGCTGATGATCAATAACTTTTGCAGACGCACTATGTTTAGTTTGGCTAACCAGAGCTTTGCTTGTTATGTTAACTTTGTGTAATTCTCTATTCATCTCCAAAGGGATAATTACAGCTAGAACCAACCAGAGCAGAACTAAAATGAGCAGACACACCAGAGTCATCTTACAGCATCTTTTAAAAACAGAACACTTTGAAGTGCTCTCCTTAACATAAGGCATTCTTGGTTAATTTTAGCCTCAAAAAATAAAAATAAATTTTAAAATTCTAAATTTATATTTACACCCCCCTTTTAAAATTTTATTTTTTTTTTTTTTTTTTAAAACCCTAAACAAGATTTCTTCGACCTTATGTCATATATAAGTTTTCTTCAACTAAACAGTTTTTCTTCGACCTTGTGTCAACTAACAAATTTTCTTCAGCCTTTTGCCAATTTAATATTTCTGTACTACAATCATTGTCACTAATTTCTTGGATTTCGTTTTCTTCTTCACTACTATCATATATGTCAATAACAGGTGGAATTACTAAGTAAGTCCACTCAGGAGACTTGTATTTTTGGTTTGGTCTTATTATTCTCTTCCCTTTTCTCGATATCACTTCAATTTTTCTTCCAACTCCAACTTCTTTTCCAGGACTCTTTTGACTACTGATTTCTTCAACTTGTTCTTTTGGCTTTTTGATCAATCTGACTCTCAATCTTCCACCTGGCCAGTAGTCTGCTTTTCTCACATACTTCTTCTTTGGTTCAGAATTATTTGATTCTGACTTCCAAGTCCTTTTCTTTCTGTTTTCACTTTCACCTTCCACGTCACTTTCTTCAGTTTCGTAGTCTGAAATTTCAATTGACTCAGGAACTTCTCTATTCGGCAATTTCACTCCTTCAGGAACACTTTGTCTTCCATCACTGGTACTCGGTAATTCGTTTTCCTCCTCTTCCTCAATTACCCCCAACTTCCCAGATTTCGGATTTTTGTTCCTTACTTCAGAGTTTGTTCTCTGCCTTTCGATACTCTCCTGGTCTGAAACTTCTTTTTGTTCAGCTTCTTTGTCTTCAATGGAGACAACCGAATCTTCAGTTATCTTTCCTTTTAACAGATTCTCTTCACCTTCAGAATCTATTTCAATTATTTCCAAGTCTTTTCTTGTCAAATTTCCATTCACTGGCACAGTTTCCAGATGTCGACTTTCTTGTCGATCTTCAGAATCTGGAATTATTTCACCTTCTGTTTCGCCTTCTGCTTCAGAATCAGAATCGTCTGTGGTATCACTTTCAACATCAGAACTCTCAGGAGTTGGTACTGGAATAGTATGACTAGGATGAATCCAACGTTTCAATCCTCTGCACTTTACAGCATTAGTAGTGATCAAAATTATCTGCCTAGGTTTCTGCCATCTAGGAGCTAGACGATTCCTTCTCCGATGTACTTTCGTTCTGACCCAATCGCCAGGTCTCAGATCATGTGTCAAAACCTTTTCATCTGACTGAGCTTCAGTTCCCACCTGATTAGACACAGAAGTTACCATATCAGATAACCTTTTACAGTAATCCAAAATAGCACTGTCATTTATGCTCAACAGTTTACCTACAGGTACAAAAGCTTGCCTCATAACTCTTCCCATTAAAATTTCATGAGGACTCAAACCTGTCTTTTTATCTGGTGTACTTCTTAATGACATTAAAACAAGTGGAAGAGCATCAGTCCATTTTATACCTGTTTCAAGACACATTTTTCCAATTCTGTTTTTAATTGTTCCATTTATTTGTTCAACTACTCCTGATGCCTCTGGTCTGTATGCACAGTGTATTTTCTGCTCAATGCTCAAAGCTTCGCAAATTAACTTCATCAGTTTGTTATCAAAATGGCTTCCTCCATCACTCTCAATAGTGACTGGAAAACCGTACCTTGGGATGATTTCTCTGAGCATTAGTTTTGCCACTGTAATTGAATCACAATGTCGTGTAGGGAAAGCCTCTACCCATCTTGAAAATAAGCACACAATTACAAGCACATATTTCAAACAATTGTGTAATGGCATTTCGATGAAATCCATTTGTAACCTGGTAAAGGGACCACCTTCTCGACCAATTATTCCTGTCCCCACCACTGATTTTCTGTTTGGGTTCATTTGTTGGCATGACAAACACCTTTGACAAAAGGATTCTGCAATAGTTCTAAACTTGGTATTGAACCATGTTTCTCTGAAAAGTCTAACCATAGAATCTCTTCCTAGATGTGCTGGACCATGATATAATCTGGCCATGTCAGCAATCAAACAATTTGGTAAGACTACTCTGCCATCTTTGTAAACCCACACTCCATCTTCTTCACGTGGTCTACAATCTGATCTTAACCATAAGTCTTTTTCTTCATCTTCTGCTTCATTTTGTAAATCTCTAATCTCATGCCATGTTTCTACAACAGTTGTTAGCATTAATGAATTTGAATCAGTTTCTTTACTCCTCTCCCGATTGTATGAATAATTTTTCCTTGCGCAGTATTTAGCTGTTTCATCTGCGAAGGCATTTCCCTTGGAAATATAATCAGTTCCTCTAGTGTGCGCTGCACACTTAACAATGGCGATTTCTTTTGGCAATTGTATTGCTTCAATTAATCTCCTAATGAAAACTGCATTTTTAATTGGTGATCCTGCTGATGTCATGTATCCTCTCTGTGACCAGAGTTGTCCATAATCATGCACAACTCCGTACCCATACTGACTATCAGTAATGATGGTAACTCTTATATCCTTTGATATTTCACATGCACGAATTAAAGCAATCAATTCAGCCACTTGTGCTGAACGAACTCCTTCAAGACATGATGCTTCTTCAACATCTACGACTGTACAAACTGAATATGAAGCTTTTAAGACACCTCCTTCGGATCCTAAGCATGACCCATCTACAAAGTAGACAAAATCCGATTCAGACAAAGGTCTGTCTTTGATGTCTTTTCTTGGTTTAGTGCAGAATTCCATGACATCTAAACATTCATGTTCTGTTTCAATGTCATCAACAATTTCAGAATCAGGCAGTAATGTAGAAGGATTCAGATTTAAACATCTTGAAATCGAAACATTATCTGCTCCTAGTATGATTTTCTCATACTTTGTCAATCTACTACTTGTTAGATGTTGAGTCTTACCTCTTGTCAGTAATATTTCAACTGAATGAGGCACAAAAACTTTCACAGGAAATCCCATAATGATCCCCTCACTTTGTTCGAGGCTGATACTTGTAGCTGCAACTGCTTTCAAACAACCTGGTAATGCTTTAGCAATTGGATCAAGAACTGCAGAGAAGTATGCAATAGGTTTCTTTAAATTTCCGTGTCTCTGAATTAACACAGATAATGCACATCCTTCTCTCTCACTGCAATACAGTTCAAAATCTTTTTCATAATTTGGCATACCTAAAGCAGGAGCTTGGCATAAGCTCTTTTTCAGGTTCTCAAAAGAATCCATCTCAGCATCATTGAGAATAATTGGATCTTTTACATCTGACTTTGTCAGTCTTTGTAGTGGTTTTGCAATTACTGAAAATCCACTTATCCATTGTCGACAGTAACCAACCATTCCCAAGAACATTCTGACCTGTCTTTGTGTTCTTGGTGGTAACATTGCTTGAATCATTTTTATTCTTTCTATTGTTACTTGTCTTTTTCCCTTTGCAATTCTGTGACCAAGATATTTTACTTCTTGTTTGCAAAACTGTAGTTTTGCTGGGGACACTTTATGTCCTTCTTCTGCAAGGCGATTTAACAAAATTATTGTGTCTGTTACACAATTTTCTCTTGTCTTTGCAGCTATTAACAAATCATCAATATACTGCACTAGCGTAGACCTACCAGGTAAGTCTAGGTCTTCTAATGATCTTTTTAACAGTTCGTTAAAAATTGAAGGACTTTCTGTATAGCCCTGAGGGATTCTTGACCATCCAAGGGTCTTACCTTGGAATCTGAAAGCAAATATTTCATAACTGTCTGGATGTAAGGGAACAGTAAAGAATGCATTGCAAAGGTCAATGACTGTATACCATTCAGCATCATGTGGAATCTGAAATAGAATTACCGCTGGATTTGGAACCACAGGACAACATGGAACGACAATTTGATTAACTTTTCTCAAATCTTGTACGATTCTAAATGTTCCGTTAGACTTTTTAACTCCCATAATTGGTGAATTACAAGAGCTACTTTCCATTTCCTTTAATACACCTTGCTTGATTAATTTTTCAATTATAGGTGTAATACCTTCAATTGTTTCTGTTTTCATTTTATATTGTGGAGTGTTTGGAAATTCTATTCCCTGTTTCAATGTAATTTTTACTGGATCTACGTTTTTCATCAGACCCATCTCATTTCCAGTAAAATCCCATATTTCAGATTTCACTGTTTCTTTGAGTTCTTCAGGTAAATCTTTTTCTTCAAATGCAGGAAACAATTTTGTTTCTTCTGCTTCCATCATCATCATTGTCATTCTGTATAAACCATCTTCCTCCATTGTTTGTAACTCAACTCCATCAGGAGAACAATATATTCTACAATTCATTTTACATAGGATGTCTCTGCCCAATAGATTTACTGGACTACTATTACAAACCACAAATCTGTGTTTATCTCTGTAGTTTCCAATTTCAACTGGTACTGGATCAGTTAAGTCAGTTTTAATTTGTTGATTACTTACTCCGACAACTTGGATAGTATCCCCAGAGAGAGGTAGGTTTTCAATTTCCACTGATCTAACAGTAGAACGGGTAGCACCAGTGTCCACTAGGAAAGTGATGTCTACATCATTAACTTTCCCGTTTACAAAAGGACCAGACTGGTCAACCTCAAGAGTGGCTCCAACAACACACTCTTCCTCCTCTCTCGGGCACCGTCAACAATAATCATCAGAATCACTGTCTTGACTTTCTGCTAATAAAAATTGTTGTGAAGCATTTTGCATTTGAACCCTTTGCTGTTTTTGCTGTTTTTGTGGTTTTATTACCTGTTCACTTCCCTGAAATCCCACGTTTGGATTATATTTTTGAACTCCCCCACAATTCGGAAAAGGTGGTTGTGGCAATTGGTCTTGACGATTATTCACCTGTTGTTGTTGCTGTTGCTGTAACTGTCGCTGAATATTAAATTCGTTTAACCCCTGTTGTATCTGTAGCTGTCGCTGCAGGTCAACACCATTCTGCATCTGTGGATTCAATAAGGGATTCTTTAAGTTTTTAGGAGGATGAGGACACTCGTCTCTCCAATGTCCAATTTCGCCACAATTAAAACAAGGTAATCTTTGTTTCAACTCCTCAATCTTTGGGCTAAATTTCTTTGGGAAATTATTACCTTTAAACTTTCCTTGTATCTGGTTTGTATTCCCAGTTTGAACAAAATTAGTGTTCTTATTACCCATACTGGCAATTTGTTGCTCAGCCACTTTTACTTGAGCCCACATGGCTTTCTCCTTCAGCTTCTTCTGTTTTACTTCTATTTCATCACTGCAATACTTAGCTTTTCTTAGAATATCATCTACAGATAGTGATTGCCATCCGACAATACTATTTCTGATCATTTCTCCAATTTCAGGTTTTGGTCCATAAACAAATCTATAGACAAAATGGCTCATGTCTTTTTCATCTAATTTTTCATAACCACTGTATTGTTTAAAGATTAACAGTAGTCTTTCATAAAAAGAATGAACTGATTCTTTTGTTTCCTGTTCTGTCCTTTCTATTTTAACCCAATCGACTTCTTTGGGTGGAATTTTGTTTTTCATCCAAACAATTACTTTTTCATAAAAATCCATTACAAGTGGATTTGGAGCACCTGTTTCTTTGATTCGCTCAGGTTCTGTTTTTGGCCAACTAATCGATATTTTGCATTCTGTCCAAAGATCAGATGGAACGACAATGTCAAAAAATCCATCTAAATCAATCCACAGAACTTTTGACACTTTGATAAATCTATCGACTTGCCTGTACCACTCAACTGGTTTCTCCCTCAATTTCGGAAAGTCATTTGTAAATAACAGAATGTCCTGTCTCGACCAAGGGACATGAACATATCCTCCACCTGCAATTTCTCTCATTGGAAATTGTTTTGACAATTTTTCCAATCTTTCATCTTCCTTCTTTTTCGTCCATTTTACTCTCCATTTGTTCAGTTCTCCTAGCTTTTTGATATAGACAATCAAATCTTTAATATGAACTATTCTTCCCATTGAGTTTAAACTCTCGATGTCACTTTCTGAAAAGTCTAATCTGTAATGTTTCGCAAAATTCTTTTGTTTACTCACATCGATTTCAAGTTCTGCTGCTAGATCCTCTAGTTGATCATATTTGTTTTTCGTTTTCCACTGAATGCTTTTGCAAATGAACAGTAGTTCATCATCTCGATAGTAATTTAAACTATCTGGACCAATTGTTCCAATTATTAATTCTTCGATATTCGCTTTTAATTTGGCCACATCAAGTTTTGGTGTGGTTATCCTTACTTCAGGACTCCCTATATCTGATATAGCACCCATTGGTGTTTTTGGAGATAAATCCTCATTAAAGGTTAAATCAGGCATTCTCGATTTAGAAGAGTTTATTTCAGATAAGTCTGAATAAAATTTTTCAGCAGCCTTTTGAATTTCTGTATTTAAAGGAATAGTTAATCCAGTTTTGTTTGTTTCCTTTTGATCAAATACGGGCTGAACAGGACCAATTGTTACTGGAACTGTCACAGCTTCCATGCCTTTTGTC
This sequence comes from Lissotriton helveticus, assembly GCF_964261635.1. Taxonomy (NCBI): domain Eukaryota; kingdom Metazoa; phylum Chordata; class Amphibia; order Caudata; family Salamandridae; genus Lissotriton; species Lissotriton helveticus. Next base: position 1,888,901,856 of record NC_136068.1, on the reverse strand, counting down.
ATTCTTTTTATTAATTCTTCTTTTGATCTTAAATATTCATTATAATCAACGTCTTCAACATTTCTTGCCTCTCTTGAATAATCTTTTGGAGGTTCTCTTGCTCTTGGAGCCATTGTAAAATGTCTACCTTCATTTCGAGCATTCTCGAATTCTGGTCTTCTAGGAGTTTCAATGATTTCACAATTATTTGGATAAAGTTTAGGAGCTTCATTAATTGGAGGTGCACTCGGTGAAGTTTCAGTAGAAACCACCGGAGTAGACCATGATCTAGGAGGTCTCAAAGGCTGATTCTTTCTAGCAGTTGTATATATTTCTTCCATAACTGCATCCTCAGATTCACTTTCCATAGATTTCCCTGTAGGAGTACCCATTACCATTTCATGAATTAAATACAATCCTTCACTCATGTTTCCCTGTCTCCACATTCGCAATCTATCTTCATGAGTTTCTCTTCTCCAAGGTGGATTTTTAGAAGGTCTTTTAATTCCACTAGCTTCTCTTTGTAATTGATACATCTCGTCTTCCCACTCAACTAAAGCTTCAAATTGAGTTGGTCTCGGTTTCGGAACAAGAGCATTCATTTTCTCTCGTAAATTTCTTAAGACTTTTACATTAAATGAACCATCATCAGGCCAAGTTAAAACACCGTCGTTCTTAGTATAGCGTTTCCAACTATCGAACCATAAGACAGTATGATATCCATATTCACCTTCCATATACGCTGCAGGTGTTTTATACTTATGAAGTAGTTTACCACCTCGCGTTTCGATTTTCTTGTCAGGTGAAAATAAATTCTTAAACTTCTGAAGTAATGTTGGCTTTTTCTCAACATGTTTAAAATGATAACTAATTTTTAAGAGTTAAAACTAATTCACAAAATCGTTCGTAAAATATTTCCGGGATGTTCCGAAAAACAACCAATCCGTGCGCGAAACACACCAACAAGCCAATGACAGTTGAGCTACGTCACTTTTCTGCTCAACCAATAAATTTGGAGTTTTTCCGAAGGACCAATCAGCTCACAGGCCGTCAGAGACTCAAGAGCCAATCAGAATATAGCTTGTGACGTAGGTCACCCAATCCCAGCGCGGCTCTGTGACGTACACAGCAGCTGCGGTTTCTCGTTTCTCACTACTGGCGCTTACCCCTCCTTCACAAAATCTTTTCACAGCGCCATTTTAAGAACACTTTTCAGTGTAAATTAATTCTTAACAATGACTATAAAGACAACATCTGTTCGTTTCACTATTTAGGATAGTTTACATACATTCAAGTATCCACACTTCGGAATAGACGGCGCTATTCACACTAAGGATAATATTCAATTGTCAGTAGAGTAACCCTTACCCCACCCTTCTAACACGTATAATTATGAACTCGCTTTGCTCTGAACCCACCGCGAAGTGAAAGTTCTAAGAGTTCCACTTGAACATAAAATACAATTCAAACTCGCACTTTCACACTGAAATTTCCCTAATTTCAAACACACATGAAATCCGTACAGGACTCTCACCTGTTTATAGAAATCATGCACCGTTAGCAAAATAACGACGTTATCCGTACAGGGCTCTCACCTGTTTATAGATATGAAACATGTACCCGTACAGGACTCTAACCTGTTTATAGATAATCATGCACCGACGCTAATTTACCCTTCACTCAAGCTCGGATATAACTAATACTCTCATCACAGTGAGTTTTATGGAAGGCGCTTTGTCCCTATTCTCATGCTGCTTTAATTTCTTAGAAAACCCTCACTTTACAAGATTCACACCTAGCCCTAAAACTGTGCTGCTCGGCGACAACACTATGGTACACGGCGATACCTCTTGTGATACTCGGCGATATCACTACAAACAGAACAGATGGCTTGCGTGACTAATTTCTCGCCACACAATCTATACCGGTATAGCTTACAGATAGCACGAAAAACGAACTCAACATGTGTTAAAACATCGATCCTATTTCCATACCATAATACTTTAGTAACCCTTAGCAACCACCATATTACCTTGGTTACTCTTAGCAACCATCAATTTCTGCTACCAGAGAATTGATCCAGCAGCCTATAGAAAATATATCATAAACAACGCTACCCAACTTCATAACCTATAAACAAAATTCTATACTAAATATGGACCCATTTATAAACCTGACATATTTTGGGCCTACTGAATCAGGTGGTCAAATTAAATCTATATACACATTATTTACAAACTATATACATATTTATACATCTGCGAAAAGAATATTGTCATTAGAATAAAACTTAACCATTTAAATGACCACCATTGGCGACGTGATCTAGCTAATAGTTACCTACACTCTTGAATAACCAAGACCAGCTTGTTTGTCAAAAGTAAGATTTTATTTACTAAATTATGGTATATAAGTTGATAGTTTTATAAATGAATTTTATTAGCAATAAAACAAGCATGATTGTAAAGAAATGTGAGAAAATACAATTTAAGTAAGTGAATCAAATTTAAAGTAAATATATAAAGTTTAGCATTTCTAAAACCTAATTCCTTAACTGAGCTAAATAGATAGAAATTAAAGTAAAGTTCTTTGAGGATTCTTACGTGCTCCACGCAAAGTCCAACAGCACATCACCCTCATCGGAAAGTCAGAAAGCAGCAGCCAGCCCATCCCTAAGGGCATGACTTTTTATACCTTTCTACGCTAACTAAACCACGCAAAGGAAAGTTTTCAGAAATCTTCGACGTCCCATTGGCTGAGAGTGACAAGTGACATGTCACCCACTTTTCAAAAGTTCCATTAAATCATGTTTCATAAAGACCATTGTCTCTTCCACGTGAAACCAGGAGCTTCCTGAGTTTGCAACAAATGTTCAAATTTGTTCTCACTACGTCCAAACAACTTCCGCGGATGCCAAGTTAAGGCTGACAAAATGTTCACTTTCGACCTTGGCCATGTCCGACAGAATGATGACAGCACATCAGTTTTTGCTTTGTGAATGCAGCTTTGATAAACGCTTTAATTCAGAATGGGCGTCTCGTGACTTTTGCAGAATTACAAGTCAGCTCTTTTCTGCGACTCAAGTGACTAGGCCCAAAACCAGGCAACTTAAGCTTTCTAGTATAAAACAAACACAAGAAAAGTATTAATGTAAGAAATAATGTAGATTCTGTATCCACCCCAGGATTTACTAATTAATTAACCCACCCGATTAATCAAAATGTTATCTAGCCATTGCAAACAAATAAAGCAGCGTTTATATCTACCAGTCTCCGTTATTCCATGAGACTTATATGCACCTAGAATAGTAGAAATGACATCACACAGACAAGGAAAAGCAAAACAAGCACATGCTTCTTTTAAGTTTGCAGCAGTTAGTAATGACAAAAACGAAAACAATAAATTATTTTATTATTTTGCACGAACAAAAAGATGCAACAATTATGCACGTTTATGAGCACACATGTTAGTCCCCCCATGTGTAAAGTTTAATCTAAGTTGTATTAGCACGACATATCACAAATCATTAATATTATTATTCATGTTATGGAAATGTGACTTCGCGAGTTTAAACAAAATTTTGTTTTCTATCTCGCTCCATCAGCTCCCAGTTGAAGAAGCACCCGATAGCAAAGGCCAGCCTCGCTACTGCTGAATGCTCATCTTCAAACCCAAACCACCTTTGGATTGTGGCTCCTCACAAGTCTAGTTGGCACAGATAGAAAGATGGATGAGGGGGGTGTGGGATCTTTCATCCTAGGTAAGGACAGCCAACAGTGCCAATGCATCTCTTTGCCTGCGCATTTGTTGAAGTATGATGGTACTTTCATGTGCAAAACCAAGGGGGGTGATGGACGGAGTGTTGCACATTGCAAGCACTCACCCCCAGTCAACTGATCTGGGTTTAATCCATCATCATTCTTTAGCTCACTCCGCCAACTCAGTTCAGATATGGCCATATGCAAATCAATCTGACCTTGTGCCTCATGGGAACAGTCCAGCCAGAACTTCCAAGCCATGTCTTCCCTGGACCCTGTTTGCATTGTTTGCCCTAAGTTGGGAGGGTATGCCCAGACGTGGGTCCCTTGCTCACTTTTCCACTGGATCCAAGCTATCCTGGCTGATGACGGCTGTTAGCCAGAAACCGGTCCAAGGATGCTTTTTTCCAGTCCAGGGTAGACATGGCTTGGCAGTTCCGGCTTGACTGTTCCCATGAGGCACAGGGTGAAGACTGATTTGCACATAGCTGTATCTGAACTGGGGTGGCAAAGTGAGCTAAAGAACGATGATGGATTCAACCCAGATCTGTGACTGGGGGTAAGTGTCTGAAAAGTTCCAGCGCTCCGTCCATCATCTCCTTGTGTTTGCTTGGTACATTTAAGTGGCCAGAGTGGGGGTTGGGGGTAAATCACTTCTACGCCAACCCAATACACTCTCACTTGAATCCCAGTCAAATTAACCATTAATGTATCATTTGATGCTACACTACATATGGTTGTTATTAGGCCTGGGCTGTGAACTCTGCTTTGTTCATGTAGTTTGCAGTTTTTGGCACTCCATGCTCCACGGAGCTGGCGGATTGTAGAAATCTCTGCTCTGCATAATGCAGTGGAGTTCTTTCCCAGCTCGCGAACGGTAAGTTGGAGAGTGTGAGCTGCTGCTTGGCTAGAATTTGTACCCGAGCGGCAGAAAGATCAGTGCACTCCGACACTTGCGTAACTTTGTTGAGTTTTTTGTTAGACAGGTTGGGATGAGCGAGCATAATCCCCTTAGGATGGACATTAAAATTAAGGCCCTTAAATGTGAGATACCTCTGACTCTTATCTCAAATTCTAAAATAGTTGCTAACTGTCAGGGTCGAAGGCTGAGATGGGAGGTAATTACTCCGGCTGATTTCCCCTGGTAACTTGTACAATAGTAACCGCGAGGATTTCAGCCTTTGCACTAACACGGGCACTGAGTCAAGGGAAGTTTTAGGTGCCTTTGACCGCATCACAAATCAGATAGTGGTCAGCCTGACTCGGCGGGGCAAACCAAGGCCAAAGAAACAAAAAAATTGGTGTGACCAAGCATGTATTACTGCACACACTGCCCTCATGGTGGTCCTGAAAGATCCTGTAAGGGATTCTATTAGGATCACCGAGGCTAGGAGGATTTATAAAAATGTAATTAGATCGAGGAAAACCAAGCTCAAGGAGATGGCTTGGGACGAGCTGAGTCAAGCCAGTACCCAAAAAAGTAGTACCCATTTCTGGAAAGTGATTAACAGTCCAGTTTTTGATGAGGCAGATAATACAATCAAGGACTGCCTCATCTCTCCAGAAAGATGGGTGGAACATTTTAGTGGCCTGTACTCCGTGAGTACTCATTCGTTACCTACTCCTCATGGGGATTCTATTCAGGCTCCAAAAATTATTTTCCGAGAGGAGGAAGTTATGGAGGCAATTGTTTCCACAGGCAATTGTGTCCACAGCCAAGGGGAAAGCACCGGGCCCGGATGGGGTTCCGGCAGATTTGTACAGGGCCGATCCAAGTGTGTGGGCAAAGATTCTAACTTGTGTTTTTAATGCTGCCTCCAAGGCTGGCTTCCCAATGTCTTGGGGCAAAGCAGTTATAGTCCCGATATATAAAAAGGGCTCAAGAGAAGATCCGGCCTGTTATAGGCCCATCCCACTCTTGGACTCTGCTGCCAAGATAATGGGAAAAGTTGTACTAGCACGTCTCACAGATTGGCTGGGCAAAAACTCCATTATCTCGGACTTGCAGTATGGTTTCAGACAGGGGAAAAGTACAGTAGGCCAATGCCTTAATCTACATTTGGTCGTAGGAAAGTACACGGTCGCAAAGCAGGGGGACATCCATTTAGCCTTTGTGGATTTGTCCACTGCTTTCGACCTTGTAAATAGGCAAAAGCTATGGGCCTCTCTTTCTGACATTGGGCTGGAACCTGCCTTAGTATCCTTCCTGGCTGATATCCATGGAAACAATACTGCAGCGGTCCGTTATAATGAAACTGGGAGTTTAACTGAAGCATGGCCAGTTAAACGAGGAGTAAGGCAAGGATGTATCCTTGCCCCTTTACTGTTCACGCTTTACATGAATAACTTGGGATACGCATTAATTTCATCCTGCAAAGATATCCCAAGAGCAGGTCTTAAAAAGATCCCAGCACTACTATATGCAGACAATGCAGTCTTGGTGGCTAGAACAGCAAGAGGGCTGCAATTACTTTTAGATCGTTTTATTAGTTGTATGGACTCTCTCGGTTTAATAACCAATTTCAGGAAGTCACACGTCTGCGCCCGACCGAGCCCTGAGCCCAGGACCCCTGTATCTCGTACACCCCCCTCACGGAGGTACACTCAAGAAACCCTTCTCAAACTCAGGGACTCTCCTCCCTCTCCCTGCTGCAGCACCATTTCCTTAGAGGAAGGACAATCCTGTTGCTCAAACTGTCCATACAGGCTCACACCGCGACTCCCTCTGAAACCACGCTGGATCAAGATGGCTTTACTCAATTGCAGATCACTCCCGAAACACCAAGCAGAAATTAATATGCTTCTGCAAGATTCCGAGATTGAGATCCTCTTTCTCACTGAAACATGGATCAATTCCAATTCAGACCCGGACATAGTCCAATCACTCCCCAAAGGGTACCTAATCAAGCACCAGGACAGACCCTCCGGGACAGGGGGTGGAATCGCGATCATCTACCAAAACAACCTGTCTTGCCACTTTAAGGACAGTCCAATTCAGGACTGTGAAAATGTCCAGTTCTCTATCCACTTATCCCCATCCACAACCCTCTCGGGTATTCTCGTCTATCGCCCCCAGGACAGCCAGGTCCTTTCTGCAAATCCCTATTGGAATCCATCTCCTCTCTTGCCTGTCTGTCTCCCAACTTTACGGTCCTAGGAGATTTAAATCTCCACTTTGACGATCCAACAAACAAAACCGCCGATGACCTCAAGGAAGACCTAGCTTCCCTTAACATTCATTTGAAATGCAATCAGCCCACCCATTCCAAGGGCCACCTGTTGGACCCCATATTCACCAACCTCCCGAGCCTAATAGTGAATAACCCCCTCCCTATCCCGTGGTCAGACCACCACTTAATCCCCTTTCAGCTTCAACTCTCGTGCGAAGCGTCGGAGAGATCTCCTCCCCAAGCACCATCCCGTACGTGGCAAAAACTGGACGAGGCCTCATGGATTCAAGCACTGGCCTCCACTACATCGGTGCTTGACCCAGATCCCTCCAGAGCAGACGTCCAACTCCGCTCCTGGATTGAACAATCCCTCGATGCTATCCTTCCCGTCAAACCCCTCCCCAGTAAAAAGGGTTCCTTTAAATCCCCATGGTTCACCCAGGAACTACGCAAACTCAGGAAAAAGTGCAAAAAGCTCGAGCGACTCTGGAGAAAGAACTGGGCTACGGAAAGCAAAAACGAATATAGGTCTGCCCTGAAGCATTACAAGTCTTGTATAAAAAACACCCAGGCAACCTTCTTCAAGGGGAGATACTAGCTGCTGCTAACTCTGCCAAAGAAACCTATCGCATCGTTCGTCTCCTTACAAAAACCCCAGAACCATCACCCAGACCGGACCCTTCGGGCACAAGATACAACCAGCTAGCTGAGTTCTTCTCAACAAAAATTAATAACATCCTTAATTCCCTCCCCAACACCACCACCTCCCACCTTCCCTCGACCCCTCCTTCTGGCCCAGAGGCCCCATGCCTTGAAGCACTTTCCCAGGTGACCACAGAACTGTTTCTGACCACCCTACAGTCAGTGAAGAGCGGGGCCCCCTCAGACCCAGCTCCTATGAGCAAACTAAAATTGGTCGCCTCCACTGTAGCCCCCCCTCACCAACCTTATTAATTTGTCCTTTTCCCTTGGCATCGTGCCGATTCACTGGAAAAAAGCCACAGTCCGGGCACTTCTCAAAAAAACCCTCCTCGACCCCACGGACTAGTCTAACTTTAGACCAATCTTTCTCCTCCCGGCCATTAGTAAAGTGGCCGAGAAAATCCTCAACCACCAACTATCCCTCTTCCTGGAATCCAACAACCTCCTTCACCACTCCCAGACAGGGTTTAGACCAGGACAGGGAACAGACACCGCACCTCTAGCCGTGGTCGAGGAGGCAAGAACCATCATCGACGCGGGAGGATCAGTGGCAGTGATCCTCCTAGATCTGAGTGCCGCCTTTGACACGGTGGACCATGCCATCCTTATCCACTTTCTCAGCATGGCAGGAATCTCCGGCAGCGCCCTGTCCTGGATCAAATCCTTCCTGGAATGCAGAACCTTTCAGGTGGCTGACGGCACAGTTAACTCGAGTGCTCTTTCTCTCCAGTGTGTGGTCCCCCAGGGATCCTCCCTGAGCCCCACACTTTTTAACATATACATGTCTCCCCTTGAAGACATTGTAACCCCATTCGGCATAAAAACAGTTATGTACGCCGATGATAGCCAGCTTGTAGTCTCCATAAACCAGTCGACTAAAAGTCTGGACAACTTGTCAGCATGCCTCCAGGACATCTTTCAATGGATGTGCGAATCGCGCCTGAAACTAAATGGAGATAAATCCGAGATCCTTCTTCTAGGAAACCCACGCAGAGTCCCCCCAACCCTCTCCTGGCCACCCTGCATGGGATCACCCCGTAGCTCCAAGTCCGAAGTCAAAACCCTAGGTATCTGGTTGGACCAAGACCTAAACTTTAAAGTCCAGGCCAGAAAAACCGCCGGCACATGCTTCGGCCTTATTAAGACAGCGCGAAAAATCCTCCACTTGATCCCCTTTCAATCCAGGAAACTGCTCTTTCAGGGGTTAGTTAATTCCAGACTGGACTATGGAAATGCCCTTTATCTAGGGGCTCCCGCATCGGTCATCAATAGACTGCAATGCGCCCAAAACGCCGCCGCCAGACTCCTGACCGGGACCAAATCTAGATGCTCTGCCAAACCAGCCCTCAGATCCCTACACTGGCTCCCGATTAGGGAAAGGATCACCTTTAAGACCCTCTGCATCTCACACAAAATACTACAAGGCAGAGGCCCGCCGATTCTGAGATCTCTCGTCAAACCTCATCATTCGAACAGACAACTCAGATCAGACTCCCTCTCCCTGGCCAGCGTCCCCAGAATAAGAAAGGCCCGCTCTGGGGGGCGACTGTTTTCATACAACGCTCCAAAGCTGTGGAACTCACTCCCACTTTGCATCCGAAGTGAACACAACTTACTAGCCTTTCGCAGGCTACTAAAAACGTGGCTCTTTCCATAACTTCTTTCTATCACTTCCCCCCTGAAAGCTTCAGGTTGACTGTCAGCGCTGGGACGCCCTAGGGTAGCTATGCGTTTTACAAATCTGCATTCAAATTCAAAATTCAAATTCACACTCTATGTTGATAGGTGGGAAGCGGGCGAATGCCTAGAACTCATTAAAGTTCCAACTTTCCCATATTTAGGGATACTATTTGATGAGAGAAGGTCATGGGCTATGCAGCGTACCCTTAAAAAGAACAGCCTATCTAGGTCTACTGGGGCTTTTTTGGGTTTTGCAAAACGGATAGGTTCAAAGCCACTCCCAGCCCTTATGAAAATATATAATGCAAAGTGTGTCCCCATGGCGCTATATGGGAGTAAGGTATGGGGCTACATAGATGCTAGTGAAATGCAAGTAGCAGAAAACATCTTTTTACGAAAATTGCTGTCGCTCCCAGCATCTACTGCTACTTTTAATATACATGAGGACGTGGGTGCTGGTTACATTTTAGATCAGATTGCTGTGGCCCCACTACTAGGTTGGCTAAGAATTTGGGCCCAGCAATCGCCTAACCTAAACCAATTGATAATCCAAGACTGTATGTCTCTAGACAGAGCCCTTGACATTCCATGGCTTAGATATATTAAAACACAAATGGATGTAATGGGCAGTCCCGACCTGTTTACAAATCCGAGGGCGCTAAGCAAAGTGGCCATCAAAGCCATAAAATCACAATTTTTAAACAGGGCAATGTTAATGAGGGAAGAAGGGGAGTTGGTCAAACCTTCAGTCAGGAGCTTTGTAATGCTGAGTATAGGAAGTGAAATCCAGCCATACTTGACCTATATAAAAAAGCCATTCCACTTGTTTGTATTGACAAGATTCACGTATGCTCCCATGGCTATTATCTTTTCCAAAAAGATGGTGTTCTTGGGCCCTACCCCTGTGATAATTTCTCAGAGCAGAATACTTTACATATGTTTTTTTTCTGCGACTTTTACGTTTTATTACGCAAGAAATTCATATTGCCATTGTTAAATGGTTATAACTTTGAACAGGTTAGGCTGGCTTTGGCATGTTTGCAATGCCTGGGGTCCCTGTTGGTGTGCTTTGTGGTAGCTAGCTACATCATGGGGGCCATCAGACGAAGAAACAAGGTGTAGTAACTGTGACACCATTTCCCCACCTCTGTATCTATAGTGACTTTATGAAAGAGGAAATTTTATTGGTGTGAAAATTCCAATAAATGATTTAGGGAATTTTATAAGGAATACTCAATAGGCGACAAATATTTTAAATTATTTATTTGAACTCCAAGTATTGTTTCATTGTGGGGTTAGGCAATTTACATGGTTTTTGAAATAATTATAAAATATGCATACTTGTAATCGGTTAATTACATTCAATGGTTGTATGTAATGTATTTTTTATCCCATGAAATTTTGTTTTGTACTGCGCTTTGATGGTTTTAAAATTTTAACCGAATAAAGCATATATTGACTTGACTTGACTTGAGTTTTTTGTCACTTTGTGGAGTTTCACGTAGTGAAAATCCACGAACTACGCCAAGGCCAGGTTGTGATGTGTAATGTGCTGAAATGGGAGATCAACTAGGCCAACTCATCGTCATGGTCAAGAGTGTGGTTTGGATTGGACCCCATACAAATTATTTCAATGGTGATTAGGTATCAGTCTATTTTAATGAGCCTGGATTTGAGGCTTGTGTCTTGGAGCAGTAAGTTGTTACTAAGTGAGCAGGATAGGTAATAAAAGTGATGTCATTGATGTTCTTTTAAAAGCCCCTTTTTGGTCTTGTCAATGCTTCCCAGGGCCAGTAGTCCCACCTCTACATGCCTTATACTGCCTTGGTCTATTCCATCAACTATATAACATCTTTACGCGCACAAGGCTACATTCTGGGTACTCAGTTGTGGGATCCTTTTCCCATGAGAAATAGGCTTAAAACTTTGACACTTCCTGGCAAATTGTTATTGGGGGTAATGAGCAAACAAAGTAACTTTGTCTAGACATGGCTTTGTTGCAGGTAGGGATGGAGGGTGGGCCAAATTTGAGACTGTCAACTGGAATATTGCAGGCCTTATACCTAAAGAAATAAGTGATCCAATATGGTGGGATTTTATCAAGCAATCTCATTATATTTGTCTTCAGGAGACTGGGACCTCTCAGACTCTTTATGCCAAGATGGTTTAAGGCATTTCATGTACCTGCTGCTTCATCCCATATAGAATGAACAAAAGGCAGTCGGACCACCTTCATTTCTCAATCCTTTAAAGCCCAGCTCATAGAATTTGATACAGTTTCTCCACTTATCCAGGTGGTGCTGGGTAAATTTGCATCTGATTAATTGTTATAATGCCTGTTCATTATAATGTAATTTGCATGCTTTTTTTTGCCGTCATGGACTCTTTGCTGTTTTAATATTCATTTATTTGTCGATTGGTGCCCGTGCGCAATACTCCCACCACCTGCACCTTGAGTATGAATTGCCTGCACATGAAGCACTCTCACCAAGGAGAATCCTTAAACTCTTTAATCCATCAATTTAATCTGAATTTTTCATTAGAGTAACTTTTGAAACGAGGGGCTACGACGATATACCCTATTGATTTATGGAGAGGCCATGATACCACTTTGATTTCATTTTTACATCTCCGTTTTGTTTAGGCACGCCCTTGAACTTATATATGTCTCTTTTACCACTCCCCTGTCTGAGGATAGGCCATATTCATCCCTCAGACTGGGTATCTCAAACGTAGTCCTTTTTTTTGCACAGGAAGTAAAGGCTGAAATATTAGGGCTGTCTAAAAATAAGAGCCCCAGCCCAGATGGCATCCTGGTTGTCCAGTACCTCAGTGAACATAAGATGTGGGCCCCTACACTCAAGCAAATATTCAATGCAGCACTACACCCTTGTGATCTACTTCAATTATAGTCCCTTTTAAAAAAAAGGGGAATAAGTAGGACCAGAATTATTACTGGACCATCTCATTAATAGACTCTTAGTTAAGTTCATTGGAAGGGTAGTCCCAAATAGACTACTAGCCTGGCGAGAATCATATTTAATCAGACCTGCATTACGGCTTCTGGTCCGGTCTGAGCAGCATAGACCAATGTTCGAGCTTGCAACTTATGATTGACAAGTACACGATTGCCAAATCAAATACTATATATATGGACCCGAAGTTAGTGTTTGACTGAGTAATCAGGATAAATTACGAGCCATGCTTTTAAGTATGGCGGTGGAACCTAACATCATATATTTTTTCTTAAGCTTGCATAATAGCATGTCAGCTGTAGTTCATTCCAACATACCTGGAACCTGTTCTGGTCCATTGAACGTGCAGTATGGGGTACAACAAGGGTGTATTTTGCTCATGTTACTCGTTGCTATGGACATGAATGGTCTCAAACGGCCCCAAATAAATAACGGTAAGGGTTCTACAAAGGTGGTCAAATTACCTATACCCTCTTTTAACTATATGCAGGCAATGCTGTGCTTTTAGCCAGAGCAGGAGCATGACTGCAAAAGTTAGATAACTCCTGTTTGTCTCATTATGAGCTCAATGAACTTGGATCAAATTATAGTAAGTCCTTCCTTATAGTGATTGGGTCTGGGCAGTCAGGAGTTAAAACTTTTCATGTCCAGGGTCAGGTTTTGGCTAACATTTATTCTTTCTCTTATTTAGGGGTTCAATTTGATGATGCCCACTCCTGTCTTCCCTTAGTTGCTACCAAGAGAAACTTGTATGCATGAACAACTACAACCATTTCGTATTTCGCACACGATTGGCAGAAACCACTGCAGGCTCTCCTTAAAATCTACCAGGTTAATACATTTCTGCAGTTGCATACTGTAGCAACATATGGGGTTACAGTGATTGGTCTGCACTTCAGATAGCCTAAAATAAATACCTGTGACAACTTCTATGAGTGGCACAATGCACCCCTACTTTTGGTGTTCACCAAGAGTTAGGAGTTCAGTGTGTAGTGGACACACCAGCTCTTCCACCATTACCTAGTTTGATGTCAGTTTGGTTACAGCCAGAGAACAAGATAAATCAGTACATAACAAGGGATGGTTTTGTCCCTTGATTTTGTCCATAAAATTCCCTGGTTAAAGTTTGTTAAATCCTCATTTTGCTCTCTGGGCTGCACAGAATTGTCTGAGTGGCCTGAATGAATAGAGAAGGTGGATAAGACCTGGGTGCAGAAAGCATTTGCATCAGCACCCCAACTCAACAGAGAGGGAGTAAGCACTCTTGAAACCTTCAGTCTGAGCCCATTACTAGTTAAAATCAGTCCAGCTGATGGAACCATATCATTTTAGGGTCAGTATACCTAAACTTAATTTCTTAGTGACGAGGTTTAGGCTGACCAAATTACATTGGCTTTATGCTTTTCCAAGAGGAACAAATATAGGACCTTGGGGTTGTGATTTAGTGTCTGTAGAAGGTACAAGACATTGTGTCAAATTTGGTATGTTTAATATGAAACCGCAAAGAGATTTCATAAGATCATTTGTTCTTTTAACAAAGTTCGCCCAGCTTTAATATTTTTATAATTCCTGGAAGGTAATTATTTGGTTATTCTTTTGTAAGTTTTCTAAAATGAAACACTTATTTCCTGACAGATGATTTGCCCTGTTGGCTTCTGACTTTACATCTTTTTGTCTCTCTAAGTAGGAAGCTCAATTTAGATTGGCAGTCATTTATTACCAACCTGTGAGATTATTTTTTATGTGATGTGTTGTATAGATTGAATGCATTTTCTATTTTTATTTGTATTTTTACTGATCATATGATATATATTTTGTTTTTTAATGGATTTTTTAAAATAAATTCTGAAGTACAGAGTCCTTGATTGATTTATATATTGATTGTAATTTCTGTTATCATTATGCTGGGACATGAGGGGTCTCTTTTGCTAAGGATTAACAGAAGAGCTCTATATATTGCAGAGTTGAGGTTTCCTAAAAGCATAAAGGACAACATAAATATCTTGGCATGTTTTAATAACAATAATTTTAATGAAAGTATCAATGGAAATATAAGCTCAATTATGTGCCACACAGCTACTAACTGATATATCTGCCACAAGTGGTTTGTAATCACTTGTAAATGCATGTTTTTTATGCTTCTATAACAATACAAACTTAAAAGTTTACAAATTTGCATTTCCAAAGTTTAGATCATCATAATCATAACAATCTTTAATCAGTTACTTAACATGATAAACGATACATACTACACATTATAAGCAGAAATGGCATGATAGATTAATAAATCCAAATTGACAACTAAAATTAAATTCAAGCTAAAATCATTAAAAATCATTGTGACTTGTAGTCATACAGTATTAGGGTTGGGACCTCACAACATGTAGTTAAAAAGCACACATCACCTAACATTGCGGTCATTCCCTTCTTTCCCTTCTTTTCCTGATCCTAATTGTACTTGTTAAAAGATTGGCATTATTGAGGCAGACATATTATTTAGACAACATCTGCAAAAATATTAGGGAAGGTCTGGCTTGGGTGAATTGTTTCCCTCTTAATAAAGGTAAAAATAAATTGAATATGGGCACTGCTGTAGTATTCAAAAAATGTGGCTCGGTCAGAAAAATTGTCACAACCTATAGGGTCTGCCAGAAGCCAGTGCAAAAAATTCTGTCTGAACATATGTTGGGAGTTCTTGACAAAAGTGAGATATGGCTCATGAACCCACAGGTTTTGGTGATAACTTGTGCTGGAACAGAAGGCGTAGCTAACTCTATGCTCTCCCTAGATTCTTGTACTGCATCACAAAAATGATTTCTACCCAAACAAGAACACCTCTTGCCATACTGTTGGGGTGGTTATATAAATCTGAATAAAAACAATTCCTGATGGCTGATCTAATGTGGTTTGACCATGGAATAAATCTAGCCTCATCAAGGTGCATACAATCCCTCAGAACTGCCCTATACAACTCCAATTCTGGATTTAACCATATTGAAATCCATCTCAATAATGGGCCAATTGTCAGCAAATCCAAGATATAGCCAGTGCCTAACTCCTCTTGCACCATGGAGGAGGACATGGATTGGGACATGGCAAGTAAAGTTCCCAAAAACATGCTCTCAATTACTGGTATGTCCAGGGACTCTTTACAGCCCCAGATGTCACTTCCCGATGACACTAGGGTGATCCTTTTTGACTGATAGACTTTGATCAGTGCCTTCATGGGCTTGACCCCTAACCAAATAGCAAAGGCAGACACTGGAGCCACAGCCCTTATCATGGTGTTCCGTTAAGCTCGCACTGGCCTAATGATGCCACATGCCCCTGCCCTTGCAGCAGGGCTCAGTACAGGGGCTACTAATAAATGGTGGTGGACTATTTATGGCCACACCCATTTTGTATCTATTGTTATTTGGTGCAGATTTCTGATCCGTGGGCTACTGCTATATGGCGACACATAGGTGCCCTCGTTGGTCCTACAGATGCCCTTATCCTCTCTAAGTGGCATGTCCCACTCCCTAACCTGGAATGAACACCCATCTTAGTATCTCTCCTGCCCACTGGAATGTTGCTCACTTCCAAACAAGATGGGGGACGCAGGGCTTTTTGTAAGGTCCAGCATACATGCCCAGGCAGATACTAGAGAACGAGGTATGCAGTTCCTTGACAGTTACTAAAAAGGGGGAGAGAGTTGAAGGATGCTGTTACAAAGGCTGAAGGAAGTCCTAAAGTGATGGGTGGGAGGGGGGATTCCTCCCCTTGGAACTAAGGCCCTCACACAACCAGCCAACTATTGTCATGATTTATCATTGGGCCTGCTCCTCGTCGGGTCGGCACTGCAATACCCGACAAGCACCCAATGTTGGGCTCTTTGGCAGAGATCTTTTGTTCCTTGCCGTATGGTGCAGGGGGGGTGAGGGGCCTTAAACATCCCCACACTACAACGTGATTTACTCTTACCAGTTCCCTTTATTAATTAGAGCTCCCTATTGTTCCAAAGGTCTGACGTTCCACTGACTTCTCCTGATAGGAGTTCTTAAAATATTTCCTTAGCAAATCTGATACTTTGTCTTCATTCCTCAATCACATGTCCTCCTGTTTTTCGTTTGGATTGATCTAATGACCCTCACCCTCCACAGTGTCCTAAGTCAGATCTTTGTTTCATCCCTCACTGTCTTATTTTAGGACCCTAATCCTTCATCATTGTCCTGCTCTGCTCTCTCACTGCAATGCTCCAAAGCCCAGGTTTGAGTCCTCTCTGTTTGTTAAACCTTGTCTGTAGTATCCTCCCCAGCCTGGGTACACACTAATGACAATGCCACACATGGAGCTTAGTATAAAACATCTTTATTCTCCAGGGTGTATCTCAACATCCTAAATCTGCATTAACATCCTAAATCTGCATTAACTTCACTCCTCTCTAATTTTTATGTCACTGTTCAATGGAGTCCATCAAGGGCCGCAAGGATTTCATTGCAAACTCACTCAACACAACATCTCCCTCTCTGTTAAATAAGAAATAGCTCTTCAATAAATCTTTGTGGCACTTTGATCACAACATCCTGATCGGAAACTGGGGACAGGCAGTGGAAGTGTCCATGAACTGCGTTTGTCCTCAGGGCCGGCCGCTCCACTCACCACGCAGCCCCCCCGTGATTGCGCTCGAGTTCCCGCTGCTGCCTAAGACCGCCCGCCTGCCGAGCTCTGTGCCGGCCTCTGACCCTTGGTTCAGTCCGCTGTGACTGGTCTCTCTGTTTGGCCCTGTCTCCTGTTTCTGTTGTCTAGTTAGCCCCTGTACCCTGTGACTCTTTGTTTTGCCCATGTGTCTGGTCTCTCAGCGCCGCTCTGCACGTTCGTTTTTCCTGCCTCTCACACTCCCCGCTACCCCGCCGCTGCCCCCCTGCGGCCCCACCCTCTTCCATCCCTGTGCCCAGCTCCCTTCCGATTCGCCGCCCCGCTCCCAGCTGCTCCTCCCTCCCACTTCGCCATTTATGGCGGGGACCGCGCGTACGCGCAGAGGTCACGCGCATCGGGCGCGCCGATTGTGCGCCGAAGGCGCGCCAAAGGCAAGCCCGTCTACGCCCGTCCGCGCCCAGCGCCAGGACCCCTGGCCACCCTCAACACACTCAACGCCGGCCGGAACCCCGCCTGCTACCGAGCCAGCCCGAAACACACTCACGGACCCTTCACCTGCCAAGCCTGCAAGTTCACCTGCCTCCGGACCTGCACCACACCCACCAAGCCGAGCACCAGCAGCAACCACCTCAAGTGCATCCTGCTCAACACACGCACCGTCCACAGACACGCCGTGGAACTCTGGAACCTGCTCGACACAACATCTCCAGGCCTCGCCTTCCTCACGGAAACCTGGATGAACGCCTCCTCAGCACCCGACATCGCCATAGCCATCCCGGACGGATACAAGATCACCCGGAGGGACCGCATCAACAAGACTGGAGGTCCGCTTTTGGCCACCATAAGTGTGGCAGGGTATGCTCAGACGTGAGTCCCTTGCTCACTTTGCCACTGGATTCAAGCAAGCCGGGCTCAAGACGGCTGGAATGCCAGAAACCGGTCCTCGGAAGCTTGTTTCCGGTCCAGGGAAGACGTGGCTTGGCAGTTCGGGCTGGACTGTTCCCATGAGGCACAGGGTTAGACTGATTTGCATATAGCCATGTCTGAACTGGGGTGGCTGAGTGGGCTAAAGAACGGTGATGGATCAAACCCAGATCTTTTGACTGGGTGTGAGTGTTTGATTGATTCAGATGCTCCGTCCATCACCACCCCCTTTTGTACCGAACAAGACTGGAGGAGGCATCGCCATCGTACACAAGAACACCATCCGCATCTTGACCAACTCCAATGACACCTTCACCGCCGCCGAACACCTCCACATCCAGATACACACCGACCCCAAGACGACCCTCAGAGGCACCTTCATCTACAGACCCCCGGGACCACGCACACAATTCAGCGAAGACATCGCAGACTTCATCAGCCCCCACGCCCTCGCCTCCTCTGACTACATCCTCCTAGGGGACCTCAACTTCCACCTGGAGAACAACAAGGACAGCAACACCACCACCCTGCTGAATAACCTCGCCAACCTCGGACTCAAGCAACTGTTGAACACCCCCACCCACTACGCCGGCCACACGCTTGACCCCGTCTTCTCCTCCAGCAAGCACAGCTCCTTCAGCCACTCCACCGGACTTCACTGGACTGATCACAGCTGCGTCCACTTCAGATTCAGGAGAAACACGACCCACCACCACCCACCTCATGTTCCTCGCCGGAGCTGGAGCAAGATCACCGCTGCTCACCACCTCCCTCCGCCAGAACCCTCCCGCCAGCAGTACGGACCCCAACGAAGCAGCCACACTGTGGCTGACCGCCTGCTCCGACGACCTCGCACCACTAAAGAACCCTCCCAGCAGGCCCGGCAGCAAGAAATCCCTCTGGTTCACCGACGAACTCAAGGACTCCAAGAAGAACTGCCGCACCCTTGAGAAAGCCAGGCGCCACGACCAGACCTCAGACAACATGACCGCCCTCAAGCACGCCACCCGCAAGCACCCCCAGCTGATCCGCACCACCAAGAAAACAGCATTCAAAGAATGACTGGACAACAATGCCCACAATAGCAAGGAACTATTCAGCATCGTCAAAGAGCTCTCCAATCCCAGCGCCAGAAACAACGACATCACTCCCTCGCAAGACCTATGCGACTCACTCGCCTCGTTCTTCCATTGCAAGATCGCCGACATACACAACAGCTTCGGCGCACCAACCACGCACCCAACTGCCGAACCAACGCCCCCCACCACCACCCTCTGCAACTGGATCCCGGTCAGCACCGAAGACACCACCCACACGATGAACACCATCCACTCCGGATCACCAACCGACCCCTGCCCCCACCACGTCTTCAACAAGGCCGACTCCATCATCACACCCCAACTGCGGGACATCATCAAAACATCCTTCCACACCGCCACCTTCCCGGAGAGCTGGAAGCACGCCGAGCTCTGCGCCTTCCTGAAGAAACCAACAGCGGACCCCACTGACCTCAAGAACTTCCGCCCCATCTCGCTCCTCCCTTTTCCTGCCAATGTCATCGAGAAGACCGTCAACAGACAGCTCGCCGCCTTTCTCGAGACGAATGGATCCCTCGACCCCTCACAGTCCGGTTTCCGAGCCAACAACAGCACCGAGACCGCCCTGATCGCAGCCACCGATGACATCAGATCCCTGCTCGACAATGGGGAAACAGCAGCCCTCATCCTCCTGGACCTCTCCGCAGCATTCGACACTGTCTGCCACCGCACCCTAGTACAGCGCCTCAGCAACATCGGAATCCAAGAGAAGGCACTGTAGTGGATCATCTCGTTCCTCGCCGGAAGAACACAGAGAGTCCGCCTCCCTCCGTTCAGATCCGAGGCCACCGAAGTCATCTGCGGCGTACCACAAGGATCATCACCCAGCCCAACCCTCTTCAACGTCTACATGAGCCCCCTCGCAGCCATCGCACGCCAACACAACCTCAACATCATCTCCTATGCCGACGATACCCAGCTGATCCTCTCCCTCACCAACGACCCCGCCACCACCAGAACCAGCCTACACAAAGGGATGAAAGACGTCACAGAGTGGATGAAGAACGGCCGCCTGAAACTGAACTCAGACAAGACGGAAGTCCTCATCCTGGGATCATCTCCCTCCGCCTGGGACGACTCCTGGTGGCCCCCTGCCCTGGGCACCACTCCCAAGCCAACGGACCACGCAAGCAACCTGGGCTTCATCCTGGACTCCTCCCTCTCGATGACCAGACAAGTCAACGCCGTCTCCTCATTGTGCTTCAACACCCTGCGTATCTTCCGATGGATCCCCACCGAGACCAGGAAGACCCTCACCCAGGCACTCATCACCAGTCGACTGGACTACGGGAACACCCTCTACGCCGGAACCACAGCCAAACTTCAGAAAAAGCTCCAACGCATCCAGAACGCCCCTGCACGACTCATCCTGGACATCCCCCGACATAGCCACATCTCTGGCCACCTAAGAGACCTGCACTGGCTCCCCGTCAGCAAGAGGATCACGTTCAGGCTCCTCACCCACGCACACAAGGCTCTCCGCCACCTGGTCCCCAAGTACCTCATCCACAGAGCCACCGCCGGAGGAAGATCCTTCTCCTACCTGGCAGCCAAGACTTGGAACTCCCTCCCCATCCACCTTCGGCTGACCCAGGACCATCAGGAAGCAACTCAAGACCTGGCTGTTTGAGCAGTAACGTACCCCTCTCCCCCAGCGCCTTGAGACCCTTCCGGGTGAGTAGCGCGCTATACAAATGTCATGATTGATTGAATGATTGATTGATGCAGGAACAGCAGCAGTCAGGGGGGTCTTCACTTTCAGATCCAGTCTCTAAATTTGCAACAGTGCCTGACAAGCGATTAGCCATGTGTCACAAATACAAGGAATCTTGTAGAAGGATCTTCCCAGGACTTTGGACAGTCACTATGTGTCCTTTGCTGGTCACATCATGAAAGAGTTGAGCATCGAAAGGAGCATTAGACTTTTGTTTTCTATGCTGATGAACAAGCGCTGGATCTCCTCTAGTGAACGTAACATATTTGCATGTCAACGCTTCTCTGCATAGGCCTTCATTTTCCTTTTATGATCCAAGTCTTTCATGTGGGTTTCTTCATCTGGATTTATTCTTCTGTTCGTCCATTAAGGTAAATTGGTTGTCATGTCTCTTCCGAATATCAAGGTTGCAGAGCTTTGACCTGTGGTTGAGTGAGGGGTTGAATGGTAAGCTTGAAGAGTCAAATTTAATACAGATTTAAGATCGATCTTTTTTAGTGCAGCATACAGAACAGATTTCTTAAGAGTGCTCATGAAATGTTCAACAAGGTCATTGGCCTGTGGCCAAAGAGGTGTGCTCTACTGATGGTTCACATTAGGATGAATAAGAAAGTCTCTGAACTCTGGACTGTTGAAAGGTGGGCCGTTGTCAGATTTTAAGAACGCAGGCACACCCCACGTCACCAAGATGCCTGAAAATCTCTTGATTACTTTTTCTTGAGTGATAGATGAGAGATAAAAGGTAAAAGTCCCCTCCCATGAAGACAGAACAGCCGCTTTAGGCCATTCTGCATTCTGCAATCTGGGGAAGTCGGAAGCCCACTGGGCGCCAGGGAAGTTTAGTTTTTATATGCCGGAGCGACCACTTGGGCAAAAGTCACATTAGTGCATTTTCATTAGTGCATTGTTCAGGCTATTTTCTGCCCTCCTAGGTAAATATCCGACATATTTTTAGGCCCATCTTCCCCCACAGGGAGCAGAAAGGCACTAGACACCAGGAAGTTTTAAATGTATATTTTGGAGAGTTGAACCTTGGCCAAGGGTCACTCCCTTTTATTTGGGCAATGCTTTGACTACTTTCCAACCCCCCTGGTGGCACATCCGCTATATTTGTATGCCCGCCTGCCCCCACAGGGAGCTGAAGTCCACTAGACTCCAGCAAGCTTTAAACTTAAATGTTTGGAAGCTCCCCCTTGGGCAGGGGCACTTCGCTTTATTGGGACAAAGGGAGGCAAATAGGCCATATTTTTAGGCCCATTAGACACCAGAGAAAGTTTCAGTGTCTGTGAAATGGAGTTTGTCTGACATTCTACATGTACTGGCATTAGGATGGCTGTGTGTATACTGGTCATTTGACTGGTGGTGTGTGTGGATTTGCACTTGGCTGGTTGGGTTTGTAGACAGGCACTTGCTTTGTGTGTAGACTGGTGCTTGCTTGGCTGGTGGTGTGTGTGGACTGGTGTTTGGTGGTTGGTGTGTGTGGCTGGTGGTGTGTGGACGAGGTGAAGTGTGTGCCTGGCATATGGGTGGTGATGGGCAGACACAGGGTTTTATAATGTTAACTGTTTTATTTTATGTCACCATTTGCATTTTCGATTGTAATGTTTTATTTGTCCTTTTTATTCTGGTGCAGAGCTATTGATTTCTTGTGCTGCAACTCCTGCTTGCAGTTTCGGTACTGATAGGAACACTTTTTTGTACCCTTTACTGTAAGTGAGTATCATTTCCCTGCATGAATGTGATTTTTGTAAATGCTGTAATAACATCAGCATATTTAAATTCTGTTTTATTGTGTATGAAGTTCTCTTTGGATTTGTGCACAATGTCTATTGTGTTCTCATGTGTGCAACTTTCTTTTGTTCTTTCTTTATGGGTGGATAGTGTTGGTGCTTGCTGTGTCTTTGCAGAGTAGGTGCTGGTGAGTCTAGCTATCTCGTGCAATTAAGTGGTATTGTATTTCAACATATAGTATTTTTCTGGTTCGTACTGATTGACCTTTCCTTTCAGATTACCAGTAGTTTTTCTTTCTGTTTGATAAAGCCACACTTTCTTTATTACATATTTTACACAGTGTTGGGCATGAATGACTTATTTGTCGAGTTACTTTTCTTAGTAAAGATTATTGCTAGCCTCAGGATAACCATTGCAGGTTGGTGATATGCTTTTCGAGTCTTCTCCTGACCATGATTATGAGACTGAATGCATTTGAGGCAGAGGCTGAAGTCCAGGATTCTGGCAGTTGATGCTCTGTCCGAGAGGAATCCTCTGATGATGAAGCCATTCTCAGTGCGGAGGAAGTACCTCGTTTAGAGGAGGACACTGATGTGCCAATAGTGCATCAAGAGGCAACTGGATTGCAGCCTGGGCCTGAAAGGCTTCCCATTGGAAGAACTGAGATCTGGGTTGTCCCAAACATGGTGCAGCTGACATTGTTTGCCTTTAGTGGTGTCGCAGGGTGTAGAGCAAATACTGACAACATTTTGCCTATATTCCGTTCAGTTGTTGTTTTTGATATAGATTGTTGACCAGACTAATTTGGATGCTGATCAGTCTCTTAGGGACAACATTGCCAGGCTTAAGCCCCTTTCTCGAGATACCCGGTGGACTCCCAGAAATGTGGATGAGTTGAAGATGTTCTTGGGTTTAACATTTTGATGGGCTTGATAAAGAAGCTGTTGCTGTCTTCATATTGGTCTACAAATCCCTTGATGGCAACAGCTATATTTCCTGGAGCCATGAATCATGATTGGTATTTGCTTTGGATGCTGCATGTTGTTAATAATGAGGTCACCCTGATTGTGACCGTATTTTTAAAATTTGGCCTGTCCTTGATTACTTTGTGTTAGAAGTATATATTGAACTGGGTTAGAGAGGAGTAACCTTTTATTTGTGTATTTCTGATTTAAAGCAATAGCATGGGAGATTTAAAGATATACAAAATGTATAGATTTAATTTGGCGCTCAATTTGTCTTCAATCGGAATATACAAGAATGCAACTTAATTTGTCCATAGGTATGCTGTAGAGATGCATAATTTTATAAATCACCGAAATGGTTACATATAAATACACATGTAATTTTAATACAGTTTTGAATAAGTAGACTAATACCATGACTTTATTCTGTAGTATTTTATTTCCATGTAAAATAAGGTTGTTCATTGCTCTAGGCAAGTACAAGGTGAAAGAGAAAACACACTGCATCCTTCAAAATCCATAAAGGGAGCATGTTTCAGAGAAAGAAGTCGGTGTTCATTTCAAGAACCAGAGATATCATATTTTTCAAAAAAACTCAAAGTCAGACTTTTTTGTGGTGGTGCTATTTCACAAATTGCATGCCAGAAAGCCAAAGTATTGTATAATTCAGGCATATGTGTACACTTGCTAGTCACGATCTTTACATAAATGAGCAATTCATTTTTAATAGAGGACCCAAACAAAAGATTGATTAGTGTTCCTTCTAAAAGGATTCAGGGGCTTAATTGTTCAGAACAGTGCCTCAAGTAACCCTCCAGATTGTCCAACTATTCCTTAGTGGCACTGAATCCTGGCAAATCTGACCACATTAAAGTTAATTAGGTGCTCCCTAGTTGATACATTTTTCTAACAAATGAAAATCATATTAGCATTTGTTGGATAAAAATGCTCATCAGTATTTGCTTTGTATTCAAATGGATGCCTGTGGAGAAAAACATTGATACTGCAAATAAAACTTCACATAGATTGCAATCATTCCAGATTCACTGTCCCAATTTTAGGAGTAATGAGTAAAAAAAATGAATTTCCTCAAAATATGAGGTTGTCAACCTAGACAACTGAGCATGTTCTTCTTCAGATAGTTTTCCATGATGTCCTTGCTTTGAACAGTGCATTTTTAAACTCTGTGTTTTTCAGGCTGTATATAATGGGGTTGCAAAGTGGAGTAATAGCAATATAGGACAAAGAGGAAATTTTGTTGACTGAATATGTTGAGATGGGACGCACATAGGTTCCAAAAAGCGAACCGTAGAATAAAACAACTACAATGAGGTGCGACAGACATGTGGAAAATGCCTTCTGCCTCCCCCCTTTAGATTTCATTTTAAGGATGGACGAGATGATTTTGATATAAGAAATTATGATAAAATTAAAGGACATTAGTGCCACTATAACAGCCATAATATAGGAAAGGGTTTCAAATGAGCCTGTATTGCTGCAGGAAATCTTCAGAAGAGCTGTTGCATCACAGAAAAAATGATTGATTGTGTGAGACTCACAGAATGAGAGCTGAGATAGCAACACAACATGTGGTAATGGGAAAATTAAACTTATAAACCATGTTACCAAAGATATTTTGATGCACACAGATGGGCTCATGATGGATGTATAACGTAATGGATTGCAGATGGCAACATATCGATCACAAGCCATGACTAAAAGGAGGTTATATTCTATAAACACTGTGGCTATGAAACAGTACAATTGCAGCATGCATGCAGAAAAAGAAACATATGTTTCCTCCAGAAAAAACTGTGCCAGCATGTGTGGGAAAAAAACTGAAACATAACAGATGTCATTAAAGGACAAATTTGTGAGGAAAAAATACATGGGTGTGTGCAGAAGGGCATTGAAGTAAATGGTTGTCATGATTAGAAGATTTCCTGCTAGAGTTAAAAGGTAAATCAGTAGAAATGCAACAAAAAGTGGAACTTGTAGTTGTGGAAGATCTGAAAATCCTACAATCAGGAAATAATTTACTGAACTCAGATTTTCTTCTTTCATTCGTCCAATGATACTGGAAACGGTGTCTGTAGACAACCTGAAAACAAGCAAAGACAATGTTAATGAAATTGTTTAGGCTTGGGACAAGATGGTGCCTCAAAGAGGTATCAACCACACACATTTGTTGATAGAATATTTAACTAACAGTTGTTACATCTTCCACAGGGGAAAATTAGAGATCTATTCTTGTACTGCAGGTCATGGGAGAAAATCTCAGCAGTTCAGACTTGGCCTTTCATCCCTCAACAATTTTAAAAATTAATTCTAACATGTGGGTTCAAATTTTGGCAGAAGTTAATACTGTGGTGGTAAGCATTTCATCTACAAGATATTACCATGTAGTTCATGATGCATGCCCGTGCTGATGGTAAAGATATATGGGGGTTTTCCTTATTAAACCCACATTACCTGGGCTCAAGATATGAAAAACACACAACTGGTATAATGTGGGAACGAATTATATAACATTTTGGCCATGAAAATACATATTGGCACTGCATATAAATTTACCAAGCATCATTTATTATGACTTATTTAACACGCAGACTAAATCATCTCTCCTTGTTTTATTTATCTACAATGTGTGTAAGCATCAAACATTTCTATAACACATTAAAAAACAAACGATATATTATAGTACACCCAACCGAAAATAATAAATCATACATTCACTGTAGACCAAATGTATATAATTAATTTGGCAAATAGAAATTTGTTTCTAACTTTCAGAGATTTACAGCAATTATGGCTGCAATTTTCATATATAAAAACAGTCCATCTGGAAGGTAGTCCATTTAGGGTCCATACATGAGGGACTGTCCAGCTCACTTAATGTGTGCCCAAAAATCCTCAACCAATTTATTTTTAAGAAAAGGGATCCTTCAATTTGGAAAGTCAATATGTTTCAGCCCTGTCAATTAAGGCCTCTTCATGATATTGGAAGAAGAGAAAACATCTGCAAAATAATGTATAATACATTTAACATTCAATGAGGTGCCTTTCTACTCTCAAAGTGCACCTTTAAACCAATTCTATGATTTAGACCCAGTGTCAAAACCAAATCACACAGTGTTTATCAAATTATATACAGGAAGAGGACCTTGTTTTTTCTAAAGATGTTTCAAGTCAGAAATTATATTTATTCTTATTTGTGCTCGAACAAAAATTGGAATGACATTAGATGACATACTGGCACACTCTAAAGCTGTTTAAAGTCACTACTGGACCTCAGTTTGATACTAGTTTTGTGACAAATATCTAATGCCACTGTGGCCGATTTCGGGGTTGCTAGTTCTAATGTGGCTCATCATACAGATCTCTATATTTCTGCTGATAAGTGCTCATTACCCTCCTGATTAAACTGTGCAGTTTCCTGTAGTTTACGACCTACAGCAGCATTCATCTTCTTGCAAAGACAAGGGGATAATCATCATGTGAACATCACTGCATATCCTTTGTTAGTTGACATTGTCTGAAAAAGGTCCCTTATCTGATCATAAAGACAGACCAAGATTCTACAGATGCCCTGTGTATTAAATAATAATATCACAATTACACCACTTTCATAATGAGGATCCTTAAGTAAATGTTGACAATCATAAATAAATGATTTTGTTTCCATCTCTTTACCAATCATTACATACACTTGACCTGCATTCCTTGGAAAATATATAATTATACACAGTCCTTCATTCAATCATTTGTCATCTTGGCTGCAACTTCACACACCATCCAACTCCCCCCTAGTTCACCCTGGTGCACGAGCAGGAAAGTGGTGAACTGCCGGGGTGACAGACTCCAGGGGAGAGATGCTTTAATTTTGGCCATCCTAGCACGGGGAGCATTGCGGGGTTCCACCCATAAATAGGCACCTGGTTTTCCAGAAGGAATTTTCTAATTGTAATAATGTTAACAGTTCTGAAACTATTTTTCTGAACAAAACTGACCAGCAGGCTACATACCTGGGATTTAGTTCCATTTGAGATTTCAAGAAACCCTCCATTTCAAAAGTTAATTCAACCCCATTACCAAATGAAAAACAAAAGAAAATGTTACTGATTCCAATTCCATCAAATGATAATAAACAGTACTTATAGTTTGACCATGTTACTTCGCAGATAGCTAGCACTGTTACCAAATTATTTACCTAACCTCCTCTAGCTAATTGCCCAGACTCTAGTTACAGAATATATATACCAATAAATAACAACACGTACAGCGTGCAACAATGCTTAGTACATTCCAGCCTCATGTCTACAATTAGTGAAAAATTGATTTCATGACTTCTTCCTAGGTCCATACCCAGGCAAAAAAAAAACACATCCTATTTGTAGTAGGTTATGCAATTTATCATTACATGCAAAGTTGCTCAGAAAAAGAAGCAACCAGAAAAGTTTTAGAAATTGACAAGGAAATTATACAAACCACATTTAAATGAATTGATACAGAAAGCAAGCATTCACCAAGTAAGTGCAATATATAAGTACTATGATGTCAACAGCCTTTGATCTTCTAAAATGAGTCTTATGTCTTCTGCAACATGGACAGACTCAGTTGGGAATATTTGGAGATAAAGTGGACACTCCAAATACTGAAATCTGAAAAAGTGCTTTGGCAGTGCATCAACCAAAGTGCAATTTTTAAGGCCTATAATCTAACCTCAACACAAAGAATCATGACTGAAAAAGAAGCCCCCAATACGCTAATAAATTTTAAGGAAATGGAAGATGCCCCATTTCTAGTAGTAGAAGACTTACATATCACATGGCTTCTTCGTGAAGTAATTTTACTGCACGTGTCTACCTTTCATTTTGGTGAATGCTAGAAACATACGGCCACATGCATCATTGTTACCGTTTGCTATTTCTTAATTGCGAAAATTAAGGAATCGCAATTAAGAAATCGCAAAAGGCTATGCATTAAGAAATCACATTTTTTTTTGCGATTTCTTAAAATTCCTTAATTGCGATTCACAATTTGGGAATCGCAATTAAGGAATCCCTTCCCATTGATTCCTATGGGCCTAGAGGCCCACAGGAATGAATGGGAAGTCATTCTCCATTTGCGATTCGCAATTTGCGAATCGCAAATTGAGAATGCAATTTCAAGGGTGCAGAGAGGGTCCAAAGGACCCCCCTGCACCCCTGAAATATAACTTTAAGTGCATTTTTCACACACACTAAAATTGAGAAAAACATGATGCATCCCAATTTTGTCAATTGCATTCGCAAACGGTTTTTCTTCTGCTCTTTTCCTCGACTTGTGAGGCTCCAACAGCGCCGGGACACTCCTCGGAGTAGCCGTGCGCTATAAAAGCACCCTTTTAACATAACATTAACATAACATAACGGCCGAAAATTGCGATTCGCACCGTTTGCTAATGCAATTGACAATGATGCATGTGCCCAATAAGTCCTTAGGTTGGTATGAAATCATGTACAACACTTTCCTACTCACTTGTTTGGACTACCATTTGAATGTGCCTACTATTCACAAGCCACTCTTGCATTCATACGCACAAATGGGTGTTCAAATCCTTTAGTTTACTCACTCTGAAGAGAGCCTTTAACCCGTTGAAGCCATAATTAAATTGTAAATTAGTTGCTCCACCTAGTTCATCTGTCACAGCGCAGCATACACTCATGATGTATGGGGCAGATGTTATAACCACAAACAATACATGTTACAAAATGACCCATGGCCAACTATATTTGTGACCTGAATCAGAAATCATAAAATACAGTGGAGGTAAATATGTCTTCTCTGCATAAAAGACTGTTTGAAAATGTCTCATGACCCAGAATCAACAGACATTAGGCAACTTGATAAGTTGAATTAACTTGGTGCCCTAAAAATGCAGAAATCTCAGCAGTAGAAACTTGTGATTTACTGGTTTGTGTCCAAGATTCAAAAACTCCTATAAACATGGTGTCCAACTCAATTTGGAGAATTTGTGCATACTATCTATATTTGTCCAACACCACTTGCATACTCCATTTCTTCAAGAACATTTCATGTACTCTATTGACTGGTTTAAAACATTTGTCTAATGCTTTTGTCTATTTCATCATTACTTTCCAGTCCACTGGATGGAAATGCAAATTTACCTTTAGGGAATCTTTTCATAGGTGTTTTTTTGGGCAGGAGGTTTGGTGCTCCTAACCTGATTCCTACAAATGGAAAGGGACACATGTAGTCCACTTATTTAAGATATCTGAGGGGCACTAATGGCATATTACCTGCCCAGAGGTCATGGCTAAAGTTAGCCCTTTGTCTGTTTATGTTGATTCGCTGGGGGTTGGCTGTGTTCCTTTTAGGCAAGGGCACCGCGTTAAATCCTGGAGTCGGTCAACAAGGCACTTTTCTCCTAATAATGCCATCTGTGGATGACGATAGAGAAGTTCTAAGAGCAAGGAAGGTGACAGGACAACCCTTTTAGGATTCTCTGTGTCACAGAAGGGGAATGTTCCTTTCTATTTCCACTCTACTTCTAGTGTAAATGGGATGTGTTAGGGAGGCCATAAATCATTTTCACTCAAAGTCTGTATTTAAAGGCGTCCATCTACTATGACACCTCAGGACTAATGACTGTGTGAAGTCAACAAACACTTGAACTATATATCCTGACACTCTCCAGCACCAACTCAGAAGGTACAGAAAATTGCTTTGAGGATAATCTCTATTCTACATAAAATAGGCTATACCTTTGATGCTAGAAAGTCTTTCCTCTGGCTCCTAGACCAGGTTACAGACCATGTTAAAGGCTGCTAGATTCACATTTAGATGCCTTCGAGTACTAGATCTTGATGAAGCAGGGTCAACTTTACCCCTCCGCCCCCACGTCTCCATAAAGTGCCTCATCGAAGATCGAACTTACACCTAAAGACAAGCACCACTTCTAAGTTCAGGAGGAGATTATTGAATCTTCTGGTCAACTGCAACAGTTCTCGTGCAATGTTGGGTCAGAATGTAATTTAATAAAGAGAATATAATGTGTGTGGACTCACCATTATTTACCTGGCTAATTAACCAGGCATAAACAAATGTTCCACAAGTTCTGGGGCATGTTCTGTTCATTATAAGACATTCAATGCTCCTCTGCTTCACAGGCTCCCTCGTCTTCACTGAACTCCCCTCAAGGTTTTGTGGAAGGTTCAGCACATGACAATTATTCTTTATACTGCATGTGAGCAAACTTGATCCGACTCTGACATGTAATGGTAGAAAAATGTTTTTCTGCAAACTAGAAAATGATTTTATGATTTTATTTGTATTTCTTTGTCACATTTTACATCAGATTTGGAATGTGGGTGAGGAATTAGTGTCTATATCCATGCATTGTGGGGAAGACTCTGAGATACCTATGATACAAGAGGTACCATGTAAGGGCACACATGAAAACACAGATATATACTGAACACAGTAAAATGGAAAAACATACAGGTATTCACCCAGTAACCAATTTTGGTCACCAGCTAAAGTTGAGCTTAGATTAGTATGGAATCACACGAAGCATCACATCCAGTCCTTGCTTGGAGGTGTATGAAAAAGTGAATTGAGAATGCCAAAGGCCAAGGAAGCTGATGCCTGAAATGAACCCCTGGCACACCCATCAACAACAGAGATGAACCTGACCAATGGCAGAGCAGTATACATGTGTGTTTGGATATTTCTGGTTAGACAACATGATCTAGCATGGCAAGGGTGCTTTGCTGATCCAGTTAATGGGGATAAAGTACATACTCCTCCTTATTTTGGACTGCACATCATCTTCAGCAAATCATGAAGCCCACTGTGGTGCATTCACTCGTATTATGAGGAACAAACATTTTTTTGCAGTAACACTGTGAGTGATACCTGTAGCAGCTGCAACATGTGGGATCTGGGGAATCTGATCCTTGTCCAAAAGCTTTGTAAGCTAAATCTAGCATTTGATAGAGGTGCGGTGTGTCCTATATGTGATGTATTCATTTTCATGCATAAGAGCAAGAGATCTGCTCTTGGGTAACGTGTTTGTATGTCACAATATACCACACAAAAAAACCTCTGTCAGAAAACAAAGAAATATTAGGGAAATAACAATTTTATTTTTATTTCTCATCCCAAAGTAGCAATATTTTTGGAAATAATATTTTTGGAATTAAATGTTTCTTTCATGCAGGCCCTCTCTTATCACACTTGTGTTGTGTTGTGATGTGGAGTGGTGTGGCTCACTGGTAAGAGGTGGCAGACCCAGAAGCAGAAGTCGGCCCGGGACCAGGGTTCGATTACCCATGCGGCAGGGTCGTGGACCAGGGTCAGCGGACTCGATAATTCTCGCCTCGGTGCCTACTCTAACCAGGGGTCCCACTCGGCAACTCTGGCCTTTAGCTTGCCTAATCTCCACATCGGCCCCATCAATGCCGGCTCCAACTTGGGGACTCCCAGCAGGGACCATCCCACAGGGAAAGCCAGGACGGGTTCCCCAGCAGTATACAGCACCAGGATGCCGGCTGGCAACAGTGCGCTTTACAAGTATACACATTACATTACACATTGCATTACATTGTGATTGGATACTGCTGCTCTGCTCTATAAAGTCACAAAAAGGTGGGTTACATATGTAGGACGCGTGCTGTCCAACAGATCCTGAGGCATTGAATGTAGTTGTGGGGAAGTGATTGAGCATAAGTGTCTGCTGGTGAACCGAATGATGAACACGCAGAAACCAAGATACCTGCTCAATGTAGCTTTATGAATTGGGAGATAGAAGTAGATATTAGTACCCCCTGGAATAAACAATGTCACTTGCATATTTCTGTGTGGCCTTGACTTCCACAATGTAGCTTCTTCTACTGAGACACAAGATTCTCTTAGATGAAAATGAAGATTTTTAGTCTCTAGATGAGTTTTGGAAAGGGCGCTCTGGCTGATCTAATTAAGGAGACAGTACAAATTGTGACTATTCCCTAATTGAGTGATCAATTGTCACTCATAACAGTATTATTAAATTACAATTAGTGGTTCTCATTTTGTTAACATTTGAGAAAAATGGAAGAAAGGGATTTCCCTCTTGAGTTAAGAACTGCTAACATTATGAATCTGAGTATCTCGCCGAAGGTGCTATTAACTGGAGGACAAAGTAACCTAATTATAAGATAAGCCCAGACTCTTTTGTGGGAGAGGGTATCAGGCACAATCATATGCAGACATCACAACAAGTGCAATTATAAGACTGTGTTTGGAATTAAATACATTATACAATCCTACAGCACAAAGTGTTTAACATAGAAGTAGGCCATTGGTGCACTTTTAGGCAACAGACCTTCACTTACAGGCAAGAAGTAAATGGAGGCAACACCTGGAAGCAGAGAGATGAATTGTAGGATGCCATTCATAATGATGTGCTCTCCGCTGGTGCTGCACAGCTCCCCTTACTCACAGCTGTGATTATATTGAGCCAGCAGACACACTGCACCTATGGACTATCCTAAGGGACATGGTCCATGGAGCCTTGATTTACTGCAGCAGGACTTTGATGTTGAGCACAATTAGCATGATTTTCCAGCAACTGGCAGATGTAGCTGTGTCCTAGTAATATTAAATGTCGTATATCTAGTGTGGATTCTGGCTCATAATATAACTTTTTTTGATAATATATTTTGCATTGAAGCATTTTAGTGAGACTCTCCGGTTTATGGTGCATAAAGTATTAAATTGTCTTATGACCAATAAGACCTAATATGCCTTCAAACATTGCAACTGTTTTCAATTGTATACTCTTTTATCAATCAATCAATCAATCAATCAGAGTACTTGTAGAGCACGCTATTAACCTGTGGGGGTCTCAAGGTGCTGAGGGGAGGGGGTATTCCTGCTGCTCGAAGAGCCAGGTCTTGAGGAGTCTTTTGAAGGCGAGTAGGTCTTGGGTCTGCTGTATGTGAGTAGGGACGGTGTTCCAGGTCTTGGCGGTGAGGTAGGAGAAGTATCTGCCGCCGGAGGTTGTTCGTTGGATGTGGGGGACAGTGGCGAGTGTGAGGCTGGCGGAGCAGAGCTGGTGCGGGGGAGTGTAGAAGCTGAGTCTGCTGTTAAGGTAGGCTGGTCCGGCATTGTGGAGTGCTTTGTGTGCGTGGGTGAGGAGCTTGAAGGTGATCCTCTTGTCGACGGGAAGCCAGTGTAGGTCTCGCAGGTGGGGGGAGATGTGGCTGCAGCAGGGGAGGTTGATGATTAGTCGGGCGGAGGCGTTTTGGATGCGTTGTAGTCGTTGTAAGTGTTTGGCTGGGATTGCTGCATAGAATGCGTTGCCGTAGTCCAGTCTGCTGCTGACCAGGGCCTGTGTCACCGTTCTTCATGTTTTGGTTGGGATCCACTTGTAGATCCTGCTGAGCATGCGGAGGGTGTTGTAGAAGGTGGAGGAGACGGTGTTGACCTGCGTAGCCATGGAGAGGGAGGAGTCAAGGATGAATCCTAGGTTGCGTGCATGGTCGGCGGGTGTTGGTGCTGTTCCCAGTGTGGTTGGCCACCAGGAGTCGTCCCAGGCTGAGGGGGTGGGTCCGAGGATGAGTACTTCTGTCTTGTCCAAGTTCAGTTTCAGATGGTTGCTCCTCATTCCCTCGTGGAGGTTGGTTTTGGCGGTGTGTGGGTCCTTGGTGAGGGAGAGGATGAGCTGGGTGTCGTCGGTGTATTTGCGTGTGGAGCGGGTGTTGAGGTCATACTGGCGGGCCACTTGTGCGAGGGGGACCATGTAGATGTTGAACAGCGTCGGGCTGAGGGATGAGATCTGGGGGACGCCGCAGATGATGTCGGTGGCTTTGGATCGGAAAGGTGGGAGGCGGACTCTCTGGGTTCTGCCGGAGAGGAAGGATGTGGTCCAGTCAGGGGCCTTCTTTTGGATTCCGGCTTCTAGGAGGCGTGTCTTTAGAGTGTGATGGCAGACCATATCGAAGGCTGCCGACAGGTCCAGGAGGATGAGGGCTGATGTTTCGCCATTGGCTGGTTGGCGCCTGATGTCATCTGTGGCGGCGATGAGGGCTGTCTCGGTGCTGTGGTTGTGCCTGAATCCGGACTGGGATGGGTCGAAGATGTTGTTGTCTGCCAGGCGGCGGGCCAATTGCCTGTTGACGATTTTCTTGATGACCTTTGCCGGGAACGGGAGGAGGGAGATTGGCCGGAAGTTCTTGAGGTCCTTGGGGTCCACCTTAGGCTTCTTAAGGAGGGCGTTGATTTCGGTGTGCTTCCAGCTTTCCGGGAATGTCGCTGTTTCAAAGGAGATGTTGATGACCTTCCGTAGTTGGGGTGCGATCGCTGCGTCTGATTTGTTGAATACGTGGTGTGGGCACGGGTCTGACGGAGATCCTGAGTGGATGGAGTTCATGACCATGCGTGTCTCATCGTCGTTGACGTTGGACCAGGAGGTCAGGCGGATGGCACTGCTGGTTTTCACAAGGGAGGTGGAGTCTGGCATAGTCGGGTGGTTGTGGTGTTAAAGCTGTCGCGGATGTCAGCGATCTTGCGGTGGAAGAAGATGGCAGCGAGTCGCAGAGTTCTTGTGAGGGCGGGATGTCGTTGGCATTGGCGCTGGGGTTGGAGAGTTCCTTTACAATGCTGAAGAGCTCTTTGCTGTCGTGTGCGTTGTTATCCAAGCGATCTTTGAAGGAGGATCTCTTGGCTAATCTGATGAGGTGGTGATGTCTGCGGGTGGCTTCCTTGAGGGCTGTGAGGTTGTCCGGTGTGCGTTCGTAGAGCCATATTTTCTTCAGTTTCCGGCACGTGCGTTTGGAGTTCTGGAGCTCGTTGATGAACCAGATGGCTCTCTTGCTGGCGTGAGTGTTTCTTGAGCGGGGCGAGGGTGTTGGCGCAGTCGCCTATCCACTGTCTGACGTTGTGGGCTGTGGTGTCTGGGTTGGTGGGGTCAGTGGGTGGGTTCTGGTCGAGAGTGGTGATCAGCCGGTCTTGGGTGACTTTGCTCCAGGAGCGGCGAGGCAGCTGTTGGGTGTGGTGGTGCATGGTTGGTTTCTTGAAGGTGAAATTAATGCAGCGGTGGTCGGTCCAGTGGAGTTTGGTGGTGTGGTCGAAGGCGATGTGGGTGCCTGTGGAGAAGACGGGGTCCAGCGTGTGGCCGGCAGCGTGGGTGCGTGCGGTGACGAGTTGTTTGAGGCCGAGGTTGGTGAGGTTGTCGATCAGGGTGGTCGAAGGCGATGTAGGTGTCTGTGGAGAAGACGGGGCCCAGCGTGTGGCCGGCGGCATGGGTGCGTGCGGTGACGAGTGGTTTGAGGCCGAGGTTGGCGAGGTTGTCGATCAGGGTGGAGAAGTTGGCGGCATCGTTGTTGTTCTCGAGGTGGAAGTTCAGGTCCCCGAGGAGGATCTAGTCCATGGAGGCGTGTGCTTGGGTGCTGGCGAGGTCGGCGATGGAGTCACTGAAGTGTGCCCGAGGTCTGGGGGTCAGTAGATGAGTGTTCCTCTTAGGGTGGTGGTGGGGTCAGTGTGGATCCGGAAGGCAAGGTGTTCGGCGTTGTGGAGGGTGTCGTCTACGTGGATGGCGACCTTGAGGGTGGACTTGTGGACGATGGCTATTCCTCCTCCGGTTCCGTTGGCGCAATACCTGCGGGTGATCTTGTAGCCCTTCGGGATGGCTGTGGCGATGCCGGGTGCCGAGGAGTCGTTCCACCAGGTCTCAGTCAGGAAGGCCACGTCTGGGGCAGAGGTGTCGAGCAGATCCCAGAGCTTGACGGTGTGTTTGCGTGTGGAGCGAGTGTTGAGGAGTATGCAGCGGAGGTAGTTTGGTCCAGTCCTTGGAGGTTTGGTGGTTCTGTCACAGGTGAAGCTGCAGGTGCGACAGTAGAAAGGTCCGTGGATCCGTTTTGGGGTGGCCTGTAAACTGGTGTGTTTTCGGCCGGTGTTGAGTGCGTGGAGGCTGCTGGCATCGCAGTGGAGTCTGGTGTCGTGGCGCTTGCGGGGTCCAGGGGTTCTGGCGCTGGGTGCGGTCCAGGCTCGGATTGCCGCAGATGGGCTTGCCTTAAGCGCAGCCGCGCATTTGCCGCCATTTGAAGGGGAGCTCGGAGCTCGGAGCAGCTGGGAGGCAGGAGGCAGGGGATGGCGAATGGGTGTGGGGGCGGGGCCGCAGGGGCAGCAGTGGCGGGAGGTGAGTAGTAAGCATGGGGGTTAGGGAAAAATCAGGGGCAGCGAGGAGGACAGAAGGCAAGAAAATGAGCACAATCAGGGAACATAGGCAAGAAAAAATTAGCACAATCAGGGAACAGAGGCAATACAAACAAGCACCATCAGGGAACGGAGGCAAGAAAAACGAGTACAATCAGGGAACAGAAGGCAGGGTCAGGACACACAGGCAGAACGTGCCGACAAGTCAATCAGAGGATCAGCCAACATCGGTCACGTATCAAAAAAAGAGTAATGACAGCTCCAATGGTTGAGCATTTTGTGGAGAAAGGACACCTTGAACATGATTTCAAATGGTCTGTCCTTCAAACCAATGCCTTGATGTTGAACGTTGAAAGGAAGCTTATTTGATCCTCAAGTTCAATAGTGCGCAAACCGGGCTGAGGTAGCGCAAATGTAATTCTCTGAATGACTTAAAATTAGGTTTGTCAGGCCTGGCTCGCCTTGTGTGCCTTGAGTTCGGAAATATGAAAGAAAAATGCACTACAGGGTCCTTATGCGCATAAGTGGTTCTTAAAAGGCTTCGCAACGAATTACTAGCATCACGCTTACTTAGCTGTGCCCCCCAATCTGAGTAATAATAATAATAATAATAATAATCCACATTTGTAAAGCGCACAATCACCCGTTAGGATCTCTAGGCGCTGGGGGCCGTCGGGAAGATTTAGCAAGCTATTGCCCAGAGTCACATGGTGCTGGGCTAATCTGCCGCCGGTGCCAGGGATCGAACCGTGATCCCCAGCTTCCGGAATCAGTTATATTAGAGTGCGTGCGAGCCGTGGCAAGCAATGAGCCATACATGACAGAAATGGATCCACCTCATAACCTGGTGGATATGTGCAGCAGCTATATATTACTGACTATATAAGAAACTATAAGAAGTTTTTGCCGTTTATGAGTCGCCTTATTAAATTACACTCTGCCTTAAAGACCGTTAAATAGCTTGATCATGCGCGTTAACGTATACACTAAAGACCCGTAAGATATGCTGGGTCGATTATGTAGCAATTTCACTTTCAAGTCTGTGATCTGGCACACGTTGAACTGTTTTGAGCAATCTTCTCAATTTGAGCGATATAACCAATAAAGTTTTTACTGGTTGAAGATCGCTACCACAATTTCGACAATGCACCTCGTGTAGGTTTTATATAAAAAAAGCCGGGACACGCGCCGGCCATCTTGAAGGAGCTGGTGTCCGAGAGGTGAATGTACGCGATCCGCGCTTGGAGCTAAAAGGTAACTCCTGTCGCCCTAGTTATAATTTTGCACTACTAGCACAATACTTCCAGCGATTTTGTCCTAAATGTTCCTCTTCCGCACTAGGAGCCTGAGGCCCCAGAGGAGCAAGATGACAGTGTGGAAGTTTTAACGCAGCCAGGTAGGCTCTTTTTTTGCTTCTTAACAGAACCAGCATTTGCCCTGTAGGAAGGAGACGTAATTGATGCATTTTTGTGCTCCTACTCATTTTTACAGAACACTTGGTTATCGAAGCGAGCTTGAACACGTGTGATGCGCGCACTCCATAGCACACAACATGAACTTTGAGGTATGATTAAATACCACTAAGCATGGGCGAATTTTGCGAATCTCGCGTTCGCGAATTTGCGTATTTGCGAACTCGCAATCCACAAAATTCTCGAATTCCCGCGAATTTGCGGATTTTTTTGTTTTTATAGTGTTCGCAAGGGTTTCTGCCAGTTCGCTAGGATTTTGTACCAGTTCGCAATTGCGAACTTACTTGTCGGCACGCAACGGTCGCGACTATGTTGTTTCTACGTCTGGTTCATCATCACAGGTTCACAGCACCCTCTGTTTCAACACTGCCACCCTCTGTTTCACCCATGCCACCCTCTGGTACATCAATGCCACCCTCTGGTTCATCATCATCACTGTAGATTATGGGGGGAAAAAGCAAGCACACCTGCCCTGCTTCAACTGACATGAATTAATTTGGGGTTGATTTATCAATGTGTCACTGTTTTAAAATTCCAGTCTGGCACCTGCTTCCTTATCTGTAAATTGCTTTCTGTTGCAGTGCAAATTTTTTTTCCAGGACCTTTGTAGCCTACTTGTAGCTATTCTATGATCCGGCTGTGAGGGTCAGAGCAGGGTCATACAATTGTTGCAACTAGCAACTGAACTCTGGAGGGGCCCCAGTCAGGAAGCACTACAGGGAATGGTTACTAATGATGAATTTGAACTTTTGCACCTGCTGAGTGCTTTCAGTTTAGCAAAACTCGTTTTTCTGCAGAACAGCAGCTGTAATGCCCCTAAAAAACGTACTTGTGAAAGTTGATTTCTAATCCAAAAGTGATCCAAAGAAAGTCAAAAGGCCTCAAATCCAAAAAACTGCAGGCAAATGTCAACCTGAGGAGTTATTCTGATAAAAATCATCATTCTCAGAAGGTCTATGCTGCTTGCTAGTGGATTCCTTGTGCAGAATTGCAAATTTTGCAATTTCGTGAGTGCGAGATTGTTGCTGGCCGCCGCACCTACATGTTCGCAATTGCGAGCTTACGCCGCACGCCGCGAAATTGTATCACCAAGAAAAAAAATCCGCTGCGTGCGAATTCGCGGATTTTCGGTAAATTCGCGAGCGTTCGCGGATTGCGAATTTACCGAAAATCCGCAAAATCCGCGAGCGGAACGGATTTTCCGCCCATGCTTAGTTATTGTGACTAAGAATATGTTTTTAAAAATTTGGGGCCATGAAACATTCTAAAACTCTCTCCTCATTCGTTTTCCACAGAGGCCAGTTAGGGTCAACGAAGGGCCAAGTCTGATTTAATACACACAAGGCGCAATTGGACTAAATACTAATAAGATGTATAAGCCCTCACCTACAAAAGTGTGGTATGTAGCCATCTCTGGTTTACAGAATCGGCTAGACGAATGCAACTCTGTCATGAAGCTTAAATACTGTATGATGTAAACAAAATGCCTGTTTTCTTTACATTCCACAGACACAAAAAAAGAACAAAAGCCCTGATGAGAGTCCAGGAGATTGCTTCTTGGACTTGAAACGCGTCGGCATATTTGGAGGAATAAAGTAGAATTTAGAAAAAGGGATAGTAGGACTAGCTAGTCTACACATACTTGAAAGTTGACGTCATTTGTTTGACTGTATTCCTCTTTCTCTTTTTTTCAATTTGTGACTCATTCATTGATGTTACATATACGTCTTTTTCGTCATTTATTTGTAATGTAATGGTTATATTGTTTGATGTCTAATGTGATATAATTTTTGGTCTGATTATTGTTGACAGTGTTTGTAAAAATTGTGTATAATAGTGTAAATATTTGAATGTACAGTTTTCTTAGTTGCCAACGAATATGTGAAAAAATTGTAAAAAATGTAAAGTAAACGGTACAAAGCAATGGTGCCAGAATTGGGATTCAATAAATAATTTCCTGATGTACCTATGCCTTTTCAATCAGTAACTGCTAATTAAAGGGTATTTTAGGGAATCTCAAATACTAGTCTAGGAAAGGAGTAGGCCTCACAGCAATGAAAAATGTATTTAGTTGTTTGTCACTGACATGACACAGAAAACTTAAAAGTATATGTCATGCCTTTTAATTACACAGCACCCTGCCCTTAGGTTGATGTATGGCCTACCTTAGGAGTATTGTATGTGTAAGGACATTTAAGGCCTGACAAGTGGCTTTAAATGCAATGGCAGGGATAAGACAGTTTTGAAAAGCTAATTGTGCAATTGGCACAACCAGTGCTGCAGCCCACTAGTAACATTTAGATTACAGTTCCTGAGTACATGGTATACCACTTTACAAGGGACTTACAGGTAACCTAAATATGGCAATGAGGTATATACCATTGTCAACATGTTTAGGGGAGAAGCACATGCACTGTAGCCCTGGCTAGCATTCGAGCAGCTTTTTGACTGGTTGGAAAGCTTGTGCTGAGGTCCATGGACGGCCGGAGGTCGGAGGAGAGTTGTAGGGGAGCTGCGAGGCAGCATTAGAACAGGCATGTAGCACTATGGGATCAGATTACATATTTTAGCTTCACCCCAGTCAAGAATCCCTGCACCTCTGAGAAAAGCATTAGGTCTTTCAGAGGGAAATGTCCAAAGTGCCAGAGCAGCCAAACTGCTTCAAGTATCTAATATGTAGTTCCACTGCAGCAGATACAATTTAAGCAGCAACTTACCAGCTGGCACAAAAAAAGCTGGGACCTAGCTTTGCGCCAGGGCAGGCACCCTGCCACCATGTAGCAAGGGTGCCTGCACTGCAGGGATGATTGTTTATGTGCAGGAAGGGACACTGTCAATAATGGCAATTTGATCCTTCTATGTGTGCCGCAGAATCCAACACAATTATAAAGAGCAAAATAAATGTATAATTTTCCCATATATCGCCATACTAACACGAGGTATTCCGTATCATTCCTTTTTTGCCCTGCCTTGTAAATTCGGGGCAGCATCAAAAAGCAATGTGTGCTGTGGTGGAACGCCCTTTGCAACACCCACTGCATGCCTCTTTGCCGCAGAGGAATTTGGCAGAAAGCGGCATATTTACAAGGAGGCCTTAAGCCACGTTAAGGGTTAAAGGCGAGGCGTTCTGGCTAAGAGTGACAGCACACATATTTGAGGGTTACTTTAACTAAAACAAGATGCCTCACACATCTAATTGTTTCAGCTGTATTCCATTATCACTCAGTTCAATAGTCATTCATTCAATACTGCATTTTGGTATTTTCACCAGTTTGAGGTTCCATAAGACCCTTTTTACCTCTCTTCATTGTGTCCCTTATTATCCTTTATCTGTTTTGATTGTATAGACTTTCAGTCATACATAATCTATTTAATTCTCTTCTCACCATTTCCTCCGTACATCATTCCTCCTCCTTGCTTGTAAATCATTACTCTCATCATGGAATATGGCTCTGGCTCCTGTATCTTGGTAGGGCTGGGACTAGTTACTGCCCTCTCCCACTGAAAAATGACAAACCTTATTCCATCATTAAGGAGCCATATAGGATTTTATGTTCTTCTGAGTGCTACATT
Organism: Lissotriton helveticus; assembly: GCF_964261635.1. Taxonomy (NCBI): domain Eukaryota; kingdom Metazoa; phylum Chordata; class Amphibia; order Caudata; family Salamandridae; genus Lissotriton; species Lissotriton helveticus. Next base: position 1,888,860,278 of record NC_136068.1, on the reverse strand, counting down.
TTTTTATTTGTTAGATTTATATTGCGCATGGCTGCCCCAGCGATGGGAAAATAACTAATAGTCTGTTTTGTGTGTGTGTTTTGTTAAGTTTACCAATACCTGGTTTTGAGGAAAACGTGGCTGGTCTTGGTGTCCTTTCAGAATCGATGTTTTTGTTTTTGTCGTTGTATCCTTTTCCCTTATTTTAAACTGGCTTCCTAATTGAATTGCGTGTCCATCGTTTGAACAAGTTTATATATTCTAGTTGGGAAACTTTTACACATACCTTAATATGCACATGGAGAAACGTAATGATTTAGCAAACAGGACCAATTTAGGGGGGATGGCTAAGTGACAGTTGGAGAAGCCATTTCTGCATTAGATGAGGGTCTTTTGTGGAAGAGGAGGATTCACTATGCTTAGTTAAGTTTCAGGACAAAAGTTCTCACCAAGGTTAGTAGCATTTTGAGGCAGGCTTTAAGACTTTAAGGGCGAGATGACGACTTTTTGACAGTCGCAAATGGGAAATTGGCCGATGGCATGTGCAAAAAAGAATCCTGGCGTGTAAAAATACAATTTTACGAGTCAGTGACTCGCAAAATAGTGTTTGAAACTCGCTATTAGGATTAGGAAGGGACATCCTTCCTAATAGCGATTCACAATGGAATTTGCCTTCATGAACTGAGGCTGGATGTAAATATGTCATATTTGAGTGCCATGTCTTGTTCTATGTTAATGGGATCAACAATTTGTAGGTGTATTTTTATGTGTTGTACTTTTATATGTTGTATTTATATATATATATATATATATATATATATATATATATATATATATATATATATATATATATATATATATATATATATATATATATTACCTACTGGCGGTCGCCAGTAGGTATATATAGTTAGGATTTTTTCTCTATGGGATTTTTGAAAATTCTATGTCTAATAACTTTGGCGTTTGTGGACGGAATTGGCTGAAATTTTCAGGAAAATGGAACATTTTGTTTCTGAGCAGATACTGAAAATATGGGGGGGGTTTGTCAAGGGGGGCTGAGAAAAAAGGGGGGTCCCAAAACGTGTTTTTCCCATGTTAATTTCCATAGGGCGGTTGGCCTCACTTTTAGCCCGAACGGCTGAATGGATTTGCACGAAACTTGGCAAAATTGTAGGGACTGGTAGCCCGATGTGCCTTTGCTAGGTCTCAATATATGTGCTCCAGTGGATTTTGAGAAATTAACGTTCAAAAAAAGATATATATCTGTAAGCGCGCTCTGGGCAGCGCTCCGGTTCGCGTACTTGACGCGTAACGGAACTTCGCGTAGCGAAGCTGATTGGCTCTCCGGTGTCTGTAAACATTCCAAACAGTCCGTAGCGGCTGTCATCTTGTCTCTCGGTAGGATCGAGAGACAAGAGGAGGCCAAAGTGAAGGGGCAAATGACCATAAGGGGGCATAGTAGATCCTCCCTGACCCCCTAGGTTTGATGTAGAGGCTTTAAAAGGGCCCCGCAGGGCAAAAAAATAAATAAAAAATGTTTTGGTTTTTTTGCGTGGGGAGCGCCCGGTCCGCGAACCGGGAAGCGTTCTGGGGAGCGTACTAAAAGGAAAAAAGAACGATAGACTTTTCAAATACTGTATGTTAATTGATTGTTGGTTTTGTTGATTATTTTTTAATTTCTTTATTTTTTAAGCAATTATTTATTATTGTGATTGTGTTTCAAAATTTAATAACATTTCTAACATTTCACTGTCTGAAATGTCGTCATTTTCATTGAACATAGCTTGTAATCTCTGAGTGTGTAAAATGTCCTCATTTTGAAGGAGGTCATCTACTGCTTGCACACATTGCAGTAGTTCTTGGTCCCAAGTTTCATCCATAAATTCTATATAATTTGGATCAATTAATTCTTGGCTGCTCTCTTGCAGGACAATTTGAAATGAAACTTTCTGTTCGCCTTCCATGTTGCCTGAAATTTGGATAAAAAAAATATATATTAGTAGAGATAGGGCACTGTTGGGATTAATTTTAGATAGGCAGTTTTTATCAGTGAATTTATCTTTGGGCAGTGTATAGTATCAGAGTGGAAGTAGGAATATAAAAAAGTGTATGTGATTTAACGTAAGTAAATTCATAATTATACAAGAGAAACCTAACTCTATCCATAACTATAACAGAGAAGTCTATCTAAATCTATAACTACTACAGAGGGGTAGTATATAACTATCAGAAAAAGTTTACCATATTAACTGATAGTGCACAATATACTTCTGTTTTTAAAATAACAACTTACCTTTACAAAGAAGTTGAAGTGATTAGTGAAAATCCAATTGAAATGTACACCAGGAAGTAGTAGTCAAAATGGCTGTGTTTCCTTCTCTTCCTTTATATATATTCAGGTATATAACCAATCAAATGTCAGGTAAAAAAAGTAGAAAATGAAAGTAACATTTTCATTGGTTGTCAATTCCAACACTTCAGATGTGTTTTGTGAAGTAATTTACCTCACAGTATTTAGAGAGGTCTACAGGCTAAATGGCTAAATGGAATTTCAATCAAATTTGTGAAAATGATAGGGATTGGTATGTAGTATGAGCTAATCTATATTTGGTGAAAGTGTCTCCAGTCGTTTTTCTGTAAATTACTTTCCCACCTTTTTTGATGGAGCGCTTCCCGGGGAGCGCCCCGGTACGCGAACTGGCGAGCGCCCCGGTACGCGAACCTGAAGTGTTACGGGAGTCCACCATTTTGTGTTTTGGTCGAATTAAGATACAAGATGGAGGGCAACTAATGTTCAGAATGGGTAGAAGGGGGCACGGTAGACTTATCTTGACCCCCTAGGTTTTCTGAGGGTGGCTGAGGAGGCCCATATGTGCGGAAAAAAAACATTTTTTTTTAAATTTCGCGAGGTTAGCTTCCGGTCCGCGTACCGGGTAGCGCCCCGGGGAGCGTACTTTGTTGAAAATTAGTGAAAAAAGTTAGAGTAAAATAATAATTGTGAGTGATCATAGTTAGGGTAGCTCTGAGAAGAGCTTTTGGGTTTATGGTACATTTAGGTACTTATAAGTAGGTACCAATGCACAGTCTTAAATTCAGAATAAAAATTCTGTTGCCCTCATCTGAGAAGTGAACTCCATCTCCTCTGTCGATATCTTGCATGTAGTAACGCAAGTTATTGTTGTACATGGAGCCCATTCCATGGTCTCTCATGTAAGCTGAAACAGATTTGTTTACATGCTTCCTCGACTTCTCAATTTGTGGACAAAATTGGTTCGACCACCTCCATTTCTGTCTTTGGCATATATTTGAATATACCAAGGCAGTCTGAGGAAAAAGTGCCATTAATTGCTCAAAGGTGTCCTTTAAAAGCATTTCCAGACCTACCCCAGTCAAAGTGCCCAAGTCATTACCTCCACAGTGCACAATTAACAGGTCAGGTTTTGGCAAATGCATAAAGGTTTTCACCAATGGTATCAATTGGTGACATTTTAATCCTCTGTGGCCAAACCACTTAATTTCCACATCTTGTAAATTGAGGTGAGGTAAATTTCTGTTATCAGCATACCTCTGAGCCCAGTAGATGTAACTATGTCCAACAATCCAGACAGAAAACATGGTGAGAGAAGGTTCTGCTGCAGTCAGATGAAGTGTGGCAATGAAATGGCAGTTGAAAAAATAAGAGTTTAAAATGAAAAAACTGTGGAGTTTCTGTGTTAATGAAGCAGTAACAGTGATTGGTGGATTTTGATTGCTGAAAACAGAAAGTTAGGGTGCATGGATGAGTTCTTTGAAAGATGTATTTTGAATGGTCAATAAAAAATCATTAAATGAAAGATTGCACTGGATATGTAGGTGCACTGAGAGTTCAGAGTTCAATTGAAACATTGTTGTGTGAACTTGCAAACACCAGAGGTCTTCCAAGAGGTGGTTGCTATGCAAAAAAAGGCAGAGAGGGCAGAGGGGGGAAGGGTTTTGATTTGAAAAAAGTGAGGGAAGAGTTTTGATTGGGAGACACGAGAGATATGTGTGAAGAATTACAGCATTTCTGTGCTTTTGATAGCTGCAGACTCTGGAGTGCATACCTTTTGCTCTGCTAAAGACAAAGTGGTGTGTTTCTGAGACTGTTTTGAAACTCATAAAGTATTTGCTAAGGTGAGAAAAGATTCATTTAATTTAGATAGAGAATAGTGTGCTTTAAGGAGAAAATTATGAAGAAAGTTGTGTTTTTAAAATGTTGCTTTGCCTCAAGTGTTTTACAAATAGATTTTGTTTCTTTGAGAAATTGTAATTGGAGAAAATGTGAAGTATTAGTACTGACAGGGTGTTTTTGTGCATAGGAGCTGTGCAGTGTTTTCAAATTATGACTTGAAAATCGTTTTTGAGGAAAAGGAATGCTTTTAACATTTATGAGAAGGACATAATGGTGTCTGCTTCTTTATAAGGCATTGGAGTGTCTCTGATGTTATTTTTCCCATTTTAATGTAAGACCTTTCCCCGTGGTGCAAATTCCTTGTAAATATGCTCCCACTTGTGCTTGGCAAATTTAGATTTTGAATGTTTGAGTTACATAGCCATGTTAAAAGTGACCCTAAAATGCTGCAAAGGCAATCAAAAAACGCTTCCATGTGTCTTAAGGACATTTTAAGTCATTTCCCCATGTGCAGTGTTTTCAAATTATGACTTGAAAATCGTTTTTGAGGTAAAGGAATGCTTTTAACATTTATGGGAAGGACATAATGGTGTCTGCTTCTTTATAAGGCATTGGAGTGTCTCTGATGTTATTTTTCCCATTTTAATGTAAGACCTTTCCCCGTGGTGCAAATTCCTTGTAAATATGCTCCCACCTGTGTTTGGCAAATTTAGATTTTGAATGTTTGAGTTACATAGCCATGTTAAAAGTGACCCAAAAATGCTGCAAAGTCAATCAAAAAACGCTTTCATGTGTCTTAAGGACATGTTAAGTCATTTCCCCATGTGCAGTGTTTTCAAATTATGACTTGAAAATCGTTTTTGAGGTAAAGGAATGCTTTTAACATTTATGGGAAGGAGATAATGGTGTCTGCTTCTTTATAAGGCATTGGAGTGTCTCTGATGTTATTTTTCCCATTTTAATGTAAGACCTTTTCCCGTGGTGCAAATTCCTTGTAAATATGCTCCCACCTGTGTTTGGCAAATTTAGATTTTGAATGTTTGAGTTACATAGCCATGTTAAAAGTGACCCAAAAATGCTGCAAAGGCAATCAAAAAACGCTTCCATGTGTCTTAAGGACATTTTAAGTCATTTCCCCATGTGCAGTGTTTTCAAATTATGACTTGAAAATCGTTTTTGAGGTAAAGGAATGCTTTTAACATTTATGGGAAGGACATAATGGTGTCTGCTTCTTTATAAGGCATTGGAGTGTCTCTGATGTTATTTTTCCCATTTTAATGTAAGACCTTTCCCCGTGGTGCAAATTCTTTGTAAATATGCTCCCACCTGTGCTTGGCAAATTTAGATTTTGAATGTTTGAGTTACATAGCCATGTTAAAAGTGACCCTAAAATGCTGCAAAGGCAATAAAAAAACGCTTCCATGTGTCTTAAGGACATTTTAGGTCATTTCCCCATGTGCAGTGTTCTCAAATTATGACTTGAAAATCGTTTTTGAGGTAAAGAAATGCTTTTAACATTTATGGGAAGGACATAATGGTGTCTGCTTCTTTATAAGGCATTGGAGTGTCTCTGATGTTATTTTTCCCATTTTAATGTAAGACCTTTCCCCGTGGTGCAAATTCCTTGTAAATATGCTCCCACCTGTGCTTGGCAAATTTACATTTTGATAGTTTGAGTTACATAGCCATGTTAAAAGTGACCCAAAAATGCTGCAAAGGCTTTAAAAAAACGCTTTCATGTGTCTTAAGGACATTTTAATTCATTTCCCCATGAATGTAGGTAGGCTTCACCTTAAAGAAACCTCTGGATAGGCCACACCTTATCGTCATCTTGAATTAATCATTTAAAATGCTAGGGACAGATTTATGATAGGTGTATGCCTCTTTTGCGCCACTGTGCGTCACTTTTGTGATGCAGTGGCGGTGCAAAAGATTTGCTATGTGGCGACAAAATTACAAATTGATGCATCTAGGCAGATGTGTCATGCTGTAAAAAAAACGTGCCACATGAAACCGACGCAGCAGTGATGCAAAAGATGGGCCATGTTGCAAGACAGGCCTCACTTCATCTCCAACAAGATAAGAAGCTTAGGGATAGATTTATGATGACTGGTGCATCCCCAGGGATGGGCCAGTCATCCTGCGCCGCTGTTCCGCCACCCATGGTGCGCTGCATTTACAATGCGGCGCACAATGGGGCAAAAACAGCACAGATGCGTAACGCATCTGTGCCGTATAGGTGGCGCATTGCTGGAGCTGCATCGCAAGTGCCATGCAGCTCCAGCAAGGCTTAGGGGTGCCCCATCTCCATTTAATCTGCAACCCTGAGTAGGCCTCACCTTAAACAAACCTCTGGATAGGCCACACCTTATCGTCATCCTGAATCAATCATTTAACATGTTAGGGACAGATTTATGAAAGCCGTGTGCCTCTTTTGTGCCGCTGTGCGTCACTTTTGTGACGCAGCGGCGGTGCAAAAGATTTGCTATGTGGCGACATATTTAAAAATTGATGCATCTAGGCAGATGTGTGATGCTGTAAAGTCATGTGCCACATGAAACCTGCGTCAGTTTTCATATAGGTGTTTTGTTGCAAGGTATGCATTAATTTGCAAGAAAGCCCTGTAAAACTAACACAGTGAAATTTAGAAGATTTCACTGACTCAGCTTTATAGCATTGCTGAATCAAATCATTACGCCTGTTTGAAACAGGCATAAGGAGTGATGCACCATGCAATGTGTGGCTTGCTCCTGTGCATTGCAGTAGACATGTTGCGCTTACGACGTGATTCCTGCAATGTGCTGCTTTTGCGGCACAGATGCGTGACGCATCTGTGCTGTTTTCACTCAATGGTGCTCCACATTGTAAATGCGGCACACCATGGGTGGCAGAGCAGTGGTGCACATTAACTGGTGCATCCCTGGGAATGCGTCAGTTAACATAAATCTGCCACTTTACATTTAAGTATGAGCAGGGGACACAGAGTTGGTGAGGCTTATCCAAGGTTAAGAAGAGATGAGTCCTGTTCACTGAAAACTTGGACATAGGCCTTACCTCCTCAGTATCGCTGGTCATGGCTAAATAATAGCTGCAAAATGTTACTCTTGTTAAACAATTTTACTATTATAGTCTCTGAGATTTGTGCCTTACTCTGCAACATCTCATTGTTGTTCTCTTTCTTTAAAGATAACGACAACATCAACATGAGCGACAATCAGCAATCAGTTGATCTCGACCTCATAATTGAACTCGTAATTGAAACATCAGTGGAAGTAGATCCCTTGGATGATTTAAATCCTGAGGATGAAGAAGAACATGATGAGGATGCAGATTTGTCAGAATTGTATGACATAGGGTGGGAAGCTGACGTGCTTGAGCCTATGGAACTATAAACATTTATTTTTAAAAATTTATAATAAATGAAAAGTAAAAATGTAAACCGTTTCATTTAAAAATAAAGACACCTTCAAAAACAGGTTATGTGTAGTGTCTTCAATAAAATATTAAAATATGCTCATAAAATTAGATCAGATTCACATATAAAACAGCACAGGTAAAATGAATATGAATTCCATTTCTTTTCTGCTATTTCTGTATTCTAAATTTGCCAAGCACTAAAAATGTCAAGTAGTGTGTTAAGTTTTTGATGACTGTTATTGATTTACTGTTTGGTAATAGTGGTTAATAACATTTTTTATTATATTTTACCACAGATTCAACTGCAGATCATTTCAAGATTTCAGCATGCCAACTAAAGAAAGACTTAGAAAGGCTGCAAAACGTCAAAGACAGCAGGTAAATGATATAATGCAGCAGTCCTCTAAGAAAAAAACTTGTCAAGTCACCAAGAAACCACCGGGTAAGAGCACAAAAACATTTAAAAGAAATATTTGTACTAAAAAAAATATTACTACAGAAAATGTTTCAGTCCAGAAAAAGAGAAGCATTTTAAACGGAAAGGAAAGGCCAATCAAAAATGTTACTGCTAGAGCAAGAGACAACAGTTTAGGGACATTCGTAAACGAATGTTCCGCCACAGGATAATTGGCAATTTGTTAAAAAATATTAAGAAAGGTCAACAGAAAGTGGTTTTTTATAAGAGAAAAAAAAAAGTTGAGAAAGTTATTGATCAGGCATTTGAAATTAAACGTAAGTTATTTATTTTGATAATCAATAGAATTAGGAAGTTAAACAAGGCAATTTATGATTTCAAACGAAATAGTAGATGGAAGAGAATAGTTAATCATAGTAATTTTTGTGAAGTTTTTTCCGGAGAATGGATGCATAGTTCAAGTTGTGAGGCATTTTTAATGAGGAGAGTTATTTCCAGGATAATGATTTGGTGCATGCAGTTGACACCAGTGGTCGAGCTTATGAAGTGAAAGATGGTTGTCCAGTTGAAAAAGAAAAACTTGTGACAACAGAGACAGAAGAGGTGTTAGGTAATGAGGTTTTAGGAAGACGTCCTAAGGGTCCTGTGTACACCTGGAAGTGTAGTAGTATTTGCAGTGTGCGACAGGATTCCATCAATTTGCTTTGTGATTTTGTACGGACATTTAATAAGAAAAGTTTGAAGCAGAAAATGAAGTTGTTGCAAGAATTAGATCCTTGCAGAGTGAGAGAAGTGACAGGTTTGCATGGTCATTCACTGGCTTGTCTTTCCAGGAGAGTATGCCAGAGTGTTTTTCATCATTTCAGGATGCTAGCAGTGCATCATATTAAAGTGAGGAAATTAGTTAGAATGTTGTATTATGCTAGGAGTCCAGCAATTATGCTTAAACAATTATGCGCTGCTCTTTTGCATGGTTCAGAAGTAGATGTGAAGAATATTTGTGCAGAAATTGAGTTTGGTTACTTTGGAAGTAAAGAGGAGAATGTTGAAATTGACCAAGAAGAAGAGGGTAATGTGGAAGATAGTGTACAGGTTTCCAGTACAGATAATTTTCAGAGGGAAATTGCGACGTTTCAGGTGAAATCAAGTGAGAGGCCTAATTTCACTTGTGTGTGTTGTCGACGCCCTTATTATAAGAATCAGACTAAGTTAGTGGATTTATATGCAAAAAGTGAAAGGGAAAATAATAGTGAATGGAAGGATTTCACAACATATTTGATGGTAGAAAATTGTTTTGATTTGGGATCGGATCAACGTGTGTGTACTTATTGTTGTAGCAAATTAAATCAAAACCAGATGCCTGCTAGAGCAGTTCATAATAATCTGGAATTGGTTGAGATTCCTTCTGAATTGAAGGATTTAAATACTTATGAATCTATTTTGATTCAAAGTATCCATCCCTTTCAGGCTATTGTAAGAATGGAGCCAAAGACAGGGAAATTGCCTCCATCAGATTTACAGAGAGGATTAAAGGGAAGAGTTGTTTATTTGCCTCTAGATTTGAAGAAAAACATTAACACAATTGGAGTAGAAAAAGTGGAAGAGGAACCTCTGGTTATCTTAGTTAATGGGGTTCCGACAAAGAATAAGAAAATATGGCAAGATTTAGTGGATGTTAGGAAAGTCAAAAAGGCAACATTGTATTTGAAAAAAAATAATAAGTACTATAAGAATGTTTATGTTGCAGAAGAGGAAGTAAGTGAGGAAGAGGATAGCGATTTGTGTGCTGGTCAAATTGAGAAAGTAGAACCCTCTACTAGTGAAGAAATATATGAACATTATATTGTTCATCCTTTGCATTCCAAGGAAGTCATGGGGAATGCTATTGAGTTGTTTCAAATGAAACAAGCCAAAGGGAGTCCCATTAGTGTTTGGGAGGAAAGTTTGGAAGCTCGGTGTTTCCCACAGCTTTTTCCAACAGGTCAGGGAGGTAGATATGATGAGCGACCTCATCAAATTCCTGCTTCTGAATACCGGACTTTGCGATTGTATGCAGGAGATGCTAGGTTTCGACAATGTATTCCCTATTTGTTTCATCTCCTGTTTGAAAGCGATCTGTCTGGACTGTCATATGCAGTGAACCACATCTTGAAAAGTGGTATACACATGCAAAACATCTCGGCAAGTGACTTTATGGATAAAGTCAATGTCCAAGACAGTATTTTAGATTCTCACCTGATTAATCTCATGGCGTGTCAGCGTGGTACTAATGAGTACTGGTACCGTTGTCATGGTGATTTAAAATGTATGCTGAGGAACTTAGGAACTCCCACATGGTTCCTCACTCTGAGCTGTGCCGAGTATGGCTGGGAAGACTTACTTGAATTTCTACGAGAGGCAAATGGAAATATCGAAAACATCGAATTCAAGACACCCGGAGAACTGTGCTCTTTGGATCCAGTCAATGTATGCCGGTACTTCAATCATAGATTTGAAGCTATGATGTCCTTCATCATGAATAAGAAGAATCCACCTCTTGGAGAGGTGTTGGATTTCTTCTGGAGAAAGGAGTACCAAGCAAGAGGTGCTCCTCACATACATATGCTGTTGTGGATCAAGGATGCACCTAAATTTGGAACAGATCCAGAAGACTCAGTGATGAGTTTCATACAACAGTATTCTACGTGTGCTGTTCCAAACGCAAAGGAGAAGAAAAGCCTAAGAGGAAAAGTTCTACGTTTCCAAAGCCATCGTTGTGGAAAGTACTGTCGTCGTAAATTCCGAAACAAGGACAAGTTCTACACCAAATGTCGTTTCGGCTTTCCACGACCGGTGATTTCTAAAGGAAGAGTAAACAGTTTGATGTCTTCGCTGCGACATAATGTGATGAAGAAATCACCTAAAAACACATACAATTTGAAGAGGAACGAAAAGTCCAAGTACATCAACGACTACCACCCGGTGATTTTGTCCGTGTGGAATGCTAACATGGATATACAGTTTGTGGCTGATAACTTCATGGCTGTGGCTCGGTATGTGACATCTTACATCACCAAAAAAGAGAAGACAGAATTGAAGGATATGTGGGAGGACATTTCCCATGAAAAGAGCCTCAGCAAGAAGTTGTAGAGTTTCAGTCTGAAGATGTTGTCGCATCGAGATATCGGAGCTTACGAATGTTCTGACCGGTTGTCTTCAGCAAGTCTCTATGCCAAATCCAGGAGTATCGTTTGGGCGAGTCTTGGTCTTGCTGCAACGCGTAATCGAGTTCTGAAACCTGTGCGGGAAATTGAGTATTTGGCGGAAAAGGAGCCAAACAGTACCGACATTTTGAAGACCAACATGTTGGATACATATTATCCAAATCGAAGCAGTCACCTCGAGAATGTTTGTCTGTATGAGGTTCTTCAAAATTACATATTCAAGAGGAATATCAAAGAAGATACTGAGAAAGGAGTGTATGCTGTAATTGGAAGTGAGGGATGTCTGGTCAAGCAAAGAAAATGCCACTTGGTAAACCATCGAAAATTGAGTGGCGAATCTCCTGAAAAAAAGGAGTTTTTCTATTTAGCACTTTTACAACTTTTCAAGCCTTGGCGTGCAGAAGAGGAACTGCTTGGAGATTTCCTCTGTTACGAAGACTCTTTCACTGCCGCCAAGGAGACCATAGAATGTCCTGCTTTTCCCAAATATGTAGAAATGTTGAATGTGGAAATCGAGCAGGAAGCAACGATTGCAGACGAGATTGCCAGAGACAGTTCTCAGGACAGTCAGAGTTCTGCTTCATTGAGTCAGGATCCACTAGGAGGACCTGTTATCGAAAATGAAGCTGCCACTGCTATGAATGAAGTGGAAAGAGCCATGGCACATGCTCAGGAGGATGTGGTTAACTTAGAAGAGTTGGAAAGACAACTCAACGTTGAGCAGAGGAAAATATATGACGAAGTTACCATGCAAATTGATCATGGATTAAGTCATGAGAAGAAAGAGTGCTCATGTACGTCGTTGAAGCCTGTCCGACTCTACGTGAGTGGAGAAGCGGGAACTAGAAAAAGTTTCCTTATTAAAGCAATTTCATGTTATTTGCAGGAAAGGACTGAGTCATCGCTGTCTTGTGTTGTCACCTCTCCAACTGGACTGGCAGCACATAACATTAAAGGGATTACTTTACATCGTTTACTGATGCTGCCAGTGGAGCATGACAACAAATTACAATATCACAAGCTATCTGGAGATGCTTGTTGTGAAGTTTCAAGAATCTTGAGGAAAATGAAAGTTCTTATCATTGACGAAGTAAGCATGGTTTCCAATGTCATGCTTGCCTTTGTGCATTTGAGAATGCAAGAAGTTCTCAAAACAGAGTATGATGTGTTATTTGGTGGCAAACACATCATTGTTTTCGGAGATCTTCTGCAGCTGACACCAGTGAAAGGGCAACCTGTGTTCAAAATGCTCACGCATGAAGATACCAGGAAGTGCCTAGGGAGCATTGGCAACGTCAATATATGGTTAAACTTCAATTATGCTGAACTGCATGAAAATATGCGTCAGGCGAAGGATGAAGTTTACAAGAATATTCTACAAGATGTTAGAATTGGAAAAGTGACCGAGCATGGGAAAGAAGCTTTACATGCACGATTACTGTCAAATTTATATCCAGAACAAGATGTTGTGCCTGAGAATATTTTTCAGAAAATTACTGAGAAGAAATCTGGAATATGTTTGATGCCAACTCTTGCAGAATGTGCCATCTTCAACAACAAAATGTTGTATTAAGAAAAGCAAGAGATTGTGAAACTGGAAGCTATTGACAGAGTAGAGCATATGGGATCAACAATTATTTTGTCTGAGAATTTGAAATCAAAATTGAATTCATTAGAGAAGACTATATCTAAAACTGCAGGTTTTGAAAAGAGTCTGAATGTGTGCTTGAACTGCCGTATAATTTTAAGAAGGAATTTACATGTTGAAAGAGGTCTGGTAAATGGATCAATGGGTAATGTTGTTGATTTTGTGAAATACAGAAATAGAGATGGAATTGAATTTTTAAAAATTAAATTTGATGGCATTGAGGAAGTACAGCTAATTGGTCGTTGTTCTGCTAGATTTTTGCTTGTAAAAGACTTATATGTTCACCGTAAGCAGTTTCCTGTTTGCTTGGCATATGCGGTGACAATCCATAAATCGCAAGGTTTAAGTATAGACAGTGCATTGGAGAATATTGGCAGTTCTGTGTTCAAGGAGGGTATGGCATATGTGGCATTGTCAAGAGTTAGAACTTTATCGGGATTGTACTTGATTGAGTGTGATGTCACAAACATTTGTGCGGATCTAGATTGTGTTAAGGAATACAATAGGTTGAGAAGAGAGTATGCGCCACATTTGCCTCAATATCCTTTGTTTGAGAAACGTGTGGTAGGCCGGAAACGAAGAAATGTGACCAATACTGGGGAGGTTGTAGCAAAAAGACGAAAAGTCGATGAACCTGAAATTATAAGCAGAAACAAAAAGGATTCTGTTGAAGATGTTGTTGGTTTTCAATTTGAAAACACTTCTGGTGTTGTCAACTGCTATGCTAATGTAGTGGTTAATGTTTTGTTTTCTCTAGAAAATGTAAAAGAAGAGATTGTGGTCAATTCTGATCAAAGATTATGCAGTTTGTTAAATTCTGTGTTAGAGAAATGTAGCACTGATAGAACAAAAATAGAAAGTGTGTCTGAAATTCGAAATCTGTTAGACAGATGTTCAAGCCAAACACAATTCTCTCAAAATATTCAGCAAGATTGTCAGGAGTTTTTATTGTATATGCTTGATGTATTGCATGCTGAAGGTGTAGATGTAGATCATCTGTTTGGGCTTTCTTATCAATGGCAGCATGACTGCGAGAACTGTAGGGTATCAAGTACTACTAGTGTAGACTCAGAAAGATTTATATATTTAACTTTGCCAGACAGTAAATCAGTCTCCTTTAATAAGCTAGTAAAAGCAGCTGATCACAACATGGAATGTAGCCCATGTAAATCTCAAATGATGTCAACCTTATGTATACGAACATATGGCCAGTATGTCATTTTAATGTTCCAACGATGTAGGTCTGATGGAACAAAATTGACAACTTTAATTAAAAATGTTGTGGCTTCACAGTTGTCAATATCAGGAAGGACTTTTGTAACTGTAGCAATTATATATCATGACGGTCCTTCAATAACATCAGGACATTACACAGCTTAGTTAAAGTCTAGAAATGGCTGGTCATTCTGCAACGATTCTGTTTTAATTTTCACAAAAAAATTGCCGTATGACCTGAAAAATTCGTACCTGGTGTTTTTAAAACCAAAATTTTAAGGGAAAGAATCTCGGGATGTGCTCTGAGGAATTTCAAGAAGTTCTAATGGCTCCTACCCGATTTGGCCTTGAGGATAAGTGTAGTACAGAGACATAACTTCTTACCATAACACTGGACGTCATGGAAAAATAAGTGCACTTTGAATGAGTTCAGAAAAACTATTTCTTTTTATAAGCTAATTCAAGCAGCCAATCAAAACATGGAGTAGAGGGAATGTAAGTCTGCAATGCTGTCTACTGTTTTATATTGCTTTGTGATTAAAAGTGATGTAGACAATTAAATAATTGTAGTAGTCATAGAGGTAGTGTAAGTCTGCTTCATAGTAAGCAGTATCAGTGTCATAGGAAATGTAGAACATGAGTGAGCAAGAAGGGTAAGATATTAGTAATCCAGGATTGTGAAAATGATCTTCAACATTTTAATTCTGAAAGTTGTGGAAATACAACATGACGGGATTGGCTTACAAGAATTCCAAGAGTTATAAATGGCTCTGACATGATTTGGCCTTGTGGAAACGTGTGGTAGAGAGCGAGAAGTCATTTATTGTATGTAACATATTTTTCAAAACGATGGAGGTTTTCTTTCAGAAAGTGGCGGGCTGAAAGTAATAACAGCACAACAGAGTGTAAGCTGTTCATAGGACATCCTTCGACGTCATGGAAAGTAAGTTAACTTTAAGGAGTTCTGAATTCTGATTTGTTATGTTGTATGGGTTTTTTAAACACAATCATTTTGATTGTGTTTTTTTCCCGCTGTTATATGATGAATACCTTCAAGTCACTGTTTTTAGTGAAATTTGATACATTCTGAGAACAGCAAAAATAAACCATTTAACATGTATAATTAATTCTGTACTGTTTGCATTTATGATGTACATGTAGAACTGTGTAGGAGGCATGGAGAAGGTGAGGCTTCTGTAAGTGTCAAAGTTGTTGCATACAGTGCTGCACTTCTGGGTACTGTTTCATATGCTGGACTACATCTGCACTATGAGATACCTAAGCAAAGGCAACACAGGTGATGTGATTGTGAAATGAGGAAAAGAAACTCCACATTTTTCAATTATATCACCTGTGTTTCCTAAGTTTACGAATGACATTGTGCAGATGAAGTTTAGGTCTGTCCACGGACACAGAAGAGGTCTGGCCCTTGTTCAAGAGTGAAGTGGATATGACTTACTTCATTGGTAGGCCTTCATATGTATTATCTCCTCTGTATTCTTCAACAAGCATAAATTTGATATGCAATCCTGAGTAGGCCTCACCTTAAACAAACCTCTGGATAGGCCACACCTTATCGTCATCCTGAATCAATCATTTCAAATTTTAGGGACAGATTTATGATAGGTGTATGCCTCTTTTGCACCACTGTGCGTCACTTTTGTGATGCAGCGGCGGTGCAAAAGATTTGCTATGAGGTGACAAAATTACAAATTGATGCATCTAGGCAGATGTGTCATGCTGTAAAAAACCTGTGCCACATGAAACCGATGCAGCAGTGATGAAAAAGATGCACCATGTTGCAAGACAGGCCTGACTTCATCTCCAACAAGATAAGAAGCTAAGTCTTCTGTAAATGTCAAAATTGTTGTATATACTGCTCAACTTCTATGTACTCTTTGATATGCTAGACTCCATTTGCACTATGAGATACCTAACCAAAGGCAACACAGGTGATGTGATTGTGAAATGAGGAAAAGAAACTCCACATTTTTCAATTACATCACCAGTGTTTCCTAAGTTTACGAATGACATTGTGCAGATGAAATTTAGGTCTGTCCATGGACACAGAAGAGGTCTGGCCTTTGTTCAAGAGTGAAGTGGACATGACTTACTTCATTGGTAGGCCTTCACATGTATTATGTCCTCTGTTCTCTTCAACAACTCGAAATTTCATTTGGAACCCTGAGTAGGCCTCACCTCAAACAAACCTCTGGATAGGACACATGTTATTGGCATCCTGAAACAATCATTTAAAATGTTAGTGTCTTGCGACACTTTTGTGAGACAACAGCAGTGCAAAAGATGCACCATGTTTTAAGATAGGCCTCACTTCATCTGCATCAAGATACTGTTAGTTTAAAATGTATATCTTTAGGACTGTGTAGGGGGCCTGGAGAAGCAGAAGCTTCTGTAAGTGTCAAAGTTGTTGAAAAACTGTTTGTCCTTCAATCTTTTCCCTTGTCTTTTCAAATTTTTAAATACATGTTTTAATATTTTTCAAATGTTTGTTCTCTCTTTCACAGATTGAAAGTATAAAAATAAAAAGTGAGTAAGTTAACGACAATTATAAGGTAAATGTTTTGTACTCTTTTTGTTACATTTCTATCACATTCACCTACTATTAATTCCACAGCTTCATTTCTTTAACCCTCAGTTTCCTACCTTTGCTACTTTCCTCATTCCTTTCTCTATTACCTACTTACTCAACTCCTTCCACTCTTTTTCTCAGTCCCTCTCTTCTCATAGTTCCTCACTCTTGTTCACTCACTCCGTCTCTATTACTCTTAGTGTCTTTGACTGATCACTCTTTCACTACTTGTTCATAATGCTTTCTCTGTGTAGTTGAAGCACACTAAGGAGCATATTATGAACACAGCCAATGAAATTATTGCTGTTTTTATTGGCTGAAAACTGCTGCAAAAGTGGTTTTAGCGGCAGTTTTCTGCCGCAAAAGCGGCTTTAGCGACACATTTCTGCCGATAAAAGCGGCAAAACTTTTATTGACTATGTTGATGATATGGCTCTATGTTATTTACATTTCTTTGCTGTTTCAATTAATCTTTTTCTGTTATTTTTTCTTTTCTGTTTTCTGTTTTTTACTCTCTGTTATTCCACATGTTTTAATCTTATTTTGAACATTCACTCACATTCTCCAAGAAACTCTTCTTTGTTATTGTTCTACTCTCTTTTTTTCTTTCACTTCCTTTTTTATTTTGTTTTTCACAATTATACCCTCTTCCATCTTTTCTTCGGTAAATAGATCTATTAAACAGTATCTCTGGTTTAATCCCTATAGCTGTCTTTCTTTTAACATTACTCTCTGTTTACTTCCCTTATACTAACTCTTCCGGGAAGCGAACGGGGAAGCGAACCAAAAGAAATAATGTTTTTGTTGTTTTATATTTTTTTTTATTTTTCTGAACATTTTTTGTTTTTTTTGTATTTTTTGAACAGTTTTATGTTTTTTTTTTGTTTTTGATGGAGGGGAAACAACAAAAAACAGGCATTGGAAACGGCTCAACAGGAGCAAAAAAAAAAATTACTGTCTGGGGCGTTTAGGGCAATTGTGATTTTCATAAGCTCGGTTGATTAAGGTAATACTCATATTACCACAAGACAATAATGCACCACAATACAAGCAGGTAAACTTCATATGGACAAAGTTGTCCTGAATGTTTGGCACGGTTTCCCGTGCCTCTGCTGGTGTCAAAGATATCTGTGATGATGACCTGGCCACAGGAGTTGTTGGGTTGTCCTGCTGGTCACGTATCTCTGCCCGGCTGTAGTTTAAAGGATGCCACCTGCTCATACGACGATACATGGTGTAGTTACCGAAGCTGTATTTTTTTAAGGTGCCTCTAGATAACTTCTCCTTACATATGAGGCAGGTGACATATCTGGCATTTACTTTCTTCTGCCCTTCAGGGATCGAAAAAAACTGCCAAATAAAACTGGTTTTCCGATGTGAAACCCGGGGCTGCTCTTCTAAAAACTGTGGTCCTTCTGTCTCCTCTTCCTCTTGCTCATCCTCTTCCTCCTCTGTGTTGCTGATGAACTGGGGAGGTGGTCCTCTCTTCCCATGAGGAGGTGGTGGTGGTGGTGGGGGTCCACCAGCTGAAGCTACCAATGAAGCCATTGCTGAACTATCAAAAAAAGGTCTTCCTCTCACAAAGATGAAAGTCAGAGTGAGGAAAGAAGGAGGGGTTTTCATCATTTGGGTAAAACAATAGTTTTAAACCGATGAAAAGTGTTATTTTTAGGTCACCTGACCTAGCCTTACATCATTATGAAACCAAAAGTGAAATGAACCAATGAAAAGTTTTATTAACAAGTCACATGACCTGTTACGCTTATGTTACGCGCTGCGGAACGCGCCCCGGATCGCTTCCGGGTCGCTGCGCTTCGCGCCTCGGTTCGCGCTCCGGAGCACTTCCGGGTGCGCTAACGCGGCGCGTCATAAGACGCATTACGCGACAACGCGATACGTCGCGCTTCCGCGACGCGTCACGATGTTGATTTCTAACGCGGCAGTTGCGCAAACGGACCGTTTACCGGTTCGCGGACCGGGTCGCGGCATCAAATTGAGCTAACGGGAAGCTTCCCGGTTCGCGAACCGGGAGAGAAGAAAAAAAAGTATTAAAAAAAAAAATTATTAATAAACATATAACATATATTTTTGGATTTAAAGAAGAATACATTTTACAGCTACAGATATTAGCTTTTAAAAAACCAATGAAATTCACTGAAAAAACCATAGGTTATAGACCATATATAGTTAGGAATTAGCATTTACAAAACCTTGAAAATTCACTGAAAAAACCATAGGTTATAGACCATATATAGTTAGGAATTAGCATTTAAAAAACCTTATTTTACTCACACAAAACCATTGAAATTCCATATATAGTTAGTTGTACTAACTATATATCGCGCACCCGCAATCCACTGCTGATCATGTCACCTATTACATCATTCATGACATGGTCAGTGACATCACTGATGACATCACTGATGACATCTCAAATGACATCACTGATGACATCACTGATGACATCTCAAAAGCCATCACTGGGCGGTTGGCCTCACTTTTAGCCCGAACGGCTGAATGGATTTGCACGAAACTTGGCAAAATTGTAGGGACTGGTAGCCCGATGTGCCTTTGCTAGGTCTCAATATATGTGCTTCAGTGGATTTTGAGAAATTAACGTTCAAAAAAAGATATATATCTGTAACAGCGGACCGGGCAGCGCTCCGGTTCGCGGACTTTACGCGTTACGGAGCTTTGTGAAGCGAAGCTGATTAGTTCTCCGGCGTCTGTAAACATTCCAAACAGTCCGTAGCGGCCGCCATCTTGTCTCTCGGTAGGATCGAGAGACAAGAGGAGGCCAAAGCGAAGGGGCAAATTACCATAAGGGGGCATAGTAGATCCTCCCTGACACTCTAGGTTTGATGTGGAGGTTTTAAAAGGGCCCCGCGGGGCAAAAAAAAAAAAAATTATAATAATCGAACGGCTGAATGGATTTGCACGAAACTTGGCAAAATTGTAGGGACTGGTAGCCCGATGTGCCTTTGCTAGGTCTCAATATAGATAATGCTCCAGTGGATTTTGAGAAATTAATGTTCAAAAAAAGATATATATCTGTAACAGCGCTCCGCTTCGCGTACTTTTCGCGT
This sequence comes from Lissotriton helveticus, assembly GCF_964261635.1. Classification (NCBI taxonomy): domain Eukaryota; kingdom Metazoa; phylum Chordata; class Amphibia; order Caudata; family Salamandridae; genus Lissotriton; species Lissotriton helveticus. Next base: position 1,888,840,572 of record NC_136068.1, on the reverse strand, counting down.
TACGGAGCTTTGCGAAGCTGATTGGTTCTTCGGCGTCTGTAAACATTCCAAACAGTCCGTAGCGGCCGCCATCTTGTCTCTCGGTAGGATCGAGAGACAAGAGGCCAAAGCGAAGGGGCAAATGACCATAAGGGGGCATAGTAGATCCTCCCTGACCCCCTAGGTTTGATGTGGAGGCTTTAAAAGGGTCTCGCAGGGCAAAAAAAAAAAATATCGTTTTTTTAGTTTTTTTGCGTGGAGTGCGCCCGGTTCGCGAACCGGGAAGCGTTCTGGGGAGCGTACTTTCTTGAAAATTAGTGAAAAAAGTTAGAGTAAAATAATAATTGTGAGTGATCAGATGTAGGGTAGCTCTGAGAAGAGCTTTTGGGTTTATGGTACATTTAGGTACTTATAAGTAGGTACCAATGCACAGTCTTAAATTCAGAATGAAAATTCTGTTGCCCTCATCTGAGAAGTGAACTCCATCTCCTCTGTAGATATCTTGCATGTAGTAACGCAAGTTATTGTTGTACATGGAGCCCATTCCATGGTCTCTCATGTAAGCTGAAACAGATTTGTTTACATGCTTCCTCGATTTCTCAATTTGTGGACAAAATTGGTTTGACCACCTCCATTTCTGTCTTTGGCATATATTTGAATATACCAAGGCAGTCTGAGGAAAAAGTGCCATCAATTGCTCAAAGGTGTCCTTTAAAAGCATTTCCAGACCTACCCCAGTCAAAGTGCCCAAATCATTACCTCCACAGTGCACAATTAACAGGTCAGGTTTTGGCAAATGCATAAAGGTTTTCACCAATGGTATCAATTGGTGACATTTTAATCCTCTGTGGCCAAACCACTTAATTTCCACATCTTGTGAATTGAGGTTAGGTAAATTCCTGTTTTCAGCGTACCTCTGAGCCCAATAGATGTAACTATGTCCAACAATCCAGACAGAAAACATGGCGAGAGAAGGTTCTCCTGCAGTCAGATGAAGTGTGGCAATGAAATGGCAGTTGAAAAAATGAGAGTGTAAAATGAAAAAAACTGAGGAGTTTCTGTGCTAATGAAGCAGTAAGAGTGATTGGTGGATTTTGATTGCTGAAAACAGAAAGTTAGGGTGCATGGATGAGTTCGTTGAAAGATGTATTTTGAGTGGCGAAGAAAAAATCATTAAATGAAAGTATGCACTGGATATGCAGGTGCACTGAGAGTTCAGAGTTCAATTGCAACATTGTTGTGTGAACTTGGAAACACCAGAGGTCTTGCAAGAGGTGGTTGCTATGCAGAAAAAGCAGAGAGGGCAGAGGGGGGAAGGGTTTTGATTTGAAAAAAAGTGAGGGAAGAGTTTTGATTGGGTGACATGAGAGATATGTGTGAAGAATTACAGCATTACTGTGCTTTTGATAGCTGCAGACTCTGGAGTGCATACCTTTTGCTCTGCTGAAGACAAATTGGTGTGTTTCTGAGACTGTTTTGAAACTCAAAGTATTTGCTAAGGTGAGAAAAGATTTCTTTAATTTAGATAGAAAATAGTGTGCTTTAAGGAGAAAATTATGAAGAAAGTTGTGTTTTTCAAATGTTGGTTTGTGTCAAGTGTTTTACAAATAGATTTTGTTTCTTTGAGAAATTGTAATTGGAGAAAATGTGAAGTATTAGTACTGACAGGGTTTTTATGTGCATAGGAGCTGTGGAGTGTTTTCAAATTATGACTTGTAAATCGTTTTTGAGGAAAAGCAATGGTTTTAATATTTATGACAAGGACATAATGGTGTATGCTTCTTTATAAGGCAATTGAGTGTCTCTGATGTTATTTTTCCCATTTCAATGTAAGAAGTTTCTCTGTGGAGCAAATTGCTTGTAAATATGCCCCCACCTGTGCATGGCAAATTTAGATTTTGAATGTTTGCGTTACATAGGCATGTTAAAGGTGACCGAAACATGCTGCAAAGGCAATCAAAAAACGCATTCATGTGTCTTAAGGACATTTTAAGTCATTTCCCCATGTGGAGTGTTTATAAATTATGACTTGAAAACCGTTTTTGGGGAAAATGAATGCTTTTAAAATTTATGACAAGGACATAATGGTGTATGCTTCTTTATAAGGCATTTCAGTGTCTCTGATGTTATTTTTCCAATATTAAATTAAAAGACCTTTCCCCGTGGAGCAAATTCCTTGTAAATATGCTCCCACCTGTGCATGGTAAATTTAGATTTTGACTGTTTGAGTTACATAGCCATGTTAAAAGTGACCCAAAAAAGTTGCAAAGGCTTTAAAAAAACACTTTCATGTGTCTTGAGGACATTTTAAGTCATTTCCCCGTGGGCAGTGTTTTCAAATTATGAGTTGAAAATCGTTTTTGAGGTAAAGGAATGTTTTCAAAATTTATGTGCGCCATATGCCCCCAAATTTCTTTTTCAGGGGTGCAGCAGGGTGTTCTTGAGACACCCCTGCACCCTCGGAAAAATTCGTAATTTGCGATGAGGTAATTGCTAATCGCAAATTGCACCTTCATTCCTATGGGCCTCCTGCTCCATGGAAATGAATGGGTAATTTGTAATTAGCAAATAGCTCATCGCAAACTAGGAATGGTAAAGAATCGCTATTTATTCCTTAAAGTTCGGTATTTAGGAAATGCTAAAAACTTTGATGATACATATGGCAGTTCATCTCTAACAAGATAAGAAGCATAGGGATAGATTTATGATGACTGGCGCATCACCAGGGATGTGTTAGTCATCCTGTGCCGCTGTTCCGCCACCTATGGTGTGCTGCATTTACAATGCGGCGCATCATGGGGCAAAAACAGCACAGATGCGTGACGTATCTGTGCCGTAAAGGTGGCGCATTGCTGGAGTTGTATCGCAAGTGTGATGAAGCTCCAGCAAGGCTCAGGGGTGCCCCTGTCGCAGGGTTTCTGTTCTCACGCAGAACTGTGCACAGAGGATTGGAACCTCGGCGAATTAGGGTGCCCCAAAACTCACCTTAGTACTCAAAAACCCCTTAGCAAGCTAGGTACAGTGTCACATTGGATATAACAAACTCTCAATGTTTAGACAATCCAGAATATGAACTTATAGTACCTCAGGATACGTGGAACTCATGAACACTCGGTCGTTATATATTTATTAGAAACCAGAACATGGAGTTAAGAAGAACACATGTGCATTTGAAATGTTTATTTACTAATGCCGTCTTCTCAGGCGTAGTATCTTAGATAATACAAGTACACATATTATCAGTAGCAAAATTACCAGCATAGTTACTAGTACATAAAAAGCGAATGGTGACAGTATGTTAACATGCTGTAAATGAATAAGAGTTAGCAACACTTATATCTCACCCTCCCTAATACACATATTATATTATTTGCTAAGAAGGTCTCTTTGTGTTGGTTTAGGGCGTGCCCATACTTTAGTGTCTTAGATTTGAAGGAATCACATCAGCATACACCAGCTCTCTCTTCATGTGAACCGCATCAAGTGTTGTGTATGTGTGTTCGGCAAAGCAATATAAAACCCGCCTCATGCCCAGAATTGGCAGAAGCTGCACTTATGTTATGAGTATGAAGTCGTGGAGATCAGACCTCATAACAATTCTGTATCGTGTTGTTCTTGAAACTTCAGCACTCGCTGTACAGATATAGTTTAACAAGCAAAGCAGATAGTAGAGCAATAACATATTATTCTCATGTAAACCACGATGAACTACTAGGTTGAAAGCTAAAGCAACAACTAAGTGTCGTGTGCAGAAGTTGCAAAAAAGGAAAAATGGCGTTTAAACCGGTAATGAGCCCATGCTAACTTAACACGGTGTAAAGATATCCAGGATCTAGATGACACCTCCCCATGATCCGGAAACGAACTGAATAAGATAATAGAAGTGCCATCTCATGAGAGCAGATTGCAACTTTATATGTGGACGGTCCGCAAGGTTAAACATTAAAAACTAGGAAAATTTAATGCTAAAGAAAAATAAAACAGCCAAGTACTTTATCGAGTCTTAAGCCAATAGGCAAGGTAAATAATAAAAACTTGACAAATAAGTCAATGAATTGTCAATGAAATGCTAGTACTCAGCATATCAAACATGAAAAAGGTCTATGACATAACTGTGTATGCAAAATAAGCTGCAACAGCCTCCAATAGGAAGTCACCGTCTTCATCCGAAAAGAGTTCAGCCATCCAATTTAAAAGCGGAAAAGAACATACGTGCTCTCCCAGCACCGGATCCTCTATCACCATCAGAGGACAGCTCGGTGGGTTTTCAAGAAAGCTCTGTTCCAAGAAAGACTGTGTTGCCGCCAGTAAATTCCAGGGACCAATTAGTCCATGCATCAATGCCACAGCCATAATCCTTTCGCCAGGACAAACCAACTCGTGAGTAATGATAGGAGTCATCAGCTGATTAAAGTCGACGTCAGGAGAAACCGGTCCGCAGAGACACAAATCAATGGCCCAATCGAAATCACAGGTCAGGCAGTGAAATACAGGCTGGACACAGGTGAAGTAGGAGAATCGAAAAGATAATCCATATGCCGTGCTTAATATCGCCAACGGCATTGTGCCATAATATTCAAGCATGCGATTGCGGAACAGCGTCAGCAGCTGCAGGGCGGGACCTTGCACAGGAGGGACATCCATATTTAAAAATGTAAAAAAGCACAAGAGCGTCCGCTGCTAATGCAAGTAAAAATGGGAATCCACCAAGCACAGTGGAAAAAATAGAATGAAAGAAAGCAGGGATGACTCCAAAGATTTTCTCAAATGAAGTCACGAGACTACTGGTAACAACTTTAAAAAAATGCGCCAGGCCCTTTGTGGAGGACGCGTTAAAGATAGTCCGAACCATCTTGCTGAAATGGAAAGGCGAATCAGTATTTAAAAGGGTCTGCACCTCTGTACGGGTGTTCGCTATGTGAAGCACGAAAGTTTCACGGGCCGAACTCAAGGCCACCTCTCTCTGAGACAAAAGAGCCCTTATTCTTGCCATGCCGTTGAAATCTGCTCCCAAGGTTGGTATTTGTGGCCAGATTGAAAACTCCCTATGTTCATGTGTGGGAGGAAATAGAACATTTCTGCAGCAAATAACCCGTTCACTTACTGTTACGATAAAAGGAATACTTTTAATTAACCCAGAACAATCTTCATTATTGAGCATCAAATAACTACCATTTTCCAACAACTGAACGTGGGGATGATAGCAGGAACTGGCGTGCCTTGCAACACGCAAGCCATATTTGGTCGGTCTTTGTTGCATGAACCGTGTAACTGTATGTGCCTACACATTAGTGAATGATCTGGCATCTCAGTGCATTCCTCTCCATTCAGATAAACTTCTTGATCATCTTTGAAACATCTGTATGTGTATGGAAGCGACCAGACCTCATGAAGAAAACCACTACCTAAAGGTTCATAACGACCTATTGGTATATATTTCATACAATTTGAAAACTTATATAAAGCAAAAGGCAGCGTTATTAAACCGTGGATAAGGCACGTTGCCAAAGCAGCCAACCTTTTGGATTTATACTGGAAATGTTAAAGGAAGAATTACGGAGTAGGGCCTGTAAATCACTAATGGACAACCGAGTAAAATTACTCCAACCATCATATTCCTCTAACTCCGGGATAGTAGGGGTGTTTAATTTTTTAGAAGTAGCCAATCCAAAGCATTTGGTCTGGGAAATTGTTTCATTCACAAACAACATATGATTTGGGATGAGACATGCACGGTGCAAAGCCTCAGTGCCTTGTACCTGCCAGGTTCGTGAACCCCAAACTGATGTAGATCCTGGATATATTTACACTGTGTTAAGTTAGCATGGGCTCATTACTGGTTTAAACGCCATTTTTCCTTTTTTGCAACTTCTGCACACGACACTTAGTTGTTGCTTTAGCTTTCAGCCTACCTGCGTCAAGATCTATGCCTGCTTCAAGCAGGCGCAGGGTTTTGATGCAGCTTTGTCCTATCTGATTGTAAATGCGGCACACCGTGGGTGGCAGAGCAGCGGTGCACGTTAACTGGTGCATCCCTGGGGATGTGCTAGTTAATATAAATCTGCCCCTTTACATTTAATTATGTGCAGGGGACACAGAGTCGGTGAGGTTTATCCAAGGTTAAGAAGAGATGAGTCCTGTCCAGTGAAAAATTGGACATAGGCTTCACCTCCGCTCCTCAGCATCGCTGGACATGGTTAAATAATAGCTGCAAAATGTTACTCTTGTTAAACAATTTTACTATTATAATCTCTGAGATTTGTCTCTTACTCTGCAACATCTCATTGTTGTTATCTTTCTTTAAAGATAAAGACAACATCAACATCAGCGACAATCAGCAATCAGTTGATTTCGACCTCATCATTGAACTCGTAATTGAAACATCAGTGGATGTTGATCCCTTGGATGATTTAAATCCTGAGGATGAAGAAGAACGTGTTGAGGATGCAGATTTGTCAGAATTGTATTAACATAGGATGGGAAGCTGACGTGCTTGAGCCTATGGAACTATAAACATTTATTTTATAAATTTATAATAAATAAAAAGTAAAAATGTAAACCGTTTAATTTAAAAATAAAGACACCTTCAAAAACAGGTTATGTGTAGTGTCTTCAATAAAATATTAAAATATGGTCATAAAATTAGATCAGATTCATATATAAAACAGCACAGGTAAAATGAATATAAATTCCATTTCTTTTCTGCTATTTCTGTATTCTAAATTTGCCATGTACAAAAAAATCTTCTATGTAAAAATGTTAAGTAGTGTGTTAAGTTTTTGATGACTGTCATTAATTTACTGTTGGGTAATAGTGGTTAATAACATTTTTTATTATATTTTACCACAGATTCAACTGCAGATCATTTCAAGATTTCAGCATGCCAACCAAAGAAAGAGTGAGAAAGGCTGCAAAACGTCAAAGACAGCAGGTGAATGAAAAAAAGCAGCAGTCCTCTAACAAAAAGATTTGTCAAGTCACCAAGAAAGCACCGGGTAAGAGTACAAAAACATTCATAAGAAATATCTGTAGTAAAAAAAATATTACTACAGAAAATGTTTCAGTCCAGAAAAGGAGAAGCAATTCAAACGGTAAGGAAAGGCCAATGAAAAATGTTACTGCTAGAGTAAGAGATAACTCTATGCATGAAAGTAGAAGGAAACAACAGTTTAGGGACATTCGTAAACGAATGTTCCGCAACAGGATAATTGGCAATTTGTTAAAAAATATTAAGAAAGGTCAACAGAAAGTGGTTTTTTATAAGAGAAAAAAAATAGTTGAGAAAGTTATTGATGAGGCATTTGAAATTAAACGTAAGTTATTTATTTTGACAATCAATAGAATTAGGAAGCTAAACAAGGCAATTTATGATTTCAAAAGAAATAGTAGATGGAAGAGAATAGTTAATCGTAGTAATTTTTGTGAAGTTTTTTCTGGAGAATGGATGCATAGTTCAAGCTCTGAGGCATTTTTTAATGAGGAGAGTTATTTCCAGGATAATGATTTGGTGCATGCAGTTGACACCAGTGGTCGAGCTTATGAAGTGAAAGATGGTTGTCCAGTTGAAAAAGAAAAACTTGTGACAACAGAGATAGAAGAGGTGTTAGGTAATGAGGTTTTAGGGAGACGTCCTAAGGGTCCTGTGTACACCTGGAAGTGTAGTAGTATTTGCAGTGTACGACAGGATTCCATCAATTTGCTTTGTGATTTTATACGGTCATTTAATAAGAAAAGTTTGAAGCAGAAAATGAAGTTGTTGCAAGAATTAGATCCTTGCAGAGTGAGAGAAGTGATAGGTTTGCATGGTCATTCACTGGCTTGTCTTTCCAGGAGAGTATGCCAGAGTGTTTTTCATCATTTCAGGATGCTAGCAGTGCATCATAATAAAGTGAGGAAATTAGTTAGAATGTTGTATTATGCTAAGAGTCCAGCAATTATGCTTAAACAATTATGCGCTGCTCTTTTGCATGGTTCTGAAATAGATGTGAAGAATATATGTGAAGAAATTGAGTTTTGTTACTTTGGAAGTAAAGAGGAGAATGTTGAAATTGACCAAGAAGAAGAGAGTAATGTGGAAGATAGTGTACAGGTTTCCAGTACAGATAATTTCCAGAGGGAAATTGCGACGTTTGAGGTGAAATCAAGTGAGAGGCCAAATTTCACTTGTGTGTGTTGTCGACGCACTTATTATAAGAATCAGACTAAGTTAGTGGATTTATATGGAAAAAGTGAAAGGGAAAATAATAGTGAATGGAAGGATTTTACAACATACTTGATGGTAGAAAATTGTTTTGATTTGGGATTGGATCAACGTGTGTGTACTTATTGTTGTAACAAATTAAATCAAAACCAGATGCCTGCTAGAGCAGTTCATAATAATCTGGAATTGGTTGAGATTCCTTCTGAATTGAAGGATTTAAATACTTATGAATCTATTTTGATTCAAAGTATCCATCCCTTTCAGGCTATTGTAAGAATGGAGCCAAAGACAGGGAAATTGCCTCCATCAGATTTACAGAGAGGATTAAAGGGATGAGTTGTTTATTTGCCTCTAGATTTGAAGAAAAACATTAACACAATTGGAGTAGAAAAAGTGGAAGAGGAACCTCTTGTTATCTTAGTTAATGGGGTTCCGACAAAGAATAAGAAAATATGGCAAGATTTAGTAGATGTTAGGAAAGTCAAAAGGGCAACATTGTATTTGAAAAAAAATAATAAATACTATAAAAATGTATATGTTGCAGAAGAGGAAGTAAGTGAGGAAGAGGATAGCGATTTGTGTGCTGGTCAAATTGAGAAAGTAGAACCCTGTACTAGTGAAGAAATATATGAACATTATAGTGTTCATCCTTTGCATTCCAAGGAAGTCATGGGGAATGCTATTGAGCTGTTTCAAATGAAACAAGCGAAAGGGAGTCCCATTAGTGTTTCGGAGGAAAGTTTGGAAGCTCGGTGTTTCCCACAGCTTTTTCCAACAGGTCAGGGAGGAAGATATGATGAGCGACCTCATCAAATTCCTGCTTCTGAATACCGGACTTTGCGATTGTATGCAGGAGATCCTAGGTTTCGACAATGCATTCCTTATTTGTTTCATCTCCTGTTTGAAAGCGATCTGTCTGGACTGTCATATGCAGGGAACCACATCTTGAAAAGTGGTATACAGATGCAAAACATCTCGGCAAGTGACTTTATGGATAAAGTCAATGTCCAAGACAGTATTTTGGATTCTCACCTGATTAATCTCATGGCGTGTCAGCGTGGTACTAATGAGTACTGGTACCGTCGTCATGGTGATTTAAAATGTATGCTGAGGAACTTAGGAACTCCCACATGGTTCCTCACTCTGAGCTGTGCTGAGTATGGCTGGGAAGACTTACTTGAATTTCTACGAGAGGCAAATGCTAACGTAGAAAACATCGAATTCAAGACACCCGGAGAACTGTGCTCTTTGGATCCAGTCAATGTATGTAGGTACTTCAATCATAGATTTGAAGGTATGATGTCTTTCATCATGAATAAGAAGAATCCACCTCTTGGAGAGGTGTTGGATTTCTTCTGGAGGAAGGAGTACCAAGCAAGAGGTGCTCCTCATATACATATGTTGCTGTGGATCAAGGATGCACCTAAATTTGGAACGGATGCAGAAGACTCAGTGATGAGTTTCATAGAACAGTATTCTACGTGTGCTGTTCCAAACGCAAAGGAGAAAAAAGCCTAAGAGAAAAAGTTCTACGTTTCCAAAGCCATCGATGTGGAAAGTACTGTCGTCGTAAATTCCGGAACAAAGACAAGTTCTACACCAAATGTCGTTTCGGCTTTCCACGACCGGTGATTTCTAAAGGAAGAGTGAACAGTTTGATGTCTTCGCTGCGACATAATGTGATGAAGAAATCACCTAAAAACACATACAATTTGAAGAGGAACAAAGAGTCTAAGTACATCAACGACTACAACCCGGTGATTTTGTCCATGTGGAATGCTAACATGGATATACAGTTTGTGGCTGATAACTGTATGGCTGTGGCTCGGTATGTGACATCTTACATCACCAAAAAAGAGAAGACAGAATTGAAGGATATGTGGGAGGACATTTCCCATGAAAAGAGCCTCAGCAAGAAGTTGTACAGTTTCAGTCTGAAGATGTTGTCGCATCGAGAAATCGGAGCTTACGAATGTTCTGACCGGTTGTCTTCAGCAAGTCTCTATGCCAAGTCCAGGAGTATCGTTTGGGCGAGTGTTGGTCTTGCTGCAACACGTAATCGAGTTCTCAAACCTGTGCGGGAAATTGAGTATTTGGCGGAAAAGGAGCCAAACAGTACCGACATTTTGAAGGCCAACATGTTGGATACATATTATCCAAATCGAAGCAGTCACCTCGAGAATGTTTGTCTGTATGAGGTTCTGCAAAATTACATATTCAAGAGGAACATCAAAGAAGATACTCAGAAAGGAGTGTATGATGTAATAGGAAGTGAGGGATGTCTGGTCAAGCAAAGAAAATGCCACTTGATAAACCATCGAAAATTGAGTGGCAAATCTCCTGAAAAAAAGGAGTTTTTCTATTTAGCACTTTTGCAACTTTTTAAGCCTTGGCGTGCAGAAGAGGAACTGCTTGGAGATTTCCTTTGTTACGAAGACTCTTTCAATGCTGCCAAGGAGACCATAGAATGTCCTGCTTTTCCCAAATATGTAGAAATGTTGAATGTGGAAATTGAGCAGGAAGCAACGATTGCAGCCGAGATTGCCAGAGACAGTTCTCAGGACAGTCAGAGTTCTGCTTCATTGAGTCAGGATCCACTAGGAGGACCTGTTATCAAAAATGAAGCTGCCACTGCTATGAATGAAGTGGAAAGAGCCATGGCACATGCTCAGGAGGATGCGGTTAACTTAGAAGAGTTGGAAAGACAACTCAACGTTGAGCAGAGGAAAATATATGACGAAGTTACCATGCAAATTGATCATGGATTAAGTCATGACAAGAAAGAGTGCTCATGTACGTCGTTGAAGCCTGTCCGACTGTACGTGAGTGGAGAAGCGGGAACTGGAAAAAGTTTCCTTATTAAAGCAATTTCATGTTATTTGCAGGAAAGGACAGAGTCATCGCTGTCTTGTGTTGTCACCGCTCCAACTGGACTGGCAGCACATAACATTAAAGGGATTACTTTACATCGTTTACTGATGCTGCCAGTGGAGCATGACAACAAATTAGAATATCACAAGCTATCTGGAGATGCTTGTTTTGAAGTTTCAAGAGTCTTGAGGAAAATGAAACTTCTTATCATTGACGAAGTAAGCATGGTTTCCAATGTCATGCTTGCCTTTGTGCATTTGAGAATGCAAGAAGTTCTCAAAACAGAGTATGATGTGTTATTTGGTGGCAAACACATCATTGTTTTCGGAGATCTTCTGCAGCTGACACCAGTGAAAGGGCAACCTGTGTTCAAAATGCTCACGCATGAAGATACCAGGAAGTGCTTAGGGAGCATTGGCAACGTCAATATATGGTTAAACTTCAATTATGCGGAACTGCATGAAAATATGCATCAGGCAAAGGATGAAGTTTACAAGACTATTCTACAAGATGTTAGAATTGGAAAAGTGACCGAGCATGGGAAAGAAGCTTTACATGCACGATTACTGACAAATTTATATCCAGACCAAGATGTTGTGCCTGAGAATATTTTTCAGAAAATTACTGAGAAAAAATCTGGAATATGTTTGATGCCAACTCTTGCAGAATGTGCCAAATTCAACAACAAAATGTTGCATTTAGAAAAGCAAGAGATTGTGAAACTGGAAGCTATTGACCGAGTAGAGCATATGGGATCAACAATTATTTTGTCTGAGAATCTGAAAACAAAATTGGATTCATTAGAGAAGAGTATATCTAAAACTGCAGGTTTTGAAAAGACTCTGAATGTGTGCTTGAACTGCCGTATAATTTTAAGAAGGAATTTACATGTTGAAAGAGGTCTGGTAAATGGATCAATGGGTAATGTTGTTGATTTTGTGAAATACAGAAATAGAGATGGAATTGAATTTTTAAAAATTAAATTTGATGGCATTGAGGAAGTACAGCTAATTGGTCGTTGTTCTGCTAGATTTTTGCTTGTAAAAAACGTATATGTTCGTCGTAAGCAGTTTCCTGTTTGCTTGGCATATGCGGTGACAATCCATAAATCGCAAGGTTTAAGTGTAGACTGTGCATTGGTGAATATTGGCAGTTCTGTGTTCAAGGAGGGTATGGCATATGTGGCATTGTCACGAGTTAGAACTTTATCGGGATTGTACTTGATTGAGTGTGATGTCACAGACATTTGTGCGGATCTAGATTGTGTTTAGGAATACAATAGGTTAAGAAGAGAGTATGCGCCACATTTGCCTCAGTATCCTTTGTTTGAGAAACGTGTGGTAGGCCGGAAACGAAGAAATGTGACCAATACTGGGGAGGTTGTAGCAAAAAGACGAAAAGTCGATGAACCTGAAATTATAAGCAGAAACAAAAAGGGATCTGTTGAAGATGTTGTTGGTTTTCAATTTGAAAACAGTTCTGGTGTCAACTGCTATGCTAATGTAGTGGTTAATGTTTTGTTTTCTCTAGAAAATGTAAAAGAAGAGATTGTGGTCAATTCTGATCCAAGATTTTGCAGTTTGTTAAATTCTGTGTTAGAGAATTGTAGCACTGATAGAACAAACATAGAAAGTGTGTCTGAATTTCGAAATCTGTTAGACAGATGTTCAGGCCAAACACAATTCTCTCAAAATAGTCAGCAAGATTGTCAGGAGTTTTTAATGTATATGCTTGATGTATTGCATGATGAAGGTGTAGATGTAGATCACCTGTTTGGGCTTTCTTATCAATGGCAGCATGACTGCGAGAACTGTAGGGTATCAAGTACTACTAGTGTAGACTCAGAAAGATTTATATATTTAACTTTGCCAGACAGTAAATCAGTCTCTTTTAATAAACTAGTAAAAGCAGCTGATCACAACATGGAGTGTAGCCAATGTAAATCTGAAATGATGTCCACATTATTTATACGAACATATGGGCAGTATGTCATTTTAATGTTCCAACGATGTAGGCCTGATGGAACAAAATTGACAACTTTAATTAAAAATGTTGTGGCTTCACAGTTGTCAATATCAGGAAGGACTTTTGTAACTGTAGCAATTATATATCATGATGGTCCTTCAATAACATCAGGACATTACACAGCTTATTTAAAGTGTAGAAATGGCTGGTCCTTCTGCAATGATTCTGTTTTAATTTTCAAAAAAAAATTGCCGTACGACCTTAAAAACTCTTACCTGGTGTTTTTAAAACCAAAATTTTAGGGAAAGAATCTCGGGATGTGCTCTGAGGAATTTCAAGAAGTTCTAATGGCTCCTACACGATTTGGCCTTGAGGATAAGTGTAGTACAGAGACATAACTTCTTACCATAACACTGGATGTCATGGAGAAATACGTGCACTTTGAATGAGTTCAGAAAAACTTTTTCTTTTTATAAGCTAATTGAAGCAGCCAATCAAAACATGGAGTAGAGGGAATGTAAGTCTGCAATGCTGTCTACTGTTTTACATTGCTTTGTGATTAAAAGTGATGTAGAGAATTAAATAATTGTACTAGTCATAAAGGTAGTGTAAGTCTGCTTCATAGTAAGCAGTATCAGTGTGATAGGAAATGTAGAACATGATTGAGCAAGAAGGGGAAGATATTACTAGTCCAGGATTGTGAAAATGATCTTCAACATTTTAATTGTGAAAGTTGCGGAAATACAACATGATGGGATTGGCTTACAAGAATTCTAAGAGTTATAAATGGCTCAGACACGATTTGGCCTTGTGGAAACGTGTGGTAGAAAGCGAGAAGTCATTTATTGTATGTAACATGTTTTTGAAAACGATGGAGGTTTTCTTTCAGAAAGTGGCGGGTTGAAAGTAATAACAGCACAACAGAGTGTAAGCTGTTCATAGGACATCCTTCGCCGTCATGGAAAGTAAGTTAACTTTAAGGCGTTCTGAATTCTGATTTGTTATGTTGTATGGGTTTTTAAACACAATCATTTTGATTGTGTGTTTTTTTCCCCGCTGTTATATGATGAATACCTTCAAGTCACTGTTTTAGTGAAATTTGATACATTCTGAGAACAGCAAAAATAAACCATTTAACATGTATAATTAATTCTGTTCTGTTTGCATTTATGATGTACATGTAGAACTGTGTAGGAGGCATGGAGAAGGTGAGGCTTCTGTAAGTGTCAAAGTTGTTGCATACAGTGCTCATATTCTACGTAGTCTTTTATATTTCATTACTTTCACTGTTTCTGACTGATCTAAACATTTTTTTTAAAAAAGAACAGTAAGTATAAGGGAAGGAAACAGACAGTTATGTTAAAAGAAAGACAGCTATAGGGAGTAAACTAGGGATACTGTTACCCGCAATCCTCTGCTGATGATGTCACTGACCATGTCATGAATGATGTAATATGTGACATCATCAGCAGTGGATTACGGGTAATAGTATCTCTAGTTTACTCCCCTATGGCTGTCTTTCTTTTAACATAACTGTCTGTTTCCTTCCCTTATACTTACTGTTCTTTTTAAAAAAAAAATGTTTTGGTTCGCTCCCGGTTCGCGTACCGGCGAGCGAACTGGGAAGCGAACTAAGAGAAATAGAGGTTGGCACAGTTCCAAATATTGTACCAATTTTTTAATAACGGGGAGGTAGTTCTGAAAAGAACTTTTTTTTAAATTGTTTTTGTTTTTTTATATTTTTTTATTATTTTTCTGAACATTTTTTTACTTTTTTTGGATTTTTCTGAACGGTTTTATATATTTTTTTGTTTTTTTTCGGGGGGGGGGGGGGGAACGAAAACGATTCATTGTAAAGGGCTCTACAGGAGCAACAAAAAAAAAAAGAATGTATTGTTTGGGGCGTTTCGTACAAACTTGCATATGATTGTCAATAGCTCTGTTGATCAGAGTGATGCTACTTTCTCTGTAGCAAATGAATCCACTGCAATGTACGCATACTTTTTTTACTTCACCAAATCTCATTTGTATATTTGGCACCATCTCCCTGCCCTCTGGTCCCGTCACTTCCGGTACAACAGATCTTCTGGCCATAATAGGGAGATTATCTAGGTAGTTACGAAACTGTGCAGCACTGTAGTTGTTAGGATGCCACCTAGTCATATGGCGATGCATTGTGTAGTTTCCGTAACTGTATTTTTTCTCGGTCCCTCTGGACAGTCTATCTTGACATATAAGGTAAGTTACGTATCTTGCATTTACTTTTTTCTGACCTTTGGGAAATTTAAAAAATTGCCAAATGAAGTTTTCTTTCCGGTGAGACGTCCTGGGCTCCTCAGGCAAAAACTGCCTCTCTTCTTGCTCTTCTTCCTCTTCCTCTTCTTCCTCTTCTTGCTGAATTATAACTTCAGCAGGTGGTCCTCTCTTCCTTGGATGTGGTGGAGGTGGTGGGGAAGCACCAGCTGAAGCTACTAAAGAAGCCATTGCTCACTGGTAACAAAGGGTCTTTCTCTCACAATGATGAAAGTCAGAGTGAGGAAAGAAGGAGGGATTTTCATCATTTGGGAAAAACAATAGTTCTCAACCAATGAAAAGTGTTCATTTTAGATTATATGACCTAGTCTTACATCATTAGGAAACCAAAAGTGAAATGAACCAATGAAAAGTGTTATTACCAAGTCACATGACCTGCTGTGTTTACGTTACGCGCTTTGCGCCGCCTCCCGGTTTGCTTCCAGGAACCTGCGCTTCGCGCCTCGGTTCGCGTACCAGTTCGCTAACGTAGCACGTCATATGACGTATCACGCGACAACGCGAAACGTCATGCGGACGCGAGCCGTCACGATGTTGTTTTCTAACGCGGCAGTTGCGGTAAAGGAACGTTTACCGGCTCGCGGTCTATTTCGCGGCATCAAGGTCAGCTAACGGGAAGCTTCCCGATTCGCGAAGCGGGAGCGAAGAAAAAAAAATATAAAAAAAAAAAATTATTAATAAACATATAAAATATATTTTTGGATTTAAAGAAGAATACATTTTACAGCTACAGATATTAGCTGTTAAAAAACCAATGAAATTCACTGAAAAAACCATAGGTTATAGACCATATATAGTTAGGAATTAGCATTTACAAAACCTTGAAAATTCACTGAAAAAACCATAGGTTATAGACCATATATAGTTAGGAATTAGCATTTAGAAAACCTTATTTTACTCACACAAAACCATTGAAATTCCATATATAGTTAGTTGCACTAACTATATATCGCGCACCCGCAATCCACTGCTGATGATGTCACATATTACATCATTCATGACATGGTCAGTGACATCACTGATGACATCACTGATGACATCTCAAATGACATCACTGATGACATCACTGATGACATCTCAAATGACATCACTGATGACATCATGACACACCAATACCAGTTACTACATATGCACTCACTGATTCATACGTCTACACACACATTCACTCATTCACCCATACAATCACTCATACATACAGTCACTCATTATTACAACACTATCATATGCACTCATACACCTATGCAGACACTCACACACTGCCACTCATCCATGGAGTTACTCACACACCAAGTCAGTCCTGTAAAGAATCAATCACACTTCCATTTCCTCATCTATACAGTTAAACACAGAACACCATACTTCAGTGACATCACTGATGACATCTCAAATGACATCACTGATGACATCTCAAATGACATCACTGATGACATCATGACACACCAATACCAGTTACTACATACGCACTCACTGATTCCTACGTCTACACACACATTCACTCATTCACCCATACAATCACTCATACATACAGTCACTCATTATTACAACACTATCATATGCACTCATACACCTAGTCAGTCCTGTGAAGAATCAATCACACTTCGATTTCCTCATCTATAGTTAAACACAGAACACCATACTTTTCACACATATACTAACACATACTTACTCTCTTATACAATCACTGATACAAGTACACATTGATATGCACAGAGTCACACACCTCCCAGCCAGCCACACACACACTCAGTTTTCCATACATCCACTCATTCTTCAATATGTAAAACGTATTTAAACTTTACAAAAACACAGAGACACTAGATGATGTCATCAGTGATGTCATTTGAGATGTCATCAGTGATGTCATCAGTGATGTCACTGACCATGTCATGAATGATGTAATATGTGACATCATCAGCAGTGGATTGCGGGTGCGCGATATATAGTTAGTGCAACTAACTATATATGGAATTTCAATGGTTTTGTGTGAGTAAAATAAGGTTTTCTAAATGCTAATTCCTAACTATATATGGTCTATCACCTATGGTTTTTTCAGTGAATATATATATATATATATGTCTTTTTTCGTCTCAATGATAATATATATATATATATATATATATATGTATATATATGTGGGTATTTATATGTTGTCTTATGTTGCAGCCCTGAGGAAGTTCCTTTTATAGGAACGAAACACGTTGGCTGTTGTCGACTGTTTTTATAAAGATAAATAAAGAACTTTTGAAATACAGTGACCAGTTTGTGACTTCATCCCTGGTGCTGCCTCCACTCTTGCATTGAACTCTTTCTCTGGATTTCCATGGGACCAAACTGCAGCGGGTCCCGTGGTGGGCTGGCACAGGACTTCACTTAACAAGGGACTTTATGATTGAGGTGCTCAGCGCAGAGTCAGCTGCAGATTCATTTTGTTGCACAATGGAATGTACCATTGTTTTGCAACCGCATTTGCGGCCGAAAAACACTCACAGTTTTCCACCTACTTCAAGAAGGTGGTAAGCCACTCGCAAACGGGAAGGGGTCCCCTGGGGACTCCTTCCCTTTTGTGAATGGATGGATAAATATTTTTTAAGTGCATGCAATGGCCCCAGGGACCACTGCCTGCACTTAAATAAAATGAAATAGAAATGTTTCATTTTTCTTTTTTAAATGTGGCCTGTTTATTTATAAAGGAATATCAAAAAAGGGAGTGAAGAGGTGGTGCTACACGGCACCGCGGTGGGCTAATCCTCCTCTTATGAAAGCATGAATAATCAACAGAGACCACCTGAAACAAATATTCAGTACATATTCCGATGGTGTTGGAATATACTCAGTGTGTTAAAATACCCCTCACACACCAAAAGGGCCCTTGGTGTCATGCTTCATCATCGGGGTCTTCCCGCCCCCGCTGCGGGACGGGGCAGTGCTGCGACAAGCGGCTACGCCGGAGCACCTTTTTATTGTGAGTACTATGTGAGTGATGAAGGAGTGAGTGTCAGTGGGGTCAGGAGTGATAAACAGTGAAATTAAAAGATACCTGGCCAGGTGTTTAGAAAAAATTATTTAATAGGCACTGGCTGGTATCGTTAAAAGGGGTGGGGCGGAGGGCAAGAACGGGTTACTAGTCTTGCTCTCCTGTGTGGGTCAACATGTTTCGGGGCGACATGCCCCTTCGTCAGTGGCTTCCGTGGAAGCCACTGACGAAGGAGGAAGCACTGAGGTGTGGGGGTTGACTGGACCCTTTGTACCCTTCGCCCAGCTTGGCTCATGGGGCACTGTCTCCTCATTCAAAAAGCTTATATCATCAGTATTACTGACCGAGCTTTTTTCACGTATATCTATTAAGTTTATTTATACACATTGATCAAACATAACACTCTCTATCTGTGGGAGCGCATTAGTGAGTGACAGGGGGATCTATATACCCGGTCCTGACGAAGGGGCATGTCGCCCCGAAACATGTTGACCCACACAGGAGAGCAAGACTAGTAACCCGTTCTTACCCTCCGCCTCACCCCTTTTAACGATACCAGCCAGTGCCTATTAAATAATTTTTTCTAAACACCTGGCCAGGTATCTTTTAATTTCACTGTTTATCACTCCTGACCCCACTGACACTCACTCCTTCATCACTCACATAGTACTCACAATAAAAAGGTGCTCCGGCGTAGCCGCTTGTCGCAGCACTGCCCCGTCCCGCAGCGGGGGCGGGAAGACCCCGATGATGAAGCATGACACCAAGGGCCCTTTTGGTGTGTGAGGGGTATTTTAACACACTGAGTATATTCCAACACCATCGGAATATGTACTGAATATTTGTTTCAGGTGGTCTCTGTTGATTATTCCTGTTTATTTATAAAGCCTTCACAGACATGGTGGACTGCTGATTCCATCAGGTCACCATCCTTGGAAGTGCTAGCCCTTCCTACATGGGTAGCAAAGGGCACCTGCCTCATGAATATTATTGAGGCATGCAATTTGCAACCCCATTAAGAATTGCAAACCGTCTCTTAGACACTGTTGCACATTCCTATTTGCGAGTCGTAAAACAATGCAATTTGAAACTCAAAAATAGGTAGGTGCGTACATTTAGTCCTCAATATCTGATACAATAGTTATTCTAAGATGCAGTTAAGTATTACTGCCAAATTGGTATATGTGGATCCCCTTTTCCTGGAACATTTGGTCAGTTAGGTGCCCATGAATACAGACTAGAGGTTGAAGAAATAGTACAATAAGGGACACCACATTTTGAAAAGAGTGGATGATTTCATGTAATGCAATTGAACAAAATATGATCTAGGTAAGAGGGAAGCCAGTTCAGTAGTTGACCCACCAAGAATAACCCAGTAAATCTGACTCCTAATCAGTGGATTCAAATCAGATTACTTATCAGCATGCAACTTTCAAGTCTGTTTGTAGCAAAATAGCATCAATTATTTAGAAAAGGGATGCTTCTGTGCTGTATACTGCAGATTATTCAGATAATTATAGTTGAACACGTGGTAATGATGTTGTATTGAGACTGCCTCTGGTGATTTTCTTTAAAAAGGAATATTTGGAATTCAGAAAGTCCCTCCGAACGAGCTGTGATTTCCTACGTAAGGATGTTATCTGGTAGATCTATTGAAGATGATAAAAATAACCTAGTATTTGTAAAGTGCAAACTAATCACCCCTAAGTCTTGTTAGCGAATACAATAAACCTCACTGTTGGAGTTCCAGTATGGAGGTTTGGAGTTATTTAGGTTATACATATATTTTCATGACAAGTATGGAGATTTGGAATCAATTCAGTAGAGCAGATGTAGACTGCAATACTAATAGTGTGGTATGACCGCTGCCTCCTGGGCGGTTGAATTGCCTGAACATGGCCATGCCGGCTGGACCACCACAAGACCACAAGCACCACCAGGATCCAGGATCCAGGATCCCGCGGTGGCAATGCTAGGGAAAAAGGTGAGGATGGAAGGTGGTGTTGGTGTTGGCACCACAGTCCCAATCTCGACCTGCCTTTGTCCCGACCTTTTCATGGCAGGGAACCTATGTGAAAAGGGCCTGCGTCAGTCTTACGCCTGCTGTGAGGCAGGCGTAAGAAATTGACGCATTTGCGTCCTACAAGTGGCGCAGTGAAATCTTATAGATTTCACTGCGTCATTTCTAGGACCTTTTCTTGCGCAAGAAGGCCCCCTGCATACATTATACCTGGCGCAGGTATAATGTAGCGCAGGGGTTTACAAAGTGACGCATCTACCTAGATGCGTCACTTTGTAAATATGGTGCAAAAAGGCACATTTTTTACGCTGCTGGTGCGTCACAATAAGTGACGCACCGGCAGCATAAAAGTGACGCACGGCCTCATAAATGAGGTCAACAGAGACTTTCCTAATCGGTTTGTCCGATAGCATTAAAGTCCAATTTCAGTGCAATTTAACAAAAATGCAGTTCAGATCTTGAGTAAAAGTGTTGCTCATTCAAAAGTCATGCCAGGAAAGGAATGAGTTGATCCGAATAGCTCCTTTGTGATGAAATCCTATCTTCACAGATCACATTAACTGGGAATATAACTGGATAGAAGATAATCTATTAAAAAGTGACTTGTGTCTTTTAGTGGGTAGGTTTTTCTAATTTTATCAAGCGTTTCCATGCTACCACGCTCGAGCTTTCTCTTCAAAATGAAACCTAGATGAGTGCAGAATCAGACAAGGTGTCTGTACAGATACAGTGACTGCTGTTCTAATCTCAATATTGACTGACAGAAATCAGGATATTTTATTGTTTCATGGCTGACCTATGGTAATTTCCTTCAACCAAAAACCTTTGCATTTTTATAGTACTTTTTCAATTTCAATATGCCATTTTCTGGCCTATTTGAGGAGCCTCTTTAATAGGGGAAAGTAATAAAAGTGAAGCTATATATTTCATGTAGATAGGTATGTACAAATACAGAGTCAAACTTAATAAATGTAGGCTCTATTATGGGCCATTCTGCTCTAAAGTGAAACGTACCAGTCTACTAATTTCTGACAGAAATTGACTGTAATCAATTCATATTTTAAAAGTGTGATTTGCAATGTAGTCTAATAATAAACACATAGGGCCTCATTTATGAGGTTTCGCCGTAGGGAAGCGCAGCAGGCCTTCTATGTGTGCTGCATTATGCAGCACACATAGAAAAAGATAAAATGAGGAGAAATAAAGATATTCTCCCTGCTGCGCCTCCCTTACGCCTCCCCTGGGGAGGCGTAAGCTTTTGGCACTGCCTCAGATTTGCGATTTCTCGTAAATCTGGGGCATGGAAGTTGCTGGGAAGCCCCCAGCAACACCCATTGCACGCCCCTTTAAAGCAGAACACTGCGTTAAAGGGACTGATATTTATCAGGCAGCATTACGCCAAAAAAAGTGGCTTAGTGCTGCCTGATAAATATCACGCAGGCTTCTGCGCCACGGAACGTGACGTTCCAATGGCGCAAGAGGCCTCATAAATGAGGCCCATTGGCATTTAAAGAGTGATGTCTCAAGGGATTGCACATAAAGCACATTTGTTAGTGTATGTCTGTTTTTATGTGAACATTGCAGATGTGCAGGACATCTAACCTGGACTTCTATTGGAATTCTATAACACATATTAGCAAGCCCATTATCGCCGTTAACGGCAATAATTTTAACGAGTTTATTGCTAATATGCCCCACAGGTTTTTGGTGTGTCCGTTCTTTTGATGGGGGTGCTGTGGCTGCTGGACAAGATATTGTTTCTGAGACTGGAGTTAAGTTTTCTGACTTGTTCAGCGTCTGCTCTCTTTGAAACTTCTTTTGTGTCACGCGCAGCCTTTAATTTTTATGATATCCCAGCCCTAATTGTGGTAGTGGTGCAGAGGTTCTTTGGAGCTTGTAATCTGCAGTAAAGATCTCTTGAGGGCTGCACTGTTGGCTAATATGTATTGGGGAAAATCCTGAGCTCCCGGACGTGCCAGCCAGGGGTATCATTTCTAACACTTGTGCCCCTGGAGGTATTAGCATGGTTTGTAGTTGCTGGATTAGTTGGTTTGGTGCCCTGCCTTCGTCGCTGGATTCTTTAAACTCTGTGCTTGGTGTGAAACCTTCAGTCTGCAGAGGTAACAGCGGAGATTGCAGACCTTTTAGGGTTGCAGTGCTTGAAAAAAGGTCTGATCCTGGATGTAGTTGTGGGAATAGTTGATGGTACCAGGGTGGTGCTGCTTGTATTCAGTTTACGCCTCATTATCCGCTCCCGCCACTGCCTACGTCGCAGTATCTGTTCCTGCTGCTCTCCTTATTTAAGACTGACATCGGATCAGTTATTTTTATTCACAGGGGCAGCGATGGCGTCAGGCGTCTATGTGGGTGCCTACTGCTGGGGTATTTGTTTTTAAAATGAACCTCAAGTTAGTGGAGCCTAGGCCTTTCTTGCTATTTATTACTCCTGCCTCAACAGCCTAGCTGGCTATCAGCTTTGTGTGCCTCTCCTACCCTAAAACCTCTTTCATAGAGTAGGATAGAAACTAGATACAAGGGTCTCATGTTACCTGTGCACCATATGTCTCAGGAACAGATCAGTGCGCTTATTTAGGAGCCCCTTATGGGCTACTCAGGGTGTGAAGACAAGAGCTTCAACGCCTCGGTAGTAAGCGTTATATAAATGCAATTACAACACTACCATTTTAATAATTCTAAAGCTGCTAGATTCATTACAGCTCAAAAATGCTTGGTGCACCGAGTCGCCAACTGTGGTGGACAAACAAATCATTGCTGCCCTTTTGCAAGAGTCCAGGGGGGCAGAGCTCTGCACCATCAACCCCTGCATGACATCTGGGCTAGGTTGGGAGAACCACTGGAGGCAGCTGGAGATCGAGCATATTAGTTTCTCCATAGAGGTCAGCATTAAATAAAAACACCGAAACTGACCATGTTTATTTTTTAGCTTCAGTGACTAGCCAAATGCCTAAAGCAAAGAGGGACACAAGGGACACAGGTTCACAAAGAAGGGAAATTCTGGGAATGTTTGTTTTAACGGAATTCCCACCAGCCATCAGGGTCAAAGTTACTGAAAATGCGTAGTATGCTGACACTTAGCTGGATGGTGCTTACATGCATGCCTGGGTTCTCACTCAGAAGTTAACACTGACAGAGATCGACTACAGAAACATTTGATGTTTGTGAAAAAGGCCTTTGTTTCAGAAGCAAGCTGAGTGCACAAACACAATTGCCTTCGGTTTAGAAGTACATTCTAAACTCACGTAACTACATCCTAACATGGTCAAACTAGCCCATCTCGTCTCCCTGATACACCACTCACACACCCATGAGGATGTAAAATCCATCTTTCAACGTCAACTGCAAAAATATGTCTATCGTTTAGCCTGTTGTTTATTTCCTCAATCTTGAATTCCTTCCAAATTCCTGTCCAGCCAGCCCACGCTAGGCCCACGCTGCATCCTTGTGCTTTTTTGTTAGGGTCTCTCCTTCACTTTTCTGTTTCTAACCTGCTCCCCCTCGCTCAGTCTGGGCAATCTCTTGCCATTTGACTCTTATGTCAACACTTAATATGCCAATAACCCCCCTGCCCAACCAATTTGTAACATAGCCTGGCACTCTGTGCCAGAGTGAGAGTTTGCCTTAGCTTTTCCGAGGGATTGTGAACATCCCTCTATGTAGACAAGAGAAGCCTGGTCTGCTGAGGTGTTGTGATAATCTTTATGTGTATGTGTGGACTTCACACATATGCACTGATGTGCATGTGTGAGGGCACAAAGACTCAGATACCTGGGTCTTTGAGCCCTCACATCTCTGTGCAGAAAAGCCATTCCTTCCCCCTCCAAAAGGGACCTGGCTTTAGTGATAACTCCAGGCACGTTTGCTGTTTCTAAAACAAGCATTAGAAAAGCCGACAGCTCTCAGCAATCAGTGTGAATACATTTGTGTATTTCAATAAAAACAGCCCCTGAGCCATACACAAATGCACTTACATTGCCATCGCCTATAGCTATCTGATTGCCGAGACCTATTGTTTATTCTGATATCTTGTCTAGGGCAAGGATGTGGTGCAACAGCCAGAGCTGATGACTGTGGAGCTGGGGAACCAAGTTCAATTCTTGGTGTCTGCTCAACATCCTGTGATTCTGGGAAAATCACTTTATAGCCCTGTGCTTACAAAAAATGAATGTATGCTTGTGTAATGTAAAAGAAGCTCCTGTAAAGTGCTGCAATACCTTTAGGTCATGTTCGTGCTATATAAAACTGCACAAAATATATTACTAAATGTTGTAGGCACTCCAGTTTCCAGGTACTGCTCAAGACTGGAAATGGAGCTCTTTATTTAATATTATTTGCCCTTACGACCTGGGCTCCGCAGGAGGGAATGGCCATCAATGATGCAGAGTACCAGCTTACAGAACTTTTTTGCCAGGTGGTGGTGGGGGTGGGGGGGGCTCGATGTGTAAAAAGGTTTAGATGGGGGGGCTCAGCCAACAAAAGTTTGAAGACCTCTCCTCTAGACTCAAAACTGGACATGCTTAAGCACATTAGGATCTCAGCGAAGAGTGCCTTCCTCAACCTTAAGCTTCTGAACAAAATTAAACCTTTTATCCCACCCAAAGATCTCAAGCAAGCCACCCAAGCATCGGTGCTGTCAAGACTAGACTATGGAAACGCTTTCCCTTACAGAATAGGTAAAACACACCTTGCTTCCCTGAAAACAACTCTCAATGCGGCTGCCAGAATGGTCACTGGAGTTAAGAAATTTGATCATATCTCTCCTGCTCTCAAAGAACTCAAGTGGCTTCCTATAGATCTGCGGGCGAACTTCAGAATAGCCTGCTCACCCACAAAGCCCTTCACACAGGCAAACCCGAATATCTGTTGGCCAAACTCAAAAAAGCTGGCCAGAACAGGACCCACAGAAGCTCCAACACCTTACTTCTCATCCCGCAAAAATCACGAAAACAGAAAACCGCCGCCAGGTCCTTTGCCGGCAACACGCCTAAAATCTGGAACTCTATTCCCCCTCACATCAGAACTATTCCATCCTTTGCAAAATTCAAAAGTCAACTCAAAATCCTTTTCCTTGACCAATCCCTGATGAACATATAGGAGCAGCTGGAGCCTTGAGATTCACAATTCCCTCCCTGGTTCCAATGTTAGTCAGGATCTTGATATGGACCCCCCACCGCTTCGGCACTGTGACTTTTATTGCTGAACTGTCTTGCCTTACTGTACTTTGTGCTGCTACCTATTCCTATGTTATGTAACCAATGTGAAACGCTCCGATACCCTCTGGTCAGGCTAGCACTATATGAAACTTCTTAAATAAATAAAATAAAGTAATTGGTCTGCATTCTGTCCATCAACTGTTGTTTTTGCATTTGTCACCCCGAGTGGGACAGGTATGCTCAGACGTGAGTCCCGTGCTCTCCTTGCCACTGGAATCAAGCTATCCTGGCTGATGAGGGCTGAAAGCACGAAACCAGTCCTAGGATGCTTGTTTCCAGTTCAGGGAGGACCTGGCTTGGCAGTTCGGGCCGGACTGTTCCCATGGGGCACAGGGTCAAGACTGATTTGCATATGGGTGGGTTCAAACTGGAATGGCATGGTGAGCAAAAAAAACAATGGATTTAGGCCCAGATCTCTGTACTGGGGTGAATGTATGACATTGTTCTGCATTCTGTCCATCAACAGTTGTTTTTGCTAACTCTTAATAAGGCCCATGAAGTTGAGTGCAGTAGAGTAGAATGATATAGAGTGCAATGGCATAGAGTGGAAAGGCTTACATTGCAGGAGCATACAGTGGAGCGACGTAGAATAATGTAGTGAAGTGTGAAGTGGCATAGAGTAGAATATTATAAACTAGAGAGCCATAGAGTGGAGAGCCATAGAGTTGAGTGGGATACAGTGTAAAGGCATGGAGTAGAGTAACTTGGAGTGGAGTGGCACAGAGTGAAGTTCCATAGAGTGGGATAGCATAGAGTAGAGTGCCATACAGTGAAATTGTGTAAAGTGGAGTGACATACAGTGGAGTGGCTTAGAGTAGAATGGTGTAAAGCTGAGTCACATAGAGTGGTGTAGCGCTGAGCTGCATATTGGGAATAGCATATAATAGATTGGCCTACAGTGGATTTACTTAAAGTAGAGTGGTGCACAGTACAGTGGTGTAGTGTGGAGTGACAACGAGTGGAGTGCGATAGAGTGCAATAACATAGCCTGGAGGGGCATAGAGTGCAGTAAGCTAGAGTGGAGTGGCATAGAGTAGAGTGGCAAAGAACGTTAAACAGTTTAGAGTGGAGTAACATGAAGTCGAGTGCTGTACAGGAGAGTGGCATAGAATGGAATTGCAAAGAATGTAGTGTCATAGAGTGAAGTACAGTAAAATGGTAACATATTGAATGGAGTTGTATGCACTGTAGTGGCATACAGTGTAGTGGCATAGAGTGAAGCCGCATACAGTCTAGTGTCATAGAGAGAAATAGAGTGGAGTGGCATAGAGTAGATCTGTATAGAGTAGAACAACGTACAGTGTAGTGGTTTACCATGGCTTAGAGATGAGTGGAATACTGTAGAATAACACTAATACCATAGATTGAGTGGCAGAAAGTGAAGTGGCAAAGAGTGAAGCTGGGTCTGGTGGCTCAATGGACTAATGCATCCATTGCAGGGGTCTGTGTTTGACCTCATCGTCACAGGTTCGCATCCCGGCGGGTCCACTCAGCCTTTCATCCATTTGAGGTCGATAAAATGAGTACCATTGACTTGGGTAACAATGAACATCTGTTATTCAGTGCCAAGAGACATCTGGGTGAACGTGCGCTTTACAAATACACATGTTATGTTATGTTTATGTTATGTTATGAAGTGGTGTAGAGTGCAGTAAAATAGAATTGACTGGGATAGAGGGGGTGAATGTAAATGTGGGATACTTGTAAAGCACACTGTTACTCTACCCGAGTGTCCTGGCGCTATAGACCGCTGGGGAACCCGTCCTGGTTTTCCCTGTGAGATGGTCCCTTTCTGGGTATCTCCAGGGTGAAACCAAGCATCCCCGGCGTCTGTGGGGGGCCGTTGTGGAGATTAAGCAAGTTTAATGCCCAGAGTTACCGAGTGTGTTCCCTGGTTACAGTAGGCACTGAGGCGAGAATTATCGAGTCCGTTGACCCTGGTCCAAGACCCTGCCGCGTCGGGAATTGAACCCTGGTCCCGGGCCGTTCTCTGCTTACAGGTCTGCCGCCTCTAACCAGTGAGCCACACCTCTCCACTGATGTTGGGTGATGAAGAGTAAAGAGGTGTAGGGTAGAATACCATAAACTAGAGTGCCATAGAGTGGAGTGGCACCGAGTGGCGTGGCATACAGTCAGATAGTGTGAGGTAAAGTGATGTACAGTGAAGGGGGGTAGTATCGAATTGTGTAGAGGTGAGTGGCCTAGAGTGGGATACAGTTGAGTGACATACTGGGAGTATCATAGAGTGGAGTAGCCTACGGTGGAATAGTGCATAGTACAGTGGTTTAGAGTCTGAGGGGTATATATAGTGGAGCAGCAAGAGTGGAATAGCAAAGAGTAGAGCTGAGTAGAGGGAAGTGATATAGCGTGAATATTCATAGAGTGGAGTGGTGAAGAGAGTGTAGTGGCATAGAGTGGAATAGTATGACGTGGAGTGGCATATAGGAAAGTGACTCAGTGTGGAATACCAAAGGATGTAGTAGCGCACGTTCAAGTGGTATAGTGTAGAGTGGATTGGTGTAGAGTTGTGTCTTAGAGAGGGGTGGCATAGAGTATAATGGGAAAGAGTAGACTAGCGAACACTGTGGTGACATACAGTGGAGTGGAGTCAAGTATAGTGGCGAATAGTGAAGTGGCATAGATGTAGAGTGAAATAGAGTGGAGTGTCGTGGACTGGAATGGCGTAGAGCAGAACAGCTTAGAGAGTAGTGCCGTACCATGGTGTAGACTTAAGTGGCATAAAGAAAAAGATCTCTAATATCATAGAGTTGAGTGGCGCAGAGTAGAGTGGAGTAGAGTGCAGCAGCTTAGAAAGGAGTGGTGTAGAGTGGATTGGCAAAGATTGAAGTGGTGTAGAGTAGATTACTGTACACTAGAGTGGCTACGAGTGGAGTGCAATACAGTGGAATGGCATATAGTAGACTGTCAGAGAGCAGAATGAAGTAAAGTGGAATAGTGTACATTGAAGCTATGTACAGTGGAGTTATGTAGAGTGGAGTGCAGTTTTTAATGCTTACAGTATAGCTCCAGTATCAACTATTGTTTGGCAACCCCATATTTCACAGCTTGGTCCTGTGGCTTCCACAAGTTTATTTTATTATTATTTCATGATTACCCGATGGTTGGGGTCTTGGTACAGTTGTTTCAATTTCTCTCTCAGGCACCTTCACGAGCAATATTCATACAATAATCTCCACAATCAATTGCGTTAAAAAGAGAAGTTGTCAAGGAAATAATACACGTTCTTTACAAATGCATCAATCAAAATTATGTTTGAACAACCAAATCTCAAAAGTGTTGACAGCATTTTGACCCCAAACAATAAGAGGACATAATCAGGACAAATAAAGTTTAATGAGCAAAAGTATAGTTTATTATTATTATTGAGAAGTGATAGTACACTAGGAGGAGGAATTCACCTCTGTGCCAAATCCACTCTCTTGTATAAAAATATTTAAACTTTATACAGCAATCAGAAAAAGCACTAATCTCTCTCTAGTACCTTATGCATAGATATGAATCAATCAGCACAGTACGAGTTCTTGCAAATGGAGCTGCCTCTTTAAGTCAACATCACAAGACTGTAATAATATTAACATCTCTAAATGATGTTAAGGAAATAAATCAGTTGCAACTTTAAAAGTTTTATTACAAAAAGAAAATAATTTATCAACATTACAAACAACAACTACATTAACAAATTAGAACAATAACAAGGGGATTTGAAGAGACTCTTATGCCACCCAGCCTGCCAGAAAAAATAATTGAATCAGATATTGCACTCAATGTGTGGTCACTTGAGCACTGAGCACTGTTTCATCTTTAAATTCTTTTTTTGTATTTTGTTTCTATCTGTTGCAATATTAATAGATTATGTTCTTAAAATTGCTCAGTTTGCACCTTATTTCGTTTAATTCTTGATTATAAATTTCTTATTATTTGCTATTTCAAAATCATGTTTTGATTCCCCTTTACCTGGAACCTCTGTTATTTACTCAGATATATCTTAGTGAGGCATCCCCCCACGTAACAACATAAACGTCGTCTCACTCTGGTTTTCTCTTAGTCACAGTCATACAGTTAGTCTCAAAATAGTAAACCAGCACTTAAAATAGTTCTGTTCTATATGCATCTTCTAAGAGGGCATCAGGGGTCAGTTGCCAGAGGGGGAAGCGAAGTCCTCTCATCTCCACAGTGTAGTCCAGTAGGAGTGTGTAGAAATCAGTGAAGTCTCGTAGACAGCTCTTGTAGATGGTATTTTATTCATTAGGTTACAGCTTAGTAAGTTCCAATGTAAACCTTAATATAAGCCCCACCAGGAGCAGCCTCCTGGCTGCTCAGCCCATCTTCTCCAACAGCTCCTCCTTCAAGTACAAACATCCATAACATTTCAAATGACATCGTGTAGCTAGATCATCAGGCAGAGAACCAGGGCCAGGGAGATGCATTACATAAGAAGCAGATTACTACAGAGTGGTACTTAGTCTGAGAAAGAAACTGGCCAAGTATGGCACCCCACCCTCCCTGTGAACAATTATCTAAGTAAGCAAAAAATGGTTCACTCTACTGTTTACATTATGACACTGGTGTAGCATGAGAATACCCTACCATCAGGGGTTACCCTCCATACATTTAATGGCTGTCATTGCTTCCCTGAGTGAGGTGGCATGTTGGGTTTAGTTCACTTTTTTGGAGGCAATGCTCTGCTTGGCCATTCAAAACACAGTTAGAATAATCCACTCATATGAGATTCATATTCAAGTAGGGACCAAATTGTCCCTGATTTTTACACAGAAATCTCTATTGTCCATGTTGGGTGCATAGATGTTTAGCAGGCACATGTTACAGCGATACAGAGTTCCATACAACAACACAATACTGCACTCAATATCATCTTTGAAGAAGCGCATCTGGAAGGGGACACTTGGTGCGATACAGATCGAAACTTCTCTTGGATAGTTAGAAAAAATTGCAAAATATAATCCCCCCCATTTTCTCCCCAGTTTCTGTTTCCCACCATCTGACAAGTGAGTTTATTGGAGAAATGCTAATTGGACTTCCTGCCGTCTTGGAAACAACTGTACCCTTTGTCATTTCTTGAATGTGTTCAACGCTGGACATTCCAGATGACCATATTAATTGCAAACAACATCTTATCATACCTAGGATGATGCTGAGCAACCTTAACATTCCCTTCCTTCCCTCCTCTCCTCTGGTAAACACATGCATTTACCAAATGTGTCCTCCTACTCATAATAATCCCAATTCCTGTTTTCCTATGCACCTCATAAAGTGCAATGTACTGTAAAGCTTACCTCTCGTTTAACTATGTAAAGCTATAGCACAGAGGTTAGAGTCAACTCCCCAGCTCCTGTCGGTGTAGACACAAGGGATTGAGAGTGGTGTTACTCCAGACTCCCTATTTTATGCACTTAAACCACTATCAACATAAACAAACCATTACGTAACTCTATATGAGTACAAATTCAGTTCCAGTTGCAAATGTGGGCATTGCAAATCATTTAGTGGCTCCTGTGGGTGACTGTGTTATCTCCAGTTATCTGACTAGCCCCTACTCCCCAGACGAGGTAGGAGGGCAGAGGGGGCAACCAGCAGTTCCTGGTATCTCTGCCCATAGTCCAAGGTTGCAAGTGCTGATGAATCCTCATTGGTGTCAAGCAGTAGAATCCACAATTTCCGAATTTCCATTCCACAGTCATGTTTGCCAAATTCTGCTCCATCCGGAGAGGATCAGACAGCTACATCAAGGGTTACCCATTTCAGTTGATTTTGGCATGGCAGTCAATATTTCCTCATTTCTTTCAGTTCTAGTTGTTGCCCTGACCACCTTTACTAAGGCCCTGGCTTCCTTTTGCTACATCCTTTGCCCTTGGAGGACCAATGTTTGTCCCTAAGGACCACCATCCAAGGCTCCGACTGAGTACCCTTCTGAGTTCCACGCAGGCATCATCCAGGTACTAGAATATGTTGGTCTGCACTCTCCACTCAATGAGGGCTGGGGAAGACCTTCTCCCTGGTTTCTATCTAGTCCCATGCCTCTTCTAATGTTATAAGGAAGTGTGCTTTTTCTACATTTATAACCTTTAACTTCATAGTAATATTAGCATGTAATGCATGCTCTCAGATTTCAATGTCTGTTTGACCACAGTGTAGGACTGTCTGAGGCACTGAACTCTTTGGGCCCCATTAGAATGGCGGGCAGATCGCCCCCGCCAGGCCGACGTTAGCCAACGCAGGCTGGCGGGGGCGATCCACCTGCCATCTGTGCCGGAATGACCCCCTGCCATATTAATATGGCTGGGTGGTCCGCGGTGGATGGAAAGACCGTCCGGCGCTTTTCCCCCCTGGTCGCCTTGCGACAGGGCGGAAAAGGGTTCTATATGGTGGCGGTCTCTATCAGACACCACCAGCCATATTAGAATGGGTATTTTACAATGCCTTTCCGTTTTGGCATTGCCACCACGGAAAGGCATGCGGAGTCTGCTTTGGGGGCCCGTTGCGGGCCCCCAGGGACTCCAGGGCGGTGCACATGGGGGGTACCTATGGTACCCCCAGCAGTTCCATGCACAACATGGCAGGCACCACACGGTGCCTGCCATGTTGTGCATGGAAGTGCACAGCATGCATTCCTGGCATTGTGGTGGGTGGTGCTGAGTGCACCGCCGGCCACAATGTCAGGAATTCTGGATTCGCCCGCCACTGTGGCGGGTGCATCCTAATTGCAGGCACAGGACCCTCGCCCTTATGGAGGGCGGTCACTTTCTACGATGGGATGGCGGGCGGACAAAGTCCGACCGTCATCCTAAAGGGCCCCTAAGTGTTTAGTCCCGGAATATTCGAATTACATGATTATCAAAAGTCAGATCCCTGCCTTGTCTGATTACATTAAGTATTGCATCATGTTCTTCGTATTTAAGGATTTTTTAAGTTAGTGTTCACAGCAATTTGCCTGGCAATGGCTTCAGGTCCAGGGATCTATGAGCTCTTTCAACCACAAAAATGTCAGACAGTTCATTGTGGGCGTCCCTCAGCATCCTCAACCTTCTCTTCAAACC
The DNA here is from genome assembly GCF_964261635.1 of Lissotriton helveticus. Classification (NCBI taxonomy): domain Eukaryota; kingdom Metazoa; phylum Chordata; class Amphibia; order Caudata; family Salamandridae; genus Lissotriton; species Lissotriton helveticus. The sequence goes on along the minus strand of NC_136068.1, from coordinate 1,888,807,943 downwards.
TTTTGGTGAGTTCTGTGAGCCTTCCCACTATCACAGTGTAGGTTTGGATGTCCCCTGTTAAGTACAATTGCATCCCTCTCAGTGGCTAGCGATCATTCTGCCACTTTTCGCAGATTCAGGATAACATTTGAGAGACCGTGTCTATTTTTGTTTCTAACACAGAGAGTTTAATGTTTCCATTGTCAGCATCATTTTGGCTGCTCGTGGGGACCACCAATTCTCTGCTGGGTTTGATCTGGTGGCAACAAACTGGTGCATCTTTATTTTTTGCATAGTTTTGTTTGCTATATGCTTCCCCTCGTGGAGACCCTGAGCTTGAAAAGAAGGATCAGAATCTCAGAGCAATATGCTCCCACAGGCAGCTTGCTCTTATCTCAGGGTCCTCAGCACTGGGTGTGTTTCCAGAGGAGCTTCCATGTGCATCCATCAGTCAACCCATGGAGTCCCCACTCTGCCTTCCCATAGAGCACATCCTGCTAAGGGGCCAGCCCATCCTGCCCCAGTGGAAGGTTCCTCAGACCCCCTGGGAAGTCCAGCTGGCCTGTTTCTGACTGTGTCTACCTTCTCAATCAGTGTTCCCAGACAGACTCCTGTATTTGCTTCATCTTTTTAAGTGGCCCGTGCCATGCGGTCCTCTCAGAGCTGCTTCCCACTCGAGCAGCCCCGCAAGCCATCAGAGCTCTCCTCATGATCCCCACTAAGTGGCTCTCCCAGGGTTACCCTCCTCTAAAGCAATGCTACAGCGGTTGCCAAAGAGGCCAATCCCATGTGCTCTGGGTCCTTGCGGGAGGCCAAGTTGGTTCACTCATCCCCTCCAAGTAAGCTATTGTCCCCAGACAGTTTCTGACACCGGCCGCCCCTTTTATGAAGCTCAACCACATGATCCTCCAATCAAGTCAAGTCAAGTCAAGTCAAGTCAATAGATTTATATAGCGCGCTACATACCCAGAGGGTCTCAAGGCGCTTGAAGAAGGGTGGGGAATTACTTGTCAAATATCCACGTTTTAAGTTGCTTTCTGAATGCTAGGTGGTTCTGAGTAAGGCGAAGGTGAGTGGGAAGTGAGTTCCAGGTTTTAGCTGCCAGGTAGGAGAAGGATCTACCTCCCATGGTGGTTTTGTTGATGCGAGGTACAGTGGCAAGGGCTTGGTTGGAGGATCGTAGCTGGCGGGAGGGGGTGTAGAAGGACAGTCGTGTGTTGAGGCATTCGGGTCCGATTTTGTAGAGTGCTTTGTGTGCGTGGGTTAGGAGGCGGAAAGTAATCCTCTTATTGACGGGGAGCCAGTAGAGGTTTTTCAGGTGACCAGAGATGTGTTCTTTACGCGGGATGTCTAATATGAGCCTGGCTGAAGCGTTCTGTATGCGTTGGAGTTTTTTCTGGAGTTTTGCGGTGGTACCGGCGTAGAGGGTGTTTCCGTAGTCCAGTCGGCTCGTGACCAGTGCGTGGGTGACCGTTTTTCTAGTTTCGGTGGGGATCCAGCAAAATGTTTTTTTGAGCATGCGAAGAATGTTGAAGCAAGATGAAGAAACGGCGTTGACTTGTCTGTTCATCGAGAGTGAGGAATCCAGGATGACGCCCAGGTTCCGTGCGTGGTCCGTCGGGATGGGTGCTTTTCCAAGGGCCTCTGGCCACCAAGAGTCATCCCAGGCGGAGGGGGAGGTGCCTAGGATGAGGACTTCTGTTTTGTCAGAGTTCAGTTTCAGACGGCTGTGCTTCATCCATTCGGCTACTTCTTTCATTCCTTCATGCAGGTTGGTTTTGGCAGTGTTAGGGTCTCTGGTGAGTGATAGGATCAGTTGAGTGTCATCGGCGTAGGAGATGATGTTGAGGTTGTGTTGGCGTGCGATGACCGCGAGGGGGCTCATGTATATGTTGAAGAGGGTGGGGCTGAGTGAAGATCCTTGTGGTACGCCGCAGATGACTTCAGTGGCCTCTGACTTGAATGGTGGAAGGCGGACTCTCTGGGTTCTTCCGGTGAGGAACGAGGTGATCCATTCCAGTGCTTTTCCTTGGATTCCGACGTTTCTGAGGCGCTGTAAAAGGGTGCTATGACAGACCGTGTCGAAGGCTGCGGAGAGGTCGAGGAGGATGAGGGCGACTGTGTCACCATTGTCCAGTAGAGTTCGAATGTCGTCTGTTGCTGCGATGAGGGCGGTTTCAGTGCTGTGCTTGGCTCGGAAGCCGGACTGTGAGGAGTCGAGGGAATTGTTGGTTTCGAGGAAGGCGGCGAGCTGGTTGTTGACCGCTTTCTCGATGACTTTGGCCGGGAATGGAAGGAGTGAGATAGGGCGGTAGTTTTTGAGTTCGGTGGGGTCAGCTGTGGGTTTCTTCAGGAGGGCGCTGAGTTTGGCATGTTTCCAGCTTTCCGGGAAGGTTGCGGAGTTGAGGGAGCAGTTGATGACGTCTCGGAGGTGCGGTGCAATAATGGAGTCTGCTTTGTTAAAGATGTGGTGAGGGCATGGATCTGTGGGGGATCCTGAGTGGATAGAGTTCATCAGACGGATGGTGTCCTCAGTGGAGATTGGGTTCCAGTCATTGAGGATGTTCAAGGGGGGTGGGGGTCTTGCAGAAGGTTGGGTGGGTTGGTCTTCGGGTCGGTTGTCGAAGCTGTTGTGGATGTCTGCAATTTTGTTGTGGAAGAATGAGGCTAGGGAGTCGCAGAGGGCTTGAGAGGGGGTGATGTCGTTGGAGTTGGCTGAGGGGTTGGTAAATTCCTTGACGATGTTGAATAATTCCTTGCTGTTGTGGGCGTTGCTATCTAGTCGGTCCTTGAAAGCGGCTTTCTTGGCATTCCGGATCAGTTGGTGGTGTATGCGGGTGGCGTTTTTGAAGGCGTCCTTGGAGCTGGTGGTTGGGTCTTTTTTCCAGGCCTTCTCAAGGGAGCGACAGAGTTTCTTGGATTTCTTAAGATCATCGTTGAACCAGGAGGCCTTCTTGCTGCCTAGTTTGATTTGTCGTTTTTTCAGTGGTGCTAGAATGTCGGCGCTGTTGGATAGCCATTGGGTGAGGTTGGTGCTGCTTGTTCGGGGTTTGAGGAGTGGGCGGGGGGGTTTTGAAGAAGCGATGAGGAGATCTGGTTGATGGTGATTTTGTTCCAGTTTCTTCGCAGAGTGGGTTGGGGGTGGTTGTTGGATGTGGGCTTGTTGTAGGTAAAGTGAACGCAGCTGTGGTCAGTCCAAAGGAGAGCTGTGGTGTGGCTGAAGGAGACATGTTTGCTGGAGGTGAAGATAGGGTCGAGTGTGTGACCTGCGATGTGGGTGGGGGTAGTGACAAGTTGTTTAAGTCCGAGGTTGGCGAGGTTGTCCAAAAGGGTGGTGGTGTTGCGGTCGTTGTTCTTTTCAAGATGAAAGTTGAGGTCTCCCAAAAGGATGTAATCCTCGGAGGGGAGCGCGTGTGGAGTGATGAAGTCCGTGATGTCTTCACTAAATTGTGCGCGGGGTCCTGGTGGCCTGTAAAGGAGGGTGCCTCTGAGTGTGGTCTTGGGGTCGATGTGGATCTGGAAGTGAAGGTGTTCAGAGTTGGCGAGATTGACGTCTGAGCTGGTTGAGATGCGGATGGATTTCTTATGGACGATGGCGATGCCTCCTCCTGTTTGGCCGGTACGGTCCTTGCGAATGATCTTATAGCCTTCCGGGATGGCAATGGTGATGTCTGGGGCTGATGTGGCGTTCATCCATGTTTCTGTTAGGAAGGCGACGTCCGGAGAGATGGTGTCTAGTAGATTCCAGAGGTCGATGGCGTGCCTGTGGACCGAGCGGGTGTTGAGCAGGATGCATTGTAGGTGGTTGGGGTCGGATATCTGTTGTGTGTTCGTAGATGGGGAGTATCAATACCTACTGTCCTTCCCTATAATGACTTGGCATATCTCAAGGCTGGTGTCTGGTGACTTCATAAGATCCCTTGTGCGTCAGTGTCAATTGGATGTGTCCTGTGTTTCCTACAAGTGCCTGCTGTGATCTCCGCTGGGGCCTCCATATTTTTGAGTGGCGCTCTGGCGGTTGCTACAGTCACCTGTCTCAAGCTTCAAGCTTCCCTGCCTCATCACTGCCCCCTCAGTTCCGTTCACAGCTGGGTCAGCTTTCAAAGTAGCACCAGCACTTCTTCCTTATCAAGCTTCTCGTCTCATATGCCGTTCTTTTGGTTCAGCCCAGCGCCATCTTAGGGCCGCTTCCAGGGCATCAGGAATTGCAGTGTGCTTCGTTGAGGCAGGATCTCACAGGCTCAGCTACCTCTCCATAGAATTACCCCTCCCAAGCTTGGGGATGTGCATTGGTGGCATTCAAATATTGGTAAGTCCTATTTTGAACTCAGTATTCATGCCAGATAACAATGGGGTTCCGGGAGCTCAATGGTTTAGCAGCAGCCACGCCTCTTTCCAGCCACAATCCCCTATATCAGAAAATATTTATTTGTGTTTGTGGAACTTTAATAAAGAAAAACCAAAGGTGGCGATGGACGGAGCGTTGACAATACAAACACTCACCCCCACTCAACTGATCTGGGTTTAATCCATCACCGTTCTTTAGCTCACTCCGCCACCCCAGTTCAGACATGGCCATATGCAAATCAGTCTGACCCTGTGCCTCATGGGAACAGTCCAGCCCAAACTGCCAAGCCATGTCTTCCCTGGACCGGAATCAAGCTTCCCAGGACCGGTTTCTGGCAATACAGCCGTCTTCAGCCGGGCTTGCTTGACTCCAGTGGCAAAGTGAGCAAGGGACTCACGTCTGAGCATACCCTGCCAACTTAGGGCGAACAAAGAAAAACCAAAGGTGGTGATGGACGGAGCGTTGACAATACAAACACTCACCCCCAGTCAACTGATCTGGGTTTAATCCATCACCGTTCTTTAGCTCACTCCGCCACCCCAGTTCAGACATGGCCATATGCAAATCAGTCTGACCCTGTGCCTCATGGGAACAGTCCAGCCCAAACTGCCAAGCCATGTCTTCCCTGGACTGGAATCAAGCTTCCCAGGACCGTTTTCTGGGGGTGAGTGCTTGTATTGTCAACGCTCCGTCCATCATTTCCTTTGGTTTTTCTTTGTTCGCCATAAGTTGGCAGGGTATGCTCAGACGTGAGTCCCTTGCTCACTTTGCCACTGGATTCAAGCAAGCCGGGCTGAAGAAGGCTGAAATGCCAGAAACCGGTCCTCGGTAGCTTGTTTCCGGTCCAGGGAAGGCATGGCTTGGCAGTTCGGGCTAGACTGTTCCCATGAGGCACAGGGTCAGACTGATTTGCGTATGGCCATGTCTGAACTGGGGTGGCAGAGTGGGCTAAAGAACTGTGATGGATTAAACGCAGATCAGTTGACTGGGGGTGAGTGCTTGTATTGTCAACGCTCCGTCTATCATTTCCTTTGGTTTTTCTTTGTTCGCCATAAGTTGGCAGGGTATGCTCAGACGTGAGTCCCTTGCTCACTTTGCCACTGGATTCAAGCAAGCCGGGCTGAAGAAGGCTGAAATGCCAGAAACCGGTCCTCGGTAGCTTGTTTCCGGTCCAGGGAAGGCATGGCTTGGCAGTTCGGGCTGGACTGTTCCCATGAGGCACATGGTCAGACAGATTTGCGTATGGCCATGTCTGAACTGGGGTGGCAGAGTGGACTAAAGAACTGTGATGGATTAAACCCAGATCAGTTGACAGGGGGTGAGTGCTTGTACTGTCAACGCTCCGTCCATCATTTCCTTTGGTTTTTCTTTGTTCGCCATAAGTTGGCAGGGTATGCTCAGACGTGAGTCCCTTGCTCACTTTGCCTCTGGATTCAAGCAAGCCGGGCTGAAGAAGGCTGAAATGCCAGAAACCGGTCCTCGGTAGCTTGTTTCCAGTCCAGGGAAGGCATGGCTTGGCAGTTCGGGCTGGACTGTTCCCATGAGGCACAGGGTCAGACTGATTTGCGTATGGCCATGTCTGAACTGGGGTGGCAGAGTGGGCTAAAGAACTGTGATGGGTTAAACCCAGATCAGTTGACTGGGGGTGAGTGCTTGTATTGTCAACGCTCCGTCCATCATTTCCTTTGGTTTTTCTTTGTTCGCCATAAGTTGGCAGGGTATGCTCAGACGTGAGTCCCTTGCTCACTTTGCCACTGGATTCAAGCAAGCCGGGCTGAAGAAGGCTGAAATGCCAGAAACCAGTCCTCGGTAGCTTGTTTCCGGTCCAGGGAAGGCATGGCTTGGCAGATCGGGCTGGACTGTTCCCATGAGGCACAGGATCAGACTGATTTGCGTATGGCCATGTCTGAACTGGGGTGGCAGAGTGGGCTAAAGAACTGTGATGGATTAAACCCAGATCAGTTGACTGGGGGTGAGTGCTTGTATTGTCAACGCTCCGTCCATCATTTCCTTTGGTTTTTCTTTGTTCGCCATACGTTGGCAGGGTATGCTCAGACGTGAGTCCCTTGCTCACTTTGCCACTGGATTCAAGCAAGCCGGGCTGAAGAAGGCTGAAATGCCAGAAACCGGTCCTCGGTAGCTTGTTTCCGGTCCAGGGAAAGCATGGCTTGGCAGTTCGGGCTGGACTGTTCCCATGAGGCACAGGGTCAGACTGATTTGCGTATGGCCATGTCTGAACTGGGGTGGCAGAGTGGGCTAAAGAACTGTGATGGATTAAACCCAGATCAGTTGACTGGGGGTGAGTGCTTGTATTGTCAACGCTCCGTCCATCATTTCCTTTGGTTTTTCTTTGTGGAATTTTAATAAACTTATGTTTGCTCTTCAGTTTATTCTTGTCCATTACAAATGTGTTAATATGCCTTTTTTTTGCAGGGCTTGTAAGAAGTGCCTATTTGATCGATTGTGTTACTTAACATACTCTCAGCTTTCTCCACTATCTCCAGACCATCTGAGGAATGCAAGTCTATTTGGTGGTTGAAGTCTCTTGTATGCCTACAATAAATCTCCTTGCATTGTGACAATGTAATGTTTTGAGATTTTCAATCAAAAGTTGCAACATTATTAGATAATGTGCAGAGTTTATCCATGATGGGTAAACACGCACAGTTACTTGCTAACTGTGGTCAAGCCAATTTTCTTGAAATGTCACTGATTTAGTTGTCCATATTAGAGATACAGGTGGTCAAGTATTGCAGTAAGTTAACTTTCAACTGCCAGGTTTGAGTTTGAAAGCTGCAGTGTTGAGTTGGTGGTGAGTAATAACTTATAGGAGAAGTTATAGGAATGTCATCTACATTCAGATTACTATGATATACAAAGGCAACCGTATCAAACAATGTTGCTCTTGTTTTTAATATTTTTATAGCAGAATTGTCTTTGAGAGAACGTGAATGTGCTTTTGGTACATTTGCCAGAACATTGCAAGATAAACAAGGTAGTTACTTGTGTTTCCGAAATATAGGGAAGTAAGGTTGCTGGGCCTTTTTACTGCTGCTCTTTGAAAGGGGAACATTGTAGAGATGAGTAACAGTTTAATGGATCGCATACTATGTCATAAACGAGACAACTATCCTGCCTGCCTCATTACAAGTGCTGTGTATGCTATGGTATTTACAATATGCCAGATGGGAGAATCATCACGTTGTAACTGAGTGCTCTATCTGCCAAACTCTAAATCTGGCCTTTTGGGTAATACTTTACAAGTACAATAAAGTGAGCTTTTTGAGGGTGTAAAACTGATATTTGACTGTTAGGTCACTAGTAGCCTTAATTGTTAGGGCATTTGTTTTTTTACAAATTCCATGAGTATGTCCAGATGTGGTTCTTGTGTTCACTGTGCCACTGGAACCAAGCTGTATCTGATTCTTGAGCCCTACTCAGGAGAACATTTGTATTGGGTTGCTTGTTCTGGCTCAGGGAGGACCTGCCTGGAGGTTTGGTATGAGCTATTTCTATTGTAGAAAGGTCAAGAATAATTTGATTTTGGTTGGGTCTAAACTGAGGTGGCATGGTGGGTGAAAAATTGGTGGATTGGGATACTCCAGAGAGATTGCCAGTGGCCGAGATTAATTCAAGCATTCTATTCATCACCTTATTGTTGTTGTAGGAATCTATATGTAGCACAACTCCATGTACCCCAATAGCAGTCTTGATCTAGCTTAGGTTTGCCTCCAAAAATGATACAATGCTGCAATGCAGACAGGGGACCCAACTGTCCCATATTTGTAGTGCTGATCACTTCCTTCACTACTCAAGAAATACAAGATTGGTGGCATACAGACTTTCATTACCACCCTTAACATAAGGGCGGAAAGGCAAATCTAAGCTTAAATGTATTCAATCCAAACAAAGCACTGTACATGTCAATACTTCTTCCGGGGGTGATACGGGTATAAAGCAAGACCTTTCTGACATCAGCAGGCACCCATTACCATGCCCACATTGTTTATGAGAGCCAATATGTAACTGAGCGTTGAGTCCACTGCTTTGCTATGTAGGCTAGAAAACTATGGCACTGCATATCCACTTCCTGCTCTCACCTGCTCCTTTCTGGAGGTTATGATCATACATCAGTAACTATTGAACCGACATCAAGCGACATTCAGCAATTTGGCTCACGTGACTAGAGAGCAGCAGAGAGTCGTCTGAACAGCAGCAGTTGAAGCAAGCAGTTGAAGCAAGCAATCGAGCGGGCAGGACGCCGAACGCCGTCACCTTCGACAATCAACCAATACCAGCAGTACTGCTCAAAGCCCGGCTTAATCCGATCGTCCCGTTACTGGCAGAGGGACCCCTGACACTGAGCCGGGACTGCTACTGCTACGGCGAAGCAAGGCGAGGCGAGGCGAGGCAAGGTGTGGCGAGGCGAGGCAAGGTGTGGCGCGTGAATGCGCTTGGAATTGGCGTACTGAAACGCTCTGCCTCTTTGCCTCCTGACTCCTCCCGGCACACGGCACATGGCATACGGCATACGGCCTCCCGCCCACGAATGAGGGAGGGCGAGGGAGAGTCGCGGCGGACCGCTGCGTGCCGTGAATGATCACCGCGGACCATTGACGACTCCAAGAGGTGAGCGGTGTGGGATAATCGGCATCAGGCATTGAGTTTCATCAGCACTAGCAGGCCCCCTGCAGGCCCCCTGCGGATTATTATTTGCAACTCATATAAAGTACACAAGCACTTCACAGCAATATAGAGGCGCATTTGAGGACGCTGAGTTTTATTGCTATTATCAGCTGATATCATTCACCTATCTAGAGGGCGCCAGAGGTTGTGAGAGTGAACGAGACCCGAAGTCTAATAGCACACAAGGAGACACAAGGACATCTGTCTCTAGGTAAGGGCTCTTGCTCTGCTGCTTGCTGCTTTATTGTTTTACTGTTGCAGCGCCTGCCAACCTCCCTGCCCTTGATTCTGTTCCCTTCCTGACGGCAGCTGCCCCTTATCGATAGGGCAGACGGGCTTGGGAGGGTACGTTCACAGGTAGTGGGGGGAAGGCACGGAGGTGCAGCAAGGCAAGGTAAGGCAAGGCAAGGCAATAATTGGGAGGAGGTTCACTTACAAGCCGGCTCCAACTCTCATCCTTGCGACATTTTCTCAAACTAGGGGGAAAGCCCAACCAGAGAGTGGATGAGAAAAAAAAAAGAACAAGGAATTGTGGATTTGAGGGCTATTACAATTGTTGTACTTTTGTACTTTTGGCGTGAGTGTGTGAGTGTGGAGACACGCAGAGAACTGTGTTTTCCCTGAGCTTGAGGACCCGGAAAGGGAAAATAAACAGTGGGCACTAAGGATTCAACAGTATAAAACACAAAGTAAGAATGCGTTCAGGCAAAGTGAGAACAACAGGGACAACTGCCAGACGTACAAAAAAACTCCAGCTGCCAAATGTGAAAGCCAATACTCTAAGATCAAATCAAACCTTAATCTCTCCAATAGCTAGAATGTTTGCAAAATCAGGAAAATTACCGGAAAAGTTTGAGTTCTTGAAAGACCCAGCTGGTGCTCTTATTATCATGCATAAGGATATGGAAAAGGACAATCTACAAACGCCAATAAATCCAATGTCAGCCAAAAAACATACGAGGCAAACCATTGAAAGCACCCCCCTAAAAGGAGATTGCGACCTACAAAGGAATGACTATGAGTTCCAAATTAATGATTATGATATCCTAAATGTAACCATCACTGAGGATTCAAATAATGTCGACCTAGCTAACTTAAACGATCAAGAAATGCTGGAAAAATAAAATCTACTAAGTGCCAACAGCACGATGGACTCAAAACAGACAGTAATACCATTGGAAGTAAATGTAGAAATTAGGAAGAAACCTCAGTCATACAATGATGATAGTCATACCGGACCTAACAAACCACTTGATCACAATAATGATTATGGAAATCAAGAAAAGCTGAAAATATGGCAAAATAATACAACAGCAACAGAAGGGGTGAAAGGGGATAATATGCGCTGGGAAGAGAAATACAAGTACAGTCACAATATTCGGTAAGCTCTAAGGATCCGATCTTGGTCACCCCACCAGAATCAAATCTGCGACACCTACGGGCCACAGTTAGTCAATATAAACGTGCACCGGATCCTGAGCTACAAAAGTTCAAGTAAGTTTCAAATATCAAGTCCCAATATTTAGGTGCTCTTCATTTTATTCTTCATAAGAAAATTCTTTCTTTCAATCAAATGATAATGTCCATTCTTCATACATAAGGAAGAGAAACAACCGCCACCAACACGTGTTTCGTCTAGGTCGTTAAGACCACTAGACTTCGTCAGGGCTGTAAATACATATTACAATAAACATAATCATAATCATATTCCATTAAGCATACATTGTTATGACAAAAGAGAGAAAGTTATCCTATTTACAATTATATATAACAAAGTGGCAACCGTACAAAAGCACCGATAACCAAAATATTGTTAACATTAACACATACAATTACAAGTATTTACACTAAAATGTCATCCACAATGAAGGAGATACATTGTGATATAAGAACAATAAAATAATCAAACCACCAAGACACCAGTGATAACCAGAATGTGAAGAGAAAGAGTAGTCGAAAAGAGTGGTAACCACCAACAGAAAACCGAGATCAAAATTATATCTAAAAGAATAGACCCAAAACGCACCCAAACGGTACAGAGCCTATCTCTAAAGCAAAAAAGTGCCTGCCAACCAACATGCGATAAGAAAGTCAAATAAATGCTCACCAAAAACTATCTACTGCAAACTTCCAATAGGTAAGCGTGGGCGTATTGTTCAGACTCTAGATCTATAACAAACATAGGACAACGTGAGCACAACATGCTCCATCGTCCAAACCACCTATATCTCCTCACAGCATTTACATTGCAAACAGTCCAAATTCAGTGACAATATATACACTCACTTAATCTCCAAAAGAACAGCGTCTTGCTCCATATAATTATCACAGGGGAAGGACATCCAGTCCTTAGAGTCGTTTAGCAAGTATCCACCCCATCCATAAGGTACTCGTAATATCTCCTGTTAAGTACAACAAAGTCGGTATCAGAAATACACATTTAATTAAGCTAGAGGTTGGCTTAACACAATGAAAATTAAAGTAATCCACTTTAAAATATTACTCCGCTTGAAGACATTCTCCTTAATGGTCGCGACACTGGACGATGGAGCATGTTGTGCTCACGTTGTCCTATGTTTGTTATAGATCTAGAGTCTGAACAATACGCCCACGCTTACCTATTGGAAGTTTGCAGTAGATAGTTTTTGGTGAGCATTTATTTGACTTTCTTATCGCATGTTGGTTGGCAGGCACTTTTTTGCTTTAGAGATAGGCTCTGTACCGTTTGGGTGCGTTTTGGGTCTATTCTTTTAGATATAATTTTGATCTGGGTTTTCTGTTGGTGGTTACCACTCTTTTCGACTACTCTTTCTCTTCACATTCTGGTTATCACTGGTGTCTTGGTGGTTTGATTATTTTATTGTTCTTATATCACAATGTATCTCCTTCATTGTGGATGACATTTTAGTGTAAATACTTGTAATTGTATGTGTTAATGTTAACAATATTTTGGTTATCGGTGCTTTTGTACGGTTGCCACTTTGTTATATATAATTGTAAATAGGATAACTTTCTCTCTTTTGTCATAACAATGTATGCTTAATGGAATATGATTATGATTATGTTTATTGTAATATGTATTTACAGCCCTGACGAAGTCTAGTGGTCTTAACGACCTAGACGAAACACGTGTTGGCGGCGGTTGTTTCTCTTCCTTATGTATGAAGAATGGACATTATCATTTGATTGAAATGGCAAAATAACCGCACAAGAGAGGAGTTGCTCCCAAAGGCAAATATCATCCATAAAACAGATTCTTCTGCTCTAACAGATCCTATAAGTGAAATTCCACTGGAAAACAACCCAACTGGAACAAAAATGCCAACGGTTGGAATAAAATGGGATCTATTCTATCAAACATCAACGCTAACCCTAGAGGCATTAAAATATCAATCAAACAAGATGGACATTCAGATTGATCTTCTCTCCATGATGGCAACATCAGTTGCAGGAATAGACAATAAACTCGCGCAGCTTAATAATCTGATAATCAGAGTCCAAAATTATAAACAAAAAACAGACATGGAATGTATCTGCTCGCCCCTATTGGAGAAACTTGCAGCAATACCGGAGGTCCTGAACACTATAATAGAGGACACAAAAAATGCTCTAAAGAAAGAGACTGGGCAGGAACTGGGTACAAGGAAAAATAAAGATATGGATATAGTTAATATGGAGGAGGACAAAACTATCCCTAAAACGAACAAAGAAGAAAAAGTAGTAGTAAGGTTTTTAGAGGACAAAGAAGAAACTCATGATGTAAGTGATCCTTTATCTGAAATCAACCAAAGGAAGGTAATGCACGAAGAAGATATAAATACAGCAGAAATAGGAGAATATGATTGTAAGAGACAAGACTCAAACGGTTATACTATGACAAAAAGGCAAAGGAAAAAATACGCAAGGCAAGAAAAAATCAAAAGTCTAACCACCAGAAAAATGAGGACACAATAGAGTCTAATCACCAGGAACATGAAGAAACAATAAAATCTGATGGTACAATAAAAAATAGAGTACTGAAACAAGAAGAAATAAGTAAGGAAAGAAAAAGTCCCCCGTTGTCCATCAAAGAGCCTAAGAAAGTATTCTCAATATTCATACAAGAGCCATTACAGGAACAACTATTACACAATGTGGATAAAAAAGGCCAAAATGAAATAAAATTAAATGAGATGGCTAGAATGAACCCTCCTGTTATGAAACAAAATAGAATGGAGAAAGTTGAAGCCCAGGTGAATGACTCTAAACAGGATCATACGAATGGAATGACTCAGTCACTAAAAACAATGAGTAAATCCTGCGACCAACAAGACTGGCTTTACAATGGTAACATAGAGCCATGTCTGAGGGGAATCAAGAATGACGTACCTAGAAGGAACTCTGAAACAATAGTAGAGCATAAAACTAAATCTCCGTTTTGGGATCAATTAGTAATTGAAAAACGAGAAGGAGAAAAAATAATTAGATATAAAACAAACCGAACAACGGATTCACCACGTAAAGAAAATCAAGTGGTAGCGGAGAAAATTCAACTGATATTTAACCCTGAATATGAATCCAGAGGCAGATACGATACACTGAATAGAGTGAATATTCTCAGATTATGCAAATCAATCCCAGCATTAAACAATATCAAGAATGATGACATTAATTCCATTGAATTTATTGCTGATAAGAACAGTTCCAAAGAAATTACACTGGTCACGGTTAATTCGATGACAATAGCAGATCAAATACTAAAAGAAATTCCAACATTTAAGGCCTGGGGAATAGTTATTACAAAGCAGGCCCCGAAAGTGTATCCAATTCCATTCATCAAAGAGGCAAACTTGGTCCAAACAGAGCAAAATACCAAACAAAAAGGAACTGTACTTAGGAATGCTCGGGGTAGATCCATTAGTTCATCAAGAGTGGCAGCGCCACCTTCCATAAAAGATAGTACATCAGGAATAAATGAAAAATGGATTGTGCAAGCCCTGCATAACAAGGATGAACAATGAAGGATTAAAAATCCAATCTCCGAATCAAAAACAGCTAAGTTGAGAATGTGCTCATGGAACATAAATGGAGTAGGGTCCAAACTTTCTAACTCGCAAATAAGATGAATACCCACAACATGTCAAATCTTATTTCTACAAGAAACTTGGGAACTCCACCCATTTGCACTGAATGGATATGTAAGTTACTATGAAAATGCAAGAAAAAATCACAGATACGGTCGAGCAAGTGGGGGGCTAGCAACTTTTGTCTCCTGCAGTTTGCAAGCAGAACATGAAAAAATTTCAACTAATAGTAAAAACATTCTCATAGTAAAAATGAAATACAAAAATACTGAGCAAAACAATAGGTCAATAATTCTGATCAACGTATACATCCAACCAACAAAAGCGAGCAGAATGGATATATGTGCTACCATTAACACTATACTGTTGGAACAAATGTTAAATAATCCATTAGTAGACTACATGATGACTGGAGATTTTAATCTGAACCTATTAATACCATTTATAAGGGATGATGTATCACAATCTCAGGACCAACAATGGTTAATACCGCAGCAAGAGCAGCATGGCGTTACAAGCATTAAGGGGCGAAATCATATAGGGACAACATTCGTTAAGGATATGGAAGCGCTGGGTTTGCGAGTCCTTAATGGTAGATTTAAAGACGATAGTCCGCCTGTATATACATATATAGCCCAAAATGCAAGCTCAAGGATTGATTATACAATGGTCTCACTGAATATATTTCATAACATAATCTCTTATAGGCTGATTAAAGTCAAAGACAGTGATCATTGCCAGCAGATAATAACCACCAATATTACAAACAATATGAATCAACAATATCATACTATGCCAGGACTTACTGGAACGATAAATTATAAAAAATTAATTTGGACCAATTTCAATAAGGACAGCATGAATGAAAAAGTTGAAAATATTATAAAGAGTTGCTTCATTGAAAATAGGAAGGAGTCAGCCGTTGATCAATGGGTGGAATTTACCAGAAAATTAGTGAAACCCCAATCCCGGAGTAACCCAAGCAATATGAGGTTGAATAAGGAAGCAGAGGAAAAAGACTCCCACATGAATCTCCCATATACAATAACAAAGTTAAAAAGAGCACGGAATAGGATAAGAAGACAACTAAATTCCAAAATGACTAGTGAGGAGACCCTGACTAACTTAAAAACTTTGAACCAGCACCTCAAGAAACTTATATGGAATGAGAAATATCAAGCAAAACAGGAATTATGGTCCAAACTATTGCATGCAAGTAAACAGGCTAATGCGAGAGAATTCTGGAAAATTATAAACAGATTAGTACGGCCAAGCAAATTGGTAGTCTCGTCATCAATAACCGAACAAGAATGGGCAACATTCCTAGAAAAACATCTAAACAACAATGGTGCAGTAAAAATCGCTGTGAGTATGCAAAACAGCTTTACAGCCAGTGATGAGATGCAAGAACAATTTGTAATGACTAAAGTGCATTTGATAAGATTGATTAGGAAGCAGAAAGATGGGGCGCCTGGACCTAACGGGATTCCATTTGCCCTTTACAAAGAAAATCCTGACTTTTGGTCGACGTACTTAGTAAAAGTATTCAAAGAAGTGATAGAGACGGGAAAAATCCCTGATTCGTCGCGAGGATCCTTAATCTCTCCTATAAATAAGAAAGGTAATTGGTCCCTTGCAGAGAACTATAGACTTATTACCTTACAAGACACAGATGCCAAACTGTTTGCTGGAGTACTCTTAAACAAACTAAACGAATGGGTAACAGAAAACAATATTTTACCAATGAATCAAACTGGATTCATTAAAGGGCTTGGAACAATGACAAACATCATGGCATTATCGCTAACAATTGAAAAATCACTGAGAATAAAATTGCCCTTATATTTATGTTTTGTAGATTTTAAGTCTGCTTTTGACTGTGTGGAAAGAAATTTATTGTGGAACAAACTTTTGGAAAAAGGCATCCCGGCCGTACTACTAAAACTTATACAGTTGCTGCACAACAAAACCTGGGTGAGAGTAAGGATGGGGGATGGTCAGTCATTATCAAAGGAAATTCCTGCATTGGAAGGGCTGAAACAGGGATGTGTTATGGCCCCCCTCCTCTTTAATCTATTTCTAGGAGACCTATCGGTCAACCTGAATGACCTAAATGCACATCCCCCTAAGTTGGGGGGTAAGTTGATATCCAACTTGATGTATGCGGACGATGCGATCCTATTAAGTCACACTAAAATAGGTCTCCAGCGCTTAATCAACAGTACACTTTTGTATGCAAACGAAAATGGAATGGTTATTAACGAAACCAAAACAAAAATCATGGTGGTATCTGGGAACAGAAATATGAGACAAAAAAACAAATGGTACATGGGAAACAATCAACTTGAACAAATAGAGGTGTACAAATACCTGGGGGTACTGTTTGACCAGAAGGGAAATTATCTCCTACAGAAACAGGACATCCAAAGGAAAGCCAACTCCCTAACAGCAGCATTCAAGATAGCACAAAAATCCCTTGGAAGTTTAACTATTGAAAATCATAGGTGCTAAATTGCTCCCAACTATTACATATGGAAGTGAGGCATTAATGGGTAAGGATGCGGAACTAATTAATAAGGTACTTTCTAAAGTATATAGATCTCTCTTCCACCTCCCAAAGAATGCTTCGCCAGCACAAATAAGACTGGAATTCGGTTTGACCAATCAAGAGTTAGCAAGAAAAGGTCAGTTTATTAAAATGTGGTATAGGTTTAAGAATGACCATGATAATCAAATTTCACAAATACTCTGGCAAGAAGTAAATAATAATAAAAAATCACGTGCTGGGAGATATCTTCACGATGCACTAGAAGAGTTTTCACTGATGCCTCTATGGAACAATACGATAAATAATGGATCGTTTAAAAAAATAGTGAATCGAACAACCAATTACTTATCACTATTACATGATAAAAATGTGCTGGCAAAAAGAAAACACTCGTGGACAGTAATAAATGGATATGAAAAAAAGAAAGTGCAAGAATACCTGGAGATACCTTGGTCTGTAATAAGTAAACAATGTTTCATGAACGCAAGATTTGGAATTCTGCCAGGCCTTAGTCACGCTCTGTCATGGAAAAAAACTAACTCCAGTCTATTGTGTAGACTTTGCAAAGGTGGAGAAGAAAATATTGTCCATCTCCTATGTATCTGTCCTGGCCTTCGCAGGGAAAGATGTGCATTACTTAAACCTCAATTTAATCTTCGGGCCACAAGAACATGCAGGCAGGCAGTGAAAATTTTTCTTGATCCAAATGATATAGTTATGAACGTTGCCTTTGTAAAAAATTTTAAAATCGTAACTACCGAATTAGAAAAGCAGATGAGGAAAAAAGCTTACAAATAAATAGATAATTTTTAAAATGTTATTATTCTTTTAAGTTCAATCATCTCAATATTTAAGGATAAAAAAAAAAAATGCGCCTTCTTTTTATTGTATTGTACTATATAAACTGAAAATGTTTTTGTAATGGAAGTATTGTAAGATTTTAATTAATCAAACAATAAAGAATTATTACGGCTTACGATACATCAGTAACTGTAAGCTGAGAAAGTAAATATTCTATGGCAAAACTGTACTTTGTGAATTATTTGCTATAGCTCACTGAATCAAGACATTTTCGTCTTATACTTCCATTGATATTAACACCAGGTCAGATCAATTATCCATGATCTTCACAAATGTTAACATATGTGCAGCAATAACTGTCACTACATTTGTCATAGAAGAGAACATTAGAGGTAATTTCCCTGCAGAAAGGTAACATGTGTAAGTTTGCTTACAAGGTTGTCAATGTGGGAAGTTTGTTTAATAAACCTGATGCCTTCTGTCCACATAGTGCTCATACAAATTCCAAAGAACCCTATATTGGCCATGTTCACTTTAACAAGTAGATGCAACAAATCATCTCGTATTGACACACATACACAAGAAAATATGAGACACCTCTCCTTCTCAGAAACCCATATGTAACACATCAGGCAAAATCTCAGATGATACTATAGGCCTTATTACAAGTTTGGCGGTCTGATCACCATAGAACTGCATCTGCCCCCACCCAGCA
This sequence comes from Lissotriton helveticus, assembly GCF_964261635.1. Lineage (NCBI taxonomy): Eukaryota > Metazoa > Chordata > Amphibia > Caudata > Salamandridae > Lissotriton > Lissotriton helveticus. The sequence continues at coordinate 1,888,789,803 of NC_136068.1, read as the reverse complement.
ACCCAAGGCGCTGGTGGTTCAAAGACAGCTGTATTACGAGTTGACTACAAGGCTGGCGGTGTAGAGATGGGAATCTTGCGGTGGTAGTGAGTAAGTATTCCAAATATATTGATGCCTATGTGTGCATTTCACCCGCATATGTGTGGGATGCACACATATGCATGATATATGCAGAAAAATACCATACCACATACCCATTACCTGGGTTCAGCCCATATGTGGACAGTCCTGGCACTGGGTATTTGGTACGAAATAGACTCACCTGTATATCTCTGCACACAGGGTCATAATCCTCGGGGTGAAAATCCTGCTGCGAAGGGGAGACCTGGAGACAGGAATCCAAGTCAGAATCTGCCTGGAAGAAGAAGGAAGGTGTGAGTACCTCCCCCAAAACTTTTGTCACCGGTCTACAGCCATTGTCCGCTTGTGGATCAGGCAATTCATAATAAGCATGGCAGTAAATTACCCCGTACCACCCTATGGTGGATGCCTTTCCCTGATTGTGAAACCAGCAGTCTGCAACTGGTCTCAGCGGTCCAGCAACAGTCTTCTGAAAGCCAATCCAACAACTCGTACTACGGCAGTCAGACCGCCGAGCTCTCCACCTCTACCACAACTGCTGATACGTTGGTCCATGGGTCTAATTGCATTTAAAAGTATATCTAAAAAGCATTCTTTTTTTCTAATGTATCCAAAAATGATTGCATTTTAGGTGACCCCAGGGTAAATAAATGCTTCATTGTATTTAATTATCCTGCTTGCTCCTGATGCTAGGACCATTTGGGCATTCTTCTTTTCAAGGCATCTTTGAACTCTTTGTTTTTAAGCGTGTAGATTATGGGGTTGCAGAATGGGGCCATTCCAGTGTAGAACAAGAAGAACTTTTTGCTCTCACTCACTGAGTACATGGAGACTGGTTTGAAGAAGACAAAGATGATGACTCCATAAAACAAAATGACCACTGTGAGGTGAGAGGCACAGGTGGAGAAGGCCTTGGATCTCTGAGTGTTACTCTTGATTTTCAAGATGGCTGAGATAATTTTGATATATGAAGTGATAATTAAAATCCATGAGAATGTCACCACTATCGCATCCAAGATAAAAGTCATTGTTTCAATGGTACGAGTGCTGGTGCAGGAAAGTTTCAGCAGGGCGATGACTTCACAGAAGAAGTGGTTAATTTCACGAGCCTTACAGAAGGACAATCTGGATACAAAAATAATATAAAGTAATGGTGCCAAGAAGCCAAGGATCCAGGCTCCGCTGGCCATACGCAGACACACATACTTATTCATGATCAGTGTGTACTGCAAAGGTTTACAGATGGCTACATAGCGATCAAAAGACATGATGGTCAGCAGATACATTTCTACTGCCATCATGGAAAATAAAAAGTACACTTGCAGCAGGCATTGCAGAAAAGTGATGTTTCGTTTGGAAGGAAAGTAGCTGACCAGCATTTGAGGATAAGTGACAGAAGTGTAGAAGATGTCTAGAAAAGACAGGTTTTTAAGGAAAAAAAACATGGGAGTTTGGAGGTGTGAGTCTAAGTAAATAACAGCTATAATAGTAAGGTTAGCTGAAATGTTCATGAGGTACAAGAGCAGAAATCCAATAAAGATGAGAACACGCAATGTCAGAAAATCAGAGAAACCCACAAGAATAAATTCTGTCCATAAAGTTTGATTTTCGTTTCCCATCTATAATGAAAAATAACAGTAAGTGATTCAATGTTTAAGTATACATATGTTTAAAACAAATGAAGAAGAAAAGAAGTTGTAGTTTGCTATTAGTGTGTACATTTGCAACTTTACTTTTTAAACTTTGCAAGTTTTTCACTATGCACAGCTCTCAAAATTAAAATACATTGTGGGGTCTGAGTGTACTTTAAGGACAACAACTGGTCTGCACTGTCCAAGAGAAGTCTTGCATCAAATTGCCAAAAAACTGTCTCACTTTCGAACCACCCCTTACCACCTATTGTGGTTTGTACATTTGTGCTGGTCTACGAGTGAGGAAGCTCTGCTATGGGGAAGTTCACTAGAGTCGAAAAATCATCAACCATCTAGTTTGATTTGCTTGAATTTAAAGGGGATGCTCTGTTCAATTCAATTCAACTCAGAAACTTTATTCGGTTTTACACAAACCATAAAAGTACATATACATATACATTTAAAAACGATTAAAAACACATTAATTTTGTACATATATCAAATAAAGTGCCAGAGTGAAAAAGTGCAGTAACAGCTTTACAGCGAGGAAAAAAGTGTCCAGTGCAATCATATCAAAGAGCCACTACATAGCCAGACAATTTCTTAGCCTAACAGTCAATTTTAAAAATTCAACAATATGGAGAATACTGTCATGATGCAAAAGCTGTAAATACATTAGGGCTGGTCTAATTTGAGTAAAATTACGTTTTTTTAAAAGAGTGACCAGATAGCGCCTGTGTGGATAGTCATAAAATCTACATAAAATATAAAATGCAGCATATCCTGTGGAGACTCTCCCTCGCAGCCACAGGGTTCTGCCGATTTGTTAAAAGCATCAGTTTTGGGTCTGATCAGCAGATGATGAAAAAGATTTAACCTGAACCTTGTTAGCAGGAACTTTTAATGGGAGGTCAGTGTGCCTAACAGATATGGCTCTGCAGTATCACATGTTTTCAGCATGACAAATTTTCTAACACTTTGTTTCTGGAGTTCAACTTCTTCCCTCTGGATCTTTCTATCCGAAAGGAAGTCCCGTTCAATTGCCTCCAGATCACCCTTTATAATCTTACTAGGATATTCAAACAGATCCAAACGGCCAAGCTTGACAAAGCAGGATTTCACATATTTTATCCAAGGAGAAGCCATTGCCTTGTCCTGGATCATATAATCGATCATAATCAGGTGAGTCAGTGGTATATCCTGATTTAGCCACAGTTTAAGCCAGCAAGTCAATGGGCGTAGGGAAAGGATGTCACCTAGGTATTGCATCCCTAATTCTTCATGTACCGATAGGTTAGGTGTGCCTGCAGGAACACACAAAATGCGCTTTAGTAAAAAAAAATCAGCGATCTGCAGCTGCTCATAGTTAGTGTACCCCCAAATTTCACTGCCATAGGTAGCAGTTGCTACCGATTTTGCATTGTAGAGTTTCAATATGGCACTAGTAAGTTTTTTACCCAATTTCGATGCGAAATTGAAGATGGAGGCATTAACCCTGACCAGTTCCCCTTTCTTTTTTGCTAGTTGAGGACCCCAATTAAGCTTGGAGTCAAAAAGGACCCCAAGATATGAAAATGTCTTAGTTACTGGGATCACAACATCATCAAGTTTAAATTAAAAGTTCCTTCTTGGTTGTTGGCCAACATGCATGACGTATGATTTTGAGTTATTGACCATGAGGTCTCTATCCGTCATGAACAATTTAAAAGCATTTAATAAGGCTTGAAGGCCCCTCTCAGTTCTAGAAATTAAAACCGCATCATCTGCGTATAAAAGTACAGGTATCTCACGCCTACCGACTCTAGGACAGTCGGACTGTACATTCTGCAACACACTATCAAGGTCGTTAATATAAAAATTAAAAAGAAAGGGGGTCAAGATACAACCTTGGCGGACACCCTTTCTGTTGTCAAAATTTCCAGTTGTACTTAGATCTTGGGAATATCTCACATTGGCTCTAGTATTACTATGTAGGTCAGCCAGAAAGTTAACACTTCCACTGTCTACACCCTTCGCCCTCATGGACTGCCAAAGCCCTCCCCTGTTTACACAGTCGAAGGCTGAGGACAAGTCCATGAAGGCCAGGTGAATGGTGCCCCTGTGAGCCACAGTGTACTTGCTAAGTATTAGAAAAAGGTTAAGACACTGCGTTACAGTTGAGCGGCCACTGCAGAACCCATACTGTACAATGGACATGATATTATTTTCCATCGTCCAATCAGAGAGTCTCTGCAGTAGGATTCCACATATAATTTTGACCATAGAATCTATTAATGATATAGGCCTATAACAGTTCGGGCTGCTTTTGTCCCCTTTCTTAAAGACCGGGACAATCGTAGAGACCCCCCAGGATGGTGGGCAACCATATTTTACTGCCACATTAAAGACAGACTCTAAAATAGGTGCCCAGAAGCTTGGCTCTGATTTAAATAGATCCTGGGGGATCCCATCATGACCTGGAGCTTTCCCTGCTGTTAGGCCCTCAATACCCTCCAAAACATCCCCCCTAGAGAAGCTAATCATCTTTTCATTGTCACTCGGGGCAGAGATGGTCCTTACTTCCATTGAGCTACAATACAGTTGCTTGAAGTGTGACTCCCATTCCTCCTTTGGGATATAGCATTCCAGGCCATCACCCGGTACCTGGACCAGGAAAGGTTTCTTCATAACCGCCCAGAATTTAGAACTACACCGCAAAGTGGAAGGGTCCAGAATCTCTCTCCAAGCCTCCTCTCTAAGGTATTCCTTATGTTTAGTGATAATAGATTTATAATGCTTGCGGCACAATTGAACTGTCTCCTTTATTCTTGGTTTAGCTGCTAGTGCCAACCTTAACTTTCTAGCTGCTTTAGAGCAATCATGGTTGAACCACTTGGGTCCTGTAAGTTCTAGCTTCTTTGCTGGGACCGACAATAAATGTGTCACCTTGACCGCCAAACTTTGGTAGGCTTCAAGAACCTTCCGCGGTTGTAGACCCTCCTGTGTGCAAGCCATAATTTCATCTGCACAAATGGTTTTAATATCTTTATACAACAGATCTGGGGTAATTTTAGACCATTTGAGACGGCGCCTCCCTTCAGTTGTGTTTACTCTGCCGGTGGTAAGAGTTGTGTCTACATTAGCTATCCATGGGCCCTTCAGGTGAACAGTGAGTGGATTGTGGTCACTGAATTCACTGTGTTCAATAACAAAGGAGTCCACAAAGGATTGCATTGGCAAAGTGATTAATACATAATCAATAAAAGTTCCCCTGCCATGCCCCTTAAAGGATAGAATCTCAAAACACTTTGAGGGGTCCACCAGTCCCATGGTCAGTGATAGGTCTAAGTCGTTAAGTAAATCATTGAAAAGTTCGTCCTCTGTCGTATGTTTCAAGTGCAGACCCTTTGAACGTGGGCAGTGCAAGTCCGAGATACTTTTCAAAAGAAGATCCCCACAGGGGTGAACATTAAAATCGCCCATTATCATGAGATTATGAATACAGTCCCTCATGGAATTTCAAATAAAAACATTCAATACTTATAACTGATTAACTGAGCATAAATTGACAGCATTATAAAAATTGACCATACCAAGCATACAGTTTCCTCCCGTTAAAATTAGACCAATAATGCCAGAATTACTAGTTATGAATCTACGAATTTTGCACGATAAAGCAACAGAGATGAACGTTACCATTCCCCCCTTCGTTCTTCCCCTGGTTGTGGCTTTTGCAGGGACATAAAATGCTTTATAACCTTCCAGGAAATAGTTACAATCAACTGACCAGGTTTCCTGCAAACAAATAACCTGAAACTGCTTAATGTACCTAACCCTATTACAATCCTCCATTTTAGCACCCAGACCAGAAATGTTCCAGGAGATTACATTATTCCCATTCGGTTTTACCCGTGAGCCTTCCTCATGTCCCATATCAGTCAAAATCTCTGTTACTTGTCCACCAGAACCCTCATGTCAATCGCACGCCTCCAAACCTGATAATGAATCAAATCTATTCTGTGTTACCACGTTGAACCCATTCATACCAGGATTATCAACATTGTACCGATATGCAGTTTCGGAGACCGGAGGCTGAATAGGAATATATGGACCAACTTTCCCACGATGGGGAGGGGTTCGAATGAGGTGGGTATAAAAGTAACCAAGGGGACGTACACACACACTATTTGCATTCTGAGTTAGAGAGGCAGCTCTTAATAAAACTGTAGCCACGTGTTGGGGATGTTTAAAGTTAACTACTACACAATCCCCAATAGATGTTTTTAAAGACGGGCCAATCCAATTCACTCTCCGCGTGGACAAGATTTGATCAGAATATGCAATTGGAAAACCACATTTACTGTTCAGCCATGATACTGTTTTATTTTTTAATGAGGCATGTGATTCCTCAAATGGCTGAACTGAGTGAGAATCAATGGGCGGCACATTTGTTAAAACAGCCACATAAGGTGCGGAATCAGGTGGAAGATTAATATAACTGCTCTTCTTTACTTGTCTAGTGACCAGGTTGCCTGCGGAATATGATGTACCCTGTTTTTCCTTACCAGTTATGGTTGTAGGGCACAGTATTGCAGATTCAGCTACAGCTTTTTTCTGGTTATTCTCCTGCTGACCAGGAAAGCTACCAGTACCTTGCCCGTCTCTACTACTATGGCCCTTCTCTATGGCCTTCGATTTTATTGCTGGGGTAGATGACAGGTGTGTTGTTATCAGTGCACCTAGTCCATTGACTTCTAGGGCCACACTATCCAACTTAGCTGTCAGAGGTTTCATTAACTCGACAAACTTTGCCTCAAGTTTTCCTTCGAGTATACTAAGCATTGAGGTAAATTGCTCCAGAGTAGTATTTATGCCAGCTGCGTTATTATCTTCCTGTGAATCCTGTTCACTGACGTGGCTATTTGGCACCAATTTCGCTATTTCTACTCTTTTCTTCCCATGCTTCCCCCCACGTTTAGACAGTGGTTTTCTGCAAGATCTCACTGGTCTACGGGAGGGGGAAGGGGTAGGAGAAGGCAAAACTGATCTAATGCCTCATTTGATATGTGGGAGATATTATCTTGAAATGATTCAACCGCTATGACAGACCTATTGCTCTCTTCTGGTACATCAACTATGACTAGGTCAATAGCTGATAACGGTATGTCATTGTCTGCCACCCGGTCGCTTCCACGACCTAGTGAGGCCCTACGCTCGCTATTAATCTGTGTAACCTTTTTAACCGGGTAATTATCCATAGTACCTGAAGCAGATGTAATCCTGTCTGATTTAGCTTTAGACATCATCACCAAAAAGGATAATACAAAACCCGCAAAAAAGCACTTTACCCCTTACACAGTAATATATGCACAGAGTCAATAAAATCTTACTTAAAAATACAAGTTCCTGAATGAACGATCAAGGTCCGTGACCCAGCCCGGCCTCCTCTGGCCTCTGAGGGCCAAAGAGGGCCCGCCCTTTGCCCGGGCTTCGCCCGGCGTCCCGCGAACGGGGGCATACGCTGTTTTAAGGCGCCTCCTGGCGCTTGCGGTGCACGTGTGTGCAGCGCCGCCGCTGAGGCAGCCGGGAACTGTAGTCCCGGTGCAGCGGCGCAGAGCAAGCTGTTCGTGAATCCTGGCGGTGGCGGCAACGCTGGAGGCTTCCTCGCCTCACCCCCGCAGCTCCTGGCAAATGTCCCCCCGCTCTGCCGGGCAAACGCTCTTTTAAGGCGCCTCCTGGCGCTTGCGGTGCACGTGTGAGCAGTGCCGCCGCTGAGGCAGCTGGGAACTGTAGTCCCGGGGCGGCGGCGCAGAGCAAGCTGTTCGTGACTCCTGGCGGTGGCGGCAATGCTGGAGGCTTCCTCGCCTCACCCCCGCAGCTCCTGGCAAGTGTCCCCCCGCTCCGCCGGGCAAACGCTGTTTTAAGGCGCCTCCTGGCGCTCGCGGTGCACGTGTGAGCAGCGCCACCGCTGAGGCAGCAGGGAACTGTAGTCTTGGGGCGGCGGCGCAGAGCAAGCTGTTCGTGACTCCTAGCGGTGGCGGCAACGCTGGAGGCTTCCTCGCCTCACCCCGCAGCTCCTGGCAAGTTTTTCACTATGCACAGCTCTCAAAATTAAAATACATTGTGGGGTCTGAATGTACTTTAAGGACAACAACTGGTCTGCACTGTCCAAGAGAAGTCTTGCATCAAATTGCCAAAAACTGTCTCACTTTCGAACCACCCCTTACCACCTATTGTGGTTTGTACATTTGTGCTGGTCTACGAGTGAGGAACTCTGGGGAAGTTCACTAGAGTCGAAAAATCATCAACCATCTAGTTTGATTTGCTTGAATTTAAAGGGGATGCTCTGTTATCACTTTCCTCTTTGTTGAATTTAGTTATGGTGGATTATCTTGAGGTATTTTGTCCTGCCCTTCGTAGAACCTGCAACTTGGCAGTAAAACAAAGAGACACTTTAAAAGTCTACTACTTGAGAATTGACTCACTTGAGGAGGCATAAAAGCACATGCTCATGAAAACAATAAGGGCAAGTGTGGAAAGTTAATGTGAGGGCAAGTGATAGACATGGTAGGGGAGATGTACTGTTAATTTCCTGTAGAATTATTTGGCAAGAGTTTCCTTGGTATAGAGGAAGAAAAAGAATGTTCAATCTACATTGTCCCACTTTTCCCCCAGAGTTTCTGATGTGATTTGGTGGATGCCATTAAGAAAATAGGGTATCACCCAGCAAGGCCCTTGGTATCAATTGGTACAATAAAGAATTGGTGCTAGACATATACGTATAATCAAGAAAGACTCGGTCTAATTTGGGCTCGTTTATTCTTTCAGATCCAAGCCAGGATTGTTATACTGGCGGTGCCTTGAAACGAACAACATCTTTTGAAAAACTTGAGTTGTTTTTTGAACAAGTTGCACTGACCTGGTGAGTAGTGTTTATAGTGGGCAGCCACTCTGTCTGTAATTATTGTTTGTTTAGCGTTTTTGGAGTATGTAATTATTGTGCTCACGTTTTGTGTGTTTTGTAGTTTTTGGAACTTGATTTTCCATGAAATATCTCATCACTGATGGACTGAGTGGTCGTTTTTTAATTTATGTGAAGGTTGGAGCACATCATGTATTGGTGAGTGTCCCTTCTTTTTCTTTTTCTTTTTCTTTTATAGTGAATAAAATTGTTGGTGCCATTATTAAATATGTGGGCACTTGGCTTTATGCACTTTTTCTGTCTATAGGTGGCCAACTTCATTTGTTGGGGTGCTGTCCTATGACCATTTAGGTAATGTACCCAACCCATTAATTGGTCAACGTTCTGTGAATTTTAATCTTTCTTAGATTTTTTGCCTGACGTTTCATTTGGTTTCTCCCAGGTTCCCTCCCATTCCCCGTCCTGAGGAAGACCCGTAGCTGAGGTGTTGATCCTCCCACCAATGCGCAAGAGTCGAAACGTCGACGATCTCCCACAATTGTGAAGCGTGAACCCCATTTTTCCCTGCCCTTTCCCCTAATAATTAATGTTATTTTGGAATTAACCGATTAAATACGTGGGTCAGGCTCTTATGTAGGGAATTGTACGTTACTTTGTTTTTGAACAATTGGATTCTCCTTATTATTATTTATTTTTATTCATTTCTCTTTTCCTTCACTTGAGCACACATCTTTTTGTGCTTCCTACTGCACCTGGCAGCATCCTTTTGATTTTCTTAAAATGTTTTTATGAATATGTATATATAAATGTGAATTAAATTGAGGACTAGTATATCTCTATGGAACAGTATGTTCTGAATCATTTATGGGTACATCTTTGCTTTTGAAGTGCATTTGGTTATTTTTGCATGTATTTTCCTTTTCAGGATTAAGTCCTATGAAGTGATTTTGATTCATTAGTGATTTAGTCTTTCTTGATTATAAGTATGTAATTTGGTGGATGGACATTTAAGTCTGACCTTCATCTCAGGATCTGTTGTGAGTGCACTTTTGGAAAAAAGGTAAATGGATATAATTAGAGATCATTGAAGGGCAGCCAAGCTTCTGGGGTAGTGGAGGTCCCACCTCTGTCAACCACGTGGATGGCTGCCAACATATCTGAAGTTCCCAAGATGTTTGTTGAGACATTTTCACTGAAAATGCTAAAGCACAGCAGTAATAATCTTGGCAATAAAATCTATGTTTAGTTTGGACACCATGCATGCCAAACAAAAATAATTGGAAATGGTGACTGGACAAATCTAAACCTTTGTGTAATGCATTATAAGGTAATATGCATAGAGTAGATTGTATGATGTGGTGTGATTATGAGCTTTCTTACCTGTACACAAAATATATACCTTTAGACTTATTTCTTCCACCTGCATAGGGTATCTGATTACATTACTAGGAGTGCAGCGTGAAGAATTGAATGATAGTAAAGAGAGCTTTATTTGCCTTTTTGTTTGAGCCTATTTTTGCTAGCTCAATCAATCAATTAGGACATTTGTAAAGCGCAATACTCACGGTGAGGGTCTCAAGGCTCGGGGGGGATGCTGCTGCTGCTCGAATAGCCAGGTCTTGAGGAGTCTTCTGAAGGTTAGCAGGTCCTGGGTCTGCTGTAGGAGGGTGGGGAGGGTGTTCCAGGTCTTGGCGGCGGGGTGGGAGAACGATCTGCCGCCAGAGGTTGCTCTTCAGATGCGAGGGACTGTGGCGAGAGCGTGCGGTCCGCGGAGCAAACCTGGCGGTTGGGGGTGTAAAAGCTGAGTCGTCTGTTGAGGTATGCTGTTCCGGTGTTGTGGAGTGCCTTGTGTGCGTGGGTGAGGAGCTTGAAGGTGATCCTCTTGTTGACTGGGATCCACTGCAGGTCTCTCAGGTGGGGTGTGATGTGGCTGCGGCAAGGAATGTCAAGGATCAGGCGAGCAGAGGCTTTTTGAATGCGCTGGAGTCATTTCAGGAGTTTGGCCGAGGCTCCTGTGTAGAGGGCACTTCTGTAGTCCAGCCTGCTGCTAACGAGGGCCTGGGTGACCGTTCTTCTTGTTTCGGTGGGGATCCACCTGTAGATCTTGCGGAGCATACGGAGGGTGTTGAAGCAGGAGGACGAGACGGCATTGACCTGTTTTGTCATGGAGAGAGTAGAGTTGAGGATGAACCCTAGGTTGCGTGCATGGTCGGTGGGTGATGAGGCTGTTCCCAGTGCGGTCGGCCACCAGGAATCGTCCGAGGCTGAAGGGGTGGAGCCGAGGATGAGGACTTCCATCTTGTCCAAGTTTAGCTTCAGTCGCTGTTCTTCATCCACTCCATGACGGATTTCATTCCTTCGTGGAGGTTGGTTTTGGTAGTATGAGGTCCTTGGTGAGGGAGAGGATCAGCGAGGTGTCGTCTGCGTAGGAGATGATGTTGAGGTCATGCAGTCTGGTGTTGTGGGCGAGATAGTAGGGTAGATATTGAACAGTGTTGGGCTGAGGGAAGAGCCCTGGGGTCCGCCGCAGATGATCTCGGTGGCTTCGGAGCAGAGAGGGGGGAGGCTGACACTGTGTTCTGCCGGAGAGGAAGGAGGTGGTACCGTCCAGAGCTTTGTCTTGGATGCCAGCGTCGTGGAGGCGTGTGCGTAGGGTGCGACGGCAGACAGTGTCGAAGGCGGCTGACAGGTTGAGGAGGATGAGGGACGGGTTTCTCCGTTGTCCAGTAGGGCCCTGATGTCATCGGTGGCAGCGATGAGGGCGGTTTTGGTGCTGTTGTTGCTGCGGAACCCATACTCGGATGGGTCCAGGATGCTGTTCTCCTCGAGGTAGCAGGTCAGTTATCTGTTGACCTTCACCAGAAACGGGAGCAGGGAGATGGGTCGGAAGTTCTTGAGGTCCTTGGGGTCAGCCTTGGGTTTCTTGAGTAAGGCGGTGTTCTCGGCATGCTTCCAGCTCTCCAGGAGGGTCGCTGTTTGAAGGAGATGTTGATGGCTTTCCGGGGATGGGGTGCAATGGTGGTGCTGGCTTTGTTAAGATGTGGTGTGGGCATGGGTCTGACGGAGATCCGGAGTGGATGGTGTTCATGATTTTGATGGTGTCATCATCGTTTTGTTGGTCCAGGTGAGCAGGGGATTGGTGCAGATGGTGTCCATGGGGATGGAGGTCTAGGTGGTTGTTGGGGCGGTCGTGATGTTGAAGCTGTTGTGGATGTCAGTGATTTTGCGATGGAAGAAGGTGGCTAGGGAGTCGCACAGGTCTTGAGAGGGTGGAATGTAGTTTGTGTTGGAGCTGGGGTTGGAGAGTTACTTCCCGATGTTGAAGAGCTCTTTGCTGTTGTGTGCATTGTTGTCTACGCGGTCTTTGAAGGAGGCCCTTTTGGCGGATCTGATGAGGTGGTGGTGTCTGCGGGTTGAGTTCTTGTGGGCTGCGTAGCTGTCCGGTGTCTGCTCACGGTGCCATTTCTTTTCTGGCTTTCGGCAGGTTTGCTTGGAGGCCTGGAGGTCTTCAGTGAACCAGATGGCTTTTTTGCTTGTGGGTCTGTTGGAGGGTTTCTTGACTGGGGTGAGGGTGTTGGCACAGTCATCAATCCATTCTCTGAGGGTGCGGGCGGCGGTGTCGGGGTCGGTGCAGTTGGCAGGTGGGCTCCGGGCGAGGGTGGTGGTTAGATGGTCTTCGGTGACTTTGCTCCAGCAGCGGTAGGGGATCTGTTAGGTGCAGTGGTGCGTGGTAGGTTTCCGGAAGGAGAAGTGAATGCAGCAATGGGCGGTCCAGTGGAGTCGGCGGTGTGGTTGAAGGAGACATGGGAGCTTGCGGAGAAGATGGGGTCAAGCATGTGACCGGCGGTGTGGGTGGATGTTGTTAGGAGTTGTCCGAGTCCGAGGTTGGCGAGGTTGTTGATCAGGGTGGTGGAGTTGCTGTCGTTGTTGTTCTCGAGGTGGAAGTTCAGGTCCCCGAGAAGGATGTAGTCTGTGGAGGCAATGGCGTGTGTACTGTTGAAGTCAGCAACGGAGTTGCTGGACTGTGGTCAGGGTCTTGTGGTAAATAAATAAATAATACCTCTATTTTTGACTGGATATAACAATAACAGATAGCTCAATAAATAAGAGTCAAGATTCGAGGTAGTAGGAGTTTGCAGGTTTAATACAGCATAAAGGACAGGAACAGGACAACCAGCACGGGGAAAGATCTGAGATGGCTAGCAACTTTTAATAACAGTGCACAAGCATATATAGTTAAACAAAATACATGGTATTCAATGCAATAGGCGTAGCAGTGGGCGGAGCAGAAGGTGTGTCGTGTAGCAGTCGCGAAAGATAAGGCATAAAGAGGCGTGAACAGGGCGTATACATAGACATGTGATGCAAACGTAACAGAATATGTCATAAATGGGGCGGAAACATGGAGGGGGCTACCTAAGGAGCCAGGACCTCTGACCTAGTGGTGCGCGCAAGCTAGCAGTGACGTGTTACTAGGAGAAGCTGGGGGCTATGACTTCTGCGCTAGAGGAGGAGACGAAAGTCTGGAGATTCAGAGCGACATGTACTTAAACATTATCTAGTATCTGATGTTTAGAGAACATGTTGATAGAATCCAAAAGTTATCAGGGCAAAGGCTAACAGACACTAAGACTGGTGCATGCATTATTCTACATGTAGTGCGTGTAAAGGAATATTAAATGACCATAGATACAGTTTTTCTCTTACATGGAGACGTAAAGGCTAGACGATGACTGAAACTATTGATGCGATTCAGTAGCTTAGGAATGCAGAGAAGGAGAGCTGGACTGATAACTAGAATCATAACATACTCTTGGCAGACTGGCAGGCAGAGCCAGGCCGTGCCGGGCACTGTGAGGCAGGAAGTAAGTGAAGGGTCGAGGATACAGGTGGGGGCTGTATCGCTCCTCAGCGAGGGTTCAGGAGACAGGAGCTGAATCTGAGTCCGGGCCCTTTTGAGGCCTAGAAACGGGGACTTTTACTGAATTAACGTGCACACTGAGAAACGTGGCAACATAACTTTACATAGGCCTAGTACTCGTAGCTTTCACGAGAACTGGAAACTGGCATACTAGAGATGGACACAACTGGAATTGCGTCTTTAATCGATCATAAGGGAATACATATGCATATTGGTCATGCACATATAACCTAATATGGGGAACACGTAGGGACACAGAACATGGCAAAATTTACTTTTCCACATTCCCTCCTTGTCACTACGTTTCCATCAGGAAACATCAATATTCATGATACCATCTATCATTTCATACAGTATCATTTGCTCGTCTCGAATTGTCTTGGAACGGGATTTAGGACTAGGACTAAGACTAGGAATACAGGATGTAGCACAAATGCCGCAAATCGCAGGGCCACATTGTAAACAGAGGCAGCAACTGAAAATGATCATTACTGCTATACCTAGGAATGATAGAACTTTCCATCCCCAGGCAGAAATTATACTCCAGAACCAACCGGACCATGTCCAGGTGCCTGGATTCTGGTGTAACTGATGGGCAATTTTATGAAGTCTGGTTATAGCTGAATAAACAGACGGCGCGTTATTAGGAATGAAAATGCAGCAACTAGATCCGATGACTCTACATGCCCCGCCTCTATCGGCCAGTATGACGCCAAGGACGAGACGATTTTGCAAAACTACAAATCTCATAGCAGATTGCTCTTCGGTTAAGTTACCTAGAGCAGAAGTAGTCTCATTCACTACTGCTTCAAGGGTTCTGGTTAACCTACGGATTAGCTTACTATTCTGGACAGGACCTATAAAGAAGAAGACTCCTTTATTAAAATCTTGATACTGTTCTAGAGTAGTTTCAGTTTGATCGTCAATCGGGGACTCGATCTCCCTTCTATGTCTAATGTGTACTAGATGTGTGTTTCTATGATAATCGGATGGGGCTAGGAAAACTGGTGGCAGTAGGAAGGCAATGTAACATGTTCCATCCCAATCGAGGGGCAGACGAACATATGCGGTCTGACCACAAACAAAATATGAATGACGTGAGGCTTTGAAAATAGATTCCCTACTGTCACTATACTTGACAATAGTAGTACAATCACTGTGTCCTACATGTGTAGAACCATTCTTTCGGACACATAATTCGCCTTTGACTGGTAGTACTGAAATTGCAGGTAAGTCTGGAGTAGTATCAGACTGAACATTCAGGACCATAAAATTCGAAGAATAATTACCTAAATCATAAACTTCATTTTCTAGATCTAACCCGGTTCTATGGGAAAGACCTTGCTTGTCTGGAAAACATGTACTGTTAAGAAGGGACATATCAGTTGAGGATGACGTTAACGTGGACCATGCTCCACACGAACCATTATGTGAAAATGGATAAGGAAAGAATGGCAGAACTCCCTTCGGTGTCTGGAAAGGGGGGAGTCGACCACACACCCAACAATTAGTGGCATTGCTGGTCTGGTGTGAATAGTGTAACATTCTGATGAAGGTATTATTACGCATAGCAAGACGATAGGATAGCTCGTGAGGAGGCAGATCACTAAATGTGTGCTCTACTGTAACATTAGAAGACTTATTTACATGAGAAATTGGAAAGCATAGATGCAATGCATAGCTCGTGCAGGTAACCATCAAACTCAAAAATAAAAGAAAACATAAAATAATGATACATCTGATGGAGTTTTGACTAACTCTCTCACTATGGGGGTCTATCTTATACATGTCAGAAACCTGTCTAACCGTTTCACCTAGGAGAGGACTTAGACAATTAAACTGGCTGACTTATTTTACTAGACCGGAGCTTACGTTTATACTCCTGCTGCGGAGTTTCTTCTAACAGGGAGGGCTTGGCGTCAATGTCATTTGCGGGACAGTCCTTGATAATAGTGTTTTGGCAGTCTTTAAGTAAAATGGAGTCCTTGGCAAAAGTTTTAGGTTTGATTCCATGGAACTTCTTTACGTGAGACAGATGCACCCACCCCTTCCTGCCTTCCAGCTTGACGGCAGTACGGGTGGTAAGAAGGACTTGCTTCGGTTCCTTCCAGTGAGGCTCCAGCGGACTTGAACGATCGAAATTCCGGACAAGAACCATGCATCCGGGAACGATTTCATGCGGTTTCACCTCGGTATTGTCTGGAAATGCGGCGGCAACCTGTGAACGACAAGAGTGTAGGGCAGACATCAAGGAAGCTAGGTAATCTGTCAGCATATTACTGGAAACATCTGTAATACTTCGGGGTCTGGGTGTACCCCACATGTTAGGGGGGCGGCCGAATACGACCTCGTAAGGGGACAGGCCTGATCTGGAATGTGCGACCATGCGCAAATAGAATAGGGCGACTGGCAGAGCTACTAGCCAGTCCACACCTTTCTCTTTACAGACTTTTGCAATACGGATTTTCAGGGTCTGATTATGTCTCTCCACGAGACCTGCTGCTTCAGGATGGCGTACACAATGAAACTTCCACTGGTACCCTAACAGAAGGGAAATGTGCTTCATGAGTTCAGATGAGAATGGCTGGCCGTTGTCTGAATACACGACCCTAGGGAGTCCGTAACGGGGGAAGAATTCACGAACCAGCTGCTTGGCAGTGGTCGCGGCTGTGTAATCTGGGACTGGATATGCCTCTGTCCACCTGGACAAAGCACATACAACTACAAGGACATACTTGAAACCTCGACATTGCTCCATCTGAATGTAATCCATCTGGAGGACTTCAAAAGGGTGGTCAGGAGGCTGGAATCCCCCTTGTTCCACCGGGACACTTTTACCTGGATTGAACTGACAACATATCATACAGGTACGGACTTTCTGCTTGGCTGCAGCTCGTAAATGCTTGTTGAACCAAATGTTCTGGATACTGTCTAACATAGCTTTTTCTCCTAAATGTGCAGGACTATGTGCAGTATTAATAATGACTTGAACCATTGAGTCGGGGAGAAACCATGTGGCTTTTCCCTTCGTCAACCATCCTTGATCTGTCTGGACCCCTCCTTGTTCGGACCATTTCTTGATTTCATCGGGAGTAGCATGTGACTGGATATCTATGACATCTTGAGTGGGGTCCTTAACTGTCATACATGTAGTCGGATCTGGAGTATGTGTCAGTGACTTGTTAACTGGAATGTCTGGAGTCTGAGCTGTAAGCTTGGCTGTTCGATCTGCTAGATCATTACCTTGGGAAATAATGTCAGTAACTTTCGTATGTGCTTTGCACTTCATGATAGCGATAGCTGTCGGTAAATGTATTGCTTCTAACAGAGCTTGAATAAGGAGACCATGCTGAATCTTGGTTCCATGAGAAGTCATGAAACCTCTCTCCTGCCAGAGCACTCCAAAGTCGTGTACGACTCCAAATGCGTAACGTGAATCTGTGTAAATATTAACTTTCAGGTTCTTGGCACGTATGCAGGCTTGGGTCAGAGCGACTAGCTCTGCTGCTTGGGCGGACAGAGTGTCAATACGGTGTGTCTCTATAACTTCAGTGTCAGTAGTCACTGCATACGCGGCTACTAGATCTCCTGTACTTGTTCTCATACATGAACCATCCACATAAAGTGTCAGGTCGGGGTCTGATAATGGAATATCTGTCAGGTCTTGTCTTGGCTTTGTCATAGTGTTAACTACTTCCACACAGTCATGTGTGGCAGGATTTGAAGTAACCGACGGTAACAGTGTAGCAGGATTTAGAACGTTGCAGCGTCTGATTTCTATGTGTGGCTGGAACAGTGTCAATTCATAACCTGTTAAACGTGCAATTGTCAAGTGCTGAGTCTGTGTTCGGTTTAAAAGAACTTCCACGGAGTGTGGAACTTGTACTGTCAGGGAATGTCCTAACACTATGGAATCACTTTGTCTGATGGCTAGTGCTGTGGCTGCAACTGACTTGAGGCACGCAGGCAGAGCCTGGGCTACTGGATCTAATGTGCTCGAAAAATAAGCACAAGGCTTGTATTGTCCTGCTTGATCTTGTGTGAGAACAGATAATGCTGTACCTTCACGTTCTGTGACGAAAAGTGTAAAAGGCTTACTGTAGTTCGGTGTAGCTAGAACAGGAGCTTGACATAAGGCTTTCTTTAATTCATTAAAAGCAAGTGTATGTTCAGATGTCCAAGGGAGGACAGTCGATACGGCTGCCTCCTGTGTCGTTAACTGTATCAGTGGTTTGGCTAGAAATGCATACTGGGGAATCCATTGTCGGCAATAAGAAGTGAGGCCAATAAAAGCACGTACCTCCTTCTGGGTCTTGGGCTGAGGAAGACTCGCTATTAACTGGATACGGTCAGGTGTCAACTGCCTACCCCTCTTGGACAGTAAGTGGCCTAAATAGATCACTTGCTGGACACAGAATTGAAGCTTCGAAGGGGACACCTTGTGCCCCATCTCGGCTAGGAAATACAGGACTGTAAGTGACGCTCGCTCGCAGTCACGTTCAGAACGGGCTGTGATCAGTAGATCATCGACATACTGGAGCAGGGCAGTGTCAGTTGGCATGTGAATATTGTCTAGTTGTCTCTTAAGTGCTTGACTGTAAATACTTGGACTTTCTGTGAAACCTTGAGGAGCTCGTGTGAATTGGTAGCTCCTTCCATTTAAACAGAATCCGAAAAGAAACTGGCTGTCTGGATGAATGGGGACACTGAAAAATGCATTCTTGAGGTCTATGACTGTAAAAAATGTGGCTTCAGAATCAATGGCTGTCAATAGGGAAGAGATATCTGGAACAACTGGGTACTGGGGAATGATACATTTATTAAGTTCTCGGAGGTCAATCACTAATCGATATACTGGAGGTGCATTTGGATCAGTACGTTTCATGACTGGAATGATAGGAGAATTACATACATTGGAGTCAGTTTCTACAACCACTCCTTGAGCAATGAGCTCGTCAATAATTTTGGATAAGGCTGCTACAGCCTCAGGTGGCAATCTGTACTGTCTGATTCGTGGTAACACTACACCTGGCTTGAGAGTCACACGATGGGGTGTGATCTGCATGAAACCAACATCAGTCGGACCTTGCGCCCATAGATGCTGGGGGACATTCAATAATCTGGGATCAAAATCACGTAATACATAGTGACCTTTGAAGTCACGTAAAAACAAACGTATTCCTTCTGGGGAGCAGCATATAACTGCACCTAATTCTTTCAGTGTCTTGATGCCTAACAAATTTTCTGGACATGACTTCGTAAGTAACAGATCAGTAGTACGGGACAATGGACCTACTTCTAGAGTAACTGGTTTAGATATCTCGTTTACAATAGGCTTTCCTGAAAATCCAAGGGAAACATTTCTTGAGCCTGAGAGCGGAGCCCCTGGAACCTCGTCGTGGCTAATGGTGGTCCTACTTGCCCCTGTATCAATCAGAAACTTTCGGTCTTTCCCTAATACTTGACTGTGAACATAGGGACCCTCTTGATCTACAGGTATCTCGATGAGAGGCAAGCCTACCTCCTTCTCTAGGCTGTTTCATGAGTACTGCTGGTACTCCGGGTACTCGGACTGTGCATACTGGTACATCTGCTGTGTAACATGCTGTGTTGCAGCTATAGGCTGCGGTACTGTAACTGTCTGCGGTGCATTCTGTGGTAACTGAGGAGTCTGTGAAACTTGTTCTTGTCTAGGCGGACGTGGTCTTTCTTTAGTCTTACCGGTATCTATATTGTGTTTCAGAACTGCACACTCGTTTATAAAATGACCTGGCTGTTTACAATAATTGCAGGTCCCTTTAACGGGAACTGCAGGATGACTGGCTTGATTCGTACCCCTCTTCTGACTGTCTTGAGGAACAGATTGTGCCACTAGTACTTTCATTTTCGTGTCTTTCATACGTTTCCTTTCATGATCTTGCTCTTCTCTGATTCTATTCTGGTGATACTGAAGCATCTGTAACATTTGGGACGGAGTATTAGCTTGCCAGGTACTTTCGACTTTCAGGACTCTATTTTTAACTTGTGGACTTGAATTCTCGACTAGTTTAGTAACAAAAAGATGAGGGTATGACTCACTACTTGTCTTGAGGCCACTGTTAATGCTAAAACATTTCTCAAATCTAGAATAAAAATCACTAGTGTCTTCGTCTGGTTTTTGTTTACAGGCTGAGATTGCATCCCAGTCTTCCTTTTTCGTGGCTAGTAATCTTGGCAAAACTTGAATTAACAGCTCAGGTAAATCCTTACATTTATCTCCTAGACCGGTACCTGGTACACGTATATTATCTTCAGCTTCTAGAGCTGCCCAATCTATCTTTTTCTCTCCCACCTCCCATTCTTTTTCCTTGAGTTTCTCATATACCCCTGCGGGCAACAGAACCTTTAACATTTTTATTATATCTGGATACGTGTATTCTCCCATACAGAGCATGTCTTTTAATTCACGATGGAACCCTGCTGGATCTTTATCATGACAGGGAATTAACTTTTTCATCTCTAAGAGTTCCATCTTTGTAATCGGGGTGTAAACAAACACTCGTTGCATTTCACCATCCGCGGTCCTGACTGGGTGTACTTCCCGTAACGGATTCTGTCTGTCTATGTAAAAGGGTTTACTTTCTGGGGGTGAGACATGAACAAAATGCGGGTTCAGAAACGTTCGGTATTTGTGGCGCTGTTCTAGAATGACACTAATTAAATCGGTACCTAGACCTTTCCATCTATACTGGAGTAACTCGTTCAGGACATCGTGTAACGGACCTGGATCAGAGTGCTGACCCTCATACAGAGTAATGAGGTGCTGGATCATATACATACCCACCAGACGCTGCTCGGCTGGGGGCAGTTTCAGAAACATTTGTGCCACTATTTCGTCTGGAAAAGTGGTAGAATCAGTAATCCATCGGACTGCTGATCGGGCTAGTTCTTGTTCATGCATAGTACTAAGTTCACTATAACCGATTCGTGATTTCAGAATGTGATCGGTAGCTTGGAATACTTGTTCTAGAGAACCTTGTTCTGGTGCTGGATGAGGAACAGTTTTCTTGTAGTCTAGACGTGAATGTCGGTCGGAAAGTCTAGTTCTACCTACATACGCTATTCTGGTGGGATTCTCGTCGTCTACCTCTTCAGTAGAAGAGTCATTTTCTTTCTCGCTAACTAGTGCTTCTTTGCGTTGTTCGTGTAACCTTATTATTTCTTTACGAATTTTCTTGTACATACTCTCTATACTACTGATGGTTCTGTGCTTACCCTCGGCTATATTATCACTCCACCTTGTCAGAACTTTCATTTTGGCCGGATCTTTAGTCGGGGAATCTTGTTCCCTTATTAAACAATTAATCAGAAACTTTAATAGCATGAGCTGAATCTCAGCTTTCCTTTGAGATATGGCTTCGCCAATACTTTCTGGATCTGTTCCTGTACGAATGAAACGATACATTCTATCCAGATCTTCTTTCATATTCAGTAGGGTGTCCAAATACTCGGACACCTGTCTTATACGTACGGAGTATACAACCATACTGTCCTCGCCTGGGACTGGATCATAACGGCATTCGGTAAGAGCTCGCCTGATTTCTGCAATGGACTTATATTTGGGCGTACGCTGTAACGCACGTTCATGTAACTCGACTGATGTTACA
The DNA here is from genome assembly GCF_964261635.1 of Lissotriton helveticus. Lineage (NCBI taxonomy): Eukaryota > Metazoa > Chordata > Amphibia > Caudata > Salamandridae > Lissotriton > Lissotriton helveticus. The sequence continues at coordinate 1,888,768,623 of NC_136068.1, read as the reverse complement.
CGCTTGTGTGGCGGCGGGGTTCCCGGGGGACCTCCTCCCTCGGCCCCTAAACTGGAATCATCGACTGATACTCTTCTTGCTGGCATGGTGACTGATGTAGCGGGTACTGGTAATGTAGGCTGGACCGGGGGTACCGTAACAGGTATTGTAACAGGTGCCCCGGTGACTGGAGGAGCAGGGATTGCATTATTTACAGGAGCTGGCGGAACAGGATTTGCATATTCAGGGACTGTGTCGTCCAAGTAGGACGAGAGAAAAATATCAGCTGCGGTCGGTTTGTGACGTAGCTTGGTCGGAACTAATGGTGGCGGAAAATTACTGGATGCCTCCGGGGTTGCTTTCGGCAAGCCCTCGGCAAGAAGAGGGTACATACCCTTAATAAGCGCATTCCTCTGTCTGTCTGACTGTTCGGTTTTAACTTGTTCACCTATTTCGATTAATTCCCTTTCTTGGGCTCTTTCCGCGGATTCTCTACTTAATTCTGATTTTCTGATTTCTTTCTCTGTTCTTTTATGAGATTCTTTGCGCCATAACTCGATGGCATCTTTCTGTGACTGTCTGGCTTTCTTTTTCCATAATACTTCTTCTACTCGCATGATGCACTCGGCATCCCATGTGCCTGATACAGGCCATCTATACTTTTCTTCCAATTCCTTGGTGTACTCGACCCATAAATCTAGATACAATATGGCACTTATGCCATGCTTGTGATACATAAAATGACCTGGACTGTCCCTAGGCGGGACAGGAACTGCTTCTTCTAGAAGACCTTTTCTAGTTCTTAACTGACGTAACTTGGAAAACAATGGCATGACTGGACTGGAGTCTAGACACAATACAATACACAATGAACACACTAATTACAACACATTCGTACCACAACACTGAAATACATGAATGACATTTAAAATAACAGTTCGGACAAGATACTACCTGAAATACTGAGAACAGAACACATGAATTTTCTCGAGAACAGAACTGACTAGAAGTACTAGATGCACTGCTGAAACAGTACGAAACTTACCGGTCTCGTAAAGAGACACGTCAGGACCCGCACCCACCTAAGTGGACACTTCGTGTTGGATCTGTGTACCCCAAACCCACGGACCAGAGACAATTAGATTGACCCTGTCTAGATACTACCCCAGCAACGGTACTCACCGGGCAGCAAGAACGGAAGGCCTCGGACTGGACTGGACTGCTACGACGACGGACTGACGAACTTCGGACTTCAGTTACGGGTGGGCCTCCGGATACCTCGGACCTTGGACTCTCGGCTTGGGCTCTGGTCGGGACTCGCCGCGTTCCTCCACCGCCTCGTCTGGATGCTGGACCGCAACCTCCGTCTCCTCCGTGGGCCTGAGGGATACTTGAAGCAGAAATATCTGCACGTGCACGGTATGGTTCCGTCACGGCTGCAGAGGAACAGGGGGCTAGCGTGGCTTCACCGGCGCGTGGGGAAAGGGCAAGTCCCTATTCGGGCGCCATTATGTGGTAAATAAATAAATAATACCTCTATTTTTGACTGGATATAACAATAACAGATAGCTCAATAAATAAGAGTCAAGATTCGAGGTAGTAGGAGTTTGCAGGTTTAATACAGCATAAAGGACAGGAACAGGACAACCAGCACGGGGAAAGATCTGAGATGGCTAGCAACTTTTAATAACAGTGCACAAGCATATATAGTTAAACAAAATACATGGTATTCAATGCAATAGGCGTAGCATTGGGCGGAGCAGAAGGTGTGTCGTGTAGCAGTCGCGAAAGATAAGGCATAAAGAGGCGTGAACAGGGCGTATACATAGACATGTGATGCAAACGTAACAGAATATGTCATAAATGGGGCGGAAACATGGAGGGGGCTACCTAAGGAGCCAGGACCTCTGACCTAGTGGTGCGCGCAAGCTAGCAGTGACGTGTTACTAGGAGAAGCTGGGGGCTATGACTTCTGCGCTAGAGGAGGAGACGAAAGTCTGGAGAGTCAGAGCGACATGTACTTAAACATTATCTAGTATCTGATGTTTAGAGAACATGTTGATAGAATCCAAAAGTTATCAGGGCAAAGGCTAACATACACTAAGACTGGTGCATGCATTATTCTACATGTAGTGCGTGTAAAGGAATATTAAATGACCATAGATACAGTATTTCTCTTACATGGAGACGTAAAGGCTAGACGATGACTGAAACTATTGATGAGATTCAGTAGCTTAGGAATGCAGAGAAGGAGAGCTGGACTGATAACTAGAATCATAACATACTCTTGGCAGACTGGCAGGCAGAGCCAGGCCGTGCCGGGCACTGTGAGGCAGGAAGTAAGTGAAGGGTCGAGGATACAGGTGGGGGCTGTATCGCTCCTCAGCGAGGGTTCAGGAGACAGGAGCTGAATCTGAGTCCGGGCCCTTTTGAGGCCTAGAAACGGGGACTTTTACTGAATTAACGTGCACACTGAGAAACGTGGCAACATAACTTTACATAGGCCTAGTACTCGTAGCTTTCACGAGAACTGGAAACTGGCATACTAGAGATGGACACAACTGGAATTGCGTCTTTAATCGATCATAAGGGAATACATATGCATATTGGTCATGCACATATAACCTAAGATGGGGAACACGTAGGGACACAGAACATGGCAAAATTTACTTTTCCACAGTCTGGGGGATCTGTAGACGAGGGTTCCTCTGAGGGTTGTGTTGGGATCGGTGTGGACCTGTCACCTCTTCAACAAGCTAGAAATCACAGAGCTCTTCCCACAGCTGGATGGTACTCAACATGGCTTAAGGACCTAAAGAGACCGTGCAGGAGATAAGAAACAAAATGGAGGAATAGTTATCTAGCGGCTGAGAAAGTAAAATATAAGGTGCTCTTAACCGAATATAATTCTGAAATAGCCACAAAGACAAAATTACTTACAGAAAAGATAAAAAATGCCAGCAGTTCCTTAAAAGAACTTTTCAGGACAGTCAAATTGCTCCCCTACTCTCTGAATGCAAGCATTTGGATCCCTAATCAAATCTTCTGTGACAATCTAGCATTTTTTTAAGAACAAGGTCGAAGAAGTCTATAGGGTCTTTAAAACTGGAAATAAGGAAAAGGCCCTAAGCACGAGAGCTGTGGTTCCGACTGATAACATTCCAACCTTAAGTAATTTTCCCCACTGACAGTAGATGAGGTGATTTGGATGATCAAACTTACCAAATCTGAACCCCATCTGATCTTTGTCCAGTAAATCTTTCATGACATGGTTAATATTTTAGCCAATATCTTAGCCTCCCCCCACTCAGAACCTTATTGAACAACATTTCAGTCTCTGGTGTTTTTCTTTCAGAATAGTCTTTATTTTTCCTTTATTAAAAAACTATACACTTGACCCTAGCATATTGAAAAATGATAGCCCTGTTTCCATACTCCCAGTTCCAGCAAACATTATTAAAAAAACACGGCAGTGTGTCTCTTTCTAACTTTCTGCAGCAAAAAGAGACCTTGGATGGATCACAATTTGGTTTCAGTAAGTCTAGCAGCTCAGAATCAACCCTAGTGGTAGTAACTGAGGAACTGTGTGAAATAATGGATGGAGGGGGAAAGTCTGTGGTCGTCCAGCTCGACCTATCTGCTGCTTTTGACACAGTAAATCACCAAATTTTGAAGCAATGACTAATAGAAGAATTAAGGACAAAACACATGTTCTTCTGGCTTCTTTTTCCAGCAACATAATGCAATCTGTCTCATGTGGAGATTTCATATCTAACATTGTTTCACTGCATTGTAGGGTCCCACAGGGATCCTCATTAAGCCTCACACTGTTAAACATCTATGTTGCCTCATTAGGCACATTTATTAGATCCTTCTGTTTTAATACAATATCATATGTGGATAATACGTAACTGGTAATCTCCATTCACACCAATATAGATGAGGTAGCCATGAGGTTCAGAACTGTATCTTAGCCATAGTTAGCTGGATGGACAGTCAATGCCTAAAACTGAATTCCAATAAAATGGAGGTGCACCTTTTTGGGGCAGCTTTGTACTTTTGGAATTCTTTGTGGTTGGCTGCACCTCTTGGCCCGTTACCCACCCCATTCTCCAAAGTAAAACATTTTGGAGTGATTTTTGACTCATAACTCACTTTTAATGAGTAGACTAACCAGTTGATGTTCAGGTTAAAGAACAAAAGGGCCAGATGTAGGTAAGTTCCATTTACCGATTCTAAAATACCAAATGTTACCGATTTGGTATTTCAGAATCAGTAAATGATAAGTATTCGGTACATTTTACGAATCTGTAATATTCGGTGTTACCGATTCGGTATTTACCTATTCAGTAATTCCCATTCATTCCTATGGGAACAACAAAGTAGATAAGAAAACTACAAGGTATGATAAGACAAAAAATAATAACAACACAGTTTGAGCTTGTAAAGTGACATACATCTAAGTATGTTGACATACGTTAAAACAATGTTACCAGTGTTTAGACCAAATATCAGACTGTAGAGAAGACACCACCACCAGAAGAATAAGAAGGTACATTATGTTGTAAAGTTTCATAATCTGCGGGACAAATAACTATACAGTGTGGATGAGTTACCCACTACAGTATAATCCTATGAAGGAGGACTTTGTTCTTTAGAGGGAAAACATGTCATTGTACTAGAAGAAATTTGAGATCTACCCATTCTATGACCATGGTAGTCCCTAAGATTCATAAAGACACCTAGGGAGCCAGTCCTTTTTGCCATGCCACTTCCATTCTTTGGAACTAAGTGCCTCTACATTTAAAATCACAAGTAAATCGTATGATCTTTATAAAGCAGTAAAAACTTGGCTTTAAGCACCGGCATGAATAACTCTTTTGTTCACTTTGGTAATTTGCGACAGTAGGAAGTGCAAACATCAGCGCCTAGAGAACTTAGGCTATATGTTGCACTTTCCAAATTTAAATTAAATCAAATCTAATCAACTGTCAAACAAATGTCCACATGCATAAGAAATATGATATGATTTCACAGCTCATGTCCCTGGTGTTGCTGTCCTTGCACAAATGTTTGTGCTCTTTGTCTCTGACATGACAAGTGCTGTTGTCTTTGGCCTACCCAATGAGACTGTCAATGCAAGATTCTCACTCCAATGATGTTCATACATATCACCTTATGTCTTTCTCAAATGTAGGTAAACTATATAGATGTGCATTCCCGTTTTACTGATACTCGGTCGCCATCCACATAACACCTGGGCTATATTTGAAGGGGTAGCCACACTATGTTGAGCACATACTGTGAGACAAATTTGCATAGTAGTGTGTCCTGTGTTTTTCCATGTGCCAGTGCCTGTCAGGTGGTTGTCAGAATGTGGTTTTGCATGTGTAACACTATCACTTAGCTGTGTTCTCTAGAAAAGTCACAAGACTTAGAACTTAGCGGTGTCCTTCCTGCTTCTGGTAGGGCTTAACTAGTGAAATCTAGTATGCATCCTTGTGTGTATCTTCTTTTTATAACCACAGAAATCCCATGAAACAATACAACTAGCACTTGCAGTGTATATTCAGCATCAAAGTGAAAGTTATTACTTTACAAGTAATAATTCTCTCTAGTTAAAGCTGAGTGAGTTGAGAAGTTTTAGTTTAGCATGGCAAAAAGGGCATCTTTGTGGACTCATATGTTGGGTGACTGTGCATTTACATCAATCATGGTGAATGCTGGCCTAGTTATGACATGCCTTTTGAGATGCCATTTATGCTGAGGAGGGACCAGTGTCCAGTCTATTCTGTGGGCCAGGTGCAGCTTGGCTTGTGTGAAGAGGATAACACTATGTTAGAAGTGCATGTAGACTACTGCTATTTTAAATCCTCCAACGAGACATACAAAATATTCTTTATTTAATGCTTAGAATCTAAGGCTTGTCAATGGGAAAAACAGGTTTGAACACATTATTTCCCTGGGTTTCATTAGGTGTAGTTACCAAACACTGCCATTATTCCTATTGAGGACATCTGCACATCATTTCAATACATATGTATATGTTTTCTACTGTGAGGACTAGGGTACATCTAGTTAGGTCTAGTAAAGGTTTCAGTAATGTAAAACTGAACTCTACCCCTTGTAGCTATGTCTTAGAGAAGACAGGTTTAATGAAAATGAACATGTGTAAAGCATTTAGAACCAGCAAAACAGTTAAAACACAACACACTATAAAACCCACTGCAATTCATAAAAATAGAGAATAATTTAATTAACAAAATTAGCCTGAGAACTTGAGTTTTTGGTTGAGTGTGGTGTGAATCCTGCTCAAACAAGGGCTACAATCCCTGTTAGGGTGAGCCACTAAACTCACTAAGTTAACTTGTGCTTAACTCTCTGGTAGTTTGACACAAAAGCAGTCAGCCTTAACATTGAAGCAATATGTAAAGTATTCATGCAACGCATACACCGCAATAAAGTGAAAGCACCACACAAAAAATATCCAACAATAATTTAGAACATTTGAGCAAATTAAACATTTTATTAAACACAACTAGAGTAATAAACTTTAACATTTTAAAGTTAAATCTAGCACCTTAAAGATCAAACCACCAACCGCAAACATCTATTTTCCGCAAGACGGGTTAAATCTAAAGTTATAGCTGACTACAATGGAGCACAGTTCAGATGCAAACAGTGGATAGAACCAGTTTTTACGCATCGTCATTCATGGAAGAAGTTTCATGAAAAAGTATCTCAGAAGGTAAAGCTCAGCAGGGCATAGCTGAAGGCAGTGTCTAAGAAGTAGGCTTTGCTGTCGCTGAAAAGATTTCTACATTCTTACTCTTTTTTGGAAGACAAAAATCTCCAGCAGGAGAAAGCTATAGGCTTTAGCCAACAAGGGCTCACAAGGACAGATACCTCTTCACAGAGGAGTCACTGAGGATTTGCTGCTGAGGAGAAGAATGTAAGGTGAGCTGTCATGAAGTCGACAAGAAGGTTAGTCCTGGTCACCACTCCATTCTTGGAGCACTTTTTAGCCAAAAACTTTCTAATTCCTAAGTTTGTGATTTTTGGCTATCTCTGCCCTTTTAGTACCACTTGAAATTGTCAAGGACTGGATGGCACCATTTGGAGGGTCAGGACTTGCTCAGAATGGGTCCAGGAGCAGGTGCAGATTCAAGAAGGTTGGAAATGTTTCTGCTCCTGAGGCTCTGATCAGGAGGGCAGCCACTAGTCCCTGGATTCACTGTCGTAGTTCTGCGTCCAAAAAGTGAAACAGGGCTCAAACAGCAGTGCAAACCTCTGAGGTTCATGACAGGTTTCAGGCAACAGAACAGTCCTCCCATGTGCTGCAAGCAGTCTTCTGAAGCACACAGCAGGCCACAGCAGCAGGTAATCCTCTAAGAGTCCTTCTGCAGGTCCAGAAAGTGAACTGAAGAGTGGATTGAAGGGTCTTATGTTTATACTTGTTGCCTGCTTTGAAGTACAATACGTTTCTAGAGATTCTCTTTGAATGACTTAGTGTTTCCTTCATCCACTGCCTAGGCTCAAGCCTGGCTGCAGGCACAATGGGCTAGTGTAAAGTCCCTTGTGAGAAGGCAGGCAACAGTCAATTGACTAGCAAGTGGGGCTGTGTCTAGCTTCGTCCCATGCTAACAATGATGGCCCATTCAGACACACCTAAATTCTCTATTATGTGGCTGTCTCTGAAAAATATGCAAAGTCAGACTGCCAACTACACCCAGCCATGTGGCGCGGGAGCAGACTGCAGCCACAAACTAGGGCATGTAAAACTCAAAAGTACAAGTCTAACATATTAATTACAATGCACCCTGCCCATTGGGATGTAAAGGGCCTACCTTAGGGTCGACTTATAAGTAATAAAAGGAGGGTTGAGGGCGTCAAAAGGGGGATGTTGCCAAGACGAATGGCAGACCAAAGCTGCCAGCAGGCTGCAATGGCAGGCCTGAGACATGTTTTAAGGGGCTACCTAAGTGGGTGGCACAATAAGTACTGCAGGTCCACATGTAGCATTATTTACCCAGCCCTAGGTATAATGAATACAACTTTCCTAGGGACTTCTAAGAGAATTAAATAAGCTGATCTGGTGTAAACCAATTAATTTTTAGGGACTGAGCACACGCTCTTCAGCACTGGTTAGTAATAATGACAGCAAACATGAATAACAAAACAGGAGGGTGAAGGCAAAGTGTTTGGGGGAAGACAACCCTAAGGCAAATAGGTCTAACAGACACCAAAACAAAAACAAATCAATTAGGAGAAGTGGCAATAGGAATTTTAAAATGATTAAATAAAAGTAATACCAAAAAACATTATGTGTTAACAGTATTCACCTTCTTTGCGCTTGGCCTAGTCCCAGACTCATACTATCGCCAATCACAATGGAGCGTAGGTCGGCTACAGAAACCACGTTCATCCCAATTGAAAATTTTACTTTAGGACTTAAGGCCTGAAGTTTATCTTGGAAGCTGGGTCATCAGTCCTCATAATGTAGGTTTCAATCTATCTGCTGTCTCCCATCCAATCTGTACATGGGAAAGTAGAATAACTGTCACTCTTGATGGAGGTACTACCATGCAAACAGTGGTTCTCCTCTATCTACAGCATTAAAATTGTCTACCGTATGGCAACACTCCGTCTCCATTGTAGTGGTGGTGGATCACTAACCAAATGTATATATTTCCATTATATTACCAGCCTTGCAGAAGTGTAATGCTGCAGTTATTATGGCTTGTACCTTTTTTGGCCTACTGTGTTTTCAAGACAGACATGTATATCAAATGTACATCACATCCCTGAGATGAATGGGCAATATAATACCAACACTACAGTCCATGCAATACATGGCCATTCTTGAAAACTCTGGAGCCATATGTGCTGTAGTGATCTGTACCTCTGCAGGGACCTCATGGCCGGGAATTGTTGCTGTTGCGACTGATGTAGATGGTCCTCCACCTTCCATGTGCTTGATCAGTAGTTGGAGATGTTTTCTTTGATAGGTTTTAAGATTGTATAACATGAACATCATCCCACTTGAGTCTCCAGCCAAAATCTACCACCTGCTAAGAATAAAGTTCTAGTAAAGAAGATCCAAGAAGGAGGAGTGGGTGTATACTTGCTATTCATTTTAATGAAACGTATATTATCCAATGATGTTCCTTACTTTCACCGTCATGTGATGTTTTCAGATTGTGAATTGTACTAGTTTTCCAGACGTTTTCAATTCCTCATGAGTTTGGATAACAATGGGTAGTGTGATGAGTATTTGGTAGTTATGTTGGATTTGTGAGTTCAGATGTTGTGTTACTTTCTCACACTGTTCTTGTTTATAAATGTGTTGTTAAAATAAAGTTAAACCAATATGTTACTAAATAGCTAAACTCAAACTTTGTGTAAAATATGTCTATATATCGGTTTTATACTTTGTCATCGGTATTTGTTACTATTGATGTCATTGCGACCTCCGGTGTTGTTGTGAAGAAGAAAACTGCATTTTTGTTTAGTTATTTTAACAAATGAATACAAAGGAAATATTTAAATTAGTATCTTACTAAATAGCTACACTGAAACCTTATGTAAAATATGTCTATATAAGTGCTTTACACTTTGTTTAAAAACAACCGGTAATCTCATTGTATCCTTGGCAATTGCATTCATAGAATCATACCGGCACTACATGTCCAATCTTCAAGAACGTCCTTTCTCTACTACGTGCTTCCTGGCATAGTAGTAGTTGGGGGATGAAGTCCCCTTAGCTATTGAGGGTCTTTGGGGGCCTACTATCCCTCCTGTTACCTCCAGCAAGTTCAACACAGTCAGTTTGCTAAGGGGTCTTCAAAAGCGACACCCCCTTTCTGTACCACTCCGCAAATGTGTCTCGGAATAAAGTTCTCTTGGATGATAAAGGACCTTGGGGCCCAAGAAGCCCTCCTGGAACTTTCTGTAGGACTTACGCAGTGGGATTCCTGACAGCGGGTCAGAGGCCCTCCCCTTTCTGCACTATTCTGCAAACATTATTGCTACTTAAAAAATATGGCATTTCACTGGCAAAAACAAAGGTTACATGTAAGTAATATTTAAGAATTAGCATTTAAATGACCTTAGAAATTCACTGAAAAAACAAAGGTTACATGGCTGTTATAGTTAGGAAATAGGATTAAAAAAACCTTAGGTATCCACTAAAAAAAACAAAGGTTACAAGAACGTTATAGTTAGGCTCAGATTTCACACGCACAAAACCAGAGAAATTCAGCAGTTATAGTTAGCTGAGTTAACTATAACTCACGCCCCTGCAATGCACTGCTTAAGATTTCACATATTACATGCATCTGACATGTCCAAAATGCAGAGATGCACCGTATTTACTACAATACGGTGCACCCCTATGTTATTCCTAGCACTGGTGCTAAAAATAGCTGCTTAGTGAAAACGCAGGTACCCTTGCACAATAGTGTGTTGCAGGGAATGATTGTTTCTGTGTAGGAAGGTGTCCCTTCCTGGACATAAACAATCCATAATGGATATACCCTTATATTTAACAAAACAGCCAAGGTATAAGCCCAAGATTGCCATCTGTTTATTTGGATCTATCGTCAATATGAAAATAAAAGAAATATGTCCTTTGAAGATACACATTGATGTGGACTCTGCTTTTCTAGTGAAATGTGCAAAATTTGGATCATTCTAATCTTGTTAAATAAATGTATATATGAAGTATTGACTAGACAGATTTTGGGCCTATACCTTGGCTGTTTTGTTAAATATAAGGGTGTGCTGAATATCTCATTTCAGCTATAACAATTTTATATACACAACTCTATTGTTGTATCATTAGGGATTTTTGGGTAATAGGTGCCAAAAGGATATAACTAGCACCCCAACAAGAGTGAAATTTTGATGTTTAAGAAATTGCTTCACACTATGATTTGTTCTGTTTGAAAGTGTCCGTTAGATGTGCGATTCCATCCCTGTCAAGGGAACACTACTACCTTTTCTTTGTTACCATAATGGATATACATTACTTCTATGTGTGCTGCAAAATGCAGCACACATAGAAGTAGCAAATCGTCATTTGTTAATGATTGTTTATATGCAGGAAGAGACACCTTTCTTCAAATAAACAATCATTATTGGTGTTTTGCAGAATGCAGTACACATAGAATAAGCAAAAACAAGGGGAAATAAAATCATTTTTCCTCGTTTCACCATTCTAACACCTGCTCTTACATGGCATTCATTTTTGCCACTCCCTCATATATACACATCCTTGTATTTCTGGGACAGTGTCAAAAAGCAATGGGTGTTGTGGTGGAATGGGTACCATATTTACAAAGCAGTGTTAAGCCACTAAAAGTAGCTTTTCACCACTTTTTAAATATGGAGCAGGCCGATGCGCCACAAGATTTTCATTAAAAGTTACATTCATGTAGCACAACTCTCTTGTAAATATGCCTCACAAAGTCCTTTTAATGAACATATGTGTTGGGCTCTAATGGTATATTATATGCCCATAGCTCATATTTACAAGCTTGCACTTGGTCTGTTTATTCTAATGCGCTGCGGTGGCTGTATCACTCTTTAAGTCAGGCTAAGGCACCGCTGTCGATGATGGAGTCGGTCAACAAGGCACTTTCTCCTTATGATGCCATATGTGCATGACCATTGAGGAGGCCTAAGACACAAGGAATATTACCGGGTGCCCCTTACCGGGGTTACAGATGGGTATTGTTCCTGCTTTTTTCACTCTAGTCCTGGTGCAAAAGGAATGGGTTAGGGAGGCCATGAGCCATCTTCTCTCAATACATCCATCTATTGTGACGCATCAGGATGAATGGCTGTGTGAAGTCAGCAGTCACTTTTACCCAATACACTTCAGCAACAACTCAGATGGTACAGAGGATTGCTCTGATGACAATATTTTTATATATATATATATTTTATATTTTTATTCTACTTAAAAATATGACACTTTTGATGCTACATAGGCTCTTCTGTGACTCCTGGCCCAGGTTCAGACATTGGTAATGGCTGCTTGATTCACTCTTAGATCGCTTTGAGGACTAGTTCTTGATGAACTAAGGCTAATCGTACCCCTCCCCACGTCTCCATGAAGTGTATCTCTGAATTTACACCAAAAGCCAAGCACCGCTCCTCCGTTCAAGCCGCCATTATTTGGAATAATTGTACCAGTTTATACACCTTTAAACAGGGATTTAACTCCCATCTGTTCTCGTGCAATGTTGGATCATCAGAGCCCAGAGACCCATTGGGCTTCAGTGCGCTATAAAAGTCCTATCATGAGTAGTAGCTTAAGATGACAAATGTGTTGAAATAAATGACAGGTCAACATCACCCACAGTAACAATAAATACATTAATTTAATGACTAATGTTCCACTTTGTTGGACATAAAGAAATGTTTCACAATTCAGGGGCATGTTTCTGTTCCTTCAAGGACATTTAAGTCTACTCTGTTTCACAGGCTCTGTCTTCTTTCCTGACCTCCATCTGAAGGTTTTGTGGAAGGTACAGCACATGACACTGATTCTCTATAGTATGTGTGAGTCAAATATCATCTGACTTTCATTTGCATTTCTTGTGCACGTTGTATATTTCAGATTCTGGTTGTGGATGGAGAATTATTGTGAATAATCATGCCTTGCGGGGGTTAAGAACTGACACACATATGACATATGACACAGGGGCAAGCATCAAAACACACAAATATACTGAACAAATCAAAAAGCAGCAATGTACTCACCCAGAAATCAATTTTGCTTGTTGGGTACAGTTGTCATGAGATATCATGACATGTGTGCACTGTGTGTGGCTCCTGGATAATGTGCATAGCAGTGTGTAACTGGAAGTTGTTTGTGATCTCCACATTCATGGACTACATTATCAATTTAGAAAAAGGATTCTCACATTCGACAAAGCTGGAAAAATGATGCTCTGCCTTAGAAAAATCTTTTTACATTATATTCTTCAACTGTACATTTTGTAATGTGGATGACAGGCATTCTTACATCGAGTAGTTGCATTAGTGTGCATGAAAAAGTAAATATGGAAATGCCGGAAGCCACATCAGCTGATTACTGAAATGTACCTCTGGAACAAACATCAACAAAATAGAGTGTCACTCATAACCAGTGGTAAAGCAGTATGGATGTGTGTTTGTATATTTACAGTTACACAACACCATCCGGCATGCCAATGGTGCTTTGCTGATCCAGTTGTTGTGGATAAAGTATCTGCCCCTCCTTCCTTTGGGCTGCACAGTATCTTGAGAAACTTCCCCAGCCTGCTGTGGAGGTTCACTCATGCTATCATCAGCTGCTATGAATGTTCACTCATGCTATCATCAGCTGCTGTGGAGATTCACTCATGCTATCATCAGCTGCTATGAATGTTCACTCATGCTATCATCAGCTGCTATGAATGTTCACTCATGCTATCATCAGCTGCTGTGGAGATTCACTCATGCTATCATCAGCTGCTATGAATGTTCACTCATGCTATCATCAGCTGCTGTGGAGATTCACTCATGCTATCATCAGCTGCTATGAATGTTCACTCATGCTATCATCAGCTGCTATGAATGTTCACTCATGCTATCATCAGCTGCTGTGGAGATTCACTCATGCTATCATCAGCTGCTATGAATGTTCACTCATGCTATCATCAGCTGCTATGAATGTTCACTCATGCTATCATCAGCTGCTGTGGAGGTTGACATGTGATGTATTCATTCACATGAGAAAGAGATCTGCTCTTGGTAAAATAGGAACTGTTGTTTTTATGTGAGAATACTCTTAGAAAAAATATCGGCTGCCAGAAATATTTGGTGCTACATGTTATTTGGAACAGTCCTTCCCAAACTTTTTAGAAACAAAAACCTACTTTGTTGGATAATAAACTTTCACGACGTCCCTACCTTTAATGAACTCAGGTGGGGTGATTTATGAATGTGGTAGTCCATTGTAATTTACAGGCAGCAAAATATCCATTGAAAATTGCTCTAACTTTACACAGACACAGAGCTTTGCTGATAAAACTCTATAGTACGCAAATTCAAATGTATGTAAATTAGGTTTCTGTGAATATTGATCATTGGTGCATCACCTGGTAAGGTGTCTTGATTCGTTTGAAACCTATTAAAATCTTTCTTCCAACACACTTCAGAATTACAAAAAAATGTGCCTCATTTTTGCTTTCCTGTCTGTTGAATGGATTTAGTTAAGTTACGGGTACTTACGTTTTGCTGTGTGTTGTTAAAAGATGGCAGACTATCTTTTTACACTCCCTGTACTCCTGTAAGATTATCACATAATTCATTTTAAAAAATCGTCTCACTTTACAGTCAGTTAAAGTATACCCCAATTCTATGTTAAAGGAATAATCAGCAATTTGTCTGCAGGCATGGGCTGCCTCTGGATCTCTGCCTTTGAAACACCAGCAAATGAGACAAGATAAACACAGAATATGCAAACATCTGTATTTATTGCTCACTCAGCTTGTACCCGAGAGCAGGAGGTTGGTTAGCATCAGTACTCAATGGTGAACCAAATGGTGCAAATGCGAAAGCAATGACACCAGATCAATATAGCTTCATCAACTGTGAGATAGAAGAAAATATCAGTGGCCCCCTGTAATAAACAATGTTAAATGCATACCTCTGTGTGTCCTTGACTTCCACAGTTTTGCTCTGTCTACTAAGCCAGAAGAGTCTCTTAAATGAACTTTGGTGAAATGGAATATTTCAGTCTGCAAGGGGTTCTTGGAAAGGGCACTCTGGCTGATCTAATTGGTGAAACTGTCCTAATTTTGACCATTTCCAGGTTAAATGGCCTCCTGTCGCCTATAACAGGTGTTATTATTGTTCAATTAGAGGTTCATATTTTGGTGACATCTGAAGAAATGGAAGAAAGAGCTGCCCCCTTAGATTAAGAACCATTGAGATTAAGATCCAAGCTTCTCTGTAGGCGCTTGGAGCAGGAGAGCAGTGTTACCGCTGGGTACTGCTTTATTATGAGACATTGTTGGAGTGGGTATTAGACACCATCTCATGTGAACCTCACATTGAAAACAGTTTAATTATTAAGGCTTTCTTTGAATTAAATAAATTATACAATCTTAGAAGACAAAGTGTCCCTAGGCAATTGGTGCACTTCTAGACAACAAACCTTCACTTACAGGCTGTGAAGAAATGTAGGGAAGACCTGAAAACAGAGAGATGGATTGTAGGATGTAATTCATGATGATGTGTTCTCCTTTGGTACTGCACAGCTCCCTTTACTCACCGCCAAGCTTATATTGATCCAGCAGACAAACTTTGTCTGTGGTCTATCCTAAGGGACAACGTCCTTGGAGCCCTGGTTTACAGCCGCACAATTAACATAATTTCTCAACAATTATTATTATTATTATTATTAAATGAGTTTTGTAACGCGCACAGCTACCCAAAAAGGGTTTCCTGGCGCCTAGCACACAAATTGCTATAAAAAAAGCAGTCAAAAACCATTTGCTACTGAAAAAGCCAAGTTTTAAGATTTCTTCGAAAGCTGAGATAGGACGCGTCAACCAGCAGATTATCCTGTAACGTAGCAGCATTACTTGTAGCTCACACAGTTTGAATTCAGACTGATGATATCACTATTTTTCTGTAATTCCTGTGGCATTCAAAAGTTTCAGTGAGACTCCCAGCTTCACAGTGCATTATGAATTAAGTAATCTCAGGACCACCCAGTCCAAAACTTTATGGAAACATTGCAATTTATTTATTGCTCTTTTATTTATATGTCCATATATATACAAATAGCATATGCACATTTACACACATACGTACGTACATACATACACATATATACAAACATGCTTTTTTATCTATTCTGATGACTTGATTCTCCCATTTTGACTAATAGTTTAATTTACACTCTGTAGACATCCCATCAGATCAGCAGAGGCTATAGAATTTGCTGCTTGAAGCCACACACTTAGAGATTCCCCATGCAGACGGGGTTATCTGTGCATTCAATGAAAATGTTGATGCAATACTCATGGAATTGAACTAATGTGAGCAGGCACCATTGTTTCTGGACCATGCTTTGTAAATTCTTTTTGTCGGTGGTGAAAACTGAGGCTGTAAAAATGTTAACATACTCCTTCCCCAACCTCCACATGTTGTGGATTGAAAGTGAGTTGTATTGATCTTGAGCCCATTGGGGGCTCAAATCCACCCCAATCAAAATAATACCTTAATCTTGCTGTCCTTGCAGCTTCTCCTGTCCTTATCATCTATCTGAATGCTACCTTGCTGTACATATCTCCTTAATGCCTGGTCTGGTAGTCTGTCTGTCTAGCGCCATCTGCCCACATAAGGTTTGCTGCTCAATTCAATTTGCTTTATCTTTCTCCCAGTCCCTCTCATTCTTCCCAGCCCCAGGCATGTCATCACAGCGTCCTCCTTACTAATTGTCACATCATGTTCCAGGTCTTCTCCCCATCCTGTAGAGTGTGTCCAGCCAGATGGCCATCTTGTTTATTTCTGCCATGCACTCACTGCAGTTTTGATCGGTGGTGAAATCCTCATCATAGCTTGAAAGGGACCTGGATACATCTCTTTACATTTATCATCTTCACTTCATCTTTATTTTGGTTCAAGGAACCATTAAAGTTCATAGAAATAATATTTACAATAAAACGCAACTATTGCATAAGCTGCCACGTTCAGTAATCACACTGTATATATGCCGTAGATTATTATATACAGATATATCATTAGGCTTATTTCATATTTTAAAAGATTTATCTTCACTATATTTTTAAATAGATTACATAAAGTATATGTGCATAATAAACAATTAAAACAACCAGAGTAGTTTGTTTCAATAAAATCAGATAAAAATAGTTCATGAAATATAAAATTGATCATCAGCAATTTTAGAATGGAAGTGGATATAAGTCCCTCTAACATGCTGGGCGTGTGTAAAGTACGCGTGTTAAAACTTCAACCCTCTCTTTTTCTGTAAATAACCCACACCAAGTAAAAATCTGCTAACTCCAAAAACAATTATTTTGGAACTGTCTTTTTTAGTATTCTTAGAGCCTCCAAATGTTTTCTATTCTTCAGTCTCACACACAGTGACTTTATTCATTTCCTTCTGAGCCTGGTGTATGATGGATAGAAGAATACTATGTGTGCAGGGACTTCCTCTGAATCTAGCAATCATAGAGAACATTTGGTTTGTAACCCTTGTGCTTGTTGTGACCTCTTAGCTGTGATTGCATTGACCTGGAGGGTCTCATATCGGAATTTCAGGTAAAGGGTTTTGGCTAGCTGTGGGTGGATTTCCTCCAAGAATGGTTCAAAGATAGGGGACGACTTGAATAATGGAAATTGTGTCATGATTCTTCACAGTGTGCAGTTTAATGAGGTCCTGTTTAAGAAAAAAGTCCAGTAAGTATATTTGGTTTCTTTCTATGCATCTGTTGTCAGTGTAATTGGATGAGCCAAGGGAATGTAAATTTGACGTCCAAATCCAGCAGCTCTCTCAGGCCTTTTCTATATACATGCAGTTCCTCAGTAGTCCAAATTATTATCCAATAGAGTAGTGGGCTCAGTATTGCTAGATGCTCCAATTTCTTGATGCCAATGTCATATAATAATGGAATCAACGGGGTGTTTTGGGGAAATGATGTGAACATTCACATAGCTTTGTTTTCCACAGCTCTTAGTTGGGTAAGGTTTTCCCCGCCCCATAATAGGGCCCACAAAGTGCTGAGGCTTGGGCTTTTTGCATCTGTAGAGTTCCAGGGCCTTAGACTCTATAGCTTCTTGGCTTTTGGCGATTGGTATAGTGTTTTGCAATACAATTGTCTTGGCTTTGTTTATGTGTGGTTTCCAAGACAGTTTTGAGTCATGTGTCACCCCGAGGTAACTGAAATTAGTTATGCGCTCTAGGTGGTACACAGTGACATTTTATTCGTCAACTGGGTGGGTCAAAGACCACCCATGGTACTAGAGGGCGTGGGAAGTGTAGGAGCCTGTGGTTCTGTCTTATCAGGGGCATGGTGGATGATAATATTCCATCTGGAATCATAATCATAAATCATACAAGTCAGCGATTTGCAATGACAAATTAATTCACAAGTATTTATTGGGTTGAGAGTTCACGCATGACAAGATCTCAGTATGCAAGACATCAGACTTGCATCCGCACTGGATTATTTCTGTTTTCTTTTTATTATTTTATACCCTCCCGAAAGATTCAAACTGTGCAAAGATCTCAAGGACATTAGAAAATTGTCCATTTCAAACAGTTACAAGTATTGCTGCTCTAAGATGGAGAATCTGTTTTGGGACCAACGAATGGCACACGCACGATGACGCATTATTTGCACAATTCCTTCCAGCATGGTGCTTACTTCCTTCGAATTACATGGTTCCACATGCCATGATTTTTGTTTATAGGAGGCGTAAGCCAGATATTATTTGATACCGATAGCTCCTAGAAATTGCATTTGATAGTGAAACGTTCATCACAGATATAAATAGCAACAATATGGGACTGTTAGAAATGGGGTCCCTATTTGGCAATGGCTTGCACCTTTGTCCAAGAAAGGATGCTTCCTTCTAGTCAGGGTAAGGGAGTTACAATCCTAAAATAACCTCTACTCACCCCCTTGGTAGCTTGGTACGAGCAGTCAGGCTTATCACAGAAGCAGTGTGTAAAGCATTTGAATATAGCCAACAGTAATACTGCGAGAGCACTACAAAAGAACACCACACCAGTTTAGAAAAACATCCAATATTTTTATATATCGAAAACAAGACCAAAACGATAAGAATCCAACATACAGTACTTACAAATATATAATTTGCAACGTATCCTTAAAATTGCAGAAAGGTCTCAAAAACACAGTTCTTCTGAGCCTATAGCTCCATCCGGGGCCACCGGGATGCTGAAAACAACAGAGTCTAACAGTTCCAGCTGACTGCATTTGTACTGGCCAGCTAAAGCGTACCTTTGTTGCGGCCAACCCCTTGGTACGAGTCGGTCGGGACAACCGGCATGGTTGCATTGCAAAATGGAAGCAGTGCAGGGTGCGGTGCCATCATAGATAATTACGTACTTGTATAGCGCACGACTACCCGGAGGCATCTCGCCGCTTGTACGAATACCGCTGAGGAACCCTTCCCGACCTTTCCCTCTGAGGTGCTAACTCCTGGGCACCCCCAAGGTAAAGCCAGGCATCCTGGCATTGTTGGGGCCGTTGTGGAGATTAAACAAGCTATTGCCAGAGTTGCAGAGTGGGACTCATGATTACAATAGGCACCAAGGAGAGAATTATCAGATCTGAGGAAATTGAGCCCAAGACCCGCCGAGGCAGGAATTGATCCCTGATCCCGGACCACACTTCTGCATCAGGGTCTGCCGCTCTAACCATTGAGCCATACTTCTCCACTCTCTCATGACACGGTACAGGCAGCAAGTCAGTGACGATCGTCCAGACGGTGTCAATGAGACCAAGGCTTACAGTGTGGGGTGAGCCAGTGCTTAATGCGGTGCTAGCAGGTTGCGGTGCAGGTGACAGACCCAGTTAGCGGGATCTGGCATTGGTCGGTCCAGACTGCTAGATGAGACGAGGCGGTGCATAGTGAAACTTATTAGCGGTGGTGTCCCCAGCCAAGATGCGATCACGAGTGTCAGCAGGCAGAGATGGTGTCAGTCAGACCAGGGTGGCGAAGCTAAGCAAGGCAGTCCAGAGTGCGGTGCCCATAGGTCCTGGTGAAAGCAGCGGCTTGGAGGTGTTGGTTGTCTTCGTCAGAGGGACCAGGGTTGCTTTGCGAGATGCAGTAGTGCCTTCTGCAGTGCCTTCTTGAAACAGAGTCACAAACTGAGTCAGTGATGGAGTTGGTTGAATTTCCCCTCTCTGTGGCAGCCAAAACAGTGGTTCAGTATTGGCACCCAGAGGTTGGTGAAGTCTTTGCAGTTCCTCAGACTTCAGAACAGGAGGCAAGCTCTCCTTCAAACCCTTGGAGATAGTCAGCACAAGTAAACAAAGTTCAGTCCAGTTCTTTCAGTGCCCAAGGCAGAAGCAGCAACTGCAGGCCAACCCAACAAAACAACAACACATCAAAGGGGCTGTAATCCTCCTGGCAGCTCTTCCAGCTCTTCTACATGACACTTTCCTTGATTACAGTGAGTTCAAAAGTTCTGGGGTCTGGCCCCTAATATTTATACTCAAGATTCCTTTGTTCTCTCAGGCAGAGAGTGTCTGTGCTTAGTCCAAACCAGTTCTGTCCTCTCTGGCCCAGCTTCCTAACAATAGGTTGAAACAGCATTGTCCAAGGCAGACCAGCCCATTCAGGTGCAAGGAAATCTCCTCCCACTGGTCTAAATGCAGCCTAGGTCTATTCAGCCTAGACCTGACTCATCCAGGAAAGTCAGGACACACCTTGAACCCCCCACGTGGCTGACTGAAGGAATATATGATGTTGCAATGCATGTGTTTACAACGTATGCCTTTACAACAACATCAGTAAAATGACCGCATTGTTACCACGCATACCATTACAACACAAGTCATTCCAACGACTTGCTGTAGGGGCGCTGGTGTGTGGAATAGTATAATTTACTATTCCAACTCCAGTCTGTGCAACAGTAGGGAAGGTGTTGGATTGCAAATCCAACACCTAAAGCCCCCTGCAGCAAGTCGTTGTAATGACTTGCATTGTAATGGTATGCATGGTAACAATGCGGTCATTGTACTGACCGCATTGTAATGGCATTGCATTGTACCCACAGTGTTTTATTTGCTGTTTCCCGTCTGAAGAGAATACACATTCCCAGCTCCTGTCACTCCAAAGCCAGACAGTCAATCCACAAACCTCGCAGAGGCGCACAAAATGGATAAGCAAGAAAAAACCTACTTTCTTAAAGTGGTATTTTCAAACACAGAACAGAAAAATCATCTTTTCTGAAAGATACATTTTCACATTTTGAGTCCATTTATACTAAACTCCATGTCCCTATCTTGTCCCACTGGGAATTTATGCTTATTAGATGTTATAAGTTGAACCAGCCTATCATGGAATCATGTATAATAGGGAGAGCATATGCACTTTAGCACTGATCAGCAGTGGTAAAGTGCCCAGAGTCAAAAAACCAACAAAAACAGTTCAGACAAAAAGTTCAGGCAAAAAGTTCAGGGATGACCGTGCAAAAAGGACCAAGTCCAACAGTGTGCACTTCCCCCCTTGTACTCTCAGTTGGACAGTAGCCTGAGTTGTTTTTTTCTTTGTTTTGGGACCATCCCCGAGCCTGATTCACTGGGAAAAAGCCAGAAGTAGAGAGAGGTTGGAAGACGCCCCGGAGAAGGACCTGACCCAGCCAGGATAACCTTTGTATATTTCTTGTAAACACTGACAAACTTAAAAGCTGTGTGGAGTTTGTGACATTAACAAACCTCAAACTAAATAAAATAACGAAGAGCAACCAGCCCTCCGTGTGTCTGGACTGCTTAGAGAGGGGGAAGGGTGGACTGGGTTGAGCCCCACGACGACAAAAGTGGGATCTGCTGTCTGGAAAAAGGCAAAACCCATAAAATGGAGGCAATCATAACTCAACTGGCAGAAGGGCAGCGCCATCTGCAGCTCGTTTTTGAGCAACAGACCCAACAGGCCCAAAATGAACGAGAAGCCCTGCAGATGACCCTTAAAGACCAACCTGCATTGCTAACTGCAAACTACCAGGTCCAGGACACGTGAGGCGGTTTTGCGCCTCACGGACGCCATACCAAGTGCTTGCGTGCACCTCAATGTACCGGCTCAGTCCTTCAGAAATGTCAACAGGGGGATGACCAGGACTACTTTTTTTGTGAACTTTGAGAGAATGGCTTCTACAGCCACCTGGCCACTAGAAAGATGGGGCCCATATATTGCACCATTGCTTTCAGGGAAATTACAGGCCGCTTATCAAGCCGCCAACCCAGCAGGAGTCACTAGTTACACTGAAATTAAAATAGCTATTGTGGAACTCCTAAGTTGTGACCAAGAATAGTACCGCACTCGCTTCCGAAAGGAACAATGGACTGTGGGAGATAGTCCAATGGCTCTTTATTATCGAATACAGGACTTGGGAATTCGCTGGTTGCAACCCACCATCTCTTCTGTATAGGAACTCACTGAGAAAGTTTATTTAGAACAATATCTGGAAGCACTGCCCTTTAACACAAGGGCATGGATCAAACAACATTCCAATCTTTCGGTGGCAGTAGCAGTAGATCTCACCTGTGCATACCACCAATCTGAGTTCACAGCCCCCTCCCATAGAACCTCAATAGGACCACCAAAGACCCAGAGAACAGAGGCCAGATCTTCACACGGCCCCAGCCCAAACTTCTTTCCTCCGGACTTCCCCCATCAGGCTGCAGTGTTTTCAATGTGCAGAGTGGGGCCACATTGCTCGACACTGTCTTTCCAGCATTCCCCCTCAAGACCCTATGTAGGTGGAGTATACCCGGGGGCGTGTAATGACAACCGGAAAAACCCCAGAAAGATACAAGAAAAGAATACATGTAAATGGAAAACCGGGCCTCGCATTCCTAGACACAGGTTGTCATTATACAGTCATTGACAGGGTCCTAGTACGGGAGTCCCAAATAGTGGAAAACGAGTACATACAAGTCACCTGTGTACATAGGGAAACAAAAGTGTACCCCCTTGCTGAGGTTCTGTTCAATATGGATGGGGATTTGCAGTTAAGGAAAGTGGGAGTAGTACCGTCCCATCCTGAATTAGCATTATTAGGGACTGACTTTCAAAAGTTTCATGAATACTTGCAGACACATACCCCCTCTCCCCCCTTGGTGGCTTGGCTGCAGAACGCCCCTTTTTACAACGAAGAAATAGAGAAGACAAACCCCAAAGAGCCTAAAAGCCATAGGGAGAAAAGGGAAGAACCGGCCATGTATCAACAAACAGTGCCTCTCATACCCGCTCATGTTTTTGCCTCCACAGAAACGACTCCAGAGACAGGTAAAAGTTTCCGAGCAGCCCAGAGAGACACTACCACCCTACAAAACGCCTGGGAGCAAGCAGAAGAGGATCAACCAGACAAGGTAAGCGACTTCTTCTGTGAGAAAAATGGCCTCCTGTACAGGATATCTCAGGAAAGGGGTAATAGGAAAGAACAACTGTTAGTTCCCTTAGCTTTTAGGGAACAGATATTGTGTTTAGCCCACAGTCAGGCTGGGGGTGGACACTACGGTAAAGAACATACCCTAAAATACCGTCTACCCAAATTTTATTGGCCAGGAGTATATCACGAAGTGGCCAGATATTGAGCTTCCTGTCCTCGGTGTCAATTGATAAACGCTCCCTCTCTGTCCAAAGCTCCGTAACAACCCCTACCCATCATAGAAGTCCCTTTCAAAAGAGTGGGGATGGACATAGTTGGTCCACTCATCCCCTTGGCCCGAGGGCACCAGTATATTTTAGTGCTCATAGACTATGCGACTCGGTTCCAGGAGGCTATCCCCCTGTCCTCCACCACTACAACAGCAGTTGCTCATGCCATGGTCACTTTCTTTTCCCTTGTGGGGTTCCCCCATGAACTGTTAACCGACCAGGCAACCCCGTTTATGTCAAAATTTATGAAACAGGTATATGTCTTACTCAAAGTCAAGCAAATACGTACCTAAGCCTACCACCCTTAGACTGATTGGGACCGACAACTGCCCCTTGTCATGTTTGCTATCCGGACACACAAACAAAAATCTACGGGTTTCTAGCCATTTGAGTTACTGTTCGGAAGGAGACCCCGGACACTCCTAGATATGGCTTTAGAACAGTAGACAGAGGAGGAAGACAAGCGCAAACCGCTGTTACAATACACAGCTTCACTAAAGAATACCTTTTCCTCTCTGTGGCAGGACGTACATGCTAATATGGAAAATGCCCAGAACAAACAAAAACGTCTTTATGACCGTCACACTAAGCGAAGGGAAATTAAGGTAGGGGATCAGGTTCTCTTCCTTTAGCCCAGTTCCGAGAAAAAACTTCTACCCACTTGGCAAGGGCCCTATACGATACTGGATAAAGTAACAACAGTAACTTATCAAGTAGACATTCCCCATAAACAAGCTGCTGAACAAATCTTCCATATACATCTTCTCAAAGCCTGGGAGGATCATGTACATACAACTACAAAGAGAGGTACCTCCATACACCATATCACTGTAGACAAGCCTATAGAAGTGACTTTCACCCCTCATCCCAGTGAAAAAGAGACACACATTCAACTGGGGCCACAGGTCACTGAGGAACAGAAACAGCAAATGCTGTCCCTCTGTGGAAAGTACTCTACTGTCTTGTCAGAAAAACCAGGGCAAACTACTTTGATAGAACATGATATAGTCACAAAAACAGCCAAACCTATCAAGCTAAGACCATATCGTATCCCAGAGGCCAGAAGACAAGCAGTAGATGAAGAAATATAAGCCATGTTAGAGTCAGATATAATTGAGCCTTCCCGCAGTGCATGGTCACCTCCAGTAGTTCTTGTACCAAAACCTGATGGTAGCATCAGGTTTTGTATTGACTTTCGCCAGGTTAATTCGGCATTGAAGTTTGATGCCTATCCTATGCCAAGGGTAGACTAATTGATAGAGCGCCCCTGGGGGAGGCCAGAGTCATGTCCACTATAGATTTAACAAAAGGGTATTGGCAGATGTCCTCTTAGCCCCACATCAACATTTTGCTGTCACATATCTCGATGATATCATCGTGGAATAGCCACCTGGCTCACTTAGAAGCAGTCCTAAATACCTTAGAACAAGTGGACCTTACCCTTAACCCAAAAAAGACCACCTTTTGAACTGATTGCATAGAATACCAAGGGTACGATATCAAGGGAGGGGGTATAAGACCACAAGTCAACAAGATAGAGGCTATCACAAAGAAACCCCGACCTGCCTGCAGGAAGGACATCCGTTTCTTCCTCGTATTAGTAGGGTATTACAGGAGGTTCATATCTCATTTCGCTGATATCGCCAGTCCCCTCACTGATCTACTTATGAACACACACAGGGAAGCACCTCCATTGGTTAGGCCCCCAAGAAGAGAGCTTCCAGCAGTTGAAAAGAGCCCTGTGTACCTACCTTATTCTTGCTTGTCCTGATTTTAAGAAAACATTTGTCCTCTAAACTGATGCCTCAGGTAGAGGCCTCGGGCCATCTTGTCCCAGTCCGATGCATCTGGAGAATCTATGTCCCACACTGTACCCAAGTAGAAAACTTTATCCCAGAGAAACAAGGAATCCCACAATCAAAAAAGAATGCCCAGTCCTTAAATGGGCTATGGAAGCTCTATAGTACTACCATCTGGGACGTCCTTCCCTTTTGTGAACTGATCACGCCCCTTTCACCTGGTTGTCACGGCACAAAGATTCCAACCCCAAGATCTTATGGTGGTTTCTTTCTTTACAGCCTGTCACCTTTGAGACCATTCATGTTCTGAGAAAACTACAAACAAATGTGAACTTTCTCTCCCGCTTACCTGTCCTCGAATGGCCCAATCATCCATTCCCGGGGGTAAGGCAGTCTGATGGTGCGGGACCATCAAAACGACCCAGACCTATCCAACATGGCCACCCCGATCCACCAGACCGGTAGTGAAAGAGGCAATCTAGCGGACGCAGCACGACCGATAGCTGAGCCTGCTGAAAAGGGTTGCGGTGAGGCGAATGTGTGGTTGGAGGAGTTTGAGTCAAGTGCCGGGAGAGGAGAGGACGAAAACTGACCCCGAGGGAGTGGGGAGAAAGCATGAGAAGGGGCATGCCGAGGAGAAGGATGACTGGAATGGACCCGGGAGCACGAGGACCCAGGACGACGGAGAACACCGATACCGCTCAGGGAGAACAGCGCACAAGACAGCTGCTATCCACGAGGACTCGTGAGCAGAGTCCTCCATCACCACGGCCAAGGAGGGTTGTGGAAGCAGGCAAGTGCCTGGGGCATGCGCCGTGGTTGTTAAAGGGCTGTGGGCCCGCTTGAAAGGCTAAAGGGAGGGAGCACCAAAACCCCCCCACTAGCCACCCTCACAAAGATAGGGCTCTGGTGGTGGCGCACTCCCACCCCCCCTTGTACTCTCCGGAGGACAGTAGCCTGAGTTGTTTTTTTTGTTTCCTTCCTTTGTTTTGGGACCATCCCCGAGCTTGATTCACTGGGAAGAAGCCAGAAGTAGAGAGAGGCTGGAAGAAGCCCCGGAGAAGGACCTGGCCCAGACAGGAGAACCTTTGTTTATTTCTTGTGAACACTGACGAACATAAAAGCTGTGTGGAGTTTGCAACATTAACAAACCTCAAACCTCAAACTAAATAAAATAGGAAGAGCAACCAGACCTCTGTTTGTCTGGACTGCTTAGAGAGGGGGGTGGGAGGACCGGATTGAGTCCCACAATGACAATACACTTCGCCAATATTTACTCAAGTGGGGTTATAATTTGAGTTCTTTTTTTGTCATCAGAGTGCTGAATTTTGAATTTACAGGTAATCTTAGGACTATAGGTTGCCTCAAGTGCTTTGGAGCATGATTTTATTCAGGTTATACTGCATTGGGAAAAGTGTTGCTTGGATACGTGACCATATTCACGACATATCTTTGTAGTGGTAGTGGCAATTGAAGGCTACGAACAAGGACCTGCTTTGTCACTAATGGCGATTCAGGAAATGTTCTGTCACTGATGTTGGACTGTCAAGTGAGCATTATTTTCAATATCAAAATCATGGATTTCTCCTATGTTTTACAGTGTGGGGAGCACTAATTCTAGGTTTTTTCCAAAAGGCACCAGGAACATGTCTTTACAGACAACTTATTAATTATTATTATTAATTGCGTTTTGTTAAGCGCATACAACCCGGAGGCCTCGTAGCGCTATATTGTCTGACCAATGTGGGCTGAGAAGGCCAAGTTAGATGAAAAGAAGAGTTTTCAGATCTTTCCGGAATTTCAGAAGGTTAGATTCGCTGCGAAGGGTAGTAGGCAAGGAATTCCAGGCCTTGGCGGCGTTCCAGGAGAAGGATCGCCCGCCCCATCTAGCACGTTTGATTTTGCTTATTGTGGCCAGGAAAGCTGTACTAGATCTCAGGGATCTATGAGGAAGGTAGGGGGTCGCCAAAGAACAGATCATAGATGGAGCGGTCTTCCACATGGCCTTGTGCATAATGCACATAGATTTAAACAGTACTCTGGCCTTAATGGGAAGCCAGTGAAGTTTCTTCAAGGCCGCGGTGCCTGATTCTCGCCGGTTAAGGCCTAGCAAAAGGCGGGCTGCCGCATTTTGGGTAATCTGGAGCTTCCTTATAGTAGAGACAGGGGCCCCCAGATATAAGGAATTCCCATAGTCTAGGCGAGATAAAATAATGGCTTGCACCATTATTCTGCGAGCTTGAGAGGGAAGGAGTGGCAACACTTTCCTAAGCATGCGCATAAGGCCGAAGCAGGTGGCGGACAAAATTGTTGCTTGTTGTGTAAAATTTAAATTTGTGTCCAGCCACATGCCCAGGCTCTTTATTTGGGTTCTAGGTTGAGGCGGGTTTCCCATGCATGGGGGCCAGTCCGACAAAGGGCTAGCAATAGTTGAATTGCCCAGAATCATAAGCTCCGTTTTCTCACCGTTGAGCTTCAGGTGCGAAGAGGTCATCCACTGATTGATTCCTACCAGACATTTGCTGAGGTTAGGGGGGGAGGTATTGGACTGGTTCATTGACACAACCAATTGCGTGTCGTCGGCATAGGTCACTATGTCTAGACTGAACGAATGCACAATGTCGGCAAGAGGTTGCATATAAACATTAAAAAGGGTAGGGCTCAAAGAAGAGCCCTGGGGTACACCTCGATCAAGGGGCCGGATTTTTGAATCGGTGGTGCCCTCTACTACCTCAAAGGAACGATTCTCCAGAAAAGACTGAAGCCAGTGTGTGGCCTTCCCTGAAATTCCTATTTGGCGTAGGCGGTGAAGAAGAATGCTGGTGTTAACAGTGTCGAAGGCGGCACTAAGATCAATCAACATAATTGCTGTAGTGCCGCCTTGGTCCATCTGTTTCCTTGCCACCTCAGTCACCGTCAGAAGAGCAGCTTCAGTTCCTAACTTGGGCCGGAAACCTGCCTGGGAGTCATGGAGCAAAAGGTTGTTTTCCAAAAATTGTGTGATGGAGGCGTTGATATGTTTCTCCAATAATTTACTAACCCAGGGGAGGAGTGAAATCGGTCGGTAATTGGCCATGTTGTCTGGGTCCAAGGTGTTTTTTTTAGTAGTGCTCTAACTTGGGCGCGTTTCCACGCCAAAGGGACTAGACCTGTAATGATGGAAGAGTTTAAAATATTGAGAATGACAGGCCTAATAGTGTCTATAATCTTAGTTAGATGGCAGGGGGGGCGGGATCAATAGGTGACCCAGATTTAACTTTCCGCATGAGGATGTCAAGAGAGTCCTCATTAAGCAGAGGGAACTCATCCAATTTATGGGACGTAGTATGTGGTGGGATAGTTCCATCATCATAGGCCACCTTAGGTGAATCAAATGCAGAAGAAATGTTCTGGATTTTCTTATAAAAATATTCCGCCTGATTGTGACAACGTGTCTGAGCTTTGCTAGGATCAAGGGGAATGGACGGGGTGTCAATAAGGAATTTTGCAATTTTAAAAATTTCTCTAGGAGAATTAGAGGCAGTGGTAATTTTGTCTTCGAAATAAGAGGCTTTTGTACATCTAATTTCCGCTTTATATTTTTTAATTGCTTCCTGATGGTTGATTTTATCTAGATTGTTGCGGGAGACCCTCCATGTTCTTTCCAATTTCCTACAAACTCTTTTCAACTCCTTGAGTTGAGGGGTATACCATGGTGCGTCCCTTGATTTAGTCTTTTCTCTAAGGTCTTTCAAGGGTGCAACGGAATCCAAGGCTGTATGCAGCCAATTGGTGTAATTATCATAAAGAGACGTAGGGTCAGCTTCAACTTGGGAGGGAGCATGGGACAGGGATTTAGTCCACCGGTCAATGGAAAGTTTTGTCCATTCTCTCCCCTGCAAAATAGTGCGAGGGAGAGTCGGGGCCGAAGTGACTGGCATCCACTGTATGGGGATCAAATAGTGATCTGTCCAAGCGAGGGGCAGAGGAGTCCCTACCTCGAGTCTTTGGTCATTGCTGAATACCCAATCTAAAAGGTGGCCTTTTTCATGTGTGGGTTTAAAACCCTTCTGTGTGATTTGGACTGTCATGTCTGGAAGTAACCTGAAGCCAATCCTATGTGTTTTTAATATTTCAGCCCTGAGGAAGTCATAGGGTGACTTACCCCAAAGACAAAATGTGTTGGCAGGTGCGAGAGGTGCTAACTTTACAACTTTTGGTATTCACAAAAGGCATTTAGGAGTAGTAAAGTTAGGATTTCGTCTTACGTTTGGTCTTAAGACAAAATCCTAACTTAAGTTAAACTTAAGTTAAACTTTAGTTATGATTTTGCCTTGTTTGTCTTAAGTTTTGGTCATAAGACAAAATACTAACTTAAGTTTAACTTAAGTTAGGATTTTGTCTTAAGACCAAAACTTAAGACAAACTTAAGACACAAACCTAACTAAAGTTTAACTTAAGTTTAACTTAAGTTTACCTTAAGTTAGAATTCTGTCTTATGACCAAAACCTAAGGCAAACGTAGGACAACATCCTAACATGACTAATCCTAAATGCCTGTTGTGAATACTGAAAGTCGTAAAGTTAAGATTTTGTCTCAGATTACTTTTGTGAATCTGCTCCAAGATTTAATGAACCTGAAGACTGCTTGTTAGACTTGCCTTCTTCTGGCGTGTTTGCTGTGAGTTTTTTCTTTCTGACCTCCCGGTTTTGACTCTGTTTTTACTGGCTTAGCGTTTTTGAGCACTTTTCCCACTGCTGATCAGTGGTAAAGTGCAAGTGCTCCTGTGGTAAAATGTTTTATGGATTGGTGTTTCCATGACTGGCCTATTTGATATATGTGTCAGTCCCTAGTAAAGTGCACTGAGTGTGCCAGGGCCTGTAAATCAAAAGCTGTTAGTGGGCTCCATCACTGGATTGTGCCACCCACACAAACATCCTGTAAATGTAACTCTGGCCTGCTATTGCAGAGCATGTGTGCGGTCTGGGACTGCCATGTCGACTTGGCAATTGTAGCCACTTGCCAGGCCCTAACTTTCCCTTTTCTTACATGTCAGTCACCGTTAAGGTAAGCCCAATGTACCCATGTGGGCATGGTGCAGTGTATGTGAAAGGTAGGACATGCCCTGGTGTGTGTGGCATGTCTGATAGTGAATTACTGGGAATTTTGTTTTTCAATATTGCTGGCCTCAGTTCCCCATAGGACAGAATGGCGAGTTTATTTATAACATCCTATAAACATAACTGGTTCTGGAAAGCAGGTAGGAAAATAACATTTAGTATGCCTTAACGCAGAATTTAAAGATGCATCTTTTAGTGAAGGTGATTTTTATATTTTGTGTTTGAAAATAGCACTTTTGGAAAGTAGGTATTTACTTGCTCAACCATCTAGAATGCCTCTGCTGGATTTGTGGACTGACTGTCTAGACTTTGGATGACAGGGGCTGGGGAGCAGCAGAGGCTCCAGATAGTCTAGGTGGGTCAGGAAAGGGCTGAATAGAACTGGGCTGCCATTTAGTGTATCGGGAGGAGAGTTCCTTGCACCTGAATGGGCCTGGTCTGCCTCTGACAATTCCGTCTCCACCTCCTGCCAGGAAACCACACCAGGGAGGGCAGAGCTGGCTCTGGCTGGGTACAGACAGTCTCTGCCTGACAGGACAAAGGATTTTGTGGTATAAATATTGGGGCCCAAACCCTTGAACTTTAGAACTCTTTTGGACCAAAAAGACTGCCAAGAAGAAGAGCTGGAGAAGCTGTGTGGAGGAACTTCCACTTTGCTGAGGGCTTTTCTGTGTTGGCCTGCAGTGGTTGCTTCTGTCTTGGGCTGGACCAAACTTTCTGCAATCTACTTTCGTAGATTGAGGTACAGCTTTCCTTTGAGGTAGAGCTTGAGGTAGAGCTTTCCCCCTGTTCAAGAAGTACCAGGAACAGCAAAGACTTCAAGTTCTTCTGCCCTCAGCACTGGGGACTGTGTGTTTTGTGCTGCAACAGAAGACAAAGCAACCCAAGGCCATCTACGAAGCCAATGCTGACTCCGTGTCCTGAAAGCACCGCAGAGGGCACCGCCGAAACACCGTACTCTGACCCTGGTCTCACCAACGACGTCTGCTGATGCAGCCACTGAGCCGCTGTTCGCACCATGACCTGTGGGCAACGCACTCCGCATTGCCTCGCTTCACAACGCCACGTTGTAATCCCTGATGATGCCGCCCCACGCTGAAATCAATGCTGCTACCGGCACCATGGTTCCAGGACACTGCTCGTAACTTACACGATGCACCATCCTCATCCCGCACCACAGCTTTGTCCTACCGATGCTGGCGCCATCAACCCCAGTTCGTCAGCCAGCGACAGCTCTACAGCATCAGCAACGACGCTGCTTGCACCGCGACAAGCTCTGCATCACTTCGCACCGTGACCCTGGTCTCATCAACTATGCCATCTGACACTGCCACTGAGCCATTGCTCGCACCCCAACCTGAGGGCATCGCATGCCACACCGAGCACCTGATGCCTGCCGACGCCAGTGCTCCTGACTTTAACCGCGAGGAGTTGGATCTGCAATACATGTGACTTCAAGCAACCGATGACTCCTGCACCGACTTTCCGAGCTGACGCCTGCTGATGCCATGCTTTTAGAAGCTTAGTGAGAGGTTGCCAAAATCCTGCATTTCTAAAAGGTACTGCTGTGCTGGTCTTCCCAACACTGTAGCTGGCCTGTGATGCCGCGGTCAGCCAGGACTCTTTGGATTTGTTTGTTCACAATGGCGTGATAGCCCCAGAGGGAGCTATTGACTTCAACAAACTGTTTTTCAAGGTTATTTTGATAACTGAAGATTTCTAAGTACTGTATTATGGATTTGTATCATTTTTGGTCTTTTCTTGAGTATCTAAAAATATTGCATATTTTACTAAACTGGTATGGTGCCCTTTTGTAATGCTTACACTGTATTACTGCTGGTTTTGTGCAAAATCTTTACACACTGACTCTAGAATAAGCCTGGCTGTTCATGCCAAACTACCAAGGGGGTGAACAGGAGTTATTTTAGGAGTGTAACTCCCTTATCCTGACTAGGAAGAAGGGCCCTATTTGGACAAAGGTACCTACCTCTGCCAACTAGAGACCCCCATTTCTAACACTGCTGGAGTACTTTCTATTGGACTAAAGATTGCATGTGCTCTGAGCTCTTGTTTCAATTGCTGTTTACTTGCTGATGTGACTTGACATCCCTACTCTTTGGAGTACTGCAAAGATTCTTTACATTTAAATTATTATGGATACTATTTTCCAATGCACATAGCTTCCCTTATTTACCCATATGTTGATGTTGGTCCAGGAAAAGTGACATTTTGTTATTTGGTGCAGTGTAAATCTGTTTAGTAGCTTTAGGTATATTAACCAAAATCCAAACTTGCATATTTAGGGACACAGTGTAACCACAACCCCTGCTGATCTCATGCTGAGAACAGATTGGCTGCCAGCACTTCAAACCAGGAAGTGTTGGCAGCCATCTTGGGCCTCGGCTTGAGCTGAGTTCCAGAAAAAAATATTAAAAAAGAAAAGGTCCAAGGGTAGAAATACCCGGACCTACTAGGCCTCTTGGGGGTCCCAAATGCACTGGATTCAAGCTGGCATGGGTGATGAGGACTGTTAGCCCGAAACTTGTCCCAGGATGCCTGTGTCCAGTTCAGGGAAGACCTGGCTTGGCAGTTCGGGCTGGACTGTTCCCATGAGGCACAGGGTCAAGACTGATTTGCATATAGCTGGGTCTTTACTGAGGTGGCAAAGTGAGCTAAAGAATGATGATGGATTCAACCCAGATCTGTGACTGAGGATGAGTGTCTGAAAAGTTTCAGCGCTCCGTCCATCATCTCCATGTGTTTGCTTTGTTTGCCCTAAGTTGGCGGGTATGCCCAGATGTGGGTCCCTTGCTCACTTTGCCACTGGATTCAAGCTAGCCTGGCTGATGAGGGCTGTAAGCCCGAAACCGGTCTTTGGATGCTTTTTTCCGGTTCAGGGAAGACCTGGCTTGGCAGTTAGGGCTGGACTGTTTCCATGAGGCACAGGGTCAAGACTGATTTGCAAACAGCTGGGTCTGAAACTGAGGTGGCAAAGTGAGCTAAAGAATGATGATGGACTCAACCCAGATATGTGACTGAGTGTAAGTGTCTGAAAAGTTTCAGCGCTCCGTCCATCATCTCCTTGTGTTTGCTTTGTTTGCCCTAAGTTGGCGGGTATGCCCAGATGTGGGTCCCTTGCTCACTTTGCCACTGGATTCAAGTTAGCCTGGCTGATGAGGGCTGTAAGCCCGAAACCGGTCTTTGGATGCTTTTTTCCGGTTCAGGGAAGACCTGGCTTGGCAGTTAGGGCTGGACTGTTTCCATGAGGCACAGGGTCAAGACTGATTTGCAAACAGCTGGGTCTGAAACTGAGGTGGCAAAGTGAGCTAAAGAATGATGATGGACTCAACCCAGATATGTGACTGAGTGTAAGTGTCTGAAAAGTTTCAGCGCTCCGTCCATCATCCCCTTGTGTTTGCTTTGTTTGCCCTAAGTTGGCGGGTATGCCCAGATGTGGGTCCCTTGCTCACTTTGCCACTGGATTCAAGCTAGCCTGGCTGATGAGGGCTGTAAGCCCGAAACCGGTCTTTGGATGCTGTTTTCCGGTTCAGGGAAGACCTGACTCGACAGATCGGGCTGAACTGTTCCCATGAGGCACAGTGTCAAGACTGATTTGCATACAGCGGGGTATGAACTGAGGTGGAAAAGTGAGCTAAAGAACGATGATGGATTCAACGCAGATCTGTGACTGTGGGTGAGTGTCTGAAAAGTTTCAGCGCTCCCTCCATCATCTCCTTGTGTTTGCTTGGGTTCCAAAGGCACCCTGCGGGTCCCATATATTTTTCTAAATTAATTTTTGGTGGAAGCCACATACAACAAAGTGCTTCATTAGTTATCAGCTGCTTGGTGGGTCAGGGACTAGAACGTTTTTAAAGTAAAGGAGGTGTGCACACCCCCAGCCTCCTGGGGCTTATAATGTCCAGGGGGCCACCACCTCCTTGAGGCAGGCTCTTCAAACAACAAAGGAGGGGGCTGTGTAGCCCCCCTCCTGGACTTATAGATGACCCTGGGGGTTGCCACTCCCCCGGGCCAGGTCCTGCTTTGTTCTGAGGATGCCCAGCCTCTGGATATAGCTATTTTCTATGGCTTGACGGGAGCTTTACCACTGGGTGTGCAACTCCGGGTGAGAAAATCACAAAAACAATTAAGCATGGGGATATTAAATAAGGGGGGGCTTTGCAGGCTGCCCCCAAGCCCTGGGGAACACCACCTCCCCGGGGCTTATAGTAATTGGGTGGGGGACATATGGGCCCCCCCAAGCCCCATGGACCACCACCTCTCCGGGGCTAGAAATAGTAAATGATTTGTGGGGGGCTCAAGCCCCTCCCCACTCTGCCCTTGGGACCACCACCTCCCTGGGGCACTTAAAATTGAATTTAGGGGGTTTGTTATGGACCCCCAAGACCCGGGGACCCCCACCTCCCATGGGCTTTTGCAATGTTGGAAGAAGCCGTTGATGGCTCTGGGGACCACCACTCCCCAGGGCCAGCTCCTGCAGTGTCCCAGGATGCCCACGGCCGGGACATTGCTGTTTGCTATGACATTCACTCCTGAGGCAAAGCCGGGAGCTTTTTAAAAACTGTCTGTATTTTTTAAAATTTGTTTCACTTGCGAGTCACGATTTGAAGTGTGGTGTTGATCTTAAAAGCACTCACTAGCTCTCCTGACGATCGCTGGCACACCGCGCTGCGGACCCTAGCGCAGCTGCGGCCCTTCGACAAACACCCCTCAGCTGCCGCCATCACCGGCGTGCAAACCGGTCACGCCCCCAGCGAGGCCACGCCCCCGACCTATATCTAGCGCTGACACACGAGCGCTTAGGCAGAACCTTCACTCCTGAGGCACAGCCGGGAGCTTTTTAAAAACTGTCTGTATTTTTAAAAATTTGTTTCACTTGCGAGGCAAGGAATTCCAGGCCTTGGCGGCGTTCCAGGAGAAGGATCGCCCGCCCCATCTAGCACGTTTGATTTTGTTTATTGTGGCCAGGAAAGCTGTACTAGATCTCAGGGATCTATGAGGAAGGTAGGGGGTCGCCAAAGAACAGATCATAGATGGAGCGGTCTTCCACATGGCCTTGTGCATAATGCACATAGATTTAAACAGTACTCTGGCCTTAATGGGAAGCCAGTGAAGTTTCTTCAAGGCCGCTGTACCTGATTCTCGCCGGTTAAGGCCTAGCAAAAGGCGGGCTGCCGCATTTTGGGTAATCTGGAGCTTCCTTATAGTAGAGACAGGGGCCCCCAGATATAAGGAATTCCCATAGTCTAGGCGAGATAAAATAATGGCTTGCACCATTATTCTGCGAGCTTGAGAGGGAAGGAGTGGCAACACTTTCCTAAGCATGCGCATAAGGCCGAAGCAGGTGGCGGACAAAATGGTTGCTTGTTGTGTAAAATTTAAATTTGTGTCCAGCCACATGCCTAGGCTCTTTATTTGGGTTCTAGGTTGAGGCGGGTTTCCCATGCATGGGGGCCAGTCCGACAAAGGGCTAGCAATAGTTGAATTGCCTAGAATCATAAGCTCCGTTTTCTCACCGTTGAGCTTCAGGTGCGAAGAGGTCATCCACTGATTGATTCCTACCAGACATTTGCTGAGGTTAGGGGGGGAGGTATTGGACTGGTTCATTGACACAACCAATTGCGTGTCGTCGGCATAGGTCACTATGTCTAGACCGAACAAATGCACAATGTCGGCAAGAGGTTGCATATAAACATTAAAAAGGGTAGGGCTCAAAGAAGAGCCCTGGGGTACACCTCGATCAAGGGGCCAGATTTTTGAATGGGTGGTGCCCTCTACTACCTCAAAGGAACGATTCTCCAGAAAGGACTGAAGCCAGTGTATGGCCTTCCCTGAAATTCCTATTTGGCGTAGGCGGTGAAGAAGAATGCTGGTGTTAACAGTGTCGAAGGCGGCACTAAGATCAAGCAACATAATTGCTGTAGTGCCGCCTTGGTCCATCTGTTTCCTTGCCACCTCAGTCACCGTCAGAAGAGCAGCTTCAGTTCCTAACTTGGGCCGGAAACCTGCCTGGGAGTCATGGAGCAAAAGGTTGTTTTCCAAAAATTGTGTGATGGAGGCGTTGATATGTTTCTCCAATAATTTACTAACCCAGGGGAGGAGTGAAATCGGTCGGTAATTGGCCATGTTGTCTGGGTCCAAGGTGTTTTTTTTAGTAGTGCTATAACTTGGGCGCGTTTCCACGCCAAAGGGACTAGACCTGTAATGATGGAAGAGTTCAAAATATTGAGAATGACAGGCCTAATAGTGTCTATAATCTTAGTTAGATGGCGGGGGGGCGGGATCAATAGGTGACCCAGATTTAACTTTCCGCATGAGGATGTCAAGAGAGTCCTCATTAAGCAGAGGGAACTCATCCAATTTATGGGACGTAGCATGTGGTGGGATAGTTCCATCATCATAGGCCACCTTAGGTGAATCAAATGCAGAAGAAATGTTCTGTATTTTCTCATAAAAATATTCCGCCTGATTGTGACAACGTGTCTGAGCTTTGCTAGGATCAAGGGGAATGGACGGGGTGTCAATAAGGAATTTTGCAATTTTAAAAATTTCTCTAGGAGAATTAGAGGCAGTGGTAATTTTGTCTTCGAAATAAGAGGCTTTTGTACATCTAATTTCCGCTTTATATTTTTTAATTGCTTCCTGATGGTTGATTTTATCTAGATTGTTGCGGGAGACCCTCCATGTTCTTTCCAATTTCCTACAAACTCTTTTCAACTCCTTGAGTTGAGGGGTATACCATGGTGCGTCCCTTGATTTAGTCTTTTCTCTAAGGTCTTTCAAGGGTGCAACGGAATCCAAGGCTGTATGCAGCCAATTGGTGTAATTATCATAAAGAGACGTAGGGTCAGCTTCAACTTGGGAGGGAGCAGGGGACAGGGATTTAGTCCACCGGTCAATGGAAAGTTTTGTCCATTCTCTCCCCTGCAAAATAGTGCGAGGGAGAGTCGGGCCGAAGTGACTGGCATCCACTGTATGGGGATCAAATAGTGATCTGTCCAAGCGAGGGGCAGAGGAGTCCCTACCTCGAGTTTTTGGTCATTGCTGAATACCCAATCTAAAAGGTGGCCTTTTTCATGTGTGGGTTTAAAACCCTTCTGTGTGATTTGGACTGTCATGTCTGGAAGTAACCTGAAGCCAATCCTATGTGTTTTTAATATTTCAGCCCTGAGGAAGTCATAGGGTGACTTACCCCAAAGACAAAATGTGTTGGCAGGTGCGAGAGGTGCTAACTTTACAACTTTTGGTATTCACAAAAGGCATTTAGGAGTAGTAAAGTTAGGATTTCGTCTTACGTTTGGTCTTAAGACAAAATCCTAACTTAAGTTAAACTTAAGTTAAACTTTAGTTATGATTTTGCCTTGTTTGTCTTAAGTTTTGGTCATAAGACAAAATACTAACTTAAGTTTAACTTAAGTTAGGATTTTGTCTTAAGACCAAAACTTAAGACAAACTTAAGACACAAACCTAACTAAAGTTTAACTTAAGTTTAACTTAAGTTTACCTTAAGTTAGAATTCTGTCTTATGACCAAAACCTAAGGCAAACGTAGGACAACATCCTAACATGACTAATCCTAAATGCCTGTTGTGAATACTGAAAGTCGTAAAATTAAGATTTTGTCTCAGATTACTTTTGTGAATCTGCTCCAAGATTTAATGAACCTGAAGACTGCTTGTTAGACTTGCCTTCTTCTGGCGTGTTTGCTGTGAGTTTTTTCTTTCTGACCTCCCGGTTTTGACTCTGTTTTTACTGGCTTAGCGTTTTTGAGCACTTTTCCCACTGCTGATCAGTGGTAAAGTGCAAGTGCTCCTGTGGTAAAATGTTTTATGGATTGGTGTTTCCATGACTGGCCTATTTGATATATGTGTCAGTCCCTAGTAAAGTGCACTGAGTGTGCCAGGGCCTGTAAATCAAAAGCTGTTAGTGGGCTCCATCACTGGATTGTGCCACCCACACAAACATCCTGTAAATGTAACTCTGGCCTGCTATTGCAGAGCATGTGTGCGGTCTGGGACTGCCATGTCGACTTGGCAATTGTAGCCACTTGCCAGGCCCTAACTTTCCCTTTTCTTACATGTCAGTCACCGTTAAGGTAGGCCCAATGTACCCATGTGGGCATGGTGCAGTGTATGTGAAAGGTAGGACATGCCCTGGTGTGTGTGGCATGTCTGATAGTGAATTACTGGGAATTTTGTTTTTCAATATTGCTGGCCTCAGTTCCCCATAGGACAGAATGGCGAGTTTATTTATAACATCCTATAAACATAACTGGTTCTGGAAAGCAGGTAGGAAAATAACATTTAGTATGCCTTAACGCAGAATTTAAAGAAGCATCTTTTAGTGAAGGTGATTTTTATATTTTGTGTTTGAAAATACCACTTTTGGAAAGTAGGTATTTACTTGCTCAACCATCTAGCATGCCTCTGCTGGATTTGTGGACTGACTGTCTAGACTTTGGATGACAGGGGCTGGGGAGCAGCAGAGGCTCCAGATAGTCTAGGTGGGTCAGGAAAGGGCTGAATAGAACTGGGCTGCCATTTAGTGTATCGGGAGGAGAGTTCCTTGCACCTGAATGGGCCTGGTCTGCCTCTGACAATTCTGTCTCCACCTCCTGCCAGGAAGCCACACCAGGGAGGGCAGAGCTGGTTCTGGCTGGGTGCAGACAGTCTCTGCCTGACAGTACAAAGGATTTTGTGGTATAAATATTGGGGCCCAAACCCTTGAACTTTAGAACTCTTTTGGACCAAAAAGACTGCCAAGAAGAAGAGCTGGAGAAGCTGTGAGGAGGAACTTCCACTTTGCTGAGGGCTTTTCTGTGTTGGCCTGCAGTGGTTGCTTCTGTCTTGGGCAGTGAAAGGACTGGACCAAACTTTCTGCAATCTACTTTCGTAGATTGAGGTACAGCTTTCCTTTGAGGTAGAGCTTGAGGTAGAGCGTTCCCCCTGTTCAAGAAGTACCAGGAACAGCAAAGACTTCAAGTTCTTCTGCCCTCAGCACTGGGGACTGTGTGTTTTGTGCTGCAACAGAAGACAAAGCAACCCAAGGCCATCTACGAAGCCAATGCTGACTCCGTGTCCTGAAAGCACCGCAGAGGGCACCGCCGAAACACCGTACTCTGACCCTGGTCTCACCAACGACGTCTGCTGATGCAGCCACTGAGCCGCTGTTCGCACCATGACCTGTGGGCAACGCACTCCGCATTGCCTCGCTTCACAACGCCACGTTGTAATCCCTGATGATGCCGCTCTACGCTGAAATCAATGCTGCTACCGGCACCATGGTTCCAGGACACTGCTCATAACTTACACGATGCACCATCCTCATCCCGCACCACAGCCTTGTCCTACCGATGCTGGCGCCATCAACCCCAGTTCGTCAGCCAGCGACAGCTCTACAGCATCAGCAACGACGCTGCTTGCACCGCGACAAGCTCTGCATCACTTCGCACCGTGACCCTGGTCTCATCAACTATGCCATCTGACACTGCCACTGAGCCATTGCTCGCACCCCAACCTGAGGGCATCGCATGCCACACCGAGCACCTGATGCCTGCCGACGCCAGTGCTCCTGACTTTAACCGCGAGGAGTTGGATCTGCAATACATGTGACTTCAAGCAACCGATGACTCCTGCACCGACTTTCCGAGCTGACGCCTGCTGATGCCATGCTTTTAGAAGCTTAGTGAGAGGTTGCCAAAATCCTGCATTTCTAAAAGGTACTGCTGTGCTGGTCTTCCCAACAGTGTAGCTGGCCTGTGATGCCGAGGTCAGCCAGAACTCTTTGGATTTGTTTGTTCACAATGGCGTGATAGCCCCAGAGGGAGCTATTGACTTCAACAAACTGTTTTTCAAGGTTATTTTGATAACTGAAGATTTCTAAGTACTGTATTATGGATTTGTATCATTTTTGGTCTTTTCTTGAGTATCTAAAAATATTGCATATTTTACTAAACTGGTATGGTGCCCTTTTGTAATGCTTACACTGTATTACTGCTGGTTTTGTGCAAAATCTTTACACACTGACTCTAGAATAAGCCTGGCTGTTCATGCCAAACTACCAAGGGGGTGAACAGGAGTTATTTTAGGAGTGTAACTCCCTTATCCTGACTAGGAAGAAGGGCCCTATTTGGACAAAGGTACCTACCTCTGCCAACTAGAGACCTCTGCTGGATTTGTGGACTGACTGTCTAGACTTTGGATGACAGGGGCTGGGGAGCAGCAGAGGCTCCAGATAGTCTAGGTGGGTCAGGAAAGGGCTGAATAGAACTGGGCTGCCATTTAGTGTATCGGGAGGAGAGTTCCTTGCACCTGAATGGGCCTGGTCTGCCTCTGACAATTCTGTCTCCACCTCCTGCCAGGAAGCCACACCAGGGAGGGCAGAGCTGGTTCTGGCTGGGTGCAGACAGTCTCTGCCTGACAGTACAAAGGATTTTGTGGTATAAATATTGGGGCCCAAACCCTTGAACTTTAGAACTCTTTTGGACCAAAAAGACTGCCAAGAAGAAGAGCTGGAGAAGCTGTGAGGAGGAACTTCCACTTTGCTGAGGGCTTTTCTGTGTTGGCCTGCAGTGGTTGCTTCTGTCTTGGGCAGTGAAAGGACTGGACCAAACTTTCTGCAATCTACTTTCGTAGATTGAGGTACAGCTTTCCTTTGAGGTAGAGCTTGAGGTAGAGCGTTCCCCCTGTTCAAGAAGTACCAGGAACAGCAAAGACTTCAAGTTCTTCTGCCCTCAGCACTGGGGACTGTGTGTTTTGTGCTGCAACAGAAGACAAAGCAACCCAAGGCCATCTACGAAGCCAATGCTGACTCCGTGTCCTGAAAGCACCGCAGAGGGCACCGCCGAAACACCGTACTCTGACCCTGGTCTCACCAACGACGTCTGCTGATGCAGCCACTGAGCCGCTGTTCGCACCATGACCTGTGGGCAACGCACTCCGCATTGCCTCGCTTCACAACGCCACGTTGTAATCCCTGATGATGCCGCTCTACGCTGAAATCAATGCTGCTACCGGCACCATGGTTCCAGGACACTGCTCATAACTTACACGATGCACCATCCTCATCCCGCACCACAGCCTTGTCCTACCGATGCTGGCGCCATCAACCCCAGTTCGTCAGCCAGCGACAGCTCTACAGCATCAGCAACGACGCTGCTTGCACCGCGACAAGCTCTGCATCACTTCGCACCGTGACCCTGGTCTCATCAACTATGCCATCTGACACTGCCACTGAGCCATTGCTCGCACCCCAACCTGAGGGCATCGCATGCCACACCGAGCACCTGATGCCTGCCGACGCCAGTGCTCCTGACTTTAACCGCGAGGAGTTGGATCTGCAATACATGTGACTTCAAGCAACCGATGACTCCTGCACCGACTTTCCGAGCTGACGCCTGCTGATGCCATGCTTTTAGAAGCTTAGTGAGAGGTTGCCAAAATCCTGCATTTCTAAAAGGTACTGCTGTGCTGGTCTTCCCAACAGTGTAGCTGGCCTGTGATGCCGAGGTCAGCCAGAACTCTTTGGATTTGTTTGTTCACAATGGCGTGATAGCCCCAGAGGGAGCTATTGACTTCAACAAACTGTTTTTCAAGGTTATTTTGATAACTGAAGATTTCTAAGTACTGTATTATGGATTTGTATCATTTTTGGTCTTTTCTTGAGTATCTAAAAATATTGCATATTTTACTAAACTGGTATGGTGCCCTTTTGTAATGCTTACACTGTATTACTGCTGGTTTTGTGCAAAATCTTTACACACTGACTCTAGAATAAGCCTGGCTGTTCATGCCAAACTACCAAGGGGGTGAACAGGAGTTATTTTAGGAGTGTAACTCCCTTATCCTGACTAGGAAGAAGGGCCCTATTTGGACAAAGGTACCTACCTCTGCCAACTAGAGACCCCCATTTCTAACACTGCTGGAGTACTTTCTATTGGACTAAAGATTGCATGTGCTCTGAGCTCTTGTTTCAATTGATGTTTACTTGCTGATGTGACTTGACATCCCTACTCTTTGGAGTACTGCAAAGATTCTTTACATTTAAATTATTATGGATACTATTTTCCAATGCACATAGCTTCCCTTATTTACCCATATGTTGATGTTGGTCCAGGAAAAGTGAAATTCTGTTATTTGGTGCAGTGTAAATCTGTTTAGTAGCTTTAGGTATATTAACCAAAATCCAAACTTGCATATTTAGGGACACAGTGTAACCACAACCCCTGCTGATCTCATGCTGAGAACAGATTGGCTGCCAGCACTTCAAACCAGGAAGTGTTGGCAGCCATCTTGGGCCTCGGCTTGAGCTGAGTTCCAGAAAAAAATATTAAAAAAGAAAAGGTCCAAGGGTAGAAATACCCGGACCTACTAGGCCTCTTGGGGGTCCCAAATGCACTGGATTCAAGCTGGCATGGGTGATGAGGACTGTTAGCCCGAAACTTGTCCCAGGATGCCTGTGTCCAGTTCAGGGAAGACCTGGCTTGGCAGTTCGGGCTGGACTGTTCCCATGAGGCACAGGGTCAAGACTGATTTGCATATAGCTGGGTCTTTACTGAGGTGGCAAAGTGAGCTAAAGAATGATGATGGATTCAACCCAGATCTGTGACTGAGGATGAGTGTCTGAAAAGTTTCAGCGCTCCGTCCATCATCTCCTTGTGTTTGCTTTGTTTGCCCTATTTTGGCGGGTATGCCCAGATGTGGGTCCCTTGCTCACTTTGCCACTGGATTCAAGCTAGCCTGGCTGATGAGGGCTGTAAGCCCGAAACCGGTCTTTGGATGCTTTTTCCGGTTCAGGGAAGACCTGGCTTGGCAGTTAGGGCTGGACTGTTTCCATGAGGCACAGGGTCAAGACTGATTTGCAAACAGCTGGGTCTGAAACTGAGGTGGCAAAGTGAGCTAAAGAATGATGATGGACTCAACCCAGATATGTGACTGAGTGTAAGTGTCTGAAAAGTTTCAGCGCTCCGTCCATCATCTCCTTGTGTTTGCTTTGTTTGCCCTAAGTTGGCGGGTATGCCCAGATGTGGGTCCCTTGCTCACTTTGCCACTGGATTCAAGTTAGCCTGGCTGATGAGGGCTGTTAGCCCGAAACCGGTCCTTGGATGCTTTTTTCCGGTTCAGGGAAGACCTGGCTTGGCAGTTAGGGCTGGACTGTTTCCATGAGGCACAGGGTCAAGACTGATTTGCAAACAGCTGGGTCTGAAACTGAGGTGGCAAAGTGAGCTAAATAATGATGATGGACTCAACCCAGATATGTGACTGAGTGTAAGTGTCTGAAAAGTTTCAGCGCTCCGTCCATCATCCCCTTGTGAGGTTCCGTGACGATTTTACTCGTGTTTGTAAACATTGTCGTAAATACATAATTTTGGTATCAGTGAACCGCAAATGATCCATTTAGTATATCCTGGTGTTTTCGCTATGCTACGAGCAAGAGCACTCCAGTTACAAACACATTTCTGTTCTACCCATGGCATCCATCTTAGAACACGGAAGCCATTTTGTATTCCTTGCCCTCACATAGTCAATGGACACGCAATGATCTCTCTTCATTAAATGACACGTAGGCTTTAGCCGGCAATTCACCTTGCGAGTGACACGCGCACCTTAGGCCAGCAACGCTGTGGCAGCATGACTCGGCAAGAGCTGCCTCCCCAGCCTGAGGCCAGTCCTGCTATACTGGTTCTTGTGTCCGTTGGCCTGATCATGATTAGGCGGCCGAAGCTGGTAACCGTGCCCATTTACGATCCACAAAAATCTCTTATCCTGTCTTTCTATCTTCTGCACCTGGCTCTGCTCCTTTCCTTCTGGGCTTTTATTAGGGGGAGGTAACGAAATTTACGATGAGGCGGTCCGGGTCTTGAATGAAGAATTGACATGGGATTATGATGGACTAGTGGGAACCCCTCATTCGTAATGTTTTGACATCAGATACTGTTGACGATTCCTGTGCAACGCCAAATATTTATTGTTTAAGACACGAATGTTTAGAACTGTGGTAACATGTAAAGAATTTGCCC
Organism: Lissotriton helveticus; assembly: GCF_964261635.1. Taxonomy (NCBI): domain Eukaryota; kingdom Metazoa; phylum Chordata; class Amphibia; order Caudata; family Salamandridae; genus Lissotriton; species Lissotriton helveticus. The sequence continues at coordinate 1,888,724,294 of NC_136068.1, read as the reverse complement.
CGAGCAGAATATTTAGTATATAAGGAACAACCCTCTTTGTACAAATTGAACAGGCTCCTAGACACTGCCCGTGTGCAGTTTCTGTGACTTCTGTGTCCCTGCAGTAATAAACCTTTGGTCTTTGACGCCACCATCGAGAAGCCCGTGTTTCTGTTTGTTTGTGCACCGAGACAGGTTGAACTCCGGGGTCTTCGGGTGTTTTCCCTGACACCTCTGGACGGAACCAAAAAGTCCAGAACTCCAATTGGCGCCCAACGTGGGGCGACGTCATTCGGTACCGGTCCAAAAGCCTGAAGAGTTCGAGGAGCTTCGTGTGAAGATTTCAGAGGGAGGCGCCCCACTTCATCGATCCCGGCATATCGCAAAAGTGGCCCCGACGTTCTCTTCCACGAGGGTTCCCGTTCAGACGGCTGCAGTGGTCCGTTGCCTTGACCGTCGCCCTGTCTTGGACCCGAGGTGCAGTCCTTAGTACGGCGAGACGTGACGGGTTTCTCCTTGGTGACGTCTTCAGTACCTCAGTTAAGTATTTTGTGAAGGTTGCTCCTGTTTGGATAATCCTTTTAGTTCTCAGTTCAGTTCAGTTCTGTAAGATTATCACTGGTTATTCTGGTTACGATAATCATTCTGTTCAGTTCAGGTATCGATACATTTGTCAGTTCTGGTAGGCCTAAGTTCTTGGTTCGAGTTCTTGGTTCGAGTGCGCATCTTTTCTGTTTGTGTCTTGTTTGTTTTGTGTTCCGGATTATAAAATGGTAAGTCGGAAAAATTGTATGTTGTCTTGTTTCAGTTGCAACAGTGATTCCCAGTTGGAGGACTCGTGTCTGGTTCCTCCGATTGGAACTCCCCTTTATGATCTATATTGCAAATTTGGTGTGGGCCCTATCTCTTATAACGAGGTATGGATCCGCTTCACAGAGAAAGATGGTGTCCTTAGTTGGCCACTACATGGTAGTTTTGAACCTGAGGTTCTCGATAATCTAGAAAGAAGGTTGTTTAAGAAGAAAGCCCGGCCGGCAATGTTTGATTCTTTCCGTTATTGGCGAAAAGAATCTAAACAAAGAGAAATTAAAAAGTTGAAGAAAGAACAGAAAGAGCAAGAGTTGACTTTAGAACAGTCTGCTAGGCAGCTGCAACTCAACGAATCTGAAAAAGCGATGGAGGTGGCCAATAGAGAGCGTAATTTAGCGATAGACAAGTGCTATCCTGCTTTGCCAACGAGTACGGCTAAGATAGTAGAGGACCCTGAAAAGGATCCCCTGTTGTCTTACTTGTTACGATCACCCCCACCGTATGCACAGGGTGCTACGGCTCCACCTATACCGAATGTTCAATTACCGGTTGCTGGACAACCTGGTGTCCCTGTTCCCGCTCCCCTGAATCAAGTTCCTGTACCCCCTGTGGTCAATATTAATGTTCCTTCGACAACCCCTCTTCTAGGGCTGCCGGCTTCTTTACCTATACCTGTGTCGCTCCCACCTGCTAGTTCACAAGCTATTTTTCCTGCTACTCCTACTGCTCCTAATCTATCTGTTCCAACTGCTACTCTATTTACTGCCTCTGCTAATATTATGACTCCACTTTCTGTTCGTCGGAGAATCACTGATTCTGTCTCTAATATTCTATCTCCCTTCTATAAAACTCTGATTAAGACTCCTACCTCTGACTCTGTGCAGAGGCGTAGTCAGCTTCCCAGTACTGAAGAAAGAGGAATATTAGATTCCACTGCTCTTAGATGGGTTTCAAAAGTTGGAAGATATAATGTACAAGATGTATTAGATACATTTATGCAATGGAATGAACCGACACAACGATATGTGTTCGATGAAATGTGTTTCCTTCTACGTGAGGAATTGGAAGAGGATGACCCTGAATCAAATCTAGGAGAATTAATTAATGTACAGAAAGAGTTTGCTGCAGGTATGATAATTGGACAAAATATAAAAGAAGCGATGGAACTGGTTCTAAGTTATAGAACCGACTCATCCCTTCGTTCACCAAGAGAGTTAGGGAAACGTAGTACGAAACAAAATCGTCAATATCCAATGAGAGAGGTTCCACCAATTTGGCGTGAAGCTGTGCAAGCTAATGCACCGCTTGGTATTGCGGCCGCTCCGGCACAATTCCAGAGAGTATGGATACATATTCCATGGAAGCGAGCTGAAGTATTAGCAGTGAAACAGGCCTTGCCAGATCCGCGTAAAAATCCTGCAGGGTACTACAAAGAGTTGGCTCAAACAGTTGACGCTTGTGTATTGAATCTTGCTGACATAGATCTGCTATTTGGTAATGTAGTACCGCAACCAATTTGGACTAAAATTCGTAAAGAGAATCATCCAGTTGCCCTAGGTGGTGACTGGGCAGCTATAATTGCAGCGGATGGTCAACAAATAGGTGGTTCTAAACCAGAACCCCTAATTGCTAATTTGCCTGGTAGAATAATCGATTTAATGAAAACCTTGATGCCAGCATTGCGCGTTAACTGGGACAAATTGTCCGCGTGCAAACAGAAGAAAGACGAAAGCGTCTCAGACTTTTTCACAAGATTCGAGGAGACTTTCGTGGATCATAGTGGTCAGGATATGAGCACAGAAGGAGGCCAGAGATTATTTGTTGATAAATTTGTGCACAATCTGTTGCCAGAACTTAGTGGTAAATTAAAGAATTCTGAAAGTGCGTGGGCTGTCTCTACGACTGCGCAAATACTTGCGACTGCCCAGTACTATGAAAATAGGGATAAAGAAGAGAAGGAAAAATCAGATAAAAAGACGAAAGATTTAAAAACTAAAGTACTTTTACAGCAAGCTTATCCGCCTCGCACTAATCAGACTAATATGCAGCAAGGGTCATATCAAAGAACGGAATATAATTTTCAAAGACCACAATACCAATGGAATCAATGTGCTTATTGCAAAGTGGAAGGTCATTACAAAAATGAGTGTCCAGTTCGGGCACAAAATAATGCTGCGGCAGCTCAGAGAGGTCGTGGTAGTTCCATGCAAAACTCTAGAGGTCGAGGACGAGGTGCTATGCCTCCGCAGACGAGTGATCGTCCTTCTAATTATTTCGACCAGCGAAATGGACAATCTGCCCAACAGAATAGGTCTCCACAATATCATGTTGAAGACTATTATGAAGCTAGTGAGGAAGTTCAGCAAAGTGAGTACTAGGACAGCCATGGACAAAGAGAGGGAGTAGTATCAGTTCCAGTAGATCAGAGTGGGCCTTATGTCGCAGTAGCAACATCAGGTATAGTCGAACCGTTTCTGTTGGATACTGGTGCAGCAAAAAGTTCTATCATGCATGCGAAACTCCCTGGCGCACCTTTGTCTGGCTCAACAAACGTTTCAGTAGGTTTTTCGGGCGCCCCTGTTCACAACCCTGTTTCTGGTCCTTTGTCGATTTCTGTTGGACCCTGTCAATTGAAAGCACCCCTGATTTTGACGACAGGTTGTAACGAAAATCTGCTTGGTTTAGACTTGTTAAAACGCCTGTACGCGACATTGTACTGTTCTCCAGAAGGAGTACAGCTTACGTTGGGTAAAAGAATAATCTCTCCGATGTACTTGTCGATGGATGCGCTCCCACCAGAGCTGCGTTCACTCCCTGATACTCTTTGGGCGACTGGTCCTAATGATGTAGGTCTATTGGAAATTCCACCCTATGTAGTAACTTTGAAAGCAAATGTCAAACTTCCACGAATTCCACAATACAGAATCTCTAGTGAAGGTGAGCGTGCGCTCCTACTGATAGTGCAGGATCTGATTGAGAAAGACGTTATAGAAGAAACTAGAGGTAATGTCTGTAATAGTCCTGTACTGCCTATTTTGAAACGAACTGACCCAACAAAACCTCCAGTATATAGGTTTGTAATTGATCTCAGAGAGGTTAATAAAATTGTGATTCCACAGTTTCCTGTGGTTCCAGACATTACTGCATTGTTAACGTTGATACCTGCTACAGCAGCATGGTTTTCGGTTGTCGACTTGAAAAATGCCTTTTTCAGCATTCCGATAGCCGAAGAAAGCAGAGATATCTTCGGTTTCTCTCTAGGAGGACGAAGCTTCAGGTTTAAACGCGCTCCACAAGGCTATTGTGAAAGCCCATCCATTTACAGTCAAGCATTAAAAAGCCAGTTAGATTCCTTCATACTTCCTCTTGGTTCTGCTTTAGTACAATATGTCGATGATCTTCTAGTGGCTGCTGATGACAAGGAAACTTGCAAAACAGCTACGATTTCTTTATTGCATCACTTGTCAGATTTGAATCACAAGGTGTCACCTTCAAAAATGCAATACTGCTGCCAAGAAGTGACCTACCTAGGTCATCTCTTGTCAAAGGAGGGAAGGAAGTTGACCCCAGAAAGAATAAAAGCAATTACGCAGATGAATGTTCCTAGCACGCAGAGAGAAGTACGTGCCTTTTTAGGTATTACCTCATATTGTAGGCAATGGATCCCGAATTTTTCTCTTTTAGCAAAACCGTTGGTAGCTTTGACTGGGAAAAATGTTCCGAGTCCGGTACCATGGTCTGCTGAATGTCAGCAGAGTTTTTCTGAATTGCGAAATGCACTGTGTTCAGCACCTGTATTGGGTACACCCGACTACAGTAAGCCATTCACGCTCTATGTCCACGAGAGAGAAGGTTGTGCATTGAGTGTTTTGACACAGAAATTTGGTGATAAACAACGCCCTTGTGCGTATTTTTCATCAACGTTAGATCCGGTAGCCAGAGCATTGCCTAGTTGCTTGAGAGCTACAGCCGCAGCTGCAGCTTCCATTCGACAATCTGCTGGTTTAGTAATGAACAACATGCTAGTAGTTATGGTTCCTCATGCTGTGGATACACTCATGAACCGAACCGAGACGCAACACCTTACCAGTGCTAGATTATCAGGTTATGAACTGACACTGTTAGCTAGTCATATTCAGATCAAGAGATGCAATGTATTGAATCCAGCAACATTGTTGTCGACTAGCCAAGAGTCGAGTGATTCCGAACCACACGACTGTTGTTTCAAAACTGAGGAAGAAACCAAAGGACGAATTGATCTAAAAAACACTCCGTTATCAGATCCAGATGGCACGCTGTATGTTGATGGGTCTTGCTTCAAATTGGAGAATGGTGATGTGACTGCTGCTTATGCAGTAACGACTTTGAGTACGATCGTGGAGACTGCGAGAGTGAGTCAGAATTCTGCCCAGGCTGCAGAATTGATCGCGCTAACAAGAGCGTGCGTTTTAGCTAAGGGAAAGAGAGTGAATGTGTTCACAGATAGTCAGTATGCGTTCGGCGTGGCCATAGTTTTGGCCGTTTGTGGAAAGAGAGAGGTTTCATTACGTCACATGGGACTAAGATTCAACATGGTCAGCTAGTTAATGACTTGTTGGAATCTCTAACCTTGCCGACTGAAGTTGCGATTGTGAAATGCAGTGCTCATAAAGCAATCACGGATGATGTTGGTCGTGGGAATGCTTTTGCTGATGAGACTGCAAAACAGACAGCTAGAAATATGATGAGTAGAATGTATGTTGCAACGTCTGCAAGATGGATTTCTGAGTCTGGAATATGTGAGGACACAGTGGAAAGCGTGAAAGAAATTCAGAAAGAGGCGACTGAGGAGGAAAAACTTGCATGGAGAGAGAGCACGGGTAAATTGGACTCGAGTGGGTGTTGGATTGACTTGTCGGAACAACAGCGTTGGATGTTGCCTGATGCGTATGTGCTTGCAGTAGTGACGATGGCACATGGAACAGCGCACATCAGCTCAAAAGGGATTTGTAAGATGTTGGCTCCGGTCTGGAAGAATGATGGGATTAGTAAGTGTGCAGAGAGAGTGGTGAGAAATTGTATGGTATGCTTGATGCATAATCCTGGCAAGGGAATCCCCACACCTGCAGGTCACTTCGCTCCTCCTTCCTGCCCCTTCGAAGTGATCCAGCTAGACTTCATTCACATGGATCGTTGTAATAACCTGAAATACGTCCTAGTGGTAGTTTGTGCTTTCTCCAGATGGATCGAAGCATACCCGCTAAAGGACAATACTGCCTTATCCACTGCCAAAATTCTTCTTAAAGAATACTTCCCCAGATACGGAATGCCACGGATTGTATGGTCAGATAACGGAAGTGAGTTCGTAGGGAAAGTTATGCAGAGTGTGTGTGCCGGCCTAGGGATTAGACAGAAGTTTCATAGTGCGAATCATCCCCAGTCCGCGGGTTTAGTCGAGGGTTACAATGGCACCCTTAAACTGAAACTTGCTAAGATACAAGCATCCACGGGTTTGTCCTGGCCAGACGCATTGCCTTTGGCTTTGCTATCAACAAGAGCAACCGTACATTCTAGAGTAGGGCTTAGTCCTTATGAAATAGTTTTTGGTCGTCCTGCAAATGTTTGGGGGGTACCTAGACCAAAAGAATTCAAGCAGCTGGAATACCCAATGTTAATTGATTACCTTTTCGACTTGACTGCTAAATTGAGTCTTATTCACCAACAGGTTTTCGATGCATTGCCAAAGCCACCGGAGAGTCCAGGCCATCAGCTGAAACCAGGTGACCAGGTGGTCATTAGAAATTTTGCAAGAACGAAAAATCTTCAGCCCAGATTCATTGGCCCTTTCCAAGTCCTACTAGCAACGAGAACTGCTATTCGTGTGGCCGGAAGGAAAAACTGGATCCATACGACACATGTCAAAAGTGTGCCTCTGCCACTTCCTTACGACAACTGGGTAAATAAAGGAATCGGTGCCTCTGAAACGGAACAAGTCCCCAGGTTCATACCTTTCAGCGATGCAGAACTGATCACTGATTCACCAAATTCTGACTCTCCTCTTGAAACTGCTCTTTTGAACCCTGAACATTTGTCATCCACACCCAACGAACATTTGCCATCTGCACCAAAAGAACATTTGTCATCTGAAAACGTGAACATTGCAACGTCGGCTGAAAATACATTGTTTCCAGACCAGACAGCTCCTGCAAAACTGAGATACAACTTACGTTCTCGCAATATGGACAAATAAAGCAGGAAACTGCCTATTTTCAGATTTGAATTTTCTATACATTGCCTCCAGCCAGGAAGTTTGCTAATACTTTGTATTGTTTCTTTTTGTTTTAAAATTGCCTTGCCGTCTGGGTAGCCGTAGGGTCGTGGCTGTGTGCCTAGTTGAATCTGCGGGGGTCAGACACAAGGTCGATCTTTCTGTTAGTTATGGGAACTCCCAGGGCTGATAGAGGCATTTTCATCTACGTACACATCATCAGTGGTCGCGAACGGTCGTAGAAGATGGAGCTTCCTGAGCTGCAACAAGAAAATGTAATTTATGTTCGCAGAAATAGACTGTACAGAATACTTCACAGCAAATGCTTTCTAATGCAATGTGCAGTTACATTTTTAATTGTTTTAATAACGTTGGTGGGTGGAATCGTCTTTGGTGTACATTTGATTTTTATGCCAGTAACTACAGTACCTCCCCTTGATCCTACTACTTCTACGGTTTCTTCTATGCATTCTTTTCACTCATTTCCTGAACACGAACAAGCTCGACGCTCAGAATTTATTAACAATACATTTGTACAGCTCTTGCATCAACACCAACTGGTAGTTAATACTACAGACTGCTGGGTGTGTGGCTTGATACCTCACACTATGGATAAAGGCATTCCCTATCTAGTCTTGCCTTTTAGCTACAATGGATCATTTCAGGCCTTTCAGACCATTTTTTCATATGCCCTTGAGACCTATCCTCCGCGCCTACCACGGTCCACTAAATACAACTCAGCCAACAAAGCTTTAGTCCAGGGAATTATTGACATGATTAAAGACGTCAATAATACTCCATCTTACCCTAGAGATGAATTACGGGTGTATTTGAGTTGGAACTCTACCGAGTATCGCCTTAGTTTGGGAGAAAGCAAGCGTAAAAGCTCCACTTCCAATCGAGCTGCTGTGTCTTTATTCCAAATAATGCTCCAACAGTCTATGAAGCGATCTCTAAGCTACACAAGATTTCCGACTCTATACACGTAGATAAGGGAAACTGGTCCTTCATGGAGTGGTTTTGGACTCTGGTATCAGCGTGGGGATGGAAGGTTCTGATGGTCATTGGTGTCATCCTAGTATTCCTGTTTTCGTGCTGTCTTATTATCCAATGTGGTCCCGCTCTGTGTAGTCTCTGTGCTGCAACCTGTTTCAGAAAACCACCTGCATTAGGAGAAAAGGCACGAGACAGGATGATGATACAACAACATGTCACTGACCTAATGAGCATAGAATTAGACTCTGACTCTGACATAGACTGAGTAATTGCCTATGTAAGGGCAAAAGGAGGGTCTGAGGTTCCGTGACGATTTTACTCGTGTTTGTAAACATTGTCGTAAATACATAATTTTGGTATCAGTGAACCGCAAATGATCCATTTAGTATATCCTGGTGTTTTCGCTATGCTACGAGCAAGAGCACTCCAGTTACAAACACATTTCTGTTCTACCCATGGCATCCATCTTAGAACACGGAAGCCATTTTGTATTCCTTGCCCTCACATAGTCAATGGACACGCAATGATCTCTCTTCATTAAATGACACGTAGGCTTTAGCCGGCAATTCACCTTGCGAGTGACACGTGCACCTTAGGCCAGCAACGCTGTGGCAGCATGACTCGGCAAGAGCTGCCTCCCCAGCCTGAGGCCAGTCCTGCTATACTGGTTCTTGTGTCCGTTGGCCTGATCATGATTAGGCGGCCGAAGCTGGTAACCGTGCCCATTTACGATCCACAAAAATCTCTTATCCTGTCTTTCTATCTTCTGCACCTGGCTCTGCTCCTTTCCTTCTGGGCTTTTATTAGGGGGAGGTAACGAAATTTACGATGAGGCGGTCCGGGTCTTGAATGAAGAATTGACATGGGATTATGATGGACTAGTGGGAACCCCTCATTCGTAATGTTTTGACATCAGATACTGTTGACGATTCCTGTGCAACGCCAAATATTTATTGTTTAAGACACGAATGTTTAGAACTGTGGTAACATGTAAAGAATTTGCCCCGAGCAGAATATTTAGTATATAAGGAACAACCCTCTTTGTACAAATTGAACAGGCTCCTAGACACTGCCCGTGTGCAGTTTCTGTGACTTCTGTGTCCCTGCAGTAATAAACCTTTGGTCTTTGACGCCACCATCGAGAAGCCCGTGTTTCTGTTTGTTTGTGCACCGAGACAGGTTGAACTCCGGGGTCTTCGGGTGTTTTCCCTGACACCTCTGGACGGAACCAAAAAGTCCAGAACTCCACTTGTGTTTGCTTTGTTTGCCCTAAGTTGGCGGGTATGCCCAGATGTGGGTCCCTTGCTCACTTTGCCACTGGATTCAAGCTAGCCTGGCTGATGAGGGCTGTAAGCCCGAAACCGGTCTTTGGATGCTTTTTTCCGGTTCAGGGAAGACCTGACTCGGCAGATCGGGCTGAACTGTTCCCATGAGGCACAGTGTCAAGACTGATTTGCATACAGCGGGGTATGAACTGAGGTGGAAAAGTGAGCTAAAGAACGATGATGGATTCAACGCAGATCTGTGACTGTGGGTGAGTGTCTGAAAAGTTTCAGCGCTCCCTCCATCATCTCCTTGTGTTTGCTTGGGTTCCAAAGGCACCCTGCGGGTCCCATAAATTTTTCTAAATTAATTTTTGGTGGAAGCCACATACAACAAAGTGCTTCATTAGTTATCAGCTGCTTGGTGGGTCAGGGACTAGAACGTTTTTAAAGTAAAGGAGGTGTGCACACCCCCAGCCTCCTGGGGCTTATAATGTCCAGGGGGCCACCACCTCCTTGAGGCAGGCTCTTCAAACAACAAAGAAGGGGGCTGTGTAGCCCCCCTCCTGGACTTATAGATGACCCTGGGGGTTGCCACTCCCCCGGGCCAGGTCCTGCTTTGTTCTGAGGATGCCCAGCCTCTGGATATAGCTATTTTCTATGGCTTGACGGGAGCTTTACCACTGGGTGTGCAACTCCGGGTGAGAAAATCACAAAAACAATTAAGCATGGGGATATTAAATAAGGGGGGGCTTTGCAGGCTGCCCCCAAGCCCTGGGGAACACCACCTCCCCGGGGCTTATAGTAATTGGGTGGGGGACATATGGGCCCCCGCAAGCCCCATGGACCACCACCTCTCCGGGGCTAGAAATAGTAAATGATTTGTGGGGGGCTCAAGCCCCTCCCCACTCTGCCCTGGGGACCACCACCTCCCTGGGGCACTTAAAATTGAATTTAGGGGGTTTGTTATGGACCCCCAAGACCCGGGGACCCCCACCTCCCATGGGCTTTAGCAATGTTGGAAGAAGCCGTTGATGGCTCTGGGGACCACCACTCCCCAGGGCCAGCTCCTGCAGTGTCCCAGGATGCCCACGGCCGGGACATTGCTGTTTGCTATGACATTCACTCCTGAGGCACAGCCGGGAGCTTTTTAAAAACTGTCTGTATTTTTTAAAATTTGTTTCACTTGCGAGTCACGATTTAAAGTGTGGTGTTGATCTTAAAAGCACTCACTAGCTCTCCTGACGGTCGCTGGCACACCGCGCTGTGGACCCTAGCGCAGCTGCGGCCCTTCGACAAACACCCCTCAGCTGCCGCCATCACCGGCGTGCAAACCGGTCACGCCCCCAGCGAGGCCATGCCCCGACCTATATCTAGCGCTGACACACGAGCGCTTAGGCAGAACCTTCACTCCTGAGGCACAGCCGGGAGCTTTTTAAAAACTGTCTGTATTTTTTAAAATTTGTTTCACTTGCGAGTCACGATTTAAAGTGTGGTGTTGATCTTAAAAACACTCACTAGCTCTCCTGACGGTCGCTGGCACACCGCGCTGCGGACCCTAGCGCAGCTGCGGCCCTTCGACAAACACCCCTCAGCTGCCGCCATCACCGGCGTGCAAACCGGTCACGCCCCCAGCGAGGCCACACCCCCCTAACCTCCTCCATCTCCAATATATCATGTGTATGTGGAGGAAGCGTAGCGGACGAGCGCAGCGGGCGCGACGATTGCGCGCCGAAGGCGCGCTTAAGGCAAGCCCGTCTGCACTCGTCCGCGCCGAGTCCGGGCCTAGGGCCACCCCCCCTACACCTCAAACTGCAATTCCCAGGCAGTACAGCTCTGCTAAACTCCAAGAACTAAGGCTCCTTCAAAAGAAGTGTAGCCAACATCCGTTTCATGTAGAAAGCCTTCCATACACATGCAACGTGTGTAAATCGATCCTCAAACCCCTGCCACCCTTAGACCAATGCCACGAGTACCGCATGTTCATGCTAAATTGCAGATCCCTGCCCAAACATAAGGATGAATTTGCACTCCTGATGGAAGAACGCATGCCTGACATCGTCTTCCTGACGGAAACTTGGCTCACCTCAGACTCTGACCCGGCCTTGGTCACAGCCCTTCCACCTGTTTTTCTAATCTCCCGCCAAGACCGGCCAAAAGGTAGAGGAGGAGGACTAGCAATCATCTACAAAGAGCAGTTCCTCTGCCGAGTCATCCCAGAAACCATCCTGGATTGCGAAAGCCTAGCCTTTAGCCTTGAGCTCTCCCCGAATAACTGCTTTTCAGGTACCCTCATCTACCGACCCCCGGCCCCCCAAAACAATTCCACAACTAACTAGCACGGATTGTGGCCGAACGAGCTAGTACCACCGCTAACTTCACCCTACTAGGTGACCTTAATTTTCAATTCGACTCCAAAGCAGATCACACAGCTACCCTTATTGTAGATGACCTTGCGGCGTTGCAACTACATCAATCGGTCAGCTCCTATACCCATGCTCAAGGTCACCTGCTGGATCCAGTTTTCAGCAACTGTCCTAACCTGAACACTGGCTTACCACTCCCTCTCCCATGGACTGACCATCTACTGGTCCCCCTCTCCTGGTCTACTCCCAGACCCTTAGCTGTCATACCCACTGTAAGAATAGGCAGACCTTGGTCTTGCCTGTCAACCGAGAAATGGACCATTAAATTGGCCAGCAACTTACCACCTCATAATAAGGACCCATGCCGCGCAAACGTGACTTACGAAGAATGGATTACCCATTCACTTGACCACTCTCTACCTAAAAGGAAAACCACTACAAAAGGTTCCCACAAATCTGCTCCCTAGTATTCTGAATCCCTTAGGACAAAGAAATGCCAGTGCAGGCAAGCTGAAAGGAAATGGCGTTTGGATCCCTCACCAGAATACAAAACTCAATACCGTAAGCTACTTAAAGAGTACAAAGAACAAATCAATGCCAGCCAAACAGCATATTTCTCTAAAGAAATTATTTCAGCCAAATCTAAACCTAGAGTAATCTTTCACTTTGTGAAAAGCCTCACTAAACCACCATCTAGCCTATGTGAGACCAAGTTCACAGAACACTGCAATAAGATGGCAGATTTCTTCCTTCAAAAAATAACGAACATCTATGAATCCTTCCCTTCCGTGCCCAGCCCCCCTCCCACCCTGAGCAACTCTAACCCGACACCCCCTTCCCCTCAGCCTCTTCCCACACTGGACCATTTTTCCCCCCTCAACCTTACGACTCTAGAGTCCATGGCTCGGAAAGTCAAATCGGGGTCTCCTGACGACCCAGCTCCGCCTGACATCATTATGTCAGCCTCCGAAATCACCTTGCCCATCATAATGGACATCCTTAATTCTTCCATCACTACCGGCATAGTCCCACCGGAATGGAAACAAGTCATGGTTCGAGCTTTATTAAAAAAACCGAACCTAGATCCCTCAGACTTCCGCAACTATCGGCCAATCTCTCTACTACCCTGGCTGAGCAAAATCCTGGAGAGACATATCAATAGCCAGCTGGTCAACTACCTAGAATACCATCACTTACTAGATCCCACTCAGACAGGCTTCAGACCAAAACATGGCACCGAAACTGCGCTCCTCATGGTCACCGAGGAATCTAGAACCATCCTGGATCAAGGAGGATCAGTGGCAGTGATCCTCCTTGATTTAAGCGCGGCTTTCGACACGGTCAGCCATGACATACTGCTGAACAGCATGTCGAACATCGGCATAAAAGACAAAGCATGGTCTTGGTTTGAATCCTTTCTGAAGGACAGATCCTTCCGGGTATTTGACGAAGAATCATCATCTAACAGCAGACCATTAAGATGTGGAGTACCACAGGGCTCCTCATTAAGCCCAGCACTCTTTAACATCTATATGAGGCCTCTGGCTGAGGTTGTTCGTCAGTTTGGAGTTAAAATTATCTCCTACGCTGACGACACTCAGCTGGTGGTCTCATTGGTGCAGGAAGCTAACCTGACTACTAGGGGAGGGCTCAAGAAATGCCTAGAGGAGGTTAAGAGCTGGATGTTCTCCTCCTCACTCAAAATGAACGGGGATAAAACAGAGCTAATGCTCCTGGGACCTGCCAGCCCTAACTCCTTCAGTACTCTATGGCCATCCTGCTTGGGTATTCCCCCAGCCCCCAAGGACAACATCAAGAGCCTTGGGGTATGGATGGACAGATCTCTGTCTTTTGGCACCCAAGCCACCAAACTTGCAGCTACCTGTTTCGGCCTCCTTAGGATGTTAAGGAAGGTCCTCCATCTTCTACCTATGGAGGCAAAACAGGTAGCTATCCAGGGCCTTATCCTGTCCTGACTGGATTTTAACAACGCCCTTTACCTCGCTGCCCCAGAATATACGCTGCGGAGACAACAAACGGTACAGAACTGCGCCGCCCGCACACTACTTCAGATCCCTCAGCGTCAATCTGTCAAAACCGGGCTGTTTATATTACATTGGCTACCTATCCGCCAAAGAATACAATTCAAAGCCCTATGCATCGCGCATCAGGCCTTCTGGAAAACGGGCCCCTCATCACCCTCAACCTAGTCTCGCACTACCAACCTACTAGGAACCTCCGATCAAACTTGACGTATATGGCCACAATTCCCAGAATAAAGAAATCCAGAACCGGCGGTAGGACCTTCGCTCACAATGCTTCCAAGCTATGGAACACCCTGCCCCTTCATCTGAGAGCCAACCCCAATCTCTCCTCATTCAGGAAACAGCTTAAAACATTCCTCTTCAACCGCCCTCAGTAAATCCCCCGGTCACCCCTCTTGATCTGATGGTTCTTAGCGCTTGGACGCCCCCGGGCAGCAATCGCGCTCTACAAATCAACATACAATACAATACAATACAATACATAGCAAACACTGCTTTGCTTCATTAAAGTGAGAGGAGGAAAACCTGCTCTCGCTTCAATGAAGCAAAGCAGATTACTTTTGAACAAGGGGAGCTGCATGTCAGCAGCTCCCCTTATTCAAAAGCAGTGCCGGCTCCTGCAGGAGGCTGGGACCCGGCAGGACGGTGGGGGCATTGGTGTTCCCCCAACGGTCGCCACGAGAGGCCATTCCCCAGGGGATGTTGTCCCGGGGGCGAAAAATTAACCGGGATGGGGCCTATTGGCCCTTATTACTTTTGTTTCAAACAAAAAATTAACATTTGAGCAAGCGCTGGGCGAGGTTGTCCATGGGGCAAAAATGTCCCTGGAGGGGGGCCACGCAGCTCCCCTCCTTTAAAAAAAAAAAAAGAAGTGGGCATGTCCCGGCAGGATGAGGTCCCCAGGGCGAACATAAATTAATGGAAGAGGACAGGATTTTTTTTTTACAAAGTTTGAAGTTGCGACCCTACTGCGATGCTCAGCGCGGCCCCCTAGTGTGAACGTGATGGGTGCGTGGCTCTCAGCGCAGCCCCTAGTGTGAATGCGATGGGTGCGCGGTGAACAGAATTGATTGGACCACTTCCATTTCTGTCTTTGGCATATGTTAGAGTATACAAAGACAGTTTGGGGGAAAAGCAACATCAATTCTGCAAAGGTGTCCTTTATTAGCATTTTCAGACCTACCCCAGTCAATGTGCCTATGTCATTGCCAATACAGTGCACAATCATGAGGTCAGGGGGTTGGAGATGCAAAAAGTTTTTAATCAGAGGCATCAATTGGTGCCACTTTAATTCTGTTTGTCCAATCCATTTAATTTCTACATTTTGCAATGCTAGGTCTTAGTCAATACCTCTGTGTTCAGCATACCTTTTGAACCAGAAAACATAGCAGTGCCCAACAATCCACTTTTCAAGCATCTTGAAGGAATGTCTGGAAATAATGAAAAGATGTCTGTAGCTGAGGTTGTCAGTTGGTACAATGAGGGGTATGTAAAATGTTGGACAAGATGCAATTTCTTAAAAAATAGAGAATTGATTGGCTGTTTAAGAACATTTTATATTAAAAAATAGGGTGCATTTTACTTTTGTTTAAAAGCATTTTTCTTATTGGTTAGTAAAAATGTTTGAAAGGTACAAAAGAAAGGATAAGATCATATTTTGCCAAGTCAACCATATCTGCTGTTTGGATTTGCATTATTTTGTGGTGAACTTGAAAATATGGTGAACTTGTGACCTCTGAGTTCAGTTGAATGTTCCATGAACTGTTACTATGGAAACTGGCATGGAGCAGAATGGGGGAATTGTTAAAACGTAACCATGCTTTTAAAATGTGAAATTGTAATTTATACATAGGTAATATTTTTTTGAATGATTTTTCCGATGTTAGTATTATCTTTAGAAGTGGTGTTTAATTAAAAAATAGTGTTGAATGTATCTGTCATATCTTTTTGAGCTCCTGGATGAATTCCTGACTCCATCGCTGTGGTGCAAGATGGGGTTGTGACTTCTAAAAAAGATTAGAAACAGTTTAGGCATCTTTAGAAGTCAAAAGACATTACTTAATTTAAAAAAAGAAAAAAATAATAAAAAATATTTATAGGCTATTACAGATACAAACTATCACTAAAAAATAATTAGCAATTTACTGAAAAAAAGACAGGTTTCATAAACATTATACGTAGAAATTTGCATTTAAAAAACCTTTGAAATTTACAGAGAAACTCATATGTTTCAGGCACGTTATAGTTAAAAATTTGCATTTAAAAAACCTTAGAAATTCACTGAAAGAACACAGGTTTCAGGGACCTTATAGTTAGTTGGACATTTCACTTGTACAAAACCAGAGAAATTTGTCTGTTATAGTAAACTATAACTCGCGCCTCTGCAATGCGCTGCTGATGATGTCACATATTACATCATTCATGACATGGTCAACGACAACACTTATGACATCACTGATGACATCTAAAATGACATCACTGATGGCATCATCCACTTGATAATTTGATGCCCCACCTCACACCCTAATATAACTTTTCATACACCCACTCTAAAATACAGACTACCATAGACACACCAATACCAGTTAGTACATGCTCACTCACTGATTCCTAGGTCTACATACACATCCACTCATTCACCCATACAGTCACTCATACATGCAGTCACTCATCAATACAGCACTATCATATGCACTCATACACCTCTACAGGTAGTCACACACTTCCACTTATCCATACAGTTACTTAAACACCTAGTCAGTCATGTAAAGAATCAATCACACTTAAGCATGGGCGTCAAATCCGCTCCGCTCGCGGATTTTTCAGATTTTCAGCAAATTCGCAATCCGCGAACTCTCGCGAATTTGTCGAAAATCCGTGAATTCGCTCGCAGCTGATTTTTTGCTTGGTGATACAATATTGCGGCGCGCGGCGTGGTGCACGGCGTTCACTTTCCGTCATTCAGCGTTTGCCGAGTTGTTTTTCTCGATCATATTTTGCGAGTGCTGCGCCATTTTGGATCTTGCTGCGGGATCCCGCGGGAGTTTGGCGCCCACGAATATGTAATCGCGGCTTGCCACCTTGCACAGCACGCCGCGCGAGAGTTCGCAATTGCGAACACGTAGTTGCGGGGGAAAGGAACAATCTCGCACTCGCGAAATAGAGATTTAGCAATTCTGCACAAGAAATCCACCAGCAAACAGGATAAACCTTCAGAAAATGATGATTTTTATCAGAATCACTCCTCAGGTTGACATTTGCATGGCCTTTTTTTTTGCAAGGAGTCCATTTTTTGGGGGGGGGAGGAAGTGCCCCACAGTCTCCAACTTCCTGTTCCTGTCCAGAAGGCTCCTCCCAGTGCTTTCTTCATGTGCTGGTCACTTTCATTTGGACCTTGACCTGGAAGGATTAATTTTTGTGGGTGCTGCTGGATATTTGGATTTGAGGCCTTTTTGACTTTCTTTGGATCACTTTTGGATTGGAAATCAACTTTCACAAGTAAGTTTGTTTGGGGCATTACAGTTGCTGCAACTACAATTTTGGAACTTTTTCAGAACATTAAATAAAATATATTGTGGGTAGCCTAGCCACAGTATCCAGGAGGACCAGTGTTGGTTATGGGTGCATGATACAACTGTTTTGTTGAATTTAAACACCATTGAGGCCATGGATGGGCTGGGATTGTGCTGATTTTTGTTGTTTTTGTCGTTTTTTTGGGGCTGCTGGTGGGGCCCTTTGCCCAGGGGTGGTGAGTGTTGCATGGGCCTAGTCTTTCTGTGGGGTGTCTTCTTGAATGTAAACACCATTGAGGCCATGGATGGGCTGGGATTGTGATGATTTTTGTGTTTTTGTCGTTTTTTTGGGGCTGCTGGTGTGGCCTTTTGCCCAGGGGTAGTGGTGCTTGAACTGAGTGTGCCTGTGGTGTGGTCTCACTCTCTTTAATGTAAACATCCTGGATGGCATTGGATTGTGGTGATTTTTGGGTGTTTTTCTGTTTTTTTGGGGGGGAGTGTTGATGTGGACTGGCCATTTGGGTGGTGGTGGTGGCCATCTTGAGTGCTGGCTGGTACAGGCAACATGTGCTTGGGGTGCAAGGGGCCATTTTGAAGAGAGGCAGTGTCTGAGGCCTGCACTTATTTTGCCTACTTTTCATCCATTATCCCCAGGGGTAGTGAGTGTTGCACGGGCCTGGTCTTTCTGTGGGGTGTCTTCTTGAATTTAAACACCATTGAGGGCATGGATGGGCTAGGATTGTGCTGAATTTTGTGGTTTTTGTCGTTTTTTGGGGCTGCTGGTGGGGCCCTTTGCCCAGGGGTGGTGAGTGTTGCATGGGCCCAGTCTTTCTGTGGGGTGTCCTCTTGAATTTAAACACCATTGAGTCCATGGATGGGCTGGGATTGTGCTGTTTTTTGTGTTTTTTGTCGTTTTTTTGGGGCTGCTGGTGTGGCCTTTTGCCCAGGGGTAGTGGTGCATGGACTGAGTGTGCCTGTGGAGTCTCACTCTCTTTAAGGTAAACATCCTGGATGGCATTGGATTGTGGTGATTTTTGGGTGTTTTTCTGTTTTTTTGGGGTGCACTGTTGATGTGGACTGGCCATGTGGGTGGTGGTGGTGGCCATCTTGAGTGCTGGCTGGTACAGGCAACATGTGCTTGGGGTGCAAGGGGCCATTTTGAAGAGAGGCAGTGTCCGAGGCCTGCACTTAATTTGCCAACTTTTCATCCATTATCCCCAGGGGTAGTGAGTGTTGCATGGGCCTAGTCTTTCTGTGAAGTGTCTTCTTGAATTTAAACACCATTGAGGGCATGGATGGGCTATGATTGTGCTGAATTTTGTGGTTTTTGTCGTTTTTTGGGGCTGCTGGTGGGGCCCTTTGCCCAGGGGTGGTGAGTGTTGCATGGACCCAGTCTTTCTGTGGGGTGTCCTCTTGAATTTAAACACCATTGAGGCCATGGATGGGCTGGGATTGTGCTGTTTTTTGTGTTTTTTGTCGTTTTGTGGGGGCTGCTGGTGTGGCCTTTTTCCCAGGGGTAGTGGTGCATGGACTGAGTGTGCCTGTGGGGTCTCACTCTCTTTAATGTAAACATCCTGGATGGCATTGGATTGTGGTGATTTCTGGGTGTTTTTCTGTTTTTTTGGGGTGTACTGTTGATGTGGACTGGCCATGTGGGTGGTGGTGGTGGCCATCTTGAGTGCTGGCTGGTACAGGCAACATGTGCTTGGGGTGCAAGGGGCCATTTTGAAGAGATGCAGTGTCTGAGGCCTGCACTTATTTTGCCTACTTTTCATCCATTATCCCCAGGGGTAGTGAGTGTTGCTTGGGCCTAGTCTTTCTGTGGGGTGTCCTCTTGAATTTAAACACCATTGAGGCCATGGATGGGCTGGGATTGTGCTGTTTTTTGTGTTTTTTGTATTTTTTTCTGGGCTGCTGGTGTGGCCTTTTGCCCAGGGGTAGTGGTGCATGGACTGAGTGTGCCTGTGGGGTCTCACTCTCTTTAATGTAAACATCCTGGATGGCATTGGATTGTGGTGATTTTTGGGTGTTTTTCTGTTTTTTTGGGGGGGAGTGTTGATGTGGACTGGCCATGTGGGTGGTGGTGGTGGCCATCTTGAGTGCTGGCTGGTACAGGCAACATGTGCTTGGGGTGCAAGGGGCCATTTTGAAGAGAGGCAGTGTCTGAGGCCTGCACTTATTTAGCCTACTTTTCATCCATTATCCCCAGGGTTAGTGACTCAGTGTTGCATGGGCCTAGTCTTTCTGTGTGGTGTCTTGAATGTAAACATCATGGATGGTCATGGCATGGGATTGTGCTTATTTTTCTGTGTTTTTCCATTTTTTGGGGTGTATAACTGAACTGATGTTCCTCTGTCTTCCATTGCTTTTAGGTGCACAAGACTCTAGGGAACCACCAGTGCCAGGAAGAAGTCCTGCAGCGGTGTGTGTGTACAGCATAACGTCACACGACGTCACGTCTGGACACAGACAACTCTGCAACTCGTGCAACTGCTGCCTGCTGTTCTGAAGAAGATGGCCCCAAAAAAAGTTACCCGTAGCTCCTCTAGCAAGAAAGTTGCCAGTAAGGAGCAGAAGAAGCAAGTTACCAAGGAGACTGGTGTGCCGGCCGCCCCTTTTTTTGGGAGTAAAAAAAAATGTATGCCTGCAGCAGCAGCTGGATCTGCTCGGGACCAAGCTGGGAGCAGCACCCCGCTCCATTGGCTCAGTGCCACCACCACCACCACGCCAACTTAAGTCCAAGCCCTTCAGTGCTGCAGAGGCACTTAGTCTAGTTGTTCAATCACCATCGACCAGTGATGTTGGCTCATCGCAAGAAAGTAGCAGCAATGTCCCTCAATCAACACAGGTTGTTGTAACTCATCTGACGAGTGTTGAACAACCACAGCCGCAACAAAAACCACATGTGCAAGTACAAGCCCAAGTACATGTGGAAGGAGAGGCAGCGCACGGAGATGCGCAAGCAGAGGTGCACGGAGGGTCACAAGTGCCCACAATAGTTGTTCCTCCCGAAGTAGGGGCACATCAGGAAATCGACAATCAAGGCGAGGTATCATTTGAGGAAGACACTCCCCCTGATGATCATTCATTGTCTTCCACACCCCTAGCAAGGAAGAGATCAAGGGTGGTGTCTACATCTTCTTCAAGCACACCTCCTTCTGATGATACGGATCAAAATTGGGAACCAGCACCACTGCCGTCTGAGAGTGAGGCACATGATCTGACAAAGGTAGTTAAGCGTAAAAGGAAGCTCCTCCAAAGTCTCAGAGGTATGGAGTGTGATGATGAGGCTCAACAAGAAGTGGCGGATACTGCTGCTGATGAAGACTCTGACAACGACGACCCAGTCATCATAAAGGTCACTGCAGCCCCAGCGGGCATGCAGCAAACAGACATTTTGACCCTAGCCCGAAAAGCTGCTGAGCATGATGATGATGATGTTGTCGACGAGGAGGCAGTGGAAACACCACAATCATTGGAGTTAAGTACACCAACTCGTACCGCTTCCATATTTCTTTCTCACAAGAAGGGACCTCCATCCACCTCGACCTTAATTAGTGGCGGTGAAAGTGCACAACGTACAAAAGTTGGGCAATCCAGATCCTCCACTTCATCTGGCATTAGCAGCATGACCACCACCACCAGTATCGCCGCCTCCTCCAGGCCCCACAGACACTTCAAGTCCCCAGTTTGGGACTTCTTTACTGTTTGCCCAAAAAGGGAAAAGTTCGCCATTTTTACCCTTTGTAAGCTTGCATTTAGTTGTGGTAAGTCAGGTACCAACTATGGTACCGGATGCCAGAGAGGTCATCTTGAGAGACAGCACACTGTCCAATGGTTTTCGCACCTAGATGCGATCAAGGAAGCCCGAATTGGAAGTCAAGAAAACGTTGATGTTGCATCTGATGATGACGAGGAGGAAGAAGACGTGTCAAACACTTCACTTACACCCAGTACCCCTGTCAGCAGCAAACCCAATGTGAGGCACACTAAGAGTGTTGGAGCGAGTGAGACACCAACGCGCAAAAGTTCACCAGCGAGCATAATTGGGTCAACGAAGTCATTATCATCCCGTAAATGCTTGGTCCAGGGCAACATTACAACCATGTTTTCTTCAGACACGCCATATGAACGCAACCACCCACTGACGCGTCTGTATAATACTAAGCTGGCTAAAATGACAGCTGTGGACCTTCTCCCTTTTTCTTTTGTAGAAGCGGTAGGTTTTCTAAAATTAGTGGCAACGCTCTGCCCTAAATGGAAGGTTCCTAGCCGGTTCTATTTTGCCACAGTTGCGGTTCCAGCACTACATGAAGATGTGCTGGAGGCGATTGGGGCAGCTTTGCAGAAGAGTGCTGTTCACACAATACATCTGACAACAGACATGTGGACCAGTGGCGCAGGCGCTGATTACATGTGCATCACTGCACACTGGGTCTCTTTTTCAGGTGTTAAAGCAAAGCTAAACGCAGGTGTTGACCCGGACCAAGTTTTTAAAGCTGCTAGGAAACATGCAACACTAGCCATGTTTGTCTTGGAGAAAAGTCACACATCACAAAACATTTTGGACGAGTTTAACAAAAAGGTCTTTCACTGGCTGTCCCCAAAAAAACGCCAGATTGGTTATGTTTCCACGGATAATGGCACCAATGTAGTTAAGGCCATGGCGCTGGGTGACTATTTCAGAGTGCCGTGTTTGGCGCACTGTATCAACCTGGTAGTTCAAAAATTCTTGAGTGATAAACACAGTCCAGCGTGCGAGGTAATGGCCACCTGCCGCAAAATGTGCAACCATTTCAGCCATTCTTTTAAGGCCCGGAAGCATCTGAGGAGCCTGCTACTTGAACGTCGAATGCCAGTGAAAGCACTCATCCAGGAGGTGGCAACACGTTGGAACTCAACCTTCTACATGCTTGAGCGTCTGTATGAGCAGTATACGGTACTCGATCACTATTTCTTAAAAGAGGGTACAGCTCAGAAGGACCTGCGGATGGGTGCGGCGCAATGGGACATAGTTTAAAGCCTGACAGACATGCTTCGTCCTTTTGAGTTCTTCACGCGTGCAGTCAGCCAGGAGGACTGTAATTTGGGAAAAGCTATCCCATTGTTGTGCATGCTGGAGCACCAACTGAAGGCGGTGTCTTCTGAGTTAGAAAAAGATGAAAAAAACAAAGACCCTTTTCTTTTGTCGGAGAAATTATTAGAGCGCCTACGTGGTGATGAACGTCTTAAAAAGATCAACTCAGAACAGCATTACATTTGTGCTACTATTCTGGCCAAGCATTCTTTCCTTTTGCTGATGAAGATGTTAAAAAGTACAAACGTTGGCTAGCCTGGTCAGCCAAGAGGTTTGAAAAAGAACGGCAGGATATTGAAGGAGAAGGCAGTATATCAGCATCAGCATCAGCAGGCCATCCCCAGTCAAAACAATCCACTTCTGCACCTGTGGCTGTGGCACAAGTGACCTCTCAGCCGTTAAAGACACCGGCAACCGGATCATCTGCACCACACACAAGAGTAACAGTGGCTGCTGAAGAGGATTGGCTAACTTTGCTTGGGTATGGTTCTCGAAAAAAGGTCACAGGCACAGCAAAAAGTAAGCAAAGTGAAGGAACCGTTGAGGATCTTGAGTCGATGGTGCAGGACTATCTGGATGACTCAACAGAGGTCTTTCTTAATGATGAGCCATTGCAGTATTGGCATGGGAAAAAACAATTGTGGCCACAGCTCTCCAACCTGGCTATAAACTATGTGTCTTGCCCACTCGCAAGTGTGTCTTCTGAACGTGTTTTCAGTGCTGCTGGTGGCATTGTAACTCCCAAACGGAGCCGCCTCTTGCCCAAAAATGTGGAGAGGCTAACAATGATCAAGATGAATCAGCACCTCATACCACCAGATTACAAAGTACGAGAAAGCACGCCGCATGAAGACGAGGAGGACGGCAACGTAGATGAGGTGATTTGTTCTCTGTTCGGTGACTCTGACCTCATCCTGCCTGAATTGGAAAACAGGAGTTATGATGATGACCTAGCTGCACAGCGCGTTTGGACCGAAGGCCGAGAGATATTGTAAGTATGAGATTTGGCTTTTTGGCTGTTTGGGGGTGTTGTCGCGTGCTTTTTTGCGGGTGGGTTGGCGGGTCTCTTGGGGCATTCCTGGGAAGGTCTAATACCGGATAGAAGTGGTTTGGACAAAATCCATAAGGAAAAGCCTTTTTTTTGCTATTTCTTCTGACATCTTGCTCAATGTAGCGTTTTCGGGGGCCTGTTTGGGGGGCTTCCTGGTGTTTGTGGGTGGGTTGCGGGGTCTCTGTCGAAGCACTGCTGCGACAGTCTAATCTTGATTGAGTTTGCTTTTCAGGAAATCCGTGGTGGAAAACAGGAGTTATGATGATGACCTAGCTGCACAGCGCGTTTGGACCGAAGGCCGAGAGATATTGTAAGTATGAGATTTGGCTTTTTGGCTGTTTGGGGGTGTTGTCGCGTGCTTTTTTGCGGGTGGGTTGGCGGGTCTCTTGGGGCATTCCTGGGAAGGTCTAATACCGGATAGAAGTGGTTTGGACAAAATCCATAAGGAAAAGCCTTTTGGCACTTTTTGTAACTTAGGGTTCGTTAGGGTTAGCCCTAGCAGCAGGATTGCATGTGTTTCGGGGTGTTCTAGATTTTTGCACCTGAGTTCTGGGGTCTTAGAGCACTCTTGGAGCGATGCTGGCTATGGATACTTTTGCTTGCTTGCAAGTGGTTTGAATACAATCCACGGTGGGTAAGGGTGTATTTGGGCCTACTTTTACTTTCAAAGTACGTTTTGTCACCATTTTTCTGCTAGGCCTCGTTTTTTGAGATCTGATTGGGGGTCTTCTACATTTTTGCGACTGGCTTTAGTAAGGGTCTTGGTGGGAGCATTGCTGGGAAGGTCTAATTTTGTTCTAAAACACAGTTTACAGTACACCTAGCTTGAGGGGAAAGATCCGCTAAATTAATTTGGCCATACTTATTTATCCTTAAAAAGGTGACTCAGACAGATTACGCAATTTCAAAAATATTGTACTGTCTATTAGGAAAATCAAAGTGTGACTTTTTGCACCACACAGCGTACATACCTTATATTTATTTATCAGTAGTATTGTAATAGCACTTCCTGTTTTCCGTTCAATAATTACAGGCCGGGTTTCAGTCAACATCCGCCAGGCAGGCAGTGGACAGGGTGTCTTCTGTCAGTGGTCACTGGTCACCAACATTGATGGACGAAGCGTCAGCTGGAATGGAGGAGTGCCGCTAATAAGAGGAATTGTTTGCTGCATGCAACTTACTTACCAAATTCAACAGGACAACTCCAACAACATACAGAATACAGATACAGTATCCATTGTTTTCTTCTATGAGTGTGACTGCATGTGGTTAGCTTTAGTTTGTACCCAAAGATTTCTTTATCTTCAATTATTGTTTGTCCATGCTGTGCTTTTTTTTTCTTCTCTCAACAAAACCTACCCAAAAAGAAACCCCCATTCCCATCCATTTTCCAAACCCTAACCCTCTTCCCCCGGGCTGTGTGGTTTTGCTTGATGTCTGACTAAATGACATCAATAATTCCACACACTTGCTGGGGAGGATAAGGTCATAGCAACAGGCTGGTGAAGGAATACGAGGATACATTCTAGACTTACTCAGCTTCAGTACTATTTCTTGTAGTAGTAGGAGCCCATGTCAAATAAATTCAACGCAAGTACTAGTTATACTTGCAATACTTTACCATTTGTTAGGCTACATTGTGGCACTGTTCTAGTGTACTGTCACCTGCTATATTCTCTATCGTACCGTAACCGTTGTAATGCTACAGTAAGGACAAACCAGGTTTCGTTTTCTTTTTTTCCATAGGCATGCAACTGCCACTGTGTCACACCACTAGTACCACCGCAACGAGGAAATTTCATCCGCCCAGGATTGCCAACCTTAATCCCCATTTCCAGTGGAGCCAGCCCTGGGCCTAGCCCTAATTTCTAACACAAATTACAGGTAAGATAAGCGTTTGGTGGGAGGTTGTATAATGGAGTATTAGGAGTAGACGAGAGATTGACGGTAGTACTACTAAAGTCCTAGGACTCTTCAGGAAAACACACTTACTGTTAAACCCCCACCCACCAGACTGAAAAGCAGTAAAAAACAGGTATGGTCAGATAAAGTTTAAAAAAGTATATTTATGTAGCCCTAACAAAATAATCTCCCTCAAGACCCTCCCTAACCCCAACGATTGTCTTTGAAAAGTCCCAAAAAAGAACCCAACTCCCAAATCCCACCGCCCAAAAGTCTCTAAAAAAAGGGCAAGGGACACTCCACTACTGGAGGGTGCTGGTGAATTTTGCGGCCAGGGCATCATACTCCTTGCGGAGGGTGGCATGGTCGAAGCGGAGGCCCTCCACCAAGTTCTTGTACCTAAGGACCTCCTGCTCCAGGTAGGACATTCTGACTCCTAGGCGGCGCTGGCGTGCCTTGCAACTCCTTTGGGGGGCAGCTGGTCTTTTTGCTGCTTGGCGGTGGCGGTTGGCTTTGTTCGCCCGGCTCCATACCGCTGGAGCACTGCGCTGGCGGGCAGCCCGTGGGGGCACGGAGGAGGATGCAGCTGTCCCAGTGGAGGATGTTGTGGTTCCACCGGTTGACTGCGTGTCCTCCTCCTCCAGGGCCACCAGCCGCCGATATTCGGCGACAGTGGCATCCAGCCTCCGTTGCCGGGCCATTCGAGCCTGCTCCCTCCGTGATGTCGATTTGGAAGGAGCAACTATATGAAGAAAGAAAGACATAGTCTGTAACCAGTGCTCCTTAACATTAATAACACAAAGCGATTGAGCCGAAAGTTGTGTCACAGTACAAGTAGCAAATTGAAAGCACAGTACATAACTATTGAGGACAGGATCTATCTAACCTTCCACTTCTGCATCCTTGCTCTAACATTAGTGGGAGTTTAATGAACAAATTCTACGACCACTATGGACTTCCATTACAGTCGACTATGACAGTACACCAGTCTTATTCTTCTTCTTCTCTTTTGTTTAGGAAAATTGGTACGTTATCTTATGCAAGCCGGCAGAATGCCAGCGCAGTGAACTTGCACCCGAGAAAAACAGACGCACACCATGATGAGTGAGACAGACTTGCGTTACTGTACCGGTCCAGTACATGCAGGTGGTGAAGCTATTACTTTTCTATTACGGGTGGCACTGAGAATACTCTGTTACAAGGGCTACTACTTAATTAATTTACCTTTCACACTACAGTGCAAATGAGTACTAGAAAAGGAAAATGAAGCTAAATAATTTGATTATCTATCACTTCACATGGGATGTATTTGATGACATATGGGATGACTTTAGGTGCTTTGCTTATTATTGAGTGAACAGTGATACACCCACACATGAATGACGTACTACTACTAAACTTGAGTTATTAAGAGAGGTACGGAGTTTCCACTGTAATAACCGGATATATGCTGTGCTTGCAGTTGCAATACAAACTACTGCTACTATTCATGGTAGTATTGGACAAATTGACAATTTATTTTCCTTGCCTTCCCTACACTGGAACGGACGTGCGGGTGCGGTGTTACATGCTCTTCAAGGTAACACTTAGTTCATCCAGTGACCATCTACTCTCTCTAGATACACATGTGCTATCTAAGAGTCAGATAATACCATGCTCCAGGCATCCATCCATTCAAAGTATATGCACACATACAGTTACTGTTTCACCCACCCAGGCTGTTGTCCTTCCACCCATCCTTGCTTCATCTTTGACCCAGCCATGCACCATACCATATTATTTCCTTCCCAGCCACCTCGGGGGCCAAGCAAACACATATCATTCTTCTTTTCCAGCCATCATAACATTTCTCGTCCTTCCACACTTACTTACACCCTTCTTTCGCTTTTCGTTCATCCCATCCATCAAGTTCATCTAAGATCTTATTGGGATTCTTCTCACCAAAAACTTCACAGCTAAGTCGAAGTACATTTAGAGGAGGCTACTACCTGGTTGATTTATAATACACCCGTGCAGAAAGCACACTATGCAGTCTTCAATCTCAATAAGTAAGGAATATATAGCTTACCTCTTCCCGCCACCACCGTGCGAACCCTCACAGGAACGTCCGGCACTTGCACCGCCTCCTCCCCAGAGTCCTCGCCCAACACCACCACCTCCGCGCTGGTCCCGCCACCAGATATTCCACCTACAAAGTACATTTAAGAATGTTAGAATACACCACTCACTACTATATATTATTTGGTCTCGGAGGAATCAACAAATGTTAAAAAAACGAAATGCAATGTAATAATTTGTAACTGTCTACTCTAAAGTATAAATTTCCCTTTTTCCACAAGAAATGTGTCCAATTAATCGTTAGCACTAAGCACTTTTCCATTTTCAGTTAAACGTTTACTTTTATGACAAATTTGATTTTAATAAATGTGTTTACTTTTAATAAAGCTTTTAAACTTAAATAGACTCTGTGGTTTTTGGTCCTCCAGACTAGAGTGGATGAGCTAAAGGTTTTGGAATTTTTGCAAGCATGAGTGCCTCTGGCACTTCTTGACTCTGACTCTGTACTCTTGTCCTGCGTTGGATAATCTAATGATCATTGGGGATGAATCATCGGTGACTTTGGGAGCTAAATGACTCTGCCACACTATCTAGTCATTAAGGAGATTGGGGGTTCTTCAAAGTCTGATATCACTGAGGTATGTGGAAAGAAAATCTACCTGCGCCTATTATAATTGATAAACAATGCACTATTTAGTGTTCATAGTTCGGTTTGTGCAGATTTGTCCCTTATTATTATTATTATTATTAAAAATTTTTATAGAGCGCGTAGTCACCCTGGGGTATCCCAGCGCTGAAGAACCCTGCACCCAGAGGAGGCATGGGGGAGAATAAGGGCAGGAGTAATTTTAACATAATCATTATGAGTAGAGGCGGTATTGAGTCGGGGGGGTCATGGTTTAAGGGAACAGTAGTAGAATGGATTGTCCTCCTATCCAAACCAAAAGTAAAGTAGTATCTTATTCTTTCTTGGTGGTCATTCACCTTTTTATTGTTGGCAATTGTCAAAGCATAAACATTTAGAAGACTTGAAAAGACATTATGGACAATCCCAGAGGACTGCACTCAGTGCATGGAGCTATTGCTGACTAGAACGGGAGTCCAATGGAATTGCCAAATGTGCAATCTTAGTTAGCTACACAGACAGACTAATAAGAATAATCTAGTAATACCACAGGGAGTCATAGTCGAGGCAGGATAAGAATTTAGATCCAGTCTACAAGAAGATCAAAGACGATTTAGTAAAAATCGAATGAGGAACGCTAGGAAAAAATAGGTACTCTATATTAAAATTAAAACTTACTGGGGCCAGCAAAGGAGCCCTCGCCTGCCCGATCCTGGCCTGCATCCTCCTGAACAGCACCCTCCTCCTCCTCCTCCTCCTGTGTCCTCTTGCCCTTGGGGGGAGCTGATGTACAACATGAAAGAAAGAAAGACCAGAAAACATGGATGAGATTTGTCAACCAAATCAAACATTTCAAAAGAACAATAACAAAATATTTTGGAGAAATAGCAAATAGATAGACAACTATTCCACGGGATATATTGACCTATCTCATGTGGTATACTACGTTATTCGTATTGCCTGATTTGCGGACCGTTGACTTTGAAAGTTCCTATGTAACTCACTAAACAGACTACTAAAAAGGTTTGCCTAGGCCTGGCAGGCAGCAGTCCGCAGCACGCGAAGTGACAGACAAAGTCCATCCTGCTTGCAGATCAGTGAATACTCAAACTATCAATCCACCGACCACCACCACTATTTCCTCTTATAGCAATGTGTCTAAAAGGAAGTACTGGACTTCAGTCTTTTGGGGCTGATTTAGAAGCCCCTTGCGGCTCACATTCCTCCATTCCTCCGGCGCAAGGGAGGGCGTTCCTGCGCAGGAACGAATCCTAAAAGTGGCTGAGGGAAATCTACAAGATGTCAATCAGTCACTTTTAGGACAATGATGCGTGATTGAAACCCTGCGCCTGCTTGAAGCCGACGTACGGCTTGATGCAGCATTGGGGAGATAGGGCACCCCAGAGCATTGCTGGAGCTGCGCCATCGTTGGCACGCAACTCCAGCAATGCGCCGCCTTTACGGCACAGATGCGTAAGGCTTCTGGGAAGTTTTGGGCCCATGGTGGTGGTGGTGGCATGGCGCACAATTACTGCCGCATCCCTGATACTTTGCAGGGATGCGCCGGTAATTGAAAATATGACCCTTAGTGTCTAGCATTACGCAGTTCTTTACACTACACTCATACATAATTTCTCAGGCCAATGAAATGAACACAAAATACAAAACAAATAAGCATAGTAGCAAGCAAGGCTACTGAGAAGGAGAGCAGTGCACCTGAAATGCATAGAAGATTTTGAAATATAATTTACCTACAATGTAATCGGCAGCATTATTGCTCTTGGTAAAGAACAAAGATTTGCAAATAACAGAGCCGGATAAAACAGAGTAGTGATGATATAGCTAGAAATAGCTACTATTACTCACCAAGCCCGGGACCTCTACGCCGAGCGCGTCCAGCAAGTCCCGGTCCCGGTCCATGACATCCGTCCAGCGGTGGATGGCCTGGTTATAGGTGCGCCGGACCCCAGAGAGCTTAAACATGGCCCGGCACACCTTCTCCCACCGCTTCCGGCGCTCCCGGATGCCATAGCCGGTTGCGATCTTGCCGCCTCCCAGGATGGTCTTGGGGAGGCGGCGCTGGAGGTAGAAGATTAGTGCGCCCACCTCCTCCGCGCTAAAGATCTCCCGTGGCATCACTTGCTCCCCCCTCAAACACCTGCACGGGAGCCGGGCACGGGGTGCGGGACCCTTCCCCTTCTCAGGGTGCTTGCCCGGCTCCCTTTACCATTGTCTGGGCAGAAATGAAGTTAAATGATAAAGAAGAAATAGAATAGGGAAGAAGAAAAGAAAAGAGTTTAAAAAAGTAGTTTAAAATTAACTAAAAGTAGCAGAAAACACAAAAATATAGAGCTAGAAAAATAGAGGGATAGATAATAAGTAAAATAGATCAAATAAACTTCAAACAAGCAAAGGAAGGCAGAGATTCAGAGAGGATACAGAAAGCATGCCCAGAACCATAGCAATGAATGAGAAACAAGATGGCCGCGCCCATTCACGACCATGTGGGTAAGTTCGCGCGAGATTTTCCTCGCGAGCACGCGCAAAATTGTACTAGCGAGCAGCACACTTTGCGAGATTACACATAGCGGCCGGAAACGGAATTACGTCACGCAAACAAGATGGCCACGCACGTGTACGACCGCGAGGGTAAGTTCGCAAACGTATCACTACAAGCGCCTTGCGAACACGCAAAAAATCACGCGAACATACACGCCGCAAAAAAAAAATAGTGTATTCGCACGCATTCGCGGCTTCCGAAATCGATCTCGCACGGATTCGCGCCCCGCAAATTGCGCGAAATTGCAGAAAAACGATTTTTGCTAA
Source organism: Lissotriton helveticus (assembly GCF_964261635.1). Lineage (NCBI taxonomy): Eukaryota > Metazoa > Chordata > Amphibia > Caudata > Salamandridae > Lissotriton > Lissotriton helveticus. The sequence continues at coordinate 1,888,693,538 of NC_136068.1, read as the reverse complement.
ACTGAAAGCAATCACCAGGTGCAAAAGTTCAAACTTAACATTAGTAACCATTCACTCTAGTGCTTCCTGAAGGGTCCCTCCAGAGTTCAGTTGCCTATTTGCAACTATTCTATGACCCTGCTATGACCCAAACAGCAGGCTCATAGAATAGCTACAAGTAGACCATAAAGGTCCTGTGAAAAAAAATTGCACTGCAACAGAAAGCAAATTACAGATAAGGAAGGAAGCAGGTGCCAGCCAGACTGGAAGTTTCAAAATTACTGACACATTAATCACCCCCAAATTAATTCATGGCAGTTGAAGAAGGGCAGGTGTGCTTGCTTTCACTGCAACAGAAAGCAAATTACAGATAAGGAAGGAAGCAGGTGCCAGCCAGACTGGAAGTTTCTAAATCTCTGACACATTAATCAACCCCAAATTAATTCATGGCAGTTGAAGCAGGGCAGGTGTGCTTGCTTTTTTTCACCCCCATAATCTACAGTGATAAACAAACCTAATGGGTGGCAGTGAGGATGTACCAGAGGGTGGCATGGGTGTACCAGAGGGTGGCAGTGGTGAAACAGAGGGTGCTGCGAACCTGTGATGATAAACCAGACGTAGAAACAACAGAGTCGCGGCCGTTGCGAGCCGAAAAGTAAGTTCGCAATTGCGAAATGGTCCACAAATCCTCGCGAACGCTCGCCAACACAAAAACCGTAAAAATCCGCAAATCCGCGAGAGTTCGCGTATTTTTGCGGATTGCGAATCCGTAAATTCGCAAATTCGCGTACGCGAGATCCTCTAGATCCGCCCATGCTTAATCACACTCCCTTTTACTCACCTATACAGTTATACACACCACCTCACATATTCAAACAGATACTAACACATACTTTCTCGCTTATACAATCACTGACACAATCACACACTCATTTATACAGCAACTCTTACTATCACTCACTCTCACACATAATTTAATTTAATTTAATTTAATAACGATTTCTAAAGCGCCTGGTGACCCAAGGGCATCCCCGCGCTATAAGGTTAGTGATCCTGTTGAGGGGGAGGGAGAGAGGAGAGACACTTATAGAGGGAACTCTATTTAGGGAATAGGTGTGTCTTTAATTTCTTGCGAAATGCCAGGTAGTTAGGTTCAAGTCTGAGGGAGCGGGGAAGGGCGTTCCATCCAGCAGCTGCTTGAACGGAGAATTGTCGTCCTCCTGTGCGAGTCCTTTTGAATCTAGGAATGTTGGCTAGGTTCTCATTCTGGGATCGTAGGGATCTGGTTGCTGTGTAGGGGGTGATCATTTTACTGAGGATCGCCGGGCCAGATCCGTTGATCAGCTTATGTGTCGTGCACATCGCTTTGAATTGCACCCTTTGGCGCACAGGGAGCCAGTGCAGAGCTTTGAGGGCCGGCTTGGCGGACATTCTGGAGGGGAGATTGGTGAGCAGACGTGCCGCGGCGTTCTGTGTCCGCTGGAGCTTCGTTAGGGTGGCCTCAGGGGCTCCCAGGTAGACCAAATTACTGTAGTCCAGGCGAGACAATACTAGTCCCTGGATGAGCAGTTTCCTGGAAGTAGGTGGTAGTAAGGGGAGAATCTTGCGGGTCGTGCGCATGAGCCCGAAGCAGGTGCCCGAAATTTTAGCTGCTTGTGTCTTCATAGACAGCTCTGGTTCGAGCCACACACCGAGTGTCTTAATTTCACGCTTCGGGGGGGGGGATTTCCCCGAACACGTCGGGCCAGAGTGCTGGGGGGATGGTCGTCCATTGTTTCCCTTGGAGCATCACCTCCGTCTTTGACCCATTAAGTTTTAATGATGAATTATTCATCCAGTTGTGAATTTCTGTAAGACAATTGGTCAGGTTTTCTGGGTGGTCGATGAGTTGCGACAGGGAGACGACCAACTGAGTGTCGTCAGCATAGCTTACCATTTTTATGTTAAATGGTGTCGCCACGTCCTCAAGGGGGGCCATATATGCATTAAAAAGCGTCGGGCTCAGGGAGGAGCCCTGAGGGACACCGTTTGTGAGTGGAAGGGTGGATGAGTGGTGATTGTCGTCCCACACTTGGAACGTGCGCCCTGTGAGAAAGGATTCAATCCAACTGAGTGCCGTCCCGGTAAGTCCTGCATTCGCCAGTCTATGAAGAAGGACACGGTGGTTGACTGTGTCGAAAGCTGCGCTTTGATCCAGGAGGATCACTGCCACTGATCCTCCTGAATCCAGTATGCGCCTTGCTTCTTCAATGACGGCAAGGAGTGCGGTGTCTGTGCCATGGCCCGGGCGGAATCCAGTTTGGGATTGCCTGAGTACGTTGTTGGTCTAAAAAAACGGAGATAATTGTATGTTTACCAATTTCTCTGCTACTTTGCTGATACCAGGGAGGAGAGATATTGGTCGGTAATTAGACATGTCTGCTGGATCTAGCTGGGGTTTTTTTTTGAAGTGCCTTCACCACAGCACTCTTCCAGCTGTCGGAGACAGATCCGTGGGCGAGCGAGCTGTTAATAAGTTCCGTGACCGTGGGCACGATGACTGAGGCTACTGTTTTGAGGAACCTGATCGGTGCTGGGTCCCGAGGTGATCCGCTTTTCATTTTCGTCAAGGTTCGTTCTACCTCTAGGTAAGTTACTGGCCGAAATGTCGGCAGTGTGGGGCGCAGATTGCTTTCGGCCTGGTCGAGGGATAGACAGCTTTCCATGTGATTAAGGGGGCCGGGGGGTGGGAGGGAGGCCAGGATACGGGTGATTTTGTCGTTAAAGTAATTAGCTAGTTCATTACTTCGGTCAACTTTGGGGGTGGTGGGGGGGGAGTGTTGGGGACTTTGAGCAGCTCCTTTACAATTAAGAAGGATTCCCTGGCTGAGTTGGATGATTCTTGTATCCGCGTGTCGTAGTGTGAGGCTTTGGCTTGTCTGATGGCCTCTTTATAGAGTCTGACTGTGATCTGGTAAGCTTCTTTGTTGGCATGCTGCCAGTTTCTCCTCCAAAGCCGTTCGGCTTTTTTGCAGTTTTTGCGAAGTAGTCGGAGGTCCTCGGTATACCACGGGGCCGAACCAGGTTTGCCGTTTTTGTCCTCCCTCGTTCTAAGTGGGAGCACTGAGTCCAGGGAGGAGGTGATACACTCTCTGAATTTTTTGTCGGCGATAGCCGGGTCTTCCGCGTATGCAGGGGTGGTCCTTTCTAGGGTCTTGGCCCATTCTTCAGTGGGGATTCTGGACCAGGTCCTGTCCCTGCTGTAGGTGGGCGGTTTTTGGGGTTTCCTGAAAGTTCCAGGTAGTTGGAAGGAGACTAAGAAGTGGTCTGTCCAGGGAAGGGGAAGAGCCTCTTTTGCTTGCATCGAGGGAGAACTAGTGAACACCGGGTCCAATAGATGACCCTTGATGTGGGTGGCTCCGGAGTTGAGGAGGCAAATGTCCAGTGCCGCCAGATCTAAAATCAGATCTTTAGCCACCGAGTCTACCGGGTCTTCAAGATGAATGTTCAGGTCACCTACTATCATAAAGTTTGATAGAGAGTGGGCCAGGGTTGTAACTGAGTCCAGGAGGGAACTGGCGAAGGGACCTGGGAGACCGGGGGGACGGTACACAAGTATTCCCGTTAATGAATTGGTTGGGTTTAGCTTGAAAGTAAAGTGAAGACTTTCTGAGTCGGTAATCTGTGCATCACTGGTTTTACAGTGGAGATAGTCCCGGTGGATAATGGCGACACCACCACCTCTGCCTAAGGGGCGGGGTAGGGACTGAATGAGATAGCCCGGTGGAGTTGCTAGTGCTATGTCTGATTGTGAGTGTGGGGCAAGCCACGTTTCCGTGAGAAAAAGGATATCTATCTCCAGGTCTTCTATGAGATGGTTAATCTGTGTCGCGTGTTTAGGAAGTGAGCGACAGTTTAGTGAAGCGAGTTTGAGGGAGGCGGGTGTGTGAGGTTTTGTAGGGAGTGTGAGCTGGGCTCGCTTACATAGAGAGCAGTGAGTGAAAGGTCCATTTAGATCATGGATGTAATCACATGAAGAGGTTGGGGGTCTAAGGCTTAATAGCTCTCTGCGTGAGTAGCTTACCTTTGGGTTGGCTGTTTTAAGCAGGGGTTCTGGCCCTGGGCCCGGCCGTGCGCGGACGGGCACAGACGGGCTTGCCATAGGCGCGCCTTCGGCGCGCAAACGGCGCTCCCGCTGCGCTAGTCCGCTGCGCTAGTCCGCTGCGCTGGTATGGCCGGCACATTTGTAGTGCTTGAGGGTGGGCGTGGCCTCGCAGTGGGCGTGGCTACCACCTTGGGCGTTTTGGGCGTTTCCCTGTCTCAGCGCGGGTCGCTGTCTCAGGGAAGAGCAAGGAGGGCTGTATCAGCGCGAGGGGATTAGCGCTATGAGCAGGTGAGCACTCGAGGTTGTAATTCACACACAAGTGCACAAGATAACACATTTTTAAAAGTTTAAACAGTTTTTTTAAAAGTTAAAGGTCACAATCCTCCGGCTTTCCGCCTCAGAGGGGTCACACGAAATAATAACAAACAGACCGCTTGTCTTCAGCGTATTTGTAGTGCTTGAGGGTGGGCGTGGCCTCGCAGTGGGCGTGGCTACCACCTTGGGCGTTTTGGGCGTTTCCCTGTCTCAGCGCGGGTCGCTGTCTCAGGGAAGAGCAAGGAGGGCTGTATCAGCGCGAGGGGATTAGCGCTATGAGCAGGTGAGCACTCGAGGTTGTAATTCACACACAAGTGCACAAGATAACAAATTTTTAAAAGTTTAAACAGTTTTTTTAAAAGTTAAAGGTCACAATCCTCCGGCTTTCCGCCTCAGAGGGGTCACACGAAATAATAACAAACAGACCGCTTGTCTTCAGCGTATTTGTAGTGCTTGAGGGTGGGCGTGGCCTCGCAGTGGGCGTGGCTACCACCTTGGGCGTTTTGGGCGTTTCCCTGTCTCAGCGCGGGTCGCTGTCTCAGGGAAGAGCAAGGAGGGCTGTATCAGCGCGAGGGGATTAGCGCTATGAGCAGGTGAGCACTCGAGGTTGTAATTCACACACAAGTGCACAAGATAACACATTTTTAAAAGTTTAAACAGTTTTTTTAAAAGTTAAAGGTCACAATCCTCCGGCTTTCCGCCTCAGAGGGGTCACACGAAATAATAACAAACAGACCGCTTGTCTTCAGCGTATTTGTAGTGCTTGAGGGTGGGCGTGGCCTCGCAGTGGGCGTGGCTACCATAATCATTTATATACTCCAACTCTCACATATACTACCTTTCACAGATGTAGTTACTCACACATATACCACTGAGACATCCATTCACTCACCAACACAGCCATATGCACACTCACTCACCCATACAGCCCTTCACAGACACAATCTTGAACCCATACACCCAGTGAATCACCCACTCACACATCTATGCAGAAAGTCACACACCCCTACCACCCAACACTCAGGCACCCATACAGATACTTCGGCAACCAATCAATAACCCATGTAAACACTCATGTAGCTACTCACCAACTCATGCATCGGCTTACACAACAACAGACACACTGATACAGACATTCACACGGTTTAGTAACTAACACATGCATTCACTAAGACACAATTAATCTCTCACTTATAAAGTTAGTCACCTACTAAATCCTCAATCCAGACACTTATACACCCACTCATTCTTCAAACAACCTTGGCATATATATAAAACATATTTAAACTTTATAGAAAAACACAGTCACTGGATGATGTCATCAGTGATGTCTTTTGCCATGTCATCAGTAATGTAATCAGTGATGTCACTGACCATGTCATGAATGATGTTATAAGTTACATAATCAGCAGTGCATTGCGGGGGCGCAAGTTATAATTAGCTGAAATAACCATCACAGCCAAATTTCACAGGTGTTGTACAAGTGAAATGTCCAACTAACTATAATGTACTTGTAACCTGTGTTTTTTTCAATACATTTCTAAGGTTTCTTAAATGCAAATTTCTAACTATAACATTCCTGGAACCTATGTTTTTTCAGTGAATAAATAAATAAATATATATATATAAATAGGGAAATCGCAACATTCTATTGGGAATAACTTTGGCGCCGGTTGAGGAATCTGCCTGAAATTTTCCTCAGATTTGCCTTGCGGCTCTCCACTCCTTCCCTGAAAGTTTGGGGGGGATTCGTCAATCGGGGGATGAGATAAAAGGGGGTCCCAAATAAGCATGGGCGGATTTTGCGGATCCACGATTCGCGGATTTAGCGGATCCACGGATCGTGGATCCGCAAAATCCGCCTATTTAGCGGATTCAGCGGATTTGCGGATTGGGGGCGGGGCTTCCTCGAGTGTGTGGGCGGGGCCAAACGGACGGGGCTTCCACGCGAGCACACATGCCTCTTGTGTGTCTAAAAGGTCAGAGACCGATCAGAGCAGCATCGATGGGATATTTGGGAAGAAGGCACATCTGCCCAGCCTCCCAACGCTCACGATTTTTTTTGGGCTGATGAATGAGTCGCTACATTTGCGCTTCAACTAGTTCCAGCGACCAAGTGTGTGTTACTATGCAATCGCGCCGAAGTGCGCAGGGGTCCCTTTAGTGAAATGTCCATCATAGTGGGTAAATGGCGGGAAGACGGTGCACACCTCGAGTGTGTGGGCGGGGCCAAACGGACGGGCCATGCGAGCATGCCTCTTGTGTGTATAAAAGGGCAGAGACCGATCAGCAGATTAATTTTTGGGCTGATCAATGAGTCACTGAATTAAAGCTTCAACTAGGGCACATGCTTTATTGATATCTGCAAGTGTTTCCTGTTGAGGTTTATTTTTTTGTGCCAGGACCGTCGTGCCCGAATGAACCCTGCCCTTCATATTTACTCAAGAAGACACCACCTTGAAATAATTTACGATGGCGCCGGCAAGCTGCCAGCGCCATCCTGCAATAGTTACTTAATTAGCTTCAACAGGAAGCTCCAACTGTTAAAATAAAGCAGGCGCTCGAGCCCCTGCTGTATCTTATCTATTAGAGCTTCCTGTCGAAGCTAATTAAGTAACCATTTGAGGATGGCGCTGGCAGCTTGCCGGCGCCATCGTAAATTATGCAGGCTTGCACTTTTGACAGCAAAATCCGCTCCGATCGCGGATTGCGGATTCTCGGTAAATCCGCGAGAGTTCGCGGATCGCGGATTTACCGAAAATCCGCAAAATCCGCGATCGGAGCGGATTTTGCCCTCATGCTTAGTCCCAAAACGTGTTTTCCCCATGTTAATTTCCATGGGGCGGTTGGACTCACTTTTAGCCCGAACGGCTGAATGGATTTCCACCAAACTTGGCAAAATTGTAGGGACTGGTAGCCCAATGTGCCTTTGCTATGTCTCAAGATATGTGCTCCAGAGGATTTTGAGTAATTTGGGTTAAAAAAAATATATGTATCTATAAGCGTGCCCCAGTACGCGCACCGGGGCGCTTACCAGCGCGCTACGCGAGTTCGCGCGCGGAAAGCTGATTGGCTCTCGGGTGTCTGTAAACATTCCAAACAGTCCGGAGCGGACGTCATCTTGTGTCTCGGTAGGATCGAGACACAAGAGGTGGCAGAAAACAAAGGGGGAAATAACCAAAAGGGGGTAGGGTAGACCCCCCCTGCCCCCCTAGGTTTGATGTGGGGGCCATAAAAGGCTCCGCGGGGCAAAACAAAATAATATTTTTTTCCGATTTTCGCAGGGGGAGCGCCGGTACGCGCACCGGGGAGTGTACCGGGGAGCTTACCACGGGGAAAACCCAGTGAAATAGGAAAATAATAATTTAAAGTGATTAGAGGTAGGGTAGCTCTGCATAGGGTTGTTGTGTTGTTTGGATGTTTTAAGTACCAACATGTAGGTACCAATGCTGAGTCTTAAATTTAATTTCCTCTGTAGATATCTTGCATGTTGTTACAGAAGTTATTGTGGTATATGGAATCCATATCATAGTCTGTCAGGAAAGCAGAAACAACATGGAGGCAGGAGATGAAAAAGAGATGTCAAATACACATTGGAGATAATAAAGTGGGAGAAAGGAAGTAACTATGAGCAAAATTACTATGTAACACAAAAAAGTTGCACAGTATACTATAAGTCTGACTTTATATTATAATCAATTTGGTACTAGTTTATGAATTACATATAAAAATGAATAATGTCTCGAACAATTTTTGATTATTAAATAAAAATATATTGCTGTGATTTTTCAAAATTTAATAACACTTCCTACATTATATCGTCAGGAATGTCCTCATTTTCAATCTGTGAATCTATTGCTTCCACACACTGAACTAATTCATGGTCCAGTGACTCATCCATTATTCTCATCAATAATTTCTTCAGCGTTGTTCTCCAGAACTATTTCGAAATTAATATTCTGTTCTCCTTCCATTTTCTTGCTGTAAATTGCATAAAAAATAAATATATCAGTAGAGATAGGGCAGTGTTGGGTTTAAGCTTAGACAGATAGTTTTGATTTTTTAACAGTGAAGTTATCTTTGGGCAGTGTATGGTATCAGGCTGGAAGTAGAAATATAAAAAAGTGTATGTGATAAAGCCTAAGTAAATTCATAATTATACAAGACAAGCCTAACTCCATCCATAACTATAACAGAGAAGCCTATCTCAATCTATAACTATTACAGAGGGATAGTATATAACTATCAGAAAATGTTTTCCAAATTAACTTAAAGTGCACAACATACTTCACTTTCCAAAATAACAACTTACCTTTGAAAAAGCAGTTGAAGTTCTCAGTGAAAATCCTTTTGAAATGTACTTCAGGAAGTAGTAGTCAAAATGGCTGTGTTTCCCTCTCTTTTTTTATATATATTCATGTACATAACCAATCAAATGTCATGAAATAATAGTAGAAAATGAAAGTAACATTTTAATTGGTTGTAAATTCTAACACTTCAGATGTGTTTTTGTCATGTAATTTACCTCAGGATATTTAGACAGGGCTACAGGCCAAATGGCTCAATGGAATTCCATCAAATTTGGGAAAATAGTAGGGACTGGTATGTAGTATTGCCTATTCTATATTTGGTGAACTTCTCTACAGAGGTGTTTATGTAAATTAACTTTTACATTTTTTGGGAGCGCTTACCGGTGAGCGTCCCGGTACGCGTACCGGTAAGCGCAACGGGAGACCTCCATTTTGTGTTTCGGTAGATTTGAGACAGAAAATGGAGGACAAACAACGTTGGGAATGGGTATAAGGGGGCACGGTAGGCACTCCCTGACCCCCTAGGTTTTCTGAGGGGGTCTCAGGAGGCCCATATAGGCAAAAAAATATATATATATTTTTCGTGGGGTGAGCGCCCGGTACGCGTACCGGGAAGTGCACCGGGGAGTGTACTTTGGTGAAAAATAGTGAAAAAAGTTAGAAAAAGATAATCTTTTGAGTGATCAGAGGTAGGGTAGCCCTGAAAAGAGCTTTTGGGTTGTGTGGCTGATTTAGGTATCTACAAGTAGGTACCAATGCAGAGTCTTAAATTCAGGAGGAATATTCTATTCCCCTCATCTGAGAAGTGCACACCATCTCCTCTGTAGATATCTTGCATGTTGTAACGCAAGTTATTGTTGTATATTGAACCCATTCCATAGTCTCTCATGTAAGCAGAAACAGATTTATTCACATGTTTCCGTGCTTTCTCAAATTGTGGACAAAATTGGTTGGACCACTTCCATTTCTGTCTTTGGCATATATTGGAATATACCAAGGCAGTTTGTGGAAAAAGTGTCATCAATTGCCCAAAGGTTTCCTTTAAAACTATCTCCAGACGTACCCCAGTCAAAGTGCCTAGGTCATTTCCACCACAGCGCAAAATTATGAGGTCAGGGTGTGGCAGATGGTAAAAGGTTTTCACCAATGGTATCAATTGATGACATCTCAATCCTCTTTGGCCAATCCATTTTATCTGCACATTTGTTAAATCAAGGTTGTGAAAATTTCTGATAGCTGCATACCTTTGAGCCCAGTGAATGTAGCTATGTCCAATAATCCAGACAGAGTACATGGTGAGAGGAGGTTCTGGTGCAGTCAGATGAAGTGTAGGAATGAAATGGCAGTTGGAACAGTAGGAGTTTGCAAAAAAAAAAACTGTGGAGTTTCAGTGCTCTTGAATCATAAGCAATGATTGGTGGATTCAGAAAGTTGAAAACTGAAAGTTAGGGTGCATGGTTCTGTTTTGTGAAAGAAGTAATTTGAATGGTTAAGAAAAAGTCATTTAAAGAAACATTGCACCTCATAAGCTGGGGTATTGAGATGTCAAACATCCTTGCTGATTTCATTTGCAACATTGTAGAATAAACTTTTAACCCTAAGAGCTCAGTGAGGAGGGAGTTGCTATGGTAACAGGTAGAAATGGCTGAGGGGGGGAAGGGTTTTGGTTTGAAAATAAGAGGGAAGAGTTTTAATTGGTTAACAAAAAGGGATATGTGTGTAGAATTAGAGGTTTTCTGTGCCATTAATGGTTGCAGTGCCTGGAGAACATACCTTTTGCTCTGCTAAAGAAATATTGGTGTGTGTATCTGACACTGTTCTCAATCTCCCAAAGCATTTGTAAAGGTGAGTTATGATGTATTCAATATAGAAAGAGAGTTCAGATTAAGAAGCACATTGACTTAATTGAAAAACGATGTTAGTGCAAATCAATGAGTTTCAGTAGTGAAAATGAATGCTTGTAAATAGGATCTGTGCTCTGTTCCTAAAATGTTAATTAAAAAACGATTTTAGGGCAAATCAATGGGTTTCAGTAGTGAAAATGAATGCTTGTACATAGGACCTGTGTTCTGTTCCTAAAATGGTTATTGAAAAACGATTTTAGTGCAAATCAATGGCTTTCAGTAGTGAAAATGAATGCTTGTACATAGGATATGTGCTCTGTTCCTAAAATGTTAATTGAAAAACATTTTTAGTGCAAATCAATGGGTTTCAGTAGTGAAAATGAATGTTTGTACATAGGATCTGTGCTCTGTTCCTAAAATGTTAATTGAAAAACGATTTTAGTGCAAATCAATGGCTTTTACATTTTTAGAAAGGAATAAATAGTGTGTGCATAATTACATAAAAATATTTGAATCTTTTACAAACATGTCACCTGTGTTACCTCAGATTGGAAAGTAGACTGAGTTTCTTTGCTGTTGGTTTGTGTCATTTTTTGGGTAATGCTTGGTAGGAATGTTTGCATGAGAGAGGAAATGTATTTTGTAAAATAGTGAGTTTTCAGTACTGAAATGGAATGCTTGTACATAGGATCTGCACTCTGTTTGTAAAATGTTATTCAGAAAACGATTTTGGGACAAAGCAATTGGTTTTAGATTTTTGAGAAGGAATAAATAGTGTGTGCATGATTACAAACAAATATTTGAACCTTTCTCAATCATGTCACCTGTGCTACCTCAGATTAGGAAGCAGACTGAGTTTCTTTGCTGTTGGTTTGTTTCATTTTTTGGGTAATGCTTGGTAGGAATGTTTGCAAGAGATATGAAATGTATTTTGTAAAATAGTGACTTTTCAGTACTGAAATGGAATGCTTGTACATAGGACCTGCACTGTGTTTCTAAAATGTTATTGAAAAATCGATTTTGGGGCAAATCAATGGCTTTTACATTTTTGAGAAAGAATAAATAGTGTGTGCATGATTACATAAAAAAATGTGAACCTTTCACAATCATGTCACCTGTGTTACCTCAGATTAGGAAGCACACTGAGGGTCTTATTTATGAAAACAGCGATGCGTCACTTTTCACTGCTCACTTCTTGTGACACCAATGATGCATTATATTTAATGTATGACGCATCATGTTGCAAGGACTTACAGATAAGTCAGTATTTCTGATGTATCTGTAAGCGCAAAAGTGACGAATTGCTGGAGTGTGTCACAAAAGTGACACAACTCCAGCAATGCATCCTTTCACATGGGGAAACCCCCATGTGAAAGCGTTTGCCTCAGTCTTATGCCTGCTGTGAGGCAGGTGCAAGATTATTACGTAACAGTGTCCTAAAAGTGACGCAGTGAAATCTCATAGATTTCACTGCGTCACTATTACGAGGCTTTTTGCGGGGGAATGCCCCCTCTGTGTACATTACACCTGACAGAGGTATAATGTAGCGCAGAGGTTTAAAAAGTGACGCATCTACCTACATGCGTCACTTTTTAAATATTGCGCAACAAGGCACATGTTTTATGCCGCCGATGCGTCACAAAAAGTGACGCATCAGCAGTGCAAAAATGAGGCTCATCTTTTTTTGCACACTACTCCAGTTTAGTCCTGTTAACTGCACTCTTGTACACAAGCCTCACCTTTTGTGCTCCCTTGGACAGGCTTCATCTCATTTGCACTCATGCTTAGGCCTCACAATCTTTTTTTAGAATAACATTTGAAAAACAGAGAAAAGGTCATATGTATAAGCTTTTCATTACACTACTAAAACATTTTTGGGGCAAATCAATGACTTTTACATTTTTGAGAAAGAATAAATAGTGTGTGCATGATTACATTAAAAAATTTGAACTTTTCAAAATCATGTCACCTGTGTTACCACAGATTAGGAAGTACACTGAGGGCCTTAGTTATGAAAACAGCGATGTGTCAGATTATTTACACCCCTGGACATGCGTCACCTCATCTGCACCCAGTTACCATCAATTATACTCAATACATTGAGGCCTGTCCAGAGGATACAGATGAGGTAAGGCTTGTCCAAGGGTGAGAGGAGGTCAGTGCTCTCCACTGTACTCATGGACACTGAATGCTTGTACATAGGACCTGCACTGTGTGTCTAAAATGTTATTTAAAAAACGATTTTGGTGAAAATCAATGACTTTTAGATTTTTGAGAAGGAATACATTGTGTCTGCATGATTAAATACATATATTTCAACCTTTCATAATAATGTCACGTGTGTTACCTCAGATTAGGAAGTAGATTGTTCAGATGAGGTGAGGCATGTCCAGAGGGACAGAGGAGGTGAGGCCTGTGGTCTAGACTGTAGTGGGAGAGAGGCCTTTCCTGGAGAGCGGAGGTGGTGAGTCCTGTGTCTAAGAGTGCAGTGGACTAGGCTTCATGAAGCCTATCCCCCACTGCACTCTTAGACACAGGTGTCATCTTCTTTGCACCCGTGGACAGACGTCTCTTCCACTACACTCTCCAATACAGGCCATACCTCTTCTGCACCCCTAGACAATCCTCACCTCATCTGAAACCCTGAATAGACTTCAACTAATCTGCATGCTTAGACAGGCCTCAGCTTATTTAGACCTTTGGACATGCGTCACCTCATCTGCACCCAGTTACCATCAATTATACTCAATACATTGAGGCCTGTCCAGAGGACACAGATGAGGTAAGGCTTGTCCAAGGGTGAGAGGAGGCCAGTCCTCTACACTGTACTCATGGACACTGAATGCTTGTACATAGGACCTGCACTGTGTGTCTAAAATGTTATTTAAAAAACGATTTTGGAGAAAATTAATGACTTTTAGATTTTTGAGTAGGAATAAATAGTGTCTGCATGATCAAATACATATAATTCATCCTTTCACAATAATGTCACCTGTGTAACCTCAGATTAGGAAGTAGATTGTGCAGATGAGGTGAGGCATGTCCAGAGAGACAGAGGAGGTGAGGCCTGTGTTTAAGAGTGTAGTGGGAGAGAGGCCTTTCCTGGAGAGCGTAGGTGGTGAGGTCTGTGTCTAAGAGTGCAGTGGACTAGGCTTCATGAAGCCTATCCCCTACTGCACTCTTAGACACAGGTCTCACTTTCTTTGTACCTGTGGACATACCTCTCTTCCGCTACACTCTTCAATACAGGTCTCAACTCTTCTGCACCCCTGGAGAATCCTCACTTGATCTGTAAACCTGAATAGACCGTTTGCTTTTTGTCATTTGATAATAGTGGTCTATAATGTGCTACTTTTTTCTTTAACACAGATTGAAATCAAGATTTCAGGAGTAAGGATAGATGCCCTCAAGGCAAAGAAGAAGGAAAAATGATAAGCGGAAAAAATCAAAAACAGCATCGGAATTACAGCACTCCTCCACAACAAATACTTCAAAAAACAGGAAAAAAGCTCCTGGTAAGATAACTAAGTCTTTCTTACGGAACATATGTAGATAAAAAAAAAATGTTGGACAGCATGTAGTAGAAAAAGAGAAGGAGAGAGTACATTTGAAAAGGAAGGAGAGGCCCTCAAAAAATCTTACTACTGGAGCAGGAGAGAATAATATGTATCGGAATAGAAGGCAGAATCAGTTTAGAGACATTCGTAAACAAATGTTTCGCAATAGGGTGGTTTTAAATTTGTTAAAAAACATTAGGAAAGAAAAACAGAGAGCTGCTTTTTATAAGAAAAAGAAAAATGTAGAGAAGATTGTTGATCAGGCTTTTGAAGTTAAGAAAAAATGATTTATTTTAATAATCAATAGAATTAGGACACTTAACAAGACAATTGATGTTTTTAAATCAAACAGTAGATGGAAAAGAGTAATTAATCAGACTCATTTTTGTAAAGTTTTTTTAGGAGAATGGATGCACAGTTCAAGTTGTGAGCCATTTTTAATGAGGAGAGTTACTTCCAGGAGAATGATTTAGTGCATGCAGTTGACACCAGTGGTCGAGCATATGAGGTGAAAGACGGTTGTCCGATTGAAAAAGAGAAACTTGTGCCTAGAGAACCAGAAGAGGTGTTAACTGATGAATTTTAGGGAGATGTACTAAGGGTCCAGTGTACACTTGGAAGTGTAGTCGTATTTGTAGTGTGCGACAGGAATCAATTGATTTGTTTTGTAATTTCTTACGTACATATAGTAAGAAAAGTCTGAAACAGAAAATGAAGTTGTTGCAAGACCTAGATCCTTGCAGAGTGAGAGAAAACACAGGTTTGCAGGGGCATTCACTGGCTTGTCTTTCTAGAAAAGTCTGTCAAAGTGTTTTTCATCATTTTAGGATGTTAGCAGTGCATCATACGAAAATGAGGAAATTAGTGAGAATGTTGTATTATGCAAAAAGTCCAGCACTTAAGCTTAAACAATTAAACAGTGCTCTTTTGCATGGAACTGAATTAGATGTGAAGAAGATTTGTAAAGAAATTGTGATTTCTTATTTTGGTGAAAAAGAGGACAGTGTAGAAATTGACACAGAAATTCAAGGTAATGTGGAAGACAATGTACAGATTTCAAGTACAGAAAAGTTTGACCAGGAAATTACCAGGTTTAAGGTGAAATCAAGTGAAAGGCCGAATTTTACTTGTGTGTGTTGTCGACGAACTCATTATAAGCATCAAACTAGATTAGTTGATTTATACGTAAAAAGTGAAAAGATAAATAATTATGAGTGGAAGGATTTTGCAACTTATTTCTGGGTGAAGAATTGTTTTGATTTGAGTTCTGATCAGCGTATTTGTAAATATTGTTATGATAAATTAAATCAAAACAGAATGCCTGCTAGAGCTGTTCATAATAATCTGGAGTTGGTAGACATTCCTTCTGAATTGATGGATTTAAATACATATGAGTCTATTTTGATTCAATGTGTCCATCCTTTTCAGGCTATTGTTCGCATGGAGCCTAAGATAGGGAAATGGCCTCCTTCAGATTTACAGAGAGGATTAAAGGGAAGAGTTGTTTATTTGCCTCTAGATTTCAAGAAAAATGTTGATACCATTGGTGTAGAGAAAGTGGAAGAGGAACCTCTGGTTATTCTAGTTAATGGGGTTCCCACAAAGAGTAAGAAAATCTGGCAAGATTTAGTGGATGTTAGGAAAGTCAAAAAGGCAACGTTGTATTTGGTCAAAAACAATGAGTACTACAAACATGTATGTGTTGAAGCAGAGGAAACAGCTACAGATGAAGACAGTGATTGTTCAGCTGGCCAAATTGAAAAAGTTGATGTGTCTAGAAGTGAAGAAATATATGAACATTATACTGTTCATCCTTTGCATTCCAAAGAAGTGATGGGGAATGCAATTGACTGTTTCAAATGAAAGCAGCAAAAGGAAGTCCCATTAGTGTATGGGAAGAAAGTTTGAAAGCTCGTTGTTTTCCACATTTATTTCCAACAGGTCGAGGTGGACGATATGACGATCGACCACTTCAAATTCCTGCATTTGAATATCGAACTGTAAGATTATATGCTGAAGATGCAAGGTTTTGTCAATGCATTCCCTATTTGTTTCATCTACTGTATGAAAGTGACTTGTCTGGGCTTTCTTATGCAATAAACCATATACTGAAAAGTGGAGCACATCTGCAAAATTTTTTGGCGAGGCACTTTTTGGAGAAAGCGAATCTGCAAGATAATATTTTGGAATCTCATTTAATCAATCTCATGGCATGTCAGCGTGGTACAAACGAGTATTGGTACCGTCGTCATGGGGAATTGAAATGTATGCTAAGAAACTTAGGAACTCCTACATGGTTCCTCACTCTTAGCTGTGCCGAGTATGCATGGGACGACTTACTTCAATTTCTACGAGAGGCAAATGCAAATATACGAAATATAGAATTCAAAACACCTGGAGAACTGTGTTCTTTGGATCCAGTGAATGTATGCAGATATTTTAATCATAGATTTGAAGCTATGATGTCTTTTATTACCAACAAAAAAAATCCTCCCCTTGGAGAGGTTTGGGATTTCTTTTGGAGAAAGGAGTATCAAGCTATAGGTGCTCCTCACATACATATGTTGTTGTGGATTAAAGATGCACCCAAATTTGAAACAGATTCGGATGAGACAGTGATGAGGTTCATTGAAGAGTATTCAACATGTGCTGTTCCGAAAACTATCGAAGAAAACAGTTTAAGGCAACAAGTTTTACGCTTTCAATCCCATCGTGGTGGAAAGTACTGTCGTCGAAAATTCAGAAACAAGGACAAGTTCTACACAAAATGTCGTTTCGGCTTTCCACGACCAGTGATTTCTAAAGGAAGAGTCAATAATTTGATGTCTTCTCTACGACATACTGTGACGAGGAAATCACCCAAAAATACATACAATTTAAAAAGAAACGAAGAGTCCAAGTACATCATCGACTACAACCCAGTGATTTTGTCCATGTGGAATGCTAACATGGATATTCAATTCGTTGCTGACAACTCCAAAATATGCGGCAGGCAAAGGATGAAGATTATAAAAATATTCTGCAAGATGTAAGAATCGGAAAAGTAAGTCAGCATGGGAAAGAAGCTTTACATGGACGATTAATTTCAAATTTGTACCCAAATGAAAACATTCTTCCAGAGAATATTTTTAAGAAAATTAACGAGAAGAAATCTGGCATATGTTTGATGCCAACTCTGAAAGAATGTTCCATGTTCAACAACAAAATGTTAAAGTTAGAAAATGAAGAGATAGTGAAACTGGAAGCTATAGATAAAATAGAGCATATGTGAGCAACAATTATTTTGTCTGAAAATTTGAAATTAAAATTGGATTCATTAGAGAAGACTATATCTAAAACTGCTGGTTTTGAAAAGACTCTTCATGTGTGTTTAAATTGTCGTATTATTTTGAGAAGGAATTTAAATGTTGAAAGAGGTCTGGTAAATGGAGCAATGGGTCATGTTGTTGGTTTTGTGAATTACAAAAATAGAGATGGAATTGACATTTTAAAAATTAAATTTGATGGCATTGACGAAATAGAACAAATTTGTCGTTGTTCAGCTAGGTTTTTGCTTGTGAAAGACTTATATGTTCGCCGAAAACAATTTCCTATTTGTTTGGCATATGCGGTAACAATTCATAAATCTCAAGGTTTAAGTGTAGATAGTGCTTTGGTGAACATTGGAAGTTCTGTGTTTAAAGAAGGTATGGCATATGTGGCATTATCACGAGTCAGAACTTTATCAGCATTGTACTTGATTGAGTGTGATGAAACATAGATTTGTGCTGATCTAGATTGTGTTAAAGAATACAATAGGTTAAGAAGAGAGTATGCTCCACATTTTCCTCAATATCCTCTGTTTGAAATACGTGTGGTAGGCCAAAAAAGAAGAAATTAGAATAATTGCAGTGAGGTAGTAGCAAAAAGACAAAAAGTAGATGAAACTGTAATTGTAAGCAGAAAGAAAAATGATTCTGTTGAAGATGTTGTTGGATTTCAGTTTGAAAACAGTTCTGGTGTCAACTGCTATGCTAATGTAGTGCTTAATGTTGTTTTTTTTCTTCAAAATTTACAAGAACAGATTGTTGAAAATCGGGATCAAACATTCTGCTGTTTATTGAATTCTGTGTTTGAGAAATGTAGCAGTGATAGAGCAAAAATAGAAAGTGTTTCAGAAATTAGAAATCTTCTAGACATATGTTCTGGTCAAAATCAATTTTCACAGATTATTCTGCAGGATTGTCTGGAATTTTTAATGTATATGTTTGATGTTTTGGAAGATGAAGGTGTAGATATAAAAAATCTTTTTAGCCTTTCTTATCAATGGCAGCATGACTGCGACAACTGTAGTTTATCAAGTAGTACTAGAATAGACTCTGAAAGATTTATATATTTGACTTTACCAGACTGCAAATCAGTGCCTTTTAATAATCTAGTTAAAGCAGCTGATCACAATATGGTGTGTACCCAATGTAAGTCTGCAATGCTGTCCACATTATTTTTACAAAGTAATGGTAAATATGTGATTTTAATGTTCCAACGATGTAGACCTGATGGAAGTAAATTGTCAACTTCTATTAAAAATGTTGTGGCTTCTCAGTTATCAATTTCAGGAAGAACGTTTGCAACTGTAGCTATTATTTATCATGACGGTCCTTCAACAACATCAGGGCATTACACATGCTATTTAAAAAGTCGTAAAGGTTGGACGCACTGTAATGACACTCATTTGACTTTCAAACAACGTTTGCCTTTTTTTAGAACCAACATTTAAGTAAAGGTAATTGGCCTATGAAGACGGGAGCAGTTAATAAAGGTTATTTTGCTGTTTAAAAATGGTAATTTCAGAGTTTGTTTTAATTAATTTGAAAATATACTCATAAATCTAACACTATTTGGCCTAAAAGGAAAAGTTAAGGAATGAGCAAAGAGTCATGACTGAAAAAAAGGAGTATATGAAAATAATGAAAATATTTCAGATGTTCTTGGAGCTTTTCTTCTAGAAAGTCGATGAAAATGAATTTTTAGTGAACAGCAGAGTACTTTCCAACGAGAAAAGGACCTTTATGATATACTATTTGGCCTAAAGGAAAAGTAAGTGAATCAAAGATTAGTGTACATTTGTCATTTGTCAGTATCTAAGGTTTTTTTTAAAAACACAATCTTGTAGATTGTGTTTTTTTTTTACCGCTGTCATATGATGAGTAATTTGAACTCACTTTTTTAAATGAAATTCAATATATACTGAGAACAGCAAAAATAAACTATGTAACATGTTGTACAATTTATTCTATACTTTGGATTGTGTAAATTAAATTGTATTCCCATTGTCTGACACTCACTTTGCTTTTTCCATCCTCTTTCAGCTCTTTTTACTCACTTATAATGTCTTTCTCTCACTCTCTGTAACCCCCGTTCCTTTACTCCATTTCTTTCACAACCCCTCATTCTCATTTCAACTGTCTACATCCCCTCTCTCCCTTGCATACATTTTCAGCTTTCAGTCTCTCTGCTTTACTTCCCTTTTCCGTATTTTCCTCCTTTGCTCTTTTAGTAATTCCTCTTTACTCACTCAGCAGTATTGTCGCACTCTATCACTATAAATCACCCACTCTTCCTCACTTATCTTTGTTTGCTCCTTTCTTTTGACCTCTTCTCTCTATTTTTCATTCACTACCTCTATGTCCTCAGTGCCTCACTCTCCTTGTGTTATGTTCACTTGTGTTTATCTACCTTCTATCATTTCTTTTACAACAACTTCACTGCTCCTCTCTCATTGTTCTTTATCCCATTTCTTTTACTCTGGTTCCATTACTATCCCTCATTTCTTTTCTTTCAATGTCCTTCTCTTTACTTTCATCACCAAATTATTTTCTCTCAGTACCACTGTTTTAGTCGTCTTCTCCTCTCTTTCCTTTTTTTGCTCCCTTACTCATTTCCTTTGCTCACTTATTGTACTCCACCTCACTCAGTTTTTCTCTTAGTGTGTCTGTCTACTAACTTCCTCACTCCATTTCCCTCAATCGTTGTATATATCCTCTCTCCCTTCATCCCTTCACTCTATGACTGTTCTTCACTTACTCTCAGTTATCTTCTATTCCTCATTCTTCTAAATGCATCCTTAATTAGACTCTTTTCCGTCTCAGTCATTATCTTTTTACTTACTACTGTTTCCTGATTTAGTTTTGCTAACTCACATTGTTTTAGTATCTTTCTTACCTTCAGTTCATTTCTCTGTTCTTCTATTCCTCTCTGTCAGTGAATCTATATGCCTTACTCTTTGTAATTTGCTCTCCTTCTATTTCTTTTTCCCTCTTTTTGTCTTTCTACCTTACTTTGTTACCCTTTCTGTGTACTTCACTCTTACTTTATTTCTAAATACACTGTTATGATTTTTAACCTATTCATTTGTATCTTTTAATTTAAAATACATATTTTACTAATTATAACTTATTTTTTCTTCTCTCTTTCACAGATACAAAGTGTAGTAAAAAATGTAATTAAAGTTACATTTATTATATGTAAGTGTGACTAAAAACATGTAGTTTGTCATCACCCTTTGCTTTAACCTCACTAATATTTTCTCAACCAACCTCACTCCTGTTTCTTTACTCTGCTTCCCTCATTTATTCTTATTCTCCATGTTTACTCCCCTTTTCCTATTTCCCCTCTCATATTCAACTTCTTTCAGTCCCCATTCTTTACTTCACTTACCCTCTGTTCCCTTCCTTTGCTTCTTCACTCATTCTCTTTTTCTTAATTATTTACTTCACTCCTACACACACACCTCATCCCCCTCCCAACACATACACACACCTCTGACATACACCCCACACACACACCACACACACACCTCATACACACCCCCCCACACACACACCTCACACACACACACATTCCACACACACACATACATCCCACACACATACCCCCCACACCCACACACCCCTCACACATATCTCACACACCCTCACCTCCACCCACACCGAAACACCCCACACACCCACACCCACACACACCTTACACACCCACACCCCAACCTACACCCACTGACTCCCTATAATTCACACACACTGCATTACTTACCTTTCTTTGCTGTTTCACTCAGACCCATTCCGGCACTGTTTCCTTTACTCTCTCTGTCCTTTCTCTTTGTCACTCCCATGTCTTATCCTAATTCTATTTTTCACCCTCTTTCACCCCTCTTTACTTACACTCACTCCTCTTAGCTCACCCTCTCTCACCGTTGTTAATTTATCCTGGTTCCGTCACTACCCTTCATTCCCCATTTTTTACTGCCCTTTCTTTTTCTTTCAACACCCACTCACATTCTCCCACTATCTCTACTTTAGTCTTCTTCCTCTCTCTTCCCTTCTTTCTTTTGCTCCCTTATTCATTTTACTTTTCTCACTTTCACCCTATTACACCTTCTCTGTTTTTTACTATGTAATAAACAATCCTCTGTGTTTCTCCCTCTGGCTCTCTTTCTCTTAACATTACTCTGTTTGTGTTCTTCCCTCATCACTCCTTCATTAATTTTTTTTTTTTTTGGGTGCGCGCCCCGGTGCGCGTACCCTGAGGAAAAAAAAATTGATAGAGATTATTTAAAAATATAGGTTTATTTTTATAAATTAAAGGTAGTTCTAAAAAGAACTGTTTTTTTTCTTCTTTTTGTTGTTTTATATTTTTTTGTATTTTTTATGGGGAGAAACAAAAAACAGGGAATTGTAAATGGCTCAACTGGAGCAAAAAACAAAACAGGAAAAATTAGGGTTTTTTCAGGCACTTATGGTTATCACCAGCAACGATGATAAGTTCTATACTTTGCTCACCATAGCAAAGTGTCTTGCCACAATATTTGCACACGATTTTGAAATCGGCAAACTTGGGCTGAATGGTAGGCATTGTGTCTCTTGACCCCGGACCCGAAGGAGTGGGTTGTTTGTATGTTGAGGGTCTAGATGTTGATGGGGGTAGCTTACTGCAGAGGTCCCTTAACTCTGCATTAGAATAGTTTTTTGGATGCAAACGCATCATGTGGCGAATCATGGTATGATTCCCGAAGGAATATTTTTTGTTAGGGTTCCCCCTGGACAGCTCAGCACCACAAATCAGACAAGTCACCTTTGCAGCGTTCACTTTTTTAAAACCCCTTGGGATTTTGTAGAACTCCCATATAAAGTGCTCTTTTGGTTTGTAGGGCTGTTTATCTTCAGGTAGGAAATGCCTTGTCTGTTCCTCCTCTTCATCATCCTCCTCCTCTTCCTCTTGACCACCAATGTAATCTTCTGGTGGTCTTTTTGATGGTGGTGGTGGTGTTGGTGGGGCAGATGCTCCAGCTGCTGCTGCTAATGTAGCCATTTTAAACTAGAAAAGATTACAGAGAGAACTCCAAACAGGTCTTCCTCAGTCAAAGGACAAAGTCAGAATAAGGAAAAAGGGTGGGGGCTTTCATCATTTGGAAAACAAAAAACTGTTCTGGACCAATGAAAAGTGTTATTTTCAAGTTACATGATCCAGGCTTTCATCATTTGGAAACCAAAACTGATCTGCACCAATAAAAAGTGTTATTTTCAGATCACATGACCCGACGCGCTTACGCTACGTGCCCCGGGGCGTGCCCCGGGGCGCGTAGCGGAAGCGCGTCGAGACGTTGCGCGATCGTATGCGCTCGCGTGCTTCTGGGTGCGCGTACGCAGTGCGTCATATGACGCATCACGCGGCTGCGCGATACGTCACGATGTTGTTTCCGTTCGCGGCAATAGCGCTAACGGAACGCTCACCGGTATGCACCCCGGGACGCGCCGTAACACTGCGCTTACCGGTGAGCGCATCGGTACATGCCCCGGGAGCGCTCCAGGGCAAAAAAATAAATATATTAAAAAAAAAAAAAAATATTACATAATTATACAATATAAAATTTGTTATAAAAAATATTACTTTTCATACCTATAGAGATTTGCTATTAAAAAAACATTGAAATACACTGAAAAAACCATAGGTTTCACACCAGTTATTGTTAGGAATTAGCATTTAAAAAACGTATTAAATTCACGGAAAAAACATAGGTTTCACACCAGTTATAGTTAGCTGGAAGTTTTACTCGCATAAAACCATTGAAATTCCCACGTTATAGTTAGTTGGACTCACTATAACTTGCGCGTGCAATGCACTGCTGATGATGTCACATATTACATCACTCATGACATGGTCAGTGACATCACTCATGACATCACTGATGACACCATCCTTGTGACAGAGTGACAGACCTCCTTTCACGGTAATGTAACCCTTGAAACACATATTCAAAAATAGAAACTAAAATTTACAAAAAAATGGAGATACCCATACCAGTTACAACAACCAATTCAGTAATTCCATGAACTATATACACATCCACTCATTCACAAACAGTTCTATATAGTCACTCATACATATTCTTACTTATCATATGTAGTGATACACCTATACATCCTGTTACACACCAACAGTCATCCAAAAGATACTCACACACATACTCACACATGCAAATAAACTATTGAACATCTATTTATTTGCATATAGAGCTATACACACACTACCACCTTACTTCTAAGGAAATTTACACATATTTATTCTCATAAACAATCACTTATAAAAACATACTAATTTAAACAGGAACTCTTACAATCTCTTACTCTCACATATACTCACTTGTATACATCAATATTCACATATACTAAATTGAAACATATGTAGTTACTGATAAAGACACTAGTGAGATAGTCATTCACTCACTAACACACATATATACACACTCATCCACCCAGACAGTGCTGCACATATGTTGTCTTCAAAACTCATACAGAGTCAGTCATTCATGCATCTATGTGCTAAGTAATACCCCCACCAAACCATACAAACACTCATACTGATACTAAGAAAACATCTAATAACCCATATACATACACATGTAGCTACTCACCAACCCATGCATCCACTTATACACAAAGTGAAACACTAATACATATATTTAAATATTTAAACATTACTCACTAATATTTATTTTTTAGAAAGACACACATTTACTGGATGGTGTCATCAGTGATGTCATGAGTGATGTCACTGACCATGTCATGAGTGATGTTATATGTGATGTCATCAGCAGTGCATTGCACGCGCAAGTTATAGTGAGTCCAACTAACTAGAACGTGGGAATTTCAATGGTTTTATGCGAGTAAAACTTCCAGCTAACTATAACTGGTGTGAAACCTATGGTTTTTTCAGTGAATTTAATAGGTTTTTTAAATGCTAAGTCCTAACTATAACTGGTGTGAAACCTATGTTTTTTTCAGTGAATATATATATATATTGATTCCCTAATCTTGCCCAGATATGAGGTATGTCACAGAATATTTTATTTCTGACACAGCCAGCTTCTCTTCCCTCGTAATGTCCCCCGGCCTGACGCATTTCAGGGAATCCTTTCCCTTTCTTCAGAGGCCCGCGAGAGCAACCTTCGTTACAAGCAGCAGCACTGCCCCCTGCAATCTTTTCAATCCTCAATTGGCCTCCGGTGTGCCCTTTCATTGAATCACGCCGCTAATGCATGCTGGGACCTGCAGTTTCTTGATGCACATATTTTCTACCCTCCAGTGGGTTGGATCCTCCTACGAAATTAAAGGGACCAATGTAACCCTCCATTGGGCTTGGAATATATATATATAGATAGATATTCCTTTGTGATTCCTCAAAAAGAAGCCAAGCCCAAATTCATAAAGCGTGGTTTACAAATTTTATTTCATATGGCAAAAATGCACAACGCGTTTCGGAGCAGCTGCTCCTTCCCCATGGGTCAAATAACATTTGTAATTACACAGTACAAATAGTGCTCTGATCAAGACAAGAACAAATGTAGGACTTCTACATCACACCTGAGGCTGTGCAAAAACAGCATCCATTTTAGAGGGGTGACTTATTATATATTGAACAATCTAATAGCTTGCCTACAGCAAAACTAAAACATTTCAATATATTATTTTCTCATAGGTCTGACAAACTCATATTTCGTCATGCTGAATTTCAAAATACCCCATACAGCCCCAGTGGCCTTAAATCGATATACATTTGAATGGAAATATGTGAGCGGCACAAGCAGAAATTCATAACATTAGTGTGGCAATTATTACAATGTCCGTAATCTGTAAAAGTGATGTATAATTGGCAATCCTGAAACATCACAGATAGTTTAAGCTCTTTTGCGTTCCACAACATCATATGATGATGATGTGTCTGTCTCCTATAGCATAAAAATAAGTGCATGATCAATAATCCACCTATCATCAAATAAAAGTACAAACTTTACCGAGAATCATATCATTCTTTTAAACAGTACAATAGTCATCATTCTATCACAATTCTACCCTCAACCCAAATGGACAGATAGTTATTCATCCTTATTTAAGCATAGAGGGTGCATAGTTTCATATTTGATGAACATTCTCGATTCTAATCGTCTGAGTACTAATTATATTCCCTCCCCTGTCAGAGAATGGAATTCTCTCCAAAGCACAGTATCTTAAAAGAAGGACATTGTTATCATGAGCATCCTTAAAATGCCTCACTGTTGTATACTGCCTGTCCTCATTAAGAATGGCTCTCATATGTTCCAAGGTAGGTTTTTTTCGTGATGAAAAGTACTTTCCTACACCTCAGCGCATAAACACAATAGTCAGACACATGTCAAGTGCTTATTAATTTCAAATGGTTTCTGGTTTCTGATTTTTAGATAACTCAATTTGCTTACGATTATCACTATTCTTGCACGCTTTGCATGATCTGCAGGTAAAGAAGCCTCGTATCTGATGGCTCTCCGTAGCTGTTTGCACAGTGCTACTGCATAGCATGTCACTTAAAGCTGTGCATTTCCTAAAGGTGATTTTAGGATTATCTCCCACACTGAAATAATAGTATAGAATCAGTAATGGCAGGGTACATACGACTGCACATGCTTTTATCACTGTCCTGCCCCTGCACAACCAGGCTGCTGCACACCATCCACTACCACTGCCCAGATGTGACTGCCCGCCGCTGCGCACCCAGTCCTCACTGCTCACCTTTTGCCACCACTGTGTGTCAAAGAGGTCCACCATATGCCGAAAAAACCTCCTCAGCTGTGATCTACAAGCGGTCTAGCCAAGCTCACAATTCAAAACGGGTCTTGATTGCTAGTTTGATTTACCGAGGCCACGGATCATCGCAGCCATCACACCCGCTCAGCCTTGGCAGTGGCACTCTGTGATCAGCGAGGCATGTCGCGGTATGCCCCCGCTGTTTGTTGGTTTAGGCCTACACAGCCGTCCAGCAGGGCACACAAATCTGACCGGTCCGGACCGTCAGGAAGGGGCATCATAGCAGGCTGCCCAGCATTTACGGTATCCCTACCTCCGTGGACCGAAAGTCACCATCCCGTGGTGGTGTACCTGTGGCGGCCGCAGTGCATCCGGTGCCAGCAAGTCTGAAATGGCATAGAGCACATGCGCACGGTCTTTTTTATTGGCAGGGTCACGTGTCCTGTGACGCCTGTGCCGAATGAGTGTGGTGTGGGTGTATTCCAGCCGTGAGGGAGTAACTGTGGCGTACTGAACACAAGGCCAGTGACCAGCAGATTACTGCAACGAAAATGTGGGCCATGTAGCGTTGTCGTCCCTCCCTGTATGGGTAAGCGGAGTGAGCTGGCCTGGCTTATGCCAGTGCTGCGTGAGGCTGTGAAGAATGACTCCAGAGCTATGGGCGGGGTTCTGTCCTGGGTTGTATGAGGAACCAACTGATGCAGGTGTCCCTGTTGTAGTGCTGCCGTCACCTGGGTCGCAAGCACCAATGTGTCACTCTGTGACCCAAGGCCCACAACCTGGCCAACATGAAAGGTACGGGAATCACTGACCCTACATTCATCCATACTTCCACACATAAAAAATGGCCGAAATGACACATCTGTGTGCATATGAATGTTTATTGCACATTCAGTGGAGTGTTGCAGCTGTAGCAATACAGGGTCATGCACAGTTGAAGTTTCAGTTTTTGGCACATGGATGGCAGGCAATTAGAGCCAAGCTTGTGCTCGGGGTTAGGCTGCGCCAACATATGTACTTATACAATCACTTCGCCAATCCCCAAGCACTTATAAATTCACTATACACTCTTCTTGCAGTACTCTAATTATCAAGTGTCTACACCCTAATATAACCTTTGATACACCCACTCTAAAACACAGACTACCATTTTTGAAACCATAGACAAACCAATAGCAGTTGCTATATACCCACTGACTAATTCCTAGCTATACACACACATTCATTCATTCACCCATAGAGTTACTCATACATGCAGTCACTCATCAATGCAGCACTATTATATGTATTATATGTACACCTATACAAACACTCATACACCGACACTCTTCCATTGAGTTATTGACACACCTAGCTAGTCATGTAAAAATCAATAACACTGCCATTTACTCACCTATACAGTTATACATTCACTATCTAACATATTCATACAGATACTAACATATACTTACTCTCTTATACAATCACTGGCACAAGCACACACTCATTTATACAGCCACTCTCACAATTACTCACTCTCACATATAGTCATTTACATACTCCAACAATCACATATACTGTCTTTCACATATGTAGTTACTCACACATATACCTCTGAGACATACATTTACTCACAACACACTGATACACACACTCACACACTTGTACAGCTATTTCCACATGCACTATTGAACCCATACACACAGTAAATTATCCACTCACACATGTAGGCAGAAAGTCACACACGTCCCACCCACCCACACACACACAAACACTGATGCACCCATAGAGATAGTCATGCAACCTATAATTAACCCATATAGACAGTCATGTGCCTACTCATCAACCCATGCAACAGCTTACACAACAACTGAGAGACTGATAAAGACATTCACACAGTTTAGTCATTAACCCATGCATTCAGGAAGACACAATTAATCAATCACTTATACAGTCACACACCGATTGATTAAATCCTCCACCCAGACACTTAAACACCAACTCACTCTTCAATACACCTTGGTATTAACATATATAAAATATATTTAAACTTTACAGAAACACATATTCACAGGATGATGTTATCAGTGATGTCATCAATGATATCATTTGAGATGTCATGAGTGATGTCATGAGTGATGTCACTGACCATGTCATGAGTGATGTAATATGTGGTGTCATCAGCAGTGCATTGCGGAGGAGCGAGTTATAGTTAGCTCTACTAACTATAACATTAAAATGTATCTGGTTTTGTATGAGTGAAATGTCAAACTAACTACAACGTCCCTGAAACCTATGTTTTTTTCAGTGAATATATATGAATATATTCATTGAAAAAAACATAGGTTTCAGGTATTTTATAGATAGGAATTAGAATTCAAAAAACCTTAGAAATTCACTGAAAAAAACATAGGTTTCAGGGATGTTATAGTTGGCTAGACATGTCACTTGTACAAAACCATGGAAATTCCTCTGTTTTAGTTGTACTAACTGTAACTCCTGCGCCTGCAATCCACTGCTGATGATGTCACATGTTACATCATTCATGAGATGGTCAGTGACATCACTGATGATATCTCAAATGACATCACTGAATGTGGTTTGGTTTGTTAAATATGTATTATATATATAGCCATGTACATTTAAGAATCAGTGGATATATACCTATCTTGAGGGAGGATTTAGTAGCAGTGTGATTGACTGTTTACTTGACTA
Organism: Lissotriton helveticus; assembly: GCF_964261635.1. Lineage (NCBI taxonomy): Eukaryota > Metazoa > Chordata > Amphibia > Caudata > Salamandridae > Lissotriton > Lissotriton helveticus. The sequence goes on along the minus strand of NC_136068.1, from coordinate 1,888,664,663 downwards.
ATATATAGTGTATCACTAAATATATTGGATAATGACTAAACTGTGTGAATATCTGTATCACTCTGTCAGTTGTGTAAACTGCTGCACCAGATGGTTACTAACTACGTGAAGGTCTATCTTAGTTAATGATTATTTAATGGAGTATTTTATGGGAGAGTGAATGCGTCTGTGGTTCAGTGGGGGGTGTGTGACTGCCCAAAGATGTGTGAATAGTTGATTCAGGTGGTATATGAGGTTAAGACCATATGTTATGTATGAGTTACTATCTATATGAAAAAATGAAGTGGTCTTTGTATAAGTGTGTAGCTGAGTAAATGTCAGTATGATCAATTGTTTGGATAAGTGAGTAGGATGACTGCATTAGTGAATAGGATGTGTGCTGGTGTGTAATGTCGATATAGGTGTATAAGTATATTTGATAGTGTTCTTTTGATCATTGAAAGCATGTATGAGTGAATCTATAGGTAAGTGATTAGATGTGTGTAGATCTAGGAATCACTGAGTGGGTTTTTAGAAACTTGTATTGGTGTGTCAATGGATTCAAATATGGTACTCTGTATTTTACAGTGAGTGATGAAAGGTTATACTAGTGTATGATGAGGTGTATCTGATCGTCACATGGGATTGTAAACGCCTCTCTCAACACAGGCGAATGGAAACAAGCGATCGTGAAGCCTCTCATGAAAAAACTTAATAAACCCACCACAGACCTCACCAACTTACGTCCAATCTCACTCCTCCCAGTTCTGGGCAAGATTACAGAACAGATGGTCTACAAAGAGCTAAAATGCCATGTCGAAACCCATAATGTCCTTCATCCCCAGCAATCGGGTTTTCCTAAAGAAGTTTTTTTACTTCCTGCCCACAGACTCAAGAAAGGCGGTGACAGTGGCTTTAATCCTCTCCCGCCTTGATTACTGTAATGGCTTGATGACAAGTGTAAAAAAGACCACGTTGAATAAACTCCAAAGCGTGCAACATGCAGCAGCCAGACTCGTATTAAAATTACCGAGGAAATCTTCAGCCTCGGCTGCTTTGAACACCCTTCACTGGCTACCTCTTCATAAGAGAATACTGTTTAAAATTCTGATGATCGCCTTTCGTGCTTTTAAGAGCACAGGCCCGAAGTATCTTATCAGGCGATACCCCCACTATAACCCTTCTAGGACGTTTTTGATCTTCAGGTGACAACCTGATAAAGCTGTCCAAATTCAACTATAAAACCAAGGGGGGTAAGACCTTAGCCTACCTGTCCTCCAAAGCCTGGAATACAATGCCTTTGAACCTCAGCTTCCTGAATCAGGAAAGCCAGTTAAGGAGGCAATTCAAAACCTGGATCTTCAACCTTCCAAATGACTATGTAATGGCTGCTATCTAGTTTTGTACTTGTACTTGTTTGCTCACTGTTTTCGTCAGTGCCAGGATGCTCCTTTCGGAGCGATAGTTGCGCTTTACAAATATACAATACAAATACAAATACAAATGATGTCATCAGTGATGTCATTTGAGATGTTATCAGTGATATCATCAGTGATGTCACTGAGCATGTCATGAATGATGTAATATGTGAAATCATCAGCAGTGGATTGCGGGCGCGAGAGTTACAGTTAGTACAACTAACCGTAATGGAGGAATTTCAATGGTTTTGTATGAGTGTAACGTCCAGCTAACTATAATATCCCTGAAACCTATGGTTTTCTCAGTGAATTTCTAAGGTTTTTTAAATGCTAATTCCTAACTATAACATACCTGAACTCTATGGTTTTTTCAGTGAATTTCAAAGGTTTTTCAAATGATAAATCCTAACTTTAACATACCTGAAACCTATGGTTTTTTCAGTGAATTTCAAAGGTTTTTTAAATGATAACTTTTAAATGTATTAATTGCTATATTTATCTTTTTCAAATTGTTTACATTTTTTTAATCTATTTATTTTTAGATATCTTATTTTTTAAATTAAATTAAAATTGTATTTATTTTTATTTTTTATATTTTTTTAAATATATTTATAATATTTTCTTTATTGTTTTTTTCCCTATCTTTTTGAGGGGAGTCGCACACCCAAAGCGCAACTTACTCAACTACTGCGCGGAATGTAGCCGCCATATTAGAATTGTTCAGTAGGATCCGCGTAGGATGTGCGATAGGTGCATATTTCCATGCGCAATAGCTATGCGACACGTACGCGACTTCAAGCGGATACGCAACATATATGTATCACATTTCGCCACGCTCGCGCATTTCAGCATGATGTTATTTACGTGTTCAATGAGGGGGGCGCGCGACTTCTGCGAAATTTTTTGATATACAGAAAGATATATATATATATGTATTTAATATAAACATTAAGGCAAAAAAATAATATTCTTTTAGTTTTAATAAACATATTACTTTTAAATGCAATTTCACGAAGTCGCGATGGGTGCGTAATGCATGTACGCACCCAACGCGGATCCCGTGTGACAAAAAAAAAGAGATTTGATTGGTTTATAACAGTTACTGTTCTAACTATTTAAGAATACCATCCATTTCAATTACTCTTCTTAGACCTGTCTTAGGAGAAGACTTGTCCTGAGAAGAACCTTACTTTTTCTTCATTGGAAACCTGAATTTCTTTTTTGGAGACAAAAATGGCTACACCAGAAGAAGAACTTTTGTAGCAGTAGCAATAATTTTACATGATGGTCCTTCCACAACATCTGGATATTACACTGCTCATCTAAAATGTGAAAAAGGGTGGACACTTTGTAATGATTCTCAGATGGTTTTTAAAAAACGCTTGTCAAGCAAATTACCAAATTCCTATCTAATATTTTTAAAGTCAAAGTTTTAGGAATATAACTCGGCCTCTGAGGAATTTATTAATGTATTAATACGATTGCTATTGGACAATTTCAATATAAAGGATTTCAAGAATACCATTTGTGTTGAGGAAAGGTGTTTGTTTGAATTACAGACCTTTTCTCTCACATTGTTTCTGCGTATAGTTTTAAGCAACAACATTTACAGTATTTATAAATTTAAGTTATAAAATGTTCTTACCAGTAAGCATTTTATATATGTGTAATTGTATTATATAGTATTTTATTGAGAATGAATTCTTGTTTTTTTTAAACAATCTTATTGATTGTTTTTTTTTTGCCCGCTGTTATGTGATGAGTACAATTGAAATCACTGTATCTAGTGAAATTCAATATATTCTGAGATCAGCAAAAAAGGCAAAGAAAATAATTTGAAAAATGTAAAAATTATTCTGTATTGTAAAAAATATAGTATTATGTATTATAAATGTATTTTTTTTTCTCGTTTACAGATTCTAATTCTAAAATATCGAATTTTCACACGGGATCCGCGTTGGGTGCGTACAAGCAACACGCACCCATGAAATTGCATTTAAAAGTAATATGTTTATTAACGTTGCATCATGAAAATTATATATTGTCCATATCTTTGTATAAATAATGTTGATAACATTTCTGATTTGCATTGGCTACACTCCATCGGCCACATGCATCATTGTTGCCGTTTGCAATTTCTTAATTGCGAAAATTAAGGAATCGCAATTAAGAAATCGCAAACGGCTATGCATCAAGAAATCGCAATTTTTTTTGCGATACCTTAAGTTTCTTTAATTGCGATTCACAATTTGCGAATCGCAATTAAGGACTCCCTTCCCATTCATTCCTATGGGCCTAGAGGCCCATAGGAATGAATGGGAAGTAATTCTCAATTTGCGATTTGCATTTTGCGAATCGCAAATTGAGAATGCAATTTCAAGGGTGCATGGGGGGGACCAAAGGTCCCCCCCTGCACCCCTGAAATATAACTTTAAGTGCATTTTTCACACACACATGCCGTGTTTGTGTAAAATGAAACTTTACAGAATGCACTGTTGTGCATTTTTGAAAGTTTTCGCAAATTACCATGAAGGTCAACGTCATGGTAATTTACCTCACCCTATTTGCGAATTCGCAAATTAAAAATGTTCTTGCATTGCATTTATGAAATCTGAAATTGCGATTTCTTAAATGCAATCGCAATTTTAGAAAGTGCAACATGATTGCGATTCCTAAAATTGCGAAAAACATGATGCATCCCAATTTTGTCAATTGCATTCGCAAACGGCCGAAAATTGCGATTCGCACCGTTTGCGAATGCAATTGACAATGATGCATGTGCCCACATGTTCTGATTTGCTGCTTTAACTAGTTTTTTAAAAGACACTGATTTACAGTCTGGTATTGTCAAATATATAAATCTTAAAGTGTCTATGTTAGTGCTACATGCAGAAATACAATTTTTACTTACAATGATGTTCCCATTTTTAACAAAGGCCAAAAAGATTTTCAATTTCTATACCTTCATTTTCTAATATGGTAAGCATTTACATTAGAAATTCCAGAGCATCTTGTTGGATATTCTGTGTAAATTGTGCAGACCCAGAACATACATTCAAAAGATTACGAATACCAAAAACACTTTGTATTTTACTTTTATCAGTTCTCAATTTTTCATAAACGCAATGCAACAATGAACAAAATGTTTTTTCCCGATTCTCTATAACTTGCTGTTGCAAACCATCAAGAAAAAAAACAACATTGACCACTACATTAGCATAGAGTTGACACCTATTTTCAAACTGATCTCTTCAACACATTATCTTGTTCTTTTCCCTTCTTGATACCTTCACTACAGATGTTCTCATATCTTGTTTTTCTTCCTAATACATGCTTTTCAAATACAGGATATTGACCTAAATTGTGAGCATACACTCTTCTTAACTAATTATACTCTTTTACACAGTTTGCATCTGCAGTAAGCTTTGTGTCATCGGAATCAATCAAAAACCAACCAGATAAAGCTCTGACTCGTGACAAAGCAACATATGCCATTCCCTCTTTAAACACAGTATTTCCAATGTTCAGCAAAGGACTTTCTACACTTAAACTATGAGATTTATGAATAGTCACTGCATATGCCAGAGACATTGGAAACTATTTTCTACGGACATATAAATCTTTAACAAGCAAAAAACAAACTGAACAATGATCAATTTGTTTCACTTCTTCAATCTGATCAAATTTAATGAATCTTTATTTGGATAATTAACAAAATCCACAACTTTGCCCATTGCTCCATTAACTAAACCTTTTTCTACATCCAAAATATGCCTTAAAATTACCGGACAGTATCTAAATGCATATAAATTCTTTTCTAAACCAGCAGTTTTAGATATTGATTTTTCTAAAGAATCCAATTTTGTTTTCAACTTTTCTGTCAAAATAATAGTGATTCCTTCATGCTCTATTTTATCAATGGGTTCCATTATTTCTTCATTTTCCAGCTTCAAAAGCTGTTCGTTGAATATAGAACACTCACACAGTGTTGGCATTAAGCAGATTACAGATTTATTTGCTGCAATTTTCATATATATTTTCTCAGGAACTACATTTTCATTTGGAACTCTGCAAAGCTTCTCTGCCATGTTCTGTCAGTACACCAATTCTTATATCTTGAAGAATAGTTCCATAATCAATATAATCTGCCTGTCGCATATTTGTAATGAGTTCCTTGTATTCAAAATATGACCAAATGTTAAAATTTCCAACACTACCCAGAGACTTTCTGGTGTTTTCATGCACAAGTGTTTTAAATACTGGTTGTCATTTTACAGGAGTAAGATGCAGTAGATCTCCAAAAACTATGACATGTTTTCCTCCAAATAAGACATCATACTCTATTAAGAATTTGCTGCGTTCTTAAATGCACAAAAAAAGCAAGCATTAAGTTTGAGACCATGCTTACCTCATCAATAATCAGAAGTTTCATTTTCTTCGGCACTCTTGAAACTTCACAACAAGCTTCTCCAGGTCGCTTGTGATATTCCAATTTGTTTTCATGCTCCACAGGTAGCATCAGTAAACAATGTAATGTACGTCCTTTAATGTTGTGTGCTGCTAACCCAGTTGGAGCAGTTACAACACAAGAAAAATGTTACTCACTTGTTTTCTGTAGATAACTGTTGATTACTTTAATTAAGAAACTTTTTCCTGTTCCAGCTTGTCCACTCACATACATTCGGATAGGTTGAAAAGATGTGCATGTACATACTTTCTTTTCATGAAGAAATCCATGATCAATCTGTTGTCTCACTTGCTGATATATTTCTTCCTGTTCAACATTTAGTTATTCTTCCATGTTTGCTAAGTCCGTTACATCTTCTTGAGCTTGATGCATTACTGTTTCCACCTCATTCATGGCGATTGCTGATTTATTTTCAACAATTGGTTGTCCTAGTGGATCTGGACTCAGCGCAGCAGAACTTTGACTGTCTTGAGAACTGTCTCTAGCAATCTCAGCTGCAATAGTAGCTTCTTCATCAATTTCATCATTCAACATTTTCACATAATTTGCAAAAAAAGTGCATTGAAGGAATCTTCATAGCTCTGAAATTTTCCAAGTAATTCCAATTCTGAATGCCATGGTTTGAACAGTTGCAAAAGGGCTAAATAGAAAAATGTCCTTTTATCAGCAGTGTCACAACTCAGCTTCCTGTGATTAATCAAATTTCCTTTCGTTTGTTTCACCAAACATCCTTTGGAACCTGCATATTTTCCATCATTGATGTTCTATGTAGTATTCCGTTTAAAAGTGTAGTTTTGCAGCACTTCCTAGAGACACATGTTCTCAAGATGATGACTTCTGTTTGGGAAATAAGTGTCCAACATATTCATTTTCAAAAAATCTGTACTTTCTGGATCTTTTTCTGCTAAATAGTAAATTTCTGGAACAGATTTCAGTACCCGATTTTGCATTGCAGCCAGTCCTAGACTCACCCAAAATATTCTTCTAGATTTGGAGTATAGACTTGCAGATGATAACCGATATGAGCATTCATATGCTCCAATATCTCGATGGGATAACATCTTCAAACTCAAACTGTATAATTTCTTACTTATAATCTTCTCGTGAGAGATCTCTTCCCACATTTGTTGCAACTCCGTCTTTTCTGGTTTTATAATGTAGAACATTACATATCGAGCAACAGGAATGGAATTGTCCGCAACGTACTGAATATCCATGTTAGCATTCCACATGGAAAGAATAACCGGATTGTAGTCATTTATGTATTTTGACTCTTCGCTTCTTCTTAAATTGTAGGTATTTTTTAGAGACTTTCTTGTGATGGTATGTTGCATAGCTGACATAAAACTGTTCACTCTTCCTTTGGGTATTACACGACGTGGAAATGCAAAACGACATTTGGTATATAACTTATCCTTAGACTTGTACTTTAGTCTGCAGTATTTTCCACATCAATGGTTTTGGAATTATAAGACTTGTTGTCTTAAGTTTTTTTCTCTGTGCTATTGGGTACAGCACATGTGGCATATTCTTCAATAAAAGACAAAACAGTATCATCTGAATCTGTTCCGAATTGTGGGGCATCCTTGATCCATAATAGCATATATATATGAGGAGCACCTCTTGCTTGATGCTCCTTTCTCCAAAAGAAATCCACAACTTCTCCAAGAGGAGGAATTTTTTTATTGCATCATAGCTTCAAATCTATGATTAAAATACCAGCATACATTAAGAGGATCCAAAGAGCACAATTCTCCAGGTGTATTCAATAGTTTTTTATATTGGAATTTGCCTCTCGAAGAAATTCAAGTAAATCATCCCAAGCGTACGCAGCACAGCTTAGAGTAAGGAACCATGTAGGAGTTCTTAAGTTCTGTAGCATACATTTCAGTTCTCCATGACGAAGGTACCAATATTTATTAGTGCCACGCTAACATGCCATCAGATTAATCAGCTGAAATTCTAAGTGATCATCCCTCTGGTGCACTTTAGCCATAAAATCCTTTGCAGAAACATTTTGCAGATGTACTCCTGTTTTCAATATGTGATTGACTGCATATGAAAGTCCAGGCCAGTCACTTTCAAACAAAAGATGAAATATATAAAGGATACATTGTCGAAATCTTGGATCTTGGATCTTCGAATAACTCAATAGTATTCCTCATCAATTCTTTTGAATGAAGTGGATGTACACTGTAATGTTCATTGATTTCTTCACTTCTTGACATATCCACTTTTTCAATGTGTCCACTTGACGTTTGAGTATCTTCTGCTAAAAGTATTTCTTCTTCTATCATATACACATTTTTATAGTACTCATTGTTTTTTATTAAATACAAAGTCGCCTTCAGCACTTTCCTAACATCCACTAACTCCTGCCAGATTTTTTACTATTAGGGGCCGATTCCGATCTTGGTGGGAAGGGCACCGAAACGGATTAATAATTTTTACACATTCCAATTATTGTTTGATATGTATCATTGAAGTGCTGATACGGGTGCCCTTGCTTCAAATGCTCACAGCAACAAACGTCAGCTTTAGATGGCTTTGCTATCTTGGGTTTTGTGTAAATAAGTGGCAAAAAGAAAAAGCAACTCAGCCAGTGGCCTCCTCAGAAAGAAATCTTGGGCTTCATTTATAAGGCCACTTGCGCTGCCAGAACATTACTTTTTGTTACTGTCCATGGCGCATGTTCCCCCTTGCTCCATATTTACCAGGCAGCACTAAGACACTTCTTTTGACATAACTCTTTTGCTGCTAGGCCCCCCTGTGCTGTCTTTTTTGGGCATTTTGACCACATAAGGAATCCACACAAAATTTGAGTCCTTTTCTTCCAACATCATCATGGGGGGTTTAAAGGTAGCCAGTGTATGTTAATTCCCCTGGAGGGGACCCAGAAATTATCCAAAATACAGCTATATTTTAGTTTTTGGGGGAAAAATTGGGAAAAAGTGCTGCAGATGAAAGTGTCTGTTTTTTTGTCTGCAAATGGTATAAACAAACGGTTTGTGGAGTTGAAATCACCATCTTCCCAGCTTTCAGAGACCGGACAGACTTTTGTCAAAAACCAATGTTTTTTGCACAGTTTCGGCATTTTACTGGGACATAGCCTATTTTTGACATTTTTTGCTTTCGACCTTCTTCCAGTTAGTGGTAGAAATGAGTATGCAGGCAATAATGGACCCTGGAAAGCTACACATTTCAGAAAATAAGACACAATTTTGAATTCAGCAAGGTGTCATTTGTGCAGATCCTTCAAGGTTTTTTTATATAAAAATAACAGTAGGGAAAAGGAAAATTGAAAATTAGTTGGATAACACAGCCATTAGTGCCAATGTTTTCAGTTGTAATTTTTTCTCACTATGACAGATTTGTGAAAGGTATATACTGTTACATCAGCTGGACCCTTCTGGTTTTCGAGATTCATAGGACTTGTAGATTCTCCAAGAACTCGAAAGAACCCAGAGCCAACAACTGAGCAGCATCTTGAAATGGTTTTTATTGGGTACAGGGAATATAGCAATTAATTTGGGAAATTATAAATAGACACATCTCTGAAATTGTGGGTACCCGTACTAGCATGTGCATTATAGGACTTTTTACAATAAAACTTCTTTTTTAACATTGTATTACATTTGGAAGGCAGAAATTCATCAGAAGTCAGTAGGTAATAACAGTAGTTTGCAATTCTGTGCTCCCCTAAGTATCCTGATAAAAATCTTACCTCTTTAGATTGTTTTTTTGTACAGTAAGGCTTCCCTTCCTGCACTAAAATAATCATCCATGAATTGCAGGCACCCTTGAATGATGGTGCAAAGGTGCCTGCATTGGCACACAGTAGCCCATTGTGCATTGTGTAGGGCAGTGCAGCAGGAAGGACTGCAGCGCTGCTCTCTGGCAAACCCGCATAAAGGAGAGCCCATCTTTCTTGTATCTTATTTTGAACCTTTCAGTAGTGACCTGTTGATTTGACTGAGTGGAAAAGGCTGTTAGGAAAAAGTTGGAACAGTATTTGCCTCATGTATGTCTCTTGATATAGACATCTGATTAGTCTGGTGATGTGCATTCACCACGCCCTCTACTCCTAAACTGGATTATCAAAAAAGTGCACCACAGAGACACTGAACATTTGTTGCAGTCATTTTCATTACATTTTATTTCTTTTGTATTGCTCTAGCCGTGTCTCTGTTTTTTGGCAACTTGTGACAACAGGCAATGGAAAACGGTTTGACCTATATTTATTGTTTCCATCTAACACCGACTGCCATTTAAACATACGTTTCCTGCTTGATCCTTCATCACTGGGGTTCTAAACACACCCAGAGCGGCACGCGTGCTCAAATAGACCTGTTATCTCTGCACATCCCACTCACTCCACATGTATTCCTGTGTCATATATCTAACTGAGGGGCTTATTACAAGCCCTTGCACCACTGGTGCATCGCGTTGCATGACACACCGGTGGCACAACCTGCTGTGTGATATTTACAAGGACACATAAAGCCACCCTATGTGGCTTTACGTGTGCCTGTAAATATTGCCCCGCTTCATGCAATACTCTACGTGTTAGGGGCATGACGTGGGTGTTGCTGTGGGTGTTTCCATGCAACACCCATGCCCACCGATAGATTTCCAGATTTACGAGCAATCGTGAACCTCGAAATGTGTCAGAAAGCTACACCTCCCAGGGGTGGCACAGTGAGGTGCAACAAGGAGAAATGTTGCAATATCTCGTCTGAACTTATTTACAAGCCACTTGTGCCGTTGCAGCATCACGTTGCATGATGCATCGGCGGCACAACCTGCGTACATTATATTTGCAAGCACACGTAAAACCACCTGTGCTTGTAAATATTACCCCTTTTAACACAACATTTTCCGTGTTAGGGGTGTGACAGGGGTGTTGCTCTTGGTGTTTCCATGCAACACCCATGTCCACTGATGCTTTTCAAGATTTAAAAGCAATCATAAACCTGGAAATGTGTCAGAATTCTACGCAGCCCCAGGGGCTTCTCCTGGTTTTTTTCCTCTTTCAATGTGTGCTGCATTCTGCAGCAAATATTGGCAGAGAAAATCACCTAAATTGATTCTTTATGTGCTGGAAGGTGCCCCTTCCTGCACAAAAACAATCTCCCTGGGACGCTGGCATCCTTGCACCATGGTGCAAGGGTGCCTGCATCGGCGCATGGCAGTAGTTTGTGCGCCAGCTCAGGGAAGAGCACAGAGATGCGGCATATTGTTGAAAACGTGTAAATCCCTGTGCTTCCAAACTGACGCAGCACAGCGCAGTGCAGAAAAATGACCTAGAGGACAGTGCTGCGTTAGTTTCTCGTAAATAGGGCCCTGAATTTGCATATAAAATATCATCAGAGTCAAGAAAAAAAACCTATTTTGTTTCCTGTTTTTGTGCAATGACAAATGATATAAAATCAGAATGATAGATGGCCAGCTTTAAACGTTGAGGTACTTTTCAGAGCTCTGACATTTTTCGGCGTAGGTCGCTGCATAACTGTTTGTTGTAGCTTAAGCTGGGTCCCTCTTCCTGATGCGTTGAAATCTTCCACTGACCTTCTGATCGTGCCATGGAGCCTTCGCTCAGCCTTTCATCCTTCCAAAATCGATATTATAAAAACCATTACATTGGCACTACTGTCAGTAGTTACTTACAGCACCCAGTCCATCAAGTTGGGGGTCTGTCGAAGAGCCAGGTTTTGAGATTTCTTGCCAAGGTGGGGAGCGATGTTATCTGTCTGAGGTGGAGTGTAAGGGCGTTCCAGGCTCTAGTCGCGAGGAAGGAGAAGGACAGGCCTCCCAAGCTGGTCTTTCTGATGTGGGAGACCACGAGGTAGGCGAGCTTGGCTGATCGTAAGGTCCTTTGGGGTGCGTGGAATTTGAGTCCGGTGTTCAGTTATGCTGGTCCGGTATCGTGGAGGGCCTTGTGAGTGTGGCTTAGCATCTTAGAAGGTGATTTTTGATTCCTTGATGGAATTGCACCGCTAAATTGGTCGGTCTCATCCAATAGTCAGAGACTCTTCAACTTTTCAATTGTCCTCATATATAGACGCTGAGTCGTGATGTACACATTACAATATCTTTTTAATGATCCACTCAAAGACAAAACACCAGCCAACGCGTTTCGTTCTGTGACCAGAACTTCTTCAGGGCTGCAAATTTAAAAAAGACATACAAAAATTACAATATAAATGCTACACAAGACAACACAAACATCTTTTTTTTAAAAAGGTTTAACAATGTGATACCCACATTTAAAAAAACATTAAGTCCCATTGAGAAATTCAAGGGATCTCACAGGATATAACAATTTCGGAACTTCATATATACAATCTGTCTAAATTGTCCATATATTTATGTCAAGAACATTTTGATATAATATCCATTTTGATAGGATTGATTTCTTAATTAGACCAATTTTAACCATTTCTTTGAACAGATCATACTCATTGACATCTTTTCTGTACATCAGGTTCAATGCGAGCCGTGAGAAACAGCCTGTACAACATTCATCATCATTACAAAAACTAATATATTATCTCATGCATTAATGTCACCACTCCATCTCGGTGGATATGTTCTACGAGGGACATGACACCAGGTTCATTTCAGATCAATTGCCAACCACACAATTACTTATTGTCACATTTTTATATTTCTATGTAGTGACATTATCGTTTCAAAAGAAGGGGGGTGTAAGCATTTTGTAAAAACGTGATCTCAGAATCATTTTCTCCGACCTATCATCCAATAATCACTCTACTATTGTCACATTTTAATATTTCCACAAAACTGGTCCATCGATAATATCATGATCCACTAACCCCAATGTTCATGTACTTATAGTTGTTTGTAATGTACGTCAAATACATCAAGCCCTTCTGTGTTTCCTAAAATTAAGTGCACAGAAAATACCCCTCTTAATCCCATATCAAAAGTTCTTAATATATTTTGTGAAACAACATTTGCCATTGATTGATTATATTAAAGTTATTTCATCATAAAAAGTCATGAAGGGATAAAGAATATTCCCTACCGCAAATGGTATGATGAGGCTTCCGATTTTGATATTCAATAGTGTTATCATTTGAGAGGTTTTTACAACTCCAAAGTTAGAGTGCCAATGGGTATAGATTGTCAGACTTCCCACAACCTTTATTTTATGTTTTTATGTAGTTATAGTCACCCTAAAAAACGAAAAAAGGGTCAATATAGAGGGGAGCAAAGAAGAAGCGTGTGCCAATATATACACATATAACTATTTAGTGAGTCAGATAATTATCTATAAATATTAAATATTAGAGTCATATTTCAGACCAAAAAGCATAAGTACACTTGAAAACCGAGTCATCAAAAACGAATACCTTACACATGAGGAAATTCGTCTTACACAGTCAAAGTATTCCGTCTTTTATAGTCAAGTCGTTCTATAATTATCTCCTTATGGTAGTTGCCTAAAAAAGTACATGTAGCCAATGATTAAAAATCCAATAAGTGTACTCATATGTAAAGCATTTTATAAAAAGCTGCATAATTATTTTTATTTTTGTTTTTATATTTAATTTCGTTACCCTGTATTTACCAACTATAAATATGAACCCCTATAAAACATAACCTGACTGTTTTCATTGGCTCGTTTGTGTCTTTAAAACAGCCCCTCGTGTTATCAAAAGAGTACCACATACACCCACATTCGTTAAACTCCCGTTATATCGTTTCTAGCCAATTTTAAAGGTGCAAAATACTGCCAGTACCTGATTGTGTTCGGAACCCAATGGCAATATACTACCCGTTAGAAAACATACAGACGTCAATGAAACTAAAATGAGTTCGCCGGATTTAAGTATAATATTTGCCGGCATTCATAATATACTACCCTTGGCCCTAGGCAGTTACCTGATATGTTGATCTCAGTATGTCAACCTCAGCGTCCCGTTATCCTAGCACGCCATCCTCTCCATTGCCTGACACGTGTGCCGCCATGGTGGAAGTTTATCCGGAGCCGCACAGATCACGTGTTATCGTCTTTTACCACGCCTATGTGTTATAACTACATTTCGAGACAGCAATGCCGCCATCTTAACATTGCGGTCTCATATATAGAGAAAGTGCATATATATAGATTTGCGTACCCTACTGTGCTAATAAACCATATTCTTCTCTTATGTTCAAGCATAATACGACATTGCGCTAGAATAATAAAGTGTTTGTCGCATTTTATACTCAAGAACAAATATTTTTTTCTTCTCTCTCTACGCTAGTTTCTTCATTACCAGACAAACTTATTTAGAATCTCATATTATTTTAAGCATAGCGGTCATAATATCACCTCATATTCCTTCAAATTCCTGCATAAGGAAATCAAATTAGTCCCGAACATTTCACCAGTATCTTACCAAATTCATATGTTACCGATCATATCATAGTATATCACAGAAAGGAGCAGAACCATGATATTTATGTCTGCTCCTGATAACCAGTTTGTCAGGAGAATGCGGGGGGAAAAGGAGGGGTGAATGGTAAAAAAACATAATTTACAAGTTTCATATTTTTTATATTACTCAAAACCTCTCAAATTGTGGGAATATTCAATTTAAATTGGCCCAACATCATGACCATATGCGCACCAAATGACAATTGAGATTCAATAATTGATATAAAGGGGATATCTATTGATGGACCACAGGGACAACAGTAAAAGCAAGATGTATTAGTATATTTTAAACTGCACATAATTTTATATGGTATAGCGGAGTCTATTGTAACATTACAAGACGGTCATGCCCATCTGAAATAGAAGGTTGAGATTGCTGTAGAAGAAGCACTATAGGAGATGATAGTGCATCTCATCTTCTGTATTGTGTCCCTTCTCGAGACATCTCAAGCGGCATATCCAAGATGCCTCCCTCTTGCGTAGAGTAAGTTCAGGATCTCCCCCCCTAGGGTGTGAGGGTACATGGTCAATACCCAAAAACCAGAATACGATCATATCCATCCAGGGGGAGGCATATTTGCCCCAAGCGTGTTCTCTCTCCCACCACCCCATAAAAAGCCCTGCGTATGACGGAGCAAATTTGCTCCCCATCGCAGTGCCCCTGACTTGATGGTACCACGTGCCACAGTGTAGGAAAAAGTTTCTCGAGAGTATCAACTCAGTCATTTCAATTAACATTTCATTGTGTTCGACATGATCAGCCGCTCTCTGTGCCAAAAATGAAGAAAGGGCTCTTATCCCAAAATGTTGGGGTATACACGTATATAATCCCGTCACATCCAATGTGACAAACAAGAGATCAGAGGTGGTGGGAGAGAGAACACGCTTGGGGCAAATATGCCTCCCCCTGGATGGATATGATCGTATTCTGGGGGAGGTATATTGACGACATCATTATGCTCTGGCAGGGAAATGAAAATCAACTGGCCGAATATTACACCTATCTGAATGATAATCCCTATAATGTTCGATTAACTATTAAGACCAGTCACACTCAGATTGAGTTTCTAGACATACTTTTCTATGTGAAGGACGATACGATACAGAGCTATCAATTATTGAATCTCAATTGTCATTTGGTGCGCATATGGTCATGATGTTGGGCCAATTGAAATTGAATATTCCCACAATTTGAGAGGTTTTGAGTAATATAAAAAATATGAAACTTGTAAATTATGTTTTTTTACCATTCACCCCCCCTTTTCCCCCCGCATTCTCCTGACAAACTGGTTATCAGGAGCAGACATAAATATCATGGTTCTGCTCCTTTCTGTGATATACTATGATATGATCGGTAACATATGAATTTGGTAAGATAATGGTGAAATGTTCGGGACTAATTTGATTTCCTTATGCAGGAATTTGAAGGAATATGAGGTGATATTATGACCGCTATGCTTAAAATAATATGAGATTCTAAATAAGTTTGTCTGGTAATGACGAAACTAGCGTAGAGAGAGAAGAAAAAAATATTTGTTCTTGAGTATAAAATGCGACAAACACTTTATTATTCTAGCGCAATGTCCTATTATACTTGAACATAAGAGAAGAATATGGTTTATTAGCACAGTAGGGTACGCAAATCTATATATATGCACTTTCTCTATATATGAGACCGCAATGTTAAGATGGCGGCATTGCTGTCTCGAAATGTAGTTATAACACATAGGCGTGGTAAAAGACGATAACACGTGATCTGTGCGGCTTCCGGATAAACTTCCACCATGGCGGCACTCGTGTCAGGCAATGGAGAGGACGGCGTGCTAGGATAACGGGACGCTGAGGTTGACATACTGAGATCAACATATCAGGTAACTGCCTAGGGCCAAGGGTAGTATATTATGGATGCCGGCAAATATTATACTTAAATCCGGTGAACTAATTTTAGTTTCAATGACGTCTGTATGTTTTCTAACGGGTAGTATATTGCCATTGTGTTCCAAACACAATCGGGTACTGGCAGTATTTTGCACCTTTAAAATTGGCTAGAAACGATATAACGGGATTTTGACGAATGTGGGTGTATGTGGTACTCTTTTGATAACACGAGGGGCTGTTTTAAAGACACAAACGAGCCAATGAAAACAGTCAGGTTATCTTTTATAGGGGTTCATATTTATAGTTGGTAAATACAGGGTAACGAAATTAAATATAAAAACAAAAATAAAAATAATTATGCAGCTTTTTATAAAATGCTTTACATATGAGTACACCTATTGGATTTTTAATCATTGGCTACATGTACTTTTTTAGGCAACTACCATAAAGGGGATAGTTATAGAACGACTTGACTATAAAAGACGGAATACTTTGACTGTGTAAGACGAATTTCCTCATGTGTAAGGTATGCATTTTTGATGACTCGGTTTTCAAGTGTACTTATGCTTTTTGGTCTGAAATAAGACTCTAATATTTAATATTTATAGATAATTATCTGATTCACTAAATAGTTATATGTGTATATATTGGCACACGCTTCTTCCTTGCTCCCCTCTATATTGACCCTTTTTTAGTTTTTTAGGGTGACTATAACCATATAAAAACATAAAATAAAGGTTGTGGGAAGTCTGACAATCTAGACCCATTGGCACTCTAACTTTGGAGTTGTAAAAACCTCTCAAATGATAACACTATTGAATGTCAAAATCGGAAGCCTCATCATACCATTTGCGGTAGGGAATATTCTTTATCCCTTCATGACTTTTTATGATGAAATAACTTTAATATAATCAATCAATGGCAAATGTTGTTTCACAAAATATATTAAGAACTTTTGATATGGGATTAAGAGGGGTATTTTTCGTGCACTTAATTTTAGGAAACACAGATGGGCTTGATGTATTTGACGTACATTATAAACAACTATAAGTACATGAACATTGGGGTTAGTGGATCATGATATTATCGATGGACCAGTTTTGTGGAAATATTAAAATGTGACAATAGGAGAGTGAATATTGGATGATAGGTCGGAGAAAATGATTCAGAGATGACTATTTTTAAAAAATGCTTACACCCCCCTTCTTTTGAAATGATAATGTCACTACATAGAAATATAAAAATGTGACATTAAGCAATTGTGTGGTTGGCAATTGATCTGAAATGAACCTGGTGTCATGTCCCTCGTAGAACATATCCACCGAGATGGAGTGGTGACATTAATGCATGAGATAATATATTCGTTTTTGTATTGATGATGAATGTTGTACAGGCTGTTTCTCACGGCTCGCATTGAACCTGATGTACAGAAAAGATGTTAATGAGTATGATCTGTTCAAAGAAATGGTTAAAATTGGTCTAATTAAGAAATCAATCCTATCAAAATGGATATTATATCAAAATGTTCTTGACAAAAATATATGGACAATTTAGACAGATTGTATATATGAAGTTCCGAAATTGTTATATCGTGTGAGATTCCTTGAATTTCTCAATGGGACTTAATGTTTTTTAAAATATGGGTATCACATTGTCAAACCTTTTTAAAAAAAAGATGTTTGTGTTGTCTTGTGTAGCATTTATATTGTTATTTTTGTATGTCTTTTTTAAATTTGCAGCCCTGAAGAAGTTCTGGTCACAGAACGAAACGCGTTGGCTGGTGTTTTGTCTTTGAGTGGATCATTAAAAAGATATTGTAATTTGTACATCACGACTCAGCGTCTATATATGAGGACAATTGAAAAGTTGAAGAGTCTCTGACTATTGGATGAGACCGACCAATTTAGCGGTGCAATTCCATCAACGAATCAAAAAGACTTTTTTACCCAAGGTTTGGGTAATGCTCTTGGGACAGGGAGCATTTGGAAAGTGCACGCTGGACTATTGAAATAGAAATATTTGGTGATATTTAGATTGGTGCTTTGTTTTGCGTTTGAGTGGTCAACTGTCTGATTCATGGTGGAATAATATCTTAGAAGGTGACTCTAGCTTCGATGGGGAGCCAGTTGAGTGTGCGCAGGTGCTGGAAGATGTGGCAGTGTCTTGGCAGGTTGAGGACAAGTCGTGTGGCGGCGTTTCGGATGTTCTGTAGCTTGCGGGTGAGGTTTTTGTTTATTTCGGCATAGAGTGCGTTGCCGTAGTCGAGCCTGCTGGTGACCAGGGTGTGAGTGATGGTCTTTCTGTGATCGAGGGGGATCCATTTGAAGGTCTTAATTAGGAGGTGGAGGGTGTGGAAGCAGGAGGACGAGACGGAGTTGATCTGGTGGTCCATTTTGAGCTCTGAGTCCAGGATGATTCCCAGGTTGCGTGCATGATCCAGGGCAGTGGGCGGGCTTCCGAGGGCGGGGGGCCACCATGTGTCACTCCAGGCATAGGGATTTGGGCCCATGATGAGTACCATTTTGTTGGTGTTTAGTTGTAGGCTGCTTCCATGCCTTCTCGAAAGTTGTGTCTAGCGGTGTTGGGTTCGTTGGATAGGGAGAGAATGAGTTGGGTGTCATCTGCGTATGACACAATGTTGAATCCTTAGGTTCTGACGATGGGGGCGAGTGGAGCCATGTATATGTTGAGCGTAGGGCTGAGGTAGGACCCCTGGGGTACTCTGCAGGTGGCAGGTGTAGGGTCCGAGAGGAAAGGGGGAGTATGACCTGCAGCGTTTTGCCGGAGAGGAAGGAGCGGATCCAATTGAAGGCCTTATCTTGGATCCCTGGATCATGGAATCTAAGTATTAGGGCACAGTGAGAGACTGTGTCGAACGCAGCCGAGAGGTTGAGGAGGATGAGGGCTGATGTTTCTCCTTTGTCCAGTAAGGTACAGATGCCGTCTGTTGCGGCGAGGGGAGCAGTTTCCGTACTGTGTTTTTTTCCGAAGCCGGATTGGGAGTACTTGAGCATGTTGTGCTCTTCGATGAATGTGGCGAGTTGGCTGTTGATGGCTTTCTTGATTACTTTCACTGGAAACGGAAGCAGGCAGGTGGGTTTGTAGTTTTTGAGGTCTGTGGGGTCAGCCGAGGGTTTCTTCAGGAGGGGTTGATCTCAGCGTCAGGGAACGAGGCAGTTGCCAGGGTGCGGTTGATGGTGTGGCAGAGCATGGGTGCGATGGTGTTGGCGCCTCTGTTGAAAATGTGGTGGGGGCAGGGGTCCGTGGGGGCCTCAAAAGTGGATTGACTTCATCATTTTCAGTGTGTCTTTGGTGGTGAGGGCTGTCCAATTGTTGATCCCTGGCTTTAGGGTGTTGGGGGTGGTTGGTGAGGGTTCAGTGTGTTGGTTGTCTTCATCGAAGTTGTCGTAGATGCTCTTGATTTTGTGGTGGAAAAAGGAGCTGAGTTTGTTGCAGAGGTTTTCTGAAGGAGGGATGTCGGTGGAATCGCTGGTGGGTTGGGCAAACTCCTTGATGATGTTGAAGAGTTCTTTGCTGTTGTGTGCATGAGTGGAGATTCTGTCTTTAATTGCTTTTTTCTTCGTTTTTCTGATGAGTTGGTGGTGAGCATTGGTGGCGGCTCTGAAGTTGTTGTGGTGTACAGGCAAGTGGTATGGCATAGAGTGTAGTGGCATAGAGTGGAGTGGTGTGGCCTAAAGAGGAGTGGTACAGAGTGTAATACCTTACAGTGAAGTACTGTTCACAGTACAGTGGAGTGGTGCAGAGTGAAATAGAGTGGAGTGTAGCATCAAACAGAATAGAGTAGAGCATAGTTGTGTACAGTGGCATAGAGTCAAGTGTGTACAGTAGAAGATTCTGAATAGCATAGAGTTGAAAGTAGTAGAGTACAGTATCTCAGAGTGTAGTGGTGAATAGTGAAGTGTAGAGTAGAATAGAATACACTGGAGTGGGACTGAGTGAAGGGGTATTGAGTGGAGTGGCATAGAATGGAGAGGGGTACAGTGGAGAGGCTGGGAGTAAAATAGCATGGGGTAGAGTGGAGTGGCATAGAGCGGAATAGCATAGAGTGGAGTGGCATATAGTTAAGTGGTACACTGTGGAAGAGCGATTGGACGAGTAGATTGGCATAGAGTGGAGTACCGTAGAATGGAATAGCGGAGAATGGAGGGGTGTATAGTGGTGTACAGTGAACTACTAAGAATGGAATAGCATAGAGTGGAGGGACATAGAGTGGCATACAGTTGAGTGGGGTACAGTAGAGTGAGGCGAAAGTGGAGTTGCATAAAGCGGATAAGTGTAGATTGGAGCGCTGTAGAGAGGAGTAGCTACAGTGGAGTGGCATGGAGTGGAATAGCATACAGTTGAGTGGTGTAGAATAGAGGGGCATACACTACTGTGGCATGAAGCAGAGTGGCAAACAGTGTGGCATAGAGTTGTATATTGTAGAGTTGAGTTGCATAGAGTTATGAACAGTTGAGGGATATACTGTGAATATTGTACAGTGGAGTGGCCTACAGTGGAGTGGCATACAGTGAAGTGGTGCACAGTACAGTGGTGTAGAGTGGAGTGGAATAGAGTGTAATAACAATGAGTGGAGCTGCATAGATGGGAGTGACATAGAGTGGTGTGTCATTGTATGGAATAGCATAGCGTTAAGCGGCATTGAGTGGTGTAATGTTTGGGAGCATACTAGGAAAGGCATAGAGGGGAGAGGGCTACTGTAGAGTGGTGAACAAAACCAGTGGTGTAAAATGGAGTGATGTTGAGTGGCATGGAGTGGAATTGCATTGTGTGGAGCTGTGTACAGGGGAATGATGTAGGGTGGAGTGTCATAGTATGAAGTGTCATAGAATGGAGTGTCAAAGAATGGAGTGCTAAAGAGAATGCAGTCGTATAGAGTGAAATAGCATGAAATGGAGTGTGCACAGGAAAGTGGCATTGAGTGTAGAGCGTAGAGTGGTGTGGCTTAGGGAAGAGTGTAATATCGCACAGTAGAGTGGTGTACACTGTTGCGGCACACAGTGGAGTGGCCTACAGTGTCATGGGGTAGTGTGAAATAGAGTGGAGTGCTGTGGAATGAAGAGGCATGCACTGGAAATGAATATAGATCAGCGGTGTACAGTGGCATAGAGTCAAGTGGCGTATAGTAGAAGATCTCAAATAACTTCGGGGTTTATTATGAGCCTGGCGGTCCACGGACCACCAGACTCACAGTGGCAGTCTCTTGACTGCCCAATTATGACTAGCGCAGTTCGGCTGCCCTGAAACCACCACATCCACCACAACAGCCATCCTTGGGAGTTGCACAGGGGTTCTGAGGCCTCACTGTGGTTGGCTGGGCTGCTGCGTCCCCGCCAAGCATATTAGGAGTTTCCTCACTACCACACTTTTCATGGTGGTGCCACCATCAGGAAAAGTGTGGCTTTGAGGAACCAAAGGCCTCCTGGTGCCTCACGCGCTGTGCCACTTTGTGTTAATACATGGCAGTACTACACAGCATGTACTACAGCAGTCCATGCCATGCAGGTACTGCCTTTGACATTCCCATTGCAGTGCCTACTTCATAGGCTCCACCCTGGGAACGGCAGGCAAAGAACTGCCCACCAGGCAGGAGAAAACTTCTGGTCTGCTGGGCAGTATTTACATCTTTTTGGCGGTGGAGGAGAGGGGAGTTCCCGCAATGCAAAACTCTTAATAAGGCCAATAGATTTGAGTGCCATGGAGCAGAATGGTGTAGAGTGCAGTGGCATAGATTGGAATGGCTGAGATTGTAGTGGCATACAATGAACAGAATATCATAAACTATAGAGGCATCAAGTGGAGGGCCATAGAGTGGAGGGACATAAAGTTGAGTGGAATACAGTGGAGAGGCATGGAGTAGAGTAGTGTGGATTGGAGTGGCACAGAGTTAAGTTCCATAGAGTGGGATAGCGTAGAGTGGAGTGGCATACAGTCAAGTGGTGTAAAGTGTAGTGACATACAGTGGAGTGGCTTATGGTGGAATTGTGTTGAGCTGAGTGGCTTAGAGTGGTGTATAGTTGAGTGGCATATTAGGAATAGCATATAGTGGAGTGGCCTACAATGGATTTGCTTTGAGTGGAGTGGTGAACGGTACAGTGGTGTAGAATGGAGTGATAATGATTGGATTGGCATGGAGTGCAATAGCATAGCCTGGATTGGCATAGAGTGGATTAATATAGAGTGGAGTGGCATAGAGTGGAGTGGCATAGAGAAGAGTGGCAAATGAAGTTCAGTGGTATAGAGTGGAATAGCATGAAGTCAAGTGGTGTACAGGAAAGTGGCAACAAATGGAATTGCAAAGAATGTAGTGGCATAGAGTGAAGAATACTAGAATGGAGCACAGTACAGTTGTTTCGAGTCTGAGGGCCATAGAGTTGAGCAGCTAGATTGGAATACCTAAGAGTGTGGAACTGAGTAGAGGGAAGTGCTATAGAGTGAAGTTTCATAGAGTGGTGTGGTATAGAGTGGAGTGGTGAAGAGAGTGCAGTGGCATAGAATGGAATAGTGTGAAGTGGATTGGCATACAGGAAAGTGGCGCAGAGTGGAACAGCAAAGGATGTAGTGGCATACAGTCAAGTGGTATAGTGTAGAGTGGAATGGTGTAGAGTAGTGTAGCTTAGAGAGGAGGGGCATAGAGTGTAGTAACATTGAGGAGAGTGGCGAACACTGTAGTGATAAACAATTGATTGGAGTAGAGTGTAGTGGCGAATACTGAAGTGGCATAGATATAGAGTGAAATAGAGTGGAGTGCCATGAAGTGGAATGGCATAGATTGGAATAGCTTAGAGAATAGTGCCGTACTATGGTGTACACTCAAGTAGCTTAAAGTAAAAGATTGCTAATATCATAGAGTTGAGTGACGTAAAGAGGACTGGAGTGCACCAGCATAGAGTGGTGCGGTATAGAGTGGAGTGGCAAAGATTGAAGTAGTGTACAATAAAGTGCCTTAGAGAGGAATGCAATAGAGTGGAATGACATATAGTAGACTGGCAGTGAGTGGAATGAAGTACAGTTGAATAGTGCACATTTAAACAATGTACAGTGAAGTAACATAGAGCGGAGTGCAGTTTTTTCAAGCTTACAGTATAGTTACAGTATCAACTACTGTTTGGCAACCCAATATTTCACAGCAAGGCCCTGTGGCTTCCGCAAGTTTCTTTTATTATTATTTCTTGATCCCCCGATAGTTGGGGGCGTGGTCCTGTTGTTTCAATTTCTCTCTCAGGCACCTCCTTATGGGGACAGACATGGGTAGTAAGGTGTACACAGAGACAGACCTCTGTACTGTAATTTTTCTTCAGAGTGCAAACCGTATATATTTAGAATTGCAAATGAACGGCCATCTTCACACAAAATATTCACGCGATAATTCCCACAATCACTTGTGTTAAAAAGAGAAGCTGTCAATGGAATAGCTCACTTTCTAAACAAATGCATCAATCAAAATTATGTTTGAACAACACAATCTCAAAAGCGTTGGCAGCATTTTGATTACAAGCAGTAGAGGACATAATCAGGACAAAGAAGGTTTGATGAGTAAAAGCATAGTTTATTGATATTATTGAGCATTGCATAGTATATTAGGAGGAGGAATTCACCTCTGTTCTAAATCTTCTCCCTTGTATACAAATATTTATACTTTATACTACAATCGGAAAATGTGCTAATCTCTCTATAGTACCTTATTCATACATATATATCAATCAGCACAGTTTGAGTTCTTGAAAATGGAGCTGTCACTTTAAGTCAACATTACAAGACTGTAATAATATTAAAATCTCTAAAAGCTATTACTAAAAAAAAAAATAACAACATTACAAACAACAGCTACATTAATAAACAACAACAAGGGGATTTGAAGGGACTCTTTTGCCACCCAGCCTGCCAGAAAAAAACTTTTAAAGCAGATTTTACACTCGTTGTGTGATCACTTGAGCACTGTTTCATATTGAAATTTTTTTTTGTATATGGTTTCTGTCTGTTACAATATTAATAGATTATGTTCTTAAACTTGCTTAATATGCACATTATTTTGATTAATTCTTGATTGCGAATTTCCTTTTATTGGCTATTTCAAAATCATGTTTTCATTCCCCTTTACCTGGAACCTATGTTATGTATTCAGATATATCTCAGTGAGGCATTCCCCCCACGTAACCATGTAAAGGGCTTCTCACTCTGTTTCCCTATCAGTCTCAGTCATCCAGTTAGTCTCAAAATAGTCATCCAGCACTTCACCTAGTTCTATTCTATGCGCATCTTCTAAGAGGGCGTCAGGGTTCAGTCGCCAGAGGGGGACACAAAGTTCTGTCTTCTCCACAGTGTAGTTCAATAGGTGTGATACTTAATCTGAGAGAAAACTGGCTAAGTATGGCAACCCGCCCTCCCTGTGCACAATCGTCTCAGTAAGCAAAAAATGGTTCAGTCTACTGTTTACATTATGACCCTGTTGTAGTATGAGAATACCCTATCGTCAGGATGGGTTACCCTCCATACAGCCACACATTTAATGCCTGTCATTGCTTCACTGAGTTAGGGAGCCATGTTGGGTTTTGTTCACTTTTTGGGGGGTTATGGTCTGCTTGGCCATCCAAAACACAGTTAGAATCACCCACTCATGTGAGATTCATATCCAAGTAGGGCATCAAATCTATCCTGATTTTTACATAGAAATCTCTATTGTCCATGTTTGGTGCATAGATGTTTGGCAGGCACATGTAACAGCCATCCAAAGTGCCATACAACAACACTATATTGCCCTCTATATGAGTTTTGAAGTGGAGGTTACATCATTGTGGGCGTTCCTCACCATCCTCAACCCTCTCTTCAAACCTTCTGGTGAGTTCTGTGAGCCTTCCACTGTGAGGGTTTGGTTTTCCCCTTGAATTACTATTGCATCACTCTTAGTGGCTAGGGATCATTCTGCCACTTTTCGCAGACCCACTTGTAGCAGGGTAACATTTGAGAGATAGTGTCTATTTTTGTTTCTAGCACACAGACTTCAATGTTTCCATCGTCGCCAGTATTTGGCTGCTTGTGGAGACCTGCAGTTCTCTGCTGGGTTTGTTCTGGTGGAGTAAAACTTTATTTTTTGCATAGTTTTGTTTGTTCTATGCTTGCACATCATGGAGACCCTGAGCTTGAGAGGAAGGATCAGAATCTCTGAGCAATATGTTCCCACAGGCAGCTTGCTCTGACCTTAGGGTCATCAGCACTAGGTGTGTCTCCAGAGGAGCTGCCATGAGCATCCATCAGTCAGCCCATGGGGTCCCCCTTCGGTCAGCAATAGCCAGTCCTCTCCCATCTTTCTCCCCATAGAGCACGTCCTGCCAAGCCGCCAGCCCTTCCCGCCGCAGTGGAAGGTTCCTCAGACCCCCGGGGAAGTCCAGCTGGCCTGTTTCTGACTGTGTCAACCTTCTCAATCAGTGTTCCCTGATAGACTCCTTCATTGGTTTCATCTGTTTATGTGGCCCATGCCATGCAGTCCTTCCAGAGCTGCTTCCCACTCAAGCAGCCCCCGCAAGCTATCAGAGCCTTTCTCATGATCCCCACTGTGTGGCTCTCCCAGGGTCACCCTCCACTCAAGCAATGCTCCAGCGCCTGCCAAAGAGGCCAATCCCAAGTGCTCTAGGTCCTTCCAGGAGGTCCAGTTCAGCTCTGGCACTCCAAAAAGGTAGTGTCCCAAGACCGTTCCTCACACTGGCCGCCCCTTTCTATGCAGCTCAACAACATGATTCTCACTTAACCACTATCCTTCCCTATAATTATTTGGCATATCCCAAGGCTGGTGTCAATCATGGCCTCTGGTGTGTGGAGGCTTCAGAAGACCTCTTGTGCCTCAGTGTCAATTGGATGTGTCCCACATTTCCTGAAACTGCCCGCTATGGGTCTCCGCTGGGTCCTCCATATGTTTGATTGGAGCTCCAGCGGTTGCCGCAGTCACCTGCTTCAAGCATCAAGCTTCCCTGCCTCACCACCACTCCCTAAGTCCCTTTCACAGCTGGGTCAGCTTTCAAAGAGCACCAGCACTTCTTCCTTTTTGAGCTTCTCATCTCACCTGCCGTTCTTTTGGTTCATCGCATCGCCATCTTAGGGCCACTTCCTCAGCATCAGGAATTGCAGTCCGCTTCTTTGTGGCAGGATTTCACAGGCTCAGCTACCTCTCCATAGAATTAGCCCTCCCAAGCTTGGGGATGGGCATTGGTGGCATTCAATTATTGGTCAGTCCTATTTTGAACCCAGTATGCATGCCAGATAACAATGGGGTTCCGGGAGCTCAATGATTTAGCAGCAGCCACCCCTCTTGCCATCCACACTCCCCTATATCAGAAAATATTTCATTTTTGTTTGTGGAATTTCTAATGGCTCTTCACTTTCTTCTTGTCCTTTATAAATGTGTTAATATGGATTTTACGCAGGGGCTCGTAGCCAGTGCCAGTGCCAGTTCGAATGTGTTACCTAATATACTCTCAACTTTCTCCAGAGCATTTGAGGTTTGCAATTCTACGTGGTGGTTGAAGTCTCTTGTATGCCTACAATAAATCTCATTGGATTGTAACAATTTCATGTTTTGAGATTTTCAATCAAATGTTGCAACATAATTGGATAATGTGCAACGTTTATCCATGGTGCGTAAACAAGCACAGTTACATGCCAACTGTGATCAAGTCAATTTTATTGAAATGTTACTGATTTTGTTGTCCATTTTGGAGATACAAGTGGTCAAGGATTGCAGTAGATTAACTTTTAACTCCAGTTTGTGTAACTGCCAGGTTTGAATTTGAAGGCTGCAGTGTTGAGTTGGTGGTGAGTAATAACTTTTAGGAGAAGTGATAGGAATGTCATCTACATTCAGATTACTATGATATACACAGGCAACATTATCAACCAATGTTGTTTGTGATTTTAATATTTTATATCAGAATTGTCTTTGAGAGAAAGTGAATGTTCTGTTGGTAAATTTACCAGAACATTGAAAGATAAACAAGGTAGTTAGTTGTGTTTCCAAAATATAGGGGCGAAAGGTTGCTGGACCTTTTTACTGCTGCTCTTTGACAGGGGAAGTTTTTAGGGATGAGTCAGGGTTTAATGGATGGCATACTATGTCACAAACGAGACAGCTATCCTGCCTGCCTCCTTACAAGTGCTGTATATGCTATGGTATATACAATATTCCAGATGGGAGAATCATCACGTTGTAACTGAGTGCTCTATCTGCCAAACTCTAAATCTGGCCCTTTAGGTAATACTTTACAAGTACAATCAAGTGAGCTTTTTGAGGGTGTAAAACTGATATTTGACTATTAGGTCACTAGTAGCCTTTATTGTTAGGGCATTTGTTTTTACAAATGCCATGGTCATGTCCAGGTGTGGTTCTTGTGTTCACTGTGCCACTGGAACCAAGTTGTATCTGACTCATGAGCCCTACTCAGGGGAAAACATGTATTGGGTTGCCTGTTCTGGCTCATGGAGGACTTGGCATGGAGGTTTGGTATGGACTATTTCTATTGTAGAAAGGTCAAGAATAATTTGAATTTGCTTGGGTCTAAACTGAGGTGGCATGGTGGGTGAAAGATGGTGGACTGCGATACTCCAGAGAGATTGCCAGTGGCTGAGATTAATTCAAGCATTCTAATCATCACCTTATTGTTGTTGTAGGAATCTATATGTGGCACACCACTATGTACCCCAATAGCAGTCTTGATCTAGCTTATGTTTGCCTGAAAAATGATACAATGCTGAAATGCAGACAGGGGACCCAACTGTCCCATATTTGTAGTGCTTACCACCTCCTTCACTACTCAAGAAATACAAGATTGGTGGCATACAGACTTTCATTCCCACCCTTAACCTAAGGGTGGAAAGGGAAATTTCAGCTTAAATGTATGTATACAGTCCAACAAAGCACTGTACATGTCAATGCTTCTCCCGGGGTTGACACGGGTATAAAGCAAGAACTTTCTGACAACAGCAGGCACCCATTACCATGCCCACATTGTTTATGAGAGCCAATATGTAACTGAGTGTTGAGTCCACTGCTTTGTTATGTAGGGTAGAAAACTATAGAACAGCATATCCACTTCCTGCTCTCACCTGCTCCTTTCTGGAGGTCCTGCTCATACATCAGTAACTGTAAGCTGAGAAAGTAAATATTCTATGGCAAAACTGTACTTTGTAAATTATTTGCTATAGCTCACTGAATCACGACATTTTTGTCTTATACTTCCATTGATATTAACACCAGGTTAATATATGTGCAGCAAAAACTTTCACTACATTTGTCATAGAAGAGAACATTACAGGTAATTTCCCTGCAGAAAGGTAACATGTGTACGTTTGCTTACAAGGTCGTCAATGTGGGCAGCTTTTTTAATATACCGGATGCCTTCTTTCCACATAGTGCTCATAGAAATTCCAAAGAACCCTGTATGGGCCATGTTCACTTATTGTATGAGACACATTTAACAAATAGATGCAACAAATCATCTCGTATTGACACACATACACAAGAAAATATGAGACACCTCTCCTTCTCAGAAACCCATATTTGACACATCAGGCCATCTCAGATGATACTATAGGCCTTATTACAAGTTTGGTGGTCTGATCACCATAGAACTGCATCTGGCCCCACACAGCAACCCAAGGCGCTGGTGGTTCAAAGACAGCTGTATTACGAGTTGACTACAAGGCTGGCGGTGTAGAGATGGGAATCTTGCGGTGGTGGTGAGTAAGTATTCCAAATATATTGATGCCTATGTGTGCATTTCACCTGCATATGTGTGGGATGCACACATATGCATGATATATGCAGAAAAATACCATACCATATACCCATTACCTGGGTTCAGCCCATATGTGGACAGTCCTGGGACTGGGTATATGGTATGAAATAGACTCACCTGTATATCGCTGCACACAGGGTCATAATCCTCTGGGTGAAGACCTTGCTGTGAAGGGGAGACCTGGAGACAGAAATCCAAGTCAGAATCTGCCTGGAAGAAGAAGGAAGGTGTGAGTACCTCCCCCAAAACCTTTGTCACTGGTCAACAGCCATTGTCCGCTTGTGGATCAGGCAACTTATGGCAGTGCATTACCCCGTACCACCCTATGGTGGATGCCTTTCCATGATTGTGAATCCAGCAGTCTGCAACTGGTCTCAACGGTCCAGCAACAGTCTTCCAAAAGCCAATCCAACAACTCGTACTACGGCAGTCAGACCGCCGAGCTCTTCACCTCTACCACAACGGCTGATACGTTGGTCCATAGGACCGCCAAACTCATAAAAAGGCCCTATATCTTGACAACATGCATTTAATCAAGATTGCATTTGAAAGTATATCTAAAAAGCATTCTTTTTTCCAATGTATCCAAAAATTATTGCATTTTAGGTGACCCCAGGGTAAATAAATGCTTCATTGTATTTATTTATCCTGCTTGTTCCTGGTGCTAGAACCTTTTGTGCATTCTTCTTTTCAAGGCATCTTTGAACTCTTTGTTTTTAAGCGTGTAGATTATGGGGTTGCAGAATGGGGCCAATCCAGTGTAGAACAAGAAGAACTTTTTGCTCTCACTCACTGAGTACATGGAGACTGGTTTGAAGAAGACAAACATGATGACTCCATAAAAAAAAATGACCACTGTGAGGTGAGAGGCACAGGTGGAGAAGGCCTTGGATCTCTGAGTGTTACTCTGGATTTTCAAGATGGCTGAAATAATTTTGATGTATGAAGTGATAATTAAAATCCATGAGAATATCACCACTATTGCATCCATAATAAAAGTCATTTTTTCAATGGTACGAGTGCTGGTGCAGGAAAGTTTCAGCAGGGCAATGACTTCACAGAAGAAGTGGTTAATTTCACGAGTCTTACAGAAGGACAATCTGGATACAAGAATAATATAAAGTATTGGTGCCAAGAAGCCAAGGATCCAGGCTCCCCTGGCCATACGCAGACACACAGACGGATTCATGATCAGTGTGTACTGCAAAGGTTTACATATGGCTGCATAGCGATCAAAAGACATGATGGTCAGCAGAAACATTTCTACTGCAATCATCGCAAATAAAAAGTACACCTGCAGCAGGCATTGCAGAAAAGTGATGTTTCTTGTGGAAGGAAAGTAGCTGGCCAGCATTTGAGGATACGTGACAGAAGTGTAAGAGATGTCTAGAAAAGACAGGTTTTTAAGGAAAAAAAACATGGGAGTTTGGAGGTGTGAGTCTGAGTAAATAACAGCTATAATGGTAAGGTTAGCTGAAATGTTCATAAGGTACAAGAGCAGAAATCCAATAAAGATGAGAACATGCAATTTCAGAAAATCAGAGAAACCCACAAGGATAAATTCTGTCAATAAAGTTTGATTTTCATTTCCCATCTATAATGAAAAAAAAAACAGTAAGTGATACAATGTTCAGAATCAAGTGAAAGTATACATATGTTTAAAACAAATGAAGAAGTGAAGAAATTGTAACCGTTTGCTATTAGTGTGTACTTTTGCAACTTTACTTTTTAAACTTTGCAAGTTTTTCACTATGCACAGCTCTCACAATTAAACTCTATTGCGGGGTCTGAGTGGACTTTAAGGACAACATTTGGTCCGCACTGTCCAAGAGAAGCCATGCATCAAATTGCCAAAAACTGTCTCACTTTCGAACCACCTCTTACCACCTTTTGTGGTTTGTACATTTGTGCTGGTCTACGAGTGAGGAAGCTCTGCTTTGGGGAAGTTCACTAGAGTAGAAAAATCATAAACCATCTTGTTTGATTTGCTTGAATTTAAATGGGATGCTCTGTTATCGCTTTCCTCTTTGTTGCATTTAGTCATGGTGGATTATCTTGAGGTATTTTGTCATGCCCTTCGTAGAACCTGCAACTTAGCCGTAAAACAAAGAGACACTTTAAAAGCCTATTACTTGAGAATTGACTCACTTGAAGGAGGCATAAAAGCACATGTTCATGAAAACAATAAGGGCAAGTATGGAAAGTTAATGTGCGGTCAAGTGATAGACTTGGTAGGAGAGATGTACTGTTAACTTCCTGTAGAATTAATTGGCAAGATTTTCCTTGGTATAGAGGAAGACAAAGATTGTAAAATCTAAAAAATGTTCCACTTTTTGATGTGATTTGGTGGATGGACATTTAAGTCTGACCTTCATCTCAGGATCTGTTGTGAGTGCAGTTTTGAAAAAAGGTAAATGGATACAATTAAAGATACATGGAAGGGCAGCCAAGCTTCTGGGGTAGTGAAGGTCCCACCTCTGTCAACTACGTGGATGGCTGCCAACATATCTCAAGTTCCCCAGATGTTTGTTGAGACATTTCACCATGCAAACATAATTGGAAATGGTGACTGGACAAATTTAAACCTTTGTGTAATGCATTATAAGGTAATATATATAAAGTAGATTGTATGATGCGGTGTGATTATGAGCTTTCTTACCTGTACGCAAATTATATACCTTTAGACTTATTTCTTCCACCTGCAAGGGGTATCTGATTACATTACTAGGAAAGGACTTTGTAAGTAGAGTGCAGCGTGAAGAATTGAATGATAGTAAAGAGAGCTTTATTTGCCTTTTTGTTTGAGCCTATTTTTGCTAGCTCAATTAACCAATCAGGACATTCATAAAGCGCTCTACTCGCCCGTGAGGGTCTCAAGGCTTACATTATTATTCACAACCCCAACACAATTTGCAGGACATACTCTGGATGCAGTGTGCTCTAATTATCCAGGACTTTCAGTTGAATGCATTCTGCTTGTTACATGATCAGATCATCCGCTGATCAAATGTATCATTCAGGCTCCTTTCTCCAAGCAAAAGTGGGTTGGCAGAGGGATAGATAATAAATGTCCGGCTTGAAATGAATTAAACAGACATGAACAAGCAGCAACTCTGGAAGCAACTCCCCCTGAAATGATAGGCGAGATTAATTTATTAGCAGATAAGTTTTCCATATGGATTGAGGAAGCAGTAACTGACCTGTCTCCTCTTAAACAAGTTAGAAATCACAGAGCTATTCCCTCAGCTGGATAGTACTCAACATGGCTTAAGGACCTAAAGAGACCGTGCAGGAGATAAGAAACTAAATGGAGGAATAGTTATTTAGCGGCGGAGAAAGTAAAATATAAGGAGCTCTTATCCGAATATAAATCTGAAATAGCCACAAAGACAAAATTACTTACAGAAAAGATAAAAAATGCCAGCAGTTCCTCAAAGGAACTCAGTCAAATTGCTCTTCTACTCTCTGAATGCAAGCATTTGGATCCCTAATCAAATCTTCTGTGACAATCAAGCATTGTTTTTAAGAACAAGGTCGAAGAAGTCTGGAAATAAGTAAAAGGCCCTAGGCACGAGAACGGTGTTCCAACTGATAACATTCCAACCTTAAGTAATTATCCCCACTGACAGTAGATGAGGTGATTTAGGTGAACAAACTTACCAAATCTGAGCCCCATCTGATCCTTGTCCAGTAAATCTTTCATGACATGGTTAATATCTTAGCCAATATCTTACCCCCACTCAGAACCTTATTGAACAACATTTTAGTCTCTGGTGTTTTATTTCTCCTTTATTAAAAAGTATACACTTGACCCTAGCATATTGAAAAATGATCGGCCTATTTCCAGACTCCCAGTTCCAGCAAACAATATTAAAAAAAGAGCAATGTGTCTCTTTCTAACTTTCTGAAGCAAAAAGATATCCTGGATGGATCACAATTTGGTTTCAGTAAGTCTAGCAGCACAGAATCCATCCTAGTGGTAGTAACTGAGGAAATTTGTGAAATAATGGATGAAGGGGGAAAGTCTGTGGTGGTCCATCTGGACCTATCTGCAGCCTTTGACACAGTAAATCACCAAAATTTGAAGCAATGGCTAATTGAGATAGGAATTAAGGACAACACACTTGTTCTTCTGGCTTCATTTTTCAGCAACAGAATGCAATCTGTCTCATGTGGAGATTTCATATCTAACACCGTTTCACTGCATTGTGGGGTCCCACAGGGTATACACCCGTTACGACGCAACTTTTACTCCGCACTACCATTACAACGCGGGCATTACAACGCATGACATTACAACGCATTGCGCTGGGGGGCGCTCTAGGATAAGAGGTAAGTTTAATTTACTATCCAACACCTTCCCTAGGGTCCACGGGGACTGGAGTTAGAATAGTAAATTATACTTACCACTATCCAGCACCCCAAAGCGCTATGCGTTGTAACGGTATTCGTTGTAAATACCGCGTTGTAATGGTATGCGGAGTAAAAGTATGCGTTGTAACGTCATACATCCGTCCCACAGGGATCCTCATTCAGCCTCAAACTGTTAAACATCAATGTTGCCTCATTTGCCACATTAATTAGATCCTTCAGTTTTATTACAATATCATATGTGGATGATACCAACTGGCAATCTCAATTCACACCAATATAGACGAGGTAGGAATGAGGTTCAGAACTTTATCTTAGTCATAGTTAGCTGGATGGACAGTCAATGCCTGAAACTGAAACCCTATAAAATGGAGGTGCTCCTTTTTGGGGCAGCTTTGTACTTTTGGAATTCGTCTTGGTTGACTGCACCTCTTGGCCCGTTACCCACCCCAGTCTCCAAAGTAAAATATTTTGGATTGGTTTTTGACTCATAACTCACTTTTAGTGAGCAGACTAACCAATTGATGTTCAGGTTAAAGAACAAAGTCTTCCTCCATAGTATTATACTGTAGTGGGTAACTCATCCACACTAAATAGTTAATTGTCCCGCAGATTATGAAACATCACAACATAATTTCAATTCACATTTTATTAGTATCAAAAACAAATAAGGTGGTCACATGAAAACACATTAAAAATTGTTTGCTTTTTCTTGTAACAATGTAAACAATGCAAAACAGAGGCCCATACTAGAAGTACAAGGCAATGTATACAACATTACATCGCTGACATTAAAATAAGAAAACTGAACAATAATAAACACATAACAAGCACACCATAATCGATAATATAATAAACAACAATACAATACGCCTTCTTCAGGGCGAGA
The DNA here is from genome assembly GCF_964261635.1 of Lissotriton helveticus. Classification (NCBI taxonomy): domain Eukaryota; kingdom Metazoa; phylum Chordata; class Amphibia; order Caudata; family Salamandridae; genus Lissotriton; species Lissotriton helveticus. Next base: position 1,888,630,408 of record NC_136068.1, on the reverse strand, counting down.
AAATAGTAGCCAATATTTGAAGGGCCATGTGTATTCAATTGGAGCAACCACCGGATATGTGGTATCACAAGCTCACAAGCCGTTAATCTGCGGGAACAACAAAGTAGATAAGAAAACTACAAGGTATGATAAGACAAAAAATAATACCAACCCAGTTTGAGCTTGTAAAGTGACATACATCTAAGTATGTTGACACAAGTTAAAACAACGATACCAGTGTTTAGACCAAAGATCAGACTGTAGAGAAGACACAATCACCAGAAGAATAAGAAGGCACATTATGTTGTAAAATTAACTATATAGTGAGGATGAGTTACCCACTACAGTATAATCCTATAGAGGAAGACGTTGTTCTTTAACCTGTGCTTCTCCCTGCTCTCTTCCTCCCTATTGAGATTTCAGGGTCCCTCTTAAGTTTAATGACTAACCAGTTGATTTATTCTTGCTTTTATCATTTGAAAATATTGAAAATGGTCCTCCCTTCCATCCACCAGACTTACAGACAATGGTGGTGGTCTGTATTGTACTTTCACGATTAGACTATTGCATTTATGCATGCAACGAGGGCTGATAATAATGATTCAGAGACTGTAAAATGCAGATGCACAGCTCTTGAAAACATAAAGGAAAATGAATCAGTGTGTCTAAGGTTCTCAAGGAACTATACTGGTGGCCTACCAAGAGCAGAGTTTCTTTTAAATCATGGTGTATGGTGCACAAAGCACTGCATGAGATGGGCCGGGCATATGAGAGGGAAAACATGTCATGGTGCTAGATGAAGTTTGAGATCTACCCATTCTATGACCATGGTAGTCCCTAAGATTCATAAAGACACCTGGGGAGCCAGTCCTTTTTGCCATTTAAGATCACAAGTAAATTGTATGATCTTTATAAAGCAGTAAAAACTTGGCTTTTTAACACCGGCATGAATAACTCTTTTGTTCACTTTGGTAATTTGAACAGTAGGAAGTGCAAACATCAGTGCCAAGGGAACCTAGGCTATATGTTGCACTTTCCAAATTTAAATCAAATCAAATCAACTGTCAAGCAAATGTCCACATGCATAAGAAATATGCTTTGATTTCATAGCTCATGTCCCTGGTGTTGCTGTCCTTGCACAAATGTTTGTGCTCTCTGTCTCTGACATGAGAAGTGCTGTTGTCCTTGGCCTACCCAGTGAGACTGTGACTGTGAATGCAAGATTCTCACTCCAATGACGTTCATACATACCACCTTATGTCTTTCTCAAATGTAGGTAAACTACGTAGATGTGCATTCCCCTTTTACTGATACTCGGTCTGCCATCCACATAACACCTGGGCTGTATTTGAAGGGGTAGCCACACTATGTGGAGCACATACTGTGAGACAAATTTGCATAGTAGTGTGTCCTGAGTTTTCCCATGTTCCAATGCCTGTCAGGTGGTTGTCAGAATGTGGTTTTGCATGTGTAACACTTTCACTTAGCTGTGTTCTCTGGAAAGGGCACAATACATAGAACTTAGCTGTGTCTTTCCTGCTTGTGGTAGGGCTTAACTAGTGGCTATCCGTCAGTCTAATGTTGAATCTACACATCCATTCAAAATAAATGTATTTTCGCATAGTAATTCACTGTGAATTGTGAATTTCTCTGAATCTAGTCTGCATCCTTGTGTGTATCTTCTTATTATAACCCATAGAAACCCCATGAAACAATACAACTGGCGTTTGCAGTGTATATTCAGCTTCAAAGTGAAAGTCATTACATTACAAATAATAATTCTCACTAAGTGAGTTGAGAAGTTTAAGTTTATCATGGCAAAAAGGGCATCTTTGCGGACCCATATGTTGGGTGACTATGAATTACATCAATCATGGTGAATGCTGGCCTTGTTGTGAGATGCCTTTTGAGATGTCATGGAATGGTCAAACATCTTCTTTGCTGCAATTTATGCTGAGCTTCAGAGGGGGGACCAGTGTCCAGTGTGTTCTGTGGGCCAGCTGCAGCTTGGCTTGTGAGAAAAGGAGAACACCATGTTAGAAGTGCATGTAGATTACTGCTATTTAAATCCTCCAATCAGACATAAATGTTTTATTTATTTATTACTTGGAATTGATTCTAGTCAGTCTTAGGGTTGTCAATGGGAATACAGATTTGAACACATTATTTCCCTGGATTTCATTAGGAATATTTAACAAACACTGTCATTATTCCTATTGAGGACATCTGCACATCATTTTGATACATATGTATATGTTTTCTACTGTGAAGCCTAGAGTACATTTAGTTAGGTCTAGTAAAGGTTTCAGTAATGTAAAAATGAACTCTACCCCTTGTAGCTATGTCTTAGAGAAGACAGGTTTAATGAAAATGAACATGTGTAAAGCATTTAGAACCAACAAAACAGTTCAAACACAACATACTAAAAAACACACTGCAATTCATAAAAATAGAGAATAATGTAATTACCAAAATTACCCTGAGAACTTGAGTTCTTGGTTGAGTGAGGTGTAAATTCTGCTGAAACAAGGGCTGCAATCCCTGTTAGGGTGAGTTAATAAAGTCACTAAGTTAACTTGTGCTTTACTCTCTGATAGCTTGGCACAAAAGCAGTCAGCCTTAACATTGAGGCAATGTGTAAAGTATTAATGCATCGCATACACCGCAATAAAGTGAAAGCACAACACAAGAAAAATCCAACAATAATTTACAAAATTTGAGAAAATTTAACATTTTAATAAACACCACTAGAGTAATAAACTTTAACATTTTAAAGTTAAATCTAGCACCTAAAAGATCAAACCACCAACCGCAAACATCAAGTTTCCGCAAGACGGGTTAAATCCAAAATGATAGCTGATTAAAATGGAGCGCAGTTCAGATGCAAATAGTGGATAGGGCCCGGTTTTTACACATTCTCATATATGGAAGAAATTTCAGTATCTGAGAAGGTAAAGCTCTGACCTGGATTGGTAGTTGAAGGCCAGACAGTAGCAAGGAGGTGGTGAGTATGTGCCATGTTGCTGAACTATGTTTGACATGTATGTTGCACTACCTCAGCCTGGTAACCATAGCACAGGTTGGCTTTCTGTTGAGACAACTTAAATCCCCTCCTGAAGTTCTTTTATTCAGCAGTTCGGCAGCTTATTGTCCAATCCACGATACTATCGCGTCTGGACTATGCCAGCGTGTTGCTCTTGGGGGCTAATAAAGCCGAGATACAGCCACTCCAACGAGTCCAAAATTCGGCTGCCAGAACCTTGGTAGGACTTCCTCACCGGTGTTCTGTTAGAGCCACGATCAGTAGGCTGCACTGGCTTCTGATCAATTCTCAGATCCAGTTTAAAGCTCTCTGTCTGGCGTTTAAGATCTTAAAATCCGGGCGCCTGGAACTATTGCGCCCACTTCTGATCCCGTATGCTCCCAAGCGTAACCTGCGCTCGCTGGGACATCATCTGGTGATCGTACCATGGACTAAACTCTGCTGTATTGACGGTTGCTCTTTCTGGGTCATGGCAGCCAAGCCATGGAACTCCTTACCGGTCCATATCCATGGAATGGAGGGTCTGCTGGCATTCCGAAAAGCCATTAAAACTTTCCTCTTTCCGTTATCATAGGGTTGCGACTATGGTGGGCTGGCTCTTAATTGAATCTGTATCCTTTAGATCTAGTAGTGCTGGGACGCCTCTTGGCTGGGGCAGCTATGCATTTAGAAATCATATAACATAACATAACAACACTTCTTTGGAAAATGTAACTATGCCCCATTATCATCTGATGCCCAGGTGCGTCCCTTCGGTCTGGGACATGTGTCACTTAGGTCCTGTGTATTTGCTGTAGTCCAAGGTTCATGTGATCAGCACCAAATACAACAAGTGCATTGAGTTGACTATCATGAGTGATATAATTTTCTGACGTGTGCCAGCACATTGACTGAAATGTGACCTGTAACCTGTGTGGGACATACATATATGTTCAAAATGGTGATCTCGTGCACACATGTTTGCAAAAACAATGCTACACATCCATGCAGCAGGTGAGACCAATGTTGATTCCTCAGACAAATGGAATGGACAAGTGTTCAAAATGTATAGTCCCCTACATAGTGCTCTATGTAATCACATGAATCACATGGCCCAAGGACAGGTATGCCAACTCACGCCATCCGAGACACTGGCACATCAGATTTTTGTGTGTCAGGCAACACTTTCTCCATTGTAAATTGAAAATCCATCAGTCAGACTCAGTGACAGTGTGTACATACAGCAATTTGTGAAATACACAAGTGGCACATATAAAAAACACGGACATACATCTAATGTATGGAATGTGGCTCTTATACACAAGACAAAACTTGTGTGTATCATCCCTTGACTTTGCAAAATCGTTTCTTCAACATATATGTGTATGCTGCATTACTTTTTTCTTGAGAGCTCTAAAAAGTTCATGTAGACAGATAATTTACTTCATATACTACAATGTCTAAGTAGAATAATGTGAGCATGTCAAAGTGTTTAAATTGTGTGTAGCACTTTGGTGACATGTATATTACCCCTACAGATGTTGCTTTAACAGTGAATAAATCATTGTGACATTGTTCAGACTTTAAAGTTGTGATTTACCGGCCCTGTAACAAAGTCAGTACAGACTGTTTGGCCAGACTGGCCAGTAGCATATGCCACATGCTATTTTGTGCAGATGCAGTATTTGTACTTGTCTGTTGTCCTGCATGCAGACAATTATAGCATTGACGTTCAAGGTGTAGGTGCCTATCATGATGACTGGGGATGGAAGTATGTTCATCATGTAAATAATACATGTGTCAAACCAATTTGCTGTGTCACTTCCAGACTCCCTTACAGGAGATGAGACATGTTTGTAATGACACATGACCCTCAGTAGCATTACAGATCAGACAATAGTCAAAATAGTGCAGTAGTGGACATGTATTTAGCGGTATTTGAAATACATCTAACAGATGGTTCCATTGCCATCATGTGAGAGTTTGAGAACCATAGTTTACTGGCAAGCTAACAAGTGCCATGGTCACATATGGGTAATGAATCGAAAAACTGCAAGGGCTTGCTCTGTGATGTGTTGTGATGAAACTCATGTGTCAAGTCCATGCAGATGACAGATGTGAATCCCTTTTTCATCCTTGCTCACAGCATCATCAACAGCTACTGGGGGAGACAGTTCAATGAACCAAGAGGAAGTGGCTACCAAGACTGGGTCCACTGTGGAGGAGGAGGAGGGACCCAATGTCACGGAGCGTGAAGGGAGCCAAACTGAGGGCAGGAAAGAAACATCTATTTATTTATTTATTTAGTGCATTTTTTTAAAGCTCAGACATTACCTGAAGGTGTCAGAGCGCTGTACAATAAAGCCAGTTACGTTACAAGAGAACAGTGGAAACACAATACAACATTACAAACTAAAAATGAAGATGATGACATAAACACAAACGCAAACTAAAAATGAAGATATAATAAACACAAAATCCAACAAAGCACGCAGGAGAGAGGAATGTAAATTAAAAAAAAAATAGATTAATAAAAAATATAAAAAAATATAAAAGTAAAAATTTACAATGAGTGAACTTCCAAGAGGGGCCTGAGCATGACAGTATTAGTACTGAAAGTGTCTTTGAAAGAGGAGTGATTTGAGATCCGCTTTAAAGATCCGGGTAGAGGAAGTGGCACGAAGCAATGAGAGAAGTGAGTTCCAGATTCTCACCGCATTGCCTGAAAGGATTGTGCCATCAATCTTTCCCTTTTAAAGACGGGGCTCAAGCAGAAGCTTGTCCTCATTGCGCGAGGGTCGCGAGCCTTCTGGCAATTTCAATTTGTTTGTCAGGTAACGAGGGGAGGACGCTTGCAAGGCATTATGTGAGATGCAGGCAGTTTTGTAGATAGATCTTGCCTCGATCGGAAGCCATCGAAGAGAGGACAGGATAGGAGTGATGTGGTCACTTTATTTAGACCCTGTAATGAAGCGAGCTGCTGAATGGAGGATGGATTTGAGAGGGGAGAGGTGGGATTTAGGTAGGCCCGTCAGAAGAGAATTGCAATAATCCAGTCTTGAGAGAACCAGCGATTGTACCAAGGTTTTTAAGTCTTTCTCCTGGAAAAACCGACGGATCCCCCACAGAAGGCACAAATGGTATTGTGCGTTTTTGGCAATAGAGTTGATGTGGGAGATTAGGTTGAGTCTTTTGTCAAGTATGACACCTAGGGATTTTGCGCTGTCGACAATGATGGGTTTGTTGTTGAGTAAGTTCTGCTGATCCATCCACGATTGATTGGCAGGAGGTGAGAGAGAAGTAGAAAGGAGGAGGAATTCAGTTTTGGTGGGATTTAGAATGAGTTGGTGAGCTAACAACCTGTTGTGCATGTAGTTTAGAGTAGAGTTGAGTAGTGAGAGATCGTGTGCGGAAGACACCTTGAGGTAGATTTGAGTGTCATCCGCATAAAGATGGTAATGGATCCCAGATTTGCTTAGGAGGTTCCCCAATGCTTCAAGGTAGAGATTAAACAATGTGGGTGCCAGGATAGAACCCTGAGGGACGCCTTTACCTACAGCCAATGGAGAAGAAAGACTGTTCGCTATCTTAATCATTTGGGATTTGTCCGAGAGGAAAGAAGGAAACCATTTCAGCACTGTGCCATCCAATCCCATTCTCTGTTGAAGAGTGTTGAGGAGGGTGCTATGATTAACAGTGTCAAAGGCTGCAGAGAGGTCTAGAAGAATCAGAAGACACGATTCCCCAGAGTCGAGTATATGCAGCGCATCATCAATCACTTGCAGTAGGGCTGTTTCAGTGCTGCAATTTTGGATGAAGCCAGATTTTAAAACGTCGAGGAGATTATTGTCCATATTGTGTAGGGCAAGTTGTTTCGCAACACATTTTTCAGTGATTTTCGAAAGAAAAGGGAGGTTGGTGATAGGGTGGAAGTTGTTGAGGTTGTTCGCATCAGCGGAGGGTTTGTTTAGAAGAGGGGTAATCTGACCTGATTTAAGGGCGACTGAGAGGAAGCCTTGACTAAGGAAGAGATTAACTAGCCTGGTCCAGTAAGAGAGAGTATGGGTGTAGAAATCGATTGTGAAGACGCTAGGGATGGGGTCAGAAGAATGGTTGGATGGTTTGGTTTTGCAGATGTATTTGAGGAGTTCATCTTCCGAGATGATGTCAAAATGTTGAAAGGTGACTAAAGATTTCTGCTCCTCAAAGGAGGTGGGGAGGGCAACCTGATTCACCAGGGCTTTGACCTTTTCATCAAAGAAAATAGCGAAGTCGGCTGCTCTCTTTGTGGAGTCCTCTGGCTTAGTAGTTAGGGGAGAACAGTTAGGGTTTTTGATGAAGTCAAAAAGTTTTTGGGGTCAGTTTTTGGCTGAGTCGAGGAGGGATCTGAAATGTGAAGCTTTTTCGTGGAAGATCTGGTTGTGGTATTTGGATCTTGCTGAACGTAACCGAGAGAGATTGGAGGTGGACGGAGATTTTCTCCAATGTTTCTCCAGGCTTCTAAGGTTTTTCCTTTCTTCGTAGAGAGATTTATTTAACCAAGGTGCTGAGGGGATGGGTCTTTATCTTTTGCTTTGGAGTGGAGCTACCTTGTCAATTTCGACAGCTAGGACTGAGAAGCACTGAGAGGTGAGAGCATTGACATCCATGTTGGGGTGAAGTCTAGGAAGTGACCGTATAGCAGAGTCACAAAAAGTGTCAAGCTCCAGTGATGACTCCCTTGGGGTGGAGGGTGTTCCCATAGCAGAGGCCACAACTTCAGAGTCTGCCCCCAGCACAACCACCATCTCCTCCCTCACAGCTGCATCCATTCCATGTGTCCGTGGACCCTCCTGTCTTATGGAGCATGTCTCCTTCGGACCAGGCACTGCACCCGCTGCATCTGTCACCCCTGCTGCCCTGAGTGTGGAGTCTGTGGATGTGCTAAAAGAGATACATGTGGGGCAAACATCCATGCTGAGTGTCCTCCATGCACACACCAATATTTTGACACAATTGGTGTCATACATGGAGGGCATCTCATCAGACATGTCTGCCCTATGGTGGCCAACTCAGTCCTTTGCCTCCTCACTGATGACAGCATTGTCCTTCCTACAACAGTCCCTCACCACTCCTTCCTCTACCCCATCCACAGTCCTCACTACCCTACCTGATCCAAGCACACTCACACAGGCACATGCACACACACCAACAGACACACGCAGCAAACAGCCACCCAAAACAATGTTAAACAAACATGCATGCACACTCAGGGGACTGATATCACACGCCCAGGGTAGAGGGCCAAACAACACACATACCTTTCCACAACCACTATGCATTCCTCAGCTACCTCTCCCCCCAAAACCCCTACCCTTGACTCTCCTGCAACCTTACTTCCCAGCAGGTCTTCCTCTGTGACCTTGGCCTCTTCCCTACTGATACATCAGACCAGACTCGCAAGGGGAAGAAGAAATACCCCAGCACAGAAAGGAGATCTTCCCCTCTGCACACCCCCCTATGAGTAGGAACACTGAGCCCCCACCCATACATCCCCCGGAACAAAGATACCCAAAACCCACCACATCCCACACTTCCACCACAAAATCTACTTCCTACGGAGCCCACACCACCCCTCCGAAAGTTCACACATCAGACCCAATCCCAGTTCCCCCACACACCATTACACCATCCCCAAGATGATAAAACCCTTCCCTTACCACAAGCAGTTCTACTCCCACAACACCACACCTTCTGTCTGACACTGCAGTGGAGCCCCCACCCCATCAATCAGACCTGTTCACTACAGAGGAGCCCCCACCCACTCAATCAGACATGTCCACTGCAGTGGAGCCCCCACCCCTTCAATCAGACCTGTCCACATCAGTGGAGTCATGCACGCACAATCAGACATGTTCACTGCAGTGGAGCACCCACCCCCTCAATAAGCCCAGTCCACTGCAAAGGATCCTGACACTTCAGTAGACTCCATCCATCCCCCAACACAAACTGGTACACCCTAGTCCTGTCCTTGAGGTACATGGCATGCCCCTAAAGATGCCCCTCCAAGGGGAGATGTCCCCTACTTTTCGCAGTGCAGGCAAGCAAGGGAGGAATAATCATATTCATGACCCCCTAAAGGATTGGCCATTGGCCTTATTGTTCTTCATCTTTTTGAAGTTTATTCACAAAATGATAAATAAATCAGTTTTTTTTCTTTCTTTTGTAGATTTGTTTTTCGTGTACCAAATTGTGTTAATACGTCTACTAAATTGCTGTTGAGATCCTATTGTGGGTAAATAATGATAAAGTGATCTGATATGGACTACATGTGGTCTATGATATATGTGTCCTATTACAGTATGTATCTGAGTCATCATTGTCTGCAATTGCAGGTTGAGTGTGACATGCTTTTAACAACCTACCACCTACCCACCATGAAGTGGACTTCCAGAAGTCCACTTCATGTAATAGTACATTGCATGCCTCAAGCGAACACCCTAGCTCGGTCATCAAAAATATCCCATTTGTCGAAATGGTGCGGGTACGCCGCAATTGTAGTACAAATGACAAGAGATTTAGAGAAAATATCAATGATGTGAAGGAAAGATTCAGACAAAGGGGATATGGTGACAATATCTTGAGAAATGCTGATCTGAGAATTCAGAATGTCACTAGAACCAGTACATTGGACAAAAATAGGCAGGTGAAGGATAAGAACAAGAAAGTTTCACGCTTGGCCTTCACTACACAATACACAAATAACAGCACTAACCTTTACAACATTTTGAAAAAACATAGGCCTTTACTTTATGAAATGCCTAATTTAAGGCATTTGGTCACAGCAACACCTCAAGTCACATTCAGGAGGGGTAAAACTGTACGCAACTTATTGTGTCCTTGTTATCCAAAGCATAATGGTATCAAAACTTGGTTACCAAAAGCACCTATATGGTTCTACACATGTACAGGGTGCAATATAAGCACATATGCTAAGAACAAAACAAAGTTTATCTAATACAACACACCTAAAGAATATGAAATACGACACTTCATAAACTGCAATACCAACTATGTGGTTTATATAATAGGTTGTGGTTGTAACAAAATATACGTTGGGAGTACAGCTCGAACATTAAAACTGAGGATACAGGTACATGTTCAAGCACTAAATATCCTATGACTTATCACATGCAGGAACATCACACAAGTGACAACAGAATATAGTTTCATGGGATTGACCCCATTCCGCCAAACCCACGTGGTGGAGATAGGGAGCTTGCCCTCCGCAAAAAAGAGGCAATGTGGATATGCCGTTTGAGATGCATTGAAATGGGGCATAATACCGATGACGAAATGCACAATCATCTCTGAATAAGGATCCTTTATGGCTCTTCCCCCTTCCTATTCTGATTTTCCATTTTTTGTGTGCTTTGGCCAAAGGCTAGTGCTAATGACTATGAATATTGATTGCAGATTCTGGTTGCGGGTCCTCTCTTGGTTGTTTAGTGCTCGTGGATTCTGGATAATGGATTGACCATTAAGGTGTTGTCGAATCTTTTAGTTGTATTGGGACCAATACAACTTGAAAAATTCTTTGTACATTTTTGCATATTATCACATATCGTATGTAAAAATTCTCACTGATTACAATGTTTGCATTCCTTTCTTTCCTTGCTCCAGTTGGGCTATGGTCAATTATCACAAATGAGCCCTATGGTTTATTTGCCTATTGATTATTTACCTATATTGCTAAATGATCCCCAGATAACTATAATGGTTCAGGTGCTATTACAAATAGGCTGAACTATACTTGGATCCTTTGGTAATGGGGTGATATCCCTCTCCATTTGAGTGGTAATAACTACCAGTGTATGGCTATGCCTAGGGGACATTAATAGGCTAATGTCACTATTTAGTTGCTGATTGGAACGTATGCATGAATTAGGCAATTTCATAATATGGGTAATTCACATGTACACCACTAGGTGGTTTGGAAGTGATGTGGCTCCATTTGTGGCTCAAAATGGTAAATTCGTCTATTTATGCGTTATTCGTCTATGCCAGATGGATTAATTTCCCGTTGTGTTGCTGCCACTACTCGGACACACTCCCCTCTCCTCCTCCTCTCGTTTTGTTTGTGGCCCTTTCTTTGCTATATTTTATGCTTACTCAAATCTGATTCCTGTTCATGAAACTGTCTCAACTAATGTTTTAAAAAATAAATTGGGGGTTTATGAAGATGCTGCTGGAAAGTCAATATGTTTCTATTTTTCTGACTAATTGTTCGAAATTTGGTTAAGTCCTCATTAGCTAATGGTAATAGACCGTCACAAAAAAACGTTCTAATATGGCGGCCCTATTTGAACTCTTGAATCAGTTGCAATGTTCCACACCTTTCCGACAGGCGTTGTTCACTACGCACGTTACGCAGGGACCGGGTGCGGTGAGATAATTATGGCGGATGCCATCCCTGCGTTTGAAGCATTGGTGGGAGATGGTGGATTTTCGTGGTGATCGGTTTCTGGGCATATATGGCCAATGTTGCGGTTAAGCTGGAACATATAGGTGTTCTCAATATGTGCGATAATATAACGATAAGGGGTGGGACAAGCACAATATATAATGGATTACGCAGTTATTATTAGTTCTTTTAATCCGGGTGTAGTATGTTTATCTAGGTACCTGTATCGATATTCCTATTCTTTGCCCTTGTCCGGTTATAAATCAATAATTTCCCTACAACGGCACAGAAACCGTTTCATAAATTAGTCATAGCGCATGCTGTCACATTAAGCAAGCACTATTCCTCCAGCCCCTTAGAAAGCACACCGAGTTCTTAAACAAATCCAAGCCTCGAGCAACCTGGGAAATCCCCGCCTGCTATGTTTTGATTTCGTTCAAGAACTCCTGAGAAGCACTGTAAGAACGACCAGTTCTTAGTGACATCTTTATTGACGTCTTATGTCCATCCTTACGTCAAACTCAGCACCTCTCAGGTATAAATATACCAACGTTGCCCTAAGCAAGGACACGGTGGTGGTGAATCTGGAGCAGCGACTACTTGCCCGAGAGCCCAGCTGATGAGAGCCCATGGACGCTGCCCCTCCCTCGCTGAAAGAGACGCTGTCTTTTCTCCTGCCGAGAAATCCAGCTTCCAGCGTTTCCAGCTCGCCTTCGTGGGTGCCTGGGATATCGAGTTCTGAGAGAGAGATATCAGCCCTCCTACATTCTAAATCCCAGGTACTGAACTGACTAAACCCTTACAGAGAATTCTTGAGTCAGGTTCTTGGCAAACCAAACTTAACTTAAACTGCTACTTACTTACTCCCTCCCATGTATTAGGCTTAGGTCAGGTACACCGGGGTAGGCGTAGTTAGAAGCACCAGTTGAGTACGATTAATCAATGTATATATGTATGTATCTATTTTATCCATTTTAAAGTGTCATATGGCTAAGAAACCATATCCATGCTTTTACAGTATTATTTCATAATCCTGCTTTTACTATATGCATTTTACTTAACCCTAAGTATTTCAATTGTAGCGATTCATTTCTCTTGTATGAGAAAAGAGACTGATCAATAAATAACACGTTTATTGAAAACGCCCGTCTCTATTTTTCTCTGCAAATCTGGTGAAACTAAGTACGCACGTATTGACTGAGTAAAATAGCTGTCTTTTGTTTTCACAAGACTCTAGAGATACACTCTTAATCAGGGAGATCAAAGTTGTCATGTTCTATGTTTGTCAGAAACTGAATCCCTTCTTGTCTATCCAGGGAGGTTAAACTCCTCCTTGCCTATTCGAGAAAGTTTCTAGTGAACTCTGAGCTAGCTGGCACACAAAACTTAAGTCTAATATAGTCAGTAGAAGACCTAGTTAACCTCTGTCCTACGTCTATACTACTGAAGATACTATTCCAATGCGCAGAGCCTATTGGGAATATAGGAACTACACTACATGGCGCCCAACGGTTTGGTAAGGCGATAAATCTAACGCAAGGCATTAGAGTAACTCAGTCGTGCTTTTTCACACAGACCCTTTCTCCCGTAAATACTCCAAAGACGTCTGGAGTGGGTCAAAGGTTAAAATCCGCCGAAACTTAGTAGGAAGAGATTTCTATGTATAGTTTTTGGTTTATTCAACGTTGAAGGATACAGTGTTCCAAAATATTGTGCACCTAATCTTTGTTTCCTTGGAAACCTGATCTGCAACAAAAAAACCTTCCTGTCAGAAAAATGTCAGACAGCGAAGGAGAAAGGGAGGCAGCTAGAATAGCAGCTCAACTCCTAGCAGATGACACAAGTCTCCTGCAGACTGAACCGGGTGCAATACTCATCCCGGTCAACATAAGAAAAACTATAACACTTAAACTTATAGAAAATGGACTGACATCGAGAGGTGGTACAGTCATATTCGTAATTGAGGCACACAAATATTGGCAGACAGAGGTTTCCTATTCATGGATAAATTTTCCAGCAGCAAACGCTGTCACAAAAGAATTCCACTATTATAAAATAGAGGAACCTCCGGATGAGTACACTCCTTTCGAGGAAGTGGAAATACCATTAAAATACCAAGAGCACCTGCTCTGGTTTAAAGGCGCCCTAAAACATAATAATCACATCACCAGGCTTGGTCCACTAGGTAGACCAGGAGCAACGTGGCCGGTTCTAGCCAGCTACACACCACATCCAGACATTGAAAAAATGTCTATACCAGAACTTTTAACACAGCTTAAAATACTGTTTAAAATACATAGACAACTAGTCCAATATGTAATGCGGACTTCAACAGTCAAACCAGCTATTAATGTTCCACAGCTGACCCCTCATCAGGGGAACACAAATAAAATCACACCACAGAACATACAGTCCTGTCTAGGTAAAGTACCCATAAAACGGGAACAAATTCCATTCTGGTTAGCACAAAAAATCACTCAAATAGAGGCAGTTTTTCCGGATACTACCCCTGTTGAGAAACACAGAATTCTGACTATCTGTCTTCCAATGGGTATCGCACCACACGTGGAGGACTGTGACACTTTGGGCACAGTCTTTGCTTCCATTTACACAAAAACACATGGTCTTCCGTCCATGGCGGTAATACCAGATGTACTAAGACAGATTCAAAATGAATACGGTCCAGAACCTGCTTTAACTCTGGGGATGAAATTACTGAAAGACTTCAAGCAGGTCTCGGCTCTATTACTAGCCAACATAAAAGGGGAAGCAGCATCTGTAGCGATCGGCCAGAAGTTGAAAGAGACAGATATAGCAGAACAACCATTTGAACTTGCCAGAATCATAGAAAAATCCTATGAAGAACTAGGAAGAGATAGTTTGGGTGGGAAACCAGTGAAACCCCAACTAACTGAAAATCCTGAAAAGGTATTTATTAAAAATAATCTAAACACTCCAAAAAAGAGCTGGGATGGAAATAAACAATCCACTCCCAAAGAAAAAAGATTCCAGTCCAGAGGAAGGTCTCCTCGGCGGAGAGAAAGATCTCCGGACCAAGGACACAAGTCTCCCGAGAGGGAGCCCTCTGAGAAAAGATACAACCTTAGAAATAGGGATAATTTAAAGAAACCTGATAGATATAAAGATATTGATACACGTCCCTCTCGATCTTTTCAGACTTCCTCGCAGAAATCGGAAAGAAGAGGACAGTCAGAACACAGGGAAGGGCACGTCAAGTCCAAAGACAAGGAACCTGCTCATTAAAGTATAAAGTTACAATTTTCAAAGAAGAAGGTAGCCAGTATTAAAGTAATCAAACTTGCCGAAGATACTGAGGACACAGCTGAAAAACGGAGAGTGGGCTCAGACAATGCTAGACAGAGCAGCAGAAGTGAGCATAGCTCGCAAGATGCTGATGAATCATCTGGAGACAGTGGACACGAATGAATACATTCAAGTGGAAACTGCAGACACCAGAGTTAGCAAACCTCATAAAATATACGAAATAACATTACGTATAGAGGGAGATAAGACTAGAAAAATAAGGGGTCTATTTTGGGATAACCTCTCCAAAGGCTATGACATCCTTTTAGCTGAAAAAGACTGGCCACCAGAGTTTGTCAGGGAGTGCCCCCCTCATGGCGAAGAAATGATTATGCCTGCCTTCTCAAATCACATTCCAATTCATAAAAAATATACATATGCAAGAAAGTGGGCAATAGCCCAGGCTCCTGCATTATATAAAAACCATGTTGGATGGGATGAGGACTCTCCTCCTCACAAAATACAGTTAAAATCTCAACCAACTGCACAGAGGCAGTACCCAATTAAGCAAGAAGCTAAAAAACAGGTCAGGGAGATCTTAAATCAACTTGAATACCAGGGGGTGATTGAAACTTGCACCTCACAAATGAACAATCCTTTGTTTCCTGTCTCCAAACCAGACGATTCATATCGTCTAGTTTTGGTCTATAGACATCTAAACTCATGTTGCAAAACCTTTGCAGTACAAAACTCACACAGTGCAGCACTAATGAATACCATAGTGCGCAAAAAATACAAAACAACATTAGACATCTCTAATGGATTCTTATGTCAAAATATAGCACCTGAAAGCAGATATTTGACCGCTTTCTCAATAAATGGCTCGCAGAAAAATTTATGTTGTTTGCCACAGGGGTTCAAGAACAGCCCAGGATTATTCTCAGCAAGAGTAACAGAGTAACTACAAATGTATGATGATGAGGCATTATCTTATGTCGATGACATCTATCTAACAGATGATGACTTGGATACTCACTTGAAAAGAGTGAACACCATAATACTGAGGTTCGCAGCAGAGGGTTACAAAGTCAACTTCAAAAAGTCAAGAATTGCCCATCTAACTGTCCTGTTTTTAGGATATGAATTATCAAGTGAAGGCAAAAGCCTGGCTGACAATTTCCTAGAGAAATGTGCTGTAATTCAAGCACCAAGAACGCTGAAAAACTTACAATCAATTCTAGGTTTCCTGAATTTCAGAAGAACTTACATTCTAAATTATGCAGAGAGGGTTAAACCTCTCTATGACCTAATAAAACCAGATTTTAAATCAAAAAATTGGACTCAAAAACACACAGAAATTTTGAGATCATTGCAAACAGACATGTTAACTAAAACAAAATTGCAAACACGCGATAACACACGCAACCTTGTGATTCGAGTCATCCCAGGAAGATGCGGATTCACATACCTAACCTCTAATGAGGGAGAAACAGTACTAATAGCATACAAATCACATTTGTACACAGAAGCTGAAAAAACATTCAGCATAAAAGAAAACATAGTACATGCGGTTCAAACAGCTATAGCAAAAGAAAGAGCCCAGGCCCAAGGCAGACGGATTACTGTTTTAACAGCAGAATCAGCCTTTGAGGCATTAACAAGCCAGTGTAATCTAACTACCATGGCATTAAATCCAAAATGGATACAATGGGAAAATTCTCTTGCTACAGACAAAGTAAAATACTATTTTGACCCGAACATGAAAAAACTAAAAAATCTAGAATATGAAAGAGAATATCCTCTGCCAATCGACATTCTACCCATACAACAGTACGCCTGTGTAATATATACAGACGGACATGCACAACCCTCAGTTTGGGGAAAACAAGCCTATAACGCCACATGCGAGATTGTAAAATACATGTGGCGCGGAGGTAAATTGAGACCACTGGTAACAAAATCACACTCTGTAGAAAATAATTCAGAGCAACAAACTGAAATACTAGCGTTAAAAATGTCGCTAGATAATGCGGATCGCGAATCCCCGACACTGATAGTGTGCGATTCACATTACTGCGTCAAATCATACAATAGCGACTTGCAGAAATGGGTTGAAAACAGTTACAAAGATGAAAAAGGTGCCACAATTAAGCAAAAATTGCTTTGGGAACAAGTAGTTCTTTTACAGAAAGAACTACCAAAGACTCACGTGATACACTCACTGAGTCATGAACGTGATGGCATTCAGGTTTCAGGGAATGCATTGCCTGAGACAGCCACAGCGGAAGCAACTAAATCGGCTTCCGTAGCTACAAAAAAGCGTTCGGAAAAATACATTGACGGGGAAACAATGCTGGCGGTGAAAACGTCATCAAAAGGCGACTGCTCAGCGCTACCCATCAACTATCCACTCAATTATACATACATAATTGATGCAAACTCCGTTCCTTTTGCTCAAATGCCTGGAGTGGGGGATAGAGTAATTCCAAACACGAACAGGAGAGTCTTGTTAATAGCAGACGCACACATGGGTGAGGGTCTTAGACACCTTAAGATTAAGGAATCTCTGGAAGAATTACAATCAATATACTGGTGGCCAGGAATGAGCCTGCAACATCACAAATTTGCAAAAAACTGCCCAGACTGCAACAGAGATCTCAGTGGCGAACGAGACAGTGTATTGCCATGGCATTTCGCTCAATAAAAGATTAGGCTATCGACATACAATACCCAGTAGGAATAATGCGTCATATTAACATATAGAGACTAGTTTCACTTAAAATGTAGACCCCAACTCTCGGCTGACGTCTGAACTGTTATAAAAAAGATTTGCTAGTCTATAGTGGCATATACGCAATGGGCATGCTACATTCTGACCAGTGTCCTGCATTTAGCTCTCGAGCGTATGTAGGGTCCATGGCCAGCATGGGCATTGCATTGCGGGACTCTTATCACTTCCTTCCTGAGGGAAACGGGATGGTGTAAAGAAAAAACCGAGGCATAGAACAATCTATAACGGCAAAGGTATTAGGTTCGGGGGCTGGGTGGGTCAAACATTTAATAAGTGTCCAACGTAGTCTTAATAATCTGCCAAGAAATTCTCTAAAAGGTCTCAGTCCGTACGAACTATTGTTCAGGACTAGAATGCTAATCCAGGACCTCGATAGTCAAACTTCAGTGGTGAAAGAAAAATGCTTTGATATCAAAGATCGTTTGGCTATTTTACAGGACTTAAATGAAAAAAGAAAAAACCTGAGCAACATAAAGTTGAAACAACAGCCAACAGCCACTGAAGAGATACCACCTTTCCCAGCAAGGCCTGTCTAGATTCCAAAGATCGGGGATCTGGTCAGAGAGAAAATTGCGTTGAAGAAGGAATTTGGTCCTTCTTACCGAAAATCAGTACCTGTCTTAGCCATCAACGGAACAAGATCAGTTGTACTACCGCCCCTTGCTGGTAAAAAGGAGAACCGAGTTGTATCCATCGACCTGGTTAAACCACAATCATGTGGCCAATAATAAGTAGTAGGCCAAGTGGACTCCCAAGAAGTAGCAGAACACCAAAGTTTGCTACAAACCAAGAGGTTCAAACTGAGAGACTAATCACATTTGATAAACCTACAGTGAATCAACAAGGACTATGCAATAAAGCCATGGAACTTAAACCTCTTGAGACCCAAATCACAATAATGCATCAAGAAACACCAGTCTACAATGATGTAACCACAGACTATGCTAATGAAACAAAGAAAATTCCAAAAGCAAAAAGAAATCCAGAAGCAATTGAAACAATTGACAGAACTGCATCAGGCTACTTCATCAACTTCGATGACTTTTCTGAGGATCCAAGCGAACCTGAGGAACAGCTGACAACATCAAAGACTTTTAAAAACAAGGCAAAGAAACTCTTTCATCAACTACCAGAAACCTATCTGATTTCTCCATGGATTGAATTTTGGGTGGCGCAAGGTGTATTTGTCCTAATACTTTGGCTCATCATGGTAATATGCTTGGGACATTTCATTGAAGGAAAATATGTTGCAATGGACACAGCAAGTCAGAATATCAACTTGGTCCTGAAACCACACAAGTGTTCACACATCGAGAAAAGAGAACTTTCTTCAGTAAACTTCACAGCCAATCCTATACCCGGTGGGGTAGCATGGGACAAAACTGATTACGATATATATGGCCTCTATCGAGCTCTTGAAGTATCCTCATCAATTTAAGGTTTCATTAAGTGACTTTGTAAAACCGAGCACATTCTCTGATGATTGGGACTTTGAAAGGATTAATGATATGATGTCAGACCTAGTTATGTCAGCTAAATTTACTGAACATGATTATTTACAGGGTTCATCTAATTATGACCAGATGTACTGTTACAACCACTATGCTAACCATTATTTGCATAAATCTGCTCAACCTAGAAATGTTTTTAATTATAATCAATGGGAACATTGTGCAACTCCACCAAAAGGCAGTTCAAAAACATTTTATGATAAATGTTCATACTTCTCAGGGTTTAACACAAGTAATGCAGAAACATTTTATTTCAGAATGTTAAATAAGACAGGAATGAAAATCATGCTTACAAACACAAAATTAATCTATTCAAAAACATTTTTTGAAAAAATAAATACATTTGGTTTTGATTTCTGGAACAATAATATTGAAACGAAAACAATCTGGGGTGCAAAAGATTGGCAGGTCCAAGGTATGGAATCGTTATTTAGAGACTGCATGATCCCAGAACAAATTATATTCTTGAATGACACAATTCAACAGACAACCTGTCTTGGCCTAGCCTTAAACAAACTGTCTATTCCAAAGCCAACACATGAAAGTAATAGCACTACAGATGTTGCGATAGACGTATCCCATATTTTAAACCAAAACAGAACACATCCTGATTGGAAAAAATGGTTGATCTGGCCCACAGACATGAATAACTGTCAATATAGATTCCTGAACAAAATACAGGGGTTCACATTGACCAGGCCAGACCCTAGATACTCCCAGAGGCAACATCCAGGGATTGTAACAACATACAGTGTAGGAAAACTCTGCCTTGAATGGCTACGAACATCCACACTGGCAGAAATTAAGCAACACTTGACTTTACTTAAAGAGGGTGCTGACTTGCGTGATTTTATTATGGGACCACGCAGACAGCGTCAAAAACGTTTCGTAGCGGCCTCTATATATGCAGCTTACAACGAAGCTTGGAAAGAAACTCAAATTGAGACAGCAGAGAAAATACGGAAAATTGACCGTGTTAATTTGGAAAAATCACTTTCTGTTGTGGACAATGGGTTAATGACTCTGTCTTCCAGAATATATTCACTGGACAGTATTGTATCATCTGCAATCGATATAATAGAGCAAGACTTACTGATGTTGCAACACGGTCAGTCTCAATTGCGTTCTATTGTACAGCTTGGCTGGACGTTACAAAATCTGCGTTCAAGCTACGTGCCTTGGCGTTTAATCAACACAATGTCATTATTCACTATCTTTAACCTTACTGATACACAAATCAGCTTGGCACAAAAGGGAGCAGAATATACCATCCTGAGCATTGAAAAACTTGAGAGATTACCATTGACAATGTCAGAACGACCTATCATTGAATGGATAATACACGGAATCATAACTATTCCGATAACAACTTTCCAATTTCGATACTGCCAAAAGTATATACAGGCAGGCCAGTATGAAAGGTTGGGTAAAGGATACATTAGGTCAACATGGAAATTACCTTATACACACACATGTTATAGTGAAAAAGGACAGAGTGTATTTCTTAGTGGTAATAATTGTGAAAAATCACTAAGTGGTATACTTCTGTGTCAGGGCATAAATTTGCATGGGGCCTGTGAGGGGACTTCAAATAACCTTTCATGTCACCAGCTCGGCACACCTGCAACTCGAATAGAGCCATTCTTTAGACGGCTTTCTAACGGGAGCTACATTCTAATTGTGGGTCACAGATGTTGTGGCTTGCTGCCAGGAAAAACTTATCTGGTAAGCGTGAGTTCCATGGTCACTTGCTGTGAGCGAGTATTGTTTCCAAGCGACACTCCAGACAGGGAGGGAAAAATTTGGCCCAGTTTGAATATCTCTTCTATTCGAATTGATACTTTAAGCAGAATGAAGACTGTGCTTCTACAGATGCCAGTACACTTGACGTCATCAAAAGAAACGTATGATCTCCAAGTTGCAAGGACAACGACAGAGATACATGCATTATTATCAAAAAATTGCCCCCTACACTTCGCAGAAATGCTAAATTAAATCTTAAACATTTCTGATACGAATGGTATCGCGAGTGTATTTAAGACCGTTTTTTCGGGACTGTTAACACCATTCAAAGCAGTCCTGGGTATTTTTCCTAATTTTGTCCATTCTGTCTTTGGCGGACTTCCACTCCTGTTGGGACTCATAGCAGGTATCTTATTTTTGCTACTCCTGCTTCGTTATGGCAAGCCATGTCACAGACAAGACTCCAGCAACAATGGAAGAAACGATCCTAGCTATACGCTATCGGGACCGCATGACTAAAGTTCTTGGATTAGCCTGCTAAGAGATCTGAATATGACCTGGTTTCTTTCATTCAGACCCATATGGCAGAATTGTATCTTACCTGTGTTAAGATGTATGCTGTGCGGCGAAGAATGCGTGTTGGACACCTGTCTTACACTACAATCAGTCAGAAGTACCATTGGATACAGATACGTTGTTGGGTCCAGTAAAGGCTCATGCATCGTGTTGTCCCCAGCGGTTACCTATCCTGATGACGGCATTCGTGGAAACTTCACCACTACGATTGAAGGGTAGTGAAGTACAAGATGAGAGCAGCATCAACCAGGTACGACCTTCTGTAAGCAATGCTGATCAAAACATCGATGAAAGCAATCATGCGCACAACTGCATGGTAGCAGCATTCTCCAACTTGGTCGAACTTTCACCTGAGGCAGTAGACTGTTTTTTTGAAAATCTGTCTGAAATGATGTTTTCCCCCGAACAAAAGGAATAACTTTAAGCAAACGAGCACACAGCGTTCCCTGAACTCTGAATTTGGCCTTCAGCTTTGAAAAACAAAAGCTACTGGGACTATTTGGAACTTTTTTTCTTCTTTCCTTGAATACGAAAACTTTTTCCGGATTCCAAAATATTTATCTTTTTTTTTTGGCACTCATCTTCTGCTTAAAGTAGAACTATTCTTAGAGAACAGAGCTTCTATTTTTAGGAACTCTAGAGACAAAAATATTACCTCAGCCTCTAGCATATTTACAAATAACTGTATTTATAAGTGATGAAGTGGTCTCAAACTTTTTTTTCTGTATTAAGAGCCATTTCATGTGTAATTTCGCAAAATCATTCCGCATCTTATTTACTGAATGATTACTATGCTTGAAATACTGTACCTATACTAATTTTTTTCGTGTATTTCGCATATGCCATTTTCAAATGCAAAAAATGTATTTTGGGGTGGTTCGGTATACACATGCACTATTGGATATGTTTACTATTGCTTAGGTTAGTAACTACGGACATGAATGCATGGAGTGGGTGTAGTATGTTTATCTAAGTACCAGTATCGATATTCCTATTCTTTGCCCTTGTCCGGTTATAAATCAATAATTTCCCTACAACGGCACAGAAACCGTTTCATAAATTAGTCATAGCGCATGCTGTCACATTAAGCAAGCACTATTCCTCCAGCCCCCTAGAAAGCACACCGAGTTCTTAAACAAATCCAAGCCTCGAGCAACCTGGGAAATCCCCGCCTGCTATGTTTTGATTTCGTCCAAGAACTCCAGAGAAGCACTGTAAGAACGACCAGTTCTTAGTGACATCTTTATTGACGTCTTATGTCCATCCTTACGTCAAACCCAGCACCTCTCCGGTATAAATATACCAACGTTGCCCTAAGCAAGGACACGGTGGTGGTGAATCTGGAGCAGCGACTACTTGCCCGAGAGCCCAGCTGATGAGAGCCCACGGACGCTGCCCCTCCCTTTTGATGCACTGAAAGAGACGCTGTCTTTTCTCCTGCCGAGAAATCCAGCTTCCAGCTTTTCCAGCTTGCCTTCGCGGGTGACTGGGATATCGAGTTCTGAGAGAGAGATACCAGCCCTCCTGCCTTCTAAATCCCAGGTACTGAACTGACTAAACCCTTACAGAGAATTCTTGAGTCAGATTCTTGGCAAACTAAACTTAACTTAAACTGCTACTTACTTACTCCCTCCCATGTATTAGGCTTAGGTCAGGTACACCGGGGTAGGCGTAGTTAGAAGCACCAGTTGAGTACGATTAGTCAATGTATATATGTATGTATCTATTTTATCCATTTTAAAGTGTCATATGGCTAAGAAACCATATCCATGCTTTTACAGTATTATTTCATAATCCTGCTTTTACTATATGCATTTTACTTAACCCTAAGTATTGCAATTGTAGCGATTCATTTCTCTTGTATGAGAAAAGAGACTGATCAATAAATAACACCTTTTATTGAAAACGCCCGTCTCTATTTTTCTCTGCAAATCTGGTGAAACTAAGTACGCACGTATTGACTGAGTAAAATAGCTGTCTTTTGTTTTCACACGACTCTAGAGATACACTCTTAATCAGGGAGAGCAAAGTTGTCATGTTATATGGTTGTCAGAAACTAAATCCCTTCTTGTCTATCCAGGGAGGTTAAACTCCTCCTTGCCTATTCGAGAAAGTTTCTAGTGAACTCTGAGCTAGCTGGCACACAAAACTTAAGTCTAATATAGTCAGTAGAAGACCTAGTTAACCTCTGTCCTACGTCTATACTACTGAAGATATTATTCCAATGCGCAGAGCCTATTGGGAATATAGGAACTACACTACACGGGTAAATCGTTATGGTTATGGGATAAATACAAATAGAATTCAACTGCAAGCATTGATATTATAATGTAAAATATTCATTATATAAACTGATGACCACTAGAAATGTATTTAATAATGATGTGGCCGCTCTAGGTATCCGGGAGTGAAAATAACATACAAAGGAGTTGCTGCTCTCGTGGGCTAATGAGGATAATTTTAACCTACACAGGTCATTGACCATTGTTGTGGAATATCGTGTTTTGGACTATCATATCTTGCTGATATAATTTGGGATCATATAATACATACTAAGAGGGAGTTACATACAATCTAAGGTAGGCCCCTTCATATGTATGTTTATATTTTTTTGAAGATGTGGTTATCATAGTGCGGACGGTTATTTATGGTCCGGGACTTGAGGATTGTGGAAAATTATTGTACTTTGATTGACTGAACTCGTAGTTACTCCAATTATGAAAAATCCTTTTTGTTTATTGTTCTCCTTTAGTTTCTAGTACAGAAATGGTGAGACTAATGCCTAAAATGCTATAATAAGAATTCCTTCGTGCCCCGCTTGCTCTTTGGATACCCAACATATATGGTTATATCAAGGAATTACCGACAATTGGTGAACATAATAAGAACGGTATGTTCCCCTTCTTTTTTATGGATTTAGGATTTTTGCGATAATTGTGCTATAGAAGTGGGATGTTAAATAACGTTTGGATGTATGGTCAAAATACCCTAAGATTAGTATCGATATTTCAGGTCATAAGAGTCTTTGATTAATAGCAACTTGAGATTGTTATAAGGGCATAAGACGGTGAGGGCATGGCCTTCAAAAAAGCCAATGGAAAATGAATAATTGTATGTTATGTTGTATCTTATGTATATGTATATATTTGTCTCTTTATATGTATATTTGTATTGTTTTTAAAATTGGTGTTACTCCTTGTGTTTATGTATGTTCTAACATTACAGCCCTGAAGAAGTTCAGTTGTACAGAACGAAACGCGTCGGCTGATTGTGGTATTTAAACATAAGAAAATAAAAGCATTTGTACAAATATCAAGATTCTACATTTTCAATAAGGATTTCAAGATATATGACCTGATTTAATTGACTTTGCAAGAGGTGCCGGACCAAATTTTGGGACAATCCTACATGTGATGTATTCATTCACATGAGAAAGAGACCTGCTCTTGGTAAAATAGGAACTGTTGTTTTTATGTGAGAATACTGTCAGAAAATATATCGTCTTTCAGAAATATTTGGTGCTAAATGTTATTTAGAAGAGTCCTTCCCAAACCTTTTAGAAACAAAACCAACTTTGTTGGACAAAAAACTTTCACGACCTCCCTACCTTTAATGAACTTAGGTGGGGTGATATTTTAATGTGACTACAGCATTGTGTGGTAGTCCATTGGAATTTACAGGCAGCAAAATATCCATTGAAAATTGCTCTAACTTTGTACAGACATACAGCTTTGCTGATAAAACTCTATAGTACACAAATTCAAATGTATGCAAATTAGGTTTCTGTGAATATTTATCATTGATGCATCACCTAGTAAGGTGTCTTGATTTGTTTAAAACCTATTAAAATCTTTTTTCGAAAACACTTCAGAATGACAACAAATCTGCCTCATTTTTGCTTTCCTGTCTGTTGAATGCATTCAGTTAATTTACCGGTACATACATTTTGCTGTGTGTTGTTAAAAAAAGGCAGACTATCTTTTCACACGCCCTGTACTCCTGTAAGATTGTCACATAATTCATTTTAAAAAATCGTCTCACTTTTCAGTCAGAGAAAGTAACACCAATTCTATGTTAAAGGAATAAGCAGCAATTTGTCTACAGGCATGGGCTGCCTCTGGATCTCTGCCTTTGAAACACCAGCAAATGAGACAAGATAAAGACAGAATATGCAAGCATCTGTATTTATTGCTCACTCAGCTTGCACCCTAGAGCAGGAGGTTGGTTAGCATCAGTGCTAAATGGTGAACCAAATGGTGCAAATGCAAAAGCAATGATACCAGATCAATATAGCTTCATCAACTGTGAGATAGAAGAAAATATCAGTGGCCCCCTGTAATAAACAATGTTAAATGCATACCTCTGTGTGTCCTTGACTTCCACAGTTTTGCTCTGTCTACTAAGCCAGAAGAGTCTCTTAGATGAACTTTGGTGAAATGGAATATTTCAGTCTTCAAGGGGTTCTTGGAAAGAGCACTCTGGCTGATCTAATTGGTGAAACTGTCCTAATTGTGACCATTTCCAGGTTAAATGGCCTCCTGTCACCTATAACTGGTGTTATTATTGTTCAATCAGTGGTTCTTATTTTGGTGACATCTGAAGAAATGGAAGAAAGAGCTGCCCCCTTGGATTTAGAACCATTGAGATTAAGATCCAAGCTTCTCTGTAGGCGCTTGGAGCAGGAGAGCAGTGTTACCTTTGGGTAATGCTTTATTATGAGATATTGTTGGAGTGGGTATTAGACACCATCTCATTCGAGCCTCACATTGAAAACTATTTAATTACTAAGGCTTTTCTTTAAATTAAATAAGTGATACAACCTTACAACGTAAAGTGTCCCTAGGCAATTGGTGCACTTCTAGACAACAAACTTTCACTTACAGACTGTGAGAAAGTGTAGGGAAGTCCTGAACACAGATAGATGAATTGTAGGACGACATTCATAATGATGTGTTCTCCTCTGGTGCAGCACAACTTCCCTTACTCAGAGCCGTGCTTTTTATTGAGCCAGCAGACACACTTCGTCTGAGGACTATCCTAAGGGACATGGTCCTTGGAGCCCTGGTTTAGAGCCGCATGATTTTGATGTTTTGATGTTGATCACAATTAGCATAATTTATTAATAACCATCAGATTATCCTGTATAATAGTAGCATTACTTGTAGCTCACTCAGTTTGGATTTACACTGATAATATTACTATTTTTCTGTGATTCTTGCTGGATTCAAACGTTTCAGTAAGACTCCCAGCTTCACAGTTCAAAATGAATTAAGTAATCTCAGGACCACCCATTCCAAAACTTTGTGGAATCAATGTCAATTTATTTAAATGTATTGCTCTTTTATTTCTATGTCCATATATATACAAATAGCATATACACACATAAACGCATACGTACGTACATACATACACATATATTCAAACATGTTCTTTTATCTATTCTGATGTCCAGATTCTCCCATTTTGACTAACAGTTTAATTTACACTCTTGTAGAAAGCCCACCAGATCAGCAAATGCTAGGGAATTTACTGCTATAAGCCAAGAAGTACCCACAAACTTAAAGATCCCCCATGCAGACTGGGTTATCTCTGTGAAAATGTTGGTGCAGCACTCATGGAAGTGCAGGCACCATTGTTTATGGACCATTGTTTATGGACCATGAGGTTTGCTTATCAATTCAATTTGCTTTATCTTTCTCCCAGTCTCTCTCATTCTTCCCAGCCCCAGCCATGTCATCACATCTTCCTCTTTACTAATTGTCATATCATGTTCCAGGTCTTCTCCCCATCCTATAGAGTGTGCCTAGCCAGATGGGCATCTTGTTTATTTCTGCCTTGTAGTCACTGCAGTTTTGATCTGCGGTGAAATCCTCATCATAACTTGAAAGGAACCTGGATGAAACTCTTTACATTCATCATCATCATTTCATCTTTATTTTGGTTCAAGGAACCATTACAGTTCATAGACATACTACTTACAATAACACACAATAAAACAAAATTAATACCTAAACTGCCACTTTCAGTAATCACATTGTAAATATGCTGCAGAATATTATATACAGACCTATTATTAGCAGATTTGATATTTTAAAAGATCTAACTTCAGTATCTATATGTGTAAATAGATTACATGATTACATAAAGTGCATGTGCATAATAAACAACAAAAACAACCAGAGTAGTTTGTTTCAATAAAATCATTTGGTTTCTACCCTCTGTGCTTGTTGGTGTGACCTCCTAGCTGTGATTGCATTAGTCTGGAGGATCTCATATCAGAATTTCAGGGAAAGGGTTTCGGCTAGATGTGGTTGGAATGCAATCCAAGAATGGTTCAAAGATAGGGGACGACTTGTATAATAGAAATTGTGTTGTGAGTCTTCCCACTGAGCAGTTTAATGAGGTCTTGTTTAAGATACAATTCCAGTAAGTATGTGTGATTTCTTTATTTGCATCTGTTGTCAGTGCACTTTTATGAGCAAAGGGAATGTAAATTGACCAAATCCAGCAGCTCTCTCAGGCCTTTTCTATACACATGTAGTTCCTCAGTAGTCCAAGGGACTCATTCCGATGGCAGGTGCATATCAGTCTGCCTGCCATTGTTGCAGTACTGAGACCGCCCGCCAGACGTGCAGCAGTCCTACCACACATATTAGGATGCGCCCGCTATACTGGCAGGCGCATCCTGGGCTTTTAACATTGTGGACGGTGCTGCTGGCTGCAGCACCGTACGCAATGTTAAAAGTACTTGCACTGCATTTCCCAGCACTGCGTGGCAGGCACCATGCAGTGCCTGCCCCTTGGTGCATGGAAATGCAGAGGGATACTATGGGTCCCCCTCAGTGCACCCCCCCACACATAGGGACCGCAACGGGCCCCCAAATCCGGCCTCCTCATGTCTTTTTGGGGTGGGATGACCGCCACCAAAAGGCAAGCGGAAAGGGATTTCATAATTCCTACGGTGGTGCCTACAAGGCACAGCTGCAATGCTGCCCTGTGTCCTGTTTCCGCAAGGTGGGCAGAAAAGGACTGCCTTGCGGAATTATGGCAGACTGTATTTCCTTCCTCAGTGGACTCCTTGGGATTCCGACCGGCAACCTAATTTGGCAGTGGGAATTTCCTGTGTGATGGCGGTCATTCCGCCATCATAATGAGCCCCCAAATTTGTATCCAATAGTGTAGTGGTCAGAGTATTGCTAGATGCTCCAATTTCCTGATGCCAATGTAATAGAATAAGGGTATAAATGGGGTGTTTTGGGGAAGTGATGTGAACATTCACATACCGTTGTTTTCCACAGCTCTTAGTTGGGTAAGGTTTTCCCCGCCCCTTAATTTGGACCCATAAAGTGCTGAGGTTTGGGCTTTATATCTGTAGAGGTCCAGAGTCGGTAGATTGCCTTAGACTCTTTAGCTTGTTGTCACGTGACGATTGGTATAGTGTTTTGCGATAAAGTTGTCTTGGCCTTGTTTGTGTCTGGTTTCTAAGACAGTTTTGAGTTTAGTGTCACCCCGAGGTAACTGAAATTAGCTATGCACTCTAGTGGTGTATCTTCTAAGGAAAGATTGTTTTGAAAGTGCTTGTGTTGTCTAATTGTCATGTACCTAATCTTGGTGAGATTAATTTCCGGACCTTTAATCTAAAGTAATTGCTAAAACTGTCTAGTAGCATTTGAAGCACCCCAGGAGTCTGGGATAGTAAGATTGTATTGTCTGTAAATATTAGAGCACATGTGTGGGCCCCTCATAACTTTGTTGAGTCGTGAATGCATTTCTGTAGGGTCTGGACAAGGTTATTCATGTATGGTAAAAAGAGGTTTGAGGCAAGAACACAACCCTGTCTCACCCCATCCTGACAGGTATTGCTTCTGTGAGTTACCCCCAATACCCCTACGCACAATGGCAAAATTGTTTTGATGGAGCCTGACTATCTGTGCCAGAATCTGGGATTCCTTGTTGCCCTAGCGCTTCTCACAGGCTGGCCCTTGGTATTGAATCAAATGCTGTTCTCAGCTCTATGTATGCAATGCATAGGTGCCCGGCTTTTACCTTTACATACTTCTAAGCTATACATGCAAGTCTGAAGGCTTGGTTAATTGTACTTGTTTTGGGTCTAAAGCCAGCCTGATATGGCGAGATAATGTCATTGTCCAGTATCCAGTCCTTTAGTTTTTTCAGAATTTGTCTCATATAAACCTTTCGGAGGACTTCTATTAAACATATGGGCTGATAATTGGCTGATTCGTCTGTGCTACCTTTCTCCTGGATGGGGAATATTTGTGCTCCCTTCCATGAATCTGGGATAGGTGCTCCTGATGCCACTGCGTTACTTAAGAGATTCACATACTATGCCCAAAACTTTGGGGCATGTCTCAGAAGATTTCCCGGTATTTTGTCTGGAGTCTTCCCTAGTTTAATAGCTTCTATGGACAGTCTGGTATCATCAATGCTAAATTGAAGGATCATACTTGCTAGTTTGTCTACAATGCCCTCTTGGGGTACACTCAGGTTTGGGTCAGGCTGAAGGGTCCTTACATACAGGTCAGAGAAGTGTCTGATCCATGTATTTGGATCCAGAAAATGATCAGTATCGGTCCTACCCTTTTTGTGAGCATGTGCTATTATCCTCCAAAATGAAGACTGGTCTTTTATGTTGGCCCCCGTTAAGAGATCTTCTCAATTAGTGTCTCCCAACTCTTAAATGCTGCCTTTTGTGCCATTTTATATTCTAGCCTTAGTTGCTGGATATGTGTCATGTTTTTTTATCTTTGAGTGCCACTAATATACTTTGATTAGTTAAAGAGCAGCATTTATTATATCAGAATTAGGACGATTCCTAAATTCTTGCCTTAAATCTGTTTTTTGAGATTTGGTTAGGGAGGTATTATAGGTATGAAGTCCCGGCGAACATCGTTGTTAGGGATGGATGAGGACATCATAAAACGTGTTGTAAATGCAAGTAAAAGACTAGGTTTGGTCAACAATGCAAGATCATCTAATTGATCTGGGGATTGTTACTCACCAACAATTGTGGGTGTATGTCCCCATCTATGGCGATATGGGTAGCAATGAACTTCCCTATCGGATTTAGACATAGTTAAAAATGATGACTGCCTTCTCTATTGTCTACCTTGAAGTCAATAATATATCCTCAGTATATTGTACTCATCAAGTATAGTCTATTCTGGATTTAGTTGTGAGCCTTCCAAAGGGATTAGACCATTGGCTATCAGAGGGCAGCCGGCCATTGCAAGCTCTCAGCCCTCGTACTGTGGTAAAGTGAACTAATTGAATGGCTGCTATGGAGCAAGGCACATAGGGATTTGTTCATATTGTGGATATCAATCTGGCCAGATCCTCATCCTCATCCTCAAAAACTGTTTCCATCCCTAATATGGGTTCATAGCAAAAGTTAAAATATCCCCCCAACAAGGACAACCCCCTGAAGATCTATGGATTCAAGGACCTCATCCAACTTATATATTATTGGTGAATCTTTCTAGAGCAATCTCAGCCTTATATAGATATTAACATTTTATAAGTTGGTCTTATTTGTGGACCTCAATATCAATCCAAGGATATCTGGAGAATTAGTTCTCAGTACTTCTATTTTTAGATTCAGGTGAATCTTTACCCATGTGACCAGCCCACCAGAGGGTCTCCCCTTTTAAGAGGGTACAGAGTCTATGTTTGCTATATAGTCTTGCCATCCGGGGTCTAAGAGTCTTTGTTTTCACCTGGCAACATTCCAAGCAAGAGATGATCCTGATGTTCCCCTTGGTTGTATCAAGCACTTGTTCAAGGGACATGTTTTCGTAGGGTACTATACCCTGAGGTGTCTTGTTCAGCTTCTGTTTGTTGTAGTTTGTTAGTGGGCCAGACATTATAGGGTTACAGTTACTATCAAGATTGATTGATGTTGAATCTTTTATTGCTTTTATTGCTGTCCTTCATCAATAGTCAATCTACTAGGTCCAGATTTTCAGATTGTGAGTGGGCTAGTGAGGGACTAATATACTTCTGCAAAAAAGTTCTGTGTGGCTTGAATCTAATTCTAGATTACACCAGGCCATGTGTATGTAGGTCCAGGCCTATCAGGCTGTCTGCAATTAATGTAGAATGAAGAAAGGACTTTTGAGTGTTTGATGTGTACTCGTTGTTCTCAAATCGGGGAGTGCGTAATGTGGGAGATGGATGCAAATATTATTGTATCTGTCAGGGGGGCTGGCCGATTGCAAGTTGCAAGTTCCTTCTCGGAGCAGCAGATGTACTAGAGCTAAATAGCTCAGACAAAGAACCTTTCATCCCTACAGTAACTTCCCCAGCTGCATTCATACAGGATGTGTACAAAGGCCGGTCGGGAGTGTTGTGGGATGTCTGCGACCCTGGTCATCATGGATGAGATGCCCAGCACGTGGTACATGGGCGGGTTCACTGTGTGTTACATTGCCAAACAGCTGCTCCTCCCTCCCACGAGCCCCCACACTTTTGTACGGTGCGCTGTTGTATCCGGTGCACTCGTATGGCACACCATTGTATTGCCTATTCGCGCATGTCCTGCGGCATTCCAACTACACCATGACAGTGCCATTTGGAGGTGGTGCATGCCACTTTACAACATCGACTGCTGCGGCCCTTGTGGCAGGCCACACCAGAACAAAGAAACACACTTATTGCACTTCCTGCAAACGGACATGTCCGAGACAACCCGTTCCCCTTGCTGGATAGGCACACCCTTTCGCTGACCTGTGTACGCCGGACCAGCACATGCCGAATGTGCATGCAGGAGGATGCATGCAGAGCTACATGTCCAAGGTCACTTGCAATGTTGAGGTGACATGGTAACGTCTGCTGAAGAGCGCACACTGTGATGTTGCAGGGCCCGTGCCTATCATGCTAACACAATGACCACAGGGACACACTTGCACAGATGTGGGTTTGGGGGGTATTGGTGGTCCTGGGGTTGTTGCGATAAGTCTTGTGGCCCTCATGGGTATCCCTGTATCATGCTCATTGACTCTATGGCACCTGTGGGTGTTCCGATGTGGCTCTTGACTGTGTTCCCTTTCATGCTGCAGGTATTTCTCCTGCTTAATACCAACAGAAAGCTGGTGTAAAATTCCTGGTGCTACCGTGGCTTAGTGCCGGAATTTGTTTCGCATTGCATGTGTTGGGAAAGTTGTGATGTGATTTTTTCATGTGCAGGACAATAAACAAACTGGGCAGTGTATCCCCAAGATCTAGTACCTGACGCACTATTCCCAATCAATATAAATACAATGAGATTTCTTCATTGATTTTGTGTGTACACTGTAAGTGCAGCCACTACGTCAGTGCAATTCAATACAGGATGTTAGTGTTTAGAATAAATCGCAAAGGTTCACCTTGTGAGTTTTTGCATGGGAACGGCTACTCTGTATTTCATTATAAGCACTTTAATGCAACTAAAGTTGAGATAAATCTAACACACTATTCAGAAGTTGGAGCAAACTGCAGACATCACCAGTATTCCCATGATAAGTGCCCCAAAATGTAACACCATGGTGGATACCACCATATAACAGTAATAAGAACAAGAAAGAGTCACACAGCAGTTACGGAAACAACCAAAAATGTAATTTTTTTTCCAAACTTTATTTTTTTATAAACATAGATATATAAACGATAAACTATTATCAAACTTTGGTTTTTATTAACATATATATATATAAACGATAAACTAATAAACAAAATTTAACAAAAATAATGCAAAACAACAAGGCGGAAGACTCCTGTGGGGACCATCGATGTCGACGACAGAGCCTGGAAAATAAAACACAAAATAAGGACGTGTGTAATGCACATATCAAAGGAGTGAGACGCAGAGAAAGACAGAAGGTAAAAAAAGCAAGAGAGAAAAAGAGAGGGAAGAAAAGAAAGGGCTTGAGAAAGGGAGAAGGAAGAGAGAGATAGAAGGAAAGGAATGAAGAGAGTGAGAGAGAGTGAGGAGAGGGAAGTGTGAGAGAGAGAGAGAGAGTGAGAGAGAGAGACTGCCGCCCCTGCGCATCGATGAGCAAATAATTACCTGGTGCCACCGGAGTGTGCAGCAGTGGGCACTCCACATGCCCATCTAAACTCTGCGGATCTCAGAGATGTCACTGAGTCCTGAGTCATGAATGGCGGAGTCCACATCGGCTTCTCCACGGATCTCACAGATGTCGCTGAGTCCTGAGTCATGAATGGCGGAGACCACATTAGCTTTTGGTGACGCTAAGCCTGTGGTTGTAGGCCCCTGACGGCCATACAGCTCAGGGTGCAACCAACATTCTGCCCAACTTTTCAAGGACTCTTTATGGTTGAGACCTGTGGAGCGTTTGCCATCCAGTCAGCACCGGCAATGAAGGATGCCACGTTGTCGATCTATTATATTTGTGTGGTCATATGGCCTGTGACGCATGTGCCATATGGGTGTGGTGTGTGTTGAAACCTGCCCTCAGAGAGTGGCCATGAGGTGTTGAGAACTAGACCACTGACCTGCACACCAACAGCGAGTACGCCTGTGACAGGTAGCTATGTGGGGCCAATGGCGGAACGTAATCGAAGTGGTGTGGCGTGGCATATGACAGAACAGGGCTGGGATAGCTACAATGACGCGGACGGCTCATAGCGTCTGTGAGTCAAGTGGACTGGCCGCAGCTGTCCCTCTGCGAGCCTGGCTGTGAACTGTTCATAACTCAAACTACATAGGTATTGAAGAATCATTTTGTGATTCAGTCCATCAGCTGGCATCTGTCTGAAGCATTTCTGACTACATATCAGAGTTCTTGCTGTGATAGATACCCCTTTGATGCTGCCTCTCCCCACATCTGCAGGTAACGCACCCTCTTCCCACAGTACCAACATACCCCAAACAACCTTCTTGGGCCCGGAAGTGTCCCTGTGTGGTAGGACAAAGAAGAATCTTAGTCATGTATAGATTTACATGTAAAAAAAATGATTTAAAGAAAAGAACAACGAATAAGACTGAAGGGAGTCTGGTGCTTTGGTTGCTGCCACAAAGTTGGGGTCACTGCCATTCAGGACTCAGGACACAGTTTCACATGTGGGATTGGCTTGTGTTAAATAGGGTTAGTGGCACCAGAAGCATTGAGGCGGTATGAGCCTGTGATGGTGCTTGGTGTGGACGGCCTCACTGGGAGCAACGTGTGTTCCCTAATGGACTTGTGAGCTCTGCTGACCGTAGTGTAGGCCAGAGGTATTGGTGAGCAAGGGCCCACATCAACATGCATACGTTGATGGACCCACGGGCCTGCGTAGTGCAGGTTCAGTGGCACCACGTGTCACCGGCCTTCCATTTGCAATACCCCTCACTAATCAAAGGTAGGTTGGTGCTGTGGTCGCTGTCAGGAAGTTTGGGTCACTGTCATTTAGGACTCAGGACACAGTTACACATGTGGGATCAAATTGTGTTAAAGAGGGTTAGTGGGACTACGTGTCGCCGGCCTTGCATATCGAAATATGCCTCACTGATCGAAGGGAGTGTGGTGCTGTGGTCGGTGCCATGGACTTGATGTCACTGCCATTAAGGACTTATGACACAGTTACATATGTGGGATTGGTTTGCGTTCAAGAGGGTTAGTGGGAGTTCGTGTCACCGGCCTTGCAAATGGAAATATGCCTCACAAATTGAAGGGAGTATGGTTCTGTGGTCGCTGCCACGGACTTGGGGTTACTGCCATTCAGGACTCAGGACACAGTTACACATAGGGGATCGGCTTGTGTAAAAGAGGGTTAGTGGGAGTACATCTCGCCGGCCTTGCATATCGAAATATGCCTCACTGATCGAAGGAAGTCTGATGCTATGGTCGCTGCCACGTAGTTGGGGTCACTGCTATTCAGGACTCAGGACACAGTTACTCATGTGGGATCGACTTGTGTTAAACAGGGTTAGTGTCGCCGGTCTTCCACAGTGTATGCCAGAGGAAGCGGTGAGCAAGGGCCTACAGCCACGTGCATATGTTGGTGGCCCCACCAGTCTGCATAGTGCAGGTTCAGTGGCACTACGTGTCGCTGACCTTCCAAATGCAAATATCCCTCACTGATTGAAGGGAGTCTGATGCTATGGTCACTGCCACGCAGTTAGGGTCGCTGCCATTCAGGAATCAGGACACAGTTACACATGTGGGATCGGCTTTTGTTAAACAGGGTTAGTTGGCACCATGTGTCGCCGGTCTTCCACAGTGTAGGCGTGAGGCAGCGGTCAGCAAAGGCCCACAGGCAGGTGACGTTGACTTGAGCTGCACAGATTGGGAGCATCTGGTCTTCTTAACCCATTATAGTCTCTTACACAATTTGCATCGCTACTAATCTTGAGTTGTGAAACGTGTAACCCCAGTGTAGCACTGAAGCACACAGCGTGCATGCAGCCTGCGATGATACGTGGTCCAGACGGGTCGCACTGGGAGAAATGTCTTTTGTCTAATGAAGTCTGCCTTAATAAGCCGCAGTGTAGATCGAAGGCAGTAGCCGATACAGACATGAGTCTGCGGACCTGTGCCGCTGAGTTCGCAGGGGGCCTGTGTCGAGGAGGTCCGCGCTCATGGTGGCAGCCACATGCCATGGTGAGGGCCACTGTTCTGGCCCTCACATAGACAGCCTCAAATAGACAGCCTTGCCATATCGGACTTGTGGCAATCTCTCTCTCTCTCTCTCTCTCTCTCTCTCTCTCTCTCTCTCTCTCTCTCTCTCTCTCTCTCTCTCTCTCTCTCTCTGTCTGTCTCTCTGTCTGTCTCTCTCTTTCTCTTTCTCTCTCTCTCTCTCTTTCTCTCTCTCTCTCTCTCTCTCTCTCTCTATATATATATATATATTTACATATACACATGCACATACACATATATATATTTATATATATATTCACTGAAAAACCATAGGTTTCAGGTCATATATAGTTAGGAATTAGCATTTAAAAAACTGTGCAAATTCACTGAAAAAACCATAGGTTTCAGGTCATATATAGTTAGGTATTAGCATTTAAAAAACCATTGAAATTGCTCCTATATAGTTAGTTGGACTAACTATATTTCGCGCCCCGCAATCCACTGCTGATGATGTCACATATTACATCATTCATGACATGGTCAGTTACATCACTGATGACATCACTGATGACATCTCAAATGACATCACTGATGACATCTCAATTGACATCACTGATGACATCACTGATGACATCATCCAGTGACTGTGTGTTTCTGTAAAGTTTAAATATGTTTTACATATTGAAGAATGAGTAGATGTATACGTGTCTGGATGAAGGATTTAGTAGGCGTGTGACTGACTGTATGAGTGAGTGATTAAATGTGTCTTACTGAATGCATGGGTTAGTGACTAAACTGTCTGAATGTGTGCATCAGTATGTCTGTTGTTGTGTAAGATGCTGTATGTGTTGATCAGTAGCTATATGAGTGGCTATATGGGTCATTGAGTGGTTGCCCAAGTATTTGTATGTGAGACCGAGTGTGTGTGGGTGACTGAGAGGTGTGTGACTCTGTGCATAGATGTGTGAGCAGTTGATTCACTAGGTGTATGAGTTCAAGAGTGCATATGGAAACAGCTGTATGGGCAGTTTACTGTGTGCATTGGTGTGTTGGTGAGTGAATGTATATCTCAGTGCTACATGTCCAAGTAAGTACATATGTAAAACATAGTGCATGTGAGAGTTGGTATATATAAATGACTATACATGAGAGCCAGTGATTATGCAAGTGGCTGTATGGATCAATGTGTACTTGTATCAGTGATTGTTTAAGAGAGTAAGTATGTGTTAGTATATGTTTGAATAAGTAAGGTGTTGTGTGTATAACTGTATAGATGAGGAAATGGGAGTGTGATTGATTCTTTGCATGACTGACTAGGTGTGTGAGAAACTCCATGGATGAGTGAAAGTGTGTGAGTGTCTCTATAGGTGTATAAGTAGATATGATAGTATTGTATTGATGAGTGACTGTATGTATGAGTGATTGTATGGGTGAATGAGTGGATGTGTGTGTAGACCTAGGAATCAGTGAGTGCGTATGTAGTAACTGGTATTGGTGTGTCAATGGTTTCAAGAATGGTAGTTTGTATTTAAGACTGGGTGTATCAAAAGTTAGATTAGAGTGTGAGGAGGTGCATCGTATTATCACATGAATGATGTCATCAGTGATGTCAATTGAGATGTCATCAGTGATGTCATCAGTGATGTCATTTGAGATGTCATCAGTAATGTCATCAGTGATCTCACTGACCATGTCATGAATGATGTAATATGTGACATCATCAGCAGTGGATTGCGGGTGCGTGAAATATAGTTAGTCCAACTAACTATATAGGAGCAATTTCAATGTTTTTTTAAATGCTAATACCTAACTATATATGACCTGAAACCTATGGTTTTTTCAGTGAATTTGCACAGTTTTTTAAATGCTAATTCCTAACTATATATGACTTGAAACCTATGGTTTTTTCAGTGAATTTCCAAGGTTTTTTAAA
This sequence comes from Lissotriton helveticus, assembly GCF_964261635.1. Classification (NCBI taxonomy): domain Eukaryota; kingdom Metazoa; phylum Chordata; class Amphibia; order Caudata; family Salamandridae; genus Lissotriton; species Lissotriton helveticus. Next base: position 1,888,592,573 of record NC_136068.1, on the reverse strand, counting down.
TGCTAATACCTAATTATTTATGACCTGAAACCTATGTTTTTTTCATTGAATTTGCAAGGTTTTTTAATTGCTAATACCTAACTATGTAAGGCTTCAAACCTATAGTTTTTTCAGTGAATATATATATTTTTATTTTCAAGTTTTTTTTATATGATTACAGGGTCCGCGCACCGTGAGCGCTCCGAAAGCACACCGTAAACGCTCTGAGCTCTTACCCCGACAAATTTTTTAAAATTTCTAAAACATAATATCTATGTTTTTAAGTTGATTTTAAAGGTAGACAATATTTGCTTTAATGTAGAAAATGTTTTTTTCAAACTTTTAACAACAGTATATTACTTTTTAAAGTAGTAACAAATCTCGCGAGGGTGCGCCGCACGTGCACGCAACGTAAGAGCACCGTCCGCGCAACGTAAAAGCTCCGAGCTCTTACCCCCGAAAGTTTTATAAACTTTAAATCGTTATATCTACGTAATCATTGCACAATGTAAAGGGGAAGCACCCCTTACATCGGATACATCGCATCGCGCTGACTTTGCAACGCGGCCATTACATCGTGCCCGTCATCACATCGCATGTCATCAGGGCGCATGCAAGTACATCGCATTAGCTAATACATCGTTAACGATGACATTAAAACGGGAAGCAGCGCATATGAAGCGCATATGAAGAATGTTTCTTTAAGTCAGCGTCGAATTTGGTTCAAATGATTTTAGTAATGTTTATTTAAGCAACAACAGGTGGACTAACGGAAACATAGACAGACTTTGGTGGCAGCATATGAAGAATGTTTATTTAATGTTTATTTACGTAATATTCATTAAAACGGGAAGCAGCGCATATGAAGCGCATATGAACAATGTTTATTTAATGTTTATTTACGTAATATTTTAGTAATCTTTATTTAAGTATTTGCAATATGCGCACAATGACACTGCAACAACAGGTGGACTAACGGAAACATAGATAGGCTTTGGTGCTGACAGACACGGTTCGCGCCGGCAATGATTTCTGTAATGTTTATTTACGTATTTTATTTTAGTTATGACACTGCAACATGACACTGCAACAACAGGTGGACTAACGGAAACATAGACAGACTTTGGTGCTGACAGCAGCGCATATGAAGCGCATATGAAGAATGTTTCTTTAACGATGACATCGAATTTGGTTCACATTAAAACCGGAAGCAGCGCATATGAAGAACATATAAAGAATGTTTCTTTAATGCTTATTTACGTAATATTTTAGTAATGCTTATTTAAGTATTTGCAATATGCGCACAATGACACTGCAACAACAGGTGGGCTAACGGAAACATAGACAGACTTTGGTGCTGACAGACACGGTTCGGGGCCGCATACGAAGAATGTGTTTTCAGCATATAAATTCATATTTAAGTAATGTCGGCTATCATACACTCATACCAAGATAATATACTTCTTTTTTTAAAAACCTTTGATGGAAAGTGTATTTAGCACGCACATTTAAGGTCATTCTTTAGAGCGGCGGATTGGGTCAATATACTAACGACCAAATAATACACCATATTTAATAAACATCTGATGGGTGGATGGATGGGTGGAAGGATGCATGGCTGGATGGATGGATGGATGGGTGGGTGGGTGGGTGGGTGGGTGGGATGGGTGGCTGGATGGATGGGTGGGTGGGTAAAAAAAATTACGCCAGATGGGTGGATGGATGGATGGGTGGATGGATGGATGAGTGGGTGGGTGGGTGGTTGCTGGGTTGATGGGTGGATGGATGGCATACTGCAAGCATACCCCAAAAAAATTACGCCAGATGGGTGGGTGGGTGGATGGATGGATGGATGGCTGGATTGGATGCATGGCATGATGGATGGATGGATGGATGGATGGATGGATGGCTGGCTGGATGGATGGCTGGATGGGTGGATGGGTGGGTGGGATGGGTGGATGGTTGGATGGATAGGTGGGTGGGTGGGTGGGTGCTGGGGGATGGGTTGATGGATGGCATACTGCAAGCATACACCAAACAAATTACGCCAGATGGGTGGATGGATGGATGGCTGGCTGGATGGATGGATGGATGGATGGATGGATGGATGGATGGATGGATGGATGGATGGGTGGGTGACTGGGTGCTGGGGGATGGGTGGATGGATGGCATACTGCAAGCATACACCAAAAAAAATTACGCCAGATGGATGGATGGATGGAGCGAGCAGGGCGCGATGACATTAACATCGCATGCCATTAAAACGATCCTGCGATGTAAAAGTAAAAATAACACAGAGGTCACGGAAAATGTCACTACTTGCAGGGACACGGATGCACAAAAGTTATTCAAATAAACACCATGTTCCGGAGTAAAAAAAGCACGGAGGTCACGGAAAATGTCACTACTTGAAAAAACATGGATGCACAAAAAAACAGGTGTCATTCTCATGGCCTTTATAACTAAAAACAATTAAGAAAGAGGTGCCAGGTGCTCTTAAGATGCCATGGATGAATGGATGGATGGATGGATGATGGCATGGATGGATGATGGCGTGCTGTAAGGTGGATGGATGCATAGCTGGGTGGGGGGGATGAATGGATGGATGAATGGATGATTGACATGGATGGATGATGGCGTGCCGTATGGTGGATGGATGCATGGCTGGGTGGGGGGATGAATGGATGGATGGATGATGGTGTGGGTGGGTGGGGGGATGAATGGATGGATGGATGATGGCACCGTATGGTGGATGGATGCATGGCTGGGTGGGGGGATGAATGGATGGGTGGATGAATGGATGGTGGATGGATGAATGGATAGCTCCTTCAAAGAACATACCTGGTAAGGGCAAAATGGCAATATTAATGGTGGATGGATGGCTGTATGGGTGGATGCATGGGTGGGTGGATGAATGGATGGCGGATGAGTGAATGGATGGGTGGATGAATGGATGCATGGATGGGTGGATGTGTGGATAGTGTCATTGACTTGCGTGTAGCTCTGTGGCAGAGGGCTTGCGCGAGGCTGTCACTGCAGTCTTATTTTTAATACCTTGCGCCTTCCTTTGCTGATTACAAGCAGATCAGTCCCCCTGTCCCGCTGACTACGAGCGGAGGACTCGATTCTAATCTTTTAAAAATCACCTCCCAACCCGCCCTGCTGACTCCGCCCACCACCCTCGTCATCCGCCTACTTAGGCTTCCCCTCCTTCTTCCCCAGTGCTTGCGTGTAGCTCTGTGGCAGAGGGCTTGCGCGAGGCTGTCACTGCAGTCTTATTTTTAATACCTTGCGCCTTCCTTTGCTGATTACAAGCAGATCAGTCCCCCTGTCCCGCTGACTACGAGCGGAGGACTCGATTCTAATCTTTTAAAAATCACCTCCCAACCCGCCCTGCTGACTCCGCCCACCACCCTCGTCATCCGCCTACTTAGGCTTCCCCTCCTTCTTCCCCAGTGCTTGCGTGTAGCTCTGTGGCAGAGGGCTTGCGCGAGGCTGTCACTGCAGTCTTATTTTTAATACCTTGCGCCTTCCTTTGCTGATTACAAGCAGATCAGTCCCCCTGTCCCGCTGACTACGAGCGGAGGACTCGATTCTAATCTTTTAAAAATCACCTCCCAACCCGCCCTGCTGACTCCGCCCACCACCCTCGTCATCCGCCTACTTAGGCTTCCCCTCCTTCTTCCTCAGTGCTTGCGTGTAGCTCTGTGGCAGAGGGCTTGCGCGAGGCTGTCACTGCAGTCTTATTTTTAATACCTTGCGCCTTCCTTTGCTGATTACAAGCAGATCAGTCCCCCTGTCCCGCTGACTACGAGCGGAGGACTCGATTCTAATCTTTTAAAAATCACCTCCCAACCCGCCCTGCTGACTCCGCCCACCACCCTCGTCATCCGCCTACTTAGGCTTCCCCTCCTTCTTCCTCAGTGCTTGCGTGTAGCTCTGTGGCAGAGGGCTTGCGCGAGGCTGTCACTGCAGTCTTATTTTTAATACCTTGCGCCTTCCTTTGCTGATTACAAGCAGATCAGTCCCCCTGTCCCGCTGACTACGAGCGGAGGACTCGATTCTAATCTTTTAAAAATCACCTCCCAACCCGCCCTGCTGACTCCGCCCACCACCCTCGTCATACGCCTACTTAAACGTCCCACATGCGTCAGCGCAGCGGACGAGCGCAGCGGGCGCGTCGTAGGCGCGCCGGAGTTGCGCCAGAGTTAAGCCCGTCTGCGCCCGTCCGCGGCCGGACGGGCCCAGGGGCTAGGGACCCTGCCGCTGTGATATCCTACTCCTCCAGTGTGTTAAAGAGCTTACAATGTAACTCTCATTCCCCCCCGCCCAATGTCAAAGCGCTTATCTCCGCTTTAGGACTCTCAGGGAATACCCCTCCCCTATCGGGACCTCACACCTTACACACCCCCAGTAAATCTAACATCCGGATTTTATATCTCAATACACGTTCCCTTGTAAAACATCAAACCGACATCTTTCTCCTACTTTCGGCTGAGAACCCGGATGTCCTTCTGCTCTCCGAAACCTGGCTAACCGATGACTCCCTCCCGGATATCTTGGTGGCATTACCCCCCAATTACTATCTGCTGAATGCCAACCGTCCTGGGGGTCGGTCTGGTGGCGGGGTGGCAGCTGTCGTACGTAAAAACATTAAAATTATTGCCACCACCTCGCTGATCCTCCCTGAAGTGGATAATTTGGTTCTCAGCCTAGGCACTGAGGTAGGTGCAGTCATGGTTATAATTCTCTATCGCCCTCCCTCTCCTATGCCCTCCTTTCCGTCTTCCCTTACTGAGCAGCTCGCCAACCTCATCACATCTACCTCTCGCGTCGCCATTTTTGGCGATTTTAACTATTGGTTCCAACACAAAGATGCTGGGCCGCACGCTACTGAGCTCTTCGAGACCCTTTCTAGTCTTAATTTTACCCAACTTATCAATTTCCCCACGCATAGCGCCGGTCATATTCTTGACCATATATGGACCATGGGGGTGAAATCCTCCTGCCCGCAGATCTCTCCTTGTGTGTGGTCCGACCACTTCCTGATCGATATTATACTCTCGATCAGTGATAATATCAGAGCCCCCCCTTTAGAGGGTGGTGTGGCTCGCAAGTGGAGGTCTGTCGATTCTTCTGCATTTCTTTCTCACCTGGCCCGTTCCTATCCTCCCCTCCCTAGCGACATCTGTATTGACGAGCGAGATGGTAATATCTCTGCCTGGCTCACGTCTGCCAGTAACATCTTTGCTCCGCTTACGAAGTTCCCCCGTTCACGGCATAGCAACTCCTACAAATGGTTTGACCATCAACTTAAAACCCAACATTTGGAGTTACGCCAGCTGGAGCGTAAATGGAGAAGAACCTACTGTTCTTTGAGCAGAGACATTTACGTTACTGCCCGCAATAAATACAAAAAAGCCATTGCTGTGGCCAAAGCTACCTATGTCTCTAACAGGATCCTCTCCGCCCCCTGTAAATCAAAGGAGATCTTCAAGGTGCTTGAAGAATTCTCTTCCGATCCCAGGACGCTCCCTACCCAGGCTCCGACTCAGGAATCCTGTAATGCCCTCAGCACTTTTTTTCTGGAAAAAATTGTCCTGATCAAGGACACTATTCCGGTTACCGTTCCTGGTGCAAATCTCACCTGCCCCCCTCCTAACGCTCTCACTTTCACTCACTTTCCCCCTCTAGATTCTAAATCTTTGGCCACCCTGGCCACTCGGATTAAATCTGGTTCTCCGGATGACTGTTGTCCACCTTCCATACTACGGGACATCTGTCTCCATCTCCCTGATAATGTTCTCTCTCTGCTAAACTCTTCTCTTTCTTCTGGCTCCGTACCTAACTCCTTCAAGGCAGCTGTTCTAGTGCCTTTACTGAAGAAACCGGGAGCGGACCCCACGGTCCTGGCGAATTATCGGCCTATTTCTCTTCTGCCCTTCTTCGCCAAAATCCTGGAAGCCCACGTCACCACTTGTCTCTCGCAGTTCATTGAGAGCTCCAGCTTCCTCGAGGGCAACCAGGCCGGTTTTAGACCCGGCCACTCCACGGAGATAGTCATCTTGGCCGTACTGGACGCTCTCCGAGCTGGCGTGGACAGGGGCACCTCCCAGGCCCTGGTTCTTTTAGATCTGTCGGCCGCCTTCGACACGGTGGATCATAACATCTTACTCCACCGTGTCGAACAGGCCGGCATCCAGGGCCTGGCGTTGACGTGGGTCAAATCCTTCCTGTCCGGGAGGTCTCAGACTCTTAGCCTGGGTACTTTCAGGTCTTCCAGGGAGTGTTCACTCTGCGGGGTTCCCCAGGGCTCTTCCTTATCCCCTCTTCTCTTTAATCTATATCTTCAACCTCTTCTCTTTTCTCTGAGGCAGTGGGACGTCACCGTATTCAATTACGCTGTCGACCTGCAACTCATCTTTCCTCTTGACTCTTCTTCTGCTGTTTCTAATTTCCAGGCGGCCATGACTCATATCCTCCAGTGGATGAGCCAGAACCAGCTCAAACTCAATCCCGGGAAGACGGAACTCCTTCTTCCCGGCAAGAGCTCTATTCACTGGGGCCCGCATTTCTGGCCGGGAGACCTCGGTGCTCCTCCTTCCCCCGTGGCTTCAGTAAAGAGTCTTGGGGTCATCATTGACTCCGAATTATCTCTCAAACCCCAAATAGGGTCGGTGGTCTCCACCTGCATGTACCAGCTGCGCAGGATCAGAAAGGTGGCGTACCTTCTGACGCCCGAAGCCCTGATTTTAGTCATCATGGCCCTTGTCCTCTCCCGTTTGGATTTCTCCAACTCCCTTTATCATGGGCTGCCTACAGGCCTTCTCGCTAGACTCCAGATCGTCCAGAACCAAGCGGCGAGACTAGCCTGCGGGATTCCGAAATGGCAATCAGCCAAACCCTTTCTTGCTAAACTCCACTGGCTTCCTATTTCCTCCAGGGCAGCCTTTAAAATCGGCTGCCTCACTTTCAAATCCCTCACTGGCACTTGCCCTGCCTTTCTGAAATCCCTCATCAGTCCCTATTGCCCCTCTCGGAATCTCAGATCTTCTACCCTTCGCCTCTTGGTTGTTCCCTCTTTTAAACTTTGCAGAATGGGTGGCCGGAGATTTGCTCTCCTTGCCCCCACACTCTGGAACTCTCTTCCCCCCTCACTCAAATTCTCAAATTCACTAACCCAATTTCGTAAATCCCTAAAAACCTGGCTTTTCCCACACTCTGGTTAAATCCTTTTTCCCTCTCAGTGTCAGACTAGCGCCAGGAAACCCACGGTGACAGAGCGCTTTAAAAATGCCCCTTAACATAACATAACATAACATTGACTCTGCAGCGCCTGACACCATCCCTTTAAAGCCCCTACAAACCTTATCCCTGCCAGAACTCCTAAATCCCTTTTTTTTGTAAGAGGCATAATAATTATGCCATTAAAAACATGCTTCGTGAAGTACCACATGGTGACGTACCAACTGCCTGCATGGTACTAACCTGCGTGATAAATGCATGTGTCATAAAGTCCTGTGGAGTAAAGACCATGGGATAAAGGCTGTACACCAGTCAGTAGTTGTCTAGAAAATCTTGTATGAATCGAACCTACTGGACGTATGTTGAACAATCGCATTCTCGTTTCGATATTCGAGATATTCCAAACCCCTTTTAAGTGCCCACATATCTTGCTTCTCACCATGCACCCTTTTAAAATAGTTCTTTTATATATGTTCCACAATAGGTACATGTATTTTGAAAAGCTTCCCGTGATACTCTTTGTAAACATTGTATGATTAGCAACATAAGAATACGATTATTGAACATGCACAGTTTAACATGTTTTAAGCCACTGGGATTTTGCATATTGGAAGTATTTTACTTAGCACTGACTTCCTGTTGGTATAGCCAAATGCTACCAGCAGAAAGAAACAGAGCGGGCCTGGGCATGATTAAGGAAACAAATCTGCTTTGAGTAGTTTGTGTCATCTCAGAAAGCTACAGCGACGTCAATGATTCTGCAGGGCCTCTGAAAGGGAACATGGCGGCCTCCCAGGTAAAACATTAGGGGCCCATCTGGGACTTCAATGTTACAATAAACTTCACCCGAATTTGAGGAAATGAGACAAATGCATGCACCTCTCTGAAATATGCACTTCCTTGAAAGGATTCTGGGGATCACTTGCTAAATGTATAATTTTATTATGGGTTATTGATGCAAGTATCTGTGTATACACGGTTTATGAGTGATGTTGCACGTTTATTTATTTTTATTATTGAGATCCCAGAGCAAACCACCTCCACACAATTTGAAAACTGTGAGTAGTGTTACCTCTTACTGCTTCCGAGCTGTGCTGTCTGCAGCTCAGTGACGAATTCAGAGATAAATGGATACCCTTGAGAGTGTGCGAACTCACAAAAACAGGCACCTAGAGCTGTGCTGTTTGCGAGAACACACGCATATGGCACGCACATTTCAATTAGTAAAAAAAGGACTGACAAAGAGGCAATAGAGTGAAGTTGCTTCTTGGAGCGAAACGGTGAAAAACAGCAGTGTGCTGAACTTCTAACTGTGATCTCCATCTGTCTCTGGGCATGGGGCTTTTAAAGCTCCGGGTGTCGTCCGCTCTTGCACCAGACGTCAAACATGAAAGCTAAGTACTGACACGTCTTTCCGATTCAGACAGTTCGTGTCTGTCTGCATGGTTCGTGTCAAACGTTATTCGAGGTGTAACTTATGCACAGATGACCAGTATCAAAGTAAGAGCGAGGATAACACTCATTTTTCAAATTAAACTGCATTCATCCATAATTGGTATTTCTTTCATGAAACATCACAAAATAATAATTCATCACAATATACACAATATTTAACCCCCAGCCCCCAGCAACCCATTGCTGTGTGAAACATCGCGTTGTCATGTCGCGCGATGTAATGTCGCCGATGTGACACGCGATCCTAGGCTGTGGCCGCATTTGCGTCGCAACGACGTGCGATGCCAAAATCGCCAGTGTAATTGAATTTACGATGTATTGGCCGCGATGCGAACGCCCGCGAGGACGTTGCGGCCGATGAATCGTCATACAACCAATGTAAAGGTACACATTATCTGGGATAATAAAGAACATGTTAATTTAAACTTTTAAAGACCATATAAAACTTTATTAAAGCAATTATAAATCTCGCGAGGGAGCGTATTACGTAAGCGCATCGTAAGATGACGTAACCGCTCCATAAATAATACGTAAACGCACCGTAAGCTTACGTAAGCGCTCCGTAAACGCTCCATAAGATTGCATTTAACCATGTGACCTGAAAACAAGACATTCTATTGGTTTATAATACTTCCTACTCCAATTGTAGAAAGACCCCTCCCATGTTCATCATTCTTCTTTGGCTTTCAGAGAAGCAACATCTACTTTCAACAGCTCCTGGCTTGTTTGGAAATGGCTGAACGTGAGGAATCAGAACATTCTTCTTTAGAAGACTTTGTGGAAGAGGACCCCCCATCCATCTAAAAGAGAGTCTATAGTCTGGAAGTTTTTTTCATTCCGAGAAGGTTTGAAGAAAGTCAATGCACCGCATGTCACATGCAAAATCTGTGACACAGTATTGTCAAGAGGCAATCCAAATAAAAAATACTCTTTTGGAACCTATAGCATGGAACGCCATGTTAAGAATATGCACCCTAACAATTGGGCTAGAGCTGTGGTGCGTAGATCTGAAGAGCAGGGCTCTGCTCCTAGTACTTCAACAGCACCACCAATGCCAGCTTCCACGATTGCCTATATCCAGCCGGAATTCAAAAATCCAATGATGCAGTGCATACAGTGCAATAAATTAGTTGCCTTTGGACAACAGTCCGTAGAAGTTATTTTGCAGAAAAACAGGAGCCACAAGTGCACCAAATATTTTTTTTCTTTATTTTTCATGGTTTGTTCATGTTGAACAATAGTTTTGGTTATAAAGTACATTTTTTACACCGTTTTTCTAGCAACCAAAAAAAATACAAAACAAAACCTAGTTCTTTTTAGAACTACCTCTACTGGTCAAAAAAAGAACTATATTTCTATATTTGTATGTAAAAGTTTGTTATAGTAAATGTAAAAGTGCAAAACTATAAGGATGTGGTACAGTATAAATCTATAGGATGTTTACCTATAGTATACTGTAGTACTTCCAAAGCTCTGAAATGTAACATGAGTATATAAATATGTTACAACTCAATGGGCCAGATGTACGTAATATCGACCAGTAAATGCCTACCTACATCGCGTCCCAAATCATACCACTTCAATATTTAAGAGTAGGTAAATGGGATGTAGGTAATTTCTCTCTTGAAATTACTGAATCTGTTTAATTCAGTCATTTTACCGAATCGGTATTTACCAATTCGGTAATTGCCATTGATTCCTTGCCTTGAGGCCCATAGGAATCAATGGCAATTACTGACTCAGTAAATACCGATTCGGTAACATTAACGAATTGTCAAGGGGGACAGGTTGTCACTTTGACAGCCTGTTGCACCCCTGATTCTGACTTCTGTGCCATGTCACACACATACATGGTCTTACCACATGTATGTGTGCCACATGCCACAAATGTACATGCACAGATGTGCATGTACACAGCAATTCATTATTTACCCTCAAAAGTGTTTTCGTTATGAAGTTGAAGTTGAAAAGAATTTATATAGCGCTCTACTACCAAAACGGTTTCTTGGCGCTGAAGACAGAAACTAAAACTGAGAAACTGAGGAACTGAGGAAGAAGGGGAGTAGAAATTAAGGAGTGTAAGCAGAGGAAAAGAGAAGGGTTTTCAAAGCAGACCGAAAATCCAGGTAAGAAGAAATAGATCTGAGTGTCAGGGGAAGTGAGTTCCAAAAGAGAGGGGCAAGTGTCGAAAATGTGGAGCCACCCGATTTCTTCTTGCGAAATCGGGGGACTGAGAGAAGAAACTGTGTGGAAGACCGCAGATGTCTAGCCGGGATATATGCAGTGATCTTTGATCTAGTAAAGGCAGGAGCAGTACCAGCTAATGACATGTAGGTCAGACAACCCAACTTGAAGAGTGAGCGCTCCTTTATAGGGAGCCAGTGGAGAGTTTTGAGTAGAGGGGTGGTGTGACTAGATTTGGGAAGCCTAAAAATGAGGCGCGCTGCCTGATTTTGTATAAGTTGCAGCTGGCGACATTCATAGGCTGGGATGCCTACATATAGGGCATTGCCATAGTCTAGTCGGGAAAGAATCATTGCCGAGATCACAAGTTTGAGGGCATCAGCTGAAAAGTAGCGTGAGACTTTCCGGATAATTCTGAGGGAAAGGAAGCAAGAGGAAACTACTGCGCTTATCTGGGGGCGTAGCGAGAGGTCCTCGCAAACCTTAATGCCGAGGGTTCTGACAGAAGTGGAGGGAGACGGGGGAACCAAGGATAGAGGGCCAAAAAACAGGGGACCAGGGGTTGGGAGAACCACCGATAAGAAGCAGCTCCATTTTTTCGGGGTTCAATTTAAGATGATTGAGGTTCATCCAATCATAGATGAAAGTGAGAGTGGAATGGACCCTAAGAACTGAATCAGACAAGGTGGAGAGTTTAAAAATGAGTTGGAGGTCATCGGCGTAATTAAACGCCATGACCTCCATGTCCTGTAAAGCAACAATCAGGGGGTATATGCAAAGGTTAAACAAAAGAGGGGAAAGGGACGAACCTTGGGGTACCCCACAAGTGACAGGGCGGGTAGGTGCAAGAAAGTCCTCCAACCTAACAGCCTGAGTTCGGCCTGGTAAAAAGGAGGTGAGCCAGGACAAGGCTGTTCCCCGTAGGCCGGCGCCCCTGACACGGTCGAGTAAGATGGAGTGATCGACCGTGTCAAAGGCCGCTGATAGATTGAGTAAGACTAAGGCCTGGGGGGAGTTGGTGTCAGCCCCAAGTCTGAGCTCATCAATCACTGAGAGGACCACCGTTTCCGTTGAGTGAACCGGACGGAAGCCAGCCTGGTGGTCAGCCAGAAGGTGATGAGCTTCAACATAGGTAGAGAGCGAGGAGGTGATGTGACTTTCTAAAATCTTGCTCAAAAGAGGAAGGAGGGAGATAGGACGGAAGTTGGAAGAAACAGTAGGGTCGGCACCAGGTTTCTTTATGATGGGGATGACCGTGGCAGATTTAAAAGCATCAGGTACAATTCCTGAAATATTAGAAGTGTTAAGCAAAGTAATGGGAGGGATTGGACAACAAGAGAAGAGCTCCCTCAAAACATGTGCAGGGCAGAAGTCGGCAGGAGAGCCCGTCTTAACTTTGCCAAGGAGGATGCGGAACGCTTCTTCTGAGATTAGCGGAAATTGGTCAAGAGAGGAAGGGGACTGAGGGAGGGGAGGACAGACAAACAGGGGAGGTGCTGAAGGAATATTTTGTTTTATGATAATGATTTTCTCAATGAAATAATCATTGAGAGTGTTACAGAGGGATTGGGAGGGAATGGGTCTGGACACCACTCTATTAGAATCAGCTAATTCATGTATTATTGAGAACATCTCTTTAGATTTGTTTTGGTTTGCTGCCTGATTGATTTTCTGAGAGAATTACTCTAGTTGGCGGTGAGTATATCTTTTTTGTAAGCCCGTAAGAGGCTCAGATAGTGCATCTTGCGGTCAGGGCAGTATATACGGCGCCAATGGCGCTCAGCCTGTCGCAATGCCAACTTCTGGTTTTTCAGGGCATTGGTAAACCACCTATTTGCGTCGTGAGGGTGACGTGTTCTAATTAGTCTAAGTGGGGCGACAGGGTTACAGGCCTTGGAGAGCCAGTTATCCAAAGCTTCAACCTGCCTATAAGGGAGTAGGTCTGTGAGGGTAGGGGCAGAGGAAACTAAGGAATGACCTGGTTCAGCCAGGTCGACCTTGTTCCAGTTGCGGGCGTAAATATTTTTGGAACAAAGGAGGATGTTGGTCTCCTTCAAAGGGGAAAAGAATGTGATTAAAGAGTGATCAGACCAAGCGCAGGGGGATACAATGGGAGTGGAAATTGACAGATTGGCTGACCAGACCTGGTCGAGGGTATGTCCGTGAGTATGGGTGGGGACAGTTATATGTGGCATGAAATTAAGGGAATGAAGGGTATCGGAGAAATCCTTGGACATGGTGTTCTCATAAGGGTCACCTGGCCAAAAGTTAAAGTCACCTAACAGGAGAACGGCAGAGTTGTCGACTATCAGGGTGGCCAGCAGATCCTGTATAGCTGGGATGAAGTGTGGCATGGGTTGAAGAGGACGGTAGAAAAGCACAATAGTGAGAGGGGAGACTAAATTCCTGGAGCGAGCCACTATGAAATCAGTTGAAATAATAGGATGGTGGGGAAGAATTTGAAATTGAAGATTTTAGCGTAACATCATTGCTACTCCGCTGCCGGTCTTGCCTTCCGGACGGTCGGCGGGAAGGATGTAATAAGCATCAGGAAGAGAGGTGAGGATATCAGGCATAGAGGCAGCCGTATACCAGGTTTCAGTGAGACATAAAATCTCAGGTTTAAGAGTATCAAGGAGGTCAAAAAGTTCCAGTTGATGTTTGACTGCGGACCGGGTGTTGAGAAGGGGGCGACTGAGGCTATGGAAGGAAGGTCGGTTATAGGTTTGGGGTTACCAAAGGAGAAGGCTGAACAAGGCAGTTCCTTGTGAGGGCCAGAATAACAGTGTGCAGGGTCAGAGTAATCTTTACGGGCGATTTCAGAGGAAGCAATACGGGTTTGAGTTGAAGGGCTAATAGGCCAGTCGTCACGATATGCTATAAGTTGATTGGGCAGGTAAGAGAGAGGGCAACAGGGTGTAGCGCCCCGGGACCCGGCCTGGCGCGGACGGGCACAGACGGGCTTGCCTTTCGGCGCGCCGCCGGCGCGCCCGCTGCGCGGTCTGGTAAAACACATGATTAAATGGGGAAAAGGAAGGGGCGTGGCCTAGCGTAGAGGGGGCGTGGCTTGAACAGGGGGGCTTCCCCAGAATGGCGTCGATCTTTAGAGCGACCCGCGGCAGCGTCCAAAGCGGCTGCGCGGGAAGATGTGCTGGCGAGAAAGTGGCAAAGTGCAAGGATCAGGTAGAAGATAAAAACACAAGAAATATAATTTTAAATACACTCGTTGCTCCCGGCTTCCACCTCAGGAGTTTGTATCTGTCTGGCTGCGCGTAGGTTTTGAGCGCGCTTTAAAGGGCGGGAGTCGTGGCCTAGCGTAGAGGGGGGTGGCCTGAACAGGGGGGCTTCCCCAGGATGGCGTCGATCTTTAGAGCGACCTGCGGCAGCGTCCAAATCGGCTGCGCGGGAAGATGTGCTGGCGAGACAGTGGCAAAGTGCAAGGATCAGGTATAAGATAAAAACACAAGAAATACAATTTTAAAAACACTCGTTGCTCCCGGCTTCCGCCTCAGGAGTTTGTATCTGTCTGGCTGCGCGTAGGTTTTGAGCGCGCTTTAAAGGGCGGGGGTCGTGGCCTAGCGTAGAGGGGGCGTGGCCTGAACAGGGGGCCTTCCCCAGGATGGCGTCGATCTTTAGAGCGACCTGCGGCAGCGTCCAAATCGGCTGCGCGGGAAGATATGCTGGCGAGAAAGTGGCAAAGTGCAAGGATCAGGTATAAGATAAAAACACAAGAAATACAATTTTAAAAACACTCGTTGCTCCCGGCTTCCGCCTCAGGAGTTTGTATCTGTCTAGCTGCGCATAGGTTTTGAGCACGCTTTAAAGGGTGGGGGCGTAGCCTAGCATAGTGGGGGCGTGGCCTGAACAGCGGGGCTACCCCAGAATGGCGTCGATCTTTAGTTATATCTACATATACATTGTACAATATAAAAGTACACATTATCTGGGAAAATAAAGAACATGTTTATTTTAATATTTAAACAACATATATAACTTTAGTTAAGCAACTTTTAAACCACATATATAACTTTATTTAAGCAACTTTAAAAAAACATATATAACTTTATTTAAGCATTTACAAATCTTGTAAGGGTGCGTACCAAACAGTTCTTTTTACAACTACCTCTACTGGTTAAAAAAAGAACTACATTTCTATGTTTGTATGTAAAAGTTTGTCATACTGAATGTCAAAGTGCAAAACTATAAGGATGTGGAACAGCATGAACCTATAAGGTGTTTACCTATAGTGTACTGTACTGCTTCCAAAGCACTGAAATGTAACATATGTATATAAATATGTTACAACTCAATGGGCCAGATGTACGTAATCTCGATTTACCTACTCATAAATACCAAATCATACCACTTCAATATTTAAGAGTAGATAATTTGGATGTAGGTAATTTCTTTTTTGAAATGACCGAATCTGCATAATTCAGTCATTTTACCGAATCGGTATTTACCGATTTGGTAATTGCCATTGATTCCTATAAGTCTTGAGGCCAATAGGAATCAATGGCAATTACCGAATCAGTAAATACCGAATCAGTAAAATTACCGAATTGACAAGGGGGACAGGTTGTCACTTTGACAGCCTGTTGCACCCCTGATTCTGACTTGTGTGCCATGTCACACACATACATGGTCTTACGACATGTATGTGTGCCACATGGCACAAATGTACATGCACAGATATGCATATACACAGGAATTCATTATTTACCTCTGAAAGTTTTATAAACTTTAAGTCGTTATATCTACGTATTCATTGAACAATATAAAGGAACACATTACCTGGGAAAATAAAGAACATGTTTATTTTAAACTTTTAAACAACATATATAACTTTATTTAAACAATTATAAATGTCACAAGGGTGCGTACCACGTAAGCGCATCTAAGATGACGTAAGCGCTCCGTAAATAAAACATAAACGCAACATAAGCTTTCGTGAGCACTCCGTAAACGCTCCGTAGACACTCCGTAACCTTACGTCCAACCATGTGACCTTATAACAAAAGATTTTATTAGTTTATAATACTTCCTACTCTAATTCTTGAAAGACCCCTCCCATCTTCATCATTCTTCTTTGGCTTTCAAGGAAGCAACACCTTTTTTCATCAGCACGTTGCTCTTGAAAAATCTACTGAAATGGCTGAACAGCAGGAACCTGAGAAACCCCTAGAACAGAGAGAGAGTCCATAGTACGGAAATTTTTTAAATACCCAGAAAAATAGAAAAATGTAAATGTGCCTTTTGTCACATGTAAAATCTGTGACACAGTACTTTCAAGAGGGGATCCACAGAAGAAGTACAGCTTTGGAACTTATAGCATGGAACACCATGTCCGAAATACACAACCAAACAATTGGAGTAAAGCTGTAATGAAAAGATCAGAGGAGCAGGGCTCAGCTCCCAGCACTTCTTCTGAAGCAACAGCACCACCGATGCAAGCATCAATGGTTGCAAATATCCTACCTGAACTTAACAATTTGATGATGCAATGCATTCGTTGCCAGAAACTAATAGCCTTTGGACAAGAGCATTCTGAACACAAGGAACTTGAGGCTTCTTCTACTTCATCTTCAGAAGAGTTTGTTCCTAAAACCCTTAGAACACAAAGAGAGTCCATAGTACGGAAATTTAAAAAAAAAACAGAAAGAGAGAAAAAGGTAAATGCGCCTTTTGTCACATGTAAAATCTGTCACACAGTACTTTCAAGAGGGAATCCACAGAAACAGTACATCTTTGGAACTTATAGCATGGAATGACATGTCCGGAATATACACCCAAACAATTGGAGTAAAGCTGTAATAAAAAGATCATCAGAGGATCAGGGCTCTACTCCCAGCACTTCTTCTGAAGCAACAGGAAGCACTGGTGCATTACCAGGAGCATTTTTTCTTTTCTCTGAAGATTGTCCTTTGCATGAATCTTCTAATTGAGTCCTCTTGGTTGATAAAACTTTCTTATAAAGTCTCTTTTGGTGGTCTTTCGTAGGCGTAATCTATTATGACTCTGTAGATATTTACAATCTGTTGAAAATAAAAATGTAACATATTATAGACCACTACTAACATAAAACATAGCAAATACATTAACTAAACATTATAAACACTAGTTCACATCTCTCTTTGTGTGGCTCATATCACTCTTTGCCTGCCTCATCTCACTCTCTCCTTCCACCATCTCTCTGTTTGTATGTGTGTGTCATCTCAATCTCTGCCTACACCATCTGTCTGTTTGTGTGTGTGCCATCTCACTTTCTGTGCCTAAAACGATTTAACAAGCTAAATGTTTTTTTCTGAAATGACTGGCTTTCAGATTTTTGACAAGCATCACACTGAGTGTGTATGTGGATTAAGGAATTATATTTTCATCTTTTTCCTTAATGTTAGCTGTGTGTGCTTACAGTTTGTATCTTTTACCTCATACGGTAAAAGATACAAACTGTACAATGCTGGTATAGAGATAGTGCTAATGGTTTCATTGGGCTTGTAAATATGCTCCTTTTTTACAAGCGCTTTGCGCTACCTTTAACATGGATGCAAGCAGTAAATGTATACAGACGGATAGGAATAGCAGATAGAAAACAATATGAAATGCCGTGAGAGATGCATACAGGATTTTACTAATGGCATCAATTGAGATAGAATATACAAAAAAGGGGCATATTTAGAAGACCCTTGCGCAATGTTTAACAAGAATACAAGCAGAAAATGCATACAGAGTAATAAAATTGCCATTACACTATTTCTATACCAGCATTAATGTTAAAAATTGCACAAGGGGCTTGTAAATATGCCAATGAAACCATTGCACTATCTCTATACCAGCAATAATGTTAAACATTGCGCAAGGGGCTTGTAGATATGCCTCGCTTTTTTGTATATTCTAACTCAATTCATGCCATGAGTAAAATCCTTTGCGCATCTCTCACAGCATTTCATATTCTTGTCTGTGAGCCAATTTTATTACTCTGCATGCATTTTCTGCTTGCACCCATGTCAAACATTGCACAAGGGGCATGTAAATATGCCTCTCTTTTTTGTATATTCTATCTCAATTTATGCCATTAGTAAAATGCTTTACGGATCTCTCAAATCATTTCATATTCTTGTCTTGTAAAAAAAAAAATTTTCGAAAAATCGCGAGGGTACGCGCACCGGAAAACACGTTTTGGGACCCCCTTTTTTCTTGGCCACCTCTTCATGAATCCGCCCAAAACCTTCAGGGAAGGAGCGGAGTGCAGCGAAGCAAATGTAAGGAAAATTACAGGCAGATCCCTCAATCCGCGCCAAAGTTTCTTTGCTACCTTTATTGTCTTTGCCAGTGTTTCTTTGCTGCCGTTATTGTCTTTGCCAGTGTTTGTTCGCTGCCGTTATTGTCTTTGCCAGTGCTTGTTCGCTGCTGGTATTATCTTTGCCAGAGCTGTGTGGGCTGTGTGGGCTGTGAGAGCTGTGTGAGCTGTGAGAGCTGAGTGGGCTGTGAGAACTGTGTGGGCTGTGAGAGCTGTGTGGGCTGTGAGAGCTGTGTGGGCTGTGAGACCTGTGAGAGCTGTGTGGGCTGTGAGAGCTGTGTGGGATGTGAGCTGTGTGGGATGTGAGGGCTGTGTGAGCTGTGAGAGCTGTATGGGCTGTGAGAGCTGTGTGGACTGTGAGAGCTGTGTGGGCTGTGACAGCTGTATGGGCTGTGAGAGCTGTATGGGCTGTGAGAGCCGTGAGAGCTGTGAGAGCTGTTTGGGCTGTGAGAGCTGTGAGAGCTGTGTGGGATGTGAGCTGTGTGGGCTGTGAGGGCTGTGTGAGCTGTGAGAGCTGTATGGGCTGTGAGAGCTGTGTGGGCTGTGGGAGTGTGGACTGTGTGTGCTGTGAGAGCTGTGAGAGCTGTGTGGGCTTTGAGAGTGTGGGCTATGAGGGCTGTGAGGCCTGTGAGAGCTGTGGGGCTGTGAGCTGCATGGGCTGTGAGAGCTGTGTGGTCTGTGAGAGCTGTTTGGGCTGTGAGAGCTGTGAGAGCTGTGTGGGATGTGAGCTGTGTAGGCTGTGAGGGCTGGGAGGGCTGTGTGGGCTGTGAGAGCTGTGTGGGCTGTGCGAGCTGTGTGGGCTGTGCGAGCTGTGTGAGCTGTGAGGGCTGTGTGAGCTGTGAGGGCTGTGTGCGCTGTGAGGGCTCTGTGGGCTGTGAGAGCTGTGTGGGCTGTGAGAGCTGTGTGGGCCGTGAGAGCTGTGTGGGCTGTGAGAGCTGTGTGGGCTGTGAGAGCTGTGTGGGCTGTGAGAGCTGTGTGGGCTGTGAGGGCTGTGTGGGCTGTGAGAGCTGTGTGGGCTGTGAGAGCTGTGTGGGCTGTGAGAGCTGTGTGGGCTGTGAGAGCTGTGAGAGCTGTGTGGGCTGTGAGAGCTGTGCGGGCTGTGAGAGCTGTGTGGGCTGTGAGAGTGTGGGCTGTGTGGGCTGTGAGAGCTCTGAGAGCTGTGTGGGCTGTGAGAGCTGTGTGGACTGTGAGAGCTGTGTGGGCTATTAGAGGTGTGTGGACTGTGAGAGCTGTGTGGGCTGTGTGGGCTGTGAGAGCTGTGTGGGCTGTGAGAGTTGTGTGAACTGTGAGGGCTGAGTGGGCTGTGAGAGCTGTGTGGGATGTGAGCTGTGTGGGCTGTGAGGGCTGTGTGAGCTGTGAGAGCTGTGTGGGCTGTGAGAGCTGTGTGGGATGTGAGAGCTGTGTGGGCTGTGAGAGCTGTGTGGGCTGTGAGAGTGTGGGCTGTGTGGGCTGTGAGAGCTGTGAGAGCTGTGTGGGCTATGGGAGCAGTGTGGGCTGTGAGAGCTGTGTGGGCTGTGTGAGCTGTGAGAGCTGTGTGAGCTGTTAGAACTGTGTGGGCTGTGAGCTGTGTGGGCTGTGAGGGCTGTGTGAGCTGTGAGAGCTGTGTGGGCTGTGAGAGCTGTGTGGGCATTAATGTCAAACATTGCACAAGGGGCTTGTAAATATGCCAATGAAAACATTACACTATCTCTATACCAGCATTAATGTCAAACATTGCGCAAGGGGCTTGTAAATATGCCAATGAAACCATTACACTATCTCTATACCAGCATTAATGTCAAACATTGCGCAAGCGGCTTGTAAATATGCCAATGAAACTATTACACTATCTCTATATCAGCATTAATGTCAAACATTGCGCAAGCGGCTTGTAAATATGCCAATGAAACCATTACACTATCTCTATACCAGCATTAATGTCAAACATTGCGCAAGCGGCTTGTAAATATGCCAATGAAAACATTACACTATCTCTATACCAGCATTAATGTTAAACATTGCGCAAAGGGGCTTGTAAATATGCCAATGAAACCATTACACTATCTCTATACCACCATTAATGTCAAACATTGCGCAAGCGGCTTGTAAATAGGCCAATGAAACTATTACACTATCTCTATATCAGCATTAATGTCAAACATTGCGCAAGCGGCTTGTAAATATGCCAATGAGAACATTACACTATCTCTATACCAGCATTAATGTCAAACATTGCGCAAGGGGCTTGTAAAAATGCCAATGAAACCATTACACTATCTCTATACCACCATTAATGTCAAACATTGCGAAAGCAGCTTGTAAATATGCCAATGAAACCATTACACTATCTCTATACCAGCATTAATGTCAAACATTGCGCAAGCGGCTTGTAAATATGCCAATGAAAACATTACACTATCTCTATACCAGCATTAATGTCAAACATTGTGCAAGCGGCTTGTAAATATGCCCCTCTTTATCTTATATTCCAGCATTGAATCCAAGCATAAAAAACAATAAAAAAAAGTCTACCTCATAAACTAAAAAATACAAACTGTAAGCACACACAGCTAACTTTATGGAAAAATGTTGCTATGTAATTCGTGTTCCACGCACATAGCGGGACATCTGCTTGATCCAATCTTTTCTAATTTGCCATATATTGTCTGTTCCCCTGCATTACCAGTACAATGGTCCGATCACTTTTTGATTAAATTCACTATTACATCGGATGTCACGTCGGAAGCTCTCCATTCAAAGGCCAGTATTCGCAAAAGGGACTGGGGGAAATTAAACATTGAGCTTTTAAAGCAGAAGTTGGACGAGTGTTTGCCATCCTTTACAGACGTCCAAGATGATATGGAATGCATATCGCGAAGTGTAGATAATTGGCTTTTGAAAGCAGTAGATGCCTGTCTTCCCTTGTCAATCAAAAAATGTAATTCGCACAATGCCCCAGCCCCTTGGTTCACTGAATCTCTTAAATTAGAGAAATCTAAGTGTAAACACTTAGAACGAGTATGGAGGAAAGATTACTCGGTAGAGTCTAAAGAAAATTATAAAAAAGAATTAAAACTATACCACAAGTCATGTACAACTGCTCGTACTAAGTATGTAGCCTCGACAATTAAAGAGTCTTCCAACAAACCTAAAACTCTATTCTCCATTGTGAAAGAATTAGCTGGCTCCAAAACCACTGTTAGCACGCCTCCCTTAAATGATACAAAATGTGAGGAACTTGCCCAATTTTTTACAAATAAAATTGATAACATCTATAAGGAAATAGTGTCTCATCAGGGTCACCACACTCATGCTCCCCGGACCTCTATACCAAATCCTTTGCCAGATCTTGACCCTGCGGTTCCTTCACCAGTCCTTAATTATTGGCCACCTCTTAGCCTTGAGAATTTGATGGCCATTTTAGGGAAACTAAAATCAGGATCACCTAATGATCCGCTTCCCATGGCTATACTTAAACAACTCAGCACCCCGCAGCTCTCTGTAATTTGTAACGCCCTTAATTTGTCACTACAATCTGCCGTTGTTCCAGCAGTCTGGAAGCATGCAATGGTTTCACCATTATTGAAAAAACCTTCAGCTGACCCAAATGTTTCTTCCAACTTCCGTCCTATCTCCTTATTACCAGTCTGTTCTAAAATTCTTGAAAAACACATCCATCACCTTCTTGCTCAGTTTACTGAAGACAATCGTATTCTTCATTTTTCACAATCTGGTTTTCGTTCTGGTTTTTCTACAGAGACTACCTTGTTAGGGGTTACAGAGAATTTACGTAAGCTTTTGGATAATGGTGACACAGTGGCACTGATTTTGTTGGATCTCAGTGCCCCTTTCGACACCATTTCACATTCCATCCTTATAAAAACATTATTTGACGTGGGCATAGGTGGGCCAGCTTTGGGTTGGCTGAGCTTGAGAAACGTACATTTCAAATTTTCTCTAACTCTGCTACCTCTAAACAACATATGTCTCCTTACGGTGTACCCTAAGGCTCTGTTTTGAGCCCACTTCTTTTTAATCTTTATGTTAATCAATTATCTTTTATAGCAGAACAGGAAGGCCTCACACTTTTCACTTACGCCGACGATTCCCAGATCGCATTCTCTCTCTCTAACACTGCTCAGGACTCGCCATCTCGCCTGCAGCTAGGGTTGAGGAGAATTGCTGACTCGATGAATCTCAATTTTTTAAAGCTTAATGGCGATAAAACTGAGGTGTTAATATTGGGCCGACATCATGACTTATGGTCTTCGAAACATTGGCCCACGGAAATGGGCTCGCTCCCTTGTCCATCTGATCATGTACGTAATCTAGGCTTCGTGATTGATAAAACTTTGACTATGCAAAACCAAGTCAACAAGGTCTCGGCCACATGTTTTTTCATTTTACGTTGGCTAAAAAAAATTCTGTGGATGTTGCCTGAAGACTCAAAAATCCGTAGACCATGCGCTCATACCCTCACGGTTAGACTACGGAAACATTATTTTCTTAGGGGCAAAGAAAGATGTAATAGGGCGATTGCAGTTAGTACAAAATGCAGCAGCGAGATTGTTGTGCAAACTACCTCGCTCTAGCCATATTTCAGGTCCTTTGCGTAGTCTTCATTAGCTCAAAATAGATAGCCGTATTAAATTTAAGACACTTACCTACATGTTTAAAATCAAAGCTGACCTGGCCCCCCCATTTCCTTAAGTCCCTTGTTCACATACATGTACCCTCCCGGAATCTGAGATCCTGCCCATTTGGCCTATTTTGTAGTGCCTAAAATTAGGTTAACCATAATGGGAGGAAGATCTTTCGCTCTGCTAGGACCCACTTTGTGGAATTCCCTGCCATTTCACATACGAACTTAAACGAATTTTGTGAAGTTTCGCAGAGCTACTAAAACTTGGCTTTTTAATCAGTAACTCTTTTGCAGTTGAAATGGAGATTTAATAGAACCTGCCTGTTCAGCGCCGGGAAACCCTTTTTGGGTAGCTGTTGCGCTTAATAAATTTAAATAATAATAATAATAATAATAATAATAATAATAATAATAATAAAAAGGTAAAAAAATAATTCCTTAATTCAAACAGACACTCACTGTGATCCTTGTCAAAAATCTTTAAGCCACACATGTTATCAAAAAAACATTTAGCATGGTAAATCATTTTACACACAGAGCACAACCCATTTAAATGAACACTACACTACAATGCAGAAACCTGACTCATTTTCAAAATACAACAGGAATGAAGCCCAATATGCTTGTTATGCTTCCCAAAACTGCAAACAGCACTCTCTCTATATTACTCACCTTTAAAATCGCTTTTGAAAATATAGAACAGTGTCAAACACACAGTAGATTTTCTTAAGCAGAATCTCTGAAATGCACCTCAGACACTGAAACCAGAAATGGCACACTTTCCCACTCTTTCTTCACACATATTTCAGGTCTTAACCAATGAAATCTCTTCCCACACTATTTCAAAACTAAACTAACATTTCAATTGTTTCTACATTCCCACAATTTCAAACCCACATAATATTCACCCATCCCCCTAGTGCTCATTCAACCTGTCACCATGGTAACTCCCACCTAAGGAAGAACAGAGTTTAAAAGTTAATTATACTTTGTTGCAAATGAATCCACCAAGGTTGTTAGAGCTTTCAAAATAACAGCTAATCATCTGCAATGTTCCTTTCAATGACCTTTTATGAACCAATAGAATTGCTTCTTTTAAAAAACAAACCATGCACCCTTATATGCTCTTTTCCATTTTCAGAAAGCACCAATAATTTCTTAAGCTTCAAGTGCAGTGAATGTCCTCCTCTTTTTTTTCTACAATGCAAGCTTTCCAACTGCCATTTCATTTACAGCCCTCATCTGAGTACAACCAGACCTGCCTTGAAGATGCCTTCAGTATTGGTTGTAGGACACAGTTTTGTATTCTGGTCTAAAAGGTATGGAACAAACAGAGGAATTTTAAACCGTGATTTACCAAATGTGGATATTTTATGGATTGGCCAGAGAGGATTGAGATGTCATTAATTGATACCATTGGTGAAATCCTTCATGCATCTCCCACATCCTGACCTTATAATTGTGCACTGTGGTGGAAATGACTTATGCACTTTGACTGGGGTTGGTCTGGAAATGCTATTGAAGGACATCTTTGGACAATTGATGTCACTTTTTCCTCAAACTGCCTTTGTCTATTCCATTATATGCCAAATACAAAAATGGAATCGGTCCAATCAATTTTGTCCACAGATTGAGAAAGCAAGGAAACATGTAAATAAATCTGTTTCTGCATACATGAGCGACTATGGAATGTGTTGTATATACCACAACAACTTGCGTTACAACATGCAAGGCATCTATAGGACAGATGGTGTACATTTCACTGATGAAGGGAACAGAGTCTATCTCTGTAACATCAGACTCTGCATTGGTACTTACTTGTAGGTACCCAAAAAAACACAATGAACACAACAGCTCTTTTTAGAGCCAACTAACATGTAAACACTTAAATATAATTTTTAACTTTATTTTTTGTATACATTTTAACCGAGGTCCGCGCACCGAGCACTCACCGTGCACTCCCCTTGCGCGGACCTATCGTGTTTTCTGTTATTTTTTTTTTAAAGACATTATTTTTAACATTAGGAGACCTTGAACGACCCCCTGAGAAGGCATAAGGGGTCAGGGACATTCTACCCTACCCCCTTCCCACGTTTTTAAGTAATATTTTTCACTCTTTTCTGAAACCACAAAATGGCGGCGATAGGGTTCGCACACCGTGCGTTTACCGAGCACTCACGGTGCGCGGACCTAGTGCAATTTAAAAAAAACAAACAAAAAAAACTAAATGGAAATGGACATCGTCTCCTCTGTAGATACCTTGTATGTTGTAATGCAAGTTATTGTGGTGTATTGAATCCATACTATAGTCTTTCAGGAAAGCAGAAACAGATTTGTTGACATGATTCCTTCCTTTCTCAATGTGTGGTCAGAATTGGCATAGGGGATCATGAGTTCCTACTCTGGTGAACCACACTTGCTGTTCTATATACTTACTTATGTTGTAAACTAGTGCATCAGAGACAGTCAGTGACAGAAAGGATACAGGACATGCAGAACACAAAATTGTATCACTTTGCTACTACCTCATAAATTACATTTAAATAAGTATAATTTTCAAAAAAAAAATTATTTACTAAATTAAAATTTATTTATCAGAATTTTCAAAATCTAAAAGAACTTGTAGGATTTCTTCATCAGAAATTTCATCCATCAAAGTGTCTGAAAATGATTTGTCAAACTCTACAACGTCTACACATTCCATTAATTCCATATCTAGTGTTTCATCAAAAAAATCTGCCATGGTATCTGCTTCATGTTCTTCTTGATTTGTTTCATCTATAGGATCAATATACACCTCAGAATAAGTTGCCTCAGTAAACGTTGCTGTTATTTCAAAGAAGATGTTGGTAGGCTCCTCATTTTCATTCATCATTTTATGTTAGTGTACTATTAAAAGAAAGAGAAACAGCGCTTACTGCATGATTTCCTGCTCTGGTGAGACACACTTGCTGTTCTTTAAACTTACTTATGTTGCAATCTTCTGCATCAGAGACAGACAGTGAGAGAAAGGACGCAGGACATAAAGAAGAGATGTCAAATACACATTTAAGAAAATTTTGGGGAAGAACGGAAGTATTTATGAGTAAACTTACTATGTAACACAAAACATTATCAGTTTGCTACTACCTCATGAATTTCATTTAGTTAAGTATAAATTCTCATACAATATTTATTTACTAAACTTACTTTTTTTTGTTGGGAATGATCGTCTAAGATTGCATCGTCAGCAATGTCAATATTGAAAATCTCCCAAAAAGAATCCTCAAACTCAATGAACTCCAAAGCTTCCATTAAATCTGAATCCAAGGATTCATCAAAGAAATCGTCCATGCCATCTCCTCCATCATAAAGCTCTCCTTCAGGATTACTCTCATCAACAGGAACATCCTCAATAACAGTCACAAAAATGTCTATAACGATGTCAAATGACTCTTCATTTTCAACCAATATTGATGTAAGTGTACTATTAAAAGAAAGAAAAAGACAGTGAGATGTTGCAGGGTAAGAGTGAGATAGGGCAGAGAAAAACTATTAAATTCTATAAGAAGAGTTACTACTGTGTAAATCTCACACCAGAAATTGGACACCAAAATGTCCACACAAAAGTACCTCAGACACTATAGTCACAAAATGGCCGTGTTTCCCTGGACAATGTATAGTATCAAGAATTAGAAATATAAAGCACTGCATCTGATGTTGCCCTACTCAATCCATAAGTATAACAGAAAAACATTAAATAACTAACAGAAAACATTTTTCCTATTAACTTAAAGTGAACAACAGAGTTCTCCTTACAAATTAACAACTCACCTTCTAGAAAACTGTTGTACAGTAAATTCTTTCTCAATCTCACACCTCAGAAGTATACCTCAAACACCAAAATCTCAAAATGGCTGTGTTTCCCTCTCATTTTTCATACATATTCAAATACCCAGCCAATCACATTTCATCACACACAAAATCAAAACCAAAGAAACATTTTAATTGGTTCAAGTTATCAACACATTCAAACTCAACCTACCCCCAATGCTCTCTACCAATTACCATACTAACTCTCCACAAAACACCTACCTAAACCCAAAGGTGAAAGAGTCATCACTCAATGTTGCACTCAACCAACATCTAAACTGTTATTTTACTGTATTTCTTTTTTGTCTTTTTGAGCCGCGGTCCGCGCACGGTGCGCGGACCCCGGGATTTTTTACATTTTTTTTTAAAAAATGTCAACCTTCTGGGTCCTTTACAGACACCATGACAAAACCTAGGGGGCTCAGGAATCTCTACCATGCCTCCTTGTCAACTATTACACTTCTGTTTACAACCACTATCACCTGCCACAAAAACAAGATGGCAGACAACACTTCCTCATTTCGACTGAATGGATTGTTGACAGACGTCCAACAGCCAATCAGAATTCCGCACGCGCACGCTAAGGTCCGCGCACGTGCAAGAACAGTGCAAGGATGGTGCAAGCCCGTGCGCGCACCGTGACCCGCCTATAGATATATAATTTGAAAAAAGTCGATTTTCTCAACAATTACTGGAGTGATTTTTACCAAATATACAAAATAAATTATTGCATATCAGTCTTTACAATTTTGCCAAGTTTGCAGTAATTCCATTCAGCCGTTCGGGCTGTAGCTGTGTCTAAAGGTCCAATGCAAAATTGCATTGGACTCATTTTCACATTCAATTTTCTCAAAAACTACTGGAAGGATTTACACCAAACATTCAAAAGGCACTGCTCCATACCAGGCTCTACCATTTTGCCAAGTTTGGTGTAATTCCGTTCAGCCGTTCGACCTGTAGCCTTGTCAGAATGTCCCTATGGAAATTAACATGGGGAAAACATGTTTTGGGACCCCCTTTTTTCTCGGCCCCCGCTTGACGAATCCCCCGGAACTTTAAGGGAAAGAGCGGAGCGCAGCGAGACAAATTTAAGGAAAATTACAGGCAGATCCCTCAATCAGCGCCAAAGTTATTCCCAATAGAATGTTCGCCATTTCCTATGGTAACTAGGTCCTAACTATAAATACCTACCAGTAGGTAATATATATATTCACTGACAAAGCTATAGGTTTCAGGCACGTTATAGTTAGAAATTATCATTTAAAAAACCTTTGAAATTCACTGAAAAAAAACATAGGTTTCAGGCACGTTCTGGTTATAAATTAGCATTTAAAAAAACCTTAATAATTCACTGAAAAAACATACTTTTCAGGGACGTTATAGATAGAAAATAGCATTAAAAAACCTTAGAAATTCACTGAAAAAAACATAGGTTTCATGGACGTTATAGTTAGTTGAACATTACACTCATAGAAAACTATAGAAATTCCCCTGTTTTAGTTGATTGAGCTAAATATAACTCGGGCCCAGGCACTGCACTGCTGATGACATCGATATTACATCATTCATGACATGGTCAGTGACATCACTGATGACATCACTGATGACATCTCAAATGACATCTTAAATGACATCACTGATGATATCACTGATAAAATGTAAATATGTTTTATATATATAGGCTAATGTGTATTGAAGAATGAATGGGTGTATAAGAGTCAGGATGGTTGGATGGTTAGTAGCTGTGTGACTGACTGTATAAGTGAGTGATTAATTGTGTCTTGCTTAATGCATGTGTTACCGACTAATACAGATATTCACTCAGTTTAGGTTGTCAGTTGTTGTGTAAGCGGTTGCATGGTTTGGTTAGCAGCTAAATGAGGATCTATATGAGGTATTGATTGCTTGTCTGAGTATCTGTACGGGTGCCAAAGTGTCTGTGTGGTTGGGTGGTTGGGTGACTGTGCATATATGTGTGACTGGATAATTCACTGGGTATATGTGTTCAAGTCTGTATCTTGGAAGGGCTGTATGGCTGGTGAGTGTGTGTATGAGTGTCTTGGTGAGTGAATTGATGCCTCAGTGGTACATGTGTGAGTAACTGCATATGTGAAAGGCAGTAAATATGAGTGTTGGTCTGTATAAATGACTATATGTGAGAGTGAGTGATTGTGAGAGTGCCTGTATGGATCAGTGTGTGCTTGTATTAGTTATTGTATTAGACTGTAAGTATGGGGTAGTATATGTTTAAATAAGTGTTGTGGTATGTTTATAACTGTACAGGTGAGTATAACTGTACAGGTGATTCATTATTTCCATTACTGACTAGGTATGTGAATAACTCTATGAATGAGAGGCGGTGTGTGAGTGTCTAACTAGATATGTGACTGGATATGATAATGCTGTATTGATGGCTGACTGTATGTATGAGTGACTGTAAGGGTAAATAAATGGATGGATGTGTGTGTAGACCTAGGAATTAGTGAGTGGATATGTACTAACTGGTATTGGTGTGTTCATGGCTTCGAATATTATAGTCTATATTTTAGAGTGGCTGTATCAAGTGTTATATTAGGGTCTGATGAGGTGCATCAGATTTTCATGTGGATGACGTCATCAGTGATGTCTTTTCAGATGTCATCAGTGATGTCACTGACCATGTCATGAATGATATAATATGTGACGTCATCAGCAGTGCATTGCGGGGGAGCAAGTTATAGTTAGCTCAACTAACTATAACAGGGGAATTTCTATAGTTTTCTACAAGTGAAATATCCAACTAACTATAACGGCCCGGAAACCTATGATTTCTTTTTAAATGCTAATTCATAACTATAACGTCCCTGAAACCAATGGTTTTTTCAGTGAATTTCAAATGTTTTTTAAATGCTAATTTCTAATTATAATGTTCAATAAACCTATCTTTTTTTCTGTGTTTTTTAATTATCATCCCATTCTCAACCTTGTGAAAACTGCAAATATCACCACTTTTCCATCGATACATTTCGCTATTGATATCCGAAGTAGGCATTCCCGTGCTATAAAAACATGAGAACACCACTTCCCCATATTTTCAACTACCAGCCAAATCTGCAATGTGATCCAAAAAGTAGGCGATAAGCCGAGTTAGCAGTAACAAGTTAACATCAAAGTTTAACTGGTGTAAGGAGGTCAACTATCTACTGTGTGAATTGGACCCGACTCACTGCCACATCTAAAGACCAACACATGGTAGAGCTACTGATCATGCAGCTCCGACACCCAACAAGGCCACAACACCCAATGCCACCACCACCAGAACCTCCCCCCCGGATCATCCCCCCACTACCTCCGAGGCAGCACAAAACAGGACAACGGACCTTACCAAAACGCCGTGGCCCCTCAGCCACAGCCACACAATAGATGAATGTTGGGAGATGTGGCAACCACCTATATATAAAGGACGCAAGTCGCCCATCAATAATAATGCACACAATACCAAGTGTAATGCTGATGTGCTGCACAGACCTCACTATGCTAAGCAAAACCCTCTCAATGTGGAGATATACAATTGATACTTGTAGTTTAGTGCACAGTGGATGCAACCATGTTACCTCAGGCAGTGGGGAAGATCTCGGTCATGTAGCTGTGTTGTCCCCCCTGAAAGCGGAAATTGAGTGGGCCACTCCAGTGTAGGAGTATGAATAAATAGGCCAGGCCATGGGCATGGTTCACTTGTGGGAAGACCAACGAGTCTGCCAGAACAGCGGCCCTCACCATGGCATGTGGCTGTCATCATGAGTGCGGACCTCCTCGACACAGGCCCCCTGCAAACTCAGTGGCACAGGTCCGCAGACTTATGTCTGTATCGGCAACTGCCTTCGATCTACACTGCGACTTATTAAGGCAGACTTCATTAGACAAAAGACATTTCTCCCAGTGCGACCCGTCTGGACCACGTATCATCGCAGGCTGCATGCACGCTGTGTGCTTCAGGTGCTACTAACTCACTGCACCATAAGTCATCGCCACATGGCCTTATCAAGGCAGGATTCATTAGACAAAAGACATTGCTCCCAGTGCGGCCCACCGGGACCACGTATCATCGCAGGGTGCGCACATGCTGAGTACTCCAGGTGCCACTAACTGTGCATCTCAACTCAACACCACGTGGCTGTGCACCCATCCTGACCGCTGCCTCTGCCCTACACTGGGGTTACACGTTTCCCAACTCAAGATTAGTAGCAACGCAAATTGTGTAAGGGACTATAATGGGTTCACCAGTAATCCCGAAATTTGCATACTGCTCTCCCGCTCGTCACAGAAAAACGTCCGGACACTCGTGCAAGGTGAAAATAGAGTCTTTAATGGCTCCACAAACAACGCGTTTCGGCTTTCGCCTTGATCACGCTTTCCACAAGTACATTCAAACAGCCATTTAAATAGTGCAAATAATAAACATGAAAAAGAGGACTGTCACAGAAAGTGTTTTCCAAGTGCAAACATAGCGGCCATTTTAACAGTGTGAAATACTCATAAAGTGCATGCATAGCGGTCCTTTAGCCATGGTAAATAATTAATTGCTAAATACAATCAATCTCAATTGTTGTTGCATATTAGAACCATTTCATAAATGACTTTGTCACCAATGAACAAATGATGCGAGAAATACTTAGTTTATCTGAACATACCAGCCATACATTTTAGATGCAATTTAGCCCAAGTGGCAATCACCAATTAGATCGTACCCATTGTAATTCGAATAGACAGTACATAATTGCTTACATCTCATTTACCCCTAGTAACAATGATACAATCAGAGTCCTGCCCCAGTGGTCAATTGCAATGATGGCAACCTTGAATCTTGATTGAACATTAGAACAAACATGGTGACTGTCAAAATAAAACTGCAAAACATACTTATGACCCAATGTGACAGACCTCCTTCCTAAAAGAAAAAAATAATAAAGGACTAAAATTCAGAATGTTTCATAAAAGAAACAGACATACCGTTTATACAAGTCAGATCCCACAAAATATCTAATTGTGCAAATGTACAGCTAACTCCTCACTTGAGTTTAATCCCATAGGCATATATATCAGAAATCCTTGTCTGCATGCTTGCATCTCATTCATGGAGAACGAACAAGAGTGGACCCAAGTTCGGTGCATAAAGTGTTTATTCTGCGCTCCCACCAATTCCACCATAACTCGTTTAAGTCGTTGCCGGCCTTGATCACATGACAACGCTGAATGGTTGGATCCCCCAATTTAAAGTGACAGTGCTCAATATGCAGGACATATTGGCTATCCTCATAGTAAATGCTTACATAAATGCATTATAAGGGCTCCAGGAGGTGGGCCATGTGTCCCCCATCCCATAATTTCTAAAGCCCCGGGGCAGTGTGGGGGGCTTGAACCCCTCATACTAATTATAATTATATTATAGCCCCAGGGAGGTGGCAGTCCCAAGGGTTTGGGGGGCTCATGAGGCCCCCCCACCCAATTTTAACAAAGCCCAGTGGAGATAGCGGTCCCCGTGGCAGGGTGTTCATAACGGATCCCCAAATTTTAATATTTAGTGCCCCAGGGAGGTGGTGGTCACCGGGGCAGTACAAGCCCCCCACACTAATTATTATATATAGCCCTTGGGAGGTGGCGGCCCCCGCTTCATAATTTGGAATTGCCCCAGGACCTGGGGCACTAGGGGGCTTAAGTAAAACAAATTGCTTCATTTTTTTTTTCTTTCCTGGATTTGTGCACCCAGCGCAACTTCAGTTGATTTGTAAAAAGCAGGCCTAGGGGGTAAGGATGTTTCCACCCTGCCCCCTTTTCTTGTGTTTCATCTTTTTTTCACCCTTTTTCTTGTGACTCGGTTACCGAGGAGTATTGGCAGCCAATCAGAGGGAAGCTCGTGCCCGGAAGGAGTTGAGACTCTTCCTCTGTGCTCAGATATCGATATTTTTATTTTTTCAAATTGCTCAGCAACTACTGAACGGATTTATACCATTTAAAAAAAAGGCGCTTTCTAAACCAAGAGCTGCCTTTTTGGCAAATGTGGTGTTATTCCGTTCCGCAGTTCGGCCTGAAGCCTGTTTCCAAATTTTCCTATGGAAATTAACATGGAGAAAACGCGTTTTGGCCCCCGCTTGACGAATCAACCAGAATCTTTGATTACAAGAGCTAACTGGAGCGCCCCATTCGTTTGAATAATTTCTCCAAGATTCGTCAAACGGCGTCAAAGTTCTCGCCAAATCAAAAACCTTTCCTATGGAAACTAGGTTCTAACTATCACAACCGAACCCTTGGACTTCCCATCCAAGGGTAAGAATGGAGATCGAATCCATATTCCGTGCTCAGTAAGTGTCTTTATTAGAAGCCTTCAATCCACCATGACCGCCATGATGCGTTTCCTCCTACAATGGCCTTGAGCACATGACGTGCTCTTGTACTCACATTACCATTTTAAAGTGCTCAGTCACGGTCACAGTCACAGTGTGAGGCGATGCAAGATATTGTACAATCTCACAATCTCACAATCGGCCGTGGCTAAAATGTGTCAAAATCCATCGCCGCCGACAATCTCCTCTGCTCCGCGATCTCCCGGACTCAACTCGAATGCTTCACGCTGCTCTCAGTGGTCCACCATAGGGAAATATTTTGAAGAGGAAGTAGTGAGTGAGTAGTAGAGAGCAGTAGAGAGTGAGTAGTAGAGAGTAGTAGAGAGAGAGTAGCAGAGAGTGAGTAGTAGAGAGTAGTAAAGTGAGTAGTAGAGAGTGAGTAGTAGAGAGTGAGTAGTAGCGAGTAGTAGAGAGTGAGTAGTAGAGAGTAGTAGAGAGCGAGTAATAGAGAGCAAGTAGTAGAGAGTGTGTAGAAGAGAGAGAGTAGTAGAGAGTGAGTAGTAGTGAGTAGTGGAGTAGTAGAGAGTGAGTAGTAGAGAGTAGTAGAGTGTAGTAGAGAGTGAGTAATAGAGTGAGAAGTAGAGAGTAGTAGAGAGTGAGTAAGAGAGAGACTAGTGTAGTATGAGTAGTAGAGAGAGTAGTAGAGAGTAGTAGAGTAATACAGAGTGAGTAGTAGAGAGTAGAAGAGAGCGAGTAGTAGAGAGTGAGCAGTGGATAGTGAGTAGTAGAGAGCGAGTAGTAGAGGGTGAGTAGTAAAGAGTAGTAGAGAGTGATTAGTAGAGAGAGTAGTAGAGAGTGAGTAGTAGAGATTGAGTAGTAGAGAGAGTAGTAGAGTGAGTAGTAGAGAGTGAGTAGTAGGGAGTAGTAGAGAGAGTATCAGAGAGAGAGTAGTAGAGAGTGAGTAGTAGAGCGTAGCAGAGAGTGAGTAGTAGAGATAGTAGAGAGTGAGTAGTAGAGAGTGAGTAGAAGAGAGTGAGTAGTAGAGAGAGAGTAGTATAGAGTGAGTAGTAGAGAGAGAGAAGTAGAGAGTGAGTAGTATAGAGTGAGTAGTAGAGAGAGAGAAGTAAAGAGTGAGTAGTAGAGAGTAGTAGAGAGGGATTAGTAGAGAGTAGTATAGAGTGAGTATTAGAGAGTGAGTAGTAGAGAGAGAGTAGTAGAGAGTAGTAGAGAGTGAGTAGTGGAGAGTAGTGGAGTAGTAGAGAGTGAGTACTAGAGAGTAGTAGAGAATGAGTAGTAGAGTGAGTAGTAGAGAGTGAGTAGTAGAATGAGTAGTAGAGAGTAGTAGAGAGCGTGTAGTAGAGAGCAGGTAGTAGAGAGTGTGTAGTAGAGAGTGAGTAGTAGAGATTGAGTAGTAGAGAGAGTAGTAGAGTGAGTAGTAGAGAGTGAGTAGTAGAGCATAGCAGAGAGTGAGTAGTAGAGATAGTAGAGAGTGAGTAGTAGAGAGTGAGTAGAAGAGAGTGAGTAGTAGAGAGAGAGTAGTATAGAGTGAGTAGTAGAGATAGAGAAGTAGAGAGTGAGTAGTAGAGAGTAGTAGAGAGGGAGTAGTAGAGAGTAGTATAGAGTGAGTATTAGAGAGTGAGTAGTAGAGAGAGAGTAGTAGAGAGTAGTAGAGAGTGAGTAGTGGAGAGTAGTGGAGTAGTAGAGAGTGAGTACTAGAGAGTAGTAGAGAATGAGTAGTAGAGTGAGTAGTAGAGAGTGAGTAGTAGAATGAGTAGTAGAGAGTAGTAGAGAGCGTGTAGTAGAGAGCAAGTAGTAGAGAGTGTGTAGTAGAGAGTGAGTAGTAGAGAGTATAGGGATTGAGTAGTAGGGAGAGTAGTAGAGAGTGAGAATTGGAGAGAGTAGTAGAGAATAGTAGAGTACTGCAAAAGTGAGTTGTAGAGTGAGTAGTAGAGAGTAGTAAAGAGCGAGTAGTAGAGAGTGAGGAGTAGAGAGTAGTGGAGAGTGAGTAGTAGAGAGTAGTAGAGAGTGAGTAGTAGAGAGTGAGAAGTAGAGAGTAGTAGAGAGTGAGTAGTAGAGAGAGAGTAGTAGAGATTAGTAGAGTAGTCGAGAGTGAATAGTAGAGAGTAGTGGAGTAGTAGAGAGTGAGTAGTAGAGAGTAGTACAGAATGAGTAGTAGAGTGAGTAGTAGAGAGTGAGTAGTAGAGTGAGTAGTAGAGAGTATTAGAGAGGGGGTAGTAGAGAGCAAGTAGTAGAGAGTGTGTAGTAGAGAGTGACTAGGAGAGAGTAGTAGAGAGTGAGTAGTAGAGAGAGTAGTAGAGAGTGAGAAGTAGAGAGTTGAAGAGTGCTAGAGAGTGAGTAGTATAATGAGTAGTAGAGAGTAGTAGAGAGTGAGTAGGGGAGAGGGAGTAGTATAGAGTGAGTAGTAGATTTTGAGTATTAGAGAGCAGGAGAGAGTGAGTAGTAGAGAGAGAGTAGTAGAGAGTGAGTAGTAGAGAGTAGTAGGGAGTGAGTAGTAGAGAGAGAATAGTAGAGAGTGAGTAGTAGAGTAGTAGAGAGTGAGTGGTAGAGAGTAGTAGAGTCTATAGTAGAGAGTAGTAGAGAGTGAGTAGTAGAGAGAGTAGTAGAGAGAGAGTAGTAGAGAGTGAGTAGTAGAGAGTGTGTAGTAAAGAGTAGTAGAGAGCCAGTAGTAGAAAGTGAGTAGTGGAGAGTGAGTAGTAGAGAGCAGTAGAAAGTGAGTAGTAGAGAGTGATTATTAGAAAGTGAGTAGTAGAGAGTGAATATGAGATATTGAGTGGTAGAGAGAGATTAGTAGAGAGTGAGTAGTAGAGAGTAGTAGAGTGAGTAGTAGAGAATGAGTAGCAGAGATAGAGTAGTAGAGAGTAGTAGAGAGTGAGAAGTAGAGTAGAAGTGAGTGAATGATACAGAGTAGTAGAGTGAGTAGTAGAGATTGAGTAGTAGGGAGTGAGTAGTAGAGAGTAGAAGTAGAGATTAGTAGAGAGTGAGTAGTAGAGAGAGAGTAGTAGAGAGTGAGTAGTAGAGAGTGAGTAGTAGAGAGTAGTTGAGAGTGAGTATGAGAGAGTGAGTAGTAGAGAGTAGTATAGAGTGAGTAGTAGAGAGTTGTAGAGTAGTAGAGAGTAAGTAGAAGAGAGTAGTAGAGAGTGAGTAGTGAAGAGAGAGCAGTAGATTGTAGTAGAGTAGTAGAGAGTAGTCAGTCTGTGTCAGTCAGTGTCAGTCATTGACAGTCAGTCAGTGTCAGTCAATCAGTGTCAGTCAGTGTCAACCAGTGTCAATCAGTGTCAGTCAGTCAGTGTCAGTCAATCAGTGTAAGTCAGTGTCAGTCAGTGTCAGTCAGTCAGTGTCAGTCAATCAGTGTCAGTCAATGTCAGTCAGTCATTGTCAGCCAATCAGTGTCAGTCAGTGTCAGTGTCAGTCAATGTCAGAGTTAGTCAATCAGTTTCAGTCAGTGTCAATCAGTCAGTGTCAGTCAGTCAGTGTCAGCTAGAGCAGCTCTGCTGAGCTGGTTCTCTGGCTCTAAAGCAGCTCTGCTGACCTGGTTCTCTCCCTCTACAGCAGCTCTGCTGACCTGGTTCTCTCGCTCTAAAGCAGCTCTGCCTACCCGGTTCTATGGCTCTGAAGCAGTTCTGCTGATATGGTTCTCTGGCTCTACAGCAGGTCTGCTGACCTGGTTCTCTGGCTCTAGAGCAGCTCTTCTGACCTGGTCCCTTGGCTCTAAACAGCTCTGCTGACCTGGTTCTCTCCCTCTACAGCAGC
Source organism: Lissotriton helveticus (assembly GCF_964261635.1). Taxonomy (NCBI): domain Eukaryota; kingdom Metazoa; phylum Chordata; class Amphibia; order Caudata; family Salamandridae; genus Lissotriton; species Lissotriton helveticus. Next base: position 1,888,555,846 of record NC_136068.1, on the reverse strand, counting down.
TCTGCTGACCTGGTTCTCTCGCTCTAAAGCAGCTCTGCCTACCCGGTTCTATGGCTCTGAAGCAGCTCTGCTGATATGGTACTCTGGCTCTAGAGCAGCTCTGCTGACCTGGTTCTCTCCCTCTAGAGCAGCTCTGCTGACCTGGTTCTCTGGCTCTACAGCAGGTCTGCTGACCTGGTTCTCTGGCTCTAGAGCAGCTCTTCTGACCTGGTCCCTTGGCTCTAAACAGCTCTGCTGACCTGGTTCTCTCCCTCTACAGCAGCTCTGCTGACCTGGTTCTCTCGCTCTAAAGCAGCTCTGCCTACCCGGTTCTATGGCTCTGAAGCAGCTCTGCTGATATGGTACTCTGGCTCTAGAGCAGCTCTGCTGACCTGGTTCTCTCCCTCTAGAGCAGCTCTGCTGACCTGGTTCTCTCCCTCTAAAGCAGCTCTACTGACCTGGTTTCTCTTGCTCTACATCATCTCTGCTGACCTGGTTCTATGGTTTTAAAGCAGCTCTGCTGACCTGGTTCTATGGTTTTAAAGCAGCTCTGCTGACCTGGTTCTCTCCCTCTAGAGCAGCTCTGCTGACCTGGTTCTCTCCCTCTAAAGCAGCTCTACTGACCTGGTTTCTCTTGCTCTACATCATCTCTGCTGACCTGGTTCTATGGTTTTAAAGCAGCTCTGCTGACCTGGTTCTATGGTTTTAAAGCAGCTCTGCTGACTTGGTTCTCGTGCTCAAGAGCAGCTCTGCTGACCTGGTTCTCTGGCTCTAAAGCAGCCCTGCTGACCTGGTTCTCAGTCTCTAAAGCAGATCTGCTGACTTGGTTATCTCCCTCCAATGCAGCTCTGCTGACCTGGTTTCTCTAGCTCTACAGGACTTCTGCTGACCTGGTTCTCTGGCTCTAGAGCAGCTCTGCTGACCTAGTTATTGAGCTCTAGAGCAGCTCTGCTGACCTGGTTCTTTGGCTCTATAACAGCTCTGCTGACCTGGTTCTCTGGCTCTAAAGCAGCTCCACTGACCCGGTTCTATGGCTCTAAAGCAGTTCTGCTGACCTGTTGTTCTGGCTCTAGAGCAGCTCTGCTGACCTGGTTCTCTGGCTCTAAAGCAGCTCTGCTGACCTGGTTCTATGGCTCTAAAGCAGTTCTGCTGACCTGGTCCCTTGGCTCTAAATCAGCTCTGCTGACCAGGTTCTCTCCAACTAAAGCAGCTCTGCTGACCTGGTTCTCTCCCTCTACAGCAGCTCTACTGACCTGGTTTCTCTGGCTCTACAGCAGCTCTACTGAACTGGCTCTCTGGCTCTAGAGCAGCTCTGCTGACCTGGTTCTTAGGCTCTAGAGCAGCTCTGCTAACCTGGTTCTCTGGCTCTTAAGCAGCTCTGCTGACCTGGTTCTTTGGCTCTAAAGCAGCTCTGCTGACCTGGTTCTCTGGCTCTAGAGCAGCTCTGCTCACCTGGTTCTCTGGCTCTACAGCAGCTCGGCTGACCTGGTTATCTCACCCCTAAATCAGCTTTGCCGAACTGGTTCTCTGCCTCTAGAGCAGATCTGCTGACCTGGTTCTATGTCTCTAAAGCAGCTCTGCTGACCTGGTTATTTGGCTCTAGAGCAGTAGTAGAGTAGTAGAGAGCGAGTAGTAGAGAATAGTAGAGAGTGAGTAGTAAAGAGAGAGTAGTAGAGTGTGAGTAGTAGAGTAGTAGAGAGTAGTCAGTCAGTGTCAGTCATTGACAGTCAGACAGTGTCACTCAGTCAGTGCCAGTCAGTGTCAGTCAGTCAGTGTCAGTCAGTCGGTGTTAGTCAATCAGTGTCAGTCAGTGTCAGTCAGTGTCAGTTAATTAGTGTCAGTCAGTGTCAATGTCAGTCAGTGTCAGTGTCAGTGAATCAGTGTCAGTCAGTGTCAATAAGTCAGTGTCAGTCAGTCGGTGTCAGTCAGTCAGTGTCAGCTAGAGAAGCTCTGCTGACCTAGTTCTCTGGCTCTAGAGCAGCTCTGCTGACCTGGTTCTCTGGCTCTAAAGCAGCTCTGCTGACCTGGTTCTCTCCCTCTAAAGAGCTCTACTGATTTGGTTTTTTGGCTCTAAACCAGTTCTGCTGACCTGGTTCTCTCCCTCTAAAGCAGCTCTGCTGACCTGGTTTCTCTGCCTCTAGAGCAGCTCTGCTGACCTGGGTCTCTCGCTCTAGAGCAGTTCTGCTGACCAGGGTCTCTGGTTCTAGAGCAGGTCTGCTGACCTGCTTCCTAGGCTCTATAGCAGCATTGCTGACCTGGTTCTCTGGCTCTAAATCAGCTCTGCTGACCTTGTTCTCTGCCTCTAGAGCAGCTCTGCTGACCTGGTTCTCTAGTTGTCGAGCAGCTCTGCTGCCCTGGTTCTCGCCCTCTAGAGCAGCTCTGCTGACCTAGATCTTGGGCTCCAGAGCAGCTCTTGTGACCTGGTTCTCTGGCTCTAAAGCAGCTCTGCTGACCTAGTTCTCTGGCTCTAAAGGCTCTGACCATGCAAATGTTTAGTTTTGTTTGATATGTACTACTTTCAAGGTAAGAATAAGTAATCCGAACACTATCTATGACAACTACAATCAGCTGTGCACTATATATATATAAACCTCTAATCAGCTACTTAGTAAAGTACTACCCATGCAACCTAGGAATCCTCCTGTCTGTCCCGTCCACTTCTCCAATCACCCATCCAGCACTATCTACGTATCCTATCACTCTGCAATACCTAAGCTCTTATAAGTTCAACATGTACTCTCTTTGCAGCACTGAAATTATTCTAGTTACTAGTCATGTACCTAAGGAATGACTAAGCCAGTAAAGCTAGTACCGCTATAATATTCTGTGCACTATGCATGCAGACCTCAAATCAGCTACATAGCATTGATTTAGACTTTTAAATACTCCGTTAGTACCTATACAGTCTAGGAATACTTCTGTCTGTCCCATGCACTTCTCCATTCAACCATCCAACACTATCTACGTATCCTATCACTCTGCCAATAACTAAGCACTAATAAATTTAGCATGCACTCTCTTTGTAGCACCGACATTTCTCCAGTTATTAGTCAAATACTTAAGGAATGGGGTAGTCACTAACAAGTGCAGGGACAAAATGTTGTACACTATGCATGCAGACCTTTAACCAGCTACATACTATTGATACACTCTTCTAAATACCCAGTCAGTACCTATTCAGTCTAGGAATCCTTCTGTCTGTCCCATGCACTTCTCCATTCACCCATCAAGCACTATCTACGTATCCTATCACTCCCCCAATACCTAAGCACTTATAAATTCAGCACACACTTTCTTTGCAACACTGAAATTACTCCAGTTATTAGTCGTATACTTAAGGAATGGGGTAGTCACTAACAAGTGCAGGTACAATATTTTGTACACTATGCATGCACACATCTAACCAGCTACAAACTCTTGATACGCTCTTTCAAATACACAGTTAGTACCTATGCAGTGGAGGAATCCTTCTGTCTGTCCCATGCCTTTCTCCAATCACCCATCCAGCACTATCTACTTCTCCTATTACTCCACCAATACCTAAGCACTTATAAATTCACTATACACTCTGTTTGTAATACTGCATTTATTCTAGTTACTAGTCATGAACTTATGGAATGGCCTAGCTACTAACACAAGTACAGCTATAATATTTTGTGCACTATCCAAGCAGACCTCTAACTACATACTATTGATACTCTTCTAAATACCCAATTGGTACTCATGCAGTGTAGGAATCATCCATTTTGTCCCATGCACTTCTTTAATCACTTATCTACTTATCCTATCACTCCACCAATACGTGAGCACTTATAAATTAAGTGTTCACTCTGTTTGCAGCACTGTCATCATTCCAGTTACTTGTGGTATCCTTATAAAATGACCTAGTCACCAACACAAGTACAAATACAATATTCTGTGCATAATCCCTACACATTTCTAAGCAGATACATACTATTGGTCCACTCCATTAAATACTGAAGTAGTACCCATGCAGCGTAGGATGCCTCCTGTCAGTCTCATGCAATTCTTCAATCACCCAACCAGCACTATGTTCCTATTGTATCAGTCTGCAAATACCTAAGCACTTATGGGGCAGATTTACAAGCACCCTGTGCCACCAGTACGTCACTTTTTGAAAGTAGTGATAGTGCCAGACACTTCTTCATATTTATAAGAAAAAGCCACCCTGCGTGGTTTTTCCTCTCCTTGTAAATACGACCCCTTCATACACAGAACTTTGCATTGAAAGGCCATTCCTTAGGTGTTGCTGTGGGTGTTCCCACGCAACACCCATAGAACAAGACACATCTCCAGATTTATGAGAAATCGTAAATCTGGAGATGTGTGTGAATACTGCAACGTCATAGAGTTGGGCTAGCAAGCCACAGCGAGGGGAATTATTTTCATTTCTCATAATTTTTTCCTCTTTCAATGCATGGTGCATTCCACAGCATACATTGAAAGAGGAAAATTCCTTTACTGATATTTTTTGTGCAGGAAGGTGTCCCTTCTTGCACAAAAACAATCTCCGCACAACACAGAAATACTTGCACCATGGTGCCAAGGTGCCTGTGTCACCACATGGCTGCAGTTTGTGCAGCATTGCAGAGGGAAGCACAGAGTTGCAACATATTCATGTACGTATGTCACATCCCTGTGCTTCAGAAGTGCCACAGTGCAGTGCAACTAAAGAGCTTGCAGAGTCACGCTGCAGTACTTCCTCATAAATCTTCACCTATAAATTCACCATACACTACTAATGCATTCTTTCAGTCAATCATGCTGTATACATATATTCAACCAAACTTTCACATATTACCTTGCAATTATAGTTCTTTCTTTAACCAGATATGGTAGTTCTGATAATATTTTTTTTTTCTTCTTTTTTCTTTTGTATTTTTTTTAACCAATTTTGAATTTTTTGGGGTGTTTTTTTCAAAAAATGAATAAAGAACCAATAAAACAGGAAACTTTTGCAATTACTTATCATTCCAAAAACAAAAATTAACAACGATAGTTACATGGCGCAGCACAAACTGCATCCACCGACTGCTCACCTAAGCATATGTTTCTTACACTTCACGCAGTGTTGCTCGAGAAAGGCGAATTCTGGCCTAATGTATTTTGCAGTTGTTCCTGAGGATGCTCCAGACGTACTTGCCAAAGCAGCTTGCCTCATTTCCTCTCGAGCAAGATTGAGAGGATGTGTGGTCCGCAGATTCTTGTACATAGAAGCAGTGCCACAAGAGTATTTTTTTTCACTGCCTCTTGACAGGACTCGGTCACAAATGTTACATGTCACCTTTCTCGCATTTACTTTCTTCTCTCCAAGTGGAAAAGTTAAGATTAAGATTCTGGCCTCTGTGGCCTCTGTGGACGTGGTGCCTTCTGCAAGAATTCTTCTACCTCCTGCTGCTGTCCAGATGCCATTTTGTCTGATAATTTTTGAAAAACACCAAAAAAAAAAGCAAAAAGGGTTCTTGTAGGAAAAGAGATGTCTCTCTAAAGATGCTCTAACAAGAATGATTCAAATAGGTGGGGTCCTTCAATAGTTACAGTGGGAAATGTTATGAACCAATGAAATCTTTTTTTTTGAGGTCACATGAGACCCGCGCACTCTGGGCTCACGATGCACGCACCCGACTTTGCAAAAATATATTTAAAAATAATATAAGTTTATTATAAGTACAAATATATTATTTTCATGAATATCTTTGATAATCTCTCCCCCTAATATATATATTATAGACACATATATATCATTTTAGAACATAAAATGTTTTTGTGTGCCCCAGCACGTATATGACCCGCCACCGCACAAGCGTCTCGTACTGTAAAGCGCATTTGTCACGAATGCCTGGGAGCAGGAGTCTCGGACTGGTCGCATACCAATCGCGCACATCACGTAATATTAAATGTATATGATGTAACTGAAAAACAAACACGCAGCGGTCACACACCGTATACAGATCGTTCACGACTTTTCTAAAATGGCGGCTAGAATCCGCCCTCCCACCGTGATGTGTACGCTTTGGGTACGCGACTCCGAAAAAAACATGGACATTTTTTTTTTAAAGAAAAGAATATAAATATATTACAATAAAAAATGAAAACAAAAAAAGTAATCAATATTTCAGTTTGAATTTTTTTAATTTTTTTTGCAAATTTCAGAAAAATATATAATGTTATTTAATGAATAAATAAACAGTTAAAAACTGTAATGAATCAGTACAAAAAAGGTATAACTACTATCAAACTTAAAAGAATTAGTATTTAAAAAACCTTTAAAATTCACTGAAAAAAAAACATAGGTTTCTGAGACGTTATAGTTAAAAATTAGCATTTAAAAAAGCTTTGAAATACACTGAAATGCCCATAGGTTTCAGAAACGTTATAGTTAGAAATTAGCATTAAAAAAACCTTAGAAATTCATAGAAAAAAACAAAACTCGCGGCATTGTCCTCAGCGAAATTCCCCAGAGTATTATAAATAATCGGTGAGATTCCAAAGAGTTTCACCCACCCTACCTAGCTGAAAGGTTTCATAATTTTTACACATTCCAATTATTGTTTAATATGTATCTGTGAAGTGCTGATATGGGTGCCCTTGCTTCAAATGATCACAGCCTCAAAGGTCAACTTTAGATGCCTTTGCTAACTTGGGTTTTGTGTAAACAAGTGGCAAAAAGAAAAAGCAAGGCAGCCAGTGGCCTCCTCGGAAAGAAATCTTGGGCCTTATTTATAAAGCCACTTGCGCTGCCAGAACATCACTTTTTGTTACGATCCATGGTGCAGGAGCCCCCCGCTTCATATTTACCAAGAAGCACTAAGCAACTTCTTTTGGCGTAACCCTTTCGCTGCTAGGCCTCCCCCCACCCAGTGCTAAGCCTTTTTTGGCTTTTTGGGGTAGTACGCGCTTAGGCCTCTGTAACCTTTTGACCACGTAAGATATCCACACCAAATTTGCATCCTTTTCTTCCTACATCATGGGAATTTTAATGTTTTCCAGAGTTTGTTGATTCCCCTGGAGGGGACCCAGAAATTTTCCAAAATACTGATATATTTTGTTTTTTTGTGAAAACGTGCTGCAGATGAAAGTGTCTGTTTTTTTCTGCAAATGGTATCAACAAAGGGTTTGTGGTGCTGAAATCACAATTTTCCCAACTTTCAGAGACTGACAGAGTTTTGTTAGAAAACCAACTATTTTTGCACAGTTTTGTTATTTTACTGGGGCATAGCCTATTTTTGCTTTTGCTTTCAACCACTTTCCAGTTAGTGGTAGAAATGTTTATGAAAGCAATAATGGATCCTGGAAAGCTTTACATTTCAGAAAGGTAGACAGAATTCTGAATTTACCAAGGGGTCATTTTTGTAGATCCTTCAAGTTTTTTTTTATAGAAACTAACAGTAGAAATTAGAAAAAATTGAAAATGAGTTGGAAAAAACAGCCATTTGTGCCAATGTTTTCAGTTATAACTTCTACTATGGCTAAGGCTACATTTGCTGTACCCTTTTGGTTGTGGGTATATATAAGACTTGTATGTTCGGAAAGAACCTGAGGAACTCAGAGCCAATAACTAAGCAACTTCTTGCAATGGTTTTTGTTGTGTACTGGGTATCTAGCAATTAATTTGGGAAAATATAAACAGTGAAAAATTGGAATGAACAACACCTACGTATTTCTGAGATGGGAACAAAATATAGAATGTTGAAACAGTAGCTATTTGCACATCTCTGAAATTGTAGGTACCCATAAGAGCATGTGAATTATCGGACATTTTTCAAAGTGACTTATTTTTTACACATTGTATTACATTTGGAATACAGAAATGCATCGAACGTTGATAGGTAATAACAGTTAGTCCACAAATCTGTGTTCCCCTAAGTCTTCTGATAAAAATGGTACCTCATTTGTGTGGGTAGATCTAGTGCCAGCAACAGGAAACGGCCCAAAATTCAACATGGACACACCATTTTTACAGTGAAAACTGACACTTTTTTTGCAAGTGCCTAGCTGTTGATTTTTCAACCTAGATCTGCCGGCACATAGGGAAACCTAGCAAACCTAAACATTTTAGAAAACTAAACACCAAGGGGAATCCATGATGAGGTGACTTGCCTGGCTCTCACCAGAATCTGTTACCCAGAATCCCCAGCAAAACTCAAACTTTGTCAAAACAAAATATTTTCCGCACATTTCTGTGATGGAAAGTTCTGGACTCTGCATGGATCCACAAAATTCCACACACCCTGCATTTCCCAAAGTCTCCTGATTAAAATGGTAACTCCCTTGTGAGGATAGGTTTAGTACCTACAACAGGAAATGGCTCAGAATGCAACATGGACACACCACATTTTTTACAGTGAAAGAGAATCCTTTTTTTGCAAAGTGCCTAGATGTAGATTTTGTACCCTAGCTCTGCCGGCACATAGGGAAACCTAGCAAACCTATACATTTTTGAAAACTAGACACCCATGCAAATCCACAATGGAGTGGCATGTCTGGTTTTCTCCAGGGTCTGTAACCCAGAATCCCTTGCAAACCACAAACTGTGTAAAAAAAAAACCTTTTCCTAAAATGTCTGTGATAGAAAGTTCTGGAATCTACGTTGATCCACAAAAAGTCCACCCACTCAGCATTCCCCAAAATCTTTCTATAAAAATGGTACCTCACTTGTGTGGGTAGGCCTAGTGCCTGCATCAGGAAACAGCCCAAAACGCAACGTGGACACAACACATTTTTACAGTGAAACCTGCCACTTTCTTTCCAAAGTGCTCAGCTGTGGAATTTGGACCCTAGCTCTGCTGACACCTATGGAAACCTAGAAATCCTATACATTTTTTAAAACTAGACACCCGGGCAGGTATGGCTTGTATGGATCCCCCACCGTTTTCCTACCCAGAATCCTCCACAAACCTCATATTTCTTGTGGAATCACAATGCCGGCGCAAATGTTTTATCACACAGGAAGCTCTTTCCCAGCTCCCGAGGCTGTTGGGGTTAAAGGGAATTCCTCTGGTGCCCAAACCTGAGGGATTCCCTGTGTCATGTAAGCACATGGGCACTGGTGCATCAGACAGCCTTAGACGCCCGACGCACCGAAGGGGTTAATACTGTCTCGTAAATATAATTCCCTTCGACACAGATTTCTGTGTTAAAGCGGGGTGCAATGGGTGTTGCTCGGGGAGTTCCCAGTAACATCCATGGCTTTTTGACACTACCCCTGATTTACGAGAAATTGTAAATCTGTAGCAGCGCCAAAAATGTACACCACCCAAGGGTAAGTGTAAGGGAGGCACAACGAGGCGAAATATATTTATTTCTCTTCGTTTCTCATTTTCTATGTGTGTTGCATTCTGCAGCACACATGGAAAGAGGAAAGAGTTTTTTTTAATTGTTTTTGTACAGGAAGGTTACCCTTACTGCACTAAAATATTCATCTGTGCAATGCAGGGACCCTTGAACCATGGTGCAAAGGTGCCTGCATCGGCTCACGGTAGCCCATTGTGCACCAGCGCAGTGGAAAAGGACAGGAATGCTGTATCTGATAGATATTTATTTATTTATTTATTGTACTTGTAGAGTGCGCTATCACCTCAAGAGGCATCCTGGCGCTGGCAGTCACAAAAGCAAAGAGAAAAGGCAGTTGGAGGCGGCTGAAAATTAAGGCAAGCGTGGAAAAAGCCAAGTTTTTAGCTGCCTTCTAAAAGCAGGCAGGTGATCCATCTGCCTGAGCTCCATAGGCAGGGAATTCCACAGCTTAGCCGAAGCCACACTAAATGCTCTGCCTCCAGCTCTAGATCTTTTAAACCTGGGGACAGCAACCACCCTGGCCAGGGAGGAGCGCAAATTACGGGCCGGAACATATCATGAAAACATCCGTTGAAGGCAAGCCGGACCCAGCCCATGAAGGGCTTTGAAGGTCAGACACAAGGATTTAAAGGTCACCCTCTCCCTCACTGGGAGCCAATGTAGCTGCGCCAAGGCTGTAGCAGAAGAGGATCTCGGCGGCCAACCTAAAGCCAATTTGGCAGCTGCAGACTGAAGTCTCTGAAGCCTATCCAAAAGATAGCTCGGGGACTCCAACAGAAGGGCGTTGCAGTAATCTAACCTGCTTAGCACAGTGCAACATACCACCTCTATCCGTGCCATCGGTGGTAGCAGGGGCAGGATTTTTCTCAGAGGGCGAATGATTGCCATACAGCTAGCTACCACCTTAGAGACCTGCGCCTCCAAGGAGAGATCACTATTGAACATGACACCCAGGTTCCGAACTACCCTCACCGGCTGGACCAATGTGGTGAAGTCATTTGGCCAGAAGTTATCAGGTAAGGAAGAACTTATCCTAGGCCGAGGTCTTCCCGGAGTTAAATTGCAGTGAATTGGCTTTCAGCCATTCTGCCGTGGCTCGCATGCAGCTGTGGAATTCCTCCAAGGAGGTAAAATGATTCCCCTCCAAGGACAGAATCAGCTGTGTGTCATCAGCGTAGTTGACAATTTCGATCTTAAAATGTTTGATGACCACTATTAAGGGCTTCATATAGATGTTAAAAAGAACTGGGCTAACAGCCGAGCCCTGTGGAACGCCATGCGATACAGTGGAGAAGGCTGATTGAAAAGGTGGAAGGGATACAGCCTGTTATCTGCCTTGAAGAAATGACTCACACCATTGTAGGGCATTCCCCACAACTCCAACATCTCTCAGCCTGCCCAGTAGAATATCATGGTTCACTGTGTCGAAGGCGGCAGACAGGTCGAGCAGGATCAGAACCCCTGCCTGCCCCCTGTCTGCCCGTCAAAGAAGCTCGTCCAGTACGGTCACCAGGGCCGTCTCGGTGCCATGAGATGGACGAAAGCCAAATTGCGCTTCATCCAGGAGCTTATGCTGTTCGAGATGTTTAGAGAGGATACCTGCCACCACCCGCTCTACAATCTTAGCTGGATAGGGAAGAAGCAAAATCGGCCTAAAGTTCTTAAGAGAGTCCGGATCAAGGGAGGGCTTTTTTAGTAAAGGGGTCACTATAGCTTGTTTCCATTGTGATGGGACCCTACCCGTGGCAAAAGACTGGTTGCATACCTGCCTGAGCGTCGGGAAGAGCTCCGGCTCATACTCCTTCCAGATTTTTTATGGGAGCGGGTCCAACGGGGACCCAGATGTTATACCAAGAGCCACTTCCCTAAACTCTTCCACTGCAACTGCGCAAATTCTGCAAGGGGCTCAACTCCTCCCAATGCAGAAGTGTCTGGCGTCAGTAGGCTACCACCGTCAGTTGTTACCAGAGATGTTAAAGGCCTCACTCCCAAGTCATCAATAATCAATTTGATTTTATCCTGAAAGAACCTAGCTAGGTTCTCGCGGAGCTCCTGCGTAGGGGGGAAGTCATTCTGCACACACTCTGGACTGATAAGCTTATTCAGGATATTGAAGATACTACGGGAGCTGTTTGGGGCCTCAAGGATCATCCTCGAGAAATGATCCACCTTAGCTCTGTGAATCTCCTTCTTATATTCCCCTCGCTTGTTTTTCCAGTTCAGCTTATCCCTATCCAAGTATGCATGCCTCCACTTTCTCTCTGCCTGTCTACAATCCTGCTGTAATTTTTTGAGGCTGTCTGTAAACCACACTGCAGAGGGTCTGCCCCTGCTCACATGATGTTTAAAAGGAGCAGAGGTATCCAATACTGCAGTGATCTTTGCGCAGAGAGCCGCATAATTCACCTCTGCCTGTAAGGCGAGAGAAAAGCCTTCCTCAACCATAAATGTCGGTGATATATCTTTCTTCCGCGCAAGGGCCTTCCAGTCCCTACTCACATATTCCCTTACTTGGCCGGCCGGCCCTGCTATAGACACATCTGACTTTATAAAAAACGTAATCAAGGAGTGATCAGTCCAGGCCATAGGTAACACATCCCCAACCGTGAGAAGATTGATCTCGGAAAAGATCAAATCCAACCGGTGACCTCCTATATGAGTGGCTTGTAAAATACGCTGAGAGAGGCCGAGGGCCTCACATGAATGGATTAAGTTGAAAAAACCTGTGTTCAAGGTACCATTAAGCCAGAGATTGAAATCCCCCAGAATAATCAAATGCATATGATTAACAGCCAGATTTGAAAATAATTCCAGCAGCGCCTGATGCTGGGCCAGCGTAAAGACTCCCGGAGGCCTATAGCAGATAATACCAGTCACAGCAGGTCTCTGCAAAATCTTCATGGAAAAACCAAATACCTCACAGCCATTACACTCTTCCAAATTAATGACGTTCAAACTAATAGTATCTTTAAAAATCACACCCACCCCGCCCCCTCTCCCACTCATCCTAGGCTTATGACACATTTTAAACCCCAATGGGCAGGCAAACCCGGCATCAACATCACAGCCGGGTGCCATCCAGGTTTCGGTCATGCATAAGAAGTCTAACTCGTGGGTCTCCCGCAGCAATTGAATGTCCACACAATGTTTGGGAAGGGACCTCACATTCAAGAGTCCCCCAACTAAGGAGTCACACTTTAGAATGTCTACTAATGGGGAGGCCGTATTGGACAACAGAAGTGTCCCTATGCCTCGACCCTTCTCACCAATATTGATAAGTTCCTCGCTGGAATACCTTAGTAGGTCACCCTCAAGACCCGGTACCCGTCCTGGCCAAATAGGAGCAGCCTCCCCGGCGCTGGACGCGTCCTTGGCACATTCTTGCCATTTCTTTTACCTAGGGCAGTGCAGCAGGAAGGTCTGTGGTGCTGCACTACGGCAAAACCGCATAAAGGAGATCCCATCTTTCTTATGTCCTCTTTTACCCCTTTCAGTAGCAATGTATTGATTTCACTGAGTGGAAATTGCTGTTAGGTGTGGGAAGAAAGCAAGATGGCGACAGCTTGAAGCTCTGCAGTGGAGCCTTTCCCCCAAGTTCCACACAGAGTGGTGTAAGAGAGGCCCGGGGAGTCTCCAAGATCCTGCTACAGCATCGATTGGAGCCTTGGGACCTCAGACGGTGCCGGTTTGCCAATTTTGGATGCAGTCCGCCCGGGTGCCCTTCTTGGAGATCAGGGCTCCGAGGACGCTCACACCAGGTGCACGCTATTTTACCGGCGTGGGATCCATGGAACTGCGCAGTAGCGGCTGGGAGACACAGCAGATTGTAGGAGAAAGGGGCAGGGGCAGGACAAGGCAGAGTGGCTGCCAGAACTCTACCGCCCAAGGAATGGGCAGAACTTTTGCGCTGCTCTCCTCATCTGTGGGGTGGTTTGATCTCTACTGCTGGTGGTGGATTAGTTGAAAAAGCACGAAGGGCATTTGGCAACATTTGGTCATTCACCGCTAGTAAAATAGCTCCTAAAATTACCAGATTGCAGAAGGAGCAGAAAAAGCAGCAGGGTCTAATGCTGCGCAACATAGGGAAGAGCATTTGCTTGCAACTGTGGACACTAGTTTGGGTAAACCTCAAGAGAGCTGTACTCAGAAAAAAACACAGGACACAACAGGGACGGTCAAACGGAGACTGCTGCAGTAAAAACAACAGGCAGTGGGCATAAAAGGTAGCGTCTCAAAAGCTCCGGATGAAACAGGGATGGCTCATGAAGTAAATAAATTGGTTTCTACGTCCACACAACCACAGATGGCTATAACTGCATTCTTTAAAGCCAGAGAAGGATTTGCAAATGGGGAGGTTGAGGCTGAAGCGGCTAATCTATTATCTAATGGGGACAAGGTCGGCATTGTTGGTCTAGAGAGTACTTCCCAAGGAAATGAGGATACCCAGGTCTTGCAGGAGACACAAGGGCTGCTGTTGGCCTATGAAGCTAATCCGGATATATCCTGTGTTGCTAGGGTTGTAGAGCAATCACTACCACAGGTGAACAAGTCGGCTGCCTTGTCCCAACTAATGAGCGGTCTATCTCTCCACCCAAGGCCGAGGCATTATGCTTACTGTCAGGTCAGGGGATTGACAAGAACATAAATAGGCCACCCCCTATAGAGAATATTTCAGAAGTTATCTCAGATGGGCCAAGAGGGGAGCTCTCTTACAGAAGACAGCCCATTCAGGGACTTCGGATTCCAATATGGAATACACTGACTCTGATCACATTGGTACTACCTTGGGGTCAAGCACAGTGGAAGCCCCCGATACAGCTCGAAGGCAACATAAAAAATCTCAGAGGACCTCAAAAGTCCCAAAGGGGCCTAAAGAAATACGGAAGAAAAATAATAGTGGAGCCTCTGGACTGAAATGGGACTATTCGGACACTGTAATTGCTCCCCCTTTAGGATCGGCTTCAGTCTTTGCAGATCCCTCCTTGTCGGAACATCTCGGCTGTCCCAAAGTAAAAATCACTGGCTAGTCTTATCCTGGAGACCATTAAAGAGCATCGAGCAGAAACCAGAGCCGATGGGAAAAAGACTAGACAAGGCACAAAAAAATTGGAGGGAGCTATTCGGAAAGTAGGTCGTACATGCGGAGAAATTTGCGAAAGGCTGGATGCTATGGAAGTTAGAACTGTGGCAGTTGAGAAGGATATGGAGGTGGTGAAGGAGCAGACAAAGACTCATGAAGCCCAACTAATGCAATGTGAAAATTGGAGGACATAGAGAACCGTCAACGCAGAAATAATCTTAGAGTTTTTGGGAATTAACGAAGGGATAGAAGGAGATGATATTCGGGATTTAAGCTTAGTTTTTTTAGGGCATTTTGTCCGGAGCTTAATGGTTGGGACTGGCAGTGAGAAATCCAGAGGGTTCATAGATTCCTCTTTGCTCACCTGAAGGTGTCAAATAGGGATACCAGTCAGCCTAGGGCAATTCTGGTATTTTTGGGCCACTTTGCACTTAGGCAGTCCGTCTTTGAAAAAGCTCGTCCAGCGGCTAGAAGGCTGTTTAAGGATGTCTCTTTCTTTGTACGCCCTGACTTCTGTCATATAACCTTGGAGCGGAGTTGGCGTTTGCAGCAAATAATAAAACCGTTTCAGGATGCAGGGTTTGAGGCGTACCTACTGGCTCCAGCAAGACTTAAAACGATTGTTAAAGGGGCGGTCAGATTTTTTACTTCCAAAAGTCAAGCAAAAGAGTATCTTGATCAGGTTTATGGGGAGAAACGAAAAGAATAAGAATGAATATGAATAGCCTTGGCTTCATGTAGAGTTCCTCCAGGCTTTTCCTCCTCAGTTTGGATATGGTTTTCTTTCGATGTTTTGTGTAGGGGGAAGGGGGTGCCGTGGCGCTGTGTGCTTTCTCTATCACTCGGACCTGGGAGGTCTGTTAGCTTTCATGGCACGGGGGGGTGGGTTTGGAGGAGGGAGCAGGTGGGAGGGGCGGGGGGACGTGGCAGGCTTGATGGTCTTTTTGCTTTCAGAGATCAGAACAAACTACAGTTGAATTAAGTTATATTTTGTAGCTTGATTTTTTGCCTGTATTTGATGTGTAAAAATGTTGAATTTGCCAGAATAAGCATTCAGGGCTCTCTTGGAAATTTGATATGCATTGCATGTTGTGGTGCCCGAAACCTTTGTTTAATTTTGCTACGATTCTTCAAAGGGATATTTTTAAGGAATAATGGCTAATATTCAAATTGCTACTATAAATATCTTTGGCCTCAACAATGGGAATAAAATAAGAAGGGTACAAGAAGATCTTAAACTTTTAAAAGCCGCATTGGTGTGTCTGCAAGAGATGCATATAGCTTGTAAAGACTTTAAAATACTCAATACTATAAGGTTTAAGCTGATTGCGCATACGACTTAGGATTTCAGGACTAAGGGAGTTGCATCTATAGATAAGTTTTGTCTATAGATAAAAATATTATTTGTGAGAGAAAGATTGTTGATAAGCATGGAAGGTGGATAATGATGGAAATCATGTGTGAGGCTGGGGCAGTCACTTTATGCTCAGTATATGCTCCCGTCTTAGATGATCCCTCAGTACTGACCCACTTATCCATCGAGCCCTCTACTTATTTGGTGTGTGGGGATTTAAATGTGAATGGATCCATGGGGTAGTCGGGGCAGCAAGCACAACTCACAAGCTGCAAGTCTGTACGTCACTGAAAGATTTATTAAGAGATGTAGGTTTGATTGATGCATTGCCTAACCTGTAGGGGCACTGTCCCGGGATATACTTATCATTCGGGCCCCCACCAAAAATTTGCTAGGCTGGATTATTGTCTGGTCTCACCATCTCTTTTGAAGGAGGCTTGAATAGAATTATTTCCTAGGGTAATGTCGGACCACAACCCGGTAGTGTATGAATTTACTCTAGAGGGGGTAATAAGGGCACAGAAAAAATGGACTTTTGAGAGAGCACTTCTTTTTGACCAGGAGTACGTAAACTATATGAGAGGGTGGATCTGCGTACTCTTCAGGTTCAATAAGGATAGTGCATCCCCAGGAATAGTATGGGATGCCTTTAAAGCTTCAGTTAGAGTGGACACCATGAGATTTAGCCTTAAAAAACAAAAGAAAAGGACTGATCAAAGTAAATGTTACTATCAGAAACTAGCTCACCTGAAGACTGAATTAATCTCTGTTGTGAATAATGGTGGGGATTCTTCTATAATCTCAGACTCAATTATGGTGACTAAAGCTGCCCTAAAGGATTTTTATGTAGACAAATTTGCCGGCATGTACCTCGCTAAAAGACAACAGTGTTACAAATATACTGAGACAGTAGGTTGACTATTTGCAGTCAGGTCCAAGCAACAGACAACGGCGGGGTATATAAAACAAATTAGGAATATGCAGGGGGACATTTTATCTAACCCTGGGCGTAGTCAGCGGCGTAGCACTACGCAAAGCTACACAAAGTGCACTTCGCGAGCTACCCGTAGCACTATGCGAACTGCGTAGTACCCTGTTCGCAATTTGCAAAATGCCGTTTTCAACGATTACACAGTGCGGACAAGCATCCGGCACTGTGCAATCATTGAAAACGGCATCTTGCACAGTGCGAGCTGTAGTTTTCTGCCACTCAAGTAGATTTTTACTCGAGCGGCAGCTTTCTCAATGCGGACTGGTAGTTTCTCATCACAAGTGGTCCCGAGCATACGCGACCACTCACAATGAGAAACCTGACCTCCCCGTGCTGAGAATCTCGACGGGAGGTTTATTTTCCACGCTCGCGATCGGCAACTTGATGTTGCTGATCGCGAACGAGGAAAAAGTCTTGCCGGGATGTCATTTTGCTTGCTCGCGGTCGCAAACTTGACGTTGAGGACCGCGAGCAAGCAAAAAATGACAGCTGCACTATGCTACGCGTGTTTGCACTGTGCTATGCAATTCGCGTAGTGTGAAGTAGCAGAAACTTCACAAACTACGCGAGCGTATCGTAGTGCTTTGCTCAGGGTTAATATTGTCTGATGCCACCGAGATTAGAGAAGCCTTCAAAGAATATTATTGGGTACTCTATACTGCGGCAGCCCCGACTGCCGAAGATGACATTACTTATGAGTCTGACTTTCCACCTAAGGTGAGGCTATCACAGGAGGAGGCTCTTTCTCTGGGTACCGAAATCTCTCAGGAAGAGCTTCAGAGGGCACGGCAAGACCTTCTCCCTGGTAAGGCCACTGACACGAACGCTATACCTCTTGAGTTTTATGAAGGTTTTCTCAAGGAGGATGTTCAAGAGATTTTGGATCTGTTTAAAGAAGTCAGGGTGGGGCTAGTCATCCCGCCTCATGGGAGACTGTAAATATTGTTATTTTTTTATGAAAGGGAAGGATTCTTTGAACATGGGGTCTTATAGACCAATAACATTGTTAAATAGTGACGTGAAATTATATTCAAAGATTTTTGCACCACGTTTGAATAAGGTTATGCAGCTTTTAGTGTCAGCATGGCAGCATGGCTTTATTCAGGGTAGGGGGACAGACGATCACATCAGGTGGCTCATTTCACTATTTGACACCGCAGACGTTTAAGGAAACCCATGGCACTGGCCTTTTTAGATGATGAAAATGCGTTTAACCGCGTGTCATGGAGTTATCTTTGGAGATGTCTGGAAGCTAAAGGCCTAGGCTCAGGGTTTATTAAGGCTATGCGGGCTCTGTATTAGAAACCTGCAGCCCGGTTACAGATTATAGGAGGCGAGTCAGAGCCTTTTGTGATTGCTATAGGCACAAGACAGGGGTGCCCATCTTCCCTCTTGTTATTTGCGATATATATGGATCCCTTTCTCAGGGGTCTTGATGCATCGGTGAACATCTCCCCGCTTAGTCTACACTGTAGAGACACAAAACTATTGGCATATGCTGATGACATGGCCATTGTTACCTCCGAGTTGGGGAGTGCTTCGATTGAAGTTGAGACACTGGCTGAGCAATTTTCTGGCTATCGACTTAATAGGGAAAAAAAACAGATTTTAGTTCATAGGCATATCTCTGCTGTAGATAGCAGGATTGTGGAAGAGACTACATATCTGGGTATACAAGTAAGAGCTAAGGTTGAGGATATTATAGAGGCAAATCTTAACCCCATAATCTGCAAAAATAAGAGCGATATGTGCCGCTGGGACAATCTAAAGCTATCTATAATTGGCAGATGTAATCTGATTAAGTTGGTGTTTCTGCCCAAACTGTTATATATTTTTAGCACGATTCTTTTGGAAATACATAATGCATGGTTTAGGCAGATTGAAAGGGAGATAGCCAGATTTATATGGTCTTATAAACGGACACGCAGATCAAATATATTTTTATCTCTTCCTAGGGAAAAGGGCGGCCTTTGCTTACCTAATTTTAAATTATATTACTTAGCAGCATTTTTAAAATATTATCTGCCTTTTTTCGTCATCACAGAAAATGGGGATACTGATTGAAATTACGTTCCCTTTATATTTGAAAATTTGATTGGTCTACGCGCTAATGGCTGTTTGTTGAAAATATATGAGCCCAATTAATTCCAAAAGACTTGTTTTAAGACTCTTATAGCAGCATATCGAAACTGTGCTTGGCTCAGAAAGAAATAGGGATTGGTAGATTTAGTAGATATACCCCATTAATGGATAATAATCAGATACCGGCGACAATGGCAGACGAATATTTACAGAGGTGATGGAAAACAGGGGGTATTTAGGATAGGTGACTTATTGGGAGGGGAACATATTGCTTCTTTAGATACAATCATGGCCAGATTTAATATTAATCAGCAGGACTTTTTTAAGTTCTTACAGATAAGGAATTTCCTTCTCAAGAAAGCGGGTGGGACATTGGCGTTTTCAGTGATTCCACTGCTGGAAGCCCTTACTGGTATATCTGGCCCGTCAATTTCGGTGTATAGCATACTGCTCAAGGGGGTAAATGATGATATTGAAAGGCACTCTGTGAAATGGCAGGCCAGGTTGGATGTTGCAGACTCGTGTCTCCATAATTCAATAGAAATGGCGAATGCTGTGCTTCGCACGGCGAGGTTACAGGCCCAACATTTTAAGACACTTTATGATCTATACATCACTCCGGCAAAAATTGTTAAATGGGGTGGTACTGAAGGTGTCCACTGCTTTAGGTCTAATAGGCATGGGGTGGATATGACCCACATTTTTTCTACATGTTCTAATTTAGACACAATAAGAGGCGAGGTCTCAGTGTTTTTGCAATATGTTTTAAAGAGAGAAGTTCAGCTGACTCCTAAGTTTATGTTATTTGGCGTAAATGCACAAGAAGACATTTGTATTTATAGCTATGTCTGTGCTTAGATTATGTATCACCTCTGTCTGGCTGTATCGCCTCCGTCTGGCTAGATCCCCTATCCCCAACCTTTGGGCAATGGAAAGCTCACTTTTTACATATTTTTAACTTGGAAAAGGCACTTAATGTACAAAAAGGAAGGAAAGGGAGACCTAAAGGGCTAAAGATATGGAACCCGCTCAAAGACTAGGTGGAAGGATTAAGCTAGAAAAGTAAGCCTTGAACCTAGGATGAATTTAATAATATTGTTGATGCTTTCAAACCCCCTATCTGTATATTGTATGTGTCTGGTCGTTATCTGTCTTTTGCACAGTTTAAATGTTCTCATCTTTATTTGTGTAAATGTATTGGCGCTATGACAAGGAAAAGCTAGCTTTTATTAACTCTACTGTAATTTGTTTATTGGTATTCTTCTGTATGTTTGTTCATTCATATAAGAAACAAAAATAAAAAATATATATTAAAAAAAAGGAAATGGCTGTTAGGAAAAAGTTAGAACAGTATTTGACTAATGCGTGTCTCTTGACTTAGACATCTGGTCGACTTGGTCGGACCACTACCTGCTGAACTTTGATATACCTAATATTTCTAAGACAACTAGTAGTGGCGTAGACTTCAAGTCTACGGTTTTCCGCCCCTATCATCGGGTTACGGCTGATATGTTGGAGCATTCCCTCACTATGCATCCTTGCCTACTCACGGGTAAGTAGGAAAACGATCTTGCCACTTTTCAATCATGGCTCCTTCAGCGCTTTGGTGAGTTAGCACCAATTCCCACTCAGCCCAAATCTGGACGACTTACATCGGCTCCTTGGTTCACCCCTGCACTTCTTGAGATCAGAAGAAGCTGCAAGAAGACTGAAGGAGTATGGCGTCGTAGTTATGATGAGGCATCCAAAGTTATGTATAAAGTCCTCATCAAGGACTATCATAAAGCTATTGTAGCTGAGAAGAAAGTGCACTTCGCCAGAAGAATCGATTCAGCGAGTAACATTAGCAAAGACATTTTTAAAATCGTTAAGGAGTTTACTTCACCTGCGGCCTTAATTTTCAATCCCTCTCCATCTGAACCTTGGGTTGAGAAATTGGCAATATTTTTTCTCGAATAGGATCTTGAGCATTCAGGCCTCCTTCTTGCTGGATACTCCTATGAATGAGGCTCCATTAATGCCGTCTGGAATATATCCCCTTCCTGACAATCAATGTTCCCTCTCTGATAATCATATGCTTACAACTTTTCCACCCCTATCTCTCCAACAGTCATTGGATATGTTACTAAAATTAAAATCCGGCTCCCCATCGAATCCTTGCGCGGCTAAAATCTTAGCCAAAATGGCCCATGTCATTAACCCTTTGGTTAATTCAATTCTTAACGCCTCTCTTAAAACCGGTATTGTACCTAATACATGGAAAAAGGCATACATTGTCCCACTGCTAAAAAAAACAAACCTTGACCCTTTAGAGCACTGTAATTATAGACCAATATCGTTGCTCCCCGCCTTAGCGAAAATAGCTGAGAAGCACGTACATTCCACCCTCTCCAGCATTCTTGAAACTCGAGACATCCTGAACCCTACTCAGTCTGGTTTCCGCTCAAATTTGAGCACCGAGACAGCTTTATTGGATGTAACCGAGTCTATCAAGGAGGTTACGGATAGTGGTGGGAAGGCGATGGTGGTCCTATTGGACTTGTCGGCGGCCTTTGATACCGTCCCTCACTGCCGTCCAGGAGATTGGACTGAGAGAGACGGTATTCAATTGGTTCAAGTCCTTTCTGACCGACTGTCAACAACTGGTCTGGGCCCCCCCTTTCTCAGCCGTTGTTCCTCCTCTGGCTGTTGGAGTTCCACAGGGGTCAGTGTTGAGCCCCACTCTTTTTAATGTTTATCTCTCTCCTCTGGCGGAATTGGCTGAGTCTCACGGAGCGCGTATTGTGTCGTATACTGATGACATGCAGCTCCTTTTCACCTGCGACAAGAATACTGACTTCGACGGCACCTCTATCAGGAGGTGCCTTGAGGCCATTTTCTTCTGGTTTCAAGAGAACCAGTTAAAATGCAACTCGGACAAGTAAGAGATTATTTTCTTTGGCTGTCCTCCCGATGTCCATTGGAAATCCTGGTGGCCGGCCGATATGCACCCTCCTGCATCACCTACTTCAGTGCCATGGAACTTAGGTATAAAGATTGACACAGGTTTAACTTTCAAGCCCCAGATTCTTAGCCTAGTTGGCAAATGTTTTGCCTTGTTGCGTACTCTTAGGAAATTTCATCCTCTTCTATCTCACACTCATAGGAGAATTACAGTCGAGGCATTGATTGGTTCCAGACTCGACTACTCTAAGATTCTATATTTGGGCCTTCCGGAGTACCTTCTTGCACGCCTCCAGACAGTTCAGAATTCAGCAGCGAGGGCCATTTTTGGCCTTAGCCGCAGGGCTCACACCTCTGCTCTCCTCGATTCGCTTCACTGGCTGCCGGTGCGGAAGCGTATTCATTTTAAAACTTTGATCATGGCCTTCAAATCATTGCACGGTATTGGTGCTGTATACTTACGGAAAAGAGTTCAATTCTATTTTCCTTCTAGATCTCTCTGCTCAGCCGCACAAGCTTTGACCATTATTCCAACTATCAAACATGCTCGCATTGGTGGACGCTCCTACAGATTGCTGGCCCCAAAACTCTGGAATAAACTTCCCTTGTCTCTTAGAAAGCTAGACAATCTGCTGTCCTTCCGGAAAGAACTTTAGACCTGGCTCTTTGGCCTATAGTTCTCTATATTCCTTGGTCTCTCCTCTTAAAATCTGTATAGCGCCGGAAAACTCTGCCCGAGTTGCCGTGCGCTCTATAAGACATCCATTTAACATAACATAACATCTGATTAGTCTGGTGATGAGCATTCATAAAGCCCTCTACCCCAAAACTGGATAATAAAAAAAGTGCGGAGAGACTGAACATTTGTTGCAGTCATTTTTTATTACATTTTCATCTATTTGTATTGCTCTAGATGTGTTTTTTGACAACTTGTGACAAGGGGCCATGAAAAACGGTGGGACCTACATTTATTGTTGTCCTCTAACACCAACTGCCATTTAAACATATGTTTCCTGCTTGTTCCTTCATCTCTGGGGTTCTAAACACACACAGAGCGGCACGCGTGCTCAAATAGACCTGTTATCTGAGCACAACTCACTCACTCAATATGTATCCCTGCATCATATATTTTGCCACTTGTGCCACTGCTGCATCACATTGCATGACGCACTGGCAGCACAACCTGCTGCGTGATATTTACAAGGACACATAAAGCCACACAAGTGGCTTTACATGTATTTGTAAATATTTCCCCTTTTTATGCAACACTTTGCATGTTAGAGGCATGCCGTGGGTGCTGCTGTGGATCTTCCCACGCAACACCCATGTCCACTGATGTATTTCCAGATTTACTAGCAATTGTAAACCTTGACATGCCTCAGAATGCTACGCCATCCCAGGGGTGGCACAGTGAGGTGCAACGAGGAGAAATATTTTAATTTGTCCTCGGGCTTATTTACAAGCCCCTTGTGCTGCTGCTGTGTCGCGTTGCATGACGCCTCGGCGGCACAACCTGCATCGATTTACATGTGTTTGTAAATATCACCCCTTTTAACGCAAACTTTGCTTGTCAGGGTTGAGACAGGGGTGTTGCTGTGGGTGTTTCCACGCAACATCCATGTCAACTGATGTATTTCCAGATCAGTGCACCAATCGTAGTGAGGTGCAACAAGGAGAAATGTTTCTCCTCGTTTTTTTCCTCTTTCAATGCATGATGCATTTTACAGCACACATTGGAAGAGAAAATCACCTCAATAGATTGTTTTTATGCAGGAGGGTGTCCCTTCCTGCACAAAAACTATCTCCCCATGACGCAGGCATCCTTTGCACCAAGGTGCAAGGGTTCCTGCGCTGGCTCATGGCAGCACTTTGTGCACCAGTTCAAGGAAGAGCACAGAGATGCAACATATAGTTGTAAATATGTCGCCTCCCTGTGCTTTGAAACAAATGCAGCGCAGCAAAGTGCAGCAAAATGACTTGCGGCAGCACGCTGTGTCAGTTTCTTGTAAATAGGGCACTGAATTTGCACATAAAATATCATAAGAGTGAAGAAAAAACTCTTCTGTTTCCTGTTTTTGTGCAATGACATATGAGGCAAAATCAGAATAAAAGCTGGCCAGCTTTAAACTTCGAAGTGCTTTTTGGAGCCCTGACATTTTTTGGGGTAGGCTGATACATACTTGTTTATTGTGGCTTAAGCTGGGCCCCTCTTCCTGATGCCGTTGAACTCTTGAACTGCCCTTGTGATCATCAATATCAGTGCCAGGGAGCCTTTGATCAGCCTTTCATCCTTCCAAACTCGATAATAGAAAAAACATTACATTGGCCATTGACACTAATGTCAATAGATACTTATAGCACCTAAACGAGAAAACTGTATATTAAAATGCTCCATAAAGACAAGTTCTCATTTTTTTTTTTTTTTCTCATCCTCATCTTGTGGATGTCTAGATAGCGGGGTTTTTCGTTGTGAGCTTTCACTGCCCCATTGTTCTCATCTTTTATCGTAATCAATAATTCCGATGTTCAGGGGAAGAGCTAGACTATTAGGCTACTCGGCAGAGATCAATTCTGCCTGGAATTATTGTCTCCGCTTTAATCATTGGATTTTTAATTTCAGATGATATGAAGGAGTTAATGGTTTAGCTGGTAATGCTGTTCCCAAATTTCCCAGTATCTTACTTTTCTGGAGTTTTTCCCATTTTTCCCTTTTCTATGTAATTTATTAGTTTTTATTATGGAATTTAGCCAGCTTACATGTGTAGGTGGTGCCGGCTTGACCCAATTAATGCAGATCTCTCTCCGCGCTAGCAGAATCAACGCGGAGAGAGTGGTGAAATTTTGGCATCATCGAAAATAAAAATGAGAGAAGTTCTCATTTTTATTTTCGATGACGCCAACATTTCACCACTCCAGGGCCGGTTGCCTCACAGCGGAGTGCACACCCAGGGACAGTAATGGAGCCGGTACCTGTCACTTCGCTCTGCCCTCTGTCATGGGGAGGCTCCTAGGAGCCAAGGTGAACGTATGACGCACAGGGCACAAGTGCTATAAAAAGAAGTGGGGGGACTGACGTTATGCAAATGACCTCATGACGTCACGTGTTGAACTTGTCCCGGTGTCTGAAAGTTACACCCAGACACCTTCAGCTTATTTCTGTGGGCCCAGCTTCTTGGCAGAGGGGACGGCGTCCACCCTGTGAAAAGAGTGCAGGGATGCCGTCCACCCCGTGTTACCACAGACAGCCTTGTGCGGGTCCAATCCTCTCTCTGAAAACAAGCCTGGGTAACACAAGGTGGAAACCTCGGAATCTCTGGAAATGTCAACCCTGAACCTCTAACAGCGCTGCAAAGCCATGCCAGTGGCAGGCTGTGCGCTATCCAAACGCAAGAACAACGTAAGAACATTGCTCACTGCCCACGAGAGGATAGTTCGGGTTCATTGGCTCCACAACCCAGACCCTGACTCTGAGAACCACAACAGAGCCCTCCATCTGCCACTAAAAGCCCTGTGCATGCTGAAAAAAAATGTTTAGCTACAAAACAGAGCCCGACCCTACTAAATGTAAGCGGCCCCAGCCATACAGTGGTGCCCCCTGGGCCCCAGCACCTGTGCAGGCCGAGGACAATGGATATCTGTCACAGCGGGCACTATCATGTCACAGAGGCTCCGTCACATAATAGTGCCCGCTGTCAGGGGCTATAACACTTGCAGCTGGTGCGTGCAGCACACAGGGGGCCATACCTGTTGCATTGTTAAACAAGGTATTCCTCTTAAACGTATGTGTGTGGAATAAAATAACCCAGATACACAGGAGGAAGAAGGTTGAAGCATCTGTGCTGGTGCTGCTTTAAGCAAAACAAACAACAATAAAACCAAAAAAAATAAAATAAAGAAAGCCTGATGTATGGGACACTACAGCCCAGTATACACGCATTACCAAGTGAAATGATAAGAACTTCATTTAATAGTGCAATAAATCAAGAAAAAGCACAAAATGAGCTGTCACTATTCTCCACTTAAAGGTGCAACGGCAGTGAATCGACTCGAGAAGAATGAAGCGTGATTCGAGCCCACGCCCATCGGAGTTCATACAGATCCCACCAAGAAACGCATCGACTCTTTCAGCTGCGTCACCAACAGAAGGAAGTCTTAAAAAATTAGACGGTGCACCCATTTCTCCGTGTGTGATTTTCTTGCATTCAGTTTGTCACATTCCACACGTTCTGTCTCGAGTCTTTCAATCGTGTTTCTTTAATTTATTTCACCCCTTGCTCCAATGCGCCTCACCGTGGCCACCTCGGTCAATCACCCTGGGCTCAATAGAAGCAAACATTGGTCCCCTCTTTGCGTAGGTGGAATTCAGAAATGGAAAACATATTGGCTTCATTTTTTCATTGTTCTTTGAATGTCAATCTAAGTAGTTTACTGCAATTCCATGCTGTTCCATTAGGGGGCAGCAACATGCCACTGTTGTCATTATTTAATTCCATAGTGCGACCGATGGCTTATGAGCAGTTCTGTCTTCTGTGCACTCGCATTACAGTCCAGACCGGTTCTGAAAGAGACGCTGATTTTGTCCTGGTCAAGCTTTCTGTCCGTATGACATGTTCTCGCTGTGCTTGTCTTGGCTTTGCAACGCCCTGCTTGCAGGTACAGCACTCAGGGACATATGTACAAGCCCCTATACCCACCACAACCTCACTTTTGCTACTTTTGCCGACGTCGTGGACCAGGAAAAACTGGGTCTTAAACAGCCGTAATGAGGAGAAATGCATTATTTCTCCTTGCTTTTGCCTTTTCCTTGCATGCTGACTTTTGCAGAAACAATGTAAAAAGCAAACTGCCAAGGATTGTTTATGTATAGGGCTTCCGGTTTTATGGTATTTATTTTTTCTCCATTCCGTCCTTATTTATCCATATTTATTTTTTGCACATTTTGTCTGTATTTATCCATTTCTATTTTGTGTTTTCTGTATAAATGAAGTTGCCATGGGTATTTTCCACATTTGACTGATAAATGTACATTTGCATTTCAATGTCCCAAAAGGTTTCAGCAGGATACAGTGCAATAGCGTTTTTTGAAAACACTTGCATTGCAGAATAGCACAAATAACTGTGGATCTGCACTTAATTAAGATCAATTAAAGCTTAAATAGGACATGTATTGCCTTTTTTCATCTCCCCTACCTTTCAATCTGTACACCTACTGACATGGCACTCATGATTGACAGTAGAAAAAAATCTAAAGAAGACATATTTTCCATATATTTCTGTATTTAAAAATAAATACAGACAGGAAAAAAATAGTTTTCTGTCTGAATTTATCTGTACAATTCAGTAAAAACGCAAAACTCGGAGCCCTATTTATGTACTAGCAGAGCCCCCATCCTGTACATAAACAATCTGTAAAAAAAAAAAGTCACATTTTGTGACTTTCAGGTGTGTTGCATGAAAGTGACAAAATGGCATTTTAAGATTGTTTATGTTCCGTAAGGGACACCTTCCTACACATAAACAATCCTCCCCTGCACGCAGACACCCTTGCACTCTGGTGCAAGGGTGGCTGCGATGGTCCTACACTGCTTAGTGTAGCGCCAGCACAAGGGGAAACACAAGTCTGCACCTTACCCTTGTAAATATGGTGCAGCCTTGCGTTTTTGAAGTGGTGGAGTGAGGCGCTAAGCCATGACGGCTAACACCTGTTGATGGAGCGAGTTTCAGAAATGCATTCATTTCAGCTCGTGAAGTTACACTTCCATAAATAATTAATAATATTAATAATGATGTGTGTTGTGTGTTTATCAAGAACTACCGTCCCATCTCGCTCCTCCCGTTCCCGGCCAAAGTCATCGAGAAGACCGTAAACATACAGCTGGCCGCCTTCCTCGAGACGAATGGATCCCTCGACCCCTCACAGTCTGGCTTCCGAGCGAACCACAGCACCGAGACCGCCCTCATCGCTGCCACCGATGACATACGAACTCTGATGGACAACGGAGAAACAGCGGCCCTCATCCTCCTGGACCTCTCCGCGGCCTTCGACACTGTCTGCCACCGCACCCTAGTACAGCGCCTTGGCAACATCGGAATCCAGGACAAGGCACTGGAATGGATCACCTCCTTCCTCGACGGAAGAACACAGAGAGTCCGCCTACCACCGTACACCGTACAAGTCAGAGGCCACCGAAGTCATCTGCGGCGTCCCTCAAGGATCCTCACTGAGCCCCACCCTCTTCAACATCTACATGAGCCCCCTCGCGGCCATCGCACGCCAACACAACCTCAACATAATCTCCTACGCCGACGACACCCTGCTGATCCTCTCCCTGACCAACGACCCCGCCACCGCCAGAGCCAACCTGCACGAAGGGATGAGAGAGGTAGCCGAATGGATGACGACCAGCCGCCTGAAACTGAACTCGGACAAGACGGAGGTCCTCATCCTGGGCTCCTCGCCCTCCGCCTGGGACGACTCCTGGTGGCCCCCCGCCCTGGGCACCGCACCCAAACCGACAGACCACGCACGTAACCTGGGCTTCATCCTGGACTCCTCCCTCTCCATGACCAGACAAGTTAACGCCGTCTCCTCGTCTTGCTTCAACATCCTGCGCATGCTACGCAAGATCCCCACCGAGACGAGGAAGACGGTCACCCAGGCCCTCGTCACCAGCCGACTGGACTACGGCAACGCCCTTTACGCCGGAACCACCGCCAAGCTCCAGAAGAGACTCCAGCGGATCCAGAACGCCTCGGCCAGACTCATCCTCGACATCCCCCGACGCAGCCACATCTCCGGACACCTGAGAGACCTGCATTGGCTCCCGGTCAACAAGAGAATCACCTTCCGTCTCCTCACCCACGCACACAAAGCCCTACACGACCAAGGCCCGAGCTACCTCAACAACCGGATCAACTTCTACACTCCCAAGCGCCTCCTCAGATCAACCAGCCACGCCCTCGCCGCCGTCCCCCGCATCCGAAGAGCGACAACAGGAGGAAGGTCCTTCTCCTACCTGGCCGCCAAGACCTGGAACTCACTCCCGACCGACCTACGCCTGACCCAAGACCACCTCTCCTTCAGGAAGAAGCTCAAGACCTGGCTGTTCGAGCAGTAACGGCACCCCCCCCCCCAACCCAGCGCCTTGAGACCCTACGGGTGAGTAGTGCGCTCTACAAATGACCTGATTGATTGATTGATTGATTGATTGATTAATTCAACCTAGACTAAAGTTGCATTCACGAACACATGGGAATAACATTATGTGCTTTATGTTGCAGCAAGTAAGTTTAAAAAAAAAAACTAATAAAAAAAAAAACTAATTAACTAACCTTGTTTGTTTGTCTATTTGTCTTATTAATTGCGGCTATTTAATTAATTGCATGTGCCTATTTTATGTATGTTTTTGTCTACGTGGTGTCTTTTATTTTTTACAGGTATGCGGAGAATCTTGCTGGACTAAATGAAGAATGGTAGATACAAATGCTGCTTTATTTGTTTGCTTCTGCTAGGTAATTTAGACTAAATGGGTTACATATTAGCCAGTGATGGGTGGGTAACAGAACGAATTTCATTTCTTGCATTAATTATTCTTTTATGTTTGTTTATATACTAGTTAACGTGAAAGCGTTTTTGAGGCCTAGTGCATTCGTGATTGAGGAAAATTCTGCTTGGAGAAAAGCAAGAGTCCAAATGTGGTCGAATCCCCTGCCAAAGTCATTGACGTGATGAAAAATGAAACGTGATGAGCTGACTGTTCTTTAGTCAAGCAAGGCCAAGGCCAGGAACCGGCAGAGGAGTATGACAAGCTGAGGAAGCTATGAACTCTGTTAATATAATGTTGCAAACTGGAGGAAGCCTCGCAATTTGAAAAACAAAGGACAATGGACTCTAAGAAAGAGACGGAACTAAGGTTCAGAAAAATGCAATGACATGATGGCCTGTCACTTGACAGCCAATCAGACTTCGACTTGAGCAGAAAAATTATAAGTTTTCATAGATTAGTTTAGCGTAGAAAGGTATAAAACTCTTCCCCCGGGGAAGAGGCTGCTGCTTCTTGCTGACCTTTAGATGGGAGTGTCGTGCTGACGGACTTCTCTTGGAGCACGTAAGAGACTCTTAGGCCCTAAAGATGTTTACCCTTTATTCTTTTATATAGCAAGAGTAGTCAGGAACTTAACATTTTAATGATGCCAAACTGCTATTTTCTATTTGAATTATGCTTTTAAAAATGTTCTTGAAACTGTCATTACCAATTTGCAAAGTCTTTAATAAAAAATGCTTTAATAAAAGATTCTAATACACTTTCTAAAGATTAGTTAATAAAACATTCTTTGAAAATCAAGCTGGCCTTGTTTTTTCATGAGTTTAGGTTACTAATAGCAGATTTTATCGCCACAGTGGCTTAATTAATCATAGAGTTTGTTGAGGTTTGATGAATTCGTTTTACTGCAGTTGTATATAAATGTATATATATTGTGAATAGGTTAATTAGGTCACATGATTCAGTTGGTCAAAATATGTCATGTTAGTTTATGGGCTTACGAATACATTTTGGTGAGTATTGTAAAGTTGGGTAGCGTTGCTTATGACATATTTCCTGTAGGCCGCTGGATCACTCTCTCCCCCACTTCCTCGTACATATGCCCCTCAGTGCCTTCATTGATAAAGTCATTATTGAGAATAAGCTGTGCTGAGAAGAGCTCAAGTTTATTGACTGCGTTATAAATGATGAATAAGAGATGCTGAACACGCAACAATATGTTCAATAAATGAGTTAGTAACACCATATGCTGAGCACAAAAAAGCATTCAATTAACGAGGCATGAGTGCTCAACATGAAATTCGAACCCAAAATGTATGCAATAAATTATTGGTGGGCGGAAATTTCCACCTACCTGTTAAAGGAGATTTTTGGCAGTTCGGGCTGGACTGTTCCCATGAGGCACAGGGTCAAGACTGATTTGCATATGGCCATGTCTGAACTGGGGTGGCTTGGTGAGCAAAATAACGATGGATTAAACCCAGATCTGTGACTGGGGGTGAATGTTTCGCCATTGTGCAACATTCCGTCCATCATCTTGTCTGTTTTGAAGGAGATTTTTGCTCAATTCCATGTTCCAAGAGGAGAGAGGAGTGGCAAAACTCTTTTAACTCCGCTGGCGAAGCAGAGTTTATCACTCAGGCCTAGTGGAGAATGGATTGGCATAGACTGGAAAAGCATAGAGTGGTGTGGCATAAAGTGGACTGAAAGATGATGCAGTGGTGTAGAGTGGCGTAAAGTGAAGTAGCTTGGAGATCAGTACCGTAGAGTGGAATATCATAGACTGGAGTGGCTCACATTGGAGTGGTGGACAGTCAAGTGGAGTAAAGTGGAGTGGTGTAGAGTGGAACAGTGTAGAGTGGAGTTCTATAGAGTGTCATACAATCAAGAGGCATTGCATAGAGTGTAGTGGAGTAGATTTTAGTGGTGTAGAATGGAATAGTGTGGAATGAGAGAGAGAGAGAGAGAAACTTGTTTATTTAGACCATGGTCTTTTAAACAATACAAAACAAAACACAATCAGGATCCAAAAAAGTACAAACAGACAAAATTCTACTACATAACAAATAGTTAAAATTCAATACATGTTAAAAGAGGGTTCAAAGAGGGTAGCACCCTCAAAAACACACAGTTGATTAAACCCAAGTTTTACGGAAGTCTCAAATCTCTAAAAGAATAAAAGGAAAGATTTTAACTTTATAAAAGGCTTAAAAGGACTTAAAATCAGTGTCCCTCCTTCGATAGCTCCCTTCCAAAATATGTTATGGCCTTCAGGAATTTACCCAATCCAATTGCAATTTCTAACGAATGCATATCTGTAAGTAAGCATATCGCCTGGGCACGTGAAATTATATTATGTGATAGGAAATTAGGACGTAAAAACAATTTCCTTATATCATATACAAATGTGCAATCAAGCAATATGTGCAACATATAATTTCTTAGGCCACTCCCACAGTTACATTTACCTTCTGGGCCAATCAGTACGGATTTTAATTTTCTGTCTATCTTCCAGGGGTTAACCCCAACCTGGGTCCTTAGTTTTTCATGTCTTAACCCTTGGTTAGTACCAAAAAGAAGTGGTCCGAGTTGCAAATCAATTAGTTTACAGGTTATTCTGTATTACTCCATACAGACAAACACCACATATTCATTTCACTGAATATAACCGAACAATTCAAAAGATGGAATATACAATGTTCAAATTCAAATTGCATTTATTTCTGCAATCGATTGTTTCTGTGGTTTGTTCAACATATTGGATCTCATATATTCAACAGCATTCAAAGTAATTGTAAAGTCATTACATTTAAAGTGCTCTCAGTGAAAAGGGGAAGGGAAGTGCAAGAAGTTGTGAGGGACTGGGTAAAGGTGGTGTAACATTAAGAACATCGCGTTAAAATCAGAAACGCCTTTACAATCAAGATATTATCAACGTTCCCAAATTGCATTACACATAGGCTAAGTACATTCTTTTCTTTAAATCCTATGGTGTGTTTCGGGTTGCCTAGTCTACGTTTCGACCCCCATGTGCTCTTAAGGGTTATTCATGCCTCATGTTGGGATCTTCGTCAGGACAGCGGATAGAGAGCATCAATTAACGGTCAACGTCTGTACCGTCGTGTCTTGGGCCTGGGCATGCTCCTTGAAATTTTGGACAATATTCCTCATGGAAGAATTGAAAACAGCATGTCACGTGTAGTTTCCATGGCCATTCTTTGGGTTCAGTGCACAACACGCACCGTTCTGTTCTGCGTTAATCAGCAGCCGTCAGTACACGTCGCTGCCTCGATGCATCTGATCCAAACCCCTGGTTAGGCAATATATCCAGATACGGGAACCAACCTTCATTTACCCATGAGTTCTTTAACCACTGGACCGATTTTTTCCCCCACATGTAATCTAGGTCCTGTGCCCTTGAGAACGACTGGCCTTGTTCCCTAAGTGATCTCTTTGTGAAGTCGGCTATCAGGGCGTTCTGGTAGAATCCCACATTAAGGTGCCCTGTTACTTTCTGGAGGGTTTTTCTCACATCCTTTGCCAAGCCGAGATTACTTATTTGGATTTCCTCTCCACACCATTGTGAGACCTTAGGTGTCACTCCTGGGTCTTGGCGCTTCCAAAATCTTACCAGGGCCATTTGGGATTGTACACTCCAAGAAGGTAGCCCTAGTTCCATTCTAATTGCTTGAACCATTGTACAATTCGGTAAAGACACTAGCATTTTTAAAAATGTTCCCTCTTCCTTATCCAACTCATGTTTACTGCTCAAGTATAATACCTCTGCCCCGTACAATACTTGGGGCGGGATCATTGCTTCGAATGCCTCTATCATTGGTTTGTGTCATGTTGCCATATTCTTTATTAAACTTTTTTAACCCACATGTGGATGAGAAGGCTTTTGCCTTTTGAGCCTCCAAATGGGTGCGCCATTTTAGCGCACTGTCAATCCAGACGCTAGGTATCTAACAGCCTGATTCATCAAGCCGAAATCGGCTCGCAAAGGGCCAGATTCTGAGAATCTGGCCCTTTGCGAGCGCTATTTTTGCATTTGGGATTCATCATCCCAAATGCAAAAATCGGTAATAGCGATTTCACTATTTTGCGAGGAATTACATTTAAGGAATCTCTATTTGAGATTCCTTAAATGCAATTCATCATCCATTTAAAAATTGCGAATTCGCAATTTCGGCCCGCTATTTACCGCGAGGTCAAACCTCGTGGTAAATAGCGAAAACTTAGTAAAATGCTTTTAAAAGCATTTTTCTAAGTTGCATGTTGCACACACACATGTCCTTTGGACATGTGTGTGCGCAACACATGTTTCAATTTGCATTTAAGGGGTGCTACAGGGTGTCCGTTGGACACCCCTGGCACCCTTTAAATCGCTATCTAATTTGCGATTAGCAAATTGCTAATCGCAAATAAGGAATACTCCCCATTCATTCCTATGGGCCTTTTGGCCCATAGGAATGAATGGGGAGTTATTCCTTATTTGCGATTAGCAATTTGCTAATCGCAAATAAGGAATGTGTAGGAATCGCATTTCTTTATGCAATTTCTACATGAATCCCGTTTTGCAAGTCCTTAATAGCGATTCGTTATGAATCGCTATTAGGGGCTCGCAAAACGGGAGAATGATGAATCAGGCTGTTAATTCCTTAACTGCCTCTAGTTTGTCATCACCCAAAAAACAATTGAATTTCTTCTTACTCTTCCCAAAACATAAGACCTTAGTTTTTTCCATATTTACAGTCAGTATTTTCCTATCACAATAGTGTTTAAAAACATTTAGTTTCCTTTGGAGTCCTATTTCAGTTTGGTCCAGGATCACTAGGTCATCAGCGTATAAGAGGCAAGGCACTTTGTTCCCATTCATTTTAGGACTTGCGCTTCTTTCCACTTCAAGTACCGCAGGAAGATCTGCCAAAAAGATTGAAAATAACAGGGGTGCCAAGACGCACCCCTGTCTAAGACCATTCCCTACTAATATTTTATGAGTTAGTGACCCGTGCGTATCTCTAATGACCTGGGCCCAATTCCCTCTATGAAGCTCTTTTAGGATCAACAACAAGCCATCCGGAATTCCATATTTTAATATATCTTCCCAAAGTTTATTACGATCCACAGAGTGGAATGCAGCCCGAAAATCAACAAAACAACAATGTAACTTCCCATTTTGTTATATCGATTTCCGGGCCAAGGCCCATAAGGTAAAGCAGTGATCTATTGTGGAGTGGCCTTCTTTGAAGCCACCTTGTTCCACTGGGATAATTGCTTTCTCTTCTGCCCAAATCTTTGACCTACCTAATATTATCTTAGCAAATATTTTTTCTCCTATAGCGAGTAGGTTAATTAATCTATAGTTCCTTGGTGCGTTGACGTCCCCTTTTTTATGGATCGGTCTAATTATCGCACCCTTCCAATTACTAGGTATTATCCCTAATTCTAGGATTACTGAAAACGTGTTGGAGAAAAATTCAGCCCACCAAGGTCTTTATCGTATTAAATACATTTTCTACTGAGAAGTCTGGTTTTAAATCGTCAACTAGACCTCTCCAGTCCCCTTGCACTTCCTCTTCAATTTCTCTCCCCGCTGGGTATAGTTCTTTCAGATAATCCTCCCAAGCACCCTCTTCTACCACACAGATAATTGAGGCAGCTGAGGCCTCTGATGCTGATCGGACTAGATTCCAGAACAACCGTATGTTCTTGGATTCTATTGCCTCCAGCAATTTCCACCAACAATTATCATTATGGGCTCTTCTTGTGCTATAAAGAAGCATGGTATAGTCTTTCTTTAATTTGGCGAGGTTTTCTGCTTTAGCCTTATCAAATTTTTTATGCAAACTGCGCTGTTCTCTCCCTAATTCTCTTTTCTTGTTTAGACAGTCTATGTTAAACAAGTTACCTTTCTTAGCCTGTATGTTTTGTTTACTCTTGCTGGCCTTTCATCTATTCTAAGTTCGACCTTGATACTTTGTACCACTTGTTTTATCTTTTTAATGTACCAGGCCAGATCTACACCAGCTGCACATCCTAAAGGTATGTTTTGTTTTGTGGAAGCCTGGTTAACTTTTCTATATGGGATAGTCCATCTGGTGTTTAATTACTTTCTCTGCAACAATTTTGTCGAAATATGCCAACTCCAGTTCTAAAATATTGTGGTCACTATCTTCTTTATTGTTGACCCTGAAGCCCTTTATTAAATTAAAATTCCATGCTTGCATAAAAACATAATCTATGGGACAGTTTTGTGACCCTTGTTTAAAAGTTTTCTTTGCTGGGCGGTCTTGTGGAAACCTGCCATTCAAACAGAAAAAACTCTTGGTGGCTAAATAGTTTTATTCTCTATATAGTGTTGTATGCATACATATATTTAAAACAGCTCAGTTACAGTTATTGAAAATGGAGCTGCAGATTTAAGTCAACATTGCAAGACTGGGGAGGAGGAGCTTCGCGGGCATCCATGATGGTCGCGTGAGCACAGAGCTCCCGAGACCCGCGCCGCCCTTCGCAAATATCCTGCTAATATCCTGCTTCTGAAGATGGGCTTTTGAAAGCGATCATTGGCTGACCCTAATATTCCTTTCAAAATTGAAATCGGATGTCGGGAGCCACTTTTACATCTGCTCGTGCTTTTACGGCCTGCCCCGGGACGGGGCCGGGGGCTCTGCTGATCTTCAGACCGGGGAGTAGTTGAACAACAACGGCCAGAGGGGTCTTTCCCCAGGCGGCCTCACATCAACTTTCAGTTTCACTTTCCTACTCCGGGCTCTGATTGACTGGCATTCTTTTTGATCTACTCCGGATCTGGCTGACTTCACTCTACTGCTGTGTGCCTTCTTCCGTGAGGGTCTGGCTTCCAACTCTATTGGCATTTTCTCTCCTTTGGCCCCATTTCGTGTACTTTTGGCCTCATCGTGATCGGCCATTTTCACCAGGTCTCGAGGGCCCCTCCGGGGCTCTGTTTTCAAGATGGCCACCATACCGGACACTGAGAAGCGCAAGACAAAAACGCCTCTCCGTAGGGGACTAACTCAATCTAATGTGATGGATCGCTACACCCATCCTAAGGGGTCCCCCAGCGGCACTGGCCGTACTCCTGAAGACCCCACGGTGGACCTTGCTGCGCCCACAGAGGTATCGCTTCAAGACGTCATGAGTGCCATCACCAGTATGAATTTACAACAAGGGGTGGTGATGGACAGAGTCTCTGAATTAAGCAGAGTACTCTCACCCAGTCAAGAGATCAGGGCTAGATCCAACACCGTTTTTTAGCTCATTGCACCATCCCAGTTTCAGAACCTGGCTGTATGCAAATTAGTCTGTCCCTGGCCCAGTGCATCATGGGAACAGGGCAGACCAGACTACAAAAGCCAATTCTTACACTGGGAAGGAAACAAGCTTCCGGGGACCGGTTTCTGCCATTTCAGGCGTCTTCGGCCCGGCTTGCTTGAATCCTGATGGTGCAATGAGCAAGGGACTCACATCTGAGTATACCCTTCCACGCTTAGGGTGGACAAAATAATTTACAACAAGGGGTGGTGATGGACAGAGTCTCTGAATTAAGCAGAGTACTCTCACCCAGTCAAGAGATCAGGGCTAGATCCAACACCGTTTTTTAGCTCATTGCACCATCCCAGTTTCAGAACCTGGCTGTATGCAAATTAGTCTGTCCCTGGCCCAGTGCATCATGGGAACAGGGCAGACCAGACTACAAAAGCCAATTCTTACACTGGGAAGGAAACAAGCTTCCGGGGACCGGTTTCTGCCATTTCAGGCGTCTTCGGCCCGGCTTGCTTGAATCCTGATGGTGCAATGAGCAAGGGACTCACATCTGAGTATACCCTTCCACGCTTAGGGTGGACAAAATAATTTACAACAAGGGGTGGTGATGGACAGAGTCTCTGAATTAAGCAGAGTACTCTCACCCAGTCAAGAGATCAGGGCTAGATCCAACACCGTTTTTTAGCTCATTGCACCATCCCAGTTTCAGAACCTGGCTGTATGCAAATTAGTCTGTCCCTGGCCCAGTGCATCATGGGAACAGGGCAGACCAGACTACAAAAGCCAATTCTTACACTGGGAAGGAAACAAGCTTCCGGGGACCGGTTTCTGCCATTTCAGGCGTCTTCGGCCCGGCTTGCTTGAATCCTGATGGTGCAATGAGCAAGGGACTCACATCTGAGTATACCCTTCCACGCTTAGGGTGGACAAAATAATTTACAACAAGGGGTGGTGATGGACAGAGTCTCTGAATTAAGCAGAGTACTCTCACCCAGTCAAGAGATCAGGGCTAGATCCAACACCGTTTTTTAGCTCATTGCACCATCCCAGTTTCAGAACCTGGCTGTATGCAAATTAGTCTGTCCCTGGCCCAGTGCATCATGGGAACAGGGCAGACCAGACTACAAAAGCCAATTCTTACACTGGGAAGGAAACAAGCTTCCGGGGACCGGTTTCTGCCATTTCAGGCGTCTTCGGCCCGGCTTGCTTGAATCCTGATGGTGCAATGAGCAAGGGACTCACATCTGAGTATACCCTTCCACGCTTAGGGTGGACAAAATAATTTACAACAAGGGGTGGTGATGGACAGAGTCTCTGAATTAAGCAGAGTACTCTCACCCAGTCAAGAGATCAGGGCTAGATCCAACACCGTTTTTTAGCTCATTGCACCATCCCAGTTTCAGAACCTGGCTGTATGCAAATTAGTCTGTCCCTGGCCCAGTGCATCATGGGAACAGGGCAGACCAGACTACAAAAGCCAATTCTTACACTGGGAAGGAAACAAGCTTCCGGGGACCGGTTTCTGCCATTTCAGGCGTCTTCGGCCCGGCTTGCTTGAATCCTGATGGTGCAATGAGCAAGGGACTCACATCTGAGTATACCCTTCCACGCTTAGGGTGGACAAAATAATTTACAACAAGGGGTGGTGATGGACAGAGTCTCTGAATTAAGCAGAGTACTCTCACCCAGTCAAGAGATCAGGGCTAGATCCAACACCGTTTTTTTTTTTTAGCTCATTGCACCATCCCAGTTTCAGAACCTGGCTGTATGCAAATTAGTCTGTCCCTGGCCCAGTGCATCATGGGAACAGGGCAGACCAGACTACAAAAGCCAATTCTTACACTGGGAAGGAAACAAGCTTCCGGGGACCGGTTTCTGCCATTTCAGGCGTCTTCGGCCCGGCTTGCTTGAATCCTGATGGTGCAATGAGCAAGGGACTCACATCTGAGTATACCCTTCCACGCTTAGGGTGGACAAAATAATTTACAACAAGGGGTGGTGATGGACAGAGTCTCTGAATTAAGCAGAGTACTCTCACCCAGTCAAGAGATCAGGGCTAGATCCAACACCGTTTTTTAGCTCATTGCACCATCCCAGTTTCAGAACCTGGCTGTATGCAAATTAGTCTGTCCCTGGCCCAGTGCATCATGGGAACAGGGCAGACCAGACTACAAAAGCCAATTCTTACACTGGGAAGGAAACAAGCTTCCGGGGACCGGTTTCTGCCATTTCAGGCATCTTCGGCCCGGCTTGCTTGAATCCTGATGGTGCAATGAGCAAGGGACTCACATCTGAGTATACCCTTCCACGCTTAGGGTGGACAAAATAATTTACAACAAGGGGTGGTGATGGACAGAGTCTCTGAATTAAGCAGAGTACTCTCACCCAGTCAAGAGATCAGGGCTAGATCCAACACCGTTTTTTAGCTCATTGCACCATCCCAGTTTCAGAACCTGGCTGTATGCAAATTAGTCTGTCCCTGGCCCAGTGCATCATGGGAACAGGGCAGACCAGACTACAAAAGCCAATTCTTACACTGGGAAGGAAACAAGCTTCCGGGGACCGGTTTCTGCCATTTCAGGCGTCTTCGGCCCGGCTTGCTTGAATCCTGATGGTGCAATGAGCAAGGGACTCACATCTGAGTATACCCTTCCACGCTTAGGGTGGACAAAATAATTTACAACAAGGGGTGGTGATGGACAGAGTCTCTGAATTAAGCAGAGTACTCTCACCCAGTCAAGAGATCAGGGCTAGATCCAACACCGTTTTTTAGCTCATTGCACCATCCCAGTTTCAGAACCTGGCTGTATGCAAATTAGTCTGTCCCTGGCCCAGTGCATCATGGGAACAGGGCAGACCAGACTACAAAAGCCAATTCTTACACTGGGAAGGAAACAAGCTTCCGGGGACCGGTTTCTGCCATTTCAGGCGTCTTCGGCCCGGCTTGCTTGAATCCTGTATGAAGGCCTCCATGGGACAGCAGTACGAGGCCCTCGCCTCTAAGATCGATACGGTGGCTGTTGATGTCACGCTGATTAGAGCGGACCTGGCAAAGACCAATGAAAGGGTCAAGGCGTTGGATCTGAAGACCTCCAGCCTGACGACTGATGTCACGGAGGTACAGACTGAGATCGGCAACTTGCGTTTGTCACAGGACTTGGTGGCCCGTCGGCTTGAGGAGTTTGAAAATAAGGCCCGGCGTAATAATGTACGCATTATAGGTGTTCCGGAAAATCCCGAAGACGCCGCCACCGACACTTTGGTGGAAGACCTGGTCCTGAATCACCTCGCCCCCTCCGGTCTCAGTAAATTCTTCGCTGTTGAACGGGCCTATCGATTTCCGGGTGGGAAGCCGAAACCGGGTGCCCCCCGAGACCCATTATTGCCACACTCTTCCATTTTCGGGACAGGGACGCTATCCTTCGGGGCTCCCGTGAGAGCGGCCCTGTGAAATTCGACAACACCACTGTGAACTTCTATCCCGATTTTACTCCACTGGTTCAGCGGCAGAGAATGGGGTAGATTAGTTTAATGATTGGGCGACAGGCACACTGCAAGTTGGGGTGGCTTCTGAGTCATACGTAGGGGTGCAGGGTGGGGGGCGTTGTAACGGGTTCATGTTGGGGGGTCGTGGGGGTGGTGTTCGCATGTTTCCTTTTTTTGTTCACAAGGCACTGTATTGTTTTTCGTCCATTCCTATCATTGGGTCCTGTGAGGGGTGTGCTCTTGCTCTTCTACGGGGATGGGGGGTAGTGAGTTGAGACTGCTGTCCTGGAATGTCAATGATTTGGGAGACAGGATAAAACATGTGGTTGTGCTGCAGTTTCTTAGACACCATTCCCCCGATATTGTTCTTTTGCAAGAAACGCATTTATTTGGTAACGCATGCCAAGCTATGAATAGACGTGGATACCGGCTGGTCGATCACTCTGGATTCACTTCCAGCTCCAGAGGAGTGTGTATTCTCATCCGGTCCTCCCTCCCCTTTGAAATTGATGATGTAATACTCGATGACAGGGGGCGCTATGCTGCGCTCACCGGTAGATGGGAGGGCAAGACGCTTTCCATACTCACACTGTACGTCCCTCCGGGCCTGCAGGCGTCCACTTTTGCTGACCTTGGCGGCTCCTATTGGGTCTTCCTGAGGGTCTTCTGATCCTGGGTGGTGATTTAAACTCCGTGGTCTCCGGCACTTTGGATCGCCACCCCCCTAGGGATTTGGCTAGATCTCAATTGTGGCTGGCCGACCTGCTGGACACTTTTGGCCTTATGAATAGTTGGAGGTTGATGCACCCTACGCAGCTACAATATACCTTTCACTCGGGGGTCCATGGTAGTCTTTCCAGGTTGGATTATTTCTTAATGCCAGCAGCGCAATTATCCTCTATCAAAGAGATTCGTCAGCTCCCGAGGGGCATTTCTGATCACTCCCCCCTGTGGCTTTGTGTCGAGGCTGGGGTGGGGGGCGAGGGTAGAGTGGCTCCTATAAACCCCTGGTATCTTCGCAATCCTAAAACCCGCTCTGCACTGCTGAAATCCATTGACCATTACTTCGATGAAAATGTGGGGTCTGTTTCTTCCTCTGTCTCACTGTGGGAGGCCTTCAAGACTGGTATTCGTGGACATTCACTGTCTTTGATTGCTGCTTCCAAGAAGGCTAAATGTGAGGAACTTGTGCGCATCAAAACTGAAATAACTGTGCTTGAAAATGCTCTTGAAGTTACTGTTACTCGTTCTACATTGCATTCCCTCAGTTTGAAACAAGCTGAATATAGGGCCCTTGTGACTGACGCGGCAAAAGCGATGAATAGAGAGCAACAGGGTAGGATGTATGACTTGGGCGACAAGGCCGGTAAACTAATTGCGTGGCTGGACAAGAAAGAGAGAGTGAATCGTGTCGTCCCTGTGATTGAAAGGCCGGATGGTGTGTGTGTTACTGACCCAGCTGGTATTGTCGAGTGCTTTGCTGATCATTTCCAAACTGTATATGCCTAGGTCAGTGATAGGGATGA
The DNA here is from genome assembly GCF_964261635.1 of Lissotriton helveticus. Classification (NCBI taxonomy): domain Eukaryota; kingdom Metazoa; phylum Chordata; class Amphibia; order Caudata; family Salamandridae; genus Lissotriton; species Lissotriton helveticus. The sequence continues at coordinate 1,888,514,256 of NC_136068.1, read as the reverse complement.
GGAGGATTCCCGATTGTTGTTGCGAGACATAGCATTGCCTCACCTCTCTGATGATGATAGAGCCCTATTGGATGCGTCTTTTACTATAGATGAAGTCGCTGTTGCCATACGTTCCCTTCGCTCCGGCAAGGCACTGGGTCCTAATGGTTTGCCTATTGAACTATATAATCTACAACCCGACAAAATGGCACCCTATTTAAGGAATATGTTCCTTGAGGCTTTCGAATCTGGTTTTCTCGCCGTTGATCAGCGACTAGCTACCATCGTTGTAATTCACAAGGAGGGTAAGCCGTGCGATCGCTGCGCCTTGTATCGGCCTATTTCGCTACTTAATGCCGAACCTAAGATACTGGCGAAATTGTTAGCCAATCGGTTGATTACGGTGATTAGCGACTTGATCCATCCGGATCAAACCGGCTTCATTCCACACCGGAATACCGCCCTTAATCTTGGGAGAATTCACAGAGCTCTCGCGAGAGCTGGGACTCTAACTGAGCCGGCCATTTTGGCCTCCATGGACGCCACTATGGCTTTTGACACTATAGAATGGCCTTATCTTTGGGCGGCTCTCTCCAAATTTGGGTTTGGTCCGACATTCATCGCCTGGGTGAAGCTTCTTTGTGAAAAGCCCCTCGCCCAGGTGGTTGTTAACGGTAAGGTCTCCGGTGTCTTTACACTTGGGCGTGGCACCCGGCAGGGTTGCCGGCTGTCCCAGTTGCTTTTAGCTCTTGCTTTGGAGCCGCTGGCGGAGTGGCTCCGTTGGGAGCCTTCCATGAAAGGCATTAGGTGGACTCCCGACTTTGAGGACCGAATCTCGCTATACGCGGATGACATCCTTTTATATCTTACATCCCCCCAGAAATCCCTTAATGTGCTTTTTGATGTTCTGACCTCCTTCGGGAAGAACTCGGGTCTCAATATTAATTGGACTAAATCATGTGTCTATGTTCTGTCCGGTGAGCTTCCCACACTGCCTCGTAGATTCCCGATTCAAATTGCTGATACTGGCTTTAAGATCCCGCAGTACGCTATGAACACAATTTACTACCCCCTCTTCACCGGCTCAAGCTTGACGCTGCACAATGGCGGCAGTTGCCTCTGTCGCCACTGGGTCGTGCGGCCCTTTTCAAAATGATGTCGCTGCCCAGATTTTTATATGCACTCCAAAACTTTTGTGACCCCATTCCATCCGGTTATTTTCGTGAAGTGGAGCACCTGCAGAGGTGGCTGATCTGGGACAGGCATGCGCGAATCGCTCTGTCTAAGCTCACGCTTCCGTGGTATGATGGGGGCGTCGCCTTCCCAGATATCAAGCGCTATTATTGGGCTTCTCAATTAAGTGCTGTTAACCACGCAACTTACGCTCCTGGTCCTACCCCGGCCTTTGCCATGGACAAGAACCTCTTGCCCGGTGGGAATTTTAATAGAGCGCTATATTCCAAGGGGCTTCATAGGACGTTGACCGGGCCCACGAAAATCGCTGTAAGAGTGTGGCACGATGCGACTGCGGCCTTGGGATGGTGTGATAGGTTGACGCGTGCGACTGCATTGTATGCTTCCGAAGGTTTGGGCAATTTGTGGCTGACGAAAGGCTTTGATAAATGGGACATGATTGGTCTAAGTAAGGTAGGTGACCTCTGGACTAAAGGCAATGTGAAGTCCTTCGAGGTGCTAAAGACGGAATATGAGCTTGGAGACAGAGAATTCTTTAGATACGCTCAGGTACGTCATGCTCAGCTGTCAGTTTTTGCTGTGGGAACTGCTATTCCCGAATCCTCGCCTCCCGAGGACCGTATCCTGGACGGCCACGTCCCTGATAGTACAATTTCACTGATTTATAAAAAACTGATCAACACCAGAATTGACTTGCTTGCGCACCTCAGGGCTTTATGGATTGCTGACGGATTGGAACTGGACGACGAGGATTGGCAGTCCGCTTTGTCCTCGCCTAAAGAGGTTGCCATACCCGCCCGCCTTCGGTTTGTCCAACTTAAGATCCTTCACCGTGTGTATGTCACTGGTCCGAGTCTGGTTCGCATGGGTTATTCGTTGGATGGGCTATGTAAGCGTGGCTGCGGCGTGATTGGCACCTTCCACCAATCAGCTAAAAACCGTGCTGTTTCAGGAGGCATTGGGCACCATCTAGCTTGCTCCCCTAACAGCACTGTGTCCACCCTCTGCTAAGCGCTTAGAGACCCCTGGGTGAAAAGGCGCTCTACAAATCCAATATACAATACAATACAATACAATACAATACAATACAATACAATACATTTTGTGGGAATGTCCCGAAGTGGCTGGTTTTTGGTCCCGAGTGCATGCGATTATGGAAAATGTCACGGGGGTTCCGCTTCTACCTGAAGCCGGGCGCTGCCTCTTGAATGTATGGGAACCTAACGATTATAATGCTTCTCAGATCTGCTGGGCGACCCTCGGCAACATGGTTGCTAAGAGGGATATTGCACAGCTATGGGGTTCCCACAGACCGCCCACAGTACTGGCGTGGAAGGAGACCATGGACTGGTGCATGTTTAGGGAAAAAACAGTATACTTGTCCCGGGGCCGGCCCAAAAAGTGGAACAGAATTTGGTCACAGTGGAATGCTTAACGTGGAAATATATGTACTCCCCCACATGAGTCTACTCCTGATGTCTCCTTGTCCCCCTAATTGGCATTCCCAGTGATTTGTATTGACTGTATATATTGCACTGCTTCCTCGCTGCCCCCCCCTCCCCGCTATTGCTTTTCGCTATACTGTACGTTTTGAACTGTTCGGAGCTGCTCCCACATGGACTCAAGATTACCATCACTGTATTTTTGCCTTGTGTTTTTTGTTTTTATTGTTTGTTGTTAACTTCAATAAAAAAAAAACATTGCAAGACTGTAATAATATTAAAATATTAAAAAGCAATTAAGGAAAGAAATCAGTAGCAACTTTAAACATTTGATTGCAAAAAAAAAACAATTTAACAACATTACAAACAACAACTACATTAACAAACTATAACAACAACAAGGGGATTTGAAGAGACTCTTTTGCCACCTAGTCTGACAGAAAAAAGCAGACATTTCACTTGTTGTGTGATCACTGAGCACTGTTTTATCTTTGGATTCTTTATTTATATATTATTTCTGTATGTTGTAATATTATTAGATTCCGTTCCTTATTTTGTTTAATTCTTGATTGTACATTTCTAATTATTGGCTATTTCCAAGTCATGGTTTGATACCCCTTTACATTGGCCCTCTGTAATGTATTCAGATATTTTTTAGTGTGGCATTCCCCCCACTTACCCAGGTTAGGGGTTTCTCACTCGGTTTCTCTATCAGTCACAGATGTCCAGTTAGTTTAAAAATAGCCAGTCAGCACTTCACTTAGTTCTGTTCTATACGCATCTTCTAAGAGGGCATCAGGGGTCAGTCGCCAAAGGGGGACAGGTGTCCTGTCTTCTCCACAGTGTAGTCCAGTAGGAGTGGTTTTTAGTCTGAGAGAAAAATGGCTAAGTATGGCACCCCGCCCTCCCTGTGCACAATCATCCTAGTAAGCAATAAATGGTTCAGACTGCTGTTTGCATTATGACCCGGGTGTGCACGAGAATACCCTATTGTCAGGATGTATTACCATCCAAGCATCCACATATTTAATGCTTGTCATTGCTGCTTCCCTGAGTGTGGCAGTTAAGTTGGGTTGTGTTCCCTTTTTGCTGGGCGGGAAGGGGGTTGGATCTGCTTGGCCATCCAAAATACAGGTAAATCACCGACTCATATGAGATTCACATAGGGGAACAAATCCTCCCTGATTTTTACATAGAAGTCACGATTTGTCTATAATTGTGGCATAAAGGTTTAGCAGGCCCATTTCACAACCATCTACCTGCTATAACAGCTTTGAAGCAGTGCATCTGGAAGGGGACACTCTGCACGATCCAAATCAAAACTCCTCTTGCATAGTTAGAGAAGATTGCATAATATAATTCCCTGTCCCGCCCAGTTTCTCCGCAGAGTCTGTTCCTCCCCATCTAACAAGTGAGCTTTTTGGAGAAATTCTAATTGGACCCCCTGTTGTCTCAGAAACAACTGTACCCTATGTCGTTTTTGAATGTGTTTATTCCCAAGACATTCAAGGTGACCATATTAATTGCAAACATCATCTTACCACACCAAGGATGATGTTGAGCAACCTGAACATTTTCTTACTTCACTCCTCAGCTTAGGTAAACACACTCATTCCCCAACTGTGTCCTCCCACTGATAGTAATCCTAATTCCCATTCCCCTATCCACCTCATAATGTGTGATGCACTGTATAGCTTACCTTTCTTCTAGCTATGTAAAGCAATAGCACAGGGGTTATAGTCAACTACCCAGCACCTGTCGGTGTAGACGCCAGAGACTGAGAGTGGTGTCACTCCGGACTCCCTATTTTTTGCACCTAAACCACTATCAACATAAACAAGTCATGAGGTAACTCTGTATGAGTACAAATATTGTTCCAGTTGCAAATGTTGGGATTGCAGATTGTTGATTTTCTCTTGGGGGTACCCAGTTATTAGACTAGCCCCTACTCCCCTGCAAAGGGAGGAGGGCAGAGGGGGTTGACCAGCAGTGTCTGTCATCACTGCCCGTAGTCCACGGTCACAAGTGCATACAAATCCTCATTGGTGTCGAGCAGTGGAATCCACAAATTCTGATTGTCCATTTCACAGTCATGTTTGCCACATTCTGCTCCATCTGGAAAGGATCAGACTTTAATGTCAGGGGTTATTCATGTCGGTTGAGTTTGGCGTGGCAGCCAATTGTTCCTCTATTCTTTCAGTTTTAGTTGTGGCAATGACCACCTCCACTAAGGCTCTAGCTTCCTTTCACTCCATTTGTTGCCCTTAGAGGACCAATGTTTGTCCCTACGGGCCACCACTCAAGGCTCCCACTTAGTACCCTTCTGATTTCCGTGCATGCATCATCCAGGTGTTCGAATATATTGTGTTGAGTGGGTGGCACACTCCACTCGATCAAGGCTGGGGGAGATCTTCTTCATGGTTTCTATCCAGTCCCATGCCTTTTCTGGTGTGGTAAAGTAGTATGCTTTCCTTCCATGGTTGACCTTTAACTTCATAAGGGTAAGGAGCAGGTGCTGCACTGTCATAGATTTCAATTTCAGTTTGATCACAGTGTAGGACTGCCTAAGGCAGGGAACTCAGTTCCCTGTTTTGTCAAATAGCATGTAGTATTGCATCTTAGTCTCTCTAGCTAAGGGATTTTTCCATTAGTGCTCACAGCAGTATGCCTGGCAGGGGTTTTAGGGCCAGCGCTCTATGAGATCTTTCCACCACAAAGAGGTTGGAAAGTTCAATGGTGGTTTGTATCCATCACACCAGAAACAGTCCAGGACTCTCCCCTTCACTTCCTCAGGGAAGCCCACAGGGCAGAGTTTGCATTGATGGAGCAGATTTCATCTGCAGTCAGGCATTGTTTATTGTTGTGCTTCAGACAGACTGCATTTAAATTGCCACACACATTTTGGTGCAAGTTAAAAACATGGCACATGAAAAATATGAAAATGAGGCCTAAGTCAGTCTGAAATGCTTGTGCTGAATTAACATGTGTTTTTGCAGTGTAGAGAAAAATGGCCTTTTTAGCTTTGAAGATTAATAGAATGTGTTTCTCTCTTCCCAGCTCATCCCTTGCAATCTAAATTCACTATTACTGTCTAAAAAGACTTTGGCTTGTTGCATATTTTGATAAACATTTTCAGTTAATAACACCTCTTTTTATAATGTGTGTGAATTAAATAATGCACCAAACATTACACATGGGGCTAAATACTTTTAGCATGAAAAGCTATCTAAAACCTTAAAGCATGTTGCTGTGTGTGCTGTATTAACCATGTGCGCTGTATTAACTGTGTGTGCTGTATTAACTGTGTGTGCTTTTAAATTTTACACTAAATGCATAATAATGCTATGTTGCACATTGCACATTTATTTTGTATGTTGTCATAAATAATAGAAAAGCTGCTTGAAACTAATAGCTGGGCTAGGTAAACATGTATAAGGGGTATTAGTATGAGGGAGGGAAACATAATGGGCTGATTTACATGAAATGAATATTCTCTTTGTTTTTGTTTTATTTTTGGGGCCTAAGAAAACATTTTTTCTTAGGCCCCAAAAATAAAAAAAACACAAAGAATGCCTGTGAATCCAGCAAGGCTACGACTTGCAATTTAATGAGAAGAGAGCATGCACAGACTGTGCCAGCTTTCCTAAAGGAGTCAAGGCCACTGTGAACTGGACGTTCTTGTGATTGTGCCAATGTACCAGTAAGTTAAAGATATCCATCCTGCTGTGCTATGACAGGAAGGAAGGAAGAATTAGAATGAAACATTTTTCCTAGCAAATGTTGCAAATATATATAAAAATGTATTTACTCATGTATGCTTCTTTTGTTAAAACTGGTATAGTCAGGATTTTAGAATGAGTCAGGATTCTGAGACCTCTTGCCATCATGACTGACCAATCACGTACAAGTTTTCCTGAAGATGCAACATTTTTGTGTAGTCTGCCAAGAATAAAAAATGACCTCTCTGGAGGCGTGGTTGGCTTTTTGCTCACTGGCTGGCTTTCAGCTCACTTCTGCTTTTCGCTTCATTCACATGGGTTAGGTATGAGAACGTCACTGGAGGACATTGCTGAAGGGCGGAGATTGCTTCCGAGGAGAAGTGAGTTTTTTTTTTCAAAGAGCCCTGGCACGTCATATTTTGGCACTGCAGGCCACATTCCTTTGGCGCTTAGATGGTCCTCTAGTTCTCTACTGAGTTTGTTCTGGTGGCAACAAACTGGTGCATCTTTATTTGTTGCGCAATTTGGTTTGTTCTATACTTGCCCTTCGTGAGTTCTAGAGGGACTATCAGAAGATTGGGGCAAAATGGTCCCCATCTGCAGTTTGTTCTGACCATAGGGTCCCGACACTGGGTATGTCTCCAGAGGAGCTGCCATGAACATCCATCAGTCATCCCGTGGGGTCCTCCATAGGACACATCCTGCCAAGGGGCCATCCCATCCCACAGCAGTTGAAGGTGCCTCAGACCCCCATGCACATCCAGCTGGCCTGTTTCTGGCTGTTTCTACCTTCTCAAGCAGTGTTCATAGACCGACTCCGTCATCGGCTGCAGCTTTTTATATGACCCTGCAATGCAATTCTCTAGGAGCTGCTGCCCACTCGAGCTGCGCCCACAAGCCATTGGAGCTCTCATGATCCTCACTGTGTGGCTCTTTTATGGTCATCCTTCACTCAATGAATGTTCCAGCAGCTGCATAGAGCCCAATCCCAAGTGCCTTGGGTACATGTGTGATGCATAGTTGGTTCAGATCTGGCACTCCTCCCCTTCAAAAGGGCAGTGTCCCCAGACACTTCCCTACACTGGCCACCCTTTTCTATGCAGCTCAATCACATGATCCTTCCATAACCACTGTCCTTTCCTATGATGCCTTTGTGTATACCAAGGCTGGCAACAAGCATGGCCGCCGGTTTCTGGGGACTCCAGAAGGCCCCTTGTGTGTCAATGTCCCTTTGATGTGTCCTCGGTTGCGGCAACTCCCCAGTGTGGATCTACAATTGGGCCTCCATAAGCTTGAGTGGCGCTCCAGCGGTTGCGGCAGTCACCTGTTTCAAGCATTGAGCTTCCCTGCCTCGCCCTTGCACAGCTGGGTCAGATATCAAAGCAGCACCAGCACTTCTTCCTCTTTTGGCTTCTCATCTCAACTGTAGTTATTTTGGTTCATCTTAGGGCCGCTTCACGGACATTAAGAATTGCAGTCCCCTTCTTCATGGCAGGATCTGCTACCTCTCAATATAACCAGTCCTTCCATGCTTGGTGGTGGGCATTGGTGGCATTCAATTATTGGTCATTCTTATTTTGAGCCCTGGATGCTGCAGGATACCACTGGGGGTCCAGGAGCTCACAGGTTTAGCAGCTGTCCACATTCTTGTCAGCCACACTCTCCTGTACCAGATAACTGTTGAGTTTTAATTGTAGAATTTCTAATAAACCTTGTTTGATCTTCAGTTTCTTCTTTTGTATTATACATTTTTGAGTATGACTTTTTTCGCAGGGGCTCGTAACCAGTGCCTATTTCATTGATTGTGTTACCTAACATACACTCAGCTTTCTCTGCTATCTCCAGAGCCTCTGAGGTATGCAAGTCAACGTGGTGGCTGCCGTCTCTTGTATCTCTATTCTCTACAGTAAATCTCCTGGCATTGTGACAGTTTAATGTTTTGACATTTTCAATAAAAAGTAGCAATAAAATTGGATAATGTGTAGAGTTTATATATGATGGGTTAACATGCACAGTTAAATGCTGACTGTGATCAAATCAAGGTGTCCAATATCCTTGCAATGTTACAGATTTTGTTGTCCATATTGGAGATAAATGTGGCAGTAAGTTAACTTTCAACTCCAGTTTGTGTTATTGCCAGGTTTGAGTTTGAAGGCTGCAGTGTTTAGTTGGTGGTGAGTAATAACTTATCGGAGAAGTTATAGATATGTTGTCTAAATTCAGATTACTATGGTGTACATAGGCAACAGTCTCAACTAATGTTGTTTTTGTTGTGAATGTTTTGAAGGCAGAATTGAATGGACTTTGGTACATTTGTCAAAACCTTGAAAGGCAAAGCAGTTACTTTATTTTCAAAAGTATGGGGGGAGAAAGGTTGCTGGTCTTTTTCACTGCTGCTCCTTGACTTGGGAAGATTTTAGGGATGAGATAGAGTTTTACAGATGAAATACTACATCACAAATGTGACAGCTATCCTGTCTGCATTTTTACAAGTGCTGTATATGCTGTGGTCATTACAATATGCCAGCTGGGGGGGGGTCCATCACGTTTGTAATGGAGTACTCTATCTGCCAAACTCTAATTATGGCCCTTTGGGTAATACTGCAATATAATGAGCCTTTTGAGGATGTAAAACTGATGTTTGACTGTTAGGTCACTAGCAGCCTTTATGGTGAGTGCATTTGTATTTACAAATGCCATTAGTAAGTCAATATATGGTTCTTGTGCTCACTGTGCCACGAGAACCAAGCTGTGTCTGACTCATGATCCCTAAACATGGGACAACCTGTATTGGGTTGCTTGTTGTTGCTCAGGGAGGACCTGACCTGAAGGTTTCTCCTGGACTTATCCTATTGAAGAAATGGCAAGAATAATTTGCATATGATTGGGTCTAAACTGAGATGGTCTGGTCAGTGAAAATGTATGGTCTGGGATACTCCCCGAGTGATTGTCAGTGGCTGAAATTAAATCAAGCATTTTATACATCACCTTGCTGTTGTAGGAATCTATTTGTGGAACACGTCCATGTGCCCTATTGGCAGCCTTGCCCTAGTTTAGGGTTGCCTAACAAAATTATGCAATGCAGCAATACAGAAATGGAACCCAACTGTCCCATCTTTGTAGTGCTGACCTCTTCCTCCACCACTCATGAAATTTGTGGCATACAGATTTTCATTCCAAATCTTAACATAGGATTGGAAAATTCAGACCTAAGTTTAGATATGGCAGTCAGTCAAAGGACTGTACATGTCAATGCTTATTCTAGGGGTGACATGGGTATGAACCAAGAACTTCCTGGCATCAGCAAGCACCCATTACCGTGCGCACATGGCTTATGAGAGCCAATATATAACTGAGCTTTGAATCCACTGCTTTGTTATGTAGGGAGGGCAGAACATTACGCCACAGCATATCCACCTAGTGCTCTCACCTGCTCCTTTCACGATGGCCTGATCATACATCAGGAACTGCAAGCTGAGAAGCTACATTTTTAAGGGGGAAACTGTACTTTGCAAATGTTTGACTATAGCTCACTGAATCAAGATATTTTTGTCTTATACTTCCATTGATAATAACACCAGCCTGATCAATTTTCAAAGAAGTGCAGAAATGTCAACATATATGCAGCAATAACGTTCACTACATGTGTCATAGAAGAGAATGTCAGAGGTAATATCCTGGCAGGGGTTTAACATGTGTAAGTTTTCTTAGATGGTTGTCAATGTGAGCAACTTTTTGTAATAACCAATATGCATTATTTCCACATGTTGCCCGTACAAATTCAAAAGGTTGCTCTTACAAATTCCACAGAATCCTATATGGGCCCTGTTCTTTGTATGTGACACATTTAACAAGTACATGCAGCAAATTGTCTCTTATAAACACACATACACAAGAAAATATAAGAGACACATCTTCTCAGAAACCCATATGTAACACATCTCGCCATCTCGGATGATAGTGGAGGCCTTGTTACGAGTTTGGTCATCCGACCACCACAGAATTGCATATGCCCCCACCAGCAGTCACAGCGCTGGCAGTCCAAAGACTGCTGTTTTATGAGTTGACCACTGGGCTGGCGGTGTGGATGCTGGGTTCTTGCATTGGTGGTGAGTACTTATTCCAAAGATGTCGATGCCTGTGTGAATTTCAACTGCCTATGTGTTGAATGCACACATATGCATGATATATGTTGAAAAATACCATATACCCACTAGGGCTGTCCTGGCAATGGGTATATGGTACAAAAAAGAATCACCTCTATATCGCCACACACAGGGCCATAATTCTCCAGGTGAAAATCCTGCTGTGAAGGGGGACCTGGAGACACAGATCCACGTCAGATCCTGCCTGGAAGAAGTAGAAAGAGGTGAGTACCTTCCGCAAATCCTCTTTCACCACCACTGTTGGACTTGGCCCTTCTGGCAGGTTCACCCCTGAACTTTTTGCTTTTAATTGTGACATGGTATTAGCGGTTCTTGGTTTCTGCGCACTTTCACTGTGTCCCAGTGGAAAGTGCGTGCGCACTTTGAGTGTGTGTGGAGAGATAGGCCTGCCCTCCCATAGGAATGCATGGGGAATGTATGTGTCCATGTTAGTTCCTGATGCATGGGGAGTGCAGGCTCGAGTTTGCTATGTGTAAACTCGTGAGATTGAATGCTGCGCGATGATGTATGCGGCATGTATGTGTCTAGTGGGGAAGTGCCACTTCTAGACGTGGGTATGCATGTGCAGTGAGTATGCTGGCGCGTGATTGGCTGGAGCTGGCTGGTGAGCCTGGCTTCAGAATGTCTGGATGGGTCTGCCCCGGTGGTGAATGGAGAGATTAGCATGCTGATGTGAGGGAGGGGCTGCACTTGGGTCTTGAATAGGGCTGGGCTTTTCCCACACAATGCTGGCTCCACCCCCCTGTGGTGCGTCTGATGGCCCTAGCCTGCCTGGTGAATGGAAAGGGTGGCTTGGGAAAACAAAGTACTCCAAAACCAGCTGCAACAGGTTTCTCCCCCACCCTGCACTTTTAGACAAAGGGATTCAGTGTATAAAAAGGGGCTGTGTCTCCTTACGAAATGTTCTTGTTAGCCAACTTGAAACTACCAGGGGCGTGCTGCTGCTTGGGCCCAGGGGAAGGCTTGCCTCCCTGGGCCCTGCCCAGCCCCTGGACGCCTGGTGGATTTTCCTTTGTTGGGAGCTGCCTGCTCCATCTTTCTAAGATCCAGTTTTGACCACGACAAACCTCTGCCTGACTAGAAGGACCAAGAGAAGCTGAAGGACGAAAACCGGTCTGAATCCTGTAAGGCTGGCCTGCAGTGGTGCCTTGCTGAGAACGGAGAGGAAAGGACCAGAAAGGACTTTGTAGACTTGTGCCTGAAACGATCTCCAAGGGCTTGATCGAGAGATTGCCCCCTGAACGGAACCACAGGACCATTGGGTTCTATCTGTTGTACCCGTCTGCTGTTGGGCCTTAGTTCTTATTCCCTCGCCGGAGTTGTGACTCAGGTGCCTTCGCCCCCTCCCAGGTCGTGACAGCTTGGAGCCTGGTCGCCCCGCCATAGAGAGCCCCGCTCATTCCTGAGTCGCTCTCCGCTTCAGTGCCGGGCCGCCCGCTCTCCTGTCACCTCGCCGCTAAGGAGCGCGTTGGGCGCCTCTCATCTTCTCCTGCCGGAATCTGCACGGATCGCATCCCATAGCCTCGGACTGTCCGTACGTCGTGACGTACCCGACTGTCTTGCTTTGCCCTCCTGCATACCAAGACCCGTGCCGCACCTCAAGAAAGGCCTCCCCGTACAGTGGTACCGGAAGCCTGGTGTTGCACTCGTCTGCCATAGAACGTGACGACACTCACAGATCCACGAGTACGACCTGGCGTGCTAAGAAGTAGTACGCCCCGCAGGCCTGAACGGCGCCTCGCCCCATGAGCTGCATCGACCCCGGATCGCCACAACCCTCCACAGTCATGCTCCTCCACATGGCACCTCGAGGGGGACCTGAGCCGGAGAGATCCTCTGGAGAACCGCTGGCCTCGTCCGGAGTCCGCCCTCACCAGCCGCGCCTGAAACGCCTCTGACTTCCACGAGCAAGGTACACGTGAACTCCGTCCCGAGTTCATATCGGATCCAGGGTCCGCAACGTTCTTATTTCCCTGTCATCGTACCTTGCTGAACTGTCATATAGTTACTGCTTATCTATATATTGTGTTAAGTTAGCATGGGCTTATTAAATGTTTAAACGCCATTTTTCCTTTTGCTGCTTCTGCACACGGCACATAATTGTTGATTTAGCTTTCAACCTAGAGGAGCGATGTGATTTACATGAGAATAATATGTTATTGCTCTGATATCAGCTTTGCTTAATAAACTATGTCTGTACAGAGAGTGCTGAAGCTTCAAGGATAACACGATACAGAATTGTTATGAGGTCTGATCTCCGCACCTTCATAGACATAACATAAGTGCAGCTCATGCCAAATTCTGGCTTTAGGCGCGTTTTATATTGCTTTGCTTAGAGCACACATACACACTTGATGCGGTTTGCATGCAGAGAGCTGGTGGAAGTTGATGTGATCTCTTCATACTAGGATCTTGAGGTATGGGCCCGCCCTTCTAAAACCCAAAGAGACCTTCTTAGATATTAATATAATATGCTAGTTAGGGAGGGTGAGAATTAGGTGTTGTTAACGCTTATTCATTACAGCATATTAAAATGCTGTCACCTTTTGCTTTCTATGGACTAGTAACTATGCTGATAACTTTGCTTCTGATAATATGTTTCCTTGTATTATCTCAGATATATTCCTTTTTAGAAAAAGGCATTAGTAAATAAATATTTCAAATGTGCACGTGTCCTCATTTACTCCACGTTCTGGTTTGAAATGATTGTATAACGAAAGAGTGTTCATGTGTTCCACGTGACCTGAGGTATCGTAAGTTCATGTTCTAGTTTGTCTAATCATTGGAAGTTTGTTATGACCAATAAGACACTGTAGCTAGCCTGGTGAGGGGATTTTGGGTACTGAGGTGAGTTTTAGGTCACCCTAATTTGCCGAGGTTCCAAATCTCTATGCACAGTTCTGTGGGAGAACGGAAACCCTGCTACAAAACAACGAACATTCAAAGACTAATCTTGCCTATCATAATCTGGTGGCCTTGAATCGCTAAACGTTACATTGTCTTGTGATAATCCTGCTTGAATCTATCTTTTATATAAAGTATACGTATTTTTGATACAACTACACGACTGGTGTCCATTTGTGGTGGGTCAGTGGGTTTGCTGTGTGTGATCATAAATGCTTAACTTACTATCGCCCTGAGGATTAGCCTTGTCTGCTCGCGCCACACTACCTAGAGGGTGAGCAGGGGTTATTCAAAGGTGTAGTTCCCTTGCCCTGACGTGGAGCTGAGGGTCCCTGCTTGTCACGAGTGCCTACCTGTGCCAACCAGAGACCTCCGGTTCCAACAACCACCTTGAAGCAGGTGGTTGGACAGCCACAGTCCGCTTATGGATCAGGCAAATCGTACCATGCACAGTGGTGCAGCACCCCGTACCACCCGTTGTTGGCTGCCTTTCCCTTATCACGAACCCGGCGGTCTGATGCTGGTCTAAGCAGCCCAGCAACAGTCTTTCCAAAGCCAATCCATCCAGGTCATAATGCAGCAGTCAGACCACAGAGCTCTCCACTTTCAGACCACCGCCGCCCAAACTGAGCTACATGGACCCCCAGGTTTGAAATAAGGCCCTATTTCTTGACAACATGCACATAATCAAAACTGCATTTGAAAGTCTATCTATAAAGCATTCTTTTTTTTAAATACATCCCAAAATTATTGCATATTTGGTGAACCCCACGGTAAATATGTGGTTTATAAAATTTAATTATTCTGCTTGCTCCTGATTCTAGAATCTTCTGTGCATCCTTCTCTTCAAGGCATCTTTGAACTCTTTGTTTTTAAGAGTGTAGATCATGGGGTTGCAGCATGGGGCCATTCCAGTGTAGAACAAGAAGAACTTTTTGCTCTCAGTCACTGAGTACATGGATACAGGTTTGAAAAAGACAAACATGATGACTCCGTAAAACAAAATGACCACTGTGAGGTGAGAGGCACAAGTGGAGAAGGCCTTATATCTCTGAGTGTTAGTATGGATTTTCAGAATGGCTGAGATAATTTTGATGTAGGAAGTTATAATTAAAATCCATGAGAATATCACCACTATTGCATCAATAATGAAAGTCATTCTTTCAATTGTGAGAGTGCTGGTGCAGGAAAGTTTCAGCAGGGCGATGACTTCACAGAAGAAATGGTTAATTAAACGAGTCTTACAGAAGGACAATCTGGATATAAGAACGATATGAAGTACTGGTGCAAAGAAGCCAAGGATCCAGGCTCCGCTGGCCAAACGCATGCACACAGACTTATTCATGATCAGTGTGTACTGCAAAGGTTTACAAATGGCTATATAGCGATCAAAAGACATGATGGTCAGTAGAAAGATTTCTATTGCAAGCATGGCTAAGAAAAAGTACACCTGCAGAAGGCATTGCAGAAAAGTGATGTTTCTTTTTGAAGGAAAGTAGCTGGCCAGCATTTGAGGAAACGTGACAGAAGTGTAAGAGATGTCTAGAAAAGACAGGTTTGTAAGGAAAAAATACATGGGAGTTTGGAGGTGTAAATCTGAATAAATAACTGTGATAACAGTAAGGTTACCTGAAATGCTCATAAGGTACAAGAGCAGAAATCCAATAAAGATGAGAACTTGCAATTTCAGAAAATCAGAAAAACCCACAAGAATGAACTCTGTCCATAAAGTTTGATTGTCATTACTCATCTATAATGAAAAATAATAGTAAGTGATATAATGTTTAGAATCATGGAAAGTGTACACATTTTAAAAAATATATTACTTTGGGCACTTTCAATCAAACAAATGCAGAATAGAAGTAATTGTAACTGTGCGCTTTTAGTGTGTACATTTGCAACTTTACTTTTTAAACTTTGCAAGCTTTTCACCATACAAAACTCACAAAATTAATAAAGATTATTGTGTGAGTGGACTTTAAGCACAACAACTGGTCTGTAGTTGTCTGAGTGAAGTTCCTTATCAAATCCCTGAAAACTGACACACTTTGGAGCCCACCATTAACACCTCTTGTGGTTTGTGAGTTTGTGCTGATCTACGAGTGAGGAAGCTTTCCAATGGCGAAGTTCACTAGAGTCCAAATCATCTTGCTTGAATTTAAAGGAGAGGCTCTTCTTTTGCTTTCCACTTTGTTGCATTTAATTTTGGTGGGTTATCTTGAGGTATTTTGTCATGCACTTATCAGAACCTCCAACTTGGCAATAAAACAAAGACATACTTTAAAAGCATAGACTCACTTGAGGAGGCATAAAAGGCACATGTTCATAAAAACAATAAAGGCAAGTATGGAAGGTTAAGATGAGGTCAAGTGAAATACTTGGAAGGAGAGATGTACTGTTTTTTTTGTAAATATTTTTTATTGATAACATAAAATACAGCATGAAACAGTAGGCAGTGGGGTGCTCCCACTGGTGCCTGTATGAGTAGCAATGTAATAATATATGTAAACCAATACAGCATCAAGTATAAGTGAGTGGAATCATCAGGAAAAATGTCACTTATAGGATTACCGGCCATTCTTTGCTGAGTACATTAAAATACATGGGATTGAGGAAATAGCCTCTCACCATACAAGGTTATGAGGAAGGGAGTAAATGAATGAAGGGTGAGAAAATAAAGTAGAGGGGATGGGGGGATAATGATCAAATAACATGAGAGCTCTACATGTCATAGTATACTAGGCATAGCATTCTAAGTCTGTACATATTCATATCATTGTTACAACGTAGTGCCACAGGCTGATGTGGGTGTATGTTACTGTTGAGAGAGACCAAGGGCCATATTATCAAGAAAGGGCGATACATTATCGCAGCTTTTATCGGCAGGAAACTGCCGCTAAAGCGGCAATAATGGGCTTGATAATATGGCCTTGTGAATTCCCATAGAAGCCCAGGTTAACCCCAGAACCTGGGCTTCTATGGGAATTCACAAGGGCATATTATCAAGCCCATTATCTCCGCTTTAGCGGCAGTTTCCTGCCGATAAAAGCGGCATAATGTATCGCCCTTTCTTGATAATATGGCCCCCGGTGTGTAGACCTAAAGATCCACTCAGAGTGGATAATTAGTTGGGCCCGGGTATAATTATGTGTAGGTGAGTAGTCGCATGTAGAAGGGGATGGGATCTATCCAGGGGGGTAGCGTGAATGAGGACTAGGAGTGAGTAGCTGTGTGAGTAATGGGTGGTGACATGAACATCAAAGGTGTCATCCATTATTGTGTTGTCGGTGAGCGCACTTTTTGTTTTGTGCACTCAAGGTAGACGATCATCAGTTTTGGCTAAGACTGCAAGCAAATAGCAGGGATGTACTGTAATGTCTTGTACTCTTCATTGGAAAACTTTTCATCAGTCGAGAGGTAGGAGAAGGAAGTTCAACCTAACTTTTTCCACTTTTCCCCAAAGTTTATGATGTGTTTTGGTGAATGGACATTAAAGTCTGACCTCCATCTCAGGATCTGTTGTGAGTGCAGTGTTGACAAAAGGTTACTGGATATAAATAAAGATAAATGGAAGGGTAGCCTAACTTCTGGGGTGGTGAAGGTCCCAGCTCTGTCAACCAAGTGGATGGCTGGCAACATATCTGAAGTTCCTCAGATGTTTGTTGAGACATTTTTGCAGAAAATGCTCCAGAACAGCAGGAATATTTTGCCAAAAAAATCAATGTTGGTTTGGACACCATGCATACCGAGCACATGTATAATAGGAAATGGGGACTGGGCAAATCTGAGCCTTTGTGTAATGCATTTTAAGATAATATGTAAATGTAAATGTGGGTATACTTGTTAAGCGCACTGTGACTCCAAGGAGTATCCTGGCGCTGAAGACCGCTGGGGAACCCGTCCTAGTTTTCCCTGTGAGATGGTCCCTTTGTGGGTATCTCCAAGGTGAAACCAGGCATCCCCGGCATCTGTGGGGGGCCGTTGTAGAGATGAGGCAAGCTTAATGCCCAGAGTTGCTGAGTGTGTTCCCTGGTTAGAGTAGGCACCGAGGCGAGAATTATCGAGTCTGTTTGACCCTGGTCGACGACCCTATGCTTTGCGTAGATTTTAGGATGTGGTGTGTATATGAGCTCTCTTTTCTTACCTAAACGCAAAATATATACCTTTAGACCCATTTTTTCCACCTGCTTTTGATATCTGATTACATTACTAGTAACCTCCTTTCTAAGTAGATTACAGTGTGGAGAATTGAATGATATTAGAGAGAGATTTATTTTCCTTTTTGTTGGAACCTATTTTTGCTAGCTGTAGAATTCTGCACACTGCTAACCAATGATAACGTTCTGGTGATACTCCTTTCAACATGATTAAATTGTTATACACCTAAAAGGCATTTAAACATGCCTATAAGGCACTAGTAAATGGAAGCAAGGTGTAACCTGGGCCTGTAAGTTAAATGTCACAAATAGACTGCGGTACAAAAGGGGGTGGTGATGGACGGAGCATCTGAATCAATAAAACACTCACACCCAGTCAAAAGATCTGGGTTTAATCCATCACCGTTCTTTAGCCCACTCTGCCACCCCAGTTCAGACATGGTTATATGCAAATCAGTCTGACCCTGTGCCTCATGGGAACAGTCCAGCCTGAACTACCAAGCCATGTCTTCCCTGGACCGGAAACAAGCTTCCGAGGACCAGTTTCTGGCATTCCAGCCGTCTTCTGCCCGGCTTGCTTGAATCCAGTGGCAAAGTGAGCAAGGGACTCACGTCTGAGCATACCCTGCCACACTTATGGTGGCCAAAAGCGGTACAAAAGGGGGTGGTGATGGACGGAGCATCGGAATCAATCAAACACTCGCACCCAGTCAAATGATCAGGGTTTAATCCATCACCGTTCTTTAGCCCACTCTGCCACCCCAGTTCAGACATGACTATATGCAAATCAGTCTGACCCTGTGCCTCATGGGAACAGTCCAGCCCGAACTGCCAAGCCATGTCTTCCCTGGACCGGAAACAAGCTTCCGAGGACCGGTTTCTGGCATTCCAGCCGTCTTCGGCCCGGCTTGCTTGAATCCAGTGGCAAAGTGAGCAAGGGACTCACGTCTGAGCATACCCTGCCACACTTATGGCGGCCAAAATCGGTACAAAAGGGGGTGGTGATGGACGGAGCATCTGAATCAATAAAACACTCACACCCAGTCAAAAGATCTGGGTTTAATCCATCACCGTTCTTTAGCCCACTCAGCCACCCCAGTTCAGGCATGGCTATATGCAAATCAGTCTGACCCTGTGCCTCATGGGAACAGTCCAGCCCGAACTGCCAAGCCATGTCTTCCCTGGACCGGAAACAAGCTTCAGAGGACCGGTTTCTGGCATTCCAGCAGTCATCAGCCCGGCTTGTTTGAATCCAGTGGCAAAGTGAGCAAGGGACTCACGTCTGAGCATACCCTGCAACACTTATGGCGGCCAAAAGCAGTACAAAAGGGGGTGGTGATGGACGGAGCATCTGAATCAATCAAACACTCAAACCCAGTCAAAAGATCTGGGTTTAATCCATCACCGTTCTTTAGACCACTCTGCCACCCCAGTTCAGACATGGCTATATGCAAATCAGTCTGACCCTGTGCTCAGACGTGAGTCCCTTGCTCACTTTGCCACTGGATTCAAGCAAGCCGGGCTGAAGACGGCTGGAATGCCAGAAACCAGTCCTCGGAAGCTTGTTTCCGAGCCAGGGAAGACATGGCTTGGCAGTTCGGGCTGGACTGTTCCCATGAGGCACAGGGTCAGACTGATTTGCATATAGCCATTTCTGAACTGGGGTGGCAGAGTGGGCTAAAGAACGGTGATGGATTAAACCCAGATCTTTTGACTGGGTGTGAGTGTTTGATTGATTCAGATGCTCCGTCCATCACACCCCCTTTTGTACCGCTTTTGGCCACCATATGTGTGGCAGGGTATGCTCAGACGTGAGTCCCTTGCTCACTTTGCCACTGGATTCAAGCAAGCCGGGCTGAAGACGGCTGGAATGCCAGAAACCGGTCCTCAGAAGCTTGTTTCCGGTCCAGGGAAGACTTGGCTTGGCAGTTCGGGCTGGACTGTTCCCATGAGGCACAGGGTCAGACTGATTTGCATATAGCCATGTCTGAACTGGGGTGGCAGACTGGGCTAAAGAACGGTGATGGATTAAACCCAGATCTTTTGTCTGGGTGTGAGTGTTTAATTGATTCACATGCTCCGTCCATCACCACCCCCTTTTGCACCGCTTTTGGCCGCCATAAGTGTGGCAGGGTATGCTCAGACGTGAGTCCCTTGCTCACTTTGCCACTGGATTCAAGGAAGCCGGGCTGAAGACAGCTGGAATGCCAGAAACCGGTCCTCGGAAGCTTGTTTCCGGTCCAGGGAAGACATGGCTTGGCAGTTCGGGCTGGACTGTTCCCATAAGGCACAGGGTCAGACTGATTTGCATATAGCCATGTCTGAACTGGGGTGGCAGAGTGGGCTAAAGAACGGTGATGGATTAAACCCAGATCTCTTAACTGGGTGTGAGTGTTTGATTGATTCAGATGCTCCGTCCATCACCACCCCTTTTGTACCACTTTTGGCCGCCATAAGTGTGGCAGGGTATGCTCAGACGTGAGTCCCTTGCATACTTTGCCACTGGATTCAAGCAAGCCGGGCTGACGACGGCTGGAATGCCAGAAACCGGTCCTCAGCAGCTTGTTTCCGGTCCAGGGAAGACATGGCTTGGCAGTTCGGGCTGGACTGTTCCCATGAGGCACAGGGTCTTACTGATTTGCATATAGCCATGTCTGAACTGGGGTGGCAGAGTGGGCTAAAGAACGGTGATGGATTAAACCCAGATCTCTTGACTGGGTGTGAGTGTTTGATTGATTCAGATGCTCCGTCCATCACGACCCCCTTTTGTACCACAAATAGACTGCAGCACCCATTGTGCCAGCCAATATAGTGACAAGGTAAACATCACTGCAGCCCTACCACTATTTGGCTAGCTAATCCTTTTTGATAGGCCTAATACTTCGTTTTTGTTAGGCCTGTCAGCCTTAGGGTGGGGTTCACCCACATTTTTTCCCTTCACTCTCCTGTTTTTCTGAATTCATTTTCACTGGTATTATGTCTATGAACACTTTACCACTGATAATCAGTGTTAAAGTGCTTGTGTTCACTTCCTTAAATGTGGTGAAAATGAGCTTATACCTGATTGGCATATTTGATTACTTATAAGTCTCTAGTAAAGTGGTATAACATATACCCAGTGCCTGTAAATATATTGTTACTAGTGGTCCTGCAGCACATAATGTGCTACTCTCTGAAGCAGATGCTTAAATCATGTGAGAGGTCTGCCATTGCAGCCTATCCGCAGTTTTGAACTGCACATTCGGCATGGTAAACAAATGCCCATGGCAAGCCTTAATCTCCTGTTTTATTGCATTTAAGTCACACTTTAGTCTTTAGGTATCCTATAAGGCAGGGTACATGGTAATTCTGAGGATAGAGTTGCAACTTGGACTTTGTATATTCCACCCAGACAGCCACACATTAGAGGGAATATGTGTGCCTGTATAAGCTATCACTTGCAGGATGGGGTGGTGTAGCTGGGCACAGCTCCACTTGCAAATCAATAGGGCACAACCTTCACACAAAGGACTTCACAATACCACATTGGGTCTGTAATCAGGATGGAGACTGGGCAGGAGAGGCAGGAAATTCCAAGTACTTCAAAGGAAAATATCTAGAAGCTTCTCCTACTTTACAGAAGGCGCCAGGCATAAATCAATCACTCAAGCATCAATCAACCAAAGTAAGCTTTATTCAGTTTTTGAGAGAAACAACTCATAAAAGCAGAGCACCATAAAAAAGTACATCAATAAAAAATCCATCAAAAATATAGATAAAAATTAACATACAGTATAAAAAACATAGAAGCAAGTCAAGATGAGCAGGCACAGCTAATATAGTACATCTTAGGAAGAGATAGCCACTTCAGTGACTTTCAGAAAGCTGATTACATTGAAAATATATTTCCTGGGAGCCACAGCAAAAATATCAATGCTGGTCAGACTGGATACAAAATTTCCCTTTTAAGAATGGGAATAATATACACCTATGGGACAGCTCATAAAAACTACAAAACATAGTAAAATTTAGTGTATCCTGCAGAGACTAATTGTTGCGGCCGCAGGATGAAACTGTGTGACCCCATTACTTACCACGAGGTAAAGCTTGCCGAAAGGGCAATAAGTGCGACAGGAAGCTGGCTAATAGAAAACAATCATACCTAATCTAGGCAAAAATGACGTATGGCTCTGCGGTTAGGACTGTTTTCAGCGCCAGGACACTCCTGAAGGAGTAGCAGTGCGCTTTATAAGTTCTGCTAATTTATTTATTCATTCATTCATATGCAATTAGGTGCAGGGTTTTGCTGGGGCTATTCCTTCACTAGCCATAGTTCTCTGCCTAAAGAAGTATTTTTTCATCCATTTGAGGTCAACTTTATATATCCCATCTGGGGTACTAACTAGGTCTCTCCTGCCTAAACTATGAAAAAAGAGTCCCTAATGGACTTAATCCATGTGATACGAAGAGCATAGTCAAGGGGCACACTTGACCTTACTTCATTTAATCCTGGAACTTTACCATAATTTCACCCAGGGAGAATGATAGCAAAAGGCTGTGACACCAGTTAAGTAATCCACTCCCAGTTCTTCATGCAATTAAAATGTAGGGGCACTTTGACGTACACACAAGACACGGCTCAGAAAATAATTTTCCATGGTCTGCAGCTCAGCCTGTTAAACATATCCCCCCATTTTGCTCCCATAAACAACTTTGGAGATACATTTCGTGCTGCAAATCAGCAATGGAACCTCAGCAGGTTTACTAACCATCATTGAAGCAAAGTTAAAAACAACAGCATTTGCATGAATAAAATATTTCTTCTTCTTACTAATAAGTGGGCCCGGGCAGAGTTAACCTAAGGCCCGATTCACAGAACTAACTTAAGACAAAATCCTAACCTTCCTACTTTTGGTATTCAATTCATAATCTTTATTTCAGCACAATTTGAGCCATAAAAGACACATAAATCAACAGTTCATGATATAATTTGTGAATACATTTCATATTGCGTTTTCTATATAGAGGAACAAATGATTTTACAGATGACATTGTTGTGAGTGGGGGATCAATTGATGAAAAGGTTCATAATTTAGTTAAAAAGGCATAATATTTAAAATATATTTTCGCAGTTCATTAAAATACTTTCCATTTTAAAAAAGGATCGTAAATATATACAACCATTACATAGGATAGGTACAGCGTAGTAGGTTTTCTTTCATTTTACAATTTTAGTCCCTTCTTGTTACATACAAAACTTATTGAAAGTAAAAATCTGCTAACACCAAATACGATCACTCTTCTAGTACCTGACTTAATAATCCTCAATGCTTCTTTGCATGATCGTACTCCTAAAATATTACACAATGGCTTTATCCATTTTTTTCTGGCTAACTCATAGGCAGGACAAAAAAAAGAGGATATGCTGGTCATCTTCCCTAGTACTGTTTTGACACAAAGTACATAACCCACTTGGTCTAGATTCGCCCGCCCTGAACCACCTTGCTAGGGTAGGGTTGGTACTCAAATCACCATACCTGAGTTTCATGTAAGGACTTTTAGCTAAAGGTGGTTTTACCTCATCTAGGAAGTCCTCAAAACAAGGAATATCCTTAAAAACTAAAAAATTGCTTGTCAATACACCACCAGTGTGCTCATTGGTCAAGGTATGTGTAATATAGCCCTAAAAGGCTGTTTTCACCAGTTTTTTTTAAATTTGCGTCAAATTTGCCGGTTCTTCCCAGAATTGGGGAGCTCAATTTTGATGAGCCAAGTGCGCACATGCCTAAGCAAGACATTGGTATTTAGCAAGTCCAGACTCATTATTTCTTTTAGTCCATTTCTATAATCCATTAGCTCCGGCGTACTCCAGAGCCTCACCCAAAAAGATAGCGGCCGTAAGATGGTATAATGATCTGTGCGTTTCATGTTTAAATCTATCAGGACGGGTATCAAAGGGGAACTCAGCGTGTGGGCGGCGTCAGCCGCGGTGGGCGCTGGGGAATGTGGTCCCCCCCCTCGGCCGCCGCGCACAGGTGTGAGAATGCAGCAGCAGCAGGGGAGAACAACGGGGAACAGCCACACGCTTCCACACAGTGGCAGAAGTTCCTGGGCAAAGCAGAGCGTCCCTGGTAAGGCCGAGTTCGTTTTAGAAAATAGAGAAGCACCCAGCAGAATGTAGCACCCGCTCGGCCGCAACTCTCTCCTCCTTTAATGCGCCGCCTGGTGCGAGCTCAGCGTGTGGGCGGCGTCAGCCACGGTGAGCGCTGGGCAATGTGGTCTCCCCCCTTGGCGGCGGCGCACAGGTGTGAGAATGCAGTTGCAGCGGGGGAGACCGACGGGGAACAGTTCACGCGTCCACACAGTGGCAGAAGGTCCTGGGCAAAGCAGAGCGTCCCTGGTAAGGCAGAGTCCATTTTAGAAAATAAAGAAATGCCCAGCAGAATGTAGCACCCGCTCGGCCGCAACTCTCTCCTCCTTTAATGCGCCACCTGGCGCAAGCTCAGCGTGTGGGCGGCATCAGTCGCTGTGGGCGCTGGGGGATGTGGTCTCCCCCCTCGGTGGCAGCGCACAGGTGTGAGAATGCAGTGGCAGTGGGGGAGACCGACGGGGAACAGCCACATGCGTCCACACAGTGGCAGAAGGTCCTGGGCAAAGCAGAGCGTCACTGGTAAGGCAGAGTCCGTTTTAGAAAATAGAGAAGCGCCCAGCAGAATGTATTCACAGAAGGCATTTAGTAGTAGTAAAGTTAGGATTTTGTCTTAAGTTTGACTTAAGACAAACTTAAGACAGACTTAAGACAGACTTAAGACAGACTTAAGACAAACTTAAGACAAACTTAAGACAGACTTAAGTTAGGATTTTGTCTTAAGTCTGTCCTAAGTCTGTCTTGAGTTTGTCTTAAATTTGTCTTAAGTTTGTCTTAAGTTTGTCTTAAGTCTGTCTTAAGTCTGTCTTAAGTCTGTCTTAATTTTGTCTTAAGTCAAACTTAAGACACAATCTTAACTTTAATACTACTAAAGGCCTTCTGTGCATACCAAAAGTAGTAGGTTTAGGATTTTGTCTTAAGTTAGTTCTGTGAATCGGCCCCATAGTTCTGCTACGCGGAACTGCGCGAAGTGCAGAAAAATGTCTTCGGTGCTTCGCGGATGTTCTGCAAGCGGCAGAGTGCAGTAAGCCACACTGCTTGCACTGATTATTAGTGCCGAGAGTTTGTTGTGTGCTATAAATTCAATGCAAACGCCACCATGGGCAGCTCAAGAAGGCACTGCTTCTTTCTGTCACTTGAGTAGATGTTCAACAGGAGAGGCAGGTTCCTCAAAGTGGGCAGCAGGTTAGTGACCTGCCATGACCTGCAGGGACCACCTGTGTTGAGAAATCTCACTGGTAGGTGGTCTAACTTATGATTTTCCTTGTGCCCGCTCACCAACTTAACGTTCATGAGCCTGCAAGAAGAGAATCTCTGTTCAAGTTTTTGGGAACTTCGCACTCATGGGGAAGGTGGAGTGGGCAAACCTCCATGAACTCAGCTGGCACACCGGAATATGTCGCTCCCCCCTAATATTATGCGGGTGCCAACTCATTGCAGAATGAAACAGCAAACCCAAGTATGGAAACACTCTGGTCTTTGGGAGAGCAGAGGACCCAAGATAAAAAAAAAATCGATTTTGTGTGTAGATGACCAGGTATCAAAAAAAGTACCCTCAGACCCACTCTTCAGTTCATTATCTGTACCTGTGAAAGGACTTTCAGAGGACTGTCTGCTGCTGTGGCCTGCTGAGTACTTCTGAAGACTGCTTTGCTGCACCTGGAAGGACAGCTGTGATGCCGGAAGCCAGCTTTGAACCCTTAATGGTCTGCTCTGCTCCTTAAGCGCTGTTCTACTTCTTGAACTCAGGACTACCAGAGTGACTACAAGGGCTTGTTGGCTGTCCTACTGATCAGAGCCTCAGGGACAGAAAAGACTCAGACTATCTTGAACCTGAATCTCCAAGTGGTCGGTTCTTCAGTCTTGGACCTTTGGAAGCAGGGATTTTTTAAGCAAAATTTGAGGTTTGCAGGGGATTCTAGGTAGGAAAACATTGTGGATCTACACATTCAATACCTCCCTGAACTCCCCTGGGTGTCCAGGGAGGTGTGACTTGGTGTAAATCCCCCAAAGTTTTTCTACCCAGAATTCCCTTCAAACCTCAAATTTAGTTGAAAACACAACATTTTTCTCATATTTCTGTGTGGGAAAGTTGTGGGATCACCGGGCTAACACTCATTTCTTACTACCCAGCATTCCCCTAGGTCTCTTGATAAAAAAGGAACTTAATTTATGGGGGTGGGCGAAGTACCCGCAGCGGGGAAGGACCCAAAACATATTGTGGAGACATCAATATTATCTATCACAAAACAACTTAGTTTTTTCAAGGGGGGCATCTGCATTTTTGTTCCTGGGCTCGGTGGCCATCTATGGAAACCTACCAAACCCACACATGTCTGAAAATGAGACCCTTGGGAGTCCAGGAAGGTGTGACTTGAGCAGATCCCCCAAATGTTTCCTATTTAGAATCCCCTGCAAACCTCAAATTTACATGAAAAGATCACATTTTTCCCATATTTCTGTGTGGGAATGTTGTGGAATCACTGGGCAGATACAAATTTTATACCACTCGGTGTTCCCCTGGTCTCCTGATAAAAATGGTGCCTCACTTATGTGGGTGGGTCAAGCTCCTGTGACAGGCAAGGGCCTAAAACATATTGTGGAGACATCCAAATTATCAATCACGAAACTACCGGGTTTTGCAAGGGGGAGGACATGCATTTTTGGTCATGGGCTCAATGACCATCTAGGGAAACCTACCAAACCCAGAGATTTCTAATAAATAGATACCCGTGGGGGGGGGGGGGGTTCAGGGATGTGCAGCTTGTGTGGATCCCCCAAGGCTTTCCTACTCAGAATCCCCTGCAAAACTAAAATTTAGCTAAAAATGATCTACACAAATTAGCCCTTGATGAATTTAGAATTTTGTGTAGTTTTCAGAAATGTTCCAGGATCCATTATTGCTTTCATACCCATTTCTACCACTGACTGGATGGAGGCTGAAAGCACAAAAAAAGCAAAAATAGGCTATGTCCGAGTAAAATACCGAAACTGTGTAAAAATGTTGTTCCTCTGACAAAAGTCTGCCTGTCCGTTAAAAGCTGAGAAGATGGTAGTTTGAGCACCACAAACTTTTTTTTGATACCATTTGCAGGGAAAAAAACTGACACTTTCTTCTGCAGCACTTAAATAAAAAATGTAGTTGTATTTTGGCAAATGTTTGGGTTTCCTCTAGGGGAATCCACAAAGCCTGGGTACCTTCAGAATCCTCAAGATGTTGGCAGAAAGAGACACAAATTTGGCGTGGATAGGTTTCATAGCTTCCTGATTTACTGACCACCAGGCCCTAAAATAAAATTGTTGGAAGTTATACGTGAGATGTTAGACAATTGTATCTACTATGGAAATTTTACTATATTAGGCAATTACAATTTTTGCTTGGATATGGTCACATCAATGATGCAAGGAAGTAATTGATAACATGTTAAATCTGGTTCTTAAGTTGTTAATCACAACCCCAATGCTCATTGCAGGGCAAACTCTAAATATTCAATCAAAAACATTCTGCCTGTGACAGGGTCATATCATTTGCTGATCAAATATATCATTCAGGCTCCTTCCTCGAAGTGGAAGTGGGTGGGTAGAGGGATAGATAAAAAATGCAGAGCTTGGAATAAATCGGACAGACATGAACTAGGAGCTACTCTGGAATCATCTCTCCCTGAAATGATAGTTGACGTTGATGCATTAGCGGATGGGTTTTCCATATGGGTTGAGGATGCAGCAACTGATCTGGCACCTCTTAAAAAGGTTAGAAATGACTGAGCTCTTACCACAGCTGGATAGTACTCCACTCGACTTAAGGAGCAAAAAAGACTGTGCAGGAGACAAGAAAATATAGGGAACTCTTATCCTGAAAATAATTCTGAAATATTAGCTACAAAGACAAAATTATTTACAGAAAAGAATATAAATGCCAGCAATTCCACTAAGGAACCTCTCAGAAGATTAAAATTGCTCTAGTACATTTGGATCCCTATTCAAATCTTCTGCGACATTCTAGCAAATTGTTTTAATAACATGGTCGAGGATGTCCACAGGGTCTTTAATAATGGAAATAAGGAAAAGGCCCTTAGCACAAGAAATGTGGTTCTTACTGATAACATCCCGACCTCAAGTAATTTTCCCCCCTGATAGCGTGTGAGGTGATTCAGATGATCAAACTTACCAAATCCGGGGCCCCAACTGATCCTTATTCAGTAAATATCTTTCAGTATATGGACAATATCTTTGCCCCCCACTTCCAACTTTATTGAAAAACATTTTGGTCTAGTGTTTTCTTCCTTCAGAATAGTCTTGATTTTTCCTTTATTACACAAAGACACCCTTGACGCTAGCGCATTGAAAAACGATCGTTCTATTTCCAGACTCTCAGTTTCAGCAAAAAGTCTTGAAAACTGCCTCAATGTGGCTCTTTCTAACTTTTTGGAGCAAAATAAGATCCTGGAGGGATCGCAATTCGGTTTCAGGAACTCTCGCAGCACATAATCTACAAGAGGGGGGGAAGTCTATGGTGGTCCTCCTGGATCTATCCTCAGCCTTTGACAGAGTAAGTCACCAAATTTTGAAACAACAGTGTTGGAAATGGGGGTCTCTAGTTGGCAATGGTTTGCACCTTTGTCCAAATAGGGACCCTTCCTTCTAGTCAGGATGAGGGATATACACTACAGAAATAGCCCCAGCTCACCCCCTTGGTAGCTTGGCATGAACAGTCAGGCTTATCTCACAGGCAGTGTGTGAAGCATTTGCACAAAACCAATAGTAATACAGTGAAAACACTACAAAAAGAGACCACACCAGTTTTAGCAAAATAATCAATATTTATGTGTGCAAACAAGACCAAAACGATACAACATATAGTAATAAAAAATAGGCACTTTGCAAGTATGACTTAAAAATTCAGTTCCTTGTAGCCAATGGCTCTGCCTGGGGCTACCGCATGGCTGAAAACGATAGAATCCTACAGTTCCAGCTGACCGTGTCAGTGCGGTCCGGAGTTAGTGTTATCAGACCTGTAACCATTACCTTTGGTTACGACCGACTGTGTCGGTGCGGGCCGGTCGTGGCAACTGTTGCAGTTGCGATGTGAAGTGTAGTGGTGCAGCGTGCGGTGCCCTTAAGACGCAGTGTAGGCAACGGCTCGTTGACAGTTGTGCAGTGGCATCGGTGTGACCAGAGCTGTGGTGGGGAGTTAGTCAGTACTCGTGGCAGTACTGACAGGTCACAATGCAAACAACATTGCCGGTTGATGGGAGCAGGAGTTAGTGGCCCAGACTGTGGTGTGGGACAAGGTGGTGTGTCATGTGACTTATGAGCAGTGCCCCTAAACCATGGTGCTGTCATGGGTGTCGAGGTCAGTAGGTAGCAATGTCATTGGTGAGACCAGGGTGGTGGAGTGAAGTGAGGCATTGTGGAGTGCAGTGCCCACAATTCGTGGTGCAAGCAGCAGCTTGGAGGCAACGGCGGTCGTTGTCATCGGTGAGACCAGGGTTGTGGTGCGAAGTGCGGTGGTGACTTCTGTGGTGCCTTCAGGACACAGATTTAAAAGATGCCTTGAGTTTTATCCAAACAACTTTATTGTTGGAATACCAGGCATAGATAAAAAGAATAGTGAACGATAATTAACTACTGGTTAATATTATCTATGCTGGTTTCCTTAAATAAAGTTCTTTTAAATCACTCCTATGCACCCACTATTGGCATACTCTCATCACACTAAAAAACCTGCTCCACTGTAAACAAGAGTTGTAGCACAACAGAGAGGCACTCGGCTTCTCTGGTGGGAACCCAATGACGAAGCATGTCACCAATTAGGTTGGTGAGCGAGGGTTCTTTTTCAATCTTAGAGTGATTTTTTCTTGCTGGCTCTTTGTAATTCACACTCTTTTGTTGTTTATATAATATTTATAAGTAAGAAAATACCCACTTTCTAAAAATGTTACGTTTAAACAAATTACATAAAAATCATATTTACTAAGAGATGCATTTTTAGTTCAGGCATACTTAACTCCATTTCTCTATCTTGTCCCAATAGGAAGTTATACTTGTAAGATGTTACAAAGAATTTACAATTCTATCCTATGGGACAGATAGCCATTCCATAGTGAAAAACAAAATACATCACATTTCACTATCAGGACATGTCACAGAACCCAGTACATATACTACTTTTCACATACAATACATACTGCCCACATGGGTACCTTGGGTCTACCTTAGAGGTGACTTACATGTAGCAAAAGAGAAGGTTAGGGACCTGGAAAGTGGGTACACTTGCCGGGTCAACATGGCAGTCACAACTCCAATCAAACCCTGCAGTAGCAGGTCTGAGAACACATTGAAAGGCTGTTCATGTGGGTGACACAATCAGTGCTGCAGGCCCATTAGTAGCATTTGATTAACAGGCCCTGACACTCTCACTGCACTTTACTAGGGACTTACCAGTAAATCAAATATTCCAATGTTAGAAATGGGGGTCTCTAGTTGGCAGTGGCAGGCCACTGTCCAAGTAGGGACCCTTTTTTCTAAGTCAAAGTGAGGAGGCTACACCCTTTGATAACCCCTGCTCAACCCTGTGGTAACGTAGCACAAGCAGCTAGGCTTATCTCAGAGGCAGTGTGTAAAGCATTTATGATCATACACAGTAACACAGTGAAGGACACTACAAGGACCTTTCCATCTTCAGTCCTGCTGATTGCAAGCTAGGACACGAGACCTACCCCTACGCTGCTCGGCGGCTCGCTGTGCTGAGGCGCGCATTCTGGCTGCATATAGCGGCGCTTTTAAGTAATCCTTTTTGACTATTTTTGTTGAAGTTTAATTGATTTCCCCCTGTTTTTAGGTTATCCCCACTCACCTGCACCATAATTGTGCCCTCCACCGCGCTTTTGCAGGTCCCGGTTCCTGTGGGCGGGCTGTGTGTGGAGGAGTGCTTTGTGGCGGCCATCTTAGGTGAGGGGTGTGCGCTCCAGTGGCTCAGGCGACGAACTCCTCTTAAGGGAGGTAACCTAGAGGCTCGGTCTTTCCATCTTCAGTCCTGCTGATTGCAAGCTAGGACACGAGACCTACCCTTACGCTGCTCGGCGGCTCGCTGTGCTGAGGCGCGCATTCTGGCTGCATATAGCGGCGCTTTTAAATAATCCTTTTTGACTATTTTTGTTGAAGTTTAATTGATTTTCCCCTGTTTTTAGGTTATCCCCACTCACCTGCACCATAATTGTGCCCTCCACCGCGCTTTTGCGGGTCCCGGTTCCTGTGGGCGGGCTGTGTGTGGAGGAGTGCTTTGTGGCGGCCATCTTAGGTGAGGGGTGTGCGCTCCAGTGGCTCAGGCGACGGACTCCTCTTAAAGGGAGTCATGCGCTGCGGGTACGCCGGATCACCGCCGGAGTCACGCCAGAGTCCAGCCCGTCTGCGCCCGTCAGCGTCCCGGAGGCGGGCGGGGCGGCGGACAGGACTCTTCCATCTTCTGACTCCGGTAGAGAGTCGTCTTGGCTTCACTATACATCTGGTGAGCTACGCTCTCTTTGCCCTTTTCCCCCCCCTCAAGGGGGCTGCCGCACCGTTTACCCTGGTCGGTTTCTGGGTAAGTGCTGTTGCCCTGGATGCGGCTGGCGTCCGAGCCGTGCTGTGTCCTCTGCCCCCAGTAAACCAATCATGCATGTTGGCCACCTGTGCATGCTGCTTAACACCAGATCTCTCGCTAGACATGCGCAGGAGATTTTTGACCTTCTAGAGCTGGAGAGGCCCCTCTGTCTCATGTTAACTGAGACGTGGCTGGGGGAGTTTTCCAACCCTGATGTGGCTGCGGCCATCCCTCCTGGCTACAGTATTTACAGGCAGGATAGACCCAGGGGTAGAGGTGGAGGAGTGGCCCTGGTGGTGCAGGAAAGCGTGGCTTGCTCCATCTTGCCGATTGATGATATCCGGGGCTCTGAGTCCCTTGCTTTCTCCATCTCCCTGGCCCCTCACCAATCCTTTAGGGGTTTGTTGGTGTACAGACCACCTGGCCCTTTGGGCACTTTTCTCGAAGATTTTGAGTCTGTCCTATCTGGGTTGGCGTTGAAAGCGGCTCAGTGTATTGTTGCGGGAGACTTTAACCTTCATATGGATATTCCATCAGATCCGGATACCATCAAACTCCTGGAGGCCACCGCCCCCTTGGGTTTAACACCGTTTCTCGTGGGGCCCACCCACGTGAAGGGGCACACCCTGGATCAGGTTTTTTCTACCTTTCCCCTTGAGGTGAAGGAGTTAATTCCGGTGTTGTGGTCTGATCATTGGTTGGCCACATTTTTAGTCAAGGGTGTGATGAGACCTGTCAACATGGGGTCTCAGCAACAACGACGCGCCCACCGGGCCTACCACTCTGTAACACCAGCAATGCTAGCGCAGGCAGCTCTTGAGCACCCGTGCTTTTGCACGGGGGATCTTGAGAAGGACTTGGCAACTTTGCAGGGCTGGTTAGTGGATAGACTTAATGACTCTTGCCCCAGTGATGGCCCCCCGTTCTACGATGAAACGGGTTTCGGCCCCGTGGTTTACGGCGACACTGGCGTCGGCCCGGCAGTCTTGCAGGGCGGCGGAAAGAGCTTGGCGTGCCCAATACGATCCTGAGGCTAAACTGCTGTACAGATCTGCGGTGAAGGCCTACCAACGGGACATCCGTGTTGGAAAAAGGGTTTACCTTGCTGGGAGAATTGAGGCTGCCGCTAACTCCTGCAAGGAAATCTTTTCCATAGTGAGGGAATTTACAGCTCCTCGCTCGAATGTCGTCCACGATACGCCCCCAAAGTCTTGGGCGGCGGACCTTGCTAAGTTCTTCACGGATAAGATTAAGCTTATCCAGGATTCTCTCCATCTGGTGGCGCCTGTGGGTGCAACCTGGATAAGGGAGGACCCCCATCTCGCCGCCACATCTGGCCCGTTGTTGGCAGCTTTTCCTCCCCTGTCGGCCGCTGAGTCGTTAGGACTCTTGGGCGCTCTTAAGTCTGGCTCGCCCCTGGACCCTTGTCCGGCAAAGTTTCTTGCTAGAATGGCGGAAGTCCTAAATCCTCTGTTCAACCCTCTGCTCAACATTTCATTGAGCCAGGGTTTGGTCCCATTAGCCTGGAAGCAGGCTATGGTGATCCCTTTATTGAAAAAGCCTAGCCTTGACCCGGAGGCATTGGTCAATTATAGACCAATTTCACTCTTGCCTGCCTTGATGAAAATCCTGGAGAAGCACATTCAAATGGTGCTCTCCAATTTTTTGGAAGGGCATGAGCTCTTGCATCCTTCCCAATCAGGCTTCCGCCCTAATCTCAGTACTGAGACCGCACTTCTGGAGGTGTCAGAAGACATCAAAGGAGTTTTGGACTCTGGAGGCAGGGCCATGCTGGTCATGTTGGACCTGTCGGCGGCATTTGACACCGTCCCCATGAACGCCTGCTCTCGAGACTTTTCGAGATAGGCCTCAGGGGGACGGTGCTCAGCTGGTTCTCTTCATTTTTAGCCGACCGCCGACAAACGGTCTGCACCACGCCGGATTCTGCTGTGATGCCGCCACTGGGTGTTGGGGTCCCTCAGGGCTCTATCTTGAGCCCGACCCTCTTTAACATCTTCATGACCCCTTTGGCGGCTCTGGCGGAGTCTTGCGGGGCCCGGATCGTGTCCTACGCAGACGACACTCAGCTCCTCTTCTCCTGTGAGAGGGGAGGAGATTTTAATGGGGAGAGCATCAGGGATTGCCTTGGGGCTGTTTTCAGATGGTTTAATCTGAGTGGTCTCAAGTGCAATCCCGAGAAATCTGAGGTGCTCTTCTTTGGGTGTACGTCTGATCCTGACTGGCATGACTGGTGGCCTATAGACATGTCTCCCCCTTCTGTTCCATCTGCAGTTGCCAAGAATCTGGGTGTCAAGATGGACAAGGGTCTGTCAATGAGAGCCCAGATTCTGGGAGTGACGGGCACCTGCTTCGGTCTCCTGAAGGTATTAAGAAAGTTTCTACCCCTGTTGTCGGAAGAACACCGGAAACTGACTGTGCAGGCTCTGATTGGGTCCAGGTTGGACTATGCCAACGTCCTATACCTGGGCCTGCCGGAGTATCTGCTACAGCGCCTTCAGGTGACACAAAACGCGGCGGCGAGAGCCATTTACGGTCTTAATAGGCGAGCTAGGGCGTCATGCCTCTTGCAGGACCTACACTGGCTGCCATTGGGGGTCGCTCCTTTGGTCTGCGTGCCCCCCAGCTGTGGAATGCTTTGCCGCTGACACTTCGTGGTGCCACTAGCTTGCTGGCTTTTAGGAAAGGTCTTAAGACCTGGCTGTTTACTTTATAGGTTTCTTTTTTGTTTATCACATTCCGTTTCTGCTTTGTTGTCGTGTTGTGTTACTTTCTGTAGGTCTCGCTGTGAAAGCGCCAGGATACTCTTTTTGAGTCGCTGTGCGCTATACAAATAAAATGTAACATAACATAACATAACATAACAAAGGGGCACCACACAAGTAGTTAAAAAAACAAGTTTCTTTATATATGGAATTAACACAAAACCAATAACGATAAAAAGCCACAATACTGTAAAATAGGGGTACTCCTGAAATGCTGTAAAAATAGTTCAAAATGTTCTAATAGGGGTTCAGTTCAAAGCAGGGGTCTCTGACACTCTTTTACTTACGACGTAACTGGATTTCGTAGCAAAACAAGCAAAATGTCGCAAATGGGCTGTAGCAATGTTTTTCCTCACGCGAGGCCGACGATGCGTTGAATCCTTGCTGCAAGGGAGAATGATGCGCTGATCCGCGGATGCGTGCGGAACAAAGCGACAGACTTCATCGCGCTAGGCCAGTGATACGTGGAATCCTTGCCGCAAGGGAGAATGATGCGCTGGTTCAGTTGCGTGTGCGAACTTGTTGCGAGGGAGTGACGATCCCAGTGCGATGCAATGAAAATGGTGGATGCCCGCACTGCGATGCCGTGATGCAATGATCTCGATGTGATGCTGGGTTAGCGAGCACTCAACAGCCCGCAAACGTGTGATACGACAATCTTCGTGGTAAGCGAGCACTTGGTGGCAGCAGCGCAATTACTTTTCTTACGCTCTTTAGCTGTGGCGGTTTGCAAACAGGCGGTAGCGTAGATTTCAGTACTCTCTTCTCTGTAGTAGAACTAGAGGCCCTGGAACTCACAGGAGCCTCACCTGCAGATAGAAATCCTCGCTGGGAGGAATCAGGAGGCTGGTGGGGGTGTCAGATGTGCCTGAGACTCCAGCTGGAGGCTAGCTCTCTTCTAGCCCTTGGGTGATTGCTTTAGTAAGAATAAAAGTTCCTTCAAAGTCCTTTTCCCTCTTCTTCCAAGTTCAGGGAAACTACTGCTGGCCAATCCAAGAAACACCACAAAAGCACAAGGACAATCCTCTCCTGCAGTTCCCTTCAGTTACACGGACAGAGTTTCCTCTTGATATCCAGGAGCACCACCAATTTTGGGGGTTTGAGCACAGATATTTCTATACCCCAAAAGTCGTTGTTCTATAAAGTCACTAGTCACTGAACCCAGCCCAAACCAGTTCTGCTCAGTCCTGGAGCACTTTGTTTACCAGGCTGCATCCTTCCTTTCAGAAAGAGGGGGTCTGCCATCAGATGCACAGTAGGAGGTGGAGCCAGCATTCACCTTGCCAGGCACAGCCCTATTCAGGTCAAGGAGCTACCCCTCCCCAATACTCAATGCAGATTTCTCTATTAAATACAGGAATGACTCAGCCTGCCTTGCCCCTCTAAACCCAGACAGCAAATACCTACTGTCTAAAATTGGTATTTTCAAACACAGAATGTTAAAACCAACTTCGCTAAAATATGTATTTTATCATTCTGAGTTCAGGCGTACTAAAATCGAATTTCTACCATGTTCCCATAGTCAGTTAGAATTACAAGATGTAATAATCAAACTGCCAATTCGTTTGTGGAGAAGTATAAGCAGATGTGTCTTTTAAATTGCTGGGCGAACGTGTGTTGGTTTGAAAACACGTTTGCATGCATTTTTGTTTTTTGCCTGTTTGAAAAAACTTTATTTTGCACTCCGTAGCGCCACCATTGACTTCTGAGCATGGAACATTGTTTTAGTTCAGTTTATGGAGAACTCGTGATCACGTTAAGAACTCTTCCGTTGGCTGTTATTCCCTGCTCCTTTGGATATTTGGATTCCTACTACCCGCACGGTGCGCGAAGATTAAAGTTAATTTCTTTAGGATCTTCTGACTCTGCAAGTGACTGCCCTGCTGGGAAATTGGCACTTTCTGGGAAGTTAGAGACATTAGCTTCGCTCCTGAGGAACGGTGACTTCTGCCTGGGACTGCAGTGATACCTGACACTGCTTAAGTGGGTGGTACAATAGGTGCCGCAGGTCTACTAGTAGCATTTAATTTACCAGCTGTAGGTATAACATGCCGATCTGGTGTAAACCATTTTAACCAGGGTTTAGAGAGTGAGCACAAGCACTTTAGCACTGGTTAGTACTAATGGCAGCATTACGTTTTTAAGATCTCTGTTTTACAAATATGATACTGTGCATAGGAGTAAAGCTGTGGAGGTGTTATCAGAAATGCGCTATTTAGATGCGGTGGTAGGAATTGCTCAGTTTTTGCGGGCTGTTAAACAGAGTTTTAAAGACGAACTGTATTGGGAAGTGGGTGTCGGGCAGTCACGATGTTGTCCAATTATCAATTTTAACTAGAAAATGTGTTTTTAGAATGGACACTTGTCTAAATAAACTTGATATCTAATGGCAGCAAAAATGAATGAAAAAAATAAGAGGATGAAGGAAATTTGTTTGGGGGGGAAACACTGTAAGGCTGATATGTCTAACAAACACCAAAACAACAAAAATTCAAAAAATGAGAAGTGGCAATAAGAATTTTGCAATTATTAAATAAAAATAATGCCAAAAAGCATTATGCGTTAACAATTGTCTTTTTGTATGCGATTGACCTGGACCTAGGCTCATATTATGGTCAATCACAATGGAGCGTTGGTCAACCACTTAAAACAACTTAACCTGATTGAAATGTTTACTTTTGGACTTAAGGATTGATGTCTATCTTCCACAATGGAGGGTTCAATCCACCTGTTGAGCTGGCAGAGCTTCTCCCATCCAATTTGTACATTGGACAGAAGAATAGTTGTCACCTTTAATAGATGTACTACCAGACAACCAGCGGTTGTACTCCATCTACTGCATGAAATTGTGTACCAAAGGGCAATACTTAATCTACGTTGTGGTGGTGGTGCACCGCCCACCAAATTTATATATCTTCATTATATTGGCAGCCTTGCAGAAGTGTACTGACTGAGATATTATGTCTTGTAACATTTTCGGCTTACTGAGTCCATATGTCAGACGCCTGAGAGGAATGGACAATGTAATGTCTCCTACACAGCACACTATAAAACACACCCCATTCTATACCATGATTCTTTGCCTTTTTCATTTCTCAACAGACACTGCGTTTTTTTGTTGGATTTTTAACTGCTTTTTATGTTATTTTTAAATTTTATTGTATTATCTGCATTATGTTGAGAAAAAAGAACCCTAGACTTGGTGGATGAGATAAATAAGGTATGGCCCAGAACCCAGAAAAGGCAAATGCTGAAGGGAATTCCACACAAAAAATCTGTATCAAACAACAGGTGTTCAAATGAGGAAATGAGGAAGTACTGGAATGATTTGCAGGGGAGAGTATGATCCCTGGCCTCTAAAGCCCACCTAGAGGCCCAGCAGACTGAGGGCGGTTCACCCAGTCTCCCGAACTGCATGACCTGGGAAGAGAAGGTGTATGGATTTCTGCACACTGAAGGATTTGCAAGACTCCCCGGGGAATTTGAGACTGATAAGTACAATCAACTGTGTTTTCATTATTATTATCCAACTCGATGTAATATATTTCCCTTTTTTAAAGGTCTATTTGGGCCTATATTTAAGAATAAAAACTTTTTAATGTGTTGAAAGCACCTTTAATTCACAATCTAGTATCTTCATTCTTATAGTACCCTTTTCCTTTTCAGAATGGAATCTGCACACCCATATATAAGTTTATATTTATGTTTGTTCTACTCTGCAAACAAGTAATCACTATGTTTGTGTGCTGTTTTGCAGCATTTACATTATACTTAATATAAGGCATGTTGTCAGTCTCTTTGTATGGTTCTGGTCACATTCTTAAGCAGTGGTTTGTCAAAATATATGATAATCTGTAAAGTGTTAGCTGAAACAGGTTATTTTATATCTTGGGTCAATCTTAAGTGCAGTCCACAATTACTTCAACAGTGTTAATGGTCAGTGACTACATCTCCCTTAATACTAAGCATGGGCGTAAAATCCGTTCCGCTTGCGGATTTTGCGGATTTTCGGTAAATTCGCAATCCGCGAACTCTCGCGAACTTACCGAAAATTCGTAAATCCGTGCGAAGCGGATTTTTTTGCTTGGTCGCACTTGCCAACTAGAATACTATACAATTTCGCGGGAGTAAACACTCGCGAAAACGTAGATGCGGCGGGCAGCGACAAT
This sequence comes from Lissotriton helveticus, assembly GCF_964261635.1. NCBI lineage: Eukaryota > Metazoa > Chordata > Amphibia > Caudata > Salamandridae > Lissotriton > Lissotriton helveticus. The sequence continues at coordinate 1,888,476,034 of NC_136068.1, read as the reverse complement.
CTCGCAATTGCGAGATTGCAAAATTTGCAATTTCGCACAAGAAATCCACCAGCAGGCAGCATAAACCTTGAAAATTATGATTTTTATTAGAATAACTGCTCAGGTTGACATTTGCCTGCACTGTTTTTTTGCAAGGAGTCCATTTTGGGGGGGGGTGGGAGCAAGGAAGTGCCCCACAGTCTCCAACTTCCTGTTCCTGTCCAGCAGGCTCCTCTCAGTGCTTTCTTCATGTGCTGGTCACTTTGATTTGGGTCTTGACCTGGAAGCCCTCAGCAGGTGCAAAAGTTCAAACTCATCATTAGTAATCATTCCCTGTAGTGCTTCCTGAGGGGCCCCTCCAGAGTTCAGTTTCCTACTTGCAACTATTCTATGACCCTGCTCTGACCCTCACAGCAGGCTCAGAGAATAGCTACAAGTATACAACAAAGGTCCTGTTAAACAAATTACACTGCAACAGAAAGCAATTACAGATAAGGAAGCAGGTGCCAGGGATCTTGACCTGGAAGGATTACTTTTTGTGGATGCTGCTGGATATTTGGATTTTTGCAAAGCTGAAAGCACTCAGCAGGTGCAAAAGTTCAATCTTATCATTAGTAACCATTCCCTGTAGTGCTTCCTGAGGGGCCCCTCCAGAGTTCAGTTGCCTACTTGCAACTATTCTATGACCCTGCTCTGACCCTCACAGCAGGCTCAGAGAAAGCAATTACAGATAAGGAAGCAGGTTCCAGCAAGGAAGTTCAAATTCAGTAACACATTAATCAGCCCCTAATTCATTTATGTCAGTTGAGGCAGGGCAGGTGTGCTTTTCCACCCATAATCTACAGTGATGAACTAGAGGGTGGCATGGGTGAGCTAGAGGGTGGCATGGGTGAGCCAGAGGGTGGCAGTGGTGAAACAGAGGGTGGCAGTGGTGAAACAGAGGGTGCTGTGATGAACCAGATGTAGAAACAACATGTTCGCGACCGTTGCTACCCGAAAAGTAAGTTCGCGTTTGCGAACTGGTACAAAATCCTCGCGAACTGGCAGAAATCCTTGCGAACAAAAAAAAATAATAAATCCGCAAATTCGCGAGAGTTCGCGCATTTTGCGGATTGCGAATCCGTAAATACGCAATTTCGCGGATTGCTAATTCGCAAAATCCGCCCATGCTTACTTAATACATAATTATGGATAATGTTTATGAATGTTATGTTACACTGTCATCATACTATATGTTACACTGATAACAGATTCAGACAAGTATGATGATCAATCATCTAAAAATATATGTAACCAACTTTACGAAGTCGTCATGCAAAAAGCTGTGTTACTTTTAGCTATTGTAGCACACTCCCCATTGTAAATATTTGTACTCTGTGCAGACAGCAGCACCAAGATCCATACCATGGCCAGGGTAGATTTGGAAAGAGAAGTTGTAACAGGCTCTATGAAGGTACCTGTGTCTCCAGCACTCCCAATACATTGTTTACTGGAAAATGATCTTGAATCATCTGAATGGTCAGAGGTAAGGAGAGGCCACCATATGAAAATATTGAAGCTCTGTGCGTGGGTATTTGCTATGAGTAAGTCATAGACTATGCAGAAGGTAAAGGCTGTATGTTTGAACCCTGGGACAATGGGTCAAGCATCCCACGGCAAGGGCATTGGGGCTGGTGAGCCAGCCCAGAGAACTCCAGAGGTGCAGCAAGTCTCTGACCTTGAGGGGAAGGATCTAGCATCTGAGGAAGGGACTCCATCCCTACCAGAGCTGTCAGACTCGTCAGAACTGAAAAGAGCCAATGGACCCTCCAGAGAGGAGTTTTGTCAGGGACAGAGAGACTGTTCTACCCTGAGAACTTGAGGTGCATTGCAACAAAGCAATAGGAGGGATTGACAGTGGATTTCACAGAATTTATTTGGAAGATGGACTGCTCTATACTGAGACCAGAAACATTAAGGAAGGAGCCACGAAGAAAGTGGCGGTGCCACAGAAATACAGAGAGTTCATTCTGACTTTAAGTCATGATATCCCCAGACCAGGTCAGCAGAGCTGCTCTAGAGCCAGAGAAACCAGGTCAGCAGAGCTGCTCTAGAGGCCGAGAACCAGGTCAGCAGAGCTGCTTTAGAGGGAGAGTACCTGGTCAGCAAAGCTGCTCTAGAGCAAGATAATCGAGGTCGACAGAGATGCTTTAGAGGGAGAGAATCAGATCAGCAGAGATGCTTTAGAGCCATAGAACCAGGTCAGCAGAGCTGCTCTAGAGGCAGAGAACCAGGTCAGCAGAGCTGATTTAGAGCCAGAGACCCAGGTCAGCAGAGCTGCTCTAGAGCCAGAGGACCAGGTCAGCAGAACTGCTTTAAAGCCATAGAACCAGGCCAGGAGAGCTGCTTTAGAGCCAGAGAATCAGGCCAGCAGAGGTGCTCTAGAGCCTAAGAAGCAGGTCAGCAGAGCTGCTCCAGAGCCAGAGAACCAGGTCAGCAGAGCTGCTGTAGAGCCAGAGAAACCAGGTCAGTAGAGCTGCTTTACAGCCAGAGAACCAGATCAGCAGAGCTGCTTTATTGCCTAAGATCTAGGTCAGCAGAGCTGCTATAGAGCCAGAGAAAACAGGTCAGTAGAGCTGCTTTAGAGGGAGAGAACCAAGTCAGCAGAGATGCTCTAGAGGGAGAGAACAAGGTCAGCAGAGCTGCTCTAGAGCCAGAGAACCATGTCAGCAGAACTGCTTTAGAGCCATAGAACCGGGTCAGCAGTGCTGCTTTGGAGCCAGAGAAGCAGGTCAGCAGATCTGTTGTAGAGCCAGAGAACCAGATCAGTAGAGCTGCTCTATAGCCTAAGAACTAGGTCAGCAGAGCTGCTCTAGAGCCAGAGAACCAGGTCAGCAGACCTGCTGTAGAGCCAGAGAAACCAGGTCAGCAGAGCTACTTTAGTGGGAGAGAACCAGGTCAGCAGAGCTGCTTTAGAGCCAGATAACCAGGTCAGCAGAGCTGCTTTAGAGCCAGGGAACCAGGTCAGCAGAGCTGCTCTAGCTGACACTGATTGACTGACACTGACGGACTGACACTGACTGACTGACTGACACTGACCGACACTGATTGGCTAACACTGACTGACACTGATTGACTGACACTGACTGACTGATTGACACTGATTGACTGACACTGATACTGACTGACACTGACTGACTGAAACTGACTGACTCACAGTGACTCACTCTAACTGACGCTGAATGACTACTCTCTACTACTCTACTACCCACTTTCTACTACTCTCTACTACTCTCTCTACTACTCACTATCTACTACTCACTCTCTACTACTCACTCTCTGCTACTCTACTACTCTCTACTACTCATTCTCTACTACTGACTCTCTACTACTCTCTAATACTCACTCGCTACTTCTCTCAACTACTCACACTCTTCTACTCACTCTCTACTACTCTCTACTATTGACTCTCTACTACTCACTCCATACTACTCTCTGTCTACTACTCACTCTCTACGAATCACTCACTACTACTCTCTACTACTCACTCTCTACTACTCACTTTCTACTACTCTCTACTACTCTCTAGTAAAACTCTCTACTACTTACTCTCTACTACTTACTCTCTACTACTCACTCTCTACTACTCTCTCTACTACTCTCTACTACTCTATCTCTACTTCTTACTCTCTACTACTCTCTACTGCACACTCTCTACTACTCTCTCTCTACTACTCACGCTCTACTATTCACTCTCTACTACTCTCTCTCTACTAGTCACTCTTTACTACTCACTCTCTACTACTCGCTCTCCACTACTCACTCATTATTACTCACTCTCTACTACTTTCTACTACTCACTCTCTACTACTAACTCTCTTCTACTCTCTACTACTCTCTCTACTACTCACTCTCTACTACTCACTCTCTACTAATTTACTACTCTCTCTACTACTCAATCTCTACTACTCACTCTACTACTCTCTACTACTCACTCTCTACTACTTTCTTTCTACTACTCATTCTCTCCAACTCTCTACTACTCACTCTTCTCTACTCACTCTCTACTACATGCTCACTACTACTATCTACCACTCTCTCTACTACACTACTACTCACTCTCTATTACTCTCGCTCTACTACTGACTCTCTTCTACTCACTCTACTACTCTCTACTACTCACTCTCTACTACTCTCTACTACTCACTCTCTACTACTCACTCTCTACTACTCGCTCTCTACTGCTCTCTACTACTCACTCTCCACTACTCACTCTCTACTACTCGCTCTCTACTAATCTCTACTACTCACTTTACTACTCATTCTCTACTACTCTACTACTCTCTACTACTCTCTCTACTTCTCACTCTCTACTACTCTCTCTACTACTCACTCTCTACTACACACTCTCTAATTCTTGCATTATACTACTTGCTCTCTAATACTCTCTACTACTACTTCTACTATTCATTCTCTACTACTCTCTACTACTCGCTCTCTACTACTCTCTTCAATTCCCTCTCCACTACTCACTCAATATTACTCACTCTCTACTACTTTCTACTACTCACTCTCTACTACTAACTCTCTACTACTCTCTACTACTCTCTCTACTACTCACTCTCTCCTACTCACTCTCTACTACTCTACTACTCTCTACTACTCTCTCTACTACTCACTCCCTACTACTCACTCTACTACTCTCTACTACTCACTCTCTACTACTTTCTTTCTACTACTCACTCTCTCCTACTCTCTACTACTCACTCTTCTATACTCACTCTCTACTGCATGCTCTCCACTACTCTCTATCACTCACTCTCTACTACACTACTACTCACTCTCTATTACTCTTGCTCTACTACTGACTCTCTTAGACTCACTCTATTACACTCTACAACTCACTCTCTACTACTCACTCTCTACTTCTCGTTCTCTACTACGCTCTACTACTCTCTCTACTTCTCACTCTCTACTACTCTCTCTACTACTCACTCTCTACTACACACTCTCTAATTCTTGCGTTATACTACTTGCTCTCTAATACTCTCTACTACTACTTCTACTATTCATTCTCTACTAGTCTCTACTACTCACTCTCTACTACTCTCTTCCACTCTCTCTCCACTACTCACTCATTATTACTCACTCTCTATTACTTTCTACTACTCACTCTCTACTACTAACTCTCTACTACTCTCTACTACTCTCTCTACTACTCACTCTCTACTACTCACTCTCTAGTACTCTACTACTCTCTACTACCCTCTCTACTACTCACTCCCTACTACTCACTCTACTACTCTCTACTACTCACTCTCTACCACTTTCTTTCTACTACTCACTGTCTCCTACTCTCTACTACTCACTCTTCTCTACTCACTCTCTACTGCATGCTCTCTACTACTCTCTATCACTCACTCTCTACTACACTACTACTCACTCTCTATTACCCTCGCTCTACTACTGACTCTCTTAGACTCACTCTATTACACTCTACAACTCACTCTCTACTACTCACTCTCTACTACTCGCTCTCTACTACTCTCTACTACTCTCTCTACTTCTCACTCTCTACTACTCTCTCTACTACTCACTCTCTACTACACACTCTCTACTACTTGCTTTATAATACTTGCTCTCTACTACTCTCTACTACTCCTTCTACTATTCATTCTCTACTACTATCTATCACTCACTCTCTACTACTCTACTACTCACTCTCCACTGCTCTCTACTACTCTATCTCTACACTACTCACTCTACTTCTCACTACTACACACTCTCTACTACTCTCTCTCTCTCTACTACTCACGCTCTACTATTCACTCTCTTCTACTCTGTCTACTACTCACTCTTTACTACTCACTCTCCACTACTCACTCATTACTACTCTCTCTCTACTACTTTCTACTACTCACTCTCTACTACTCACTCTCTACTATTCTCTCTACTACTCACTCTCTACTACTTACTCTCTACTACTCTATTACTCTCTACTTCTCTCTCTACTACTCACTCTTTACTACTCACTCTACTACTCTCTACTATTGACTCTCTACTACTCTCTCTCTACTACTGACTCTCTACTACTCACTCTACTACTCACTCGATACTACTCACTCTCTACTACTCTCTACTACTCACTCTCTACTACTCGCTCTCTACTAGTCGCTTTCAACTACTCTCTACTACTCACTCTCCACTACTCACTCTCCTACTCGCTGTCTACTATTCTCTACTACCCACTCTCTACTACTCTACTACTCTCTACTACTCTATCTACTTCTCACTCTCTACTATGCTCTCTACTACTCATTCTCTAATACACACTCTCTACTACTTGCTCTCTACTACTCTCTCTCTACTACTCTCTACTACTCACTCTACTATTCACTCTCTACTACTCTCTCTACTACTCACTCTCTACTACTCACTCTCTACTACACACTCTCTACTACTTGCTCTCTACTACTCACTCTTTACTACTCTCTACTACTCACTCTACTACTCACTCTCTACTACTCACTCTCTACTACTCCACTACTCTCTACCACTCACTCTCTACTACTCTACTACTCTCTACTACTCTCTCTCTACTACTACAGTGTCAGTCAGTGTCATTCAGTCAGTCAGTCCCAGTCAGTCAGTGTCAGTCAATCAGTGTCAGTCAGTCAGTGTCAGTCAATCAGTGTTAATCAGTCCTTGTCAGTCAGTCAGTGTCAGCTGGAGCAGCTCTGCTGACCTGGTTCTCTGGCTCTAAAGAAGCTCTGCTGACCTCGTTCTCTCACTCTCAAGCAGCTCTGCTGACCTGGTTTCTCTGGCTCTTCAGCAGGTCAGCTGATCTGTTTCTCTGGCTCTATAGACCAGCTCTGCTGACCTAGTTCTTAGGCTGCAGAGCAGCTCTGCTGATCTGGTTCTCTGGCTCTACAGCAGCTCTGCTGACCTGGTTCTCTGGCTGTAAAGCAGCTTTGCTGACCCCATTCTATGGATCTAAAGCAGTTCTGCTGACATGGTTCTCTGGCTCTAAATCAGCTCTGCTGACCTGGTTATCTGCCTCTAGAGAAGCTCTGCTGACCTGGTTCTATGGCTCTAAAGCAGCTCTCCTTGTGTTTGCTTTGTTCGCCCTAAGTTGGCACGGTATGCCCAGACGTGGGTCCCTTGCTCAATGTGCCACTGTATTCAAGCTAACCTGGCTGATGAGGTGTGTTACTTCAAAACCAGTCCCAGGATGCTTGTTTCCGGTCCAGGGAAGACATGGCGTGGCAGTTTGGGCTGGACTGTTCCCTTGAGGCACAGGGTATAGACTGATTTGCATACAGCTATGTCTGAATTGGGATGGCAAAGTGAGCTAAAGAATGATGGACTCAACTCAGATCTGTGACTGGGGGTGAGTGTCTGAAAAGTTTCATCGCTCCGTCCATCATCTTCTTGTGTTTCCTTCCTGCACATAAACAATCCATAACTAGTATTTGTTACTTCTATGTATGCTGCATATTACAGCCTGCATAAAGGTTGTACATTGTCATTATTTAATGATAGTTTATGTGTAGGAAGGGAGACCTTTCTGCACACAAACAATCCCTGACGGTGTTTTTCTCTTTCTTTGTGTGCATAGAAAAAGCAAAAACGAGGAGAAATAAAAGCATTTCTCCCTGTTTCACCGTTGTAACGTGTGCTCTTGAGTGGATCTAGTTTTTGGCGCTGCCTCATATCTAAACATCCTTGTAAATCTGGGGCAGGGTCAAAAACCAATGGGTGTTTTGGTGGAATGCCCACAGCAAGACAAGACCCATTGCCTGCCCATTTCACTCAGATAGAGTGCTGCATGAAAGGGTACCATATTTACAGAGCAGTGTTAATCTTTTACCCAACACACTCTAGCACCGACTCAGAATGTCCAGAAATTGCTTTGAGGATAAACTCTATTCTATATAAAACAGACTAGCCTTGGTGATGCTAGAATGTGTTTTCTCTGTCTCCTAGCCCAGGTTATAAAAATTGTTAAAGGCTGCTAGATTCACATATAGATGCCTTTGCGGACTACCTCTTGAAATGAAATGAAATGAAATGAAATTGGATTTGTAAAGCGCATGGCTGCCCGAAAGCGTCCCAGCGCTGCCTAACAAATAACAGAAAACTCAGAAGAAACAGAAAATTATTTTAAGGAGTTTTAGGGAAAAGAAAAGATTTAAGGAGCTTTCGAAACTTGAGAAGGGAGGGTTCAGTGCGAATGTGCTTCGGGAGGGCGTTCCAATTTTTCGCCGCATTCACGGAGAAGCGGCGGCCTCCCGTGCGGGCCTTCCTTACTCTGGGAACTATGACAAGATTTTCAAGGTCCGATCGGAGGGCCCGAGGCGGTTTATAGGGACAGATCAGGCTCCTCAGGGCCGGGGGGCCTTTGCCTTGGAGTGTTTTATGGACCATACAAGATGATTTAAAGGCAATTCGCTCGCGTACTGGAAGCCAGTGGAGAGCTCTCAGCAATGGTTTGGCAGACGCTCTTCTTGAAGCGCCCATGAAGCGCTCTTCACAAACCAATGATGATATTACCCCCCTACGTCTCAATGAAGTGCCCCTCTAAATTCAAATTTGCACCTTAAAATAAGCACCACTTCTCCATTCATTCTGCCATTATTTGCAATAATCTTCTGGATCACTTTCAGGTCTGTAGCAGTTTATGAAGGTTTAAACAGGGGTTTTTGTGCAATGTTAGGTCACTAGAGTCTAGTGAGCCGTTGGGCTTCAGTGCGCTATAAAAGTGATAATATGAATAGTAACTTAAGATGCCAAATGTGTATATAGATCATACAAGTACAATACAGCAGTGAGCATCCGTTTCACAAAGTGTCAGTTCATAAATGGGAATATTACATTGTTACAGCGACTACAAGGAGAAAGCATAAAGATGAAAGGTTTAACAATAATCGACTTAAAAGATGTCAAAGCAAAACTAATAATATGAATGCTAATACCTCACTCAAGGGTCCGCCAAGCACTCCAGTTACCTTGGTTTAAAATAGCAATATGGCTATCATTCTTTAATAATTAAATTCATTTTATCAAAAAAATCATAAAATATGCCTGGGCTGGTTAAAAGTATGACCTATTGTGTTGTAAATTCACTGTTATAAAAAAATTAAAAAAGACATACAAGTCTTAAAGACCTTAAAGTTGCCATCAGCATGACCGGGTTAGAAATCGTTTAGACCTTTTTACCGCTGAGATCGCCTATTCATTATTGAGAAACATAAATAAGATGCTAAGCAATCCTATATTCCAGAGTTAGGCCCATGTAGCAAGGCATCATATTCCTTATATTGTCTTAGGAAATAACGTTTCAGGAGTTAACTTTTGCACACATTTTCATGCATGACAATGTTGGATTCATTTTTCTGAATCTGCTTTGTTAATACATCCAGCTTTGCACAACATTGCCACAATGCCCTGAACATCATGTACTAGGCCTCTCTAAGCACTAGGTACAAAACTCGTTCTATCTTCAACCACTTGGCGACAGAGCTAACCACTCATCCATAAGATCACAATCTAGTGCGCATATCATGAAGGCTGATTTTTATTATAAATATTAGGCATCCTGATTAATTGGTAGTGGCACCTCCTGCTGAGAAATCACCACGCACTGGTCTGACATTCTGTGATCAGTGTCCAACTCAAGACCAAGACGGGTTTCTTCATTCTATCCAATCAGGTAGTGAGGTAGGATTGTCCCTGGGGTGATTCTTGGCTCTACATCTACACACACTCTAGGTACACTTAGAGTAAATTTTACATAATACGAGTACGTTAGATCACCCCATTACATATATGCCCGCATATATTCAATTATTTAGCACCATGGTAGAAAACTGTATCTCCTGTTTACTCTTTTGGTGCTTGTAATCTCCTTTATTTGCTTCTGTCTCCTAATGTTTGCAGCACGCCTATTTTATGCAAGAATAACATTGGTTCATTAAATATTATTGAAAACGTCCCACTGTGTATTCTCTGTATGTTCCTCACAGAACAATTGGGAATGAGTAAATGAGAGAAAGGTTCTGTACTGTTTCCACAGTTCCTGAGGAAGCAGGGTTGTCATGTTCAGTGGTTACCAGAACTGTTTTTGCTCCCTGGTAAGTTAGGGGGGCTTACAGTGGCACCGTGAGTTAGCTGGTATATAGGCCAACATATCCTGTGAGGGTGTCCGGAATCAGTCTTGATACCAACCCCTTCTTTTATATTGTCCAATCAATGCACAGATCCTATTGATTGGTAGGAACTACACAACAGCAATAGCACACAAGGTGATCAGTCAACATTTCTAGAAAATAAAGAGCTGGACAACACACCCTGATTTTGTATTTCTGCATGAGGGGAAGGATACATCTTTTGCGATGCACAAAATAAGATTAACAGGAGATATTGTGCAAATTGGTTTGCAGGGATACTTCGACACACGTGCAGGCCAGCAATGCATGCAGAGAGACAATTCCTGTTGTATGGTCAAGCATAAAAGGGGTGAGGTTTAGACGAAATCTTACCAATACATAATGATGTTGAGGGTTAGTCACAGACATTAGGTAAACATTTTCATCATGTGGGTTGGAGGGTGTCTTCAGGTATGTTATCACCATAGATTTGTTATGGTTATTTGCATATCTATCTCTATCCATTTCAGTTAAGACCAGATTTTTAATTAGGGCTTTGGTGGGTGTCTAGCAATTAGCTGGGTTCATGAACAAAGACTGCAATCCCAGGGAGGTCAGTATGTTTTAACATATTGGATCCAGGAAACCTTATGTGCTTGGTCAAGGGTTAAACATTCCCTTATGATGTTTTGGGTCAAATTAACAAATTTACAAGGCCCTTGCTTCTCTTTTACGCCGCTGCTGCGTCACTTTTGTGATGCAGTGGCGGTGCAAAAGATGCGCCATGGTGCGGGATATTTACAACGTGACGCATCTGGGAGAAGCGTCACGTTGTACAGCCCTGCGTCAGAAGGACGCGTTCTGGCACAGGGGTTGTGGGGTTCCGGCGCAGGAACGCCTCCTAAAAGCGTCACTTTGGGGCCCATGCTGCGTCAAAACCCTGCACCTGGTGTAAGGATTGACGCAGCATTGTGAGAATAGTCCCTCCTAGAGCATTGCTGGAGATGCGTTACGCATCTGTTCCGTTTTTGCCCCATGGTGCGCCACAAAATGCGGCGCATCCATGGTGGTGGACGATAAGTGGCGCATCCCTGCTGATATTCAGGGATGCGCCACTTATTGTAAATCTGCCCCCTAGTTTCTTAATGAAGGAAAATATGGCAACAATGCTTTTCTCCAGGAGGAGACATCTATTGGCTACCATATTTGTTTTTCCAAGCCATTTCCCTGTTACTAAGATGAAAGTTGTTGATGCATTTATTTGGTGATCTAGCATTGACATAAATGTGACATACTCCTCAATGAGTTTTGCAGTTCCACCCCAGTCCAGGCTTGTAGCGCTGCATCGTCTGCATAGAGTATAGTAGGGGTATAGAGTTGATTCGCCATAGGAACATCTGTTGTAGAATCTAAAAAGGCTGCTTCCACACCATCTGCATAAATGGAGAATAGAAAGGAAGCAAGGACGCACTCCTGTCTGTCTTCCCTAACAATGGTGAATTGCCTTGTGTTTTCCCCCTGGCTTCCATACCGAATACATGCTAACGCGTGAGAATACAGCTGCAAGACAAATAATAGTAGCTGGTACCAATAAAGGGAAGAACTGTGTGTGGACTGGCCTTTAAACATTTGGCTAAGGCATCACTTTGTTGGGCATCAATAAATGTTCCACAAGTTCTGAGGCATGTTTCTGTTCCTTCTAGGACATTTAACACTGCTCTGCTTCAGAGGCTCTCTCATCTTAACTGACCTCCACCTCAAGGTTTTGTGGAAGGTTCAGGACAATGATTATTTATACTGCATGTGAGGAAGCATGATCTGAACCTCTGACATGTGATGGTAAACACATGTTTTTTCTGTAAACTAAAAACATTATTTTATTTGTATTTCTTGTGGACATTTTATATCAGCTTCTGATTGTGGTTGAAGAATCGTGTGAATAACCATGCCTTGTTGGGGTAAGAACTGACACACATAAGACACAAGGGCAAGCATCAAAACACAGATATATACTGAGCAAAGCAAAAAGTAGCCATGTACTCACCCAGTAAACAAGTGTGCTTGCCTTGAACAGTTATCATGACTTGAGGTATTGTAACATGTGCACCCTGTATAGATCCTGGGTATTTTGCACAGAAGTGTGTGATTGGGAGTTGTTTGTGAGATGCGATCATAACATTGATGGAATACATTAGTCTATGGTTTCTGAATAATTATTTCCTTCACTTTAAGGAGAGGATTCTCAAAGGGGGGCAATCTACACATCTGACAATGCTGGAAAAAATATGCTCTGCATTATAATAATCTCTTTAATTTCTAACACACAACCATCATCACTTCCGCACTTGCTTTAGTGTGCATGAAAAGTGAGTTAAAAAATGTCAGAAGCCACGGCAGTTGATGCCTGAAATGAAACACTGGCACACCAATCAAAAACAGAGAGGACAATGACCAATGGCAGAGCAGTATGGATGTGTGTAAGTATATTTTCAGTTAGACAACATGAGCCATCATACCAAACATGTTTTCTTTATCCAGTTGGTGTGGATAAAGTGCTTGCTACTCCTTGCTTTGGGCTGCACAACATTTTCAGGCCCCTGTGGTGCATTCACTCTTATTATGAGGAACAAACATCTGTTTGCAGTAACACTGTGATTGATACCTGTAGGAGCTGCAACATGTGTGATCTGGGGGATCAGATTCTTCTCCAAAGCCTTTGTAAGCTAAATCTAGACTCTGCTAGAGGTGCATTGGTGCAGTGTGTCCTACATATGATCTATTCATTTACATACATAAGAGCAAGAGATCTGCTATTGGTGAAATAGGCACTGTTGTTTGTATGTTAGAATACCGTCAGCAAAATTATCGTCTGTCAGAAATATTTGGTACTAAATGTTATTTAGAACGGTGCGTCCCAAACTTTTTAGACCCAAAAACTAACTTTCGACAGACATACAGTTTTACTGATCTGATAAAACTGTACAGTACACAAATGCAAATGTATGCAAATAGGGTTTCTGTGAATATTTATCATTGGTGCATCACCTAGTGGGGTGTCTTGATTTGTTTAGATCCTATTAGAATCTTTGTGCCAACACACTTTAGAATTATAAGAAAATGTTCCTCATTATTGCTTTCCTGTCTGTTGAATGCATTCAGTTCTTTCACATGTATTAACATTTTGCCATGTGTTGTAAAAAAACAGCACACCATCCTTTCAAACACTCTGTAGTCCTGTAAGATTGTCACATAATTCACTTAAAAACTCCTCTCACTTTGCAGTAAGAGTAAGAAAAGTAAACACCAATCCCATGTTAAAGAAAGAAGCAGCAGTTTGTCAGAAAGCATAGGCTTCCTTTGAACCTCTGCCTTTCAAACAACAGCAAATATAACAAGATAAACACAGAATATGCAAGCATCTTTTTGTATTGCTCACTCAGCTTGTGCCCGAGAGCAGGAGTTTGGTGTTGTAAGTGAGGGTGTAAGATGTGCTTTGATTGTGTTGCTATGAACAGTTTTGCTGCAGTTCTGCTCAATTGATTCCCAAAAAGGTGGGTTGAATTTGCAGGATGTGTGCAGTCGAGAAGACCCTGAGGCATGAGGGTACTTGTGGGAATGTGATTCAGCATCAGTGCCTATTGGTGAACCAGAAGGTACAAAAACAATGATATCAGCTCAATATAACTTCATGAACTGAGAGATAGAGGTAAATATTAGTGTTCCCCTGGAACACATAATGTTACTTGCATATCTCTGCGTGGCCTTGACTTCCACATTTTTGCTCCTTCTACTGATACAGAAGAGTCTTTCAGAAGAACTTTGGTGAAATGGAACATTTCAGTCTTCAGGTGGTGCTTAGAAAGCACGCTCTGGCTGATCTAATTGGTGAGACAGGACTAATTTTGAATATTTCCTGATTAAATGGCCTCCTGTCACCTATAACAGGTGCTATTATTGTTCAATTAGGGGTTCTTACTTTGGTATCAAAACAACAGTAGAGGGAGTGTAGAGGTAATGATAGAATCACCCTCCTGGCTAGTATTAAAAAACAAAAGAATTCTATCAATGCGTGATGGTGGATTTTTTAATTTTATCTTTTTCTTTTAGTGAAAAACTGATGTGTGAATGGCGAACTAGGCTCTCTCTTGAAGTGACAAGACGAGGGCACTATGTGCTTTTAAAATACCCCTCACACACTAAGAATGCCTTAGTGTCATGCTTCATCATTGGGGTCTTCCAGTCTCTCTACGAGGCGGGGCGTGCTACGACCTACGAACTATGCGGGAGCACTGTTGTTTGTGACAAAGACTATGTGAAAGTGCAATGTTGGTGTGATCAGTGAAGTGTAGGGACCTAACTCAGTGAGTGTAAGATAAAAAAGTTAAAATTTCCCTGGCAAGTAGAAAAAATATATTTTATTAACTTCTCTGGCTGGGAACATTAAAAAGGGGTTTGTGAGGTAGGGCTATTAGCTCACTACATGACACTAAGGGATTCTTAGTGCGTGAGGTGTATTTTAGAAGCACATAGTGCCCTCGTCTTGTCACTTCAAGAGAGAGCCTAGTTCGCCATTCACGCATCAGTTTTTCACTAAAAGGAAAGATAAAATTAAAAAATCCACCATCACGCTTTGATAGAATCCTTTTGTTTTTGAGTTCTTACTTTGGTGACATTTGAAGAAATGAAAGAAAGAGCTGCCCATCTGGATTGTGAACCACTGAAATTAAGATTCAAGCATCTTTGCAGGTGCTTGAAGCAGGAGAGCAGCGTTACCAGCGGGCACTGCCCTATTATGAGACAAGCCTGGCCCCTTTTGTGGGAGTGGGTATCGGTCACCATAGCATGTGGCTCTCACCTTGTAAACTGTTTCATTACTGAGGCTTTGCTTAGCATTACAAATCTTATACAATCTTACAGTATAAAGTGTCCTCAAGAAGTAGGTCGTTGAGGCACTCTTAGCCAACAAACCTTCACTTCCAGGCAGTGAGTAAATGGAGGGAAGACCTGGACCCAGATAGATGACTTGTAGGATGGCTTTCATAATGATGTGCTTCTGCACAGCTCCCCTTGCTTACAGCTGTGGTTATATTGAGCCAGTACACACTTTGCCCGGCTTATCCTAAGGGACATGGCCCTTGGAGCCCTAATTACAGTCACTGGATTTAGGTGTTTTGATGTTAATCACATTTAGCATAATTTTTCTATAACCAGCAGATGTTCTTGTAACAGAGTAGCATTACGTGTAGCACATCCAGTGTGGATTCAGACTGATATCACCTTTTTTCTGTAATTCTTGCTGTATTCAAAAGTTTCAGTGAGACTCCCAGCTTTACAGTGCATAATGATTTAAGTAATCTCAGGACCACCCAGTCTACATCTTCATTAAAACATTGCAATTCATTTTAATGTATTCCCCTTTTATTTATATGTCCACCCATATACAAATATCATATACATACTTACACACATACACACACACATATGCATACAAACATATATGAAAACGTTTCCTTCATCTGTTTTTTTACTAACAGTTAAATGTACACTCTTATAGAGAGCCCTCCAGATCAGAAGAGGTTATATAATGTGCTGGTATAGGCCAATAAGTACCCACCAAATATAGAGATCTCTACCATGTAGAAGGGGTTTTCTGTGCCTTCAGTGAAAATGTTGGCGCAGCAGTAATGGAACTGAACTTACGTGTGCCGGCGGCATTGTTTTTGGATCCTGCTTTGCAAATTCTTTTGTCATGGTGGCAGCTGAGGCTGCACAAATGTAAACTGTGGTGGATTGAATGGGATTGGTTGGATTGACCATGGGCCCAATGAGGGATCAAATCCACCATAATTGAAATTATAACTTAAGCTTTGTGTCCTTGCAGCTTCTCTTGTCCTTATCTTGAGTCATGCCATCTATCTGAGTGCTACCTTGCTGTATATATCTCCTTAACACCTGGTCTCGTAGTCTGTCTGCCTACCACATCTGCCCATGTGAGGTTTGCTGCTCAATTTCATTTGCTTTGTCTTTCTCCAGTTCCCTCTCCTTCTTCCTAGCCCCAGCCTGGTCTTCACGACTTCCTCCTTACTAATTGTCATATCATGTTCCATGTCGTCTCCCCCTTCCTATAGAGTGTGGCTAGCCAGATAGGCATCTTGTCCCTTTTTGCGATGCAATCATTGCATTCCTGCTCTGGTCTTCTCCCCTGTCCTATAGAGTGTGCCTAGACAGATGGGCATCTTGTCCCATTCTTGCTCTGCAGTGAAACTCTTGTCATAGCTTTAAAGGGACCTGGACGAACCTCTTTGCATTCCTCATTAATGTTCACTTATTATTTTCAGAAAAACTTTTGTTTTTGTCAGAATTGAATTGATTTACGATTTGTAATTTTCTATTAAGTTCATTAATTATTTCATTGGATTTGGTTTCCTTTGTTTTTTGCAAGTAGCACAGGTAATCCAAGGTTTTCAATGTACCAACCATTATGTAGGGAGGAAAAGCGTCTCTCTTTAAGTTCACTGTGAAGGCTTTTCCTGATTTTTCACCAAATTACTGCTCACTTCTTTATTGTGAGAAACAAGGGCTTATTCCAGTGTCCCCACAATGTTTGCCTCCATTTTTGACTTGTTACGTGTGTTTACTGACTCTGATTGTGCCCTGAGCCCTGCTAATCAGACCCAGGGCCTGTGCCCTGTTTAAAAGTAGTTGACGATTAGGGGTAATAACTAATAGTATGATAGCCTACATGTAAGTCCCTAATATATGCTAGTTATGTTTGGAGCCCAGTAGATTTGATGCACTCAAGTATGCATTACTATGTTGCCTGCTATGATTTTAAATACCAGCCCTACCTATCAAGCTGCTTTTACTCCAATTTTGACTTTAGAATTAAAGGTACTTCCAAAGTCTTAAAGTGCCTTATTTTTTACCTATAAGACACCCCTAAGGTAGGTCTACCCTAGGTGCCCAAAGGGTAGGGGCCATGATGAAATAAGCAGGAGCAGTATAAAATATGTTTAATGTGCCTTGGTGAGGGAAAAACTGCCACGGTAATTTTTCCCATTGTAGTAAATTAGCTCGGGACGGCTTTATTTAACATCAATATTGTCTAACTATTGACAGGAGTGAGCTCAAATAATAATTCAAATTGTCTAAATAATAGTTAAAATAAATGCAATTTGCCAAGATTAGATTTATTATAACTATGACGGAAAATAATTTATAGAACTTCCTTTTCTAATGTACCTTAATCCAGCTGTGGAGCAGCCTCTCCTGACTGCTCTAATGAGGTGTGAAGTGGCCTTAAAGGAAACAAAGAGACATCTGGTGGGAGGAGATTTGCTACTGCAAAGCACAGGACAGGAATGGGGCTGGGTAGCCAAACTGGTCTTCCAAGGGAGGAAGGTAGTTAGGGCATAAGTTAGGCCCACCCCCACTTCCTGCTCCCCCAGGCAGAACGGAGCACCTGTAATTGATTTAGCGGAGGGGCTGGAACGGGAGTGTTAGGAAAAGTTAGCCACACTTGTAGGTTTGATTAGCCAGGTCTAAAGCTCCAGCAGAGATTTTCTCCATTTTGGATTTTTGTGAACAGTGCTTTCTGGGACAATAATTTGCCACAGTTCATGGTAAGTGGTCATCATAGAGTGTGATATCTTGCACCCATTTGGCCAGGGGTGCCTCCTTTTTGCCAGCCCAGAAGCTTGAAAAAATATGGTAGAGCTGCGCAGTAACTCAGATCCTTGCCTGGAAATAATAATAAGAATAAGGATTGCCCTGCTGAACCCCTGGTCTGTACCAGGAAGGACTGCACTCATAAGAACTGCACCTGCTGCACACTCTGGGGTTCACAAAAAGAGAACTTTACATTGCATAACATGTTTGAGGAGTTGACTCCTTAAAAGCAACTGGTACAAAAGATCTTCAAGAAGTCACGTGCATCAACTCTATCAAGAAGAGCCCAGCTGAACAGCATCCAGGTGAATTATAAGGATTTGACCAAATGGCTGTTTTTGGGAACCTTCAAAGACTCAAAAGGCATGTTTAGAAAAGAAGGACTGCCTTGCTGGACCCTTGGACTGCACAAGAGAGGACTGCACCTGATGCACTTGCAAGCCTTAACAACAAACTGACTTTCCCTGTCTTAAAGGGTAAGGAGTGGACTTCCTTATCAGCAGCAGGTAGAACAATGCTGGAAGGGGTACCTGCAAACTCAAAAACAAGGACAACTACAGCTGAAAAGCTTCACCTGGATCTTACTTGGTTTGACCAGGTGCATTTTGGGAGTTGTAGTCCCAGTCCCCAAGAGGCAAACCAGAGCTTCTGAACCCTTTGCTGGAGCTGTGTACCACTTAACTGCATCAAGAAAGACTTTTGGAAGTAAGTGTAAAAGTGTTACATCACGGGCGGCCTGAACTCTTGAACTTGTCCCAGTCCAGCCCGACTTTTTTTATCCCTTTGAGCGCTATTTTCATCTAAGTGCTAGTTTTACTTAAAAAGTCCTATCTACAGTTCCCTTCATTAGATTTTTTTAATTTTAACCATGAATATATTTGCAATCTATATAAACTGGTGTTGGATTTTTGTTTGTTGTGTCTTACTTTTTTATAGTATTGGTGCTTTCTTAAATGTTCTGTACACCTGTCTCCTAAATAAAGCCTGTATGTTTGCAGCCAATCTACCAACGCTTGAGGAAGAATTCATTTATTGAGAACTTGACTTGACTTTATTTGTGATTGTGGTGTTATTACTAGCTGTAGGAACCTACCTGCACCTACTAATAAACTACCTTCCAACCTTTATTTTCTCTTTGGTCAGGGCATTATAATTTCTCTTGGTATTTGATTCCTGAAATCATGTTTAGACTTTAAGAGATTTCAAAGCTTTATATTGACTCTCTTGATATAATGTCTCTTAATTATAAGTGCCATAGAATATAAGAGACTTGTAATAAGGCAGACAGGATATCATTAACATTTATAACAGAGTATCCGCCGACCAAACTCTAAATCAAGCTGTTTATGTTTAGACCTGTTAAGTTAAGGATATGGTAAGTCTTCAGTATGCGATGGCTGATTAGTGTTTTTGCAACGTAATAAATCAGTGTTTCCCAAACTGTGGGTTGAGAGCCAATTTATAGTGTGTTGTAAAAGATCAATAAATACAGATACCTTTATATTTTGCATGTATTTTGCCATATTTGTTGTTTTTCAAAGACAGAGTTCAAATATCACACTACGTCTTCTGAGAAATTGCTGCTTCTTTGCTTTTTTAATAGAAATTGCTGTTTACTTTTCTTTCTCTGACTACAAAGTGAGAAGAGTTTTTAAAGTCAACTATGTGACAATCTTGCTGGAGCGTATGTAGTCTGAAAGTAAAGGCTGTAGGATGTAATGTTTTGGAACACAACAATATTTAAATATCTGTAAATAAACTGTACACATATTTCAGAATATATCAGCAGTTAGGGCAGGAAAACTGAAACACATTATTTTTGCAGTTCTGAAGTGTGATGGAATCAAAGATGTCATCAGTGATGTTACTGACCTTGTCATGAGTGATTTAATATGTGATGTTATCAGCAGTGCATTGCAGGGGTGCGAGTTATAGTTAGCTCAGTTATAGTTGACTCAATGATAATTCCTAACTATAATGCCCCTGAAACTTGTGTTTTTTTAGTAAATTTCTAAGATTTTGTAAGTGCTAATTCCTAACTATAACATACCTGTAAAGAGGCAAGAGAACTGCAGAAAGAGGAAGAATGATGCAGAAAGAAGCAAGAGAAGTGCAGAAAGCAACAAGAGAGGTGCAGAAAAAAGCAAGAAAGGTGCAGAAAGAAGCAAGAGAGGTGCAGAAAGAAGCGAGAGAGTTGCAGAAAGAGGAAGAAAGGTACAGAAAGAAGACAAAAGGTGCAGAAAGAAGCAGAAGAGGTGCAGAAAGCGGTGAGAGAAGTACAGAAAGAGACATGAGAAGTACAGAAAGAGGCAAAAAAGTAAAGAAAGAGGGAACAGACGTGCAGAAAGCAGCAACAGGTACAGAAAGAGAAAGAAATGTGCAGAAAGAGCGGTATGGAAAGAGGCAAGAGAAGTGCGGAAAGAGGCAAGAGAAGGGCATAGGGAGGCAAGAGAAGTACATAAAGAAGCAAGAGAGGAACTGACGGAAGCAATCGAGGTGCAGAAAGAGGAAGAAAGGTGCAGAAAGAAGCATGAGAGGTGAAGAAAGAGAAAATAGAAGTGCAGAAAGCAGTGACAATCAATCAATCAATCAATCAATACATTTATAGAGCGTGCTACTCACCCGTGAGGGTCTCAAGGCGCTGAAGGGAGGGGGGTGCTGCTACTGCTCAAATAGCCAGGTCTTGAGGTGTTTCCTGAAAGTGAGTTTGTCCTCGGTCAATCGTAGGTGGGCGGGGAGGGAGTTCCACGTCTTTGTGACCAGGTAGGAGAACAATCGTCCTCCGGTGGTGGTTCTGCGAATCCGTGGGACGGTGGCGAGTGTGGCAGAGCGGAGTTGGCGGGTTGGAGTGTAGAACGTGAGGCGGTTGTTGAGGTATTCAGGGCCCAGGTCGTGGAGCACTTTGTGTGCGTGGGTGACAGGTACAGAAAGAGGAAGAAATGTGCAAAGAGGCAAAAGAGGTGTGGAAAGAGGCAAGCGATGTGCAGAAAGAGGCAGAGAAGGGCAGAGGGAGGCAAGAGAAATGCAACAAGAAGCAAGAGAGCAGCAGAAAGAAGCAATAGAGGTGCAGAAAGAGGAAGAAAGGTACAGAAAGAGGCAAGAGAATTACAGAAAGAAGTGAACAAAGAGGCAAGAAAAGTGCAGAAAGAAGCAAGAGAGGTACCGAAGGAGGCAAGAGTAGTGCAGAAAGAGGCAAGAGAAGGGCTTAGGGAGGTAAGCAACATGCAGAAAGAAGGAAGAGTGGTGCAGAAAGAAGCAAGAGAGGTGAAGTAAGAGGAGGAAAAGTACAGAAAGAGGCAAGAGAAGTGCAGAAAGTGGACAAAGGGTACAGAAAAAACAAGAGAAGTACAGAAAGAGGAAAGAGAAGTGCAGAAATAGGAAGAAAGTTACAGACCAAAATAGGAGAGGTACAGAAAAGAATAAGAGAGGTACAGAAAGAAGCAAAAGAAGTGATGAAAGTGGCAAGAGAGGTGTGGAAGGAAGCAAGTGAGGTAAAGAAAGAAGCAAGATAGGTGCAGAAAGAAGCCAGTGAGGTGCAGAACCAGGATGAAAAGTGCAGAAAGATGCAAGAGAAGTGCAGAGAGAGGAAGAAAGTTACGGAAAGAAACAATAAAAATGCAGAAAGAGGCAACAAAAGTGCAGAAATAGGAGGAAATGCACAGAAAGAAGCAAGAGAAATGCAGAAAGAGGCAAGAGAGGTACAGAAAGAAGCAAGTGAGGTAAAGAAAGAAGCAAGAGAAGTGATGAAAAGAGCAGGAGAGGTGCAGGAAGAAGCAAGAGAAGTGCAGAAAGAGGCAAGATAAGTGATGAAAGAGAAAGAAAGGTGCAGAGAGAAGCAAGAGAAGTACAGAAAGAAGCAAGAGAGGTGCAGTAAGAGGTGGAAAGGTACAGGAAGAGTCAATTGAAGTACAGAAAGAATCAAAAGTTACAGAAAAAAGCAAGAGAAGTACAGAAATAGGCAAGAGAAGTACAAAAATAAGAAGAAAGGTGCAGAAAGAAGCAAGAGAAATGCTAAAAGAGGCACGAGAAGTGAAACAAGAGGAAGAAAGATGCAGAAAGAAGCATGTGAGGTATAGAAAGAAGGAAGAGAAGTGAGGAAAGACACATTAGAGGTGCAGGAAGAAGCAAGAGAAGTGCAGTAAGAAGCAAGTGAAGTTCAGAAAGAGGAAGAAAAGTATAGAAAGAAGCAAGAGAAGTGATAAAAGAGAAAGAAAGGTGCGGAAATAAGCAAGAGAAGTACAGAAAGAAGCAAGAGAGGTGCAGAAAGAAGCAAGAGACATGAGAAAAGAGACAAGAGAGGTATAGAAAGAAGTAAGAGAGGTAAAAAAACAAGCAAGTGAGGTACAGAAATAAACAAGAGAGGTGCTCTAAGAGGAGGAATAGTACAGAAAGAGGCAAGAGAAGTGAAAAAAGTTGAAGAAATGCGCAGAAAGAAGCGAAAGTACTACAGAAAGGAATAAGAGGGGGGCAGAAAGAAGAAAGATAAGTGATGAAAGGGGCAATAGAGGTGCATAAAAAGCAAGAGAAGTACAGAAATAAGCAAGAGAGGTGCAGAAAGAAAGAAGATAAATGCAGAAAAAGGCAAGAGAGGTGCAGAAACAAGCAAGTGAGGTACAGAAAGAAGTATGATGACATAACATGGTATCCTACAACCTACCTGGGCATTGTCGCTGAACTTCTTCCTGGCAGCCTTCTTGTATCCTGCCCTGCAGTCCTCCCACCGCCGCATTTTAGACCATCGAGGCCGCCGAGAGGAGGACTGCAATCCCCAGGGGGCATAGCGCCACAAGCCGCGCACGCAATTTCCCACGCCATGAGGCTCTTAAAACCAGACACACTCCCGGTGGAGCGGGTGTATCCTACAACCTACCTGGGTATTGTCGCTGAACTTCTTCCTGGCAGCCTTCTTGTATCCTGCCCTGTAGTCCTCCCGCCGCCGCATTTTAGACCATCGCGGTCGCCGAGAGGAGGACTGCAATCCCCCGGGGGCATAGAGCCACAAGCCGCGCACGCAATTTCCCACGCCAGGAGGCGCTTAAAACCGGACACACTCCCGGTGGAGCGGGTGTATCCTACAACCTACCTGGGCATTGTCGCTGAACTTCTTCCTGGCAGCCTTCTTGTATCCTGCCCTACAGTCCTCCCGCCGCCGCATTTTAGACCATCGCAGCCGCCGAGAGGAGGACTGCAATCCCCAGGGGGCATAGCGCCACAAGCTGCGCACGCAATTTCCTGCACCGGGAGGTGCTTAAAACCAGACACAGTCCCTGCGTCGCGGGAACGTGCGCGGGACCCGCCGGGAGAAGCCCTGGACAAGGGCGGGACCGTCTGCGGCCGTCCGCGGCTGGTCAGGGCTGGGCTGGGCTGGGCCCCGTCTCTTTGATCTGCTGCACCGGACTACGACTCAAGTAAGACCTTATTGCCTAATTATTAATGCCCGTATGAACTTCAGGATTCTTCCCGACTACTCACCTAGGTTTAGCCCATAACATAAGTTTGTCTATCTGGATTCTACTTACTTATCTAGCCGAGAGCGTATTGTTTTGCCCCGGACTATTGACTTTGTGCTAAATCTTTTCTCCCCTCGTGATTATGACGCTCAAGGAGCATTGTCACAGTGTTTCCTTGTTGCTGCTGGGAACTGCAGCAGCGCTAAACCTGGCCCCCGGACTACTACTCATAGGCTGACGAGGGGACGGGACTGCGAGGACCAGCATCCTGTGCGGCGTGATTCGGCCGCAGCTGGTCCTCTTCCCGCCCCTTCTCCTCTCCTTCCACGTACACTGGCTCCTAGCCAGTGCAAGCGGAACATCCGTGGGACGAGCCTGGGCCCCGTATTATTAACCCCATTTAGAGACCGAGGTGAGACTGTGCTGCGTACCCCCTCTTGCATCTGTGTAAACCCCTTTTACTCACACTGTTATTTTAATAGTTATTTATTTTTTGTACTTGTGACACTGGACCTTCTGCTTTTTTAGACCATGAGTACGCGTGGAAGCAGAAGCAAAACGGCGGCAGGGGGGGGCCTTTTTAATGGGCACACTTGATAATTCAGACTCCCAAATCAGCTTGGAACTAGAAAAAAGTCCCACTTTGGATGTTAATCTCACCCAAGAGGATAAAAGCCCCAGCCAGTCGAGGCAGAGGAGGGAGGGGGCTATTCCTAAAATCCCCAAAATTCCTAAAATACCTACGTTAAGAAAACCCAAGGGCAGGGGTGAAATACGTAAAGGAAATCGGGGCGAAACTGTCCAAACCCTGCAGGTAGAAAACGATCTTCTAAGTACCGCTGCCTCAAAGGAGGATACTACCTCTGAAGTGGTAGTGGTACAAATTAATTCATCTGAGAGGAGTGTTAATGTTGACAAGTATGATAGTATACTTTTGTCAAAGATGGGGGATCTCTTTAAACTCTATTTATCCCCGATTGAGACAAGACTATCTCACATTGAAAAGCTGATAGCCAACTTAGGTGCTCTGCCTAAAAATACATTATCCCAGGCAGCACCTAAAGTAGGGGGTACCAAACCAATCATCACTAAACCTGCAGGCCCAGTAGCTAAAAACTCGTCAGCACCAGCGATCACCACCAAACCTAAAACTATACCTGCCCCTGAGAAGATAACTGCAGACAATCCCAAAGTTTGTGGTCCTCCCCCACGAGAGGTGACTACATCACCGAGGGCGAATACTTTTCAATCTAGAGAGACCAGGAATAAAAGGCCACTAGACAGGGCACGAGTTATAAATTTGCCACCTGAGGCAAACCCCTATGTCGTAGTCATGACCGGAGTACCAGAGTTGGGTGATGCTGTTGAAGAACCAAATTGGTCTCTAGTAAATAAGGATCAACATTGGCTCAATTCTAACCGCCCCTTACCCCACCACCGTACAAGTAAGATTTTGACTGTACGCAGGGTATCTTGGGTAGGTCATGAGAGGAAAACGGTTCAGGGCGATTGGGTCCTGATCAATTTTGAGGCTCCGTATGTGGCCGAGCACATATGTTCTTTGAACACGCAAAATAACCTTGAGGGAATCCAAACCAAAAGACTTTTTTCCTTTTACCCTTCGAGAAATCGCCCTATTCGTGAGGTAAACTATGATGAGAATTGGCACAGAATAGGGCAGCGTGAGCGGGGAGGAGATTGGAGGGTAAGGGGGAGGCGGCCCATCAGGGACTTAGATTATAGAGAAGACTGGGAAGGTTTCACGACCACAAACAGGTTTAGCTGTTTGGATATGGATGATTGACGGTCCCCAAATATTAGTCTGACAATAAGAAAGGGTGTATGTACTACGAAATCCAACAGTTCAGCCATTGGTTTCACAAATGCTTGTCTAAATACCCAAATTGTGCAGTTGTTGAAAGACAAATTTGTAGTCCTAAACACCAGCCCAATAAAGACAGAGACAGCCATTATTGCTGATCCACCGATCAATTCTACTGTAGAAACAGGTGAAATTCCTATAATCAGTCCTAATTACCTTGATGAATTCATGGTGGGCGAGGGAGTAATAACAGGAAACGTTTTCGAAACCTCGCCTCTGATGAACGTAACCCCATTGATGGGAGTAGATCTTCCACCAGATGAGAAGAGGGGCAGGTTGGCTTTGACTTCTTGGAATGTAGCGGGCTTGTCCAGCAAAGTAAAAGATCCAATTGTCCTAGTATATATATATAACTTTGATGTAATTTGTCTCCAGGAATGCGGGGAACAGTCTGAGATTAATTTAAATGGGTACCGTACCTTCTTTTCCCCAGCGCAGCAGTCCAGCAGGGGTAGGGCCTCAGGCGGTTTATGCACTTTCATATCCAACACTGCTAACCTGTCAGCTAAATGGTTTTCCATTAAGAGTAATAACCAGTATTATCAGTTACTTACTCTTAAGGTAGGAGGGAGCGGCTTATCAGATTGATCAATCTATACAATAATATCCCTAGAGGTGATTGCAAACGAGTTTTAGACGATTTAAATACAGAATTATGTGGGGAAACTGGCACAGCGCAAGAGGAAAGGTGTACTGTGGTGACAGGAGACTTTAACTTCCACCTCTGTCCCCACAGAAACCTAGATATATGCGGCATGGTCAATCTGAAGGGAGATCCATGTTCCCACTTTGAGCACTCTACGCTGGGAAATTTGCTCAATAACTTGCTATTTGAGCAAGACCTAGGCTTTGTAAATGAGCTTTGTATCCCCCAGGAAAAGTTCCAACCAACCTTTAACGGCAGGGGATCCAAGTCAGTGATTGATTATACCCTGATCACTACAAGTTATCACTGCAATGTCATAACGTTTAAAACAGAGGCCATTGCTCTTAGTGACCATTTCCCTATTAGCTCAACTTTTAGTTGGGGCGAAAAGTGTGGCCAACAACCTAATGTAATAGATAACCTGTACAGGCACGGGATTGCTATGAACAGAATTAATGGCTATTCAATAAAGTGGAGTAAGATGGACCCCATAGGGTTTCTTCAAAGTCTGGTAACAGACTATTTATCAGACTTTATGATCTGTCTCGGGGAAAACATAAACCACCAAGAGGTTACCGTAGCATTTCAAAACATCACCCTTGAGATTAGTAGTAAGTTAACAGGGACTATACGGGGAGGGGGTAACCCTAAGGCTGAGGGATGGTTCAACTCTGGTTGCAGCAAGGCACACTCCCATTTAAAGAATACCCTAAAGAGCGTCCCCAGAAATCCCCTGGTTATCAAGTCTGCAAGAGCAAGTTACAAATCAGCTCTGCAGAAACGAAAAAAGGAACTAAAAGAGACAGCTTGGGTAGCCTTGCTCAAGGCATCCTCTTTGATGGATAACACTGCCTTTTGGCACGCAGTAAATGCCCCTTTTTTCGCAGAGAGGAAATGTGATACCATGGAGATTGCCATTGAGGAGACTGTTTGGGTCAATTATTTCGCAGAGCTCTACAAGAAGGACAACCTGGTCATCCTGGGTAGCGCTAGCACTGATCAGCTCGTTATTCTGGAGCCTGTTACCCAATCTTTCTTCCCATTGGACATAGTCTTTTCTTTGGAGGAGGTTGAGTTGGCTGTTGCAGATAGCTCAAACTGTAAAGCCCCATGCCCAGACGGCATTCCTATTGATATTTATAAGGCGAACATTCCTCTCTGGGCACCGCTCCTGACCAATGTGTTAAATAGCTATATTAAAAGCGGATTCCCTTCCACTTGGCAGGATGCGATTGTAGTACCCATATTTAAAAAGGGAGATCGAAATGATCCAAAATGTTATCGCCCCATCTCCCTGCTCGACTCCCTAATGAAAATTGCAAGTCGAGTTATTTTAATGAGGAGAGTATTTTATCTAAATTTCAATATGGTTTAAAGCCTGGTCTGGGTACCATCAAACAAGGACATAACTTAGAGATGTTGATAGAAAAATGTAAGACGGCCAAAAAGGGAAACTTATTCGTAACATTCGTTGATCTCAGTTCGGCGTTTGACTGTCTGAGCCACGATGTTTTATGGGACACCTTGGAAACCCTGGGAGTTGATGTAAATATTTGTAATTTTCTCAAGGAATTATACAGAGGGGCTGGGGCAAGGGTGCGCCATGGCAAGAAAGGTGAATGCACTAAAAAATGTGTAATAAAAGAAGGGTGTACGCCTGGGCTGTATCCTTGCTCCCTTTCTTTTTAACCTTTATATTAACAGCGTAGCTGACCATCTAAGAAAACCGGCTGTGGATTTCCCACAAATTGATGGTGCCGCAGTCCCTATTCTGCTCTATGCAGATGATGCGGCTATTATGGCAAGAACCCTATTAGGTCTCCAGCAGGCATTAGTTAGTTTCTCAGAATATATGGGATCTAGGGGCCTGATAATTAATATTGGGAAAACGTTTACCATGTGCTGCACTTCAAAAAATAAGGTTGCTTGTAATAGCTTTTTAAACCAGTCAAAGATAGAAAATACTAGTACCTTTTCTTATTTGGGGGTTGTTTTTAATAAAAAAGGGACATGGATTACAGCTAAAGCTACTAGATGCCTAGCTTTCTCACGTGCCATTGGGGCACTCATACAGTTCGCCAACAAACTGGGAGGTAGACCGACTCGCATTCTGCTCGATATTTATAGAGCTAAATGCGTGTCGACTGCTACCTATGGAGCTGGTATCTGGGGCATTGTAGATTGTCATGAAATTCAGATGAAGGAAAATAGTTTCCTCAGATATTTGTTAGCTGTCCCCAAATCTACCTCAACTTACGTCTGTCATATGGAACTGGCCACGGCTTATATATCTGATAAAATTAGGATTAGCCCTGTGTTGCTCTGGCATAAAATTTGGACCTCTGTCGAAACTGATTTTAATAGGGCGATTATCAGAGACTGTATGCAACATGATGGGTCCAAAAACATCCAATTGCTTTCTTATGTTAAGGAATTCCAAACAAATATAGGGCATCTGGAATTTTTTAATACACCAGCATTCCTCTACTCCATATCGAGAAAAATGCTAAAAGATCAATGTTCTGTCTTTTTGACTGATCAACGTTGGTCAATGGAGGGGAAGAAGACCTCAGTCCTGCATCATCATTCACTAATGCAGGATTCGGGCTGGCAGCTCTATCGGTCTCCTGAGCTGGCCAGCTACGATAGAATGCTATGGGCACGCTTGAGAATGGGTATTTATTTTAGGATGGTTACCTTCCCAACAATTAACGACTGGTCCAAAAACTTAACTAATTGCCCATGTGACAATCACTCTGTACAGTCCACAATTCACTGTATTCTTTTTTGTATATTTTTTGAATGGGGAAGAAAAAGATATCTAATTCCACTGTTAAAGCTTTGGGGATTGAGACAGTGTAGACCGGCACTTTTTAAAATTCTTCTGTTACAGGACGAAATGACCATAAGAGCTGTATCTAAATTCCTAAAATGTATTATCAGATGTAGATCCTCCATGGCATGAATTAACTTTGCACTGCACCTTTGCACTTTAACCGTAACTGTATTGTATTTTATTATTGAGACAAATGAATTTGGATTGAGAAAACCTTATCTTGCACCTGCTTCCTGTCCCCATATTTTTATAAATATTTGCTTGTATTTTTTCCTAATTGTAACCATTTTTGTATTGTATTGAAATTGTATTTTAAATTTGTATGCTTTTTATGCTGTGCTTATATGATCCTTTGTATAGCATCGAATAGAGCTATCTTTGACTGACATAACATGGATGATGCTGTGAGCTGACATTGTACTAGGACTGGACCAACCTCTATCCCTGCATTCTGTAGCTTCCACTCTCAACAGAAGTGGTAAATACTTGCTGAAACTCATTTTCAAACAGTGCCAAAGTACTTCACGCACAGCAGGGTTCCTTTTTCTCTGATTATCTAACTACTTATTGGATTACTAACAGAGGTACTGCACATGATGTGAAAAGATACTGAAAATAAGCACACCCAAAGACCACCACCCACCCAACTCATTTTCTGCCTGTAACAAATATAAGTTGGATTTGTAAATCAGGAAGCTTAACTGCTAACCATATTCTTTTTTTCTTCTTTTTTTAGGAATATGTACCACAGAGTATTGAAGAAGGAGCAATACCTTTTCACTAGCACATCAATGTGTATGTGTGTGTGTATGTGTGCTTGTGCGTGGTGAGTGTACTGAGTGTATTCATCTACACATAATATGTCAGATCCCATACGTCTTAGCTGCTTATTAAGATGTTATGACAAAGGTAGTAGGCACAGCTTACTTATTGTGAACCAAATATTAGGGGCCATTTAGGCCTGTAACAGGCTGTAGACAGGTATTTTGTTAGATGTGAACTCACCGATTTTCACAGTAGGGAAGTAGTTTATGGTTTGTCACCCAGTCTGACAAGGCCTCATGGTTTTCATTGTGAGGATTCTTGTAAGGCCATGTTGAGAGTAATTGTATATTATTTGGAAACTGTATTGTATACATATTTTTAATTTTACGACTGTGCATGAAGGTTGCCAGTATATGTGCACTTGAATAGTCCTATTTTGGTTATAATGTCAAGCCAATGATAAAATAAAAGGTGAAACTTATTAGTTAATTGGGAAAAGTCATGTCAGATTCCAAGGGATTGAAGGCAATGGAAAAACAGCCTAATGCCATCCAGAGCACAGTGAATAAGGTCCTGAAAATCTAGGTTATTATGAAATGTTCATGCACATATTTCTATGTGTTTTCATTGGGTAACAAACAACTACCTTAGTCTGCCAGTGTGGATAAAAGTGGAGTATCCAAATCATAAACTAAAACCAATAGTTGTACTGCCTACAATTCCATGATCAGCAAATGAGCACCACTTCTGCCACTGAAATTCATGACAGAAGGGGAGAAGCCTGTGACAACTGGCACTTATGTCAATGGTTTCATTTTGCTTAGTGTTTATGTTTGCTAGTTTGTTTTTCGTGCTAGTTTGTTTTTAGTGCCTAGATACCCATGTAGTGGAACACCATATAAATCTAAATTTAATTTCATTTCACTTTTAAACATGGCCAGATTCATATGCTTGTTTGTTCAATATTGCTATGTATTATACAAATCAAAAAACATACATCTAGGTTGACATATTCTTGTGTTGTAGCCATCGCTGATATGGGTAATATGAGTCCCAGGATGCATCACACCATGTAAGATAAAAGAATCATCGTAAGCCAATTTATTCAATGTTCCATGATTTTTATTGTTCGTGAATTGAGGTTGCAGAAGGTGGTAATTTCAATTTTCAAATGCGTGCATTATGCTCAAGCGCCTTGAATACAGCATGTCGAAATTCTCAGTACATTTAGCAACTGTGAAAAAGCTTGACCCAATGCATTTCGGGCCTGACCGGCATTTCATCAGGGGTTCTTTTCTAAAAATGTTAAATATTCAAAAGAATTGTCATTAGTATGCTGTGAAGTTATTTCAACAGACAACGTTAAACACCTTTTATATCTGTCATGTTAAATATCCCATAAACAACGCTTTCCCTCTAAAAGCGTAAAGAAACGCTTTCGAAATGTGCTGCCAAGTAACCTGATCTACAATGACACTCTAGGGAATTTTCTAGATAATCCTCTGCCCAATAAGATATTCCACGATAAACACTGCCATTACACTAAGGCAAAAAATCAGGAACTTTCATACCTCTGTTGGTCATCAATTTAATAATATTGTGTGACCTCCTATAATGTGTCCATAAAATTGACCTTTTGCCCTGAATTTATGTCCTGAATTTTCATTCTTTGCCTTCAATTTTCCTCCATGCCAGGGTTCACCTCTGGCTGCTGGTGTGCTAAACAATAAACAAACACTCTGTTAAGGAGAGATAATGATTAAGAATTCCGAAGAAATATACTTTATTTTGATTTCAAGTCAGCTTTAATTATTACATGAATTAAACTATTTTCTTCATATTGCTTGTTTACAGATACTTTGTATGGGATAACCAAGATATAAATAAGGTTCATATAATCACCAAGCTTCAGGCAACCAACACAAAAAATGTCATAAACAAGTTTTGAGAAGAGATTATTATAGGGACTTTTTTTTCTTCTTTTTGTTGAACAATGTTAATTTCAATTTTCATCTATGATCTGCAATATTTAAACATTTTTGAGATATACATGATCTTGCCTCACGTCGAAGGATATGAATGGTCAGTGGGTAAAAGTTGACCTGGGTTACTTAATAAAAAGTTTTGGAACTGTTGTGATTATTCATAATTAGGATGATCATTTTGGATAACTTGCATGACAATAGAAAACATTTGACATAAACATAGGTTTAGAGTTATACAATGCTATGTGACATTGAGTATCAAAAACTATGCAATAATTACTGTGCAAAGTGCGTGAATTTAGGGAAACTAATAGAAAATAGTGGCTTGAAATATGGCATTAGGATACAATAGGAAATATGCTTTTTTTACCCTGGGTGACAAGAGAGTGAAAAAATTTTTGGTACATGCATAGATGTGATTCTATGGTGACATATACCATAACGGATGAGGCTATGAATAATGAGGGTGAGATTATCACCAAACATGAAAATATTAAAGGAGGTGTAACCTGAAGTGGAAATTTATCAGAACTGCTTATATATCATGAAAACAAAAGCAGGAATTGCACTAATATACACATCTACTGAATTTGAAGAAATGGCTACAATGATAAAGAAAGAGCCACCGTCATTGTCAACTTATTCAAACTTCTCTCTTTTATTCTGTCTTTTCTATGGATTCGTTCTCTTAATGTTTGGAAGAAATAGGATTTTGGGGGGAGTTTGACTGCCCTCCTTTAGGAATATTCACATCCTTTGTCACGGTAAATCCTCCAAGTCACTAAATTAACCTGACCTCAACCAACTGGTAGCTATGGCACAAAGCAGACATGCTTAACTTGAATCAATGTGTAAATTATGCATGCAACACAAAAACAGTAATAAAGTAAAAATGCCAAAAATTAAAAATCCTAAACTAAATTAGAAAACTAGAGTTCAATAACCAAAATGGCCCCAAAATCTAACTATATAAAAGGGAGATGCAAATGTTAACTTTTTAGGTAGAAATAACACCAAGACATGCAAAAGGTCATAGTAGTATATGGAAGTGTGAGACCGGGACCTAGGTGGAAATTGAGGCTAGCCACGATGGTGCCCCTCGCTGAATGCAACCAGAAACATGCATTTGTGGAAGCCTGAATGTCATTAATCTGAGAAACATTGCTAAGAACGAACTCCGAAAGGATGGGGCAGACGTGACCCACACATGTTGCCATCAGCATCTCCTGATTCACTGATGCACTGCCCACGAGACGCTCTGGAGAGGAATGACTCCTGCATCTTCAACGCTCCAATGGCTCTGACTCCTAAAATTCTAAACAGAGGCAACTAAAGTAAAGTGAGCAATTGAGGACGGAGCAAAAAGGGGCACCGGCAGGGTTCAAATGCGACTAGGAGGTCAACCAAGCAACAAAGGCGAGCAAGCAGTGAGCGGCAAGCAGAAGCTGCGGGCCCAGCGAGACGGGAGAAGAGACCTGGTGAGTTTCGGTGAGTTTTGCCAGGGCTTGACGTCCTAACTGAGTTAGAGAAGCGAGAGGCGCGAGAGGCCAAATTCAAGATTTAACTCAAGGGCAGTACGCCAGTATGCCCCACTTTTTGAGTGTCCCTGCTGTCTCGCATTAATGCCAAAACACCAAAAACAGTAAAGTGACAAGCGCCAAAACGCCAAAGCAACGCAAACACCTGTGGCCCCTGTGCCCCAGTTGATATCTGTACACTTATACTGTGCACTGATTGCCCTGATTGCCCGTTGTTTAAAAGAAAGAAAGACTGTCATGCACCTGCTGTCTGATACCTGTACAAGTTTGGAGCGCTGAAAGGTTCTTGCCCACTGTTCCCCGCCTCCTGCATTGTAAAAGAAGGAAAGACTGCTTCATTGCTCCTCCGGCCATTGTCCACTGTTGACTACTTGCCCCTGTTACATACAGATTGAGGAAAAGTCAGTTGCACACAGCCTCTATCTCCCACGAACTTCATCTTCATCTAATTTTTAAATGTTGAAGTGGAGTTTTCATGTATAAACACAGGCAGCAGCAGCTGCAGCGACACTTTGGTAGCGATAAGACCGGGGGGCAAAACAGTCAGAAACTGAGGAGGAGCAGAAGCAGGGAGGAGTGGAGGGAAAGGGAAAGAGCCAAGGAGAGGAGTCGAGGGGAAGAGGCGAAGTGGTGAGAAGGCTTTGCACCGAGGGGGACAAAACCCCAAAAACGTGGATAATGCGAGGAAAGCAGAATAAAGCTGGGATGGGGAAAAGGCTCCTGGAGCAAAAACAACAATTGATGGATGGAATGTTGCACAATGGCAAAACATTCACCCCCAGTCACAGATCTAGGTTTAATTCATCGTTTGTTTGCTCACCACACCTCCCCAGTTCAGACATGTCCATATGCAAATCAGTCTTGACTCTGTGTCTCATGGGAACAGTCCAGCCTGAACTGCCAAGCCATGTCTTCCCTGGACCGGAATCAAGCATCCTAGGACCGGTTTCTGGCTATCAGCCGTCATCAGCCAGGATAGCTTTATTCCAGTGGCATGGAGAGCACAGGACCGGAATCAAGCATCCTAGGACCGGTTTCTGGCTATCAGCCGTCATCAGCCAGAATAGCTTGATTCCAGTCCATCAATTGTTGTTTTTGCATTTGTCACCCCGAGTGGGACGGGTATGCTCAGACGTGAGTCCCGTACTCTCCATGCCACTGGAATCAAGCTATCCTGGCTGATGAAGGCAGATAGCCAGAAACCGGTCCTTGTATGCTTGAAGCACAAGTCACCTTAAGCATCCCAATCATTGTGGAATGTTAAATAGGAATAAACGAATAATTTTGTCTTTTAATGCTAATTGACTAAACAACGTTAAGCATACGCTGTAGAGAGCTGGCTCAGAGGGCTTTATCCCGATTTTATCTTTTTTCAAGAGATGCATTTCTGAAGTGTATCAGATGCTAGCAACATTCTTAAGAACTGGGCAGGTTTTTATTGTTCATCGCTTTCGGGCATTGTGCAGAGAGGAGTAAGTATTTTTTTAGGTAAGCATGTTCAATTTCATTTTAAGGCATCACACTCAGATCCGGGTGGAAGATGGACATTTGTTCATGGAAAACTAAATCAGTTAGATCTTATACTGGCCACAATCTATGCACCAGTAATAGATGACCCACTATCCATTCTACAACTAAAGCAAGCTCTATTGGGTGTTCCTGGTCAGATCATATGGGGAGAGATTTTAACTTTTTATAGGATCCCTAAGTTGACTCGACATAGCTAGAATAAAAGCAAAATAAACCCCAAGTCTCTATCGCCCTGTCTAGTTGTAAACTCAATTTAGATATTGTAGACTAATGGCGCCTTAACAACCCAGCTAAACGTGGGTAATAGATGAAATGAAATACCAGTATTTGTAAAGCGTACAGCTACCTCCGAAGTGGTGTCCCGGCGCTGGGGGCCGTTTGGAGGATTAAGAAAACTATTGCCCAGAGTCACATGGTGCTGGGCTAACCTGCCGCCGGCATAGGGGATCGAAATGTGGAAAAGTAAATTTTGCCATGTTCTGTGTCCCTACATGTCATCCATCATATGTTATGTGTGCATGATTAAATATGCATATGCATTCCCCATGTTCGATTAATGACGCAATTACAGTTGTGTCCACTTCTAGTATGCCAGTTTCTAGTCCTCGTGAATACTACGTATATCAGGCCTATGTAAAGCTACGTTGCCACGTTTCTCAGTGTGCACGTTATTCTATTATAAAGTCCCCGTTTCTAGGCCTCAAAAGGGCCTGGACACCAGATTCAGCTCCTGTCTCCTGAAGCCTCGCTGAGGAGCGATACAGCCCCCACCTGTATCCTCGACCCTTCACTTACTTCCTGCCTCGCAGTGCCCGGTCCACCCTGGCTCAGTCTCTGAGTCTGCCAAGAATATGTTATAGTTCCAGTTATCAGTTCAGTCCTCCTTCTCTGCATTCCTAAGCTACTGAACTGCATCAATAGTTCCGTCATTGTCTAGCCTTCACGTCTCCACGTTAGAGAAATACTGTATTTAATGGTCATTTAATATTCTTCATCACGCACTACATGTAGAATAATGCATGGTCCAGTCTTAGAATCAAGTTAGCCTTTCCCCTCCTGACTTCTAGTTTATATCAACATGTTCCCTAAACATCAGATACTAGATACTGCTTAGGTACATGTCGCCCTGACTCTCCAGACTTCAGTCTCTGCTCCTAGCACAGAGTTCATAGCCCCCAGCTTCTCCTAGTGATACGTCATTGCTAGTTTGCGCGCACCATCAGGTTAGAGGTCCCGGCTCCTTAGGTAGCCCCCTCCATGGTTTCCGCCCCATTCATGACATATTCTGTTACGTTTGCATCACATGTCTATGTATACGCCCTGTTACACCTCTTTTCGCCCTTATCTTTCGCGACTGCTACGCGTCACACCTTCTGCTCCACCCACTGCTACGCCTACTGCAATGTAATGCTATGTGTTTGCGTTATGTATATATGCTCATATATTGTTATTAAAAGCTAGCGCGCTCATCCCAGATCCAGCCCCAGCAGCTGCTGGGCCCTGCCATCCTATTCCTATGCAGGTTGTCCTGTTCCTGTCCTTATGCTGTATTAAACCTGCAAAACTCCTACTACCTCGAATCTTGACTCTTATTTATTGAGCTATCTGTTATGATATATGTCTAGTCAAAAAGAGAGGTATTATTTATTTATTTACCACATAATGGCGCCCGAACAGGGACTTGCCCTTTCCCCACGCGTCGGTGAAGCCACGCCGACCCCCTGACCCTCTGCAGTCGTGACGGAACTCTTCTGTGCACCGGCAGATATTTCTGCTTCAAGTATCCCTCAGGCCCACGGAGGAGACGGAGGAGGCGGTCCAGCATCCAAACGAGACGGTGGAGGAACGCGGCGAGTCCCGACCAGAGCCCAAGCCAAGAGTCCAAGGTCCGAGGTATCCGGAGGCCCACCCGTAACTGAAGTCCGAAGTTCGTCGTCCGTCGTCGTAGCAGTCCAGTCCAATCCGAGGCCTTCCGTTCTTGCTGCCCGGTGAGTACCATTACTGGGGTAGTATCTAGAACAGGGTCAATCTAAATTGACTCTGGTCCGTGGGTTGGTGGTACACAGACTCACAAACGAAGTGTTCACCTAGGTGGATACGGGTCTTGATGCGTCCCTTTATGGGACCGGTATGTTCCGTACTGTTTCAGCAGTGCATCCAGTAACTCTAGTCTGTTCCGTTCTCGAGAAATTCTTGTGTTTCTGTTTTTCAGTATTCCAGGTAATATTCTGTCCGAACTATTATGTTATGATGTTGTTCAATGTATTTCCAATGTCGTGGTATGCCTGAATTGTTCTCCAAATTGTTATTGTTTCTCGTGTATTGTATTGTGTTCCGATTCAAGTTTACAATGTCTCTCTTTTCGAGATTACGTCAGCTAAAAACTAGAAAAGGTTTGTTAGAAGAAGCAGTTCCTGTTCCGCCGAGGGACAGTCCAGGTCACTTTATGTATCAAAAGCATGGCATAAGCGCCATATTGTATCTAGATTTATGGGTAGAGTATACCAAACAGTTAGAAGAAAAGTATAGATGGCCCGTATCGGGTACATGGGATGCCGAATGCATCATGCGAGTAGAAGAAGCATTATGGAAAAAGAAAGCCAGACAGTCACAGAAAGATGCCATCGAGTTATGGCGCAAAGAAGCTCATAAAAGAACTGAAAAGGAAATCAGAAAGTCAGAATTAAGTAGAGAATCCTTAGAACGAGCACAAGAAAAAGAACTAATCGAGATAGGTGAACAAGTCAAAGCCGAACAGTCAGACAGACAGAGGCATGCCCTTATTAGGGGTATGTATCCTCTCCTTGCCGAGGGCTTGCCAAAAGCGACCCCAGAGGCATCCAGTAATTTCCCGCCACCATTAGTTCCGACCAAGCTACGTCACAAACAGACCGCAGCTGATATTTTTATTTCGTCCTATTTGGACGACACAGTCCCAGAATATGCAAATCCTGTTCGCGCTCCGCCAGTCCCTGTAAATCAGGCACTTCCCGCTTCTCCAGACACCGGAGTACCTGTTACGGTACCCCCGGTCCAGTCCGCCATACAAGTCCAGCCTGCATTTCCATTTCCCACTCTGCCAGGACGAAGAGCCTCAGTAGACGACTCCAGTTTAGGGGCCGCAGGAGGAGGTCCTCCTCAAACCCCGCCGCCACACAAGCGTTTAACGACAGCCGAATTACATGCACAAGCGTCACAGCGTACGCCCAGACATCAGACTGTAGCAGAAATAAGAAAATCCCTTGCCGAATGCTGTTATGATCCAGTCCCAGGCGAGGATAATATGGTTTTATATTCATTCCGCGTAAGA
The DNA here is from genome assembly GCF_964261635.1 of Lissotriton helveticus. NCBI lineage: Eukaryota > Metazoa > Chordata > Amphibia > Caudata > Salamandridae > Lissotriton > Lissotriton helveticus. The sequence continues at coordinate 1,888,438,318 of NC_136068.1, read as the reverse complement.
AAGGTGGCCGAGTATCTAGTCACCTTACCGAATATGAAAGAAGATCTAGACAGAATATATCGTTTCATCCGTACAGGGGATGATCCAGAAAGCATTAGCGAGGCCATGTCTCAAAGGAAAGCCGAGATCCAGCTCATGATATTAAAGTTTCTGATCAATTGTCTAATAAGAGAACAAGATTACCCGTCTAAAGATCCGGCTGAAATGAAAACCCTGACAAGGTGGAGTGATAATATAGCCGAGGGTAAGCACAAGACCGTCGGTGCTATGGAGAGTATGTACAAGAAAATCCGTAGAGAAATAATAAAGATACACGAACAACGTAAAGCAGCACAAGTAAGCGAGAAAGAAAGTAACTCTGATACTGAAGAGGTAGAGGACGAGAATCCCGCCAGAATAGCGTATGTAGGAAAATCTAGATTTCCAGATCGCCATTTACGCCTAGAACACAAGTCTATTTTTCATTCTCCAGCACCAGAACAAGGTTCACTAGAACAAGTATTCCAAGCTACCGATCACATTCTGAAATCACGAATCGGTTACAGTGAGTTAAGTACTATGCATGAACAAGAACTAGCCCGATCAGCAGTCCGATGGATTACTGATTCTACCACTTTTCCAGACGAAATAGTGGCACAAATGTTTCTGAAAATGCCCCCAGCCGAGCAACGACTGGCGGGTATGTATATGATTCAGCACCTCATTACATTGTATGAGGGTCAGCACTCTGATCCAGGCCCGTTACATGATGTCCTGAACGAGTTACTCCAGTATAGATGGAAAGGTTTAGGTACCGATTTAATTAGTGTCATTCTAGAACAGCGTCACAAATATAGAACGTTTTTGAACCCGCATTTTGTTCATGTCTCACCCCCAGAAAGTAAACCATTTTACATGGAGAGACAGAATCCGTTACGAGAAGTCCACCCAGTCAGAGGAACGGGTGGCGAACTAGAACGAGTGTTTGTTTACACTCCGATTACAAAGATGGAACTCCTCGAGATGAAGAAATTAATTCCCTGTCATGACAAAGATCCAGCAGGGTTCCATAGAGAACTAAAAGACATGCTCCGTATGGGAGAATACACATATCCAGATATAATTAAAATGTTAAAGGTTCTGCTGCCCGCAGGGGTGTATGAAAAGCTCAAGGAAAAAGAATGGGAGGTGGGGGAGAAAAAGATCGATTGGGCAGTTCTAGAAGCTGAAGACAAGGCACGAGTACCAGGTACCGGTCTTGGAGATAAATGTAAAGAATTACCAGAATTATTAATACAAGTTTTACCTAGATTATTAACAACTAGAAAAGAAGACTGGGATGCAATCTCAGCCTGTAAACAAAAGCAAGATGAGGATATTAGTGATTTTTATTCTAGATTTGAAAAATGTTTCAGCATCAACAGTGGCCTCAAGACAAGTAGTGAGTCATACCCTCACCTTTTTGTTACTAAATTAGTCGAGAATTCAAGCCCACAAATTAAAAATCGAGTTTTGAAAGTCGAAAGTACCTGGCAAGCTAATACCCCGTCCCAGATGTTGCAGATGCTTCAATACCACCAGAATAGAATCAGAGAAGAACAAGAACACGAAAGAAAACGTATGAAAGACACGAAGATGAAAGTACTAGTTGCACAATCTGTTCCTCAAGACAGTCAGAAGAGGGGTCCGAATCAAGCCAGTCATCCTGCAGCTCCCGTTAAAGGGAACTGCAATTATTGTAAACAGCCAGGTCATTTCATAAATGAGTGTGCAGTTCTGAAACACAACATAGCTACTGGTAAGACTAAAGAAAGACCACGTCCGCCTAGACAAGAACAAGTTTCACAGATTCCTCAGCCACAGAATGCACCACAGACAGTTACAGCACCGCAGCCTATTGCTGCAACACAGCACGTTACATCGCAGATGTACCAGTATGCACAGTCTGAGTATCCAGAGTACCAGCAGTATTCATGAAACAGCCTAGAGAGGGAGGTAGGCTTGCCTCTCATCGAGATACCTGTAGATCAAGAAGGTCCCTATGTTCACAGTCAAGTATTAGGGAAAGACAGAAAGTTTTTGATCGATACAGGGGCAAGTAGGACCACAATTAGTCACGCCGAAGTTCCAGGGGCTCCGCTCTCAGGCTCAAGAAATGTTTCCCTTGGATTTTCAGGAAAACCTATCGTAAATGAGATATCAAAGCCAGTTACTCTAGAAGTAGGTCCATTGTCCCGCACTACTGATCTGTTACTTACTAAATCATGTCCAGAAAATCTATTAGGCATTAAGACACTGAAAGAGTTAGGTGCAGTTATATGCTGTTCCCCAGAGGGAATACGATTGTTCCTACGTGACTTTAAGGGTCACTATGTATTACGAGATTTTGATTCAAGACTGTCTAATGTTCCGCAGCACTTATGGGCGCAAGGTCCAACTGATGTAGGTTATATGCAAATCACACCCTATCGTGTGACTCTCAAGCCAGGTGTAGTGTTACCACGAATCAGACAGTACAGATTGCCACCTGAGGCTGTAGCAGCCTTATCCAAAATTATTGACGAGCTCATGGCTCAAGGAGTGGTTGTAGAAACTGACTCCAATGTATGTAATTCTCCGATCATTCCAGTCATGAAACGTACTGATCCAAATGCACCCCCAGTATATCGATTAGTGATTGACCTACGAGAGCTTAATAAATGTATTATTCCGCAGTACCCAGTTGTCCCAGACATCTCTTCCCTATTAACGGCCATTGATTCCGAAGCCACGTTCTTCACTGTCATAGACCTCAAGAACACATTTTTCAGTGTTCCTATTCATCCAGACAGCCAGTTCCTTTACGGATTTTGTTTAAATGGAAGGAGCTATATGTTCACACGAGCTCCTCAAGGTTTCACAGAAAGTCCTAGTATTTACAGTCAAGCACTCAAGAGACAACTAGACAACATTCACATGCCAACTGACACTGCCCTGCTCCAGTATGTCGATGATCTACTGATCACAGCCCGTTCTGAACGTGCTTGCGAGCGAGCATCACTGACAGTTCTGTATTTCCTAGCCGAGATGGGGCACAAGGTGTCCCCTTCTAAGCTTCAATTCTGTGTCCAGCAAGTGGTCTACTTAGGACACTTACTGTCCAAGAGGGGTAGGCAGTTGACACCAGACCGTATCCAGTTAATAGCGAGTCTTCCTCAGCCCAAGACCCAGAAGGAGGTACGTGCTTTTATCGGCCTTACTTCTTATTGTAGACAATGGATTCCTCAGTATGCATTTCTAGCCAAACCACTGATACAGTTAACGACACAGGAGGCAGCCGTATCGACTGTCCTCCCTTGGACATCTGAACATACACTTAGTTTCAATGAGTTAAAGAAAGCTTTATGCCAAGCTCCAGTTCTAGCGACACCGAACTACAGTAAGCCTTTTACACTTTTCGTTACTGAACGTGAAGGTACAGCATTATCTGTTCTCACACAAGATCAAGCAGGACAATACAAGCCCTGTGCTTATTTTTCGAGCACATTAGATCCTGTAGCCCAGGCTCTGCCTGCGTGCCTCAAGTCAGTTGCAGCCACAGCACTAGCTATCAGACAAAGTGATTCCATAGTCTTAGGACACTCCTTGACAGTACAAGTTCCACATTCCGTGGAAGTTCTTTTAAACCGAACACAAACTCAGCACTTGACAATTGCACGTTTAACAGGTTATGAATTGACACTGTTCCAGCCACACATAGAAATCAGACGCTGCAACATTTTAAATCCTGCTACATTGTTACCATCAGTTACTTCGAATTCTGCCACACATGACTGTGTGGAAGTAGTTAACATTACGACAAAGCCAAGACAAGATCTGACAGATACTCCGTTACCAGACCCGACCTGACACTTTATGTGGATGGTTCATGTATGAGAACAAGTACAGGAGAACTAGTCGCCGCGTATGCAGTGACTACTGACACTGAAGTTATTGAAACACACCGTATTGACACCCTGTCCGCTCAAGCAGCAGAGCTAGTTGCTCTGACACAAGCCTGCATACACGCCAAGAACTTGAAAGTTAATGTTTACACAGATTCACGCTACGCATTTGGAGTTGTACACGACTTCGGAGTGCTCTGGCAGGAGAGAGGTTTCATGACTTCTCATGGAACCAAGATTCAGCATGGTCTCCTTATTCATCTCTGTTAGACGCAATACATTTACCGACATCTATCGCTATCATGAAGTGCAAAGCACATACAAAGTTACTGACATTATTTCCCAAGGTAATGATCTAGCAGATCGCACAGCCAAGCTTACAGCACAGACTCCAGACTTTCAAGTTAATCCGACACAGACACATACTCCAGATCCGATTACATGTATGACAGTTAAGGACCCTACACAAGATGTCATAGATATCCAGTTACATGCTACTCCCGAGGAAATCAAGAAATGGTCCGAACAAGGAGGGGTCCAGACAGATCAAGGATGGGTAACGAAGGGTAGAGCCACATGGTTTCTCCCCGACTCTATGGTTCAAGTCATTATTAATACCGCACATAGTCCAGCACATTTAGGAGAAAAAGCTATGTTAGACAGTATCCAGAACATTTGGTTCAACAAGCATTTACGAGCTGCAGCCAAGCAGAAAGTCCGTACCTGTATGATATGTTGTCAGTTTAATCCAGGTAAAATTGTCCCGGTGGAACAAGGTGGATTCCAGCCCCCTGACCACCCTTTTGAAGTCCTCCAGATGGATTATATTCAGATGGAGCGATGTCGAGGTTTCAAGTATGTCCTTGTAGTTGTATGCGCTTTGTCCAGGTGGACAGAAGCATATCCAGTCCCAGATTACACAGCCGCGACCACTGCCAAGCAGTTGGTTCGTGAGTTTTTCCCCCGTTATGGACTCCCTAGAGTCGTATATTCTGACAACGGCCAGCCATTCTCATCTGAGTTGATGAAACATGTTTCCCTGTTGTTAGGGTACCAGTGGAAGTTCCATTGTGTACGCCATCCTGAAGCAGCCGGTCTCGTAGAGAGACATAACCAGACTCTGAAAATCCGAATCGCCAAAGTATGCAAAGAGAAAGGTGTGGACTGGCTAGTAGCTCTGCCAGTCGCTTTATTTTATATGCGCATGGTCGCACATTCCAGATCAGGTCTGTCCCCGTATGAGGTCGTTTTCGGCCGCCCCCCTAACATGTGGGGTACTCCTAGACCCCGAAGTATTACCGATGTTTCAAGTAATATGCTGACAGATTACCTAGCTTCCTTGATGTCTGCCCTCAACTCATGTCGTTCACAGGTTGCCGCCGCATTTCCAGACAATACCGAGGTGGCACCGCATGAAATCGTTCCAGGATCCATGGTGATGGTCCGCAACTTTGACAGATCAAGTCCGCTGGAGCCTCGCTGGAAAGAGCCCCGACAGGTCCTCCTCACCACCCGTACAGCCGTGAAGTTGGAAGGACGCAAAGGCTGGGTGCACCTTTCTCATATTAAACTTTTTAATGGACTGAAACCCGTCTTAAAGAACATTTCCCAGGATTTGAAGGATTGCCAAAGCATTGTTCTCAAGGACTGTCCCGCAAAAGACATTGCTACAACCCCTCCCCTGTTAGAGAAAACTCCACAACAGGAGTATAAACTAAAACTCCGGTCTAGTAAAATAAGTCAGTCAGTTTGATTGTCTAAGTCCTCCCCTAGGTGAAACGGTTAGACTGTTTCTGACATGTATAAAATAGACCCCCCTAGTGAGAGAGTTAGTCAAAACTCAATCCGATGTATCGTTTTTCTATGTTTCATATTGTTTCTCAGCATTATGATTTCCTGCACCAGTTATGCATTTTTCTTGTATTTCCCAGTTCTTCATGTAAATAAGTCTGCTAATGCTACAGTAGAGCACACGTTTAGTGATCTGCCTCCTCATGAACTCTCTTACCGCCTCGCCATGCGAAATAACTCATTCATCCGCATGTTACATTACTCACACCAGACCAGCAATACCACTAATTGTTGGGTGTGTGGTCGACTCCCCCCTTTCCAGACACCGAAGGGAGTTCTGCCACTTTTTCCTTATCCATTCTCACATAATGGTTCGTGTGGAGCATGGTCCACGTTAACGTCATCCTCAACAGATATGTCTTTTCTTAACAGTACATGTTTTCCAGACAAGCAAGGTCTTCCCCACAGAACAGGTTTAGATCTAGAAAATGAAGTGTATAATTTAGGTAACTATTCTTCGAATTTCATGGTCCTGAATGTTCAGTCTGATACTACTCCAGACTTACCTGCTATTTCAGTACTACCAGTCAAAGGCGAATTATGTGTCCGAAATTATGGTTCCGTACATGTAGGACATAGTGATTGTATTACTATTGTCAAGTATAGTGACAGTGGGAAATCTATTTTTAAAGCTTCACGTCATTCTTATTTTATTTGTGGTCAAACTGCATACGTTCGTCTGCCCCTCGATTGGGAGGGAACCTGTTACATTGCCTTCCTACTGCCACCTGTTTTCCTAGCCCCACCTGATTATCATAGAAACACACATCTAGTACACATTAGACATAGAAGGGAGTCCCCAATTGTCGATTATACTGAAACTACTCTAGAACAGTATACAGATTTCAACAGAGGTTTCTTTTTCTTTATAGGACCTATCCAGAATAGTAAACTGATCCGTAGGTTAACCAGAACCCTCGAAGCTGTAGTAAATGAGACTGCCTCTGCTCTAGGTAACTTAACCGAAGAGCAATCTGCTATGAGATTTGTCGTTTTACAGAATCGTCTCGTCCTTGACGTCATACTGGCCGATAGGGGCGGGGCTTGTAGAGTCATCGGATCTAGTTGCTGCATTTTCATTCCAAATAACGCGCCGTCTGTTTATTCAGCTATAACCAGACTCCATAAAATTGCCCATCTGATACACCAAGACCCAGGCACCTGGACATGGTCCGGTTGGTTCTGGAATATAATTTCCGCATGGGGATGGAAAATATTGTCCTTCCTAGGTATTGCAGTAGCGATCATATTTAGCTGCTGCCTCTGTATACAATGTGGCCCTGCGATTTGCGGCATTTGTGCTACCTCTTGTATTCCTAGTCCCAAGCCCCGTTCTAAATCCCGTTCCAGGATAATTCGAGACGAGCAAATGATACTGTATGAAATGATAGATGGTATCATGAAAATTGATGTTTCCTGATGGAAACGTAGTGACAAGGAGGGAATGTGGAAAAGTAAATTTTGCCATGTTCTGTGTCCCTACATGTCATCCATCATATCTTATGTGTGCATGATTAAATATGCATATGCATTCCCCATGTTCGATTAATGACGCAATTACAGTTGTGTCCACTTCTAGTATGCCAGTTTCTAGTCCTCGTGAATACTACGTATATCAGGCCTATGTAAAGCTACGTTGCCACGTTTCTCAGTGTGCACGTTATTCTATTATAAAGTCCCCGTTTCTAGGCCTCAAAAGGGCCTGGACACCAGATTCAGCTCCTGTCTCCTGAAGCCTCGCTGAGGAGCGATACAGCCCCCACCTGTATCCTCGACCCTTCACTTACTTCCTGCCTCGCAGTGCCCGGTCCACCCTGGCTCAGTCTCTGAGTCTGCCAAGAATATGTTATAGTTCCAGTTATCAGTTCAGTCCTCCTTCTCTGCATTCCTAAGCTACTGAACTGCATCAATAGTTCCGTCATTGTCTAGCCTTCACGTCTCCACGTTAGAGAAATACTGTATTTAATGGTCATTTAATATTCTTCATCACGCACTACATGTAGAATAATGCATGGTCCAGTCTTAGAATCAAGTTAGCCTTTCCCCTCCTGACTTCTAGTTTATATCAACATGTTCCCTAAACATCAGATACTAGATACTGCTTAGGTACATGTCGCCCTGACTCTCCAGACTTCAGTCTCTGCTCCTAGCACAGAGTTCATAGCCCCCAGCTTCTCCTAGTGATACGTCATTGCTAGTTTGCGCGCACCATCAGGTTAGAGGTCCCGGCTCCTTAGGTAGCCCCCTCCATGGTTTCCGCCCCATTCATGACATATTCTGTTACGTTTGCATCACATGTCTATGTATACGCCCTGTTACACCTCTTTTCGCCCTTATCTTTTGCGACTGCTACGCGTCACACCTTCTGCTCCACCCACTGCTACGCCTACTGCAATGTAATGCTATGTGTTTGCGTTATGTATATATGCTCATATATTGTTATTAAAAGCTAGCGCGCTCATCCCAGATCCAGCCCCAGCAGCTGCTGGGCCCTGCCATCCTATTCCTATGCAGGTTGTCCTGTTCCTGTCCTTATGCTGTATTAAACCTGCAAAACTCCTACTACCTCGAATCTTGACTCTTATTTATTGAGCTATCTGTTATGATATATGTCTAGTCAAAAAGAGAGGTATTATTTATTTATTTACCACAGAACTATTAACCCCGTAGTCCAGAGTCAGGAAACCTGGCCTCTGCGCCACACCTCTTCCGCTACTCGTGTTATTCAGAAAAATACGATTCAGCATTGAGAATAGATTTTTTTCTGATCTCACATAATCTTGTAGTTAGTAAATACGAACACATTTGAAATGCCTTTTCAGATCATGCCCTAATTAAAATGGAAGTCAGCGTAGGGAGTATGGACGAAAGAGCATCAAGAAGATGGCATTTCAATAAATTGAATTTATCGAAAATGACTGGTGGTGCACAGAAATAGAAATCGAGATCAGTACCTTTTTTAATATTAATAAAGATTCTGCCCCAATTAATATAATCTGGGAAGCATTTAAGCCCACAATAAGAGACATAATTACCTCTAAGGAGATGCAAAAACACAAATTAGATAATTCTACTATGATTTAGGCGATATGGCAAGCAGAACTTACCTTCAAACATTCTATGAAGATAGCGAATACACAGGGAAGCTTTTAGCCTGGCAGGCAAAATAGAAACAGGTTCACAACAGGATTGAAAGTATATGGAATTAATCTACCAAAACACGCTCAATTAGTACGTTAGACATAGGCAAGGTGATTTTATGAAGGAAGAACTTGACATAGTCATAAGCTCTCTATCTAACTCTAAAGCAATGGGGGAGGACGGCTTTCCCGCAGAATTTTTTAAAAATTCACTGCAACTCTTAATACTGAATTTTTAAATCTCGCAAACCATCTACTACAAGGGGGCGACCCTCCATTATCTTTCCGTACAGCCGTAGTGGTCAGCATTTTAAAATAGGATAAAGATAGTAAGAACGTGAATTCCAACCGGCCTAAAAGCCTCCTAAACGTTGACTACAACATTTTTACATCATTTCTCACTAATGGACTAAACAGAATGGTAGGTTCACTTATTGAGATGGATCAGTGCAGTTGTGTAGCGGGGAGACCGCTCCATACTAATACAAATACTAGATTTTTTTTAAGTAAATAAAACTGTGGCCCAGGTCTGGTTATTAGATGCCGAAAAAGCGTTCAACCTAGTCTCATGACATTGTCTGTTTTTAATTTTGGGAAAATTTAGTTTTCCAGAGGAGTTTATAACTCTTATGAGACGGCTGTACACAAAATCAGAGGCGGAAATTTTAAACAATTCTGTAAATATAGGTACATGTCAAATAAACAGAGGCACTAGACAAGAGTCTCCTCTTTCTCCGATTTTATTTGCGATATTTATAAAGCCGCTAGCAATAGCAATTAGACAGAAAAAGGTGTTCACTGTCCCTGTTCAAGGACTGACACATATACAACTCTATACTGATGACATTTTCCTTTTTTTAAACTCAGAAGGAAATCATGAGGATTTTTTCAGATATTCAAGCAATAGGTGGTTAAAAAATAAACAAGTCCAAAAGTGAGATCATATTGTGCAATTGTTCAATTAATTCCCTGTTGCCAGAATTCAGGCCAGTATACAACACTCGTCCAAAGAGATACTTAGGGATTTTTGTTACGGACAAAGTAGAAGATCTATTTCATTTAAACTATACACTGTTGCTGAAAAAAGTAAAACACCTGCTAACACAATGGAATGAGCTCCCACTATTATTATTAGGTCGAGTGGCACTAATTTGTATGTCTATCCTTCCACTATTTAATTTTCTTTTTAGTGCTGCTCCATGTGCACTACAAGCAGCATTTTTTAAAGAGGTAGATAACATGTTCTCCTCCTTTTTATGGTCAAATAAGACACCAAGACTGGCGCTCAGCACTTTAAGTCACCCTGTTACAGAGGGAGGGTTGTCCCTTCCAAATATTAGGAATTATTACCATGCAACTTTTGCACACCATAGTTTTGGATTTTTCTTTTAGGACCTTAAGAAGGCAGACAATTTCTTTATGAAAAAAAATCTTAAAGGAACATAACATTGTTGACCCTACAAGAATAACTAAGTACCCTAAGAAAGTACAATATAAGACTCTCCAATGGGTAATCAAGCAAAAAACGCAGTTTTTAAAATTGTTTGTATTCCAAGATTTAATAGTTTAACTAGGCTGTCCCATTTTTTAATGGTGGAAAGATGTTTTTTAGAGACTAGTATTCTAAAACAAGTTTTATCATAGGTAACTCCTGGAAGCAATGGCCAGAGATCGAAAAGATGCTCTTGCATTCTAAAACAATATTAAAATGGTCATTTATTAGAATAAAACCCCTGTTGGAAACATTTGATATAAAAAATACTTCAGCTAGAGTAAATATCAATGAAGCCTTTGAATATCCGACTCAACGGAGGATTAGTGCCTGGGTGAAAATCTTTGATGAAAATAAACCTCTCCAGCCATATGATAAAATCTATGATAGATGGTGGAAAAGAGAAGGGATGCAGGTCTCATTATCAACCTGGAATAGAATTAACATAATGCATCAACACTTAGAGGCGCAAATTTTAAACGCATGGAATTCCACTCAAAATGGTTGATCTATAGGACTCTTCATAAGGTATATCAACAAATAGAGGACAAGTATTTTCGCTGCACAAAAGAGGGTGGTGGCACCTGGTCACAAATTATCTGGGAATGTCCAAAAATCAATGGCCTGTGGGAAGGAATTGAACTCTATCTCAGATCCACCTTAGACCCTTCCATCTCCAATGATGCATCAATTACAGTTCCAGGGTGTTTTAAATGCTTTCTCTCTTTTTCCTTACGCATAAGTCCTTATTGTTTATTTCAACCTAACATGTAACTATGTAGCTATGTTCTAATAACTATGTAACCTTTGTAACAATGTAACCTGCAACTATGGTCTGTAAAGTGCTCTGATACCTCCCGGTCTAGCAGCGCTATGTAAAACCTTTCAAAAAAATAAACAAATAAATAAATAAATTGGTGGCAAGTTCTTTAATTTTACAATGCTGGCAATCTGAAACAGTACCCTCCTTTCAGGCATGGAGAGCAAAACTACATAAAATCAAGGATTTGGAAAACAAATATGCACTAAGATCTGGCTCAATAAAAAAGTATGAGAAACACTGGAGTCCACTAGGGTTACAAGCTAGAGATAGGGGAAACATGTTTTTGAATTTAAACAATTAATATAGAGAAGACAAAGTGGCAATTCGAATAGCTATGCCCAGTCTGCAAGGTTTTCTCCATGACCTAATTTTAGCTTGCCATATGTTCATAGGCACTTCATATATCCTTAAATTCTATACTACATGCCTGCCCTCTTCTATTTTTTTGGGGGGGTTGTAATAGGGTTATTGAAAGAACGTTGAATTAAGTCTGCGCCTAACATTCTGTATTTAGCACTTTGCATTCTGCACTTTAATTTGTTGTATAGCATTTTAGGACCCTAGTGTAATTTTCCCGATTCATGCCCATAATAAAGTGGAGAGGGTGTTGTATTGCATTTTAGGACCCTAGAGTAATTTTCCCGATTCATGCCCATATATAGGTATAAATCACCTTGTCCTTATATAGGCATAGAAAACATAACCATATTTAGACTTAGCCCATTTCTTGGACTTCCCCCTGCTTGACTATTGATTTGTCTAAGAACTCATGGAGTTTTCAAAGAACTGCAAGTCTTTGATGACATTATTATGTCCAACCTTACGACAAACTTGGCACCTTCAAGGTATAAATATGCCCACACTTGCCCTAGCAAACACATGGTGGTTTGGAGCAGTTCGACTATCTGCCTACCTGACACAGCTCGCAGCAGCAAGTGCCGAAGGAAGCCGACCATCCAGCAGACGCACTGGGAGAAACGCTGTCTTTTCTCTTGCCGAGAAATCCAGCTCCAGTGTTTCCAAGCTCCCCTTGTGGGGTGATGGGAAATCAAGTCCTGAGACATAAAGATAATAGACCTCCTTCATTCTAAACCAAGGTACGGAGCTGATTAGACGCTTAGAGAAATCTTGGATAGATTTTTGGCAAAGAATACTAAACCTATGCTACACCACACCTACTTCTTTCCTCGTACTAGACCTAGGTTAGGTACATCGGGGTAGGCGTATTTTAGAAGCACCAGTTGAGTACTTTTTAGTCATTGTTATTTATGTATGTATTCTATGGCTTAGAAGCCATACCATGCTTTTACAGTATTATTTTATAATACTCTTCTTCCTGTATGCATTTTAAATTACAGCCAGTATAACAATTGTAGCAGTTCATTTCTTCTGCATGAGAAAGAAGACTGTTCAATAAATACCTTTTTATTGAAAACGCCCGACTCTCTATTTCTCTGCACCTCTGGTGAAACGAAGCATGCATGGTTGACTGAGTGAAATATCTATCTATTGTTTCCACGACTCTGAAGATACATTTTATCTTGAGGAAACAAAGCTGTCATGTTTATGCGGTTGTCAGAAACGAATCCCTTCTTGTTTATTTGAGAAAGTTTCTAGTGACCTCAGAGCTAGCTGGCACTCGCAATTAAGTTTAATATATTCGATAGAGCCTATTGGGAATATAGGAACTAAACTACATGGCGCCCATTGTTTGGTAAGGCACTAATTTAAAGCTAGATACTGAAGTAACTCAGTCGTGCTTTTCACTGAGACCCCTTTTTCCGTAAAATACTCCAATAGATGTCTGGAGTGGGTGAAAGGATAAAATATCCGCCATAAACTAGGACGAAAAATCCTATGTATTAGTTTTTTTGGTTTGTTCAACGTTGAAGGATACAGTGTTCCAAAGTATTGTGCACCTTATCTTTGTTTCCTTGAAACTTGCTCTGCAAGACTTTCAACAAAATGTTGGATAGCGACACCGAGATGGACAATAACACAAACGGTGGAGCTGCAGCAGCAGCCCAACCAGTTTGAGACATTACAGGTCCCCAACAGGATGGCCCGGATTCTATAATCATCCCGGTAAACGTAAGGAAAACCATCACTATAAAGCTTATAACAAATGGCGGATCATCAAGAGGTGGTAAGGTAATATGTGTCATAGAGACACATGAATATCGGCAGACAGAGGTATTCTATTCATGGATTGTCTTCCCGCAAGCAAATCCAATAACACATGAGTTCCACTACTACAAAGTAGAAGAACCTCCAGTGAAATACACTCCTTTCGAGGACATTGAAATTCCACTAACTTACCAAGAGCATCAGCTCTGTTTTAAAGGCACCCTACAACATCAAAATCACATTACCAGGCTCGGTCCACTAGGTAGACCAGGAGCAACATGGCCGGTACTAGCCAGCTATACACCGCATTCTGACATTGAAAGAATGACAGATGTAGAACTATTAGCTCAGCTAAAACCGTTAATCAAAATCCATAGACAATTGGTTCAATATGTCATGCAGACTCCAACAGTCCAACCTGCTATAAGGATTCCACAGCTCACCCCTCATCAGGGGAACACAAATAAAAGTACACCACAGACTATGCAATCAGTCGTTGGTAAATTGCCCTCAAAAAGGGAACAAATTCTGTTCTGGTTAGCTCAATAAATTACTTAAATTGAGGCAGTATTTCCCAATAGTACACCTCATGAGAATCACAGGATTCTAACAATCTGTTTACCAATGGGGATCACACCACAATTGGAGGACTGTGACACTTGGGATACAGCCTTTGCTGAAATCTACACTAAAACTCATGGTGTTCCGTCCATGGCGGTGATACCAGACGTCCTGAAACAGATTCAAAATGAATACGGACCAGAGCCTGCCTTGAATTTTGGTATGAAATTACTAAAAGATTTTAAACAGGTCTCGGCTATATTATTAGCTAACATTAAAGGTGAAGCAGCATCTGTGGCAATCCGCCAAAAACTAAAAGAACTTGACATTACTGGGCAAGCGTATGAACTTGCAAGAATTATTGAAAAATCCTATGAAGAACTATGTAGAGATAGTTTGGGTGGTAAACCAGTAAAACCCCAACTAACAGAAAATCCTGAAAATTTCTTTTTTTTAAATAATCTCACTACTCCTAAAAAGAAATGGGAGAACTCTAAACAAACACTTCCTAAAGAAAATCATTCACAGTCCAGAGGAAGGTCTCCTCAATGGGAGCCCTCTGAGAAGAGGTATAACATCAGGAATAGGGATAATTTGAGAAAACCTGATAGATATCAAGATACTGATACACGATCCTCTCGTACCTTTCAGACATCCTCACAGAAATTGGAAAGAAGAGGATGATCAGAACACAAGGAAGAACGCGTGAAATCCAAAGACGATCAACAAGTTCCAAAACATAAGAAAGCTCAATTCATCAAAAAGAAGGTAGCAAGTGTAAAAATCAGACATGCCGAGGATCCTGAGAACAAAACTCAAGAATGGGGAGTGGGCTCAGACAATTCTAGACATTGCAGCAGAAGTCACCATAGCTCGCAAGATCCTGAAGGATCATCTGGAGACAGTGGACTTGAAAGAATGCATTCAAGTTGAAACTGCCGACACCAGAGTTAGTGTACCCCATAAGTTATATGAAATAACACTCCGGATGGAGGGGACATAACTAGGAAAATAAAAGCACTCTTTTGGGAGAAGCTATCTAAGGGTTATGACATTCTTCTAGCTGAAAAAGACTGGTCACCTGAATTTGTCAGGGAGTGCCCACATAGATGAGATCATTATGCCAGCCTTCTCAAATCACATTCCAATTCATAAAACATATACCTATGCCAGAAAATGGGCTATAGCCCAGGCTCCAGCATTATATAAAAATCATGTAGGATGGGATGAGGACTCTCCTCTCCATAAAATCCAATTAAAAACGTAACGACAATGCAAAGGTAATATCCTGTTAAGCAGGAAGCTAAAAAAACAGGTCAGGGAGATCTTAAATCAACTTGAATACCAAGGGGTGATTGAAACATGCACCTCATCCATTAACATTTCTTTGTTTCCTGTCTCCAAACCAGACAATAAATATCATCTAGTTTTGGACTACAGACACTTAAACTCTTGTTGCAGAACTTTTGCAGTACAAAATGCACACATTGCAGCATTGATGATTAACATTGTGCGTAAAAAATATAAAACCACATTAGATATTTCTAACAGTTTCTTCTGTCAAAACATTGCACCGGAAAGCAGGTAAATGTCCACTTTTTCAATTATGGGGACACAACGACAACTTTTCTGTCTCCCCCAGGGATTCAAGAATAGTCCAGGGTTATTCTCAGCCAGACTAACAGAGTTAATACAAACCTATGATGATGAGGCATTATCTTATGTCGATGACATCTATCTTACAGACGATGATTTGGACAGTGACTTGAACAGAGTAAACACCATTATACTCGGGTTTGCTTCTAAAGGGTACAAATTCAATTTTAAGAAATCACGAATTGCCCACCTCAATGTCGTATTCTTAGGATACGAACTTTCAAGTGAAGGCAAAAGTCTGGCAGCC
Source organism: Lissotriton helveticus (assembly GCF_964261635.1). Lineage (NCBI taxonomy): Eukaryota > Metazoa > Chordata > Amphibia > Caudata > Salamandridae > Lissotriton > Lissotriton helveticus. The sequence goes on along the minus strand of NC_136068.1, from coordinate 1,888,422,519 downwards.
AACTTTTTAGAGAAATGTGCGCTGCTCAAACCTCCAAAAACGCTGAAGAACTTACAGTCAGTTCTAGGTTTCCTGAATTTCAGAAGAACTTACATTCTAAATTACGCAGAAAGGGTGTAACCTCTCTATGAACTAATCAAACCTGATTCCAAATCAACTAATTGGACTCAAAAACACACAGAAATGTTGCGTTCAGTGCAAACAGACATGTTAGCAACAACACATTTACAGACACGCGTAAACGTACGCAACCTTGTAATCCGAATCATCCCAGGGAGATGCGGATTCGCATACCTAACTTTTAATGAAGGGGAAAAGGTACCAATAGCATATCAATCACACTTGTTCACACAAGCTGAAATGAAATTCACTTCAACAGAAAAGATTCTGACAGCGGTTCAATCTGCAATAGCAAAAGAGAGAGCCTCGCACAGGGAAAACGCATAATGGTCATTACGCCAGTACCTGCCCTAGAGGCAGTAACAAAAGCAAGCATTCGGAATGCTAAGGCTTTACATCTGAGATGGATACAATGGGTTAATTACTCACAAAGTACTGAGTGAAAATGTGCAAGGGGAACTAGAATACCCATTTTTTGAAGCAAACCTGATATGTTAGTTTAACGTGCCCTACCATGTAAGTGCAACAAATGCTAATTAATTACATGTTTTGAATAGAGATTCCTAGTAATGTCTAAATCGTAAACATAATGATGAAAAGTTATCTTGGCACACACTGTCTAAAATCATGTATTTACTTACAATTGTAGATGTCCCTGACGAAGGGAGGTTTCCTCCCGAAATGCATTGGACCATGGTAATAAAACGTGACACGGAATTCACCCCATGCCTCTGAGTGCTTTTTAGAATGTGGAAACGACAGATTGAATAAAATGAATTGATCTCAAGAAAATGGTTTAAAGGAAAACTCGAAAGAAAACTCGAAAGAATTTAAAATATGAAGAATGCAAATGAACTTGATTCATTGGATTTAATCCAGAACTTGGCTGTGCGACTTTTGTGTATCCGTAAATAGGGTCCACCGTTCTTGGAAATATTGTTAGTAGCGCAATGAGACGAGCGCGGAAAAAGTACCGCACGCTGTTAAAGTTGAAAACGACAAAATAAAAGGGAAAAACAAATGGATAAAGACAAATGTAGAAAAAGAGGTGTGCATCTCATATCTAATATCTCACAAAAATGAACTGTTTCGTCTTACCTGAGATAGCACCCACATAATAGATCATTGTAGAATTGTTGTTTAAAATGGGAGTAAGTGTTTAGAAGACATTTAGCTAACAATAAGGTTAATATAAGCATGGGAATGACAACGTGCCACGTTAAAAGAAGATTTATTTATTTAAATTTTGTAGGTTTCACAGTGGTGTTTGATGTTTGATTTCGAAGTAATCATGCCAGATAATCAAAGGAATTATGTGTAAGCATATCAGTTGTTAATCACATGTTGTAGGATTTAAATACAACGGTCGTGGAAAACACGTCATTATGAAAGAATCTGAAAGCACACGAGTATAATGCACTCTGGGAGATGAAGGAATCCTTACTCCGTAGGGATCAAAGAGGTTATGACTTGCACAGAATATCACCTGTTGATCATTAAGGAGGGCGGGAACAGATTTAAACGTGAAGTGAGAGACTTTTTTGTAACCAGCTCACTAAAACAAGGAAAAGGGTGGCGATGGTACGCCAGACTGAATGAAAAAGAATGATGAATGGTTTGCGCTGAGATGCTGGAACGGGGATGCCCCCCCTTCTTTTATAACATGATTTATTTTTAATCACGGTAAGCGGAGATCTTAAATATGGGTCCGTATTTTGAGATTAATTAGAATACAGCCTAAATGTGAGACTACTCACAAAGTACTGAGTGAAAATGTGCAAGGGGAACTAGAATACCCATTTTTTGAAGCAAACCTGATATGTTAGTTTAACGTGCCCTACCATGTAAGTGCAACAAATGCTAATTAATTACATGTTTTGAATAGAGATTCCTAGTAATGTCTAAATCGTAAACATAATGATGAAAAGTTATCTTGGCACACACTGTCTAAAATCATGTATTTACTTACAATTGTAGATGTCCCTGACGAAGGGAGGTTTCCTCCCGAAATGCATTGGACCATGGTAATAAAACGTGACACGGAATTCACCCCATGCCTCTGAGTGCTTTTTAGAATGTGGAAACGACAGATTGAATAAAATGAATTGATCTCAAGAAAATGGTTTAAAGGAAAACTCGAAAGAAAACTCGAAAGAATTTAAAATATGAAGAATGCAAATGAACTTGATTCATTGGATTTAATCCAGAACTTGGCTGTGCGACTTTTGTGTATCCGTAAATAGGGTCCACCGTTCTTGGAATTAATTATCTTGCTGCAAGAGACGTTGAATACGTTTTTGACCCTTACTTGAAAACTGAAGAATTTCTACAATGCAAACAAGAATGTCCTCTGCCTACTGAGATTCTGCCTCTACAACAGTACGAATGTATAATTTATACGGACGAATCAGCACAGCCCGCAATTGGGGGTAAACAAGCCAATAGAGCTCCGTGCGCGATTGTTAAAGGTCGCTGGCGCGATGGTGAATTTCGACCCATGGTCACAAAAACTCAATCTCTAGGAGACTATACAGCTTAGCGAGCTGAACTACAAGCATTCAAGATGGCGCTTTAAAATACTGATGATCGCGAATTCCTCACACTCATAGTGTGCGATTCGTATTACTGCGTTCAATCTTACAACGAATACTTCAGAACTGGGTTCAAAAGGGTTTCAAAGATGCAAAAGGTGGCACAATCAAACATAAATTGCTTAGGGAACAAGTAGTTCTATTACAGAAAGAACTAGAAAAGACTCATGTGATCCATACACTGAGTCATCAGCGTGATGGCGTTTACGTTGCAGGAAATTCATTGGCTGATGAAGCCGCGAAGGCAGCTGTGCAAACAGTTTCCGTAGCTGCAATCACTCGTTCAAAAACAAAAATAGACAGTGAAATAATGCAAGCTGTCACTGCTTCAGTAAAAGACAGTGGTAAAATACTCCCAAAAGGCTTTCCACTCAAGTACTCATATATAACTGATGAAAAGAATGTTCCTTTTGCTCGAATCCCTGGAGTGTGGGATAGAGTAATTCCAAACATGGAACATATATTCAGAGTAATCTTAGCAGCACATGAAGGGCTCGCCTCTGCACACGCAGGTGTTTCCGCCACAGTGTTGTTATTAAATCAGAGATTCTCTTGGCCACGCATGAGCAAACAAACTAGAAACTATGTCCTAGAATGTGAAATCTGCCAAAAAATGAAGGTTTTAACAGTGAAAAGTCCTGCGCAGATGCCCCTTCTAATTTCAGATAAACCACCAGCGTGCGTTTACCTGGACCACCGTGGTCCCTTACAAAGGGATAGCAACTATAAATATATCATGGTCGCAGTGGATTCCTGCTCAAGATTCATTTGGATGTCGCCTCAGCGCTCGGCTGATGCCCGAACTGTTATAAAAGATTTGCGAGTCTTTATCGGCTCATACGCAATCGGCACGCTACATTCTGACCAGGGTCCTGCGTTTAGCACTCAAGCTTACAAAGAGGCCATGGCCAGCTTGGGCGTTGCATTGCGGTACTCAAGTCCATTCCATCCTGAGGAAAATGTGGTAGTGGAAAGAAAAAAACGGAACATAAAGCACTCTATAACAGCTAGGGTATTAGGCTCGGTGTGTAGTCTAAATATCGAGTTTTTATTTTCGACTGGACATAATATCGACTCCAGAATATCGAGATGGCATTAATGTCGAGGTAAGTAATATCGATGTATTTATTATCGATTTTCATGTATGTTAAAAAATATCGATTGAAAAAATATCGAGTAAGTAATATCGATAGTAAAAAATATTGTTATTTATAGTAGAGTAAAAATATCGAAAGTCAAAATATCGGTTTTAAGAATATCGAAAGTTGTGTTATCGACAGTCATGATTAAATATATGTTATTTTTTTATGTATTTATATTGAAAAAAAATGTATAAACAATTAATAAATATAAAAATTTATTCAAATAATATAATAATTTCTAGGAGCGGGTAGTGGGTTTTTAGGGGAATAGGGTGGGAAGTAATTTAATTATAATTAATTCAATATGTAAATTTATTAATTGGTAGTAATATTTAATTGTTAATTAAATAATATTTTGTAATTATATTAAATTTAATTGCTAATTAGTTTAAGTTAATTGATTAATTGCTAACTATGCTAATTTAAATAATTTATGTCATGTAGCGGGTTGTGGGTTTTTAGGGGAATAGGGTGGGAAGTAATTTAAGTATAATTAATTAAATATGTAAATTTATTAATTGGTAGTAATATTTAAATAATTGTTAATTAAATAATAGTTTTCAATTATATAAAATGTAATTGGTAATTATTTAATTTAATTGATTAATTGCTAATTATGCTAATTTAAAATATTTATGTGATGTAGCGGGTTGTGGGTTTATAGGGGAATAGGGTCGGAAGTAATTTAATTATAATTAATTAAATATGTAAATTTATTAATTGGTAGTAATATTTAAATAATTGTTAATTAAATAATAGTTTTCAATTATATAATATTTAATTGGTATTTAATTTAATTTAATTGATTAATTGCTAATTATGCTAATTTAAAATATTTATGTGATGTAGCGGGTTGTGGGTTTATAGGGGAATAGGGTGGGAAGTAATTTAATTATAATTAATTAAATATGTAAATGTATTAATTGGTAGTCATATTTAATTAATTGTTAATTAAATAATATTTTTTAATTATATTAAATTTAATGGCTAATTAATTTAAGTTAATTGATTAATTGCTAATTATGCTAATTTAAATAATTTATGTCATGTAGCGGGTTGTGGGTTTTTAGGGGAATAGGGTGGGAAGTAATTTAATTATAATTAATTATATATGTAAATTTATTAATTGGTAGTAATATTTAAATAATTGTTAATTAAATAATAGTTTTCAATTATATAAAATGTAATTGGTAATTAATTTAATTTAATTGATTAATTGCTAATTATGCTAATTTAAAATATTTATGTGATGTAGGGGGTTGTGGGTTTATAGGGGAATAGGGTGGGAAGTAATTTAATTATAATTAATTAAATATGTAAATGTATTAATTGGTAGTAATATTTAAATAATTGTTAATTAAATAATAGTTTTCAATTATATAATATTTAATTGGTAATTAATTTAATGTAATTGATTAATTGCTAATTATGCTAATTTAAAATATTTATGTGATGTAGCGGGTTGTGGGTTTATAGGGGAATAGAGTGGGAAGTAATTTAATTATAATTAATTAAATATGTACATTTATTAATTGGTAGTAATATTTAAATAATTGTTAATTAAATAATAGTTTTCAATTATATATTATTTAATTGGTAATTAATTTAATTTAATTGATTAATTGCTAATTATGCTAATTTAAAATATTTATATGATGTAGCGGGTTGTGGGTTTATAGGGGAATAGGGTGGGAAGTAATTTAATTATAATTAATTAAATATGTAAATTTATGATTTGGTAGTAATATTTAATTAAATGGTAATTAAATAATATTTTTTAATTATATAAAAATGAATTTGTAAATAATTTACTTTAATTGATTAATTGGTAATTATGTTAATTTAAATAATTTATGTCATGTAGCGGGTTGTGGGTTTATAGGGGAATAGGGTGGGAAGTAATTTAATTATAAATCATTAAATATGTAAATTTATTAATTGTTAGTAATATTTAATTATTGTTATTTAAAAAATATTTGTTGATTATTTATAATTTAATTGTTAATTAATTTAATTTAATTGATTAATTGCTAATTATGTTAAATAAAATTTTTTATTTCCTGTAGCGGGTTGTGGGTTTATAGGGGAATAGAGTGGGAAGTAATTTAATAATAAAGAAGGAAATAATAATATTTATTAAAGGTATACAACGTTTACCACGTAATTTTTACTACGCACTACCATTACAACGAAACTTTTACAACGCAAGTACCATTATAACGCATGTATTTACAACACATTTTTTTACAACGCAGGTACTTTTACAACGCATACCATTACAATGTAAGTATTTGTAAGTATATAATTATATTTAAAATGTTATAGGTTTGGGTTTTTGGGTAAAGGAGTTTTTTTAGCGTTCAGGGTCAGTTTTGGGTTTTTGGGTAAAGGGGTATTTTTAGGGTTCAGGGTCAGTTTTGGGTTTTTGGGTAAAGGGGTATTTTTAGGGTTCATGGTCAGTTTTCAGTTTTTGGGTAAAGGGGTATTTTTAGGGTTCAGGGTCAGTTTTCAGTTTTTGGGTAAAGGGGTATTTTTAGGGTTCAGGGTCAGTTTTCAGTTTTTGGGTAAAGGGTTTTTTTTAGTGTTCAGGGTCAGTTTTCAGTTTTTGGGTTAAGGGGTATTTTTAGGGTTCAGGGTCAGTTTTCAGTTTTTGGGTAAAGGGGTATTTTTAGTGTTCAGGTTCAGTTTTCAGTTTTTGGGTAAAGGGGTATTTTTAGGGTTCAGGGTAAGTTTTCAGTTTTTGGGTAAAGGGGTATTTTTAGGGTTCAGGGTCAGTTTGGGGTTTTTGGGTACAGGGGTACAGGGTAAAAATTACGTTTATACTTCGTGGAGTTAGAATAGTAATTTGTATGGGTTCAGTGTCCAGCACCTTCCCTGATGTTATACTTGGTGGAGTGGGAATAGTAATTAGTATGGGTTCAGTGTCCAGCACCTTCCATGAGTTTACAATTGGTGAAGTGGGAATTGTAATTTGTATGGTTTTAATGTGTAGTATGGTTTTGTGAGTTTATATTTGGTGCTGTGTAAATAAGAAAACATTTTTAATACAAATAACTATTATTGGTAGGATACTATAATAAAGTTTTAAAATTACATAGAAAAAATTTGTATTAATGATAATTGTTGTTATTGTAGTAGTTAAAAGATAAATACATTTTTAAATTTATTAAAATTTAAAATGCATTTTTAAATAGAATATTTCATATGCAATTAATATTCATATAGAATAATAAAGAAGGAAACATACACAGGGTTAAATGGAATAAATGATAAACAGTTTATTAACATATACAAAATAAATTGTAAGTAGAGATGTATTTTTTATTTCTATTGAAAATTGTAAGTAAACAGTTTTTATTATCCAAAAAAATATATGAAGTGCATATATATGTTTTTAACAAATAAATTATATTTAAATATTTATATGTTTATTCACATATATTGTAATTAAATTAGTTAAAGAAACAAATTGGTAATATGTACTTTTCATTTAATAACAATTATGTTATTCACATAGACATTGAATATATTGTCATAGATAAATATGTATATTTGTTTTATAACAGTAACATTTTTGTTTTTTACAAAGTTATCATATTTTTTTTACAAATTAATATTATGAATATTTAACATATTTATAATATTAATTTTAACATAGATAAACACACAAATACATTTTTAGATACATACATAATGTTTAAACTAATATGAGCTATTTATATAAACAAATGATTTGTAACAAGGTTATATATTCACATTTGTTTAACATATAGATTATTTTCAACATGTATATATAAATAATAACATATTATTTAAAGTAACAGATAACAGTTGAATAATTATTTGAAAGTAATGAATATTTAAGAAATAATTTTCTACAATTTAAATAATTATTTACACTTAATATAATACTCAGTGTATTTTTTTAAAGTGTTGAAATATAGAAATTAAAGAGGTTTTTGCTGGATACAGGGACTACTTTTTAACCGCGTAATGTTATTTAGGCTTATTTGGTGCTTCAACAGATCGCGGTTGGATGCTGCTTCGCGTTAGAGAGGGTAAGTTTTTTTTTATTGTATTTTATAAGTTAATGAAGTTAGTGTTAGTGTATGTGTGGTGTGTTTAAGTTTATGTACATAGGGTTATTAAGAGAAGATTGTGTTTTCGGTTTTAGGTAGAGTGTACGATATTTAATTTTTAGCGCGTTTTAGTTGTAGGTGTGTGACGTGAGCTAATATGTTTAAATGTTACAAAGATAATATGTTTGGTGTATAAATATGTCTTTTTATATATGTATGGGTGTTTTTGTGTGGGTGGGTATGTATTTTATTTTTTCAAGGTTATCGTCGCGTTTTACTGTTTTTGAGGAGGTCCTTCTTTTTCGATCAGAGTTGTGTGACGAGTATTATATACTCTTATTTTTGCACACAAATGTTTGGGTTTTCACGTTTTGCAGGAGCGTTTTTTTTTACAAATTACTATTTTCGGGTTTTCAATGGTATATCGTGTGTATTACATTGGAGAGGAGTCGCTATGGATTTGCTTGTATTTTTGCATTTATTTTTGGGCTTCCATGGATTGAATGGGTTTTTGCTATGGTGTCGTATGGATTGCTTGGAATTGGATTACGTTTGAAGGTGCAACAGAAAGGTAATTTTTTACAAAACTTTTTATGGGTGGGGAAACTGTTTTAATTTTTGCTTTAGTTACGTTGTATGTAACATTTTGTAAATACATTATCTAAATACATTTTATATATGTTAATATTATGTATTTGATAATTTAATTGCAAATTGTTACATGTAAAAATTAAGGATTTTCACAAAAAAAAGCTTAATGTCACGTGTATAGTTATGTTATGTTTTAAAGAATAGTTTTTGCAAAGATAGTCTAGTCCTTTGCTAGTTGGATAGAGGGTAACTTGACTTTGGAGTGTGTTATACATTTTTTTCCTTTCTTTGGTGAGTTTAGGTCCGATCAAAGTTACTGATTGCTCCATTCGGAGCTCCTGGTAACTCTGTTCTTTTTGTAAGGATTGTATTAATTTGTGAAGGGTAGGTGTTCCTCGGCCTGCAGTTGCTTGGAAGGCATTGTGCCATCCTTCAACTGCATTGTTGGTTTTTGCTTCCTTATTTAGTGTGCTAAGGTAGACATTCCACCAAGCTATTTGGTATTTGGGTTGTCTTCTATGGCCTGATCTGTGTAGCCTTCCTACCCATGTGTCTTCGAAGTAGTCAAGCATAGGGCTTAGTCTTTCTTCGTTTCTTTTATAGTAGGGGCTGTCTATTAACAAGTTATAGTGCTCAGTTACATCTGTCAGTGGAACATAGGCTAGGGCGATGAGTTTTTTTATTTGATAAGCAAAAGTGCTATCAGTGGCGTATTGGATACTCAAGGTAGATTGTTGTAGATGTCGCCAGATACATTGGTTAAAATGATAATAGCAACCTTGTATTGCTGTGTGTGGGTATGTTTTAAGGATGGTGTTTATCATTGCTTTTTCAAAGTCAACGATAATTTTTTGTGGAAAATAGTTGTTAGTATGTTGCTTGACTTCAGTTAGTATTTCTTGATAGGTAGCTTGCTGTTTGTTTGGTAGAAGGGCATAAAGGAATGGAATATTAGCATTTTGGAAATGACCATGGATAGTGTATAATTGATAAAAAGGTTTGGGACATACAGAAAAAGTACCATCCATCATCCAAGTTTGGCATTGGGTAAGTTTAGTCATGTTGTTTGCTGTGGCAAACAGTATAATTCTTTTATCTTTACATTTGTTGTCATAGGGTATAAAATCTTCTTTATTGTGAGTTACAGAGAGTTCAGGGGGAATTTGCACTTCTTCAAAAGTTTTTGGTGTGGGAGGAGTAGTGCATGTTGCTCTTTTTTTTCTAGCTATAGTTTTTTTTAGGGAATCGATAGATGGTAATTGGCTAGAAGCATGTTGGGGAAGTACACTTAAATGGTGTTTTAGAATAGCAGTTGTTGGTTGATCAGTACTAGTACTAGCTTGTTTAAGGGAATCTAGCATTTGTCTAATCTCTATTTCTGTTACATTGGGTGGGTGATTATGTTCCTTAGTATAAGTAACAGTAGTCTCCTGAGTTATAGCTCTACCATAACATTTGTTGGCATAATATTTCGTACACTTCCAAAACACTTTCAAATCTTTTTGTTTCTCTTGAGTGTAGACATATCCCATGTAACAAAGAAGCATTTTCCCTTTTTGTGAATAAATGAATTTAGCTCCTTCAGTCATGCTTGTATTGTAGTGCTAGGAGGTAATTAAAAGAGAATGTCATTACATTTGTTCAAAAAATAATGTTGTATTCTAATAATACAGTTTAACACATTTCTGATTTACCTGTAAATCTTTTTATGATTTCAAGTAGTTCTTTTCAGGTGTCGATGTTCTTCAAACTGTTATTTTCTGTGTATATATTTTTGTACCTGTGGAAGTTGAGAAAATGTGTACAAATATTTTAGAACTATTTATGATATTTTGGTAGAGGTTTTTAGCTAGTTTCTATTCAGTTACCTATCTATTAAATGTCGAAGTTACATTTAAATTATATACTTACTTATTTATATTTAACTTTTGATGTCCAGGTGTTGTCTAGGTCTTCTGTATTTTCTTTTTGTCTGTAGGATAAATAGTAAAAAAAAACATATATTTTAGGTATTTGGCTTTTAAACATAGGTGTGAGGTTTGAGAGTTACATTTTCGATGGAAAATAATGTAGTAGTACTTACTTTATATAGGTGTAGCTGTCTTTATGTTGAAGTCAATACGTTTTCTTTCAGAAATCCTGCAGAGTTTCGTCTTCCTTTAGTTAGGAGATTTAGGCTGCATTTTTAGTTTGCTGTAATCTTGTTTATATAGTATTAGTCTAATAGTTTCAGAAGTAGGATTGGTTGTTTAAATTGATAGTCTGTTTTAATTCGTGGATTTGAATTTTTTAACCTGTTATACTAATTGCTTTCCTTATATGGGTGACGCCAATTAACGTTTATTTAATGTGTAAGGCCTTATTTTGTATAGGTAATGTTATCTTTATATTTTTAAAGTGGAGGAATATATATAATTTGCAGTAAGAAATGTTTAGTTGTTCGAAACATTGTTTATGTATTATAAAATGTATGTCTGTATTTATTTTGTGTTATAAATGTTAGGAAAATATATAGTATGTTTTATAGCTTTTTAGAAACAATTAGTGAATAAATATGAATAGTATGACTAAATTTTAAGATAATACAGTGATTTATTCAAGGATGTAGTAATTTTGATATTTTAAAAAAACGATAAATGTGCTATCTATATTTTTGTATTCGATATTTTGTCAGTTTTTCATTTAAAGATGTGATAATCGATGTTTTAGAAATCGATAATGTTGTTAGTCGATATTGTAGTAGTCGTTGTTTTTTTAAGTCGATAATGTGGTTTCGATATTTTTGTGTTTTGTTGTTTAAGTATAGGCAATCGTAGTTTTGTAGTCGATAATTTTTCGTCGATATTTTGTACAGTCGATATTCGGTCTGTCGAGGTTATGTCAGTGATCCATTAGGCTCGGGTGACAGGTGGGTCAAACATCTAATAAGTGTCCAACGTAGACATAACAATCTGACAAGAATATCTCTGGGTGGAATCACTCCATATTAAATCCTGTTTGGTACTAGAATGCTTGTCCAGGATCTTGATCGTCACACTTCAGTGGTGGAACAAAAACTGTTTGGCTGTTTTGCAGGACTTAAATAAAACAAGAACAAGTCTGAGCAACTCACTACAGAGGCCAACGACCACTGAAGAACAACCACCTGTCACAGCAAGGCCTTTCTGGATTCCAAAGATTGGGGATCTATTAAGAGAAAAAATCACGGATAATAAGGAATTTGGGCCTTCTTACAGAAAACCAGTACCTGTACTAGCAATCCACGGATCAAGAGCAGTGTTACTGCCGCCCCTTGCTAGAAGAAAGGAGAACAGGTCTGTATCCATCGACCTCGTAAAACCACATCATGTGGATGTTAATAAGTAGTAGGCCCAGTGGGCTACAAAGACGTAGCAGATGACCAAATCTTGCTACAATCCAAGAGGTTCAAACTGAGAGACTCATCACCTTTGAGGAACCTGCAGTGAGAAAAGAAGGACCATGTAATAAAACCATGGAACTTATTCCTCTTGAGACCCAAATAACAGTTTGTCAAGATACTCCTGCCTACATTGAAATAACACCTGACTATACTAATATGACAAAGGATCAAGCATCTTCAGGGATTTCAAGTAATCCGGATGCAATTCCAACAATTGACATAACTGCCTCATCAACTTTGATACATTTTCTGAGGATCCTAGTGAGCCTGAAACAAAGCCAACTAATAAATCTTTCAAAGAAAATATAACAGAACTATTTCATCATCTTGAAAATACATACCTGGTTTCACCATGGGTTGAATTTTGGATTGTGTTAGGTGTACTTTTTCTCCTACTTTGGCTCATTCTTGTTTTAAGTTTGGGAAAGCTGATAGATGGAAAATATAGTAAAACGGACGCAAGTAAGAACATCAACTTGCTCCTGAAGCCACACAAATCATCTCATTGTGAACAAAGAGACCTGTAATCAGTAAACATCACAGCCGTTCCTATTCCTGGTGGAATAGCATGGGACAGAAATGAATATGACATTTATAGCCCAGTTGAGCTGTTGAACATTCCTCATCAATTTACGGTTTCCTCGAGTGACTTTGTTACACTGAGCAAATTTTCTGATGATTGGGACTTTGAGACTGTTAATAACATGATGGCAGACTTAGAAATGTCAGCTAAATTCACAAAACATGAATACTTAGAAGGTTCATCAGATTGGTATATACGCTGCTTATAATGAAGCATGGAAAGTCACGCAAATGGAAACTGCAGAACGAATACGAGAAATTGATCATATTAATTTAGAGAAAGCTCTCTCGGTAGTGGACAATGGGTTAACGACTCTGTCCTCCAGAATGTATTCTTTGGACAGCATTGTGTCCTCTGCCATAGAACAGGACTTGCTCATGTTACAGCATGGACAGTCTCAATTGCGTTCTATAATGCTGCTAGGCTGGACGTTACAAAATCTCCATTCAGGCTACGTGCCATGGCGACTAATCAACACCACGTCATTGTTTGCTGGATTTATCCTTACAGATAAACAAATCTCTATGGCACAGAGAGGATCAGACTATACGGTGCTGAGCATAGAAAAACTGGAAAGATTACCATTAACTGTTTCTGAGAAACCAGTTGTGGAATGGATAATGCATGGCACCATCACGATACCAGTGATGATTTTCCAGTTTCGATATTGCTTGAAACACATACCAGCAGGCCTGTATGAAAGGTTGGGTAAAGATTACATAAAGTCAACCTGGGATTTACCATATACACACAAATGTTGGAGTGGGGGAAAGGAGGTATTTCTTAGTGGGAACATTTAAAAAAATGCACTAAGGGGTACACTTTTATGTCAGGGTATTAATTTTACACGGAGCCTGCGAAGGTTCCTCAACGAACCTTTCTTGCCACCTGCACGGTTCCCCGGCAGCGGTGATAGGTCCAGTTTTACGCATCCAATGGCTGCTACATAATGTTGAATGATCACAGCTGTTGTGGAATGATGCCTGGAATAGCCTGTCTAGTAAGAGTGTCAGCCAGGGTCACTTGTTGTATGCAAGTATTGTTTCCTAAAACTAAGACGGACGGGGAGTCGCCGTTATGGCCTTCATTGAACATCTCTTCTATACGAATTGATACTTTAAGCAGAATGAAAGCCATTCTTTTATGAAAAAAACTGTGCCGCTGACCTCGTCCAGAGAGACGTATGATCTGCAAGTTGCAAGGTCCTCCGCAGAGATACATGCCCTATTATCAACTAACTGCCCCATACATTTCGTAGAAATGTTAGGTCGTATCTTAAACATGTCTGATATGAGTGGTATTGTACATGTATTTAAGGCAGTTTTTTAGGGACTGTTAGCACCCTTTAAAGCAGTCCTAGACATTTTTCCAAACGTTGCGCACTCTCTGTTCGGCGGCCTGCCTCTCATTTTGGGACTCATTGCATGAATTCAACTTTTTTTCCTTCTGCTCCGATATGGCAAGTCCAGTCACCAGCGATACTCAGACTACCATGGAGAACACGCTCCTGTCAATGCAGTATCGTGACCAAATTACACAGATTCGTGGCTTGGATCATTTGAGAAATCTGGAAATCACTTGGTTCCTTTCGTTCAAACCAATCTGGCAAGATTGCATCTTACCTGTTCCACGATTCCTGCTTTGTGGACAGGAATGCGTATTGGACGTTTGTCTAACACTTCCATAGGCACTGCCAACGGATGTTGACGCTTTGCTTGGTTCGGTATCGTCTCATGCATCGTGTTGCCCCAACGGCTACCAATCCTGACAACTGCATTCATTGAGGTCTCACCGGCAATTCCATCTGAGGGTGAGATACGTGGACCAACAGGCACACAGGTACCATCTACTGCGAACGTTGCTAATGCGGATGACTCTGACGGCGATGCTTCTCCTCTGTGTACAATTGATCTACTTAATGAAGTAGTCCAACTTTCACCTATTGTGGTAGACGATTTCTTTGCCAGCTTAGAAGATGTAATGTTTTTTCCTGAAAGCGAGAATAACTTTTGAAATTAGCACACAGCGTTCTATCAACTCTGACTTCGACCTTCGCTTTTCAAAACAAAACTTCTAACTTGGGAACTCTATCTTTTCTACAAATCTGATTAGACTTTTTCCAAAATGTGATATTTTTTTTTGGGGAACAAAGTAATCTGCTTAAAGTAGAACTTTTCTTAGAGAACAAGAATTCTTTGAACACTTCCTAGAGACAATATTTGACCTTGTCTTCAAACCAAAACAGCTTATATATTCTGCTATGGGATGGTCTCAACCTTTTATTATGTAATTAAGAGCCCTTTCATGAATATCATTTTCGTGATTCATTCAGTTGGCATTAATAATTTCATACTATGTGCTTCATATGAAAACACTACGTTCAAATGCGTACAGTTCAAATGCTCATTTTCGGGTGCAACCATTTCAAATGCATTTTTTGTATTTTGGGTGGGATTGTGAACACATGCTTTAGATATGTTTAAATGTTTAGTATTTAGTAATATCGAACATAATAAAGTGGAGTGGGTGTTGAATAGCATTTTAGGACCCTAGTCTAATTTTCCTGATTTCCCATATATAGGTATAAATCACCTTGTCCTTATATAGGCAGAGAAATCATAACCATATTTAAACTTATCCCATGCAGTCCAAATACAGCATGGCTACTTCCACTAGTTCCGAAAATCCACAACGATTTCTTGGAAAAACTCGCCTTCAGCAGTCAGGGACTTCCCCCTGCCTGAATATTGATTTGTCCAAGAACTCATGGAGTTTTTCAAAGAACTGCGAGTCTTTGATGACTTTCAAACAAATAAATAAATACATTGGTGGCAAGTTCTTTAATTTTACAATGCTGGCAATCTGATACAGTACCCTCCTTTCAGGCAAGGAGAGCAAAACTACATAAAATCAAGGATTTAAAAAAAAATATGCACTAAGATCTGGCTCAATAAAAAAGTATGAGAGTCCACTAGGGTTACAAGCTAGAGATAGGGGAAACATGTTTTTGAATTTAAACTATTAGTATAGAGAAGAGAAAGTGGTAAATCGAATAGCTAAGCCCAATCTGCAAGGTTTTCTCCACAACCTAATTTTAGCTTACCATACGTTCATAGGCACTTCATATATGCTTAAATGTTATACTACATGCCTGCCCTCTTCTCTTTTTTTGGGGGGGTTGTAATAGGGTTATTGAAAGAAATATGTCTGCGCCTAACATTCTGTATTTAGCACTTTGCATTTTGCACTTTAATTTGTTGTATAGCACCTGATTCATGCCCCTAATAAAGTGGAGTGGGTGTTGTATAGCATTTTAGGACCCTAGTGTAATTTTCCCGATTCATGCCCACATATAGGTATAAATCACATTGTCCTTATATAGGCATAGAAATCATAACCATATTTAGACTTAGCCCATGCAGTCCAAATACGGCATGGCTACTTCCACTAGTTCCGAAAATCCACAACGATTTCTTGGAAAAACAAGCCTTCCGAAGTCAGGGACTTCCCCCTGCTTGACTATTGGTTTGTCCAAAAACTCATGGAGTTTTCAAAGAACTGTGAGTCTTTGATGACGTTATTATGTCCAACCTTACATCAAACTCGGCACTTTCAAGGTATAATTATGCCCACACTTGCCCTAGCAAACACACGGTGGTTTGGAGCAGTTCGACTATCTACATACCCGACAAAGCTTGCCGCAGCAAGTGCCGTAGGAAACAGACCCTCCAGCAGAAGCACTGAGACAGATGCTGTCTTTTCTCTTGCCGAGAAATCCTGCTCCAGTGTTTCCAAGCTCCCCTTGCGGGGTGCTGGGAAATCAAGTCCTGAGACAGAGAGATGCCATACCTCCTTCATTCTAAGCCAAGGTACAGAGCTGATTAGATCCTAAGAGAAATCTTGGATAGATTCTTGGCAAAGAATACTAAACCTATGCTACACCGCACTTACTTCTTCCCTCGTACTAGACCTAGGTTAGGTATATCGGGGTAAGCGTATTTTAGAAGCACCAGTTGAGTACTTTTTAGTCATTGTTATTTATGTATGTATTCTATGGCTTAGAAACCATACCATGGTTTTACAGTATTATTTTATAATACTCTTCTTGCTGTACGCCTTATACTTTACAGCCATTATTACGATTGTAGCAGTTCATTTCTTCTGCATGAGAAAGAAGACTGTTTAATAAATACCTTTTATTGAAAACGCCCGTCTTTCTATTTATCTGCACCTCTGGTGAAACAAAACATGCACGGTTGACTGAGTGAAATATCTATCTATTGTTTCCACGACTCTGAACATATGTTTTATCTTGGGGAAACAAAGTTGTCATGTTTATGCGGTTGTCAGAAACTAATCCCTTCTTGTTTTTTCGAGAAGGTTTCTAGTGACCTTTGAGCTAGCTGGCACTCACAATTAAGTTTAATATATTAGATAGAGACCTAGTCGACCTAAGTCCTACGTCAATCCTATAGTATACATTATTCCAATGCGCAGAGCCTATTGGAAATATAGGAACTAGACTACAAATTAAATTATGATTTGTAATTCTATTCTGTGATTGCAGTGTCTTTTTTCTGCAACAGGGCGGTGTGTAAAACTGTTTGGTTATATTTATATGTAAATGTTGAGCACTTGCGCCTTATATGATATTTATTAGTTTGTAAAAGGGAGATGTGAAAGATCAATGAGATATGCTTACTTCTAAATGTCTAGCACTCCGCACTTTATATAGTATCTAGTCCCATTATGTAATGCTGTAGTTTTTCTTTATTTATTGGTTATTGACAGAGTAACTTGAATGTTCTGAGCTGTTCGCACTATGCAATTTATCTGACAACTATGCAGCTTTTGAAAAAGATAAAAAAAGATTAATGAGATATGTTAATTTATTATTGTTTTTTTAAAAGGTCCAGCACTTTGCACTTTGCACTTTGCACTTTGCACTTTGCACTTTATATTATATTGATCCCTGATACGCCAGCTATGGTCCGCCAGCCTCGCCCTCGCCACAGAGCCACCGCCGGAGGCAGATCCTTCTCCTACCTGGCGGCCAAGACATGGAACTCCCTCCCCATCCACCTTTGGCTGACCCAGGACCACCTTGCCTTCAGGAGACAACTCAAGACCTGGCTGTTCGAGCAGTAGCGGCCCCCCTCCCCCAAGCACCTTGAGACGCTTCCGGGTGAGTAGCGCGCTATACAAGTATTCTGATTGATTGATTGATTGAATTTTCCTTTATATTTTGTCTATTGAATATATTCTGACTTGTTCCTACTATGCACTTTTATTTGACAATTCTGTAGCTCTCTAATTTGTATGAACACTCAATAAAAATAAGTATGGGCAAAATTTGCGAATTTGCGGTACGCAAATGTGTACGAAAGCGAATTTGCGTTCCGCATAATCTGCGAATTTGTGTGAATTTGCGGATTTTGTTTTTGCGTGTTCGTGGGGCGCTTTGCGTGTTCGAGGGCCACTTGTTCGCGTTGCGTATTTCCGTTTCCGGGTGCTAGTTGCATGCTCACGTTGTGCGCAGGCGCGATTACGTGGTCGTGTGTATTTTTGCATGCTCGCGGGGGAAATATCGCGCAAACTTACCCATGCCGTCCTCAATGGGCGCGGCCATCTTGTTTTTCATTCAATGCTATGGTTCTGGGCTTCTTTTTCAATCCTCCCCTAATCTTTGCAATCCTTTGTTTCTTTGAACTTTTTTTGATATTTTTTACTCATTATCTATCCCTCTATTTTTCTATATTTTGTGTTTTTTTCAACTTTTCGTTACTTTAAAAAATATTTTTTACATTTTATTTACTTTTTCCCTATTCTTTCCTATTTTTTATTTTACTTTCCTGTCCAGGACCATGGCAAAGGGAGCCGGGAAGAACCAGAAGGGGAAGGGTCCCGCACCCCGTACCCGGCTCCCTTGCGGGCGAACAAGGGGGGAGCATGTAGAAGCCCGGGAGAACTTCAGCGCGGTGGAGATGGGCGCACTGATTTTCCATGTCCTGCGCCACCTCCCCAAGACCGTCTCGGCAGGCAGCAGGCCCGGTGCCGGGTACGGGCTCCGGAAGCGTCAAAAGCTATGGGGGAAGGTGTGCCGGGCCATGTATCGGGAGTCTGGGGTCCGGCGCACCTACAGCCAGGCGACGCAACGGTGGTCCAATGTCCTGGACCAGTAACACGAGCTGCTTGACCTGCTAGGCGTCGAGTTCCCTGGGCTTGGTGAGTAGTAGTAGCTATTTAATCACTACTCTGTTTTCTCCTGCTCTATGTTATCATATTGCAAATGTTTGTTTTTTCCGAAGAGCACGAATCCTGCCGATTACATTGCAGGTAAATTATGTTTCAAAATCTTCTGTGATTGCATTGCAGGTGCACTGCTCGCCTGCTCAGTGGCGGTGCTACTATGCTTACTTGTTTTCAATTTTGTGCTCATTTGGCCTCAGTGATTATGTATTAGTGTACTTTACAGACTGCGTAATGCTAGACAATTTGCGGATTTTGTTTTTGCGTGTTCGTGGGGCGCTTTGCGTGTTCGAGGGCCGCTTGTTCGCGTTGCGTATTTCCGTTTCCGGGTGCTAGTTGCATGCTCACGTTGTGCGCAGGCGCGATTACGTGGTCGCGTGTATTTTTGCATGCTCGCGGGGGAAATATCGCGCAAACTTACCCATGCCGTCCTCAATGGGTGCGGCCATCTTGTTTTTCATTCAATGCTATGGTTCTGGGCTTCTTTTTCAATCCTCCCCTAATCTTTGCAATCCTTTGTTTCTTTGAACTTTTTTTGATATTTTTTACTCATTATCTATCCCTCTATTTTTCTATATTTTGTGTTTTTTTCAACTTTTCGTTATTTTAAAAAATATTTTTTTAATTTCATTTACTTTTTCCCTATTCTTTCCTATTTTTTATTTAACTTTCCTGTCCAGGACCATGGCAAAGGGAGCCGAGAAGAACCAGAAGGGGAAGGGTCCCGCACCCCGTACCCGGCTCCCTTGCGGGCGAATAAGGGGGGAGAATGTAGTAGCCCGGGAGAACTTCAGCGCGGTGGAGATAGGCGCACTGATTTTCCATGTCCTGCGCCACCTCCCCAAGACCGTCTCGGCAGGCAGCAGGCCCGGTGCCGGGTGCGGGCTCTGGGAGCGTCAAAAGCTATGGGGGAAGGTGTGCCGGGCCATGTATCGGGAGTCTGGGGTCCGGCGCACCTACAGCCAGGCGACGCAACGGTGGTCCAATGTCCTGGACCGGTAACACGATCTGCTCGACCTGCTAGGTGTCGAGTTCCCTGGGCTTGGTGAGTAGTAGTAGCTATTTAATCACTACTCTGTTTTCTCCTGCTCTATGTTATCATATTGCAAATGTTTGTTTTTTTCCGAAGAGCACGAATGCTGCCGATTACATTGCAGGTAAATTATGTTTCAAAATCTTCTGTGATTGCATTGCAGGTGCACTGCTCGCCTGCTCAGTGGCGGTGCTACTATGCTTACTTGTTTTCAATTTTGTGCTCATTTGGCCTCAGTGATTATGTATGAGTGTACTTTACAGACTGCGTAATGCTAGACACTAGAAATTACATTGTAGGTAAATTGTGTTTCAAAAGCTTCTGTGATTGCAGGTGCTCGCCTGCTCACTGGCGTTGCTACTGTGCTTACTTGTTTTCAATGTTGTGCTCATTTGGCCTGGGTGATGATTATGTATCAGTGCACTTTACAGAACTACATGATGCTAGACATAGAGACTCAAGACCAGTCCTCCCTTTGTACTCTTGCCACTAAGTAGAGATAGTGGTGGTGATCATGACGGACTGTGTCTGTCACTTTGCGTGCTGCGGAGTGCTGCCTGCCAGTCCTAGTAGAAGTAACCTTTTTTAGTTGGTATAGTGAGTTATATAACTTTCCAAGTAGACGGTCCGCGAATCCAGCAATACTATATCCTAAGTAGACCACATCAGATATGGGTCAATAAATTTAGTGCAATTGTTGTCTATTTGCCCGAAATAATTTGTTATGGTTTTTTTTTTAAATGTTTGATTTGGTTGACAACAAACATCCATGTTTGTGTCTTTCTTTCATGTTGTACATCAGCTTCCCCCAGAGGAAAGAGGACTGCCTGGGTGGGTGAAACAGAAACTGTGTGTGTGCGCAATATATCCTTTGGTTCAAATTCAAATGCGAGTCAAGCATGGAAGCATGGCTGGCGGTTTCCAAAATAAAATAAAAAGGTAGTTTTTCCTTGAGAATAAGTAAGGTTTGTCCAGTTGAGACATTAAGAAGAATGATTGACATGTACTTTGAATGGATGGATGTCTAGATCATGGTACTCGGGTGCAAGTTGACTACGCTGGCATTACGCCGGCTTCTACAAGTTTACATACCAATTTCGCTAAACAAGAGAGAAGAAGAAGAAGACTGGTGTACTGTCTGAGTTTAATGTAGTGAGTCCATATAATGCTAGTAGAATTCCTGAAACTCCCACTAATGTTAGAGCAGAGGCCGACGAAGTGGGAAGTTAGATAGATACAGGCCACAAATGTTATGTAGTGTGCTTGCAAGTTGCTAGTGCTACTGTGACACAACTTTCTGCTGAATTATTTTGTGTTAATCTTAAAGAGCATTGGTTACAGTATGTTTTTCTTTCTTCATATAGATGCTCCTTCCAAACTAACACAGAAGGAGCTGGCTGGACGGGCACAGCAATGGAAGCTGGAGGCGATTGTCGCCGAATATCGGCGGCTGGTGGTCCAGGAGGAGGAAACGCAGTTTCAGTTGACATATACAACATCCACGACAGCTGCACCCTCCTCCGATCACCCTGGGTCATCCAGTCAGCGCCAGCCTTCAGCAGTACGGAGCCGTAGTACCGCAGCCACCCGCCACCGCCAAGCAGCAAAAAAATCAGCTGCCCCCCACAGCAGGTGCAAGGCTCGTCTGCACCGCTTGACCCTCAGGGTGTCCAACCTTCAGCAGGAGGTGGAGAGACTGAAAACCCTGCTCAAGGACCACCACAGGGAGCATTGCTTTGATTTGATTTGATTTGATTAGGGATTTATAAAGCGCTGGATTGCCGATAGGCGTCTTGGCTCTGTGAGGCATAGTAGACCAGTTGGCTTTTATTTGAGGTTAAAAACAGAGAACAACCAGGTTTTTATCTCTTTTCTAAAAGAGGGCAGAGAGGGCAGCATCAGGACCACCTGGCCAAAGGACACTGCTGGCGGCAGTAGAGAAGGAGAGAGTGTCCCTTGCCCCTTTTTTAAAGACTTTTGGGGGGTGGGAATTGGGCTTTGGGGTTTTGGAACTTTTCTTCGGGACATTTCATGGACATTGGTTGGGGTTAGGGAAGGGGGTGGGTCGGGTCTTGTGGGTTAGTTTATTTTTGTTAGGGTGTAAATAATTATTTATTTTCAACTTAAACATAGAATACGCATTTTTACTGTTTTGTGGGGGGAGGCGGGGGGGTTAACTCAACTGTACATTTGTTTTCCTGAAACTTAATTGGCTGCTTGATTCAAATTGTCTAATCGCCCACATTTTTAGAAAAGTGCCACTGACAGAGTTATTGAATCCAATTTTCCTACTTCTTTACTAGTACTACCGGCAGTCTCTCCTCTCTTCCTACTCCATTATTCTTCCTCCCCCAAAATGCTTATCTTAGCTGTGATTAGTGTTTGAGAATAGGGCAAGGCATAGGGCTGAGTGCATGGCAAATGGCGATTAAGGTGGAATCCTGGACAGATGAAATTTCATCGTTGTAGTGGTGGTAGTAGTAGTGGTACAATACACACTGGCAGTAGCAGCATATGAAAAAAAAGGAAATTTAACATTGAGTGGCCCGAGCATAGCATTAGAACAGTACGATAGATAGTACAGTACACACTAAGAACATATCCTCGGATTCCTTCACCATCCTTGAAATTTATTTTCTGTTGCTTTGTCCTTATCCTCCCCAGCAAGTGTGTGGAATTATTGTTGTCATTTAGTCACATCTCAATGAAAACCACACAGCCCGGGGGAAGAGGGTTAGGGTTTGAAAAATGGATGGGAATGGGATTTTTTGGGAAAGATTTGTTGAGAGAGGAAAAAAACACAGCATGGACAAACAACAAATGAAGAAAAGAAATCTTTGGATACGAAGATATCCATAAATCTTTTAAGGCACATAAAGGAAGTGCATGCACTACTGCATGCATGGAGTTCTTTGCTAAATGGATGGTTAGGTTACTGAAAAGTAGTACTACAACTTACTAACTATGAAGAAACAATGTGACAGTACAGGGCTTCAGTAATTACGCAATTTCACTTGACTATCTATCTGCCCTCAGAGAGAATAAACAGTAGTACATTAAATTAGTTTTAAAAATAGCAAAGAAAAACTTATCAAATAGCTGGAGGGATGAATTTGAAGCAGAGAGCAAACAAAAGTTGTCCTGTTCAATTTGGGAAGTCACATGCATCCAGCCATTCCTCTTCTTCGTGGTACATTCCATCTGACGCTCCATCGATCAATCTTGGTGACCAGACACACTGTCCACTGCCTGCCTGGCGGATGCGGAATTGCGGATCGCTAATGGTAAGCCTGAGTTAATCATTTTTCCTATCGCACAGGGTAAAAGCCAGCCTGTAATTGTTGATGGAAAAACAGGAAGTGAAATTGAAAGACCACGGAGAAAAAAATATGAGGTACAGTGTGCTGTAGTGCAAAAAACAATAACACTTTAAGTTTCAGAGGCGACAGTATTACATACAAGCATCATCATTTCTAAAGTGCGTACTCTGAGTCTCCTTTTCAAGGATAGTAATTAGCACACAGCAGGCCAGGGCCATGCAGATGGTCAAGGCAGGCACCACTGAGTGAAGCAACCTGATGTAGCATACCTCTTTGACAAGCATATCTAATTGTATGCAGCAAGCCACATAGCCGCAATTGTACATGAACTGCTGTCTGGACTCTGGCATAACAACACTGTACTGGCTCGGTCACTCCATACCACGACTAGACAGACATGTAGGCCTGCTGTAGTTGTTGTTGACAGGTTTACCTGTTTGCCACTCATGAAATGGCCATAGTTCTTCCGTAAACCAACAATGATGATCCATCCATCCCAGTGAGTGACTGTAAAGAAAAAAGATATTATGTAACTTTGATCATCATCATGGTATATTGGAAAACTCAATGTTGTTCATGCAGTCACAGTCTACACACACAGTGAGTCCAAGGGCATTTTGCATATTAAAAAGTACAACGTAGTGGCCTCTGCAGTAGAAGATTTTGAATTAAACAAGGTAAAAAACACAGAATAGACTTGAGTTACATTTAGTGTGTAAAAGAATAAATAATAACAGAAGAGATATGATGATTAATTTGATGCAGAACAAACAAACAGCAATTGCTTTTAACAGAGCCAGACAGCCAGTGCTGTCCACTGCAGTTTTGCCATCTCATTATTCATTACCTGTTCCACTTTTTGTCCGCATCTTGTTGTTCTTTAAGTGGAGGCCCACAGGGCAGCCTCTCGTGTGTGTCAATCAATTTCAGAAGTAACTGTCAGCAATCAGCATATAGTCAGTAATTCCAGTCCCGCTTCTTTTGAGGGGAATCGTCTACGAAGCGACAGTTTCTTCATTCTGCGTAATCCAGCCATCTGCCTGAAAGGGGAAATGGATAGGGGGAGTCTGGAGGAGGAGGATAGAGGAGCATGACTCAGTTGTGAACTTGTGAACTTCAGGATTGCAGACAGCGGCACCTTCAATAAGGAAATAAGACGAATACAGTGCTGTTGATGGATGTGTTGTGATTAGAGTTTTGTTGTGGTAAAAGTTGCAAAACAAAGAAAGACACACAGGAATAAAAGTGAATAAGGACGAAAAAAAAGGAAGTCATTTTCAGGCCTCGGTGTCAGGGAAGTAGAGCTCGTCCTCAAACTCTGTGAATTGAGACGGGAGTAGGTCAGCTAACAGAGGAGAACTTCCGTCACCTAAGTCGGTGTCCTGTTCTTCCTGCGTGCATTCACGTATTTTGTAATCTGGTGGTATGAAGTGCTGATTCATCTTGATCACTGTTAAACTCTCCAGATTTTTGGGCGAGAGGCGGGTCCTTTTTGAAGTTACAATGACACCAGCAGCACTGAAAACACCTTCAGAAGCCACGCTTGCGAGTGGGAAAGACAAATAATTTAGAGCCAGGTTGGTGATCAGTGGCCATAGATGCCTTTTCCCATACCAATACAGCAATGGGTTCTGATTAACGAAGATCTCTGTCGGGTCATCCAGATAGGCCTGCACCATACACTCAAGGTTCTCCAGGGGTGCTCCACTTTGTGTACCATCTGTGGCCTTTGCATCACTGGAACGAGCAAACCCTTGATGAGTTAGCCAATCCGCTTCCGACAATATTATGGCTGGGCCTGGTGCAGGTGAGGATGATGATACAGTTGCTGGTGTCGTTAACGGCTGTGAGGGAAAGTGACTGCCTTCTGCCACAGATTCAGAAGTGGACCTTGACGCCGGATGGCCTGCGGATTCAGTAGTACTTCAGCCGGTTCCTTCAATTTTCTGCCGCTCTTTTTCGAACCGAGTGGCTGACAGAGCTAGCCAATGTTTGTGCTTTGAAACATCTGCTTCATTAAAAGGAATGAATGCATTGCTGGCCATTGCCTTTTTGTACCGTGGATCCAGAATAGTGGCACAAATGTAATGATGTTCTGTATGTACTTTTTTAAGCCTTTCGTTGTCAACTAGGCGGCTTAATAAGCTCTCCGCCAACTGATATGCGTCTTTCTTTTCAGCATCATCTCGGAACGTTGAAGACACCGCTTTCAGTTGGTGCTCTAGCATGCGCAACAATGGGATAGCTTTGCCCAAAGTACAGTCCTCCCTGCTGACTTCACACGTGAAGACCTCAAAAGGATGAAGCATGTCTGTCAGGCTTTTAACTAGCTTCCATTCCTCCAACTCTAGCCTCATGTCTTTCATAGTAGAACCCCGTTGAAAGACATACTCATTGATTACAATGCACTGCTCAGACAGAAGCTCAAGCACGTAGAAGGTTGAGTTCCAGCGTGTTACCACCTCCTGGATGAGTCCTCTGACTGGCAGTCTACGTTCACGTTGCATGTTCCTCAGCTGCTTGGCTGAAATGTGTGAAGATTCTTCTGCAGGTGGTCAGTAACTTGCTGACTATGTTTTCGTTTTTCAAGAAATCTTGCACAACAATGTTAATACTGTGTGCCAAACACGGCACTCTGAAATAGCCACCATCATGCATGGTCTTAACTATATTACTGCCATTATCCGTGGAAACATAACCAATCATGCGCTTTCTTGGATGCAGACATACATAGACCTTACTCTGAAACTCATCTGAAATGTTTTGTGAAGTATGAGATTTCTCCATGGCAAAAATGGCTACTGTTGCATGGTTCCGAGTAGCTTGAAAAACTGTGTCCGGGTCAACACCTGCAGATAACTTGTCTCTAACCCCTGCAAAAGAGACCCAGTGTGCAGTGATGCACAAGTAATCAAGGGCTTGGCAACTGGTCCATACGTCTGTTGTCAGGTGGATAGTGTGAAAATCACTCTTCTGCAAAGCTGCCCAATCACCTACAGCACATCTAGATGTAGTGCTGGAACCGCAACTCTTGCAAAATAGAACAGGCTAGGAACCTTCCATTTAGGGCAGACTGTTGCCACACATTCTAGAAAACCCACCCCTTCCACGAAATAAAAAGGGAGAAGGTCCTGCGATAACATTTTAGCCAGCATTGCATTATAAAAACGTGCTCTAGGGTGGTTGCGTTCAAATGGCGCATCCAACCAAAACATGCTTTTAATGGTGGTCTGGACTGTTTTACGTGATGATGATGATGATGCAGACTTCTTCAACCCAGTTAGGCTCATTGATGTACTTTTTCGCATTGGTGTCTCTCCCAGACACTTAGGGGCTCATTAGGATGGCGGACGGACTTGCGTCCGTCCGCCACCCTTGAGGAGGAGGGAACGTCCGCAGGGGCTGCGGCGTTCCCTCCGTGCTGATTAGGATGTGACCGCCAGGGTGGCGGTCACATCCTCTATTTTTAACATTGCGGCGGGTGCAGCTTCAAGCTGCACCCGCCGCAATGTCAAAAATGCATGTGTTACATTTACATGCACAAAGCGGCAGGCACCGCACGGTGCCTGCTGCTTTGTGTACGCAAATGCAGGGGGGTACCATAGGTACCCCCCATGTGCACCCCCCACCCCCCATTCACCCAGGGGGCCCGCAACGGGCCCCCAAAGTGAATGTCCGTATGCTTTTCCATGGCGGAAATGCCGCCGTGGAAAAGCATTTTTACACCAACATCATAATATGGCGGACGGTGTCTCATAGACACCGCCTGCCATGTTATAGCTTTTCCGCCGCGGTCTGAAGCTGACCGCTGCGGAAAAGCGGCGGACGGAATTCCAGACCCACCAGCCATCCTAATTTGGCGGTGGGTCTTTGGAGGCTCCGCCGCGGTTTTTCCGCATCCTCCGGGCCGGCGGACACTTCCGCCGGCCCGGAGGATGCGGAAAAACCGCAATCCTAATCGGCCCCTTAGTGTGCCTCATACATGTTGCAGTAAATGATATTTAAGTTCAACAAAACTCACAGAAACAGTTGTATCATGCACCCATGACTAACCCTGGGCCTACTGGATACTGTGGCTACCCATAATATATTTTTTAAAAAGTTGTGAAAAAGTTTATAAATTGTAGTTGCAGCAACTGCAATGCCCCAAACAAACAAACCCAACTTACTTGTAAAATCTCAACTCCAAAAGTGATCCAAACAAAAAGTCCTCAAATACAAATATCCAGCAGCAGCCACAAAGAGTAATCCTTCTAGCTCCAGATCCAAATGAAAAGTGACCAGGACATGGACAAAGCACTGGGAAGAGCCTGCTGGGCAGGAACAGGAAGTTGGAGACTCTGGGGCACTTCTTTCCTCCCAACCCCCCAAAAATGCCCTCCTTGCACAAAAAAGTGCAGCTAAATGTCAATCTGAGGAGTTTTGCTGATCCAACTCATCAATTTCAGAAGGTTTATGCTGTCAGCGATAGATTTCTTGTGCAGAATTGCAATTTGTGCAATTCCGGGAAAGTGAGATGTTCAAATCTCCCGCCGGATGTCAGCTGCGCGGTGCATCTATGTGTTCGCAATTGTTTACTCTCGCGATGCGTGATCACGGGCCCTTATGACGTATTCATGTTCTGAAAGTTTCGCATTGCAAGATGGCGGGACTCTATGATGTACTCGCGGTCGAATAGTCTCGTGCGATCACGCCATGACGTACTCGCGGTCGAAAAGTCTCGCGCGATCACGCAGCAAGATCGAAAATGGTGCAGCGCACGCAAACCGGGAGGAAAACAACTCGGCGAACTCAGAATCACGGTTAGTCAACGCCGCGCGCGCAATATTGTATTTTTGAGGCGCGACCAAGCAAAAAAAATCTGCCAACTCGTGAATTGCGAATTCTTAACAATATCGTGCGATTCGGGGACCGCGAAATTGCCAAAAATTCGCAAATTCCATGAGCGGAACGGATTTTCAGCCCATGCTTAATGTTAACCTGATAACGCTATGACATATTTCAAACATATCACATATTGACTTATGCGGCACATATAATTAAGGCACTTCAACCGTCCATGAATCCTCAACTTCAATGCAGGTACACATTGAACACATGTCGGGTTACATCATGTCATGTTGCACATACTGATTAAGTTTAAAACACATAGCTTTCAGTGCTGCCATTGTGCATGGGTATGTGATGGGCATGTCCTGTGTCCTGCATCATACGTACCTATGTATGTAGTGGTGGCATGCAAATTTACAATGTGTAATGCTGTATGTCCTCTGATGAGGATGTTGATTTTTAGTGTCGCATGCATTTCCGTTCTCATGTACTCACACACGTTTTGAATGCACACAGGGTGTCTGATACTTCCTTTTCTTGTCTCCTATGCCTGCAGTTGAAGGTCAACCAACGGAAGGCCTCATGGAAGGACATTGCACGGAAGGTGCGGGCCCTCGGTGTATTCAACAGACGGCACACACACTGCCATAAGAGGTGGGAGGACATCTCCTGTCTCAGCAAGACCGTGGGAGAGATGACATTGGGGCTGGCACCCCACACAGGCAGGCTGGCACTACGGACCCTGACTCCTGTTATGTCCCGCATCTTGGCTGTGACACAGCCAGAACTGTATGGTCGTTCGAGGGACCATCAGCAGGATATATGTCGTGAGTATTCTGAGAAGGGTGACTCCGCGTGTTACTGACTGACTGCATGAATGGCATCCGCCAGCCATTTCTGTTGTAGTTGATGTGTTAATTCCGACTACATTACTACTCAGTAGCCTATGTGTGGAGTACATGTGTCTTGTTACTTCCATGGATGTGAATCCACATGTTTAAGGTACAATGGCACTTGATGTTGCGTCATGACATGTGCAATAATTACATGTTGTGCATTGGGGGTGTTAACAACATCAGCAGGCAATCTACATCAGTGTGCAACATGTAAGTGTGCATTTCACAATCTGTCCCTTGCAGCACTTTGTAATGTTGTGACCTACACTTCTGTCAACAACTTGCAAAGCATTTTGTGATTACTTGCACTATTTGAGATGCATTATTGGCTCTGGTAGAATGTAAGACGCAATTCAAAGTATTAGTGTTGTCCCCTTACAGTGACTGCATATGTGACAGGGGCAACGGGCTGTGTTGTATGCCTTTATCACATACAAAAAGGGATTTTCGAATCTCCTTTAATTCAGCGGAGATTCTCATCAGGGCCTCGTAATACGCCTACGCGAGTGATTAGTACTCGCTTGGACGCCGTCGGGACTCGTTGCATTTATTTGCATCCTGAATCGTAATTCCTTGCACACGCTAAATAGCCGCCTGTGTTGTTGATGTCGCGCTCCGCTACCAGCCAACTGTTGTGACGGATATTTCTATTACAGGTTCACGAACTGATGGTTTAATAATCCACACCACGTCCCCCTAAAATCCTGAAGGTCCTTGGGTTTCTTTTAAGCTGACGTCGTCTGGTCAGGCTTTTTCATCTTTATTTAAAGATTGCTCGCCCTGGAAATCCTCCCCTCTTTCACCGCCTGTGTTTTTGATTCTTACAGCGCGGCGGTCTCATTTCAGAGAAGCTCCCCTGGCCCCTTGGTCCCACGCAGGCCCTTGGATAGCACTATCCGTGCCGCCTGAGGCCCTGATGAGAATCTCCGCTGAATTAAAGGAGATTCGAAACGCGTAGGCCTAACATCTCCATGGTCTGCTCTCTTGCATAGGAGTTGATTTGCTAACCCCTTACAATTTTTGAGTACATTAACCATGTGTTTCAAGCTAAAATGAATGTTTGAAAGTGTAAATTCTTAGGTTTTGTACTTTTTTCAAAAATTGTTTTCCACTTGTTATCTAATTCAAGCAGACCGTGTTCTTGTTCTTTTACTTAGAGTGTTAGAGTCACGTTTGAATGCGTTGTGAATGTGATATGACTGGATGTTTGAGTGTTTGATGTTCTCAGTCGAATGTAATATAATGTGTCCGTCCATTTTTGATTTTCTTCCTTGGTTCTTCTCTGATGTATAGTAAAATTTGTATCAAAATTGGTGATTTTTTGTATAAAATAAAATTGCAACTAAACAGCAATATCCTCTCTGGAATTAATCTTCTGTTTGTGGTTGATTAATATTCTTATAGAATAAATGTTTTCAGCACTGGCATCCCTTTTTGTTGCTTAATATATCGGCTCAGCCTTGCTGAATAGAGCCAGCCCTATTTTTGTTTTCACGTCTATCACATACAGGCATGTGGGTTTACCTACAGGGATGTTCATGTTGGGTTCATAGGGAGCACAGCGTTTTTTCATCAGGCACGGTACCTACCATTGTTGTTCCAAATGCACACTGCACAGGGTGTCGTGCAACATGGTTTTGTCATTATGTACTTTGGTGTTGTGCATGCATACGTTCTTTGTGTCTCTGCACCGTAATGAACCTATGTCTTTGTCCATTGCAGAATCTACTGAGTGCACAGGAGGCAATGAGACGGACACCAGTGCTGAAGCGTCTGGCATGCATGAGTCACATGAGGTCACAGACACGGAGTTGTCCAGCGCATCGGAGGGGGACAGGACTGTCCATGAGGAAACGCACCCAGAGAGCCCAACATATACATATGATGACTCCAGTGGGGAGTCCGCATCAATGGTGGCCACAGGGAGTGACAATGCAGAATCTACATCCACTACACATCGGCCAGTGCCCACCATCCTGCATACTACCACTAGTGTATTCCGTGTATGCAGGGCTGTCAAGGGTAGAGTCGCAGACACCCCAGACACTGCTGCCCCTGCCCCAGTGTCCCCTGCTGCCCTCAGTGTTGAAGCGGTAGACCTCTTGCAGCAGTTGTGTGTGGGGCAGACAGCTCTACTAAATGCATACCAGGATCAGGACAAGAAGTTGGGGAAAGTTCTGGCATTCATGCAGGGTATTCATTCGGACATGGGTGGCCTACACAGGACTCTCCAGGGTCTGTCCACAACCATGACTGCTGCCATTCAAAGTCCATCTCCTGTACCTTCACCAAGCACCCTGCCAGTGGCAATACCTTTGGAGAGTGTAGACACAACAGAGCCCTCAGGCCCCAAGTTGGTGAGACGCGACCAGAAACACCAGCCCCTAAACTGGACACAGGCAGAGAGGGAGGCAAAGAAACAAGCCCTTCAGATGTGACTCTGGGGCATCAGGCAAAGAAGCAGGCCTCTAGCTCACGTTCCAAGTCATCAAACCCAGCACAGGACCCTCCCATCCAGAAAATTGCTGCTAAAGACACAAAGTCAGTTGCCATTCCTGCTGTGGTGCATGTGCCAGGGAAGGCAAAGCAACAACAGGTCCCTAAGACATCCTCACCACAAACCTCACTCCCACCAACACCCCTGTGAAGCATAGTCAGGAGAGCAATGTGCGTGGAGCAACGGGACTACAGAGGATGGGGAGCAAAAGTCAGGCCAACACTAAGGCCAAAAGCAAATCCGTCAAAACCCCACAGGGAGACACGCCTGCACCTGTGACACATTTGTCAGAGGGTGTATCTGTTGTGCTCACATCACTTCCCACACAGCCCAAGACAATTCTGAAATATCGCATCTCGAAGAAGTGTAGAGTCAGCCCTCCACATTCTCCCTCACCCACACTGTCTCACGGCAGCCATCCGCATGTCACAGCCACTACTGCCTCTGCCTCTGCTGGTCCTCAGTCACCTAGGGCTGGACACTCTGCCAACTCAAAGTCCAGAGAACAGGGAGGTCTGATGCCAAATGCTCCCCACATTCCTATCTCTCTCACAGCTTCGCCTGGACTGAGCTCTTGTATCACCGTAGAATTTGGATCCACATGTTATTTTGCAATAAACAGTGTTACTCCTGTTGTACACTTCATTGGTGCACTTTCGGGACTAAACAGTTTTATGGGTGTGTATGGCTCAATGTGCAACATGCTCTGCATGGCACTTCCATATTTATATTTCATAGGTTAAGTTTGTAACAGTTTGACTGACGTAACACTCACTTTAGTTAGAATAAACTATGTAGCTTGGGAGTGAAATTATGCTTGTGTGTGATGATGTACTCTTACACTCATCATATCACCCTGAGATTCCTTCGATTGAACACATGTGATGTTAGGAGGCTATGTGAGTAAATATATTTCCTAGGCAATTATTAGATCATAATTACAATACTCCATGGAATGCTCAATAAAAAACAATAAACAACTAACCCATATCTAAAAAACACAGTACATATTTATTATATGTTTTATACCTAATACAGTGTAATAAAAAGGCTATCATAGCAATACATCGAGAACTACAATAAAAGAGCTTAAGTTAAAAATACAAAATACAGTAGTAATTATCACAGTAGTAATTATCAACGCACGTTTCGGCGTACCAAACGCCTTCTTCAGGAAATTACCACACTTAAAACAAGAGGACACAACAAGGCTTGGATGGCTCTGCTATGTTGTCTTGAAGGGTTCAGATACACAATATATATGTTTTTGACGGACTATTCTATATTGATAATCTTTTCATGTGATCTCTTCAAATAACGCGATAATTCAGGGAGGTCATGATTAAAAGATACGTGTATGCACTCATCTCGGAGCTACAACTGATATTTTGAGGATTTCAAATACACCGTCATCAAGTTGGAATTACGGTTGATAATTCGAAATAAAGACAGCCGATATCGATGAATGACTCGGTCACGGCGTAAGAGGATGCTGCTGATTTACTATAGGAATTCCTTGACTTAGTATTCAGGGGGTCTTTGATATTCACAAGCATGTTAGGAGGCTATGCCACGACCAAGGTGTCTTGTACACACAGTGTAACATTCGAGGTGACAATGGTTGGCGTTATCTATGTAATGGCTTTGGATGTGTGAACAGTAGTGGGTGTGTTGTTATCTTGTGTAGGCTTGTCTGCATACTCACATTGGGTATATTTGTAGGTGCACACTTGAGTAGTCAGACTGTGTGCTTGGCTTATCCTTGTCAGTGTTGTTGATGTGTATGTGGCACTTAACGCGCTAAATTGATACATGTCTGATCCTGGTATGCATTGCCTGTTTGTTTATTTGGTCTGTCTAGTGCCTCTAATTGTTTGCAGATGTATGATTTTGATGTTGTGCAGTGTTTCCTTGCACTCCTTGTGGACACATTCCTGTTTTTGCTGTGAGTTGCATGGCAGCGGCGTCTTTGTTGATGGCGGATCAGGAACAGCAGCTGTAGGGCCTGTGGCGCAGGGTCCATAGCGGTAGCGACGGTGTGGAGCACTCTGAGATTCCCATTTTGATCTGCTGTGTTGCTTCCGCCGTGTTTGGGCGGTTTCTCCGTTGTGGTCCGATGACCTATTTAAGGCATTGTAATTGGTACGGCGGTCTCACGTCTTTCCACCTGGCGGTCTCTCGCTATTGGCTAAGTCCGCCCTTGTCGCGGTTCTAAACTATTGGGGGAACTGGTTTTCACACGGCGGACGGAAATTGGGCTATGTCTGCCCATCGTAATGTGGCGGTCGGAGATTCGCAGTAATGGTTGGCAAAACTACACCCGCCAGGCCGGTGGTAGGCCACACCCACTCGACGGTGGCGGACTGCCTGCCATCGTAAACGGCCCCTATGTCACTTTTCTGAAGAAATGCATTGACATTTCTGCTAAATTCCAAACAGGCCCCCAGGAGCACAGGGGAGGTCCTGGACACTAGAGACTTCCAGGATATTAGACAGACCCCACCAGCAAGGGTCAGTCCAAATCCAATTTCCCCATGTCAGCTGAACACTTTAGGAATAAAACCTCTTGAAGCACATTGTCTCACAGTACTCCACTTTTTTGTCTTGGATATCGGGGGAACAGGTCCATACCTTGAGGGACCCTCAAAGATACAAGCAACGCCTTTTCTTCCATATGCACATAAAGCTTTTATATGGGGTGCTCTGGAATGCAGAGAGGAGAGCAGTTGGCCTAATGGCTAGGGAGGTCGACCTCAAATCTGGGGACCTGGGTTCATGTCTCTGCAATGGTGTTGAACATTCTGTGAATCTGGGCAAGTCACGTAATTGCCCCGTGCCTATAAAAAAAAAAAGAAAATGAATGTGTCATCATGTAATGCAACTGATGCTATGTAAAGCACTCTGATACCCGATTCGTGCTATATAAAATTCTGTAAAATAAAAAGTGACATATTTATGCCTGGCACTAGCTAGTGGATAGCGATGACTCCTGCGCACTTAACCTATGAGGTAAAAGTCTCCAGAATCAATTCTACCCAGTTTTTCAGTAGTATGTGTTTGTTGCCCTCCTGTAAACAATCACAGAGTGAGCCATGCTCCCAATATCCAAAATGGGGGAACCATTTCTTCTTTGTGCGAGCCAATGTACCTACTCAGAGGTGAGGCCCGGGAAATAAATAACCCTGCCTCAGTGGCACCTCAAAACCAGCTCTAAGTGTGGCTCCCCTCCAACTGGGTTTCCTACCAGCCAGGGTTGATTTTTAAAGGTATCTTTACTTCTAAAAGGGAAAACCCTTCATAAGGTAATGAAATTATTCGGTCAATCCTAACTGTTATTTCTACTAGAGGAACCAAAACAACTCCCTGCACCCAGGCCATTGTCCCTACTCAGGGTACAGTTGTCTTACCTGATTAAGGACAAGCACTGGCTAGCATGATACTGCAGAGCTAACATATTTTACAGGAGCTTCAGGAAAGGAAAAATGAACTACTTTCTAGTCATCACTTTTCCTAAATATTTTTTACAAATGTAGCTATGCCATTAGATTGTATTAAATATAGCTTTTAAAACATTGTTGTAGCTGCTTCTAAAACCTGAGAGAGTAGAATTCATATTGTAATCTGCTTTCTAATTTTCTCTATGGGACTGCCAAGATCTGCCAAAATGAAAATAGCTTTTGAGGCCATTTTGCTGTATGGACATTTCTACATATTCCACTTTTAAATGCCATGCACAATATCTTGTGGGCTACATGGTCTACATAATGGTAACTCATTTATTTTCTAAACAGAGGTTAATCCTTTCAAAAAGGGTTATTTTGGCAAGTCGGCATGCAGGTTTAAACTACAACAATTGGGCTGCAAGGGTGGGTTTGAAGAAATGTTTTCTCTTTGACTCTAGCACTAAAATTCAAGAAATAATTGGGTGATCACACAAAAACCTACAGACTATCCTCAATACTTCTGTTTCAAAGTCAATGACAGGTATTGTCTCTGTTGCCTTCAGTAAATACCTGAAAACCTGATTTCACCTGCTTGGACCACAGGCTGAGAGCATTTTATTTTGAAGATGCTACTCATTCTTTTGGTCATTATTTTTCTGTAGTCTGAGAAAATGAGCCTTCACTTCAAAGTAGTCAATGTCCAATAAATCTAAACATCTGCGATATCATAATCTCCAGTTATGCTCAATGCAATGGATTACAAATTCTGTCAGTATTGAGATTAGAAGTTCTCAATCAGACAA
This sequence comes from Lissotriton helveticus, assembly GCF_964261635.1. Lineage (NCBI taxonomy): Eukaryota > Metazoa > Chordata > Amphibia > Caudata > Salamandridae > Lissotriton > Lissotriton helveticus. Next base: position 1,888,386,921 of record NC_136068.1, on the reverse strand, counting down.
AGACATTGACAGGTAATCCTTTAACACTCACATATGGAGGCAAAATGAAAGTCAAATAAATGACCTAATGTTGTTTTGGAGAATGCACAAACGGGTGACAATAATAATTATGACACCTCTGTTTCAGGTAATGATAATGGAGATGATTACAGTACTTTTTCTATTGGGATTAGTGGTTCTTAACTGGCCAAAGATTTTGACAGTCAATCCATCAGTACTCGCATCTGTTGGTAGAATATAAGATAAAGATATAACCTCATGTTCCTCATGTTAAAATGGAGAAGGCCTCACCATAATTAAAATGTCACACTGTTGGACTTGGCCCTTTTCCCTGAAATTTTTCGCTTTTTGCTCCCCTAATTCAGGATGTCCCCCCTTGTAATAAAGTTGTATAGGCCCTGTGGGGTTGGGATGCCCCGTGTATTATTAAAATCAATGCTAGGTTCAGGTACTCTCTACCCCCAACATGGGTGCCACTGACCCCTGCTACTGCAGCGTGGTCTTGTTAAGGCTCACTCTAGCTGCCAGGAGCTGGCTGGAACTCTTAAACATTGTTGCCATTCCAGCCTGCCTTGCCTGACCACAGTTAGAGTAGGGAAGCTCCTGGCACCTTCTAGAATAGGGGCGTAGCCTAGTTTTGCCGCCTCAGAGGGTTCTCATCTGACCTGGGCCTATAAAAGGAAAGGGAGGGAAACTTTCCAGTCAGTTGGGGCATCACTGACCTGGGGGACCCTACGCAGGAGACTTCGGCGATAGGGCCTAGTCAGGGACCTATGCCACTGGGAGTGACAGGGCTGAGGTGCTGCCTTCCAATTTGAGTGAGGAACACTGAGCTAGCCCACTGATCTGGCCCGGCAGGAGGGGAACCCAGAGACCATCTACTGTGACCTGCTAAAGAATCCTGTCAGCAGCCCTCAACTCAACCCCTTCAAGAAACAAGAAACTGCTATCCACAAGGGCGCCAAAACCATCAAGCGCCAAGAAGAAGTCTAACTGCGCCAACCAGGCAGGAATTGCCTGTCCTACCTTGCCTGAATTGAGCTGATAAGCGCTCCCTTCCAAGCGCTAGAACTGTGCATTGCCTGGACAGCTAAACAGCCTTCCCTGCCTACCCAGCACTCTCCTACTGTGCCCCCTTGAGAGGCGCTGAGGTTCTGCAGAATATTGTGCCCTGAAGTGCTGTGTTGCTCCTGAAGCGCTATTGCTGAAACTGCCTTAAAGCGCCACAAAGCTCCTGGGAGCTATTCCCGCCCTGCTAGCGCTGGACTGACTGCCTGAAGCGCTGTTGCCTCCGAAGTGCTATTGAGGAGACTGCCCCCAAGCGCTGATTCTGCCAAGCCTGTGGCTAGCTCTGATGCGCAACTGACCCCAGTCCCCCTCTGTCCAGTGAAGCGCTGCAAAGGCCGAGCGCTGTGTGCATCCCTGGAGCGCTGCCCTTATTTGCGCTATCCTCACCAACTCACCGCCACGGCCCGGAGCTGTTAGCGTCCTATGGAGGCGCCTGAGGAAGCCGATCCCTGTGGCCCGTGAAGCGCGGCCGAAGGATTTCCCCTCTGCTGCAGGGAGTCCGTGGGGCCACCACCTCGTCCTTATGAGTCCCCGCTCTTTCAGCGGAGCCGGCACTGACTCTGAGCCAAGTGAGGGCCGCCGCATTGCGAATTTCAGCCAGGCCGCCCTAGGCCTCGTTAGGCCCGAAGCCAAAGCCGGCATTACCTGCGTCACATGACGGGGCGCCCGGCTGCATCCTTGGCCGTGCCCCGTCTTAGCTGCCTCCTATTGGCCTTGGCGGCTGCACCCTCTAGCCAGCCCCACTGGGATTGGCGGCCCGCACCACACCTACCAGTAGCCGCATCTGGATTGGCTCCCAGCCGGCGAGAAACCCCAGAAGCTGGAGAAACATCGGGGCTGAAGGGAGGCACCAAGAAGAGCGCTGCAGTGGTGCGGGCCTCCCCTGACCGGCCCACAATTCACAGAAGAGCTCTCGGAGAAGAGCGAGAGCCCCTCGCCCATCCAGGAGTTAACGCAAGGGCCCGGGAGGCCCGAAGTACAAAGGTAAACCCACGGGGAGGGGGTGGAAGGCCGGAGAAGGCCCCGAGTTCACCCCTCCCCTCGGGGAAAATTGGTGACTGGGCCCCGTTGGCCCCATACAAGGCCTAGAACTGGGCTAGAGCCCGAAGTCAATGAAGTTACCCCCGTGTTGGGGCCTGTTTGCTCAACCCTGGCCCTAGGCAGGCCCCAAGGATAGTACTGCTGGGGAATAGTCCTTTACCGGATACTGTCAGGCCCTGCTGTGTGATATGGTAAAACTTGCGTGGGGCGATGCTCTGCTCGTACCCCATGAGACAGTTACCTGGGCATAATGAGATGTTGCCTGATGTTCGTTGAAAGTTTCGCTCTAATGAAAAGTTTACTCCTGTTTAGGGCCGCATTTCCTGAATACCTAATGAAATGTGTAGGGCTGAGAAAAGGAATGGTTATACTACCTGCTAAAAGGGTTACTCCAGCCTCATGAAAGGCTTTGCTCATGGCTAATGATCTGCTGTTACCTGACTAGTGAAATGCTTACTGTTTCCTGATGCACGGGCCAACTCTCTGTAATGAGAGGCTTTACCTACGCTCAATGAGAGACCCTACCTATGTTCAATGAAATGTTCTGCCTTTGATTAATGCAATGGTTACTGCGACAGGTTATATTGAGTACTGAGTCGCTCTCTGGATGAAATGATCCAATGGAATAGTTATCTTTGAGGCCATGATCCTGCAGGCACCACAACTAAGCTGACTGGTCTGCTGATCCTGGGCTCCTACAGACTCCTGAAGGCTCAGCAACACAGTTGGTGGTTCTTCACATCTTTTTAGGCTGCATGATCCTCTTACCAAGTTTGAGGCCAGTATCCCTTGGTAGAGCCGCAGGAACCGAACCCCTGTGAACCATGTCGACTAGCAGTTGCAAAGGCTTATTGGGTTCCTTCCACCAAGATATATGGGCTCCAAGTAGCTCCAACCACAAGCATCTCCAGCCACCAAAATCTCAACATCTTCATCCTCTCCAAATCACTCACACTGTGGCCTGCATCTTTGGTGAGCTGCTCAAGGTCCGCTGCAACTCCAGTGCCTTCGTCCTGTGAGTCCTCTTGAGGGTCACTTTTGAATTCCTTTGGGCTTCCTTGATTGCTCGGGGTCTTCCCTGACTCCCCTGCTTGTGATGAGTCTCCTGGACCTTGCTGGTCTTGACATTGCACCTTCTTCTACTTCTACACTGGTTGCAGTTGCTAAGGCTTGTTGGTGCTCTCACCGACCCCTCAACTCTCGACATCTGATGTGGGACAGCTCATGAATGGCTCCTGGTCTTCCAAAGCATTGCTTTGTCTTCACAGCTGCAGCTCCAAGGGCACTATCAATCAATCAATCAATCAGGGGTTTGTTAAAGCGCGACTACTCACCCGTAAGGGTCTCAAGGCGCTAGGGGTGGGGGGGGTGCAGGTTCCATTCCATCAAGGAGGGGGTCTGTCGAAGAGCCAGGTTATGAGGTTTCTTGCGAAGATGGGGAGCGATGTTGTCTGTCTGAGGTGGAGCGGAAGGGTGTTCCATGCTTTGGCCGCGAGGAAGGAGAAGGAGCGGCCTCCCGATCTGATCTTTCTGGTGCGGGGGACCACGGCGTAGGAGAGCTGGGCTGATCGTAGGGTCCTTTGGGGTGCGTGGAATTTGAGTCGGCTGTTCAGGTATGCTGGTCCGGTGCTGTGGAGGGCCTTGTGTGTGTGTGTGAGCACCTTAAAGGTGATTTTCGCCTTGACGGGGAGCCAGTGGAGTGTGCGCAGGTGCTGGGAGATGTGGCAGTGTTTTGGCAGGTTGAGGACCAGTCTTGCGGCGGCGTTCTGGATGTTCTGTAGCTTGCGGATGGGGTTTTTGTTTATTCCAGCATAGAGTGCGTTGCCGTAGTCGAGTCTGCTGGTGACCAGGGCGTGAGTGACTGTCTTTCGGTGTTCAAGGGGGATCCATTTGAAGGTCTTACGAAGGAGGCGGAGGGTGTGGAAGCAGGAAGATGAGACAGAGTTGATGTGGCGGTCCATTTTGAGCTCGGAGTCCAGGATGATTCCCAGGTTGCGTGCGTGGTCTGTGGGGGTTGGCCGGTTTCTGAGGGCGGTGGGCCACCAGGTGTCGCTCCAGGCGTCGGGGTTTTGGCCCATGATGAGTACTTCTGTTTTGTTGGTGTTTAGTTGTAGGCAGCTGTTTTTCATCCATTTGGCGACGGCTTCCATGCCTTCTCGAAAGTTGCGTCTGGTGGTGTTGGGCTCGTTGGATAGGGAGAGGATGAGCTGGGTGTCGTCTGCGTATGACACGATGTTGAGTCCGTAGGTTCTGACAATGGGGGCAAGTGGAGCCATGTAGACGTTGAAGAAGCGTCGGGCTGAGGGAGGAGCCCTGGGGGACTCCGCAGGTGGTAGGTGTGAGGTCCGAGAGGAAAGGGGGGAATCTGACCCGCTGCGTCCTGCCGGAGAGGAAGGAGCAGATCCAGTCGAGGGCAAGGTCCTGGATTCCTGCGTCATAGAGTCTGCGTATTAGGGTGCGGTGGGAGACTGTGTCGAACGCCGCTGATAGGTCGAGGACGATGAGGGCTTCTGTTTCTCCTTTGTCCAGTAGGGTGCGGATGTCGTCTGTTGCGGCGAGGAGGGCGGTTTCCGTACTGTGGTTTTTTCTGAAGCCGGATTGGGAGGAGTCGAGGATGTTGTGTTCTTCAATGAATTTGGCGAGTTGGCTGTTGATGGCTTTCTCAATGACTTTCGCTGGGAACGGGAGCAGGGAGATGGGTCTGTAGTTTTTGAGGTCGGTGGGGTCCGCTGAGGGTTTCTTTAGGAGGGGGTTCACCTCAGGGTGTTTCCAGTCGTCGGGGAACGAGGCGGTCGCCAGGGAGCGGTTGATGGTGTGGCGGAGCATGGGTGCGATGGTGTCGGCGGCTCTGTTGAAGATGTGGTGGGGCAGGGGTCCGTGGGGGCCCCTGAGTGGATTGACTTCATTGTCTTCAGTGTGTCTTCGGTGGTGAGGGCTGTCCAGTCATCAATCGCTGGTTTCCGGGTGTCGGGGTGGTTGATGAGGGTTCATTGTGTTGGTTGTCTTCGTTGAAGTTGTCGTAGATGCTCTTGATTTTGTGGTGAAAAAGGTGCTGAGTTTGTCGCAGGGGTCTTGTGAGATAGGGATGTCGGTAGACTCGCTGGTGGGTTGGGCGAACTCCTTGATGATTGCTGAAGAGTTCCTTGCTGTTGTGTGCGTGGGTGGAGATTCTGTCTTCAATCGCTTTTTTCCTCGTTTCTCTGATGAGTTGATGGTGGGCGTTGGTGGCGGCTCTGAAGTTGTTGTGGGCTTCTGTGGATTTGGTGTTTCTCCAGGTCTTTTCGAGGCGGTGGCATGTGCGCCTGGATTCTCGAAGTTCGGTGGTAAACCATCTGGCTTTCAACTATTTTACAACACACAACATTGGTCGGTATTCGTCTGCCTTGCCTCCAGGTCACCTCAAAGTGGCATAGTCCCTGTCCATTCTGCTTTCGGGTACTTCTCAATATGAATCCACCTTTGGGTTCCACCGGACACTTTGACCTTCTCCCGAAGAGGCATCTTCCTGAAATTCTCTATTGGGTTCAATGGCAGTTTCTGACGTGACTTCACACCTATGTACCCGGCTCTCCTGGGACAGGAATCCTTGTTACTAAGGTATACACGGGTGGGGTGACTCTCCATCCTTCTCTCTTCCACAGGGTTACTTCAGGGTCTACTGGGAAAGATATTTCTTCTTCAATATTGCAACCGCGACTTCCACGTTGATTTGTACGCAGAACGCATTTGTGTTCTCACACTGCACACTACCTCCGTGGGGCTCCTAGATACTCACCTTGGATGGTTCCTTGGGTCCCCAGCACTTCTAGGTCCTGTCAGTATTGTCTTGACTCAAGTTGTGGTTCGCATACCACTGTTTTAGTATATGGTGTGGTTCCCCCCTGGTGACCACTGTGTATTCTGTTCTACTTACCTGTTTCTATTGCAAAGTATTGTGTGTATTGTGTATATCTACGGCTAAGAGACATCTAACAGTGTTAGTTAGTGTCTTATAATACATACACATTTTTAAAAATGCACTGTGTGTTTCTTTTTCATTTATTCTATACCTATTAGATTGTATACTAGTAAAACAAGCTGCTTTACACTCTTTTTGAACTAAGCCTGAAAGCTGCTCTCCACAGCTACAACTTTGAGAGCTTTCTAAGGTTGTCTAAGACCACTAAAACCACCATAAGGGTTGTCTGGATAAGTGCAAGGTGCCTACTTACATAAGTGCACATCATATACTGTGCCAGCCTCTCACAGTAAGCAGTTACAGAGGATCGCTGTATTCTTCAAACCATACAGGATTTTCCAAATAGAGTTTTTCCCTACCTTGTTTCTATATTTTTTTCTGAGGCAAATTAATTGTTCTGTAGAATAATCAGAACTCATATTCCATCAGATTTAAGGGTGATTTCATTCTCACACGTCTCTATGACAATTAACCAAAATAATATTGATTTTGACATTGTCCTCAAGCTGTATATCCAGGACCCTTTTGTTACTGTGTGCACCAGTGTCTGAAGATCAAACATGTTTTGAATGTTCTCTAATATGGAAGCAAAGTCTTCTTAGAAGGAGTTACTTGACGACATAGTGGTGAAACCGTTTAATTGCAGATCTCAAGTCAGATTCCTGTCTGTGGGGTTAAGGTCCTTGGTCTGAAAAATAATTGTGTAGCAGAACATGGTCTATCAAAGAACTGTTGATGCATATAAACTGTGAGTTCTTTTTCAGGCATGTTCACAGTTTCAACAGGATAAGGGTCAAGGCATGCTCCATTTGCTACCATATGAAAGGCATCAAATAAAAACTCATAGTAGGGATAGCAAAGGCATTCTATCTCATTCAAAGAATTTCTTCCTCGCATTCACATGGGGTCAGGTTGCCACTCAAAGTACCTACAAGAGAGGAGCATCATACAGTAGTTTTCCAAACATTGAATCAGCACTGGGGCCTTTTGCCAATTGATCTTTTTGCTCAATACATTAACTGAAGATTGGCCCACTTTTACTGTACACTCTTTACTAAGCTACAAATGTGTTCTTTCAAGATTGGCTGATCAGTCAGATTTATACTTTCCTAGTTTTGCTTTGATCTCCAGGTATCAGGTTCAGATTCTCTGACAAAAGGCCGTTGACTGTTATTATTTAATGGATCTGGATGGGTAAGAACTGGTTCTGATCTCACCTTAAAATATCCTTAGATCTCACAGTATTGTTCCCCTTTCAATCCTAACCTTCTTCAAGATTCTCACAATAAAAGTCACAATCTCATCCTGTCTGCAAACAACAGCTTGTGCCTTGGATAATCTTTGGTAATCTGCCTTCAGTTATTAAACTGATACCACATTCTCGAGCCTGTGGTACATCCACTGTGAGAAACCAGGGCTTCTTTACATGGCCCCCAATGTTTTGCCCCAATATTTGACTACTAGATGCTGGTTTCCTGACTCTGATTGTTCCCTGGGCTCTGCTACCCCGACCCAGGGCCTGTGCTCTGATTAAAAGTACATGGAAGTCATGTATAATTGGTATGGACAACTTACCTGTGCATCCTTAGTATATATTGGTGTACAGCCCCAAAAGATTTATTGCACTTAAATGTGCACTGCCTGATGTCATTTTATATGTCAGCCCTGCTTTGCAAGCTGCTTTTTAAAGAAAATAACATTCAAATTTGACTTTAGAATTAAAGGTATTGCGAAAGTCTTAACCAACCTTATTTTTAGATATGTCACTCCTAAAGTATACCCTATGTGCCCTAAGGGTAGGGTGCCACAAAGTAATAAGTAGGAACATTTTAAAATATATTATATATGCCCTTGTGAGGGATAAACTACCAATTTCATTTTTCCCCTTTGCATCACATTGGCTCTCTAGAGTAACATGGGAATACTTTAATAAAGCAAACTATTGACAGGATTGAGCTAAAATAATACTTCACAGTATTACAATAATAGAATAAATCGAACAATTTTTCCAGGTTAGATTTATTATTACTCTTACAGAAAAGACGTTGTATAGAACTTCCTTTCTTTTTTTTAAGTTTGAGTTTATTAAGCCATAACCAAGAATAGTAAAAAAAGAACGGCATGTATAAAAAGATATAGTACAGTTCAATTATGTATAAAAAAATAGTTTTCAAGAGAGATAAATCAAGATACAACTATTATTCAAATACGTACTGTGTAAAATAAACGAAGGAAATAAGGGAGAGGAGGAAGGGAGAGAGAGGGAAGGGATTAGGGAATGTATCTTAACTTTATACCACTAAAAAAGGAATAGCATATGAAAATAATACACTGTAGGCATAAGAAACATTTAAGAAATAAAGATCATACTGTGATAAGGAAGACATCATAAGGGATAATGCTATTAGATTACTAGAAGAAATAAAAGACAACACAATTCATTATGGTGGTTTCCGGACTTCACCGGAGGAGGTACCAGGAGTAACAATAGATGAGGCAGTCCTGGATAAGTAAGTTGGCAAAGGGAGCCACAGAAGATCATGTTTAATAGATAAAGGTATGGGTGTAATGTAACTAGTGTCAAGTCTGTGATGAAAACATACAGCATTCCACCATGCTCTAAAAGTGACTTTGTCTGCTTGCTTCCAGTTAGAAGTTATTAAGTGCAAGGCTACTGCTAATAATAAATCTATTAATTTAAAGGTAGATGGCAATTGGTGCCATTAAGGTGATAGGGAACCTAAGAAAATTGTAGAAAGTGAGAAGTGTACATCTGTTACAAAATTTCTATCAATTTGAGACCAAACTAATTGCCAAAAATGAAAAATAGTGGGACAGTCAAAAAGCATATGTATTAAATCAGCATGATTGTTTTGGCAGGACCACCATACAGAAGAAGAATTCGGAGAGAAAAAAGATAATTTAGTGGGGGTAAATAAAAGGCGTAGGTAAACAAAATAGAGGGTTTAAGAAGCATTAGCATCTCTAGAGGTTTTATGAAGTTTAAACCATAATTTATCCCCGATGATGGTCGACCAGCACTCTGATAAATCCCTTTCCCATGCCAGTTCAGCCTTTGTCTTACCTCTGTCTGATGAAAGAAATAAACATTTATATAAAGAGGAGGAAGCTGAAGGAGAAGAAAGTAATAGGGAAAAAGGGTGGTTTAGGGGTAGATGATAAAGAAAGAAGATATTGGGTAAGAGAGGGAAGTAAAAGATTATGGGGCATATGCATCAACAATCGGTAATACATTTCGGTAATAACGAAAAATAACGAATCGCTATTAAGGACATGCAAACCGCGATGCATCAAACTAATCGGTAAAAATTACCGAATCGGTAAAAATCGCTATTAAATAGCGAAAGTACGACAGCAAGAGTAGCAAATACCGAGTTAGCTAATACCGAATTGGTATTAGTGAATCCGGTATTAGCGAATTCGGTAATAACGAAAACGGAAAATGTACGCGATGCCTCGGAAGCAGGCCGATGACATCACAACCAGGAAGTAGGACAGCCACGCTGCATTCAGTGTTCGGAGTAGCACAGAGGAGGAGGCAGAGCACAGGAGCTGAGGACCCTGACAGAACCAGTAGCAACCAGGACAAGGCAAGCAGGACAGATGGAGAATGAGGCCCCCCAGCAGGGAAAGGACACACCCGGAAAGCGAAAACGCAAGTTTTCTGATAAGGAGCTGGAAATCCTAATAGAGTGTGTGACCAGCAACAATGACCGACTGTTTGGGAAGTTGTCGCTGAAGGTGCCAGAGGCAGAAAAACGAAAGATGTGGCTGCGCATCAAGGACAAGGTAAATGCCTGCGGAGTCACCCACCGCAGCATCGACGACCTAAAAAAACGCTGGTACGACCTGCGTAAGAGGGCCAAGGAGAAGATAGCGCAGAGGGTCAGGGATGCTGCTGGCACAGGAGGGGGCACATCCAATGTGATGCCTAACACAGCCCTGGAGGATCTAGTGGAGTCCACCATAGAACCGGAAGCTGATGTGGGGGTCACACATCTGGACACCTCTGGTGCTGCGGAAGGAGGACAAGGTAAGAAGCATGGCAGCGTAACAATGCAGCACGTACTAAGTCCCTGCCCAATCCCCCATGCCAGACCCAGTGCACATGTAGCCCTAAACACATACCCTCACCACTGTGTTGCACCATGGGAGTTGTAGTCAATACATGAATGGGCGCATGCCAGAGCCCAGAGATGAATACAGCAGCAAAGGGCCAAATGTCAGTCAGAAAAAGTAATTTATTGTGAGATGCCACAGCTATTGTCACATACTATACCATGATAATAACTATGCACTGTTTCACACACAGATGCATCCCCAATCGATTCGGACGACAGTGCCCGCCTCGTCATCTCAGAGACGCCAGTGTTGTCAGATGTGGAGTGCTCACAGGGAGCTGAAGCCATGTCCTCCCCTTCACCACCACGGCGGACAACACCTCCACCATCCCTGCGGTCCAAGACACCACCACCACCACCACCATCCTCGCGGTCCAAGACACCACCACCACCACCACCATCCTCGCGGTCCAAGACACCACCACCACCACCACCATCCTCGCGGTCCAAGACACCACCACCACCACCAGCACCACCTGTGCTGGCCACTCCGCAGAGCCGCAGAGCAGATGTTCCCTCCCTGCCCGTGATGGAGTCGGATCACAGTTCAGCACACCCAAATGTTCCACGCCAGGCTGTCGTCACTCCAACCAGCCAAACTGCAGCATGACAGCGCATCAGGCAGAGGGCTGTGCCCCCGGGTCGGGCTGCTGCAAGACCAGTCGATCTGTCCCAAGGGTACGGAGTTGTGGAGACCCGGATGCTGCGTGTCCAGCGCCTGCAGGGGAGACACATGGGTGCCATGAAACTCTCCATGACCAAACTTTGCAACAAACTAGGCAACATGACTGACGCTGTGCGTGAGCACACCACTGCCGTAGCTGCCGGCAACTATGAAATTAAGCTTTGCCTGCAAGAACTGACATGTGCCGTGGTCGCAGGCCAACAGAGTGAGCGCCGGCGTCACAGGCAGATCATGCTGGCAGTGAATACAACTAACAAGGCCATTAATAAGCTGTGCAACAGCACGGCTGTGCTGTCCCGCAGGTCCGTGTCCCTGCAAGTGGACCTAGGTCAATATTGTGGGGATGTGGAAAAGGCCCTTGAGAGGTGACCACTGCAGTGGAGCAACTGCAGCCTGGGTCAGCCAGTGTCAGCAGTCTGGGAGCGGAAGAGGGGAGTGAGGCAGCCTCCAGTGTCAGCAGCGTCTCCCTGTCGGAGTCCAGCGGGAGGAGGCGCAGTGGCCGCAATGCAACTGCCACTGACTTCCATCGTGTAGAAGCCGAGGAGTCACAGGACAAGAGACTTGGGGTACGCGGCAAACGGAAGTGAACATGTGGCAAAGCCACACTGTCCTTGGTGACGTAACCATGGCCAGACTAAAGTGCCGCACGCATCACCCGTTCTGAGACGGGACAATTTTAGTTTGACTTTAACTGCAGCAGCAGCAGCATGTTTGTGTTACATATTTCTGCACCAGTCAGGTGTCCATGCCCATTAAACCCTTGCAAAACTGATCCTGTTGTCAAGTCACTCTCTTACCTGTCTCAGAAATGATTCCGTGTGATGTATGTCCACCTCCTTTGCCCTTCAGCTGTGTTGGGCACATGCGCCTGTCGGTGTTGGGGGGGGTTGCTGTGCACGTAGTTCATCCTCTCCGTCCACCTCTATGGGTATCCACCTGCGAGTGGCGATGTTGTGCAGGATGGCACACACAGCAATGATCTGGCAGCAGGTCACTGGGTCGTACTGCAAGGCACCTCCAGTCTTGTGCAGTATTCAGAAGCGGCTCTTGAGGATGCCAAATGTCCGCTCAACCACATTCCTGGTGCTGATGTGTGCTCTGTTGTAGCGCTGCTCTTGCGGTGTGGCTGGGTTGAGATAGGGAGTGAGGAGATATTCACGCAATGCGTATGTGCTGTCACCTGCAGGATGGGGAGAGAATGGTAATCAGCATGAATGAAAATATACATGTGGGGATGGAGTGGTTGGAGAGTACGATGATGCATCTATATGTACCTAGTAGGTGTCCCTCTCCGAATTCACCGTTGATCAGGCGCCTGTGGAGGCCACAGTGACGGAATATGTAGGCGTTGTGTGTGCTCCCGGGGAATTGGGCTACAAGGTCCGTAATTATGTACTTGGCATTGCACACCACCTGCACATTGATAGAATGATATGACTTACGGTTGCGGAATATGTATTCAGAGGCTGATGGAGGACAGATGGGGACATGCGTGCAGTCAACACACCCGATGACATGGGGGAATTGTGCCACCTGGTAGAATTCCCGTTTGGTGCGGGTCAGCTGCTGGGGGGTTGTGGGGAAGGTGATGTGCTGATTTAATAATGTCAGCATGGCCTCTAGGAACCGGTGGAAGAATCGTACTAAAGCACTTTGCGACACGCCTCCAGTCTCAGCTATTACCCCCTGGAAGCTTCCAGACGCAAGCAGGTGTAGGCAGCATAGGACCTGCACATGGGCTGGTATGGCGTTGGTCCTACGGGTCTCGTGCTGCAGTAATGGTTCCAGGTCTGCTATTAGGCGCATTATCATGGCACGGTCGAGTCTATACTTGTCGTACACCTGTTCCTCGGTCTGCCCCAGCAAAGTGATGCGCACCCTGAAGATCCTGTCCTGTATCATCCTCCTGCGCTGGGCCTGGGCGTTGATCCTCCTCCTCCTAGCAAGCACGTAGAGGGCAGCCATTTCGGTTGACATGTGGGATTTCCCACACATTTATGAAGGGTTACTGATTGTCAGCACCTGCTGATGGGGTTAGATTTTTTTTTTCTGTCCTTCAGTTAACTTTACCTCCTGATTGTGATTCCCCTTATTTTGCTCATGCTAAATAGCGATTTTAGGGATTTTCGGTATTAGCGACTTTTCATGCATACCATTGCGGTTCCTTAATAGCGATTCGGTATTTCAGAAGTCAGCTTTGGGGTTCGGTAATTCCGATTGTCTGTTTAGTGATTCTGTAATTTACTGCGGGGGATTTTAGCGATTCTTTATTTTTTTCTGATTTATTGTTTGATGCATAGCATTTTCTGGTTTTGCGTTCGGTATCGGCCTGTTTTACCGAATCAGTGTTTTACCGGGAGGTATTTTCGTTGATGCATCTGCCAGTATATTGTGATTTAAAAGAGGATGGTAAGGAAAATTTTGTTTGTCTGGAAAAGCTAGGGGCCGCCTGTTATGTCAGATAATACCCAAACAGGGAAAATAACTCAATTGGAAAAAAGGGTTCAGCACTGGGCAAAGGTGCTACTTGTACATATGTGCTGCAGCCATATCATAGATATCTATGCAAGGATAGTAATACACACATGTATATTATCAAAAATATATATTTTTTATTATTTTTAAACCTATATTCAATTGTTGTGTTGTATCAATTACTCTTTTGCACTTTACGAAATGATGTTATCAGATGTGATCTCTCAGAGTGGTCATATTTATATGGCACATGTTTTATGAAAATTATTGTGGACATATGAAATTAATTTTGTATATTTAAAAGTCTTTTTAAGATAATTTGATATCAACTAAAGATTTTGTGAAAAAAAAATATATTTTTGATAATATACATGTGTGTATTACTATCCATAGATATCTATGATATGACTGCAGCACATATGTACAAGTAGCACCTTTGCCCAGTGCTGAACCCTTTTTTTCCAATTGAAGGAAAATTTTGTTTGAAGGTCGGAAAATGATAAAGGAGCATTATCGAGCACTAGTTGTGAAATCCACAATAATCCTTTGAGCCTCCAAGATTTGCAATATATAGTGCGATTTTCTTTATGTAATAGATTATTATGCCAAATGGGTTGCTGATCTAACGAAGAGTGAGAAGGATAAGAAGAGGGTCAAAAGGGGACATAAAAGACTTTTCTATTGAGATCCATTTCGGGGGATGAATAGAAAATTAAGGGATGCCTGTTTTAAAGAGAAAGCATAATGATAGGATTTGAAATCAGGACATTTAACACCACAGGAAGATTTGTCTGCCTTTACCGGATTTACCATTCCAGAGAAATGTTGAAATGTTGTTAATAGAGAGTCAATTTTCTTAAAATAAAATGCAGGAATGTGTACCCGGATCATTGAAAGAATTTATAGAATCAAAGGAGAGATCATCATCTTGATGCAGTTCAACCGTCCCCACCAAGAGAGAAAAACCAGATGCCAACGGTCTATAGTATCAGAGAGAACTTTGAGTATATGGTAAAAATGTTGTTTCAATATTTCGGAAATATTTGAGGTGAACCATAAACCCAGATATTTTATCTTAGAAGGTTGCCAAGAGAAACCGGTCTGTATAAAATCGTGTTTAAGACAATTCATATTGAGAGGGACAACGTCGCATTTGTCAGAGTTAAGGTGATATCCAGATAATTGAGAAAAAATATCAACCTGATTAAGAAAGGCGGTAATAGACGTGGCAGGATTAGAGCAATATAAAATAATATCATCTGCATTTGCAGACATTTTAACCTGGAATTTATCAAGTTGGAAAACAGTAATCTGAGTTTCCTGTCTGATCTTGGTTAGAAAAGGCTCGAATGCTAATATAAATAATAGAGGTGATAACGGACAACCTTGTTGTACTCCTCTGAAAAGAGAAAAATAGTCGGAGGTCTTTCCATTAACAAAAAGAGATGCTTTGGGACCTGAGTATAGCAAGGAAATAAAATTAATTGATTTCAGAGAAAATCCTATCCATTTCAAAGCCTGCAACATGAAATCCTATCCAATCCTAATAAAAGCCTTTTCTGCGTCCAAAGCTACAGCAGTAATCAGATAGTGGAGAGATGAAGCTTTGCTAAGATAATTATCAACCTTTTACGAAACCTGATTGTTCACGGCAAATAAGATCAGATAAAAAAAGGATCAATACGAAGAGCAAGTATTTCTGTGAATATCTTATAATCAAGGGTAACTAAGGAAATTGGGTGGTAATTTTTACATAAAGAGGGATCCTTATTATACTTGCTAATTAAACATATCATGAAATGTTCCACAGGAAGAACCAGCTGTAATAAAGGAATTAAAAAGCAATACAAATTTTGGAAGGAGTATGTTGGCAAAAATGCGCATAAAATTCAATGTAAATCTGTCAGGAACATACTTTTTAGGTTTCGAAACCTGGCGAGGGGCGAAGCCCCTCCCAGATCGAAATCTATTGTTTTCAATAGTGAGGTTAGGACAGCCTCTGTTTCCAATTGGCTAGCTCCATAAATGGAGGCTAGCCATTGGGAGACAGAGGCTGTCAATCGCGCTTTCTCTCGAAAACGTGATTCGGGGGCGTTTCTGGTGCTTTTTTAAGCCCCGCCCCTTTGTCCCGGGCCGCGCTGCGATTGGCTGCCGGCCCGGGACACCCCCGTGACGTCATTCCTGGGCCGCACTGTGATTGGCTGCCGCCCGGGACACCCCCGTGACGTCAGCCAATCACAGCGCGGCCCGGGACCTGGCTTGTTTTACTTTCCTTCGCCTGTTAATTAATGCAGCTTCAGCGCTGCTTGCTCCCTTACCCTGGCAAGTATCACATGAGGAGATTCCCATTGCGTGATTGCACAGCTGTTTATTTCCTGGCCCCTCCCCCTCCGTTACCTCTGCAGCCTCTTATGTCCCGCTTGCCACATGGCGACCTCTACACCAGTGCTGGGCTCACACTTAAACTTGTGTACAGGCAGCACAACAGGAAACCCTCTCAGCCCGGATGCCTTTCGCGTCTGCAGAGAAGGAGGAACTGCGCAGGTTCAACTAACATTCTGAATACATTGCTGTTGCACTCAATCCTCACATATGCACCAACGCTCATTGAACAAAGATGCACCATGTTTACAACACATCTCTTTAGATCATGCTGCTCTGGTAAAAAAAAAGTACCCTGTTGTGGAGTGCTGAGCTCGATCTGTAGCTCTGCGTGCTCCATAGCTAGCGTGCGCCAGGCGTCAGCCAATTCTGTCTCGTAGAGCTGGGCAGGCCGGCCGGTGAGCTCACTGGTGTGCACCTCCTCGTGCTCCGTCATCTGCAGACGGAGTCTGCTGTTTTCTGACTCTAACAGGAGGATTGCAACTTAATTGAGCGAAGGGGATCTGATTTAAGCAGTGACGGTAGCCTCTTTAAATGTGGTAACATTTCACTTGGGTCGCTTGCCTAATTCATTTATTTTGCTCTGGGTTCGTATGCTGCAGTTACCGAACAGCTCAGTTGTAGCTCCGGCTGGGTGAGCCTGTGTCACTTTCACGCTCAGATGGAGCGTGCACTGCATATTTCCCCCGGGGCACAAGCTGGGACCCTTTGCGGGCTTCTGTGTCCTTTGTGCACTGTCCGGTGCCCCCGGGGCCAAAGCAGGCGTTCACATTGTAGCAGTCTAGTTGCTGCTGGGGTATGAAGCACCGAGGACCCTTGGCCCGGATAGGCTTGCACACTATGTATCACTCTCTGGCCAGGCGTGGCGAGAGAGTATAAAATAAAGGGGCGGAAGTTGCTTGAGGCTTGTGCCCAGAGTGTATTGTATCCATTATTGTTACCAAGCAACAGGCCTTGTATCCTGTGTTAGCCCCCAACCCAAGCTACTACACTGGCAACAAGGGCGGACAATCGGCACCCACACACGGCGACAGGCACCGGACCTGAATTCGGAGGTGTGAACACCTACCATCCGCATCAACGCAGTGAACACGATTGGTAGCCGATGTGCCCCTGCTGCCATGGTGGGAGTCCCAGCGCCGTCGCACCTCCAGCTGAGCGGAGCACCCAGCTGCAGCCACGGTACCTCACCGGCTGGAATATCACCCACATGCTGCAGCCCAGCTCAGCCCTGCCGGCCCATTCCCCATCAGAGAGCAGACCACGCAGTGGCGCGCACATCCGCAGACCGCCTTCCTGCTGCTACAATCGGCTCCTTGATGCGGAACGTGAGCTGGCTGTGCCCAGGGAGATCCTGAGACCTCGTTCGAATCCCTGCTGCCCTGGACATCGCACAGGAAGCACTGAGTGGTTCACTGCGGGGGAGAAGCCCCAAAGTCTACTGATTGCAATACAAGGACACACATGAGGGGAAAGTTATCAAGACGGTGAGAGGAAGAGAGGGACATTTTAAAAACAAGCATTTACAATGCAACGGTTTTGCCTTTGGAAAAGTTAGAGCTATTGGCATTGTAAATGACAATTTTTTTATTTATGTTTTCTTTTTGAAAACGATAAATAAATTGCATTGTCATTTACAATGCCAATAGCTTAATCTCTCGCAAATGCCACACACACCCACACCCACAGAGCCCCCCACACACACACCCACACAGAGCCCCCCCCACACACCCACACAGAGAGCCCTCACACACACTGCGAGCCTCCCCACACACCCAGACAGAGCCCTCCACACACCCACACAGAGCCCCCCCACACACCCACACAGAGCCCCCCCACACAGAGTCCCCCCACACACCCACACAGAGCCCTCCACACACCCACACAGAGGCCTCCACACACCCACACAGAGCCCCCCACACACCCACACAGAGCCCTTCACACACCCACACAGAGCCCTCCACACACCCACACAGAGCCCTCCACACACCCACACAGAGCCACCCACACAGAGCCCCCCACACACCCACACAGAGCCCTCCACACACTACGAGCCCCCTGTGCAAGTTATACACTGTTGTTAGAGATGAACCGACCGCATAGGTAACCAACAGGTGTAAAAAGGACTTCAAAGGTGACCGACTGGGGAGAGAGATGATGATGTAGGAGTGAGAGAGAGAGGGATTGTGCAGATAAAAGAGGAGTGTGAAAAGGGTTGTACACAGCAAGAAGTCTGAGAGGGAGTGTGTAGATAATGGGTAGGTTTGGGTTTGCAAGAGATTAAGCTATTGGCAATGTAAATGACAATGCCATTTATTTATCTGTTTTCAAAACCAACACATAAATAAAAATTTTGTCATTTACAATGCCAATAGCTCTAACTTTTGCAAAGGCGAAACCGTTGCATTGTAAATGCTTGTTTAATACTGAAACTGAATGAGTAATTTCTGAGAGAGTGATATCAGAGTCTAAAGAATTAAAATCAATATGATGCGAAGGAGGAAAGATCATTTGGGTTTGGCTGCTGTTTGGTTGCTGTTCAGGGGTATATACATTTTTGTAAAAGGAGACAAACTCATTTAAAATGTCACTATCTTTAAATAATGAGGTACCAACAGCATTTCATAAGGATTCTATTAGCCAATAATTTCCCTATTTTATTTTGGCCTCCATTGTAATGAGAGCTACTTTTTAAAACATAGGAGGAAGCACCTTCTGTAGATAATTTGGTAAAAGTAAGTTTTGCATCAATAAGATTCTTTAAGGACGATTCCATGTTTGAATGATAATACGAGTATTCAAGATGTTTGATGTTAGTAAGTAACTGGTTAGTGTGGGCTTCAAATTATTTCTCTTTTTTGTGAAACAAAATTCATTATACAGCCTCTAGCTGCAGCATTGAAAGAGTCCCAGACCATTACACGAGAGGAACACGGAGTTGAATTAAAGGAAAATAATTCAGACACAAAGGAGCTGAATTGGCGTGCAAAATTAGGATCAGATAATAAAGAATGATTAAAGCGCCATCTACCAGCATGAGGGGTAAAAGGTATTAAGTCAAAGTCTACGTAAACCGGGGCATGGTCAGATATCAAGATTGAACCTCTTTCGGAATGCAGAACCTGTTGAGAGAGGGGTTTACATAGAAAAAGATAATAGTTTCGGGATTGTGACTGGTGTGGAGGTGAAAAGATAGTGTATTCTTGGAGGTAAGGATTACAGAGTCTCCAAATGTCTGCTAGAGATTTGCGGCATATGGTGTAAGTGAATTGTGAATGCATCTTAGAGTTGACAAATGTAACCAAGGAACTTCTAAAACAGGATCTAGTACTTGATTACAATCTTCCTCAAAAATAACATTGTCATCATCAAATAAAATAAGCTTATCCGAGATTTGTGTCAAGAACACATTATCAACTTTAACTGGAGCATAAACAATGAATAAAAACACAGTATCTGAATAATGAGGAGTTGAACAATCACCCAGCAACCTTCTGAATCGGATTCTTGATGAGTAACTGAAATCTGATATTTCTTTTGGCAAAGAATTGAAACTGCATTTTTCTTACCTAGAGCTGGAGAAGAAAAAACATTGCCAACCAAACCTCACTTCAGTTTAGAAGCTTCGATTTCAGATAAACTGACTTTTTGAATCAAGGCAATATCGTTTTTTAACTTAGCTAAATGGTATAATACTCATTGTCTTTTTATAGGATTATTTACTCCCTTAACATTCCATGTAGTAACTCTAAATATAACCAATGCGGTGTAACATGAACAGTCATTATGTAAACAGTGAGATATTCAAATTCATCATTAAGACAAGGAAAAAGATAAAAGAATAAAAATGAGAATGAAGTTTCAGGATAGAAAAAAAGGGAAAAAGAGGCGATAGGGGAAATTCAGTAAAGTATGAAAAGGAGGAAACATTTGAAGAGAAAAGAGGGGAGAAAAGGATGAACAAAACTCAAAACAAAAAGGCAAATCAATCTAAACATTTGATAAAGAGAAAATACAACAAAAAGACACACCACAGACAGACAATAAAGGTGGGGATGGTGGAGCTACATAGGGGAGGCAACACACCGGACAGGGGACTCCAGAAGGGAAATAGCATGGGGAACGTCCTCCAGGGAACACGAAAGAAACATAAAGCGAAGGACCACAGAAGTGCACCTAATATGAAAGAAAAAAGAAAATATTAACAAAGGACATTACAACAGAATGAAATACATCAGGAATGAGGATAGACAACTAATAACAAACATTTTTGAAATAATCAAAACATTTATGGGAGAGGAATGTCCATGGACTCATCTCTGCAGGTGTTAAGAAATGCTGAAGAAGCGCAGTATCTTCATAGTTTGTTGTTTTGTTGTTATAAGTCCCCTTGAAAAGACAAGGGTAAAATAGGCCATATCGAACATTCAAGTTACGAAGTGCAGGTCTCATATCCAGGAACGTCTTCTGATGATCAGCAGTAGCCTTGGCATAGTCTTGAGCAAAGACAAGATTAGAACCATTCCAGAGGATTTTCCTTTTTTGTTTGGCAGCATGGAAGACTTTAAGCAAATCTGTGTATTCTAAAAAGTATAAGATAACTCTTCTAAGTTTCGTGGAAGAGGATGAAGAAGAGGAAAATCGAGGATTCTGCCCTAAACGATGAGCTCATTAAATATTCAATGAGGGTGTATCAGGAAAACCAAGAAGGGTTGGCAAGAAGGTTTCAAAGAAGGACACGAGATCCAGACCTTCAGCAAGACCATAAATGCGTAGGTTATTACGCCTGTTGCGATTCTCCAAATTTTCAACTTGCTGTCTAAGCTGCTGTATCTCTCTGTGCATGCAAGGAACTTGATCAGTGACTTGTTTCTCAAGTTCCTCGACTTTTTGTTCAGTATGCAACCAATTATCGTCAAGGCTCTGGAGACAGGACTTAGTTTCTTCCATGTAAGGCTTGAGGGCACAGATTTCTTCAAGTAGAAGCTCAATGGAGATTGAGGAGGAAGAATTAGTAGGAGAAGGTGGGTTCGTCTTTATACGTTTGCCTGAAGAAGAAATGGAAGCGGAGGGTATTTTAGAACCTGGCTTAGAGTTTGAACGAGTCGTGTTAGGCATCAAGCCGGAAGGGATTATGATCCTCTAAAGACACATAGGTAATATGCTGAGCGCCACTGCTGTTGGTACGGGGCATTGCCATGAAAAATATGCTTAAAGAACTATATGTGCAGAAAGCACAAAGTCTTAAAAAATGGAGCCCGAGGGTATTAGGCTTGAAGTGTAGAGATTAAAACAGTACATTTAGTCCAGGTACATATATTTCTCAAATGGTAGGGCAGCAGGAGAGAAAATCGGTAAAAGAATTATATTGAAATGCTATTTTGGAGTCAATATAGCATTTTTCTTTGAGAAAAAGAGTCCCGGGACGACAGGCGGGAAACGGGGGGAGCTCTTGAAAAGCAAAATGGCGGCTGCGGCTCCTCATCGAACCGTGAGCAGCAAATAATGGCAAGAAAACATCCTTTGCGCTCACCCTGTACACCCGTGAAGGTCGCCAACGATGCAGGAAAGGGTCGGACCCATAAGCTGGAGTTCCTGGGGTCCAAAAGGTGAAGAAAGGAGCCTCAAGGATTCCTGGCACCCTACGCTACCACGGAGCTCCTCTGAACAGCGGCCATCTCCTTCGGCCTTCAAGCCACGCCCTCAGAACTTCCATTCTGATATGCAACAATCCAACGTTCAAGCAGCCGCTCCTGATCAGCCAGCCTTTGACAGGCTAAGCCAAACTGCTCTGATGAGGTGTGAAGTGGCCTGCCTAGAGAAACAACTGATCTTCAAAGGGGGAATGCCAGTTATGAAAGGACACAGACTCACTCCCACTTCCTACACCCCCAGCCAGAGAGGAGCCCCAGTTATTGAATTAGCAGAGGGGCTGGAAGGGGAGTGTTAGGGAAAGTTACCCATGCCAGTGCGCTGTCTTAGCCGGATCCTAACCTCCAGGAAAGATCTTCGCCATGTTATATTTTAAAGTACAGTGTTTTCTGGGACAGAAATACGCCCCACTTTGGAGGAAGCTGTTATATATCTGGGTGGCACCATGTACCCCACTGCTCATGGGTGCCTCCCTGCTTATCACACAAGAACACTGGATAAATATGGGAGAGCTGCCCAGCAACTCAGATCCATTTCTTGAAAGTATAACAAGAAGGACTAATCCTGCTGGACCCTTGGATTGTACAAGAGAGGACTGCAATCATAAGGACTGTGCCATTAATTTACATTCATATTTACATAAAAATAATTGTACTGTTTTCCACGTTTAATATTTTTTAAAACTTTTTCCTGTACTTTATCATAAGTGAAGCGGAGATGACCCTAAGTAAATTTATAAAACAATGTACATTTGTAGACCCATGTTAGAAAGAATTTCAGAAGGACCATATTTGATCCTATACTTATTTCAGGAGCATATACTCTGCAACTCTCAGAGAGTGGCTAAATAAATGAAGCCTATGCCCTTTGAAGTGCAGAACCCAACTACACATGATGCAAATCTGCGATTTTCTATTTAACCAAATTAGGATTGTTTCCTGGCATGCTCAAAATAACCATGTGTGGCTGCATGTACGCATGAGTGTGTGCACACACACACTCCCTCATTCCTTATCACATTGCAAACTTCCAAATAGCCCTAGCTCTTTAGAAAACTACACTGTGTTGTTCTGTTGTCTTGTACTCATAGTTTAAGTTTACATTTTCAAGCATGAGATTAGATAATGGGGGTCTTTGTACAGTGCTTTTGGATGAAAAGTCAGAACAGGTTGAATGTCACATGTGACTTGTTGCCACTTGGCAGTTATGCAAAAATATCTCTTTACACCACTCCTGAATCAAATGCTTTGTGTGGCAGCATTGCTCTGACCTCGTGGTATTTTGCTTCTTTTGGCGAGAGGCAATTGCACAGCTACTGCCCACATCTAATTTTAGCACCTCCCTGCAGTACACTTTGGTGGGTGCAGTGGCTAAGGTTCCATTATGCCTCTGATTTAATGTGAATGAGTGAGTGAGTGATGGTATTTCTAAAGCGCACTAATGCCGAGGCATCTTGGCGCTATACACGGTGTCCAAGCTCAATTGGCCCATGTCCAGAAAGTAGCCTATCCAACCATGTGTTTTCATTTACTATCTCATACTTGGAAATTGTTTACCATAATACATGCAGGAAACCCAAATTCTAGTAATATAAAAACCACCAGCACTAGTTAAACTCCTCTCACAATACATGGAACATCTGGGGAACATTTCACCTCTGCAAATATGACAAATTACACTTGTTTGAAACACATGTCGAGATCATGTGCTGGTAGTCCCATGGCACTGCACACTCCTACTTAACACAAATATGCTGTACATAGCAGTAGTGATGATGTAGGAAAGGGTTGGAACAACTGGAGTGCCATTAGCAGTGCCTGTGGACAGCACCAACTGGTGCATCTCAGTGGCACTTCAGTATTTTGAAAAATTATTAAGTAGCACAAAATTGCACACACATGTGGATGTATCAGAACTAGAGACTTCTTTGCTGTGTTCTTTGCTGTGTTTATGAAATATTATGCAAATATGGGGCCTTAGTTATGAAGACCTTATACCACAGTTACATCACTTTGTAAACCCCTGTGCTACATTATACAAGCAACAGTTATAATCTATGCAGGGTCTGGCTTCCAATGCAGGAACGCCACATAGAAGTAATACATTAAAATCTATGAGATTTCACTGCATCACTTTGAAGATGTCACTATGTGAAATCCTTAGGCCTGCTTGAAGCAGGAGTAAGGAGTGACATGGGGCTTTTCACATGGGGATTTACATAAAGGGAATATTATGCATCATGCTCAACCATCAGTAATTCACAATAACTTGCATTTGATGGATTAGCATTGAATAGCCCCTGACCTTTTATTTTCATGGGACTCAACATGGTTACATGCAAAATATACAATTTAAGATTTGGGCAATCTTTGCAAATTGCATTGCAGCAACATTAACTATCTGCAGAAACACTTTCAGTGGCTGCTAAGCATAACATCCTTCACGTTCTGCTTATTCCTTGATGATAACTGCACATGTTATTTGTGGTACAATAAATGTTGTATCTGTGGTAGAGTACTTCTGCTTTAGAATTGTTTGAAATATATGATATAGAACATTTGCAGTGGAGGTTTGCAGTATCTGTTATAGAATACATCTAGAGTTGAGTATGTTTACAAAGTTCTGAACTATACCCTTTGCATCTAATCCAGAGTATTGCATGTTATATACCTATTAGTGAGGAATAACATGCATACCTGGTTATTACAGATTCAATTTTCAAATGACAGCTCCTATTGCAAGCTCAATTAACGAGCCATTCTCAGATCACATTTTCTACCTGCTGATCAGAAATTGACACTGGGAGAACTGCTGTGGATTGGTGTGAATGCAAAATGTAGGGGGGTACATCCAGGTATGACCTGGTGGGGTTTACATTGACTTCTACTCCATGGTGCTGGAGAGGCAGGCAGGTGCCAAGCAGTTCTTCTTCCTGTTGCTCCTGCCAGCTACTTTTTAGCTGCAGTTTAATTGACTTTGTGGGTAGGCACCCTGTATAACTGTGTCCAGTGTTTTCTGACCCAGAAATCCAGACCAATTGTAGTATAGTGGAACATTATCGTTTCCTTAGAGAACCACTCTGCCACACTTGTAACAAAGCATGCATGTACCTTTATTTGTAGAATGGCTGTGAGATAAACTATCACTGAGGTTTCATGATATTAAGATGTAGAAGGGTTTGAAGTGTTACGCAGTTAAAAATCTATTGTGGGGTTTGCACACAGATCTCTATATCCAGATTGCACTCTCAGTAATTGTCTCATATTATTTTTCAACAAGTGCAGTATCTCATATTTTAGGAGCATTGCTATGTCTACAGGTCCTTTCTTTCAAATTCTTGTGGGGAGAAGGTCTAGCAAGGTCTGCTTTCCTTGCATGAGCCCAATGTTGAGCTTCAGTAATATATGGGCACAAATTGTGTATTGCAACTTTGCTTGATTGTAATATAGCACCATGGATTTTTTTAAGGATAAGTAGGATGGCTGATGCTACTACTGCGAATATTATTCTTACATCCCCTACCTCTTCTGGGGAGTTATTATCGAAACACTCCTGAGAATAAACAAGCTTCACCAATATCTTCCATAAATCTCTTCATAGACCGATCTCACTGCTACTCTTCCTCAAATTGGTATAAAAAATCCTCAATAGGCACCTCAATGAATACCATAGTGAATACCAACATCTCAACACCACTCACACAGTTTCAGACCCAACCACAGGATGGAATCTGCCCTCATTGCTGCCATGAATGACACCTGCATGATTCTGGACAGAGGGGAAATGGCAGCTCTCATCTTTATGGACCTCTGCACAACATTTGACACAGTTTGCCACACCATCTTCATCCAATACATACATGACATTGGAATAACGGGATGCACACTCGAATGGAACTGCTCCTTTCTGACTGGGAAGACCCAGTTAGTCAGCCTGACACTAAACATCTCAGACAACCCCAACCTCATCCGGGAAGTTCCCCAAGGATACTCTCTGTTGCAGGGATATCTGTTCCTACACAGAACTGTGCACAGAGACGTAGGACCTTAGTGATTTAGGGTGTACCAAAACTCACCTTAGTACCCAACATCCCCTACCAGACTAGCATCAGTGACTCATTGTTTCCTCGTCCTTTAGCTAATACACCAATGACTAGTCAACCCAGAACATGCGACTCAGGTAAGGTAGAAAACAGGAACACTCTTTCGTTGTACTATCATACCAGTCCAAAACAGGGAGTAAATGGAGACACGAGCTAGTTTGAAATATTCATTTCTAACGCCGTGATCTCAGGCGCAGTACCTTAGCTAATACAAGCAGACATATTATGAGAAACAAGATTGTCAGCATAGTTACTATTCCATAGAAATACAAAGGAAGAAAGCATGTTATAATGCTAAATGGAAACAGGTTTTACATATACCTAGATTTCACCCTCCCTTGCTAATAGGTTATTTTATAACTAATAGAAGGTCTCATAGGCTTACATAGGCGGCCCCATACCTCTGGTATTTAGCAGAAGTGGATCACATCAGATTCTCAGCATACAAATGTTCTCCAAGTGTCCGTGATCATGCCTATGCAGTACATTATTAAACGCACCAATATCAGAGGTGGCCACAGTTGCATATGTGTTATGGCTAGAACGTGCGCTGACCAGTTAGAACAACAGTCACAGTGTCCAAGATAACCTTGACGGTCTCGACTCACACTGTACAGACTAAACTATTGAAGCAGCTTAGAAATGCAGCAAAACAAGTTATTCTCAAGTGAAGCAAAATACCAGCGCAAGTGTGTGTTGTGTGCAAAGCAGAGAAGGAAAGTGAAAATGGCGTTTAAACTTCTAATAAGCCCTTGTCAACTTAACACTGTGTAAATGTACGGATCTTCCCCACGACATCTCTCAGCACGACACTCTTCAATGCATTCCCTCGGGACAGCATAATCTGCTCCCACAATATCAATGTCCTCTCCTACCCCAACAACACTCTATTTATCCTCTTCCTCAAGGACAAGATGCCCATTTCCCGAATTAAGATCAGAGCTAGGACCAACAATCAGCCCTAGAACCTATGCCAAAATCCTTGGGAATGTCATTGACAGCAGAATCAACATGACTGCCTAAGTCAATACTCTCATACCCTGAAGATGTTGAGGAAGATTTTTGAATGGCTCCTAATTAGCACCCAGAACCTGTAATGCAAGCCCTATTTTCAAGCAAGCTGGACTACGGGAACAACCTTGATTGCCAGGATCAACAGAAAACTCACTAGAACACTGCAGACTATTCAGAACTCAGTGACCACAATTCATCCCAACCTCCAAAACCACAGCTCGGGCAGCTCCACTGGCTGCCTTTCACACATGAGCACAATTCAAACTCCTCACCCACACTTACAAAGCACCTCATAGCACTGGGATTGCATACATCAGCTATTGCATTTCCGTTCACAAGCCTTCGAGCCACATCTGCTAGTCTAGACTCCTACGTCCTCCAATACCACAGTTATGGAAACCCTGATCTGGCTCTCAAGCTTCCTCCTACATCAATACTAAAGCATAGAATGACCTGCCACCAGACATAAGAGCCTCCTCCTCACTTCTTCAGTTCCACAAAAAGCTGAAGACCTGGCTTTTTGAGTATTTCCAGTAGGATCTATGTGGGCCAAGACTCACACCTGCTTAGTGCCCTCCTTGGGGATAGTGCTCTCTACAAATTTGCATAGCGTAATGTAACATAACATTGCATTCTTGTTCAGTGCCATAATGTTACAAAAGATCCAGTAGTTGGAGGTACCACAAATGATAATGTGTGGAAATGAGATTTCAGTGATATATTTATTGTTTGTCCATCACAAAGTAAAATGTCTTGATTTATTTTGATCCTAAGAACATTTTTGCATCATCACACTTCAGAATTACAAAAAAAGTGTTTCAATTTTGCTTTCCTGACTGTTGAATGCGTACATTTAATTTGTACATATTTACATTGTGTTGTGTGTTACAAAAAGAGCATCCTACAGCCTTTCCTTTCACACTTCTTATAGCTCATCATGATGGTCTCATCATTCACATTGGTTTCTTACAATGACAGAAAACTGAGAGGGCTTAGTAAAACCTTCAGCATGTAAAACAAATAAGCAGCCATTTGTCAGAAGACATAGCCTGATATTTGATCTGTGCCCCTTCTAGTCTAAATTGTGTGAGTCCTAGTTATAAAAAAAAACTGCCTTAAGTTCAAACCTATATACTTTTAAGGCATGTATAAGCAAGTCTCATTCATATAGCATTTAGGGCCCGATGTAGGTAATTCGTATTTATCTTTTCGTAAATACCGAATTTTACCGATTCGGTAATTGCCATTAATTCCTATGGGCCTTGAGGCCCATAGGAACCTATGGCAATTACCGAATCGGTAAATACCGATTCGGTAAAATTACCGAATTGATGTGCATGTACAAAGGAATTCGTTATTTACCATGCAATAGTATTACATGGTAAATAACGAATTCTTAGGGGCCTGTGGCACTGTTTGCAGTGCCACCTACATATAGATTACCCGAATCTGTAAATTTACCGAATCGGTATTTTACAGAATCGGTATTTTACAGAATCAGTAAATTTACCGAATCTGTAAATTTACCGATTCTGTAAAATTTAGGCCCCCCCTTACACCTCAATCACCAAATACCGGTCGGTAACGGACGAAATCGGCCGTTACCGACCGGTATTTGGTGACCTACATCTGGCCCTTAGTCTTTGGAGAGATATAATGTTATTGTTTACTGTATTGATTAATCATTCAAAAATGTTAGACAGAGTGACAATGAATGGTTTGGATCTAAAAAGACTTTTAAATATATAATTTCTTGTAGAATATTGCAACTCCTATTTTTTTGCTAACCACAATAGACTTCATTTTAGCCTTTTCAGTTCACCTGATATTTCTGTATTCACAAACTAAATTAATGCAGGCCACCTAATTTACCAGGAAATCATACATTGATAGAAAAAGAAAATAATCTGTCTTTCAATTTTCTTACACTGTAGGATGGTACAATCTAAACAGGTGGAAGAGAAAAATGGGGAAAGATAGGTACGATCTAGAGTGGATGGAAGCCTGTGGGAAATGTGTGTGCATAAATTAATCATCTAAATTTAGCCATTACCGAAAAAAGAGGGTAATTTGAAAGAACAATTAATTTCAATAACCCTTAAGTCTGCTCTGTCATCATACCTGGAAGTTGTGGTCATGAACTTAATTTACTGTTGATTTGTTACATGTTAGCAATCTGGCTATTTATTAAGGGAGATTATAACCCACCTTGTACAATAACCACGGTGAACCCCTTACGTTGCTAAATCAACCCTATATGAACCTCCTGGTAGTTATGACACATTTAGGCTTAACTTACATGTAAAATAGCACCAGAAAGCACCAACTGTGATAAAATTATCATGGTAGACTGGAACCTAGGCGTGATTTGAGGCTCACTCCAATGAATCATGAGTCAGCTGTAGAAACCAGGTTAAACCTGGTTGAAAGTTTTATCTTCAGACTTAGGGCCTGATTTTGAACTTGGAGGATTAGTTATGCCGTCGCAACAGTGACGGATATCCTGTGAGCCAAAATAGAAATCTTGTTAATTCCTATGGGTTGTATATTTCGGTGGACATGATATTTGCCACTGTTGTGATGGGTTAACCTGCCTGCCGAGATCTATATCAAGCCCTTATTATCTGAAATGGAAATCCAAAATCTTCATCAGGGCGAGGCAGCAGGCTGCAACAGATGAGGGATACACGAGGCCAAATAGCTGTCTGATGAGGTCTCAGTGAAGCTGCAGTTGCAGGTTTATGCAAATTAACCTCCAGAGGTTTTAGGCAGTGAAAAATTAAGTTTCTAAAATGTACTTTTCTGTAATATTAATAAAATGTGTGTCTTCACTAAGGCTTTGGGCTTTAAATAAATATTACAAAGAGAAGCATAATAACATATCTAGCCTTTTCCTAACCAGACATAACATTATTAAATTTAGTATTGCAGTTATTTCCCATGGACCTTCCAGCCTTAATAAAGTAGAAATAGCTTTTGGAGCTTTTCCAGAGCTATGGCCATACATCTCTGCATGTCTTACTTTTAAATACCATGCACCCTTCCTTATGGGCAGTGAGGATGACTTAGGGGTTGCAACTAATTATTCTATAAAAGCAAAGTTTAGACCTGCCCAAAGGATTGTTGTTGACATTTTCAATTGCAGTTTAAATGCTGCATTAATCAGGCTTAAATGGTAGACCTGAAGGCATGGTTTAAGCTATTACTATAGTGGATGGCACAATAGGTTCTATGACCCACTAGTGATACTTAACTTACATGCCCTAGGTACATTTTGTTCAATTTACTACAGAGTTATAGGTAAATTATATATGCCAAATTAGGATCTGTCAGTTTCATCAGGCTGGACGTTTTTGTTTTTCAGAAACAAACCACCTGAGCTTGAGTTTGGTTACAATTAAATTACCCCCAGTAAACCCACAAGGATTGAGGGTTTTCTCCCAAGGTGTGGGGGGGTAACATTTGCTTTTCTGTCCCTTATAGCCAGGAAAATACTGATGTTGACAGATAGAGAAAAAAAGCATTACGAATAACGTTCGACTAAATAGGACGGAGAGTGTAATGCCTTTCCTCTGACAGCTCCAAAACTATATTTGTGAGGCAGAAACTTTGCATTGCAAATTATTGAAGTGTAATATATATATAGGTTGCTAAGATGGGCTCAAATGTGTGAAACAGTTATAATAAGCCTGATGTTTTCCTTCCATACCATGCATATAAAATTCCACAGAACACTTTATGGGCCCTTTTTTCTCATTTGTTTAGACACATTTAACATGTAAGCATGTAAGCGTACCAAATCCTTTCTCACGGCACACTCTTCATAAGAAAAATAATAACTCTTTCCTAGAACTCCAATGTAACTCATCAGCCAATTTGACATTATACAATATCTTGAAAACATGCCTTTAAAAAAGACTACATCACAAAGTATATCTTAAAACATTCTTTAGTTGTAATGCATACAAAATCAATTACATTTTTCTTTACCCCACTAGGAAATAATCATGCATACAATAAATGAATGGTATGTATTCATAATACCTACTGCTAATGTTAGGATCTTCTGCTTCGCCTTCTTTTCAAGGCATCTTTGAATTCTTTGTTTTTAAGAGTGTAGATTATGGGGTTGCAGATTGGAACCACTCCAGTATAGACTAAGAAAAATGTTTTGCTCTCACTCACTGAGTACATGGAGACAGGTCTGAAGTAGACAAACACGAGGGCCCCATAAAATAAAATAACCACTATGAGGTGAGAGGCACAGGTGGAGAATGCCTTTTGTCTCTGTGTGGTAGTCTTAAGTTTTAGGATAGCTGAGATGATTTTAATGTACGAAGAAATAATTAAACTCCATGAAAATATTAACACTATTATGGCAAACATAAATGTCATTCTTTCAATGGTAAGAGTGCTGGTGCAGGACAGCTTCAGTAGGGCGATGATGTCACAGAAGAAATGGTTAATTTCATGAGTCTTACAGAAGGAAAATGTTGATAAAAGAGCAGTATGAAGTATTGGCACCAAAAAGCCAATGATCCAGGCTCCACTGGCCACTTGCAGACATACAGACCTATTCATAATCAGTGTGTACTGTAAAGGACTACAGATGGCTACATAACGATCATAAGACATGATGGTCAGCAGAAAGAATTCTATTGCAATCATGGCTATGAAAAAGTACACCTGCAGCAGGCATTCCAGAAGAGTGATCTCTGTTTTTGAGAGAAAGAAACTGATCAGCATTTTTGGAAATGTGACAGAAGTGTAAGAGATGTCTACTAAAGACAGGTTTGAAAGGAAGAAATACATGGGAGTGTGGAGGTGTGAGTTTGAGTAAATAACAGATATAACAGTAAGGTTACCTGAAATGGTCATAATGTATAAGAGGAGAAAGCCAATAAAAATGGGAACTTGCAAGTGGAGAAGATCAGAGAAGCCCACAAGGATAAATGTTGTCCAAAAAGTTTGGTTCTCACTTTCCATCTAGAAAGAAAGATTACTGTAAATGTTGCAGAATTCACAATCATCTGAAAGTGTACATATTTAAATATGGTTTGACTTTGGCATTATGCATCTGAGTGTATTCCCAGCAAACAAATGAAGAACAAGAATAAACTGTAACTGTATTGCAGGGTTGTGTACATTTGCCTATCAAAGTGAGTTGCTATGTTTCATTTTAAACCTTGTAAACTTTGCAACAGTGTACAAATAAAAACAAATAGGGGAAATATTTCTCCTTCTTTGAGGGTGCCTGAAGAGGCATTCAGCACAGCAGTTATTCCAAGACCAGTGCTGCTTCAGGTCCTCCAAAATGGTCTCTCTTCTGGAACCATATCATAGATCTCCCAGGCAAGGTTTCTATTCAACTTTATGCTTTTTTACAACATCCACGCCCAGACTCCTGCCCTATCCCCAACAATACTAGAAAGGTGTCAGGTGCATGGACCTCTTTGTAAACTGCAGGATACCGCATCCTTCACGGAAGGACATCTTGTGGTTTGTAAATTTGTGCTGGTTTATGCAGAAGACAACTTTTTAATGGCAAAGTTAGAAGTGTCAAAACAATTGAACCAGAAACACGAGACAAAACACCAACACCAATTTATAAAAACAGATCTTATTTGTATGAATTGATAAATATCAAAATGAAGGAAATCCATTACAGGGTTCCAGAGGTATAGATTTATAAAAATCATAAATCACTCATTTTCACTCAAAATGCAACAAGCATTGGCAACGACCATAATTCGTGGTTAGTCTGACACTTTTAAAAAGGTTTGTAAAGTTGGTATTGGTTGCTATGGCCCACTTTGGGCAACACAATCTATTAGGGACAATTCAATTAGGACAGTATGGTTTAGCAAGACAGTTGCCTTGCAGTGAAAGCAGTATCCAGTCCAGCTCCTGGCTCTCTGGTCAAACCACTGTATTCATCAATAGACTTCCCCAAACTGCACTTTGAAGAGTCTCCTATGTCCAGTAGACCCAGGTGCAATGTTTGGTTGTTATGGTTCAATTTCCCAGGCTGTGCTTCAGTGGTCAGTGGTAACAAAGCAAGTGTGGCTAACAACATTTTAAAAGAGGCTCCTTCAGCTAGTTTGGCCGTGGAGCTGCAAAAGGAAATCAGTCAAACAACTCTTGGAGTTCACCTCTTTAGTCTGGAGCTCAAGGATGACCTTTACTCAGAGCAGTGCACCACAGGCACATTCCTCTCTTTGCTAGCCCAAAAGCAGTAGGTACAGGCCAGTCTTCGGTGTAGACTCATTTTACCAGGTCCAAGAAACAGCAGCCCAGTCCTTCATTTGTCCTCCCTCTAGTGCAGATGTGATCTGAGGTCTGGGTACCACTTGTATGCCCAACACATGCCCTGGGGTGTGGTGACAAATACCGGATTCCCTCCTGCAGGAAGGGGGCTTTTTGGAAAATGTGTCATTTAGCTATCCCAGAATGCAATGCTCTTCCCACTCGTGAAATTGGCAGAATCTCAGTGTGCGGAGCTTGATAGCCCACCTAAGAGGCGAGGCCTCCAGAAGACTACCCACCCAGAGGAAAACTGGTTTGGCAACTATTTCCTCCTCTCTGTCTCTGACACCAACCTCTCTACCAGGCAAAAGGACAGCTCCTCTCATGTATTTCTTCCATGTGCCATTCAATAGCGACTTCCCCTTTGAACCTCACCTTTTATGCTCACCATGCATGACTTCATGCCAAAGAGAATCAACACCTCCATCATCAGCAGGTCTGTTTTGTGTCACTTCCAGGGAGTCAGTCACAGCTCTCTCCTCAGGAGACCAGGAGGCTATCTTTTGGCCAGCATATGTGACTGGCCACTGGAAGGTTTGGGCAACAGAGTGGCATCTTTCTAAATGTGCCTTTAAAAAAATACATAAATTTGACTTAGGCATCAAGTTGGGATTAGTGTAGCAATTCTTCTGATACATTGCACCAAATTTAGTAGTGACATTAGGAAGTTAGTACACTGAGTTGTCAGTATGTAACTCAGTACTTGTTTAAATGGGCTAGTAGCCTTTGTACAGTAAAACCAACAATTTGGGGGCATATCATCAAGAGGGGGCGATAATTATCGCTAAGCGCACTTAGTGCTAGGATATTTATCGCCACAAAACTCTGAATTTTATTGTGTGATATCAGCAACGCTTATCTCCACAGCCATAAAATTCAGAGTGCAAGCTGCCTAACTTTGTGATTATCGCTGGAAATCCAGTGAGAATCACACAACTTTTGGCAATAGCTTGCTGATAGGGCCTCAAATACATAGCCATGATATCCACCTTCCAAAGCATATCATGGCTAAGTCAGTTTCAAAGCAGGTGTAAGGAAAGTAGCGATAACAGAGGTTATCACTACTTTTCTTGTCGCTATGCTGCTTTGCATGAGGCTTGTTAATAGGAGAAATGTCGCTTAGCGACATTTCTCCCGTTATCCTGGGGAGGAACGCCCACTTTGCATCTCATTAGGGATGCAAAGCTGGGAGTTGAGGAAAAGGGCGAAGAAGCATGGATCACGCGTTAGCGGGTCCTTGCTAATAGGGCGTTAGAATTATCGGCGCTTTTCGGCCGAAAACGGACACAAATGTGGCAATAATTTTTTAACACCCCCTTGTTGATATGCCCCTAGGTGTTGTCACTGTTAGAACATATGTCCCACCTTTTCATATACCGCAATCTGCACTAGGGCTAGATAGGCCTACCTAGGGGTGACTTATATACATTAGTTAAAATAGCATAGTTGAGTTAGCAGTTTGAAACTGTTCCATCAGTCTAGGAGACATGTTTTGCTTTATCACACTATGGCCCACTTGCATCAACAATGACATTTGCGAATCCTTATTAGCGAAAAATAAGGATTCACTAATAAGGAATTGCAAAAGGCTATGCATGAAGAAATCGCTAAAAAAATAGCGATTTCTTAAAATTCCTTAATTAAGGAATACCTCCTCATTCATTCCTATGGGCCTAGAGGCCCATAGGAATGAATGGGAAGACCTTCTCAATTTGCGATTCTCAATTAGAGAATCGCAAATTGAGAATGCAATTTCAAGGGTGCAATGGTGTCAAAAGGACACCCTGTTGCACCCCTGAAGTCTGCCTATAAGTATATTTTGCACAAACACATGCCCTTGGTGTGTGTAAAATGGAACTTTGAAAAATGCACTTTAGTGCATTTTTCTACGTTTTCGCAAATTACCATGAAGGTCAACTTCATGGTAATTTGCTCCCCTTATTAGCTAAATCGCTAATGTTTTAAGTTTGATGCATTGCATTTAAGGAATCTCAATTTGAGATTCCTTCAATGCAATCGCAATTTAAGAAATTGCAATATTGAGATTCCTTAATTTGCTAAAAGTACAAAAATGATGATGCATTCCAAAAGTTCAAATTGCATTCGCAAACGGCCAATCTTTGCAATTCGCACAATTTGCAAATGGAATTTTCAATGATGTATGTGCCCCTTAGGGTACATAATATGTGTTGCAGCCCATGAGGGGCACCTTCACGTAGAGGCCCTTGGTACCCTGATACCATATATCAGGGACTTAAAAGTAAATAAAGTATGTCAATTGGGTATAAGCCAAACAACCCTACATCTTTGAATGTCAAAGCATTGGCACTGAGGTATGGTTAGTTGTTTGCACTTTCAGAGTTGAAAAACCAGCAGCATCAGTACAAAACCTTGTGGGTGATCATGCACCACAAAGCATTTGCTTACAGCCCCCAACATCTTTGAAATTACCCAAGCGTTCGGTGGGCCTTTTTTTACTGGAAATGCTGCATCCAACTTAGGAATATTGGCAAAAAACATAAGTGCTGGTTGGGGCACATATATATTAGCTAAGCAGAACAATCATATAATAGTAGATGCTGACTGGACAAATATAAACTAGTCTAAAATGCATTTTAGATAAATATGCTTGGATTAGGTTTCAAGATGCAGGGTGTTTCTGAGCTTTCTTCATTTACCTGTTTCTTTTTTTGATAGAAAGTATGACATACATCTTTATAAGTTTTTGTTCCAAATTATAGGAGATTTGATTACATTGCAAGGAAAGGCCTTTGGAGTTAGAATATAGAGATGGAGACTTCAATTATACAAAACAAAATGCAATATCCAATTGATTTAGAATTATACAATGCAAGTTGTGTAGGAGGTTGTAGAAATATAGAAGATTAAGCATGTAATTAGCTTTTTTGTCTATCAGCCATTTTGCATTTTGATACTTTAAGTGATGGGATTCATGAGTGAGAGGACATTGCCCTTAGAGGGGCCATCAGATCATCTGTGCTATGAGATTATTGAGCTTTTGAGCTTTGAATTACTTTGGAGCGAAATACTTAGGATATTGCAGTCAACCATAAGACATGTCAAGGCCACTTAGAGAGGGGAGTGGAGATGATAGGGAGCTGGAGTAAGAACAAAGAGGGTCTTCCAGGGAGTCAGACCTAGTCTTTACATCGCTGTGTCTTATGTGAAGTGGATGCATACAACAAGTTTGAACAAGTGATGCAGTCTCTCCACTAAACCTTGATGAAGCTGAGCTAAAACTACTCACAGCATGCGCTCAATTTATTTTTGACTTGGCCAGAAAAGACAAGTCATTCCTCACTCCTCAGGGTACAGACTGCAAGAACAAGCACAATTAAGCTACTTGCGGAATGGAAAAACCTGACGGAAGTTGGCATTCTCTTTCCCTTAGAACCAAGGTGGAAATGGAAAGAAGGTTGAAGAATGGAGATTACTAGTGGAAAATAGCTTCACAGAGGCATTTGAGGTAAGACCTGGATCAAGCGGGCCAAAGATTGGTACAGGGGGAGTTCA
The DNA here is from genome assembly GCF_964261635.1 of Lissotriton helveticus. Lineage (NCBI taxonomy): Eukaryota > Metazoa > Chordata > Amphibia > Caudata > Salamandridae > Lissotriton > Lissotriton helveticus. Next base: position 1,888,350,562 of record NC_136068.1, on the reverse strand, counting down.
AACTGAAAGCAATGGCAACAATGGAGGAATAACACCCGGAACACAATGAAGAAAGTGAATGACTAAATTGAGGCATTATACATTTAGCTCTGCAATCTAAAAAATTTGCAGAATGGGATAACATGTACATTTACAATGCCAGAGAAGAGATGGAAGGTACAAATATTATGGAATATGTTAGAACTCAAGATCTTAAAGAGGAAGAGGAAGAACCAATTGCAAGGTCTTAAGGGACATCATAGCATCATTTTCCTATTATCAACAGAGGAAATGACTCATAAGTAAAGACAGATGCAAGAGCCCTGGAACTTTCTTGTGAAACATAATCCTCCTCTTGCAGATTATAGCGTTGATCCCACTAGCCAAATGAAAAAACATTTAAACCTGTTGCTAAGAAACTATCAAATAGAAACACTAGGCTCCATTGGGCATTCTCCTGATGCATACAATTTCAAGTTGATGAGATGATTGATTTCACTGACCAACTGCTACATGAGTAAGTAAAAAATGGCATGAAAAAGCTTCAGATTTACAGGAACAAGAGCATCAAATGTAAGTGAGCGCAGAGACACAGAGGAAAAACAAACTGAAGAAACAGAGGCATATCATTGAGGTGTGACTCTTCTTCCCATGGAAAGGAGGAGGTAAGACCGACAGAAGAAAATGAGTGCAGAATAAATATGAACAGAGCACCAGGACTATTTACCTAAGACATCAACTAGGACACAGACATGCCAGGAGGGTTTCATTTGGCTCCAGATGTCACAGACAAGGAAGTCATAGAATGAAAGCCTGGAGGCAGTGCATCAGATTGTGAGCGGGTCACACTACCTTTGGGATTTATGCTCACTGTAGTGTGATAATGTTAAGTTTGCATTGATTACTGTTGAGTTGGTTTGTTTTAGGGCCTCAGGAAAACTGGTTTGTAAAAGGCAGGGAGGGGGAAGAGGCCAGTATTTGCAGAAGTACGCTTGTCAAATTCAGGTTTTAAAGTGTAAAAAATCAGAAAGGATATAGGGACATTTAAGGTTCTAGCAGATAAAAGCAAGAGGTTAAACTCATAGGTGGCAAGAAGTAGGCCCATATATGCTAACATTGTGAGTAGGGGTTGTGTCAATTTTACACTCAAAGTAATCTATTTTAGGATTTACTAAGCGACACAAGCATAATCTATGTGATTTTGCATGGCTTAGTGCTGCTTTGCATTACATTGCATCAGGGAGGCATTTAATGGGTGGAGCATGGGGGTTCCCGTAAATATGCCCATGGATTTCAAAGCAAACCCAGATTTGCTAAAGTAGGTAAACCTAGGTGTGCCCCAAATTGGTACAACGAATTGTAAAAACAAGAAATATTTTCTTCTCTCCTTATTAGTTCCTCTTTCCATGTGTCATGGATTCTGTAGCACACAAAGAAAGAGCAATATGCTTCTAAGGATTAGGTTTGAGGCAGGAAGGTATTCCTTCCTGCACAAAAACAATCTTTAGCTCTCTGGAACTTTGCGGAGGTCTTTTGCCTGCCCCCTATGCAAGGCCATGCTTTCACTGGCTGTGCATTGATAAACATCAGTCATCATTGAGTCACTTGGCGCCCAGTGGAGGATTTCCATTGCATCTAGATGGAGGAATACACTAGAATGAACAGTAGGTTAGCAAACCATGTGACCACTTTGCCCCATTCATATTGAGGACCCAAGCCCAAGAAAAAAAATTCTGGGCTGGTTTTTCCTTCCTGTCCTGTGGCTTCCTCATAAATGTGTACACCTCATGCCAAACCTGAACTACTACTACCGGGCAGCTCCACATCATTTGTAAAAAGTCTGTAGCGGCTGCTCAACACAGCAAACGTGTGCCTCTGGTGTTGGGGTATAGTTTATTAAGAATGTAAGGGGATAGGTAAGCACTCTGAAATTTTAAGTACCGAGTTTGTTGCAATCAGGAATACCAGGATACCTTCCAAGGGTAATCTAGAATCTTACCCCATGTTTTATTATCCTGCAGGTGTCCTAGATCTCTTTGCCGCAGTTGTTTAAGCTAAGACAGATGTGGATCATGTAGCTTTGCTCACCAAAGGCATCCCACCTAGTGTGATGAAAGCTTGGCACTAAACTCTTGTGGCGTCAACTGTTCAAATGCGGGGAAGGAAGCAATTCCTTTTTGTTAAATAACCCTCACACACTCTAGTAGTGTCATGCTTCATCTTCGGGTTCACCATGACTCCAAAAAGTCAAGGTGGGCTAAACCGTGTTTTAGGAAGCACGTAAGAGATAGGCCAGGGGGTCTAAAGATTAAAAATCCTCCTATGTCTCCAGGTATCCCTTTGTTAGCGGACAAATTAAAGGGGGGGGGTCATCAGGAGTTAAGGATCCTATGACCGTAATGTCATGCCAACATGTTTCAGACCTAATTGACGGCCTGTGGGTCCTGGGCTTTCTTCATGGTGAATTGGGGTTCCCTCCCTGGTCCTTCAGTTAGGATATTTCCCTATCTTTTTCTCAATGAAGAGTGCTGATAGCCATTTCTATGTTTTGTTGTGTTATATGTTTTGCTTTCCCGTGTTTGAGCCACAGTGATTCTATAATATCTGAAAGGCGGAGCAATATAATTATGAATCCATTAATAGTTAAAATACATAAAAAGAAATAACTGATTTCATTTAAATAAAAAACAAATGAGGAGGAGGGTAAAAGTGTAAACAACAATTGGATCTTAATTGTCTTGACCTAAAAGCGGCCCGCAAGAAGTTATTAACTGCAAAAAGGGTTTGTTCTTTGGGCAACAGCTGCAAGTACATAAATGTCAGTTAGGTTTGCCTGAACTTCAATGATTTTTAAAGGGGCCACGGAATCTGCATCCTAGGGTCCTAAAAGTACAAAATGTAGGGTGTGGAATGGAGATCTAGGTTCGCAGACATTGTACTCTCTCCCATTTAAATTAATAAAACCAGATGGAGCAGCCAAGAGATGGTGAGTCTCATTAAACCTAAATCGGGTCAACAGGAGCCTATCCCTTGCGCTAGTGAGGTTAAAAAGATACTTTTTCATTACCTGCCCAGATTTCAACAATATGTGCCCCCCCACATAGGGCTTCAAGAGCGCAATACTTTTGCGTTGAGCAGCAGTATGCTTGAAAAAAAGGTCCTTTACTATATTGAGCTCTTGGTGCCTCACTGAGTAGTATTTGGGTAAAATGTATTCCCTGCCTAAGGCAGAGATAAACTCCTTTACATATCATAACCAAGGGATTTTAAAAGCATGATCTAGTGACAAACAATCTAGAATCATTAGGCAATTTAACTCAGCTTCCTCCCTGAATCAGATCTATACCCAACACAGCAGGGGCTTCACTGCCACCAAATTGCTTATAAAATTGACTCTTATTTCTTCATGTATGGAAAACAAGGGTGTGCCCTGGAGGACCTTCAAGATTCATCTCAAGAACTTATTTTGGGCCAGCTGAGATATACCCCCATACTTTTCTACCATATAAAACCTTAGACATGCATTTAGACCGATATACCTTTAAAAGCATCCCTGGCGACCATTATCCTAATCTGTAGGCATAACTGGCAATAACCCCTGTTGATTTTACATATTACCCAACTTTCACTCCAACAGTGGGTTCCTTTTTTTAAAAATATTTTATTGGTTTTCTTTCCCCCCCCCCCATTTTCTTTATAACATTAGCAGGGCACATTAATTACAATCCATTTGCAGCAAAGAATTAAACATAGAGTTACAGACAGAGAACAAAAACCAAATAAATAAACTATTCCATCCCCCCCTAAGGATCTGAGCCTACCTTCCATCGAATAAAGGGTTCCCAAATTTGTATTCCCATCTTCTTACCATTTTTCCCCCTTCTGGCATATATAGCTGTTTCTAACTTTTGTATAGACATTACTTTGCCTAACCATTGATGATATGTTGGAGGATTAGGGTCTAGCCAGGCCGAGGCCACAATCAACCTCAGAATCGCCATTGCCACAAACAAAAAATATTTACAAGTCGGCTGCTCGCCAATACTTAGCCCCAATAAAATAACTGCTGGCGTTAATTCTATATTCGAGGTCATAGCAATCTGGAAGAAGTTCGCAATGTCCTGTTTCAATTTATCCAAGTGGGGGCAACTTGCAAAAATATGTAACAAATCTGCATCTACGTTTCCACATCTAAAACAAGTATTTCCAGTCATACCACCCCACTGAGCAATCTTAGCGGGTGTGTAATACAAATGATATAGTATCTTGTAGTGCTGAGCTTGCAGGGAGGAAGAACACAACACTGTCCTGCCCATTTCCATTGATTCAATAAAAATGTCCCTGCCCACATCCAAATTCAAATTTAAATCCATATACCATTTATCTCCCCATTTCTCTAAGTCATCCTTCTTTGTTTTCGTCATTTCTAAATAAAATCTCTTAATCGTGTAGTCTGAACCTTTTCAATAAGATCCATTAATACATTTCTTTCAAAACCCAATGCGCCCCCTTGCTTATTTATGAGACAGCTTCTTATTTGAAGATATTTAAAAAAATATTTTGTATCCAAATTAAACCTCTTTTGCAATTCTGTGAATTGTAGTATGCCATGGGGGCCCATCATGTCTCCAACTTTTCTTATCCCCCGCCTATCCCATTCTTGAAATACATTATCCGAGAAGACCTCGCTAGGAAGGGAAGGATTATTTTTTAATCTAGTATAAAAACTATACTTCCCAATTCCCACCTTTTTAGATATTCCTTTCCATATGTTGTGTGCAGCTATTACAGTCTTAAAGCGTGTTCTTTTAAAGTAACTGCCCTCAGAGAATCTTAAAAAAACATTTTCGGCATTCATACCGAGAGCCAGACCATAGATGACAAGCGATCCAAAATCATGCCAGCCCTCCTCTTCTGCTCCTCCAATCAAACCCACCATGCATTGTAATGCCGCTGCCCAGTAATAGAGCTTTAAATCAGGTAGTGACCAACCCCCTCTTTCCCGTGGGAGCGACATAAACCTCAGGGCCCTCCGCGTCTTGCCTCTTGCCCAGACAAAGCGGTTGACCATTTGCTCACAGATTTTGAACCACTTGTTATCGAATAATAGTGGAATTGCTCTAAAAATATACAAAAATTTGGGCAAGACCAACATTTTAATGATATTAACTCGTCCTACTAGCGATAAGTGTAGATTTTCGTATCGATCTAGATCTTTCTTTACTTTGCCTATGATTGGAGCAATGTTTTTTTCCACCAAGTTATCTAAATCCGCTGAGATGTTAATGCCTAAATAGAGCCCTTCATGTACAACACGGTTATCATTACAGATAGCCATAGAGTTCTTGATAATCTGGGTCTTTAGATATTCAACGCATAACCTGATACCTGTCCAAACATAACAATTGCCTCCGTGGGGTTTGGTGTTATCACCGCCACATCATCTGCGTACGCGAGTATCTTGCAGGATCCCAATATTGTATTTAATGGAGTGATGTCTGGGCATAGCTCTATCCTGCGGATTAAAGGATCCATATACATGGCCAACAGGAGGGGCGAGCAAGGGCACCCCTGCCGTGTGCCTCTCTTAATCGAGAATTGACCCGTAGTGCTCCCGTTGACTCTTAAAGCTGCGACCGGGTCCCTATACAGAGTTTTTAGGGCTTTCACGAATCCCTCCTTCATCCCAGCTCTTATTAAGATATGCCACAACAAGTCCCAGGAGACCCGATCAAATGCCTTTTCAGCATCGAGCAACATTACAGCCATTGGGTCTCCTGTGACTTCTGCGGCATCAAACATGGTCATGACTTTCCGGGTGTGATGTGTCATCCCTCTGCCAGGAATAAAACCGTGTTGATTACTGCTAACCAAAGGAGATATAATATCTGCAAATCTTGTTGCCAAAGCTTTTGAGTATATTTTAGTATCGCTATTCATCAGCGTGATTGGTCTATAGGACCCTAGCTCAGTTTCTATCTTCCCTTTTTTTAGTATTAAGACAATGTCTGCGCCGCTCCAAGATTTAGGGATAGATTCCCCGGATTGTGCAGTTTGTATAGTCCTAATTAGGTCTTGCCCTAGACTCTCCCAAAAAATCTTATAGAACTCTTGAGGAAAATGAAATTTTGCCTGACCAATGTGTCCCCTGCGTGTACCCTATGTTCCCTATGTTTAATGTATGTGCATGTCACCCATGCATATTTGCCGTAGTGGCCTGAATCACAAGGCCTCTGCAATCATGTCCTGCATTAGGATGCCTGTCATCAAGTCCCCCAAACGTTAAGTTAGCATAGAGGCCCATGTGTTTGCATTATACTTTTAATATCGAGATGAACCCTTTTTGTGGCTCAGTCTGAACCAGTCCCCGAATTAAGGTTTTCATGACTCCTGACACACTGAGAGCTGCAGTTACGTATCCCTGACCTCGCATACTTCTGGCTCAGCCGAGAGAAACCCAGCAAGGGGTGCCAAGACAGTATTTTGCACAACAGTTATCTGCTTGCTATACAGAATCACATTCCTGCCTGGTGAAGAAGGTAAACAGAACCCGTCTGCATAGATAGGGCCTAGCCTTTCTGTCTCCATTTAAGTAAATTACAGTACTTGCATCCATAGAAAGCTCACGGCCCCCATGTAATGAACGAAGAAATATATGCCCTCTCTGGCTCTTAGTGATGAGCGACCTTTGCTTCAGATAATACATCCCCTGACTCAAGATATCAGATAGATAGATAGTACCAGACGTGCTGGTCGCCCTGACACTGAATGCTTCTCTACTAGACTGAAAGTCAGCTCCCCCCAGTTACACGTCAATTGCACGTCATGATCAAGTTGCACACAGAAGTAGGGCAAAGTTCCAGTTGGCTACGCAACTCCTCCTCTATGTATCCGCCCACCTATCACCCACCTACGTCTCGCCTATGACTCATAAAGTGTACACCCTCATGCACGCCCACATGCTCTTATCTCATTTTCTGTCTTGCTCTGCCTCGAGCCTCCTCCTATGTACAAGATTAAACGCATATATACTGTTCTCTGTAAATAATTGTTAGAAGACCCTTCCTGAACCTTAGTGGTGATGGAACAGATTCTCCCTTAACTCGAGTTATTGGAATAAAGCCCTTTTAACTCGGACACCACGGACTCTGCCTCTCATTTGATGCATGCTAATTGTTAATGTCTAGATGTATTCCAGTGCATAAAGTTAACTGTTTTCAAGTATGTGTTTTATTCCATGTATCAGGTTAGACTGTATCTGTTTTAGTGTTTTAATGTTGTAGTGTGAATGATTGTTGATTGTTTCAGTCTATTCTGTGTGCATGCCACTGTTTTCGAAATTACGTCAGATAGGGACCAGGAAAGGTATACTAGGAGAGTCAGTTAACATCCCGCCTAGAGACACACCTGGTCATTTTATGTATAATAAGCACGGGCTAGACGCCATTTTGTTTTTAGACTTATGGGTGGACTACACAAAGGATTTGGAGGAGAAATATAGATGGCCTATCTCGGGAACATGGGATTCTGAATGCATTATGAGAGTAGAGGAAGCGCTATGGAAAAAGAAGTCAATACCCTCTCAGAAAGATGCCATTGAGTTATGGCGCAAAGAGTCACATAGGAGAACAGAGAAAGAATTGAACAAAGCAGAGAGAACTAAACAGAAAAAGAACTGCGGGTGGAGGGGGAACGGGTCAAAACATAACAGACTGATAGAGAAAGAAATGCCGTCGTTACTGGTATTTACCCCGTCCTGTCAGAGGAACTAGTTAGAGTGACCACCTCAGAAAGACCCAGTAGGTCGCGAACGCCACCACCTGTACCCTTTAGAGTATGTAGAAAGAAGCCGACAGCATCGGAGGCTTTTATTTCCCCCTATCTAAAAGAGTCCCCACCGGACTACGTAAACGCAGATTTCCCTCCGGCCCCCATCGGCCATATAAGTTTACTGTGGAGTTCCTTGTAAATAGCTCCTTGTAAATATGGTTTATGAAGAGCATGTCATTATTATAACTTGTTGAGTTTCTTGTGAATATGGCTTGTGAATAGCGCCATGTGGTTATGGTTTGTGCAGAGCATGTTATCATTACGTTAGGCAGGAGAGAGCTGGATCTCTTTCAAGTGCTTGGAGACAACGTTTTGAAGATGTGCGTACGTGTTATGTGATAACGTGGAGAGATGAGTTCATGACTTTCCCATGTACTGCAGTCATTGGGGAATGATTGTGCTTCAGCTGCCAAAGAGTTAATATCTTGTATTGAGAAGGCAGTATTTGTTTTAACATGCTGTTTAACATGCATGGTTATGTGAGCTGACACTAAAAGTCAGTGAGTATTTAGATGAATGATGGTTTGATTTAACTTTTTCATTGGTTGCTGGGTCTGCCTATGTGCTTTGTCAGCTTGCAGACTGAATGGTAACATCTTGCATGAAGAGTAAAGAAGTGTTCATTTAACATTCTATTTCAAATGCGCCCGAGTATTTGTGTGGGTTTGCCTTGGAACACTTGATTTAATGTGTTTGACTCAGAGGTCGGTAAGTTGTAAATAAACCAGTCGGATTGAGATAAGGGTTTGCACGGAGGGTGCTTTAATGTTTTCACGGTTGAGAAGAAAATATAAAACAGACCCATCATAGAATGTGCTTTTAATTAGTGTAATGCAACCGTGTGTTTTTTTTTTAAATAAAAATTTGTTCTACAAAATATACAATATTATTTTTCCCAATGCAAGCTGCCCTTTGGAATAGCGTGTGACAGTTAATGCACTCAATTAGAAAACATGGCTTTTTGAAAAATGATGAATCTGGCCCTTGTAATCGGTAGAATAGAAGAGCTTGCACACTTGATTATGAAAATGTTGGTTATGCAATGTAGAATTCAGGAGTTTCACATTTTAATTTCAAAATGTAAAATGTGGTGTGTTTCCATGCCATGTTGTTCTGTTTCTTTTTTCCTTTGCAGCTAGTAACAATATTTTATGGTATAATTATTTTAAAATGCTAGCATGTGTCTAGGTTACGAAAAATATAAAAGAAATATGTCCTTATTAATTACTGATTTTAGGATGCTTTTTATCACGTTTTAAATTTGCTTCAGTTAAGTTAGAGATTGTTGGTTAGCTCTCTGGCCTGGGTACAGATATGTTTTGAATTCCAAAGAATGTGTTTTTTGACCTTGGGGAGGCCTGGCTCGCAGGGAAAGATCTTTTGTGAAGGGAGGGCTTTTCCCTCTTGGAGTGTTGATATAGGGTGGAGGAACAGCCCTGTGGGTGACATCACGATGAAGGGGTAGGCAGTGTAGAGAAAAAAAACTTGATGAGGAGGGGGTCAAGTTGCTCTTCCTTACAGTCAGCACTGAAAGCTTCATTGGCTTCAGATAAGGCATGCTTGCAAATGAATAGTTTTTCCCTCGTAGTGTAAACAGAATAATTGGCAGGAGTTTTGCCCTTGCAATGAGTTCAGCATTTGGCAGTCATTCAATTTTAGATCACAATGGAGCTCGGCTTCTACTTGTTATGCTTGCAGTTGATTCAAGACTCTGAGCGCGAACATCTTTCTAGAGGGAGGGGCTGCTTCTCAAAGGAGTGAGGAGTAGCTGGGCCCCAGCCCTTCTGTCTATGCAAGAAAAATCTAGATTTTATTCAAATACATTTAGAGAACATATTGTAGGTAGTATGGTCATACTATTCCCAAGATTTAGAGTAGGATTTTTTATAACCTACAGAGCTTTTGGAAAGAGGTTTCCCCAAAATAAAAATAGTGCTTTTGAATTGAAAATTTATTTTTGCTAGATTGATGACAGAGAGCCCTAGCATTTACAGTCAAGCATTGAAGAGACAGCTGGACAGTATTTATATGCCTACCAACACAGCACTGATACAGTACGTAGATGACATCCTGATTACAGCACGATCAGAACCAGAATGCGAAAATGCATCACTGACAGTTTTACACTTTCTGGCTGACAAGGGGCACAAGGTGTCCCCTTCAAAGTTGCAATTCTGTGAAAAGCAAGTGGTGTACCTTGGACACTTGCTTTCCAAGGAGGGTAGACAGCTAACACAAGACCGTATACAGCTCATTGCTAATCTTTCACAGCCCAAGACTAAGCATGGGCGTAAAATCCGTTCCGCTCGCGGATTTGCGGATTTTCGGTAAATTCGCAATCCGCGAACTCTAGCGAACTTGCCGAAAATTCGTAAAATCCGTGCGAAGCGGATTTTTTGCTTGCCAACTAGAATACTATACAATTTCGCGGGAGTAAATACTTGCGAACACGTAGATGCGGCGGGCAGCGACAATCTCGCAATTGCGAGATTGCAAAATTTGCAATTTCGCACAAGAAATCCACCAGCAGGCAGCATAAACCTTGAAAATTATGATTTTAATCAGAATAACTCCTCAGGTTGACATTTGCCTGCACTTTTTCTTTGCAAGGAGTCCATTTTGGGGGGTGGGGGTGGGAGGAAGGAAGTGCCCCACAGTCTCCAACTTCCTGTTCCTGTTCACCAGGCTCCCAGTGCTTTCCTAATGTGCTGGTCACTTTGATTTGGATCTTGACCTGGAAGGATTACTTTTGTGGATGCTGCTGGATATTTGGATTTTTGCAATACTGAAAGCACTCAGCAGGTGCAAAAGTTCAATCTTTTCATTAGTAACCATTCCCTGTAGTGCTTCCTGAGGGGCCGCTTCAGAATTCATTTGCCTACTTACAACTATTCTATGACCCTGCTCTGACCCTCACAGCAGGCTCAGAGAATAGCTACAAGTATACAACAAAGGTCCTGTTAAAAAAATTACACTGCAACAGAAAGCAATTACAGACAATACTGAAAGCACTCAGCAGGTGCAAACGTTCAATCTTACCATTAGTAACCATTCCCTGTAGTGCTTCCTGAGGGGCCCCTTCAGAGTTCAGCAAATTACAGATAAGGAAGCAGGTGCCAGCCAGACTGGAAGTTTAAATTCAGTGACACATTAATCAACCCCAAATTAATTCATGTCAGTTGAAGCAGGGCAGGTGTGCTTGCTTTTTTTCACCCCCATAATCTACAGTGATAAACCAACCAGAGGGTGGCAGTGATGTACCAGAGGGTAGCATGGGTGTACCAGAGGGTGGCAGTGGTGAAACAGAGGGTGCTGTGAACCTGTGATGATGAACCAGATGTAGAAACAACATAGTCGCGGCCGTTGCGAGCCGACAAGTAAGTTCGCAATTGCGAACTGGTACAGAACCCTCGCGAACTGGCAGAAATCCTTGCGAACATAAAACAAAAAAAATCCGCAAATTCGCGAGAGTTTGCGGATTTTGCGGATTGCGAATCCGTAAATACGCAAGTTCGCGGATTGCCAATTCGTAAAATCCGCCCATGCTTACCCAAGACACAAAAGGAAGTACGTGCATTCATTGGCCTCACTTCATACTGTAGGCAATGGATTCCCCAGTATGCCTATCTAGCCAAACCACTCATTCAATTGACAACACAGGAGGCAGCCTCCTCGACTGTCCTCCCTTGGACACAAGAACATACCTTGGCATTTGAGGAATTAAAATGAGCATTATGTCAAGCGCCAGTTCTAGCGACTCCATGTTACAGCAAACCTTTTATGCTTTTCGTAACTGAACGGGATGGAACAGCATTATCTGTCCTCACACAGGATCAAGCAGGAAAACACAAGCCTTGCGCATATTTTTCTAGTACACTAGACCCAGTGGCACAGGCTCTGCCTGCGTGCCTGAAATCGGTTGCAGCAACAGCCCTAGCCATAAGACAAAGTGACTCGATAGTGCTGGGTCACCCCCTGACAGTACAGGTACCGCATGCAGTAGAGGTTCTCTTAAACAGGACACAGACACAACATTTGACTGTAGCGAGACTGACAGGATATGAACTGACATTATTTCAACCACACATAGAGATCAGACGTTGTAATATTCTGAACCCTGCTACACTTTTGCCCTCAAGTACAGTAAATGCACCACCACATGACTGTGTGGAAGTAATGAATATAGTGACAAAACCAAGACAAAACCTGACAGATATTGCACTTCCAGACCCAGACCTAACGCACTATGTAGATGGATCATGCATGAGAACGAGTGCAGGAGAATTAGTAGCAGCATATGCTGTGACCACTGCTACAGAAGTCATAGAGACACAAAAAACAGACATACTGTCAGCACAAGCAGCAGAGCTCATCGCTCTGACACAAGCCTGCATAAGAGCTAAGCACTTGAAAGTGAACATTTATACAGATTCACGATATGCTTTTGGCGTAGTTCATGATTTCGGGGTCCTATGGAGAGAGAGAGGTTTCTTGACCTCTCATGGAGCCAAAATTCAGCATGGCCCGCTTATTCAAGCCCTGTTGGAAGCAATACATTTACCTACAACCATAGCCATCATGAAACGTAAAGCTCACACCAAAGTTACAGACACCATTACCCAGGGTAATGACCTGGCAGACCGAACAGCTAAACGTACGGCCCAGACACCAACAGACACGACAAGGACAGAGGTACCATTACTGACAAAATGCATGACAGTCAGGGATCCTTCTCAAGATGTACTCGACATACAGACACATGCCACCACAGATGAAATAAAGAAATGGACTGAACAAGGAGGGGTCCAGACTGACCAAGGTTGGATGACTAAGGGAAAAAGCACATGGTTTCTTCCAGATTCCATGGTACGAGTAATTATAAACACAACACATAGTCCAGCACACTTGGGAGAGAAGGCAATGATAGACAGCTTACAGAATATCTGGTTTAACAAGCACCTGCGTACAGCAGCGAAACAGAAAGTACGAACATGTATGATCTGTTGCCAGTTCAATCCAGGTAAAGGCATCCCGGTGGAACAAGGCGGATTTTATCCTCCTGACCACCCTTTTGAGGTCCTCCAGATGGATTATATCCAAATGGACAGATGTAGAGGTTACAAGTATGTCCTGGTAGTTGTGTGTGCATTAACTAGATGGACAGAAGCATATCCAGTCCCAGATTATACTGCTGTGACAACAGCCAGGAAATTGGTGCGCGATTACTTTCCCAGATATTGATTGCCTCGTGTCATCTATTCAGATAACGGTCAGCCATTCTCTTCTGAATTAATGAAACAAGTGTCTCTTCTGTTAGGATATAATTGGAAGTTCCATTGTGTACGACACCCTGAAGCAGCAGGCCTTGTAGAAAGACATAATCAGACAATAAAGACGAAACTTGCAAAGGTCTGTGCAGAAAAAGGCGTGGATTGGATGGTAGCCTTGCCGGTTGCCCTCTTTTACATGCGTATGGTAGCTCATTGCAGAACAGGCCTATCCCCTTATGAAGTAGTCTTCGGTAGACCACCAAATATGTGGGGTACGCCTATGCCTAAGAAAATAACTGATGTTGACAGTAACATGCTGACAGATTACCTGGCTTCCTTGATGTCTGCACTACTCTCTTGTCATTCACAGGTTGCTGCCGCCTTCCCTGACAACACCCAGGTCAAGGAACACGCCATAGCACCAGGAGATTTTGTCCTCATGAGAACTTTGATCGTTCAAGCCCCCTTGAGCCGCGCTGGAAGATGCCGAAGTTGGTGTTACTGACCACAAGGACCGCGATTAAAGTGGAAGGACGCAAGGGATGGCTTCACGCTCAGCATTACAAGAAATACTTTGGACAATCTGGAACTTTTGAAAAGAATAAAAACATTAAATACATTAAAGACTTTGCTCCGCTTGCGCCGCCTTTGCTAGAAAAGACTCCACAGCAAGAGTATAGGTCTAAGTTACGATCTAGTAAGTCAGACGTAGTTTAATTGTTTAAGTCCACTAGGTGGTGAATCGGTTAGACTAGATTTCTGACATGTATAAGATCGCATACGACAATAGTAAGAAGAGCAAAATGAAAGAGAAATACTGCAAGATATTACATAGTAGATGTATAGTTTCTTTGATCATCCTTTTTTTTCTGTGCATCGTTATAATCTGTGTTAGTTTAATACTACATGTTTTCTTTCCTCCTATTTCCTCATATATACTCTTCCAGTAACAACACCGTAGAGCATACATTTAGTGAACTGCCACCTCATGAACTGTCATATCGACTAGCACTACGTAACAATACTTTTATTCGAATGTTACACCATTCTCATCAGACCAGCAATGCGACTGATTGCTGGGTATGTGGCCAACTCCCACCTTATCAAAAGACGAAGGGAGTTCTGCCCTTCTTTCCTTTACCGTTCTCCCACAATGGTTCGTGTGGAGCATGGTTTGCTTTAATGACCTCCATAGATAGAAAGTACATAGCTTATCCAGGTGGCTGGATATATGGAAACCTGAATAAAGTCATGAATGAAGCATGTTTTCCAGACAAAGACGGATTTCCCCAAAGGAAACAAACAGAGTTAGAAAATGAAGAGTACGAGCAAGGAAATGCATCCGTTAGTTTTGTAATGCTAAATGTTCAGCCCATGCAAAATGCAGGTCCACCGTTTATTTCAGTCCTGCCAGTAAAAGGTGATTTATGTGTTAGAAAGATAGGTTCAGTATATATGGGACACAGTGAGTGTAAAGCAGTAGTAGAGTTTAATGATAAAGGACTGTCTTCTTTCAAAACATCACGCCATTCCTATTTCATTTGCGGTCAGACAGCCTATGTACATCTGCCCTTAAACTGGGGTGGGACATGTTATATAGCGTTCCTGCTGCCACCCGTCTTTCTGGCCCCATCCCATTATCATCGAGATTCACGCCTAGAGTATGTTAGACAAAAGAGAGAGACAGATGCCTCAGGGATCGATCAGACTGAAACAGCTTGGGAGCAATATACAGATTTCAACAAAGGATTCTTTTTCTTCATAGGTCCCGTCCAAAACAGTAAACTGAAACGTAAGTTAACAAGGACTCTTGAAGCAGTAGTGAATGTGACTGCATCTGCCCTGGCGAATTTGACCCAGGAGCAGTCTGCCATGAGACTTGTTGTTCTTCAGAACCGCCTTGTTCTAGACGTCATTTTGGCGGATAGGGGCGGAGCTTGTAGAGTGATCTGATCTAATTGTTGCATTTTCATCCCAAATAACGCGCCATCTGTGTATGCAGCGATAACAAGACTCCACAAGATTGCTCCTGATATACATCAAGACCCAGGCACATGGACTTAGTCCAGTTGGCTCTGGGGTGTAATATCGGCTTGGGGATGGAAAGTGTTGTCCTTCCTAGGAATGATACTGCTTATGATATTCGGTTGCTGTCTCTGTCTGCAGTGTGGCCCGGCCATTTGCGGCCTGTGTGCAACTGCCTGTGTTCCACATCCACGTATACAAAGGATTAAAGACGAACAAATGATGCTGTATGATCAAATATACGGTCTCATGAATATAGATGTGTCCTGAGGGTAAAAGTAGGGGACAAGGAGGGAATGAGGAAAATGAAATTTTGCCTGACCAATGTGTCCCCTGCGTGTACCCTATGTTCCCTATGTTTAATGTATGTGCATGTCACCCATGCATATTTGCCGTAGTGGCCTGAATCACAAGGCCTCTGCAATCATGTCCTGCATTAGGATGCCTGTCATCAAGTCCCCCAAACGTTAAGTTAGCATAGAGGCCCATGTGTTTGCATTATACTTTTAATATCGAGATGAACCCTTTTTGTGGCTCAGTCTGAACCAGTCCCCGAATTAAGGTTTTCATGACTCCTGACACACTGAGAGCTGCAGTTACGTATCCCTGACCTCGCATACTTCTGGCTCAGCCGAGAGAAACCCAGCAAGGGGTGCCAAGACAGTATTTTGCACAACAGTTATCTGCTTGCTATACAGAATCACATTCCTGCCTGGTGAAGAAGGTAAACAGAACCCGTCTGCATAGATAGGGCCTAGCCTTTCTGTCTCCATTTAAGTAAATTACAGTACTTGCATCCATAGAAAGCTCACGGCCCCCATGTAATGAACGAAGAAATATATGCCCTCTCTGGCTCTTAGTGATGAGCGACCTTTGCTTCAGATAATACATCCCCTGACTCAAGATATCAGATAGATAGATAGTACCAGACGTGCTGGTCGCCCTGACACTGAAGGCTTCTCTACTAGACTGAAAGTCAGCTCCCCCCAGTTACACGTCAATTGCACGTCATGATCAAGTTGCACACAGAAGTAGGGCAAAGTTCCAGTTGGCTACGCAACTCCTCCTCTATGTATCCGCCCACCTATCACCCACCTATGTCTCGCCTATGACTCATAAAGTGTACACCCTCATGCACGCCCACATGCTCTTATCTCATTTTCTGTCTTGCTCTGCCTCGAGCCTCCTCCTATGTACAAGATTAAACGCATATATACTGTTCTCTGTAAATAATTGTTAGAAGACCCTTCCTGAACCTTAGTGGTGATGGAACAGATTCTCCCTTAACTCGAGTTATTGGAATAAAGCCCTTTTGAAACGGACACCACGGACTCTGCCTCTCACTTAATGCATGCTGCATGTTTATGCCTAGAAATTATGATAGGGTAATATTTTATTTACCACCAGTTGATCCGGGCCAGCAGCCTTTCCAGAGGGCAGGTTAGCCATGGCTTCTTTAACTTCATTATGCTCCAACACTTTCTCAAGGTCTTCTGCATCCTCTCTAGATACCCTGACAACCGGGACACCCTGAAGATATTCCCTTATCTCTACAATATTACTAGGGTATTGCTCATCGTACAGAGTCTGATAATATTTCCTGAAAACTTCCCTTATTTCCTGTGAATCTGAGTGTAGTTTCCCGAATTCATCCCTAATCTCCCTGACTGTCCCCGTTGCTGCTATCTGCCTGGTGCGCATGGCGAGTACATGTCCAACTTTTTCACTAAACTCGTAGCATCTCTCCCTTTTAATAGTGAAGTTCTGAGCTGCCTTATTCGCCATATCTTCTTCCGCTTCACTTTTTGCTTTCATTAATTCTATACTAGCCTCATCAATCAATTCACCCCTTATTAAAGATTCGTAAAGGTGTTCCTCCGCCTCTAAAACAGCCCTCTCTATGTCACTATCCCTGATTCGTGCTACTTTCCTTTTGTGAGCGCTAAAACTACATGTCTCGCCCCGCGCTCCAGCCTTAAAGGCATCCCAAACTACTCCTACTGGGGCACTTCCTCTGTTGTTCTCAAAGAACTCGCAGATGCATTTAGACATATGCTGTATGTAATTATTATCCAGGAGGAGTCCTCTTTCAAAGGTCCAGGTCCTACTTACTCTAATTCTCCCTCCCAACTTCATTGTTAATATTAAAGGATTATGATCACTTAGTCTATTCATTAAATCTGTTGAAACCAAAAAATAGTCTAGTCGAACACAAATACGGTGAGGTGCTGAATAATATGTGAACCCTGTTTGACCCGATTTGATGCTACCCCAAACGTCTTGCAAAATATAATTCTCTAAGAGATTGATGAGGGCTTTATATACTCTTTTCTTTCTCCCTTTATAGGACCCGGTTGACCCTACCCCCCAACCCATCTGCCCCATTGATATTTAAATCACCTTCTATAATAATTTGAGATGGCCAGCCCACTAATTCTGTATCCAGGAATTGCAAGATTTCTGGGTCGTCCTGGGTTGAGCCATATACTGCTACTAAGGTTGTCCATACGCCGTCTATTAATGTCTCAGCCATGGCCCATCTGCCCCATTGATCCTCTAATTTTCTACCAATCACCACATTTTTACTCCGTGAGAGGATAGCTACCCCTCTATTTTTAGCCCCTAGCTTAGATCTTGCTATCAAGTGAAATCCTAATTGATTAAGACAGAACTCCTGAGTGTTCATTACATGTGTCTCCTGTAAAAATACATAATCTACATTCATCTGCCGGAGACGAACTGCTATCTTTTGTCTCTTTTGTGAGTCATTCAGGCCACAGACATTCCATGTTACGAATCTAACTGTCATATCTGAATGTTTAAGGGACAGCCTACTAACTGCACGCTGCTAATACTCAACTTAGGTGGTATATTCTTTCCAGGTTTTATCTCAAGCTCTATCCCAATACGTTTATACCTTTCATTGCGCAGTCTATAGTGATAGTTCCTGTCTGAATCATATTCTTCCTCTTCAATGTTCTTGTGCCCTGCCCCTTTCCCCCCTCCCCCTCCCCTGACTACCCTCCCACAGGTTCCCACCCCCCTACAGGCAAATAGGTCAACCAGACCTATATCTGACCTACGGTGCCGACGGGATGTCGCACCTTCACCCCCCCCGATGCTCTTATTGGACTCAACGAGTGATGCCCCCCCTAGTATTATCACTCGCTCTCACCTCAGCTACCCCTCATACTTCCCCAACCCCGAGAAAGACAAATACGAAAACCCCCTAAACCAGTGTATATACACCCCTATTCCCTAATCTTCATTTATACAGTAAGCCCTGTTCTTAATTTCGAGGTTATAGAGAAATATTGAAGCAAGTAAGGTAGGGTAAACATCGCATCCAACATTACATTTCTGCCTCTATGCTCTATACATTTTTACTGTTGTTAACTTTTTATTTTCTACTTCTTCCGAGAAAAGTCTCTAACGGCTACCAGCTGAGATCCACACTCTTCAAGTTCCCTTTGTTGCACCTTCTGTTTGCCTCTAGATTCACGTAAAAAACTTAGGTACTCTTGTGCCGCAATTTCAGAATGGAAGACCTTAAAGTTTCCATTTAGCCCCACTTTCAGTCTTGCTGGAAAAAGAAGATAAACCTCACAACCAATGTTCTGGAAAGGGGTGATCATCTGCCGCATCTGCCAGTGCCTCTCCACGGTGACGTGGCAAAAATCAGGCCGAGCAAAAAATACAACGTCCTTATAGGTACACTTAGCATGTGGCTTTGCCTTGCTAATTATTTCTTCGCGCAATAGAAAGTTGCCTACGTAGATCAATATTGCGCGAGGTTTGCCCTGAGTCTCTTTCCGCATCATTGGGAATCTGTGTGCCCGTTGAATCTCATGTTCCCAGTCCCATGATGTCATTTCCGGGAAGGCACCCTTTAAAAGTTCGATCACATATCCTCGTACATCTCCCCCCTCCTTTCCTTCCTGTACGCCAAGTAGTCTAACATTATTGCGTCTTTGTCTATTTTCTGACTCTTCCAGTTTCGAGAGCATGTCATTTGTGGTCTTCTCCTGATCCCTCTTAGTGTCCTGCAATTTCACCACATCCTCCTCCAGTTTGCCTGTTCTTTCCTCCACCTCAGAGACTCTCCCGACCACCTCTTCATACATTTTACTAATTTTATGAAGTGAAGATTGAATTTTTTTATTGGCATGTCTAGTTCTTCTCTTAGCACTTTGACTCTCAGTGCGGGCCTCATCCTGTATTTGCTTTAAAGTGGATAGTAAAACTTCAAAATTAGAAGGGTTCCCATGAACACCCTGAGGGTTAACTTGCGAAGTGCCAGTGCTTATATTGTCAGGGCGCCCTGTGGACACCGCCTGACTTTCCAATGTGTTGTCCCACTCAAGTCTTTTAGCAACTGATTTCACTGGGGTCTCATGATGTTCCCTAGCCAGGGTCTTATGTCTAGGGCTGCATCTTTTGCTCTTGCTCTTGCTCTTACTCTTACTCTTACACTTAACTTAAATTTTTAGTGCAGATTTATTCTTTTCTGTGGGAACGGAATTTAGTGCTGTCTTAGGGCCTTTCTGTACTGTATCATGCTGTATGGCAATGAGCTCTGCCTCGCTATCTATGGAGGTTGAGGTGCTATCATATTCCAACTCTTTATCATTATCTGATTCAGTATCAGATACCGACCCTACAGAAGTTTCCAGCTCTGAATCCGAGAGTGGGTCCGGGTCCGGGTCACTATCCTCACTCTCGCCCTCATCATCTGCCTCATCGTTTCCAGTAAAGAAGACATCCTCACTGGGTGAGGCTGGGACTGATGCTAGCATAGCTGAAACATCTCTATTAGTCACATTCTCAGAAATTGTCTTGCATGCCACTGTATTCACCGCCCCCGGAGCCACAATCTTACCCTCATCCCTTTGGGGTAGATCCGGGATCATTGTATCTGTGCCGTCTGTTATATATATCTCCTTATGGGCTCCGTCCTGGAGTTGTGAGGTACCAGCCGCATTATCTGCATTATCTGTTACTGACGCTGACTCTGCGCCTTTAACTGCAGCCTTACTCCGGCTGTTCTCATTACTTTCAGCCCTAAAATCCGCCTTTGGGTTAGCCCCGCCCCCTGCTGAATCCATTGGAAAGCCCAGCTGTCGTGCGGGCTCTGTAATTTCAGCACAACCGTTTACCAGGTCCACTAGGTAGGTTGCGCCCTCGATTGATCCCACGACGCTCCTCTCCTGCTCCTCTGCCGTGCAGTTCTCCCGCTTCTCTGCCATCGCACTGCACAGTGCTCTCAGCGACGGGACGGGGAAACCACGAGCAGGCTGCTGAACTTGTTGAACGCATGGTAAGGGAGAAAACGTCTCCACTATTGTAGTTAGCCGCAATGAATTTTCTCTTCCTGTTACCTCTCCAACAGCTGTCTGCGCCTCGTTACGCTTCATTGCCAGCATCGTTTTCTTTGTCTCGAGCTCCTTCTCACGAGCCTTGCGCAGCTTGCATTCTTTGGCTGCCTCTCGTCTCTGTTGCGCTTTTTCTCGCGCTTTCCCTCTCAGATTGGAGGCAGGGGCCCCAAAACCATCCGGGTGCACATCATCATTATCGCCTTCGTCACCCTATCTGCCTTGCGGCTCCCTGTTCCTTTTGGGCGATCTCATTATCTTGGGTGCCATCTTCCTGAGCAAACCCCTCCAGTCAATCCGCCCAGACTGCGTGAGGCGTGCTAATAAGGAAAGTCCAGCTGTAGAGAGAGTTTTTGATTTCACCTGTGCGATTGCATTCAGTCGTAAAGGCGAAAAGAAAAGGGCTCCCAGCATCGCCACCATCAACTGCACCCTTGCGTCCTATCCAGTGATAATTGCTTTCACTGCCACATGCAGAAATGATCGAAGAAGGAAACAGTCCGTGTAAAGTAATACACCTCCAAAGATAATCCGTTAAGTTTCAATTCCGTAGAGGGTAGCCATCGTCGTAATAGGGATACACCAAAGCATCGGGAGGAAGGTCTGGTGCGACTAACCCCTACAGCCTCTCGGCGGCCATCTTGGGTTCCAGTTTAATTTTACATCAAAGAAAGTGCCCAAGTAGGAAAAAAATTGTACCTTCGCAAGGGTGTGATACCCAGCCGTAAAGGTTTGGAACAGAGGGCCAACTTCCAAAATGTAAGATTGTGTGAAGCTGCCCATCAGGTCAAGTCTGTCCATAAAAGAAACAATTAAAACCTGCAGGCCCAAAGCTGTGCATGCCGTAAGCACTGTGACATTGGCATAAAAAAATATTGGCAATATTTTCCCACCAGCTCCAGGACAGTCAGACTGTAGTAAAGAGAGGGTGGCTTTTAGACCGTTGATATAAATGGTGAATACAAAATTAACTAATATGCATCCTTGGTGGACCCCGCTGGTTCAATTAAAACTGTCCTGAGTGCATCCCGAGGAATGTTTTACTGATGCGGTGATATGGGCTTAAATATTCTTTAGGAAGGATGCAATGGCAGGGTCTATGCCTGGAGAGTTAAGTAGGTCCTAAAGTTTTTTGTGGTTCACACTGACCATAAAAGCTAAAAACATTACACCAGGTTGAGCCACCGTGTGATTATTAACTAGTAGATACATGTTGAGGCATTGCTCAGTAGTTTATTTGCTCGGGCGAAAGCCAAAGTGCATCTCCAATGTTATCCGGTTCATATTAGCCCATTTTGATAGTCTTGTCAATAAAACCTGACCGAGGCCCTTTACTGTAGGGGTTTATCCTTATCCCCTTTCATGAAGATCGGGATTATAGATGTCCTAGACCAAGAAGGCAGCATCTTTTACCTTGCTACTGCATTCAACACCAAGGTAATATGTGGGGCCCTTATCAAGCATATATAACCTTGCAAGATTTGGGCCGATTTTATTCCTTAAACATTTCCATGGGAACAAGCCCCCTTCCATAAATAGATCACCCCAAACCTCCAGCCCTGCTTCTCTTAACGGAACAGCTAAACTGTCTCCCAGCCACACCGGGCTCTCAGGAAGACCCCAAAGAGGTGTTTTACTGCAGAAGTACCCCAACTTTATAGACATCGTTAGCGTAGCCCAAGTTTTTGCCATCCCCTGCAAGACCTTCAATTTAATCTTCTTAAAGAACTTGGGGTCGCCAAATTTAAACAGAAAGCCTGACTGACTAACTCCTTCCCCTTTAAGCAGAGCTGAAAACAAGTTCCCAACTCCAAGATCTGTAGGCATCTTTAACAGCATTCGGACGTGGGAGAGCTGGAACACCCATGCATACATCTGCAGATCTGGAGCTGCCAACCCGCCCTTCACCCTGCGCCACCTAAGTTTCTTCCAAGCAATCCTTGGAAGGTGCTTATCCCAAATAAAAGAAGTAATTTCCGCCTGTAATTTTACTAACAGAGATGGATCAAAATAAAGGGGGATGGTATTAAATAAAAAGGAAACTTTTGGTAAAATAGTCATTTTAATCAAATTAACTCTCCCTAATAAAGATAGTGGAAGTTATGCCCGAGATCGCATACGTTTACGACAAGCTTTTTTGACAACTGTGAAATTAGTTATAGCAATCTGATTGATGTCTTTCACAATATTGAGACCTAAATAACGCATACTAGACCCAGGCTGTATGCTAATATCACATTCATCATCATTCCAGACAATCATCTCGGTTTTTGAGGCATTGACCTCGTACCCAGAGACTTTCCCGAATTCTAGAGCGGCCTTGAGTACTGCAGGAAGTGCAGTATGTGCCTCTGATGAGAAGATAAGAACATCGTCCGCGTACAGGGCCACTTTCCTCTCCCATCCCCTATAAATAAAAGGTTTGATATTAACATCCTCCAGAATGACCAATATTGTAAACCCCCTAAAAATGATCGACTCACTGCTCAGATTTAATATGATGACATATTGCTGGCCTTAATGGCTCAGAGAAGCAAGGCCTATTTATGACCTGCCAAAAAAGTGCGCTGTCTCTTTCTGCTCATTGGCTTTAAACAAGTCATCCCTTGCCTGTTTCTGTAGCAATTGTCTTCATTTTTTCGAGGGCCCTTAATTGGCAAGGCACCAGTTTGTGACCCAAACTCCGTCTAGAGGGTAGTGTTCCAATGCTTTCCTCAAATTTCAGAGAGCCCTGGAACATTCTGTATCAAGCATCTAGTATAAACAGATTATGGGCAACTCACAGGGACCATTAAAAGTCCAGACACCATCTGAACAATAGAGAACAAATCTCTTAAGGTCTCAATGATAGTGAGTGATTAAAGCCGTTAACATCTACCTGCGACCATTGTAGGCGCCTCCCCATATCAGTTATGGTTATTAGTCCTTGAGGCTTGCACGAGCTCTCCATTGAGGGGCCATCCTTTCAAATGCTAGAAACAAGGGGTTGTAAAGATTGAAGGGGAAGTCTAGGATGCTGAAAGAAAAGGAGGGTCATGCGATTTTATCAGCTTATCCAAGGTAAAAACAAGGTTGTGGTTTTGTAGGAAGCTTTTTAATTCTAGGATTTCTGAGGTGCATTCCCTATGCGTGACCTCAAGTGACGTGCAAGTGTATTTACTATCAGATGGCTTTAAGGAATTTGGATATGGATGACAAATGAAATCCCCTTCCAAGAAAAGATTCATTTGATCAAGTCCATTCCCTGTTAGTGAGTCAATATCACCACTTAAGTCTAAGAGGTTTGAAGGTCCAAAGAGCCCATTTTTGCATTACAAATATTAGTTAACACCAGGGGAAAAGACCTCCCAACAAGTAATTTAAGGCCCTGAAAATTGGTGGAGCCCCAATCAATCAATCAATCAAACATTTGTGGAGCGCGCTACTCACCCGTGAGGGTCTCAAGTGCTGGGGGGGTGGGAGTGAGCAGCTACTGATCAAACAGCCAGGTCTCTGGAAGGTCAGCAGGTCCTGGGTCTGTTGTAGGTGGATGGGGAGGGTGTTTTATGTCTTGGTGGTGAGGTGGGAGAAGGTTTTGCCACCGGTAGTTGTTCGGTGGCAGCGTGGAATGGTGGCAAGGGCGAGGTCAGCCGAGCGGAGCTTGTGGCATAGAAGATGAGTCGCTTTTTGAGTTATGCTGGTCGGGCATCGTGGAGTGCTTTGTGAGCAAGGGTGAAGAGCTTGAAGGTGATCCTCTTGTTGACGGGAAGCCAGTGCAGTTTCTTCATGTGGGCGGTGATGTGGCTGTGGCGAGGGATGTCAAGGGTGAGGCATGTGGAAGCATTTTGGATGCCTTGGAGTCTCTTCTGGGGTTTGGCTGTGGTCCCCGCGTAGAGGGCGTTGCCATATTTCAGCCTGCTGGTGACGAGGGCCTGGGTGACCGTCCTTTTGGTTTCGGTTGGGAATCCATCGTAGATCTTGCTAAGCATACGGAGGGTGTTGAAGCAGGAGGAGGAGACGGCGTTGACTTGTTTCCTCATAGACAGAGAAGAGTCCAGGATGAACCCCAGGTTGTGTGCGAGGTCAGTGGGTGTCGGGGCAGTTCCCAGTGAGGCTGGCCACCAGCAGTCGTTCCAGGCGGAAAGTTTGGACCTAAGGTTGAGGACCTCCGTCTTGTCCGAGTTCAGTTTCAGGCGACTACTTTTCATCCATTCCGCAACAGCCTTCATCCCTGTGTGGAAGTTGGTTTTGGCGGTGGCAGTGGTGGAGCCCCACTTTCAAATCCCTCACAGAGCCAAAAAAACTCAATTACAACAACAATACTTAATCCCTTACTCACTCTACCAGTGCTAGAGCACACAGCAAGAAAAAAAAGAAAGGTTTTATACCCCTTCAGAGAATAATTATTCTTTAATTCCCATCTCTATTGTAGGCAGATAATATTGAAGCAATTAATAAATGTGAGCCACCTCATGTCAAGGAACTTTGCGGACAAGCCTGCTACATTCCAGGATACGAGTCTTTAGTCCTTCTTTGAGCTGGTATAGGGCACGCTTGGGCCTAGCTGGGGAATTTAAAACATCTGAGCTTGGCGAAGATGTAGTGTGCGAGTCATCTTTGAGTAGGGCAGGGTACAAGACCTACCAAACCCTGTATGGGCAATTGTAGATGGGAGTCCTAATATGTGAATTTGGAATAGTGCACGGTGAGTCAATCCAAGTCATTGAGGTCCACCAGGGGAGCAAATTGATTTAAGTGTGCCATATGCCCATCAGGAGATCTATATGCTGGGATAAATGTGGGACAAATGGAGGGGGTCTATAAAAGAAGCCCAGCAGTAGTGGTTTAATGCCAGTATCAAATGAATGGGGCTGGGGGGGAACCTCTCAAAGACACCCTGCAGCCCATCAGAATATTCTTGTGGTCTGCAACATTGTAAGCAGTTTATTTTCCTAGCAAGTGAGATACATTTGTAATCACACTTGACAGTGGTTTCCTGGTTAGGAGTGACCAGGCCCAGAACCCCAGTAAAGATTACAATGTAATGACAACAGGCCGGGGGGAAATTGATGACCGATAACAAGGGACCACTGTCATCAGGACAAAGAGGATGAATAATAGCGGCACAGGTATGCACCAAAGATCACTGGCTCACAGCTGCCAATTTATTAATAGGTTGGAGAGGGTTGTGGCCTCAAACGTGAGTGTTCTGATTTATTTCAGCAGTGGGCATAGAGCTACTGTTATGTGATAGTTTGCTCCTTGGATAGTCGGTATGGAGCAAATCAGCAATGGTGACTTGAGGCTTTGCGGGTAGAGAGTGGGCTGAATTATTAATCGAAGACACCATTTTCCCAGCTGTAATTAGCATTTCACTAGAATGGTAGCATGGCTTTTGCCCACTGGAGTCATACACCTAGATTCATTAATGTCCAATTCTGCGAATTTCAAATTGCGAGTAAAAGCGAATCGCAATTTAGAATTCGCAGAACGGCATTCATGAAGTTTTCCGATTTAAAAAAGCGATTCGCAAGCGGTCACAATCGCTGATTGCGAGAAGGCAGAAATCTGTAAAAATTCGCAGATCCCGCCGATACCCCTGTTGAAATTGCGAATTCGCTATTACCGATATCGCTAATAGCGATCTCGCTAACTGCGAGATCGCAAAAACAGGAAGTCGCACAGTGATGACATCACAACCAGGAAGTAGGCAGCTCCCACTCTCATTCAGCAGTGAGAGGCTGAAGTACAGGCAGCAGTTGCAGGACTCCCCTCCAGCATTCCCACAGGACTACAGCAGGAGACAGCACAGTGGCAAGCATGGCACAGGATGCAACAGGACCTTCCACCAGTGGGAGAAAGCGCAAAATAAAGTTTTCAGAGCAGGAGCTCGAACACCTAATTGAAGGTGTTTCCAAGGATCACAACCGCCTATTTGGCAGTGACTCCCGAAGGGTACCAGAGGCGGACAAACGGCCCATATGGCTGCGCATCTGCGCCAAAGTGAACGCCGTGGGGGTGACCCGGCGCTAGGTGGACGAGCTGAAAAAGCGCTGGTATGACTTAAGAGGGCGCGCAAAAGAAAAGATTGCTGAGAGGCTGGGGGAGCAATTGGTGACAGGTGGAGGAGAGCCCACTGTCCCACCGAGCACCTCACTGGAGGACCAAGTGGAGGAGACCATCAACCCACAGGCCTGCGTGGGTGTGACCCAGCTTGACTCCTCCCGACCCACCCAAGACACACCAGGTAAGTGCCATGCGACTGCAGCCCCCTGTCCCCTAACATCGTCCATGACTCCAGTGCATCCCATAACAAACCCCAATAATGCAGCCAAAGTACAGCTCCATAGCGCTATTGCATTGTGGGACATGTAGTCTGCCCACAATTACCATCCTGTACCATAGAGCCTGACATGTCCAGTGAGAGTCAATCCTGCAGCGAGACAGGGAATGGTAGACTGCATGCATGTAGCCTAACTGTGTACGGAACATGTCACTAATCAACGTCCACTTCACATCACAGGTGGTGCTGATGTCCCCAGCTCAGACAGCGAGGCCCTGGTGATAGAGGAGAACACGGAGGACACGGAGGGGGATACACATCATACCCCACAGCCCGGACCATCAAGGCAACCTGCCACAACAGCGGTCATCCCACCACCCGCCCCTGTGGCCCGTGCCACCCCCGTGACAACAGGCGCTGCTGTAGCACCACGCAGCCCACAGCCACCAGTGGGGCCTGCAACACCAGCAGCAGGTCGCCAACAAACCCGCCGCCCTGCGGCTGTGAGGAGTCAGACGAGCGGTCTGGTCAGGGGGCCGCGCACCAACACATCCTGCGCTGGCAGGGGCAGAATTGTGCGTGCAGGTGGGCTCTCTATTGAGCGCAGGATGCTGAGTGTGCACCAGACCCAGGCCCGACACCTAGCCGCCATCCACCTCCAACTGGACAAGACGGCACGTAATATGGCACAAATGACAGCAGCTGTGGAGGCAAACACTCATGCAATGTCCAGGCAGCGGAATGTCAATCGCCGCAGACACCGCCAACTATTGACCCGCCTGTCGGCGTACACGCGGTAAAATCACATTATTGGGAACGCCACCTCCCAGCTATCGCGACGCTCCCTGGCCATGCAGGGCCAAATGGTGCAGTGCTGCCAGGACGTCGCAACAGCCCTCGAGAACATAGCAACAGCCATGCAGGGCATGCAGGCCACTGGCCATGGCCAGGCGGGGGGGCAGACGACAACAGTGAGGCAACATCAAGCCACAGCAGCCAGTCCATACCACCGGTTGTAGCACCCCGGCGCAGCAGCAGGCCCTCTGCTGCCGCACGGCACAATCCGGAGGAGGACGTTGAGAGGAGGTCAGGGGCAACTACCCGGAGCCGCCACTGAACTGTTGTGCATTGCAATGAGGCCACATGCTGACGCAACAAGCATGCCATACAGACTTACATGGACATATGACGCAATATGTCAATCTTTTCACACTTTTCGGAATGCCATGTTTATTGTGCAGTAACAGTAACTAAAATTCTGAATAACGTAAAGTGCCTCATGTCATTATTAATGTCGTCATGCATGAGTTGAGTTATGGGCGTGGGGAGTGGGTGCCCTAGAAATAGTTCATGCAGATTTGGTTGCGGCGCCTGTGTCCTTCTGCTGGGTTCTCCCCGCGTGCGTGACGCACATGTGCAGGTGGGCGATTGTCCCCTTCTGACTCACTGCCAGAGATGTCAACATGAATCCTGCGCTTGGTAGCAATGTTGTGAAGGATGGCACACAAGGCCACGATGCGGCAGCAGACCTCAGGATCGTATTTCATGGCCCCACCTGTCTTGTGCAGTATGCGGAACCTGCTTTTCAACAGGCCAAATGTCCTCTCAATACAGTTCCTTGTGCGAATGTGTGATGCATTAAATCGCCGTTGTTGTGGAGTTGCAGGGTTGAGGTATGGGGTGAGGAGGTACTCACGGAGAGCATAGCCGCTGTCACCTGTATGTAAGGAGCAAAGAGTGCGTGCCTGTTCTGTGCAGCTACATGATCACAACGTACACATTTGGGGCATGTGTACATACCTAGTAGGTGTCCTTCCCCAAAGTCTCCCCTGGCCAGTCGTGTGTGGATGCCGCTGTGCCTGAAGATGAAGGAGTCATGTGTGCTCCCTGGGTACTGTGCCACAATGTCTGTGATGATTGTTTTGGCATTGCACACCATCTGGATGTTGAGGGAGTGGTAGCATTTCCGGTTGCGGTACATGTACTCCATCTCAGCAGGTGGGCAAATATGGACGTGAGTACAGTCAATACATCCAATGACGTGTGGAACCTGGGCTACATTGTAAAATTGCAGCTTTGTATCATTGAGGTCCTGTTGGCTGGTGGGAAATGATATATAGTGGTGTAGCCGGGTCAGCATTGCCTCCAGGAAACTCCTTAGGCAGCGGGACATGGTGGGCTGGGATATCCCCCCTGCAACAGCGACCATCCCCTGGAAGCTTCCGGAGGCCAGGAGGTGCGGGCAGCACAATACCTGCACATGTGTGGGCACGGCATTGGTCCTCCTTGTAGGGTGCTGCATCAGGGGGTCTAGGTTCCGGATGAGCTTGATTATCATGGCCCCACTCAGGCGGTACTTGGCATAGATTGGCTCCCTGGTTTGGCCCAGAAGGGTGACCGCTGGCGGAATATCCGCTCCTTTATCCTCCGTCTGTTGCATGCAGCTCGCTGCAGCCTACGCTGCCTCACCAGCATGTAAAGTCCAGGCATTGTGGGAATCACCAGGCTCCAGCTGCATGTCCTTAAATGTGTTTCATCAGCCCTGCACCTGTTGGGAGTGACCTAACTGTTTTTTGAAAAAAAAAAATTCAGTACTGGTAACCACCTGATTTGAGTTCTTCTTAAATTGCGCCTCGCAAATAGCGATTTTCACGTTTTTCGCTTTTAGCAAATTTTCATGAATGGCATTTTTGCTAATTCGCTATTAAATTCGCAGAATCCATGGGTCCTCGCAATTTCCGATTCGCTAATGCCCATCCTCCAGGATTCTGCGAATTTAATAGCGAATTCCCTATTTCTGAATAGCGAATTCGCTATTTTGGTTGTTTGGGTTTCTTGAATTCCTTCCCTTCAAATTGCGAGCGGAATTGCGAATTCGCAGCTATTGCGAGCGCAGTTTCCGTTCATGAATTTAGCTGATAGCGTTTAAAGCTTTCCTCTTTCCCATAGTCGCAATGATGACAAAAACAACAGGGGCGGAGACTTCCTGATGCCAAAATACCTGGGAGGATAACAATATAGCAGCTACTTATTGCAGAGTTTGGTAATAAAGACCTGGCTAAAAGGGTCAAGAAGCCAAGAGATCAAGCCCAGCCCATCCTCTTTTGGTCGTTGACGGGCACCGATGGACCCACTCTTGGCCTGGTCATCACACGGGCTATGCTTGGGCTGGGCGTACCTTGGGACCCCTAGAAACACCTAAAACACCACTTCTGGGTGCAAAACGCTGATGGCAGTGTCTTTCTTGCACAAAGTGTCCCAGGGCTTGTGGTCTGCCTCACTAGCACGGCTGCAGTCTCTCCCCTGCTGCAGGACCCTAGCAACACTTAAGACAGCGCCTCCAGGCATGAAAGGATGATGGCAGCTGCTTCCTGCCGAAAAGTGTCTTGGGACTTGTGGTCTGTCCCAACCAGCAGGGCTGCAGTCTCTCCCCTGCTGCGGGACCCCCACCAACACTTTAAACAGCACCTCTGGGCGTAAAAAGGTTGACTGCAGTCGCTTCCTTTTGCAAAGTGTCATAGGGCATGTGGTCTGCCCCAACCAGCATGGCTGCAGTCTCTAAAAAATAAAAAATAATTTTACCTCTCGAAAGAGAGATCAGAAGTGGGTGGGGTACATTTATTATTGTATTTTCACTGTATTACTGTTTGTGTGCTGCATACATACTTTACACATGTAGTGACTTCTTCTGGTTTACCCTGGCAGAAAAAACATATTTGTGGAAATTTGGACCAGAAATTAGACGGAACAACTTCAACATGCAGAAAAGGGGAGATTATAGAATTGTAGCTGAATGAAAAGACACTGGCTCAGCCACTTGAAAGCTGCAAGTGAGCCTTTGTTGTGACAGAGAGGGACATGTTTCAATGGTACCAACTGAGGCACTGTTCTCTTTACTCCCAAACTAAAGTGGCAGCCACTAGAGACAAAAATAAATCTGAAAAAGTTATCATCAAACAGGTTGCCATGGAATATACAATCTGTGCATGCCACTGCCTGGTGGATGCCATGTTGTGAATTAAAAAGTGGCACCACTTCCATTATGCTGTTCTTTGTGGCTGGGGTCTTTGAGCAATAACACCTACAACGTAATTGAGTCCTTCCTGCTCCACATAGGTCTTACTGAGGGGAAACCATGAGTCCAATGTTGAATCAACACCTGTGTGCTATTTTTGCATACTCATGTAATAAGGCTCTACTTGTGAACTGATCCGAATGTAGTCTACATCCTTGTATGTATTCCTATTGCAATTTATAGTAACCCCATGAAACTATAGCAACTGACTGACATGGGCAGGATATATTTGGCAGCACTTACCACCTGCAGAACAGATCTGTATGAGATAGACTGGAAGTATTGCTATGACGTGAACATCATTACACATCAAAGTGATAATTCTCTACATTAAAAGCTGAGAAGTTCATCATGGAAACAGGACATCATTGAGAACATATGTGCTGAGCCACTATACTTTTACATCCACCATGTTGAACGCTTGACTTGTTATGGAATGCCTTTTAAGGTGTCGTGGAATGCTTATACATCTACCTTGTTGTTATAAGGAGGAGCGACACGTGTCCAGTCTGTTCAATGGGTTAGATGAAGCTTTGTCTGTAAGAAAAGGAGAACAGCATGTGAGATGTGTATGTACAACACATTGAGCTTTGCTATATGGGTGCAGTGGCTTTTAGACGGAGCTTTAGGAAAGATGAAAAGCTGACTAATTCACACCCTTTATTCATTATTTCGACTGACTATTGGAATGGATTCTATTCAGTTTTCTTTTTTTAATATTCCTTCAATCTATGTGAAAACAGATTTTCATTTCATTGTTTGCAGTTAGAAAATATCATTATGTCAGGTACAGCAATGTTTCTGTAGTGTTGGTACTGAGGACATCACCACACATCATTCAGATAACTACACTATGTCAAATGCATATCTGCACTACATCAGACCACGTCATGCAGATGAGCATACCATGTCAGATGTATACCTCCACTACCCTGGAAATCAGAACAAGTCAACTGCATGGGGATACCATGACAGATGTATGAATACATTACCATGGACATTAGAACACGGTACCTACCATGCCAGATGTCTGCATACACTACCGTAGACATCAGACCATGTCATGAGAATACCATGTCAGATGTATGCATACACTACCGTGGACATCAGACCATGTCATGAGGATACTATGTCAGATGTATCATACACTACTGTGGACATCAGATCATGTCATGAGGATACCATGCCAGAGGTATGCATACACTACGGTGGACATCAGACCATGTCATGAGAATACCATGTCAGATGTATGCATACACTACCGTGGACATCAGACCATGTCATAAGGATACCATGTCAGATGTATGCATACACTACCGTTGCACTGTTTGGAGTGGGAATAGTAATTTTTACCCCTATGCTATCCAACGCTTTCCCTACTGTTGCACTCTTTGGAGTTGGAATAGTAATTTTTACCCCTACGCTATCCAACGCTTTCCCTACTGTTGCACCCAGCGGAGTGGGAATAGTAATTTTTACCCCTACGCTATCCAACGCTTTCCCTACTGTTGCACTCTTTGAAGTGGGAATAGTAATTTTTACCCCTACGCTATCCAACGCTTTCCCTACTGTTGCACTCTTTGGCGTTGGAATAGTAATTTTTACCTCTACGCTATCGAACCCTTTCCCTACTGTTGCACCCACTGGAGTGGGAATAGTAATTTTTACCCCTACGCTATCAACGTTTTCCCTACTGTTGCACTCACTGGAGTGGGAATAGTAATTTTTACACTTCCGCTATCCTACGGTAATAATACTGATTATTATTTAATTATATTATGTTACTATATATATATGTTTTAACAAATATGATTGTAAAATTATTTTTTTATAAATTTCATTAGTTATAACTTTCATTAATTATTTAATTATTATAAGATAATTTAAGTATTTTTAAGTATATTTTAGTAATTAATTTTTAATATTAATTTAATTTAACATTGTTTTTAATAAAGTAGATATTTTAATAATCTATATTTTTGTAAACAATATTTTTTACTCGATATTTTTGTACTTACCTGTTTGTAGATACACAGTCGATATTCTGTCTGTCGATATTTTGTCAACGATATTTTTGATACTCGATATTATGTCCCTCGATATTATGTCAGTGATCCCATCAGCATATGTGAATGACATGTCAGATGTTTATATACACTATTGTGGACACTTGTTGCATTACTTTTGTAAAATAATGTTTGCCGGGTCCCATAGCAGTGATCAGAAGCCCACAGGTTGCACTATTACCTGTTGGAAATCAAATACCAAGGCTGTGGTTTGTTGAATCTAGCTAATGCCTCCAATACACGGCAAGACACTGTCCCTGCCCCTTCATCTCACTCTTGCAGGCACCTGCTGTTTTTCCCTACGACAGATTTTCCGTCTTTCTCTTCCTCCTTGCTTGCCATTTGTGTGCCCTTTTCTTCTCTTACTCTCCGTAAATGTCTTGGGCAAAAATATTAAGTGAAGTCCCTAAAAATCAATGCCGGATGTCAACACCAGCAACCACTGGGTCAAATTGGTCACTGGTAAGCTATAAAACCGCTATACCGGCTTAATCTTGATGACTAGACCATACCATTGGTTAGAGATATACTATAATGTGCAGATGTCAAGAGACAAGGCCGTCTGATATAGAAAGTCATGCCTACCTGGGCCACTCAATTAAAAATCATTTGAAACTTTTCTAAACATACACTCCAAAGGGAATGCTCCTTTATGCAAAACACAATAGTTAACAGACCAGAGTTAGATCTGGATACCAAGGTCAAACCCAGGCAGTACTTAATGTGAGCAGGTGCTTGCCGGTGGCGAGCACCAGCACCTCCTTTTGTGGATTGAGTCTTATTTTTCATCATCAGACTTTATCCCAGAGCAAGAGAGAGAAAAGCAGAAAAGAGAGATAAAAACAGAAAGGACAAGATGGAAAAATAGTGACAAAGGAGGAATCGTGATTACAAAGAAAATATAAAAGAAAGATAAAGAGACAAAAGAGTAGTGTCATGGAAGACAGAGAAATGAGCAAGAATGAAGAATAGGCAGACTTGGTTTTGAACATCCCAGTCTTTCTGTAGCACTGACTGTAAGGTCTTAAGGAAAGATTTTGAAGTTTTTGCTACTCATTAAGCACAGACTAATAGGGGTAGCTTATATAGGGTTAGCCATTTGTGCTAGATAAATCTGTGCTTTATAAAATTGTGTTGGATAAATCAGTGCTGGGATAGACTGGCTCTTTCTAGGAACGTTGTGTTTATTCTGTTACTGTGTCATCCTGCACCAGCATTCCAATAGGATGCCTGTAAAGCAAGCAGGTGAAGAGATGAAATGTTGGCCAATGGAAAGCGCAAAGAGATGCTCACCAAAGCATCTACAGCCATCTATAAGTATTAAGGATTGCAATTCTCTAAAACTGTGATACTTTGGGAATCGCACTTAGGAAATTATAATCCCTAAAATACAAAAACCTAGAAGTTGGAAACGTGATTTATAATGGGGGTCGCAATAGACCTACATTATGTAAATGAGGTAGGACACCAGTTGCGACCTCTTAGGAATTGCAGCCATCACTGGGATGTGGCATGCTGGGGTGAACACACCACCATGTGTGATTGCTTTTTAATCTAGCAGTCTTTTTTTTTTAAATGCAGCCCGTTTCACTTAAAGTTTCATTTTTTGAGAGTTGGCAGGGGCTGTTGGACTATTGCCGTCTCTTCAGAAATATTTGCATCAATATTCATAAAGAGGAAGGGGTCTCATTGGGACCCCTTCCCATTTACAAATGGTTACCACTACCCCTGAGAGTTAGTAAAAGATGAGAGGCCTATTTATGAAAAAGTAGCCTTCACGAGCTGCACTGCATGAAGGACAGGAATCCACCGCACTTATTGCAACAGTGCGCATTCTTGCCTTTTCATCTGTGCTGGTGCCCTCTCGGCATCCTAGCGCAAGGGTCCCATGATTCCATGCAGGATTGTTTTTGATCAGGAAGGGACACCTTTGTGCACAAAAACCATCCTAAGAGGCTTGTTCCCCTTTCTATGTGTGCTACGGGACGCAGAAAACATACAAAGAGTAAGCAACAAGGAGAAATAAAGATATTTATACTCATTACGCCTCTCCTGGGAAACTGTATGTATGTTTTTGGTGTTTTCCCAGGTTTACCAGTTCTGGTAAATCTAGAAACGTGTAAAAAACATGGGAGTTGCATGGGAACACTGAATCCAGGGCAGAGTAAGACAACACAGTGATTTGCGCTGATTTATCTTACTCCAGATATATGGAGCCACTCACGGCCACACACAGTGTCCTTACCGCGCTTCATAAATACAACTTAAGGTTTGCGTCGCTCTTGCACCACATTGCAAGGTGCAACAGAGACACAAACCAGCTTGTAAATTGGCTTCTGAATGCATGGCAATCGTTATGTTATGTTATGTTATTTATGTTTTTTATATAGCGCAACGGATACTCAAAAAGAGTGTCCCGGCGCTTTGAGTAAGGGGAACAGGTTCAGAATAACATAACACAATTAAAAAGAAAACACCACACACACAGAGAACAAGGAAGAGCGACTAGGGAGGCCTACTGGGTAAACAACCAGGTTTTAAGACCTCTCCTAAAGTCCAAAAGACTGGTCGCATCCCGAAGTAAGAGTGGAAGCGAATTCCACATCTGTGGGGCCAGCAGACTGAAAGAGCGGCCGCCCAAGCGAGCTCTCTTAATACGAGGGACGGCCGCCATAAGCAACGATTCAGACCGCAGAGAGCGGCCCGGCTGGTAAAAGACCACTCTCTTTTGAAGATGTTTTGCTCCTACTGCGTGGAGTGCCTTATAGGCCAATATCATGGCTTTAAAAGTGATCCGTTTACGGATCGGTAGCCAGTGCAAAGTCCTCATAAGCCCGGAGGCGGTGGCGCGTCTGTTTAGACCAAAAAATGGCCCTGGCCGCCGCGTTCTGCGCAACCTGAAGCCGCTGCAGCAGGTACTCAGGTAGGCCCAGGTAAAGAATGTTGGCGTAATCCAACCTGGAGCCTATCAGGGCCTGCACTGTCAGCCTCCTATGCTCCTCCGACAAAAGAGGCAGGAACCTCCGCAGCATTTTTAAAAGACCGAAGCAGGTGCCCGTCACCCCAAAAATCTGGGCTTTCATTGACAGTCCCCCATCCATCTTAACCCCCAAGTTCTTAACCATAGGGGAAGAACCGGACGGAGGGAACATGTCAATGGGCCACCAGGCCTGCCAGCTAGGCTCCGTATCGCACCCGAAAAAGAGTACCTCGGACTTATCGGAATTGCACTTGAGGCTGTGCAGTTGGAACCATGCAAACACCGCCCCAAGGCAATTCCGGATACTCTCCCCGTCAAAGTCGGCCCCTCTCTCGCAAGAGAAGAGGAGCTGGGTGTCGTCGGCATATGACACGATCCGGACACCGAAAGACTCCACGACCGCCGCCAAGGGGGTCAGAAAGATGTTAAAGAGGGTCGGGCTCAAAATAGAGCCCTGGGGGACCCCGACTCCCAAAGGCGGCATCACAGCGGTGTCAGGCGGCGTCCAGATCGTTTGCCGGCGGTCGGCAAGAAAGGATGAAAACCATTTGAGCACCGTCCCCCGCAGGCCAATCTCATAGAGTCTTGCGAGAAGGCCATCATGGGGGACGGTGTCAAAAGCCGCCGACAGGTCCAACAACACCAGCATGACTTTACCCCCGGTATCCAGCATTCCCTTGATGGTTTCAGAAACCTCAAGGAGCGCGGTTTCGGTGCTACGATTTGTACGGAAGCCAGACTGGGAGTCATGCAAGATCTCATGAGACTCCAAGAAATTGGAGAGCACCGACTGGACGTGCTTCTCCAGGATTTTAACGAGGGCCGGTAACAGCGAAATCGGTCTATGATTGGCTGGGACCTTCGGGTCGAGCCCCGGTTTTTTTAGCAGCGGGATGACCATTGCCTGCTTCCATCCTGGCGGCACCACTCCCAGACTCAACGAAAGATTGAGAAGAGGGTTCGCCAGTGGGTTAACCACCTCCGCCAACTTACCCAGGAGCTTAGCTGGGCATGGGTCAAGTGGCGACCCCGATTTTAAATTGCCCATAAGTGCTAAGGAGGCAGAGGCCGGCAAAGATGGAAACTCGGCCAAGACGGCGCCCTGCCAAACGGGAGGGGAAAGGCCAGCCGCGGGAGTAGTCGATGTTTCCTCAGGCGCTCCCGCTGGAAAAGAGTCCTGTATAAGCTTTATCTTGGCCGTAAAAAAACAGGCAAGATCCGCCGCCCAGGACTCTAGGGGCACCTCATCCGACGTGACGGTCCGAGGAGAAATAAATTCTCTCACAATAGTAAAGATCTCCTTACTAGAGTTCGAGGCTGCGTCAATTCTACCCGCAAGATAGATTTTCTTTGCGAGGCGGATATCCCGATGGTAGGCATTCACCACGAGTTTATAGGCAGACCTGTCCTCACTGTCATAATGTGCCCGCCAGGCCCTTTCGGCTACCTTGCACTGCTGCCGCGTAGCCCGCAGTGCAGCAGTAAACCAAGGGGCCGAGACTCGCCTTGATGTTAAGCGGGGAGGCAGCACCGGGGCCAGATCATCAAGCCTATCCACAAGCCACTCCTGCAGGGACTCCAAGTCTCTCTCCAGGTCCCCAACAAGAGGACAGGGGTGATCCACAGCGGCCTGAGCTAACATCTCAGGGGTCACTCTATTAAAAGCTCTGGCAGCACCTACCCGTTGCTGAGGGACAGGGATGGACGACCTGACAATGCCACTGATAGAAAATTTGGCGAGGCAGTGATCCGACCACAAGACCGGGAGAATCTCTTTCACCACCAAAGGTGAAGTGGAAAAGACCTGATCCAGCGTGTGCCCCTTAGCATGAGTCGGCCCCTTCAAGTAGGGGATAAAACCCAGCGGAGTCACGGTGTCAGAAAGCTTTATAGCAGCGGGGTCAGACGGATCATCCATCCGGATGTTAAAATCCCCCGCTACTATGCAGTGCTCTGCTCTCAGGGCCAGTCCCAGCAGCACCGAATCGAGATCAGCAAAGAACGTACCGGGCGGGCCTGGTGGTCGATAGTCCAGGAGTCCTTTCACTGAATGGTGCGGCGCTAGCATGATAGAAAAAGCAAGCGACTCCGAGCCACGGATATCCTCCGTCTGCAAGACGGTGCAAACCGTGCCCTTCTTTACCACCAGTGCGACACCTCCGCCCCTGCCCTTAACCCTGTCCTTCCTGAAGATGTTATACTCCGGCGGAATTGCCATCGCCACATCGGGGTTCGAGAACTCTCCCCACCATGTCTCGGTCAGCAATAAACAGAGAGGCTTCTCTGTCTCGAGGAGCTCAAAGATGTCTTGCGCGTGACAGCACGCCGATCTGGTATTTAGGAGCATGCAAGCATACTCTGTGCCCACGTTGTTACTAGTAGGGGCAGATGACAAAGCCCGATTGGGGTGCCAGCTACAGCCTGGGCAGCGAAGCTTACCCCTATGGCGTGCCAGAAAGACAGAGCAGCACCGGCTCTCCCGAAGGTTCAAAGAGCACAGCTCCTCAGATGTATACCGCACACAAGGCGCGCCGGGTTTGCACATGCTGGGAGACCAGAGCCCCGCCTGCCGCCCGAAACGCCTCCGGGACGCTGACGGGCGCAGACGGGCAGGACTCGTAATTTGAACTTAAAACTATCATACTCACCAGTACAAGGGGAAACATCCTTTACAACGCAACTTTTACAACGCACTACCATTACGACGCAACTTTTACAACGCAAGTTATTACAACAAATTGCTCTGGGGGGCGCTCTAGGATAGGGAATAGTTTCATTACTATCCAACACCTTCCCTACTATCCACAGGGACTGGAGTTGGAATAGTAAATTAAACTATTCACTATCCAGCGCCCCCCAACGCAAGTCGTTGTAACGACTTGCGTTGTAAAACCTGCGTCGTAATGGCATGCGTTGTAAAAGCATGCGTTGTAGTGTCATACATCCCAGTACAAGTTACCCATGGCATCATACTCACCAATTCTCTATCTTGTGGTTGCCTCTAATAGGTCATTGAAACTCACAGGCTCTCAAGTGTGACATTCTAAAAGCTCTTCCTTCCTCCCCTTTTGAGATACAATGAAATGGCAATCCTGTTAGCAAGCCCTTCTATTATAGTTCAAGATTATTATTTTGGGAGTTCATCTTTTACCTAACCCTATTTGATTTGGATTATGTTCCTTTTTCCCTCAGATGAAGAGTGTGGAGGTGGGGTGAACAATAATGGCACATATGCTAAAACTATAAGATTGTTAAAGCAAATCAAAACATTTGAAGACGCAGCAACTATTTCTATTAAAACATATTCAGTGTAGGTAGCTAAGCAATTCATTATATACAAGAAGATATGGAAAATATTTGCAAATAAAAAGATTGATGTCATTACACAAAAAACAAAGTGAAACGTGAGAAAATCTTACACTTTAAAAAATAAACATCTACCTTGAGAATTGTAACTTATAAACACCCATTTGCAAACTACATTTTGTGGTATGTTTAGTAGTACGAAATGTTGTACACAGACCTAGTCATGTTCCCAACAGCCAAGGAGATTACTCCATGCAACCTGTGGCAAAAGTAAAGTGTTGGAGAACTTGCAGCAGGTGAGGGCGGGTCCTAAATATTTTTATTTAATTTTTTATTTTAGAGAGTTTTATATAGCGCAAACTTGACCTGAATAGGGTATCAGAGAGCTTTACATAGCACCCGTTGCGTTACATGAGGACACATGTTGTGGAACAGCAGAACGTCCCGGTGACACCTGTGCCAGCAGTTCCATCCCCAAGCCTCCCTGGTCCCTGAAAAATCTCAAGCATGGTCACAACATAAAATAGATTTCTGTCCCTAATACAGGACTCGAGTCTCTGCTGGCATCTCTGATGGTGTCCTCCAATACCAATGCAATTTAGAAAGCATTGAGAGAATGTCAGTAACTGCAGCACCCACAGGAGCTCATTATATTCTGATTCTGATTGCACAGGAATGCAGATTTCAAGGCCCTTCTGTAGATTCATACAGCAACAGTTTGTTAATGCACCACTCACATGAAACAAGCACATTGAATCCTTCAAAGACAACGTTGGGTGTGAAACCAGAAGGTAAATGTAACATGTAGAATGTATTTTTACACATTGCCCTTTCCACGTGGAGGAGTGTGGCTCAATGGTTAGAGCGGCAGACCCTGATGCAGAGTTCTGGCCAGGGACCAGCGTTCGATTCCCGCCTCGAGGGTCTTGGGCTCAATTTCCTCGGACCTGTTATTTCTCGCCTCGGTGCCTATTCTAATCACGGGCCCCACGCTGCAACTCTTGGCAATAGCTTGCTTAATCTCCACACCGGCCCCAACAGCGCTAAGGGGTATGAGTATCAGCGCCAGGAAGCCGAATAGGTGACACCACAAGGTGACAGTGCGCTCTATAAGTACCATGACATTTACATTTACATTCACCTCCCACCTCTCCTACACCCAGTCCTTTCCCACCCCTGCAAGAACCATGCACTGTGGGAAGCATCTCTAAGTGTGCACCATCTCTATAGCTCCACTCCTGTCTGAAACTCTGTAACAGAGTCTCATGGTAGTCCATGGTATTTGTGATACAGTACATGTGGAGAACACTCACTTTACAGGTAACATAGTAGATGTGTGCATTATTGTGATGCTAGTGATTCCTCACATCTGCTGTGGAGGTAGCTCTATGATGTCTGTAATGCAGTAAGATGGAGACACGATGCATGACATGTGTGACACTGCAGCTGCTGTAGAGATGTATGATGTTCAGGTCAAGGTACATGTTTGGATGAATTTTATGCTAGTTGGCACACTGCATATCTGAGTTAGAGCTTTATCAGTGAAACAATACTGTCCAGTTCAGCAGAAGAGTTTTACATTTATGTATACTGCACATGCCTTTGATTTTTATGGTATTTGTTAAAAAGTTAAAGATTACATTTTTTATTTAAAAAAATTCTAATACAGAAGCAGGATAAATCATAAGAGAACCGTAAAGAGTCAGAGGTCCCCCACTGGGCAGATCAATTTAAAAGGGGAATCGCAGAGAGGTCAGCTTGCAATGACCTCGTCAAAGACTTGTCCATTTAAAGAATGTGGGCGCATCTGCCAAATGTAATACTTATAACATCGTTGTGATACGTCAGCAGCAAAGCGTGGCTGTAGGAGTCTTTTTTTTCAGTTAATGTTTAATGCATCAATATATAACCAAAAATAAAATAGCAACAATAAATTTGTATATATAAAAGAAAAACAAACAATAGATAAGATATAAATGACCAGAAACACAAAAACACCATTTAAATGTGCAATAAAGTTGTCCTACACATTCCATCCTAAGGCTAAAGTCCGTCTGCGCTTCTGGCAGTGCCGAGGGTAATGTACCCCTGCCAGGCAGTTAGATGTAGAAGGAAATTCTAGTTAATACAGCAGAGCTTACCATTTTAATCAAATAAACGATTTCTTAAAAATACAATATCACATTACAAAACAGCATATTTTGCTCTGATGACTGAGCTGGGGCACCGGGATCTTTAAACAAGTAGGGTTCAGGCTCAGAAAAAGTGACTAAAAAAGTGTAGCTTTTAAACACGTGAGGAGGCACCTATGGTGTGAATTAGTAACACAATGTAAGAGCGGTTCCTTACCAGCCTCCGTTATCATTGGTAATCAGTAGGTAGTCCACTACTGTAGATTTTAGGGGCCTTATTTTTTAGGCCCATAGCAACACTTTGGCAGCGCCTGAATTGCAATGAGCCACAACATTTTTATAAGGCCACACAAAGCCACTTTACGTGGCTTTTAAAGGCCTTGTAAATATGTGCAGCGTTCCTGCAGACACTGCGTGAAAGGGGCGTTCCATGGGTGTTGCTGTGGGTGTTCCCACGCAAAACACCCGTGGAATCTGAAACATTCCCAGATTTATGAGGAATCGTAAACCTGGGAATATTCTAACTCCACCCCCAGGGGTGGCATTAGGGAGGCACAACGAGGAGAAATGTTTCGCTGCTCCTCGCTTGTTCCTTTTTCTAAGTTTGATTTGATTGATTGTGTGCAGAAAGGTGTCCATTCCAGCAAACAATTAATCAGTCCTGTAACGCAGGCAACCTTGCACCATAGCACAAGGGTGTCTGTGTTGGCAGATGGCAGCCCATTGTGCGCCGTTGCAGGGAAAAGGACAGGAATGCACCATATCTCAAAGATAAGGGGCATGCATGCCCTTTTCTTTTGACGCAGGGCAGTGCAGCATGGTTCCTTTTGGTGCTGCCCTGTTAAAAATCCTTGTCAACGAGGTGCTTTTATTTTATGATGTTCTCACAGCGTATGGCACATAGGAATTAAAATTGCCTTAACTGTTTTCTCACAAGAAAAATTAGATGGCATCAGAACTACGGTACAATTCTGAAAAATACAAGCAGCTCACCGGAGCATCACTTTTACTGACGCTCTGGCGGCGTAGCGTCATACCCAATATTCACAAGGTGGTGATAAACCGCTTAACACCATCTTGTAAATATGCCGCTTTCTGCAGCAGTCCTCTGCGGCAAAGGGACGTGCAATTGGTGTTGCTGTTGGCATTCCACCGCAGGACCCATTCATTTGCGATGCTGCCCCAATTTAACAAGGCTGAGGCAGCGCCAAAAACGAACGCCAGGAAATACCGGGTCTTCAAATGGCGATACAAGGAGAAATTAATGTATCCTTATTTTTTGCTTCATCCTTGTATGCTGCATTCTACAGCACACATAGAAAGAACAAATCTCCATTGTTGATTTGATTGTTTATGTACAGGAAGATGTCTCTTCTTGCACATAAACAGCCGCCACTGCAGTGCAGGTACCTGTAACATGGTGGCAGGGTGCACGCGCTGGTGCTAGGGGAAACACAGGGGTGAACCATATCCTTGTGAACAAGGCACATCCATGCATTTGAAAAATTTCAGAGTGGTGTTGCCAAATTTGTTTGGTGTTGCACTGCGCTCCGTCATTTTTTTGTAAATATGCCCCTTAGATGTATAGTCACCATCCCTTTCATGGGCTTAGTAACCAGTAATGAGACCTTCATGGTTTCCAGCTGCGCGCTGCATGAAACTAAAACCCCAGATAAGACAAAGTTGGAACCGACAGAATGCGACCACTGTTAACGACAAAAGGCTTCATATCATGCTTCTCAGGCCACATATAAAAATATATGTTTTAAGTTGGTTTAGGGAAAAGTCAAGGTCTGCCATGAAGCCGGAGAAGTGGTCTATAAGTCCTTGTAACTATTTGGAGTCCTGCCCTGAAGGGCAGACCCGTGGGCATGAAGTAAAGCCTGGATTCGGTGGAAACCATCAGCATACAACTGGAATGGCAAAGGTGCAAGCACACAGCCCTGCCTCACACCCCAGCCCAGGCTGAAAGAGGTAGAGGTCTCACAGTGGCATCCGAACCTCACACCAGTGGTCACCTCAAGATGCCACCGCTTCCAAATTTGATACCATTCCTTTCCAACACCAAAATCCTTCATTAAACTCCACAATTTAAACATGGTGGCTGAAAGCTGAACTTAGATCCAGGAAGGTAAAATTCTAGTACCTGTATAGAGGCCATTTCATTATCACATGTCAAGGCTTGAAGGCGAGCTGAGAAGATCTCTCGGGCTGTCTTTAACCACCGCGTTTAGGGTCCCCTTTATTTTTTTTAAATTGGAAATATCATTGAATGGGACGAATATTTGGGCAAACGTTCACTGTGGGCTCCTCTTATTAACAATTTACTGACCATTGAACCCGAAAGTAGAAGTCACATTCACTACAAAGACTTTGCTGAAAAACTGAAATGTATTAGAATTACTTACAACACCAGCAGCCTTATGCAGGGATAGGTAAGTAGTTCCACGTCAGAAAAGTGCTCAACTTGGGTGGG
The DNA here is from genome assembly GCF_964261635.1 of Lissotriton helveticus. Lineage (NCBI taxonomy): Eukaryota > Metazoa > Chordata > Amphibia > Caudata > Salamandridae > Lissotriton > Lissotriton helveticus. Next base: position 1,888,306,789 of record NC_136068.1, on the reverse strand, counting down.
TGAGAAGGGATGTGCCTCACAGGTCAAAGCAGGTCAAACTCAGGATTTACAGAGTCTGGAAGCAGAGAAGTGTGACTCCTGCGGCTCAGGGCTCTGCTCCCTTCTTCTCACCTGCTTATATGAAGGCATCAGACCCACTGCATCTATTGAGGCTCATCAGAGACCTGGTCCCTGGAGCCAACAGTTGCACAAACTTGGAAAACTACTTCTGCAGAACTTTCCTGGTTAAATGTGTTTTTCTCTGCTGATGATAATTAGGGTCAATTGCTTCTCTGTTCTAGAAGTTTCTTCTTCGTAGCCGAAGTTTGATCAGGATCCCAAATGCCAAATAGTAATTTGTAAATAAGAGATACAAACCGTCACAAGGCAAGGGAAGGTGACACTTTCCTGTCTTTAATACTGGTGCTTGACACTTGGACCAGACAGCTGGCCTTATTTGCAGCCTGATTTGCAAACAAGGAAGCCATCTTTGGGAAAACCTTTTATGTACTGGCATATGAAACGTATGCATGCTCACACCCTGTTTGTATAGATTAGGATGTTGAGGCACGGCCTACATTCTTTTGTCAATGCTTATTGATTATCAAGGCAACAAAGGAGCATTTTGCAGAGGCCCCATCACTTAGCATCTGATTATGAGTTGGCACCCAGATTTAGAAATGATTCCAGTTTACCAGCCATGGAAGCTGGCCAGTAAGGTCTCAGGGGGTCAGGTGGTCAGGTGGGTGCTCTGGGTACAAATACATATTGGACCCTACCCGACCCTCTCCAATGGCATGGGGAGAATGAATCCAGCTTCCTACGAGCAATGACAGCCTCAAAAGCACCAAGTGGTTCCCATTTACCACCTACTCAGAGAAGCATTAATATTCATAGAACCTGGGATTACATGCAAAGTTTGACCTGGAAAAGATAGTTCTGCAGGGTAATCTCCCATTCCCTGGGGATTAACTATTGATGGGCATCTCCTGGTGGGGTGTGCGGTCCATGGTGCGCCTAGCTGACACCTAGGCAGTGCAAATGGAAAATCAGGTAGGGATGTGAGAGAATCATTTTTTTAAAGTGATTTCAAGGTACAACCAGTTGTCTGGCATCTCTTAGCCAATCCCCTCAACCTGAAAACCTGACAAACATACAAAACAAGGGTAATTCTCACCCTCTCCCCCCAAAACAAGTATAAGCCATCACCCTAAAAAACTACACACAAAAAAGTACACTGTCTCCCCCAAATACAAATAGGCCTCCACAGACTCCCTCAGTTGGTCCTTATTTATTTCCTTTTGGTCTCTTCACTTTGTTGGAGGAGGGCAGAGTCAGTGGGTGTTGCTGCTGGGGGTGTTTTGGTGGGCTCAGACTCCAACTCTCTGCTCTGTCAGTGATGAAGTTGCTGGGGTCCTTCCAGCTGGTGGCCTGAGACACTAATGGTGGCTCCTACTCTTCCACAAAGAATATCATTTGCCAGTACTCCACTGCAATGTGGAAGAGGTGTGGCGCCGCGGCCAGGGCGACTGACGCTGGAATCTGGGGATCTCTGTTCGATCCCCGGCTCCGGCGGCAGGTTAGCCCAGCACCATGTGACTCTGGGCAATAGCTTGCTTAATCTTCCCGACGGCCCCCAGCGCCTAGAGACCCTAACGGGTGATTGTGCGCTTTACAAATGTGGATTATATGCAATTAACTGTTTTTTGGACCCAAGGCCAGTCCTTTAGCAAGAGTAGCCAGACACTTTTTTATTATAATTGTACCCCGACACACCATTACTGGTCCCCAAGGTTTTTCACATATATTCACACATGAGCGACTGAGAGAAGAAGGGTTGTGCTGTTTTTGTTAGAAAATCAAACTACATACATATCACACCAGAAGCATTCATTTAAAAAGGTAACAGACCACACTTGTGTTTTTGGTGTTAACATCCAGTTCTTACCTGTACAAGACCCGGCTGTTCAATGGGTTCCTCCTGAGTAGATAGGCCCTGACGGGTGGCTAGCCATGCTTTAGAATTCCTGATATGTTGATTGAACTACTGTGTTCCAAATCATTTCTTCTTTAAAGTATAAACTATAAAACCAGATTTTTGTGTTTTTCTATAGTATGTGTGAACATGTAAAATATGCAGGAAATAAAGAGATTCCTGGAGGATCCAAGATGCAGCACCTATAATCAGAATACACTTCGAGGTGGGAAGCCTGAAAACTCTGGGTAGTACCTACTCTCTCCTGTTTAAGTCGTACATGAATCCCAGCGATCGGTAGAACATGCTGGAAAGCTTCTGCTCTATATGTTTCTATGGCTAATAACTGAGCAAATGGCCCATTAAACTGGGAGTTAGCCACAATATTTATTCTATTTTGAAAAAACATTTGTTGTCAATCCAAATCATCTAGGGATGATAATCCCTCAAATCTGTTTGAGACTGGAACCAAGATGTCTAGATCATTGGCACTATTTCTGGGAGGTGGTCTATAGAAATAGCCTAACGGGAGTGCACAAACACGGGTATCCCTAAGAGAGATCTCCTCTTTAATGTCTAGTATGTTCCGAACCATCTGGGGGGTCTGAGGTTTATCACCACGCAATCACCATTTATATTCTTTCTCGATTCTCCCTCTCACCCTACCCTGCGAACCATAAGGATATCATCAGTGTTTAGCGCATTAAATTGTTTAAACTTTGTCAACCAATCAACTGTTTTGTTTCTGAGGTTGCACCATGTCTCTTTCTGATCTATTCTTAGAACAGGGACTCCAGCTAGAATAAGCACATTTGGGCATGAGGCCTGGGGTAGTTGTAAAACATCGCTATTTGGAATTAGAACAGTACATTTTGGGCTATGTGACACTACCTGTCTTAAATCAGTGCCCAGTCTGTCTGGGGCTGTTTGTGCATGTGGTCTGCCAACCAGGCACCCTAGATTTTCGTTAGAGGCCCGTTGTCCACCCTCAGTTATACCTGCCCTATTATTTGTTGTTGTGGGAAAGTTTGTCATGAGGGCATCCCTGGATACATTGCACCTGATGCATGCATTACCTTTGTCAGATGGGGCCCGACCCTCCATTTGTGCTACTTGTTGTGTGGGAGGATGGTGTCGGGTTGTTTGGGGCCCTCCCTCCTGAATAGTAGGACACATAGGGTTGTTACTATACTTCAAGTTCCCTATAGCAGTACTCAATTGCTCTATTTTCCCTTCCAACAACCTTAATTCCTCACTCATGCGCTCTTCAACCCGAATTAACATAGCCTCATTCACAGATACTAAGGACGTTTTTACAATTCGCTCCATATTACGCGTCATTTCTTCTATTTGCAGATGGTTTAGATCATAATTGTACAAACTGATTTTTTGATTACCACTTGCTAGTGAGTCTAAGTTGGAGTTTAATTTTGCCACTTGGGCATTCCCCCTGCCTTTTTAACCTTGGGTTTCTTTGTAACAGGATAAACTTTCTCTTTCCCCGGTTGATCTTTCCCTAATTTCCCACTGTCAATCTTTGTTTCCGAAGTCTGGGTGCCATGCCTGGACTAGTTCTGATATTTATTTCATCTTATAGCACGGGTGGGGGGGTAATAGAAGTATTGGGTCTAAATGCCTCATTTTGGACGGTTATTGTGGGACTTAAAGGTTGTGTTTGCGTAGGGTCTATCAATTTTGGGGAGCACAATTACCTACGTGTAGGAAGGTTAGCGTGTTCGAGGGATAAACGCCTTTCTGCTATTTGTATCTCATGGTTTATTAGAGACTCTGCCCTGATAATGAAGGCATCCAGCATGGCAGCTGGACCCTTTTCTTTGCTCATGATTTTAGCAGTAGCAACAACAGGGTATTACAAATATGGGGCGGTCCTTCTCAGTAGTACTTGAAACCCACTCTAAATGCACGACCTCGATCTATATACTTATTTCAGCTAACCACACAAGCTGTCAGTGTCCAAATGTCAGAGGGGTGGCCCAGTCCAGTCCTGCCGGTCCCTGACGGGTTCAGACGGACCTGCCCTTGGCCCAGGCTTCGCCCGGTGCCACCCATGCGCATCCCGCGGTGAGCAAGCCCTCGCGTGCATTAGGGCGCTTCCTGGCACTTGGCCTTCTGGGGGATATGGTCCTGCGCCCAGGGGCACGAGATGTGGCAATCCTGGCAGAGTCAGCACCTGCGAGTGGAATGCGGTGTGCGGTGAGTCTGCCCCAAAAGCAAAGTGGTGCAGAATTAGCCAGCTGGAACAGTGTTCAAAGTGGAGCCCCCGCACTGTGGGAGCCCTCGCGAGCTTTAATTCACCTCCAGGTGCCTCCCCTTCCTGCTAGCGCTTCCTGGTGCTTGGGCTTCTGGGGGATGTGGTACTGCGCCCTAGGGGCATGAGATGCGGCAATCCTGGCAGAGTCAGCACCCGCGAGTTGAATGCGGTGTAAGGTGCGGTGAGTCTGTCCCAAAAGCAAAGTGGTGCAGAATTACTAGACAGCTGGAACAGCGTTCAAAGTGGAGCAAACTCAGACATATAAACCCAAAGGAGTTTTACCTTGTGATTTGGCTATTCAAATCATAGAATTCGAGTACCCAAATGTGCCAACAGAATGTATGACCATTCTTAAGGAAGCATGTAAGCCCACCACTAGGGAGTGTTATGCAGCCAATTGGAAAAAATTTGATTTTTAATCTTCTAACCATAACATCGATTAATTCAATGCATCTGTACAAAACATTATTTGTTAAATGTTTCACTTACAGTGCTCTGGTCTTTGCTTATACTTCCATATATCTCCATCTTAAAGCAGTGGCTGCCTATCTACAAAACAGCCAACACCTATGCTTATTCAAAGTGCCTGTTAGTAAGCATGTCATGGAAAGCCTTAAAAGAGTACTACACCCCAGAGACCCACCTGTTATCTCCAGTAATTCCCACACAGCTAGACTGCTGAGAGGTGACCGGAGGCCATGACCCTTTTTCCACTACTCTGCAAGCATTCTTTTTGGCGTACTGCTGGTGGGGCCATGAGGTCCCCTTGCCTCTTGAGGGCCCCAGGAGTAAAGTAGACCACATGCCCCAAGCAGCAGTGCACCGGGAGGTGCATTTGCAGAGTGGTGGAGAAAGGAGGCTTGGCCTCTGACCACCTCTCAGCAATCAGCTGTGTGGGGCTTACTGTAGGTAACAGGTAGGCTGGTTGGAGGCGATTTCGCCCTCCAACCAAGAGCACGCCAAGGAGGCATGTTTGCAGACTGGTGGAGAAAGGGACGTGGCCTGCTATCAGAACTCAGCAATCCTGCTGTGTGGGACTTACTAGAGGTAACAGGATGGGTATTTGGCCCACAACGATGGCCTTTGGGCCAACTACCTCTCTTGTTACCTCCAATAAGTCACACAGAGGAGGATGGCTAAGAGGTATTCTGAGACCACGCCCCTTTCTTCACCACTCTGCAAACATGCCTCTTGAAGCACTACTGGTTGGGGGATGAAGTCCACTTTACCTCTGAGGGAACTTGGGGGCCAAGAAGCCATTCTGATACCTCCTGTAAGTCCTAAATAATGTAATTTTTGTGAGCTGGTCAGAGGTCCAGCCCCCGCACTGCAAATGTCATTACTACTCATAGTTTGGAATTAGCATTTATAAAATCTTAGAAATTCACAGAAAAAAACCAAAGGTTATAGGGACATTATAATTAAGCTGACACTTCACTCATGTCAGTGACATCACTAATGGCATAACCTGCCATGTTCTCTACAAACTTAGCCCCACTTGTATGCTGCAAGACCAACACTAAAAGGGACTATATCTGGAACATATCTAAAGTACACTTGGACACCACGTCATGAGTGTGATTCACTGTTATGGGTGATTTGCTTGTAATACAATCTTGAGTAAGTTTATGTAGTGTTCACTTACAGTGACAACACCTGAGTCAGTTTGACTTATTGTATTTGGAGATGTGTTTGTACTGGAGGTATATCTTGTCTTGAATATCTATATCTGAAAATTTGATTTAGGTATGTACTGGCACTTTATAATGCATGGCAATGTCAGGCAAAGTTAGGAAAACTTCATGTACAACTACAACTTGAGGTACTATGTGCTTACATGTGATCCCTTGATAACATGACAGCATACATGTCATGGACCTTTGAGGGCAGACAGGCATGCATGTGCATATCCGAAGATTGCCAGAGGTTATCTGAGGATTGTGCCCATCTATGAGTGGTCAAAGTCAACAGGAGTTTGGAAGTCTGGAAGGAGTTCAGAATGGCACCAAAACTTTTTCATAGGGGCAATCTTCAGTATGTTATCACACATGCAACAGCAGGACCCTCATCTGCTTCACACCTGGCACCCACACAGTAAAGGAGGCCCAAACGTACAGGAACCTCCACCTTTAACTTGTGAATGGTTCAGCTACTGTGTAAACTTAATAGGAGGACAGCTTACATTGAACAGGAGCAAGAGTGCATTAGGAAGATCTTCTTGACTTGCCAGGAGGCAATTGAAGGCATTGCCACACGGATCTTACTCTCTCCCTGTTAACATTCCCTACTTAGTTAATTTTTTTATTTTCGTTTGCTTTGATATTAGGCATAGTGTTAGTTAGGGTTACATCTACTTGTAGGTGTAGTATAGATAAGGTATAGATTTATGAATATCTTATAGGTAGTAGTTTTCATATTTGTAGTTCACAAAATTCAGTTATTACTAGTAAAATTATCCTGTGTACCTTTGTGAACACTGAAAAGTAGTAAAGGTAGACTTTTGGTCTAAGTTTGCCTTTGTGAATACAAAAAAGTAGTAAAGGTAGACATTTGGTCTAACTTTACCTTTGTGAATACTGAAAAGCAGTAAAGTAACACAAAAGTTTACTTTTGAGAATCTTGCCCTGCGTCTATAGATTCTATGTGCCACATCAGAGGAGAGAGTTCAGCCTGTAATAGTGCTTTTATTCACAGAAAACAATCCTCTATGAAGCTCTCCATTTTGAGTGGACTGGGTGAGTGACCACCCACTACTTCCTCCATGATGGGCAGTAACAAGCTGGGTAAGGCTACAGCTACAGAGTGGCTTGATTGTGAATGAGTCTCTAATAAATTAGTTTTGGTGCACCCTCATTGGTTTTTAGATTTTAACTGATGGCATCAAACTATTATTGTCTAACTAGGCTAAGCATCTATTCAATAGGGCAAACATATCTGAGGTGATATCTGAAGAATAGAGGAACTAGGCTACGTTAGTTGAATTCTTTCAGTAAGGGCAATCTCAGTACTGATAACCACCATTGCCATTTCCAGCATCCTATCTATTGAAGTACTTTTAGCATGGAGAATAAAGGCTGTAGGGTCACCAGACCAGTAATATTTGTTTTACCTCTTTGGCTGACAAAATCAACTTACAGAGAAATGCAAAGTGAAAAGGCTCCAATCTAGCCCCTTCTGGACTCTGATGGGTGCAGATGAGCCTACTCTTGGCCCAGTCTGTGCATGGGCATGTGTCATGCGTCTTTCATGCTATGAGAAAAGTTGGCACGCTAAATGGTGCTGTTCATCTCGCCCAGGTGCAAAAATCACTATTTGATAGGGCTTGTCGTCTGCTCAAATTCCCCATCAACGCCCCCGCAGCAAGGTTCTGTAACCTGTAGCAGTAGGCATGCTAAATAGACGTGGTGATCTCTCCCAGGTTCAGTGAACGGTGTTTGATAGTGTCTGTGGTCTAATAAAATGGCCCCACCCTGCTCGTGCTGCAAAGTTCTGTATCTACAAGTTCTCCTTTACCACGTGAGTTTTATGTTTTTGCACAGTCTGCCTCTGGTTACTTTGCTCATTTTTTATATTTTCTTCTTCATATACTTTACTGCCTGGTGTAGGTGCATTTTGTCTTTGGCTGAAACAGCCTTATCCAGTTCCCCATAGTCTCTTATTTGGATTTCAATTGTACTGCTTTTCCTATTCATTTGGATTGGATTTGTTACACTTCTTGTTTCTAAGTGAACATTACCTTCCACAATGTTGTTCTCCAGAAATGGTACCTGAGGTACGGACGGCTCATTCTTCTTCCAATAAAGCGCCAGGAGACCTGTCACTTGTGCGCATTTCTGCATTTTCGGTCTCTGATGGAATTGTTTGGGATAAGCTCCCATTTAATATTTGTGTTCCTACAGAAACTTTACAGATTTGTTATGTGTTTAAAGTCTTAATGGATGAAATTATCAATCCTCTTTCAATTTCTGATGAATGGGATGTGGAAACTGTCAAGAGCATGTTTTCTGAACTAGATTCTTTTACAGTTTTCGAAACTGAAGATTTGTATCTAAATTCAGTTACATTTGGGGAAAGGATTTGATCATCATTATTTCCACCACTATTTACCCTGAGCTAGTGTCCAGGTACACTTCTCACTCACACACAAAGCGAACATTGATCGACACCACCAGTATGTATTTCAAGACCACATTAGAAACAGTTCCTTATTTTTATAAGCTTATCCCTTCCCCATTAAATAGAAATATGCTGACCCAAACAAAATTAATTTAATCAGATTTGTTTATTTCCCAGTTGGCCATGCAAGGCTATGAATTGGGGAAGGAAAATATTGATTTAAAATCAATTTGTGAAACACAACATTTACAAGTACAGGGCATTGACCCTCTATTTACATCTTGTTTGATACCTAGACAAATGATCTTTCTGAACAATACAGTGTAGCAAACTACCTGCCTAGGTTTGGCTAAAATTGAAGAAAGTAACACACCTAGCATTCCCTCTATTGCACATTTTGGCAATTGGCAACACCTTGCAAGTTTTACAGAAACACACAAAAGGTGATGGAAGGCTGCTTGCAATAAATGTAACCACTGGCAATTGCTCCAGGTAGCACTCCAACCCACTATTCTATTGCTCACCATGCCACCTCATTTTGGACCCAGCCATATGCATATCAGTCTTGACCCTGCTTCTCAAGGCAACAGTGAAGTCCAAACTGCCAAACTAGGTCCTCACTGCACCACAACATGGTCATCCCTTGACCGGTTTTTCCCATGTTATCTTTTTCACTGGAACAAAGCTGTTCCTAGCTGATGAGCCCATAATAACTATGGAGTAACTGGTCTTGCATTACCAATGGAGCTGGCAAAGGGTACTCTCACTATGCTATCAATAGTATATGCAGTATTAGATGGGAGTATAATTATAATCATATAAATGTTATAATGGTTAAATTGTTTATCTATCTCACCATCCTTGTATTACTGTTTACAATGCTGAGTTGATTCTGCTGAATAATTGCATGACACTCTCTCGCTTTAGGAATACAATTGTATGAATACGTTTCAAAAGCCATATGAAGGGGGTAAATCTATTTACATGATTTCTTTAGGTAATAAAGAGTGGTCATGTTCGAGGTCGCCAATAACATCTGTTACCCTGGTAAGTTTATGGGTTCAGGTGGGTTACTGTGAACTGGCCGACACCGACACAATGGCTTGATGTTTCCGATTTCACACGTTTATTATTCTTTTGCTGTAACGCATTTCAGCATTTGTGCCTTGCTCAAACCTCATATATACATATATATATATATATATAAAAACATTATATATGTTTTTTTAATGATAACAATGTGAAACTATATTTATTTAGATATTTTTGTACTCATTATAAGTACAGCAACATAACACTTTTGTAATCAATATTGTTGACACAATATTTGTGTATAACAATATTATTGGTTTTGATATTGTGTTGGTGATCCATAGCTTACAGGAGAGTTATATAAATGTCATCTATATTCAGATTAATATGGTATACTTAGGAAACAGTCACAACCAAAGTTGTTTTTGTTTTTATTTATTTTTTGATAGCTGAATTTGCTTTGAGAGGAAGTGAATGCACACAGGATTTTTCTTGATCACTTTTGGTAGATTTAAAACACTGAATGATATACCATATACCAGTTTGAGTTTCCAAAGTATGAGAAGAGAAGGATTACCAGGCATTTTCACTGCTGCTCTTTGACAGGGAAAGATTTTAGGGATCAGCTAGAGTTTTTCGGCAGGCACACGTCATCACAGACATAACGGCTATCCTGACCACATTGTTACAAGTGCATTTTATCTTCTCGTACTTACTATGTGCCAGAAGGGATGTTCATCTCGTTTGTAACGGATGCCCTAGCTGCCAAACTCCAAATCCAGCCCTTAGGTTGATACTATACAACTACAGTAAAATGAGCTTTTTGAGGGAGTAAAGCTGATATTTGTCTGTTATTTTAATAAGTAACCTATATTGTAAGGGCATTTGTATTCAGAAATGAATCCCAGATTCCTGTGTCTCATGCAATTCTGTTTGAGTGTACAGTTATGATCATTCCCCTTCTATAATATAGATGGTTACCACAACAGTGAGAGGGAATAATAATTAGTATGATTTGTATATTTTACAAAGTCAGTCACAATATATTTAGGGCATCTTTAATATTTTTTTTTAAATAAATATAAGGTTGTTGGTTTTACTCTACATAAGGCAAACATTCAAGTAAATATCTTGTTAAGCAATGGATTGTACCATGGTGATTTATGACTCTTCAGTGTAGATTACACATTTCCAGCAGAATCTTTAGAAAACTTTTTTTTTGCAAGAGTGAACACAAACTGACCAGACATGGAGTTTTCATTCAGTATAAAACACATAAGACCACTGCTGGCCACATATGTCACTCAAAATACTTAAAATGTAGGAGTGGCTGATGCTTTCTCATGAAATTTTATCTCCAATTTGGATGAGCTGTCGAAATTATTCAAAAGCCCACTTTTGCAGGTGCAGAGGAATTTTGTGCTGATTTGCCTGTTGTGGTCCTCAGACTTGCCCTTGAGGCAAAACGGAGGAACTATCCACAGACCACATGTGTGTATTGCACTCTGTTTGCGATTGCAGTAACACAGTTTGTCGGTTCTATGGGCTCAGGGTGGTAGTTGGTTTCATGGGCTCTGGATAGTCCTCTGCTGCCCGCCCCACACTCAATAGCTCACTGAGGAGGAATGGCACAGTGATAAAGGCTCAAGCAGAAGGCATCTATTGAACATGAACTAGTGATCCTTCTGGACCTCTGAGTCTCTGACCTTCTGGGTAGCCTACTGTCTCACACCACCATGCCATGCTCAGGAGTTTCACTCGGTTGCATGGTATGATGATGTGAGGAGAGGGATATTCAAAAGAAGATATCTGACTTAGGACAACTTTTAGTGTCTGTTCCCATGTCCACCTCTATGAAAGTAGACGCAGTAGGAATGAGCTGCACCTCAGCTAAGGGCTGAGGGAGGAGCATGAGATGCAGTACAAAACTCATAGGGCTTGGTTACCAGGAAAACTGATAATTTTGCAGCTGCACTACTTCTGAAATTTTTTTTTCCAGTACGCAAAATACAGTCCATGTTTCATTTTTCACAAATCTCTGCTCCTGGACAAATTATGCACCAGGGGGATTCTTAGTAGAGTGGAAGGCACAAATGTCAATCCTTTTTTAATTTACAGAGATAAATTGGAATTTGTTTCTATTGTAACAGAATCAAGACTGATTTGCATTTGGCGCGGTCCAAGATTGGCATGGTGAGCAAAAAACTATGCACTTGGATGTGGTAAAAGCAATCATCAGTGGCTAATTTTAATTCAAGAATTCCATCCATCACTTTGTTCCTGATGTCCTAAGAGTAACGGGGATGGCCAAACATGGGTCCCATGTGCACTGTGTGCCTGGACCTCAGCTGTAACATACTTATGAAACCTACTCAGGGTGAGGCCAGTCTTGGGTTGCTTTTGTTCCTGTTTGGGGATGATTGTTCCTGTAGTCGAAGGATCAAGACTGATTTGCATATAACTGGGTCCAAACTGTGGGTGCTCAGTGGGCAAAAAATGATGGACTGCGATGCAATGGCTGCAAAGAATCCAAGCATTCCATACATCACCTTGTTGTTGTTGCAGTTGATGCTTTAAGTGCCATGAGCATGTCCTGACATGGGTCTCATGATCACTGTGCCACTGAAACCAAGCTGTATCCAAGCTGTATCTGACACATGAGCCATAATCAGGGCAAAATCTGTCTTGGGTTGCTTGTGTTCTGGCTCAGAGAGGACCAGACCTGTAAGTTTTGACTGGGCTATTCCCATGAAAGAAAATAAAAGACTAATTTGAATATGGCTGGGTCTAATCGGAGGCAGCATGGTGGCCCAAAATTTATGGACTGGGATACACCCCGAGTTATTGCCTGTGGCTGAGATAAATTCAATCATTCTATCCATCACCTTGTTGTTGTTGAGGGAATCTATGTGATGCACACCTCTCTGTGCTGTACTGGCAGTCTCGACCTAGCACAATGTTGCCTCAGAAAATTATGCAATGCAGACACGGGGCCCAAATGTCCCATAATGCAAGATTGGTGGCTTACAGATGTTCAGTCTTATCCTTAACATATAACAATGGAAATCGAAGTTTAGATAAGTGCAATCTGTCAAAGGACTGTACATGTCAATGCTTCTTCCAGGCAGACTTGGGTATGAAGCAAGAACTTTATGAAATCAGCAGGCACCCATTACCATGCCCACATGGCTCACGAGGGCCAAAACATAACATATATGTTACACATCAGGCTATTTCAGATGATACTATACCTTGACAACATGCAGGTAAAATCTATCTAAAAAGTACTTTTTTCTGAAGTATTAAAACATGATAGTATGTTTAGTGACGCCACAGTAAATAAATGGTAAATTGCACCACATTATATTACTTGCTAGAAACTTATGTGTCTCTTTCTTTTCAAAGCATCTTTGAATTCTTTATTCTTAAGAGTATAAATTATTGGGTTGCAGATTGGGACCACACCATTGTAGACCAAAAAGAATATTTTACTCTCACTCACTGAATACATGGAGATTGGTTTGAAGTAGACAAACATGATGGCTCCATAAAATAAAATGACCACTGTGAGGTGAGATGCACAGGTGGAGAAGGCCTTATATCTCTGAGTGTTAGTCTGGATTTTCAGGATGGCTGAGATAATTTTGATGTAGGAAGTGATAACTAAAATCCATGAGAATATCACAACTACTGCGTCAATGATGAAAGTCATTCTTTCAATTGTAAGAGTGCTGGTGCAGGACAGCTTCAGCAGGGCGACGGCTTCACAGAAGAAATGGTTAATTTCATGAGACTTACAAAAGGAGAACGTCGATATAAGGACAGTATAAAATACTGGTGACATGAAGCCAACAATCCATGCTCCAGTGGCCATTTGCAGACATACAGACTTATTCATGATCAGTGTGTATTGCAAAGGTTTACAGATGGCTGCATAGCGGTCAAAAGACATGATGGTCAGCAGAAGGAATTCTATTGCAATCATGGATAAGAAAAAGTACAACTGCAGCAGGCATTGCTGAAAATTGATGTTTCTTCTTGAAGGAAAGAAGCTGGCCAGCATTTGAGGAAACGTGACAGAAGTGTAAGAGATGTCTAGAAAAGACAGGTTTGTAAGGAAAAAATACATGGGAGTGTGGAGGTGTGAGTTTGAGTAAATAACAGCTATAACAGTAAGATTCCCTGTAATGCTCATAAGGTACAAGAGCAAAAATCCAATAAATATTGGAACTTGCAATTTCAGAAGATCAGAGAAACCCACAAGAATAAATCCAGTCACAAATGTTTGATTTCCATTTCCCATCTGTAATGAAAAATAAGAGTTAGTGATACCTTTTTCAGATTAATATGAAAGTGTACATGTTTTATGAAATGACTTTGGGCATTTTCCAACAAACAATGAAGAAGAAAAGTGTAACTCTATGCTGTGTGTGTGTCCATTTGTGAATCAGAGTGAGTTGAAACATTTCTTTTTAAACTTTGCAAGTTTTATAATGTGCAAAGTTCACAAAATTAATAAAATTATTGTGGGACCTGAGGGGACATTAGGCACAGCTAAACTGCAGTAATCCTAAAGAAGTCTTGCATTAAAACCCAGAAAAAAGCACACTTTTCAAACCACCTTCTACCTCCTGTGGTTTGTAAATGTGTGCTGGGCGTTTATTGAGAAAGTTCTCCATTGACAAAGTTCATCGTTGTAAAAAAAAATCATTAACCATATTATTTGATGTGCTTGAATTCGAAGGTGAAGGATCTTCTTTTGATTTCTCTTTGTTATTTTTATTTATGGTCGGTTGTCCTGAATTGTCATGAACGTCCTAGAACTTGTAATTTGGCAGTACAGCAAAGAGAAGCTTAAAAACAAATTACTTTAACAGAAAATACTTAATTGAGGAGGCATAACAGGTACATGTATGTGAAAAGAGTATGTTAAAGACTGTAAGTGAAAGGCTTGGTTGGATGGAAGTACTGTTAACTTCTTGTAGAGTTCATTATATCTGAAGTTCCCCAAATGTCTTTTGAGACATTTTCACTGAGAATACTGAAGCACAGAAGCAATATATTTAGCCCAAAAAATCAACATTTAGTTTGGCATCATGCATACCAAACATACACATAATAGAACATGGTGAATGAACAAATGTAAATCTTTAAATTAATTAAATCTCACACATTTTCATGGTGCGTTGTGTATGTGATCTATCTATTCCTAACTGTCCCTTTATGTGATAGAACATACACTACAGACTTTGAATCTTATTTTTCCCAGCTGCACAGGATATCTGATTACACTACCAGTAAAGGCCTTTGTAATTAGAGTGCTGAGTAGAGAAGTGATTTACAGTATAGTGATATTGTTTTTGTTTCTGGGTGTAGAAATCTGCCCACCTTATCCTTGCTAACCAATTGTAAAGTGCTGATACTCCTCCGTTGAACATTATGAAAACTCTTATGCACCTAATTAGCATACGAAACTTACCTTTAAAGCCCTATTAAAGGTTAACAAGATACAACTAGGGCCTGTAAGTTAATTTTCACAAATGGTCTGCAGCACCCATTGTGCCATCCACTATAGTGACAACCTAAACATAACTGCAGACCTAACATCAGTAGACTATCTGAGCAGGCTTTAACTCCAAATTTGACCTCTCTGAATAATCCTGTTTGATAGGCCTAAGCCATCATTTTTGTTAGACCTGTCAGCCTAATGGCGGTGTTACCCCAACGCCTTTGCCTTCAATCTCATGTTTTTCTGAATTCTTTTTTAGCTGGCTTTAGGTCTATGTGCACTTTATCACTGGTAAAGTATGTGTGCTGAATCCCTAAAACATTGTAAATTGAGTGACCCCTTATTGCCATATTTGACTTACGTATAAATCCCTAGTATATTGGTACACCGTATACCCAGGGCCTATAGATTTCATTACAAGACTAGAGGCTACCATTATGCATTATTCATTTAATGCCAACTCCACACAGCCACTTTGAAGTATTACATTACAATAAGTATTGTTCTAGAACCGAATACAGCTTGACCATATTAGGCATGCACACAGTGCAATCTGCCTCTTTTGAATATAGATCCACACAAATAAAAATCTCTTTTCTATGCTTCTCTTACTGTATAACGTCTTATTGTTTTATTCATAACTGTTTTAAGTCTTGTTAAGAAAAGCTTACTCATAGCAATGTTGAAACTGTTTAGAGCTCATTTTATGAAGTTCAATTGTTTCATTGAAGTGTTTTTTACTGTCAACTGCTTTCTAATTTACACCAACCTTGTCTGTGATTTCTTCCCTTGAGCACTCCCTTCTCTCTTTCCACTTGTCATGATAGTGTGTGTTTTTATTTTGCCCTTTTAAGACTGCAGATCTCAAGATGAGCCCAATATGGTTCATACCCACTATCACTCTGCATGTAGCCGAGTTCAGACTCGAATGCAGACTTGAGGGGCAGACCTCAAGCCCTCCACCCTGCGTATCACCAAATCTGGACTCCACCGCTGACTTTGGGGGGACACTCCAACCCCCATACCATCTAGACGATGTACACATATACAACCCTCCCCTCAGACCCTGCTGACACAGTGCTTGTCACTCTCTGAGGCTGCATTTCTCCGGACATGCTCAGAGAAACCCTGTTAGAGAAATGCTCATCCAACAGCGTAATACATCATTCTGATGCTTACATGGGCTGATCACTCGAGATACAACAACGTCTCAAGGACTTCCAACAATTGCTGCATCCTTCAGTTGTCAGCACACCAAGCGTTGGGCAAGCCTAATTGATTAATTATTGTTTATTTTAAAACTGGCTAGGGCTTAATATACATTTTCAAGTGTATGCTATAATTGAAAAGGGGCAATATCCTCAGGGTGTGACAACCCTTTATCATTCCAGCCCACTTAAACAAAGAGGACTCTTATTTGAAATACCATTTGGGCATGCTATGGATACCTTAAATATCCTTTGTAAAATGACTGACCAGCACACTCAGAGCCCAGAATTTCCCCTCTTTAATGATAAAGAGAAAATGAGTAAAACAATAATTTCACCAGGAAATTCACACCTGCATGCCTGAAACCAAGCATCAAATGATGGGCAATAGGAGGGGTCCTTACTTCCAGATGAGGATATTGACCTACTGGTGGGGACTCCGATAGTGGTAAGGAAAGGGGAAAGAAGTCCAAAAAGACTAGACATATTGAAGGTCTTTCTTCCAGGTGCATTACAGGAGGTTCAGTCACCACAAAAGAAATTGGAGGTCTAAGCACCTTAAATCTAAAGCTAGTTCTAAGCACTTCAAATATGTTAGGCACTACGCTGCGCAAAATTAAAGAGTGCATAGCACAGCAGATCTGTCCTCCATGCCCAAAAGAAGGCACAGGAGAAGGCCTCACAGAACGAAGAAACCTTCTACAAGTGCATATTTGACCTGGATCAAGGTGACTTGGATGTTGAAAAGGATGCTCTCTCCACCTCTAGGGATCTGGTCTTGAACCCTTTGGGGCAGTAGATGTTCTCTCCTAACAATATTAGACACTCCAGGAGTGACGAATGGTGGCCCAAAGAAAATGCAGGACATTTATTAGGAAATGGAACAGAAAACAATGGTAAAATTGACTAACACCTGATTTCCATATTTGACTTAATAATGAGTCCCTAATACATTGGTATTCCATATACACAGGGCCTAAAACTATAATGCTATCAGTGGGTCTAGAACACTTATTTTACTACCCACTTATGTAGCCCCTTAAAACAAGTCTGTCATTGCAGTCTATGTGCAATTTTAAACAGCAATTTCAGATTGATAAAATAATGCATTCATCAAGCCTTAAACTCCTTCATTTCCATTTATAAACGTCATTTCGGTCATAAAAGACCATAAAAGTCATATGATAACACATCACAAAGATAAAAATACATTAAACGTGACAATCCATAAAAAATTAAAAAGTGATTATTTACTCATTTAAACCGAGTAAGAACAGCTCATTACATTGAAGAGGAGATATAAAAAACTAGTGTACGAGTATCGTTTTCCTCAACTTTTGGCCCCTTTTTCACATTGAAATAAGAAAGCGGGAAACAGCAAAGACCACAATAGTTTTTGTATCAGTTCTTAAAACTCGATAAGATGCAATGCATTGTGAGAACCCCATATATTTACAAAGTGGGATGAGCTAGTATTTTCTTGATGGTCCATACCCAGGACAAAAAAATATTACATGTATCATTGTCTCCGGGGGGCCATTACAAGCTGGGCATATGTTTACAATGTAGTTAGCCCAGTTCTTTGTAAAATCAAATAAAGGAAGGGTGCCCAGCCTCAATTGTATATACAGCTTCCTCGCCAATGCGGGTTGGATTTCATCCATATATGGTTCAAGCATGTATTGGTCTTTAAAGTATAAAAAATCTATTGTGAGTTGGCCAAAAGTGCTATTTTCCTACAAAATCCTAAGCCTGTACAATCTATAGGATTTCACCATATCAAGACAGGAAATCTGCGTACAATAAACCTTTGGGCTAAACCTTGCTCCTGCGTACCAAATCAGCTACAATAGTTACCTGTTCTCCTGATCACGGCCTCAGGGACATGTAAGGCTCCAGCACTCTTGAACCCACACTTGAACCCAGCCTAAGTAAGTCCCAATCTTCCAAGTGGTGTTTCTTCAGTTCTGGACCCTCTGAAGAGGTAGTAAAGATAGCCCAAATCCTAAATTTGAGAGATTGGGACTTTTTGGCTAAAATGTGCTCTATGAGACCAGTACCTATGCGCTTGTTGATTCACCCAAAGTACATCACCAGTTAGTCTGGTGTCAAGAAATACATTCTTCTTAATATCAGCAAATTCCATTCAGAAGTTCTTCACAAAAAATATATTTAGCCTCATGGAGCCCACGTCAGATTTGTTTTGCAGTTTTATCCTGCTGCACATTTTTGACTTTCAAAACAGAGACCTAGGTGCATGTTTATGAAAATGATGGTGCAGGGCAGCACAGCAAGTTACCTTGTTGCACTGCCCTGCAGCACATGGAAAGGGCAAGAATAGACCATATTTATCCAGTGCAGTACATTCCTTTCCTTTCCCCCTGCCCTCGTGCCAACACCAACCCTTTTGCACCATGGTGAATGTGCAGGATCATTTTTGTGTAGGAAGGGGCACCTTCCTGCACAAAACAATCCACAGAGGCATTTTCCTCTTTCTATGTATGTTGCAGAATTCAGCACATACAGAAAAAGGGGAAAAAAGGAGAAATATGGATATTTGCAGACTGTTGCAGACATGTTGTGCTTCTTCTGCTCATTTTGCTCACATTTAAAAAATAAACACCTCCAGATCCCCTTACTGGGCGTTTGTCATTTTTGTGTAATTTCGTTTAATACATTTTATTTTGTGTTTCTTAATTTATTTAAGGATTTTTATTGTTTCGCATTTTGAATTTATGGAACTGTTTTAATACTGCATAAATATTTAACACATTGCCACCAAGCTAGACCTGTCTGCTCTGTGCCTTGTCTACAAGGGGGTTTGACCTCAGAATTATTTAGCGACCTCAACACGCCATTTTGACAACGACAGTGGTTATTACTTGAGGTGGGTAGGTACCCTCTCAACTAATCACCTAATTTCTTACAGGGATACTAATACAAAACTATATTCAATGACTTTAAACATTTATAAGAATAGTAAAATATACAAAGTAGGTTGGACAGGAAGCTCTAGAACTATAGGAGACAATGTATGCACTTAGCCTTTTTGTGCATTGTGCAGTCTTTAATTTGCTCATTTGTGTGATGCAAAATCCTGAAATGACACACAGGCTACAGTTCTTGCCCTTCACGGTATGGATGCACTAGACTATCTGATGTTGTGTGGGTTTATAGGCATTGAAATACTTGGTCCTAGGAGGCTTGTTTCCGCTCCAGGGAGGACCTGGCTTGGCAGTTCGGGCTGGACTGTTTCCATGAGGCACAGGGTCAAGACTGATTTGCATATGGCCAGGTCTAAACTGGGGTGGCATGGTGAGCAAAAGAATTATGGATTTAACCCAGATCTCTTGACAGGGGGTGAATGTTTTGATTTTTTTCTGCATTCTATCCATCAATTGGATCACTGAAATAATATCGAGGGACAGAATATCGACCATCAAAAATATCGTTGACAAAATATCGACAGTCAAAATATCGAGTTTCTATCTACAAACAGGTAAGTACAAAAATATCGAGTTAAAAATATCGTTTACAAAAATATAGTTGTAAACAATATCGTATTTACTAAAAACAGTGTTAAATTAAATTAATATTAATAATTAATTACTAAAATATACTTAAAATTACTTAAATTAACTTATAATAATTAAATAATTAATGAAAGTTAAATAAATATTTTTTTATTTCATATTTATTAAAACATATATATATAGTGACAAAATATAATAAAATAATACCCAAAAACTGAAAACTGACCCTGAACCCTAAAAATACCCCTTTACCCAAAAACCCAAAACTGACCCTGAACCCTAAAAATACCCCTTTACCCAAAAACTTAAAACTGACCCTAAACCCTAAAAATACCCCTTTACCCAAAAACTGAAAACTGACCCTGAACCCTAAAAATACCCCTTTACCCAAAAACTGAAAACTGACCCTGAACCCTAAAAATACCCCTTTACCCAAAAACCCCAAACTGACCCTGAACCCTAAAAATAAAAATGAATTTTTTTACTATCTATATTATATACTTACATATTTTCACTTTCTATATTATTTACAGTCGATATTACTTCACTTACCTTAAAAACGATATTTTGGCTGTCTATATTGTGTCCTGTCGATATTTTGTCCAAACGATATTTTTGACTCGATATTCTGTCCAAACGATATTTTGGAGTCGATATTATGTCTGTGCACCCCATCAATTGTGTGTCTTTTGCTACCTTGACATGGTGGCCCATCAAAAGCACCTCACCTGAGAAACTTTACAGCTGGTCTCCGTCTGATACTCTAGAGCCCCTCTTGGGTGTGACTTGAGTACACATTGTTTAAACTTTTTCTTACTTGCTCCCCTCTATAGTTCCCTACTCTGAGGAACCCACTGACCCCAAAATTGTAAGGCACCATGTACTCGCTTTTAGGGCTAATCACTTAGAATGGCGAAAGGAAAAGTAAAAGCCAATCTCTGCAGGCCATTTATATTGCCCCATAGCGGTCGAACTCTTAAACCTCATCCATCTCGCAACCAAAAAAAATAAAAAATACTGTGAATGAAGAATAAAGTATAGCCACCAGGAGCTAGTGCACTCTTTAGAGGGGGTAAGAAAGGGTGGGAAGAAGAGAAGAACTTAAGGCATCTGGACACCACCAAAGAATTCAAAAGCCCTTCCTATACTATTCTGGAGCCAGATGATGCAATCTGCATTTTGTGTATCAAATCTTCTGCTTCCTCTTCTGTTCTTAGATTATGCATGTTGTTCCTCCACATTAACTTTAGAATAGCTGAGAATTTAAATTATACCATGACACCTAACTCTCACAATATTCTGATCTTCTCCCCACATTTCTACTGTCTCTGTACAGTGATTCTTGTCACATGGGATCTAATCAGAAAAGTGAAGGAATCGTACTGCAATGACCCTGATTTCATAGCTATAGTAACCATTTGTTCCTTTATTGCATATGTCTGTAAATTCATTAAAATATCCCTATCTCATTTCCAGTGTGGATTGCTCTTTATTGGGTCTCTGTGGATCCACTGAATTTCCTGCTCCAAGTCCACTTCAGGATGGCCTTTTAATATGCCTTCTCGCAATAGCTCCATACAGAACCCTTTTGGGTCTTATCCTTCCACTTCTCTGGTGTTTTTAGGATATGTTTATCGTTCCTCCTGGAGTGGTGCCTCAATTCTGTGATTTCTCTGGAGTTTTGGTCACTGCCTTGCGTCGCATTCCCAATCTGATCTTCCAAGGACTTTTTACAGACTGTCAAATAATCCAGCTTGGCGCCCAGAGCCTGGCATGCATCATGTATCTCCTTTTGGTTTTGTTCAGATATTACAAGCTTTTTTACAATTTCTTACCTCAGTTCCACAAAGATGCCTTCAAATTGTTTGAAACTGAGTAATGTCTCACTGCTTGTCTGCGTTTGCACTAATTGGTCTTTACTGTGAATCTTGGGACTCCATCCATTTTCCAGGCATCCTGCTGCCATACTCCACCTCGGGAGCACTCTACACAGCTCCAATGGCATACAGTACACCACAGCCTATACTGTTGGTTTTTAGAGTGCCTTTGCGTGTCCTGCAAGTCCCTTATTTCGGTTGGTCTGTCTGCGTTCAGTTAAAAAAAAAGAAAAAAAACTTGCTCGCAAATTCACTTGCTTGTCATTCCTAGATCCCGACAAAAGGTGTTCAACCTGCCGCCATGTTTCTTTTTAAGTATTCTCAGTGACATCTGATGTTGATCAGAATGTATCCCCTCCAGAGATCAGAGATGAACTGAGAAAATAGTGGCTGCTAGGCTAAATAACTCACTGCACCACCCACTCTAGTCACTCACAAAATAAGTTTTGTCAGCTCTGCCCACCTCAAAGGGCAAGCTGCCACATGGCCCCAAATCAAATACAATTAATCCAAAACAATGAGTGGCCACAGACTTTCACATCAAATGTGTTTACATATCAGTCCAATTTCCATGCAATGCACATGTTAGTCCATGATGCCCATTTTTTTTAGACAAGTCATATTTTATTATTCTTTTTTCTTCTTTCCACACTTGAGTATCCAATAGCAAAACAACACAGCCAACGCGTTTCGCCCCAACTCGAGGGCTTTTTCAGGGCTGCAAGTACATACAAAAAACATACATGTACATTTAACGTAAAACAAAAGCACACAGAAACAAACAGAGTAACATGTATGAGATAAAACACCCAATGCCAACAGATTGATAAATAAAACCAAAAGTATGCTTTTGACCCAAGATTATGGACTTAACTTCACTCTTATACCATTCTCCTAAAGCGTAAGTATTAGTTAGTTAATTGACCTCCTCATATTTCCCTCTTCTCTTTTGAGTTTACCAGGGATGTTGTCTTTTCCCATTTGTGGTGGCACTTGAACCCTTACTATCGCGTTTAGACATAACTTGTGCATAACAGGTTTTCCATATGGTCTTCAATCTTTAAAATTGTCATCAAAGGATTGCCCGCCCTGAAATATTTCTTTCAGTGTTACAGTTTCATTATACAAAGTTAATATGGATAAAACTGAAATAAAAAAATTATGCATTCCTTTAACACCTCTTCCTTTCAATAGGCTCTTTCCAAAATATTATATTTAGGCATTCAGCTACTCTTAACTACAAAGCATTCCATACTCATATTGACAAATTAGTCACATCATAGAACCCATTATTTTTTCGTGGTTGAAATGTTTGGGTTCCATTAAAGTGATGCTTTCTCCGCTCACCCTCTAAATGGTCTTTATGAGGCCAGTGAAAAATCCTAAATCGTATGAGAGTAATAAAAGAAGGCAGAATTGCGAGAATGAGGTGTATACTTCCCAAGTTTCAGTCAGTACTCTAAAGCTTTTGGATTAAGCAGAGCTTCATTCTGGAATTCAGAAACACAGTCTGCCTATCATCCTCTACCCCATGAGAAAGTCTATCTTTTTTCCACTTACACCTCCTCTCCTTTTCCAACACATGTGCTTTATGCTTCAGTGAGTATATTCTCCTCCTATACTCTCCTGATCTACTTTCTTAGACATGCCTCTTTGGTTTCAAAATCTTATTAAAATACATGTCTTTTGTGGGTCGTGGATGGACAAAGGTATTTGGTGGATATATCAATTTCTTTAAGGAGAAGCTTCCATTATTTTACCAAATTCAGGAACATATTTAATTGTCCATCTTCTTTTCCTGCTCTCTTTCCATTGATTAATAATACTATCATGGATGTTTTTTTTTACCTTGCAGGCTAATTCTCCCTCCATTATTTTCAGCTCTGAGCTGTCTAGAATCCTTCCTTTTTGCCCCTAAGTGTCCATAATTTATGAGCCTATTTTACCTTCTAACCCCAAATGGACCAAGTGAAAAAGTGAACTCCTTTGAGAACATGACTAAGGTATTACCTGGAATATTCCATTCTGGAATGAGGTTTGAATTTGTATTCATAAAATATCCCAAACATGTAACACATTGATTTTTATTTATCACAAACTTTACATTGCTCCACGCCATTTTGCTAAGTTCTCTATAGATAAATTAACCAAATGTTAGTGTTTAAATCTTTACATTGTTATTAGCCTTATGTTATTTTGGTGCCCCAAACTTTATAATTTTGGGACAAGATGTGGGCTCAAATTACACAGGCATTTTAGATCTCCTATCCTTTTAGTATACATAATCTTTTTTTAGGAATTGTAACTAATGAGTTTTCTCCCCATTTTCGTAAAACCAAATTAATTCATATATTTTTGGCAGTAGATTTTGAACAAATAGCTGTTAATTGGGAATGTTCATCAAAAATATCATATAAGACTTGGTAGGACTCTTTCTATCATTGTTAGAACTGGGGGTCTTGCTTCTAGTTACGGAAAGGGGATTACACTCATGGATAACACCTGCTCACCCCCTTGGTAGCTTGGCATGAGCAGACAGGCTTACCCCAGAGGCAGCGCGTTAAGCATTTGTGAACACATACAGTAACACAGTGAAAACACTACAAATGGACACCACACAGGTTACATAAAAATAGGTATTCTTTATATAGACTTACCACAAGACCATAAATGACAAAAATCCACAATTCTGTACTCAAAATAGACATAAAGTAACTTAGTTCAAGTACCTTGGATGTGTGACGCAAAACAAACAAAAGGTTCGCAGGGAGGGTGATGCGTTAGTTCCTTGCCTTTGGGGAGGCGATGCGTCACTCCTCAATGCTTTTGCAGAGTAGGGGATTCTGGTTACGATGCCGCAAGATGGCGCCTTGATGCAATGCGACAATCCGGTATGATGCGATAAGATGGTGCCCTTGATGTGATGCGATGATGTGAAGATGATGCGTGCAATCCCAAAGGCAGTGTAATGACTCAACAACTTCTGAACCACGACAGGCCCTGCGTCACGCTTCTCCGGTGATGCTACGGTGACCCTCACGGTGGCGACACGCTTCTCCGATGATGCGACGTCAAGCAACTGTGGTGAAGACATGCTTCTCTGGTGATGCGGCGTCATCCTCTTCGGTCGCGACACGCTTCTCCTGCGATGCGCCGGCACAGCTGCAACAGCGACTCACTTCTTCTTGTTGAGTCGTGCTTCCCTCTCCCAGCAACACGCAGCCTTCTGCAGACAACAGCAAGGAAATTCAGATGGGAGCTAGGGGGGAAGTCTTGTAGCCCTGAGACTACAGCAGGGGGCAATCACAAGTTCAAACCCTTCGAGAAATATTCTGCAAGATGATGTTAGTTCCTTAAAAGTTCCTTCTCCTTTCATTGGCAATAAAGAAACCACTGCAGGCAACCCAGCAAAACAAAACACTGGCAGAGGGGCAGTCCAAACTCCAGCAGCTTCCTTGGTTCTTCTCCTTTTCAAAGGTTTATCTTGCTTTCCCAGAAGTGATCTAAAGTCTTGGGGTCTGGGCCTCAGTATTTATACCAGTAAATCATTTGTCCTCTGAAAGCCGAGGGTCCTTTACCTAGTCCAACCCAGTTTTGGGTACATTCTGCCAGTGCACACCTTCGTCCTATGTCAGTTTGGGCCAGGGTCATCAGACACACCACACAAGGTGGAGCCAGCATTGTGGAAGGCCGGCACAACCCTATTCAGGCCCAGGTGCTACTCCTCCCTCCACTCCCAATACAGATAGGTCTTTCCAGCCTTGTGCTGACTCACCCTGTCTCCTGGAGCCCGCCAGCCCCTGTCACTCACAAAACAAGACATACAAGCTAGTAGAGGCAGGCTGGATGGCTAGGCAAGAAAATACCTACTTTCTAAAAGTGGTATTTTCAAACACAGAATGTTAAAACCAACTTCACTAAAAGATGTATTTTATCATTCTGAGTTCAGGCATACTAAAGTCGAATTTCTACCCTGTTCCCTAGGTCAGTTAGGATTATAAGATGTTAGAATCAAACTGCCCATTCTGGCGTATGGGGACAGGTAGCCTTGCAATAGTGAAAAACAAAATAGGCTGTAATTCACTATCAGGTCATTCCACACACATCAGTGCATGACCTAACTTTTACATACAATGCACCCTGTCCTAGGACCTACCATAGGGGTGTCTGATATGTAGAAAAGCGAAGGTTTAGGGACTGGCGAGTGGGTGCACTTGCCAAGTCAACATGGCAGTCACAGACTGCACACAGGCTGTGCAATGACAGGTCTGAGACCCACTTTACAAGCTGCTTCTGTGGGTGGCATAACCAGTGCTGCAAACCCACCAGCAGCATTTCATTTACCGGCCCTGGCCAGACATAGTGCACTATACTAAGGTCTCATAGGTAAATCAAATAATCCAATCATGGAGACACTTATAAATACATACATTTACCAAAGGGAGCACTTGCACTGTGGCACTGAATAGCAGTGGCACAGTGCCCAAAGCATCTAAACCAGCAAAACAAATGAAAAACAGAGGAAGTATACACATATATGCTATAGATTGTGAGGACTTTAGGCATGATGCTTATATTTTTACAGAACCCTTCCTTGTTTAATTTTAGCACATGTGAACTTAAGAGCAAACCTTATATACTCCAGACATCCAAGTATTATCTGTTGACATTGACTTCTATCCCCAGCGTACTTTTGAATCCATTCCTACATATCTTGATTTTAATTCTTTAGAAACAGCCATAACCAAGCTGGAAATCTCACCAGCACTTACACAGTCGGGTAAGGGGAAGACACCTGGTCCGGATGGCTTCAAGGTGGAGTTTTTTCTTCACTGTTCAAACACTCTAATTAACTCCAGCATAATGTATGCAGTCCCCTCAAATGGTACATTGTTCAGTGGTTAATGAAGGAGAGGGGCACTGCATCTACTATTGCATCTATTTGCCCAATGTCAATCAAGAGAACTCTAGGCACATACAGCAAGATACATTTCAAGCTGACCAGTAATAGAGCCACCTTTGTAATAATCGTAATCGTAATTATACGCTCTTGTATAGCGCCTTATCACCGTAAGGTCTCAAGGCGCTTGCTTTGGGAACCCGTCCTGGTCTTTCCCTGCGAGATTACCCCTACTGGGCATCCCCAAGGTGAAGACCAGGCATCCCATCACAGTGGGGCCGTAGGGGAGATTAAGCAAGCTATTGCCCAGAGTTGCAGAGTGTGAACCCAGGATTCGAGTAGGCACCGAGGCGAGAATTATCGAGTCCGTGGACATTATGAGCTCAAGACCCTGCCGCATCGGGAATTGAACCCTGGTCCTGGGTCTGACCTCTGCATCAGGGTCTGTCTCCTCTAACCGGTGAGCCACACTTCTCCACTATTCCCTTTGGAGAAACATTCAACAGTCGTGGGGGCCCAGAATGTAAGGGGGAGTCTAAGTGCAAAAAAAAGGAGAGGCCAATACTTTTAGTATTCTCATAGGTAAATTATGCATAGTATCTTGAAGATTCCACTGTACACCCTGGGTGGAGAGTACACGCGTGGTACAGAGTGGAACCTCCACACTCGGGGCGGAGATTCCAGCTTGAATACGGATGTAAAGATACTACTCATAACTTACCTTTGTGAGTACTGAAAGTCGTAAAGTTAGGATTTTGGTATGAGTTTACCTTTGTAAATTGGGCCCCTAGGACATGCATACTTTGCATCAAAGGGCAATTCAAGAAATACATTAACTTTAATATAGCATGATTTTATCTGATGCAGTGAATGCAGGCATCACAGCTTGCAAAGAAGGCTCATAGATGCTACGTCCAGATGTTCAGGATGAAGAGAGGAAATGCTTTTCTTAATTGTAGCTCACGCTTACTTCTCATTTGCTAATATTTGTTTGGGCTCTCTTTCTGATGATTGTTCTCAATCTGGTTTAAATGTGCAAATTTTGGATTTACGTTTGGAAGTAGCATTTCAGCAGATGGAAAAATCTATCTGATCTCTCTTTCCAGGCTTGGTGGTACGCTGTATGTTACAACCATAGATTGGACACTTCTTATGTATATTCATTGGTTCTGGCTGTAAGATGTTTACATTTATGTTCCCCAGACACAAAATGTATTGATTGTCATCCTAAACTTTCACATGTATACACCACTTCGGAACCAGAGGTTTTAAAACCTCCTTGACACTCCGTTTTTCTGCTTTCATCATTGTTTATATAGATGTAATAGAAATATGTTGTTAAACTCCTGTCAAGTGATCAGACCTGTTTAACATTTTGCATCTTTGTATTTTCCTTTACCTCCTCTTTTCCATAATATTGATAATATAGACATGCATTCGTGTACAATCATATGTTCTCATTTCATATTATATATGTACTCCTACTATATTTTCTTTTTCTGTCTCTTACTTGAATAAGCTTTATTTTTTGAATGCTACACCTTCCCAGGGGAGGCATAATGAGGAGAAATATGTTAATTTCTCCTCAATTCTTTTTCCTCTTTCTAGGTGTGCTGCATACTGCCACAAAAATTGAGTGAGGGACAAGAGGTCTATTGTTTATGCGCAAGAAGGTGCCACTGCAAGAAAAAATCCTGCCTACAAAGCAAAGGTGTCTGCATTGGTGCTGGACCCAAAAGTGTGCCAGCGCTCGGAAAGGGCTGGAATGATCCGCACAAGGGACCTGGGAGTGTGTCAAAATGCTAGGCCTCACCAGGAGAGGTAGAATGAGGAGGAATGTCTTTTTTTCTCCTCATTACTTCCTGTTTTAATGTTGCAGCATGCATAGATAGATGAATATGCCTCTCTGGATTGCTTTTGAGCCTAACAGTGCCCCTTTATGCAAAAAGTCAATCCTGCTTACAGCGCAGGCATTCTTCTTCTATGCTGCAAGGGTCAAGGGTGCCTGAATTGGCACCAGGCAGCAATTGTGCGCCAGTGCAGGGAAAATACAGGCTACAATGTTAGGTATGGTGCATTACTGCCCATTCTCTATCATGCAGCGCAGTGCAGCACTCTGACTTGCTGCGCAGCCTGAAGTTTTTAAGAATACGGCCCTATGTGTTTAAGAGTGTCTATTTGCGGTGACGCCTCAGGACCAAGGGTAACGTGATGCAAATAACCACTTGAAATATTTTAGCCGACACACCCAAGCACCGACTCAGAAGGTACCGAAAATTGTCATGTGGGTACTCCCTATTGTACATGAAAAAGATGTTAAGATATTGATAAAGGTTACTGGATTCACATTTAGGGCCTCAGAGAACTAGGGGCCAGATGTAGGTGGCCAAATACCGGTCGGTAACGGCCGATTTCGGCCGTTACTGACCCGTATTTGGAGTTTTAGATGTAGGGTGCTTAAAAATTACCGATTCAGTAAATTTACCGAATCGGTAAATTTACCGATTCTGTAAATTACCGATTCGGTAAATTTACCGATTCGGTAATTTGAAATGTAGGTGGCACTGAAAACAGTCCCTCAGGGCCTTAAGGATTCGTTATTTACCACCAACTATTAGTTGGTGGTGAATAATGAATATCTGTGTACATGCAAATCTGTGCATGTACACCTGTGCCATGTGGCACACATACATGCCCTAAGGGCATGTGTGTGTGCCAGATGGCACACAAGCCTGAATCAGGGGTGTAACAGGGTGTCAAAGTGACACCCTGCCACCCTTGACTATGCGGTAATTTTACCGAATCGGTATTTACCGATTCGGTAATTGCCATTGATTCCTATGGGCCTGAAGGCCCATAGGAATCAATGGCAATTACCGAATCGGTAAATACCGATTCGGTCATTACCGAATCTTAACGATTTGGTAATTGTTCATGAATATTTACCTACATGGCATTTACCGATTTGTAAATACCGAATCGGTAAAATTTGTAATTTACGAATCGGTAAATGCCGTTTACCTACATCTAGCCCTAGATTCTGACTAACCAGGGCCAATCTTACCCCCCCACACATGAAGTGCCCCTCCAAATTCAAAGTTGCACCCGGATGGGAGGCACCGCTTGCCCATTGAATGCGCCATTGTTGGCCATACGCATCTGCATCCCTGTCCTGTCTTTACCAGTTTTTACACCTTAACTCAGCAGTTTAAGGCCCATCTGTTCTCATGTGATGATAGGTTATTAGTGCCTAGAGACCCGTTGGTCTTCGGTTCGCTATAAAAGCGCAATTTGGAGTGGACACAGTAAATATTCCTGGTACAAGCTTACTGTTGGTACCTTAACACGACAAAAGTGTTGACATCAATGACAAATCAACCTCACACATGGTTCTAATGAAGGGAAGACAATGTCTGTGGACTCACCTTAAATTTAGTGGCTAAGGAACCACTTTTTCTGGCACAAAGAAATTATCCACACGTTCTGGGGGGATTTTTGTTTCCTGCTGTGACATTCAATGCTGCTCTGCCCTGCAGGCATCCTCATCTTCACTGGCATCCGAGCTTATGAGCAAGGTTCAACACATGACACTGATTCTTCATTCTACATATGAGGCAAACACAATATCACCATCCAAAAATATAATTTTCAGCAACAAAAAAATAAACATTGAATTTGCATTGCCTCTGCACATTTCACACCAGCTTCTGACTGTAGAGGCAGAATTGGTGTGAATAATCATGGCTTGTGGGGGGAGAAACCGACACTTAATTGATGCAAGAGGTACCATGTAAGGCACCCATCAAAACACAGACTGAACACAACAAATAGAAAATCAGTTTTGTTCCCCTGGCAAAGTTGTCATGACTTGTGGTAGTTTCTTGTAACATGTTCACTGTGTGTAGATCATACGCGCACATCAAGAGAAAGGACAGGTGTATAATGTGAAGTAGGATTTGTATATGAATCCTAAAGAAACGCATGATCCATTAACTAAAAAAACAGGATCCGTTGATCAAGTGAATTCTGATCAGGATTAAAGGTCACACGTGCTTGCACCTCGTTGAAGTTTCACAGGCATCTTATTATAGACAGACACGTTTCTATTTAGGTTAACCGTTATTTGCATATTTTGCAACTAGATTATTTGTTCTAATTGGATCAACTAAAAAATGTTTTATTTACCACATTCATGTAGTTGGTCTCACGTGTGGCTGACATTGGAGACGAAAACGTCGACACCGCATCCACCTCTCTCATATAAACCTAGGATCACTGTCATGATTGCCATGTAACACACGATGGATTGATTACATGAACATTAGAGGTCCATTTTGTGTACATAGTTCAATAGTTTGGTGTATTTAATCTTGATAGGACATTCACAGGATTGATGTATCGCAGGTTTATATTTGGACCCTAAATTAAAAAAAAAATCCTAATTTGCTTTTTACGCCTGTTCTTTCCCTTGTTTTACACGTTTAATAATCTGTCTTTATTGTATTCAGTACTTTTCTGATTCATTCTTAAGCTCACTCTCTAGGGGACAAACAATGTAGTGTATTGATTGGCTCTTTATTCAAATGATCCCCTTGTTGGTGTAGTACCTTCACTTCGAAATTAACCACTCACACAAACCAACAACAGAGAGAAGCCTCACCAATTGTCACACATAAGTACGGATGTGTGTGTACAATCATAATTAGAAACAAACACAACCCAGCCTGTCAGTGGGTGCTTCTGCCATCCAACTGATGGAGCTAAAGCGCCTGCCCCTTCTTGCATTGGGTTCCACAGCATTCTGAGCCCCTTCTGCAGCCCACACTGGTGTATTCACTCTTATGATGAGGCAAATCCATCTCTTTATTTTAACGCTGTCATTGAAAGGTGTGCGGTGTTCAGTTACTTCCAGTGTGACCTGGCACATCACTTCCGTCTCTTAGGGCCCGATTCACAGAACTAACTTAAGACAAAATCCTAAACTTACTACTTTTGGTATTCACAGAAGTTAGGATTTTGTCTTAAAACAGACTTAAGACATTCTTAAGACAAAATCCTAACTTAAGTCTGTCTTAAGTCTGTCTTAAGTCTGTCTTAAGACAAAATCCTAACTTCTGTGAATACCAAAAGTAGTAAGTTTAGGATTTTGTCTTGAGTTAGTTCTGTGAATCGGGCCCTAAGAGCTTTACCAGCAAAATCTAGCATTTGATGGATGTGTGCTGGTGAAGTGGATTCTACATGTGATGTATTCAATTCATAAGCATTGATAAAAGCAAGAGAGAAGCGTTTGGTGAATTTAGTGAGCAATAATATCACCCGTCAGCATGATTAGGTGCCAAATATTGAGAGAAATGAAGTCCATCTTGTCTGGATTTTTATTATTAAATCCAAAGGAGCTATATGTTGGTAAATGATAGGATGGATACAATGGTTCTTTCATGCAGGATGTTGGTGACCCTCTTCTGGTACCTTACCACATGGCCTCGCTGTGTGTTGAAAGAGGTGCTTCTGTGCGGATGATGCAAGTGGCACCCGTGAGCAGGTCGTCTCTTGTGCCACTTGTGTTGTGGTGCACTCGGATACCACAGGTCTGCTCGATAAAGTCACAAAACAAAAGTTAAAAATGCAGAAGCGTGGAGTCAAGCAGACCCTCAGAGGGGTTAGGGGTCCACGAGGGGATGTGACTGAACATCAGTGTCCACTGCTGAAGCTCAGAGACAATGATGCCAGCTCACCACAGCTTCATGAAGTGTGAGGAAGAAGTAAATATCAGTGGCCCCCTGGAATAAATAATGTTACTTGAAGATGTCTGTGTGGCCTTGACTTGCACTGATTTGCTCCTTCTACTGAGAGAGAAAACTTTGGTCAAATAGGAAATGTCAGTTTTTGGGTGGTTATTGGCGAAGGTGCTCTGGGTGATCTAACTGGCAAGAAACCACTGTATGGTAATTCACTGACTAAATTGTCTCCTGTCACTTGTAGCAGGTGTTATTTTTACCGTACAATTAGTAGTTCTTATCATGTTTCATGTTGGCATTAAAAAAAAATTAAAAAGACCGAACTGACCACCTTGGGTTGAAAACCACTGAGATTCAGATTCTGGGCATCTCTCTGAGGGTGTTGCAAATTGGAGGGCAAAGTTACCAGCTGCTACCACCTTACTATGAGACTGTCCTAACTCTTTTGTATGCAGGCGTCACATTGAAAACTCTTCAATTATTAAAGCTTTGCTCAGAATCAAATATCTTGTACAACCTTACAGTATAAAGAATGTCCCTAACAAGAAGAAGGACACTGGTGCACTTTTAGAGAACAAACCTTCACCTACAGGCTGTGAGTAAATGGAGGGCAGACCTGAACACAGATAGATGGATTGTAGAATGACATTCATAATGATGTGCTCTCCTCTGGTGCTGCACAGCTCCCCTTACCCACAGCTGTGCTTATATTGAGCCAGCAGACACACTGCATCTGTGGACTATCCTAAGGGACATGCTCCCTGGAGCCCTGATGTGCTGCTGCAGGATTTAGATGCTGATCACAATTGGCGTATTTTCTCCATAACTGGCAGATTTTCCTTTATCATAGTACTATTACCTGGGGCCCATCCCGTGTGAGTTCAGACTGATAATATCAAATGTTTTTGTAATCCATAGCGAATTGAAATATTGTACTTTACAGTACGTAATGTTTAAATAAATGTTATGATCGACCAGTCTTAATCTCTATTTAGGCATTGCAATTATCTTTATTTCATACTCTTTCATCTGTATGTCTATCCATGCACAAAGACCACATACATATATACAGACATACACACATGAATACGTCCATGCATACATACTCCTTTATCTATTTGATGTCCTGCTTCTCCTGTTTAGAGTACCTGTGTCATTTACACCCTTGTGGATGCTTTGGCATCTGCTGCTATAGGCCAAGCACTATCTACCAAAGATATAGATAATATTCTTTGGGTGCCTGACTCCTACGTGGGGGCGCTTGGTGTCAGCTGCACCTGCTGTGCTTGCTCTTAATTCCTGGTTGTGGTCCCACAGGGCTGTAGATGGCCCTCCATTTTGAGGACCCCCTCCACTTTCTTACATGCCAGATGCTCCCTAGGATGGCTGTCATATCACTGTTGAAATAAATATAGGACTTGTCCTTCATAAGTTCAATGAAAGTGAAGAAGGACTTCTGAGATCATCAATCCCTGGAACTGTTATGGCCATATGACCTGTCTGGCACAAGCACACTGAAATGAATGATGGACTACAAGCTCTTCACCAAGATACCTATTCTTGAGCCTTAAAGGTTTGGCCATACTTTAGTGATAATGGCGGTCACCACACACAGATTGCGCATGTTTCTGTTTTGTTTAGTCTTTTTAGGTGCTGAACTCATTATTAGATTATCCTTGCCCCTTCTCTCATTTCAAAAGCTTGGGATGCCTTTTTTTTTTTGGAAGGTAATTATTGACCTGATTCAGTGTTCTTACCTTTATTTGAAATTGCTACCAGGTCCACTCTTCTCTCGCCCTTATTGCTGCTGATAGTTTTAGTTGTAAACCACTCAAGCCTCCTGCCACTACATTTGACTGCCTTGCTCCTCTGCCCGGAATACCTTCTGGCCTCCACTGGAAACTGTTACTCAATTGACGTGCATGAAGGAACACCACAGCAGATTGGATAAATAACAAATCTGGATAATGTATGTCCTCCACTCACGTTCCTGGTCTATCTAGGTGTTTCTCCCATTGCCTACCTTGTTCCAACGTCATTAGAAGAATTCATGGTTTGAGTGACTTGCTCCTCATCCACTGCCACTATACCTCCTTTGTTTACACTCCCTCAGATGCCACTGACCCCCCCCCCCTCTGAATACACTCCTTCAGAGGAGAATGCTCCTTTGCTCTGGACACAGTTTTTTTGCCTGATGTCCTCTTAAGAGTCCATTTTAACCCTTAAGCAATTGTAAATCTCATCGCAATGGAGCTAATCCCTAGTGATAGTTTGATATCACGGGTATGCCGTAATGCGCTCAAGATTAAATACCCACCAAACATTTCTAAAAACACAGCTAAAAATATCAAACATAAATTACTGAAAAGGAATACTGAAATGTTCATCTCTGATGTTTACTTTTGTGCCAATAAAGGAGCTGTGGTTACTGATTTACTTTTCTTCAACAGCAAAAGAACACAATGGAGGAAAGCCATTGCTGTAATGCTCAAGATTAACACATCTAGGAAAACACTAAACACGGCGTACGCATCTCTGTAACGCTCCCACTGACATTTATGGCTGAAGCTACTATCTCCCTTTACAAACATAGAAAGGTTCTCATTCAATCATCTGACCGGTATTTAGAGCTGTTTGACGACATATTCATGAGGATCAAAAATAGGATGTTGATCTATGTTCCTTTTTCCTCCAATAGTCACACCTCCACTCCTTGTCATCAACAGGAACACAGACTTCCTCCAGACCCACCTCCACTATGTCACCCATGACTCCCCAGGAACAATATATCAATTCCATCAATAGAACCATCACCAACGACTCCAGATCACCCAAGCCAAGAGAAGACTCTTACTTTCCCCTTTATGCCACGTATCTGACCTGCCCCAGTCCTTTGCACATAGAAGAAATAGTGCCCGTAAAGCGAGAACAGAGACCAACTTTAGATGGGAGATATTCACAAATACTCTGCTACCTCCCTTGATCAATGGTGCACCTTTACATGCCTCATCTGCTTCCCATGGGGTGTCCCACTCATTCATGCAAGACTGCAATCGGGCTTTAATTTCCGTCTGATTCCATGTTCTCCCTGATGCTGGTGCCCTGTCCACCCCTCTTTCTATCACCTTCACAATAGACACTCTCCTAAACATTATCCTACTATTATGTCAATCTTCTCGCTCCTTATCTGCCTTGTTCCAGCTGGGCTTCTTACTAGTCCTTCTCCCTGGATGGTGATCTCTCATCCTCTGTACCAAGTCCAAATGCCACTCCCATAGGCACAAATCACCTCCCTTGCTGGATATCAAATTTGCTGATATTAGTCAAGATCTTCATTTAGTCAAAAACAATCTTCAAAACCTTATTTATTATACCTCGAAGCTAAAGAAGATCTTGAATCTCAACCTGACCCTTTGGACTAACAAGAGCCCCCCACACCAATCAACAAAGCTCACCTTAACTGAGAGTGGCAAACTATTCCTGTTGTGGCACTTTGTGTATCAACATCTGTCCTAACTTGTACTGGATAACTCAGCCCCATCTCAATCACATCTCCAGACCCCAAAGAGTCACAACCCACCTTATGGGGTTTTGCTCTCTGTGCTAGTCAATATCCAGGCTATTCCATTCAACCCTCTTAGATATTAGGGAACCTAGCCTCAACTACAGAATCCTGAATGAATACAACATATTACAATGTCTCATATCATACCCGGAAGTTTCAGAAACCAAATTTAATCTTAGATTTATACTTTACAATTCCAGATTGGTGGTAAAATACAAAGCTGACACTGCAGATCTCATTCTCTCATGAGACCTCAACCTAGATTAATAGAAATCTGGGTGAATGAGACCTCATCATCTATGTTGGGCATTCTAGTCCCACATACCTCATTATGACATAATCAGACTTGATAGAAATGGAAGAGTTGGGAAGGACTTAGAATTCATCTATCGCTCCATGCTCACCCTGAAACACTCAAACACTATACCAATGACCTCCTGTGAATACCTAGGTATCGAAATATATAGCAATGATAAGATGGTTTATAACCTACATTTCATTGAACAAATAATGGAGACCATCTCCATTATTTTCCTCAGGGACTTCAACATGCATTCACATGATTCTGATGACCCCTTACTGAACACCTTCAAGACTCTCTTTATGGACCTCAACCATACTCTGTCTTGTAATGGCCCTACTCACAACAGAGGCCCAACCCATGATCTAATCCTCACATCATATCACTTAATGTGGCTTAACTCTGCCTTGTAAATAATGCACCCTTTCTAGCTGTACTCAGCGAAACAGGAGGGCAATGGGTGTTGCGGTGGATGTTCCACAGCAAATTTCCATGAAATGTTTATGTACAGGAAGGGAGACCTACCTGCACATAATCATTTCCCCCAATGCAAACACCCTTGCACTATGGTGCAAGGGTGCCTGCATTGATGCTAGGCAGATTCACTCAGTGCAAGGGGAAACGCAGGGGTTCGCCACATTCTTGTGAATATGGGGCATACCTGCATTTTCAGAATGGAGCAGCGTGGCGTTAGCAAACTTGATAAATGCCACACTTCTCCATTCTTTGTAAATATGCCCCCAGTTTCTCTGCTTAGATGTTGATGTGACGCAACCGGGAAATACTATCTGCTCTCTCCAAGGACAAGCAATCATTGACAATTTTCTGGTGCAGATCCAGTTCAGGTTCAATATAGATCCTACTCAAATGCAACAATGGAGAGCGTGCCACAAGGACAGTAATGTATCCTATCCCATCGCTTCAAGGGCAATAAAAGAGGTTAAGGACTGAGGTACAGATAACAAGCTTTTCAAAAATATGTTGTCCTCAATTTGCAGGTTCACATAATCCTTGTATCCCCAGAAATCACTTCCATGGCAGGCAATGGAGATGTATTTCTCCTTATAAACCTTCAACTGGCAGAACCAAAAAACTCAACTAGATCAGCGAAAGGCTTGACAAAGATATTGAACAATGTAGGGCACATTTAAGAGCCCTGTAGTACGCCGCAAGGCAGATGGAAGATCAAAGACTCATGCTGCTAGGGAAGACCTGGAAAGTATGGTTCTGTAGAACAGAGGAGAGGCTAGATGGAAGAATCCTGGAGGCCAGTGGCTCTCAGTCTCTGACACAGAACCACACAAGATATTGTTGGTGTGGGAGGCATTACTATTTTTTCTATATTAGGCTATACATTTTTGCTCTGATGTTTCAATCTTCAGAATGATGCAGTCCCTGTAGCTCGGACTTTGGGTCTCCCCAATTGGAACTGTCACTTTAGTCAAAAGGGCCCAGAAATGCTTCTGAAATATTCTCATAAGTATGACAGACAATAAATCTTTTTGAGTGCTTTATGTAAGAACTAAAGTCAAATTACACAATATGCCAACAGTAAATTAACAGCAAAGTATATACATCAGAAGTAAAATAATTTAGTTAAGTTCACTGTTAAATCTGCATTAATTTGCGTTCTATGAATGTGAATTTTGGGCACTCTCTGGTGAGAGAAATGCACCCATTTATGGTTCATATATCTGGTGGGCATACATGAGTCATTATGTCTAAACAAAGTGGGAAACAGTTCAAAAGAAACATTTCTACCTAGAATACATTCAGAGATGTTCCTACTACCAAAACACCATGCTTACATCATTCTTACAGCCTTGCCTATACAGTTCAACTGAAGCAATGTTAACAGAAATAGGGTGAGCAAGATTTGTCCTTGGCTTAGTACATACTTTCTTTGGGAACATTTTCTGCTGATTCGGGTGAAACTGCTATAGTTTATTTTAGAACCAGAATTGACAATAATATCACATGACATAGTATGAGTTTTAAGCACAAAGGAAGACAATTTGAACTTGGTACAGAACAAGCATTAGTTCAAGATATATACCTCATTGTTTTTATTTAACAGAAAATCAGCGCTCACAATACTGTCTCATGAATTGCACTAAGATCTAGGACAATGAGAGCTGTGGTGCCACCAAGATCTAATTGTTTCCTCATCTTCACCTAAAAATGTAGTCTCAGTACGTAAAGCAGAGAAAAAGCCTTATAGAGAAGGGTGCGGCAGCCAGAGGTTTCCTGGTACCCAAAGAGCTGGATGTCAAACTTGTTGTACTAACATAGCACAGATTGATAGAAGCCAATTGGGGCAAACATTTGGTCAGACGTTGGGATCTAGGGTATGCTTTATAGGTCAAGGCACAACCATAGCATGTTTACAGCTAAGGGGGATTCTACCTTTGCTCAAGGATGTAGCAAGAATGTGCAATAAGTAAGAGAAAAGCAAATTGATGATCTTATTTGACAGTTAGGTTGGTAGGATATCTATGGGGCTTGACTTGAAAGGGGGGCCTAAACCAGATCTTTGCTCCATACCTCCAGAGATGGTCAAGGAAGAATAAATATCATTAATCTTGGTGTGAAAGAATTTAGCGATGTCCTCAAATATGTCCTGTGAGAGAGCATTAGGCAAGGAAACTTGCACGGAGTCTAACTGAGATTTGAAAAACCCAAAAAGCTCCTTTTCTATTTAAATTGATAGGCTGGCATACACATTTGGTCAATGTGCCCCATTCAAAGAGTCTCTTTTGCAATAATTTTGGGCAGGACCTTCTTTAGGGAAGTGCAAACAGTGCAGCCGCACCTGGCACTGAGCTCGGAAGGTTGCTTTGCTAGGAAATATCCTATAAGTTTAAAAGCACCTGCTGCACAGTTCCTTGAGAGTCTACCAGTTTTCATGCAACAATTAAAATGTCTAGATAACAATGGTGATTAATGCTCTTGCTGGAGGGAGATGGAGTTTTGTCAGTGGGAGTACTGACTCATCATACAGTAGCACTGGAAGTTAAAATGCTTGCTGCCAAAAATGTGTACCGGAACACAGAACAGTACTGTATGTGGATAGCTCAGCTGGTTACTGCTTTTGTCAATCAATCAATCAATCATATCATTTGTAAAGCGCACTACTCACCCTTTGGGGGTCTCAAGGCGCTGGGGTGGGGAATGCTGCTACTGATCAAAAGCCAGGTCTTGAGGAGTTTTCTGAAGGTCAGCAGGTCTTGGGTCTGCCGTAGGTGGATGGGGAGGGTGTTCCAGGTCTTTGCAGCGAGGTGGGAGAACGATCTGCTGCCTGAGGTTGCTCTTCGGAAGCGGGGGACTGTAGCGAGGGCGAGGGCGGCGGAGCGGCGCTGGAGGGTGGGGGTGTAGAAACTGAGTCGTCTGTTGAGATACGTTGGTCCGGTGTTGTGGAGTGCCTTGTGTGCGTGGGTGGGGAGCTTGAAGGTTATCCTCTTGTTGACCGGGAGCCAGTGCAGGTCTCTCAGGTGGGTTGTGATGTGGCTGCAGCGAGGAAGGTCGAGGATCAGGCGTGCAGACGCGTTCTGGATGCGTTGAAGCTGTCTCAGGAGTTTGGCAGAGGCTCCTGCGTAGAGGGCGTTTCCATAGTCCAACCTGCTGCTGACAAGGGCCTGGGTGACTGTTCTTCTCGTTTCAGTGGGGATCCACTTGTAGATCCTACGGAGCATGCAGAGGATGTTGAAGCAGGAGGAGGAGACGGCGTTGACCTGTTTAGTCATGTAGAGGGTGGAGTCGAGGATGACCCCTAGGTTGCGTGCGTGGTCGGTGGGTGTTGGAGCGGTTACCAGTGCGGTCGGCCACCAGGAGTCATCCCAGGCCAAAGGGTTGGATCCGAGGATGAGGACATCCGTCTTGTCCGAGTTCATCTTCAGTCTGCTGTTCCTCATCCATTCAGTAACGGCCTTCATTCCTTCGTGAAGGTTGGTTTTGGCGGTGTGGGGGTACTTGGTGAGGGAGAGTATCAGCTGGGTGACATACACGTAGGAGAGGATGTTGAGGTCGGGCCGACGGGCGATGTAGGCAAGCGGTGCCATGTAGATGTTAAATAGAGTTGGGCTGAGGGATGAGCCCTGGGGTAAGCCACAGATGATCTCAGTGGCTTCAGGGCGGAAGGGAGGAAGGCGGATGCTCTGTGTTCTGCCGGAGAGGAAGGAGGTGGTCCAGTCAAAGGCCTTCTCTTGGATCCCAGCGCTGTGCCGGCCTGTTCGTAGTGTGTGGTGACAGACCGTGTTGAAGGCGGCTGACAGGTCCAGGAGGATGAGGGCCACCGTTTCTCCGTTGTCCAGCAGGAACTTGATGTCATCGGTGGCGGTGATGAGGGCAGTCTCGGTGCTGTGGTTGCTGCGAAACCCGGACTGGGAAAGGTCCAGGATGTTGTTCTCCTCGAGGTAGCGAGTCATTTGTTCTTTGACTGTCTTCTCCATGACCTTTGCCGGGAACGGGAGCAGGGAGATGGGCCGGAAGTTCTTGAGGTCCTTGGGGTCCCCCTTGCGTTCTTGAGTAAGGCCTTGATCTCGGCGTGCTTCCAGCTCTCCGGGAAAGTTGCTGTCTCGAAGGAGGTGTTAATGACTTTCCAGAGATGGGGTGCGATGGATGTGCTGGCTTTGTTGAAGATGTGGTGTGGGCATGGATCTGACGGAGATCCGGAGTGGATGGTGTTCATGATCTTGATGGTGTCATCATAGTTGATGTTGGTCCAGTAGAGCAGGCGGTTTGTGTGGATGGTGGTCGTGGGGGCGGAAGTCTCAGTGGTTGTCGGGGCGGGTGTGGCGTTGAAACTGTCGTGGATGTCTGTGATCTTGCGGTGGAAGAAGGTGGCCAGCGAGTCGCACAGCTCTTGCGAGGGTGGGATGTCGTTGGTGCTGGAGCTGGGGTTGGAGAGTTCCTTCACGATGTTAAAGAGCTCTTTGCTGTTGTGCGCCTTGTTGTCTAGGCGGTCTTTGAAGGAGGCCCTTTTGGCGGATCTGATGAGGTGATGGTGTCTGCGGGTGGCATTCTTGTGGACGGCGTGGCTGTCCGGTGTTACGTAATGGTTAAAGAATTTGAGTAGTGGCTGTCAGGTGTCCGGCTGTCCGGTGTTCCGTAATGGTTAAAGACTTTGAGAAGTGAAACTAGAAATCAAAGGTCAACAGACATGGTCCCTCAACACTAACTTGAACCAATGAAAATGAAAGTAGGTATCAAGACAATTACAATAAGTCAACACTAGTAAAAAATGATCCAAGGATGGTACAATAACGGCCTTAAAACTAGGGGCGGGCGGAAGTCGCGTAATGGACTTCATCTGGAAATTCCGCAAGCGTGGGAGCCTGCACATACGCATTCCTCGCCAGGACTGCGCATGCGCAGGCTCCCGCGCATGCGCAGTTTACAAGATGTAGCCACGATGGGGAAGGTTGCGGCAGCAATAAGGTAAGTTTTATTCAAGTTTCATTTCAGGCTTTTAAATATAATTTAATAAGGCAGGCGGGAGGTGGGCGTGCGGCCAACTTCCGCTCCGCCCCCGAATGTGCAGAGATTTGCAGCAAATTTCCGCTCTTTTTGCGCAAGGGCAAATCTACGCACATTCCCTGGGCGGAATGGAGATATCCGCCCACCCCTACATAAAACACCTAAACAAGCATAATTAGAGGTCAAAGGCCAAAAAGCATAACTCCTCTAAGACAGTAACTAAATAGGATGGAAGCACTCATCATGACACTTCCAACAATGCACCACTTGTAAAAAATTATCAAACAGTAATGGATTAATGACCATGAAACATTTCCTTCCCAGCCTTGAAAGAAAACCTTCATTTTGGGCAATTTCTAAGGGTGAGAAGAAATTGCAGTGAAATTGAAGATTACAGGACTGAATCTGAAATACTAGCAAAAAAACTGGTATCACGGTAATATCCACCACAAAGTGTTGCCTTGAGCAAAAAGAGGGCTAGGAATAATAATCACGAAGCACTCCTAGAACAGAGAGAAAAGACCCCCAGTGACACACTCACTTGGGTCACCACTTTTACATCAGGTTCTAACATATTGTGCAAAGTGATCAGGAAACACTGGGGTACACTTTATACAGGGGCCATGACACTGGATCTACCACAATTTGCTTTCAATCGCTCGTGCAACTTGAAAGACATGCTAATTCACACTAGACCCAAGACAGTGACACCAACTGTCCAAAGGACCTTATGGGATCTAACACTGGTGAAGGGGCACTATACCTGCGGGTCTTGTATGGCGTGCGCTTCCACTTCAACATGCCAAATCCATTACCTTCTCCAACAGTTTCACTTGGGAGTTGTGGGCCCATACCAATTGCAAAACATCTAACTGCATATACTTGATTACCTGTCGCTGTAACCTACAATACGTAGGGATGACCGCCCGCCCCATCAAGACACGCGTTGCTGAACAGCGGAGCAACATCAGGTGTCAGAGAACCAACACGAAAATGTGCTCCCATTTTCTAGAACTACACCACTCACCGACTCATTAAAGTGGTGATCCTAGAGACATTCGCTAAAATCACCAAACATGCCCTCTTACCTATCACTCATCAACACGAGGCCACACTATGCTATTCAAATCAGGCTGGCCTGCCCAGACCCACATTACAACACATTCCCTTGACCCAGGACACTATTTATTTTATTTATTTATTTATTTACTGATTTGTAGAGCTCATGGCTGCCCGTAAGCGTCCCAGCGCTAGTGAAAGAAGAAGTACAAGGGAGGAGGAGAGATTTTTAGGGAAACAGCCATGTTTAGAGAAGTTTGCGGAAAGAGAGTAGATTCGGCTCAGCCCGAATGTCCAGAGGGAGAGAGTTCCACAGTTTGGAGGTGTTATAAGAAAAAAGACGGCCTCCAGAACGGGCTCTCTTGATTCTGGGCACTGAGGTGAAGTGCAGGTGAGTTGATCGGAGGGTTCTATTGGATGTGTGGGGCGTTTTTGTGCAGAATTTGTGAGTAGTACATAGTGCCTTAAAATGCACTCTTTGCTGAATGGGCAGCCAGTGAAGGACCTTGAGGGAGGGTTTGGCTGAACAATGGCTATGCGTGCCCGTAAGGAGACGGGACGCCGTGTTTTGTACGACCTGGAGTTGTGAAACAACCTTTTTCGTGGCTCCAAAGTAAAGGGAGTTGCCATAGTCCAGGCGAGACAATATTAGTCCTT
Source organism: Lissotriton helveticus (assembly GCF_964261635.1). Taxonomy (NCBI): domain Eukaryota; kingdom Metazoa; phylum Chordata; class Amphibia; order Caudata; family Salamandridae; genus Lissotriton; species Lissotriton helveticus. The sequence continues at coordinate 1,888,263,593 of NC_136068.1, read as the reverse complement.
GGATCAGAAGTTTTTGGGAATAGGGGGGCAGCAGAGGCAAGATTTTTCTAGATGTTCGTAAGAGACCATAACAAGTGCCCGCTGTTTTCCGGGCTTGAGAAGAGAAGGTGAGACCCTCATCCAACCAAATCCCCAAGCTCTTAATTTCTTTTTTGGGAGATGGAGGGGGACCCATACATGGGGCCATAGGAACTCCGGGCGGAAATGGGATTGATTGCCCAGGATCATGATCTCAGTCTTTCTGCTATTTAGCTTCAGATGGGAGCTATCCATCCATTTGGTTATCTCTCCAAGACAGGTATAGAGGTCAGGGGAAGGATGGTTCTGCTGACTAAGAGATACTACCATCTGGGTGTTGTCCGCGTAGGTAAGTAGCTTAATTCCTGACGCGGTGACGATCCTCTCCAGGGGGGACATATTTTTTATTTTTTTTTGCAGAGTTTTATATAGCGCGAACTAGACCCGAACCGAATCAGGTATCAGAGCGCTTTACATAGCACCAGTTACGTTACATGAGGACACACTTTCATTTTAGGCACGGGGAGATTAAGTGATTTGCCCAGAATCACAGGAGGTTTTTTTTTTGGGCGTCGTTACCGAGACTCGAACCCAGATCCCCAGGTCCGAGGTCGAGCGCCTTAGCCGTTAGGCCAACCCCTCTCCCCTATACATTATATACATTAAAAAGGGTTGGGCTCAGTGACGAGCCCTGGGGAACCCCACAATGAACAACTTTTGGAAGTGAAGTTCCCTTCAAGATAGGGCGGCCCCTGAGATTCCCATGCCTTTCAGCCTGCGAACCAGTATGGAATGGTTCACAGTGTCAAAGGCCGCACTGAGGTCCAGGAGGATCACTGCCACTGATCCTCCTTCATCCATGATCTTTCTAGATTCTTTGACCACGGCAACCATTGCGTTCTCAGTGCTTTGGCCTGGTCTAAAACCCATCTGGGAGGATTTAAGTAGGCCATTGGACTCCAGGTAATCGGAGATTTGATGGTTAATTATCTTTTCTGCCATTTTACTGACACCTGGCAGTAGGGAGATTGGGAGGAAATTATTCAATTCTAGGGGATCTAGATTGGGTTTCTTGATCAGAGCTCTGACAATAGCCTTTTTCCAACTACCTGGCACCATGCCATAGGAAAACGATATATTAATCAGATGGACCAGATAAGGCAAGATGGTTGGAGTAACTAGTTTTAAGATATTTAAAGGAGCGGGATCCAGTGAGATCCGCTTTTAATAGATTGGAGGACAGGTAAAAGCTTCTCAGGGGTAGTGGGAGCAAACCGATCTAATTTGGGCTTCTGAGCCTGAGAAGAGGATTCAGACAGATCTTGAGAATCAAGGGTCTCGAGGGGAGGTTCAAGGGTCTCGGGGGGGGAGGAAGGGAGAGAGATAAGGTTTTTTTTAATCTTGGCGTCGAAAAAGTCAGCAAGTTCATTGTATCGGCTGGTCGAAGGGCCCACAGGGGGGGAGGGTTCGGAATTTTTAAAAGTTTCTTTACAATTTGGAATGTCTCCCTGGAGGAATTAGCTGAAGAACTGATTTTTTTGTCAAAGTACGTGGACTGTGCTGTTTTAAGGTACTTTTTTATTAATATGCATTACACGTTCATATTCTAGCTTTGTTAAAGGGTCAAAGTCCTTCCTCCATGCCCTTTCTGATTTTTTACAGAGCTTTTTTTGGAGGCGTACATCCGTAGTGAACCAGGGTGCAGAGTGTTTACTTCGAGGTTTGCATGTGGATTTTTTTGGCAGTGTGATATCCAGTGTCTTTCCTATCCACGTGGAGAACTCGGAGTCGGCTGTAGTGGGGTGTGGGTCACACAGTGGAAGGGAGCACTCCAGATTGTGCTTCCATACTTCCGGGTCCAGTTTAGCCAATGGGCGTGTTAATTTGCGCGGGGGGGGTCTGTGACGGGGGAGGGTGGGAATCTGCCACCTAAATATTATCAAATGGTGGTCAGACCAAGGTAGCGGAGAAGGACTGGATATGGAAAGATTGGGGACATTAGAAAAGATAGGGTCTAAAAGGTGACCTAGCATATGAGTGGGAAGGTGATTTTCCAGACACAGTTGGTGAGTTGCAGGATCTAAAACAAGATCCAATGCCAGCTTGTCCTCCTTCTTATCAAAGTGGAGATTAAGATCCCCTAGAATCATGAAGTTGGACTGAGTGGTCGCAAGCAAGGATGACTGCTCCACAAGCGAACTGCAGAATTGACCTACTGAGCCCAGAGGGCAGTATATAAGGAACCCTGAGAGGGATTTGCATGGGGATGCTTGGATAATAAAATAAGCATTTTCACAATCTAAGAGGGGGCTACCCTGAAAACGGCAGGAGAGAGAATCCCTATAGATAATGGCTATTCCCCCACCCTTGCCCTTTCGGCGATCTAAATGCTGTATAAGGAAGCCTGGAGGGAGGGACCTGACAATATCTGGATCGGAGTCAGGTCCTAGTCAGGTTTCTGTCAGGAACAGAATGTCCAGCTGGAGATCTTCTAGCAAACTGTAGATTTCGTCGGCGTGTTTAGAGAGTGACCAACAATTCACAAGTGCCATGCAAATAGTTATAGTAGAAGATGGACTATCATTATTAGTAATAAATTTGAAAGGGCAGTGAGGACAGTAGGTAGAGGGACAGTCGAGTGAGATGAAATGAGAGCAGGATGGAGCTGTCTTCTTTCGTATACGAAGCAGGGCTTCTTTAGAGTAAGCAAGGGGGAGCTGGTGAGTGACAATCATAGTGCTGGGCTCTGAGCTCTGCCTAGCGCGGACGAGCGCAGACGGGCTTACCTCTGGCGCACCTCCGGCACGCCATCGTCGCGCCCGCTGCGCTCGTCCGCTGCACTTCCGAAGTAGGAGGGGCATTTTGTAGTGCTGGGCCTAATCGCCCTGAGCACTAGCTTGCTGACCTGCGGTACGCCCAATATGGCGGCTGCCTGGAATGGAGTGAGCCTATTCCAGCATTCCAAGGGCCTGTTAATCAGCCAATGTAGGCGCGTGGACTTTCAGGGCCCGTATAGAAGGAGGTAGGGGCAGGGCACAAATTCTAGTTAGGGTGCAGTAACACAGTGCTCGACGATTATTAAAAACACAATTAACGATCTTTACTCACGGTGCAATTAAAATGAGGTGAGGGATTGCTTTAAAATAACACACTGAAAGTAATACGATCGACAAATGGTGCAAAATAAAATCAATAGCGCTCAGTGCAAACAGTAGCTTTCCCTGACTCCCGGCTTCCGCCTCAAGAGTCTTCTTACATTCACGCGCCCGGCAGCTGTCAGCTCTATATGTAGTTGTTGGACAGGCCGCATGTTCGAGCTGTCCCCCCTCCCCGCAATGGGACCAGGACCCTGGCTCTCCCTGCATCCCCAGCCAGAGTCCACAAACGACCACCCGAAGTACCCTGCAATCCCTCCACTACAAGACACCAGCTCCGGACCCCGCTGGCCCGGGTCACCATCTACCCCACGACATCGACCCGGCCGCCATCTTGGGGCACTGCAGCACGAGGCCGCGTGGCCTCAACTCGACCGTAACCCCGGGCCCGGCCGGCCCCGACATCGAGGCCCCACCATCCTCCCAGGAGGCAGAGTGACCACTTGGCGAGTCAATGGGAGAAGGAATCGTCAACGGCTCTCCTCCGCCAGGTGTCGATCACCCCAGGCCGCCTGGGCGCTGGCTCCACCCCCCTGCTGGGTGTCTGGACTCCCTCATCCCGGACCTCCCGGCCCCCAGGCGCGAGGGTCCGGACATCAAAGGGGACCAGACCTATAACTGGGGCAGGGCCAGACCAGGAAGGCAGTTGTATCCTGGAGTCGAGAGACCCGAGAAGAACTCATCCGTGACCTGGCCTGCTGGCGCTGCCGCGGCCCTCTGCCTCGTGAAACCATCGTCTTGGCCTGCTGGCGCTGCCGCGGCCCTCTGCCTCGTGAAACCATCGTCTTGGCCTGCTGGCGCTGCCGCGGCCCTCTGCCTCGAGAAACCATCGTCTTGGCCTGCTGGCGCTGCCGCGGCCCTCTGCCTCGTGAAACCATCGTCTTGGCCTGCTGGCGCTGCCGCGGCCCTCTGCCTCGTGAAACCATCGTCTTGGCCTGCTGGCGCTGCCGCGGCCCTCTGCTTTATGAGACTATCACCTTGGCCTGCTGGCGCTGCCGCGGCCCGATCCATAGACACTCCAGCTCGAGGATTGTGAGCTCGCCTCTTACCACTACCTGTACCGATCCGGTACCAAGACTGTCCCGCTACCCCCTTTCCCTACAGAGACTAGAAGTGAGAGGACCCCCGGGTCCAAGATATCCTGTATCGCTGATATCCTTGCCTTAAGAACCTTATATAAAGCCTTGAACCCGACTTGGTGTGGTGCCTGTTTGTGGGGAGGGAGGGTACTTGTCTGTACGCTCGCCGGAGACGGTCCCCCTCGGGGATCTCTCCCTCGGTATCCGGCCGACCCTCAGGGTCCCCGTCTAACAGTAGTGCTGGGCCTAATCGCCCTGAGCACTAGACTGCTGACCTGCGGTACGCCCAATATGGCGGCTGCCTGGAATGGAGTGAGCCTAGTCCAGCGTTCCAAGGGCCCGTTAATCGACCGATGTAGGCGCGTGGACTTTCAGGGCCCGTACAGAAGGAGGTAGGGGCAGGGCACAAATTCTAGTCAGGGCGCAGTAACACAGCGCTCGACGATTATTAAAAACACAATTAACGATCTTTTCTCACGGTGCAATTAAAATGAGGTGAGGGATTGCTTTAAAATAACACACTGAAAGTAATACGATTGACAAATGGTGCAAAATAAAATCAATAGCACTCAATGCAAACAGTAGCTTTCCCTGACTCCCGGCTTCCGCCTCAAGAGTCTTCTTACATTCACCGCGCCCGGCAGCTGTCAGCTCTATATGTAGTGCTGGACCTAACCGCCCTGAGCACTAGCCTGCTGACCTGCGGTACGCCCAATATGGCGGCTGCCTGGAATGGAGTGAGCCTAGTCCAGCGTTCCAAGGGCCCGTTAATCGGCCGATGTAGACGCGTGGACTTTCAGGGCCCGTACAGAAGGAGGTAGGGGCAGGGCACAAATTCTAGTTAGGGCGCAGTAACACAGCGCTCGACGATTATTAAAAACACAATTAACAATCTTTACTCACGGTGCAATTAAAATGAGGTGAGGCATTGCTTTAAAATAACACACTGAAAGTAATACGATCGACAAATGGTGCAAAATAAAATCAATAGCACTCAATGCAAACAGTAGCTTTCCCTGACTCCCGGCTTCCGCCTCAAGACTCTTCTTACATTCACCTAGGGGTCAATGCTCCACAGGTATCAATGAGTAATAAAAAATGTTATACTATCCTTGATTATGAATGCTGTAACAATACATAATCGGGTTGTTGAGGCTATTACCTACCTGACTGCTCCATTGCTGGGGCCCCCAGTTTTGCTCTTTTGAACGACCACCTGAGATGAGACTTCATGGAGAAAATGCCACATAAACTTTTAAGCCTAACCCGTGACCCACTCTCCCTTTATCTGAAGTGGCGCCACTTGACACCACTCCAATATGACTGCCAAATCACTAACAGAATGACCATTCTCTAAGATGGCCGTTATATTTGGGATAGAACGAACAACCTCCTTCCATCATAGCTGTCGGTCGGGTTAGCACTACATGCACCAAACACTCCTTAAACTAACACCATGCCCCCAGATGTGCTCAGAGGGACTAATAATAATACTGTGCAGATTCACTCCACTCTACCACCCGGTCCCGGTAGGAGTGGGTAGGTCTACAGACTTCGTGCTACTTGCACCAAAGTGAGTACTGTGCCTGGTATGGCTGTGTGTTGAGTGATTGTCACCCCGTATGCTTGCAAGCCCTTGCCTCCCGGTACTCGTTGTTTCCTTGACCACTGTGTTGCTTGGACATGCCAGGGATGCACCATGAGTGGTTTTAATGGCCCACCTTCAATCCCCTTATCCTGTACTTAAAATGGATGCTGTGCACTATGATAATTACTGTGTGCTACAGTGTTGCGGTAAAGTTCTAGGATGCACCATGAGTGGTTTCCATGGCCCACTTTGAATCCCACTATCCTGCACTTAAAATAGATGCTGTGCACTACAATAATCACTGTGAGCGACGGTGTTGCGATAGACACTTTTTGCATGTTGGTGCCATTTTCCATACAGGCCACCGATCCACTGTTACATGCCCGATGCCGCATTGGACACCTAGCGAGCTTAAGCTATGCAGGTTAAACTAGTCAGATTTCTCCCCTGACAAACAGCACTTACCTGACCCTCAGCAGAATTTGTCTTTTGTAAGCATTATATATCTCAAACATCACATATAAGTGACTCTACTAGCATTGATTTCACGGCAACGCGACATGCATTTTTTCCATATTTTTGTTCCAGGTGTGGATGGCGATTGCCATATAATTGTTTATTAACATTATCGGTCATATGGGCCTTACACCACAGGGAATTAGGAGGGCTCCTAATATGTTTAATGCTAATTTCATATTGGTTGGTTTTTGCCGCCTTTCTCTTGTTTACCCCAGTACATGAGGAACTCCTCGTGTTTTTTACCTACTGGGGACTGTGAAGTCTGGTTAGTCCATAATTCTGCGTAAGTCCTTCTGCTCTCTGCTGCGTCTTAATGAGTGCCACAAGGGCTGAAGTTCACGCTAGTTCACCCTGTGCACTCACAATGTGGCACTTTGTTTTTAATTGTTTTAAACTATTTGATGCTCATCACGATCTTTAATAGAGTCATTTGCTCACAGGGAATATGAGAGCATTCAGCCACTACAATGCAATTACAATTATGGTTGTGATTTTTTCTCTCTTCACAGGTACTTCCAGTACTACTAGGTATCCGACGAGTTAGTCTTATGCTTGATGGGAGTGTGCAGCCACAACACCATCTTAGTTTTAGTTGAAGATAAAACACCCCTTGCTTTGGTCCTGAAGAATTGCCCCTAGACTATTCACTTGACGAGAAACATGTTGACCTACCACGTATGAGAGCACCACACCCTGAGACATAATCTCAGCTCAGCACCTTATACCTTTTATTTAGGGTAGGAGACCCCTTGATTAAAGTTGTTTTCATAGGTACTCCCAACCCTATTTTGCAATCACTTCTAACACACCAATACACACTCAGCTACACACACCAGGCCCCTCACCCGCACTTCATCATACAGCTGTTGGTAAAAGATCTCCGCTAAAGTGCCCCTACTATAGGGAGCCCATCAGGTATTGCACCGCCGACCCGATGAGGAGCAGCCCGATGATGAAGCATGACATACGACAGGGTGTGTGAGGGCATTGTAATCCAATAAAATGGATTCCTAACTTTGAACCCTCACGGTCAGGTTGGTTTATACTCCCTGTTATTGACTCTCTTCTCATAGGAACAACATATTTCTTTTATTAAATACATGAAACATTTACAACAGTGAAAATAGAGGTCAATGGTCAAACCACATAAACCGCCCAAATCAATGTAACCAAGAAAAATGTACTAATCATTACAATTCAAACACTGCAATACTTGTAAAAAATGATCTAACCATAATGCAATAAACACCTTGAAACACTTACAATAAGTGCAAATAGAGGTCAATGGTGAAATATTATAACCTCTTCAAAAATTTTAACAAAGATAAAAGGTGTACTTTTTGGGTCAATTCCAATAGTACCACACTTGCTGAAATTGATCCAAGGGTAATGGAATAAAAACAAAAAAAGGTAAAAAATGTGTATTTAGGGATAAAGGTCATGTTTTTTTACCTCTTAAAACATTTGATTAGTTAACCTGTGAGATCAGGAATGACATTTCTAATGATACCTCACTTTGCCTATACAATTTCACTGTTACAGAGATACATCCTTTGCACACTTCTAGGAGCTACCATTTAGGATCAAAGGTCAATGACTGTGACCTTCAAGAGACTATGCATGAAAACATATGCCACCTGCTTACAAAATATGCATCACTACTGTGCATAAAATGCAGAAAATACATTTTGAGATGTTGGGCACATCTCCAAAAACAAGATTGAGACCATTATATGTAAAACAATAACAGAGGAAACAGCATGTTAGCCATTTTGTAGTCCGTAAAGTGCAAAAGATGCAAAAATATGTATTTTTCATGTCTTTACTAACAGGGGTCTTTGAAAGATCCATTTTACTACTGTGTACCAATTCGGCTGAGCTTATAACTTTACATTCTGTACAACAACAAAAAAACACATGAAAAATTTATGTGCCTTATATCCCTGTCTAATGCCTGATAGCCTGAAAAATTCACGCAAGCAATAATCAATGGCAGGGCTGTGTTAGAGGTGCCTATGTCAAGTAACAATACAAACTAAAGGGGTCTATGACACAGAAGTTGTCATATTGGCCTGTTCCCTGTAATGAAAATTATCACATCCAGCCACATGTGATCACTATTGTAGACACAGGGAAGGATCTGTTGGAGCTTGCTGGGCTGGAGCACTTCCTCTCAATTACCTGACTGTGTATTGGTAATTGAATTATGGAGCATTCCATCGAATCTGGGTGGAATTACAATGTCATAATTTGTAAAGAAACTGAATAACATTTGAAGCATAACTAACATACTGTAAACATTCTCTGTGAGAAATTAGCAAAGAAAGTACTTGGTTTTAATGCTATAAGGCTGAAATGGTTGTATCTATAGCATAAATGTGTTCCATTGGAAAATCATAATGCTATGCTGATATATTATTCTGCTTGGCTGATGGCAGACGTGAACCTAAATGGTATGCATAAAACAAAGACATTTGTTGATAGCATCTTCTTTGTTGTATGAGTGCTCTGAGAGACTCATAATTACTAATATTTTATTTGTTTCCTGTTGTGCCTGGTAATAATCAAGTAGCACCCATTTTATAGGATATCAGGGCGGCTTTAGAGGTGGTGGTAACTTGTGTGACAATGTTTGTTGGTGCCCCACATGATCACCTTAACCACTGATTCCCTCACTACCACCCTCTAACAGTGCCACTAAAGCCTCCATCACCACTCTCTCACTCAGATGCTTTTAATTAGGTTCATGACGCCACTCATACCAGTGTAGGATGTTGGAGCACTTTACAACACACATTAATTGCACAGAGTCTATCAGTCATAAGAGTGTAAATCAGTGTATAGGAATTTTCCATAAGAGAGAGAACTACTGGGTGTAGGAGGCACTTGTCGTCTATACTGATAGACAGTATAGTTTAAGAGTGCTTGGTTTGTAGAAGCACATACAAAGAATGTAAAACAGTATACTATGGCTGGGGCCTTACATTTAATAATAAGACCTTTTTTTACTGAAATGAACCCTTTTTTCAACATTGGAATACTGAAAGACTGAAGGAAAAAATCATTTCACTCTAATCAATAGCCTGCAGTTTGAATGCAGATCGTTGATGAGAGTTATTAGCTCACTGTTCTATATTAGGATTTTAACCTAGACACTGCAAGTAACAATTGGGTCACTCTGTAAAAAGCACTGACATATTCACATATTTTGCACTTAGTGATCTGCATGGTACATTAACCCTCTGCACTACCATAGGCTCAGTCAAACCTTCCATTAGACAAAACTACTATCTCTCTCCACAGTCCAAAGGAACCCAGGGACCCTGCACCAAGATCATTGGTCACAAGAGTTATCTTGACATTTGTATTGCTGTATGGGTAGCAGGCTAACAACAACAGGTGCATATAAAACTATAATATATTTGCAAATACTGCGCCCCCCATAGTCTGGAGCTGTTGAGCTGGCACTGGTCACATGTCCCTAGTGCGTCCCTGATTCCATCAGAAGACAAGACATATAATGCTGTTGGACTAGTTACATCCATTACTCTTAGCTGCATCCAATAATATATAAGGTGGTGGATAATGCTGATGTATGATTGCTAACATCTGTAGTAGTATACCTTGTGATTATTTGGAAATTATGACTGCTGTTCTGTCTTTTTGTGATGTAATCGACACAGATTAAATAGATGGTCAAGTGCTCCCATGTACAATACCTAGAACATGTAATACATGTATTCCTTTGGACTTTGTAAGATACAAAAAAATAGATTTGTCACAGGAACTGCTCCCATGCACTGCTCTCATGCAGAGCACCGTGAGATAGATTGTGGTTGGGGGGCATGGCCTTCATGGCATAGAGTGAGACAGAGATGGAGGAGCTATGACCCAACAACCATTGCGGGTGTATCTCTGTCCCTCCTGAAGGACTGAAAAAAACTTCTAAATTAGGACCTCCGTGTCCTAACCCACACTGGTGATGCTGGGGCACTTGAACTGTTGGAGAGAAGGGGGCTGAGGTGACACAGAGAGATTGTCCCCTCAGTGACAAATTCTAAGATGCTAGCCAGTCTTGCAGCTTTTCACTGAGCACCCAAAGTGGGGCTACAGATGGACGGATGCAAGGGCTAAGCCTTGCTGCAATGTGGGGGTAGACATATATTAAATGAGGATGGGTGATGCCTAGGATGTGTATCAGGAACTGTAAACAGGGGTAGAGACTATTGAAGTGGTTCAAGTCACCAGTAGGTTTGAATTGAGATCAAACATTGCCTGGGCACTCTAGTAAAAGTGGTCCACATTTGCAGATTGTGTCTTTTCTGAAAAGACTGCTTCAGTGGATTAATTGTCAGAATAGAAGGAAGGTCTATAAATGGGGCATGTTATCTTAATTTCACTGAGATAAAGAAAAATGCAAATGTTGCCAGGACATATTAGTTCACAATGGCAAAGTACACCTGAATATAATTGAGGCCACTTCTACTCAGGCGCTTCTTGAGGTGGGGGTGATGTTGGTACGCTTTGGGAGGTCAAGGATGAATCTGGCCGCTGAATTCTGTATGGTCGGCAGACTCTTCAGGAGGTGATAGGTGATAACTACATAGAGAGCTTTGTGATAGTTCAGCTAGTTACTGACTAGGGCTTGAGAAGGTCTTTGGTGTTGATGAGGAGCTATCTGAGAATCTAACAGAGCATGCGAAGATTGAGAAAGCAGAGGGGCTGTTACACCCATGTCCTTTGTCCAGTTTCTCACTAGAGCAGGAGCCAACGGCTCCCAGATCTGGTTTGAGCCAGACTATGCACAGGGACACCAAATGTGCCCCAAGTGCAGACCTTCATTCACTCTCAGAGTACACCCACCCAGCCCCATTACACTAAGGGGTATATTCACAAGAAAGTGGACTGCTGCTGGACACGCCCACCTGCGTTGGCCACGCCCCTTTCGCCAAGCCTACTTAAAGCGCTGAGCACTAGCGCCACCCTGAATCACTCACTTCTCCTGAGGCACAGCCGGGAGCTACGACTTCTTGTTATTTTAAAAATTGTATGAATCTGTGTTTTTTAAAATTGTACACTTGCCTGCTCTTGGCATAGCGAATTCTCTTGGCCCTTAGACACCCCTGCACAGCGGATCTAGCGCTGCAGCGGGCGAGGTGGTTTTGATTACTATTGCCGCCATTTTCGCGTTCTGCTGGACACGTCCACCTGCGTTGGCCACGCCCCTTTCGCCAAGCCTACTTAAAGCGCTGAGCACTAGCGCCGCCCTGAATCACTCACTTCTCCTGAGGCACAGCCAGGAGCTACGACTTCTTGTTATTTTAAAAATTGTATGATTCTGTGTTTTTTAAAATTGTACACTTGCCTGCTCTTGGCATAGTGAATTCTCTTGGCCCTTAGACACCCCTGCACAGCGGATCTAGCGCTGCAGCGGGCGAGGTGGTTTTGATTACTATTGCCGCCATTTTCGCGTTCTGCTGGACACGCCCACCTGCGTTGGCCACGCCCCTTTCGCCAAGCCTACTTAAAGCGCTGAGCACTAGCGCCGCCCTGAATCACTCACTTCTCCTGAGGCACAGCCGGGAGCTACGACTTCTGTTATTTTAAAAATTGTATGAATCTGTGTTTTTTAAAATTGTACACTTGCCTGCTCTTGGCATAGCGAATTCTCTTGGCCCTTAGACACCCCTGCACAGTGGATCTAGCGCTGCAGTGGGCGAGGTGGTTTTGATTACTATTGCCGCTATTTTCGCGTTCTGCTGGACACCCCCACATGCGTTGGCCACGCCCCACTCCAACCCTCCTACCCACTTGTATTTAGGATGTGTCCCTACCGGAAGCGCAGCGGACAAGCGCAGCGGGCGCGACGATTGCGCGCCGAAGGCGCGCCTAAGGCAAGCCCGTCTGCGCCCGTCCGCGGCCGACCGGGGCCTGGGGCCCGTCACTCTGCCCATATCATATCTTTTGCCCCTAGAGATTTGATTGCTGTACACGCATCCTGGCCGCTGGAATCTACCAGCCACTTAAAATTAAAACAACTAGGCATTTCCCAAGCCCGCAGTACTTTTCCAGAGTTTAGGACTCTCCCGTCCTTCCTCATCCCCGAGCACACAGCCACCTCCCCCCCTTCTAAACCGTTGTCCGCTCAGGCACCTGCTAGTATGGAATTAGCAATCACATACCTTAACACCCGGTCGTTAGTCGGCCACCAACTTGACATACGCCACCTCTTGGACTCAGACCGACCTGACATTCTACTCTTAACGGAGACCTGGCTGAATGAGGATTCCTCCCCGGACATCTTGGCAGCCCTTCCACCTGGGTATTACATTCTCCAAACCAACCGGCCAGCTGGGAAACCTGGTGGTGGTGTAGCCGCCATTATCAAACTCTCCCTTAGGTTCACCTCCCTTTCCCTACTCACCATTCCCCAGGTCGACTGCCTGGCAATCAGATTCGAATCCTCGGTGTCCCCCCTCACCTGCGTCCTGGTATATCGTCCCCCCCAACCCATGCCCAACTTCCCCTCTCTCTTTGGTGACCTACTCTCTCAGCTCACAATCAACAACTCCAAACTCCTGGGAGACTTCAACTACTGGCCGTCAGACGTACACGAAAGCCCCCACTCCTTGGCTTTCACCGATATTTTAAGTGGGCTTAATGGCCTCCAACACGTCCACACAGCTACTCATTCCAAGGGCCACATCCTAGACCAGGTATGGACCTACAATCTTGAAATCAAGTCGCTCACGATCTCACCTTGCCACTGGTTGGACCACTCCCTTATCTCCTTTCTTCTTCTGGTCCCTCCACCGCCCCCCCGCTGCCGAGGCCCTAGCCTTCTGGCCCGTAACTGGAACCAAGCAGACCTCGATCAATTTTTTACCTCCTTAACCTCTTCGGTCCTGCCCAGCCCCGGTGCCATAGACTCCCAGGAAGCCGCACTCGTCAAATGGCTAGAGTCCGCGAGCGACAAGGTCGCCCCCCTTAAGTTAATTAGAACTAAGCGTCCCCATGACGCACACCGATGGTTCTCAGATAGCCTTAAATCTTTAAAACTAGGACTCCGCCAAGCCGAGCGTCGCTGGCGTAGAAACTATGACCCCTCAGAAAGACTACACTTTTTAAAACTATCTGGAGAATACAAACAGGCAATCTCAGCCGCCAAAACTGCTTACTTCTCTACAAAAATTCTTAATTCCGCGCAAAAATCTAAAGAAATTTTTGCCATTGTGGAGGAGCTTTCACACCCGGATAGGGTGACTATCAAACCCCTTCCTTCCAGGCACTTTGTGACTCCCTTAACCTATTTTTTATAGATAAAATTAGTAAAATTAAAAACAGTATTTCCTCTGGATCCCCGGCGTCGTCCCTCACAGAGGTCATTCCCTCTTTTAATCCCCATTCCCTGACCCAGCTTCCCCCCATACCAGAAGGAGATTTTCTCTCTTTGCTGAACAAAGTCTCATCTGGCTCCCCCACGGACTGTTGCCTTCCGGCAATTCTCCGTGCTGCCTTTTCGGCTTACCCTGCCCCTCCGCTGGCCCTTTTGAACAATTCTCTCCTGCTCTGTGAGGTCCCCTGCCAGTTTAAGAATGCTGAGGTGGTTCCCATACTAAAAAAAAAACAACGCTGACCCCGCGGTTATGGGTAACTTCCGTCCCATCTCCCTTCTCCCTTACTTGAGTAAGGTACTTGAGTCATATACTTATTATACATATACATCTTATACCTGGGCTCAAATAAGACAGTGATAAAGCGTCTGCAACTAGTGCAGAACGCTGCGGCTAGACTGCTTTGTAAAATCCCCAGATCTGCTAGGATCACCCAACATCTCAAGGATCTGCATTGGCTTAAGGTCGAGAACCGTATTCGTTTCAAAGCCTTGAGCTACTTATTAAAAATCAAAGCCGGCACTGCCCCCAAATATCTTCAGGCCCTTGCTAAGCCCTACCTCCCAAACCGTAATCTGCGTTCAGGTACAGCGGCAAACTTTGCAGTACCAAGGTTTAAAAGAGCCAGAATAGGCGGGAGATCTTTCTCCTACCTGGGGCCAGTGCTGTGGAACACACTGCCCTTTCACATTCGCAAGGAGGAAAGCTATGTGAATTTTAGAAAGAGCATAAAAACGTGGCGTTTTAATAAATAATTGCTTTGTCTGTTCTCTCCCCAGTGATATCTGAGTGCTTTGCGTTCTTGGCGCCGGGAAACCCTTTGTGGGTAGCTGCGCGCCTTACAAATGCTATAAAATAAATAAATAAATAAATATGTGACCAGCGTCCTCAGCTCTGTTATTGAAGTTTCCAACTTCCTAGACTCCCAGCAAGCCGAGTTTAGACCCGCCCATTCGACGGAGGCGGTCATCCTCTCTGTCATGGAGGAACTTCGTAGAGGCGCCGACTCCAATACTAGCCAAGCCCTGATTCTTCTGGACCTGTCGGCGGCCTTTGACACGGTCGACCACACCATCTTGGTCGACCGTGTCAAAGAGGCGGGCATCAGTGGGACGGCCCTTAGTTGGGTCCGTTCCTTTCTGACGAACCGCCATCAATCTGTCCGACTCTCCCTGTTCTCGGCTGACAGGATGAAGCTCACCTGCGGCTTTCCGCAGGGTTCATCCTTGTCACCGCTCCTTTTCAACCTGTACCTCACCCCCCTGATCCGCTCCCTCCGGGGAAGGAATGTCACTGCATTTAATTATGCAGACGACATTCAGCTTGTCTTCAACCTCGATTCCTCAGACGAAGCGGCCCAAGACTTTCAGTCCACCCTCTGCCACATCAGTAATTGGATGGGCGCCCACCATCTTAAACCTAATCCCGACAAGACAGAGCTTGTTCTTGTCGGAGGCCCATCTAACCCCTGGAATTCCACTCCACCCGGAGCCTTCTGGCCCCTCTCCCTTTGCCCTTCTCCTTGCCCTGCTGACAAGGTGAAAAGCTTGGGAGTCTACATCTCCCAGGATCTCTCTATGAAGCACCAGGTGAGTGCCACTGTGTCCTCCTGTTTTTTCCAGCTTAGGAAGATCCGGAAAATAGCTCATTTCTTGACCACTGAAGCCCTCACTTTGGCACTGCTTGCATTAGTCATCTCCCGGATTAACTATGCTAACGCCCTGTATGCAGGCATCCCACAATATCAAATTAAAAGACTACAGCTGATACAGAATCAGGCAGCCCGCCTGATCTACCATCAACCCAAACATCACCACGTCCGCCCCTTGCTCAAAGCCCTTCATTGGCTCCCCGTATCGGAGCGTTGCAAGTTCAAACTAGGCTGTTTGACCCATAAATCTCTGGCCTGCATCGGTCCCTCCTTCATCTCCTCTCTTCTGCACCCCTACGTTCCATCCAGGCACCTCCGATCTTCTTATCATGCGCTCCTCCAGACACCAAGGTTCAGGCGCAAAAATCACGGAGGTCTTAGATTCTCTTCCCTGGCTCCCTCATTCTGGAACTCACTCCCGCTGGAACTCAGACTCTCTCCTTCCTACCCTCACTTTAGGTCCCTCCTCAAAACCCACCTCTTCCGCAGCTTTTATACATAAGCTCCTCTTATCTCCCCTCCACGCCTTTTTCTAATTGAGTGAACAGCGCCAAGAAACCGTCCGGTGTAAGCCGCGCTTTATAAGAATTATTTACATTTACATTACATTTACAAAGTGTGATAACTACTGAGTAACACAACTTTCAATATCGCAGCCTATAAAGGGGAAATAACCATGTGCCAATGTGGAATTCACAACAAGGCAGTAGCATGCGAGTGTCATCATATAATGCGCCAAAAGTCCACGTCAAAATCAATGCCACGCCGCGTAAATGCGATACGCGAACGGAAAAAAAACATGCAATGAGGCCAACCGAAGTACAAAAAGTAGCTAAAACCAGCCACAGGCCTGCAAATCCCACACGTGTGGCAGAACTCTGGCCTATACAAACAACAGAAAAAAATACACAAAATACAATTCAAAGTGTGTAGCAACATGGATGCACCCTGACACAGCAAAGGGGCCAACCCGAACCCCACTACCCCCACAGACTACCAGCAAGAAACCCCTGGGTCGGGGAAGGCCAAGGAGGAGAGGGATAGGAAGACGAGATGCAGACAGCAGGAAAACTAGACCAGTGCCTTCGGAGGCGACAGAACACTACCAGCAACTGACCCACTAGCAAACCACCTGAATTGGAGTCGGACGGCCCATGAAGCCAATAGGCGCTGGCATGACTTGACTAACTAAACCAGGCACAAACCCGCTGCCAACAGGAAGGCATCAACAGTGACAGGAGGTGGCAGTGCAGCAACATCGGAGGAGCATAAGGAAACCCAGGCCACAGTCATCAGTGTGTAGACCGTGCAAGGAGTAGGGAGTATGGACACAGCTCGAGAAGACGTGACACAACATCAACAGGGAATGGGGGGATGAGGGGAGTGGGCAAAATGGTATACAGGCAGAACAAGGTGTAGCACACTGCACACCCACAACCACCCAGGTCCATGTGCCCGATCCCCTTGGTACACTGCAGCACACCCACATAGCACAAACAGCACACCCACATTGATGACAATGAGGAACAACATGCATAGCCGACACTGCAGAACAGAGGACACAACTGGCTCCGCACATGCACAGAAACATGCCTACTACATCTGACGGAGCCGGGAACTGTGAAATGGAAATGTACGCGTACAACATCACATCCGTCATGTAGACCAAATGTACACTGTCCCGCAGAAGAATCCAGCTCTCCAAACAGTCACAATGTACATTGCCATACAGTCTGCATGCAAACCTGCACAATGCACCAACATATATGTCAACACAAAGCCAAAAGTCACCTCCCCTTCACATCGCAGAGGGGCACACAACACCTTCAGCAGAGCACAAATTACAATACATCAGGGATGCCAGAGAAGACAACCACACCAGTGACACTGATGCCCTACAACAGCACCTGGATATCCCAGCAAACCCCCCACCAGGACCCCGACAGCCAAGCTACTCAGAGGAGAACACCCAGCCTGCAACAGACCACACAGCAGGAAGCATCCGCAAGCACAGCTGGGTCATGATACTTCACCCACCCACACATCGCACCCGAATACCATGACCCTGCATGCCAAAAGGAGGTGGCCCAATAGGTGTGAGTTGGGGCTGAACCCATGAAATGTGAACCAGGACACATACGTAGGTGTCCATCTCCCTTCAGGGGCCACCAACTCCCTACTAAGGGTACCCACACTGCCATAGAGACACATGCAGTTGCACATTCAGAGTACAGAACCACAGGCAGGGGCACTAAAATTCCAGTCACACACCCATTTTGGCCCTATGTACGACGGCCCTGGCCACTCCCCTTGTGAATTGAGTGGGTGACGACAAAGCTACATGTCCAAGTTCCAACCCGCTGCCTGCGGTGACACGTCTGCATTCGATGTACACAGCACAATGTAGTGGAGTTGGGCCCAGGGCCCTCATGCATACAACAAGACCACAGGAACACACACAGATACCATGTTGAACTGGCTACAGGCACATGCGCCCAGCTCCGGCCACGTGTAAAGTGACGCCTGTGCTGGATGTGTGTGGGATGTGTGTAAGCCATTCTACACAGAATGCCTGGTGCTGGCATCCACTTGAACATTAGACACAAATGCAACAGAAACAGAAAACACATGCATAAACGAGTCAACTGTTGAGCGACATGGAGGAGGCCGGAGAAAGTCCAGAGGACAGCCAACATGCAAACAGAAGTGTCTATGAGTTGCAGTGCACTGGGGATGGGACACTAGAGACGCGCGCCCATGTGAAGAAAACGTCTCAGGTAGTGTCCCTCAGACAGACACCGGATGCAGATGCAGTGGGGTGTGTCATACCTGAATCATCTTCCCCATGAACGTCTTGAGGTGACATAGCTGCGCAACCTCTCCACAGCTCATAACTCAATCAGTAACAGACAATGGCCTGCAGTGCACTGGGTCACTGGTATCTGGAGTGCTGAGCAGGTTATCAGGCCGATGATGGTATCGACGACAGGTCTGAGCAACTCCGCAAGTCTGTCTGGACCCCCATTTTCGACTCTGGAAGATGGCTGTTGGAGGTGGTCCTTGCGGTGGTGGCATGTGCCTCCTGCGGTGATGTCACATCCGGGCCGGTCAGGACTCGATTTGGTGTGTGAGCCCTGGTCGGACGCTGTTGGGCACGGGGCTGCCTACAGCGCAGTGCCACAGAGAAATGGCGTTAATGACCCCAAGGCCAAAGCTTCATGGGCCATCCAATATCTCAGAAGGAGGGGTCCCGGACCTGATCAGTACAGTGTTAGTGGCCCCGGACGCACAGCGGCCGGCACAGGCACCCAGCCAAGCGACGGTGACTTGCTCTGCAGTCAGATGGGCCATGCAACCTGAGCGTGTCACCATCAATGTCTGAGGTGTATGTTGCGGAGGGTATCGGGAAACAGTTGAAGGTGTCCTCCTGGGCATGACTCCGAAAGGTTTAATTGTATTCAGAAGCAGCATATGGAGGAGTGGAATGCAATAGCCTCATTGCCACCACCAATTAAGTATCAGCTACATGAGGATGAAAACTGCCCCCTAGTCCATAGGCTCTGATGCCACCAAAGTTCGACCAGAGAATGGCCATGATTGTCGGGCAACAGACTTAGTGGCACCGGGATGAGGGAATGCTGTCTGCGATGACGCCAGCATTCTGATACGAACTCTGTGACCGACTGGACCACAGTGTACGCTGGAGACAGCTGTCAGCAGCGGCCCACAGCCACATGTCATTGGCTGGCGCGGCAAAAACTAATTAACACAAGGGCAGTTGTCGGTAGTGTTCGAACACCTCAGAAACTATGATCTTGTTCCCTCCGGACTACAAAGCATCATGCTCTTACGCCTCTCCGTGCAGGTGATGACATGTATTCTGCCTTTTGAATGTCCGATGTTCTGTTTCAAATGTGTGACCTACCTGACCGTAGTGTAGGCCTGAGGCAGCAGTCAGCACAGCCCATTCACCGAGTGTTGCCGGCATAGGTTGGCTGGCCCCACCGGCCTGTGTAGTTCAGGTTCACTTGCACCACGTGTTGCCGGCTGCCATTGAACAGGGTTAGTGGCACCATGTGTCGCCGGCTGGCGTTGAACAGGGTTAGTGTCACAAGAAGACCATATGGAACTATGTCTCACTGATCGAAGTGAGTCTGGTACAGTTGCCGGTGGCCCGGATTTGGTGTCACTGCCATTCATGACTCAGGACACAGTTTCACACATGCGACCTACTGGGCCGAGGAGTAGGCCTGAGGCGGCAGTAGAGTACGTCAACAAAAAAGGACTCAAGCGGGCCAGTGTTGTGGAGGCCATGATGGTCTGAGGAGGCTGCTAAGGTCGCAGGACTCTTCCTGGAGGTTGAGCCGGAACATGGTGGGCTCTCTTTGACACACAACGGTGTTGGCAAGTGATCAGTGAGGCCTTGCTGAGCAGAGGCGGGCCTGACGGGTTTGTGGTCCGGCAGGCGCACAGCATTGCAGGCAACTCCGCTCTAGAGTTCGGCATCAGCCTTGTGGCCGAGTGAGAGGCGCGCCCTGGCAGAGACATTTGGCTTTCTAGAAGAGGACCACGGCCAGGGCTACCTGCTACTTATTCACACCGCTACGCTGGTGTAGAGTACGCCAGGCTATCCCACTCAGGTCACGCTAAGCGGGGGCGTAACCAGCAAGATTTCCTTGAAGTCCCCCACTGGCTTTGGTGACATGGTTGCGTCCACTGTTCACTGCACTCCATACACCAGAGTGTATGTCACCATGGATATGGGTGTGTGCTGCATACTGAAGTCTGTCCAGAACATCTCCGACACTCTTGGCATTGTGTACTTTACCAATCATGGTACTACTGCATCCATCACACATGTCTGTTTGCCACTTCTCCCCACAATCGGCTGTTGTGTGGCTGAGGTGCCATGCCGTTGACAGCTCATGTTAATGGCTTGGCCTGGTAACCATTGTGAGTTGTTCTGTCGTGTCTGGTGGGTGGGCATGTTGTTGTGCATGTTGGTTGTGATTTTGTGACATGTGCGTTGCCAAAGTTGTGATTTGTGATTTGTGGAGTTGAGGTGAGTGGGGTGTTCTTTTGGGACTTGCCAAGGGGCTGTGCATTTCCGTTTGTGCCATCCTCGCGACACTATTTGCTGCTGGACTGTCGAAAGGATGGAGGAATCATGCACACTGGCTGTGTATTTGAAGGCAACATTGTTGGAGGTTCCACTGTGTTCTGTTGTTGCCTGCACATTGGGGTGGGACATGTGCTTTCTGTTGTGGTGATTGTGTGCTGTGTCACCAGGGGGCACAGGTGGGACATGTGTGCTGTGGATTGCACCCAACAGGTGCGTGCATCCTGCTATGATGAATGATCCTAGCTTGGTCTCCTGCATGACATGCTCATTCTATTGGACGTATGGGGACTGGGGTACCAAGTTGATGGTGATATCCAGGACAGGTGTGAGGAACTTGGATGTGGCTGGCAGTGAGACTCCTGTGACTCTGGCGGGTATTGGTTGGGGGGTGCCAGGGGCCAACAGGTGCAGCCAGGTCCACAGCTTGATGTGGGGTGGGATGTTGGTTGTCCGCTGTGTTAGTGCCTTTGGCCTTTTGGGCGATAATGGTTAAGATGGTTGTCCCTTTCAGCCTGTGGTGGACGGTGACATTGTCAGAGGTTGGGTCTGGGCAGCTGGTACGCTTCCTGGCGTTACGCTGTCTTTGTCATCGCTGCCTCTGTGGTTGTCTGGGGCTGTTCTGGGTGTGGGGTGGGTTCCTGGGGTGGTGTTGGTGGGTGTTGTGGCCGTCTTGGATTTCTGGGCCGCATGATGGATGGCTCCTTGACATCTGTTGCACTTCCCATGTGGCCCTGGGCTGGTCTCACTTTTGTGGTGCTGACTGCCATCCGACTTAACACCAGGTCAGAGCAGGTGTAGATTTTCTGCTGCTAACGCGCCTTATCGCCTGTTTTGTGTTTTTATCGCCGATCTGTCTGGTTGTTGAGAATGTTGGGGAGTGGTGTGGTTGCGGCTTTCGGCACGGGAACACCCACTTTGCATCTCATTAGCGATAGTTGGTGGAGCCTCGGTGGCCATGTTTTTTGCGGCTCCAATCACGGGTAAACTGGTGCTGTGGGCTGTTAGTACAAGCTTTTGAATAGGGAGGTAAATGTATCATTGTTATAATCTATTAGTAATTATTTACATGTTACAAGTTACTATATAAGTACTATCCACAGTGTATTCAGATGCTTATTATAGATTGCTAAATTCCTATTATTAAGATTGGGCTGTTAGCTGGCCCTACAATGGTTAAGATATGTGTTTTATACCTGAAGGTTATATGTTACTTGGTATCTTCCTCCGCCCCTCCCTTTCCTACCCCTTGGAACGTTCTGACCCCTGGAGGCTTCTGTAGAATGTTGAGGAGTGGACTGTCTTGAGGAGAGAATAACTGAAGTGTCCTGATATTCTGCTGGAGCTGTGGAGGCCGTGAATAAAGACAAAATTATTCTGCCTTCGTCTGATTTACTTCATAATACTGGCGACGTCTGGTCTGCGTGTGGGAGCAGAACGGCCATCCTTCCCTCTTGTGTGATCCACCAGCTAAACCTTGGGGCCCGCAAAGTTAAGGTATTTTTATAATCAAGACATCGGACAATTCATCTCCTTCAAGGACATATGTTATCTTCACATCTACAAATGCAGCGCACTACAATGAAATTATATTAAGAAAACGGCATAGAGGAAAAGACTGTCTTTAGTTTATTTAAAGGCTATGAAAATATCCTTGTAGTTGATGCGTTGGAGCGTGGAAGGATTGGTATTTCTTATCGTGGGTCATTAAAATTATAATCACCATCCTTTGTGAAGAAGAGCGTGCGCTTTAAGAACTTTTAATGGCATTATAATCTCCTTGTGTAGCCGAGCGTGAAGGGAGTCTTGTACTAATGCGCCTGCAGTTTGGTAACCATTTACTCTTCTTCGCGTGTAGCCGTACGTGAAGGAAACACCAGCTGTTAAAAGCTATTTAGGGAAGCCTCTCTTTACAAAATAAACATCCTGGTATTTTATCGTGGTGAAAACCGGAGCTTATTACGAGAGGGACTGCAATACAGTGCCTGAAGTGAAAGGCTTGGATTTCAGTTCGAGGGTCATCTTCGCGCAAGAACTCACTGTCCACAACTTCTTGGTAAGCAAGAAAGGCCACTTTATTAAGACAGGTGTAGGCAAAACATCTCAACATATTTCGATTATTTATTTAATAATACTCAAATCCTTCAGCTCACTGAGCAACCCTGATAAGAAGTCAACCCCCCACCAAATAAAACCTAACAAACCCAGGCAACTGAATCCTGTACTATCCCCTCCTGTCCTTTACCTGCCCTTTGAGGATGGACCAACCCGCTCCAGGCTGCCCACCCACCACTAAAAACCGCCTACAAATAAAAGATTACAACCTGTCTTATCGTGGCAAACCTAACAAAAAAAAATTATCTAAAGCACAATCGCAAGAAAAAAGGCCTAAAAACAAAAAAGAGGGGAGGGTGGGTGGGGCAAAACAAACTCCGCTGTCCGCCTCCCGCCGAAAAGCCCTCTCTAAACCCTGCCCTGGCCCTAAATATAGCCTTGGTCTCTCTCCCTAATCAACCTCACCTGTGGCCACTCCGTCTGCGCGAACCTACCCAGGGAGAGACCGGCTCGCGCACGGCTCTCCCTGGGTCCCCCCTCGCGCAAGAACTCACTGTCCACAACTTCTTGGTAAGCAAGAAAGGCCACTTTATTAAGACAGATGTAGGCAAAACATCTCAACATATTTCGATTATTTATTTAATAATACTCAAATCCTTCAGCTCACTGAGCAACCATGATAAGAAGTCAACCCCCCACCAAATAAAACCTAACAAACCCAGGCAACTGAATCCTGTACTATCCCCTCCTGTCCTTTACCTGCCCTTTGAGGATGGACCAACCCGCTCCAGGCTGCCCACCCCCCACTAAAAACCGCCACCCAGGAAAACCTTTAGAGTTTTCCTGCGCCACCAAAACAGTAAAATAAACAACGCCCGAGAACACCACAACTGCACATCCAGAACTTTCGTGATCAAACCCCGCAATACCAAAATAGAGAAGGACTGACCCATCTGATAAAGGTGAACCCCATCCTCATGAAACAAGTGACGCTCAGAAACCTGTAAGTGAGGAGGAGCCCAAATGAAAACATCATGCCATTACAAAACAGTTGCATAGAGTTGTTCAGTGTCCCCCGCTCTGCCCACAGCTGTGCGACGTAGAGCTTCATTCCAGTGGAAACGTGTCACAAATGTCGTCCAGATCACCATGGTGCTCGCCCAGGCGTCCTTGATGACGTCCGGATCCATCTGCAGCATTCTTAACAAAGACAGACCAGATAGAGAAAACTAGATCATTTTCACCCAGTGAAGTTCTAGCAAGACTGGCGGAACCCCCCCCCCCTCCCTCACAGAGCAGAGACAAAAATGAAACAGTCCCCCCAACACAGTCCCCAATTACCATGCCAATACAGTCATGCGTGAACTGCTGAGACCAAGAGACCTCCCACCAAGTATGGCATTCTGCAGGGATTGCGGCCCATTGCAAGGAGCGACCAACAAACCAAACCCTCCGTGTAACTGTGACCATCCTGTGCAAAAGGACCGAGGATAAAAAACACATATCAACAAAAGAAGGTGCACCACCGACCGACAAACTTCTCACAGCATCTCGACCTCCATCACCCAATGCCGCATATCTGAGACCAATCCCCCCCCCCAAACTTGCAGCCTCAGAACCGCCCCAAGCCTAAAAGAAATGAGTGCTAAAGTGGAAAGGAGTCAACCCCAACCCCAAAAGTACCTACCTGAAAACAGTCAACAACTGGGCAACAAAAAATCGGGCTGGCATCCTCACAGCAAAATGAACTCCCGGCCTAAAACAGAGGAATCCAGAAAAACCTCCCATTCCAAAACCACTCCTCCCCAGGAAAATCCGCGTATCCCACCCAGCTGATCCATCTCAGACACTGAGCCAAAGGCGCAATCCATACCCCTCCACAAATACCTCTGTACTGGACATGCCCGACCCGATGCAAACCCGAGTTCGGAAGCTCAAAACGCCCCAAAAAGAACCATACAAAACAGAACCGAAACAGAACGCACTCAAAATCATCAGAACAGCAAGAAGGCAACCAGGACAACATGCGCCGAAGTAAGGCAAAAGGACAGGCTGCCGCAGCCGCTTAGAACCAGCCTGTAGTCTACCCAAAACATTCAAAAAACCTGTTCAACCGAAAAACACCCCCCATAGGATCCCTCCTCCACCTAAGCTGCCCATAAAAAGAAAACCCGGCCATGGAACCAGGATAGTGGTGTGCGAAAAACCGGTGTCCACCAAGTGTAATGAGGGGTCCCCGGAATATGTCGCGCTTTGACAACAATATGCAGCTGCAGTCACCGCAACGGAAAGCACACAACAGCTGCAGCACGCACAAATCCCTTGCTCCTCGCCCGGGAACCAATTCCACAAATGCCAAATTATCAACATGGAAGAACCCAGTCCTGTTCTGGAATTCCGCGCCTCAGATGTACAGGGCCACCAGCAAACGGAACAACTCTAAAAATACAACACTGCGACCCTGACGCTGCAGGGAACAGGCCAACGTGCAGCGCACCAGCACCCCACCCAGAAGATGCAAATGCCAACAAGGTCAAGTTCCAAGTCATTCCCCACAACCTGGGGACTCTTGTATGCGGAGTGCAAGTCATCCGACCCCTACCCTGCCGGGTCCCCTGTAACCAATCGTGAAACCTACCGCGAAGCCCCATAACAAGCGCACTGCTGCATCAAAGTCCAGAGAAATCCTGAAACCACTGTTCCAAGACCGTCACCTGGAAAGGAGTAGGAGCACTTCGGGACAACCCAAAGAAATGGCCTCTGCCCCCTTGTCCCCCCCCCCTTGAAATCCAAAAATCTGTCCCAGGAAGCAGTATGCGAAAGGATGCCTACCCCACATTGTGAACACATGTTTATACCTACCGTACTGTCAGGTGACACATCAACAACAGCATGATACCAAATCCTGGATTTTTGTGTTGCCTGACAAGTGAGAAACCAAGGGCATACCAATACCTGAAGAAGGCCATTGCATACGGTTTAGCGTATCCTCTCCCTCCTGGGCCTTGTGGTGATCAGAGTCCCCTGTCCGCTCATGTAAAATGGCGGCATCATCCCCTCGAGACGTACCATTCACAACAGCGCGCCGCACAGGCAGCGGTGTAATAGCAACTTGCTCCCCAACATGCTCATCCCCAGTCCCAACAAGTACACATAACTGGGAGACTCTCCCCTTGTCAACCAATGTCCGTCGAAACACCACAGGGTCCCCTTGTCGCGGCTTAGCTGGACGAAGAGAAAACTATGAAACACGTGCCTTTGCGTGGTCCGCACTAGACTCCCGCAAAAAAACGTGCCGTTGCGTGGTCCGCACGAGACTCTTGCAAAAAACGTGCCGTTGCGTGGTCCGCACGAGACTCTTGCAAAAACGTGCCGTTGCGTGGTCCGCACGAGACTCCGCAAAAAACCTGCCTGTGCATGGTCCGCACGAGACTCCTGCAAAAGACTAAGTGAACCAGAATGCCCCAAAACTCCCCTCCGAGTCATGACTGTCACAAGCGGAACTTCCACTTCTCGTAATGCACCCCCCTCCAGATCATCATCATAAACAACCATAATCAGGTCATCTGCATGCCCAGCATAAACCCCTGCCCCTGGGCCAGTTTCCACTCCCACCATCGTGAAAGTGCCAGAAAAATATCGGCATTGCGCACTGCGCCTCACACCCCAGAAGGGAAATCCGCTCCAGATCCCCCTCCTGTACCCCCCCCGCCTCAGACTGAACCAATTCCTGTATATGGTAATTTGTAGTACATGTTCTTGTCCCCTTCGTCATGCACCATAGGTGTAGTAGCATCCCCTGTCCGCCCATGCGGAACGGCGGTGGCGTCCCCTCCAGACGCAGCATGCACATCAGCTTGCCGCACCGGCAGCGTCATAAGAGCAACTTGCTCACCAACAGCCCCATCCCCAATCAATAGATCGAAAGCTCTGACGGGGAGACTCTCCCCATATTGCCACACCCACCACCAACCCCCCAAACCTGTAGGCAACTGCAACAATGTCCGAAAAAATGCCATAAAATCCTCATTGCGCACTGCGCCTCACACCCCGGAAGAGGAATCCGCTCCAGATCCCTCTCCTGAGCCACCTCCCCAGGCCGAACCGCCTCATGCGCAGTCCGCAATGTCTTCACAAAGAAACTGACAACGGCACCGCAGGCGGCCAAAAAGGCAGCCCCTACCACCCCTCCCAACGGAAGAGGCTCACCCTGAAGCGGCAAATCCCCCCCCCCCATGCCCCACAACCAAGCCAGCTGGGAAAACAGAGGTTACCTTTATTTATTTATGCGTGGTTATAGAGCGCGGACCCTACCCCAAGGTGTCAGAGCGCTCTACCATAGGAACAGCTGAAAATGAGAAAAGGACAAATCACAAAACAAAAGGTACAGTACATGAGGCGAAAGTGTCAATCGTGGGCAAACAAAATACAAGAAGTAGCAAACAGTGCAGGAAGAAAATGACATGTGCAGGTTCCCAAAAGCGTACCAAGGACAAGTAGCAGTAGAACACCGCATGAAATGGAATACACTCAAACACAAGAACCCACGTACGTAGGCAATGCTGGCACCTGAGCCAGTATCGAAAAACAAAGATAAGAGGCAGCAAACAGCATGTCACAAGAGAACAAAGACGAGTGCACAGTACAAAAGAGCACCAAACACAGCAAAAGGGGGGGGCATGGACACTAGAAATTCTCCACACGAAAGGGCCCTCCCACAGACAAATACCAAATACCAAGGGCGGAAAGGAGACACAACAGAAGTCCTGAAATACACTGAATGGCCGGAGCAAAAACCCCGGCCAGGACCAAGACAAACCGTGAAGCAGGGCATTGGGAGGTGGGAAACAGTGAAGTGACGCAGGGGCATTGGGAGGTGGGAAACAGTGAAGGGAAAGCTGCTCACAACGACAGGGCTCGCTCGCTCCGCCCCACCCACCCACCCACAGAACAGCCCGCCCAAAGGACCGCCCCCCGCCACACACCAGACACCCCCCAGAGGCCTCCCCGCCCCCGAGGGGGGGGCAGAACAGACCTCTGGAGGAGCGCCCGACAGCGCAGGGGCATCACCAACCAACTTGCACCCGGCCCCCCCACTTACCAGCTCATGGGGCATGGCAGCAGCGCCGTCCGTCGAGTCGACGGCATAGACAGGCAGGCAGAGACCGCCTAAGCCACGCCTCCAGCCGCCGTCCTGCAAGGACGCGCGCCCCCAACCAGGGACACCAGAAGCGACAGCCGCAAGGGGGGGGGGCACTACCGGAAAGGACTAGGCGAGCCCCACCCCACCTCCGCAAAACAAACTCCGCTGTCCGCCTCCCGCCGAAAAGCCCTCTCTAAACCCTGCCCTGGCCCTAAATATAGCCTCGGTCTCTCTCCCTAATCAACCTCACCTGTGGCCACTCCGTCTGCGCGAACCTACCCAGGGAGAGACCGGCTCGCGCACGGCTCTCCCTGGGTCCCCCCTTATAAAAGTTCCTATCTTTTCGGAGGTGTGCAACTGAATGAATGCAGCTAATGAATATTGACAAGTGTCCAGCCAAGCGTGAAGAGAAGCTTGTGTGGGGTGCGCAGACTGAGAACATAAAAGGAGTCTGGCATCACGTTTAGCCGAGCGCGAAGGTGGCTCGGCTGTGAGCCTCAGCGGGGTGATTTATGAGATGTCTACATGTGGTTTAGCAGAGCGAAAGGAGGCTCATGAGGTGAGCTGTGAGCGCCGGATAAACCAATTATATCCCTGTCAGTTTTACAAGGCTGTAATGCTCGTGCTGAAAGTGCCACTTGGATTTAATATCTTTTACTCCTGGAAGCCTAAAAATTGACCCCTCTTGAACTTTCTCCACGGAACTTTTGAGGTCTTCCTGCGCTGTGACGAGAGCCTGCTTCCCTGTCAGCTGCTCTTCCCCTCAGCTGAGGTGTGCGCGGTGTTGCGTTTCAAGCGCTAGAGGGCAGTATACCACATAACTTCCAGCGCTCTGATTTTCAGTCTCCAGAGGTTGAACAACATAGCAAGCAGCAATTCATTTAACCCTTGCCTGAGAGTGTCTTGAGGAGATTTCTGCGGCCTACGTCCTACTCGCTGACAGGCTCAGCCTTTTGAATTGATTACAAGCCTGCATGGCCAAAGTTTTATGGCTTTTCTAGTCCTTCACGCTGACAGGCACAGCTGTTTATTCATAATCAAGCCGGTCTGAATATTAATATGTGCTGTTTTAAATTATTAACGCTGACAGACACAGTTTTAAGTTTCCAGCGCTTGTCAGCTATTCATTCTATGTCCATCACGCTGACAGGCATAGCAGTTCACTCAAAATTAAGCCTGTCTGAGTGAGTTTGTTAAGATTATTAGCATCTTTCACGCTGACAGGCACAGCTATGTGGTACCACGGGCAAGAATATATGTAATACTACCAGCCTTCTTATAAAAACCTTTATACAGTGACATTATGCAATTCTTGTCATAGAAATCGTAAGGTTATTTACTTAATCTGGTATGCAATGCTGCTTTACAGCCTGATTTAGTTTTTCCTTTTCTTACAGGTGTGTTTTACTCATTTTGGTATTAATGCTGTAATAACATGTGATGAAAGAATTTCTTTTGGTGTTATTGCTATAGTACATGTATCATATCTCCTGGAAGTATCATTGTAATATCCTAGTGTAACGTTTTAGCACCACTATGGCTGCATCTAATATGTCACAACCCACGCCTTTTTTAAACGAGTGTGGGGAACCCAACATGCCATGGAAGGAATGGGTGAGAGTGTTCGAGTCATATTTAATTGTGGTGGGGGGGAGAAATTCAGTGCTTTTAGAAGGCAACATGTCCTCCTTCACAATCTAGGCAACCGGGGCAGGAAGATATTCGACACATTGCCTGAACCAGAATTGGAAGAGGCAACTAATGTTTATGAAGTATCATTAATTAAGTTGGAGTTGCATTTTGGGGACAAAATTAACATTGTTCTTGAGCGCCACAATTTTTTTGTAGAGCCCAGGGAAAAGATGAAAGTATTGCCAGCTATGTGGCGGTTTTGAGGGGTCTAAATACTCATTGCCAATTTGAGGATCTTAATGATTCTCTCATAAGAGACCAAATAGTGAGATGCACTATTAATTGTAGAATTCAAGAGAAACTACTCCAAAAACAACCTGACCTCGAGGAAGCTATTGAAATAGCCAAATCCATTGAGCATGCAGCTAAATGCATAAAAGAAATTAGACCCAAATCTATTCAAGGGGAACACACCAATACTGAGAGTAATTTGGTATCTGAAATAGAGGAAGCATCAGAGGAGGGGGAAGTATTAAAGATCAAAGGGGAAAAACACTACCAAGCTGAGAAATGCAAACCCGCTGCTACCAACAAACTCAAGTGATTCCGTTGTGGCAGCAATAATCATCTGGCCAATAACCCTACATGTCCAGCTTTTTCAGCGATGTGCAGGAAATGTAATAAAAAAGGCCATTTATCTAGGCTTTGCCATAGTCCTAGTCCAAAGTATTTTTCCCCTTCCAGTCCCCAAGAGAAAAAAGTACAGTCCATTAACAAGATTGTGTTCCAAATAAAGGAGTCAGAAGAGGTTAATCACGTAGAGTATCCCCAATGTGAGGTCAGTATTGAAGGCAAGTTGATCAAAATGTATGCAGATTCGTGTTCCCCATTCACATTGATAAATATAACTGACTGTAAAAATACTAACATATGTGATGAGAAGGATCTGTTGGGAGCGGATATCAAGCCACCTAGCTACACTAAAGGACTTATTCCTGTCAAGGGTATGTTGAACTCCCACATCACCTTTAAAGACCGGTCCATCCTAGGGAAAGTTTACGTTGTAGAGGAAGGTTCCAACCTACTGGGGTGGCAACACCAAAAAGAGCTGGGCATAATACTCAATCCCAACAGCCATGAGCAAGTTCTTTCCATGGACTCGCCTAATTCGTGCGACAAGTGGATAAAGGATTTTCCGGAGGTATTTTCATCTGAATTGGGGCTCCTTAAACTTCCAACACAAGATTAAATTAAAGCCCAACGCGAAACCCATCACCCACAAGACTAGGCCTATTCCACACTTGATGGGCGAACCTATAAAGGAGGAGCTAGACAGACTGCAAAAACTGGGAGTTATCAGGCCTGTAGACTGCAGTGCATGGGTTTCTCCAGTAGTTATTGCTAAGAAAGCCGATAGTAATGTTATAAGATTATGCATAGTCCTCAGAGATCTTAATGACAGTATTATAGTGGAAAGGTTCCCACTTCCCCGCATCCACGAAGCATTGAGCACCATGGGGGAGGCAAGGTGTTTTAGTGTCCTAGACTTATCAAGTGCTTACCACCAGGTGGAGCTTCACCCTGAGTCAAGAGAACTTACCTCTTTCACCACTCCTTTGGGCTCCTTTATGTTTCTCCGTATGCCATTTGGGTTGGCTTCCGCGGCTGCGGTATTTCAAAAGATCATGAAACATATCTTGGAAGGAATCCCTCACACTATATGCTTCCAAGACGATGTTTTAATATATGGTGCCACCAGCGAGGAACATGATACGTATCTCAGGTCAGTTCTTAGAAAATTTAAAGATGCAGGTCTCACCCTCAATGACAAAAAGTGCAAGATCGGTTTGGAATCTGTAGATTACTTGGGACATTCTATATCCAAAGAAGGTTTCCGTCCTAAACTCAGCCTCCTGGAGGCTATAGAAAAAGCCCAAGCCCCCACAAACAAGCAAGAGTTAGTGTCTTTCTTGGGACTAGCGGAGTATATGGCAAAGTATG
Source organism: Lissotriton helveticus (assembly GCF_964261635.1). Classification (NCBI taxonomy): domain Eukaryota; kingdom Metazoa; phylum Chordata; class Amphibia; order Caudata; family Salamandridae; genus Lissotriton; species Lissotriton helveticus. The sequence goes on along the minus strand of NC_136068.1, from coordinate 1,888,232,239 downwards.
CTAAAAAGTTTGCGGACATTGCTGGAGATCTCAGAGATCTCACAAAGAGTCATGCCCAATTCAAATGGTTAGAGGTACACCAGAATGCTTTCCAGGCCATCAAGTTAGCTATTCTTAATGCCCCATACCTGTGCAACTTTGATCCCTCAAGAAAAACTATACTCACCACGGACGCAAGTAACAAAGGGTTAGGTGCTACCCTGTCTCAAATCATTGCAGGCAAAGAAAGAATAGTGGCATTCGCCTCTCGCACCCTGACCAGTGCCGAAAAGAACTATTCGGTGATAGAAAAGGAAGCCCTGACCTGTTTCTGGGCCGTGAGACATTTCAAGTTTTACCTATGGGGCATCAAATTCACCGTCCGAACGGATCACAAACCTTTGATGTACATTTTCAGTTGTAAGGGGGCTACCAGCTGCACACCTAGGATTGCCAAATGGGTGTTAGGGTTGGAAAGTTTTGTCTTCAAAGTGGAGTTTGTTGCCGGTGACCATAACAAGGCAGCAGACTTCCTATCAAGAGCACCTTTGGATAAGGTGGAACAGTTTGAGGTTCAAGAATTCCCAATTTTACAGGTACACTCAAGCACTATTAGCAAGGAGGAGTGGGCTGTAAGCATGAACAATGACCTAACTATCTGCAAATTGAAAGATCTGACTGTCAATGGGTGGCCTGAGAGTCGCAAAGATGTCGATGATGAATTGAGTAAGTACTGGGAAGTAAAACATGAAATTAGTCTCAATAATGATTTGCTCTGGAGAAGGGACAAGATAATACCCCCAAAGATCTTAATAGACAAACTCATCGATCTGGTCCATGAAGGACATTTGGGGACAAGCCTCACGAAGAACAGACTCAGGGAACATTATTGGTTTCCTGGCATGGATTCATGGGTGGAGAGCAAGGTGAAAAACTGCTGCGCTTGCGCCAACAGTGATGAATCCAAACAAATTCAGAAGGTCCCATTATCACCGGTGGCAATCCCGAGTAAACCATGGGACAAATTGGCACTGGATATCATAGGCCCGATCAACAGATCAGGGGTGAATAAACGCTTCATTTTCACTTTGACTGACTTCCATTCACACTGGGTGGTGACTAAAATGGTCAATGACATCACTACCGGATCATTATTAGAATGAAGGTATTCCCTCCGAATTGGTCACCGATAATGGAGTGCAGCTTACGTCATCAGCTATGTCAGAATTCTTGGAGAAGCTCAAGATTAAACATCTTAAAACAGCACTGTACTGTCCGCGGGCAATGGCATGATCGAGAGAGTGAATAGAATGATTAAGGAGAACATCCAGTTAGCATGTGCCAATAATGTTCCTGTAGAAAAGTCAATCAGAGAACTATTATGGGCATTTCACACAACTCCAAACACAGTCACAGAAATATCTCCTTTCTGTTCCCTCAGAAGAAGGAAGCCGAGTACCAAATTCTTCCCTTCATGGATAGGAGGTGGAGCATTCGGTCGAAGAAGCAAAAGGGAAAATAGAATCTCATCAAGCCAAGTATGAAGAACAGTACGATACAAGACATGGATGCAAAGCACAAAATTGGGCGTTTGGAGAGTTGGTAAAGGTAAGGAGACCGAACATTACTGGAAATTTTGAGTCCAAATATTTAAAGGCCAAAAAGATTGTAGAAGTTAAAAACAACACAGTAACATTGGAGAGTGGACAGAACTGGAGCATGGACCGTTTGGCAAGGTATCATGAACCAGAAACCCCTGCACAAGGGAGCTTGAGGAAAACCACTTACCAAGGGATGCACACGAAGAGAGTTACCAAGGCGCCTAATTGGCACAAGGACTATAGGATGTATTAATGCTTGTTGCAGACGATTATATCTCTTTGCATTTTTGTTAGGAGGGAAGATGTGTTATAATCTATTTGTAATTATTTACATGTTACAAGTTACTATATAAGTACTATCCACAGTGTATTCAGATGCTTATTATAGATTGCTAAATTCCTATTATTAAGATTGGGCTGTTAGCTGGCCCTACAATGGTTAAGATATGTGTTTTATACCTGAAGGTTATATGGTACTTGGTATCTTCCTCCACCCCTCCCTTTCCTACCCCTTGGAACGTTCTGACCCCTGGAGGCTTCTGTAGAATGTTGAGGAGTGGACTGTCTTGAGGAGAGAATAACTGAAGTGTCCTGATATTCTGCTGGAGCTGTGGAGGCCGTGAATAAAGAAGAAATGAATCTGCCTTCGTCTGATTTACTTTATAATAATCATGGCTGCGATTAAGTGCCGTTAATTCGGCAATAGTTCCTTGTGAATATGGCCCTAAATCCTGTGACAGGATGCCTATTGTGCTGCCTTCCCCTGCTCAGCAGCAGAAGGTCAGAAATGTGTCTCTGGTCGGCAGCATCCATTTGTGCTGACCGGGTCAAGAAGGCTGGCACCGGACAGACCAGTGACCCCAGGGAGCTCACCTCAGAACGGTGGAATCACACCTCCCATACCCATTACTGTTGTGGAGGTATGATTCCAAGGTGTTTGATACCAAACACAATATTTTTTCTATGCAGCCACTTTAGAGATAGCATTTGTGGCAGTTTATGATGCACCTCTACCTATATTTCCGGCTGAGTCACGGACAACCCAGGACAATGGTCTCCGGAGGCTGCAGAGGGGCTCTACTCATGCAGGGGCACCCTCACACATAAAACTCAGCACCCTGCTTTCAGGTTTGTTAAGGCCTGCTATAGGAGTGACTTATAAGTTTTAAGTGTAATGACCAATAGATATAATGAACCTATATCTAAAGTAAGTGGTGCAAGCACCAGCTTACACAGGTTGCCGTAGCAGATCTGTAGTTCTATTTTGCATCGTCTCTTATGGGTGGTATACTACATGCTTCAGCCCAAGGGAGGCCTCTGGGGTACCTATGCCATAGGTACATGTGTACCATAGACTAGGGACTGATACGGGTACCCCAGAATCTAATCTGGAGTGTACCAAAGTACAGGTATAACACTTTAAAGGAGAAAGCAGATAGACTGGGGTCCTGATTAGCAGGATCACAGTGAGACTAGTCAAAAACCAGCAAAACACCAGGACAAACAGTCTGATTAACCATGCAGTATCAGAGATCAGAGAGGTTTTGGTGCTGTCGAGATTGGGTAGTATCCAGAATGTTGTTGTTCTCCAGATGTTCTGTCAGTTGGTGGTTGATGACTTTTTCGAGGACTTTGGAGAAAAGGGGAGAAGAAAAGTGTTTTGAGTGGTGATAGCTCTCATGTTTTGGCGGTCAGAGTTTGCATCTGCGAGAGTGAGGAGGCTGAGGGTGTTGGCAGCAGTTGCTTGGGGTTCAATTCAATTCCAAAGTACTTTATTCGGTTAGAAATATAACCATAAAAGCATAACACATAATATTACATTCACAAGAAAATAAAATAACCGAAAATTTCATTAAAAAAAAAATAAAAACATGTAATTTCATAGTCACAAACTATTAAAAAACAAAGCTTTTTAGAATTCCCATATGGATAGTGTCTATGTCCGTACATTTTAATCCATCAGAGTTAGACCCAAAAGTGGGTTGAATTGATTAAAGGTGGGGATGGTGTAACCACTCGATGCAAAACCACTTCTACCCGTAATCTAATTGCTCTGTGCTTTTAGACATGGGGACGAGACATATAATGTTCTGGGGTAGAATTCACTTAGGCTCCAAGTGGATATAGGACCATCTCCTATTTGTGGCTGCCGTGATTGAAGATGTGGGACGACGTATTTACTCCTAAATTTTACGAGTACCAAATCGCCTGCGATGTCCTTTTGAAGAGGTCCTAGCCAGCCCACCCTTCTAACACTTAGTATGGTACCATCGATGTTGGATGGCAGAGGTCTATTCTTAGTTAGCCAGAACATGACCTTGTTTCTTAGGTCCTGTTGTCTTTCGTTTTTCCCCTTAGTGAGTTCTGGTACTCCCGAGAGGACGCACACAAAAGGAGCGGCCTCCGGTGGCAAATGTAGGAGATTGGTGTTGTATGGCATATTCTCAGTGTTAGCCACTAAGCCCTTATGTATTATAGATGCTTTGTTCGGCCCTACTCTAGAGTAAGAGCTCCGTGCTGTTGGGCCTGCTTTCGAGGAGTTTAAAGTTGTCTTTTGTGGGGTTACTAATTGGTTAAGGGTGATCTTCCTTTGTATGGTAGTTTTAGGAATTTCTGTGGAGGTTGGGCGCTGTGGCTGAGAGGATCCTGCCAGAGTTTTTATGAGTGGGGAGTTGGCCTTATTTGCTTCCTCGACACCCGTGAGCCTATCCCCTAAACTGATCATTTTTTCAATCAGGGGTGATATTAAAGTTTTCATCATGTTTTCGATCAAGGCCAATAAAGAAGCCTGAGTAGGTGTTTTAGGGGTGGCAGTACTGGGAGTGTTGAGCAGTGGGGGATTTGGGTTTAGTTTTTGTTGCTTTGCTTGACTCCCCATTTGTTTAACCCCATCTCTCTTCCTTTTAGTAGAAGAGACCTGTGGTGGTACTTTTGATTTGGAGTTTACCTTTAGTCGTGCAAGAAGGGGAGTACCCTGGGAGCTTTCAGTTAGTTGGAATTGGCTACAGGGCTGGGGACTAATAGTTGCTATAGTGCAAACAGGGGCACTAATTTGCACGATTCCCAATTCCACAAGGGCGTACGTGGATTTGCATATTTTATTTAGTTCCTCCAGCAATGATATATCTGATGCTGCATCGGCAGTCTGTGCAAGAGAACATATACTGGAAGGACTATCCATGATGGGGGATCGTTCTATTCTCTCTAGTTCACTGGAAATGGGCAGAGTTGCCCTCTTTATGAAGTAGTCCATTGTTCCCTTAAGCTCTCTGGGAGGGAGTATCTCTGATATCCTTCTTGCGGGTCATAGCGAAGTGGTTTATATAAATTAGAACTGGTTCAAATGCAACCACGGAAGAATAAGTTCAGCAATGGTGACACTTTGGAGGGACCTGTAACAAACTGGGGTATGTCAATGAGTATCTGTACCTTTTGTCTTTGTTTTACTTCCTTCCGTAGTTCAAATCAAAAGGGGGGTGCCCCGTCCCGGCCTCCTCTGGCCTTTGATGGCCGCAGATGGCCCCGCCCTTGTCCCGGGCTTCTCCCAGCGCCGACCCGCGCGCGATCCCGCGACGCGGGGGGTAGCCTTGAATTTATACGCCTCCTGGCGTGGGTCATAGCGGCTTCCTGCCGCAAAGGACGCTGGGGATTGTAGTTCCCCCAGGCCGGTCTCCCCAGACACTGCGGCCGAGCTCAGGTGTTCTAGCGCTTTGGCGGCAGCAGGAGACCCCAGCCAACAGTGACGGCCAGGCAGTGGTTCACAAAGTACCTCCCCAACTTCCCCCAACAACGAGCAGGGCTCCAGGCTGATGCGGGTATGTCCCCGCTCCACCGGGGGTAGCCTTGAATTTATGCGCCTCCTGGCGCGGGTCAGAGCGGCTTCCTGCCACAAAGGACGCTGGGGATTGTAGTTCCCCCGGGCCGGTCTCCCCAGACACTGCGGCCAAGCTCAGGTGTTCTAGCGCTTCGGCGGCAGCAGGAGACCCCAGCCAACAGTGACGGCCAGGCAGTGGTTCACAAAGTACCTCCCCAACTTCCCCCAACAACGAGCAGGGCTCCGGGCTGATGCGGGTATGTCCCCCGCTCCACCGGGGGTAGCCTTGAATTTATGCGCCTCCTGGCGCGGGTCAGAGCGGCATCCTGCCGCAAAGGACGCTGGGGATTGTAGTTCCCCCGGGCCGGTCTCCCCAGACACTGCGGCCGAGCTCCGGTGTTCTAGCGCTTCGGCGGCAGCAGGAGAGCCCAGCCAACAGTGACGGCCAGGCAGTGGTTCACAAAGTACCTCCCCTACTTCCCCCACCAACGAGCAGGGCTCCAGGCTGATGCGGGTTTAAAGTTCTTGTAAATGGTGGAGATCTTGTTGTGGAGGAAGGCTCAGGGAGCTGCAGAGTTCCCAGGAAGGGGTGAAGATGTGTTCAATGGCTGGGGAGTAGGAGAACTCTCTGACGATGTTGAAGAGTTCTTTGCTGTCATTGATACTGGCTTTGAAGATGTCAACTATGGCTTTCTTTTTAGTATTCTACAGGATTTGATTGTATTGGTCGAGGGATGTCCTTGGATATGACTTAGGTCCGTGGGTTCCTTGCTGGTGCGCCATTTCCTTTCAATTCACTTGCAATTGCTGTTGGTGGTTCTCAGTTTCAAGGTCTATGACCTGTCATCCGTGGACTGGTAACGAGTGCTAAAGTGCTTGTGCTCTGTATTCTAATCAATGCAGCATTGACTTATCCAAAATTGGCATATTTAATTTACTTAAAGTCCCTAATAAAGTGCACTGTAAGTGCCTAGGTCCTGTAAGTTCAATGCTACTAGCTCAAGGAATTTTGCAAATGGTTTGAGCTTTCTACCAAATGCTTTACCAAGAAGGTGGAGCTCCAAAAGGTGCTAAGGGCCTGGATAGAAGCAAGGGATGCAGCACATGAGACCACATCAGTGAATGAGGAAACAGAGGATAATGAGGAGCTGAACCAGGAATCAGTGGAGAATCTGGGACTACCTTTGGGGTAGGGGCCAACAACCATCAAAAAGAGATGTTCCCCCAAGGCAGAGAGAAGTGTACATCTAAAGGCTGTCTCCAAAGGAGCTGAAGGATGGGGTAGGAGAGACATTTTAAATTGGAGCTGGCTAAGCTCAAAATAGAGGCAGAGCAAAAGACAAATGCATCCGAGGAGAAAAGGCTGACGATGTAGGAGAAAATATTGGATATGAGGGAAAAGTAAATGATGTTGGCTCGGTAACTAAGCTTGAGGGACCTAGACATAAAAGCCAGGAGGGCTGAGTCAAGATGGTGGCAGCATTTCTGCAGTTTCTTCTGACAAGATGGTCCACATATCCAAGAGTCTGGTATCTGACTTTTTGGTGGGAGACACCATAGAAAGATGGTTTGAAACCCATTGAAATCTCCAAGTTGCCTTAGGAAGACTGGGAAACTAATCTCTGGAGTCATATTCCTAGTGAAGGGAGGGGCACTCTACTGGCACCAGAAGGGAGTGACTGGATGAGGTATCCCCCATGAAGGAGGCACTTACCAGGAAGGTTGGTTTGGTCACCCTGAATAGTGATCTCTCACGAAAAACACAAGTGGGCCAGGTGGTCTACAAGAGTTTTTTCCAACTGCCGAAAATTCGGAAAGTGCGATGACTTTTAACATCAGAAGCCATTACTCAGGTAGTAATCGCGACCGTGTTCTCCCATCTAGATTACGCAAACTCTGTCTACCTGGGCCTACCGCTTTTTCTTCTGAAACGTCTTCAGATGGTACAGAATTATGCGGCTAGACTGATATGAATCGTCCTAGATGGCTATCTGCCTCCCCTCTATTGAGGCAACTCCATTGGCTCCCCGTGGCTCAGCGATGCACTTTCAAGACAGGGTGCCTAATTTTTAAATCCCTTTACTGTAAGAGCCCAAAGTTCATAGACAAACTAATCATCAAGTATGTCCGGTTGCGGAATCTGCGCTCTGCCCACCTGGACCTCTTACAGATACCATCGTTCAGCCGTAAACGCTCTGGAGGCTGCAGATTTGGTACCTTGGCTCCCCGGCTGTGGAACACTCTTCCCTTGGAAATTCGGTCCTGTCGGGACTTGCTTACATTCAGGCAAGCATTAAAAACCTGGCTTTACATTCAAGCATATCAATAGAATCCCGGATACCCCTTGTTCAAGTATTTTCACTGTCTGTCAGCGCCAAGAAACCAATCGGTGTTAGAGCGCTTTATAAATCATTTTTTAACATAACATAACATAACATAACATAACTCCAAAAAAGTACAGGTAAAATTTAAAGGTCGGTCAAACGTTATCCCAACAGACCTGGGTGGATTGTCTAGATTCCTTTTGCATGGCACTGGATGGTTAGGTGAAGGGCAGTGAGGTAAGAGATAACCAGGGGCAGTATACATTGTTAGAAAACTAGCACATGCTCAGTCTTTGTTTTCTAGATCTGCACCAACACTTTGTTGATAGTAAGCTCTCTGACCCATGGGAGCTTACCTAGGAGGCAGACCGCTGGGTCAGCACCAGGGTCTACAAAAATGATCTGTGGGGGGGTCACCACATGGGTGAAAAGGGTCTTCAACTGAAGAAGGAGAAGGGGACAAAAACACAAGCAGGGAGTTCCTTAAAGTTCAGTGGGTCAGGGTTCCCTTCACTGAAGAACCGGGTTTTCAAGTACCCAGCGGCGTCAGGGACACGCCCAGAGTCCTCTAGGTTCCCTTGCCTTGGTATACAGAGACACGGAATACTTCTTGGTGGCGTCAGAGATTAAATTTATTAGCTGCAGCTAGTAGCAGAAATCCCAGTAATACAGCACGATGTACAACTTAAGAAACTGCTCAATTTTACTAAGGCGAGACATCCCTATTTATACACAAAAAGGTACATTTAAAATGCACACCCCTGCACCAAAATTCAACCAATAGAAAGTACATGACATCACACAGCATCATACAGTAAAGCTCATTTTACAGTCTCCCAACCCACAAGTTAATATTTAGGCATATCTAAAATATTAATCTGAAAAGCCCGCACAAACCTTTAATTGAAAGCGTAACCCATGAAATGAAGGAACAATAAAAAAAGTAGTTTCAGATAATATGCAAGATTAACAAAGACGTAAAGAAACTTTATAAGTTAACAAATGTCTTGAATAGTGATTGGAAAAAGTAAATAACGATCTTGCAGGGAAATTGGCTTGGCAGGGTCAATTCCTAGGTGAAAGGCCAGCTTCTAAAATTAACTCCAGCGCACGAAGAAAATCCCTGGTTAATGTGTACATGTGATTAACAACAGGTCAGATTGCTTTGCTCATAAACTAACTTCTGAAGCCTACATAAAAAGCAACACTAGATGGCAGTCACGACACATAGCAAAAACCCAAGTTTCAGAAAAGAAAGTCTTTGAGAAAATAAAACATTTAGATGTTGTTTAAGATAACACATGCGCAAGGAAACTTAATGGTTAACAAGGTCCTAATCAGTAATTGGTAAACTCAGTCAACCATCAGCTAGTGAAACTTAGTTTTACAAAAGGTCAGTTCCAGGTGAAAAAAAGGGTTACTCTCTGCAGTTCATTCAGAGACAGAGAAACCCAAATTAATATATGCACGAAAAGCCACTTTTTCGCTGGGCCCACAGCACTGGCCTACGTAAGTTCAAGATTAAAATGCAGACAGGTTTAAGAATTTCAGAACCACATCACCCTCCTGATAAAAATAATACTTGATTCCCTGACAGTAAGTTTGCAGGGAAGGAACTCTAAATGTTAGGAGTGTTAACAAGAAGGACACTAAAAGGGAGTGCCAAGTGTCCCAAGTGGGCACAGCCCCCCACCAGTGGGCAGTTACATTTTTTGGCTAGTGTAGCGCTTGGGGAGAGATTGTGCAAAGAATCCACATGCATGACTCTATTAGGAAGTACAGATAGTCGGTCACTAACAACGGACAGAGGGTAGAGACTCTTAGTGGCACATAGGCGAGCATGACAATGGTCAGGTATAATCTGGTGTCCCTAATGTGTTCCACCAAGTTATTACTGATGACAACTGTGGGAGCCACTACCCAGTGGCTCTAGTTCCCTTTGAATGGGGTTCTCAGGTTCCCTGAGAGTAGTTGTAAGTCCATCCATGCCTGTGGATTTTCTGCTTGGCAAGGACCTGGAGCATACCATCTATAAGGAGGTGGAGCTCAGGTCACAGTTAAAGATAATGGGGTTGACTGAGTGGGTGTGGCCAACCACATGCACAATGGTAGCACAAGAGGGTAGTCAAAATGACCTGGTGCCTGAAAGAATGGCCCTGGTACCTGCCACAAAGAGGTAGGGCAAGGGACACATGTAACCCACTCTTGAAAAGCCTCCAGTCCAGGAGGAGGCTGACCCTGAGCGGGACACCTCTGTACCTACAGGGTATGATGTATCAGAATTGTGGAACATTCCTGAGCTGACCAACTGATAGAGGAAGGAGGTCCATCCAGGGAGGATTGCTTTCAGGTGCAGAAGAAGTGCCCTACTCTTGTGGGTCTTCAACAGCAGGCTGAGGCCGAGGCAGCTGGGGACCCATCTGGCAAGCAGCTGTTCTGCTGGGAGAATGATCTCCTGTATAGTGACCCAAGACTCCTGAGGCTGGTGCATCACATGTGTTGGCGGTGTCCCAGTGCTTCAGGACCTTACTACTGGGTCTGGCTAATAGGGGTGGGCGTAGTGGGGCTACGTGAAGCTCCGCGAAGTGGGGAGGAAGCTACGCTCACCCACACACTTTGTGTAGCCCCACTACGCACCACCCGCCCGCCTCCATCCCGCCCTCTTCTACATGCCCAATTTAATTTTAAACAGAGTAAAAGTAATTAGAATGGACGTACCTAACATGTGGCTCCCTCTTCCTGCTGATGCACCGACTTCTTCCAGACAAATGCGCATGCGCAAGCGCCGGCGCATGCGCATTTCTTGCGAGAAATGCATATGCATGGACGCCGTGCATTTGTCTGGAAGAAGTCGGTGCGATAGCAGGAAGAGGGATCCCCGGGACACCGCATGTCAGGTAAGTCCTTTTTAATTACTTTTACTATGTTTAAAATTAAATGGGGAATGTAGAAGAGGGCGGGAGGGAGTCGGGTGTCAGGCAACTTCGGTCCGCCATGGAGTGTGCGTAGTGTTGCCTACTACGCCTACTTTGCGAATCGCGAAGTAGGCAACACTACGCACACTCCGTGGACAGAGCGGAGCACTGCGCCCAGGGTTACTAATGATCTGCCACTGAAAAATCATTAAGGACAAGACAATATCTATGACAGGCTTGTCACCCAGTTCTATTAACCTCACATGAGGAAGGCCTCGGATGCATTCTGTAGGTCATGTTCTACCTGCCAGAAGAGTGGCATGTCAGGGTGGAGATGCAAGCCCCCATGCAATTGTTTCCTGTTGTTAGAACACCATTTGAGAGGGTGGGGTTCAACATTGTTGTGCTTGTGGACCGCAAGACAGCATTGGACAACAGATTATCTCTTGTCTTAGTGGACCATGCCACCAGGTACCAGTAAGCTGTCCTTCTGAGAACAGTGACTGCACCCGTCATGGCCCGGACATTGATGGGGATCTTTACCTGTCTGGGATTTCCCAAGGAGGTGATATATAACCACAATGCCAACTTCATGTCCAACTATATGAAGATCATGTGAAAGGAGAGTGGGGTAACTGGCAAGTGCATCCTCCCTACAATTCCCAAACTAAAGGGTTGGTTAAAAGGTTCAATGGTACCATCAAAGGCATAATTATGGCTCTACCTAAATCCATGAGGCATAAGTGGGATGTGCTCCTGCCATGTCTTTTGCTTGGCTACAAGGATGTACCACAAAAAGGGGTTGACTTCAGCCATTCTGATCCTCTGTATGGGCACCTTCTGAGAGGATATCTCAGTTTGGTGAAGGAAGGCTGGGAGCAGGGTCCCAAGAAGCCACCCCAGGATGTAGCTAGCTACATGTTGGCGTTTAGTAGTCAGCCTGCCCCCTTCAGGAAACTCACATAGAAGAATCTAGCAATGAAGACATAAAATGCTGGTACAAACAGAATTCCACTCTGGTTGAGTAAATGCCTGGTCAAGACATGTGGGTAATGGAGCCCATGGAGCCCCAGGCCCTGCAAGACTGTTCATCTGGGCTTACGGGTGAACTAGTGCAAGAGTGGTGTCACCTGCTTGGTGGACCTGAAGACTACTAGAAACTCTTTAAGGGCCCTGCATGGTAAATGCCTCAAGCCCTACTTTGAGAGATCTGAGATTACCATGCTCATAATCACTGGTGATGTAGTGGAAGAGAGAGCGAACCTCTGCCAAACAGCCTATCTTCTAAGAAGAAGGATGGGTCATTGAAGGGTGCTGGCCTCTCCCCTACACTGACTCCAGAACGACAGAGAGACTGCCACCAGTTGCTGGTGAAGATTGCTTCTTTGATGTCACTTACACTGGGACTCGCCACATGGTCTACCCATCATATTGACACTGGGAACAGCAGACCTGTGAAGAACAAAATTTACAAGTTGTCAGATGAGGTCAGAGCTAGCACCAAGGAAGCAGTTTGCAAGATAGTGGGGTTATTGAGCCCTCAAACAACATTGGTCCAGGCCAGTGGTGTTGGTCCCAAAGGCTGACCCTCTAGGTGTCACTCCTGAACTTAGGTGAAGTGAAGTAGTGTGGCTCACTGGTTAGAGGCGGCAGACCCGAGAGCAGAGGACGGCCCGGGACCAGGGTTCGATTCCCGGCGCGGCAGGTTTCTGGACCAGGGTCAGCGGACTCGATAATTCTCTCGCCTCGGTGCCCACTCTGATCAGCGTTCACACTCGGCAACTCTGGGCATTAGCTTGCCTCATCTTCACTAACGGCCCCACCAGACCGCCGGGGATGCCTGGTCTCACCCTGGAGATACCCATTAAGGGACCATCTCTCAGGGAAGCCAGGAAGGGTTTCGCAGCGGTCGAAGCGCCTTGGGACCCTACGGGTAAGTAGTGCGCTATATAAATGCCTATACATTTACATTTACATTTACATTTAGGTTCTGTGTTGACTATCATGGGCTCAATGCAGTCACTAGGACTGACTAACACTCACAATTGATGAGCTCATAGATAGGGTTAGAGCTGCCAAGACTCCAAGGTCTATCGACAGTCCCTTTCGATCAGCCATGGGAAAATTTGACCACTCTGACGCCAAGCCCATGGTAAATTCAAAAGGCTGATTTTCACACTCAACAAATCCATCCATATCAGCTGTGTACAATAGGTGAACATGAAGGATTCCATCCACAGGACCCTTGGTGCATATTCTGGAGGCCACACAGCACGACCCAAATATCACCTGCAAATATTTTGCTCACAAGGGCCCTCTGATATAACTTCCATTATACAGTGACATGGACTCCAGAGTCTTTGGACACAGCTACCATGCAATGGAGAAGAAGAAGAAAAAACCTCAATGCCAGCCTAGCCCACAAAGAATCAGTAATAGATGTGGAATATTTAGTTCTTATATGTGATTGACACCCCAGTAGAAAGTTTCAGCTCCCTTTTGAAACACAACCCCTCCAAGTGATTGACTTGACAGGAACTTTGGTGACAACCATGAGCAACTTGAGCTGTATCAAGTGGCATCTTCTCATCTTCATCCTTGATTTGCCTGTACCAGTTTCCCAGGCCTAGCTACCTCTACATCAGTACAATTTTAATTGAATTGAGATAATGTCATGGGAGGAACCTGAAACAGAAATGTAGAGGTGCCTCTGCAAGCAGAGATGAATTACATTGCCATGTTAAGATTTTCAAGGCTAGTCTTGGCCAAGATAATATGAATTACTTGTGAGCATCTGAATTAAGATGCTAAGCACTCATTCCTAATCATTAATGGAAGTAATTTATTAATTTAATAATAATACTTATAGCTTCCTATTATTCAAACAACAGCGCAGATGGGCAGTAATTGCTGTTAAAGTAAACAAATATAATTGCCAAATATATGCAAGATTCCATATTTTTGATACACCTATAGAAATGCATGTTAGTGTTTGAAAACAAACGTAAACTTTGGATATTATGTGCATGTTAGAACGCATTCATATAATGGAGATTTCTAGCTTCTGTCATGGATTTATTTTAGCAGTAAATACAGTTTAATACAAATCTAATTATGGTTTATTAGAAACATTAAGTCACTCGAAATGCATGTGATTTAGTTTTACACCTTACATATATGCACAATGGTCATACACAACCTATGAGGTTCAATGCATCGAGGACAGAAATAAAGACAAAATAGGACCAAATAAGGAGTGTACCTGCCTTTAACCTTTTATTTGAAAGGTTATTCGATGGAAGCAGAGACACATAGTATCCTCCCTCGTGCACTATTTATGTTGCACTGGCTGGGCTTTGATAATTGAATTGTGGAGGAGAGGATTAGGTATCTTTATCTAATGTCCACTTCCCCTTAAAATGTCCCAATTCTCTACATCCATCTGGGAAAGGTGTTGAGGTTTTATTTTCTTTGGTGAGTATACATGGGGCAGTGAGTCTAACAAGCTATTTCTCTTAATTTACTTTGTTTATTTTCATGTTATGAAGTGTATGACACCTTTGTAGACATCTTTTGACCACGTGTCAACTAATTTTTAGTCTGCTATTGTGAGGTTTCCTTTCCCATAGTTTGAACTGATCCTCCCTGGATCTCTACTTCTAGGAAAGTATCCAGTTTTATTTCTGAATGCACCTCTTCTCATTGAGGTATATTGCAGGAATGTTATTGGTGCAGTATCCTGCATAGTAACATTTCAATTAAATGATATATTCAAATCGAACTAAATTAAATTATATTAAATCACTCAAATAACTAGTGTATCATTATTTTATTTCTTACTTAACTTGTTCATTATTTTATAATGTCTACAAAATAGACACATGCCCTGATGGCTGCTTTAAATGAGATGCTAACTTTTTGAGACAATCTTTTCAAAAGAGGGTAATGGGGTAGATAAAAGCTGTGAGCATTGTATCTTTATTATCCAACACAGATATATGATGATTAGCGCTAGCAAATGGTCTCTCCCATTTCAAAAGGGGCTGACATAGGTAACTGGTCTCCCACCAAGAGCAAAAGAAGAATTTATTACCAAAAAAGTTAGCCTGTTTGTATCTTTATTTTTGTGGTCCTTATAAGAGAACTAGTCCCAATGGATATCTGTATGTTTTACATGTTAACAGCTTCATTCTGCAAACAACAGTTTATATAACAATGATTATTCATGACAATTCAGACAAGCACAATTTCTTGACTGTATTAGAGCAGCTTCCAAAAGAACAATTACAATGCAGGGAAGTCAAGCATGATTTACCACCCCCCCCCCCCCCAAAAAAATGGTTTCCAATGATTCCAGAGGAAGAAGAATGTGATATTGTTTTGCTATGTTGATTTGTGTTGAGCACTAATCACTCAAGAGGGTATCCAGGCGCTTGGACAGGTGGAGGCGATTGCATCTCCCCTTCCAGCTATGTGGTCCGGATCAGACACTGAGAATACCAGCTACAGGCAACAAGATGAAGCTGAAGCTCATCAGTTGGAGATCCACCTCTGCAGAGAATGCCAGCAGCGCAGCAAACGGTACTGCGGCACAACATCAAGTAGGAGATTGCTAGCAGGGACTTCCTTACAGTGACTAGCAGGTGATTAAAGGTGAGATGCAACCATCACCAAACATCTGGTCACTCTTCCCACAAGTCAAGATGCAGGCAATAGTTGTCCAAAGAAAGAAGCAGCAATGGAGGTTAATGGAGGGGCGATGGCACCATCAGCCATCTTCAATGGGTGCTGAAGGATGACAGGAGTACTCTCCAGAGGCTCACGCAATTGTTATCCTAGGCATTCCCAAGGGTGGAGGGTCCAGATGACATCAAATAAATTTGATGGTAAAATACCGATTCCGGTGTGCATGCACATGTGTGCATGCACACCTATGCCATGTGACAGGCAGACCTGCCCTTAGGGCATGTATGCCTGCCACATGGCACGAGCCTGTTTTGGGGGTGCCAGAGGGTGTCAAAGTGACACCCCCTGCACCCTTGTGGAAATCGATATTTACCGATTCGGTAAATACCAAATCGGTAATGCCCATTCATTCCTATGGGCTTCATAGCCCATAGGAATGAATGGGCATTACCGATTCGGTATTTACCGAATCGGTAAATACCGAAATCATCCGATTCGGTATTCCAGCACATCTGGAATACCTACACGTCGACCCCAAAGATTTACCGATTTTTAATTACCGAATCGGTAAAATTCGGTAATTTAAAATTGGTAAATCTATTTCACCTACATCTGGCCCCTAGTGTACTATATATATTAAAAACAACAGTTTTAGAATTGCTCCTTTATGAACACATATTAAGTAGGCACATGTACCCCATAAACATGTATTTTAACAGACTCAATATTAGGGCATAGTAAGAGAGATAAGTAGTACTCCTGGTATCCAGATAAATGTCATTCTGATTTGAAAGAATATTGGTAGAACTTTTTGATTTCTCCTCTGAACCGTCCTTTTTTGTGTGAAATATTTCTCCTGCTTAGATAGTCCCTATTGTATTTCATATATACATTTATTTGAGAGTACTTTTGTCAAATAAAAACACATATTGCATTCATGTTTTATGTTTGTTTCACAGTATGTTTAGGCTTTGATTGTGTGTATGCACTGGATAATGTTTTGATAGTTCAGCAATTATTTATATGAACAACTCAAAAAGTCAACAGAAGCAGAGGTATGTGAAGGTGCACTAACAATACCATGTACATTGCAATCTTAACCCCTTCGCTGCTAGGCCTCCCCCATGTATTAAGCCTTTTTTTTGGCTATTTGGGATAGTTCGCACTTAGACCCCTGTACCTTTTTGACCAAATAAGGTATCCACGCCAAATGTGTGTCCTTTTTTCCCAACATCATTGGAATTCCAAAGGTACCCAGGGTTTGTGGATTTCCATTGAGGGGACCCAGAAAATAGCAAAAATACAGCTACAGTTTTTTATGTTGGAAAAATGGGAAAAAAGAGCTACAGATGAAGACATCTGTTTTTTTCCCTGCAAAGGGTATCAAAATAGGGGTTGTGGTGCTGAAATCACCATCGTCCCAGCTTTCAGGGACAAGCAGATTTTTGTCAGAAAACCAAACTTTTTCCCACAGTGCTGGCATTTTTCTGGGACATAGCCTACTTTTGCTATGTTTTGTGCTTTCAGCCTCCTTGTAAATGTACAGGAATTTATATAGCGCAAATCACCGAGCGGTTTCTAAGCGCTTGCTTAGGGAACCCGTCCTGGTATTCCCCTGTGAGATAACCCGGCAGGGTAACCGCAAGGTGAAAGCCAGGCATCCCGCCGCGAGGGGCCGTTGTGGAGATTAAGCAAGCTATTGCCCAGAGTCGCAGAGTGTGAACCCGTGAATCGAGTAGGCACCGGAGTGAGAATTGTCGAGTCCATGGACATTTTAGGACTCAAGACCCCGCCGAGCCGGGAATTGAACCCTGGTCCCGGGCTGACCTCTGCTTCCAGGTCTGCCTCCTCTAACCAGTGAGCCACACTTCTCCTTCCAGTTAATAGTAGGAATAGGTATGAAAGCAATATTGGATCCTGGAAAGCTATACATTTTAGAAAAGTAGACAAAATTCTTAATTCATCATGGGGTCATTTGTGTAGATCCTTCAAGGCTTCTTTATAGAAACTAACAGTTAAAACAGAAAGGAAAATTAGTTTAAAAAACCTGCCATTTTTGCCAATGTTTCCACGTTGGGGGACCCACGCAAGCCATACCTCGTTGGACTCCCCCAGGTGTCTAGTTTTCAGAAATATGTGGGTTCTGTAGGTTTCCCTAGCTGGACGCCGAAAACCCAAGTGACCCCCATTGCAAAACCAGGTTGTTTTGTGATAAGCAATTTTGATGTCTCCTCAATACATTTTGAGCCCTTGCCTGTTACGGGTACTTGGGCCTCCCACAAGAGTGAGGCATCATTTTTATTGGGAGACCTGGGGGAAAACTGGGTGATAGTCTGGTGATCCCACAACATTCCCACACAAAAATGTGTGGAAATGGTGATTTTCTTTCAGCTAAATTTGAGGTTTGCAGGGGATATTGGGTAAGAAAAGGTTGGGGGATCCACACATGCTATACCTCCCTTTAATCCCCCAGGTATCTAGTTTTCAGAAATGTGTGGGTTTGGTGGGTTTCCATAGCTGGCAACCGAGCACAGGGCCAAAACCCAGGTGGACCCGCTTGCAAAACCAGGTCATTTTGTGATAGGCAATTTTGATGTTGCCTCAATACGTTTTGGACCTTTGTCTGTCACGGGTACTTGGGCCTTCCACATGAGTGAGGCACCATTTTTATTGGGAGACCTGAGGGATCGCTGGGTGGTAGGAAATTTGTGTTAGCCCAGTGATGCCACAAATTTCCTACACAATAATATGTGTAAAAAGTGATTTTTTCAGCTAAATTTGAGGTTTGCAGGGGATCCTGGGTATCAGTTGGGGGATCCACACAAGCTATATCTCCCTTTAATCCCCCATGTATCTAGTTTTTAGAAATGTGTGGGTTTGGTAGGTTTTCCAACCTGGCCGCCGAGCACGGGCCAAAAACCCAGGTGACCCCCACATGCAAAACCAGGTTGTATTGTGATAGGCAATTTTGATGTTGCCTGAATACGTTTTGTGCCTTTGCCTGTCGTGGGTATTTGGCCTCTCACACGAGTGAGGTGCCATTTGTATCGAAAGACCTGGGGGAATGCTGGGTGGTAGGAAATTTGTATCATCCCAGTGATGCCACAACTTTCTCACACAAACATGTGTGGAAAAAGTGATTTTGCAGCAAAATTTGAAGTGTACAGGGGATTCTGGGTAAGAAAACATAGGGGATCCATGCAAGCCATACCTCCCTGGAATCCCCCGGTGTTCAGTTTTCAGAAACGTGTGGGTTTGGTAGGTTTCCCTAGCTGGCCACAGAGCACGGGCCAAAAACCCAGGGGACCTCCCCTGCAAAACCAGGTCGTTTAGTGATAGGCAATTTTGATGTTGCCTCAATATGTTTTGGACCTTTGTCTGTCACGGGTACTTGGGCCTTCCACATGAGTGAGGCACCATTTTTATTGGGAGACCTGAGGGATCTCTGAGTGGTAGGAAATTTGTGTTAGCCCGGTGATGCCACAACTTTACTACACAAAAATGTGTGAAAAAAGTGATTTTTTCAGCTAAATTTGAGATTTGCAGGGGATTCTGGGTGTGAAAACGTGGGGGGATCCACACAAGCTATACCTCCCTTTAATCCCCCAGGGATATAGTTTTCAGAAATGTGTGGGTTTGGTAGGTTTTCCTACCTGTGCGCCGAGCACGGGGCCAAAAACCCAGGTGACCCCCATGCAAAACCAGGTTGTATTATGCTAGGCAATTTTGATGTTGCCTGAATAAGTTTTGTGCCTTTGCCTGTCGTGGGTACTTGGCCACCCACACGAGTGAGGTGCAATTTTTATCAGGAGACCTGGGGGAACGCTGGGTGGTAGGAAATTTGTATCATCCCAGTGACAGCTTTCTCACACAAACATGTGTGGAAAAAGTGAATTTGCAGCTAAATTTGAGGTGTACAGGGGATTCTGGGTAAGAAAACATAGATGATCCATGCAAGACATACCTCCCTGGAATCCCCCGGTGTTTAGTTTTCAGAAATGTGTGGGTTTGGTAGGTTTCCCTAGCTGACCACCGAGCACGGGCCAAAAACCCAGGTGACCTCCCCTGCAAAACCTGGTCGTTCAGTGATAGGCAATTTTGATGTTGCCTCAATACGGTTTGGGCCGTTGCCTGTTGCGGGTACTTGGGTCTCCCACACGAGTGAGGCACCATTTTTATCGAGAGACCTGGGGAAATGCTGGGTGGTAGGAAATTTGTGTCAGCCCTGTGATGCCACAACTTTCCCACACAAAACTTTTTAGAAAAAGAGATTTTTGTTAGCTAAATTTGAGGTTTGCAGGGGATTCTGGGTAAGCAAAAGTTGGGGGATCCACGCAAGCCATACCTCCCTATAATTCACCGGGTGTCTAGTTTTCAGAAAGGTTTGGGCTTGGTAGGTTTCCATAGCTGGCCGCTGAGCATGGGGCCAAAAACCCAGGTGACGCCCCCTTGCAAAACCAGGTCGTTTTGTGATAGGCAATTTTGATGTTGCCTCAATATGTTTTGGGCCCTTGCCTGTTGAGGGTACTTGGGCCTCCCACACGAGTGATACAAAAGGGGGTGGTGATGGACGGAGCATCTGAACCAATCAAACACTCACACCCAGTCAAAAGACCTGGGTTTGATCCATCACCGTTCTTTAGCCCACTCTGCCACCCCAGTTCAGACATGGCTTTATGCAAATCAGTCTGACCCTGTGCCTCATGGGAACAGTCCAGCCCGAACTGCCACGTCATGCCTTCCCTGGACGGGAAACAAGCTTCCGAGGACCGGTTTCTGGCATTCCAGCCGTCTTCAGCCCGGCTTGCTTGAATCCAGTGGCAAAGTGAGCAAGGGACTCACGTCTGAGCATACCCTGCCACACTTATGGCGGCCAAAGTGGTACAAAAGGGGGTGGTGATGGACGGAGCATCTGAACCAATCAAACACTCACACCCAGTCAAAAGATCTGGGATTGATCCATCACCGTTCTTTAGCCCACTCTGCCACCCCAGTTCAGACATGGCTATATGCAAATCAGTCTGACCCTGTGCCTCATGGGAACAGTCTAGCCCGAACTGCCAAGCCATGCCTTCCCTGGACCGGAAACAAGCTTCTGAGGACCGGTTTCTGAAATTCCAGCCGTCTTCAGCCCGGCTTGCTTGAATCCAGTGGCAAAGTGAGCAAGGGACTCACGTCTGAGCATACCCTGCCACACTTATGGCGGCCAAAGCGGTGAGGCACTATTTTTTGATGAGAGACCTGGGGGAACACTGGGTGGTAGGAAATTTGTGTCAGCCCAGTGATGCCACAACTTTCCCACTCAAAAATGTGTGGAAAAAGAGATTTTTGTCAGCTAAATTTGAGGTGTGCAGGGGATTTTGGGTAAGAAAAGGTGGGGGATCCATGCAAGCCATACCTCCCTATCATCCCCCGGGTGTCAAGGGTACCTGACCCACCCACGCGAGGAGGTACCATCGTTATTGGGAGACCGGGGGGATTGCGGTGTAGAAGGAAATGTGTGGAACCGCACAGATTCCAGAACTTTACCACAACAGAATTGTGAGGAAAATGTTTTTTTTACAAAGTTTGAGGTTTGCAAGGGATTCCTGGTAACAGAACCTGGTGAGAGGCACACAAGTCCCCCCATCCTGGATTCACCATGATGTGTAGTTTTAAAACATGTACAGGTGTGCTGCCTGCGCTAGGATCCAAAATCTACAGTCACATTGCTAAAAATAGGTCTAAGCCTTGTGGGCTTTCTGCCCCCCTGGGGTGAATCGGGGGGCGGGGGAGTTTGCCCGATAGGGTTCCAAGGGGGGCAGAAAGATTGTGGCTAGTTGGGAGGGGAGGAGTATTGCCCCATGCAAACAAAAAGCCAGCGTAATCACTGGCGCCTAGTGGGATTTCTGCCCATCCGGGGGGCAGAAAGACTGGAATTCCTCTGGGGAGGTGGGGGTGAAGGTATTGTCATCCCCATTTTGGCCCGCGCCCACCCCTACATGAATAAAAAAAATCACTGTCATCTAGTGGGCTTTTTGCCCCTCGGAAGGAAGATTGGTGGCTACTGCCCGCATCTGCCACCCGGGGTGCAGAAAGGCTGTAATTTTGGTGGGGGGGTGGGGGTAGTGGCATACCCATTTTGGGCAGCCCCCACCCTAAGTAAAATTGTTGAAAAGAAATCCCTGGCAACTAGTGGGCTTTCTGCCCCCAGGGTGGGCAGATTGGGGGCTCCTGCCCTATCTGCCCCCTAGGGGGGCAGAAAGACTGTTCTTTTTTTGGGGGGTAGGGGCATTGACATGTCCATTTTTGGCAGCTCCCACCCTAATTTTAATTCCCCAAAAAATCCCTGGCGTCGAATGTGCTTTTTGCCCCCCGGCGGGGCAGATATGGGGTTACTGCCCCCATCTGCCACCCGGGGGGGGGGAAGAAAAGCTGTAATTTAGGAAAAGGAAGATGTTGGGGAACAAATGCAGTAAATATTGAAATCACTGCTTTTTATGCTACAGTTATTTGTAATTTTGTTTTGGTTAGTCACTAATGTTACCACTATTTTGGTTGTTTTTATAGTTGCAGTTAAAAGTCATAAAAGTATATTCTAATTGTGTATTCTGGAGTGCATCTATTCATGGAGACAATAGGTTCTGAATCTACTAACAAAACATACACCTGTGTTTCTCACAGGACTGAGCATACCCAGAATGTATAATCTACAAGGAATGGTTAGGTATTTGTGTATAACAGTCTCCCTAATTCTCTATCTCATGTTGATACGTTGACAAATTATGCACTGCAAAAAGGTTCAGAGTGCCCAAAGCTTGAGCCGTATTCTGGATAAGTTTCAGAAATTGTATCAACGGCTCATCCTACCAAGAAACGACATACTTATAGGCCAATAGTGTATCTCCTCTATTGACCCAGCACTTGGTAAATTGCTCAAACACCCATAGAAAATCATAAAAACCCCATAGCTTTCCTAAGGTTGTATTTTTTACGTACTATATGCGCACATTAAATAGGTAAATACAAGAGTATGATCATATCTTGCTTGTGCATTGCATTGTTATTAATTCTTATTAATTTTAATTAACAAGCTAAACTTCTTCTACCTTTCCTTCTTTGTATTGCGTCTTTAAAATCTTTATTTTTGAGAGTGTAAATAATCGGGTTACACATTGGGATAATTCCAATGTAGACTAAGGAGAATATTTTGCTC
Organism: Lissotriton helveticus; assembly: GCF_964261635.1. Classification (NCBI taxonomy): domain Eukaryota; kingdom Metazoa; phylum Chordata; class Amphibia; order Caudata; family Salamandridae; genus Lissotriton; species Lissotriton helveticus. The sequence goes on along the minus strand of NC_136068.1, from coordinate 1,888,209,725 downwards.
TGACTCACTGAATACTTTGAAGCTGGTCGCAAGTAGACAAATATAAGGACGCCGTAGTATATGATCACGACTGTCAAGTGTGAAGCACACGTTGAGAAAGCCTTGTGTCTCCCTGATGAACTTTGGATTTTTAAAATAGCAGATATAATCTTGATGTATGATGTAAGGATTAAAATACAGGAGGTTATTACCACAATAACACACAAAACAAAAGTCATTATCTCAATGGTGCGGGTGCTGGTGCAAGATAACTTTAGGAGGGCAGTGTAGTCACAGAAGAAGTGGTTGATGTTAAGCGTATTACAAAAGGATAACGTGGAAAGAAAGGCTATGTGAAATATAGGCTCTGAAATTCCAATAATCCAGGCTCCACAGGCCAAGCTGAGACATTTAGACCTATTCATTATCATTACATATTTTAACGGATTACAGATTGCAGCATAGCGATCAAAAGACATGATGGTCAGGAGAAAGAATTCTGTTGCCAACATAATTGAGAAAAAGTATAATTGTACCAGGCACTGCCAAAGAGTGATATGCATGTTCTTTAGAATGAAGCTGGCCAGCATACTTGGAAATATAATAGAGGTGTAAGAAATGTCTATGAAAGAAAGGTTAGATAGAAAGAAATACATGGGAGTGTGGAGATGAGAGTCAGTGTATATAATAGAAATGACAAGAAGATTTCCTGAAATGGTTGTCAGGTAAACAAGAAGAAATCCAAAAAGTAAAGGAAACTTCAGGTAAGGCAGATCAGAAAAGCCCATAAGAATGAAATCTGATGAAGCGGTGAGATTTTCGTCTCCCATTCCTCCAGTTCTGCTTCTTTTCTGGTGCAACGATTAACTAGAAAGAAATAAAAGTATGGGTTTGTCGGAGAGCAGAAATTGTATACATATGTTCATCCACATAGAAATGAATCGTCATGTTAATGACTAAAAACCTCTAGACTAATACCATTTAATGGACAAAATAACAAACCCCATTTTAAGAAAGTATAATATTGAGTTAAATTCAAATTGACTAAAACGCTAAGTAAAACCCTAAGTAAAAGGAAAAAGAAGAGGATGAGTTGCACAGTGGCAAGGGACACCAAAGTAAGGAAGAGCATTAGGAGGATAAGGAAAGGGGGTACAGCACTGTCTTAAAAACACGAGAAAAGGAGGGGGCTTTGAGGGAGCCCTCTATTAAAAAGGGGGATTGAGCAAGTAGGGGGGAATGGCAGGTCAGATAATATAGAGGGCACAAGTGAAAGGGTACCTAAGAGAAAGGATGTAAGAGATATTAGGAGGAGCAGAATAAGGAAGAAGGTAAACAAATGCTACCACAAGTGACTAAAAAACAGGAGGGTGGTATTGGGGGTCAGACACCCAGTTAAAAAAAAAAGTTTGTTTTCAGTAGTATTACCACACGCAATTAAAAAAAGTAGGGGATAGAGTGTGGTATTGGGGGCTGGTCACCGGATTACAAAAAGCAAAGGTTGTTTTTCAAAGAAAAGCTATAAAAATATTTCTCTTACAATTGTTTTACCAGGTTGACAAAGTTAACCTGAAAAAATAAATTTGAGATAAAAAAATTAGATGAAAATGGTTAGATGAAAAATCCCAAAAGATTTATTCAGGTTAAGCTTCCACCAATTGTGAATACTGGCATTAGAAATGCATAGGGTGTGCACACTTTGCATAAGAGGGCATTTTAAGAAATACATTAATTATAATGTAGTGGGATGTTATGTGATGTAGTGGAATGTAAGCCTCACAATGTGCAAAGATGGCACAGAGATGCTTGTTGCCTTAAGGTGTTCAGTTTGAAGAGGAGGGCTACTTTTTTTCAACTAGCCTCCTAAGCACCAGTCACTGAAGTGCTATGTGACAAAACTAGACTTATCCTGAGAGTTTCTGCTGTGCGTTATCTCAGATATTCTATGATAAACCAGCCTTGTCTTTTTTCCTGATACCACCCAGAATTAACGGGAGGGCATTCGCAATTTAGTATTACCAAATAGATAATCACAAATTGTGAATGTAATTTTAGGGGAGCTGGGGGCCAAAAGGGCCACCATGGTGCACCCCCAAAAATGTCATGTGTGCACATGTGGCACACACACACATGCTCTAAGGGCATTATGTTCAACTTGAAGTTGGTGGTAATTTGCATTCCTTAATGCAAAGTTGCATTCTGAGAATGCTTCTTGGATTGCATTTAGGGAATCGCAAATTGTGATTCCCTAACTGCATTTGCAAAATAGGTAATAGCAAAAATTGTGATTACCTATTTTGCGAATGCCTTTAGGGATGATACATCCCAAATGGCCTTTTACCGTTCGCAAATGGGCCGATTCTGTAAATTGGCCCGTTTGCGACCAGTAAAAGCCTTGGTACATGTGGCCCAAAGAATCTTATAAGGCCAAGGAGTTCTTAGACAAAATGTAACCTAATCTGGTGTAATGCATTCGCCATTTTACATGTGCTAAGTTGCATGTTGACCTCGATTCCATTCAATGCTCTGATCTTCCATTTCGTTGATCCATTTTGTGCTGCTTTGCCCTGTAGTTACACTTCAACAGTAACATAAACATGTTTTTCACATAAATCAGTACAAGTTAGTGCGAGACGTGTCTTGCGAGGTTATTTTGTACCTTAAGCTTGTTTTTGTGCATTCTATGCGTATCTCTTGGACAGGGGGAGGATGCGCTGTGCAAGGCTCTCCCAGGCCGTAGACAGGGAACGGAATGTCTTTTGCCTCTGTGCACCCAAACAGAATCTGGCCAGGTTTACATGGGTGATCTGATGTAGAGATGTGGCCAGCACCTATGATGGGTAGATGGGCGAGAATGCCTACTAGAGGCTTCTCGAATGTGTTGATTGAACAATAATAAGGTGTATCTGTGGGGTGGACCCCGGGAACTCAGTCTTGGAGTGGAAGCACTCGTTGGACAAAATTGGTGCCCGGAGAGACTACTTTCTGTGCCCCAGTCTCTACAGAGTTCCCGACTTGGTGTTTTCGGTGCTTAGCCAGGGATGTTGAAGACTCCGGTGCAGATGCACCTGGAGGTGCTTTGTACATTAACTGTTTTTATATCTATATTCGCGATTTCATATTTGTATGTATTACTATATATATATATATGTTTATTGCCTTTCACTCTGTGCCTAAGAACTTACCAGCTTCAGTGATTTATTGCCCTTGTCTACAATACTAATAAAGCTCATTTCACCTCTAGAGGAGTGCTGGAGTTTCTGTGTAATTAAGTGGTGTGCGCAAGTTCAGATTATGCAAGTGGGCAGGGCAAAACATTTGGCCAGGCAGCTGTATGTCCAGTTCAGGCAAGGGTAGCTACCTATTCGATCTATTACTTCAAAATGGGCAGCCCATCATGTGTCCTTGGCAAAGAAACTGTGGTGCATGGCCTGTTCTTCTGCCCTGAGTACAGAAGGACTAGAGCAACATGGATAATCCCCTTTTGTAGAAACGTGGGCTCCCGACACTCTGCAGAGGCCTGCAGAATCTTACATCTTGACACCTGCAGGCACATTGTATTTGCATGTTCGTATTTGCTATGTGAGGAAAGAGGAGGAAAATGTCATAATAATGGCCAATAGATAAGACAGTAGCACTGTTTGGCTTCTATGGGAAGTCCGTATGGGGGTTTATTGTCAAGGTTAATGATTTTAACATCAAATTATCCTCAAACAAATAATTTGTACCTTGTATTGAGTGGATGGACTTTGTTTTTAGCTCTTTTGGCATTTATTAGAAAAAATATATATTTGTACTTGGACTTTGTGTACACTCAATGTGGTTCAATGTTTTATCAAATGTACTTCCCTCTTTGCATTGTATTTAATTGATGGCTAGCAGCCCTTTTTATGGTTTGTATTATGTACATAGAAACATGATTTTGCATGGTAAATCATTTGTATACGCATGTCTTTTTTTATGACAATTTAGAAATAAGTATTGCCTGGCTGACCTGAACTGTTTTACCTGACATACTCCACTACTGCCCTGGATGGCACAGAACATTGCCATTTGGATAATCTCATTACTACATGAAAAAATATGGACATAATCCACAAATTGTGATCAAGTTTACGAGCCCAACTAAGTTTACTATGTTTACTCCTATTTAGTATTCACAACCTGCATGTTTGTGGTACCTTGCACTGCTGCAGTAACTTGCACTTTTGTAGTAAGCCCAGCACCTCACATGGTCAACACCCTCCAAAATAAAAACCTCTAGGACAATTAGGTCCTAGATCTTTGAAACTAGAAAGGTTTTTTTCTCACTCCTACCCCAAGTTAAAGGTTACTAGTTTCACATTTAGATTTCTTGAGGATTAATTCCTAACTCCTTGGCCCACCAATACCAATCTTGAAACCCTGGCCTCATCTAGTATATATGTAGTACACTTCCAAGTACAAATTAAAGTCTATCTTAAGACAAGGTCAGATTCTCCATTCAAGCTGCTTTTTAACAGCGGTTTAAGGACTACCTGTTCCATTACAATCTTAGGGTATCAGAGCCAAGAGACCTGTTTGGTGTTTAGAGTGATACAAATTGCTATTAGTAGTTGTATCAGCAGCATACCTGGTTCAAGATGACTTTTGATAGTTTAATATGACAAAGGTGTTGAAATAGTCAACACTTTTAACCAATACATTGAAAGGGTTGAGAAGCAGGATCAGGGACACATGAGTCTCAGCATTAAAAAGATTCACATGAATTAAATTCAAAGTAAAAATTCTAAAGTTTTATTGAAAATGCATAGTCATTACAGAAAGCAAAATTACACTTAGTCAGATTTGAATCATCATCGTCAATATTACATCACACAATGTCATATTTGAAAGGTAGTTACATTAGGTTCACCTCCAAAGCAACCAACTAGCTGAAAACAAAATATAGTTCAGCAAGAGGACAAGCATAAACCTGCTCAGTTCAAAGGTCAAGGAAGTTCTAAGTATAAATCAAAAGGGCAGACCAATGCAAGACCTTCATAGTTTAAAAGAAAAGAAAAGTCTGGTACAACTCCTAAAAAGGGCACATTTTATAGGTTTCAGCCATTGAAAGCCACACTTTTGAAATGGTTTGATCTGACAAAAGAGTCCTGAACTGTTAAACCTACTTTCATGTAAACCAGTAGTAAAACAAGAAAATGTGATACATCAGACAAGAAACATTTAGGGACACTTACTCACATGCATAATCATAATGAGGCATACATAGGAAAAGAGAAAAATAATGTGAAGTTCGTGCAGCAAGTGAAAGCAATACACAGTGCAACCCTTTAGAGCAGACCTTTGCAAAGAGACTTGAATGTGTTGAAAATATAGGAACATTCAGCACATGGATTCCTCCTCATGGAACACAAATGAATGCATTTCAGCTCAGCACTATAAAAACTACAGCAAAATAAATTCAATTTTGATGATTTTCTGCACAGAAAACAAAGAAGAGATGCAGGCATATAGTTAATTCATTCATGTACATTTTGTCTGTCACTGCAGGTTGACTTTGTCCTAGTCAATGCAGTAAAACCTTGGCTTAGTTTGTGCCATATGATACAGATTAAGGGAAGATAAATTGGTTGGGCTTCCCCTTAATTGAGTGTCAAAAGGGACATGTTGTTGGCATGAAGAATTTTTCCACAAGTTCTGGGGCAAATTTATACTCTTTCTGTGACATTGAATGCTGCTCATCTTCACAGGCTTTTTCATCTTCACTGACATCCACCTCAAAGATAAAGTGTGAAATAGATACATATATAGAGATCTAGCCATTCTACCTCCTGAGGCGGAAACCGGGAGCTGTTTTTAAAAACTGTATTTTCTTTTCCTGATTTGCGCTGCATTTTTATATATTTTGTAATGTTAAATCCCTTACCCTTCATTTCCACTCAGTAGGTGCTGAGGAAATCGCCCTCTCACACGGATCTCCACAGGGGCGGCGGTCATATTGTGCAGGGACTGGGACTAGGACACAGCGCTCTAGTTGTTGGGTCCTAGGGCACATAAAGCGAGGCTGACAGCGCGAGCATTCAGTTCTAGTCATTCTATCTCCTGAGGCGGAAGCCGGGAGCTGCTCTTAAAAACTGTATTTTCTTTTCCTGATTGAGCCGCATTTCTGATATATTTTGTAATTTTAAATCCCTTACCCTTCATTTCCACTCAGCCGAGTAGGTGCTGAGGGAATTGCCCTCCCACACGGATCTCCGCAGTGGGAGGCGGCCATATTGGGCAGGGACTAGGACTAGGACACAGCGCTCTAGTTGTTGGCTCCTCGGGCACATAAAGCGAGGATTTCAGCTCGTACGCATAGTGGACACGCGCAGCGGAGACGCCGATGGCGTGCTAAAGGCAAGCCAGTCTGCGCCCGTCCGCGCCCTGATGAGCCCATAAGCAAGGGATTTTGTCGAAAGGACGGAAACTACTAGCAAGCAGGCGAGTCTATCTTACTCCGCTGAGTCATTAAAGGCCATCAGAGAGCTGTACCTCAACATAGCCTTACTTTCACTAAGTGTGTCAATGAACTCCTGATTATGCTTGAAGGCCCCATAGCATGCATGCAGTGTCATTTCACCACTATTATTCAGGAAAAACCGCCCCCTATGAACCGGAGAGCTCCATGCTCCCGCCCCCCAGATATAACAAACCTACTATGTAACGTAAGATCTCTGGCGAAGCATCCTCTGGAAATCTGGGACATGATCGCTTCCTATACTCCGTTATTATGTTTTTTAACAGAAACCTGGTTGACTCCCACTAACAGCACCATGATCAATCGTGCTATCCCAGACAATTACAAATTAATCTACTTAAACAGAGAGGGAAAAAGGGGTGGAGATATTGCCATCGCGTTTCAAGACCATCTCACTGTTATCTGGCTATCCACAACCTGCAACGAAGGTATGGAGTTAGGTATTTTTAAGGTCACTCTGTCAGCATCAGAATGTTGGTACGAAGCACTTGTCTACCGACCCCCAGGTTCTAAACTGAAATTTACTGATTTATTGGTCGAACAAATTGCTTTACATGCCCTAGCAACCAGGAGATTTCTCCTACTTGGAGATTTTAACTTTCATGGAGAACACACCTCCAATCAAGAGGTCAGCAAACTCCTTGCTGTATTGAAAGCCTTAGGACTTACTCAAAAAGTGGAGGGCCCAACCCATCAGGTCAGGCACCTGCATGACTTAGTGTTCACCAATGATGAGAATCTTAGATGTAGCCCTCCTATCCCTCCCACATGGACCGCTGATCACCTTTTCCATACCTCGAACCTCAGTGAAAAATTCAGACAAAGCTATGACAAATAAGCCAATCAAACGCAGACCGTGGCGGAACCTCTCTGTAGAAATACTTGATGAGTTTTTCCTCAGTGACCCAGTCTACAACCAGTCGGAAGCCCCCATAAAAAAAAAGAGACTTTCTCAGCTGAGACTGTACCCAAGAAATTTGGTTGTGTCCATAAGTGCCCACAAAACCCATGGTATACTAACGATCTAAGAGCGGTCAAACAAAAATGCCTACTTTACATCCCCCAAAGCCTGTAGCCAGGTTCCTAACGAGTGTCAGGAGTTATGCGACTCCATAGCCACTTTCTTTCAGGACAAAATATCCACTATCTCTGACAATTCTTCCCCAGATAGCTTCCTCAGTCTTCAATAGGCTGAAAGAACTAGAACAAAAATTGAGGAGACCTAATTGCTTCCTGCATAATTTTAATTTAGTTACAATCGAGGAGGTTCAAAAAGACCTAGCCTTGGGAAAGTCAGGTTCTCCCAATGATCCCTGTCCCCCCGAATTATGGCCCTTTTAGCGAAGAGTTGTGCACCAGTAATTTGTGACATCTTTAATTGTTCCATCTCCACGGGCATTATTCCATCTCCCTGGAAAGAAGCAGTGGTTCGCCCTATTGTTAAAAAACCTACGTCGCACCCCGCTACCCTGAGTAATTACTGTCCCACCTCTCTCTTACCACTACTAGGGAAAAAGCTGGAGAAAGACATAAACAAACAATTGAGCTGCTACTTAGAACAGAATGAGATCCTGGAACCTTCACAGTCGTGCTTTCGCCTGGGTTTCAGTAGTGAAACTGCGGTTTTAGCAGTCACCGACTCACTAAGACAGACCATCGATTCAGGCGGTTCCGCGATACTCATCCTTTTAGATCTCTAGGCAGCTTTTGATACCATCTCTCATTTCAAGCTAGCGGAAAGTCTATCGGAATTTGGTATCAAAGGAACAGCCTTGAAATGGCTACAACATTTTCTCTCAGAGAGAACTCAGATGGTCACACTAGGCCCTTTCTCCTCTGATAAGCTACCTTTAGACAAAGGGGTGCCACAGGGCTCTTGTTTAATCCCTACCCTTTTTAATATATATATGGCCGGTTAGCCCAGATTGTGGAACAGTTGGGTTTTGAAATCATCTCATTCGCGGACGGCACACAGCTCATGTTCACTCTCGGGAACTGTCCAGAACTAGAAAAAACTTGCTTTTCTAATGGCATGACGATGATCTCAGACTGGATGACGATGAACTATCTCCAGTTAAATCCAGGCAAGACCGAGATCATGCTAATGGGCAAAGCACCAGCTATCTGGTCAGAAGACTGGTGGCCTGTATAACTAGGTGCCACCCCTATTCCCAAACCATCTGTGAGGAACTTGGGAATAAAAACTGACTTTCCCTGTCTATGAAAGATCACATTACCACTACTACTGGCACCTGTTTTTACAGTCTTCGGCTTCTTTGGAAAATATTTCCTTTCATTCCCACCGCCCACCGCAGAACTATGCTTCATGCGAGGGTTACAAGCCGTTTAGACTATGGCAATTCCTTGCTGGCGGAGGTGGGATCAACCCTTTTGTCAAAATTACAAACTGTTCAGAACACAGCCGCGCGAATGATTCTCAATCGTCCGCCATGCTCTCCTTCTCCCTCATTACTCAGAGAATTGCAGTGGCTCATTGTTAAAAAGACATCCTTTTTTAAAATTTGTTGCCTCACTCATAAAGCTCTCAGAAAAAAAGGCCCTCAGTATCTGCAAAATAAAGTAACTAAATACTGCCTCAGTAGGAGACGGAGATCCTCTACTCGTGAACTATTAAGAGTCCCCAGAATTCGCCTGACCCGGACTGGTGGTCGAGTGTTTTTCTATCTAGCTCCCAGATATTGGAACCAACTCCCGCAGACCCTACGAGCTAATCCAAACTATGGCTCCTTCAGGAAACAGCTGAAAGCCTTTCTCTTCAGTAAATAGACACTCCTGCTCCTCTCACCTCCTGATATATTTGCTAGTCAGCGCCGAGATGCCCCAGGGTGATCTGTGCGCTCAATACATTTTAACCTCACCTAACCTAACCTATAGGCTAAGCAGACACTCACCCTATAACTCCAAAGTGTTCTTATGGAGTTTTCCCCATTAGAAGAAATCTATCAATATATGATTTAAGTTAATACAATCAAATATGCTACAGAGGATGCACATAGCTACTGTAATACAAACTATTTTTCACCTGCATGAGGATACATGTACAAGATGAGGGACTGAAAAGTCAGGCCTTATACAAGTCTCACCTGACTTTTGTGTTTACAGCATGTGGTGACTAGTAGATCACTTGATAGATGCCAGGCTTCGTTTACCTTGATGAAACTACATCTCCCAGAATGCAGTGAGAGGAGTGCTGGTTGTGTGCTGTCCCTTGCTGCTTTGGGCTAGGTCATTTGACTAGGAGGTTCTTAAGACTACAGCTCCTGTAAACCAGTGATTGACTTTCATTCGGTTAGAACCTTGCTTGCCCTTATCCTCGTCTGGATTAAACCTTGATGAACCTCTCCCCCCCCCAAACGGAAACGGAGCTGTCTGTGTATCGAATTCACTCTCTGGACTTTGACAACTTGGAGTTTCAGGAAGTGGTAGTTGGTTCTGCAGCGTCGCCGGTATTCTCATTGTCTCAGCATGAGGACACGCTGAAACTTTTCACAGCTGTTTTCCTTCCCCGCAGAACGCGCTGTCAAATCAACCATCTCAGCAGCGCGAGGTCGCGCTGAGCATATTGCCCTCTGATTACTCCCGCATGGGACACCCTTCCACTCCCCTCCGCGCTAAGTCTGCCTCTTCATTTTTTGAATCACTGAAAGATCGCTCCAGCGCAGCAGCACTTGAAGAAATGTTTTTGCATAGCTATTTCAAATGGTATCTGAACCCGGTTTGTGGTCAAAGCGCGAGGTCGCGCTGTATTTTTTACTGCCACGCGCTGTCAATAAGCATAAAGATTCCTGTAGTGTACTGTTGACTTAATTGGGACACGCTGTTCCTGGGATCTGCTTCTGTTGCTCTTCCCATCAGTGAACTGTTAATCACTCCTTGGGCAGACGTATGCTCTAATATTATTTTGTTGCAGAGTGTTTGAGAACTGGACTGCTGAAAGACTGCCCAACGGCCATTATTTTTTTCTGTTTTCTTTTTTTGTTACCAAGAGACCATGTTATGGGACTAAACAAGCAATGATCCAAGTAAGTCTGGGAGAGAATGTGGAAAAGTAAATTTTGCCATGTTCTGTGTCCCTACGTGTTCCCCATGTTATGTTATATGTGCACGATTAATATGCATATGTATTCCCCATGATCGATTAAAGACGCAATTACAGTTGTGTCCATCTCCAGTATGCCAGTTTCCAGTTCTCGTGAAAGCTACGAGTATTAGGCCTATGTAAAGCTACGTTGCCACGTTTCTCAGTGTGCACGTTATTTTATTGTAAAGTCCCCGTTTCTAGGCCTCAAAAGGGCCCGGACTCAGATTCAGCTCCTGTCTCCTGAACCCTCTCTGAGGAGCGATACAGCCCCCACCTGTATCCCTGACCCTTCACTTACTTCCTGCCTCACAGTGCCCGGCTCGGCCTGGCTCTGCCTGCCAGTCTGCCAAGAGTATGTTATGATTCCAGTTATCAGTCCAGCTCTCCTTCTCTGCATTCCTAAGCTACTGAATCGCATCAATAGTTTCAGTCATCGTCTAGCCTTTACGTCTCCATGTAAGAGAAATACTGTATTTATGGTCATTTAATATTCCTCAACACACACTACATGTAGAATAATGCATGCACCAGTCTTAGTGTCTGTTAGCCTTTGCCCTGATATCTTTTGGATTCTATCAACATGTTCTCTAAACATCAGATACTAGATAGTGTTTAGGTACATGTCGCTCTGACTCTCCAGACTTTCGTCTCTCCTTCTAGCTCAGAAGTCATAGCCCCCAGCTTCTCCCTAGTTACACGTCATTGTCAGCTTGCGCGCACCACTAGGTTAGAGGTCCCGGCTCCTTAGGTCGCCCCCTCCATGTTTCCGCCCCATTTATGACATATTCTGTTACGTCTACATCACATGTCTATGTATACGCCTCCTGTTACACCCACTTTCATCCTTATCTTTCGCGACTGTTATAGACTCCACCCACTGTCACACCTACTGTATGTACTGTAATGCAATTGTTTTAGTATATATACTTGTGTATTGTTATTAAAAGCCAGCGCGCTCATTCCAGATCCTGCCCGACAGCTGTCGGGGCCCCCCTGTTGGCTAGCCATCCCAGATCTTGCCCGTGCAGGTTGTCCTGTTCCTGTCCTTTATGCTGTATTAAACCTGCAAACTCCTACTACCTCGAATCTTGACTCTTATTTATTGAGCTATCTGTTATTGTTATATCTAGTCAAAAATAGAGGTATTATTTATTTATTTACCACATAATGGCGCCCGAATAGGGACTTGCCCTTTCCCCACGCGCCGGTGAAGCCACGCAAGCCCCCCTGATCCTCTGCAGCCGTGACGGAACCATACCGTGCACGTGCAGATATTTCTGCTTCAAGTATCCCTCAGGCCCACGGAGGAGACGGAGGTTGCGGTCCAGCATCCAGACGAGGCGGTGGAGGAACGCGGCGAGTCCCGACCAGAGCCCAAGCCGAGAGTCCAAGGTCCGAGGTATCCGGAGGCCCACCCGTAACAGAAGTCCGAAGTTCGTCCGTCCGTCGTCGAAGCAGTCCAGTCCAGTCCGAGGCCTTCCGTTCTTGCTGCCCGGTGAGTACCATTGCTGGGGTAGTATCTAGACAGGGTCAATTGCATTGTCTCTGGTCCGTGGGTTTGGGTACGCAGATCCAACACGAAGTGTCCACTTAGGTGGATGCGGGTCCTGACGTGTCTCTTTATGAGACCGGTAAGTTTCGTACTGTTTTAGCAGTGCATCTAGTTTCTGTTCTAGTCCGTTCTGTTCTCGAGAAATTCATGTATTCTGTTTTCAGTATTCCAGGTAGTATTTTGTCAAAACTGTTAATTTAAATGTCATTTATGTATTTCAATGTCGTGGTATGAAAGTGGTGTAATTATCGTGTTCATTGTGTATTGTATTGTGTCTAGACTACAGTTCAGTCATGCCGCTGCTCTCAAAACTACGTCAGTTAAAAACTAGAAAAGGTCTGTTAGAAGAAGCAGTTCCTGTCCCGCCTAGGGACAGTCCAGGTCATTTTATGTATCAGAAGCATGGCATAAGTGCCATATTATATCTAGATTTATGGGTGGAGTACACCAAACAGTTAGAAGAAAAGTACAGATGGCCCGTATCGGGTACATGGGATGCCGAGTGCATCATGGGAGTAGAAGAAGTATTATGGAAAAAGAAAGCCAGACAGTCACAGAAAGATGCCATCGAGTTATGGCGCAAAGAATCTCATGAAAGAACCGAAAAAGAAATCAGAAAGTCAGAATTAAGTAGAGAATCCTTAGAAAGAGCCCAAGAAAGGGAATTAATCGAAATAGGTGAACGAGTTAAAACCGAACAGTCAGACAGACAGAGAAATGCCCTTATTAAGGGTATGTACCCTCTTCTTGCCGAGGGCTTGCCAAAAGCAACCCCGGAGGCATCCAGTAATTTTCGGCCACCCTTAGTTCCGACCAAGCTACGTCACAAACAGACCGCAGCTGATATTTTTCTCTCGTCCTATTTGGACGACACAGTCCCAGAATATGCAAATCCTGTTCCGCCAACTCCTGTAAATAATGTAAATCCTGCTCCTCCAGTCACCGGGGCACCTGTTACAACACCTGTTACGGTACCCCCGGTCCAGCCCGTAGTACAAATTCCCGCCACATCAGTCACTCTGCCAGCACGAAGAGTATCAGTCGACGATTCCAGTATAGGGGCCGCGGGAGGAGGTCCTCCTGGTACCCCGCCGCCAAGTAGACGTCTAGGGGCAGTCGAGTTACATGAACGTGCGTTACAGCGTACGCCTAAATATAAGTCCATTGCAGAAATCAGGCGACTTCTTACTGAATGCTGTTATGATCCAGTCCCAGGCGAGGATAGTATGGTTATATATTCCGTACGTATAAGGCAGGTGTCCGAGTATTTGGTCACCCTACCGAATATGAAAGAAGATCTAGACAGAATGTATCGTTTCATTCGTACAGGACAAGATCCAGAAAGTATTGGTGAAGTCATGTCTCACAGAAAATCTGAGATCCAGTTCATGCTGTTAAAGTTCCTGATCAATTGTTTAATACGGGAACAAGATTCCCCGACTAAAGATCCGACCGAAATGAAAGTTCTGACAAGGTGGAGTGATAATATAGCCGAGGGTAAGCACAAGACACTCAATAGTATTGAGAATATGTACAAGAAAATACGTAAAGAAATAATAAGGTTACACGAACAACGCAAAGAAGCACAAGTAAGCGAGAAAGAAAATGACTCTTCTACTGAAGAGGTAGACGACGAGAATCCCGCCAGAATAGCGTATGTGGGTAAATCTAGAATTCCAGACCGACATTTACGCCTAGAACACAAGAAAGTCTTTCATCTTCCAGCACCGGAACAAGGTTCTCTAGAACAAGTATTTTAAGCTACCGATCAAATTCTGAAATCACGAATCGGTTATAGTGAATTAGGTACTATGCATGAACAAGAACTAGCCCGATCAGCAGTCCGATGGATTACTGATTCTACCACTTTTCCAGACGAAATAGTGGCACAAATGTTTCTGAAACTGCCCCCAGCCGAGCAACGACTGGTGGGTATGTATATGATCCAACACCTCATTACACTGTATGAGGGTCAACATTCTGATCCAGGTCCGTTACATGATGTCCTGAACGAGTTACTCCAGTATAGATGGAAAGGTTTAGGTACCGATTTAATTAGTGTCATTCTAGAACAGCGCCACAAATACAGAACGTTTTTGAACCCGCATTTTGTTCATGTCTCACCCCCAGAAAGTAAACCGTTTTACATAGACAGACAGCATCCGTTACGAGAAGTACACCCAGTTAGGACACCAGATGGTGAAATGCAACGAGTATTTGTTTACACCCCAGTTACCAAGATGGAACTCTTAGAGATGAAGAAATTAATTCCCTGTCACGACAAAGATCCAGCAGGGTTCCACCGAGAATTAAAAGACATGCTCCGTATGGGAGAATACACGTATCCAGATATTATTAAAATGTTAAAAGTCCTGTTGCCTGCAGGCATATATGAAAAACTCAAGGAAAAGGATTGGGAGGTGGGAGAGAAAAAGATCGATTGGACAGCTCTAGAAGCTGAAGATAAGATACGAGTACCAGGTACCGGTCTTGGAGATAAATGTAAAGAATTACCAGAATTATTAATACAAGTTTTGCCTAGGTTATTAGCCACTAAAAAGGAAGACTGGGATGCAATCTCAGCCTGTAAACAGAAACAAGACGAAGACACTAGTGATTTTTATTCCAGATTTGAGAAATGTTTTATCATAAACAGTGGTTTGAAGACGAGTAGCGAGTCATACCCTCATCTTTTTGTTACTAAACTAGTCGAGAATTCGAGTCCACAAGTTAAAAACCGAGTTTTGAAAGTCGAAAGTACCTGGCAAGCTAGTACCCCGTCCCAAATGCTCCAGATGCTCCAGTATCACCAGAATAGAATCAGAGAAGAGCAAGAACACGAAAGGAGACGTATGAAAGACACGAAAATGAAAGTACTAGTTGCACAATCTGTTCCACAAGACAGTCAGAAGAGGGGTCCGAATCAAGCCAGTCATCCTGCAGCTCCCGTTAAAGGGACATGCAATTATTGTAAACAGCCAGGTCATTTTATAAACGAGTGTGCAGTTCTGAAACACAACATAGCCACTGGTAAAACTAAAGAAAGACCACGTCCGCCTAGACAAGAACAAGTTTCACAGACTTCTCAGCCACAGAATGCACAACAGATAGTTCCAGCACCGCAGCCTATTGCTGCAACACAGCATGTTACACAGCAGATGTACCAGTATGCACAGACAGAGTATCCAGAGTATCAAGCGTATTCATGAAACAGCCTAGAGAGGGAGGTAGGCTTGCCTCTCATCGAGATTCCTGTAGATCAAGAAGGTCCCTATGTTCATAGTCAAGTATTAGGGAAAGACAGAAAGTTTCTGATTGATACAGGGGCAAGTAGGACGACTATTAGTCACGACGAGGTTCCAGGGGCTCCGCTCTCAGGCTCTAGAAATGTTTCCCTTGGATTTTCAGGAAAGCCTATTGTAAACGAGATATCAAAGCCAGTTACTCTTGAAGTAGGTCCATTGTCCCGAACTACTGATCTACTGCTTACGAAGTCCTGTCCAGAAAATTTGTTAGGCATTAAGACACTGAAAGAATTAGGTGCAGTTATTTGCTGTTCCCCAGAGGGAATACGTTTGTTTTTACGTGACTTTAAGGGTCACTATGTTTTACGAGATTTTGATCCGAGATTGTCTAATGTTCCGCAGCATCTATGGGCGCAAGGTCCAACTGATGTTGGCTTCATGCAAATCACACCCCATTGTGTGACTCTCAAGCAAGGTATAGTCTTGCCACGAATCAGACAGTACAGATTGCCACCTGAGGCTGTAGCAGCCTTATCCAAAATTATTGACGAGCTCATTGCTCAAGGAGTAGTTGTAGAAACTGACTCCAATGTATGTAATTCTCCTATCATTCCAGTCATGAAACGTACTGATCCAAATGCACCCCCAGTATATCGATTAGTGATTGATCTTCGAGAACTTAATAAATGTATCATTCCCCAGTATCCAGTTGTCCCAGATATCTCATCTCTATTGACAGCCATTGATTCTGAGGCTACATTTTTCACAGTCATAGACCTCAAAAACGCATTTTTCAGTGTTCCAATTCATCCAGACAGCCAGTACCTTTTCGGATTCTGTTTAAATGGAAGGAGCTATAAATTCACACGAGCTCCTCAAGGTTTCACAGAAAGTCCTAGCATCTACAGTCAAGCACTTAAGAGACAACTAGACAACATTCACATGCCAACTGACACTGCCCTGCTCCAGTATGTCGATGATCTACTGATCACAGCCCGTTCTGAACGTGCTTGCGAGCGAGCATCACTTACAGTCCTGTATTTTCTAGCCGAGATGGGGCACAAGGTGTCCCCTTCGAAGCTTCAATTCTGTGTCCAGCAAGTGATCTACTTAGGCCACTTACTGTCCAAGTGGGGTAGGCAGTTGACACCCGATCGTATCCAGTTAATAGCGAGTCTTCCTCAGCCCAAGACCCAGAAGGAGGTACGTGCTTTTATCGGCCTTACTTCCTATTGCAGACAATGGATTCCTCAGTATGCATTTCTAGCTAAACCACTGATACAGTTAACGACACAGGAGGCAGCCGTATCGACTGTTCTCCCTTGGACATCTGAACATACACTTAGTTTTAATGAGTTAAAGAAAGCTTTATGCCAAGCACCCGTTCTAGCTACGCCGAACTACAGTAAGCCTTTCACACTTTTTGTCACAGAACGTGATGGTACTGCATTATCTGTTCTCACACAAGATCAAGCCGGACAGTACAAGCCCTGTGCTTATTTTTCGAGCACACTAGATCCAGTAGCCCAGGCTCTGCCTGCGTGCCTCAAGTCAGTTGCAGCCACAGCACTAGCTATCAGACAAAGTGATTCCATAGTATTAGGACACTCCCTGACAGTACAAGTCCCACACTCCGTGGAAGTTCTTTTAAACCGAACACAGACCCAGCACTTGACAATTGCACGTTTGACAGGTTATGAACTGACACTGTTCCAGCCACACATAGAAATCAGACGCTGCAACGTTCTAAATCCTGCTACACTGTTACCGTCAGTTACTTTAAATCCTGCCACACATGATTGTGTGGAAGTTGTTAACACTATGACTAAGCCAAGACAAGATCTGACAGATATTCCATTACCAGATCCCGACCTGACACTTTATGTGGATGGTTCATGTATGAGAACGAGTACAGGAGAACTAGTAGCCGCGTATGCAGTGACTACTGAGACTGAAGTTATTGAAACACACCGTATTGACACCCTGTCTGCTCAGGCAGCAGAGCTAGTTGCTCTGACTCAAGCCTGCATACATGCCAAGAACCTGAAAGTTAATATTTACACAGATTCACGCTACGCATTCGGAGTTGTACACGACTTTGGAGTGCTCTGGCAAGAGAGAGGTTTCATGACTTCTCATGGAACCAAGATTCAGCATGGTTTCCTTATTCAAGCTCTGTTAGATGCAATACATTTACCGACAGCTATCGCTATCATGAAGTGCAAAGCACATACGAAAGTTACTGACATTATTTCTCAAGGTAATGATCTAGCAGATCGAACAGCCAAGCTTACAGCACAGACACCAGACATACCAGTTAACAAGACACGGACATCCACTCTAGAACAGACTACTTGTATGACAGTTAAGGACCCTACTCAAGATGTCATAGATATCCAGTTACATGCTACTCCCGAAGAAATCAAGAAATGGTCCGAACAAGGAGGGGTCCAGACAGATCAGGGATGGGTGACGAAGGGTAGAGCCACATGGTTTCTCCCCGACTCAATGGTTCAAGTCATTATCAATACCGCACATAGTCCTGCACACTTAGGAGAAAAAGCCATGTTAGACAGTATCCAGAACATTTGGTTTAACAAGCATTTACGAGCTGCAGCCAAGCAGAAAGTCCGTACTTGTATGATATGTTGCCAGTTCAATCCAGGTAAAAGTGTCCCGGTGGAACAAGGTGGATTCCAGCCTCCTGACCACCCTTTTGAAGTCCTCCAGATGGATTATATTCAGATGGAGCGATGTCGAGGTTTCAAGTATGTCCTTGTAGTTGTATGCGCTTTGTCCAGGTGGACAGAAGCATATCCAGTCCCAGATTACACAGCCGCGACAACTGCCAAGCAGCTGGTTCGTGAATATTTCCCCCGTTATGGACTCCCTAGGGTCGTGTATTCTGATAACGGCCAGCCATTCTCATCTGAATTAATGAAGCACGTTTCCCTTTTGTTAGGGTACCAGTGGAAGTTCCATTGTGTACGCCATCCAGAAGCAGCCGGTCTCGTAGAGAGACATAATCAAACCTTGAAAATCCGCATTGCCAAAATCTGTCAAGAAAAAGGTGTAGACTGGTTAGTTGCCCTGCCAGTCGCTCTGTTCTATATGCGCATGGTCGCACATTCCAGATCAGGTCTGTCCCCTTATGAGGTCGTATTCGGCCGCCCCCCGAATGTATGGGGTACACCTAGACCCCGAAGTATTACAGATGTTTCCAGTAATATGCTGACAGATTACCTAGCTTCCTTGATGTCTGCCCTACACTCTTGTCGTTCACAGGTTGCCGCCGCATTTCCAGACAATACCGAGGTGAAACCGCATGAAATTGTTCCAGGAAGCTTGGTTCTCGTCCGGAATTTTGATCGTTCAAGTCCGCTGGAGCCTCGCTGGAAGGAGCCGAAGTTAGTCCTTTTGGCCACCCGTACTGCCGTCAAGTTGGAAGGCAGGAAGGGGTGGGTGCATCTGTCACACGTCAAGAAATTTCACGGACTAAAAACTGTTTCCAAGAACATTTCCAAGGATTGTCAAGATTTTAAAGACTGCCAAGAAACTATTCTTAAGGACTGTCCCGCAAATGACATTGATTCAAAGCCTCCCCTGTTAGAGAAAACTCCACAGCAGGAGTATAAAAGTAAGCTACGGTCTAGTAAAATAAGTCAGCCAGTTTAATTGTCTAAGTCCTCCCCTAGGTGAAACGGTTAGACAGGTATCTGACATGTATGAAATAGACCCCCATAGTGAGAGAGTTAGTCAAAACTCGATCCGATGTATCGTTTTTCTAAGTTTCATATTATTTTTAAGCTTGATGATTACCTGCACAAGTTATGCATTTCATTTATGTTTTCCAATTTCTCATGTAAATAAGTTTTCTAATGCTACAGTAGAGCACACGTTTAGTGATCTGCCTCCTCACGAACTATCCTATCGTCTTACTATGCGCAACAATTCATTCATCCGTATGTTACATTATTCACACCAGACCAGCAATGCCACTAATTGTTGGGTGTGTGGTCGACTCCCCCCTTTCCAGACACCGAAGGGAGTTCTGCCACTGTTTCCTTATCCATTTTCACATAACGGTTCATGTGGAGCCTGGTCCATGTTAACGTCATCTTCAAATGATATGTCCCTTCTGAACAGTACATGTTTTCCAGACAAGCAAGGTCTTCCCCACAGAACAGGGTTAGATCTAGAAAATGAAGTTTATAATTTAGGTAATTATTCTTCGAAATTCATGGTCCTGAATGTTCAGTCTGATCCTACTCCAGACTTACCTGCTATTTCAGTATTACCAGTCAAAGGCGAATTATGTGTCAGAAATAATGGTTCCGTACATGTAGGACATAGTGATTGTACTACTATTGTCAAGTATAGTGACAGTGGGAAATCTATTTTCAAAGCTTCACGTCATTCTTATTTTGTTTGTGGTCAGACCGCATATGTTCGTCTGCCCCTCGATTGGGAGGGAACCTGTTACATTGCCTTCCTACTGCCACCAGTTTTCCTAGCCCCGTCTGATTATCATAGAAACACACATCTAGTACACATTAGACATAGAAGGGAGATCGAGTCCCCGATTGTCGATCAAACTGAAACTGCTCTAGAACAGTATACAGATTTCAATAGAGGATTCTTTTTCTTTATAGGACCTATCCAGAATAGTAAGTTAATACGTAGATTAACCAGAACCCTTGAAGCAGTAGTGAATGAGACTGCTTTTGCCCTAGGTAACTTAACCGAAGAGCAATCTGCTATGAGATTTGTCGTGCTCCAAAATCGTCTCGTTCTTGACGTCATACTGGCCGATAGAGGAGGAGCATGTAGAGTCATCGGATCTAGTTGCTGCATTTTCATTCCAAATAACGCGCCGTCTGTTTATTCAGCTATAACCAGACTTCATAAAATTGCCCATCAGTTACACCAGGATCCAGGCACCTGGACATGGTCCGGTTGGTTCTGGAGTATTATTTCTGCCTGGGGATGGAAAGTATTGTCATTTCTAGGTATTGCAGTAGCAATCATATTCAGTTGCTGCCTCTGTATACAATGTGGCCCTGCGATTTGCGGCATTTGTGCTACCTCTTGTATTCCTAGTCCCAAGTCCCGTCCTAGATCCCGTTCCAAGAAAATTCGAGACAAGCAAATGATACTGTATGAAATGATAGATAGTATCATGAATATTGATGTTTCCTGATGGAAACGTAGTGACAAGGAGGGAATGTGGAAAAGTAAATTTTGCCATGTTCTGTTTCCCTACGTGTTCCCCATGTTATGTTATATGTGCACGATTAATATGCATATGTATTCCCCATGATCGATTAAAGACGCAATTACAGTTGTGTCCATCTCCAGTATGCCAGTTTCCAGTTCTCGTGAAAGCTACGAGTATTAGGCCTATTTAAAGCTACGTTGCCACGTTTCTCAGTGTGCACGTTATTTTATTGTAAAGTCCCCGTTTCTAGGCCTCAAAAGGGCCCGGACTCAGATTCAGCTCCTGTCTCCTGAACCCTCTCTGAGGAGCGATACAGCCCCCACCTGTATCCCTGACCCTTCACTTACTTCCTGCCTCACAGTGCCCGGCTCGGCCTGGCTCTGCCTGCCAGTCTGCCAAGAGTATGTTATGATTCCAGTTATCAGTCCAGCTCTCCTTCTCTGCATTCCTAAGCTACTGAATCGCATCAATAGTTTCAGTCATCGTCTAGCCTTTACGTCTCCATGTAAGAGAAATACTGTATTTATGGTCATTTAATATTCCTCAACACACACTACATGTAGAATAATGCATGCACCAGTCTTAGTGTCTGTTAGCCTTTGCCCTGATAACTTTTGGATTCTATCAACATGTTCTCTAAACATCAGATACTAGATAGTGTTTAGGTACATGTCGCTCTGACTCTCCAGACTTTCGTCTCTCCTTCTAGCTCAGAAGTCATAGCCCCCAGCTTCTCCCTAGTTACACGTCATTGTCAGCTTGCGCGCACCACTAGGTTAGAGGTCCCGGCTCCTTAGGTAGCCCCCTCCATGTTTCCGCCCCATTTATGACATATTCTGTTACGTCTACATCACATGTCTATGTATACGCCTCCTGTTACACCCACTTTCATCCTTATCTTTCGCGACTGTTATAGACTCCACCCACTGTCACACCTACTGTATGTACTGTAATGCAATTGTTTTAGTATATATACTTGTGTATTGTTATTAAAAGCCAGCGCGCTCATTCCAGATCCTGCCTGACAGCTGTCGGGGCCCCCCTGTTGGCTAGCCATCCCAGATCTTGCCCGTGCAGGTTGTCCTGTTCCTGTCCTTTATGCTGTATTAAACCTGCAAACTCCTACTACCTCGAATCTTGACTCTTATTTATTGAGCTATCTGTTATTGTTATATCTAGTCAAAAATAGAGGTATTATTTATTTATTTACCACAAGTACACAACCTGTATTTCTTGTTCTGTTCTTTTGTGTATTGCAATTTCTTAATGCAAAATGTTCTCTTTTGCATCATTGTCATCTATACTAATATAATAAAGAGAGAGCCCAAACCTTTGAGGCGGAAAATCTCAGGAACCACAGCACCAATCACAACACCCAATACAGCGTTGGAAAGGGCAGTTGCAGCAGAAGGACATAGGCTATGCAGACGCCCACCATATACATTTCAAAGGTAAAAGAACCGTGCCAGCAAAGTAGTCCCTTGTGGGCGTGTCTGCGTTGAGCTGTGGGCCTGTGCTGGGGGCGTGACAAATGCTGGGGGCATGTGGTACGTTCCGCCCTTCATGCCATGTCTCGTATCGTGTGCTAATCCCACCCTGCTCCCTTTAAATACCCCTGCTCCCCATAATCATAACCCACCCTTACTCCTTAAAATACCCCAACACCCTTAAACACTAACCCATCTTAACCCTATAAATATACCCTGTACCCCAAAACCCAAAGCTAGCCCTGAACCCTCTAAATACCCCTGTACCTCAAAACCCGAACTACCCTTGAACCCTAAAAATACCCCTCTACACCAAAACCCACACCTAGCCCTGAACTCTAAAAATACCACTGTACCCCAAAACCACCCCTGAACCCTAAAATACTCCTGCACCCCAAAACCCAAACCTAGCCCTGAACCGTTAAAATACCCCTGTAAGCCAAAACCCAAACCTACCCCTGAACCCTAAAAATACCCCTGCACCCCAAACCCCAAACCTAGCCCTGAAGCCTAAAAATAACCTTGTACCCCAAAACCCAAACCTAGCCCTGAACCCTTAAAATACCCCTGTACCCCAAACCCCAAACCTACCACTGAACCCTAAAAACACCCCTATACCCCAAAACCCAAACCTAGCCCTGAAGCCTAAAAATACCCCTGTACCCCAAAACCCAAACCTAGCCCTGAACCCTTAAAATACCCCTGTACCCCAAAACCCAAACCTACCACTGAACCCTAAATATACCCATATACCCCAAAACCCAAACCTAGCCGTGAACCCTAAAAATACCTATGCAGACGCCCACCATATACATTTCAAAGGTAAAAGAACCGTGCCAGCAAAGTAGTCCCTTGTGGGCGTGTCTGCGTTGAGCTGTGGGCCTGTGCTGGGGGCGTGACAAATGCTGGGGGCATGTGGTACGTTCAGCCCTTCATGCCATGTCTCGTATCGTGTGCTAATCCCACCCTGCTCCCTTTAAATACCCCTGCTCCCCATAATCATAACCCACCCTTACTCCTTAAAATACCCCAACACCCTTAAACACTAACCCATCTTAACCCTATAAATATACCCTGTACCCCAAAACCCAAACCTATCCCTAAACCCTAAAAATACCACTGTACCCCAAAACCCAAAGCTAGCCCTGAACCCTCTAAATACCCCTGTACCTCAAAACCCAAACTACCCTTGAACCCTAAAAATACCCCTGTAAGCCAAAACCCAAACCTACCCCTGAACCCTAAAAATACCCCTGCACCCCAAAACCCAAACCTAGCCCTGAAGCCTAAAAATAACCTTGTACCCCAAAACCCAAACCTAGCCCTGAACCCTTAAAATACCCCTGTACCCCAAAACCCAAACCTACCACTGAACCCTAAAAATACCCATATACCCCAAAACCCAAACCTAGCCCTGAACCCTAAAAATACCCCTGTACCCCAAAACCCAAACCTATCCCTAAACCCTGAAACTACCCCTGTACCCCATATCCCAAAACTATATCTGAACCCTTAAAATACCCAAACACCCCAAAACATATACCTCAGTACCCCAAAACATATACCCCTATACCCATACTTACCTTATCCAAACATTACAAAAAAAAACATGCTTTTACCATTCATGCATTTACAACGAATTTCGTTGAAAATGTATGCATGGTAAAAGCATATAAAATGTAATGCCATGCCTTATAATGGCAGTGCGGAGTCATGGTACTTTCGTAATGAAAGTATGCGGAGTGATGGTATGCGGAAACAAAGTTGCGGAATAATGGGTGTTTACCCTCCCCCGGTAAGTACATTGGTGGCACGGCGGCCCACATCTCCAGCAGCATACTCATATTTTTTCACCACCCATTTGAAAAATGCACAGGTCTCTCTCATTGATGGCCTGCACCGACATACACTTTTAGACACACCTCCCGCCACAAGTTCTAGAATAGTGAACTTCAGAGCTGGGGAGCTACGTTCGAATCTCGGCATCAGCTCAACATCCTGTGATTCCAGGCAAATCGCTTTGTCTCCCCGTGCCTACCACAAATGAATGTGTTCTTCTGTAATGTAAATTGTGCTCATGCCATGTTGTCGAGTTCGCGCTATATAATATTGCAAGGAAAAATAAAGTAGGGAAACTCGAGTCCACACACACTACTGAACGTGCACTCTTAAGTGCATCAGCAGTGCACTGTGAATCGGAGCGTTTCACAGGCTTGTCACAGATAAGAAATGTTATCAAAACGAATCCCTACAAAACAATATACTACTGGCCGGCAGCAATTCATACCCGGACAACGTCGGGATGGGCTGAAAGTCTATATATATATATATAAACAAATGTATGTCTGTTTGTCCTTTATGCATTACTACACCATTCATACGATCGCCATGAAACTTTGGGAAGTTTTTGAGTACACTGCCGGAAAGGTTTCTGGCATAAAACATAAAAATGTTTTTTTTTAAATATCGGCCCCCCCAGGGCCTTCATAATCTTGCGAATACTGAATTTAGCCATTTATTTATTTTCAGCAAATTTGCAAGCATCATCGACAGTTATGCCCCCCAATAGATCGCAGCAACGCGCGACGGGTAAGCTAGTTACTTCTATAGGGCTCCAGGGTCTATCGTGCTGGTCATTCTCCCTGCTGGTCGCGACTGAAGATTCTCTGGTTGTCCTTCTTGGTCTCTTTGTTCCCTTGAGATATCTGCGTTACCTTAGTGTGTTTACTTTTCACAGGGTGGTGGTATCTCTGGGGAGAGGAGGGGCTCACTCTTCGCTCCTGGGTATATGGTACTTCTGCCTGTGGAATCAGTCTCCCAGCGACATCACTGGAGCTACAAAAGTCCATTGCTGTTTGGGAATGCATGGAAAACCTACGAGAATCAAAATGAATGCTAATTTTTTAACTTATATACTTTGCTTGATAGGCAGTTAATAAAAATTCAATGGCTGCAAGATTCATCCTTTCCCACTGTTCATAAGAGCATAACTAGGATCTGGAAATGGGTGTTCACTTGGTAAGAGTACATAATGACCATAATCTGAGCCGGATACAGTCATGTGGAAGGATAAAATTAAATCCATGGTACCAGACAAGGATGGCTTACCTGTTTAGCTGATGCAATTAAATTGGCAAGAGGAATGATGTAAGTACACTGATAGTTATTAAAAATATATTTTGAAAGCAAAGTCCAGTTTTTAAAATAAATATTTAGAAGAAAATAGCTTTCAGAATGGCACATTTTCCCTGACTCAGCTTTTAGGAGGCTGATTACCATTAGCCACTAGTAGCTGGCCAGCTTGTACTTGGCTTTCATAAGGTATGACTGAGGTGTGAACTTCCTCTCTTGAGGTACATAATAAGTCAGCTTAATTTTCAGGTTAACCTGAATGTGCATGGATGAGTCCTCTGAGCTCAGCAGAATTTTTAGGATTGGGTCTGGGGGAATCTCATTGACACAACAGGGTTATATTCTGATTTGACATGACTATCCGAGGCCAATGTAAAACGTTTTTATTCTTGAATGTGATCTAACAGACAAAATACCAAGTATTGTGTACCTTTTGTCTGGTCATTGAGGCACCCTGTTTTGTCTAACTGGAATTCTGTTTCATTTTTTTTTGTTGCTCCAGGTTCTACTTCATACTTGATTTTAGTGTTAGGTATCGGAGGAAACTGGTGATTTCCATAGTACCTCCCCAGATACACCCTCAGTTCTCAGAGCCCAATTTTTGTGTAACTGAAGACTTCATCCAACTTTATATTGCCCTTGCACATGCTATTGTGAGCCTTTGCTAAATTGGCCATAGAGGGATTAGAAGTGTCCCAGTATGTTCCCCACCCATAAGATGGACCCTCACCCAGAATTCTTTAAAGCACTTTTTATGGACATGCAACAGATTACCAGAAGATTGGCCCATCTGTCTGTGACCTGAGAGGAGCACTGAATGACTGGACTTGCTAATCACTCTTGAACCCAGAACAAAGAAGCCGACTCTAATGGTCAGTTGTCTGACCTGCAGTGTGGCTACAGGAAGGCAAAACACTGGAAAATACCTTTTCCTATAAATATCCAGCTGACCAGAAGCAACTGGAATTTGACTGAACTTTGTCTCTGCTAGATACCCTGGAAGTCTTAAAGTGCCTTCCCCTCCACACTAAGTGCACTTTGTGGATGTTTGGGCATAAGAAAGAAGATTAGTGCCTCAGGGGCTCAGAGAGCCCTGTTGGAAAAGTATCCAACCATCAATTCAATGTAGTGGGAATAAACCTCAGCTTAATTCCAGTCAAGGCGCACAGAAACCACAAAAAAGAACTAAGTCCAATTCTCCCTTGAAACTTGCAAAATTTCAAGAAATACATTTCCAATACTCCGGAGCTAAAATGGGACCAACCTTTTACAAATATTTAACCCTCAGCTTCCCCCCAATGGCTACAATTACAGGGGAAACCCGATCATGAAAGATTTTTCTTCTCAAAAAGTGAGAATTTCTGTGTCTTATTTTCCATTTTGATTTGTGTTGTTTTGGGTCTAATTTTAATCATTATTTTTTTCTCTTTATTTTATAATTGGTTGGGGAGTTTTATTGTGTCTATGTGACTGTTTCAATTGTGTATGCACTGCAGAAACACTTTACAGATTGTCTTTGATTTAACCATTACTGGTCTCAATGACCTTACCAGGGACTGAGCACAGATTTGTTTTATTTGTCTGACACCTAGCAAGTGGTACCTTTGTTCTTTAAGTTGGACACTTATCACCCAAATAACATTTTCCTACAAATGTCAGTTTCACATTTTCTAACCAGACATCCGTCTTCATGGTGAAAGATTCACTATTCAAGGTAACTTGAGTATTGTTTAACAAAATTCTAAATAGTATGTAAATCAAGCCAAAAGAAACACAATATTACAATGGTTAAATATTTAAAACCAAACTAAAATATGCATTCAGTTGAGGTATGTGTGCTATAGAAAAAGGCAAGAAAACCACAGTGAAACTGATTATCATTTGGATTGGTTAGGAGTTGTAGAAATGCATACCTGACTGATGGTGTAAATATTATAAATAGGAAACTCTCTGCCCACTTTATAGCAAAAGCAAAGTCAGTCTAATTGAACAAATCTAAACAGGTGTTTACAATAGCATTTTAATTTTGTCTTTGAGGTTTAATCATTACAGTTATGTCATGGCAAAAGCACCAATTAAATCTCATAGAAATCAATCATCTAACGATTATCCATTGAAGCATTATATTGTATTAATATTTTTTCAACAGAAAGTCTTACAAAAT
Source organism: Lissotriton helveticus (assembly GCF_964261635.1). Lineage (NCBI taxonomy): Eukaryota > Metazoa > Chordata > Amphibia > Caudata > Salamandridae > Lissotriton > Lissotriton helveticus. Next base: position 1,888,182,344 of record NC_136068.1, on the reverse strand, counting down.
GTAAGCATCACTTTATCAAATGTGGCTGCCAACAAAGCAAAATATATTTGACAATATAATGCTTGAGTTTTTTCTGTAATTGCACATCCCTGCTAAACATGTCTTCCAAGATACCAGAAGAAGGCTACTTTGAGCAGAATGTTCTGCGCCCACCAGTCTTTCACTGGACTCATGGGTGCATTGCTGAATGAATAGTTTCGCAAAATTGTAGAGTGTCTGTGTAATCCAAAATTTAGCCTAAACAATTAAAATTGTACTCGAGCCTTATTTCAATTTTCTCTAATGCGCAAATTCACTAAAGGCTGCTTGAAGGTACATCTATTTTTTACTACTTACATACAAAAATGTGTTTTTATGGCATTGATAGAAAAATTAATTGCAGTAGGCCTATGGACTCTGGAGGTGACAGGAGCATTTGTTTTAGATATCTTGGTAAATTCATACTTAAACCTTTAGCGTTTTGTCCTTTCAGAATGTCAAAAGTTCTGGGTTAATTCTGAGTTATTTTTAGTAGTGTATTGCATCTATATTCTGGCATTGGGCATGAAAATAGCTGAACTTTAGCACTATTTCAGGTGGGAGGTGTGCTGCAGCAGCCAGAGTGGCTGATTTCAGAGCACAATGCTCATGGTTTGTTCCCCGGCGCAGGCGGCAGCTCAGCATCATGTGACTCTGGGCAACATCTCACTTGATCTCCTCACAGCCCTCAGCGCTTGGATACCCTTGGGGGTGATAAGTTCAGATTTTATAAAGCTGGAATTTATTCATGCATTTGAAGACCAATTTGATATTAATTCTGGCTTCAAAGAGGATGTGATGAAATTAACTGGGGTGAAATTTTAAAACCCTTTTGTAGAGATGTGAACAGCTTTGTGTAGGAGCCAAGTTGGATCTAAAGAACCCCACAATTAGGACATTGCCCCCATACAGGTGATAGAGGACTAAGTTCTGCCCCATGTTCTAAGGCACAAATTATTTTTTTCCTTTTTTGGTTAAATGAAACAGTTGCAATGAGGCAGATTTTGTGATATAAATGAGAATGTTGAGATTTTGGTTTATGGTGTGTCAGGATTACAAAGGAAGTTAGGGGAAATTTACAAGTTAAGAGAATAGGCCAATGAAGGCTAGACAGAGGACTAATCATCCACACTTCCAAGTAGAGGTGGGACATCAGGAGTGGGAGGGAGGGGATAATATCTAAGTGTTACATCAACAAAATTAAGATGCCTTCCAACATTCCTCCGTTGTTTCAGATCTATTCCACTTTCTCTCAGTTCATAATTTTGCTGTTCTTTTTACCATCCTTCACTACACCAATTATTATCATCTGCCTATTTGATGATATGCACTTTCATACCTCTCTCACCATAGCTTCGTTACAGCATTTTTTATACTTGCTCGTACGTTGTTACTCTCCCCAGTTTATATGTATCCCACTCCTGTATACTGGTAGAACTAGGGCTAGCCATTGCCCTCCCCCACTAAATGATACGGAAGGTTTATTCCATCGTTAAGCTATACATGATTTCATGTTCTGAGTGCCAAAAAACTGTTAGTCTGTTTTCCTGTGGGTTTTGTTAAGATTACCAAGCCCTGGTTCTGAGAAGACCCTGGCTGGTCTTGATGTCATTAAAAATCAGTTCTCAATCTCTTTCCCTACTTTTCACGGGGTTTAATAATGTATACATCATTGGCCGATAAACTCTATCTGGGAAACTTCAACACATTCCTTAATCTTCGCATGATGAAACCCAGAAATTCAGCAAATTGGACCAACTTGGATGAGGTGGTAAAGTGTGGCTTTTGAAGAAGCCAATTCTGCACTAGGGGATGGGCATTTCTGGAGCAAGGGGCTCATTATTGTTGGGTTTAGATTAGGTAAAAAATACTTAACCATTTTAAGGTAGGTTTTCAGGGTTAATATATCTAATCTGATAGTTATTCTAAGATAAATCCAAACTGGTGTATTTGGATCCATTTTTCCTGGAGCATTTTGCCAAGTGGTTGCATATAGAGACTGACTGGAAACCGAAAAGCTAGTGCCCTAAGAGGCTTCTACTTTAAAAACAGGGTGGGTGATCAAAAAGAACAAAATTTGACAAATTATGATCTTGATGAGAGGAAAGAAGTTTACCCTTTCAGTAGGGTACCCTCAAAGCCCTCCCAAGTAAATTTGGAAGTGCGTCTTAGTCAGTGTTGTTGATTTGCTGGGAATAAATGCTTAATGGGAGCTGAATATGGAAGTTATTAGTGCATATTCTCGTCTAGAATTCAGTTCGTCGAGAACCGGCCTAGAGAAATATTTGCCATTGTTCAAGATCTAGCATATTCCGATAGGGCCTCACTCAAACACTCTCCTTCACAGCCCCTCTGCGATTCTCTCAACTCTTTTTTTCTTGATAAAATCAGTACGATCAGAGCCAATATTCCCCTCCCGTCCCCTTCCTTCACTAATCCTCACTGTCCCCCAGTCGCAGCATGTCTGGACTCCATTCCTCTTCTCACGGCTGACTCTTTTCTTTCCCTCCTTCCTCTGGTTAAGTCTGGTTCCCCGCTGGATCCCTGTCCTGCTCATATTCTGAAACAGATTTATTCTTCCTGCCCTTCACCACCCCTTACGTTTTTTACAGTTCACTTTCCCAGGGTATTGTCACTCCATCACTTAAATCGGCGGTAATTCTACCCATCTTAAAAAAACCTGGTGCCGACCCTTCTGTTTCAGCCAACTACCGCCCTATTTCACTCCTGTCTTTCCTGGCCAAGGTACTGGAACGCCATGTAGTAAGAACTATGAGCTCCTTTGTTGAAAGGAACAGTGCCTTGGCCCCCAGGCAGGCTGGCTTCCGCCCTGCACATTCCACAGAGTCTGTGGTTATTTCGGTCCTGGACAACCTCAGGGAGGGTATGGACACTAGTCAGCCCCAGGCCTTGGTCCTCCTCGACCTCTCCGCCGCGTTCGACACAGTGGACCATGCCATCTTACTTTCACGTGTCAGGGCGGCGGGAATCGGGGGGTCGGCCTTGGTCTGGTTATCCTCCTTCCTGAGGGGCCGCCCGCAAGCAGTCCGCTTGGGCGATTATTCAGCTGAATTTCGGCCTGTGCAGTGCGGGGTTCCCCAAGGATCCTCTCTGTCTCTATTGTTATTCAATCTGTACATTGCCCCTCTTATTTTTGCCATACAACAGCTGGAGGTCTCCGTTTACAATTATGCAGATGACCTCCAGCTCATTTTTTCTCTATCCTCTTCCCCCGCTTCAATATCCAATTTTCATTCAGTTATGACCTTCATTCAGGACTGGATGAATCACAACCACCTGAAACTCAATCCCGATAAAACGGAACTGGTACTGACGGGTGGTTGCTCCAGTCCATGGTCCTCTCTCTTTTGGCCCCCTTCTTTAGGTCCCCCACCCATTCCCTCCTCCTCTGTTAAAACTCTTGGCTTCAAACTCAATGATCAACTCTCCCTTCATTCCCAAGTTAGCGCAGTTGTATCTTCAGCTTTTCTTTCCCTCCGGACAATCCGCAAAGTCTCCCGTTTTTTTTTTTCCCCTTCTGCTCTCAAACTATCCTTCTGGCGATGGTGACGTCCCGCTTGGACTACGGCAATGCCCTTTTCTGTGGCATGCCGGCGTACCTCGTGAGGCGTCTCCAGTTGGTCCAGAACCAGGCGGCCCGCCTGGTATTTAACTTATCTAAATCACATCACGTCACGCCCCTACTTAAATCCTTACATTGGCTCCACGTTCAGCAACGTGCCCTGTTCAAGCTGGGTTGCATCATTTTCAATGTCCGGTCCGGTTCTGCCCCTGCATTCATTGGTACGGCAATCCACGCTTACACCCCGTCTAGAGAATTGCGCTCAGCTACCCAACAACTTCTCGTAATCCCCCGCTTTAAACGAAAAAAATGGGGTGGACCCAAGTTTTCTACCTTGGCTCCTGCCTTTTGGAACTCTCTCCCATTTCACTTGAGATCCTGTCCTCAGTACTCCCTTTTCCGCAAAGCCCTTAAAACTTTTCTTTTTACCCAGGCCTTTCCTTCTTAAAAGGCCCCTTGGCTCCCGAGCCTTTTCGCTCCTTGGGTTTTGTAGTACTGCATAGCGCCATGAAACCGCTAGGTGTACGTGCGCTCTAGAAATACTTTTAAACTCAAACTCATACATGTAGCTCCTCAGCTGAAAACTATTTGTCAATAAACAGATGAGCGTTTTTATGTAATTTCTAATATTAAATTATTAAAAATATATTCACTATTTTACCCAACAGCCTAGTGAGGAGGACTAAATGATGACCATACAGATCACCAGCTTGATCCTCAGTTACATCAGCAGCTTGCTCAACCAATACAATTTGAGCATTAGTTCCATCTTTGGAACAGGATGTGCCATTTGTTGCACCTAACAATGGAGCTGTTTAGTCACTACATTATTGTTGTCTTGCTCATGGCTAGTCATGGAGCTTTCCAGTGAAATAACATAGATATCTCTACACAGATGTCTTTTTTACAGAGTGTGCAATTTATCTAGAGGGATCCTCTGCTTTTTAGGTAAATGACAGGGCAAAAAAAACAGAAACTTGTTCTCTCCAATTTCCATGCCTCTATTATAAGTATGTGCACAATCTCAGAGTGGCAGTGCATCATATATTCTAATCAAATGGCACTTGATAAGTGGTTCACCATATAGAATATATTTGCCACCATTTATTCCCCTTGTGCAAAACAAATGAAGTTCTGTTGTGCCACTACAAGGGGCCTCCATACCACGTCCATATTTCATCTAAGATTTCTTGCTGCGCACAATTGATTTAAGTTGGAAATCTTCATAAATTGAATTTGTTATAAATAGTTCTCATTGTGATGAAGTGCAGAACATAATTATGGAATCAGGTCTGGTTCTGGTCCATCAAAGAACGACCCAGTGTGTCTATCTAAGCCCATTACACCAGATGATGCTGCTGAGGTGCCTATGACATTTTCAAAACAAAAGTGAACTCAGTATCTGGTCTAGTGGTCTCAACTGATGACCAATAGTCAATAGCATAGCATGCAATCAAAGTTATTAAGTAAGAGCTATAGACTCTGTTTATGCAAACATCTTTTCTTCGAAAATATGCCTTTATGCCAAAGACTTTGACATATGCTATTAATTGACAGTCACATTCTTACACGTTGCTGTAATTTGATGCAGGTAATCATATAAACAAAGAAAATATCATAGTGGTTTAGTCCTTGGTAAAAGTCACAGGGATGCCAGAGTTATGTTCAGATGAACTCAACTGATTTAAAGGAAATGGTACTCCCCTAGAGAAGCCGATAAAGATACAGCTGAGTACATAAAGGTGTTATTTTCTCTCATATTTAGAAAGATTGAATTTGATAAAGATGGTAGTTCTGCCACAGGGCACATTTTTCTCCAACTTTTGCAGTATTTTCTCACTGATTTAAAAAGATATATTGTGTGTCCAGTTGAGTTACCGGTCATTTTAGAATAAATCATAGTAATGTCAATAATTCCTTGTTGAGTGATTGGTGGAAGATTATTATTAAACTGCAGTGTCTGAAAAGATTGTTAAAATCTAGTTATATTTCTATGCCTACATGTGTATCATGAGATTGAATATGGGACTAATGTCCATACAAATGTAATCAAGTTTAAGTTCTTAAGCAAAAAGTGTTGCTCATTCAGGAGTCATCTTGCATGATTCTAATTACTCCTCTTTGGTGAAATTTTAACTTTACAGATTACATATCCTGCAAGGAAAAATGGGTTTAGAGTAATGCTAATAAAGAGGTGTGACCATTCTTTGGAAATGCAGGTATGGTGGTTGTAACTTCAGTCTCAAATTTTAGCAAGCGCTTTCAGGTTTTCAAGCTCAAACTTCCACATGTTTCTGTAAATTATAACTTTGATGAGGGTAGAACAAGACACTCTGTCACTAAAGAGGAATGTTATTATCAGAAAATAAAACATTTACTGTGATCACTGTATTCCTATATGAACTTCACAATGATTTGCATGAATCAGGGCTTACCATTTAATTAACAAATGTTTTAAGCATATCTGTTGGGATATGGAATATCATCTGTGGACTGGCTCTAACTATAGGCATTAGATCAAATCTTTAGTCTTTGCAGTACAGACCCCTATGCAGATTGAGCTCAGTCAAGCCTCCTGTGAAAAATGTTTAAGCATGTGAGAACATATTTTCTAGGCATGTTAATCAAAACAACAATATTGCAGCAAAATATTTCATCATTCTAGCAAAATATCTAATATCTCTGCAACCGTGAATATACAAGGTTTCATGTCTGGCCTATAGTAATTTTTGGCACCAAAACAGAAATAAAGTCAAAATACCAAGCCACAAAAATTGACAGCACAAATGACAAAAATTGAGTAAAGGGTATTAAACAAAATGCCATAGAAACAACAATATTCACAAGAAGAGAACCAGAAAAATGCATTTCAAAGTTGTTTTATTTAGCAATAGCAACAAGAAATGCACTGTGGAAATGGTGTTGAAGAGATGTGATAATCATGCTCTTAGGTGAGATTTGAGGGGCACTGTTAGGGATAACTGGTTGGATAAAAAAACAGATAGGTCACTGTAAAAGACTTGAATTCAAAAAGCTCCAACTTAGAAAGAGACTTTGTGACCACAGGAGTACGCTTATAATACAATCTCACCAGAGCCACTTTGAAAGATTAACAGTATCAGTCAGCCACTGCTTAGCTAGGCAATTTAGAAAAAATATATTTAATGCACGTTGTGCCCCTGTAGCAATACAACTAACGGGTGGAAACCACTTCTATACCCTGAGTACAAGAGGAGGGCTTGTACAATCCTTTGAGGCTCCTCTCAGAACTCATTCCTCTTCTGTACTTCCACATGTGCACTGTTTATGCCTACCACTTGCTAGTGCATGAGAATAACTCCTGGATAATCCCTAACAAATCGGGTTAAAGTTTCCAAGGCCAACCCTACCCACCATTTCAGTAATAATAATAGGCAAGCTTGTAAAGTGTCTGATTACACCCACTGGTGTGTCCCTGCACTGAGGTACAGACTCGACAATTATTAGGAAGGAGTAGGGGGAGAGACTTACGCACAAAAGAGCCAGGTAGGAAACACATCTAGGGTTTTCCGAAGTAATATCATAGTTCCAAAGCACTTCGCAGCCACCTTTTGGGTGTGAGCCTCGAAGGATAGATTGGAGTCCAGCCACACACCCAGGTGTTTAACCTGTTTACTTGGGGAGGAAGTGGGTCCCAATATTTGAGGCCACCATGCAGATGCCCAGATGAAGGGAGCTTTACCCACCACTAGGATTTCTGTGTTGCTACCATTAGGTTTTAGGCAGTTATTTTTCATCCAAGAGGACATGTCCTGTAGGCAATACGAGAAGTTAGTAGCTGCTATATTGTAGGCCTGTGATAGTGAGACAACTAACTGTGTGTCATCTGCATATGGCACAATGGTGGCTCCTTGTCATTCTATAATCTCAGCCAAAGGTGCAATATAGATATTAAAAAGAGTGGGGCTCATATGGAGCCCTGAAGGACCCCTAGGGACAGTGCAATGCTCTTGGAGATATGTGGTCGTTGAGCCACCTGAAAACTATGCTCCTGCAATAATGCTGTCATCCATTTCAGTGCCGCTTTGTCCAGCCCACCAGTCCTAAATGCTGATGAAGCGGTTTGTGGGAGACTGCGTCAAAGACCGCACTGAGGTCCAAAAGGACCAGTGCCACTGTCTGGCCTTCATCCACCACTGTGCGTATTATCTCAGTTATAAGGGGCAATGAGAACTGTGTAGAGTACGTGGCTCTGAAGCCAGATTATGTAGAGTAAAGTAAGTTTGCCTAGGCATAACTTATGTTAGGCAGGAGTGAGATCGGCAAGGAAGTTCTCCAACTAACTCATATTGGCACCCATTTTTTTCTTTATGGGGAGGACAACTGCTTGCTTCCACCACTTTGGGACCTCACCATTAGTAAAGAGATGTTCAAGAAGCTGTCTAATGTAGGGTGTTATAATCTCTAGGCCTTCTCTCATAATTCTGGGTGTCAGTGGATCTGCGGGAGAACCGGATTTTATACTTATGGTAATGCTTTTGAGATCTTCACAGGAGGGAGTATCACATTTGGAGAGGTGGAATGCCTCCTTTACATTGATTCCCTCCATTGGGCAGAGAAGGACAATATTTCCTGTTAGCCTTACTCTAATGCCACCTGTGAGGGCATTTTCAATATCGCTAAAGTCTTTGGGTACATTGAACTTGGGCTCTGAGTATTGAGATGCATAGGACCATGCACCATGGTCTTTCATTCTGGTATGCAGGATGAGAAAGGCCATGAAGCCTCAACAAATTAGGAGAGAGAATTCTGGTAGGACAAAGGCAATGTCCAATAGAACTCAGATTGGGGATAAACAAGAATTTCTTTACATTTTGTTTTCTTTCTTTCAAGTGTTGGAAAGTAATATATATGTCGCTCAAGCTGGATCTCACGATGTATTGTCATCAGGATTCCTACAGCCCCCACCCCGAACATTCACTTTGAAAAGAGGCTCCAGAATCTTTAATGCAGTGGTGCCACAGATCCTCATTACAAGTAATGAAAAATGACTGATTTTGACTCTGATTAAGCAGTAAAAGAGAGCCATCATTGAGGTGCACTGAGTCTCTCACATAGCTGAGAGCCAGCGCCACTGTAGCTATTGCACTAATGATAACTACATACCTACATACAGATAGGCCAAACATTCTTTTAATATGTAATAGCCCTTTTGTCACAGAGTAAAGCATAACCATTCAATGTAAAAAGGACATCATACAACACGGCATGCCTATTTTTAATATAGAAAAGTTACCTCTTCTTAATTTAGTCTTCCTGACTTAAAAACACAATTGCTGTCAATCGCTAACCTCAGCATGTCTGAGCCCTAGAACTCATAGCTTAAGGAGAAGTTGAGAACATAATTTTACACCAGTCTCCCCACTAAGTGAGGCATGTATGCATCCCTTTAAATTAAGCTGCCTTTCACATCCTCCTAATATGGGCAAAGAGTGTTCCAATTGTCCCTCTGGGTTCATCCCTATATCAACTCTTTTGAGGGTACAGTCCTTTGATTAATTGATGTGTTACCTGCTAGGACCAGTGCCCGCTTCTCTGGGTACAACAGATTATGAAGGGAGTCCAGCATATGTAGCAGCTCCTCTGCCTCATTCGTTAGACCGAGAGTAAAACTGGTGTATTTGCACCATGAAGAGGGGGATCAACCTGTGGGCAGACACCAGTGTCTTAAACCTGGGACACCCTGAGCATGAAGGTTTGGATCTGCAGATGAACCTAATCTTCAGACTGGATGGGAAATGTATGTTCACTGATTGTTGGGTAGGAGAGCGCAGTTAAAAAAGGACTGGAATAAGGTAGGTGAATAGGTGTTGTATCATTCTTGTCCTTAATGCCATGATTGCAGTTTGTCTGAGGACAAAATCTTTCTTGTCCTCTAATAATACGATAGATCTTTGAAAGTAGAGATTTAAACTTGTAATTGATTTAAATAATTTCTTTACCAGGAATTTGGAACACGCAAAACTCATGAATGTAACCTAGGTGAAGGGAAAATTATCTGCAGTCGTTTCATCTCTTATCGGCCTGCTATTTCCTCAGTTACTATATATCTTCACTGCCCTATCCCTCTGCAACCATTGTCATCTCACTTCCTCATCTCCACATCTCCTCACATCCCATACATCTTTTTACTGCCCCTGCCTTTGTTAGTCTCCGGGTCTCCACAGCCCTTTCATCTCCTCACTGCCCCATCTCCCCACCATGCCTGCCTCTCTTTAGTACCCATCTATCCACAGGCCTTGTATCAATTAACAGTCATATCTGTCTTAACCCTCTGTAACTGTTTGCTGCTTCCTTTCTCCACTGCTCCTCTATCTCATCCCTCCAACATTTCTCAAAAATGTCTATACCTCTTCACTGCCAGAGCTGTAAAGGCCCCAGCTGTTCTCTTTTACCTTTTCTCTCAGTAGACCCTGCCTCTCATCCCTTATAGCCATGCCATCTTATCACTGTTGCACTTAACTTCCTCTCTCCGGGCCTGATTCACTGTACATTTGTAGTTACTTACTTAGAGCTCTCACCATTAGGGTGGTCTTCCCCCCCAATTTTGTGCCTGCTTACCTCTGGTTTTGCTAATTCTTTTTGTTGGTCTTAGGACTCTGAGCATTTTGCCACTGCTGACCTGTGCTTAAGTGCATGTGCTTCTCCCCTAAACAGGGTAAAAAATATGTATTCAGAATTCTCATTTTTAATTTATTTGCAAGTCCCTTGTAAAGTGATATATCATATAGCGAGGGCTTGTACATTAAATGCTACCAGTGTGCCTGAATCATTGACTGTGCCACCCACACAAGAGGAATTTACACTAGTCGTAGGGCAGAGCCTGTGTGTGCAGTTTTACTATCACTTCGACTACTCATTTAAAACCCTTTGCCCTTTTATTACACTTACGTCATTCTTAAGGTAGGCGCTAAGTAGCCCATTGGGCATGGTTCTTTGTAAGTAAAAGGTATGACATGTACTTCTAAGTTTTGTATGTTCTTCTAATGAAAAATGCCTACATTTGTTTTTCACTACTTTAAGGCATACACCTCACATTGGTTAACATTGGGAATGCCTTAATATACTTTAAAGCTGTAATTCCTATTGGAAAGGATTCACTATATCATGTTTCATAACTTTAGAATACTAACGATAAATCATCTTTACTAATAAAGTTATTTGGATTTAACATATCTACTTTCGAAATGCCATCTTAGAAATTAGATATTTCTCTGCCCCAACAGCTTTGTGCCTGCAGTATGTCTCCAATACACGTCTGCGTTGGGAGACAGTGAATCTTTGTGTATTCCCCGTAGACAAACACAAACACAGAAAGGTTAGGTGTGTCTTAGCACTCATCTGCATTCTGATAAATCTTTCTGGGCAAGAAGGGAGGAGGGGCTGACACACCTGAATAAGCAGTGCCCTGTCCCTGCACAAAGAGCTGAATATGCCATGCTGATAGTCTGGGTCCAGGGCTGGGAAGAAAGGGCCTGTATACACTTAAAGACCCTTCTTTGCTGTCAACCCTGCTTCAAAGGCACAGTTGAGTATAAGTAATGGTTCTCTGAACCCACCAGAAAATACACTTCTGTACCTACAACTAGACTATGTCAAAATTACTGCTGTGTTGCATAAAGGACTGACACTTTGTTGGAAAGCTAACCTGGCTGGCTTGCTTTTTGGCTGTGTTGCCCTGTAGCCTGTGGCACTCTTAATCAGCTGAGGAGAGCTGAACTCTGCCTTGCAACTGATGTGATCTCCAAGGGCTTGTTGGCTTGCTTGTTACTTAAGACTCAGCGTTATCAAAGGCTCTACTCCTGCTCCTGGGCCTGGTTCATTGGAAGCATACCCAGATCCTTGTGCACATGTAGTAGGAACGGTGCATCAACCCTGTTGTGGGAGTAGAACCTGGTGCATCACACTTCAAACTGCTGTATTGTATCTGGAACCACTGCATTGGAACCAACGCGTCATGGAGAATATCGGCACATCAACCCTCCAACTTGGATTAGCATGGATTAACCCAGTGCATTGCCTTCAGATTCGCTGTAATTGGAAGAGGCGGTTTGCGCAATGGATCCGGCACAACTTCACCACTGCGTGAAGAAACTCAACATATCTCCATGACTGTGGGCCCTACATCGATGCATCACTCATCTTCACCCCGCATCTCCCTACTAGTGAACAGGATCATGGCACTCTGTTCACCGGGACCGAAACAACTAGCAATATTCCATCAGTCACCAATTGTGAAGGACCTACATATTTACCTTGTGCAAGCCTTGAAAAAGTTACGGATGTAACGAAACATGTGTCGCCTGTTGTTTTTTCTTTACCTACAGTCTGTACTGTCCCTTCATGTTCAAACATTCATGACTAATGTATAATCAATTACAACGTATGCACTTATATATGCAAATGTGTGTGAACCATTAAATTCAAGACTTTTTCCTGTGATTTGAGCTGTCTGTAGTGTTTGTAAGAATAATGTATTAAACAGAGATATAAATGAAGAGATGAATATTGGGAGTGCTGAGGTACAACTATCTAATCTAACTTTAACACAAGGATCTGGCTAGAAATTTGTACACCAACTCCCTAGTTAGTGGGGTGTTGTGTTACCTTGATTGGCACCGAGACCTATGTTCACCAGAATCAAAAATAACACTACATTACCCACATCATATTTTTCCCATTCTGAGGTGTGACTTCCTATGCCATCACTACCCTTTGTTTATATTATGATGTCAGCAGTAATGCCATTTGAGATGTCATGAGTAATGTTACTTACCATTTCATGAGTGAGGTCATATGAAGTGCACTGCAGTAGTGTAAGTTATAGTTAGCTCAACTAACTATAACTGCTGAATTTAACTGCTGTTATATGAGTGATGGATTGACCCTTTATTCAGACAATGACATCCTATGATGTCAAAGAGCTTCTGTTCCTCTGACACTCGGATCAACAACACCATAGGTTGTTGCTTACCATCCAACAGAGATCCTCTAAATGCTGGAGAAATCCACAATGCCCCTTGCTTCCCGTCACCTTTTATCCTGTTCACATTTCCTGAGATTGTCCCAATGTGGCTTACTTTATAAGTAGCCTTACAGGCTTAGACTTTTCCTAGACTACAACTCCAGTCATTGCTGATGAGTCTTGGCTGGTTGATTATGCTACTATCTTGGTAATGTTCACATTGGTAAAAAAAATGGTACCTTCATTTTTAACCTGCCTCTAAGATAGCCTGATGAATAAAATACAGAATGTAACCCCCCCACTAATTTGTATGTCAGCCCCCGGAAACCCACCATTAAAATGGAACAAGTGGACCTAATTTTGAATTTGAAAGGAAAGTAGCATTATTATGGCACTATTTAGAGGCAGTAGGTAAAGAATTTTTGAAGCATTCCCCAGTTCTCAGCCTTAATGATTCAAGAGGTCTCAATGAGTATGAGATTAGAATTAGGAAGTTAGATAATTATTACTTACAAAAAGTTAGTACTATAATGGAGAGTTATCATTTTCGGAAAATAAGTCGAAAAGAATGAGAAACTGTTGAAGATTTGAGAAAGCTAACTTTGAACTGCAAGTTTAGGGCAACCTGTGAGAAATGGATAAGAGATCAGTTCCTGTTCACATGCAAAATTGAGAGACTGTGTGAGGAGCTGTGGTTAAAAGATTATCCGCCATCAGGTGACGTTGTAATGGAAGCTAAATGAGTTGACAACTTGATGCAATGTGTAAAACAAGATAGTGATGAAAAATCAAAGGTAGATGTTGTAACAGAAGATGTAAGTAATGTATTGGTGATCAAAGGGACAAGAGTGGAGATGAGAGGAACAAAACAACTTGGTGACATTAAGTGGCTGTTGCTATGGATGAGAGAAAGTTGGGCATATGGTCAACAACAAAGAGTGCAGGAGAAAGGGTCATTATAACATTGGCTGTAGAAGTAACTTCAGTCCAAGAAAGTCCCCTGAACTTGGGGTGTCACAACTTTATGAGTAGATTGTATTGTAGAGGCTGGGTCCATCTTATCATTCATATTGAAGATCAAGAAGTAGAATCTATATTTGAATGGTGTCCCAAATTGACAATACTTTCAAAAATGTTTGAAGACACACAGAAACTTTGCAAGATGGCCATCAATCCAGGAGGATATGGTGGCCAGCGAATATGGATGATGGGTATTTTTGGGTAAGTATTGCATACAAAGATAGATACACGATAAGTGAGATGCATGTTTCACACAAGGGAGACAATATCATAGAATTGCCAGCACAAAAGGATCTTGGGTGTTAATTCTAACAACGAGCCACAAATATTGATTTAAAATGTCTCTAAAACAATTAACAAACACTATGAGGTGAAAAAAGATTTCCCCGAGGTCTTTACAAGTCATCTATTGTGTCTAAAATGTTATGTTCATAGAATAAAATTAAAGAAGAATGTCCATCCAGTGTCTACCGGAGTAATGCATGGAGCTTTAACGGAAGCGTCAGACTCTGCAGTCTTGGAGTGACAGACCAGTAGAAGCCACAGAATGTCTTGCCCTCGTAGTTGTTGCTAAGAAGACAGATAGATGATACAACTATGTAGAGACTTGAGAGCTCTGAACAAGGAGGTAGTTGTAGATTAGTACCCTCTGCCCAACATCACAGAAATGATTACCAAAATAGTAGGGGCTAAGGTCAGCTCTACCCTGGATTCTCACTTCTGCGTATTGTGAGGTCAGACTACATTTGAAATATCAGGCTCTCACAGCATTTACCAAGCCTTTGGGGGCATACAAATTCAAAAGCATGCCATTTAGACTTGTATCTGCAGCAGACATTTTCAAAGAATAATGACAAGTATTCTACATGGAATCCATTGTGTATTTTGCTATCAAGACAACATTTTGATCTTTGGGGAATTCCAAGAACAACACGATAAAAAATCAGACAAGTGCTGCAGAGGTTCAAAGAACAGGTCCTCACAGTCAAAGGAGAAAAATATAAAATAGGATGTCCCAAAATAAACTACCTAGGACATAGGACAACTGTTGAAGGGGTACTACCCAAATATGAGCCAAAAGGTTCCACAATGAACCTGGCCTTGCCACAAAGTAAAGAGAAACTCAAGTAGTGTCTGGGAATGTTGGAGTTCTACAGTAAGTGTATCAAAAATGTTGCCAGTAGAACATACAACATTCACACTTGTTAAAAATAGGGTACATTTTGACTGTAATGAGAAATAAAAAAAAATTGAAGACACTTAAACAGCAATCATTACAGTCCCTAATGTAAAAGCTTTAATACCAGGAAGAAAGACCATCATAACAACTGATGCACGTTTGAAAGGTTTAGAAGCAGTAATGATGCAAGCAAGTAAGAAAGGTGAAGAGACTATGTCTTTCACCTCCTGCTCAATGAGACAGGCTGAAAATAACTATTCAGTATTGGAAAA
Organism: Lissotriton helveticus; assembly: GCF_964261635.1. Lineage (NCBI taxonomy): Eukaryota > Metazoa > Chordata > Amphibia > Caudata > Salamandridae > Lissotriton > Lissotriton helveticus. The sequence continues at coordinate 1,888,167,267 of NC_136068.1, read as the reverse complement.
GGGTCAATGTCAGTATGCTGGGCACACAAAAAGTTCAAAAATGTTATCTGTTGTTGGTTGGTGTTTAGCATAGAATAATTCACTTTTTGTTTGAAATATTTTGCTGGGGAGAGGAATTATGCAGTAAATTGTCTCTCTTGTTTAGTTGATGACTGTAAGAAAGAAAAGGAAGGTGATATACCACAGGAGCAAATGTAAAGATAAAAAGAAAAATGTTGTGACGTACAGATGGGACTGTAGAGGAAACTCAGTAGAAAGAATTAAAATCTGACTCACTTTTAAAGGTGGTTTGTGAAAAGGCCATGAAAGGATGGATGGGACAAGGGAGACAAGATGAACATCTTAAGCCATTCTGGATGATTTGAACATATGTATAGAGATGAAAATATATGAGTGCCATGATCATCAAGTGATACAGCCCTGAAGTTACATACTCCACCCCTATACTGTAGACCACTCCTGGATGGCCTGTGGGTTGATATATCTCTGGATATTGCAGGTCCTTTGACTGGGAAAAACTGTTGCCTTACATACTAGTACTGATAAACCTTCTCTCCAGATGGCCAGAAATAAAGCTTACTTCTGAGACCAACACAAAGACAGTCATACATTTCCTAGTGAAAAATATTCTTTAGAGAGGGTTTCCCAACACTATACTAACTGACAATAATATCCAACTCTGCTCTCAAGAGATGAAGGAATTTCTACATTGCAATTCTATACAGCAAAAACTGTACCACCCAGGAACCAACAGGATGGTAGAAAGATTTAATAGAACCATCGCCGCCATCGTCAGACAGCACGGACTCAGCATCGTGTCCTACGCGGACGACACACAGCTCATTCTCTCCCTCATCAGCAACCCCGAAGACACCAGACTCAGCTTCCAGGAAGGAATGACAAACGTGGCCAGATGGATGAAAGACAGCTGCTTCAAATTCAACTGCAAAAAGACAGAGGAGCTAATTTTTGGGCCCCGCCCATCTGCTTTGAACGACCCCTGGTGGCCTCTCGCTCTTGGACCCCCCCCCACCCCGGTGGATCAAGCTCGCAACCTCGGCATAAGCCTCAACTCCTCCCTCTCCATGAACCGTCAAATCAACACCATCTCCTCCACCAGTTTTAACTACATCCGGATCCTATGCAAAACTTTCAAGTGGATCCCCCCGGACTGCAGAAAGACCGTCACACACACGCTCATCACCAGCCGTCACGACTACGGCAACACACTCTATGCCGGAATCAACAAAGCCCTACTAAACAAATTCTAAACTATCCAAAACGTGGCCGCCAGGCTCATCCTAGGGTTACCACGCCACAAGCACGACTACACACCTGCGAGAACTCCACTGGCTTCCCATGGAGAAGAGAGTTACCTACAAACTACTCACACACACCTTCAAATCCCTCAACAACATCGGACCCAAATACCTCAACAACCGAATGAGTTTCCACGCTCCCAAAAGGAACCCCTGCTCAGCCGACCTCACATTGAAAAGAGGTCCCCCACGTTCATCAGAGCAGAGCTGGAGGTAGAACTTTCTCTTACACCGCAGCCACAGCTTGGAAGTCTCTCCCATTAGACATAAGACGCTCTCCAACCCTACAAACCTTCAAACGGACACTTAAGACCTGGCTTTTTGACTGACCGGAGCAGCCCCCCACCCTCTTTCCCTTCCTCGACGCCTTGAGACCCTCACAGGTGAGTAGCGTGCTTTACCAACCCCTGATTGATTGATTGAAGGAGGGCATCCAACTAGCTGCAATTAGTGGATTAAGCTGGAGGGACGAAATAATGAAACATTTGGAAGCACACTGCTTAACATCCCACCAACCTGCTTATGCCCAGCAAAGACTAGTACCTGGGTGGTTAAAGTGGTACAAGGGGAGGGTAGACAACTCAGAAAACACTCCAAGGAGGGAAAGGGAATTTAGATCACAGGCTGATTACAAAGCAAGATACAACAGAATACACACAGCTACAACAATAGATTTTAAATTAGGTGATCTAGATGAGGTCAAAGCTCCTACGGGGAAAGTGAAATGGTGCAAATTCACTGGACCAATGAAGATTGGGAAACTATTAACAAATGCTGTGAAAACACAAGATGAAAGGATTTGGAATATGGGAAGAGCGGCAAAGTGCTTTGCTCCTGCTAGGGATACTAGCAATTGAAGAAGTGACAGAGAAGGTACACCCAAAGGTAAGTCGCTCCGCACTCTGACCAGGTGCTGCGAGCGTGAGGGGTAGGTGTCAATGGCATGCTGGCGCATGGACTAAGGCATCACCACCAGACAGCGCTGGCCTCACGGGAGCAGACTGCGAGGCCCCCCTTTTAATCCCTCTTAGGGTCGCCTAATTAGAGCAGGACCTCTGGCCCTCTACTCAACCGACCCAGTGAGGTTGTAATTGTACCTTATTTTGTTCTTTTTGTGTGTGTTTTAAGCACTTTTTTCACGTGTAGTACTGTTTTGGTCCTGACGAATCGCCGGATGGCGAGAAACATGTTGACCACACCAGGGGGTAGAGCTAGGTTCTGAAACTCCCCACAGTCCCTCGCTCCCCTCTCACCCCCTTTTAATCAGGGAAGCAGCCACACCAATAAATTCTATTGTGGACTGGTTACCCTTTTTATCACTCACTATCTCTACACCGACTACACTACCATCTCCCTGACTCGCACACACCGTCGGCAAGGAATAAAAGAACTCCGCCAAAAGGGTGCCGGCTGGCACCCCGTCAGACATTGCAGCGCCGGTCTGACGAGGAGCAGTGAGCCAATGATGACACTGGACACCCTACGGTCAGGGTGTGTTCCACACCGAAACGCCTTGGGTGTGTGAGGCTCTCTAATTCCGATAGAGGAACCTCTAGGTTCCTTGACGGTCTACTCTGTAGTCATCTCTCCTCTGTAGATAAACCTCTTTCTCCTGGGGAACTTTGTATCCTTTTGCGCGCTCTAGTCCTGGACACGTACACTGGACCCCCTGTTAATATTGTCCGCTCACGAGTTCCTCTTGTTGTTAAAAAACACCCAAAGGTAATACCACTCCTCCCAAACTAAAAAGTGAGAAGGTCAGCATTTCCGTCAGATCTAGCAAGAGGAAGAAGTGCCACCCAAACTTCTTAAAAGACTATGTGGTAACTACTGAATGATCCATACAGCCTTTTTGACCTGTATATTTTAACAAGTAAGATTGTACTAACATGTTTGTGCAAAAGTGTTAAACCAGGCCACAGGTTGTCATTCTTTTCTTCTCGCCTTTCTTCATATCATACAGAGATACTATATATAAAGAAGGGAAATGTATGGTATCCCCCATCAGATGTGTTCCCCTCTTCCTCCCCCTCCATAGTTAATGGTATTTCCCCCTGCTAATTGGACTGAGATAATGATGCTGAGGATTGAAATGTTGGTCCCATTGTGTTCTATGTTGAGCTTCGCTCAGTGAGTTCTGAGAGGAAGTGAGCAATGCCAGCTGTGGCTGAGGTGTCTTCATGTACTTATTAAAGTTGTATACATTACTATTCAGCGTTTCCCTCTGCATCTCCTTAAGAGTCTGCTGACAAAATTCCATACTGTGTCCACTCGGTGGTAAGGACATAACCCCATACCTTTACGCAAGAGCCATAGAACACACAGAAAGTAAGTACACTTTTCTGAACTTTATTAATTGCACATTTATAAATATCAAGCAGAAGCAGACCTCTCCTCAGAATCTTTTTGCAGAATACCTTCAAATAAATCTAATTCTCAGCTGTCATTTTAAAATATATTAATTTCTGTTGCAGTTGATTGAAATGGTATTTAAGTTCTTGATTACATGCAGCTGGTAGCTGTGAAAACATGTCAGCAGAGTCAACCATCCACTATCACCAAAGAGAAAAAGGAGAATGTCATCTATTCTCTATCTCTTATTGTTGATCAGCATCTTTGGAAGCTGGATTTAATTAACTTTGAGTGATTCATAATATGCTCTCCCAAATTACCATACTGACTTTTCTACTGATTAAAATGGATCCTTCATCTGCATATCATAAGGACATTTGTTCAGCCTTATCAGTTCTTGTTTTATAATAAGTGTAGAAAACAGACATATACATTGCCACTAAGCGTGGGCGTAAAATCCGTTCCGCTCGCGGAATTTGCGGATTTTCGGCAAATTCGCAATCCGCAAACTCTCGCGAATTTGCCGAAAATCCGCAAATTCGCACGCAGCGGATTTTTTTGCTTGGTGATACAATTTAGCGGCGGGCGGCATTCACTTACCGTCATTCAGCGTTTGCAGAGTTGTTTTTTTCCATATTTTGCGTGTGCTGCGCCATTTTGGATCTTGCTGCGGGATCCCGCGGGAGTTTGGCGACCGCGATTACATCATCGCGGCTTGCCACCTTGCACAGCACGCATCGCGAGAGTTCGCAATTGCGAACACGTAGATGCGGCGAGCAGCAACAATCTCGCACTCGCAAAATTTCAAAATTTGCAATTTTGCACAAGAATCCACCAGCAAGCAGCATAAACCTTCTAAAAATGATGATTTTTATCAGAATAACTCCTAAGGTTGACATTTGCCTGCACTTTTTTTGCAAGGAGTCCATTTTGGGAGGGTGGGAGGAAGGAAGTGCCCCACAGTCTCCAACTTCCTGTTCCTGTCCAGCAGGCTCCTCCCAGTGCTTTCTTCATGTGCTGGTCACTTTCATTTGGATCTTGACCTGGAAGGATTACTTTTTGTGGATGCTGCTGGATATTTGGATTTGAGGCCTTTTTGACTTTCTTTGGATCACTTTTGGATTAGAAATCAACTTTCACAAGTAAGTTTGTTTGGGGCATTACAGTTGCTGCAACTACAATTTTGGAACTTTTCCAGAACCTTAAATAAAAGATATTGCGGGTAGCCACAGTATCCAGTAGGACCAGGGTTAGGTATGGGTGCATGATACAACTGTTTTGTTGAATTTAAACATCATTGAGGGCATGGATGGTATGGGATTGTGCTGATTTTTGTGTGTTTTTCGATTTTTTGGCTGTTGTTGGGACCTTTTGCCCAGGGGTAGTGAGTGGTGCATGGGCCTAGTCTTTCTGTGGGGTGTCTTGAATTTAAACATCATTGAGGCCATGGATGGCATGGGATTGTGCTGATTTGTGTGTGTTTTTCGATTTTTTGGCTGTTGTTGGGGCCTTTTGCCCAGGGGTAGTGAGTGGTGCATGGACTGAGTCTGTCTGTGGGGTCTCTTTAATGTAAGCATCATGGAGGGCATGGATGCCATTGGATTGTGGTGATTTTTGTGTGTTTTTCGTTTTTTTTGGGGTGTACTGTTGATGGGGACTGGCCATGAGGGTGGGGCCATTTTGAGTGCTGGTACAGGCAGGCCCTGGCCATGTGTTTGGGGTGCAAGGGGCCATTTTGAATGCAGCCAGTGTTGCCAGGCCTGCACCCATTTTGCCTAGCTTCCATCCATTATGCCCAGGGGTAGTGAGTGGTGCATGGGCCTAGTCTTTCTGTGGGGTGTCTTCTTGAATTTAAACATCATTGATGGCATGGGATTGTGCTGATTTTTGTGTTTTTTTTATTTTTGGGGCTACTGTTGAGGCCTTTTGCCCAGGGGTAGTGAGTGGTGCATGGACTGAGTCTGTCTGTGGGGTCTCTTTAATGTAAGCATCATGGAGGGCATGGATTCCATTGGATTGTGGTGATTTTTGTGTGTTTTTCATTTTTTTGTGGGTGTACTGTTGATGGGGACTGGCCATGTGGGTGGGGGCCATTTTGAGTGCTGGTACAGGCAGGCCCTGGCCATGTGCTTGGGGTGCAAGGGGCCATTTTGAATGCAGCCAGTGTTGTCAGGCCTGCACCCATTTTGCCTAGCTTCCATCCATTATGCCCAGGGGTAGTGAGTGGTGCATGGGCCTAGTCTTTCTGTGGGGTGTCTTCTTGAATTTAAACATCATTGATGGCATGGATTGTGCTGATTTTTGTGTGTTTTTCGCTTTTTGGGGCTGCTGTTGAGGCCTTTTGCCCAGGGGTAGTGAGTGGTGCATGGACTGAGTCTGTCTGTGGGGTCTCTTTAATGTAAGCATCATGGAGGGCATGAATTCCATTGGATTGTGGTGATTTTTGTGAGTTTTTCATTTTTTTGGGGTGTACTGTTGATGGGGACTGGCCATGTGGGTGGGGGCCATTTTGAGTTCTGGTACAGGCAGGCCCTGGCCATGTGCTTGGGGTGCAAGGGGCCATTTTGAATGCAGCCAGTGTTGTCAGGTCTGCACCCATTTTGCCTACCTTCCATCCATTATGCCCAGGGGTAGTGAGTGGTGCATGGGCCTAGTCTTTCTGTGGGGTGTCTTCTTGAATTTAAACATCATTGATGGCATGGGATTGTGCTGATTTTTGTGTGTTTTTCGACTTTTTGGTGTGTATAACTGATGTTCCTCTGTCTTCCATTGCTTTTAGGTGCACAAGAGAACCACCAGTGCCAGGAAGAAGTCCTGCAGCGGTGTGTGTGCAGCATAACGTCACGCGACGTCACGTGTGGCCACAGACAAGACAACTCTGCAACTCGTGCAACTGCGGCCTGCTGTTCTGACCTCTGAAGAAGATGGCCCCAAAAAAAGTTCCCCGTAGCTCCTCTAGCAAGAAAGTTGCCAGTAAGGAGCAGAAGAAGCAAGTTGCGCCACTTACCAAGGAGACTGGTGTGACCACCGCCACATTTTTTGGGAAAAAAATAAGTACGCCCGCAGCAGCAGCAGGGTCTGCTGGGGACCAAGCTGCCGGGAGCAGCACCCCCGCTCCATTGGGCTCAGTGCCACCACCACCACGCCAACTTAGGTCCAAGCCCTTGAGTGCTTTAGAGGCCGCCAGTATAGTTGTTCAATCACCATCGACCAGTGATGTTGGCTCATCGCAAGAAAGTAGCAGCAATGTCCCACAATCAACACAGGTTGTTGTAACTCGTCTGACGAGTGTTCAACAAACACAGCCGCAACAACAACCACCTGTGCAAGTAGTACAAGCCCAAGTACATGTGGAAGGAGAGGCAGCGCAAGCAGATGCGCAAGCAGAGGTGCGTGGAGCGGCACAAGTACCCACAATAGTTGTTCCTCCCGAAGTAGGGGCACATCAGGAAATCGACATTCAAGCCGAGGTATCACATGAGAAAGCCACTCCTCCTGATGATTCATTGTCTTCCAGATCCCCAGCAAGGAAAAGATCAAGGATGGTGTCTACATCTTCTTCAAGCCCCCTTCCTTCTGATGATATGGATGAAACTTGGGAACCACCACTGCCGTATGAGAGTGAGGCACACCATGATCTGACAAAAGTAGCTAAGCGTAAAAGGAAGGTCCCCGAAAGTCTCAGAGTTATGGAGTGTGATGATGACGCTGAAGAAGAAGTGGCGTATACTCCTGCTGATGAAGACTCTCCTGACGACGACGCAGTCATCATAGGCGTCACTCCAGCCTCAGCGGGCATGCAGCAAACAGACATTTTTACCCTATCCCAAAATGCTGCTGAGCTTGATGATGGCGACGTGACAACGGGACCACCACAAATGCAGTTAACTAGTACACCACCACCTACCGCTTCCATATTTTCTCGCCAGAAGGGACTTCCATCCACCTCCACCTCAATTAGTGGTGATGCAAGTGCACAACATAGTAAAGTTCGGCAACACACATCCTCCACTTCATCTGCCATTAGCAGCATGACCAGCAGTATCGCCTCCTCCGCCCCCCACAGACATTTGAAGTCCGCAGTTTGGACTTCTTTAGTGTTTGCCCAAAAAGGGAAAACATAGCCATTTGTAGCATTTGTAAGCTTGCAGTTAGTCGTGGTAAGCTTGGTACCAACTATGGTACCGGAGGCCAGAGAGGTCATCTTAACAGACAGCACACTGTCCAATGGCTTGCGTACCTAAAGGAGATCAAGGAAGCCCGAATTGGAAGTCAACAAACTGTATCCGTTGATGTTTCATCTGATGATGACGATGAGGAAGAAGCGTCAAACATTTCTTCACCTACACCCAGTACCCCTGTCAGCAGCACATCCCCTGTGCGCCACAATAAGAGTGTGGGAGAGAGTGAGACACCAATGCGAAAAATTTCATCATCACCGAGAGTAACTGGGTCGAAGAAGTCATCATCTTCCCGTAAAAAAATGGTCCAGCCCACCACTGGAAGCATGTTGTTTTCAGATGCGCCATTTGAACGCAACCGCCCAATGGTGCGTCTGTATAACACTAAGCTGGCTAAAATGCTAGTGCTGGACCTTCTCCCTTTTTCTTTTGTGGAAGGGGTTGGTTTTCTTGAATTAGTGGCAACGCTCTGCACTAAATGGAAGGTTCCTAGCCGGTTCTATTTTGCCAGAGTTGCGGTTCCAGCACTACATGCAGATGTGCTGGAGGCGATTGGGGCAGCTTTGAAGAAGAGTGCTGTTCACACTATACATCTGACAACAGACATGTGGACCAGTGGCGCAGGCACTGATTACATGTGCATCACTGGCCACTGGGTCTCTTTTTCAGGAGTTACAGCAAAGCTAAGGGCAGGTGTTGACACGGACAACGTTTTTAAAGCTGCTCGGAAACATGCAACACTAGCCATGTTTGGCATGGAGTCAAGTCATACAGCAGAAAACATTTTGCAGGAGTTTACCACAAAGGGCTTTCAATGGCTGTCCCCCAAAAAACGCATGATTGGTTATGTTTCCACGGATAATGGCGCCAATGTAGTTAAGGCCATGGATATGGGTAACTATTTCAGAGTGCCGTGTCTGGCGCACTGTATAAACCTGGTTGTTAAAAAATTCTTGAGTGAAGAAGTCCAGCTTGCGAGTTACTGACCACCTGCCGAAGAATGTGCACACATTTCAACCATTCTTTTAAGGCCCAGAAGCATCTGAGGGGCCTGCTACATGATCGTCGACTGCCAGTGAAAGCACTCATCCAGGAGGTGGCAACACGTTGGAACTCAACCTTCTACATGCTTGAGCGTCTGTATGAGCAGTTTACGGTACTCGATCAGTATTTCCTTACACTGGGTACAGCTGTGAAGGACCTGAGGTTACATGCGGAGCAATGGGAGCTAGTTAAAAGCCTGACAGACATGCTTCGTCCTTTTGAGGTCTTCACGCGTGCAGTCAGCAGGGAGGACTGTAGTTTGGGAAAAGCTATCCCATTGTTGCGCATGCTAGAGCACCAACTGAAGGCGGTGTCTTCTAAGTTTCAAAAAGATGAAGAAAAGCAAGAAGCTTTTGATTTGGCGGAGAAATTATTACAGCGCCTACTTTGCGATGAACGTCTTCAAAAGATCCACACAGAAGAGCATTACATTTGTGCTACCATTCTGTATCCACGCTACAAAAAGGCACTGGCAGGCAGAGGATTGTTTGCTTTTGGTGACGCAGAAGTTTCAAAGTGCAAACGTTGGCTAGCTCTGTCAGCCATGAGGTTTGAAAGAGAACGGAAGGAAATTGAAGGAAAAGGCAGTACATCAGCATCAGCAGGCCATCCGGAGTCCAAAGAATTCACTTCTGCACCTGTGGCTGTGGCAGGAGGGACCTCTCAGCCGTTAAAGACACCAGCAACCGGATCATCTGCACCAGACACAACAGCAACATTGTGTGAAGAAGACGATTGGCTAACTGAGCTTGGGGTTGCTTCTGAAAAGGTCCCAGCAAAAAGTACGCAAAGTGGAGGAACCGTGCAGAACCTTGAGTCGATGGTGGAGGACTATCTCAATGACCCAACAGAGGTCTATATTCATGATGACCCATTGGCGTATTGGCATGGGAAAAGAGAATTGTGGCCAGAGATCACCAACCTGGCTATAAATTACTTGTCTTGCCCACTCGCAAGCGTGTCTTCTGAATGTGTTTTCAGTGCTGCTGGTGGCATTGTAACTTGCGAAAGTACCCGCCTCTCGCCAAAAAATGTGGAGAGGTTAACAATGATAAAGATGAATCATCACCTCATACCACCAGATTACAAAGTACGAGAATACACGCCGGAAGAAGACGAGGAGGACACCAACTTAGATGAGGGAATTTCTTCTCTGTTAGGTGACCTACTCCCGCCTGAATTCGCAGAGTATGAGGACGAACTCTGATTCCCTGACACCGAGCCCTGAAAATGAGCCAATGAATCAATAACTTTCTTTTTCGTCCTTATTCACTTTTATTCCTGTGTGTATGTCTTTCTTTGTTTTGCAAAGTCAATATAAATAAAAAATGTAATCACCCAATCACAAAAACAAGCCCATCAGCAGAACTGTCTTCACTTATTTGCTTATTGATTTGAAGGTGCCGCAGTCTGCATTCCTCAGGTTCACAAGTTCACAAGAACATGCTCCTCTATCCTCCTCCTCCTCCTCCTCCTCCTATTTCCCTTAAAGCAGAGGGCTGGATTACGCCCAATGAAGAAAGACTCTGCACTTGTGGGGGTGTTCTACTTCTTTGCGGGTGAGTTGACGGCTCTGGGGCATTGCTCGGAAGGTCTAATACCGGAAAAAAAGTGGTTTGGACAAAATCGGAGGCAAATTTTTCTTTGCGTTTTTGCTGACTTGCTTGTCTTTGAGGTGCTGCTTGGGGGGGTTCCGGGTGTTTGTGGGTGGGTTTTGTGGTCTGGGAGCACTGCTGGCACAGTCTAATTTTGATTGCATTTGTTTTTGAGGAAATCCATGGTGGAAAATGGGAGTTATGACCTAGCTGCACAGCGCGTTTGGGCAGAATGCCGAATAATATTGTAAGTATGAGATTTTCCATTTTTGCTTTTTGCCTGTTTGGCGGTGTTGTGCTTTTTTGCGGGTGGGTTGGCGGGTCTTGGGGCATTGCTGGGAAGCTCTAATACCGGATAAAATTGGTTTGGACCAAATCCATGAGGAAAAAGTTTTTGCTTTTTATGACATTTCGGTCAATTTAGCGTTTTTGGGGGCCTGTTTGGGGGACTTCCTGGTGTTTGTGGGTGGGTTCCGGGGTCTGGGAGCACTGCTGGGTATGGATAGTTTTGATAGCAAGAGGTTTGAAGAAAATTCATGGTGGCAGAGGGGAGTTAGGGCCTAGCTGCAGAGCGCGCGCGGAGTGATTTTGGAAATTGCCCAGAAAATGACAAAGTGCCCATTTTTGTACTTTTGCTTTTTGGCTGTTTGGGGGTCTTCTACTTGTTTTCACCTGGGTTGAGGGCTCTGGGGCCATTGCTGGGAAGCTCTACTACCGGATAAAACTGGTTTGGACCAAATCCATGAGGAAAAAGTTTTTGCTTTTTCTGACATTTCGGTCAATTTAGCGTTTTTGGGGGCCTGTTTGGGGGGCTTCCTGGTGTTTGTGGGTGGGTTCCGGGGTCTGGGAGCACTGCTGGGTATGGATAGTTTTAATAGCAAGAGGTTTGAAGAAAATTCATGGTGGCAGAGGGGAGTTAGGGCCTAGCTGCAGAGTGCGTGCGGAGTAATTTTGGAAATTGCCCAGAAAATGACTGTGCCCATTTTTGTACTTTTGCTTTTTGGCTGTTTGGGGGTCTTCTACTTGTTTTCGCCTGGGTTGACGGCTCTGGGGCCATTGCTGGGAAGCTCTAATACCGGATAAAACTGGTTTGGACCAAATCCATGAGGAAAACGTTTTTGCTTTTTATGACATTTCGGTCAATTTAGCATTTTGGGGGGCCTGTTTGGGGGGGCTCCCTGGTGTTTGTGGGTGGGTTTCGGGGTCTGGGAGCACTGCTGGGTATGGATAGTTTTGATAGCAAGAGGTTTGAAGAAAATCCATGGTGGCAGAGGGGAGTTAGGGCCTAGCTGCAGAGCGCGCGCGGAGTGATTTTGGAAATTGGCCAGAAAATGACAATGTGCCCATTTTTGTACTTTTGCTTTTTGGCTGTTTGGGGGTCTTCTACTTGTTTTCGCCTGGGTTGACGGCTCTGGGGCCATTGCTGGGAAGCTCTAATACCGAATAAAAGTGGTTTGGACCAAATCCATGAGGAAAAAGTTTTAGCTTTTTCTGACATTTCGTTCAATTTAGCGTTTTCGGGGGCCTGTTTGGGGGGCTTCCTGGTGTTTGTGGGTGGGTTTCGGGGTCTGGGAGCACTGCTTGGTATGGATAGTTTTGATAGCAAGAGGTTTGAAGAAAATCCATGGTGGCAGAGGGGAGTTAGGGCCTAGCTGCAGAGCACGCGCGGAGTGATTTTGGAAATTGCCCAGAAAATGACAAAGTGCCCATTTTTGTACTTTTGCTTTTTGGCTGTTTGGGGGTCTTCTACTTGTTTTCGCCCGGGTTGACGGCTCTGGGGCCATTGCTGGGAAGCTCTAAAACCGGATGAAACTGGTTTGGACCAAATCCATGAGGAAAAGCGTTTTTGCACATTAACTTAGGGCTCGTTAGGGTTAGCACTAGCAGTAGGGTTGCATGTGTTTCAGGGTGTTCTAGATTTTTGCAACTGAGTTCTGGGGTCTTAGAGCACTCGTGGGAATGTGTAATTTTGGTTGCAAGTGGTTTGAAGAAAATCCATGGTGGGGAAGGGGGGATTTGGCCTAGTTAAAGAAAGCGTTTGCCACTATTCTTAACTTATGGCTTGTTAGGGTTAGTAGTATTGCATAGCATGTGTTTAGGCGGGGGGCTGTTTGTGGGGGGGTTTGCGAGTCTTGGAGCGGTGCTGGGTATGGATACTTTTGCTTGCTTGCAAGTGGTTTGAGTACAATCCACGGTGGGTAAGGGGGGATTTGGGCCTACTTTACTTTCAAAGTACGTTTTGTCACCATTTTCTACTAGGCCTCGTTTTTTGAGATCTGATTGGGGGTCTTCTACATTTTTGCCACTGGGTTTAGTAAGGGTCTGGGAGCACTGCTGGGAAGGTCTAATTTTGTTCTAAAACACAGTTTACAGTACACCTAACTTGAGGGGAAGGATCCGCTAAATTAATTCGCCCATGCTTATTTATCCTTCAAAAGGAGACTCAGACAGAGTAGGCACTTTCAAAAATATTGTACTGTCTATTAGGAAACTCAAAGTGTGACTTTTTGCACTACACAGCGTACATTATATTTATTTGTCAGTGGTGTTCTAATATCACTTCCTGTTTTTCCATCAATAATTACAGGCTAGGTTTCAGCCTGTGCAATGGGAAAAAAAGGATGAAGTCAGTCTTCACATTAGCGAGCCGCAATTCAGTATCCGGCAGGCAGTGGACAGGGTGTCTTCTGGTCACCAATATTGATGGACGGAGCGTCAGATGGAATGGAGGAGTCCCGCTAATAAGAGGAATGGTTGGATGCATCTTACAACTTCCCAAATTCAACAGGACAACTACAACAACATACAGATACAGTTTCCGTTCTTTTCTAATTATCTTATAAGTAATGGTATTGCTGTGAACTTCTATGAGTGTGACTCTGCATTTCTTTGATCTCTGATTCTAAATTCATCCCTACAGCCATTGGATAGGTTTTACTTCTGCTATTTTTCAAACCTAATTTAATGTACGAAGTGTTTCTCTGAGTGCAGAGATAGGCAAGTGAAAACGCATAATTATTACTGCATCCCTGTACTGTCGCATTCTTTCATTCACGGTTGTCGAAAGTACTACTTACTTTTCAGTAACCATGCATGCAGTAGTGCATGCACTTCCTTTATGTCACTTAAAAGATTCATGGTTAGCTTTGTACCCAAAGATTTGTTTATCTTCAATTATTGTTTGTCCATGCTGTGCTTTTTTTTCTTCTCTCAACAAAACTTTCCCAAAACCCCCATTCCCATCCATTTTACAAACCCTAACCCTCTTCCCCCGGGCTGTGTGGTTTTGATTGATGTGTGACTAAATGACAGCAATAATTCCACACACTTGCTGGGGAGGATAAGGTCATAGCAACAGGCCGGTGAAGGAATCCGAGGATATATTCTTACTCAGCTTGACACCGAGTAACTATGGGCAAATGAAAGCAGATTTTCATGTTCGACATCAACTTGATTCGTCATCAAGAACATACTCCTCCCAGACGTGGTAAATGAAATTATTACGCTGCTGTGTCCTTCACCTTCAGTACTATTTCTTGTAATAGTAGCCAATGTCAAAGAAATTCAACCCAAGTAGTAGTTATACTTTAAATACTTTACCCTTTGTTAGGCTACATTGTGGCACTGTTCTAGTGTACTGTCACCTGCTATATTCTCTATCGTACCGTTCTAATGCTACGGTAAGGACAAACAAGGTTTCATTTTCTTTTTTTTCAGATGCTGCAACTGCCACTGTGTAACACCACTAGTACCACCGCAATGATGACATTTCATCCGCCCAGGATTGCCAACCTTAATCGCCATTTCGCGTGCAGCCAGCCCTGTGCCTAGCCCTATTTCCAAACACAAATTACAGGTAAGATAAGCATTTGGGGGGAGGTAGTATAATGAAGTATTAGGAGAGACGAGAAACTGACACTAGTCCTAGGACTATTGAATTCACTTACTCTGTGAGAGGCACTTAGTTTTGTAAACATTTGGGCCATTAGTACTTACACAACTTGAATCAAGATGCCACTTAAGTTTCAGGACTAGTGTTAAACCCCCACCCACCAGCCTCAAAAGCAGTAAAAAACACTTATTCTAAAATAAAGTTTAATGTATATTTATATATCCAGTAACATAAATCTCCCGCAAGACCCAACCCACCCCCCCGAACCCCAACGAATGTCCCTGAAAACGAAGTCCAAAAAAGTACAAAACCCAACTCCCAATTCCCACCCCCCAGAAGTCTTTGAAAAAGGGGCAAGGGACAGTCTCCTCCTACTGGCTGCTGTTGACTTTTCGGGCCAGGTCAGCATGCTCCTTGCGGAGGGTCTCGAGCAGGGTCTTGGTGTTGAGGAGCTCCTGCTCGAGGTAGGAAACTCTCAGGGTAAGGCGGTGTATCCTTTTTTTGCAACTGCTGTGGGGGGCAGCTGATTTCTTTGCTGCTCGGTGGTGGCGGGTGGCTGCGGTACCCCGGCTCCGTACCGCTGGAGACCTGCGCTGACTGGCTGACCTAGGGAGCGCGGAGGAGGATGCAGGTGTCGCCGTGGATGTTGTTGACGTACTCTGCATGTCCTCCTCCTCCTGGGCCACCAGCCACCGATATTCGGCGACAGTCACCTCCAGCCTCCGTTGCCGGGCCCTTTCAGCCAGCTCCTTCCTTGTTGGTTTGGAAGGAGCATCTATATGAAGAAAGAAAGACATAGTCTGTAACCAATGCTCTTTAAGATTAACACAAAATGATTCTGCAGAAAGTTGTGTCACAGTAGAACTAGCAACTTGGAAGCGCAGTACATAACTATTGTGGCCAGTATCTATCTAACCTCCCACTTCTTCATCCTTGCTCTAACATTAGTGGGAGTTTAAGGAATCAATTCTACGAGCACTATGGACTCACTCCATTAGAGTCGACTATGACAGTACACCAGTCTTATTCTTCTTCTTCTCTCTTGTATAGCAAAATTGGTACATTAACTTCTGCAAGCCGGCATAATGCCAGCGCAGTCAACTTGCACCCGAGAAAAACAGACGCCCGCCATGATGAGTGAGACAGACTTGCGTTACTGTACCAGTCCAGTACATGCAGGTGGTGATGCTCTTACTTTTCTATTACAGGTGGCAGTGAGAATACTCTGTTACACGTGCTACTGCTTAATTAATTTAACTTTCACCCTACAGTGCCAATGAATAGATACTAGAAAAGGAAAATGAAGAAGATAAATAATCTGATTATCTATCACTGCACATGGTATGTATTTGCTTACATATGGGATGACATTAGGTGCTTTGCTTTTTATTGAGTGAACAGTGATACATCCACCCAAGAATGACCGAGTTCTACTAAACTTATTAACAGAGGTAGTGAGCGGCCATCGTAATAGCCGGATATATGCTGTGCTTGCAATACAAACTACTGCTACTATTCATGGTAGTATTCGGACAAAATTACAACTTCTTTTCCTTGCCTTTCCTACACTGTGATGGACATGCGGGTGCGGTGTTACATGCTCTTCAAAGTAACACTTAGTTCATCCAGTGACCGTCTACTCTCTCGAGATACACATATGCTATCTAAGAGTCAGATAGTACCATGATCAAGGCATCCATCCATTCAAACTATATGTCAATCATTCTTCTTCATGTCTCTCATCTGGACAAACCTAACGTTTTCTCACGGGGAGCACACTACGCAGTCTGCAATCTCAATAAGTAAGGAATATAAGAGCTTACCACTGCCTGCCACTACCGTGGCAACCCGCACAGCAGTTTGGTCTGGCACTTGCACCGCCTCCTCCCCAGAACTTTCCTCCTCCACCTCCGCGCTGGGCCCAGCACCAGATGTTCCACCTACAAAGTACATTTAAGAATGTTAGATGTCATAGACATACACCAGTCACTAGTATTTTGTCTAGGAATGAAGAAATGTGAATACCGAAAACAAGCTAATAATTTGTGACTGTCTACTCTAAAGTAAAAATGTCCCTTTTTCCAGGGAAGGGTGTTGTCTTGCGGCACTTTTTGGCACAACTGATGAATGCTTGCTTTTTAACACGCACCATTTGTCTCATAACAGACAGAATCTTCACTTCTAAGAACAAATCATCATCACTAGGACGGAGGGACCAACGATTCAGCACCAAAAAGAAAAATTAAAGTTCAAACCAGGTGACGGCTCGGCTCGCCCACAATAAATGTGTGAAATAAATCACTATAAGCACTTTTCCATTTTTAATCAACCGTTTATGTTTTATGAGAAGCTTGATTTTAATAAATATTTTTTCTTTTAATAAAGCTTTAAAACTTGAATAGACTCTGTGGTTTTTGGTCATGAATGAATGAGCAAAAGGTTTTGCAATTTGCAATGCATGAGCCCGTGCCTCTGACACTTCTGGACTCTGACTCTGTTCTCTTGTCCTGCGTTGGATAATCATCATTGGGGATCAATCATCGATGAATTCGGGAGCTAAATGATTCTGCCACACTATCTAATCAGTCAGTAAGGAGATTGGGGGTTCTTCAAAGTCTGATATAACTGAGGTATGTGGAAAGTCTACCTGCGCCTATTATAATTGATAAACAATGCACTTTAGTGTCCATAGTTCTCTTTGTACAGATTTGTCCCTGCAACAGTAGTAGTATGGATTGTCCTCCTATCCAAACCAAAAGTAAAGTGGCATCTTATTCTTTCTTGGTGGTCATTCACCTTTTTATTGTTGGTAATTGTCAAAGCATAAACATTTAGAAGACTTGAAAAGACATTATGGACAATCCCAGAGGACTGCACTCAGTGCATAGAGCTATTGCTGACTAGAATGGGAGTTTCGTTTTACAACTTTTGCCAAATGTTCAATCTTAGTTAGCTACACAGATAGACAAATAAGAATAATCTAGTAATACCACAGGGAGTCATAGTCGAGGCAGGATAAGAATTTAGATACAGTCTACAAGAAGATCAAAGACGATTTAGAAAAAATCGAATGAGGAACGCTAGGAAAAAATAGGTACTCTATATTAAAATTAAAACTTACCGGGGCCAGCAAAGGAGCCCTCGCCTGACCGGTCCTAGCCTTGTTCAGCAGCAGCAGCAGCCTCCTCCAATGTCCTCTTGCCCCTGGGGGGAGCTGATGTACAACATGAAAGAAAGAAAGACCCAAAAACATGGTTGATTGTTGTCAACCAAATCAAACATTTCAAAAGAACAATAACAAAATCTTTTGGCGAAATAGCAAATAGACAACTATTGAACGGGATATATTGACCTATCTCATGTGGTCTACTACGATATTAGTATTGCTTGATTTGCGGACCGTTGACTTGGAAAGTTATGCAACTCACTAAACAAACTACTAAAAAGGTTCGCCTAGGACTGGCAGGCAGCAGTCCGCAGCACGCGAAGTGACAGACAAACTCCATCGTGATTGCAGATCAGCGCCAATACTAAAAAGTTTCCTACTACATTAACCAGTCATTAAAATACTCAAACTATCAATCCACCACCACTATTTCTTCGTATTGCCAGGTGTACAAAGGAAGGACTGGACTGGAGTCTGTAGGGGCAGATTTACAAGCCCCTTGCGGCTCTTTTGCTCCATTGTTGCGTGACTTTTGTGACGCACAGGCATAACAAAAGAGGCGCCATGGTGCGGCGTATATTAACAACGTGACGCATATGGGAGATGCATCACGTTGTAAAGCCCTGCATCATCAGGGGGTGTTCCGGCGCAAGGGAGGGCGTTCCTGCGCAGGAACGCATCTTAAAAGTGGCTGAGGGAAATCTACAAGATGTCAATCAGTCACTTTTAGGACAATGATGCGTGACTCAAACCCTGCGACTGCTTGAAGCAGACGTATGGCTTGACGCAGCATTAGGGAGATAGGGCACCCCAGAGCATTCCTGGAGCTGCGCCATCGTTGTCACGCAACTCCAGCAATGCGCCGCCTTTACGACACCGATGCGTAAGGCTTCTGTGATGTTTTAGGCCCATGTGCGCCGCATTGTAAATACGGCGCACCATGGGTGGTGGTGGCGTGGCGCACAATCACTGGCGCATCCCTGCTACTTTGCAGGGATGCGCCGGTAATTGAAAATCTGACCCTTAGTGTCTAGCAATACGCAGTTCTTTACACTACACTCATACATAATTTCTCAGGCCAATGAAATGAACACAAAATAGAAAACAAATAAGCATAGTAGCAAGGCTACTGAGAAGGAGAGCAGTGCACCTGAAATGCACAAAAGATTTTGAAATATAATTTACCTACAATGTAATCGGCAGCATTATTGCTCTTGGTAAAAAACTAAAATTTGCAATATAATACCACACAGAGCGGGAGAAAACAGAGTAGTGATGAAATAGCTAGAAATAGCTACTACTACTCACCAAGCCCGGGGATCTCGATGCCGAGCACGTCCAGCAAGTCGCGTTCCCGGTCCATGAGATCCGTCCAGCGGTGGGTGGCCTGGTTGTAGGTGCGCCGGACCCCAGAATGTTCAAACATGGCCCGGCACACCTTCTCCCACCGCTTCCGGCGCTCCCGGATCCTGTAGCCGGTAGCGATCTTGCCGCCTCCCATGATGGTCTTGGGGAGGCGGCGATGGACATGAAAGACTAGTGCGGCCACCTCCTCCGCACTAAAAATCTCCCGAGCTATTACTTGCTCCCCCCTCAAACGCCCGCACGGGAGCCGGGCACGGGGTGCGGGACCCTTCCCCTTCGTGGGCTGCTTCCCAGCTCCCTTTACCATGGTCTGGGCAGAAAGGAAGGTAAATAATAAAGAAGAAATAGAATAGGGAAGAAGAAAAGAAAAGAGTTAAAAAAAGTAGTTTAAAATTAACCCAAAGTAGCACAAAACACAAAAATATAGAGCTGGAAAAATAGAGGGATAGATAATAAGTAAAATAGAACAAAAAAAACTTCAAACAAGCATAGGATGGCAGAGATTGACAGATGATACAGAAAGCATGCCCAGAACCATAGCAATGAATGAAAAACAAGATGGCCGCGCCCGTTGACGACCGCGTGGGTAAGTTCGCGCAAGATTTTTCCCGCGATCACACGCGAACATGTACTAGCGAGCCGCACACTTTGCGAGATTACACATAGCGCCCGGAAACGGAATTACGTCACGCAAACAAGATGGCCAAGCCCATGTACGACAGCTAGGGTAACTTCACAAACGTTGCGCTACAAGCGGCTTGCGAACATGCAAAAAATCACGCAAACAAACACGCTGCAAAAAAAAAAAAACGTGTATTCGCGGCTTCCGAAATCGATCTCGCACGAATTCGCGCCCCGCGAATTGTGCGAAATAGCAGAAAAACGATTTTTGCAAAACTGAAAGCCCTCAGCAGGTGCAAAAGTTCAATCTTAACATTAGTAACCATTCCCTCTAGTGCTTCCTGAGGGGCCCCTCCAGAGTTCAATTGCCTACTTGCAATGACCTTGCTCTGACCCTCACAGCAGGCTCAGAGAATAGCTACAAGTATGCCAAAGGTCCTGCTAAAAAAAATTAGACTGCAACAGAAAGCAATTACAGATAAGGAAGCAGGTGCCAGACTGGAAGTTCAAATTCAGTGACACATTAATCAATCAGCCCCTAATTCATTCATGTCAGTTGAGGCAGGGCATGTGTGCTTTTCCCCTCATAATCTACAGTGATGAAACACAGGGTGGCATGGGTGAGCCAGAGGGTGGAAGTGGTGAAACAGAGGGTGGCAGTGGTGAAAATGAGGGTGCTGTGATGAACCAGACGTAGAAACAACATGGTCGCGACCGTTGCTACCCGACAAGTAAGTTCGCGTTTGCGGACTGGTAAAAAACCCTCACGAAACGGCAGAAACACTTGCGAAACCCAAAAAAAAAAAATCCGCTAAATTCGCGAGAGTTCGCGGATTTTGCGGATTGCGAATCCGTGAATACGCAAGTTCGCGGATTGCCAATTCGCAAAATCCGCCCATGCCTAATTGCCACATCAACTGAACAACAGAGAGTGAGCTGAATGGACATTTGATGATAAAGAAAAGGGACATATCTGACCGCAATATCACACTCATAGCAATTGTTTAACACCTTTTTTATTACAACCACTCCTCTTCAAAGCAAATTTAGAGCAAAATCATCTTCAGTCTTTTCCATAAGTCAATAGATGGAATACCTTTTTTTACCTTTTGCTAGAAAATTATATTAATATATGGTGTGTATAAACATATTAATGTGATCCAGCCATGTGGTTTTACCTCACTATTTTCCAACCTCTACATGGACACTCAGAGGCTATAGTTAATAACATGAATGCTAGCATCTAACAATATACAGGTGACATCCAACTAGACATAAGAATGCTACATCACCTACCTGAAGAAGTGAGCAACAGTCATCCAGGTCTAAGAGTTCAGAACCTATTTGAAGCACAATACAATCAAGGTCTGGTCTGTCCTTTTCATCAATGCCAGCAATGTTAGATCCAATAATTGGTGAATAAAATGAACCTAGGTTTCACTCTGTGGCTCATAGCTTTGACAGACCTCTCCAGTGACCTCTGCTTACAAAACACACATCATTCCCAAACCTGAGACTGACTAGCACCAACCAGCTCCGCTCTTCAGCAGGGGTGGGCATAACTTGCATAAATGAGTGTAGCGTAATCACACAGAATTACATGAAAATTATGCGAGATTACTGATAACTATGCAAGAAGAGTAATTATGCATGTAGTGATAGTCAAACATGGTTGCAAGAAAGCATTTTGCACTAAGAAAAAGAACTAACAGAACATGAATTGTGAGCGCCAGAATCCACTCCAGCTCGCTAAATGTGCTCTAGGGTAAGTTTCTCTCCAAACTTATTCCTGCAATTTAGTATTATTTTCTTAGTGTAAAATTCCACCTTGTATCCATAATTAGCTCAAGAATGCATTTTGCACTAAGAAATAGCATTAAATGTGCTCTTGGAGAAGGTTTTCCCCAACTTACTCCCAGCATTTTGCGATGAATGGAGCAGAACATCAATTGTGAGTGCCAGTAGCCACTCACACTTGTTAAATTGGCCCTCAGAGTAGGATTTTCCCCTCAAATTACTCATAATTACACAATTAAGTAATTGTCAGTAATTCCAAATTGCAGCGAAAGTATTCCTGAAAGTACTCTGATTACGACAGCGTAACTAGAATTCTGCCTGGGCCGACTTTGGTAATCTCTTATTGTAGAAGATGAATTCAGAAAGGGTGAATAAACTCAAATCATGCCTTATCATGACAGGGACAATACAGTACTCACCAGCCGCCACTGAACACCTTCAATACTGCTGAACAAATCACCTAATGTCTCCTAATGTATGATAGAAAAACAACAACATTCAAAGAAAGTGACTAGACCACCCTTCTGCATCATCAATAAGGAAGTCAATGACTGCAAACATCTGGCATGCTACCAAAAACCTGCAGCAACAACATCAGCAGAGATTTAAAGGAAGGTGGTTAAAATACTAAAGACCCTATTTTGTATGTGTGTCAAGAATATGGAAGGTCATCCAAGTCAAAGTCAGCTATTCACAATGCAACCTCCAGGTCATTAAATAAGACCACGACCCTGATCTTCAAGCAAATATCATCCCCATCCGTCCTGTAAGGATTTGCAAATGTTGTCTGGCAAATTCTGATGACAATCTGCTCCACTCTCCAGAATGTGGGTCTGCCTATACTAAGGTAAAACAAGAAAGCAGAACAACATGCTTGATGGCGGTGGTAGAGTAAGAGAGGCAATAGACCACCAGTACATATGGTCTTCGGAGTCGCAACTCTGCCAATATTTAGATCTTGCTGAATAGCATGGTCACAGACTGGACACAATAAAGCACACATATATTCAGCATTCATAACAAACATTAATAGATCTATAAATAGACTGAAATAGTTTTTTCCTACCAGCTTTATAATAGTGGGTCACTGTGAACCTAAGCCAATGTAAATGGAAGCAGATGCAACAGTTATCTTGAACCAGTTCAGGATTCTCCTAGAGTTAAGGTTAATGGGAACAAGGCAGCACTGAGAAGGCAACAAAGCACAAATGGGATCCGGAATCAGAGTCTACGGCAGGCCAGAAATCAGATACCAGGGGTAATCGAGGAAGAAGAAAATAATAAAGGTAAAGGACAAAGCAACAGCTAAAGAACCTTAACAGAAAGTTGAAACGGCAATTCATTTCAAAACTTTACCAGGAAATCTCCTGGTGGCCATTCACAGTTTAAATTGCATCTCTGCAAAAGTGACCTGAAGGTCCCACTAGTAGACTTTCTCCAGCCCTGAGATCTTGGTGTCCTATACTTTTTTTTATAGAAGTGCCACAATTTTAAACCAATGCATCTTATAAATCTCCAATGTTGTTTCAAAGGAGCAATCACTATTGCCCAAGCCCCTATTCCATTCCTGACAGGCCCCACTGCTGTATCACACCTGGACCTTCCCTGCACACGGGCATCTCAACTGCTACTCCACCCTTCTTGCTTGCCTTCTTTCCCTCTTATTTGTTACCCACCTCAATATAACCCACTGATATTGTCATCCACCTGTCTAATTCACCCTTAAAAGCACAGTGCTGTTTTACTTTGAAAGCAAAGGAGGTCAGTTCTCTCGCGTCTCCAAATCGAAGACCAGGCTGAACCAGTTTCTTATACTGGCAGATCATATCTTTCATAAAATCATCAACTGTGATCTCTCCTAGCATCTCATTCACAATCAGGCAGTCAGAGTTTGTGGCATCCTCTGTATCCAGGACCAGATCAGATCCACCCTCAAAACACTACTGCCAGAATGAAAGGCCTCTCCTCGGTCCATGGGGCATACTTGGGCAAAAGACTTGATTAATTACTAACATTTGAAAAAATGGTATACCGTTCCTCTATGATGGTTTAAAAGAAATAGTAGAAACCCGCAGTAAGGTCACAAATAGACCATTAAAGTATACAAGAAGGCGGGGGAATTTTCCTTTCGGAACTAGGGCTCTCACACACCAGCAAGCTAGGTTTCATGCTTCATCATTTTAGCCTGCCCCTCATCAGGTCGGTGCTGCAATACCTGACGGGCACCCGAAAGCGGGGCTCTTTATCGGGGATCTTTTGTTCCTGCCGGTGAGTGCAGTGGGGGTGGAAGGCCAAGTGTGTGTAGATGTAGTGAAAAGGTGAGTTTAAAATAGGTCAGTCAGTCCTATCCAAACTTTATTCTGTAGGTAAACTGCCTAGTTAAAATGTGGAGAGGGGCCTAACCTAGTCGTGAGGTGTCTAGATGTATGGGCCCTACTCTCAGATGATCGACATGTTTCGTGTCTCTGGAGTCAATAAGGTACAGGACACTTCTTCAGGATCGTGTGTCATACTATCTATATCGGAAGGTAAGTGTAAAACTACATACCCCAAGTTTTCATAGTAGACCTAGGCTGTATGCTCATTGGCATGAAACAGTGGTCGGCGGTTGAAAGGACACCAAATGGGTCCAACGACGAGAGTCATATCAGCCTTCTGACCTACTCTGCCACCGACACCGGGATGTCGGCGGCAGGGTAGGTCAGAAGACTGACACCTCACGACTAGGTTAGGACCCTCTCCACCTTCCCCCTCCTTCTTGCATACATTAGTGGTCTATTTGTGACCTTACCACGGGTTTCTACTATTTCTTTTAAACCATCATAGAGGAACTGTGTACCATTTTTTCAAATATATCCTCCTGGGGCAAGTACACTGGACCTCGTTAAACAGGCCCCCAGTCCCTCCTTTTGTTGAACATAATTACTAACATTGACACTTTATTTCATTTCTACCTGAAATTGATGTTCAATATCCACTCACCTGCATATGCATCAGAATGTTGAGAACGGGAAATGTTCAGAAGATCATTGGATGCACAAGGCTGAAATACAATGATGCTCGAACCCTAACTTCAGATCTGGACCCAACTACATGAGGTTCAGGACATGTTTCGAAACTGAACTATCCCATCTTTGCTTTAAATAAATGTAACTATGCTGGGGTTGTAACATCAACATGGTCATTCACGGTATATATAAAAGACTTCCGCTTCTCTTAATAGCACACAAGTTAGAGGTCTCCTTCTCTGCCAGTGGCTGACATTTAGCACTTTATTCAACTCATTAGTAAATAAATGAATAATTAAATCAAGTACATGGTGCACCATACTGAAGCGTGATGTCAAGGAGTGATGCTCTCTATGATGTGTAATAGAACGAACAGTATTGATGTGAACCCTGAAGGAAGAAGTGATGCTCTCTATGACGTGTAATTGAAAGAAGAGCATCAACCAAACTCCTGAAGCTGTGCTTGTCCCATCACAAACCTGCCTACCCCCTCTCCTTCGAGAAATATATGTGTTTATCTCAGTTGTGAGGGAAGTGCAGAGAGTTGTGCCATGTGGGGCTGGCACTGGTCTTCATGCAAGCTGGGGCCAGCTCTCCGTGGAGAAATGTTAAACTTCTGCTAGTCTCCCTTTCTGGGAAATCCAGACAGTTATAAGTTTAAAACACTCCTTAGGTGTTCTTTAGTTGTCAAAAATATAAAATGTTAAAACTCTGCCTCAATTTTTCCCCAACACAAAATAACCCTTAGCAACAGCTACCAGACACTTCCAACTGTACAAATGACTACTTCATGGTGAGAGGGGGGGTGAACCCTGCACCTCTGCACCCCCTGCGGCACGTGGTGGGGGGGGGGCACACTTCAGAGGACCCAGGTCAGCACAAGTCATACTAATATCTCTGAGATGTGGGATAGTGAAGGGTCCCTCGCCACATGCGGCAGGTGGGCACTATCTTTTTGAGAAGCGTCTGAAGAAGAGGTATTTCATAGAGTAAAGAACATGTCTCCTCAAACTCCAAAGCCTTTGAAAACCTTTCACGAATTTTGCAAACTCAAAATATCTATGCCAAACCTTGGTAAATGGACAAACATTAGAGTAGAATGTAATATTACCTACTCTAAAGCAAAAGTCATTATATTGTGAGCCTGAGTGCAAGTGGCAGGCACATGCCATGCTGTTGTAAACAGGCGCAATATTTGCACAATCTTATTTTACAGACAGAACCATAATTTAAAAACCATGTGTTATGCTATTGGGAGTGAATTGCTTTCCAATCTTGTTTTACACAAAGTTAATTTTACAGTGATGTGTCCATGTGAGACAATGTCTGCTTAACTCCACAATGTTCTAATACATGTAAGCGATTCACTGTTTCAAGAGATGTTTTGAGGACTTTGAGCAGGGAAGTGCTATCAGAATCTGTGTAATTTCTCCCTTTCGAACGATTAGTAATTCCCACAGAAATAATGGAAATCACCCAGGGCACTCAAGGGCTCCATTGCCCAGCCAGTCCCAATAAAAAGGGAGTGGTACTGGAACATGGGGTTTTAAATAAAGTGCTACAAAATGTTGATAGCAATAATGCAGATAATGTAGTTATAGAGAGGTAAGTTTAGGTGTACAGTTGTTAATTTCACATATATGCACTTTGACAATACATGTCTTCAAGGTCAGCAGTCTATATTCTGACAAAAAGTACATGTGGCACGAACTGCATTCGAGGCACTTTAAAATCCTTGCAACATGATGGAAACAAGTTCTCGCACTGGGGCCTAGTGCTTGGGTTTGAGCATCCCTCACACCACTCTCAGGTTCGTGGTTCTCTGGAGACATTAACTCTCCAAAACAGGAGGGCTTGCAAGAAAAAAATAAAAACAAAGCAGACTAGTTGTAGCACAATAATAGGGATCTTTGCAAGTCTATACTTGCATAATAACAACGATGCAGACTCCTGAAAATGATTTTACATGGAGAAATGAAAGGACAGGCGACCCTAAGGCTTAGGGAGGCGAGTACATTTGAACATGTGAATATCAGGTGTTTCCAGGAGTTTTGCCGCTCTGCAAATCTAACCTCAAATGATGCCCCCCCAACCCCCACTGGAAGAATGTGACAAGGGGCTCCTGAGTCCTACATTTCTCACACATTGCATTAGGATGAGATAAAACCAGTAATCATGTAGGTAGAAGAAAGGGATTGCCAGCGTGTTGTGCCACTCCCTGAGCCCTGCCCAGGTATGACAAGATCTCTACAGCTGCCCACTCTGGGCACACAGTTATAAGGAAGCATTAACTGACATCTTCTGTTCTTTTTATTTGTTGGACTATTTGTTTAAATTGTATTTCATTTTTGTCATTTGTTACTTGTCTTACACAGTATAGTATGTTATGAATTATGTTTTTTTGCTGTATTATGTGTGCAGCATGTTTTTATAATTGTTTGTTTACATTTTGTTATTGCAGTAACGAATACATTTTTGTAATAACTTTCTGTGTTGGGTACCACTCCTTATTCCTTGGTTTGCCTTTAAACAAGTTTTTCTTTATTGGACTAATCTAGTTGTATTATTAATTGCAAACTTATTTTCCTTGTTATATATATTTTTCTCTAACCATTGTAGCTTTATTATTGAGATCTCTGCGGCTGGCATGGTGAGTTGGTGAGCTGTGTTACCAGCTTGTAGTGCCACTCCTGAGCCTCGCCCAGGTATGCCAAGATCTCTACAGCTGGCATGGTGAGTTGGTGAGCTGTGTTACCAGCTTGGAGTGCCACTCCTGAGCCTCGCCCAGGTATGCCAAGATCTCTACAGCTGGCATGGTGAGTTGGTGAGCTGTGTTACCAGCTTGGAGTGCCACTCCTGAGCCTCGCCCAGGTATGCCAAGATCTCTACAGCTGGCATGGTGAGTTGGTGAGCTGTGTTACCAGCTTGGAGTGCCACCCCTGAGCCCTGCCCAGGCTCCTGTGTGATGGCTGGCACTATGACGAATAGCTCACAGTAAACACATTAGGAGCAGGCACATTACGGAGGAGCTGCCTCAGAGTAAAACGAATCACAGAAACATAGGACGAAAAGAACCCCGCCCTGAGGGACGCTAATTTTTCTGAAATAAAAAAAACTGGATGACGTAAAACTTACACTGGTGGGCAATGGGGGAGAACACACTTCTGCACTGCACATGTACCTATTGGTTAATTTAACACACAGTATTTGCTCCGGTGCATGATATAAAAAACATTTTTTTCCCAAAAAGAAAATTGAGAAAACGGTTGAAAACCAACTGCAAAAAATGACAGATATTTTGCATAACATCATTTTAGGCAGGCAATACAGTCTAAGGAAAGAAAACGCTTGAGCCATAAATAAAATGCAATACAAAGATAAAACAAAGTAAGGCGACACTTTTTATTCTAAGCTCGTGTGCTGTAATAGAGAAACACTTTTTTGCTCTAACACTAGTTTAATTTTCTACGTGTAAATAGTGGAAAACACGATAATTCTGCTCACTTTTGCGGCTACATTCTTCCTGCACTATGGAGTGAAATGACCTCCTATTGTTAAGAACCAAACCAGCAGACACAGGCATTAAACGCACCTGGTTCACGAGTGCACTATTTATGTCCTGCGACTGTCGCCGTCCAGACCAGGAGATATCTCGACCTTGAAGCACAGACAGAGGTGTGTCCTTTGCAAGATGGTATCATGCTCGCTTTGAAGCTGCCCCTCCATGGCTCCCTGCTTATATTGAGACAGCAGGCACTTTACCTCTATGAGGCATCTCCAGGGACTTGGCCCTCAGAGCCAGCAGTGGCACACACCTGGACATCACTTGATGAAGTCAGTCTTTTGCTCACAATTAGCATGTGTTGACACTCTTAAAAAAGTCCCTGAGTTGCAGCACAATTAACTGAGACATCCTTGCGAAAAAACAAACCTAAAATGTAATATGTAATGTAATATGTCCATCTGTGGCCTCTGCCCATCTTGAGTTTGTGGGGCTCACCCTCGATATGTCCCCTTGTTTTCCG
Organism: Lissotriton helveticus; assembly: GCF_964261635.1. NCBI lineage: Eukaryota > Metazoa > Chordata > Amphibia > Caudata > Salamandridae > Lissotriton > Lissotriton helveticus. The sequence goes on along the minus strand of NC_136068.1, from coordinate 1,888,138,902 downwards.
GAATTACCTCTGAGTTCCAATAGTCCAGCTCAATGCAGAACAACATTACAGGACACAATGCAGTGCATCCTCCTCATCAGGACAGCACAGAAGTGCTCCTGCCTCCTGCTTTGTACCATTCACAACTTTCTACTCCCCCTCTGATTTGATTCCCCCTTTGTCCTTTAGTCCAAGGCTATGCACCTTCTTTGAACCTGTGACTCTGTCTTCAGCACTGTCACTGTCCTCCCTGCTGCTGTCTTCCCCCTTCATCCTGAGTCATTCTGAAGCTCCACTCCCTGCCCTTCAGCTCACCATGATCTCACCTGGACCCCCATCTGATGTCTCCAAGTGTCATTTCCCTCTAGTCTAGTGCCCTTTCATTGCTCCTATCACAGGTTGCCATCTGCACGCACCCTCCTGCCACATTCTGATCTTTGATTGTTACTTTCCTTTTCTGGCTTTAGGCCCAACTCCCCTTGATCTGCTGGTCTGGGTTCCCACTCACTCCCCACTCAATTATTTATAACATTCAGTGGGTTCTTTCTCAGTGAGATCTTCTCTATCCTGTCAAATCTCCTCCTTCCTCCTTCTTCACTCCTCCTGGTCTTCCTCGGTGTCCTGGTTTAGAGTCCCACCTCCTGCTTGGTGTCCTGCCGTGCTCTCTCAATCCCATCCTCAAACCGCAGAGTCCGTGTTTCCCTTTCCCTCCTCCTTTGTCAGGTGCCATCAGGGAAGAAATCAAAGTATTGGTTGAGGGGGTGAGAGCCCACCTCCAATAAAAAGTGCAATCATTGTCAGGGTGAACCACAAAAGTCACCAAAGCACAAAAAGCAGTCAGGTTTAACTTAAACATCCTTCAATGCTAATGATAACGATGATCACCTTCCTTCCTGATGAACCGAAAGGGCAGGAAAATGGTTTTATGGTATGTTATAATACATTTATAGCACACAGATACTCAAGAGTGTCCTGGCGCGGGCAGTGAGCGTGAAAGCAGAGGTTCTGAGATTAGATGGGCTTATTCAAAAGTAGGGCCTTTAATTGCTTCTTGAACTGCCTAGTATCCTGAGTATTCCGAAGCTCCACGGCGAGGGGGTTTTAGGCTTCCGCAGCTTTGACGGAACGAGAGCAAACCCCAAGCGAGTCCTGCGGATGCGAGGGACCACTGCCAGTCACTGCACGGCAGAACACATAGTTCTGCGAGGGACGTAGAAGGCAAAACGCCTCCTAAGATACGCTGGCCCTAGTCCATGCAAGGCTCTGTGAGCCAGAGTAAGGGCTTTGAACTGAACTCAATGGGCCACAGGGATCCAGCGGAGGTCCCGCAGTAGCTGTTTCATGCTTAATCTCCCTTAAATTCCCAGCAGAAGCCTGGCTGCCACATTCTGTATTGTTTGCAGTTTTTTTTAGCAGGTAGCCAGGTATGCCAATGTACAGAGCATTGGCATAATCAATGCATGACAAGATGAGAGCCCGAGCCACCATTTCCATAGCTGGCCTGGGTTACAGGGGGAAAAACTATGTGAGCAATTTGAGTGTGTTAAAGCATACCCCAGCAAGCCTCTTAATCTGCATGGAGAACCTAAGGTCCTCACCAAACCAGACCCCCAAGTTCTTAGCAGGGTTACCCACTGAGTTGGGCAGATGATACTCTGAGGGCCACAAAATCTCCCTGAAAGATAGGGAGAAAGATCCATACAAAAGGACCTCCGACTTGTCCTCGTTTCACTTCAGGTGCGCTAGTGCAAGCCGTTTGAAAATGGTAGGAAGACAGTTATGGGCTATTTCCGGGTACAAGTCATTTTCCCTCCAAGTAAAGAGGAGCTGGGTATCATCCACAGAGGATATGATCTTGGCTCCCAGCTCCTCTGCAAGATAAATCAGGGGCGTGATATAGATATTAAAAAGCAGAGGACTCAGAGTAGAGCCTTGCGGAACTCCTGTAGACACCCTTCTGGGGGCCGACGAGAATGGTGGCAGCCAACCCTGCTGGATGCGTCTTTCTAAGAAGGATTTAAACCAATCCCAGGTGCGCCTAGACATGCCAATGTTTGCAAGACAGGCAAGTAGTTGTTGATGGGGCACCGTATCAAAGGCTGCAGAGAGGTCCAATAAAATCAGAGCCGCTCTGCCAACTGCGTCCAAGCACTCCCTTGTTGCCTCCAACATTTCGACGAGAGCAGTCTGTGCTGTATGTCACCCTGAATCTGGATTGGGCAGGATGAAGTGCCCCGGATGACTCGAAAAAAGACGGCAAGCTGTCTGAAGACAGATTTCTCACACACCTTTGCTACAGCTGGAAGAAGGGAGAAAGGGCGATAGCTAGCGAGTATGGTAGGATCTAAAGGGCAATTGTGCCCTTTTATGCTCCTGCCGAGCCTTGGATTGCATTGCCTTTAGAGTTGCATATATTAAGCTGATTTAGAGGATAGGCTCCACTTTTTTACCAGAAACACTGAGGCTTTCCTCCAGAAACCCAGGTCCTGACCCTGGCCCCCCTCTGCCTCTAGATTAGTAGTAGAATAGTCCCATTGAAGATATTCCGTGGTGTCAGAATGAGAGCTTTCATGCCCGGGGCCCTCATTTTATTTTTCCTCAGATGATTAACTACCCTCTTTAGTGTATTTGCAGTTGTAGGCGGGCTGTCGCTATCATCCCCTGAAGCATCTATGTCCGTGTTATCGGGGTCATTCACATTATTTAAATCTGACTCTTCTACCAGTGAAAAAAAGTTCTCCCCATCTGGGGTGCCCGGGACTATATCTCCAAGCTCCTGAGATTCGGTAACACCCTCGCTAAGTACAGTCATTGCACATGCCGCCCCCTCCTGCTTACTGCTGTGGGGGACACCTTCCAATCCCACTGTTTGAGCATTCAAAGCATCCCATGTATTATGAACACTTTCAATCTCACTAGGAGCAAGGGGATCCTGTGTGCCCAACCCCTCAGGAGTGGCTACAATGTCATTGTCACTATTTTTAGCAGTAGGGGAAACTGATACAGTTCCGGGGCCAATGCCTGTGCTAGCATTTTTCCCCAATAAAGAATTGAACTGCTTATGCTGTTTCCCGCTTACCGGTTTGCCTGAGAACATTCCTGGGATCTTTTTCCATACGGCCCCCTCTAATGGAAGTCGTTCTGTGTCAGGAGTCCCTTTCCTGCTCCCGGCTTTCTCCGCGTTGCCCTGAGGAGGAGTGACAGTCACCGCGGGTTCCTTTGCAGCAGGCAGTTTCTTGGGCACCCCAGCAGCCATCCCCTTCGTGCCAGTAGCTCCCTCCTTCGGTGCAGGTCTCCGTGGGGCCATCCCATTCGAGCTCGCGTCCTCTCCCAGCAGTTTCCCGGCCAACCATGTCTGCCAAGCAACCAGGTACATCCTGTGGTATATGGCGCGGAAACAGAGTTCTGCCGCGCGTTGTCCAAAGAGGCGTAATCCTACAAAGCCAACCATCCGGAGCGGAGGGGAATTTCATAAATCGTATCCCCGCAAATCCTTGAGATGCAGCGGAGCTTCTAGCTGCTCATTATCCCACTCATTAGCAACGGCGGTCCGGGAGTGACACTCACACAGCTCATGCAGCCGCCATCTTGCCTCTCACAGTCAAACATCAATGGTTTATTGCTTTTTAATGTTTTGTTTTGCCAAAGTCTTCTCTTTTAGATTGCATGAGACTGGTCTTCTGTGCTGTTCATAATCAGGAACAATTTTTCCACCCATCAAATATTGCACTTCATTCCCTACTACGTCTAACAATGTTTACTGATTGGTGCTTTGAATGTCCCAATTCCCATGAGCTTCGAAAACCATCCCTTAGTTCAGTGGCTATGGTTACTGACTGTGGAGATTGATCACTCTCTATTCCTGGAAATGCACTGAATTATGTACTCTGTTGAAAGGGATACAGAGAAGAAGGAGTAATCAAATACAGCACCCCTAGACAGTAAACAATGAGTAAAATACTACGAGTCAGTCGTTAGGCATCCACAAAACACCTGCAATTTGAGACCAAATTCTGGTATGCTGGGCTTCACAGTTTGTCATATTTACTTTGCCCTGTTTGTGCATTAAATCCACATATAAATTGATGCTAGGTGTTAGAAATGGCATTCCTGGTTGACTAGGATACAGGCCCTGGTCAAGCAGTAACCATAGTCCTTGTCAGGGGTAGTCACAAACACACCCTAAAGCAACCTGTGCTCACCCTCTGGAGCTTTAATTGCAAACACAACAGTGATGGACAGAATGTGGATCAATGTCAGACATTCACCCCAGTCCAAAGATCTGGGCCCAAATCCATCGTTTTTCCACTCCACACCACCCTGGGTTAGACAATGGCGATATGCAAATTAGCGCTGACCCTGTGCCCCATGGGAACAGTCCAGTCCGAACTACAAAAGCCATGTCCTTCCCAGAACGGAATCAAGCATCCGAGGACCGGCCCGGTTTCGAGGTAACACCTCTCATCAGCCCGGCTAGCTTGACTCCAGTGGTGTGGAGTGCCTGGGACTCACGTCTGAGCATCCCCAGTACACTTAGAGCGGTAATTGCAAACACAACAATGATGGACAGATTGTGGATCAATGTCACACATTCACCCCAGTCCAAAGATCTGGGCCCAAATCCATCGTTTTTCCACTCCACACCACCCTGGGTTAGACAATGGCGATATGCAAATCAGCGCTGACCCTGTGCCCCATGGGAACAGTCCAGTCCGAACTACAAAAGCCATGTCCTTCCCAGAACGGAATCAAGCATCCGAGGACCGGCCCGGTTTCGAGGTAACACCTCTCATCAGCCCGGCTAGCTTGACTCCAGTGGTGTGGAGTGCCTGGGACTCACGTCTGAGCATCCCCAGTACACTTAGAGCGGTAATTGCAAACACAACAGTGATGGACAGAATGTGGATCAATGTCACACATTCACCCCAGTCCAAAGATCTGGGCCCAAATCCATCGTTTTTCCACTCCACACCACCCTGGGTTAGACAATGGCGATATGCAAATCAGCGCTGACCCTGTGCCCCATGGGAACAGTCCAGTCCGAACTACAAAAGCCATGTCCTTCCCAGAACAGAATCAAGCATCCGAGGACCGGCCCGGTTTCGAGGTAACACCTCTCATCAGCCCGGCTAGCTTGACTCCAGTGGTGTGGAGTGCCTGGGACTCACGTCTGAGCATCCCCAGTACACTTAGAGCGGTAATTGCAAACACAACAGTGATGGACAGAATGTGGATCAATGTCACACATTCACCCCAGTCCAAAGATCTGGGCCCAAATCCATCGTTTTTCCACTCCACACCACCCTGGGTTAGACAATGGCGATATGCAAATCAGCGCTGACCCTGTGCCCCATGGGAACAGTCCAGTCCGAACTACAAAAGCCATGTCCTTCCCAGAACGGAATCAAGCATCCGAGGACCGGCCCGGTTTCGAGGTAACACCTCTCATCAGCCCGGCTAGCTTGACTCCAGTGGTGTGGAGTGCCTGGGACTCACGTCTGAGCATCCCCAGTACACTTAGAGCGGTAATTGCAAACACAACAGTGATGGTCAGAATGTGGATCAATGTCACACATTCACCCCAGTCCAAAGATCTGGGCCCAAATCCATTGTTTTTCCACTCCACACCACCCTGGGTTAGACAATGGCGATATGCAAATCAGAGCTGACCCTGTGCCCCATGGGAACAGTCCAGTCCGAACTACAAAAGCCATGTCCTTCCCAGAACGGAATCAAGCATCCGAGGACCGGCCCAGTTTCGAGGTAACACCTCTCATCAGCCCGGCTAGCTTGACTCCAGTGGTGTGGAGTGCCTGGGACTCACGTCTGAGCATCCCCAGTACACTTAGAGCGGTAATTGCAAACACAACAGTGATGGACAGAATGTGGATCAATGTCACACATTCACCCCAGTCCAAAGATCTGGGCCCAAATCCATCGTTTTTCCACTCCACACCACCCTGGGTTAGACAATGGCGATATGCAAATCAGCGCTGACCCTGTGCCCCATGGGAACAGTCCAGTCCGAACTACAAAAGCCATGTCCTTCCCAGAACAGAATCAAGCATCCGAGGACCGGCCCGGTTTCGAGGTAACACCTCTCATCAGCCCGGCTAGCTTGACTCCAGTGGTGTGGAGTGCCTGGGACTCACGTCTGAGCATCCCCAGTACACTTAGAGCGGTAATTGCAAACACAACAGTGATGGACAGAATGTGGATCAATGTCACACATTCACCCCAGTCCAAAGATCTGGGCCCAAATCCATCGTTTTTCCACTCCACACCACCCTGGGTTAGACAATGGCGATATGCAAATCAGCGCTGACCCTGTGCCCCATGGGAACAGTCCAGTCCGAACTACAAAAGCCATGTCCTTCCCAGAACGGAATAAAGCATCCGAGGACCGGCCCGGTTTCGAGGTAACACCGCTCATCAGCCCGACTAGCTTGACTCCAGTGGTGTGGAGTGCCTGGGACTCACGTCTGAGCATCCCCAGTACACTTAGAGCGGTAATTGCAAATACAACAGTGATGGACAGAATGTGGATCAATGTCACACATTCACCCCAGTCCAAAGATCTGGGCCCAAATCCATCGTTTTTCCACTCCACACCACCCTGGGTTAGACAATGGCGATATGCAAATCAGCGCTGACCCTGTGCCCCATGGGAACAGTCCAGTCCGAACTACAAAAGCCATGTCCTTCCCAGAACGGAATCAAGCATCCGAGGACCGGCCCGGTTTCGAGGTAACACCTCTCATCAGCCCGGCTAGCTTGACTCCAGTGGTGTGGAGTGCCTGGGACTCACGTCTGAGCATCCCCAGTACACTTAGAGCGGTAATTGCAAACACAACAGTGATGGACAGAATGTGGATCAATGTCACACATTCACCCCAGTCCGAAGATCTGGGCCCAAATCCATCGTTTTTCCACTCCACACCACCCTGGGTTAGACAATGGCGATATGCAAATCAGCTCTGACCCTGTGCCCCATGGGAACAGTCCAGTCCGAACTACAAAAGCCATGTCCTTCCCAGAACGGAATCAAGCATCCGAGGACCGGCCCGGTTTCGAGGTAACACCTCTCATCAGCCCGGCTAGCTTGACTCCAGTGGTGTGGAGTGCCTGGGACTCACGTCTGAGCATCCCCAGTACACTTAGAGCGGTAATTGCAAACACAACAGTGATGGACAGAATGTGGATCAATGTCACACATTCACCCCAGTCCAAAGATCTGGGCCCAAATCCATCGTTTTTCCACTCCACACCACCCTGGGTTAGACAATGGCGATATGCAAATCAGCGCTGACCCTGTGCCCCATGGGAACAGTCCAGTCCGAACTACAAAAGCCATGTCCTTCCCAGAACGGAATCAAGCATCCGAGGACCGGCCCGGTTTCGAGGTAACACCTCTCATCAGCCCGGCTAGCTTGACTCCAGTGGTGTGAAGTGCCTGGGACTCACGTCTGAGCATCCCCAGTACACTTAGAGCGGTAATTGCAAACAAAACAGTGATGGACAGAATGTGGATCAATGTCACACATTCACCCCAGTCCAAAGATCTGGGCCCAAATCCATCGTTTTTCCACTCCACACCACCCTGGGTTAGACAATGGCGATATGCAAATCAGCGCTGACCCTGTGCCCCATGGGAACAGTCCAGTCCGAACTACAAAAGCCATGTCCTTCCCAGAACGGAATCAAGCATCCGAGGACCGGGCCGGTTTCGAGGTAACACCTCTCATCAGCCCGGCTAGCTTGACTCCAGTGGTGTGGAGTGCCTGGGACTCACGTCTGAGCATCCCCAGTACACTTAGATCGGTAATTGCAAACACAACAGTGATGGACAGAATGTGGATCAAAGTCACACATTCACCCCAGTCCAAAGATCCACACCACTGGAGTCAAGCTAGCCGGGCTGATGAGAGGTGTTACCTCGAAACCGGGCCGGTCCTCGGATGCTTGATTCCGTTCTGGGAAGGACATGGCTTTTGTAGTTCGGACTGGACTGTTCCCATGGGGCACAGGGTCAGCGCTGATTTGCATATCGCCATTGTCTAACCCAGGGTGGTGTGGAGTGGAAAAACGATGGATTTGGGCCCAGATCTTTGGACTGGGGTGAATGTGTGACATTGATCCACATTCTGTCCATCACTGTTGTGTTTGCAATCACCCTCTGGAGCTTGGCACATAGCAGTCAGGCTTAATTTAAGAGGCAATGTGTCAAACAGTAAAACAGTGAAAACACCACACAAAAAGGTTCCACACCAAGTTAGATGAATAGCTCTTAATTTAGTGAATAGAACAAGACCAAAACGACCAAATGAAAAAAATCCAATAGGTAGAACTTGAGGTATGAATTTTTAAAGAATAAATAGTAAAATAGTGCTGAGAAGCAATAAGCGCTTAGTTGGGATATATGGTTGCCCCGGACTGGGACAAAGTCAAAAGTTCAGATCAACCACAATGGAACGCAGTAAGGAGTTGGCGTAATGTCTAGGGCACTCCACCTCCGAGCTGGGGAACGAGATTCGTGTCTCAGCAGGGACACATAACATCCCGTGATTCTGGGCAAATGTCCTATCTCCCCGTGCCTAAATAAAAATATGAATGTGTCTCATGTAACGCAACTGGTGCTCGTATAAAGCGCTCTGATACCCGATACCTTCGGATCAAGTTCACGCTATATAAAACTCACGAAAAAACAAAAAAAACTACAGGGACGAAAGTATCTTAATGCTGGTTATGTCAACAAAGATTCGGGGTGCAGCCAAAGTAATGTGTTGGTGTTGATCCCTCAGCCGGAATTAGGCGGTTCCGAGGACAATGCACTGATTCTGAATGCATTGAGTTGGTTCTGCTCCTGCTGCAGAGGATGTATCGCTTTGGAGGACGATGTACTGAATCCGAAGGCAATGAGCTGGTTCCGGCCCTGAAACAGTGGCGATGCATCGACTCTGCTCCCTCAGCAGAGGGGATGTGTTGGTTCTGCTGGAGCAATGGAGCAGAGTGGTTGGTAGTACTTTATGTCACTGAGACTTCAGATAAGAAGGCCAGCCAACTAGCTATTGGAGTCACTCTAGGTTCTGGGGGCAAGTGATGTAGGTCCAGTCCTTCTCACCAGGCAAACAGTACAGCAAGAAAGCAGTTCTTCCAGAGCAGTAGTCCAGAAAAGTTGCAGCCCTTCAGAATCATATCAGTCCTTTTCAGGTTGAGCATTCGCGACCTCCTGTATATACTTTGTGGGCTCTGGAGATCAGTCCTTGGACTTGTCTGCTTCCGCTTAGGGACTTTTTTCTGTTCAAACTACCTCCATTTAACTATCTTGATAGAAAACGACCAGCAGAGGTCAGTAAAATACCATGATCACTTTAGCATTCTCTAGATATAAATCCATAGGCATTTTCTCCCACAAGCACCCGTAGACATTAATATTTAATTTCAAATCTTATATTTTCAGTGATATGACCACTGAAGGCCATCATTTTATATTAAAAACAGAGCTTTGGACCATACCATTTCCCGCTGAAAGGCAATATTTCTCTCCATGTGTTCCCATACCTGATGTGTCACGCAGTTTGGTGCTTACTTTCCCTCCATGTTAAAGAACTGTAGATGTTTCAGCACCCAGGCTAATGTGTTGCAGAGCTAAATAAATATATAAGGTCCCCAAGGCGAGACCAATTGAATTGCAAATGCTTGTTCTTGGCAGGTTTTCCTCAGGTCCAGAAGTGTACTGAAGTGATAGGATCTGAGATCCAGTTCTTATACCCAGTGTTGCATTTGTAGTGGGGGAGATTTCAAAGAAGGCTTAGATTTAATTTTATTTGATTTGATTTTGTGATTTGTAGAGCGCTCGAATGCCCGAGGGCATCTTGGCGCTGTAAGAGATAGAGACTGACTGACGGTAGTAGTGGTGCACCACCTGGTTCAGATGAGAACAGCCAGGTTTTCAAGTTCTTTCGGAACGACCATAGAGAGGGGCTGTTTTTCAGATCTGCAGGAAGCTTATTCCAAATGTTTGCCGTGTTGCCAATGAAGCTTCCCCCCCCCCCCACCTAAGCTGTTTGAATCTGGGAGTAACCAGGAGTTTGGCGCTACTGGATCTTAGCGTCCTGGTTGGTTCGTAGGGTTTAAGGTTATTTTTCAGGAACCCAGGGCCTGAACCATGAAGTGATTTGAACGCTAGGCAAGCTGATTTAAACTGGATTCTTTTCCCTACCATGAGCCAATGTAGGCCTTGCATTTTTTGCGCTACAGGCTCACACTTGGGAATATTCAGAACCAGCCTGGCAGCCGCGTTCTGGAGACGCTGAAGTTTATGTAGCAGCTGTTTTAGTAACCCTGCATAAAGAGCGTTACCATAATCTAGTTTAGATGAAGCTAGCAAGGTAACCGAGGTTTTGGCGGTGTCGGGTGAGCAGAAGTCCTCCCTTCCTGCCCTGGCTGCAAACTTACTACAGAGGGGTATGCAGCCCTTTGTGTGGGGACAGGACACAGCCTATTCAGATGTAAGCTTAAGGCTAGGGCCAGCCCATCCCTCCCACCCTGGCTGGAAGACCCATTAAGTCACATCTAAGCTACATTTGTGTGTGGCTGTCTAGAGGGCATACACAAAATTCAGATGTCACTCAACCCTGACATGCAATCAGAAACAGGCTGCAATCACCCATGGCTAAGAGCAGAAATATGTAAACTTTCAAAAAGTGGCATTTTCAAAATTTTTATGAAAAATTAGCTTCTGCCGTTAAAGAGGATTTGTCATCACGGTTTCAAAGTTATAAACATTGACAGATCGACCTACTGTCATTTAAGACTTACAGTTTGTTAAATGTAATAAAGAATTCCCAATGTTAATCTATGAGGAGGTAGACCTTACAATAGTAAACAATGAATTTGTGAGTTAGTCACTGCCAAGACGTGCAAACCTTACAAGAACATCGCCTACCTTTTACTTACCCAGCAACCTACTCTATGGTCTACCGAGGGCCTACCTTAGTGGTGACATATGAAAAAAAAGGCTAGTTTAAGGCTTGGCAAGGGGTTTTAAATGCCAAGTCAACATGGCAGTGCAACACTGCATTAAAGTTGCAATGGGAGAAGTTTCCGAGTGCTACGTAGGTGGGTGGCACAATAAGTACTACGGGCCTACTGGTAGCATTTAAGTTACAGGCCCTGGGTATATGGTGTACCACTCAACAAGGGGCTTAGAAGTAAATTACAAATGCCAGTTAGGTATATGTTAATCAAAACATGTTTAGGGGAATTAGCACAAGCACTTTATCACTGGTTAGCAGTGGTAAAATGCACAGAGTCCTAAGGCCAACATAAACAAATTCAGCAAAATTAGAGGAAAACAGTCAAAAGGTTTGGGGGAAGACCACCCTAAGGCTGATGGATCTAACACTAGGTTTATATTAGAATCCCTACTCATAATATAGAATTCCATAGTTAGCATTAGGAAATCTATATCTTCCTTCACAATATTTTGGTACTTTATATTATGGCATCAATATGTATGTAGGTCACTATTATTTTCCTGGAATTTATGACATACATTTGCAAGGAAGCAGTATCCATCTTGTTTCAGCATCCTCGATCACTACTGCTCAACCATTTCTGCTTACAGACAACTCTCTTGAACAAATGAGCAAAGATTTATCATTTTGCATGAGCCTGACTCCCTAGCCTAATGCTCTCAATATTCTAATACTCTAAACAGCTTTAAATAAGGGATTGGCAACAATAGTTCTAGCTGTAAAGTGATGTTGAATGGAATTGTGAAGCATCACAATTAAATAGCAAGAGCATGGATTTGTATTTGTTTGGAAGCAACAAACTGTAGAATAATGTTGTTGTAGCTTAAAATGTTATTTGAAAGTTGTACTATCAGGCCATACTTAAACATCAATGTAGGTTTAGTGCTACCCTCCTCCCATCTGAGGTGATACTAGAGAAAAACACTCTAAGTTATCTACCTATCTATGAAACATTAACTGAATTCTTATGGCATTTGTGTGCTCTTGAAAATTCAAGCTTAGGCAACAAAAGTAAATAAACAATATAATCACATGCTGAGTTTAATCGCGGGGAAACACTTGTTTTGTCCACCAACTAGTTCACAAAAATGTGTGCATATACAATATGAAATAGATATGCTCATGTTACATTTTTCACACTCAGCTGTTAAATTATAAATTTTGGGACTCTAAGGGAAGTGACTGGTGCAGATTCTAGTGCATTTCTCTTTCGCAGATAAATGTGCCTTCCATTATCATGCATCAACCACAATGGATCGTACACTGCTAGCCCCTCCTCCGATCGCCCCTAAGGATTCTGGTACGTTTAGTTCATGAGTGGTTCACCTCAGTAGGTGCAAGTGAGTACTTGTTGTTGTGAAGATCTCTAGACCCGAGACATGGCCCGGGTTTCGGGATATCGTCCCTCATCAGTAGAGAACGTATTTGGGGTGGAAAAGAAGGCCGCCAAGCAACCGTCACTGGCCTTGATGCCTAACCGGCACGCAGGTGCGTCATCCAGAAGCTCGTCAGCTTAAAGGCTCAAGGGATCCCATTTGTAGAATCAACCGCAATGGATCGCACACCGCTAGCCCCTCCTCCGGATCGCCCCTAAGGATTCTGGTACGTTTAGTTCATGAGTGGTTCACCTCAGTAGGTGCAAGTGAGTACTTGTTGTTGTGAAGATGTCTAGACCCGAAACATGGCCCGGGTTTCGAGATATCTTCCCTCATCAGTAGAGAACGTATTTGGGGTGGAAAAGAAGGCCTTGGGGCAACACGGTGGTAGGACAAGCAGTGTGTGACCAATTGGACTTTCTTTTATATTCAAGCTCCCTTGAGCTGGTGGGGCTGACGAGCCCGGGTTACGCACCTGCGTGCCACGAGCGGTACCGGACCGGAGAATATTTTTTGGCAGCCTACGCAGCACCCCTACATATATGCCTATTCCCTGCTGACGAGAGGTAACAACCTCGAAACACGTGTCCAGGGATGGCCAACGCAACAGTGATTTTTTGCTCAAGACTCTGGCAGAGGCGCTCCCGCTGATGCTTACTTCATGGACCACAATGCTTTGGGGCAACACACTGGTAGGACAAGCAGTGTGCGACCAATTGGACTTTCTTTTATATTCAAGCTCCCTTGAACTGGTGGGGCTGACGAGCCCGGGTTACGCACCTGTGTGCCACGAGCGGTACCGGACCTGAGAATATTTTTTGGCAGCCTACGCAGCACCCCTACATATATGCCTATTCCCTGCTGACGAGAGGTAACAACCTCGAAAAACGTGTCCAGGGATGGCCAACGCGACAGTGATTTTTTGCTCAAGACTCTGGCAGAGGCGTACACGTTGATGCTTACTTCATGGACCACAATGCTTTGGGGCAACACGCTGGTAGGACAAGCAGTGTGCGACCAATTGGACTTTCCATTATCATGCAGCTGTCCTGGTTCACATCACAGCCCAGGGATGCCTCGGAGTAAGTCCCAGCAGAGACAGAAGTCTTAAACTTCACTTGCTATGAATGTATGAATTGTAGAGAATAGTTTAACATTCGCTCCTAATGAACTACATTAAATAGAAAGAGTAGTCAAAATCTAAACATTTGATGTTCACAAACCTTTTTCTGCCATTACACGTAAATGCTACTTCCATAAGTTACAATGAGTAGGCATGTATCAAACTTTTGTCCACTGCTTTTTTAATGCACTGTTCTACAACATCTGCACTAATTGCCAGGCCCAGCTGCTCTCAACAGGTCTCAAACATGCATTGACTCCTGCGAGATCTGCTATTGTGTAGAGCTCCTTTCACATGTGCAGCAGGAGCTCTGTGAACTGGCATCTATACCTCTAAGGACATGTTTTATATTACCAAAAAGTCTGACCAGTTATATATCTGATGAACACATGTATCTATAACATTGACCAGCACTGTAGCTGTCTCAGTCAGTAAAGTGTGTATGTTTGATGCCATATGTGTACATGTACATACACTTTTTTCATTTAACTAAAACCTACTGGTACACTCTCAAATGTCCAGGTCCTTCCCAGGCATGTCCAACTTAGCTGTTCATGACTAATTTAACAAGTACAACCATGAACGTCAACTCTCCATGATCAACCATGCAGAAAGTAATTACAATCAGCATTTCTTTTATTGAAGATTGCAGACTGCCTCAAGTTATACAAAGCCTCAAAACGTGCCTGTGCCATGCCTGCATTGGCCTGTTTTATAACACATCAAATCTAGTATTGTTCAAATTCTTGTGATTGCGAAACAAATAGCATAATTAATATGTTGCACATTATTATTGTGTCTCAGGTTCTTTCTTTATTCTGTGATCTTCTACCTATTCTTCTTTTCAAGGCATCTTTGAACTCTTTGTTTTTAAGAGTGTAGATTATGGGGTTGCACATAGGGACTAGTCCAGTATAGACCAAGAAGAACATTTTGCTCTCATTCACTGAGTACATGGAAACTGGCCTTAAGTAGACAAACATGATGGCTCCATAAAATAAAATGACCACTGTCAGGTGAGAGGCACACGTAGAGAAGGCCTTTTGTCTCTGAGTTGTGGTCTGGATTTTCAAGATGGCTGAGATGATTTTGAAGTATGATGTGATAATTAAAGTCCATGAGAAGATTACCACTATTACAGCAAGGATAAAAGTCATTGTTTCAATGGTATAAGTGCTGGTACAGGAAATCGTCAGCAGGGCGGCGATGTCACAGAAGAAGTGGTTAATTTCATGAGTCTTACAAAACGAGAATGTTGATAAAAGAACAGTGTGAAATATTGGCTCCAAGAATCCTAAAATCCATGCTCCAGTGGCCATTTGCAGACACACAGACCTACTCATAATCATTGTGTACTGTAAAGGATTACAGATGGCTACATAGCGATCATAAGACATGATGGTCAGCAGAAAGAATTCTATTGCAAGCATGGCTATGAAAAAGTACACTTGCAGCAGGCATTCCTGACGAGTAATGTGCGTTCTCGAAATAAAGATGCTGGCCAGCATTTTGGGGAACATTACAGTAGTGTAGGTAATGTCTACAAATGACAGGTTTGTAAGGAAGAAGTACATGGGAGTGTGTAGGTGTGAGTCTGTGTAAATGACAGATATGACAGTAAGGTTGCCTGAAACTGTTATTAGATACAAGAGCAGGAATCCAACAAAGATGGGAACTCGCAACTTGGGAAGATCAGAGAACCCCACAAGAACAAATTCTGTCCCAGAAGTCTGATTGAGATATCCCGCCTGGAAAGTAATGTGAAAATATTGTTTATCAAGTCTGAAACATAAAAGCTGAATGATGTTTCAAAGTGGACTGACATTAGGAACTTTGAATGGGAGAGCATTCTGAGCAATAAAACAATTGAAAAATGTACATGAAAAGTGAGAATGAAAAGAGCATTCTGCATAATAAAACAATTGAAACATGTACTTTAAAAGTGTGCATTTACTGATTATTTTCTACATTAAATCTAAATTGTTACATTTTATAAGGGTGGACAGAGTTATTAAAGTTAAAGCAGATGATTCTCCTGTGTATTCAGCATCCTACCAACCCCAAATATATGGAGGGTTTTTAGTTGCAGTGAGCTCAACATCTGGCCCTATGTTGGATAGGCATACTGGTGGGACAGCACAGACAGGCTAAACAAGTAATTTGTTGAACATGTCACAACGCCTTTGCCTCTGAAAGGCACATAAAGTTTCTTCAAGCAAAGAAATAAAAGCACAGAAGGAGATGATGGGGTTAGCAACTGAAGGAATGAACCAACCAAGCAAGAGAAATCCCCAATTGGTGCCTAAGTTCCCAGTGAGGGATAGTCTTATGTTGGCATGCCAAAGGGGAGGCCTGTCATCTAAACTTTCAAGGTGGCCCCTCAGCTGGTCAGCTCAATTGCAGGGTAGCCCCCTAACTTTTTTTATGCCACTCAGCATACCCTCCCACACACAAGAATAGTTTCACTGATTCAGCAAATACAAAGTTACCTCCATGTGCATGGACAGTCACCAATGGTCTTTCTTCCTCACAGTCGTAGCGCTGGTTTGTGCTCCTCCAATCTTCCAGGAGAAGAGCTGATGAGATTGTCTCTCACCCCACATAGGCCCAGCTACCCAAAGGAAGGGATAACTTGCAACTATCCAGGGTTTCTCCAGCCTGGTTCAATGAGCTCTTCAATGCACATGCATAGGCCTTCGTCATCACATTCATGTGTGTGTGCTGCAGCGGAAACGGTGGCCTCATCAAATTGTGTACCTGTAGGAGGAGACAGTTTATCATCAATTTTGATCTTATGTTTTAGTTTTCTCAAGACACTACCAGGTGCTTTACTTATTCCTCAATAGCACTTGTGAATTATTCTGCCTTCTGCATTTATTGTTCCTTGTTATCTTGACATTACAACATATATCACTCCGTAGACCGGACATAACTGATTTACATTTGATGCACTGACTCAGCACACATTCCATTAGGGAGACAGATCTTTGAGAGTTGCAATGCAATCAATTATATGTTCCAATGCGCTTTTAGGAAGATGAGACTGCATGCAATTTCTGTTTAGCATGATACTGTATTGTTACTACTTATTTACATGTTTTGAAGGTTTTATTGGTGTGTACAGTAAATTGAACAGCACTATGGTGAATGAAGTTATCAGTAATCACAAATGATGTAATTTGAGATGCCATCAGTGATGTAATCAATGATATCTTTGAATATGTCACGAGTGATGTAATATGTGAGATAATAAGCAGTGCATGGCGTGGGCACAAGTTATAATCAAGGCCACTGGAATTATGTGATTCTGCAGGTGCAGCTATTTTCACATAATTATCATTTTTTTGTATAATTCATGACCTGTTACATAATTAGCATATTTTAATATGTGTTCACACGCAGTAGAAGGACTTTTACAAAGACTGGTCATCTTATTGTTTCTAATTTCTGTATTTGGTTGTTAAACTGGTACTAATGAGGTGAACTCTTTACAGTGTGTAAGAATTACAAAATAATGAAGTGTTTCAATCAATATAATGTGCCAAATTATGCCAAATAAGTTATCTTTTCTTGCTTCAACAACCATTCTTCAGAATATGGTGCTCCTGTGCTGCAGTGGCCCTGGTTATAGTTAGCTGGGGTATCTGTATCTGGTGAATTTCACAGTTTAAAAAAAAGCAAATGTTATTTGTTGAGTGTTATTTTCACCTAACTATACCCTCACCTTAACCTTTGTTTCTTTCAATTATTGTATATGTATTCTATATATATTCACTGAAAAACCATAGGTTTTAGATGAGTTATAGTTAGTTGGACATTTCACCCGTACAAAACCATTGAAATTCCTCCATTATAGTTAGTTGTAGTAACTATAACTTGCGCGCCCGCAACTCACTGCTGATGATGTCACATATTACATAATTCATGACATGGTCAGTGACATCACTGATGATGTGCTTCCCTCTGCACTGCTGCTTAAACTGCAGCCATGTGGTGACACAGGCACCCTTGCACCATGGTGGAAGGATGTCAGTGTGATGTGGAGTTTGTTTTTGTGCAAAAAGATACACCGTTCTGCACAAAAACAACCAGTGAAGGCATTTCTCTCCTTCAATGTATGCTGTGCATTTAAGCATATATTCAAAGAGAAAAAATGAGGAGAAATTAAAATAAATCTCCTTATTGTGCCTTGCTACACTAATTGGAGGATTTTGCAGCATTCACACACATGTCCAGATTAATCATTTCTGATAATTCTGGAGATGTGTCCTGTTCTATGAGTGTTCTCTGCAAACACACACAGTAACACCTATAGAACGCCTTTTCAACGCAAAGTGGTATGTATGATGTGGTCGTATTTACATGCAAAACAAAAGGTACACATACTGCCTTTTCCTCTGTTTGTAAATATGAAAGAGTGTCTTGCGCTATAACTATGTTACAAAAAGTGACATATTGTTGGTACACAATGCTTCTAAATTTGCCCCATAAGTGCTTAGGTATTGGCAGACATATTGCTAGTTAATTGTTTGAAAAATTGCATGAGAGTGATAGGAGGTAAGCATAGACTTATGTCTGCAAAGATGCTCAAAGAAGAATGATTGAAATGATTGCAGTTCTTCAATAGGTACAATAAAAAATATTATGAACCAATCAAATCTTTTTTTTTCAGGTCACACAATATCCTATGACAGTGAGATTCCAAAACTATATTGGTATAAACTGGGTGTTTTCAGGACTATATTAATACGTTGTAGCTTCTTGCAGATTTGTTTGCATAGTATATAAAGAAATCAATTAGTACTAGGATTAATAGTTAGACCAATCCTTAACTATACTAGTAATAAGTACAGTAATTTCAGTACTGCAAACGGAAAAGAAGATAAATGTATAAGTACTTACGTTGTAGTGTAGTTCCTATCTTCCCAATAGGCTCTGCGCATTGGAATAGTACCTACAGCAGTAAAGGCCTAGGCCAGACGTTAACTAGGTCTACTACTGTCGATACTAGACTTAATTTTTGGGTTTGCCAGCTAAGCTCAGAGTTCGCTAGAAACTTTCTCGAATGTTCAGGAAAGAATTACCTCCCCTGATTAGACAAGAAGGGATTTAGTTTCTGACAACCATAGAACATGACAACTTTGCTCTCCCCTAATCAAGAGTCAATCTCAAGAGTCGTGTGAGCACAAGGCAATTATTTTACTCAGTCAGTACGTGCATTCTTAGTCTCATCAGAATGTAGAGAAAAGGAAGAGACGGGCGTGTTCAATAAAAGATGTTATTTATTGATCAGTCTCTTTTCTCGTACAAGAGAAATGGATCGATATTATTGCAATACTTATAGTTAAGTAAAGTGCATACATTAAAAGCAATAGTATAAAATAATACTGTAAAAACATTGATATGGTTTCTGAGCCATATGATGTTTAAAATGATTAAAATATATTTACATACACATATACATTTGACTAAACGTACTCAACTGGTGTTTCTAAATACGCCTACCCCGTGTACCTGACCTAAGTCTAATGCGTGGGCGGGAATAGAAAGTTACAGTTTAAGTTAAGTTTGTTTTTGCCAAGTGAATAACTAAAGAATTCTCTAGGAGGGGTTATTCAGTTCTGTACCTGGAATTTAGGATGAATGAGGAATGGTATCTCTTTCTCTGCTCTCGATATTCCAGGCTGCCTGCGAGGGCTACCCGGAAGCGCCGGTGCTGGGTCTCTCGGCTTGAGATAGCAGCGCGTCTCTCAGCGCGTCAGGAAGGCGGGGCTGCTGCCTGCGGGGTCTGCTTCTGCTCTCGGCTTCGGCAAGTATGGCTGCTCCGTCTTGTCACCACGCGTGTGTTTGCATAGGGCAAGGTCGGCAATATTTATACCTTAAAGGTGCCGAGATTGACGTAAGGATGGACATAGGTACGTCAATAAAGATGTCATACGACTTGCTCGTTAGCACATTCTTTTGCAAAAGTTCTCTGTGAAATCAAAACAATGGCCGCACGGATTTTCCAGGTTGTCATAGGTTTGATTTGTTATGAGAACGTCGTATGCCTTATCAGGGGCTGGAGGAATGTCGCTTGTCTAATTAGATCTCAAGCGTTATGACCTAATCAGATAACACGTTCCTGTGCCGTAGTGTGACTGCGTCAGATAACGGTATCTGCATCATGGGGGATTTCTTGCCTCATGGGCTGACTGTTAGTTAACTAGCTAGGTAGTTTAACCAGAATAGGGTCAGGAATAGGGGAATCGATTCAGAACCTATAGAAATACACGACACCCACTCCACGCTAACTATGGTCATATCTACTAATCTATGCATAGTATAACATAGTACAACATACTATAGAGTATAGTGTATACCTTACCACCCCAAAATACATAAATGCATTTCGAAATGTTCAAATATACTGAAAAATTGCAGTCATATATATTGTATGCACTTAAGCTATGAATTAAATGCAAAAGTAAACATGCATTGTTATGCATTATTGCTTTTTGGTATATGAGAAATACACATGAAATGGCTCTTAATATAGCTATACAGAAAGGAAGTCCGAGACCATTTCATCACATAATAAAATATTTGTGAACATACCAGCGGGCAGCTAAAGTCTATATAAAGTATCTAAAATAGAAATCTTAGTTCTCTAGGAATAGTTTCTTACTTTAAGCAGAAGATCAGTGTCCCGGGGAAAAAATATATAGAAAAATATTTTAAGGGCTTGCTGAAAAAAGTTGCTGTCCGTGAACTGGATTGTAATTGTTCATGTGACTTTATTTTTAAAGGTTGAAGGCCGAATTCAGGGAACGCCGTGTGCGAGTTTACTCAAAAGTCTCTATTTCTGTTCCGGAGAGAACATCATATCATTTAGGCTTTCGAAAAAACTGTCAACAGCTTCATGGGAAAGTTCCACTAAGTCGGAAATAGGGGTAACCATGCATTCGTGCGCATGATTGTCTCCATTGACATTCTGATTAGCATTGCTGACAGAAGGTTGTACCTGTTCGATGCTGCTTTCATCTTGAACTTCACTACTCTTCAATCGTAGTGGTGAAGATTCCAGGAATGCCGTCATCAGAATTGGCAGCCTTTGAGGGCAGCACAGTGCGTGAACCTTGGTAGGAACCAACAGTGTATCTGCATCCACCGGCGCATCCGATTGTAGCGTCAGACAGGTGTCTAACACGCATTCTTCTCCGCATAGCAGACACCTTAGTACAGGTAAAACACACCTTTGCCACATTGGTCGAAATGATAGAAACCAAGTCATGTTTAGGTCTCTAAGCCGGGAGAGTCCCAGGATTTTTGATATCCGGTCCCGGTATCCAATGGCTAGGATCGTATCTTCCATTGTCGCGAGAGTTTGATCTGTGACATGGGTTGCCATAACGAAAAATAAGGACTAGGAATAGGATTCCTGCAATTAGTCCCAGGATCAGGGGAAGTCCGCCAAAAATCGAATGGACGAAATCTGGAAAAATACCCAGTATGGCTTTGAATGGTGTTAATGCCATCGAAAATACTGTCTTAAATACCTTTGAGACCCCAGTGGTATCAGAAATATTTAAGATTTCGCTCAGGATTTCCGCGAAATGTACGGGGGAATTAGTTGATAATAATGTATGTATCTCTGCAGTCGTCCTTGCGACTTGTAGATCATACGTTTCTTTTGATGACGTGAGCCTTGTAGGCGTCTGAAGAAGCACTGTTTTCATTCTGCTTAAAGTGTCTATTCGAATAGAAGTAATTTTCAAACTGGGCCATGCCCTTGCCTCCCTGTCTGGAAAGGAGCTGGGGAACAAAGAACGTCCACAGCACTTGACCTTCGCTGTCGTGGTGACGAGATAAGGAGTCCCGGGCATAAGACTACAACATCTGCGGTCTACAATAAGAATGTAACTCCCATTATAGAGTCTTTGAAAGAATGGTTCTATTTCAGTTGCAGGTGCGCCTTGCTGGTGACATGAAAGGTTGTATGAATTCCCTTCACAGGCTCCGTGCAAACTAATACCGTTACACAGAAGCGTGCCGCTTAGTGACATAGCACAATTGTTGCCACTAAGAAACACTTTCTGTCCTTTGTTACTGACACATGCATGTGAATAGGGCAGGTTCCAAGTTGTTTTAAGGTACCCCTTTCCCAATTTCTCGTACATGCCAGCCTGTATATATTTTTGGCAGTATTGAAACCTGAAGGTTGAGATTGGAATATTTATGATTCCGTGGATTATCCATTCACTGACAGGTCGTTCTGACATTGTCATTGGTAATCTTTCTAGTTTTTCAATGCTCAAGATTGTATAATCAGCACCCTTCTGCGCCATACCGATTTGTCTATCAGTAAGGTTAAAGATTTGGAATAGTGACGTTGTGTTGATTAAACGCCAAGGCACATAGCCTGAACGCAGATTTTGTAACGTCCAGCCAAGCTGTACAATAGAGCGCAATTGTGACTGACCATGTTGTAATAACAGTAAGTCTTGCGATAATATATCGATTGCTGAAGACACAATGCTGTCCAATGAAAATATTCTGGAGGACAGAGTCATTAACCCATTGTCCACTACAGAAAGTGATTTTTCCAAATTAATACGATCAATTTCACGTATTCTCTCTGCTGTTTCAATTTGAGTAACCTTCCAGGCCTCATTGTATGCTGCATATACAGAGGCTGCTATGAAACGCTTTTGACGCTGTTTGCGTGGTCCCAGTATGAAATCACGCAAGTCAGCACCATCAGTAAGTAAAGTTAGGTGTTGCTTAATTTTAGGCAGTGTGGAAGTTTGTAGCCATTGAAGGCATAATTTGCCCACACTGTAGGTTGTTATTATCCCTGGGTGATGTCTTTGGGGATATCTAGGGTCTGGCCTGGTCATTTTGAAACCCTGTGTTTTATTCAGGAATCTATCTTGACAGTTATTTGTATCTGTGGGCCAGATCAACCATTGTTTCCAATCAGGATGTGTTCTGTTTTGGTTAAGTATATGGTTTATGTCTATTCCTTCATCTGTATCAGAGTTATTGCTAAACATTGTTGGCTTTGGAATAGATAGGTTATTTAAATCTTTGATTTTGGCTAAGCCAAGACAGGTGGTTTGTTGAACAGTGTCATTTAAAAATATCATTTGTTCTGGGATCATGCAGGCTCTAAACAAAGCTTCTATACCCTGTACTTGCCATTCTTTTGTACCCCAAACACTTTTCAAATCAACATTTTTGTCCCAATAATCAAATCCAAAAGTATTCATTTTTTCAAAGAATGAATCTGAATATATCAATTTCGTGTTGGTTATCATGGTTTTCATCCCTGTCTTGTTTGACAATTTGTAATAAAATGTTTCAGCATTAGTTATGTTAAAACCTGAAAAATATGAATATTTGTCATAAACGGTTCTAGAGCTCCCTTTTGGAGGTGTAGCACAATGTTGCCATTGATTATAATTTAAAACATTTCTAGGTTGTGCAGATTTATGCAAGAAATGGTTACCATAATGGTTATAGCAATACATACTATCATAATTTGTAGAACCTTGCAAATAATCATGTTTTGTAAATTTAGCAGACATTACTAAGTCAGACATCATATTGTTTATACTTTCAAAGTCCCAATCATCAGCAAATGAGTTTGGTTTTGCAAAGTCACTCAAGGAGATCTTGATTTGGTGTGGATATTTCAGGATCTCGACCGGACCATAAATTTCATAGTCAGTGTTGTCCCAGGCTACCCCACCAGGTATTGGAATTGCTGTGAAGTTGGCTGAAGAAAGTTCTGAAGAAAGTTCTCGTTTCTCGACGTGTGAAGATGTGTGTGGTTTGAGGACCAAGTTGATGTTCTGACTTGCTGTGTCCATTTTAGCATATTTTCCCTCAATGAAGCGTCCCAAGGTAAATACCATGATGAGCCAAAGTATGAGGATAAATGCACCAAAACCCACCCAAAATTCAATCCATGGAGAAACCAGATATGTTTCTTTCAGTTGTTTCAAAAGTTCCTTAGCTTTGTCTTTAAAGGATTTTGATGATGGCTGTGTCTTTTGTTCGCTGAAACCTTCAGAGGAATCATCGAAGTTGATGAAGTAACCAGATGCAGTTCTGTCAATTGTTCCAATTGGTTCAGGATTCTTGTTTTTTGCATTGTCACTTGATACTTCAGTATAGATTGGTGTGTCTCTGCTAAATGTTTTTATTTGGGTTTTCAGAGGTCTTAGTTCTATTGCATTGTTGCATAGTCCTTGTTGTTCTTCTGTAGGCGTTTCGAATGTGATGAGCCTCTTTGATAGGACCTCTGTACTGGTAGCAAACCTTGGTGTTCTGCTACTTATTGGGAGTCCACTTGGCCTACTGTTTGTTATTGGCCACATGTTGTGGTTTTACCAGGTCGATGGATACAACTCGGTTCTCCTTTTTTCCAGCAAGTGGCGGTAGTACAACTGATCTTGTCCCGTTGACAGACAAGACAGGAACTGCTTTTCTGTAAGAAGGCCCAAATTCCTTCTTTACCGCGATCTTTTCCCTGACTAGATCCCCGACTTTTGGAATCCAGACAGGTCTTGCTGGGACAGGTGGTGATTCTTCAGTGGTTGTTGGCTGTTGTTTCAACTGTATGTTGCTCAGGTCTTTTCTTGTTTTGTTTAAGTCCTGCAAAATAGCCAAACGGTCTTTGACATCAAAGGTTTTTTCTATTACCACTGAAGTCTGACTATCAAGGTCAGAGATCAACATCCTAGTTCCGAATAATAATTCGTACGGACTGAATCCCTTCAGAGAATTTCTTGGCAAGTTATTTAGACTACGTTGGACACTTATTAGATGTTTGACCCACCCAGCTCCCGAACCTAATGTCCTTTCCATTATAGATTGCTTTCTGCCTTGGTTTTTTCTTTACACCATCCCATACCCTCAGGAAGGAAGTGAGAAGATTCCCGCTGGGCTGTGCTCATTTGGCCATGTTTCCCCCCCAGGCTGGATTGCCTGAGTGAAAGAAATGGTCGAACGTAGCATGCTCTTAGCGTATATGCCATTTAGACTCGCAAATCTTGTATAATAGTCCGGACGTCAGCCGAGTGCTGTGGATCTACATGATAAGTGGAACTAGCCTGTGTATGTTAATCGCAAGCCATTCTTTTTGTTGGTAATATTATCTGCCTTGCTACGACGAGGTATTAAACTGCTTCTCTCCCCACTGCGATCTCTGTTGCAGTTTGGGCAGTTTTTTACAAACATGGTGTAGTGCAGGCTCATGCCTGGCCACCAGTACCGTGATTGTAATTCTTCCAGAGAATCTTTTAATTTAAGGTGTCTGAGACCCTCGCCCATGTGTGCGTCTGCGATTAACAAGTTTCTCCTGTCCATGTTTGGAATCACTCTATCCCCCACTCCAGGGATTCGAGCAAAAGGGACGGAGTTTGCATCGATTATGTATGTATAATTGAGTGGATAGTTGATCGGTAACGCTGAGCAGTCGCCTTTTGATGACGTTTTCACCGCCAGCAATGTTTCGCCGTCAATGTATTTTAATGTACGCTTTTTTCGATCTACGGGAGCCGGTTTACTGGCTGCCGCTGCGGCTGTTTCAGCCAATGAATTCCCTACAACGTGAACGCCATCACGCTGGTGACTCAGTGAGTTTGTCACGTGAGTCTTTGGTAGTTCTTTTTTCAAAAGAGCTACTTGTTCCCAGAGCAGTCTCTGCTTTATTGGTGCATCTGTGTCATCTTTGTAACCGTTCTGAATCCATGTCTGCAAATCCTTGTTATATGCTTTGACGCAGAAATATGAATCTGACACTATAAGTGTCGGGAATTCGCGATCCGCATTATCTAGCGCCATTTTCAAAGCTATTATTTCAGTTTGTAGTTCTGAATTAGTTTCTACTGAGTGTGATTTTGTTAATAGAGGTTTTAGTTTACCTCCGCGCCACACTTCTTTTGTAATCTCACATGTGGGGTTGTATGCATGTTTTCCCCAAACGGAGGGTTGAGCATGTCCGTCTGTATAGATTACACAGGCGTAATGTCGTAGAGGCTGAATGTCGATTGGCAGAGGATACGTCTTTTCATATTTTAGATTTTTTAATTCTTCTAGTTCTGGATCAAAGTAGTAGTATACTTTGTCCGTTGTGATTGAATTCACCCATTGTATCCATTCTGGATCCAATGTTGTTGATGGTAAATTACACGGTGTTGTTAATGCCTCAAAAGCTGATTCAGCTGTTCTGACTGTGATATGTCTACCGTCAGCTATGTCTTTTTCTCTAGCTATTGCGGTTTGAACTGCTTGAACAATTTTTCCTTTGTTGCTGAATCTCTGTTCAGCTTTTGTGTACAAGTGTGATTTGAATGCAATTGATACCTTTTCTCCCTCATTAGAGGTCAGGTATGTGAATCCGCATCTCCCTGGGATGACTCGGATCACAAGGTTGCGTGTATTATCACGGGTTTCTAATTTTGTCTTAATTAGCATGTCTGTTTGTAAGGATCTCAAAATTTCTGTGTGTGTTTGAGTCCAACTGGATCTTTTAAAGTCTGGTTTAATTAGATCGTAAAGGGGTTTCACCCTTTCTGCGTAATTTGCAATGTATGTTCTTCCGAAATTTAGGAAGCCTAAAATTGACTGTAGGTTTTTTAGTGTTTTAGGAGCTTGGATAACGGCACATTTCTCTAGGAAATTGTCTGCCAGGCTTTTACCTTCACTTGATAGCTCATATCCTAAGAATAGGACCGTCAGATGGGCAATTCTGGACTTTTTGAAGTTGAATTTGTAACCCTCTGCAGCGAAACCAAGTATTATGGTGTTCACTCTTTTCAAGTGAGTCTCCAAGTCATCATCTGTTAAGTAAATGTCATCGACATAAGATAATGCTTCATCATCATATAGTTGTAGTAATTCTGTTACTCTCGCTGAGAATACCCCCGGGCTGTTCTTGTACCCCTGGGCTAACCGACAGAATTGTTTTTGAGTGCCATTTACTGAGAAAGCTGTTAAATATCTGCTCTCTGGTGCTATGTTTTGACAAAAGAATCCGTTGGAGATGTCCAAGGTAGTTTTGTATTTTTTGCGCACTATGTTATTCATTAGTGCAGCACTGTGTGAGTTTTGCACTGCAAAGGTTTTGCAACATGTGTTAAGGTGTCGGTAATCCAAAACTAGACGGTACGAATTGTCTGGTTTGGAGACCGGAAACAAAGGATTGTTCATTTGTGAGGTGCAAGTTTCAATCACCCCCTGGTATTCTAGCTGATCTAGTATTTCATTTACTTGTTTTTTTGCTTCTTGCTTAATTGGGTACTGCCTTTGTGCAGTTGGTTGTGATTTTAACTGGATTTTTTGAGGAGGAGAATCCTCATCCCATCCTACATGATTTTTATATAAAGCAGGTGCTAAGGCCACTGCCCACTTTCTAGCAAGTGTGTATTTTTTATGAATCGGTATTTGATTCGAGAAGGCAGGCATAATTACTTCTTCGCCATGAGGGCACTCCCTGACAAACTCTGGTGGCCAGTCTTTTTCAGCTAGAAGGATGTCATAGCCCTTGGATAGGTTATCCCAAAATAGTCCCCTTATTTTCCTAGTCTTATCTCCCTCTATACGTAATGTTATCTCGTATATCTTGTGGGGCTTGCTAACTCTGGTATCTGCAGTTTCCACTTGAAGGTATTCATTCGTGTCCACTGTCTCCAGATGATTCATAAGGACTTTGCGAGCTATGCTCACCTCTGCTGCGCTGTCTAGCATTGTCTGAGCCCACTCTCCGTTTTTCAGTTGTGTCCTCAGTATTCTCGGCATTGTTAACTACCTTGATACTGGCTACCTTCTTTTTTGGAAATTGTAATTTCTTTTTCAGTTGAGCAGGTTCCTTGTCTTTGGACTTGGCGTGCTCTTCTGATCGTCCTCTTCTTTCCGATTTCTGCGAGGAATTCTGAAAAGATTGAGAGGGACGTGTATCAATGTCTTGATATTTATCAGGTTTTTTAATATTATCCCTATTTCTAAGGTTATATCTATTCCCAGAGGGGTCACTCTGGGGTGACCTTTGTCTCGGGTTTGGAGATTTCTCTCTTCGCCTAGGAGACCTTCCTCTGGACTGGAATTTCTTTTCTTTAGGATTGGATTGTTTGTTCCCATCCCAGTTCTTTTTTGGTGAATTATTATTATTATTAAAAAACATTTTTTCTGGACTTGTAGTCAGTTGCGGTTTTACTGGTATTCCACCTAGACTATCTCTGTCTAGTTCTTCATAGGATTTTTCTATGATTCTGGCAATTTCAGCTGGTTGGTCTGCTATATCTGTCTCTTTTAACCTCTGGCGGATCGCCACGTTTGCTGCTTCACCTTTTATGTTGGCTAATAATATAGCCGAGACCTGCTTGAAGTCTTTTAGTAATTTCATACCAAGAGTTAAAGCTGGTTCTGGACCGTATTCATCTTGAATTTGTTTTAGCACATCTGGTATCACCGAAATGGATGGAACACCGTGCGTTTTTGTATAGATGGAAGCAAAGACTGTACCCCAAGTGTCACAGTCCTCAATGTGTGGTGCGATTCCCATTGGGAGACATATAGTCAGAATCCTGTGTTTTTCTAATGGGGTGGTGTCAGGAAACACCGCCTCTATTTGGGTAATTTTCTGTGCCAACCAGAATGGTATCTGTTCCCGTTTAGCTGGAACTTTACCTAGGCAGGATTGGATGTTCTGTGGTGTAATTTTATTTGTGTTCCCCTGGTGTGGGGTCAGCTGTGGTAGTTTAATCGCTGGCTGAATTGTTGAAGTCCGCATTACATACTGAACTAATTGTCTGTGAATTTTTAGTAGTTGTTTTAGCTGTATTAACAGCTCTGCTGCAGGCATTCTTTCGAAGTCTGGATGTGGTGTGTATCCGGCTAGGACCGGCCACGTTGCTCCTGGTCTTCCTAAAGGACCGAGCCTTGTAATGTGATTGTTATGTTTTAGGGCGCCATCAAATAAGAGCAAATGCTCTTGGAATTTGAGTGGTACTTCCACCTCCTCGAAAGGAGTGTACGTTTCAGGAGGTTCCTCTACTTTGTAATAGTGGAAGTACTTTGTTACAGCATTTGCTGCTGGAAAATGTATCCATGTATAGTATACCTCTGTCTGCCGATATTCGTGTGCCTCAATTACGAATATGACTGTGCCACCTCTAGGTGTCAGTCCATTTTCTATAAGTTTTAAGGTTATAGATCTCCTTTTGGCGACCTGGATGAGTATTATATCCGGGTCTGCTGTTTGCATGGTAGCATCAGCATCTGCTATTTCAGTAGCTAATCTAATTGCCTCTCTTTCATCATCACTCTCTGCCATTTTACAGACAGGATGGTATTATGTTTGTTTGCAGATCAGGTTTCTTATGGAAACAGAGATTAGATGCACAATATTCTGGAACTGTTTTATCCTTCAACGTTGACTATACCAAGAACCATACATAGGAGTTCCCTCCTGCGAGGTTTTGGAGGATATTACCTTTCACCCACTCCAGACGTCTTTGGAGTATAATGGAAAAAGGGGTCTGAGTGAGAAAGCACGACTGAGTTACTCTAAATGTCTTACGTTAGTTTTATCGCCCTTTCCAAACACGTTGGGCGCCATGTAGTGTAGTTCCTATCTTCCCAATAGGCTCTGCGCATTGGAATAGTACCTACAGCAGTAAAGGCCTAGGCCAGACGTTAACTAGGTCTACTACTGTCGATACTAGACTTAATTTTTGGGTTTGCCAGCTAAGCTCAGAGTTCGCTAGAAACTTTCTCGAATGTTCAGGAAAGAATTACCTCCCCTGATTAGACAAGAAGGGATTTAGTTTCTGACAACCATAGAACATGACAACTTTGCTCTCCCCTAATCAAGAGTCAATCTCAAGAGTCGTGTGAGCACAAGGCAATTATTTTACTCAGTCAGTACGTGCATTCTTAGTCTCATCAGAATGTAGAGAAAAGGAAGAGACGGGCGTGTTCAATAAAAGATGTTATTTATTGATCAGTCTCTTTTCTCGTACAAGAGAAATGGATCGATATTATTGCAATACTTATAATTAAGTAAAGTGCATACATTAAAAGCAATAGTATAAAATAATACTGTAAAAACATTGATATGGTTTCTGAGCCATATGATGTTTAAAATGATTAAAATATATTTACATACACATATACATTTGACTAAACGTACTCAACTGGTGTTTCTAAATACGCCTACCCCGTGTACCTGACCTAAGTCTAATGCGTGGGCGGGAATAGAAAGTTACAGTTTAAGTTAAGTTTGTTTTTGCCAAGTGAATAACTAAAGAATTCTCTAGGAGGGGTTATTCAGTTCTGTACCTGGAATTTAGGATGAATGAGGAATGGTATCTCTTTCTCTGCTCTCGATATTCCAGGCTGCCTGCGAGGGCTACCCGGAAGCGCCGGTGCTGGGTCTCTCGGCTTGAGATAGCAGCGCGTCTCTCAGCGCGTCAGGAAGGCGGGGCTGCTGCCTGCGGGGTCTGCTTCTGCTCTCGGCTTCGGCAAGTATGGCTGCTCCGTCTTGTCACCACGCGTGTGTTTGCATAGGGCAAGGTCGGCAATATTTATACCTTAAAGGTGCCGAGATTGACGTAAGGATGGACATAGGTACGTCAATAAAGATGTCATACGACTTGCTCGTTAGCACATTCTTTTGCAAAAGTTCTCTGTGAAATCAAAACAATGGCCGCACGGATTTTCCAGGTTGTCATAGGTTTGATTTGTTATGAGAACGTCGTATGCCTTATCAGGGGCTGGAGGAATGTCGCTTGTCTAATTAGATCTCAAGCGTTATGACCTAATCAGATAACACGTTCCTGTGCCGTAGTGTGACTGCGTCAGATAACGGTATCTGCATCATGGGGGATTTCTTGCCTCATGGGCTGACTGTTAGTTAACTAGCTAGGTAGTTTAACCAGAATAGGGTCAGGAATAGGGGGATCGATTCAGAACCTATAGAAATACACGACAACGTTTTGGCAAACTGATAGGACAGGTTTATAGATTAGTGAAAGGAAGGGATGGGGCCTGATGTGACATGTGCAAACACACTCTGTGACGTGTTTTAAGTTCAGGAGTTTTGTCTCTTTTAATCCTGAAAGTACCTCGGCCCTACTATCCCACCATGTCTCTTTACTAAATACCATATAGGTGCGGTGCAGAGAGGTGCTCTAAAGCTGTGTCCTAATTTATACCTCTCTGCAATGCAACTCTCTGGCACTTTCTGCACATATCTGGTGGGTTAGTTGGCCCTCAGTGACACTCAGTATTCATGTTACCTTTATCGTGTAACTTAAAATGCCCACAGAGCATATTTCCAGACATATCTACTTCGTCCATCTCCCCTTTCTTCACCTGTGTGCAAACACAGGCCATTGTGTATTTCAATTCTAACTATTTGTAGCTGAAAGGGTCACTATGGGAATGCAAGAGGAGTAACAGGGTGTTTGCTGGAGTGTATGGATACCAACTGGGGAATTGTAGGCCTGAAACACAAGTGAAAAGTAGTTAAACCACTCTATGCATAGTGCATAGGAGTTTAAAGGAGTCCATGTCCTAAGGCCTAGCTCGCTGCATGAGTACATGGATACTGACTGAATGATTAGAGTACTAAAAGGAGATACACTGGGTGAATTTATAATTGGTTGAGTTTTAATTTAGTGAATGGATTAGTACATAGTACTTAAAGAGTGACTATGGGAGTGCAAGAGCAGGCACAGGGTGTTTGCTGGAGTGTATGGAAACTGACTGGGGAATTCAAGGCCTGAAACACAAGTGAAAAGGTGATTAGACCACTACATGCATAGTGCATAGGAGTTTAAAGCAGTCCATGTCCTAAGGCCTGGCTCGCTACATGAGTACATAGATACTGACTGAATGATTAGAGTACTACAAAGAGATACACTGGGTGAATGTATAATTGGTTGAGTTTTACTTTACTGAATAGATTAGTTCATGGTACTGAAAGTGTCACTATGGGATTGCAAGAGCAGGCACAGGGTGTTTGCTGGAGTGTATGGAAACTGACTGGGGAATTCAAGGCCTGAAACACAAGTGAAAAGGTGGTTAGACCATTACATGCGCAGTGCATATGAGTTTAAACCATGCTTTTAAAAAACAGAAACATGCAGCCTACTGCATCTTATCCACCATTTTAGAAACATCTCACTTCTCAAACTGCCATATCACATACAGATACCTTCTAAGTGCATCCAGACGTCCCTTCAAGATGCTTAGATTGTGGATTTGGGACACAGCTATATTTTCTGGAGCCACAGGTATGCAGAAAATAACGGCATGGACAAAGCCCTAGCGTTGCCAAATGTAGACATTAAATGGATCGGACAGATAGGGTTAAAGTGGCACCAATTGATGCCATTGATTAAATCCTTTTTGCATCTCTAACACCCTGACCTCATAATTGTGCACTGTGGTGGCAATGACCTACGCACTTTGACTTGGGTATGTCTGGAAATGCTTATAAAGGACACCTTTAAAGACTTGATGTCACTTTTCCCCCAAACTGCCTTTGTCTATTCTAACATATGTCAAAGGCAGAAATGGAACTGGTCCAATCAATTTTGTCCGCAGATTGAGAAAGCTAGTAAACATGTCAATAATCTGTTTCTGCTTTTCTCCGAGTTGATAGGATGGGGTCCATTTACCACAACAATGTGCGTTTCAATATGGATGGCATCTATAGGAGAGATGTTGTACATTTTACAGGTGAGGGTAACAGAGTCTTCCCCATCAACTTTGGACTCTGCATAGGTACTTACTAGTAGGTACCAAAATCTCTCAATAAACACAAGGGCTATTTGTAGAGCCACCCAAGATCCAAACACATACGTTTGATGTATATTCCAAAAATATAATTTTTTTGCTTGAAGTCGTGCACCCAACGCATCAAAGTCACGCACCAAACGTGTGGAAGTCGTGCACCAAAC
Source organism: Lissotriton helveticus (assembly GCF_964261635.1). Taxonomy (NCBI): domain Eukaryota; kingdom Metazoa; phylum Chordata; class Amphibia; order Caudata; family Salamandridae; genus Lissotriton; species Lissotriton helveticus. The sequence continues at coordinate 1,888,106,429 of NC_136068.1, read as the reverse complement.
GCGCTGGAGTTGCACACCCTACACATTAGGAGTCGTGCATCCCGTAGGTGCACACCAGGGGGTCGCACTGAGCGCCGTGCTGGGTGCACGACTACTAATTTTACAGTAAAAGAAAAATAGCCCCTATCACTAATTTCTTTGATCTCCGGGGACCCCTTCTCTCGGGCCTCATATAAAATGTTGGGTACCATGGGGGGAACCCCAATACCTCCACGGTCACAGCCAGCTCCCCGCGTCCTTCGGGAGCCGGCATTGCTTTTCCACATGGGGAGCTGCTGACATGCAGATCCCCGTGTGGAAAAGCAATTTGGTTTGGATTTTGAAAGAGAGAGCAGGTTTCCCTGCTCCCTCTTTAAAAATCCAAACCAAGTTTGCTATGGGAGGGTGGGAGCCGCGAGACTGCCGCCCTCTCATAGCAAACAGCAGTGTCCAGGGGCAGGGTACCCCGGGGCACTGCAGGAGACGGCCCTGGGGGGTGGCAGTCCCCAGGGCCCAAAACGGTTCTAGGAGGGGGGCCATGTGACTCCCCTCCCACAATACACAAAGCCCTGGGGGGTGGTGGCCGTTGAGCCTCCACCCACATATTTTGCTGGGGGGGCCTTAGAGCCCCCCAACCATTTATTTTGTAGCCCCGGGGGGTGGCAGGCCCCGGGGCTGTGGGGCCCCTCTGGGCCCCCCATAAATTTGATCATTTTGACCCCAGCATATGGCCCCCCTGGGGGCTAATTATTAAAAAAGCTCAGTTTTATTTTTTATTTTTTTATGGTAGGATCCATGCACCCTACGGGCACTTTGCTGTTTTTAAAAAAAAAAAGTCCCTGAGAGTCCTTGTGGGACCCCCTAAGCAGGTCTAGAGCGTCAGAGTATTTCTACCCTCCCCCCTTTATTCGTTTTGCACACTTGTACCACTGACTTCTTCAGCCTCGTATCTACCGAGGCACAAAATGGCTGGCAACACTTCCTGGTTTCATATATTGACAACCACTTGACAGCCAATTAGCATTCAGCATGTGATAGGGACGATGCGCTTAGCGTGCGCTCAGGATGCGCGGATCCACTGCAACCATAGATATATATGTACTTTTAATTGTGATTTTCCCAGTAACTACTGAACAGATTTCCAACATTTAAGCAAAAGGCATGAGTCTGCACTAAGGACTACCTCTTTGCGAAAATTGGTGTAATTCCGTTCAGCAGTTTGGAGTGTAGTCGTGATGAACGGTTCCAATAGAAAATTGCATGGGGAAAGCATGTTTTGGGACCCCCCTTTTTTCTCAGTCCCCGCTTCACAAATCACTCCGAGACTCACTCCAAGACCTTCTAGGCCTGCTCAGGGGGTCCTACATGGATCTTTAGGCCCCCAATTTTTTTTTTAAGAAATAAAAAATCGCGGAGTACGCGTATGGTACTCGTACGCAGTGGAAAAGGAAAAAAAAATAGAAGTCCGTTTTATTCTTAATTCGCTCCCGGGGGGGCCAAATCCCAGGGGCAATTTTTTTCCATAATGGGGGGCTTGTAAGGTCTCCCGAGTCCCGGGCAATGCCACTCCCCGGGGTTTTATTTTGAAGTATGCAGGGGGAGCGCTTACGGCTCCCCTCCCCGCAGCCCCAGGGACCGCCACCCCCTCTGGGCTTTTTAAAGATTTTTTTTAAAAATAAGTATGTTTTCAGCCCCCTCCCCCTCCCCCCCTTTGCGTACAGTAAGTGTACTGAAAACCGTACAATTACGAGCACGAGCTGCATGTTGATTGGATGTCAGCTATTAGTCAACACTCCAAACCAGGGAGTGTTGGCAGCCATCTTGTGCCTCGTTAGAACCGAGTCACAAGAAAACAGTAAAAGGAAGTTGAAAAATAAGGAAAGGGGGCAGGGTAGAAACATCCTGACCCTCTAGGCCTGCTCAGGGTATTCCACATAGATCTTTAGGCCCACATTTTGATTTATTTTTTTAAGTATGGTACGCTTACGGGGTGGCAAAGGAAAAAAAAACGAGAAGTCCGTTTTATTTTTAATTAGCCCCCGGGGGGCCAAATCCCGGTGGCAATTCTTTTCCATAATGGGGGGCTTGTAAGGCCCTTCGAGCCCCGGGGAACGCCATTCCCCGGGGTTTTATTTTGAAGTATGCCCACCTTGTAGCCCCGGGGACCGCCACTCCCCCAAGCTTCTCCAGGGTCCTCGTTCTGCCATCGTCCTGTGTAGGCTCCTAGAAGCTGCCCGCACAGTTTCATGGACCTGACAATGAGTTCCACAGCGTAGCGTCCGTTGCAGTGTTCTTAGCCTTTTTGTTCTTTTGCTGACTTACCAGTTTGTGTTCAAAATTCGCCGTCTTATTTGTGTGGCTTTCCTTTGTGTATCTTTTGTGCAGCCTTGTTTTGTGTATCTTCTTTTGCATCTGACTTTCTTTATTCAGTGCTTGATCCAGTGTTCTGAACATAGCAGGGGTCCAGTACTTATACCCCTAAAAGTCTTTGTTCCCTTTGTGCAGGAGGGCTCTGAGCCCGGTCTGAACTAGTTCTGGGTGTTCCTTGAGCACTTTGTATTCCTGGCCTCTCACTTCCTTTCAGCCGCCCAGCAGGAGGTGGAGCCAGCATTGTGGAGGGAAAGCACAGCCCTGGAGCACTTTGTTGACATGATTCCTTCTCTTCTTTCACAGTGCAGGGCAGAGACATCAGACGCACCACAGGGGGTGGAGCCAGCACTGTGGGGGGCGGGCACAGTCCTATTCAGGCCCAGGTACTAACTCCTCCCACCACTCAAGTTGCAAATGTAGTCATTCATCCTAGCGCTGACTCAGCCAGTCTCCTGGGGAATCCCCAGCCCCTGTCACTCTCAAACCATACAGTCAATCCACAAACAGGCTAAGGCACACAGAAAGGTCAGACAAGAGAACAGCAACTTTCTGATAGTGCTATTCTCAAACACAGGAGTTAAAAACCTCCTTTCCTAAAAGATGTGTTATTAAATTCTGAGTTCAGGGATACCAGACTTTTATGTAATATCTTGTTCGTATGGGAAGAAATGCTGGTAGCTACTGTAGCCAGCATCCCCCATGATAGCCTATGGAGCAAGATAGCCTTGCAGCAGTGAAAAACGAAAATGGCTGTAATTCACTACCAGAGCATGTCACCTGCACAAGTACATGCTCTACCTCTCACATGCACTGCACCCTGCCCAAGGGGGTACCTTGGGCCTTTCATAGGGTTGACCAATGTTCATAAAAAGGGAAGGGTTGGGCCTGGTCAGTGGGGACACTGACCAGGACGACATGGCAGTTCACAGACTGCACACAGGCACTGCGGTGGCAGGCCTGAGACACCATTATGGGGCTACTCATGTGGGTGGCACAATCAGTGCGGCAGGCCCACTAGTAGCATTTGATTTACCAGCCCTGACACACTTAGTGCACTTTACTAGGGACTACTTGGTGAGACAAATATGCCAATCATGTATATCCAATCACAATAACAATTTACACAGAGAGCATATGCACTTTAGCACTGATCAGCAGTGGTAAAGTGTGCAAAGTCCTATTGCCAATAGCCACGGGTCAGGAAAAATAAGGGAGGAAGAAGCAAAAAGTTTGGGGATGACCCTGCAAGAAGGGCCAGTTCCAACACCCTGTATGTAAGGCAGCCCCACCTGGCCAGCGCTTCTATTGCATTGGTATAGAATTCACAGTGCCCCAGTGTGTAAGGCAGCCCCACCTGGCCAGCGCTTCTATTGCATTGGTATAGAATTCAAAGTGCCCCACTGTGTAAGGCCCCCCACCTGACCAGTGCTTCTATTGCATTGGTATAGAATTCACAGTGCCCCAGTGTGTAAGGCCTTCAACCTAGCCATTGCTTCTATTGCATTGGTATAGAATTCACAGTGCCCCAGTGTGTAGGGCAGCCCCACCTGGCCACTTGTTCTATTGCATTGGTATAGAATTCACAGTGCCCCAGTGTGTAAGCCCCCCACCTGGCCAGTGCTTCTATTGCATTGGTCTAGAATTGACAGTGACCCAGTGTGTAAGGCAGCCCCACCTCGCCAGTGCTTCTATTGCATTGGTATAGAATTTACAGTGCCCCAGTGTGTAAGGCAGCCCCACTGGCCAGTGCTTCTATTGCATTGGCATAGAATTCACAGTGCCCCAGTGTCTAAGCCCCCCACCTGACCAGTGCTTCTATTGCATTGGTATAGAATTCACAGTGCCCCAGTGTGTAAGGCAGCCCCACCTGGCCAACACTTCTATTGCATTGGTATAGAATTCACAGTGCCCCCGTGTGTAAGCCCCCCATCTGGCCAGCGCTTCTATTGCATATTCTCTAGAATTGACAGTGACCCAGTGTGTAAGGCAGCCCCACCTCGCCAGTGCTTCTATTGCATTGGTATAGAATTCACATTGCCCCAGTGTGTAAGACAGCCCCACCTGGCCAGTGCTTCTATTGCATTGGTATAAAATTCACAGTGCCCCTGTATGTAAGGCAGCCCCACCTAGCCAGCGCTTTTATTGCATTGGTATAGAATTTACAGTGTCCCAGTGTGTAAGGCCCCCCACCTGGCCAAAGCTTCCATTGCATTGGTATAGAATTCACAGTGCCCCAGTGTGTAAACTCCCCCACCTGGCCACCGCTTCTGTTGCATTGGTAATGAATTCACAGTGTCCCAGTATGTCAGGAACTCCCACCTGGCCAGTGCTTCTATTGCATTGGTATAGAATTCACAGTGCCCCAGTGTGTAAGGCAGCCCCACCTGGCCAGCGCTTCTATTGCATTGGTATAGAATTCACAGTGCCCCAGTGTGTAAGGCAGCCCCACCTGACCATTGCTTCTATTGCATTGGTATAGAATTCACAGTGCCCCAGTGTGTAAGGTCCCCCACCTGACTAGTGCTTCTATTGCATTGGTATAGAATTCAAAGTGCCCCAGTGTGTAAGGCAGCCCCACCTGGTCAGTGCCTCTATTTAATTGGTATATAATTCACAGTGCCCCTGTATGTAAGGCAGCCCCACCTGGCCAGTGCTTCTATTTCATTGGTATAGAATTCAGAGTGCCCCAGTGTGTAAGCCCCCCACCTGGCTAGTGCTTCTATTGCATTGGTATAGAATTGACAGTGACCCAGTGTGGAAGGCAGTCCCACCTGGCCAGTGCTTCTATTGCATTGGTATATAATTCACAGTGCCCCAGTGTGTAAGGCAGCCCCCCCTGGCCAGCGCTTTTATTGCATTGGTATAGAATTGACAGTGCTCCAGTGTGTAAGGCAGCCCCCCCTGGCCAGCGCTTTTATTGCATTGGTACAGAATTCACAGTGCCCCAGTGTGTAAGCCCCCCACCTGGCCAGTGCTTCTATTGCATTGGTATAGAATTCACAGTGCCCCTATATGTAAGGCAGCCCCACCTGGCCAGTGTTTCTATTGCATTGGTATATAATTCACAGTGCCCCAGTGTGTAAGACCCCCCACCTGACCAGTGCTTCTATTGCATTGATATCGAATTGACAGTGCTCCAGTGTGTAAGGCAGCCCCACCTGACCAGCGCTTCTATTGCATTGGTATAGACTTCACAGTGTCCCAGTGTGTAAGGCACCCCACCTGGCCAGCGCTTGTATTGCATTGGTATAGAATTCACAGTGCCCCTGTATGTAAGGCAGCCCCACCTGGCCAGTGCTTCTATTGCATTGGTATAGAATTAACAGTGCCCTTGTGTGTAAGGCCCCCCACCTGACCAGTGCTTCATTGCATTGGTATAGAATTCACAGTGCCCCACTGTGTAAGGCCCCCCACCTGACCAGAGCTTCTATTGCATTGGTATTGAATTCACAGTGCCCCAGTGTGTAAGGCACCCCACCTGGCCAGCGCTTCTATTGCATTGGTATAGCAATCACAGTGCCACTGTATGTAAGGCAGCACCACCTGGCCACCCCTTCTATTGCATTGGTATATAATTCACAGTGCCCCAGTGTGTAAGGTCCCCCACCTGACCAGAGCTTCTATTGCATTGGTATTGAATTCACAGTGCCCCAGTGTGTAAGGTCCCCCACCTGACTAGTGCTTCTATTGCATTGGTATAGAATTCACAGTGCCCCTGTATGTAAGGCAGCCCCACCTGGCCAGCGCTTATAATGCATTGGTATAGAATTCACAGTGCCCCAGTGTGTAAGCCCCCCACCTGGCCAGTGCTCCTATTGCATTTTTATAGAATTGACAGTGACCCAGTATGTAAGGCAGCCCCACCTGGCCAGTGCTTCTATTGCATTGGTATAGAATTCACAGTGCCCCAGTGTGTAAGGCAGCCCCACCTGGCCAGCGCTTCTATTGCATTGGTATAGAATTCACAGTGCCCCTGTATGTAAGGCAGCACCACCTGGCCACCCCTTCTATTGCATTGGTATATAATTCACAGTGCCCCAGTGTGTAAGGTCCCCCACCTGACCAGAGCTTCTATTGCATTGGTATTGAATTCACAGTGCCCCAGTGTGTAAGGCACCCCACCTGGCCAGCGCTTCTATTGCATTGGTATAGCAATCACAGTGCCACTGTATGTAAGGCAGCCACACCTGGCCAGTGCTTCTATTGCATTGGTATAGAATTCACAGTGCCCCAGTGTGTAAGGTCCCCCACCTGACCAGTGCTTCTATTGCATTGGTATAGAATTCACAGTGCCCCTGTATGTAAGGCAGCCCCACCTGGCCAGCGCTTATAATGCATTGGTATAGAATTCACAGTGCCCCAGTGTGTAAGCCCCCCACCTGGCCAGTGCTCCTATTGCATTTTTATAGAATTGACAGTGACCCAGTTTGTAAGGCAGCCCCACCTGGCCAGTGCTTCTATTGCATTGGTATAGAATTCACAGTGCCCCAGTGTGTAAGGCAGCCCCACCTGGCCAGCGCTTCTATTGCATTGGTATAGAATTGACAGTGCTCCAGTGTGTAAGGCAGCCCCACCTGGCCAGTGCTTCTATTGCATTGGTATAGAATTCACAGTACCCCAGTGTGTAAGGCCTTCCACCTAGCCATTGCTTCTATTGCATTGGTACAGAATTCACAGTGCCCCTGTATGTAAGGCGCCCCACCTGACCAGTGCTTCTATTGCATTGGTATAGAATTCACAGTGCCCCAGTGTGTAAGGCCCCCCCACCTGACCAGAGCTTCTATTGCATTGGTATCGAAATTAAAGTGCCCCATTGTGTAAGGCCCCTCACCTGGCCAGTTCTTCTATTGCATTGGTATAGAATTCACAGTGCCCCTGTGTGTAAGGCAGTCCCACCTGGCCAGTGCTTCTATTGCATTGGTATAGAATTCACAGTGCCCCAATGTGTAAGGTAGCCCCACCTGAGCGCTTCTATTGCATTGGTATAGACTTTACAGTGCTCCAGCATGTCAGGAACCCCCATGTAATGTAATGTAATGTGTATACTTGTAAAGCGCACTGTTGCCAGTCGGCGTCCTGACGCAGTATACCGCTGGGGAACCCGTCCTGGCTTTCCCTGTAAGATGGTCCCTGCTGGGAATCTCCAAGGTGGAGCCAGGCATCACCGGCTTTGATGGGGCCGTTGTGGAGATTAGGCAAGCTAATGCCCAGAGTTGCCGAGTGGGACCCCTGGTTAGAGTAGGCACCGAGGCAAGAATTATCGAGTCCGCTGACCCTGGTCCACGACCCTGCCGCGTCGGGAATCGAACCCTGGTCCCGGGCCGACTTCTGCTTCCGGGTCTGCCGCCTCTAACCAGTGAGCCACACCACTCCCATTTGGCCAGTGCTTCTATTGCATTGGCATAGAATTCACAGTGCCCCTGTATGTAAGGCAGCCCCACCTGGCCAGTGCTTCTATTGTATTGGTATAGAATTTACAGTGCCCCAGTGTGTAAGGCAGCCTCACCTGACCAGTGCTTCTAAGGCATTGGTATATAATTCACAGTGACCCAGTGTGTAAGGCAGCCCCACCTGGCCAGTGCTTCTATTGCATTGATATCGAATTGACAGTGCTCCAGTGTGTAAGGCAGCCCCACCTGGCCAGAGCTTCTATTGCATTGGTATAGACTTCACAGTGTCCCAGTGTGTAAGGCACCCCACCTGGCCAGCGCTTGTATTGCATTGGTATAGACTTCGCAGTGTCCCAGTGTGTAAGGCACCCCACCTGGCAAGCACTTCTATTGCATTGGTATAGAATTCACAGTACCCCTGTTTGTAAGGCAGCCCCACCTGGCCAGCGCTTCCATTGCATTGGTATAGAATTAAGAGTGCTCCAGTGTGTAAGGCCCCCCACCTAAACAGAGCTTCTATTGCATTGGTATAGAATTCAAAGTGCCCCACTGTGTAAGGCCCCTCAACTGGCCAGTGCTTCTATTGCATTGGTATAGAATTCACAGTGCCCCTGTATGTAAGGCAGCCCCACCTGGCCACCGCTTCTATTGCATTGGTATAGAATTCACAGTGCCCCTGTATGTAAGGCAGCCCCACCTGGCTAGTGCTTCTAATGCATTGGTATAGAATTCACAGTGCCCCAGTGTTTAAGGCCCCCCACCTGACCAGTGCTTCATTGCATTGGTATATAATTCACAGTGCCCCGGTGTGTAAGGCAGCCCCACCTGGCCAGCGATTCTAATGCATTGGTATATAATTCACAGTGCCCCAGTGTGTAAGGCCCCCCACCTGACCAGTGCTTCTACTGCATTGGTATAGAATTCACAGTGCCCCTGTATGTAAGGCAGCACCACCTGGCCACCCCTTCTATTGCATTGGTATATAATTCACAGTGCCCCAGTGTGTAAGGCAGCCCCACCTGGCCAGTGCTTCTATTGCATTGGTATTGAATTCAAAATGCCCCACTGTGTAAGGCCCCTCTCCTGGCCAGTGCTTCTATTGCATTGGTATAGAATTCACAGTGCCCCAGTGTGTAAGGTCCCCCACCTGACCAGAGCTTCTATTGCATTGGTATTGAATTCACAGTGCCCCAGTGTGTAAGGCACCCCACCTGGCCAGCGCTTCTATTGCATTGGTATAGCAATCACAGTGCCACTGTATGTAAGGCCCCTCACCTGGCCAGTTCTTCTATTGCATTGGTATAGAATTCACAGTGCCCCAGTGTGTAAGGCAGCCCCACTTGGCCATTGCTTCTATTGCATTGGTATATAATTCACAGTGCCCCAGTGTGTAAGGCAGCCCCACCTGGCCACCGCTTCTATTGCATTGGTATAGAATTCACAGTTCCCCAGTGTGTAAGGCAGCCCCACCTGGCCAGTGCTTCTATTGCATTGGTATAGAATTCACAGAGCCCCAATGTGTAAGGTAGCCCCACCTGAGCGCTTCTATTGCATTGGTATAGACTTTACAGTGCTCCAGCATGTCAGGAACCCCCATGTAATGTAATGTAATGTGTATACTTGTAAAGCGCACTGTTGCCAGTCGGCGTCCTGACGCAGTATACCGCTGGGGAACCCGTCCTGGCTTTCCCTGTAAGATGGTCCCTGCTGGGAATCTCCAAGGTGGAGCCAGGCATCACCGGCTTTGATGTGGCCGTTGTGGAGATTAGGCAAGCTAATGCCCAGAGTTGCCGAGTGGGACCCCTGGTTAGAGTAGGCACCGAGGCAAGAATTATCGAGTCCGCTGACCCTGGTCCACGACCCTGCCGCGTAGGGAATCGAACCCTGGTCCCGGGCCGACTTCTGCTTCCGGGTCTGCCGCCTCTAACCAGTGAGCCACACCACTCCCATTTGGCCAGTGCTTCTATTGCATTGGCATAGAATTCACAGTGCCCCTGTATGTAAGGCAGCCCCACCTGGCCAGTGCTTCTATTGTATTGGTATAGAATTTACAGTGCCCCAGTGTGTAAGGCAGCCTCACCTGACCAGTGCTTCTAAGGCATTGGTATATAATTCACAGTGACCCAGTGTGTAAGGCAGCCCCACCTGGCCAGTGCTTCTATTGCATTGATATCGAATTGACAGTGCTTCAGTGTGTAAGGCAGCCCCACCTGGCCAGAGCTTCTATTGCATTGGTATAGACTTCACAGTGTCCCAGTGTGTAAGGTCTCCACCTGGCCAGCGCTTGTATTGCATTGGTATAGACTTCGCAGTGTCCCAGTGTGTAAGGCACCCCACCTGGCAAGCACTTCTATTGCATTGGTATAGAATTCACAGTACCCCTGTTTGTAAGGCAGCCCCACCTGGCCAGCGCTTCTATTGCATTGGTATAGAATTAAGAGTGCTCCAGTGTGTAAGGCCCCCCACCTGACCAGAGCTTCTATTGCATTGGTATAGAATTCAAAGTGCCCCACTGTGTAAGGCCCCTCAACTGGCCAGTGCTTCTATTGCATTGGTATAGAATTCACAGTGCCCCATTGTGTAAGGCAGCCCCACCTTGCCAGTGCTTCTATTGCATTGGTATATAATTCACAGTGCCCCTGTATGTAAGGCAGCCCCACCTGGCCACCGCTTCTATTGCATTGGTATAGAATTCACAGTGCCCCTGTATGTAAGGCAGCCCCACCTGGCCAGTGCTTCTATTGCATTGGTATATAATTCACAGTGCCCCGGTGTGTAAGGCAGCCCCACCTGGCCAGCGATTCTAATGCATTGGTATAGAATTCACAGTGCCCCAGTGTGTAAGGCCCCCCACCTGACCAGTGCTTCTACTGCATTGGTATAGAATTCACAGTGCCCCTGTATGTAAGGCAGCACCACCTGGCCACCCCTTCTATTGCATTGGTATATAATTCACAGTGCCCCAGTGTGTAAGGCAGCCCCACCTGGCCAGTGCTTCTATTGCATTGGTACAGAATTCACAGTGCCCCAGTGTGTAAGGTCCCCCACCTGACCAGAGCTTCTATTGCATTGGTATAGAATTCACAGTGCCCCAGTGTGTAAGGTCCCCCACCTGACCAGAGCTTCTATTGCATTGGTATTGAATTCACAGTGCCCCAGTGTGTAAGGTCCCCCACCTGACCAGAGCTTCTATTGCATTGGTATAGAATTCACAGTGCCCCAGTGTGTAAGGTCCCCCACCTGACCAGAGCTTCTATTGCATTGGTATTGAATTCACAGTGCCCCCGTGTGTAAGGCACCCCACCTGGCCAGCGCTTCTATTGCATTGGTATAGCAATCACAGTGCCACTGTATGTAAGGCCCCTCACCTGGCCAGTTCTTCTATTGCATTGGTATAGAATTCACAGTGCCCCAGTGTGTAAGGCAGCCCCACTTGGCCATTGCTTCTATTGCATTGGTATATAATTCACAGTGCCCCTGTATGTAAGGCAGTCCCACCTGGCCACCGCTTCTATTGCATTGGTATAGAATTCAGAGTGCCCCAGTGTAAGGCAGCCCCACCTGGCCAGTGCTTCATTGCATTGGTATAGACTTTACAGTGCTCCAGCATGTCAGGAACCCCCATGTAATGTAATGTAATGTGTATACTTGTAAAGCGCACTGTTGCCAGTCGGCGTCCTGATGCAGTATACTGCTGGGGAACCCGTCCTGGCTTTCCCTGTAAGATGGTCCCTGCTGGGAATCGCCAGGCATCACCGGCTTTGATGGGGCCGTTGTGGAGATTAGGCAAGCTAATGCCAAGAGTTGCCGAGTGGGACCCCTGGTTAGAGTAGGCACCGAGGCAAGAATTATCGAGTCCGCTGACCCTGGATCACGACCCTGCTGCGTCGGGAATCGAACCCTGGTCCCGGGCCGACTTCTGCTTCCGGGTCTGCCGCCTCTAACCAGTGAGCCACAACACTCCCATTTGGCCAGTGCTTCTATTGCATTGGTATAGAATTCACAGTGCCCCTGTATGTAAGGCAGCCCCACCTGGCCAGTCCTTCTATTGTATTGGTATAGAATTTACAGTGCCCCAGTGTGTAAGGCAGCCTCACCTGACCAGTGCTTCTATGGCATTGGTATATAATTCACAGTGACCCAGTGTGTAAGGCAGCCCCACCTGGCCAGGGTTTCTATTGCATTGATATCGAATTGACAGTGCTCCAGTGTGTAAGGCAGCCCCACCTGGCCAGGGCTTCTATTGCATTGGTATAGACTTCACAGTGTCCCAGTGTGTAAGGCACCCCACCTGGCCAGCGCTTGTATTGCATTGGTATAGACTTCGCAGTGTCCCAGTGTGTAAGGCACCCCACCTGGCAAGCACTTCTATTGCATTGGTATAGAATTCACAGTGCCCCTGTATGTAAGGCAGCCCCACCTGGCCAGTGCTTCTATTGCATTGGTATATAATTCACAGTGCCCCAGTGTGTAAGGCCCCCCACCTGACCAGTGCTTCATTGCATTGGTATAGGATTCACAGTGCCCCGGTGTGTAAGGCAGCCCCACCTGGCCAGCGATTCTATTGCATTGGTATAGAATTAAGAGTGCTCCAGTGTGTAAGGCCCCCCACCTGACCAGAGCTTCTATTGCATTGGTATAGAATTCACAGTGCCCCAGTGTGTAAGCCCCCCACCTGGCCAGTGCTTCTATTGCATTGGTATAGAATTGACAGTGACCCAGTGTGGAAGGCAGTCCCACCTGGCCTGTGCTTCTCTTGCATTGGTACAGAATTCACAGTGCCCCAGTGTGTAAGCCCCCCACCTGGCCAGTGCTTCTATTGCATTGGTATAGAATTGACAGTGACACAGTGTGGAAGGCAGTCCCACCTGGCCAGTGCTTCTATTGCATTGGTATAGAATTCACAGTGCCCCAGTGTGTAAGGCAGCCCCACCTGGCCAGCGCTTCTATTGCATTGGTATAGAATTGACAGTGCTCCAGTGTGTAAGGCACCCCACCTGGCCTGTGCTTCTCTTGCATTGGTACATAATTCACAGTGCCCCAGTGTGTAAGCCCCCCACCTGGCCAGTGCTTCTATTGCATTGGTATAGAATTGACAGTGACACAGTGTGGAAGGCAGTCCCACCTGACCAGTGCTTCTATTGCATTGGTATAGAATTGACAGTGCTCCAGTGTGTAAGGCAGCCCCAAATGGCCTGTGCTTCTCTTGCATTGATACAGAATTCACAGTGCCCCAGTGTGTAAGGCACCCCTCCTGGCCAGCGTTTCTATTGCATTTGTATAGAATTCACAGTGCCCCTGTATGTAAGGCACCCCTCCTGGCCAGCGCTTCTATTGCATTGGTATAGAATTCAAAGTGCCCCACTGTGTAAGGCCCCTCACCAGGCCAGTTCTTCTATTGCATTGGTATAGAATTCACAGTGCCCCAGTGTGTAAGGCCTTCCACCTAGCCATTGCTTCTATTGCATTGGTATATAATTCAAAGTGCCCCTGTATGTAAGGCAGCCCCACCTGGCCACCACTTCTATTGCATTGGTATAGAATTCACAGTGCCCCAGTGTGTAGGGCAGCCCCACCTGGCCACTTGTTCTATTGCATTGGTATAGAATTCACAGTGCCCCAGTGTGTAAGCCCCCCACCTGGCCAGTGCTTCTATTGCATTGGTCTAGAATTGACAGTGACCCAGTGCGTAAGGCAGCCCCACCTCGCCAGTGCTTCTATTGCATTGGTATAGAATTTACAGTGCCCCAGTGTGTAAGGCAGCCCCACTGGCCAGTGCTTCTATTGCATTGGCATAGAATTCACAGTGCCCCAGTGTCTAAGCCCCCCACCTGACCAGTGCTTCTATTGCATTGGTATAGAATTCACAGTGCCCCAGTGTGTAAGGCAGCCCCACCTGGCCAACACTTCTATTGCATTGGTATAGAATTCACAGTGCCCCTGTATGTAAGGCAGCCCCACCTGGCCAGCGCCTCTATTGCATTGGTATAGAATTTACAGTGTCCCAGTGTGTAAGGCCCCCCACCTGGCCAAAGCTTCTATTGCATTGGTATAGAATTCTCAGTGCCCCAGTGTGTAAGGCAGTCCCACCTGACTAGTGCTTCTATTGCATTGGTATAGAATTCACAGTGCCCCAATGTGTAAGGTAGCCCCACCTGAGCGCTTCTATTGCATTGGTATAGACTTTACAGTGCTCCAGCATGTCAGGAACCCCCATGTAATGTAATGTAACGTGTATACTTGTAAAGCGCACTGTTGCCAGTCGGCGTCCTGACGCAGTATACCGCTGGGGAACCCGTCCTGGCTTTCCCTGTAAGATGGTCCCTGCTGGGAATCTCCAAGGTGGAGCCAGGCATCACCGGCTTTGATGGGGCCGTTGTGGAGATTAGGCAAGCTAATGCCCAGAGTTGCCGAGTGGGACCCCTCGTTAGAGTAGGCACCGAGGCAAGAATTATCGAGTCCGCTGACCCTTGTCCACGACCCTGCCGCGTCGGGAATCGAACCCTGGTCCCGGGCCGACTTCTGCTTCCGGGTCTGCCGCCTCTAACCAGTGAGCCACACCACTCCCATTTGGCCAGTGCTTCTATTGCATTGGCATAGAATTCACAGTGCCCCTGTATGTAAGGCAGCCCCACCTGGCCAGTGCTTCTATTGTATTGGTATAGAATTTACAGTGCCCCAGTGTGTAAGGCAGCCTCACCTGACCAGTGCTTCTAAGGCATTGGTATATAATTCACAGTGACCCAGTGTGTAAGGCAGCCCCACCTGGCCAGTGCTTCTATTGCATTGATATCGAATTGACAGTGCTCCAGTGTGTAAGGCCCCCCACCTGACCAGTGCTTCATTGCATTGGTATAGGATTCACAGTGCCCCGGTGTGTAAGGCAGCCCCACCTGGCCAGCGCTTCTATTGCATTGGTATAGAATTAAGAGTGCTCCAGTGTGTAAGGCCCCCCACCTGACCAGAGCTTCTATTGCATTGGTATAGAATTCAAAGTGCCCCACTGTGTAAGGCCCCTCAACTGGCCAGTGCTTCTATTGCATTGGTATAGAATTCACAGTGCCCCATTGTGTAAGGCAGCCCCACCTTGCCAGTGCTTCTATTGCATTGGTATATAATTCACAGTGCCCCTGTATGTAAGGCAGCCCCACCTGGCCACCGCTTCTATTGCATTGGTATAGAATTCACAGTGCCCCTGTATGTAAGGCAGCCCCACCTGGCCAGTGCTTCTATTGCATTGGTATATAATTAACAGTGCCCTAGTGTGTAAGGCCCCCCACCTGACCAGAGCTTCTATTGCATTGATATAGAATTCAAAGTGCCCCACTGTGTAAGGCCCCTCAACTGGCCAGTGCTTCTATTGCATTGGTATAGAATTCACAGTGCCCCATTGTGTAAGGCAGCCCCACCTTGCCAGTGCTTCTATTGCATTGGTATATAATTCACAGTGCCCCGGTGTGTAAGGCAGCCCCACCTGGCCAGCGATTCTAATGCATTGGTATAGAATTCACAGTGCCCCAGTGTGTAAGGCCCCCACCTGACCAGTGCTTCTACTGCATTGGTATATAATTCACAGTGCCCCTGTATGTAAGGCAGCACCACCTGGCCACCCCTTCTATTGCATTGGTATATAATTCACAGTGCCCCAGTGTGTAAGGCAGCCCCACCTGGCCAGTGCTTCTATTGCATTGGTATTGAATTCAAAATGCCCCACTGTGTAAGGCCCCTCTCCTGGCCAGTGCTTCTATTGCATTGGTATAGAATTCACAGTGCCCCAGTGTGTAAGGTCCCCCACCTGGCCAGCGCTTCTATTGCATTGGTATAGCAATCACAGTGCCACTGTATGTAAGGCCCCTCACCTGGCCAGTTCATCTATTGCATTGGTATAGAATTCACAGTGCCCCAATGTGTAAGGCATCCCCACCTGAGCGCTTCTATTGCATTGGTATAGACTTTACAGTGCTCCAGCATGTCAGGAACCCCCATGTAATGTAATGTAGTGTGTATACTTGTAAAGCGCACTGTTGCCAGTCGGCGTACTGATGCAGTATACCGCTGGGGAACCCGTCCTGGCTTTCCCTGTAAGATGGTCCCTGCTGGGAATCGCCAGGCATCACCGGCTTTGATGGGGCCGTTGTGGAGATTATGCAAGCTAATGCCCAGAGTTGCCGAGTGGGACCCCTGGTTAGAGTAGGCACCGAGGCAAGAATTATCGAGTCCGCTGACCCTGGTCCACGACCCTGCTGCGTCGGGAATCGAACCCTGGTCCCGGGCCGACTTCTGCTTCCGGGTCTGCCGCCTCTAACCAGTGAGCCACACCACTCCCATTTGGCCAGTGCTTCTATTGCATTGGTATAGAATTCACAGTGCCCCTGTATGTAAGGCAGCCCCACCTGGCCAGTCCTTCTATTGTATTGGTATAGAATTTACAGTGCCCCAGTGTGTAAGGCAGCCTCACCTGACCAGTGCTTCTATGGCATTGGTATATAATTCACAGTGCCCCAGTGTGTAAGACCCCCCACCTGACCAGTGCTTCTATTGCATTGATATCGAATTGACAGTGCTCCAGTGTGTAAGGCAGCCCCACCTGGCCAGGGCTTCTATTGCATTGGTATAGACTTCACAGTGTCCCAGTGTGTAAGGCACCCCACCTGGCCAGCGCTTGTATTGCATTGGTATAGAATTCACAGTGCCCCTGTATGTAAGGCAGCCCCACCTGGCCAGTGCTTCTATTGCATTGGTATAGAATTAACAGTGCCCCAGTGTGTAAGGCCCCCCACCTGACCAGTGCTTCATTGCATTGGTATAGGATTCACAGTGCCCCGGTGTGTAAGGCAGCCCCACCTGGCCAGCGCTTCTATTGCATTGGTATAGAATTAAGAGTGCTCCAGTGTGTAAGGCCCCCCACCTGACCAGAGCTTCTATTGCATTGGTATAGAATTCAAAGTGCCCCACTGTGTAAGGCCCCTCAACTGGCCAGTGCTTCTATTGCATTGGTATAGAATTCACAGTGCCCCATTGTGTAAGGCAGCCCCACCTAGCCAGTGCTTCTATTGCATTGGTATATAATTCACAGTGCCCCTGTATGTAAGGCAGCCCCACCTGGCCACCGCTTCTATTGCATTGGTATAGAATTCACAGTGCCCCAGTGTAAGGCAGCCCCACCTGGCCAGTGCTTCATTGCATTGGTATAGAATTCACAGTGCCCCAATGTGTAAGGCTGACCCTCCTGGCCAGCACTTCTATTGCATTGGTATAGACTTTACTGTGCCCCAGTATGTCAGGAACCCCCATCTGGCCACTGCTTCTGTTGCATTGGTATATAATTCACAGTGCCCCTGTATGTAAGGCAGCCCCACCTGGCCAGTGCTTCTATTGTATTGGTATAGAATTCACAGTGCCCCAGTGTGTAAGGCAGCCCCTCCTGGCCAGTGCTTCTATTGCATTGGTATTGAATTCACAGTGCCCCTGTATGTAAGGCAGCCCACCTGGCCAGTGTTTCTATTTCATTGGTATAGAATTCACAGTGCCCCAGTGTGTAAGACCCCCCACCTGACCAGTGCTTCTATTGCATTGATATCGAATTGACAGTGCCCCAGTGTGTAAGGCAGCCCCACCTGACCAGCGCTTCTATTGCATTGGTATAGACTTCACAGTGTCCCAGTGTGTAAGGCACCCCACCTGGCCAGCGCTTGTATTGCATTGGTATAGAATTCACAGTGCCCCTGTATGTAAGGCAGCACCACCTGGCCACCCCTTCTATTGCATTGGTATATAATTCACAGTGCCCCAGTGTGTAAGGTCCCCCACCTGACCAGAGCTTCTATTGCATTGGTATTGAATTCACAGTGCCCCAGTGTGTAAGGCACCCCACCTGGCCAGCGCTTCTATTGCATTGGTATAGCAATCACAGTGCCACTGTATGTAAGGCAGCCACACCTGGCCAGTGCTTCTATTGCATTGGTATAGAATTCACAGTGCCCCAGTGTGTAAGGTCCCCCACCTGACCAGTGATTCTATTGCATTGGTATAGAATTCACAGTGCCCCTGTATGTAAGGCAGCCCCACCTGGCCAGCGCTTATAATGCATTGGTATAGAATTCACAGTGCCTCAGTGTGTAAGCCCCCCAACTGGCCAGTGCTTCTATTGCATTTTTATAGAATTGACAATGACCCAGTATGTAAGGCAGCCCCACCTGGCCAGTGCTTCTATTGCATTGGTATGGAATTCACAGTGCCCCAGTGTGTAAGGCAGCCCCACCTGGCCAGCGCTTCTATGGCATTGGTATAGAATTGACAGTGCTCCAGTGTGTAAGGCAGCCCCACCTGGCCAGTGCTTCTATTGCATTGGTATAGAATTCACAGTACCCCGGTGTGTAAGGCCTTCCACCTAGCCATTGCTTCTATTGCATTGGTACAGAATTCACAGTGCCCCTGTATGTAAGGCAGCCCCACCTGACCAGTGCTTCTATTGCATTGGTATAGAATTCACAGTGCCCCAGTGTGTAAGGCCCCCCCACCTGGCCAGAGCTTCTATTGCATTGGTATCGAAATTAAAGTGCCCCACTGTGTAAGGCCCCTCACCTGGCCAGTTCTTCTATTGCATTGGTATAGAATTCACAGTGCCCCAGTGTGTAAGGCAGCCCCACCTGGCCACCGCTTCTATTGCATTGGTATAGAATTCACAGTTACCCAGTGTGTAAGGCAGCCCCACCTGGCCAGTGCTTCTATTGCATTGGTATAGAATTCACAGTGCCCCAATGTGTAAGGTAGCCCCACCTGAGCGCTTCTATTGCATTGGTATAGACTTTACAGTGCTCCAGCATGTCAGGAACCCCCATGTAATGTAATGTAACGTGTATACTTGTAAAGCGCACTGTTGCCAGTCGGCGTCCTGACGCAGTATACCGCTGGGGAACCCGTCCTGGCTTTCCCTGTAAGATGGTCCCTGCTGGGAATCTCCAAGGTGGAGCCAGGCATCACCGGCTTTGATGGGGCCGTTGTGGAGATTAGGCAAGCTAATGCCCAGAGTTGCCGAGTGGGACCCCTCGTTAGAGTAGGCACCGAGGCAAGAATTATCGAGTCCGCTGACCCTTGTCCACGACCCTGCCGCGTCGGGAATCGAACCCTGGTCCCGGGCCGACTTCTGCTTCCGGGTCTGCCGCCTCTAACCAGTGAGCCACACCACTCCCATTTGGCCAGTGCTTCTATTGCATTGGCATAGAATTCACAGTGCCCCTGTATGTAAGGCAGCCCCACCTGGCCAGTGCTTCTATTGTATTGGTATAGAATTTACAGTGCCCCAGTGTGTAAGGCAGCCTCACCTGACCAGTGCTTCTAAGGCATTGGTATATAATTCACAGTGACCCAGTGTGTAAGGCAGCCCCACCTGGCCAGTGCTTCTATTGCATTGATATCGAATTGACAGTGCTCCAGTGTGTAAGGCCCCCCACCTGACCAGTGCTTCATTGCATTGGTATAGGATTCACAGTGCCCCGGTGTGTAAGGCAGCCCCACCTGGCCAGCGCTTCTATTGCATTGGTATAGAATTAAGAGTGCTCCAGTGTGTAAGGCCCCCCACCTGACCAGAGCTTCTATTGCATTGGTATAGAATTCAAAGTGCCCCACTGTGTAAGGCCCCTCAACTGGCCAGTGCTTCTATTGCATTGGTATAGAATTCACAGTGCCCCATTGTGTAAGGCAGCCCCACCTTGCCAGTGCTTCTATTGCATTGGTATATAATTCACAGTGCCCCTGTATGTAAGGCAGCCCCACCTGGCCACCGCTTCTATTGCATTGGTATAGAATTCACAGTGCCCCTGTATGTAAGGCAGCCCCACCTGGCCAGTGCTTCTATTGCATTGGTATATAATTAACAGTGCCCTAGTGTGTAAGGCCCCCCACCTGACCAGAGCTTCTATTGCATTGGTATAGAATTCAAAGTGCCCCACTGTGTAAGGCCCCTCAACTGGCCAGTGCTTCTATTGCATTGGTATAGAATTCACAGTGCCCCATTGTGTAAGGCAGCCCCACCTTGCCAGTGCTTCTATTGCATTGGTATATAATTCACAGTGCCCCGGTGTGTAAGGCAGCCCCACCTGGCCAGCGATTCTAATGCATTGGTATAGAATTCACAGTGCCCCTGTATGTAAGGCAGCACCACCTGGCCACCCCTTCTATTGCATTGGTATATAATTCACAGTGCCCCAGTGTGTAAGGCAGCCCCACCTGGCCAGTGCTTCTATTGCATTGGTATTGAATTCAAAATGCCCCACTGTGTAAGGCCCCTCTCCTGGCCAGTGCTTCTATTGCATTGGTATAGAATTCACAGTGCCCCAGTGTGTAAGGTCCCCCACCTGGCCAGCGCTTCTATTGCATTGGTATAGCAATCACAGTGCCACTGTATGTAAGGCCCCTCACCTGGCCAGTTCATCTATTGCATTGGTATAGAATTCACAGTGCCCCAATGTGTAAGGCAGCCCCACCTGAGCGCTTCTATTGCATTGGTATAGACTTTACAGTGCTCCAGCATGTCAGGAACCCCCATGTAATGTAATGTAATGTGTATACTTGTAAAGCGCACTGTTGCCTGTCGGCGTACTGATGCAGTATACCGCTGGGGAACCCGTCCGGGCTTTCCCTGTAAGATGGTCCCTGCTGGAAATCGCCAGGCATCACCGGCTTTGATGGGGCCGTTGTGGAGATTATGCAAGCTAATGCCCAGAGTTGCCGAGTGGGACCCCTGGTTAGAGTAGGCACCGAGGCAAGAATTATCGAGTCCGCTGACCCTGGTCCACGACCCTGCTGCGTCGGGAATCGAACCCTGGTCCCGGGCCGACTTCTGCTTCCGGGTCTGCCGCCTCTAACCAGTGAGCCACACCACTCCCATTTGGCCAGTGCTTCTATTGCATTGGTATAGAATTCACAGTGCCCCTGTATGTAAGGCAGCCCCACCTGGCCAGTGCTTCTATTGTATTGGTATAGAATTTACAGTGCCCCAGTGTGTAAGGCAGCCTCACCTGACCAGTGCTTCTATGGCATTGGTATATAATTCACAGTGACCCAGTGTGTAAGGCAGCCCCACCTGGCCAGGGCTTCTATTGCATTGATATCGAATTGACAGTGCTCCAGTGTGTAAGGCAGCCCCACCTGGCCAGGGCTTCTATTGCATTGGTATAGACTTCACAGTGTCCCAGTGTGTAAGGCACCCCACCTGGCCAGCGCTTGTATTGCATTGGTATAGACTTCGCAGTGTCCCAGTGTGTAAGGCAACCCACCTGGCAAGCACTTCTATTGCATTGGTATAGAATTCACAGTGCCCCTGTATGTAAGGCAGCCCCACCTGGCCAGTGCTTCTATTGCATTGGTATAGAATTAACAGTGCCCCAGTGTGTAAGGCCCCCCACCTGACCAGTGCTTCATTGCATTGGTATAGGATTCACAGTGCCCCGGTGTGTAAGGCAGCCCCACCTGGCCAGCGCTTCTATTGCATTGGTATAGAATTAAGAGTGCTCCAGTGTGTAAGGCCCCCCACCTGACCAGAGCTTCTATTGCATTGGTATAGAATTCAAAGTGCCCCACTGTGTAAGGCCCCTCAACTGGCCAGTGCTTCTATTGCATTGGTATAGAATTCACAGTGCCCCATTGTGTAAGGCAGCCCCACCTAGCCAGTGCTTCTATTGCATTGGTATATAATTCACAGTGCCCCTGTATGTAAGGCAGCCCCACCTGGCCACCGCTTCTATTGCATTGGTATAGAATTCACAGTGCCCCAGTGTAAGGCAGCCCCACCTGGCCAGTGCTTCATTGCATTGGTATAGAATTCACAGTGCCCCAATGTGTAAGGCTGCCCCTCCTGGCCAGCACTTCTATTGCATTGGTATAGACTTTACTGTGCCCCAGTATGTCAGGAACCCCCATCTGGCCACTGCTTCTATTGCATTGGTATATAATTCACAGTGCCCCTGTATGTAAGGCAGCCCCACCTGGCCAGTGCTTCTATTGTATTGGTATAGAATTCACAGTGCCCCAGTGTGTAAGGCAGCACCACCTGACTAGTGCTTCTATTGCATTGGTATAGAATTCACAGTGCCCCAGTGTGTAAGGCAGCCCCTCCTGGCCAGTGCTTCTATTGCATTGGTATTGAATTCACAGTGCCCCTGTATGTAAGGCAGCCCACCTGGCCAGTGTTTCTATTTCATTGGTATAGAATTCACAGTGCCCCACTGTGTAAGGCCCCTCAACTGGCCAGTGCTTCTATTGCATTGGTATAGAATTCACAGTGCCCCATTGTGTAAGGCAGCCCCACCTAGCCAGTGCTTCTATTGCATTGGTATATAATTCACAGTGCCCCTGTATGTAAGGCAGCCCCACCTGGCCACCGCTTCTATTGCATTGGTATAGAATTCACAGTGCCCCAGTGTAAGGCAGCCCCACCTGGCCAGTGCTTCATTGCATTGGTATAGAATTCACAGTGCCCCAATGTGTAAGGCTGCCCCTCCTGGCCAGCACTTCTATTGCATTGGTATAGACTTTACTGTGCCCCAGTATGTCAGGAACCCCCATCTGGCCACTGCTTCTATTGCATTGGTATATAATTCACAGTGCCCCTGTATGTAAGGCAGCCCCACCTGGCCAGTGCTTCTATTGTATTGGTATAGAATTCACAGTGCCCCAGTGTGTAAGGCAGCACCACCTGACTAGTGCTTCTATTGCATTGGTATAGAATTCACAGTGCCCCAGTGTGTAAGGCAGCCCCTCCTGGCCAGTGCTTCTATTGCATTGGTATTGAATTCACAGTGCCCCTGTATGTAAGGCAGCCCACCTGGCCAGTGTTTCTATTTCATTGGTATAGAATTCACAGTGCCCCTGTGTGTAAGACAGCCCCACCTGGCCAGCGCTTCTATTCCATTGGTATAGAATCCGGAGTGCCCCTGTATGTAAGACAGCCCCACCTGGCCAGTGCTTCTATTGCATTGGTATAGAATTCAAAGTGCCCCACTGTGTAAGGCCCCTCACCTGGCCAGTGCTTCTATTGCATTGGTATAGATTCACAGTGCCCCAGTGTGTAAGGCAGCCCCACCTGAGCGCTTCCATTGCATTGGTATAGACTTTACAGTGCTCCAGCATGTCAGGAACCCCCATGTAATGTAACGTAATGTGTATACTTGTAAAGCGCACTGTTGCCAGTCGGCCTCCTGGCGCTGTATACTGCTGGGGAACCCGTCCTGGCTTTCCCTGTGGGATGGTCCCTGCTGGGAATCTCCAAGGTGGAGCCAGGCATCACCGGCTTTGATGGGGCAGTTGTGGAGATTAGGCAAGCTAATGCCCAGAGTTGCCGAGTGGGACCCCTGGTTAGAGTAGGCACCAAGGCGAGAATTATCGAGTCTGCTGACCCTGGTTTATGACCCTGCCGCGTCGGGAATCAAACCCTGGTCCCGGGCCGACTTCCGCTTCCGGGTCTGCCGCCTCTAACCAGTGAGCCACACCACTCCCATTTGGCCAGTGATTCTATTGCATTGGTATAGAATTCACAGTGCCCCTGTATGTAAGGCAGCCCCACCTGGCCAGTGCTTCTATTGCATTGGTATAGAATTCACAGTGCCCCAGTGTGTAAGGCAGCCCCTCCTGGCCAGTTCTTCTATTGCATTGGTATTGAATTCACAGTGCCCCTGTATGTAAGGCAGCCCCACCTGGCCAGTGTTTCTATTGCATTGGTATAGAATTCACAGTGCCCCAGTGTGTAAGACCCCCCACCTGACCAGTGCTTCTATTGCATTGATATCGAATTGACAGTGCTCCAGTGTGTAAGGCAGCCCCACCTGGCCCGCGCTTCTATTGCATTGGTATAGACTTCACAGTGTCCCAGTGTGTAAGGCACCCCACCTGGCCAGTGCTTCTATTGCATTGGTATAGAATTCACAGTGCCTCAGTGTGTAAAGCCCCCCACATGACCAGTGCTTCTATTGCATTGGTATAGAATTCACAGTGCCCCGGTGTGTAAGGCAGCCCCACCTGGCCAGCGCTTCTATTGCATTGGTATAGAATTCGGAGTGCCCCAGTGTGTAAGGCCCCCCACCTGACCAGAGCTTCTATTGCATTGGTATGGAATTCAAAGTGCCCCTGTATGTAAGGCAGCCCCACCTGGCCAGTGCTTCTATTGCATTGGTATTGAATTCACAGTGCCTCTATATGTAAGGCAGCCCCACCTGGCCAGTGTTTCTATTGCATTGGTATAGAATTCACAGTGCCCCAGTGTGTAAGACCCCCCACCTGACCAGTGCTTCTATTGCATTGATATCGAATTGACAGTGCTCCAGTGTGTAAGGAAGCCCCACCTGACCAGCGCTTCTATTGCATTGGTATAGACTTCACAGTGTCCCAGGGTGTAAGGCACCCCACCTGGCCAGCGCTTGTATTGCATTGGTATAGAATTCACAGTGCCCCTGTATGTAAGGCAGCCCCACCTGGCCAGTGCTTCTATTGCATTGGTATAGAATTAACAGTGCCCTAGTGTCAAGTCAAGTCAAAACTCACTTTATTCGATTAAATAAAAATCATAAAAGTATGCTATACAAATACATAAAAACATCTTACAAAGCTTTAAAAACACTGTACATTTTAAAATTCATTAACAATGCATATAGAATGGCCTAGCACACAATAATTGCACTGTTATCAGGAAATAGTTCATATTCCTTTTTTTTTTTTTTTTTTTTTAATATATGTAAATTGGAGCAAAACTTAGAAATTAATTCATACTACCAGGTGTAGGGCAAACATTTACATTAACTCCATCTAGACTCCTATGGTGTCTCTTCCGTTTAGCACGAATAGATGCAATCAAAAAATTGGCTACACAGAACATCACCCGATGATTTTCCATTAATTGTAAGAACAACAATGCTGGTTTCAGCTGTAAAAACCCCATTTCCCTCAAAAGAGGCTTGATATACTTTGCCCTGCCTTCAGAGAAGAAGGGACAAAAAAAGATAAAATGTGTCAAATCCTGATCGGAAAAATTATCACATTCACATGGGGCATTTTCCATTGGCAAACACCAATTTTCATAATTTCCCAACAGAAAGTGTGCCTAATTGAATCTAAATTTGGTTAGCAACCAACGATGGTAAGGACGTGTAACAACAGTCAGGTATGGTTGCATTGACATTGAATTAATCAACAAAAAATGTGATCTTACTGTTGGTTTAGAGATTTCAATCGACTCTCGATCCATTTCACGGGACCTAATGAAATTCAGTTTTACCCAATTAATATCATCTTTGGTCAAATTTTCCGGATTTGAGTATAATTCCGGACGACCCATGAGTGCAGTAGATGATTTGATGTATGCCAACCATTTGATATCAGCCACTCTATCCCGCCCCAAACAATCCTTAATAATTTTATGATTCAGTGTAAGTTTGGGGTTAAGCCAAGTTCTGATCCATAATAAAAGCGGTGCCATGTTTAACATGTCCGCAATATAGCCCATACCCAGCTCTACATGGACCGCAAAAGATGAAGTGGATTGGGGAAGGCCCAGGAGAGATCGTAAAAATTTGTTTTCCTCTCTCTGAATCAAAGTTAGATCTTTATAACCCCAGATTGCTGCCCCATACCTGGCTATGGCCATAGTTTTGGCTCTATAAATCGCCAAAATGGCCTCAGGAGGTTTCCCACCCAATCTTTTTGCAAAGCCAAGTATTGCGGCCGATGACTTTTTCACTACTACTCTTTTATTTGCCACTTGGGGGGCCCAGCTACCCAGGTCATCAAACACCACACCCAGATATGTGAAAATTCTTACTTTTGATATTACTGAGCCATTGCACAAGAGCGTCTTGGTATTGTTCCTCCCTTTCCCCACAAACATCACATGCGATTTCTCCACATTAATTACAAGTTCCAGGTTTTGCATAAAATTCCCAAAGGAGTTTAAGAGGCGTTGCAAGCCTATGGGAGTCCTGGACAGCAGCACTGTATCGTCAGCATATAGTAATACTGGTAATTTAGTACCCCCCATACATGGGACGTCTGCAGATGCCGCCGCCAAATTAGCACTTAATGCATTAATATATAAAGAAAATAACATTGGGGCCAAAATACACCCCTGTCGTACTCCCCTCCCGGATTTAAAATCAGCCGTGCACTTCCCATCTTGTGACATGCGTATAGCCGCTTTCAGGTCCCTATGCAAATCGGCCATGAAGTACACCAGTGCCTGGTCTAGGCCCATATCCAGGAGCATGGTCCACAGCTTTGACCTATTAACTAGGTCAAAAGCTGTGGACAGGTCCATAAACGCTAGATAGATTGACCCCCCTGCAGCCACAGTGTATTTGCTGACTATTAGTTGTAGGTTGAGGCACTGGTCCTCAGTACCTCTGCCAGATCTGAAACCATACTGTGCATCGCACAAGATATCATTACCGGTTTCCCACGTTGCAATCTTATTTAGGATCACCTTCCCTAGTATTTTAAAAGACGAATCCAGCAATGATATCGGCCTATAACATCTTGCGTCCCCCCTCTGGCCCTTCTTGAAGCTAGGGACTATTATAGACCGTGACCAGGTCGAAGGCAGTCTACTTTTGTCAATGCTGGCTATATTAAAAATATTTGTAAGGGCAATTGACCATATAGAAGGATTAGATTTATACATGTCTGCAGGGACCCCATCTGGGCCCGGGGCTTTATGGGCAGTTGTATCTTCAATAGCCTTCAGGACTTCCTTAATGGTAAAACGCAAAGGTGGCCCTGGTTGTTCACTTAATGTCGGTACAAATGGGTCAATCTGTAGATTACTCCCATATATTTTTTCGAAGTGGAGCAACCAGTCTTTTTCCGATATATTTAGTTCCAACGGGGAATTTTCCTTCTCGCTGAACAAGGGTGTATTTATGATTTCCCAAAATTTGGAACTATCCTTCAGGGTGGCCCTGTCATAGAGTGAGTCCCAAGCATTATTCTTAATCTCTTTCTTACGTATCTCTACAACAGATTTATAATTTTTCCTTAATCTAGCCACTACTTCGGTATCCCGGGGTGACTTTTTTAATGCTGTCAATAAATCTCTGTGGGCCTTTGAACATTTTGCATCAAACCACCCATGCAGTTTTTGCTCCTTGTGTTTCGTCTTAGATGTTAAAATCAAGCTTACTTGTTTACAAATAATATCAAAGGAGGTAATAATGTCACCTCCAAACCTAAGAGGATCCAGGCAGGTGTTGATTTCATCTCCCACCTTCTCGGTAAGTTCACAGAAAAAATCCTCTGGGATAATTTTACCCCACTTGACCCGCCTCCCCTGGTCTTGCACCAATAAATCCAGTTGTGGGGCGGTCTTTGTAGTTGTAGCAAGTATTGCTAAATTTTTGTTACTTAATTCCATAACTACTAAGTTATGGTCGCTAAAAGTAGTTTGTACAGCATTATAAAAAATAACATTTTGTAACAAACCTGGGGACACAAATATAAAGTCAATAACAGAGTTCGAATCTCTTGCGCTGTAAGTGGCTACCCGTTCACTAGGGTCGATAAACTCTGGCTCAGATAAATCAATATCAGACAGTAGTTCTTCTAACGCAACCCCCTTTATAGAATGCTCAAAATGAGATTGAGGGAGACAATCCATATCTGTGTACACCCTGTACTGACAATTTTGCTGACACAAATGTATATTAAAATCCCCAAGCAAAATTAAATGGACAAAAGTGGTTTGACTATCCTTATATGTGGTTAAAAAATTTGCTAAAGCGTTAATGTTTTCGTTACAGTGCATACCATGAGGCGCATTATAGAAGTTCACATAGAGAATCTTAACATTGTTTGATAAGGTTATTTCACAAGCTAAGAGATTATGGGATGTGGTGCTTACGATCTGCACAGCTCCCCTATGTTTAATGGAGATAAGAAACATGAGCCCACCTCGATTTCTTCCTGAGCTGGAACTTTGGGCAGCTTTAAAATAAGAAGTATAGCCATCCAGCCAGAAGTTGCAATCTCTATCCCAGGTCTCCTGGAGAGCCACCACCTCATAGGCCCTTAGTTGTTCCAACCATATAGCGTCATCTCTCTTGGCACGGAGACCAGCAATATTCCAACTTGCGATCTTAACGGTCTCCTCGCCTTCTCTTTCAATAGTGGTAATAGATTGAGTCTGGTCTGTGTCAGCAACACAACCAGACAGTCAATCGTTCTCATCTAGATGAGACAAGGCAGTAAATCTATTTGTTAGTGTTAAAGTAGCCCGGTTAGTGGGTCTGATAGGATCAGTATGACTGGGAGTTAAGTTAGGTGTTTGCAGAGCCCATGATGACAGGCCAGAACTCCCTCTACTAGTACCATGCTGCTTTTCCTTGCCTGGGGGTAATTTGGGAGTAGGTGGCGGGGGGTAAAAATAACCAAGTGGTACAGCTCGGATCCTTCCCACCTTGACATCCGTTGCATCCCAAAAAAGGCGAGCGGCCTCATGGGGTCTATTAAAATTAACAATGATGCAATCGCCCGGAAGGTTTTTTGCTGTATACCCCAACCAGTCAACCCGCCTTCCCATTGTGATATGGGTGGATATATCCCTTGCCCCTGTGCAATTTTCATCACACCATGATTTTACATTTGTTATCAAAGAACGCTGGGACTCCTCCTCCCCTGGGTTCAAGTGTGGGATATTTACCAGGACCGCAACAAAAGGGGTCGCCTCTGGTGGTAAGTGAGTACGGGGTTTCCCCCGTAGCCTTCTTCCCACCTGTGACTGTTCATCTTGACGAGCTATGGTATTTCCAGCAACATTAATCGTCTTGTCCCCAACTTGGGTCCTCACCAGGTGAGCAGTCGTCCCAGCCAAATTGGCGGCGCGGTTTGTGTATGATGGCACAGGGAGAGGTGGAGGGAGAATTGGGACAATTGGGGTAACACTCCCTATCCCCTCCATTGGAGTTTCATGTTGGTCATTTAAGGCTGGTACAGCCGTGGGAGAGGGGTTTGGACATACAGGTGCTTTAGGACATAACAACATATTTAACCTTTCGAATTTCCCCACAATTTCCGAGACACAGTCTTTTAAAGTCTCCACAATATCGTTAGCGATTTGAACAAGGGTACTCTCAATTTTATCAATAAACATTTTTTCCACCATGACCCTTATGCTTTTTCCAGATCTCCTAGCCATATAACGGGATGTGACAACATGCTGCTTGGAGTTCCATTTTATTCTCTTTAAGCCCCTTTTGGTACGCTTAACAGCTGAGGGTTCAGGATCTTGAGGGCAACTATGGTCAACAGCAGCGCCCAACAAGTTAGGTTCATCAGGGATTACAGTAGTACATAGGGGTAATGATGCCCGGTCTTTAGCAGTAATGATCTGAACAAGGGGCTCCAGAGGTATGGATTGGGTCCCAGACAGAGGGGGCACCTGGTGATCTAGAAGAGGTGTATCTAACCCCAGTTCACGTTCGGTAGCTGCAATCTCCTGGTTCAGTTTCCCTACAGCAGTAGTTAAATAGGACATAATGCTGGCAGACGATGGGGCATTACGTGGGACTTTTGTTTTGCCTGCACCAGCAGTAATAGATGTTTGAAGTTTCCGCTTACCCATATTGTATGTAGGGCGTTAGGGGGGTGACCGTCCCGTCCCTCGTTGTCCCCGGACGGCCACAGACGGCCCGCCCTCTGCCCGGGCTCAGCCCGGCGCTGCCCCCGCGCGCGTCCCGCGACGCGGGAGGTGCTGGTCGCGTTTATGCGCCTGCTGTCTTGCGCCTCCGTGAGCCCCTGGAAACTGGTGGTCAGTGTTGCCCCCAAACAGGATAGAAGCCCCCGCTCCCCCGGAGGTGCTGGTCGCGTTTATGCGCCTCCAGGCGGAAGCAGCAGGCAAAAGGAGGCGGCGTCCCGGTCAGGCAGGGGGCGCTAAGGACGCTGGGAGTTGAAGTCCCGCGATGTACTGCTCGACCCCACTCGGCGGCCGGAATGGTCTTTCGGCGGCGGGGGAAGCTAGCTGCTGTCTTGCGCCTCCGTGAGCCCCTGGAAACTGGTGGTCAGTGTTGCCCCCAAACAGGATAGAAGCCCCCGCTCCCTAGTGTGTAAGGCCCCCCACCTGACCAGTGCTTCATTGCATTGGTATATAATTCACAGTGCCCCGGTGTGTAAGGCAGCCCCACCTGGCCAGCGCTTCTAATGCATTGGTATAGAATTAACAGTGCCCTAGTGTGTAAGGCCCCTCACCTGGCCAGTGCTTCTATTGCATTGGTATATAATTCACAGTGCCCCAGTGTGTGTAAGCAGCCCCACCTGGCCAGCGCTTCTAATGCATTGGTATAGAATTAACAGTGCCCTAGTGTGTAAGGCCCCTCACCTGGCCAGTGCTTCTATTGCATTGGTATAGAATTCACAGTGCCCCATTGTTTAAGGCAGCCCCACCTAGCCAGTGCTTCTATTGCATTGGTATATAATTCACAGTGCCCCTGTATGTAAGGCAGCCCCACCTGGCCACCGCTTCTATTGCATTGGCATAGAATTCACAGTGCCCCAGTGTGTAAGGCAGCCCCACCTGGCCAGTGCTTCTATTGCATTGGTATAGAATGCACAGTGCCCCAATGTCTAAGGCAGCCCCACCTGGCCAGCGCTTCTATTGCATTGGTATAGACTTTACAGTGCCCCAGTATGTCAGGTACCCCCATCTGGCCAGTGCTACTATTGCATTGGTATGGAATTCAAAGTGCCCCTGTATGTAAGGCAGCCCCACCTGGCCAGTGCTTCTATTGTATTGGTATAGAATTCACAGTGCCCCAGTGTGTCAGGCAGCCCCACCTGTCCAGTGCTTCTATTGCATTGGCATAGAATTCACAGTGCCCCAGTGTGTAAGGCAGCCCCATCTGGCCAGTGTTTCTATTGCATTGGTATAGAATTCACAGTTCCCCAGTGTGTAAGACCCCACACCTGACGAGTGCTTCTATTGCATTGATATCGAATTGACAGTGCTCCAGTGTGTAAGGCAGCCCCACCTGGCCAGCGCTTCTATTGCATTGGTATAGACTTCACAGTGTCCCAGTGTGTAAGGCACCCCACCTGGCCAGCGCTTCTATTGCACTGGTATAGAATTCACAGTGCCCCTGTATGTAAGACAGCCCCACCTGGCCAGTGCTTCTATTGCATTGGTATAGAATTCACAGTGCCCCAGTGTGTAAGGCCCCCCACCTGACCAGTGCTTCTATTGCATTGGTATAGAATTCACAGTGCCCCGGTGTGTAAGGCAGCCCCACCTGTCCAGCGCTTCTATTGCATTGGTATAGAATTCGGAGTGCCCCAGTGTGTAAGGCCCCCCACCTGACCAGAGCTTCTATTGCATTGGTATAAAATTCAAAGTGCCCGACTGTGTAAGGCCCCTCACCTGGCCAGTGCTTCTATTGCATTGGTATAGATTCACAGTGCCCCAGTCTGTAAGGCAGCCCCACCTAGCCAGTGCTTCTATTGCATTGGTATATAATTCC
The DNA here is from genome assembly GCF_964261635.1 of Lissotriton helveticus. Taxonomy (NCBI): domain Eukaryota; kingdom Metazoa; phylum Chordata; class Amphibia; order Caudata; family Salamandridae; genus Lissotriton; species Lissotriton helveticus. The sequence continues at coordinate 1,888,075,204 of NC_136068.1, read as the reverse complement.
CAGTGCCCCTGTATGTAAGGCAGCCCCACCTGGCCACCGCTTCTATTGCATTGGTATAGAATTCACAGTGCCCCAGTGTGTAAGGCAGCCCCACCTGGCCAGTGCTTCTATTCCATTGGTATATAATTCACAGTGGCCCAATGTGTAAGGCAGCCCCACCTGGCCAGCGCTTCTATTGCATTGGTATAGAATTCAGAGTGCCCCAGTATGTCAGGAACCCCCACCTGGCCAGTGCTTCTATTGCATTGGTATAGAATTCACAGTGCCCCAATTTGTAAAGCAGTCCCACCTGGCCAGCGCTTCTGTTGCATTGGTATAGCATTCACAGTGCCCCAGTGTGTAAGGCCCCCCACCTGGCCAGTGCTTCTATTGCATTGGTAAAGAATTCACAGTGCCCCAGTGTGTAAGGCCCCCCACCTGACCAGTGCTTCTATTGCATTGGTATAGCATTGACAGTGACCCAGTGTGTAAGGCAGCCCCACCTGGCCAGTACTTCTATGGCATTGGTATAGAATTCACAGTGCCCCTGTATGTAAGGCCCCCCACCTGGCCAGTGCTTCTTTTGCATTGGTATAGAATTCACAGTACCCCTGTATGTAAGGCAGCCCCACCTGGCCAGCGCTTCTGTTGCATTGGTATAGAATTCACAGTGCCCAGGTGTGTAAGGCCCCCCACCTGGCCAATGCTTTTATTGCATTGGTATAGAATTCACAGTGCCCCAGTGTGTAAGGCCCCCCACCTGACCAGTGCTTCTATTCCATTGGTATAGAATTGACAGTGACCCAGTGTGTAAGGCAGCCCCACCTGGCCAGTGCTTCTATTGCATTGGTATAGAATTCACAGTGCCCCAGTGTGTAAGGCCCCCCACCTGGCCAGTGCTTCTATTGCATTGGTATAGAATTGACAGTGACCCAGTGTGTAAGGCAGCCCCACCCGGCCAGTGCTTCTATTGCATTGGTATTGAATTCACAGTGCCCCTGTATGTAAGGCAGCCCCACCTGGCACGATGATGTGTAGCAAAACTAGCGATATAACTTACTTGTAGGATCTTTGATGTCCCTTAGACCTCTGGGAGAACAGGGGGCAAGATAACAAGTAATTGGAGAGAACTTAAGGGTGCAATGCGTGGCAGCAGGCTGTGAGTTGCATGCCAACACATATCATCTACTCATTCTGAAATCCCTGGCATGCTGACACGCTGCTGAAACCGGGCACGCTATTGTTGTCATAAATTGCATTACCTGCATTTTTAAAATTGCCGCTTGTACTGTTTGCTAAATGAATAATATTTTGCACAGTATATTGTTTTAACCTTGGGCACATTTGAAAAACTTTTATCTGGGGCACTTACTGTTCTAGGGCACCGCTTATCTCCCTGTTCGACCGCAGCCTGTGCTGTTTGTTGTGGAGGGAGTTGGATAGCGCGGTACAGAGGGAGTGTAGCACACTCACTTCCAGGGGCCATCTTGGAGAGGTGACGGTCTAGTGGTTGCACTAGGACCGTTAGCAGCCTCCTATTTAGGGTGAGGAACATCGCCGCGCTGTAGCATCTACTCATTCTGAAATCCCTGGCATGCTGACACACTGCTGAAACCGAGCACGCTATTGTCATAAATTGCATTACCTGCATTTTTAAAATCGCCGCTTGTACTGTTTGCTAAATGAATAATATTTTGCACAGTATATTGTTTTAACCTTGGGCACATTTGGAAAACTTTTATCTGGGGCTCTTACTGTTCTAGGGCACGCTTATCTCCCCGTTCGACCGCAGCCTGTGCTGTTTGTTGTGGAGGGAGTTGGATAGCGCGGTACAGAGGGAGTGTAGCACACTCACTTCCAGGGGCCATCTTGGAGAGGTGACGGTCTAGTGGTTGCACTAGGACCGTTAGCAGCCTCCTATTTAGGGTGAGGAACATCGCCGCGCTGTAGCATCTACTCATTCTGAAATCCCTGGCATGCTGACACACTGCTGAAACCGGGCACGCTATTGTCATAAATTGCATTACCTGCATTTTTAAAATCGCCGCTTGTACTGTTTGCTAAATGAATAATATTTTGCACAGTATATTGTTTTAACCTTGGGCACATTTGGAAAACTTTTATCTGGGGCTCTTACTGTTCTAGGGCACCGCTTATCTCCCCGTTCCACCGAAGCCTATGCTGTTTGTTGTGGAGGGAGTTGGATAGCGTGGTACAGAGGGAGTGTAGCACACTCACTTCCGGGGGCCATCTTGGAGAGGTGATGGTCTAGTGGTTGCACTAGGACCGTTAGCAGCCTCCTATTTAGGGCGAGGAAAATCGCCGCGCTGTAGCATCTACTCATTCTGAAATTCCTGGCATGCTGACACACTGCTGAAACCGAGCACGCTATTGTTGTCATAAATTGCATTACCTGCATTTTTAAAATCGCTGCTTGTACTGTTTGCTAAATGAATAATATTTTGCACAGTATTTTGTTTTAACCTTGGGCACATTTGGAAAACATTTATCTGGGGCACTTACTGTTCTAGGGCACCGCTTATCTCCCCGTTCGACCGCAGCCTGTGCTGTTTGTTGTGGAGGGAGTTGGATAGCGTGGAGGGAGTGTAGCACACTCACTTCCGGGGGCCATCTTGGAGAGGTGACGATCTAGTGGTTGCACTAGGACCGTTAGCAGCCTCCTATTTAGAGCTCGAATGGGGCTGACGCACAGTGGACGCGCGCAGCGGGTGCACCGATGGCGCACCGAAGGTGCGCCAAAGGTAAGCCCGTCTGTGCCCGTACGTGCCGCGTCCGGGCCGAGGACCGAGCATGCTGTCCTACTCATGCCGAAACAAGACCTGACTAGGGACGTTATATTGCCCATGAATAAACAGGCTACACAGTGTCACGAGACCCTAGAGGTGGACAATTGGCTAGGACCAACCTGCTGCCGTCATTGTAAGATAGGGTTTGCCCCCGAACCAGCCACTACAGGGAGAAATGGGCCAACTTTTTTCCTGGGAGGGCTTATTAATGCTAGGTCAATGTGTAAGAACGGGGCACACGTCTTTATTCTGATTTCTGAGGGCAAACTTGATTGGCTCTTTGTCAAAGAGACATGGCTGAAAGCCTGGTGTAACCCCGACATTGCACTGACCCTCCCGCAAGGCTATCTCATTCAACGACTGGATAGGCAGGAACAACGCGGAGGGGGGCTTCCAATTATTTATCGTGATTCTATGAAATGCACTTCATTTGAATTACTGGATATCAAAGGGGCGGAAAGCATGGGTTTCTGCTTGCAGATCCACGAGTCTTTCACCTTCTCAGGGGCTCTAGTTTATCGCCCACCAGGCCAACAAAAAGATTTTCTAGAGAGCATTGGGGAGGTACTCAGCAATCTTATCCTAAAATTTGCCTAATTTACGCTGCTAGGCAATTTAAATCTCCATTTGTATTCCGCCGTTGATTCGAGTGCAGCGTGTTTCAGAGATTTAATGAATGTCCTTGGACTTACCCTGCTGACTTTAGAACCCACCCACATAGCAGGACATACCCTGGATTGCATTTGCTCTAATTTAAATACCTTGAAGGTTAAACCCTCTTGTGTGCTCACGTGGTCTGACCATAAGTTTATTCCATTTGATCTCCTAGTGGGAAAGAAAGCGTCAAGAGTGGGCTTGAATAAAGCTGGCGGCCGTACCAAACCTGACTGGATAAAACTAATCGCTAATCCTGATCTTCTGCAGAGAGCCTCTGAAAGTAAACCTACAACGATCGGCCATACTGAAACAGACAACAAACGTTTCTGCGATTGGATCACTGAACTCTGTGGCCTGACGGACCCGATCAATTCAGGCAAAACTCGTGGACGCAAAAAAGATGTCCGTACCTTGGTTCTCACTGTCCTTAACGGAGAAGCAAGGTGAAGTTAGAATATTGGAACGGAGGTGTCATCGACGCTATGAGGCTGAGGAGCTCAGCATTTATAAAATGGCCAGGAGGCAGTATCATGCCTTGATTAAAATCGCCAAAAAAGCTTATTATTTAGAAGCCATCACCTCCTCTAATAATAAACAGAAAGAGATTTTCAGGATTGTAAATAGTTTTATGAACCCTAGAACTCTCTCGCTGGAGATTCCACCCTCACTGACCCTCTGCAACTCTATTGCCCATTACTTTGAGAAAAAAATACTAGATATAACTAAAGACTTCCCACAACGAATTCCACTCCCTCAGGCTGGGGCGAATGAAGAGGGCACTGGTACAGTTAAGCTTTAAAGCTTTAGCCCCATTAGTCTGGAAGAGTCCCGTTGGGCCATATTAGCTAGTAAATCTGGCTCACCCTTTGACCCTTGCCCCCCGATGTTGCTACATGCCCTAGTAGACACGGTGAACCCGATTATCAATGACATCATTAACTCTTCACTTTCCACTGCTGAGATCCTGCTGGATTGGAAACTCGCTGCTGTAAAGCCTCTACAGAAAAAACCTTTGGCAGATCCTACTACACTCTCCAATCTCCGCCCCATCTCGCTGCTTCCAGTATTATTCAAACTGACGGAAGCAGTTGTAAATAAACAACTTACAAGGTTCCTGGAGGATAATGATATCCTGCACCCTAACCAGTCCGGGTTTAGGGCTATGCACTCTACGGAGTCCGCCTTGTTGTTTACTGTGGAGACCCTGAGGACCGCCATGGACCAGGGGAAGAAGGCTGTACTGATTTTACTAGATCTATCGGCGGCCTTCGATACGGTCTCACACTCCATATTGATTGGCCGCCTAGTAACATCAGGGATAGCAGGAGTTATACTTGAGTGGCTGAAAAACTTCCTCAGTCATAGGCGGCAAGTCACGGTATTGGGAGAGTTTTGTTCGAAGGAGAAAGCGATGACGACAGGGGTGCCGCAGGGCTCCAGCTTGAGCCCCGTACTTTTCAATCTGTACATGGTCCCCCTGATCAAGCTGATCTCATCCTTTCAGATCAGCACTATATTGTACGCTGATGATACTCTGCTCATCCTAGTACTCGATGGCGAGGTGTCGGAAGCAGAAGAAAATCTTAGAAACTGCCTCGCAGCCACCTTTATCTGGATGAGGAATAACCATCTCAAGTGCAATTCGGGCAAAACCGAAATCCTGCCTTTTGGACAGCAAAATCTGTTCTCCCCCAAACTATGGTGGCCGCAAGATGCAGAAGTCCCTCCTAACACCATTAACACGGCCCGTAACTTGGGTATCAAGTTCGATGAGTCATTGTCATTTAAACAACAGGCGGTGGCTGTGGCCGGCTCCTGCTTTAACACCATTAGAGGCCTAAGGACATTTTTTGATTTTCTTCCACTGGCAGCCAGGAAAATGGTGGTGGTTGCACTTATATCATCTCTACCGGACTACTGCAACAGCCTGTATGCAGGATTAAATAAATCGGTCCTGAACAGGCTGCAGATGGTCCAGCATGCAGCCGCCCGCCTAGTCCTGGGCTGGCCGAGGAAGTCGTCCGCCTTGGCAGCGCTTAAGGCCCTTCACTGGCTGCCAATTCATAAGCGCATCCTTTTTAAAATACTAGTTATCAAATTCAGGGCATACCACCAGCGAGGGCCAAAATACTTTTTGAATCGCTTCAGACGTTACGTGCCATCCCGTAACCTTAGGTCTTCAAATATGAATCTGTTGTTGATTCCCAAATTTAAGCTTGTCAGGAAGGGAGGGAAATCTCTTGGAGTGATAGGTTCCAGGTCGTGGAACAAGCTCCCGCTGCAATTGCGGCAAATCCCCGCTGAGAACCTATTTAGGAAAGCTTTGAAAACTTGGATTTTCAATCTTACGGACACCGCGTGCAAAGCCTTGGTATAAGTATGCAGGGCCCGATGCTTGAGTAGTTTTCCAGCCTGTTTCTATCTGGCTATGGGCTACAGCGCCAAGATGCTCCCTGGAGTGATAGCTGCGCTATAGAAAAGCACAATTACATTACATTACATTACATCACTAGGGTATAGAATGTAGAATGACCATCGCTCCTGAGCACAGCATGAAGCAAGCAGTAGCCAAACTCAAACTACAATTTCTCCAGTGGCAGTTTCCTCCTGTAGTATAACAGATTCCTGTGACAATGTACAAAGCTTGGTTCCAGTGATGTCCAAATGCCAGTCCATAAGTGTCTCTGCTCTACTGAGGTCTGGCTCTAGAACTAATAACCTGAAATACCTTTAAAGTGGGGTTAGATCAAAGAGTCCCTTTTGGAAGACACATGCCCCCCTTCAATCCAGTCCTGTCTGCCTGATGACCCCGGGAGGTTGATTGATACCTTTAGTGGGAGCAGGACCCCGGCTATTCAAAGCACCTGGGTCAGCTCCACTCCCCCTCATCTGCCCAGGAAGACCCTCCAGATTCAGAGGTCTGCACTGTAATTGAGTGCCCTGTGTTGTATGACTGTTTATGGGGAATGCAAAGATGTGTCTGCCACGCATTTCCCAGGTCTGTATTGGAGGCAGGCTGTAAGGCACAAAAGAGTTAAGAGCAGCAGTGTCCACTTTCTTGCGGTCAGCAATGATAGCTGGAAAGAATTTCAATTACTCCCCCATGTTACTCTATGAGAGGAGCAGGCTCCACAGCGGTGCAAATGAAATGAAGTGTTAATCACTACCAGGGCATGTAACACACATGGTACCTGTTCTATCTCTCAACTACATAGCACCCTGCCCTCACTTAGGGCCTAACTTGGGGGCAACTTGGCTGTACTCAAGAGAGAAGTACAGAACTTGGCAAGTAGATATAAATGCCAAGTGAAGTAGCAGTGATCTGCATGCTCAGGTCCTCCAATAGCAGACCTGAGACAGGTTTGAAAGACTACATGTGTGGCTTGCACAATCTGTGCTGCAGGCTCACTAGTAGCATTTGATGTACAAGCTGTGGGCTTATGTGGTACACTACTGCACAAGGGACGTACAGGTAATTTGAATAAGCCAATCAGATATACATCAATTATTAACATGTTTTAGAAGAGCACATGCACTTTAGCAATGAATGACAGTGGTAAAGTGCCCAGAGTCCTAAGGCCAAGAAAGTGAGAGTTATAAAACCAGGCAGTAAAAGCAAAAAGTATGGAGAAATATTACCCTAAGAATGCAAGGTAGAACAATACACTATCCATATGTCAGTCTAAGGAAATACCTCAGCAGCCAAGAACCACAAAACCAGGATGCTAAGCCTCTCCATGTGCAATGCCACAACATGTAATGCATTACTCCCCAACTAGTATGTGCAGTGCGTGAGTATGTTTTTCTCAATTATCCTCAGGTCAGTGTCCATAAACACCTCCTGGGCTCGCACCGTTTTTAGGTCGAGCTGGTGTAGCTGCGCGAAGCGCTGCATCCAGCGAAGCATCTTTTGTTAGCCACTTCCTGGGAATGTGAGACAGGGGATGGGCATGTGAAAGCCTTCGGCGATTTCACCTCGTGGGCGCGCACATCCAGCACGGCGCCGTGCACATCTCCTGTTCCACATTCATAGCAAGTCAGCCTCTCGCCTCTCTCAATCGCGCGCACACACACACAGCCACACTCACGCATGCACACACAAACACAAATACACACACGCATGCACACACACGCAGGCACACACACACACTGCATACACACATGCGCACACACACACACACACGCACACACACACGCGCACGCACGCACACACACACAAACACACACACACTACCCCTACTACTAAGCCCCACCCGCCCCACTCACCGTGCTACAGGCTCGTCACGCGGGGCTTCCCTCACTTGCATAGGTCGCCTCTGCTCCTCTTACGTCCCTTCAGCATTTCACAGCCTCCCCTGGGACGGGACTTCCGCCTTCTGCCCTTCTCGTCCAGTCACTTTGTGGGCGCGGGCTTCCCGCAGAAGGTTTGAAAGACTACATGTGTGGCTTGCACAATCTGTGCTGCAGGCTCACTAGTAGCATTTGATGTACAAGCTGTGGGCTTATGTGGTACACTACTGCACAAGGGACTTACAGGTAATTTAAATAAGCCAATCAGATATACATCAATTATTAACATGTTTTAGAAGAGCACATGCACTTTAGCAATGAATGACAGTGGTAAAGTGCCCAGAGTCCTAAAGCCAAGAAAGTGAGAGTTATAACACCAGGCAGTAAAAGCAAAAAGTATGGAGAAACATTACCCTAAGAATGCAAGGTAGAACAATGCACTATCCATATGTCAGTCTAAGGAAATACCTCAGCAGCCAAGAACCACAAAACCAGGATGCTAAGCCTCTCCATGTGCAATGCCACAACATGTAATGCATTACTCCCCAACTAGTATGTGCAGTGGTTGAGTATGTTTTTCTCAATTATCCTCAGGTCAGTGTCCATAAACACCTCCTGGGCTCGCACCGTTTTTAGGTCGAGCTGGTGTAGCTGCGCGAAGCGCTGCATCCAGCGAAGCATCTTTTGTTAGCCACTTCCTGGGAATGTGAGACAGGGGATGGGCATGTGAAAGCCTTCGGCGATTTCACCTCGTGGGCGCGCACATCCAGCACGGCGCCGTGCACATCTCCTGTTCCACATTCATAGCAAGTCAGCCTCTCGCCTCTCTCAATCGCGCGCACACACACACAGCCACACTCACGCATGCACACACAAACACAAATACACACACGCATGCACACACACGCAGGCACACACACACGCACGCACACACACACACTGCATACACACATGCACACACACACACACACACACGCACACACACGCGCACGCACACACACACAAACACACACACACTACCCCTACAACTAAGCCCCACCCGCCCCACTCACCGTGCTACAGGCTCGTCACGCGGGGCTTCCCTCACTTGCATAGGTCGCCTCTGCTCCTCCTACGTCCCTTCAGCATTTCACAGCCTCCCCTGGGACGGGACTTCCGCCTTCTGCCCTTCTCGTCCAGTCACTTTGTGGGCGCGGGCTTCCCGCAGAAGGTTTGAAAGACTACATGTGTGGCTTGCACAATCTGTGCTGCAGGCTCACTAGTAGCATTTGATGTACAATCTGTGGGCTTATGTGGTACACTACTGCACAAGGGACTTACAGGTAATTTGAATAAGCCAATCAGATATACATCAATTATTAACATGTTTTAGAAGAGCACATGCACTTTAGCAATGAATGACAGTGGTAAAGTGCCCAGAGTCCTAAGGCCAAGAAAGTGAGAGTTATAAAACCAGGCAGTAAAAGCAAAAAGTATGGAGAAACATTACCCTAAGAATGCAAGGTAGAACAATGCACTATCCATATGTCAGTCTAAGGAAATACCTCAGCAGCCAAGAACCACAAAACCAGGATGCTAAGCCTCTCCATGTGCAATGCCACAACATGTAATGCATTACTCCCCAACTAGTATGTGCAGTGCTTGAGTATGTTTTTCTCAATTATCCTCAGGTCAGTGTCCATAGACACCTCCTGGGCTCGCACCGTTTTTAGGTCGAGCTGGTGTAGCTGCGCGAAGCGCTGCATCCAGCGAAGCATCTTTTGTTAGCCACTTCCTGGGAATGTGAGACAGGGGATGGGCATGTGAAAGCCTTCAGCGATTTCACCTCGTGGGCGCGCACATCCAGCACGGCGCCGTGCACATCTCCTGTTCCACATTCATAGCAAGTCAGCCTCTCGCCTCTCTCAATCGCGCGCACACACACACAGCCACACTCACGCATGCACACACAAACACAAATACACACACGCATGCACACACACGCAGGCACACACACACGCACGCACACACACACACTGCATACACACATGCGCACACACACACACACACGCACACACACACGCGCACGCACGCACACACACACACTACCCCTACAACTAAGCCCCACCCGCCCCACTCACCGTGCTACAGGCTCGTCACGTGGGGCTTCCCTCACTTGCATAGGTCGCCTCTGCTCCTCCTACGTCCCTTCAGCATTTCACAGCCTCCCCTGGGACGGGACTTCCGCCTTCTGCCCTTCTCGTCCAGTCACTTTGTGGGCGCGGGCTTCCCGCAGAAGGCGGAAGTCCCCCCCAGGGGAGGCTGTGAAACGCTGTAGGAGGCATACGAGTGCTGGTTTTCCTTTGCTAGGTAATTCAGCACCTCTCACAACTGCCCCTCCCCCTCGCCACCACAGAGCACATCTCACGACCGGGCGGCCATGTCACGATCGATCGCTTTCACTTTCACGGCCGGGCGGCCGTCTCTTTCAAGTGCTGCAGGACTGCTTGCGTCCCTTTTTTTCCGCTTTGCTTACATTCTTTCACTTGTTTATTTAACATTTTAATTTGCCATCCTAGCATGGGCTTCTGACATTTTGGATTGGCAAGTTTAAAATAGACTCATGCCCACTCATGCATCAGGAGGCACGCTTGCCATAACACACACATGAATTCCCTAGCCATCTTGGAATCAGTTTTCTTTAATAGAAACCCCATTTCAAGTTTGCCGAACCTGCGTGCATCTGCATCTGATTCTGGACGCATGCATGCCATTGGCAAACAAAAACTCGCACATGCACAGGCCTGGCCCTTTAGAGCTGAGAACAAATGGCTTGCAAGGTTTACAAAAAAAAATAAAAAACATAAATAGGGATGTCATGCGCTCTTACTGTTGGGACCGTTTTGATACCAAATGCAGGGCCTGTCAGTTGCTCAGTGCCGACTCCTGGCGGTGACATTTCTGCAACAGGAATATTGAAACTGCAGAGCAAAAACTTCACTCCTGTGTATGCTCTGCCCAATGCAGAGTCCCTCCTACTGACCCCCGCACACCCCTCCTCCCCCAAAACAGAGCAGCCTCAGAGGAAACCTGTTACTCCCATCACTCGACACCAAAAAGCACAGTTGCCTCGTCCCCAACAGATCAGGGCATTCAGCAGCATGCCCAGGTACAGTTAGGTGTCTGAGTGGGTTGCGTGCCTGCTGCACACAACAGTGTGAGGCATACAGGTTGCCGCAACAAAAGAGCAGTTTATGGCCTAGGGCCATAAAATGGGTATAATCTGAGGGATGCAGGGTCTGTAAAAAAGATTAGGTTTCATTTGCCTTCAAAACACCCTACAAGCGTTTCCTGATCACAGTACGTCCCCACACCCGCAAGCTTTTCTTCCACAGCCTCTTATCTTTATCACTGCGATCAGCCCTACAGGAATAGTGGTTGGAGCGTTAATGTCGGACTCTCTACCCCCAACGACATATCCGGCCATCGACAGAGCCCCGAGAGCTGAAGCCCGGTTACTCTCTTAGGAACGAAGTGACTAGCAGTGCAGCAGGTGCAGTGACACCGTGGCCCTGGGTGTGAGGGTGCCAGACCCGCCGGGCCGAGCCATGTTTACCAACAGTAAGACCCAGTCAATAAACATGTGTCCTTATTGCCTGTTTCTGCGTTTGTTGTAGGGCTTTTTTGTAGAGTGCAATGCCATCTGCACGTTTTCGGCACGCACACACACACACACACACACAGGTCGCGAAAGTAACTCCTTAATTTATTTAGCATTGCGAAACACGTGGAACTTGACAGCCTGGTGCATTTAGAAGTGGCTGTTTATGCAATTGAATTTGTGTACATTTTGTAAAAGCTGTTTCGCTCCGTTTTCTTGTAGTGTAGTTCCTATATTCCCAATAGGCTCTGCGCATTGGAATAACATAAACAGCAGTTTAGACGTAGGACTGAGGTCATCTAGGTCTCTACTGACTATGTTAGACTTAATTAGGTTTGCCAGCTAGCTCAGGGGTCACTAGAAACTTTCTCGAATGTTCAGGAAGGAGTTAACTTTCCTGATTAGACAAGAAGGGATTAGTTTCTGACAACCGCATAAACATGACAACTTTGCTCCCTCAGAATAAAGAGTATATCTCTAGAGTCATGTGAAAACAATAGACAACTATTTCACTCAGTCAATCGTGCATACTTAGTTTCACCAGCAGTGCAGAGAAATAGAGAGACGGGCGTTTTCAATAAAAGGTGTTATTTATTGAGCACTCCTCTTTCTCATGCAAGAGAAGTGAATTGCCACAAATGCAATACTTATCATGAAGTAAAGTGCGTACAGTAAAAGGAGTATAATGAAATAATACTGTAAAAGCATTTATATGGTTTCTGAGCCATATGATACTTTAAAACGGATAAAATATATACATACATAAAATCATTGGCTAAACGTACTCAACTGGTGCTTCTAAGATACGCCTATCCCGGTGTACCTGACCTAAGCCTAATACGTGGGAAGGAGTAAGTAAGTTGCAGTTTAAGTTAAGTTAGTTTTTGCCAAGAATCTGAATCAAGAATTCTCTCAAGGTTTTAGTCAGATCCGTACCTTGGTTCTAGAATGAAGGAGGTCTTGTATCTCTCTCTCGGGACTCGATCTCCCAGCAACCCGCAAGGGTGACTGGAAACACCGGAGCTGGAATTTCTCGGCTGGAGAAAAGACATCGTCTCTCTCTCAGGGCGTCAAATGGGAGGGTCGGCTTCCTTCGGCACTCGCATCAGCTGGGCGTCGGGCAAGTAGATAGCTGCTCTGCTCCAAACCACCGTGTGTTTGCTTAAGGCAACGTTGGTATATTTATACCTGAAAAGTGCCGAGTTTGACGTAAGGTTGGACATAAGACGTCACTAAGAACTAACAGTTCTTTCTGGACTCCAGGAGTTCTTGTTAAAATCAAAACAAAAGCAGGGGGATTTCCCGGGCTGCTGGAGGCTTGGTTTGTTTAAAGAACACGTTGTACTTTCTAGGAGTCTATGGGAGTAGCTGTGGTATCTTCCACTCTTTCCTCCCCCGGTAGCTCTGCAGACAATGGAGCGGCTCGCGGTGACATCACTCAGAATGTCGCCGCGACCAGCGTTCCAAGACGAGCGCCTGGGGGACAGTGTGAAGCTGTCACCCGCCGGGGCCATTGCTGTGGCTGGGGTCGCTGTTTGTCTTTTGTATCTGAACCCCATTAAACGTCTAACTGGACTCAAACCAACTTGCGTCTGGTTACATCTATGTTGATTTCACACTGGCGACGAGGGTCATTCGGACACAGCGACCTCAACACGCTAGAAGTAAGCTTAAAGAAACTAGATTTGCACTATCTCCCGAAGACTAGCACTATAATGGAGAGATATCATTTTGGGAAAAGGGTACAGAAGGAAGGGGAATCTATAGAGGATTTTGTCTCAGACCTTAGAAAACTAGCTTATGTTTCATTCCGCAGGGAAGGGGGATAGACCCAGGAAGGAAAGATTTGGAACCTGGGAAGAGTAGTGAGGTTTTGCCCACCCGGTCAAGGTTCAGGTAGAGGCAGCGAGAGTGAGGGCGACTCCGAGGGGAACATGGGCTTCCCTCCCAGGAAACTGTGGCCGGTCTCTCACCCAGGTAGAAGGACTAGCCGGAGAATGACCAGACCCCCCCATACATTTTGAACAGTATGTGATGATGTAATTTTTCTGTAACACTTTGTTCCCTTGTTCAATTCTTATGTTTCATTCCGCAGGGAAGGGGGATGTGTGGTATCTTCCACTCTTTCCTCCCCCGGCAGCTCTGCAGACAATGGAGCGGCTCGCGGTGACATCACTCAGAATGTCGCCGCGACCAGCGTTCCAAGACGAGCGCCTGGGGGACAGTGTGAAGCTGTCACCCGCCGCGGCCATTGCTGTGGCTGGGGTCGCTGTTTGTCTTTTGTATCTGAACCCCATTAAACGTCTAACTGGACTCAAACCAACTTGCGTCTGGTTACATCTATGTTGATTTCACAGTAGCCTTGCCATATTTGGACTGCATTGGCTATTACTAAATATGGACATGATTCTTATGCCTTTATAAGGATATGTTTTGTTATAACCACATAAGGGCATGAATCGGGGATATCTAATTAGGGTCCTAGATATATTCACAACACCCACTCCACGTATTAATGTCCATCATTACTAAATACTAAGCAATACTAAACATATAACGATGCATTTCTTTTCCAACCCACCCCAAAATACATAAATTGCATTTGAAATGGTGTATGTATTTCGATTTATGTATTTCGATTTATATAGCGCACAAATCACCCAGGGGTCTCAAGGCGCTTGCTTAGGGAACCCGTCCTGGTATTCCCCTGTGAGATACCCCCAGGGTATTCACAAGGTGAAAGCCAGGCATCCCGCCGCGAGGGGCCGTAGTGGAGATTAAGCAAGCTATTGCCCAGAGACGCAGAGTATGACCCCGTGAGTCGAGTAGGCACCGGAGCGAGAATTGTCGAGTCCGTGGAATTTTTGAGCCCGAGACCCGCCGAGGCGGGGAATCGAACCCTGGTCCACGGCTGATCTCAGCTTCCGGGTCTGCCGCCTCTAACCACTGAGCCACGCTTCTCCATGGTATGGTATATACACGAAAATGAGTATTTATACTGTACGTTTTTCAAGCAGTGTTATCATTCAGGAAATGCATATATAAATATTGGCTGAATGAGTTGCGAAAATTACATTTATGAAATGGCTCTTAATACAGAAAAGACCATTTCAACACATATTTATACAATACTGTACATGTGCTAGAGGCTGAGGTAAAATATTGTCTCTAGTGTCTCTAAGAATAGAAGCTCTGTTCTCTAAGAATAGTTCTACTTTAAGCAGAGTACCATGTGCCAGAAAAAAAGTAAATATTTTGGAAGTGGAAAAAATAATTTCGCTTTCAGGGGAAAAAATAGTTCCAAATGTTTTCAGTAGTGTTGTTTATCAAAAACTGAAGGCCGAATTATGAGTTCAGGGAACGCTGTGTGCTCGTTGTTTGAAAAGTTATTCTCGTTGTTGGGAGAGAACATCAAATCAGATAGGCTTGCAAAAAATTGGTCTACAACATGAGGTGAAAGTTCGACCAAGTTCGAAAAAGCCGAAATAGTGCATATGTGAGAATGATTGCCATCATCGATGTCAGGATCAGCAATGCTCACAGAAGGTTGTACCTTTGTGGTGCTGCTTTCATCTCGTACTTCACCGCCACCTACTCGTAATGGTGAAGTCTCAATGAATGCCGTTATCAGAATAGGTAGCCGCTGGGGACAACACGTTGCATGAGCCGTTACCGAACCAATCAAAGTATCGATATCCGTTGGTACTGCTGATGGTAGTGTAAGACAGACGTCCAACACGCATTCTTCTCCGCATAGCAGACATCGAAGCACAGGTAAGATGCAATCTTGCCAGATTGGTCTGAATGAAAGAAACCAGGTTGTATTCAGATCTCTTAGCCGGGCTAATCCGAGGACTTTAGTGATTCGGTCTCGGTAGCGTATTGCTAGGATCATTTCTTCCATCGTAGCTGGAGTTTTGTCATTGGCTTGGCTTGCCATATCGGAGCAGGATCAAAAACAAAATTCCTGCTACGAGTCCCAAAAGAAGAGGCAGGTCGCCGAATAAAGAATGCACAAAATTCGGGAAAATGCCCAGAACTGTTTCAAAGGGTGCTAACAGTCCCGAAAAAATTGTCTTAAATACATGTGTGATGCCACTGGTATCGGACATGTTTAAAATTTGACCTAACAGTTCTACGAAATGCACAGGGCAATTTGTTGATAATAGGGTATGTATCACTGCCGCTGTCCTTGCAACTTGCAGATCATACGTCTCTTTGGACGAGGTTAAAGGCACATTTGTCTGTAAAAGAATAAACTTCATTCTGCTTAAAGTATCAATTCGAATAGAAGAGCTATTCAAAGAAGGCCATATTGCCGCCTCCATATCTGGATTGCTGTTTGGATACAATATTTGCATACAGCAAGTGACCCTGGACGTAACTATTACGAGATATGCTTTTCCTGGCACCATGCCACAACAGCTGTCGTCACTAATTAGAACGTAGCTGCCGTTGGAAAGCTGTCTGAAAAATGGCTCTATCTGTGTTGCAGGAGTGCCATGCAGGTGACATGAAAGGTTATTTGATGAACCTTCCCAGGCTCCATGCAAGTTAACACCTTGACACAGAAGTGTACCGCTTAGTGATTGTTTACAATTGTTACCACTAAGAAATACCTCCTTTTTCCCTTCACTATAACATCAGTGTGTATAAGGTATATTCCAGGTTGACTTGATGTATCCTTTACCCAACCTTTCATACAGGCCTGCTAGTATATATTTTTGGCAATACTTAAAATGGAAAGTTGTTATCGGAATTGTAATTGTTTGTGTATTATCCATTCATTGACAGGTCTCTCTGACATTGTCATTGGTAATCTCTCAAGTTTTTCAATGCTCAGCATCGTATAGTCTGCTCCTTTTTGTGCCAAACTGATTTGTTTATCAGTAAGGTTAAAGATAGAGAATAATGACGTTGTGTTGATTAAACGCCATGGCACGAAGCCTGAACGCAAGTTTTGTAATGTCCAGCCTAGCTGTACAATAGAACGTAATTGGGACTGTCCATGTTGTAACATTAGCAAGTCCTGCTCTATTATATCAATAGCAGGTGGTACAATGCTGTCCAGTGAATATATTCTGGAGGACAGAGTCGTTAACCCATTGTCCACTACAGAAAATGATTTTTCCAAATTAATACGATCAATTTCTCGTATTTTTTCTGCAGTTTCAATTTGCGTTACTTTCCAAGCTTCGTTGTAAGCAGCGTATATACCGGCGTATATGAAACGTTTTTGACACTGTTTGCGAGGTCCCATTATGAAATCTCGCAAGTCAGCACCGTCTTTAAGTAAAGTCAAGTGTTGCTTAATTTCAGCCAGTGTGGATTTCTGTAGCCATTCGAGGCATAGTTTCCCTACACTGTATGTTGTAACTATCCCTGGATGTTGTCTCTGGGAATATCTTGGGTTTGGCCTGGCCTCCTGGTCAACCTAGTGGACCAAGTCTGGTAATGTGATTTTGATGTTTTAGGGTGCCATTAAACCAGAGCAGGTGCTCTTGGTATGTTAGTGGAATTTCAACGTCCTCGAAAGGAGCGTATTCCTCCGGAGGTTCCTCTATTTTGTAATAGAGGAATTTGTGTGTCACAGCATGTGCTGCTGGAAAATGTAACCAGGAATAGAATACCTCTGTCTGCCGATATTCATGGGCCTCTACCACAAATATGACTGTACCACCTCTTGATGATAGTCCATTTTCTATAAGTTTAATAGCTATAGTTTTTCTTACATTCACCAGAATGATTATAGCATTCGGGTCTTCCTTTTGGAGACTTGTGTCATCCGTTAAAAGTTGAGCTGCTATTCTAGCTCTCTCTCTTTCGTCTTCACTATCCGACATTTTTCTGACAGAAAGTTTTTTGTTGCAGAGCAAGTTTCAAGGAAACAAAGATTAGGTGCACAATATTTTGGAACACTGTATCCTTCAACGTTGACTAAACCAAAAACTAATACATAGGATTCTCATCCTACTAAGTTCTGGCGGATATTAACCTTTTACCCACTCCAGACGTCTTTTGGAGTTTTTACGGGAAAAGGGGTCTGTTTGAAAAAGCACGAAAAAGTTACTCTAACGTCTTGCGTTATATTATCGCCTTACCAAACGTTGGGCGCCATGTAGTGTAGTTCCTATATTCCCAATAGGCTCTGTGCATTGGAATAACATAAACAGCAGTTTAGACGTAGGACTGAGGTCATCTAGGTCTCTACTGACTATGTTAGACCTAATTAGGTTTGCCAGCTAGCTCAGAGGTCACTAGAAACTTTCTCGAATGTTCAGGAAGGAGTTAACTTTCCTGATTAGACAAGAAGGGATTAGTTTCTGACAACCGCATAAACATGACAACTTTGCTCCCTCAGAATAAAGAGTATATCTCTAGAGTCGTGTGAAAACAATAGACAACTATTTCACTCAGTCAATCTTGCATACTTAGTTTCACCAGGAGTGCAGAGAAATAGAGAGACGGGCGTTTTCAATAAAAGATGTTATTTATTGAGCAGTCCTCTTTCTCATGCAAGAGAAGTGAATTGCCACACATGCAATACTTATCATGAAGTAAAGTGCGTACAGTAAAAGGAGTACAATGAAATAATACTGTAAAAGCATTTATATGGTTTCTGAGCCATATGATACTTTAAAACGGATAAAATATATACATACATAAAATCATTGGCTAAACGTACTCAACTGGTGCTTCTAAGATACGCCTACCCCGGTGTACCTGACCTAAGCCTAATACGTGGGAAGGAGTAAGTAAGTTGCAGTTTAAGTTAAGTTAGTTTTTGCCAAGAATCTGAATCAAGAATTCTCTCAAGGTTTTAGTCAGCTCCGTACCTTGGTTCTAGAATGAAGGAGGTCTTGTATCTCTCTCTCGGGACTCAATCTCCCAGCAACCCGCAAGGGTGACAGGAAACACCGGAGCTGGAATTTCTCGGCTGGAGAAAAAACAGCGTCTCTCTCAGTGCGTCAAATGGGACGGTCGGCTTCCTTCGGCACTCGCATCAGCTGGGCGTCGGGCAGGTAGATAGCCGCTCTGCTCCAAACCACCGTGTGTTTGCTTAAGGCAACGTTGGTATATTTATACCTGAAAGGTGCCGAGTTTGACGTAAGGTTGGACATAAGACGTCACTAAGAACTAATAGTTCTTTCTGGACTCCAGGAGTTCTTGTTCAAATCAAAACAAAAGCAGCGGGATTTCCCGGGCTGCAGGATGCTTGGTTTGTTTAAAGAACGCGATGTACTTTCTAGGAGTCTATGGGAGTAGCCTTGCTGTATTTGGACTGCATTGGCTATTACTAAATATGGACATGATTCTTATGCCTTTATAAGGATATGTTTTGTTATAACCACATAAGGGCATGAATCGGGGATATCTAATTAGGGTCCTAGATAGATTCACAACATTCTCTTCGCCTGGAGTTACCTCTTCCTGCGTGTACTTTTAGGAGTTAGACGTCTGGAAGAATGACGTGAAGCTCAGGAGAGGGCTTGGGCGACATCTTCATTTTTACGCCCCATTGAGCGGTCAGTTTTTCTACGATGGCGAATGCAGACTGCTAAACCATGTAAAACGAGATAAAATGAAAGCTTCCACACTCTAAGGGCAGAAACAACAGCAACATTCTTGGTGAACTCAGAGAAAAACAGCCTTCAGAGAACAATGGGACACTTTCAGAGGAATATCTGTGAATGGAGCGCATTCTTGCCCCGCATGTAGGCTGAGGGCCGCTCCCGCCCCAGCTTAACTGCCCTTTCCAGCGTTTGTTTCCACTCAGGATAACCATTATTGAAGCCGGGGCCACCCCAGCAATGCTGGTGTTTGCTGCATGCCTGTGTAATGGGGCGAAAAGTAAGCATGGGGCTTTTTGAGGTTGTCGTCTTCCTCCCAGTTTGTTTGTTTTGCCCTGAAGCAGTGGCATTGGTTGGCGCCTCCAGGGTAAGATAAACCTGTTCAAATAGTCTGGTAGCCAGAGGAAAGGTTTGCCCGTGAACCCAAGTTACCCTATGTTAGAACCGGGGTCTCTAGTTGGCAGGGGTATGCACCCTAGTCCAAGTAGGGACCACCGCCAACGACCTGGTAGCTTGGCTCAGAGCAGCAAAGGCGTAACTTCAGAGGCAATGTGTAAAGTATTTGTGCAACACACAACGGCGATGACACAGTAAAAACACTCACAAGAGGAACACCACACCAGTTTGGTATAAGAATAAGAATTTCTTTATCTAAAAACTATGCGAGAACCAAAAGCAGGTAAATCCAGCTCCAGGCAAGATCAATAATAAAAAGGATTCCAATTTCTAAGCAAGATCAATAATCAATAAAAATGAATCCAGTTCCCAGGCCTGATCAATAATAAAAAGGATTCCAGTTTCCAAGCAAGATCAATAATCAATAAGAATGAATCCAGTTCCCAGGCTTGATCAAATCACCAAAAGCTCATGTGTCCCAAGGGCTCCTGATGGTAATGTCTTTTTCACAGTGTCCTTGAATGGCAAAAGTTCACTTGAGGTAGGTTCTTATGGTCAAAATTCACTGTGGGAAGGTTCGTAGGCTAAAGTTCCCTTGTAGCGTAATAAGTGTGCCTCTCATAGAAATTATGTTACCAGCCAAGCACAAAGCTCACACTCCAGGTACCCGGCCAACCCGCACCCCACCCCCTCACGGCAGCCTGGTTGCACTGAGGCGTTACCTGGGGTGGTGGTTGCGGGCGCGGGTGCGAGGCTCCTCTCCCTCTGGGGCCTTGGGCTCAGCAGGCGCTGCACGGGTGGGGGTCACAGCCACACAGCGCTCCTTTAGCACGGCGCTTAACAGTGCCTCCAAGTCCTGGGCAACGATGGAGCCTCCTGCCACACAGCGCTTTGCTTCTCAGCGCTACACAGCGCGCTCCGGTCCCAGTGGCGGTGACCTCAGGGCCAGTTACAGTCGGCTGGCGCCAGAAGCAGAGGCAATCACAGAGCCCTCGGGAGGATCACAGGGCAAGCAGTGCTGAGGGCAGGCACAGCGTTGCAGGGCAAATCTTGAGAGTGTTGTTGCTGTTCCAAAGGGCAGTCTTTAAAACGCCGTGGTCCAAGAACAGGTAGTTTCCTTTAGCTTAAAAAGGGTGCAGTCCCAAAAAGGCAATCTTTAAAAGGTTGAAGACTCTTTAAAATGTGGTTCAAAGAAAAGTAGTTCCTTTGGGAAGTTGTGGAGACACTCTGGTGGTGATGTTGCAGTCTCCCATGCAGGGCAGGATCAGAAGACAGTAGGGCAGCTCAGCAGGTTGTGGGGCAGCAGTTCCTTGGAGCAGTCAGCCTCCTTCCCAGTGGCAATCCTCTTGCTCAGCAGTCCTCACTCCAGCACGGATTCTTCCAGGTCCAGCAGTGTAACAAAGAAGTGAGGCCAGGACCCTCCCTTATATATCTTTCACTCTAAGGGCTAGAAAGTGGTGGAAGTCTCTGGAAGGGTCTGGGGGCAGGGGCTTCTGGAAGAGTCCAGGGAGTTCTGGTATGTTCCCTGCCTTCCCTGACCTAGCTGTCACAGTGACGAGAGACAGGCCGTTAAGGCTACAGTGGGCAGCCCATCACAGCTCATTCCAGGGAATAAGGTGTGAATCACCACTCCCACCTCCCATCCCAGGCAGGCTATCAGTGTGCAGAGGGGAGGGGGGAGTATGCAGACCCTAATCTCAGTGTAGGCAGGAAAAGGTCCCCTTTATCAAAGTGGGATCTCTAGCGTAGTAATGTCCAAACCCTATATATCATTGGAAAGGGTTCCCCGCCCGAGTCCAACAAGACCAACCATGACAGACTTATTAGGTCCCTGTCAGAAGTTATCCCATAAGGAGAGGTTCCAAATATTAGCCTATCGAGAATTAGCCTTACTGCAGTAGCAGGGGTTTGTGGCAGATATGCCAGCCTCACAATGTTTTAGGGGAGAGCACCTGCACCTCAGCACTGTTTAGCAGTGGTGAGGCGCCCAGAGTCCTAAGTCCAACAAAATGTAAGGTAAAAATGGGAGGCAAAAAGGGCAAAAATGTAGGGGAGACCACCCTAAGGCTGACAGGTCTAAGACGTGTCCCCCCCAGCTGAAAGTGGGGAGAACTACCCAACCTCCAGGGAGTTCTCATCACTAAGGCGGAAAAACCGAGAGAGACCGTCAGCATTGGCGTGGTCTACTCCGGGTCTGTGTTCCACCCTGAAGTCCATCCCCTGTAGAGAAATGGACCACCTCAACAATTTGGGATTCTCGCCCCTCATTTGCATGAGCCACCTGAGGGGCCGGTGGTCAGTCTGAATCAGGAAGTGGGAGCCAAACAAGTATGGCCTCAGCTTCTTCACAGCCCAGACCACCGCGAAGGCTTCTCTCTCTATCGCACTCCACCGCTGTTCTCGGGGGAGCAGCCTCCTGGAGATGAAGGCTACTGGTTGGTCCCTTCCCTCCTCATTGAGTTGCGAAAGTACCGCCCCTATGCCATGCTCTGAGGCGTCCGTTTGGACAATGAACTCTTTGGAGAAGTCAGGGGCCCTGAGCACAGGAGCTGTGCACATGGCCTGCTTTAGAGAGTCAAAGGCTTTTTGGCAAGCCTCTGTCCAAATGACTTTTCTAGGGTATTTCTTAGAGGTTAGCTCAGTCAAGGGGGCCACAATGGTGCCATAGCCCTTGACAAATCTGCGGTAGTAACCTGTGAGGCCCAGGAATGCCCTGACCTCAGTTTGTGTTTTGGGAGGCTCCCAGGCCAGGATGGTTTCTATCTTGGCCTGTAGGGGTTGCACTTTGCCCCCGCCTACCAAGTGTCCCAGGTAGACTACCGACCCCTGCCCTATCTGGCATTTGCTAGCTTTGATAGTCAGGCCTGCCTGCTGCAGAGCCTGAATCACTTCCTGGAGGTGACCCAGATGGTCCTCCCAGCTGCTACTGAAGACCGCTATGTCGTCCAGGTAGGCAGCAGAGAAGGCCTCTAAACCGGAGAGGACCCGGTTCACCAGCCGCTGGAAGGTGGCAGGAGCGTTTTTCAGTCCAAAGGGCATCACTCTGAACTGGTAGTGGCCCTCTGGGGTGGAAAAGGCGGACCTCTCTTTAGCTCCATCTGTTAGGGCGATCTGCCAGTACCCCGACGTGAGGTCAAAGGTACTCAGGTATCGGGCAGCCACCAGCCTGTCAATGAGCTCATCCGCCCTCGGGATAGGATGAGCGTCAGTCTTGGTCACAGAGTTCAGTCCCCTGTAATCCACACAGAACCTAAGTTCTGGTGTGGTGCCCGGTGGGGCAGCTTTTGGTACCAGAACCACCGGACTGGACCAAGGGCTGTTGGAGGGCTCTATCACCCCCAACTCCAGCATCTTAGTGACCTCACTCTGGATGCTGGCCTTCACCTTATCTGACAGCCTGTAAGATTTGGTCTTGACAGGGGGGCTGTCTCCTGTGTCCACATCATGGGTACACAGGTGGGTAATCCCGGGGATAAGGGAAAACACTGAGGCGAACTGCCCCAGGACCTGGCGGCAGTCCCTCTGTTGCTCAGGAGTCAAGGATGGGGAGAGGACCACTCCCTCCACCAATCCATCCTTCTCTTGGGAAGCAAAGAGGTCCGGGATAGGTTCACTTTCCTCTTCCTCGGCCCCATCAGTTACCATCAGTAAGGTAAGCTCAGACCTCTCATGGTGGGGTTTGAGGCGGTTGGCGTGTAGCACACTGTGGGGCTTCCTGGGGGTCTTAAGGTCCACTAGGTAAGTGGCCTTGCCCTTCTTCTCCAATATCTCATAAGGGCCTGTCCAGCGATCCTGGAGGGCACTAAGCTCTCCAGGCTCCATGACCCACACCTTGTGCCCAGGTTTTAGCTCCACAGGGTGAGAATTCTGGTCGTACCATTCCTTCATTACCGCCTGGCTGGCCTCTAAGTTGTCAGAAGCTTGTTTCCACAACTTAGCCATTTGGCTACGGAAGCCCAGCATGTAGCTCACTACATCCTGGGGAAGTCTCCTTGGAGTCTTCTCCCACCCATCCTTCACTAAACTGAGAGGTCCCCTAACAGGGTGACCGTACAGGAGCTCGAAGGGGCTGAAACCCACCCCCTTCTGCGGTACCTCCCTGTAGGAAAACAGCAAACAGGGCAAGAGGATGTCCCACTTTTTCCTCAGGCCCTCAGGCAGACTCCTGATCATGCCCTTTAGGGTCTTGTTAAATCTCTCCACAAGACCATTGGTCTGTGGGTGGTAAGGGGTGGAGAACGTATAGGTAACCCCACATTCCTTCCACATGGCTTGCATGTAGGCAGACATAAAATTGGTACCCCTGTCGGACACCACCTCTTTGGGAAAACCCACTCTGGTAAAAATCCCCATCAGGGCCCGTGCCACTGCAGGTGCAGTAATGGTTCTCAGAGGAATAGCCTCTGGGTACCGGGTGGCGTGGTCCACCAGAACCAGGATAAACCTGTGACCAGAAGAAGTCGGTGGATCCATAGGCCCCACAATGTCGATGCCCACCCTCTCAAAGGGGGTGCTAACGACAGGTAGTGGTTCCAGGGGAGCCTTCAGCTTAGCCCCTGTTTTCTCACTGGCTTGGCAGGTCAGACAGGTCCTGCAGAAGGTATCTGAGGAGACCCTCATCTGTGGCCAATAAAAATGTGGGACAAGCCTAGCAAAGGTCTTGTCTTGGCCCAAGTGTCCTGCCAAAGGGATCTCATGGGCCAGTTCCAAAAGAAAGGCCCTGTAGCACTGGGGGACCACTAAGGCCCTTGATGACCCATGCACAGGAGCCTTGGGCTCACTGTAAAGGAGCCCATCCTCCCAGTAAATATGATACTTCGCGGAGGCATTGCCTGCTGCTTGGGCTTTGGCCTGTCGCCTCATGCCCTCAAGGGTAGGACACTCCTTCTGTGCCTGGCAAAACTCCTCCCTGGTGGGCCCTCCTTCCACCTGCCACTGTGCAGGGGTAGGTAGGTCCCCCAAGGGAGCAACGTCCCCCTCTGTGGACTCCGGTGCAACCTCCTCAGGTGCCCCATCCATCTCATGGGGTGACTGCCCCGGGGCGGGCTTCCCACGCCCTCGGGCTCCTCCCTTCTTAGCAGCTGGCTGGGCCATTTTTCCAGGCTCCAGCCCTGGCTGACTCCCTTTCCTGGCAGCCATAGACCGTGTGGTAGCACAAATCCACTCCGGCAACCCCAGCATCTCCACATGCGCTTTGAGCTCTACCTCCTTCCAGGCAGTATGCTCTAGGTCATGGGTACTCACAAAATTTCTGTTGGGGGCCAAAATGACAGTGTGGTTAGTGGCCGAGGGCCGCACCGGTGGGGGCGGGGTCAGTGGGTGGGCGGGGTTAGAGTAAAAAAAAAATTAAAAACCCATTTCAAAATCTGTGCTTAGCATAG
Organism: Lissotriton helveticus; assembly: GCF_964261635.1. Lineage (NCBI taxonomy): Eukaryota > Metazoa > Chordata > Amphibia > Caudata > Salamandridae > Lissotriton > Lissotriton helveticus. Next base: position 1,888,050,483 of record NC_136068.1, on the reverse strand, counting down.
TTTGCCACCCTACTGGTATTTTGCGGTTTGTCATTGTATCCAGGTATATCCGATACAACCAGTGACATTATACCTGCAACAAGTCCGGAATATTGGCTTTGCCAATGATTGTTAGTTGCATAAGATAAATAAGCAACCACTATGGCTTTGTTGTAAATATATTATAATATGAAAATGCTTCAGTTATGAGACTATGAAAGAACTAAAACAAGTCTATTTGAATTACATCAAAATCTTTGAGCAGTGATGCTTGTATTGAGATGAGATATTGTTGGTTAACCCGGAGGGCGAAAATGGAGATCCCAATAGTTGTTAGTTGCATAAGATAAATAAGCAACAACTATGGCTTTGTTGTATATAAAATTGAAAATGCTTCAGTTCTGAAATGATGAAACTGTGAAAGAACTAGCACGGGCCTATTTGGAATTGCATCATAGGCTTTGTGCTGCTGTTGAGTTGATATTTATCTAAGGGTGAAAATGAAGACCCCAGTAGTTTTTAGTTGCATAAGATAAATAAGCAACAACTATGGCTTTGTTGTATATAATAATGAGAATGCTTCAGGTCTGAAATGATGAGACTGAAAGAATGAAAACAGTCGATTTGAAATAACAAAGGCTTTTTGAGCAGTAGTGCTGCTGCCGAGTTGATGTCTATTTGTTTTTCACCATGAAGGCAAAAATGGAGCCCCAATAGTTACACGTCTCAGCAGCCCTGCCTGCTAGCTGGGGGGGGGGGGGGGGGGGGAACAAACTCGCATAAAAAAAGTTCATTGCAACCGAAGATTAACTCACAATACGGCAACAGCGCGATCTACTGTCCTGTGCACTTAAATTAATATGCAAAACCACTCGAAAAGAGAAACATCCAGAACTCTTCTGCCCAAGATTTTAAGCGCCCTGGAAAACCCCAAACAATATCTTTATCTTTTGTGTGGTGCATGAACAAGGTCTAGCAGCAGAAATCCACAAGGAATGGGAGCCCAGGCATAACAATTATGGCATTGGCATATAATACTGCTTTCGCGCCAATTGGTGCCAGGGGCCAGTGAATCTCGGCTCAGTTTCAACTCGGCACACTGCTTCCGTTGGCGTCTGAAGTAGGTCCTGCTGCTACGCAAGCCTATGAGGTCACGAGGGCAGATGAGGGGGGTGCGCAGGTGAGCATAGAAACACTAATTGTCTGCGCATGCCCTTTGGCCTTTTTTTCTCGCAAATGCGGCCCCCAAGGAGACACCTCACCAGCGGTAATGGCAGCTGAGTCCGTGACTGCTGTTGGGGCCGCAAGGAAAGGTCTGGCGGGCCGCAATTGGCCCGCGGGCCGTACTTTGAGTACCGCCGCTCTAGGTCATTCCCTAACAGACAGTCCACTGGCATGGCAGGGCTCACAGCAACTCTTAAAAGGCCTGAAACCCCTCCCCACTCAAATGGAACCTGTGCTATGGGATAGTGACCCCCCCGGTTGTCAGCCATCACAACTGGATGGACTGCATCGGGAATTATTTGCTCTGGGGAGACCAGCTGACACCTTACCATAGTCATGCTGGCACCTGTGTCCCTCAGGGCCTCCACCCCCCGACCATTGAGGGTGACCCACTGCCTATACTTAGTAGTATTGGAGGGCACGTGGACCTTAGGAACCATCTCACTGTCTCCCAGAGACACTAGGACAAGCCCGGCCCCCTCACTCCCATCATCTAGGGACAGCTCCTCCGCAAGCGCTACACTAGCCACCCCGGGGGTTTTACCTCCAGAGGCCTGTGGTGCTCTCTTGCGACACTTGGGATCCCCCTTGTAGTGTCCAAGTTCACCACACTCATAGCACCGGACAATTCTGGGCTGCTGACTTCTGTCAGGATAAGTGGGCTTCTGGTGGCCAGATTGGGGCTTGTGAATTATTTTGGGGGCCTTTGGAGAAATCTTTCTTTTTATCTCCCCCCTCTTTCTTCTGGTGGGAACCCTGACCACCCCTTTGGGAGTCCCCCCCAGAACCCTTGTTGGACACCCTGGTACTGACCCAGGTGTCCGCCTCCTCCGCAAGCTTCCTAGGATTGGTCAACTTGCGGTCAACCAGGTGTTGGCGCAGCTCTGAAAAACATTTCTCTAGAAGGTGCTCTCTTAAAAACAAGTTATACAATCCTTCATAGTCATGCACATTGCTGCCCCGCACCCAGCCCTCTAAAGCTTTACTAGCGTAGTCCAGGAAATCTACCCAGTTCTGTGTGGGAAGTTTGTGGCTATTCCTAAACCTCTGCCTATACCTCTCAGGGGTAAGACCGAAACTCTTAAGCAGTGCTTCTTTCATAACAGAATAGTTGGTCTGGTCTTCCTTTTCTAGGCTAAGGAGTGTGTCCCTAACTTCCGGAGGTATGTACTTGTACAGACCACCCCCCCAGTGACTCTCTGGGACCCCATGGGCTCTTAGTGACACCTCATAGGCAGCTAATCACTTATCAATATTATCCCCCACCTTAAAACTGGCCATCACATCTTTAGGCATAAAGACCCTGGACTCACGTGAAGCTTCCGTAGGTATGCTGCCACCACTCTTGATGCTGTTCGTCCCTGCTTGTAGGGCTCGAATTTCCAGTTCCTTCAGGTTGAGCTCATGGGTAAGTTTCCTCTCCTCCATGGCCCACCTTTCTTTCTCACGCTCCCTTTCCAATTTGGCGAGTTCCAATTTAAACTGTCTCTCCTCTCTCCTGTCCTCCAATTCCTCTGAGGACAGGGTCCTTACTGACACACTACTGCCTGCCCTGGAAGGTACCCTTGTACCTGGTAACAAGTTGCCATTTTCCACCAAGGGCAGTAGGTCAAGTTCTCCTGTGGCCCCTTGCTCTGCTCCCTGCCCGTCCCCTTCTCCATCTCCTTCTGGGTGGGCCGTTACCCATGCCCCCAAGGCTTTCTGAAGCTCTGTCTTCTTAGCGCCTCGCTTAAAGTGCACCCTTTTCTCCTCGCAGAATTCCTTGAGTTGTGCCACTGTGTAAACTTCCAGATTGGCCAGCTCGAATTCCATCTTGCTAGGTAGGGCCTCAGCCGTTTGTAGAGAAAACCAAATAGGACTTAGGCACAAGGACTTTTAAAAAGAGCAGCCAGTCAGGGAGAATTTAAAATTTAAAAAAAAATTCAAAAATGACAATTGGAGAGGGTAGACAAAAATTCAGTAGAGTCAGGTGTAGGGTTGCAGTGTACACTGCGTCGCTGCGTGGTGTTACACAAGCACAAGTCCTATCCCACCGCTCGATCACCAATGTTAGAACCGGGGTCTCTAGTTGGCAGGGGTATGCACCCTAGTCCAAGTAGGGACCACCGCTTCCGACCTGGTAGCTTGGCTCAGAGCAGCAAAGGCGTAACTTCAGAGGCAATGTGTAAAGTATTTGTGCAACACACAACGGCGATGACACAGTAAAAACACTCACAAGAGGAACACCACACCAGTTTGGTATAAGAATAAGAATTTCTTTATCTAAAAACTATGCGAGAACCAAAAGCAGGTAAATCCAGCTCCAGGCAAGATCAATAATAAAAAGGATTCCAATTTCTAAGCAAGATCAATAATCAATAAAAATGAATCCAGTTCCCAGGCCTGATCAATAATAAAAAGGATTCCAGTTTCCAAGCAAGATCAATAATCAATAAGAATGAATCCAGTTCCCAGGCTTGATCAAATCACCAAAAGCTCATGTGTCCCAAGGGCTCCTGATGGTAATGTCTTTTTCACAGTGTCCTTGAATGGCAAAAGTTCCCTTGAGGTAGGTTCTTATGGTCAAAATTCACTGTGGGAAGGTTCGTAGGCTAAAGTTCCCTTGTAGCGTAATAAGTGTGCCTCTCATAGAAATGATGTTACCAGCCAAGCACAAAGCTCACACTCCAGGTACCCGGCCAACCCGCACCCCGCCCCCTCACGGCAGCCTGGTTGCACTGAGGCGTTACCTGGGGTGGTGGTTGCGGGCGCGGGTGCGAGGCTCCTCTCCCTCTGGGGCCTTGGGCTCAGCAGGCGCTGCACGGGTGGGGGTCACAGCCACACAGCGCTCCTTTAGCACGGCGCTTAACAGTGCCTCCAAGTCCTGGGCAACGACGGAGCCTCCTGCCACACACACAGCGCTTCGCTTCCCAGCGCTACACAGCGCGCTCCGGTCCCAGTGGCGGTGACCTCAGGGCCAGTTTCAGTCGGCTGGCGCCAGAAGCAGAGGCAATCACAGAGCCCTCGGGAGGATCACAGGGCAAGCAGTTCTGAGGGCAGGCACAGCGTTGCAGGGCAAATCTTGAGAGTGTTGTTGCTGTTCCAAAGGGCAGTCTTTAAAACGCCGTGGTCCAAGGACAGGTAGTTTCCTTTAGCTTAAAAAGGGTGCAGTCCCAAAAAGGCAATCTTTAAAAGGTTGAAGACTCTTTAAAATGTGGTTCAAAGAAAAGTAGTTCCTTTGGGAAGTTGTGGAGACACTCTGGTGGTGATGTTGCAGTCTCCCATGCAGGGCAGGATCAGCAGACAGTAGGGCAGCTCAGCAGGTTGTGGGGCAGCAGTTCCTTGTAGCAGTCAGCCTCCTTCCCAGTGGCAATCCTCTTGCTCAGCAGTCCTCACTCCAGCAAGGATTCTTCCAGGTCCAGCAGTGTAACAAAGAAGTGAGGCCAGGACCCTTTCTTATATATCTTTCACTCTAAGGGCTAGAAAGTGGTGGAAGTCTCTGGAAGGGTCTGGGGGCAGGGGCTTCTGGAAGAGTCCAGGGAGTTCTGGTATGTTCCCTGCCTTCCCTGACCTAGCTGTCACAGTGACTAGAGACAGGCCGTTAAGGCTACAGTGGGCAGCCCATCACAGCTCATTCCAGGGAAGAAGGTGTGAATCACCACTCCCACCTCCCAACCCAGGCAGGCTATCAGTGTGCAGAGGGGAGGGGGGAGTCTGCAGACCCTAATCTCAGTGTAGGCAGGAAAAGGTCCCCTTTATAAAAGTGGGATCTCTAGCGTAGTAATGTCCAAACCCTATATATCATTGGAAAGGGTTCCCCGCCCCGAGTCCAACAAGACCAAACATGACAGACTTATTAGGTCCCTGTCAGAAGTTATCCCATAAGGAGAGGTTCCCAATATTAGCCTATGGAGAATTAGCCTTACTGCAGTAGCAGGAGCTTGTGGCAGATATGCCAGCATCACAATGTTTTAGGGGAGAGCACCTGCACCTCAGCACTGTTTAGCAGTGGTGAGGCGCCCAGAGTCCTAAATCCAACAAAATGTAAGGTAAAAATGGGAGGCAAAAAGGGCAAAAATGTAGGGGAGACCACCCTAAGGCTGACAGGTCTAACACCCTAGTTACAATTTCTTTGAATACTGGGCAGTGTAAGCAGCAGTTTTAGCTTCCCTGTGAATCAGCTTGACAGCCAGCTTTCTGTTGATGTATTGTTACTTGTTCTCTAAAATATGCATGGAGTGGGATTTGTCTCCACCCAGAAGATATATTCTGATCTCATGCCTTTTGGTGCATCCTTTCACATCCCAAGAAGTTCTTTCATTGGAATGCGAGAGGGGCTATTTTACATCTGAAAAGTAAACATTCATCATGTTGGTTGCCACATTCACTTATTTATCTCCTATATGAATTTTATATTGAAAAACAATAGTGTTTTTGCACCTTTTCCCCAGTATTGAGAAATCTAATACTGTGCGTCTTCATATGGTGAACAACATTTGTGAATGGCTGTTTACCTGCGTTTTCCGCATTACAGCCAGAACTGGTGGATTTACACCGGTTTTGTCTGACCCCACTTTCACCAGGCCCAGACACCATCAGTCATCAGTGCACGCTTTCATCGGGCAAAAACACCACCAGCCGTCAGTGCACGCTTCCACCAGGCACACACCACCAGACGTCAGTGCACACCTTCACCAGGCACACACACACCACCAGCCGTCAGTGCACATTTTCACCAGGCACCCACACACCATCAGCTGTCAGTACACGCTTTCACCAGGCACACACCACCAGCCGTCAGTGCACGCTTTCACCAGGCACATACACAACCAGCCGTCAGTGTACGCTACCACCAGCACACACTTTCACCAGGCACACACACACCACCAGCCATCAGTGCACATTTTCACCAGGCACCCACACACCATCAGCTGTCAGTACACGCTTTCACCAGGCACACACCACCAGCCATCAGTGCACGCTTTCACCAGGCACATACACAACCAGCCGTCAGTGTACGCTACCACCAGCGCTCAATTTCTACAGGCACACACACCACTAGCCATCAGTGCACACATCAATTGTTAACGCATCCACAATTAACTATTGTAGCAATCGCATATTCATCTAAAGCGCAGCATGCCACCATTGCTACAAAAATAAATACACATTTTGTTGGCCTACAATTTATAGACTTTTGTTGCAATTGGTGTTGCAATATTTAGCAATGCCAATAGCTCAAACTTAATTAATGCGAGACCTATTGCATTGCAAATGCTTGTTTGCCTTGTCCCGACTCCTTTGATGGACTCCATTAGCTCCTCGTGCACCAGATAATGTGCAGCTCCCCAGACTCACAGAGCATCTGGAGCATGCTACAGCTGTCTCGCTGCCTTTGTCTTTACTTTTATTTTCAGTCTCTCCTTTATCCTTTTGTTGCTCTGGCTTGCTTTTCATTTTGCACTATTACACCTTCTTTCATTGTCACTCAGAGTTCTCTTTCTCACCTTTTGTTTCACTACTATTTTGTTCTTGGTCTTACCCATGTTTTACTTAACTCTACTCTTGCAGACTTCTTGTCTCTCTTCTGTTCCCTCTTCCATTCTATCACTCTTTCTGTATTCTGTCTCCTTTTACACTTTTTTCTCCCCATTCCCTTGTGACTCAGTTTCTCTATCATTATTTTCTTCCCTACATTTTGTCTCGTCTCTTGCTTTCACCCTGCATTCATCATTTTCTGTCCTATTAGCATCTCTTTTTTTCTCTTCCTCGTCTCCTTCTCTTACTATCCCTCCTCTTCTTCAGTATTTACCAATGCTCTTCTCCCATGTGCACTATGTCACTTGTCTCCTGCTGGACTGTGCTGCGTCCTTCCTCTGTCCCTTGTGCCTGCTTGGCTCACTCAGAGCAAAGGAACTGCAGATGTGGGAGAGGTCCTGAGCTGGAGCTCCAGTGGTCTGAGGGAGAAAGGGTGTCAGTCTGCGGACCTTTAATGAGTGTAATTTCTGTGTGATGGGCACAGGCTGGTGGAGCACCTCTTCTGTAGGGTTCTTTACAGGGCTTGGAGGCAAGGCTTAATTTGAGCTAGTGGTTGCCGGTGCTTGGTACAGGCACTTAATTGTCAACCCCAGTGCAGTCGTGCAACACCCATTGTGCTCACGGGGCTTCAGCCCCCCCGTCGTGTGTGTCAGCCCGGCCAGAGACAGCTTCGCGGGCTGGCGAACATTTAATTGCAGCCGCACCCGAGTACTTAACAGGTCTTTAAAAGACCATTTACGTGTAAATTAGGCTTTTGTTGTGTGTGCGCCTCTTCTTACAGCCACTCTGTCTATGTTTGGAAGATTTAGCCTCCCCCCCCGAAATATTTTTCAGCCCACCCCCGCCCCCGAAATTTGGCCCTAGTTGCCCGCCTGCCCCAGTGCTTGTGTCAGTCTGCCACATGCTGGCGCTGTCTGGCTAATTTATAGATGTCCACAACAATGGTTGAATATTAATTTGTTATACATTAAAAATGACCATTACCTGTTGCCAAGGCCCTTCTTTTGGGGTATGTTATAGTCTGAATTTTCACACTGGTAGGAGTCTGATGATTAGTAGTTGTGCTGTTACTATTATTGGCAGCATGACAAAAGCAATGTGTGGTACAAGCTGTAGTGGCCTCCTGACGAGAGTCCTGTCACTTATTTTATTATAGCCTTATAGCCCGCCGTAGAGGGCTATACCGGCTATTAAAGGCCCTCTCCAGCGTGAAAGGCCCCGAGCCGAAGGCGAGGGCCTTTAACAAGGGAGAGGGACTTTAATAGCGGTATAGCCCATCTACAAAGGGCTATAAGGCTATTAGAACATTCTGTCACTAGAGGACAGAATGTTCTAACAAAAAAAAAACAAAGCCTTTTGGGAGTGTGAGGGGATTGGAATCCCCTCAGGTTCCCTGAAGCCTTCGTTCACAGCCAGAGCTGTGCACAAAGAAACATTGGAATGTTGGTGATCCAGGCTTATACCAGCCATTATAAGCCCAAAGCACTCCATTGTTTTCAATGGAGCTCCCAACATTCCTATGTTCTAATAGAAGTTAAGCACTGCTAGGAGGGGAGTCCTTTGAGCCCTGAAAGCAGCCACCACAGCCTCCACCCAGCAGGAAAGCCCCGTGTATGGCAGTGGGCCTCGGACCTGATGCCTGCTGGTCCCGCTGTCGCCTCCGGCTATTCATACTCTGGCATGATAGAGGAGGGTGGGATGCAGGACAATCACTGCAGCTGGCATACACTTGCAAACTCCAAGCAGTGCACTGCTGTGTGACACTCTCAGCCAGCTCCAGATGGAACAAACGACAAGTAGCATCCTGTGACATTGGCCCCCACTTCTTCCTTCACACATATGGGTTTTAAAACCTCAGGAGGCACATTTCACAGATGCCATTTGCACCATTGCTATGTTTGGCACCTACAGTCAAACCTCACTCTCTAGCCGTCCGCGCATTGCATGCTGGGTATTGAAGCCCACACCTAAATAGGAATAATACCACTCGCCCCAAAATGCACAATGTTGTTCTCTAGTAAAAGCTCCGTTGGTAATTGTGCTAAACATAACAGTGAACTCCATGGCAGACAGAAGGATTCCCAACAAGGAAGATGTGTCCTGAGCACATGGAAGATTCAGGTGCATTCTATGGGGAATGGAGGCCATGGGGATCTGGAAGCACTAAAGTGCATCGTAGCACCATCGTGTCCTTGCTGCACCCACCCAATGACCAATCCACTTCTCCACGCTAGCCATAGCGCCCAGAAACTGACTAGTAGCAAACTGTGACTTATGAAATCAGCTTCTCGCCATGAAACCTCAAGGTGTTCCATGTTAGTTGCGACAAGCTCGTCCTATTCTTTTAATGTGCTTTGTTCTTTGCATTTGAGGACTGGTTGTTTTGCTTTTTTTAATCAATACACGGTTACAAATGACAGGAAGTAAATAAAAAAGTACAGGCCTCGTAAAATCGCTCAGATTTCACTTGAGACCTTCACTCGCTCACTCAGTCTATTTCTTGGAGCACAGTTTTAAAAGTGTGAATGATGCTGCAGCATTTGATAAAACAATGTGACTGCATGAGATTTCATGTTGACCTGCGCTGATCGAGTTCGGGGGTTGATCAATTTTCCTTTCATTGGTATTGCAGACTGCCACAGAGATGGAAGGTCTCTCACAGTGCTACCGTCACTACTGGTGTGATCTCGGCCCATGTGTAGCGCGAATATCTCCAAAAGTTGGTAATAGGAGATAGCGATGTTAGCGACTGTTTCCAGTCGCTAACATCTTGGCACGCCCACGTAGCATGTCATTAGTGATAAATATCACTGACATGCAAAGCGGGGCCCAAGATGGTCGCTATCTCCTACTAGCTGTCGCTAACTGGTGTTAGCGACAGCTAGGTAATAGGGAGATCATTTTATCTCCGCTTTCTTGGCTTTTAAAGCCAAAAAAGCGGAGATAAACCCCCTTGATAATATGCCCCAGAGTTTCTCTGCTGAGAGAAATGCTGGAGGCCTAGCTAACATGACACTTTTTCTCATAGGTTTTTTCTGAGTAGCATAGAGTACAGTGTCTGAAAATCAATTGGCGGGGGGGGGGGCGATATCCATGGGGGTTGTGGCCTGTGCAGCTGTAAGAGTTCAGGTGTTTGCAGCCAAAAATGTCAGGTTCTGGAAACATTGAACCCCATTTAAACAGGTGTGGATCCTCACACAGTAAAACCACAGGTGGAGAGGGGGTTGGGCACAGGCAGAGCTTTAAGGGGTTTTTTGGGGTGTTACACCCCCTAATAAATGTAATAATTAATAAATAGTTGGGGACAGGATCTTTCAGTCGTGTATGGTCAGGTATGTGTCAGATTTCACCTGGAATATTTAAATACTCACGTAGACAAAGACACAAAACACAAAACACTCTCAACTCTGTTTTGAAGATCTTAAAGCATGGGTATTTTACAAAATACAGTGTTTGAGGTACCCCTCACAATCAACACTCCTTTTTCTTTGAACTGGCCCTTACGCTCCCCCCTGTGCTGCTTTTCATATAATGATTAACATGATATGCCAGCGTGATTATCAGAAACGGTGAAGCTCGCATCCCCCCAACTTACTTACCAAGCTATGCCACTGGGGCTGCTGGCAAAGGCATCGGCCTGACCCGTGCCCTCGCCATCCAGCAGCCCCAGACACTCTCTCCCCAGGTCAGACACCCCAGAACTGCAGCGGCTGTACCACAGATAGGCACTACCTACTCAACGCAGGTGGTAAAAGTCTCTGTCTCAGGGAAACCTTTGCTTTGAAGAACCTGGTAATTTTAGACTGAGCAGGTTATTCCCCATTGTGGGGCGCTTAACTCACCATCTGCATTATTACATGGTTAGATACCATCCACAGTTAGAATAAACTCAAAACGGGGATCAAAGTGTCAGCGGATTGTCTATAATGTAATCACTTCTGTGATACTTCTTGTGGAGAAGTGTGGCTCATGGTTAGAGCGGCAGACCCTGATGCAATGGTCTAGCCCGGGACCAGGGTTCAATTCCCGCCTCGGCGGGTCTTGGGCTCAATTTCCTCGGACCTGATAATTCTCGCCTCGGTGCCTATTCTAATCATGAGGCCCACTCTGCAACTCTGGGCAATAGCTTGCTTAATCTCCACAACGTCCCCAACAACGCTAGGGTGCCTGGCTTCACCTTGGGGGTGCCCAGGAGTGGGCACTTCACAGGGAAAAGCCAGGAAGGGTTCCACAGCGGTATTCGTACACGCACTGAGAAACCCCAGCTGGGGTCGATTCGTGCGCTATACAAGTACACTACATTTACATATTCTTCGATCAGAGAAGTGATCAACGTATTGATTATATGAACATAACAGCTGATGTATTTACCTTCATCTTGAATGTCAAAGATTCCCGGCAACAGGGGCCTGGGCAGATGCATATTGTTCCCCAGTACATATTCTTTTATGTAGAAAGTCTGCATGGAGTGACCATTGTAAAGGAGATTGACTCTTTGGCACCATGCATGAACCCTGTGGTGCACATGACCCAAGATCATTGTTGTATGTGTTGTGAAGAAATGTGCCAGAGAGATCTGCTTGCATGAGAGGCTTTCTCTTGCATGCCATTTGAGTATGCCCCTATCACACCAGCATCTGCCATTGTTCAAAGACTGCTGGTTTCCTTTTCACATGATGTGTCACTTGTACACAGATTGCAATGTCTCATGGCTTATTCATCCGGTAAATCACAGCACTGGAAGGAACTTGCAGTACATCAATGTGTATTGGTGGCCGGCACAAATCAGGGGTGGCTGGGTGGGGGAGGGAATGTAAAACTAAATAAATAAATAAAACATACCTTATCACCTCTTCATCTCTCCAGTCTCTCCTCCTCATCAGGACTCAGCTGGAACATGAATTAGGAAGCACTGATGCTCCCCTGACCAATCAACATTCTGCAATGCAGTGTTGTGATTGGTCTGAGGGCTGTCTTCCGGCGCTCAGCCAAGGAATATGTTCTCCAGGCTGCTCTCCAGGAAATGTTCCCCATGCAGGCTGTAATGCAGCCTGCATGGAGAACATGCAAAGTGTGCATGACTATTTGGCCAGCCCTCTTGGGCCGGCCAAGCATTTATGCGCACTTGGAGTGGGCAAACCATTACTCCCCTGCAATGCTCTGAGGAAAGAGCAGCCCTGTCCGCCCCGGCTGCAATGCAGCAAGCACAAATTTAACTACGCTCCCCCCGATCCCTCAAATCTGGACCGACCACTGTTTCATCCCTTTTGCCATAAAGGAAAAACCCTCCACGCCTTTGAGCGCCAAATACTTCCTCCCTTCTTTCTCCACCAATTGGAAGAAAGTGGCCGAACGTATCAAGTCAGATCCCCAGCCCCTGGCCCCGACCCCAATGTTAGTCGGGGACGTAACGTCCGACTCCCGCAATTTCCACATCTGGATTGACCAAATTGTCTCCGACAACTCTAGTCCAAAGGCCCACCATCCAGATCGCTGTCAAAGAAAGCCCAATGCTCCCTGGTATACCCAGTCCCTCACTGAAATCCATCTCCTTTGCAGAATTCAAGAAAGGAAATGGAGAAAAACCTATGATGAAGCCTCAAGGCTACTCTACATCCAGCAGAGGAAATCATACCTCTCTAGCATCAAAACGGCCAAAAAAGAATACTTCACCAAAGCCATAGATGAAGCCCAACAAAAACAACAAACCGTCTTTGCCATAGTTAAGTCCTTTACCCATCCCAAAGCTCTCCTACCCGAAATTCCCCCATCCCAAATCCTATGCAATCAAATTGCTGACTTTTTCATAGATAAAATTGCCAACATCCAGAAGGAATTTCCCCAACCCATAATCACTACCCATGAAGCCGTTACAAATCGATTCACCTTGGGCAGTTTTCCTCAAGTCTCCCTTCAACAAACTCAGAAGGCTATCCTGGCCTGTAAATCGGGATCTCCTACGGACTCATGCCCCCCTAGTATTCTTCACCATCTCATCGAAGCTGTAAATCCCACAATTAATGCCACTATTAACGAATCTCTCGGCTCAGGTATTGTACCCGATGATTGGAAAAAGGCCATTGTAAAGCCCCTAATGAAGAAGCAGAACAAATCCCCCACTGATCTCACTAATATGCGTCCGATCTCGTTATTACCCGCTCTAGGTAAAATCACCGAGCAATTAGTGTACGGGGAATTAAAAACCTTTGTAGAGAATAACCATATTCTGCACCCACAACAATCAGGTTTCCGCTCCGGCCACTCCACCGAGACTGCCCTGATAGAAATATCGGACTCCATTAAGTTCTTGCAGGATGAGGGGAGACAGGTTGTACTCATCCTGCTTGACCTAACAACAGCGTTCGACACCATCTCGCACGCCATTCTTATTAACAGAATGCGCGAGATCGGTGTGGCAAACACTGTGTTGGCATGGATAGTTTCGTTTCTATCCAACAGATCTCAAACGATATCATTAGGCCCTTATCTATCCAGCGAAATATCTATCACATCAGGAGTCCCCCAGGGGTCCATACTTAGTCCTCTCTTTTTTAACATTTATATGGCCCCCCTCCTTGCAGTGATTGAATCTCACGAAATCCTCGTCACATCGTACGCTGACGACACTCAGCTTGTCGTCACCATTGATAAAAAATGCACTGATGCAGAACTTAGATTCCAGAATTGTCTCTCTGAGGTTTTTCTATGGCTGAACAAAAATCATCTCAGATGCAACAGTGCTAAGACGGAAATAATACCTTTAGGGAAAGACCTGTCCTTTTGCCCAAAAGACTGGTGGCCTAAAAATTCAGAAGCCCCTCCGAGCGCTGTCTCCTCGGCACGTAACCTTGGCATTCAATTTGACGCATCCCTTACCTTCGATGATCATGTCCGCATCACTGCCGGGTGCTGCTTTAGTCTCATTAGATCACTGAAGAAATTCTTTGACTTCCTCCCCATTACAGCCAGAAAATCAGTCGTGGTTGCTTTAATTCTCTCCCGACTCGATTATTGCAGTGGACTAATGGCAGGAGTGAAGAAGTCTACTCTCAGGAGACTACAAAGCGTCCAACACGCCGCGGCTAGACTCGTGCTTAAACTCCCCAGAAGGTCTTCTGCCTCAGCAGCCCTTAACGCCCTTCACTGGCTACCACTCCACAAAAGAATTTTGTTTAAACTTCTGCTTACTGTATTCAAAGCTACTAGAAAAACAGGCCCCCTCTACTTTTCTAAGCGTTTCATGTATTACAATCCTACACGCTGCTTAAGATCCTCAGGAACTAATCTTGTCATAATTCCTAGATTCAAGTTAAAAACCAGGGGGAAAAAAATCTTCTCCTTCCTAGCTGCCAGAGCCTGGAACAGCCTCCCTGTCAATCTCAGGCTAGTTGAAACTGAGTTCCATTTCAGGAAACTTTTGAAAACCTGGGTGTTCCAGCAATCTGATACCTCGGTCCTAGCAGCCATATGATCCATTTATCGCCACGTTTTTCTCTTCTGTATGCTCAGCGCCAAGATGCTCCTTCCGGAGCGATAGCCGCGCTCTACAAATTTCCACAAATATCAAATATCAAATAAAATGATAATATCAATCAACTTTATCATTTTATTTTTCCTTTAGTTATATTGCTTAGAAGCAGCGGGGCAACACTCCTCCGCCTTAGCAGACGAGCCGCTGCAGCCTACTCTGCGCTAGCTGATAGCCAATGCTTGTTGTGTGCTGCAGCTAGTTGAAGAGGCCAGGAGAATGTCAGGAAGTGAGCTTAATACCTAGCACATTGATGCCAGTAGTGCCTTTGCTGGACAGGAACCTGTTCCAAAATGAACCAAACATGACTTTGCTGGTGACATGAATGTCCTGCATCTGGTGGGAGGACATCAGCCTGATGTGTCTTGACACCGATCCCTTAACACTACTTTCAATACCACTTGTAAATAATCCATACATAATGCATGTTGTAGAAGGTTAGCATCAAAAATAGACTAAAAACACTTACTGTATGACCACTGTCATCAAAGAATTGGTAAGTCGCATAACATTTGATAAGGAGGAGGCATGCATAGAAGAGGAAGGGGAGAAGGATCATATGCCTTTGAGGACACAATGTATGTGAACTTGCACACTACAGAAGAGGATCCATGATATTCACCATGACGTGTTTTCCATCCTCTGCATCTCTCTCCCTTCTTCTCTCACCTGCTTATATGAAGCTGGAGGCAGCATTCACTCTGCAGGAAGCTCCTCAGAGACTCAGTCCCTGGAGCTACAAGGGCCAGATCTACAACTGCAAAGTGCAATTATTTTCTCAACACAATTAGCATGATGTTTCCTTGTAATTGAGGGCGCCCAGTGTTGAAGAACAGTTCTCAGGACAAACAGGCAGATGATGTCCTTTAAGTGTCTTTTTTGTGCTTACAGACATTAGTAGCCATTGTCTTGTTTAGATCTCACCAGTATTGACTGTGTGTAATGGATCCTGAATGATCTTGACCGGTCTTTAAACTATGTTAGATATATCAGTACGGTTGCTGGACAAGGTTTTACTTAGGTGACCTCCAAAGCTCACAATGCTGTACTATAGGAGAGCTCATTTATTTGCATTTATGCAAAGATATAAAGAGGAGTGAGAATGGTGGAGTTATGTAGCTCCTTGGCAAAAAATGCCCCGATGTTTGAGGCCTCAGAAGTAATATCAGGCTTTGCTCCTATCCACGTAGGTGCAGGGACACACCACGACTATGATCATAAGTGAATTGAAGGTGTTCATACAGACCAAGATGATTGATGTGCCATAGGATGCTTGCTACTGAAGTCTCCCCAATGCTGCTGGGTAGACGATCAATCAGCAAAGAGCTCAATATGAGGTATGGCATGGTTGAAATCCAATGCAGAATGACACATTCATCACAGGTTTAACATCACTTTAATTAATCCTGGGTGGACTTTGTGAAGTGACAAAAAAACTCTGCAAAGCTTAGGCGGAGTTCCGTCAGTGGTGGAGTGAGATACCTTGTGGCAATTGCACTACTTTTTAGTGCTGGGTGTTTGTCCTGTGCTGTAAAATCAGTGTGAACAGCAACACGCACTGCGCAAGATGGTGCTGCTTCTTTTTGCTGCTCGGGTAGACGTTCTACCTGAATGGCAGCTTCTGCAATGTGAACGTAAGGTTTCTCAACACAAGAGGAAGCGGCCACCCACACTGAGAAATCTCGCTGAGAAGTGGTCTAGAGTCGATTTTACTTGCTCGCTCTCGACAACTTACCATCGATGAGTGTGAGTGAGCAAAGAATTCCTCTCACATAGCGGAGCAGAGTTTTTCAGAATTCCGCAAGCTCCATGGAGCACGGAGTGTGAAAAACTCTGCAAACTCCGCAAATTAAGCGGAGATCATCGCTTAGAATGAACTTTAAAATATATTTATGTTAGGAAAATAGTCTTTATTCAAACCAAACCAAACTTGATCAACACAAACGTTTGAAATGTTTTAAGTTGTAGTTAAACCCTAAATGTATTAATGTACGGGGCACATATAAATTAAAATAACATTATTTTTTCCTTCTATAAATACCAAAAAAAATTAAAAATTCAGTTGCAACTTGCATTTTTAATTTCACACCAGCTTTACATTATTATAACAAGCTCTCCTCCATACACACTGTTTTCAACTTGCTACCAAACAACAACAATAACTCAACAAATCACCATGCACTGCTTATACCCTTTTTATATTACATCCCTCATGCCAACATCTTACTTTAGGCTAAAGAAAAACATAGACTTTCTCTGAAAAGCCAAAGGTTAAAGCAACAATATAGTTAGGCATGGAAATAATAACTTACTTAGAAATTCACTTGATGTATGTTTTGGGTGATATTTTCACCTAACTATACTTTTTGGTGTTTTAGGGGGATTTCTACGGAATTCTAACCAGATCTTTATTTAGAAAGTCAGCTTTTTTGTGATTTGGTGTAAATAAGTTCAGTCGTTTTTGTGAATTTAAGGTTCAAAGTTTATGACTATGTTGACAGATGGGCTAACACTTAAAAATGCAAGCTTTCTGATTAAATAAGGTATGAGTGCACTGATTGACTGGCTGCAATGTGACAAGAAATGTTGCAGCAGCCATTACAGGACTCAGGAACTTGATCCCTTGTCCTGATTTCTTTTTTTCAAATAGGACATAGGGGGTTGTTTAGGGGTGCCCTGATCCCTACACCTTGAAAAGGCATTCCAAAAGGGATTTCATCAGGCCAAATTTTGTTGTTGTTGTTGTTAAGTGGTCCCGTGCAAGTATATACCAGGGCTTGCAAACATTTTTTAAACAGACGGGCACCCATATTTTTTAATTGCCCTTGTAGTGGTGCAGGCTCAGGGAGTTAGCACAATTTTTGTTTTTTGTTTTTGCAGAGGGGATAAAGTACACACTTGTTCCAACTTTGGCCACAGGGACCTAATTTCCCAGGTGCTCATACTTGACTGTCTTGGGGACCCCATCCCCTAGAACAGTGTGCTAATTTCAGGAACAGTGCTCTACCCACAAGGTAAGCTATATTTTGCTTTGGGGTGAGTTGTAAACTCCACTCCTCCTGAGTTTTTTATCACACAGAATGCTAGATCACCTCCTGGCGAGATTTCTCAATGCGAGCAGTCGTGGCAGGTCGCAACAGCTTGCATTGGGAAAGCTGCCACTCGCATTGAGAAAACTGCTTCTCAAGTAGAAAATCTGTTGGTGCTGCAGAAAGAAGCAGTCCCCTCTGGGGTGCCACGCGGTCCCATTCCCCCTAATATTACAGTGTGAGACAAGCTCCCAGTGCTAAAAATCAGCACGAGCAGCATGATGTACCAAACCCCTCTGCTCTCGCAACGCTGCAGAATCTCATAGAGTTTTAGGTAACTCCACTGAATTCCACATTGTGAAACTCTGCGAGTTCTGCCACCCCTAGATGTACTCCAGCTGGATGTGAGACAAAAAGAAAGGGTGCTCCCACCTGACAGGAAGGTAAAGAAATGTAGCCAACACCTGTGCAGTCCCAGAGGATAGTATCTGCTTGTGGGGAGCTGGTTTGGCCGCAGGAGTCTTGAAGGTCTTGAAGCGTTCGAGCGGTTCACTAACAGTGTGGTAAGCTGTGGGTGACCTGCAGGAGATGGGGGAATCCCTCAAAAAATATTTAAGGCGTGGGGCCTTGCAAAGACCCAGAGACACTCATTTATTATTCTGTGCTCCCCGGTATGATTGCCCCATCATTTCCTTTGCAGGTGTATTTGGACATTTCTTTCACCATTTTGGTGCCCCAATCTTGCCAGCGGCACTAGCAACATGTTTTGAGGGTGCTGTGGGGCACTGCAAAGATTAGAACACTCTCCCAGAACTTATTGAATAAATGAACTGTTTATTTTCTGGGGCCTATATGATGTGTCCACTGGAAATGTTTATGATGTTAATGTGCATTATCAGAACTGGAGCTTTTGCTGTTCAGCTGCGGATTTCAAGAAATCCTAGTGGTTGGTGTTATGGCTGTATTAGGTGGCATGAGAAGTGCAAAAGAAAGACCCTGACACATGTTGAATATTGTTTTGAATAAACTGCTGCACTGAAATGTGTATTGACATACAGTGCAATGTTTGTTAATGATGAAGAGTGTCTTTAAATATGATTGCAGATTTTATTGGTTTTAACATTCAGTTTTGACATATGATTACTATTTTATTAAGGTAGAGATCTCTTGGCACAGCAAACATGCTTACCATTATATATTGATGTGGTGATCCCTTGTTGAAGCAAATAGGCCTACTTTTTATATATTTATGTCATTCGGCATATCTGTCATCAATTATGCCGATGACACTCACCTTATTTTTTCCATCGAGGGCAGGGATGCGGTCCCCCTGGAATCCTTTCACCAATGTATGTCGGCAGCTGCGGGTTGGCTGCGTCAGAACTCGTTACAGTTTAACGGGGCAAAAACTGAAGTTCTCTACTGTTCGGCAGATCGTATGCCTCGCCCTCTGCCAGAGGGACTCTGGCCTTCTTCTACCTTAGGCACTGTCGCAGCGCCGGACTCAGTCTGTAACCTAGGTGTCCTGCTCGGGCTTGGTCTCCAGCTGGACGCCTTCGTTAATAAAACCACGGCGACCTGCATGCTGCTGTTACGCATGCTGCGGAAGATTCTTCCGCTTCTCCCTCATTCAGCGAGGACGGAAGCAGTGCGTAGTATCATTCTCAGTAGGTTAGACTACTGTAACGCACTGCTTCTGGGAGCTCCCAGTACCCTAATTATGAAGCTACAGCGGGTACAGAACATGGCGGCTAAACTGGCGCTCTCGCGGCCATGGTCTGCTTCGTCCTCTCTTGCCCTTTCGGACCTACAATGGCTTCCGGTGCAAAAACGGATCTGTTTTAAATCAGCTTGCTTGGTCTTTAGAGCCTTGCATGGGCTGGGCACAGTGATGTTGCGAGGTCTTTTTTCCTGGTACTCTGCTGCCAGACTCTTGAGATCATCCTCGGCCTTCTTGGTGACTGTTCCCAAGATAAAAAGGGTGAGGATGGGCGGCCGTTCATTCAGCTTCGCGGCCGCCAAGCTCTGGAACTCCCTACCTCTGGCCCTAAGGTGCAAGAAGGATCTCTTATCTTTTAGAAAGGATCTTAAAACCTACCTTTTTCCTAAGGCAGTGTAATTGTCATCTGTAAAAATGTCTGTGGTCAAAGCGCCAGGATGCCCTCTGGGTGACAGACGCGCTATATAAGTATGCCTACATACATACATACATACCCCTTAACATAGCCAGTAGCCCTGCCTTATTTAAAATGACACCCCCTTTAAATTATGTTATTGCATCTTGCATACAAGGGAAAGGTTGTTTATTCACAGTGTCACTAAAAGTATTTTCAAGTACTGAATGTGCTTAACTGTAAGTTAATGCATAGCGTTTAGTAGTAGGGCTTAGGAGATGGAGACAGCAAGGAATTCACTCAGTCTCCTGAGTGCTTGAAAGCTGTAGCACCGCATGGGATGGACCTGGGTTCAACATCTTTCTCCACAGGCCATCAACTGCTATCTCCCAGCATGTCACCATCGAGGAAGAATGGTTTCTGGAGCTACTGGTCTGGTAAGCCAGTATCACTGCATTCACCAGGAATGTAACAAGAAAGGGATAGGGAGAGGGGGTTGAATGTATATGTGTGTGATAGTGAGTGCCAATGTGGGAGTGAAAATGTGTGAGTGGATATAGGTCTACCACTGGGTGTGAGGATGTCTGTGTCTTAGCATGGAAGTTGGGCTCACCCATTCATAATGTGACTGATCTGTGACAAAGTGCAGCCAATCCTAGTGACAAATGTAAATGTAAATGTAGTTGAGCTTATATAGCGCACAGCTACCTGCAGTGGGTTTCCCGGCGCTTGCTTAGGGAACCCGTCCTGATATTCCCCTGTGAGATAGCAGGGTATCCACAAGGTGAAAGTCAGGCATCCCGCCGCGAGGGGCCGTTGTGGAGATTAAGCAAGCTATTGCCCAGAGTCGCAGAGTGTGAACCCGTGAGTCGAGGAGGCACCGGGGCGAGAATTATCGAGTCCGTGGAATTGTTAGCCCAAGACCCGCCGAGGCGGGGAATTGAACCCTGGTCCAGGACCGATCTCAGCTTCCAGGTCTGCTGCCTCTAACCCCTGAGCCACACTTCTCCACAGACACTGTTTTGTGTATTCCACAAAACAGTGTCTGGTTTGTTAATAGTAACAGGCTAGCTATCGCTGCAGAATACTCACCCATTCCTGGACTATCTGTGGCCCTTGCTAACAACATGTTAGTAATCCCTTGTATCATGTATGTCCACCCGTGATATCTGTGAGCATTCTTTAAGTCATTCTATTTGTTCATGGATGGGTGGTGTCTTACGGTCACATGCTATGGCTATTCCTATCACAAAGCTGAGTATTGTGAGTAATATCAGCTCCTCAGTGACATTGAGTGCAGTCTTGGTAGTATTCTGACTAGACCTGCATAATAGTGACTAACCCATGATATGTCTTTCGACACTGACTGTTCCACGATGAATATTTCTGCATAATAGTGGCCCAACCTTGACATTGGGAGGGCATATATTGCTATCCTTGAAACTAATGTGCTATGTGTAACATATCAGTGTGATTTCTTGCACACAAGTTCATTATGACTAAATTATGTATTTTATACCTCGTGGACATATTTTGGGCATTGTATGCTGGCTAGCAAGGCATAATAATGGAGCACCGGTGATAAGGCTGCCTTTCCTAGCTGCAATTGCAGCCGCTTAGTCACATATTGTGAGCACTCTTGGTAACATGCCGACTATGCCTCGATAATAGTGTCCCACCACGCTCACACTCACCAGCCACAGCAGGGTGTATAGAAATGGGAAATAACATTTATTATGGGAGCCCAATACATGTACCTCTAGCAATAAACTAAATGGCTGCCCTAGAAATTACAATGAAGATACATTTGTGTCGAGTAAAAACAGGTATATTTTTGGTTTAGGCTCCACCAAAAAGAAGTAAAATAAGAAGGAAATCTGTCCCATATTTTAAATGTAAATACTGAATGTGAAGGATAAGTGTGGTACACCAAGGTCTTTGCCAATTTTAAGTGTGAGGAGGCATCAGTATGTGGCCCAGAGTATACTACGGACACTTGTCATTCAGTTTCGGGGGACATGCATTAGAAAGACGTTGTGATATATGCGATCTGTTGTGACGAGAGACGGCACTGCTACTAACACTTCAGCATCTATATAATCATCAGCATCAAGGATTTAAAAGAGGCTGGCAGAAAAAGGAAAACATATGACTAAACTATGGTCAAAGATTTTTTTTAGAAAACACTGAATGTATAAAAACATGTGTCACATGGATGTTTTAATCTGTATGTTTGTTAATAAGGAAGTGCAGATGTGCTTTGCTATATACATACAGATGAGAATAGTGCTGAACATATAAAACCAACGTCAAAACCTACATAGAAAATTGGGCAGCAGGAGTGTCCATGTGGTGTGTACCTCATATTGTAATCTGGACAGCGGGGGTGTCCATGTGGTGTGTACCTCATATTGTAATCTGGACAGCGGGGGTGTCCATGTGGTGTGTACCTCATATTGTAATCTGGACAGCAGGGAGTGTCCATGTGGTGTGTACCTCATATTGTAATCTGGACAGCGGGGGTGTCCATGTGGTGTGTACCTCATATTGTAATCTGGACAGCGGGGGTGTCCATGTGGTGTGTACCTCATATTGTAATCTGGACAGCGGGGGTGTCCATGTGGTGTGTACACCACACCATGGTTGTAAGATAGAGGCGGAACTGTATAAATGTGTGCCTCTACCACGCAGCCTAAATCACAATTACATCTTAACTATGCATTAGTTTACCACACATGCCTTTACCATGTAATTTCGGGGGAAAGGCATGGACGGTAAGGGATATACGTGGCTAAGGTTGCAACCCCCTCCCCTGCTCTAAGCCTCAAACTCACCCCCTGCCCCTCTCCCCACACTAAGGTCCAAATAACCCCCCCAAACCTCCAGGCTGTCCCTAACCCTTAAACACTACCTTTACGTCCTCTTATCCCCTTGCACTGTCCCTATATCTTCGCCAACCCCTGTTATGGGTTTGGATTGGTAACAGGGAGAAATGGTGCTCTGGCGTGTACATATTGGGTCAAAGAGCAAAGACAGTAGGTCACAGTGCAGACAGGTCAGGGGAAACAAACCCTAAGGAGAAAACAACCCCTGCTAGAGTATGGGTAAACCCACACAACAAGTAAAGCTCAAAGTCATGTGCACACATATAAAATGTAATATGGGTATTGGCAAAACAAATGTATTGATCTTTTTTCGTATTAGAAATGACGAAGGTCGACATCCATTGTTTCACCTGAAAGTAATGTATTTCAATATGATCAGTACATAAAAATAAATCAGCCGACACGTGTTTCGTCACACCATGTCAGGATGTGACTCTTTAAGGCTGCTTCTCGGTAGCAGGAATCGGGAAATTCGCGAAATGATGCGCTGCAAGTGTCTGGCGCCAGAACCTCGCAGCGCATCATTTTCCAGATTCACCGAGTCCTGGACACACCTGTCCATTGGCGTTATCCTCCGCCATACAAGAGTTTCCCTGCACCAGACCGCAAACGTGTTGGAATTTTCACCGGTCTCGCGAATTTCCCGATTCCTGCTACCGAGCAGCAGCCCTGAAGAGTCACATCCTGACATTGTTGTAAATTGGCAGCAATGGGTTAGCATTTGCAGAAGCCATCCTGTATTTAGAAGTTATCTTATCCGCTTTGTGAAAGCCATTTTGTATTTCTGGCAGCCATTTGGTTTGCCATGTGCTCGCCATGTGCTCTGTCCTACCTTTCTGTTAACTGCTCTTGAAATCTGCCTAGAGACAAACTATATTCAGCATCTTCCACCTTCGCACATGCCCAGAGGGGCCTAGCTAGTAAAATGCACCTGCTTCTCTAGAATTACTGTCAGGCTATTTTTGCTGCTGTATGGAGAAGTAACTCTCCTCCAACTTTGTTGAGAAAGTAGATCGTGTATACCAATATTAGTCATTTTGCATACTTACATGAGCCAGGCCTGCACCTTGGTTTTATACTTACTATGTAACCCTAAGCATATATAAGGCCTCTGTTTTCTGTACTCCTCAGACTGCCTCATTCAGTTGCTAAGGCTTCTGTGTGACGTAGTCTCACTCATTTGAGGTTAATAAAGATGCTCTTTTATATTTCTGCTTCTGTGCCAATTTCTTCTTTGTTGGTTAAAAGGACCAGGTATCAGTGGGACCCCTAAGAAGGTTAATTGATTTCAACAACATGGTGTGACGAAACATGTGTCGGCTGATTTATTTTTATGTACTGATCAAGTTGAAATACATTACTTTCACATAAAACAATGGATGTCAACCTTCGTCATTTCTAATATGAATAAAGATCAATACGTTTGTTTTGCCAATACCCATATTACACTATATACGTGTGCACAGGACTTTGAGCTTTATCTTCGCCAACCCCTTCCACTGACCTTAGGCAAACCCCTATTTTAAAAAAACTGCACGACCCTCAGCCTTAAAAACTACCTCTGACCCCACAGACCAGAAAACTACCCCGACCCACCCCAGCCCAGAAAACTACCTCGACCACCAAGCCTACAAAACTACCACTGACCCACCACCAGCCCGGAAAACTACCACCAACCCACCCCACCAAACTACACCTGACCCACCCCCAGGCCGGAAAACTACCCCTGACCCACCCCTGAGGCCAGAAAACTGCCCTGACCCATCCCAGCCCAGAAAACTACCCCAAAGCCACCTCCAGCCCAGAATTAAAACCAAGCCCCACTTACCTCACCCAATTCCTGCAAGGTCTTTCTGCTTCCGTCACCAGCATCCAGCACATAGAACGTGCATTGCCTTAACCATGTATGTGCGTGTTTAAGGCATCTGCATGGTTATGGCAAGCGTGGTTTATCTTGCAGTGTCGTAACACTTTTGGTTTAGACCACGGTGTTCCGACTGTTTCCTGTGCCAAATATTGTAATCTGGGCAGCAGGAGTGTCTGTATGGTGTGTACCCCATATTGTAATCTGGGCAGTGGGGGGTGTCCATGTGGTGCGTACCCCATATTGTAATCTGGGCAGTGGGGAGTGTCCATGTGGTGCGTACCCCATATTGTAATCTGGGCAGTGGGGAGTGTCCATGTGGTGCGTACCCCATATTGTAATCTGGGCAGTGGGGGATGTCCATGTGGTGCGTACCCCATATTGTAATCTGGGCAGCAGGAGTGTCCGTATGGTGTGTACCCCATATTGTAATCTGGGCAGTGGGGAGTGTCTATGTGGTGTGTACCCCATATTGTATTCTATGCCATCACTAAAAGCAACCTTCATATTGAAAGTTGTGAATCAATGACTTTTCTTTCTCATATAAGATGAACAGAACAGTTTGATTGTTGCTTCTTACAGACAGGCTTCGAAGCACTAGCCATCAAATGTCGATCTGGCAAAAATAAAAACAAAATGAGAGATCTGTTTATTAGCACTTTTACCAATCTAACTCATACTTTTGTGTTCATCAGCAAATACCTTGATCGAAAGCTTGGTCATACCAACACCACATTGCTTCATGTACATGAAATGAACTAGCTGATTTTAAGGTGCTACATTTACTATGTTCCAGCTGCTTCACATGCCAAACAAAAGAGCAGTATTTTTAGCTGAGCTGTGTTCTCTGGTACAAACATGCTCTAAATCACACCACAAGAGAGAAAATATCCATCCAAATCAATATATTTGAAACCAAATATCTAAAGTACATTATCAAGGAGTTTGTAACCACGACTCAGCCACTTCTGAAGTTGGACTTTTTATTACAGGCAGGTTTTTGTAACGTTTAATTATTTCGCTGATATGATTAACACCATTGGCAAAATCACAAAACATTTTTGACTGAGCCTATTCCATGTCCTTGCTGGCAAGGTAAGGTACTTGCTTGTTCCAAACACATTTTATCATTGTATAATGAAAATAGACAGCTATAGCTGGTGATGAACTCTCGTATGGAGGTTGATTTTCCATGCTCATGCTTACCAACTTGATGCTGAAGATCGCAAACAAGGAACAATTTCATCAGGAGGTGGATTTTCCTTGCTCGGGTTCGTCAACTTGATGTCAACGAGTGCGAGTGAGGAAAAAAACTCTGCTACGTGAAGCAGAGTCTTTTGGAACTCTGCGAGCTCCCAGTAACACTGAGTGCAGCAAACTCAGCAAACTACGCAAGAAGATCGGAGTACACCGCCCAGGCTCACTAAGGACCCCAAACATGAGGGATGATTTCTTTAGAGGAGGAGGGCAGTCTGACCCTCCACCCCAAGCCCTATTAGGCCCTTTTTTATTAAATGGGAGAGGGCCGAGTATCCACACTTGCAATTTTGGCCCCTTTGACCCCATACCCTGGTCCCAGTGTGCTTTTTAGGGACCTTGGACCAATTTTGACCCAGGGGACCTCATCCACTGAGGCCATCACACTTAAAGGTGGGTGCCCTGGCACTCACCCAGGCACCCAACATAACCTTTTTGGATGCCTCAGGGGAGTCTGAAGGCTCCAGCCAGTTTGCTACATACAGCAAGAGCCAGCATTGCTTTCACCCAGAGGGAGCAGCTACTAATGCTACTTCCTCAAACAGGAGCAATATTTTGATCTGTTTCCTTGCCCACATCAGTGTAGGCAGGGAAACAAATCAAAAGTCCACTACCAGTGGACAGGAGCATTTTTAAATCTCCTGCCCGCTGTGAACGGACTTGGTGTTTGCTCCCACATGGCCGGGAATTCAAAAATGCTCCTGCCAAATGAGAGAAAACACATGTTTTCCTGCCCAGGATGCTGCAGAAAGGGAAACTGCTATATCTCTGGGTGGGCTTACCGAAACATAGCTACAGGGCTGGCTTTGAGGGGATGATGTCCCCAGGGTCATTCATGGATCTGGAAGGGGGCCACATGGTCCCCCTCTTTTAATGTAATCTGGGGTCCCCAGGTCTATAATAGCTTAGGAAGGGGCTGCGTGACCCCCTTTTGCATTGTGGAATATTTTGGCCCTGGGGTGGGATACCTGAAACCATTAGAGTCTTTGGAAGGGGGAACAAGTCTTCCCTTTTTGCTTTCTGTAATTTTGTCTCTGGGGGTGGGCTCCCTGGGGCCATTGGAGCTTGGTGAGAGAGGCTGCATTGCCCCCACCGGTAGAGCGGCAAGGACGCTTGGCAGGGAATCTGAACGAAACCATGTTTCAGTCAGAAACAGGAGGTCCGGTTTATTAGAGTCCAAGAAATGAAATAATTCAAGTTGTTGCTTGACTGCAGACCTAGTGTTCAAAAGGAAGGCCGAGATAGTGGAAAGGGAAGTGGAGGAAGGGGGGAGGGGGAGGGAACCAAGGGAAAAGAGGACAGGGAGGGCAGGGAATCGGGGAGGGAGGACGAGCGCAAGGGTCGGGCTACACCAAGTGCCTGGGTCCGTAGTAACGTCGCGGACTGAAGAGGCCAAGAACCCTGAAGGGAGCACAACTGTGAGGCAGAATAATTAAGAATGCAAGCATGATGGTGTGTCCCTAGCCCCGGCCAGCCGCGGATGGGCGCAGACGGGCTTAACATAGGCGCAACTTCGGCGCGCCTTCGTCGCGCCCGCTGCGCTCGTCCGCTGCGCGTCCGGTTACCCATGTGCACTTTATGCGGAACAGCCTCGGACAACTAGACCGCTAACTCTGGTTCAGTGTCCTTCAGGCTCCCCCAAGATGGCGCCCGCTTTCCACCCGGCAGGCACAGAGAGCCGCGGGAGAAGAGCCGCCCTCCACGCATTGGCAGAGGAGCAGCGATGGACCGGGGCGAGTGCAGCCACACAGATGGTAAGCCCACAGCGTTCTAAGCATTAAAATACGACAGCAAATTAAAAAATACTGGGCGCCTGCATCTAATCATGCAGAGCGCCAGAAGCTACAAATGCAAGTGTAGATAAAAGCAGTACACAGTAGATAACACGCTGTAGCCCCTTCACCCTTATAAACAATAAATAAATAGTTAAAGGTAACCATAATAAGTCTCTTTTAACCAGCAAAGGAGTGGAAGTGGCGTGTGCTCTGTCTAGTCTGTGGTGATGATAAAGCAAGTTCCACCATGCTTGAAAGGAGACATTTGAAGTGTCTTTCCAGTTAGAGGTAATAATCTGAAAAGGGATAGCTAAAAATACATTGATGAAATTACCAGAATCTCTGTGGTTATCGAATGCAGGTGAGAGGTTGCCAAGAAAGATGTATTCAATGTGAAAAGGAATGTCTGAAAGAAGAATATCATTTAATTTGGACCAAGTGTTAGACCATAGGTTTGCTGTTAAGGGACAATGAAAGAACATATGAAAAAGGTCTCCCTTAACATGGGGGCATGACCAGCATTTAGGGGAATCCAACAGTTTAAATCTATGCAGGTCACTGGGAGTGAGAAATAACCTATTATAGTAATAATATAAGGTCTGTGTTGTGATAGCCGAGCGAGAGGTAGTGTGAAGCCTGGACCAAAGGATATCCCAAGTATCTACGGGAATTTCAAAAGCCAAATCTGTTTCCCAAAGAAGATCCAAAGGGGATTTAATTCTAATTGGAAGGGAGTGAGATATCAACTTGTAAATGGTGATTGCTGTAAATTGAGTTGAAAAGTCAATAGGGGTTGAGAAGGGGAGTGAGTGGTCAGGAATAGAATTGGGACTGGGGTGCATAGGGAAAAAATAAGAGGTAAGGGCATCCTTAAGAAGTTCATAGTGAAAAGAATGGTAAGGGGAGATATCATAAAGAGATTGGAGTTCAGAAAAAGATAAGAAAGTGTCATCTTTCATCAAATGTTGGGGAGTAATAATGCTTTTATAAATCCACTCCTTCCAGAATAAGGCGCGATTATTACTCTTAAAATGTTTGTTATACCAAAGAGGGATAGCAAGGGGGGGCGTGGCTTGAATGCCGATGGTGGAGGTCACTTAGACGCTCGGCTCTGCGACCGAGCCACCTTTAACCTGTTCCTAGAGCATCCAGGGCGCCCCCAATCCCACAACGGAGACCGCTGTGGGTCCTGAACCGTTCGCAAACATTGGGGGTTTGTAACGAGGCCTGCAGGCGGGAACCGAGGGACTACAGAGACCGCGGAGTGGAAGCCAAGACGGCGCCCGCTCCGCTACAGGGATCCTAGGACAGCCGGAGGCCCTGAAGCAGCCGTCACCCCCCCAGCACCCCTTACGTGGCTGTTGCTTTCCTGCCTCCGCTGGGGGGACAGCGCTGGAGACCGACCCCTTGGAGCCCAGGAACGCCCAGCAATTGGCCATGTGGGACCCCGAGTGACCGCCGCCGCTCCCTGCCGCGGGGCCGTGTGGAGGAAGGGAGAGGAAGCACGGAGATCCACATTGCGCTGCCGAGTTCGCTGCGGCCATCCGCCGTCTTGATTCCTGATTCGCTGGTAAGCGGACCTGAGCCTACGATGCTGGGGAGAGCTTAGTAACAGGCCCCCCCCCGAGGGCTGGAAGAGCGGCGTGAGTAGCACCGCGGTGCTTGAGCTGGGCGCCAGATGACCGGCAGCGCCTGCTGCTGGTGACGGAGACGGAGGCTCCTCGGGGACCCACTACCCCCCGTGAACTGCCCATACTTAGCCTGGCCCCCCCTCCCCCCGAGACTGGGGCCGATGGACTACGCCTGGCCTGCGCGCTGAGAGCGGAGAGGGCACCTGGACCGCCTGCGCCGCGTTGCACCGGCAAAGACCGCCATCGTCATCTGGCCTGGGGAGCCTGGCCGGCCTGGCGGCTGATCCTCCTCTCGGCCATTGCCCTAAGGCCTGCTCTCCTTAAACGCCAGCTCGTGACAGAGGAGTGGAAGACCGGATAACGGCGCCATTGTCCACGGTCACGCCACATCGGCGAGAGGCACCCGACTTGACCGTCCCCCGCTCTCGCTGAGTCCCCCAGCCGGGGACCCTGAACGCCATGGGGAAGACAAGAGGAGCCAAAGGAGGCACCCAGACTGCCTCTGATGTGGAGACGCCTGATAATGAGGAGCGCCTACACCCGGAAGGATCAGGGAACCCGCACCTTCAACAGCAGCACGACAGAATCCTGGTGGCGATCACTGATACTCGATCGGCCCTCCAACAGGACATTGCTCAAGTTGCGACGAGCTTGGGATTGCTCAGGGCGGACCATGGTAAGCTCTCGGACAGGGTGAAGGAGGTAGAGAGCTCAGTGGGACTCCTGGAACCGGCGCAGAAAAACTTGGACGCCACAGTGAGGGAAGCCCTATCCCGCATAGAAGCTCTGGAGAAACAGGCGGAGGATGCGGAAGGGCGCAATCGGAGAAATAACATTCGAATTGTTGGCCTTCCAGAAAAAATTGGCATATCTAGAGGATTGGCTGCGGTCGGTGGTGGCGCCGGAAGGGCTTTCCCCCTTCTATACCCTGGAACGAGCGCACAGAGTGCCGGCCCGACCACCGCAGCAGGGCCGACCCCCACGACCGGTGGTGGCGCGGCTACTTCATTTCCACGACAGAGACTTTCTACTGCAGGCCGCCAGGCAGAAGGGACCTTACCAGGTGGAGAACAGTCGAGTGAACATTTTCCCAGATTACACGTACGAGACGCAACGGCGTCGGACCTCCTTCCTGTCCATTAAAAGGGAGCTACGCGGTGAGGGGATCCAATATTCCCTGCTTTTTCCGGCACGACTCCGCATCATCCTGGACGGTACAACCAAGTTCTTTGATACCCCGGATGACGCATGTGGTTGGCTTGAATTGTATAGGGCTGGCAAAGATGGCTTTGGGACCTCCTCCCAGCCCACGTTGGAGAGCAACCTACAGCGGAAAACTAGGAGGATCCGACATCGCAGAGGCAGGACTACTCGACCCTCGACGGTGGAAACTGAGGCGGAACGACGGGGAGCGCTGGAGATGGTATCTAATATTTCTGGCCCCCAAAGGTGTCCATATGACTGAACTTTCGGAGCCTGGCGAGAGTGGGGGCCACTCGGACACGGAAGGGTCTGAATCTGATAGCGTGACACTCCCAGTGGTCACCCCGGAGACGGCGGAGGGCCTGCTTGATGGACAATAATGCTTTCGGGTGAGCCGGCTCTGGTTGGAGGGATGGGGGCGGACGGGTGGGGGAGTGGGGGTTGTGGAGGGAAATGTTGGGTAACTGACTGTGTGGTGGGTTGTGGTTGCGCCCTATTTGGGCCCTAATGACCTAGGGCTCGGTCGCACTTTAGTAGCATTGAAGTGCGGGGACCCCCTATCGACGTTCGGCCCCCATATTGCCCTTAAGGCACACCTGCGGTGACTACCGTCAGGTTAGTACAAGGGGGGTTTTTCGAGGGTACAGTTTGGATAGGAACTAGATGGTACTATTTGGAACCTGTTCTGGGGAGGGTGGAAAGGGATTCCTGTTTGAGGGTTGTTTTTTCGTTGTTAAGGGGGGGACTCGCCATCGGTATGGGCTTGACTGGGTGCTTGCCTATGTTTGAGCTGTGTTTTGAGAGACTGGAGAACGAAATGTGGGATAATGGCTGATATGTCAACTCTGAAATGCATCACTTGGAATGTGCGGGGTCTGCACTCCATGTCCAGACGACACAAAGTCCACGCTTACCTAGTGCGCAGAGGCGTACAGATTGCACTACCGCAGGAAACACACCTCACCAGGTCTGAGGGAATAGCGCTACAGCGTAGATGGCGAGGACAGGTGTACAACACCACGTACTCAGCTTATGCTAGGGGCGCGCTGATATGGATAAGGGCTGGGGTACCCTTGCAGGTAGATAGGTACACTGTGGACCCAGAGGGGAGGTACGTGGCACTTGCTGGAAAGTTAGGGGGAAGAGATCTAAATATTTGCTCCATTTACGCGCCTAACACGGACCAACTCGCCTTCCTGTCCACGCTATCGGGCTCCCTGGCCCGCTATTTGTCGGGACCCCTTCTATTGGGGGGCGACTTCAATTCGGTGGTGGACGTTAACCTGGATAGATCTCATCTTCCCCTCCTGGACTCCCTGACTCATCGGGTGGCCAGGGCAGGATGGACTGGCAGGCGAAGTGGGGGATGACGGATATCTGGCGGGCCCAGCACCCACACACTCGGGACTACTCCCATTTTTCCGGCATGCACGAGTTGCATGTGCGGTTGGATGGTTTGCTAGGATCGCAGGAATTAGTTTCCTCGGCTGTGAGGACTATCTCCGACCACAACCCACTATTAGCTGATTTCCGGTGGCTTCCGGGCACCCCCTGTGTGCCGACTTGGAAGCTGCGCCCCGAGTTACTGGAAGATCTGGTGTTCCGCAGCGACCTAGAAGACAAGATCACTGGATACTTTGAGGTGAATGAGGGCACGGCGGGGGAGAGGGTCACGGAATGGGACGCCTTTAAAGTTGTGGTTAGGGGCTATTGCATAACGCAGAGGGTTGGGGTGCGTCGGGTCATCCTAGAGGATTTGACCAAGGCTGATCGGACACTCCGTGAACTGGAAGTTATCCGCCCCGGCCGCCCGGAGCTCCAACAACAGGCCTTGGCAGCAAGGGAGGCGGTAGCGGTGGAGGTCGAGCGGCTGCGAAGCTATGACCACAAGGCTTACTTGACTAGGTCGCTTGCTGAGGGTGACAAATCGGGGGCGCTTCTGGCTTGGCTTGCCAACCCGACGAGACGAACCTCGCCCACTGTGGCCATGCGTACTGCGGAGGGCAAGGAGGTCTATACTCAAACCGAGATCCTTGACTGCTTTTGGCGTTACTATAAGATGCTGTATCGCAGTAGGCTGCCGCCAGACACTAAAAAAGTCCACATTTGTAAAGCGCACAATCACCCGTAAGGGGCCGTCTGGAAGATTAAGCGAGCTATTGCCCAGAGTCACATGGTGCTGGGCTAACCTGCCGCCGGAGCCGGGGATCGAACCGTGGTCCCAAGATTCCAGCGTCAGTCGCCCTGGCCGCGGCGCCACACCTCTCCCTACTACCCCAACTAACGTCTTTCTGCGTGATTTGCCGATCCCCGCCTTGGAGCCTACACAGGCGAAGGACTTGGGGCGAGACGTGGAGCTAGGGGAGATCTGTAGCGCCATAAAAAAGATGGCGCGAAATAAAACACCGGGCCTAGACGGACTACCAGTGGAGTTTTACTCCACCTACGTGGATCTCCTGGCCCCTAGGCTCTTGGCGGTTTACAAGGAAGCGAAGACCCTGGGGCGCTTAACTGCCTCGATGCGGGAGGCCCTAGTGGTACCCCTGCTCAAGCCCGGTCGGGAGGGCGGTGAGCCGGCGTCCTACAGGCTGCTATCGATGCTCACAGTCGATTACAAGATCTTGAGCAGCATTTTAGCCGCACGTCTGTTGGATCACATGGGCTCTTTGTTACACGTCAACCAGGCGGGTTTCATTCCCAAGCGTAATACTACGATGAATATCCGCCGTTTGTTTCACCTGTTGGAAGGGAATCACGCTGACGCTCCTGATCCCAAGATCCTCTCGATTGACCTAGAGAAGGCCGTTGACAGCTTGAAGTGGATCTACCTCCGCAGGGTCCTTGAGCGCTTTGGCCTGGGAGAGGGGTTCCTTCGATGGACCACGGTATTGTATGCCTCGGCGGTAGCTAGGGTTAAGTCGGGGCAGCTGATTTCTCAGCGCTACCCCGTGGAACGGGGCACGAGACAGGGATGCTCGTTGTCCCCGCTGTTATTCGCCCTTGCTGTGGAACCGCTGGCTATATCGATCCGCACTGGGGACCATTACAGGGGATTGCAGTCCCTGTCGGGACACCAGTATATTCCCCTATATGCTGACGACCTACTGCTTTTCCTCGAAGACGCTGGGACGGCCTTAGCCGGGCTGATGCAGTGCTCACAGCTTTCGGAGAGGTGTCAGGACTCCGAGTGAACTGGGCCAAAACTTGCCTGTTCCCGGTCCGCAGAGATGAACCTCAGCAGGACACTCCCAGGGCGATCAGATGGGAGCCTGCTTGTTTTAAGTATCTGGGGGTGCACGTTTATCATCGCCCTGCTGACACACTAGAGGGCAACATCTCCATATGCGTCCGGGCGTTAAAAGGTAGCATGTCTTTTTGGTCCACCCTGCCCCTCTCGGTAGCGGGACGGATTGCGCTGCTGAAGATGGTGGCGCTCCCTCGGCTTTTATACTACTTCAGGACTCTTCCGATCTGGATTCCACGATCTAGCTTTCAGAACCTAGACTCCTTGATCGTGGCGTTCCTCTGGGGCTCGGGCCGCCGCAGGGTTGCGCTCAGGACCCTGATGAGACCGAAGGTGGAGGGGGGGTTGGCGGTACCCGACTTTGAAACGTACTATTTGGCCGCCCAACTGCAGGCTTATACTCAGGAGGTGGCGCGGGAGTTTCGCGGTCCGGAAGAGACACGGGGATATGGCATGCCCCAACATGTCTTGTCCTATATCGCACTGCAACAGAGGCTCGATCCGAGGGACCTCACCCAAGAGGAACGCACCATACGGTCGTGCTGGAACCGAGTGCACCGCAGGCTGGGAGTATCACGGCCCTATGCCCCGGAGATCCCTTTGGGGATGCTCACTGCATTACCGCATGGCGGCGACTGGTCGCGGCTGAGAGTTTGGGAAGAGGTGGGCATACAGCTCCTGGGTGACCTCTATGAGGACGGGACGCTATTGCCTTTTCAGGCACTTCTGGAATGCTTTGACATTCCCCAGGGCGATTTTTTACTCCACACGGCGGTCACAAGGGCACTCCAGGCGCACTGGAAGACTGGTCTTGAAGAACCACAGTTGTCAGCAACATGTCAGTACGTCATGATGTCTGCAGGGACGGTTAAAGCAGTAACATGCCTGTATTCCAGGATGGTCAATGAGAGATTATCCCCCCTGGAGGTGCTCAAGACCCGTTGGGAAACAGACATAGGGAAGGATATCCCAGAGGCCACGTGGGCCCAGCTGCTGCGTCGAGCCTGGAAGGGCACGCGTAGTGCTCGATTCCAGTTGGTCCACTTCTATATATTACATCGTGCCTATTTGACCCCGGAGAAAATACAAAAATATTTCGCCTCGGAGACGGCAGCCTGCCCTAGATGCAGGACGCTGGGAGCGGACCTCATTCACATGTTATGGTCCTGCTCCGCGCTGACCTCATACTGGTTGTTTGTGGGAGACACGCTTACCGGGGTAACTGGAAGATCCCTGCAGATTGATGCGGCGGTGGGGATTCTACACTGGTTCCCTCATACCCCCAAGAATAAAATTTCTAGTAAGTTTATCGACTTGGGGTTGCTCCTGGCTAAGCGGGAAATAACCAAACATTGGAAGGCGCGGGTTGGTCCAACGGGCACTAAATGGCGCAATGAACTTCTCAAGTGGGCGGGGAGCGAGAGCACATTGCGATATCAGCTGACGAGGCGGCGACAGGACGAGCGAGCACTAGAGGCGGCGCAGGCTTGGGAGACGCTGGTGCAGGCCCTGCGCAACCATGACACGCATACTGACTCTGATAGTGTTGATGAGGAATTGCCTAGACCCCCGTAGAATGACATTGGTGGGATACTCCCAATGGACGGAACACTGTCTCTTATCACATGCTCTTTGACTATATACTACATTACCGATGGCGGGTTGGGAGGGGGGAGGAGGAAAGAGGGAAGGGAAGCGCTATTCGCTTCCGCCAAGCACCGGAGACATATACCGTTGGGAACTTGGGACCTAATCCTCTGGGAGGTTCAGACTATTTGGGAGGGGAAGGGTGTTTCTTTAGGTTGTTTGGAAAAGCAGAAGAGACCTATTCATTTTCACCTGTTTTACGTTGAAGGAATGCTGTGCCATCAACTAATGATCCGATGCAAATGCCGCCCGACCTCCGGGTTGTGGGCTAAATGGCCGTGTATGGATGTTGTTCTACCGCCAGTGAATTTGTTATGAACCATCGGGCAGGTGCCTACTATGTGATTATACTTGATTCCTGCAATAAAAATATATTTACAAAAAAAAAAAAAAACAAAGAGGGATAGCAAAAGAGCGAATGGTAGAACAAAAATGCGCATAAAGCGAGGAAAAGATTAAAGCCTTAGAATGAGCAAGAGGGGAAGGACAGACGTTTTGAGGTGAGGTGACCTGAATGGCAGTAAGAAGAGAAAAAGGAGAGCATTGGGCCTGCTCCAGAGCGCTCCACGCCGTACTTGATGCAACGCTGGAATCAGACAGAAAGATCCACATTTATTTCAAAGATAAAGCAGAATGGTATCGTCTAAGATTAGGAAAATTGACACCTCCTAAATTTTTAGGGAGTTGAAGACGGGCCAGAGATATTCTAGGTTTACGATTATTCCAGAGAAATTTGATAAGCAAACTATTAATAGTGCGAAAAAAGTGTTAGGAAGAGAAATGGAAAGCATAGAGAGGTAAAAGTTAATAATCGGGAGGAGCATCATTTTTATCGTAGCTAATCTGCCCCACCAAGAAAGGAGAAGAGGAGACCAACTCTCGGTAAGGGCTGTGATTTTATTAAGAATTTTGGTACGGTTAAGTTTAATACGGTCCTTAATATTATTACTATATAAAATACCAAGGCATTTAATATAAGAAGGAGTCCATTCAAATCGAGTCAATAAACATAGATGAGAGACAGAATTTATTTAGGGGTACGATTTCTGATTTCTCTACATTCAATTTATAACCCAAAACACAAGAATATGATGACAGTAAGGAAAAAAAGGCCGGAAGGGAAATTATTGGGTTAGAAATGAAAAGGAGGATATCATCCGCATAAGCAGTGAGTTTTATGTCAACATTGAAGAAGTAAAACCCAGTATAATCCTTGGAACGTCTTATAGTCTCTAGGAAAGGTTCAAGAGCTAGAATAAAAAGAAGGGGGGAGAGGGGGCAGCCCTCTCTGGTACCTCTGAGAAGCGGGAAGTAACGAGATTGGCAACCGTTTACACAAACCGATGTAGTGGGAGCAGAATATAAGAGCTTTATGAAATTAATGAGAGTGGGGCTAAATCCATGCCATTTCAAGGATCCAAATATGAAATCCCAGCTAACCTCATCAAATGCTTTTTCAGCATCTAAAGTGTAGCTGCAATGGGGAATTTAGATTTCGAAGCTAAATGAATGATGTTAAGGAGGGTGCGTGAAATATTCGTAATGGAACATCCTTTCACAAAACCAGATTGGTATATCTTAACTAGATTAGGGATGACTTTGTTAATGCCGAGAGCGAGAAGTTTGGCATAAATTTTGCAATCAGTATTTATTAAGGAGATTGGTCTATAATTCTTGCATAGAGACGAATCTTTATCCTTTTTGGGTATTAAACACAACATTGATTGTGTGAAGGTGCCCTTTGGTTCGTCAGAGAGCAAAAAGGAGTTTAACAGTGACAAGTGATGGGGGATCATGAATGCTTTGAAGTAAAGAAAAAAATTAACCGAAAAGCTTTCTAGCCCAGGGAGTTTTATCCTTGGGTAACAGATCTAATGCCTCCGTAAGTTCGATAGCAGAGATGCGAGCATCAAGGGAGGTCAGATCAGGAATGTTTTCATGGGATTTAGGGATACTTTGAAAGAAGGAATCAATAAGATCGGAAGATGGGCAAGTCTCGGGCGTATGGAGAGAGGAATAATATTTTGAAAAGAAAATCAAGTATGGCAGAATGTGATTAATTTATTCATGGCTGATTTGTCATCAAGGCTAGATGGGATCAATGCACATCCTCCACTGCTAGGAACATTGCCCCTCATGCATCTTTCCTACGCAGACGATGTTCTCCTCCTCAGTCAAACGAAAATAGGACTGCAACGTCTCATGCATGAACTGGCTGAATATACTAAACAGAAGCTAATGTAAATAAACAGTACAAAATCCAAGGTCATGATCCTAACGCATTGTCGCATAAAACAGCGAAACTTCACAATTTATAATAAGAACTTGGAAGTAGTGGATAGCTACAAATACCTGGGGAGACATCTGGATAGACGGTTCACCTTTTCCACGCACTTCGATGCTATCGAAAAAAAGGAACAGCCTCACTGCATGCATTTTGCAGCTTATCTAAGCAGCTAAAAGGCCCTCTGTTCACTCCCCTCCTCACAGTTATCAAAGCCAAGCTACTTCCAACGATAGCCTATGGCAGTGTGGTACATAGTGGAAGGAGAGCACCGCTATTAGATAAAATCCAAACAAGAGTGTACAAACGGGGATTCAGTTTACCATGTGACGCTTCACCTGCACAGGTTCGCCTTGAATTCGGTTTGCAGTCACAAATATTGCATAAAAAATATGAGACAGTCAAATTTTGGTAAAACATCTGGCTCAATCGCGAAATAGAAATTAACTCTGCTATTTGGGAAGCCCTGCAAAGCAATCACAATTCCCAGTATGCGAAGTACCTAAACTCCTCCCTGAAAATCAGTCAGTGTGGAACAGGAAGTTATCAGTATCATCATTTAAGTAGACCGTAAAAAATGCAGTCAACATGCACTCGTTGTTCGAAGACAAAACAACTCTAAGACATCATGCACATGCTTGGATGATAATACAATCCTATAAAAGGCCGGTACCTGCAGCATATTTAAGACTTGCTTTTCCACCACATTTAAAACTAAAATACCTAGAGAACTGCCAACAAATGCGGAACAACCTGGCTGGAGGATACCGGGCCCGAAAGATTGCAACCTATGTGGTGCTGCAGTGCAAGATATCATCCACTTGATCTGCATTTGTCCAGTATTGGATTGTGATCGCCGGAGCCTACTAAAGGCAAAGTTCAACGAAAAAGGAATTCGCACATGCCGCTCAGCGATATTACATGCGTTGGACTCAGCGGATCCACAATTCATTTTTCGAATAATTAAATATATTATTAACTTTAAAAGAAAACTCACTGAAAAGCTAATTCAAGCATGAACTTTTTCAACTTTCAACTTGCATTGGCTATTTTAGAATCTGTTTCCGAAATCATTAGGAAACCAAGAATACCTGTCTTTTTATCGTTTCCTCGTTTTTTGAGTCATACTTGATATCTGCAATTTTAGATTTTTGTTTCTTAATCTTAAAACAATTTGCTAGAGATCTCCCTGCTTTATTGCGACCACCATACATTTTAGCATTAAATTTGAGACGAGTATTACTGGCCGAATCCCAAGAGAGTTTATCATATTGCAATTTAGCTTGAATGAGGAGAGGTAAAGTATCACAACAATTGGTAGTAAAATATGAATGTTCCAGGGCTTTAATTTGTTTGAGGAGCGATGTTGAATGTGAAAGAGCCTTCTTCTTTTTACGGGAAACAAAGTCAATGATAAAACCCCTGGCAGAGGTTTGAAAGCATCCCAGACAACGTGAAATCGAAAAACAGATGTTATGTTCTGTCGAAAGAACTCCTGGGCAAATGAAAGAAATTGATCAGAAAATTGCGTAACTAGAAGGAGTGAGTTGTAAAAGCCCCATCTCCTGGAAGCAGGGGACGGAGAGGGATAATCCATATCAAGAATTACAGGGGCATGATCATATATAAGTATGGACCAATCTCAACTTTAATCATTAATTGGCGTGCAGGTTGTGTAAGGAAGATATAGTCAATCCGTGAGTGTGACTAGTGAACGGGAGAAAAGAAAGAGAATTCAAGAGTATCAGGATGGGAGGTGTGCCATGTATCTATTAAAGCCCTATTAGTAATAGTTTTGAAAAAACCTTTCTGCATCCTATTCGGAATATATCTGGTCTGGGATTTCCTATCAAGGAAAGGGTCCATATGTTGATTACAGTCCCCGCCCAAGATTAAGTGTTCGGCCATATGTGAAGAGAGGAAAGTGGAAAGGTCACTCCAAAAGGATATATCTACGCCATTAGAACCATATACAGTACACAAAGATAACTGGTGATTAATAACAGTAACATCCAAATATAACCATCTACCATCAGCATCTATAAACTTATTCTGTGATATAACATTTAAGGATTTGAGAAACAAAATGACCACACCATTCGTATTATTGACAGCAAGTGAGCAAAAGATTTCACCAACCCAATGCCTAAGTAACATAGATAAATCTTTAAGTTTAAGGTGAGACTCTTGCAACATTGCAATTTGACAATTAAGTCTGGCAAGGTGCGATAACACTCTCTGTCATTTAATAGGATTACGCAATCCCTTAACATTCCAAGTTATGATACGTAATCCTTTCATGGATAGGAGAAGTAAAAAGATAGAGAGTTACAAGAAAAATTAGAAGGAGGGAAGTCAATAACCTTGAGTTTCCTGAAATGAAGGCAGAAATAGATAGATAGCATGAAGAGGTGTTTACAGTAAATGAAAAGAAGCGAGAAAAGGAAGAGATAGAGAAGTTTTACAACAAAATAAATAGTATGTAGGGAGAAAAAAGTATGAAATTCGTGAAGTGAACAAGACAAAAAGTAATAGCAGACAACATGTTGAAAGGAGAGGAAAAGAAAGATACATAGAAGTCTGAGGGATGAAAAATCCTGAGAGGACCCACAGAAGAAAGAGAAGAAAGGAGGAGAAGAAAGAAGAGCAAGTACAAAGAGGCAAAAAAGGCTAAACATTGGATGAGTAAAAGAGAACTCATTAAAAAAAAGAGGAGAAAAGAGAAAAGGAAAATAACTGGGGCAAAAGAGAAAGGAGGTGGAGGAAAGGACTCCACCAAAATAGTTATCAAAAAGAAGATGGCCAGAAGTCTGAAGATATTGACCATAGGGCAAGACATAAGAAAAAACATTGAAGAGGGAAGGGGGCGGCTGGAAGCAAGACTACCACACAGAAGAGGAACAATGAGCAAAGAGAGGTAATAAAATGGGACAAGAAGGAAAGGCTTATCAGAAACTGGGAAAAACAGGACCGCTGGGAAGACGATTTACACAGGGTAGAAATGAGGGCAACAAATGGAAGGGAAATCACAATTACTGTGGGGAAGAAAAATCTGGAAGACACAAAAGAGGGCAACAAATCTATGTTTAGTAAATAGGAGCAAACAAAGAGCACAACAAATGCTAAAAACAATAAGTCACCATGAGGGCTTCCTTAGTTCCATTGATTCTCCTTTGTGAGAGTGGATAAACTTTCGAAGTTCAGCAGGATCCTCAAAATTAAATGTTCTGTCTTTGTAAGTAACTTTAAAGAAGCAGGGATGGATTAATCCATAACGAGCATTCATGGAGCGCGGTGCAGGACGCAGATCGAGGAATTCCTTCCGAAGAGTGGCGGTCGACTTAGCGACATCTTGAGTGAAGAAGATTCTGTGGCCAGACCAGAAGAGTTGCTTATGTTGTTTTGCAGCATTCAGGATTGCAATAAGGTCTGAATTGAGAAGAAAATAGGCGATGATGCCTCTGGGTTTTGAAGAATTTGAAGCACTCTGAGGACCAAGTCTGTGCGCGCGTTGGATATTAACGTCCGTTGACTTTGTAAGACCGGCAAGTTGGATAACTTGAGCTTTCAAAAACGTGATCAAGTCAGTACCTTCAGAATGCTCCGGAATACCATAAATACGCATAATATTGCGTCTAGTGTGGTTTTCCAAATCCTCCGTAGTTCTTTTCAATTGGTTGACTTCTTTAGTGAGGGTCTCTACTCTGGCAACAACGGCCTGGGCATCACTGACCTTCTGTTTGACATCCGAGAGTCTTAAATCAAGATTAGACCATTTATCCTCGATACGTTGAAGTGTGGCAGCAGTATCTGTCATAAATGGGCGAATGAGGCGCAATTCCTCTATAATGTCCTCCAATGTGAGAGGAAGAGGTGATTTGGAGGGGGAGGGCGGATCCTTTTTGAGTTGCTTGCCAGGTGCAGCATTAGCATCTTTGCGCCCACCGGTAGCAGAGCCCTGAGATTTATGAGAGTGTTCCATAATTGCTGCAGAGCAGGGTAATAAGAGTGGTTGAGAACCGCCAGGAGTTATCAGAGAGACAGCGGTTAGAGTGCTTCAGAGACCCC
Organism: Lissotriton helveticus; assembly: GCF_964261635.1. Taxonomy (NCBI): domain Eukaryota; kingdom Metazoa; phylum Chordata; class Amphibia; order Caudata; family Salamandridae; genus Lissotriton; species Lissotriton helveticus. The sequence continues at coordinate 1,888,009,234 of NC_136068.1, read as the reverse complement.
AAATGTATCACAAAGTAGCACAATGAAGATTGGCACAAGAAGTGATGAAAAATGTTAGGAGCGGTGAGTTTAAACAATATCATCACCTGAAAAATAGGAGCAAAAAGTGGTATCACGGTAAATCCAGGCAGCTCCTTGGTAAAAAAGGCAAAGCCGGCAAAAGAGGACTGAATATTCAGTTGTGCTCACAAAAAGAAAGCAAGTATTCAGGCAAAATAAGTAAAGAGGAGAGGTTAATGAGGAAAAAGGTGGCATAGGACCATCGCGCTGACTGAAAAGTCGGCTCGTTAAAAAGAGGAGTCAAAATGTTGGCCGCTGGGTCGCGGAAAAAACAAATACGCACAAAGTAAATATTCAGACCATAACAGGTTCTGGTACTTGCTCATTGGTGTCCACGAACAGTCCGACATCAAAATCTATCGTCGAAGTGAGGCAGCAAGTCCCGTGGAAGGTCCCAGCTATTTCTGAGCGCTGCTCGAGGAGATGGAGCTCTTCAGGAGGTGGCCTTCTTGCGTCGCCGCTCCGCGCAACTCCCGATTGTGCATTCCTAATTGTATCAGTCATTAGACTTAAAGCATGTACAGTATTATTATCTTAGTTAGCTTCACCATGACTATGGCAAATATGTCCCAGTCTCCTCCTTTTCTGGATGAGGATGGGGAGCCATTGTTACCACGGAAGGTGGGAAAAGTTGTCATATTTGATTGCCATTGTCGGGGAAAAGATCTCTTTTAGGAAACAACACATCTTACTCCATAATTTGGGGGTACATGGTAGAAGGGTATATGAGAATCTGGTGACATTTCCATCAGGTAGTGATGAGGATGATGATGATGATCAGGAGGATATGTATTTATTGACTTTTCGCAAGCTAGAAGAGCACTTTGTTTATATTGGGTTCAGGGCAAAGAAGAGAAGATCACAAGTTATAGCTTGTTTAAGAGGTCTTGGTAGTCTTTGCAAGTTTGGCACATTGTGTGACTCCCTTATTAGCGTTCAATTGGTAAGATGCACTAATAATTCTTGTATACAGGAAAATCTTCTTGCATTCAACCCTGATTTGAAGGAGGCTATTTATTTTTCTGAGAGGATAGAGCATACGGCGGAGTGTATAAAGGAAATGAAGAAAAGTAATGTTTCCGAAACTATTCATGTAGTCAAGAATCACACTAGTGGAGAAGAAAAACTAAGGAACTACACACATCAAAAAGAGTGCCAGGTGCACTAACCAAGAAAAGTGCAGGGGGAGGCAAGGAGAGAGAAATAAATAAGTGTTACAGCTGTGGTAGTTATAGTCACTTAGCCAACAGTTCATTTTGTCCCAGTAGGTCAATTATTTAACCAAAGAAGGTAATTATGCACATACCTGCAAGAATGTAGATATAGATAATAAACACATTTGTGGTTGAGAAAATGGTAACTGATGCTAATAAATTTATGTTTCAAGTTAAGATGAGTGGACTAGAAGCTGGTAATGACTATCCCACTTGTCAAATATTCTTGGATGGTGTAGAAATGACAGTGTTTGTGGATTCATGTTCACCATATGCAAATATTAATCATAAGACATTTGTAGATCACTCTCGATAGTGCTGATATCAAACCTGGTAGTTACAATCAGGATCCCATACCCCTGATGGAAATGCTTGATATGTACATCGCTTTCAAAGACTGTACTACCCAAGGTTTTGTTATTTTGCAGAAAGGGGTTCCCTTTTACTTGACTGGAAACACCTAAAAGTTTAGCATTAAATTGGACCCTAATAGCAGGGAACCTGTTATGGCCATAGAGCTGGAGCACTGTAATGATGGCTTAATTGAGGAGTTCCCAGAGGTGTTCACCAAGAGGTTGGGCCACTTAAAACATTTTCAACATAGGGTAATATTAAAGGATAATGAGGCACCGGTGGTTCCCAAGGTTCATTCAATTCCTAATCTTATGCATGAAACGTTAAAATATGAAGTATACTAATTGATTGAACAACAGGTAATCAAGCCTATTGAGAGCTCTCTCTGGTTGGCTCCCATCGTGGTTGCTCAAAAGAGTGGGGGTAAGGGTATTTGTAGGTGTGTTGACTTGAGAGACTTGAACCACAACATCTGCGTCGACAGGTTCCCTTTACCAAAGATAAACAGTATGATCAGAATGATTGGGAAGGTGTGTTTCTTTAGTGTGATCTTCAGCGTATCACCAAAATGAACTTCATACAGAATCTAAATGCCTAACTTCATTTATTTCTCCTTTTGGTGCGTTTAGGTTCACCAGAATGCCGTTTGGCCTGGCCTCTCCAGCAGCACTATTCCAGAGGGTGATGCACCAATTATTAAGGGAGAGTCACATTGTACTTTATTTTCAGGATGTTTTGTTAATCTATGGAGAATTCATGCATGACCATGACAGTACCTTGAGGAATGTTCTTGTGACTCTTAGAGATGCTGGCCTAACTAGGAAACTGGAAAAATGCAAGTTTGGTGTGGATTCTGATGATCATCTTGGCCATCATATTTCCAAGGATGGTATTAAACCTAAGCTAGACCTATTGGTGGCAATCAAGGAGGCACCACCTCCCACAGCCAAAGGTGAACTAAAACCTTTCCTGGGTTTGGTAGAATATATGGCCAAGTTTGTGAACAATTTTGCTAGTTACTGTGCACTCCTGAGACACCTTTTGAAGAAAGCAGCTAATTTTGTGTGGGCTTGTCCATGTGATCACATATTTTAAGGCATAAAACAAGCCATAGTTGGTGCAACATCCTTGGGTAACTTTGACATCAATCATAAAACCTTTCTTAACACGGATGCTAGTGCTAAGGGGATAGGTACATCCCTAGTGCAAGTCATGGAGGGCAAGGAGAGAACTGTGGCATTTGCTTCAAGAGTCCTAAAGGAAGCCACGATGAATTACTCCACCACTGAAAGGAAGAACTAGCTTGCTTCTGGGCTATTGCTCACTTCAAATTCTTTTGAGGTTCCAGGGCTTAGAGGGTTATAATTTCGAGATTGACTTTGTTCCAGGGAGTGGTAGTGGTATGGATGAAAATAGTACAAATGAACCTATCCTTACTGTGACCAGCCCTGGCATATCCAAGGGGGAGTAGCTTGAGTGTTAAGGAAAAGATGCAATCATGTATGCTTTAAGGGACAAGATTGTTCATGGGTGGCAACCAAAACCTAATGGCCTACATAAGGATATCTACAGTTATAGGGAGGTGAGACATGAATTGTATATTCACAAAAACATGATTATGAGAGGTGAGACGATAGTTCCTCCGTGAGATCTCTGCAAGAGAATTGTGGGCCTGACAGATGAAGGGCATTTGGGGTGAAGTGTTACCAAATCCAAGGTCAGGACTACATACTTGTTCCCTGGTAAGGACAGTCTTGTAGATGACAGGGTCAAGGATTGCCTGACATGCTCCATGAATGATAAAAGCAAGCGTATAAGGAAAGCACCCCTGTAAAAGTGCAGTCTAAACCATGGGACCAACTGGAACTAGACATCAGGGTTCTGTCAATGGTTCAAAGTGGTCTGGCAAGTTCATTATCGTGTTAGTGGATTACTATGAGAAGTTGGCCTGGTATATGCTGTCCACTAGTTCTAGTGGGCACCTTGCACCAGTACAAAAAAACCCGTATTGATGATAGGTTAAAGACAACCTTTATTGAAAGTTATTCTAGTGGTAGCCGTGGAGAGCAGCATTCCGGCTAAGTCTTGAAGGAGTGTAAAGCAGCTTGTTTTACCAGTCTATAATCTCTTGAATGACCAAATGAAAGGAGAACAACCCAGGTATATAAAATATATGTATTTATTCTACAATAATCCCTACTAGTCTCCTTATGAGGCTAGAGGTCAAAGCACACAAGTTACAAGCATTTAATCAACAGTAAATAGCAGAATACACGGTAGGATCCAGGGGGAGACCAAACCATATATTAAATAAGTGGTATAAGAACCACGACTTGACTAGACACAGTGCCTAGTGCACATAGAATCGCTGGGACTCCAAGGGACCACCCAAGGTAGTGACACAGGGGACCCACGTGGGAAGTGTGCAGTGGTAAACACAGCCGCGAGCTCCGTACGTTTCTATGCTGAAAGTTGAGGTTGGAAATTTAAAGATAAAGGACCCTTAGGAGAGGACTTTCAGCTAACCCCTTTATACTTAAGGGGTTCTAGGGCCAACACCCATGGGAGTACTCAAGTTACCTAACCTAGGGAAGCCGGGTGCATATGTGTCGAAATGTGTCGGGAATCGTCATCATTTCCCATGGTGACCTGCTGCAAAGTGCTGCTGCCGTGAAGAAGGAAAGTGTCTGGAGCAATCCAACCCTAGATCAGAGATGGGAAGAACCTGAAAGCAGAGGGGACAGAGTCTGGGTCACTCGCCAGTGACCAGAGGCGCGATAGGCGAATGCCCACCGATGTCGGGTGCTTCAGATGTGATGAGGTGAAGCTTGACTCTTCAGCCACAAGGACCAGGAGGTGTCGATGACAACCAGGAGCTGTATTCGAGCTGTCCAACAAAGGATGTGCTGCAGCATTGGTGCCTGGATTGGACACAACAAGCCTTGGCAACAGCAACCCACGCAGAAAGAGAACAAAGGCTTTGGTGTGGACCAGCAAGACCCTGAGGACTCCCCAAGTGATGGAGAGTCAGGGCACGCCTGGAGCAACCAGGAATTGCAGATTAAACTTAGAGTTGCCTTCTCAGGGTCCCAGCAGTCGACAGACCATGGATCGTGAAGGGACCTAGAGAGGAATCACAAAATAGTAACTCACGGAAGCCTCATGGAGTGTAGGCGCTCAATCTTTGGTGGATTCCTTGCTTAGGGTCTGGACTATGAGTAGCCCAAAGCACAGCCTTGGGAAAAGCCAGGACGCTGCTGCTGCTGCAAAGTGACGTGGTGGCCAGGGGTTCGGGTTGCACAGTCGCCACGTGGGATACAGGCCTCAGATTTGGTGTGGCACTGATCCACCTCTAAGACTGCGGGAACCCACCTCCTGTACTGCAAAGTCCTTCAGAGTCCTCAGGAGCTTCCGAGATGCAGGCCAGTCATATGCGTCTTTGGTGCCTGCCAAGCAGGGGAGTAACTCCTTTACTCCAAGAGAGATTCTTCAGTCATCTGGCATTGAACAGATCGCCGATGTTCCAGGATTCAGTTTCAGAGTTTCATCCAGGGATATCTAAAGGTATGGTTACAGAGGTTCCTTCTTTATACCCAAGGAAGGGGTTGGATTTACTCTGGGGACGCACCTATGGGAGGGTTTGGAAAGAGGGGTGGCTACACCTATTTCCTTTGTCCAGTTTCACACCAGAGCTGGGGCTGGTAGCCCCTGTAACCGGTTTGAGCTGGACTATGCACAGGAACACCAAATGTGCCCCCAGTGCAGACTTCAAAGCACTCTTGGAGTTCACCTATCCAGACCCAATATACTAAAGCTTGTCTGGGACATGGTAACATCTCCCTGGGACAGGAAACCTATTGTCAATACCTCCCCTGCCGGAGTTTCGGTCAGCAGCAGGAGGCCAGACTCATGTCTGTGGCTGCAACATCCATTTTGTGATGCCAGGGCTCTGTTAAGTTAGTATCGGGTATACCAGTGCTGCCATGTCTTTCCCTCTAGAAGGGTGGGATCATACTCCCACACCAGTTACTGTGTCCGTGTATGATTCCAAGGTGTTTGACACCAAACAACATGTTTCCGTACAGCCATTCCAAAGTAAGCTTTTACCAGCAAGGTTATAATGCACTTAAGAGTATATAGTCTGGCTCTACCACACACAGCTCCGGAGAATAGATTCTGAAAGCTGCTGAGGGGCTTTGCTCGTGCATGGGCACCATCTCACATGAAAACCAAGGACCCTGCCATCAGGATTCTTGAGTCCTGACATAGGGGTTACTTATAGGTCCAGACCTGTTAGGACTTTGTTCACTAACCTTTGAAAAGTGGCAGGTGCATTTTTCAAACCAAAGGGCATCACCACAAATTGGTAGTGCCCACTAGGGGTAGAACATGCTGTCTATGGCTTTGCATCATCAGCTAGTCTGTTCTGCTAGTAGCCAGCTGTTAGATGAAATGTGCTCAGATATTTGGCCGAGGCCAAAGTAACTATGAGCTTATCCGCCCTAGGCATTGGATGAGCATCAGTCCTAGTGACTGCATTGAGTCCCCTGTAGTCCACACAAACCATCATCTATCTCTTACCACCCTGGGTGTGAGGTTTGGGTACAAGGACTACTGGACCAGCCCAAGGGCTATCTGAGGGTTCAATGACTCCCAAATCCAACATCTTCTGGACTTCTGTCCTGATACAGTACCTGACATGGTCATTATTTTTAACAGGCAGACTGTCCCCAGTGTCCACTTCATGAGTGCACCAGGTAGTCTGACTTGGGGTCAGAGAGAACATATGTGGATACTGATTGAGCACCTGCCTACAATCAGCTTGCTATTGGGCAGTGAGGCTGCCTGCCAAGGCTACACCATCTACAGACCCATCATCAGGGTTCTGTGAGAGCAGGTCAGGGAGTGGAACACTCTTTTCCTCCTGTCCCCCATCAGAAGCCATGAGCAGGCCCATGTCTGCCCTGTCAACATATGGTTTCAGTCTGTTGACATGGAATACCCTATAGGGACTCCTGGGAGTTCCAAGGTGTACAAAGTAGGTAACCTCTCCCTTCTGTTCAACAATTTTATGGGGGCCACTCCACTTATCTTGGAGAGCTGCTGGGGCCACATGCTCCAACACCCACACTTTCTGTCCTGGCTAGTAAACAGTCAGCACAGCCTTTTGGTTATGCCAGGCCTTATGTAATTCCTGGCTAGCCTCAATGTCTTTGATTGCCTTCTTCATATACTCTGCCTTCCTGGAGCAGAGACCAAGTACATAGTCTACTATGTCCTATTTGTGATGTTTTAGAGGTAATTCCCATCCCTAATTCACCAGACACAAGGGACCCCTATCAGGATGCCCAAACAAACGTTCAAAAGGGCTGTAACCAACCCCCTTCTGTGGTACTTCCCTATTGGCAAATAGAAGGCAGGGCAAAAAGATGTCCCATCTTCACCTAAGCTTTTCTGGGAGACCTTTGATCATGCCCTTTAAGGTTTTGTTGAACCTTTCAACTAAACCATTGCATTGTGGGTGATAGGGTGTGGTGAATTTGTAATTCACTCCACACTCCTTCCACATTGCAGTCAATTAACTAGACATGAAGTTTGCACCTCTGTCTGATACTACCTCCTTAGGAAAACCCACCCTTGAGATTATTCCCAAGAGGGATCTTGCCACCACAGGAGCTGTGGTGGTCCTAAGTGGAATGGCTTCTGGGTACCTGGTGGCATGGTCCACCACCACCAGGATACATCTGTGCCCAGAGGCTGTTTGAGGATATATGGGGCCAACTAAATCAATCCCCACCCTCTCAAAGGGAACCCCCACCACAGGTAGTGGTATCAGGGGGTCCTTGGTGGTACCACCTGCCTTACCACTTGCTTGACAGGTGACACAGGAACGACAACACTCTTTGGTGTTCTCAGACATATGTGGCCAATGAAAGTGAGGGCAATCCTGTCCCAAGTCTTGTTTTGGCCCAGGTGACCTGCTAGGGGAATATCATGGGCTAGTGTCAATAGGAAACCCCTGAACTTCAGAGGTATAACCAAACTGCTGGTTGCACCAGGCTTTGGGTATCTACTCTCTGAGTACAGGAGAAATGTCTAAAACTGAACAGGCCCTGGATTTTGGAAGAATGGACCAGGAGCCTCCCTAGAGGAGCAGCAGTAGGGTTAAGGCAGTGCCTCCCCCCCTGACTCAGAACACACATCAGTCTCCTGAAGGAGATGATCCCAGTCCTGAAGAAGGAGCTGTCCCAGAGGAAATGGCCCATGACCTGACCATAGCAAACACATGTGCAGGGATTCCTAGAATTTATGCTTGTGTCCGGAGCTCCACTTCAGTCCAAACTGAATTTTCCAAATCATTGCCAAGCAAGCATTCAACAGGGAGGTCTGCACTTACCACAACCTTCTTAATGCCAGTTACCCCTCCCCATGAGAAGTTAGCACCATTGTGACATTTGCCTCTTTTTCAAAAAATAAAGGCTGCTGTCTGTATTTGCCTAGATTACTGGGGTTGACAAAGGAGGACATATCCATGCCTCCATCACAGATCAGGACAGCCTGAATTGAAACACGGACTAGGCCAGAGTCCATCTCAGATCCCAGGGTTAACTCTACTAAACCCTTATTCTGAGTACCACCACTTGGAGCTGAACAAGGAGGGACAGTTGCCTTAGGGGCAAAGGTGGCTGGAGTTCAGTCTTTGGGATTGTTGCAATAACTAGTCCAATGGGTTTTCTCTTTACAGATTTTACACCATGGCTTTTTTTTGCCTTTACATTTGTTAGGTTGGGATTCCCACCCAGATGCAGCTTTTTGGGGACCTTCAGAAGACTTTTGGTCTTTACCCTTTTTCCCACCCTTATCAGAGTTCATAGAATCTTGCTTCTTTGGGTCACCACTTTGGCTCTGAACCTTCTGCCTCACTCTGGATCTGACCCATGTGTCTGCCTTCTTTCCCAATTCTTGGGGAGAGGTCAGATCAGAGTCCACCAGGTACTGATGCAACAGCTGATTTTGACAATTATTAAGGATCTGCTCCCTCATAATTAGGGTATCTAATCCCTTACAATCATTTACCTTACTGCCAAGTAACCAGCCCTCCATAGCTTTAGTAGCACAATCAACACAGTCCACCCAGTCTTGATTCCCAGCCTTTTGGGTATCTCTGAACATTAACCTGTATTATTCAGTGGTTAGGCCATACCCTTCAATCAGTGCACTTTTCAAGATCTGGTAATCATCAGCATCCTCTTCTCTAACAGTGAAGAGCTTGTTTCTACCGTTGTCTGTAAAGGAGAGCCACATGATTGCTGACCACAGCTCCTGGGGGACCCTCTGAACTTTACAGGCCCTTTCGAGTGCAATGATACATTTGTGGATGTCATCCCCACTCTGGTAGGTAGGGACAATCTTGCTCAGGTTCCACGGTCATGAGACCTATCTCTACCACTAGGAATGTTGCTGCCACCATGGGGCTCTAGCCCCAACCTTTTTCTAGTTTTCTGAAGCTCTATGGACTCCCTCTATAAAGCCAACTGCTCTCTTCTGATCCTAAGCTGAGCTTCTTCATATATGAGCAATCTTTCTTTCCTCTCATGAGAGGATTCCCTCTTATGAGAAGAAACAGAGGTCCCGATAGAGGAGTCAAAATAGTAAGACTCCTGAGAAGGAGACCTTGACCTTCTGGGCAAACTGGCAAATCTTCCAGGTGGAGTAAATAGGGAACCATTGTGGCCCTCTTCATCATTCTCATGAGGAGTCACACTTTCCAGGATGGGATCATTGTCGTCCCCCTGGTCGGCATCAGAGGTTTGGTCTGGGTTATCCTCACTCATTTGCCCTTCCTCTGGTGCTGCCCCACCCAACCTGCCTACCCCTACAGACCATATGATCCTTCTGAGATCATCCAATAGCAGTAACTCTATGTGGCGTTGGGTGTTTGCACTTTCTCCTGTCTTCAGTCTCCTAGTACTACACAGTGCTCTCAATTCCAAGAATGAGAGATTGTCATCCCTAGTTGGCAGAAGCCTCCTGGCTTCTGGCAGGGACCCACTGATTCATGGTCTTGACGACATCACTAGTGTGGTGCGGTGTATGCACCTACCTACTCTAGTGTGGCCTACTAAACTCTCTTGAGTTGTAGAGAGAGTGTGCTAAGCCCTTGACACACAACTCTAAGTTCAGTAAAACTTACTGTAATTAAGCTTGAATTATATGTACATCAAAGTACCTATAGTGGTTTTCAGTTAGTCACTCAATTGAGTGTATCTGGTAAAACAATGGCAAGCTTGAATCCCACACGCTGCGCACCAGTGTGAGACGTTGGCCTGGTATATGCTGTCTATTAGTTCTAGTGGGCATCTTGCACCAGTCCAAACAACCCCTTACTGATGATAGGTTAAAGACAACCTTTATTGAAAGCTATCCTAGTGGTAGTTAGGGAGAGCAGCCTTCAGGCTAAGTCTTGAAGGATTGTAAAGCAGCTAGTTTTACCAGTCTATAGTCTTTTGAATGACCAAATGAAAGGAGAACCACACCAGGTATATATAAAATAAATGTATTTATTCTACAATAATCTCTACTAGTCTCTTTATGAAGCTAGTGGCCAACGCACACAAGTTACAAGCATTTAAACAACAGTAAATAGCACAATACACAATAGGCTCCAGGGGGAGACAAAACCATAGAATAAATAGGTGGTATAAGAACCACAACTTGAATAGACACAGTGCCTAGGGCACGTAGAATTGCTGGGACCCCAAGGACCCACCCAAGGTAGTGACACAGGGGACCACGGGGGACGTGTGCAGTGTGTAAATACAGCTGCGAGGTCCGTACGTTTCTATGAGGAAAGTCGTAGTTGGAAATTTAAAGATAAAGGACACTTAGGAGAGGACTTGTAGCTAACCCCTTTATACTTAAGAGGATCTATGGCCAAAACCAACGGGAGCACCAGAGTACTCATGTTACCTCACCCAGGGAAGCCGGCTGCATACGTGTCAAAAGGTGTCGGGAATCGTCTTCGTTTCCCATGGCGATCTGCTGCAAAGTGCTGCTGCCATGAAGAAGATAAGTGTCCTGAGTGACCCAAGCCTGGATCAGAGATAGGAAGAACCTGAAAGCAGAGGGGACAGAGTCTGGGTCACTAGCCTGTGACCAGGGGCAAGATAGACGAATGCCCACCAATGTCGGGTGCTTCTGGTGCGATGAGGTGAAGCTTGACTCTTCTGCTACGAGGACCAGGAGGTGCTGACGATGACCAGGATCTGGATTTGAGCTGTCCCACGAAGGATGTCGAGTGCTGCAGCATTTTTGCCCGGATTAGATGATGATGATGATGATATAGAGGTTATTAAGCGCTCGAATGCCGAGGCTTCTTGGCGCTGGTGTGTGTTGGCGAAGAGTTGGCTAAGCTAAGTCTACTCTAGTGTAAACAGCTGAGTTTTCTTCTTTCCTGAAGATTCATAGGTTGGATTGAAGTCGCAAAGCCACTGGCATTTTGTTCCACAGCTTTGCTGCACAACTGGACAAGTTCCTACTAACCTATCTTGCTCGTTGAGTCTTGGGAGTGCAAATTAGGCCGAGACTGGCTGATCGTATGTTTCGGGACGGAGTATAAAGCGTGAACATTTCCTGAATCTGAGCCCCCTCCATAACATGCCTTGTGCACCAGGCATCGAGCCTTAAATTCTACTTACTGCTGTATAGGGAGCCAATGTAATGTCCTTGTACCCTGCGACGTAGGATGGCCTTTGGGAAGGTTCAAGAGTAATCGTGGTGCAGCATTCTGTAAAGATTGCAGTTTTTTTATCTGCACTTTGTCGATACCCAAGAACATCAAGTTGCAATGGTTCAATTTGGACAGAAAGAGGGCCACCACTACCGTCTTCTGTAGTTTGGGAGGAATAAAAGGAAAGAGCTTACGTAAGGTCTTTAATAGAAAGAAACTGGCAGTCGTTAGACTATTGACCTGCGCTGAGAAGTTAAACTTGTCATCAAAGATGACACCAAGATTCCTGACCTTCGAGGCAGGGCGGGGACATTCACTTGCCTCTGACGGCCACCAGGAGTTGTTCCACAAGGATTTCCCATTACCAAACTCTATCACTTCAGTTTTTTCTGTGTTGATCTTCAAGAAACTTATGCTCATCCAATTCATGATATCCATTAAACAGGTGTAAAAGCTAGCAGCTGTGGTATCTGGCTTGCCTGACATAGAGATCACAAGTTGTGAGTTGTCAGCATAAGAGACAAATGTGAAACCATATTTCCTGACAAGTCTGGCCAGCGGCGTAGCATAGATGTCGAATAACGTCGGGGACAGAGCCAATCCCTATGAGACTCCACAGGGACTGATCAACACATGCAGCAGTTTACAGAACAACAGACATAATGATGCACAAATTAAAACAGTTTAGTCACTAACCCATGCACTCAGTGAGACACATTTAATCACTCACTCATACAGTCAGTCATGCACCTACTAAATCCTTCATCCAGACACTTATACATCCACTCATTCTTCAATATGTAAGACATATTTAAAGTTTACAGAAACACACAGTCACTGGATGTTGTCATCAGTGATGTCATCAGTGATGTCATTTGAGATGTCATCAATTTTGTGTTGCCCTCACATAGGCCTGTAAAGGTAACCTGGCGAACAAAGTGGCCTGGCCTTCTTAGTTCATGTATACATTAACTAGGTTTCTTTTTGACTCTGAAATGAACTATAAGAAACTGATCTCTTCATCATTATCTGAGATTGCCAATCAATGTTCAGGACATCGTTAACTTTTTAGTTTCCTTGCACATGCTTTATCTTGTTCAGCATCTGTTACTGTTTCTTTTTTTTATGTTTCTTCATTACATGGGTAATGCTTTCAATTATAGGTTTGTCCGGCTTGCGGAGATTGAATTTGGGACATTCCTAATAATTAACTTTTGGTTTGGGATACTGTAAATTGAGTTTTTGCTATGTGATACTTTGTTTGAAAATGTATCTTATTGGTTAGAATTTTGTGCAGTGGGTGTACATTTATAATGTGAATATTGGGTATAAAAGGAGACGTCTCGCCTTAGTAAAATGAGCAGTCTCCTGAGAATTTACACCGTGATGTATTTCTAGGATCACTGTTACTAGCTGCAGCTATTAATCTTGGTCTCTGACACCATCCAGAAGTATTCTGTGTCTTTGAATACCAAGACAGGTCAACTCGAAGATCTTAGGCGTGCCCCTGACGCCGCTGGGTTAAACGCCGGTTCTTCAACTGGCGCCCATGTGGGGCCACTTCAGGTGTACTGGTCCAAGCCCGAAGATTGTGAGGAGCCCCGTGAGGAAAATCTGGAGGATGGCTGCCACTTCATTGACCCCTGCATGTCGACGTGGACCGAAAGTTTTTTTTCTGCGAGGCTTCCCCTTTCCAATAGCTGCGAAGGACTGCTGCCCTGACTGTCGCCCTGTCTTGGACCCTCTTGTGATGATGTGTAGTTAGAAATTTAAAGATAAAGGACACTTAGGAGAGGACTTGTAGCTAACCCCTTTATACTTAAGAGGATCTATGGCCAAAACCAACGGGAGCACCAGAGTACTCATGTTACCTCACCCAGGGAAGCCGGCTGCATACGTGTCAAAAGGTGTCGGGAATCGTCTTCGTTTCCCATGGCGATCTGCTGCAAAGTGCTGCTGCCATGAAGAAGATAAGTGTCCTGAGTGACCCAAGCCTGGATCAGAGATAGGAAGAACCTGAAAGCAGAGGGGACAGAGTCTGGGTCACTAGCCTGTGACCAGGGGCAAGATAGACGAATGCCCACCAATGTCGGGTGCTTCTGGTGCGATGAGGTGAAGCTTGACTCTTCTGCTACGAGGACCAGGAGGTGCTGACGATGACCAGGATCTGGATTTGAGCTGTCCCACGAAGGATGTCGAGTGCTGCAGCATTTTTGCCCGGATTAGATGATGATGATGATGATATAGAGGTTATTAAGCGCTCGAATGCCGAGGCTTCTTGGCGCTGGTGTGTGTTGGCGAAGAGTTGGCTAAGCTAAGTCTACTCTAGTGTAAACAGCTGAGTTTTCTTCTTTCCTGAAGATTCATAGGTTGGATTGAAGTCGCAAAGCCACTGGCATTTTGTTCCACAGCTTTGCTGCACAACTGGACAAGTTCCTACTACCCTATCTTGCTCGTTGAGTCTTGGGAGTGCAAATTAGGCCGAGACTGGCTGATCGTATGTTTCGGGACGGAGTATAAAGCGTGAACATTTCCTGAATCTGAGCCCCCTCCATAACATGCCTTGTGCACCAGGCATCGAGCCTTAAATTCTACTTACTGCTGTATAGGGAGCCAATGTAATGTCCTTGTACCCTGCGACGTAGGATGGCCTTTGGGAAGGTTCAAGAGTAATCGTGGTGCAGCATTCTGTAAAGATTGCAGTTTTTTTATCTGCACTTTGTCGATACCCAAGAACATCAAGTTGCAATGGTTCAATTTGGACAGAAAGAGGGCCACCACTACCGTCTTCTGTAGTTTGGGAGGAATAAAAGGAAAGAGCTTACGTAAGGTCTTTAATAGAAAGAAACTGGCAGTCGTTAGACTATTGACCTGCGCTGAGAAGTTAAACTTGTCATCAAAGATGACACCAAGATTCCTGACCTTCGAGGCAGGGCGGGGACATTCACTTGCCTCTGACGGCCACCAGGAGTTGTTCCACAAGGATTTCTCATTACCAAACTCTATCACTTCAGTTTTTTCTGTGTTGATCTTCAAGAAACTTATGCTCATCCAATTCATGATATCCATTAAACAGGTGTAAAAGCTAGCAGCTGTGGTATCTGGCTTGCCTGACATAGAGATCACAAGTTGTGAGTTGTCAGCATAAGAGACAAATGTGAAACCATATTTCCTGACAAGTCTGGCCAGCGGCGTAGCATAGATGTCGAATAACGTCGGGGACAGAGCCAATCCCTATGAGACTCCACAGGGACTGATCAACACATGCAGCAGTTTACAGAACAACAGACATAATGATGCACAAATTAAAACAGTTTAGTCACTAACCCATGCACTCAGTGAGACACATTTAATCACTCACTCATACAGTCAGTCATGCACCTACTAAATCCTTCATCCAGACACTTATACATCCACTCATTCTTCAATATGTAAGACATATTTAAAGTTTACAGAAACACACAGTCACTGGATGTTGTCATCAGTGATGTCATCAGTGATGTCATTTGAGATGTCATCAATTTTGTGTTGCCCTCACATAGGCCTGTAAAGGTAACCTGGCGAACAAAGTGGCCTGGCCTTCTTAGTTCATGTATACATTAACTAGGTTTCTTTTTGACTCTGAAATGAACTATAAGAAACTGATCTCTTCATCATTATCTGAGATTGCCAATCAATGTTCAGGACATCGTTAACTTTTTAGTTTCCTTGCACATGCTTTATCTTGTTCAGCATCTGTTACTGTTTCTTTTTTTTATGTTTCTTCATTACATGGGTTATGCTTTCAATTATAGGTTTGTCCGGCTTGCGGAGATTGAATTTGGGACATTCCTAATAATTAACTTTTGGTTTGGGATACTGTAAATTGAGTTTTTGCTATGTGATACTTTGTTTGAAAATGTATCTTATTGGTTAGAATTTTGTGCAGTGGGTGTACATTTATAATGTGAATATTGGGTATAAAAGGAGACGTCTCGCCTTAGTAAAATGAGCAGTCTCCTGAGAATTTACACCGTGATGTATTTCTAGGATCACTGTTACTAGCTGCAGCTATTAATCTTGGTCTCTGACACCATCCAGAAGTATTCTGTGTCTTTGAATACCAAGACAGGTCAACTCGAAGATCTTAGGCGTGCCCCTGACGCCGCTGGGTTAAACCCCGGTTCTTCAACTGGCGCCCATGTTGGGCCACTTCAGGTGTACTGGTCCAAGCCCGAAGATTGTGAGGAGCCCCGTGAGGAAAATCTGGAGGATGGCTGCCACTTCATTGACCCCTGCATGTCGACGTGGACCGAAAGTTTTTTTTCTGCGAGGCTTCCCCTTTCCAATAGCTGCGAAGGACTGCTGCCCTGACTGTCGCCCTGTCTTGGACCCTCTTGTGATGATGTGTAAGGCGAGACGTTAGACGGTCTTCTCGTGGCGTGACAGACATTTTGGTTAAGTATAAGTGGGTCGCTCCCACGACTTTGTTTTGTTTCTTGGTTTTGATTCGGCCATTGCAATAGTCGAAGCCGAGGGGTTTGTATATTTACGAGTGTATCATTTTTGATAACCCCTTGAAGTTTGAAGCAAAACTAGTGAGCTAAAGATGCCTGGTTTTGGAAAAATTTGGAAATGGTTTTGTTGTAGTTGTAATAAGGATTCCCGATTGGAGGACTCGTGTCCGATACCTCCGGTTGGAACTCCAACTTATGAGCTCTATTCAAAGGATGGCACGGGTCCCATGACCTTCAATGAAGTATGGGTCTGTTATACAGGGAAAAATGGTGTTTTACGATGGCCCCAACATGGTAGTTTTGAATCAGATGTTTTAGATAACCTAGAAGTTGCGCTATTTAAGAAGAATGCCCGGCCGGCAATGTTTGACTCTTTCCGCCTTTGGCATAAGGAAGCCAAACAGCGAGAAATTAAGCAAGCTAAGAGAGATAGGAAGGAAAAGAATATTTCGGTAATGCAAGCTGCTAGGCAGTTTAAGGAAGATGAAGAAGATCATGCGATTGAAGTGTTAGATAGACAACATTGTATGGTTATTGACAAATGTTACCCGGCTTTGCCACCTCTCCTTTCAAATGTGACTGAAGACCCTGAAAAGGGTCTACATAAACACATTTAGCAAAATTGGAGGCAAACAGGCAGAAGGTTTGGGGGAAGACCACCCTAAGGCTGACTGATCTAACACTACATTTATATTAGAATCCCTACACATAATATATAATCTATCGCTAGGATTAGTAAATCTATATGTTACTTCACAATATTTTGGTACGTGATACTGTGGAGTTCATATATATGTATGTCACTATTATTTTCCTCGAAGTTATGACATACATTCGCAGGGAAGCAGTGTCCATCTTCTTTCACCATCCTCGATCACTACTGCTAGACTGTTTGTCAATCACTGCTGCTTACAGACAAATCTCTTAAACAAATGAGCAAAGATTTTCCATTGTGCATGAGCCTGACTCTCTATCCTAATACTCTCAATAATCTAATACTCTCACCAGCTTCAAAAAGGCATTGGAAGCACCAGTAGTTCTGGCTTTAAAGTAATGTTGTATGGTATTGTGAAGCATTGCAAGTAAACAGCAAGGACATGGATATGTATTTGTGTTGAAGCAACGAACTGTAGAATAATATTGTTGTAGCTTAAAAGGTCAGGTGACAGTTGCACTGTCAGGCCAGACTTAAACATTAGGATTAGGGCTATGCTCCTCCCATCTGAGCTGATGCCAGAGAAAATCATTGTAAATTATCTAGCTATCTATGACACATTAACAGAATTTTCAAAGCATGTATGTGCTCTAGAGAATTCACACTTAGGCAACAATATGATCACATGCTGAGTTTAATCA
This sequence comes from Lissotriton helveticus, assembly GCF_964261635.1. Classification (NCBI taxonomy): domain Eukaryota; kingdom Metazoa; phylum Chordata; class Amphibia; order Caudata; family Salamandridae; genus Lissotriton; species Lissotriton helveticus. The sequence continues at coordinate 1,887,992,024 of NC_136068.1, read as the reverse complement.
CAGGAAACACTCACATTTTGTCCATCAACTAGTTCACAAAAATGTGTGCGATGCAAAATGCAATGGATATGCACATTTTGAATTTTTCACACTCCACTGTTAAATAATATATTCTGGGACTCTAAGGGGCGTGGCTGGTGGAGTTTCTAGTGCATTTCTCTTACACAGATAAATGCACCTTCCTATATCATGCAGCTTTTTTGACTCACAACAAAGCCCAGGGATTCATCAGAGTAAATCACAGTACAGCCAGAAGTCCTAAACTTCACTAGTCATGAATGCATGAGTTGTAGAGCAAATTCCCTCCTAATGAACTGCATTAAATAGAAAGAGAAATCATAATCTAAACATTTCATATTCACAAACCTTTGTATGCCATTACATGTAAATGCTACTCTTTAAAGTGACATTTAGTAGGCACGTATCAAACCTTTGTCCACTGCTTTTTTACGCATAGGGGCACACAGATTCAAAAACAACATCTGCTCTTATTTCTAGGCCCAGCTACTCTCAACAGGTCTCACTCATGCATTGAGTCCTACAGGATCTGCTATAGAGTACATCCTCCTTTCAAAATTGAAGCAGGAGCTCTGTGAACTGTCATCCATATCTATAAGGACATGTTTTACATTACCAAAAGGTCTCACTAGTTAGTCATCTGATGAAAACGTTGTATCCCTATAGTTCTACAGCATTGACCAGAACTGTAGTTGTCTCAGTGGATAAAGTGTGTATATTTGATAGCATATGCGAACATGTATTTACACTTGTTCATTTACCTGAAACCTACTGTCCTCCTGGTGCACTCTAAAGTGTCCAGGCCCTTCCCTTGCATAACCGACTTAGCTGTTCATGACTTATACAACCATGAATGTCAATTCTCAATGACCAAACCATGCATAAAGAATTACAATCAACATTTCTTTTTATCCGAGCACTTATTTAAGATTGAAGACTGTCACAAGTTATACAGAACCTTACAACTTGCCTGGGTCATGCTTGCATTGGGCTGTTTTATAATCCATCAAATACAGTATTGATCAAATTCTTGTGAATGCAAAACAAAAAGCACAATAAATATGTTGCACATTATAATTTTATCTCAGGTTTGTTCCTTAGTCTGTGATCTTCTACCTGTTCTTCTTTTCAAGGCATCTTTGAACTCTTTGTTTTTGAGAGTGTAGATTATGGGGTTGCACATAGGGACTAGTCCAGTGTAGATCAAGAAGAACATTTTGCTCTCACTCGCTGAGTACATGGAAACTGGCCTTAAGTAGACAAACATGATGGCCTCATAAAATAAAATGACCACTGTGAGGTGAGAGGCACACGTAGAGAAGGCCTTTTGTCTCTGTGTAGTGGTCTGGATTTTCAGGATGGCTGAGATAATTTTGAAGTATGATGCGATAATTAAAGTCCATGAGAATATCACCACTATCACAGCAAGGATGAAACTCATTGTTTCAATGGTACGAGTGCTGGTACAGGAAAGGGTCAGCAGGGTGGCGATGTCACAGAAGAAGTGGTTAATTTCATGAGTTTTACAAAAGGAAAATGTTGATAAAAGAACAGTGTGAAATATTGGCTCCAAGAAACCTAAAATCCATGCTCCAGTGGCCATTTGCAGACACACAGACCTACTCATAATCATCATGTACTGTAAGGGATTGCAGATGGCTACATAGCGATCAAAAGACATGACTGTCAGCAGAAAGAATTCTATTACAAGCATGGCTATAAAAAAGTACACCTGCAGCAGGCATTCCTGACGTGTAATGTGTATTCTCAAAAGAAAGATGCTGGCCAGCATTTTGGGGAACATTATAGTACTGTAGGAGATGTCTACAAAAGACAGGTTTGTAAGGAAGAAGTACATGGGAGTATGTAGGTGTGAGTCTGAGTAAATGACAGATATGACAGTAAGGTTACCTGAAACTGTTATTAGATACAAGAAAAGGAATCCAACAAAGATGGGAACTCGCAAGCTGGGAAGATCGGAGAACCCCACAAGAACAAAGTCTGTCCCATATGTCTGATTGGTATAACCCATCTGGAAAGAAAGATGAAACTATTGTTTATACAGTCTACAACATGAAAGCTGAATCATGTTTCAAACTGAATTGACATTAGGCACTCTACATGAGAGTGCCTTCTGAGCAATAAAACACATGTAAGATGTAAGTGTACATTTACTGATTGTTTTCAACGTTAAATCTAAATTGTTACATTTTATAAGGGAGTACAGAGTTATTAAAGTCAAGGCAGATGATTCTCCTGCATTCTCAGCATCCTACCAACCACAAATGTATAGAAGATGTTTAGTTGCATCAAGCTCTAAATTTGACCCCATGTTGGTAGGTGTGACTTTCATTGAAGATAGACAAACTGGTGGGTCAGCACAGACAGGTGAAACAAGTTATTTGTTGTACATGCCAGAACACCTTTGCCTCTGAAAGGCACGGAGGGTTTTTTCGGGCAAAGAAATAACAGCACAAAAGGAGATTATGAGGTAGGCAACTGAATGTTTGAACAAAACAATGAATAGAAATCCCCATTTGGTACATAAGTTCTCAGTGAGTAGCAAAGTCCAAAGGATAGTTTTATGTTGGCATGCCCAGGGGTGTAACAGGCACTGTTGCTTCCCCTGCAATGTGGGGGTCAGTCATCTAGAATTTAAGGGGGGCCCATCAGCTTGTCAGCTTGATAGTATAGGTATTGCGAGGGGCCCCTCACCATTGCTTGCAGGTTTGCCGCCTAAGAATTCTTTATGCCACTTGCCATGCCCTCCCCCACACAAGAATATAGTTTCACTGATTCAGCAAATACAAAGTTACATGTGCATGGGCAGTCTGCAATGCTCTTTCTGTCTCATAGTCGTAGCATTGGTTTGGGCTCCTCCACTCTTACAGGATAAGCTGATGACATTGTCTCTTACTCCACATAGGCCCACCTTCCTAAAAGAAGGGATAACTTGCAACTATCCAGGGTCTCTCTAGCATGGTTCACTGTACTCTTCAGTGCACATGCTTAGACCTTTAGGTGCTTTACTTAATCCTGAACTGCACTTTTACAGTGTACATGTATTGTACTTGTGAATGTTTGTGCTCATGAATTATTCTGCCTCCTGTATCTATCTTTCCTTGCTATCTTGACATTACAGCACATGTCACTCTGTGGATCTAGCTTAACTGATTTACATTTGAAGCACTGATTCAGCACACATTCCATCAGGGAGACAAATCTTTGAAAGTTGCAATGCAATCAATTAAATTGCACTACGGCCCCTCGCGGCGGGATGCCTGGCTTTCACCTTGTGGATACCCTGCCGGGGTATCTCACAGGGGAATACCAGGACGGGGTCCCTAAGCAAGCGCCTTGATACCTTCGGGTGATACGTGCGCTATATAAGTTGCAATACAATACAATACAATACAAATGCTTCAATGTGCAGACGAAGATAAGCTTTTAAGCAGATGATACTGCATGCAATTTGTGTTTTTACATGATTCTGTACCTTTACTAATTATTTACATATTTTGAAGGCTGTATTGGTTTCTACAGTAAATTGAACAGCACTATGGTGGATGATGTTATCAGTGATAACAAATTATGTCCTTTGAGATGCCATCAGTGAAGTCAACAATGATGTCTTTGAACATGTCATGAGTGATATATTATGTGAGATAATAAGCAGTGCATGACAGAGGTGCAAGTTTTAGTCAGGGCCACTGGAATAATGCGATTCAGCGGGTGCGGCTATTTTCACATAATCATACATTTGTTGCATATTCCATCACCTGCTGCATAATCAGCTGATTTTAACATTTGTTCGCATGCAGTGGAAGGCCCTTTACAAAGACTAAAGGTGCTAATATCTGTATTTGTTGTTAAACTGGCACTAATGAGGTGAACTCTTTGCCCAGACAGCATTATGATATGTGAAAATAATGAAGTGTTTCAATCAATAAATTTGCCAAATTTGCCTTTTCTTGCTGCATTAACCCTGCTTCAGAATGTGGTCCTCCTGTGCTGCATAAAACCAGTGGCTCTGTTTATAGTTTGCTCAGGTAACTAAAACAGATGAATGTCACTGTTTTTTATTCTTAAAATGTTATTTGTTAAGTGGCATTTTCACCTAACTATAACTTCACCTTACCCTTTGTTTTCTTCAATGCATGTATATTACCTACTGGCGCTTGCCAATAGGTAGTTATAGTTAGAACCTTGTTTCTATTCAAAAAGCTTTTTTTCTTTTGCCAATATCTTTGGCGCCGTTTGATGAATCTTTTTGAAATTTTCAAGACTAATGACCCACTCACTTCAGCTGCGGTGTTGAGAGTTTCTGGGCGATTCGTCAAGTGGGGGCCAAGAACAAGGGGGACCCTAAAAGTGTTTTCTCTTTGTTAATTTCCATGGACAACTTTAAACATGGCTACAGTCGGAACTGCTGAACAGAATTACACCAAATTTGGCAAAAAGATAGCTCTTGGTTCAGAAAGCACTCTTTTTGGTAAATGGTGTAAATATGTTCAGTAGTTCACAAAAAAAACATTTCTCAGATATACATGTATCAAAGCGAAGGATATGCAAATGCTCCTGTCCTCGAACCTGCAATCTGATTGGCTACCAACATTTTGAACCAGAAAGTGTTTGCAGCCATCTGGTGACTTGGTTGAACCAAGTCACAAGGAAAAAGGTTGAAAAACTTAACAAATTAAGAAAAGGGGACAGGTAGTACACCTATTCAGTAAGATATACTTAATAAGTCAGTTATACAATCAATTTTACAAAACACCCCATAAATTTAGACACTTATTTACCCATTTATTCTTCCATCGACCTTCAGATATACATATATAAAAAAAATATTTTTCAGAAAGACACACATTCGCTGGATGATGTTATCAGTGATGTCATCGGGGTTGTCATTTGAGATGTCATCAGTGATGTCATGAGTAATGTCACTGACCATGTCATGAGTGATGTAATATGTGACGTCATCAGCAGTGCATTGCGGGCGCGCAAGTTATAGTTAGCTGAGCTAACTATAACGGAGGAATTTCAAAGGTTTTGTATGAGAGAAATGTTCAGCTAACTATAACGTGTGAAACCTGTGGTTTTTTCAATGAATTTGCATGGTTTTTTAAATGATAATTCCTAACTATAACGTGTGTGAAACCTATGTTTTTTTCTGTGAATTTCATATGTTTTGTAAATGATAATTTATAAATGTATTAATTATTATGTCTTTTTTTATACTAATTACTTATATTTTTAATATAAATATTTATACTTATTTTATTTTTTAGATTATATTTCATATTCTTATTATAAAATGATAACAGAACTAAATTGCTTTTTTTTAAATTATTTTTATTGAGACCAAGCATTTAAACAATTCCAATTAAACAATGTAATCACCAGAATTGGTTGTACATACATAATACGTAGAAGATAAAATAAGCAATAAACAATGAATGAGCAGATTAGTCAAAGGATAACACAAATATGTTCCAATCAAGTAAGTCTCAGAAAAGCACACCCTTAACAGATAAAAAAGATACCGGTATTAAAATACAGTCCAAACAACGCGATTCTTTTAACCAATCCATTCTGCCACAGGCGCCCAGATTCGAGTCGCGAGTTGTCGCCGTCTCCCCCCTTTACAAGAGAATACAGACATTTCTAAATGATGTAAGGCTAACAATCTTGCACGCCACTGTACAAATGTAGGGGCTTCGGAAGAAAGCCACTGAGAAGTAATACATAGGAGAACCTGCGTCATAGCAATAAATATAAGGGCCAATTCGTTAAAGGTATTAGCACCAGCTAATGTATTACCAACCTCGACCCCAAGTATCACAAGTGCCGGAGTTATTGTACAGTGAATATTAAGTGTGGCGTTAATAAAGTGCTCAATATCAGCTAGAAAAGCATGAAGCAACGGACAGGAATAGAACATATGAATTGCGTCAGCTGCTAGTAACCCACATCGTGCACATGTATTTCCTTTAGTGGCCCCCCATTTTGCAATTTTAGCAGGCGTATAGTATAAATCCAGCATTGACATGTAACTTTGGGTTTTGAGCGAGCCAGATATTATAACCTGACTTGCAAGTTATATCACCGAGGTTAAGTCTACACCTGTCCGACCGAATTTTACATCCCACTTAGCATTTTTAACAATCAAATCATCCGGGGATGTTGACAAAATATATTGGTACAAAATGCCAATTCTGCTTCTTTTTTTAATCAATTCAATGACAGGCACTTTCTCCAAAATGCTGGGAGTTATCTTCAAGTGCTTTTGGATAAAACTTTGGATCTGTAAATACTTAAAGAAGTCACGTGGAGATAACTGACATTTATCCCTTATTTCACTATATGATGAGACAACGCCATCCACAACCATATCTCCCAACCCAAGGATACCCTTACTTCGCCATCTGAGCATAACATGATCTTGAAAATATTCGAGTAGCTGTAAAAGACGTGTATGAGTTCATATTTGGAATAGACAATTTTCTCCTAACTTTTCGCCAAATAGTATGTGTGCAGCAATTAAAACCTTGAAGCGGGTTCTCTTATAATAACTGGGTTCAAGAACTTCGAGTAAGATACCTCTTGCAGCAGAGCCCAGTCCAATCTCATAAATAGTAGGGGTATTACATATTGGTATGCTCGCTTTATCTCCACATAACAACACACCCATTGCTTGCATTATTGCAGCCCAATAATACATAGCGAGATTTGGAACAGCCCAGCCCCCTCGGTCTCTAGGAAGATACATCCACTTGGCTGCTCTGCGTGAGCGCCTATACCCCCACAAAAATCTGTAATAAACTCTATCTGCTTTTGCCAAGCTTGTTTGAGAAAATAAAAGAGGAATAGTCCTAAACAAATATAAAAACTTAGGGAGAATTAACATTTTAATAACGCTGCATCGTCCATATAAGGATAGATGCAGACTATCTAGTCTTTCTAGTTTTTTATTGGTATCCTCTATAACCGGAAGGATATTTAAATCAGGTATAGTATCCACTGCAGATGTTATACACACCCCTAAATACTTTGCATCAGGAACCACTGGGGCATCTGAAATAAGCATACCAGATGTCTGAACCACCTGCGTCTTTGAAACATTTAACTTGTAGCCCGACACCGCCCCAAATTGCCCTGCCAGTTGCTTAAGTTCACTAAAAGCAGATGAGAATTCAGATGTTATAACAACTATGTCATCTGCATATGCTAGCAGATTATAGGACGTATTGCTGACTCTTATGGGTTTAATTCGCTGATCGCATAATCTTAGAAAGAAAGGGGTCAATATACAGGGCAAACAGCAGGGGAGAGCATGGACACCCCTGTCGTGTGCCCCTAGTAATAAGAAAAGAACGAGTCTGCTGGCCGGAGATACGAAGTTGAGCTCTTGGGGAAATATACATCGCACAAATCGCCTGTACAAATTCTTTAGGAAATCTCTTCCACTTCAGGACCGCCCACATGAACCCCCAGGAGACCCTGTCGAACGCCTTCTCGGCGTCCAACAGGATCAACCCGAGGGGTGAGTTCGTAACTTGAGCCCAGTCTAATAATGCTATGGAGCATCTAACATGGTCAGCAGTGTCCCGACCAGGTATAAAACCATGCTGGAACACCGAAACCAGAGGGGTGATCACCTGTACTAGACGCCCGGCCATTATTTTTGAGTATATTTTAGAGTCGCTATTAATTAGAGAAATAGGCCGAAATGATGCTGGTCAGGACTATAATTGTATTTTGCCACGATTCAGGTACTATACCCCTCTGGGCTGCTCTTAATACCTTCAAAAATAACTGACCAATTTCAGGTAGAAACAACTTGTAAAACTCCAATGGTACTGCATCTGGTCCACAGGCTTTGCCATTAGCCAAAGATTTTACTGCAATCTCAACCTCCTCCTGTTGGATGGGGGTGGCCAAGTACTCAGCCTGTTCAGGAGAAATAACAACAGTCTCAAGATCTGCTAAGAAAGCTGCGGCTTCTGTCTCAGAGTTAAACCGAGTGGTATCTTCACTGTACAAAGAGGAATAAAATCTCAAGAAGACTTCATTAACCTTCTCCTGTGTTTCATGTACTATTCCATGTTCGTCTTGTATTTTCACCACCTGACTCTGAATACTTCGCTGTCAGAGTCTCTTAGCTAGGACCCTGCCCTAGTTCCCCCCAAACTCAAACATTTCTGTACGATTTTGTAAAAACTTTACCGCAAGATCCTGTCCAAGAGGCTCCAGCAGCCCAGCCCTGAGAATCGCCACCTTTTGTAAACAGGTGGCGATATCGTTCCCATCCTTAATATTTAAAGTCAATGCTATTTCAGCATCCCGAAGTTCTCTAACACCATTTCGCGTACATTCTTGTTCTAATATCCACCTATAGGAAGAGAAACTTTTAGTCTCGCCCCGTAGGCCCGCTTTCATTGTGTCCCAGACCACTTGATCTGTAGCAGATCCTCTGTTAATATTCAGAAATTAGACTACCCATTTTTGAATATGTGAACGATACCCCTCATCAAATAAGAGTTTCTTATCGAACGTCCATTCTCTTGGTGGTTTTCTAACTCGTGGCCAAGGGCATTCAGCAATCAGTGGATTGTGGTCTGAAAGAAATCGTGGTAAGCAAAAGATAGTACTGACAGCTGCCTCCTGTTTAGACAAAAAAACAAAATCTAACCTAACATTTTTCTTATGGGGTATAGAGTAAAACGTAGAGCCATCTTATGTTCTCTTATGAAGATACCATAAATCTGTAAGACCATGCTCCTGAAGAAGAGCCTGAAGGGCTTTAAAAACGTTTAATTTTCTCCCCACATAATTACGAACATTTGTGAAATCCACATCACTTGGCATGTTAATATTCATATCACCACAAAGAAGTAGTGGGCTGGGCCATGCTGCCAATTCAACATTTAAATATTTAAACACATCTGGATCATCTAAATTCGATCCATCCACATTGCAGACTGTTAACAATTTACCACCAATGCACAATTCCACTATAGCCCACCTACCCATTTTGTCAGCCAGTGCCCTTTTGCAAATATCCAGAACGCACTTAGCGTATATAGCGACCCCTCTGATCATAGATGTCTGTTTAGAACAGCCTAGTATCTCGAATCCAGGAAGCTTTAAGCATTCCCGCTTCCCCCAAGGAATGTGTGTCTCCTGTATACAAAGTAAATCTACATGCATAAAATCAACAATTTTACGAAGGAGAGCCTGCTTCTTAGGGTCATTGAGACCACAGATATTCCAAGTACCAATAACTATCTTATCCTGCCACATTTAAGCGAAAAAAAAGAAAAAACCCAGATGAGATTTCCTCAGCATGTATAATGTACTATAATGCCTATCTACCATTACATAAATAATTTGTATAGCCAATTCTGAAAAATAAGTCTCAAGTTTTTTTTAGTACCCCACTCTGCCCCCCCAAATACCACCCCATGCAAAACACTCCCCCCGACCCCCCCCACCACCCAAAAAAGAGGCTTAAGGACGTTGTCCTCAGTGATGTTGAGATGCAGCATCCGTTCCCCACACATCGAATTCCCTACACCACACATATGATACTCTCTAACTATACTTCTTGAGCATAAATAACTTCTAATTTCAGGTATCGTTATTAAGTCATTCTAATCGAATATCCCTAGGACCTATAGGAAATGATAATAACAAAAAAGTTACTCCTTCTATACCATAAACGAGATACAATTGACATCATTGTCTCCTAGGGACCACCCGCGACCCAAGTCCCAAGAAAACTCCAGAGCTATAACGAGTTAAAGTTCTCGTTATCAAAATTCAGATACTAGATATATCATCTTTTCCACTTTATGATTTTTTAACGTTGATCAGTTTTTTTCTCCTTCTTTCTTTTTAAGATCAGACAAATAGACCTGCGCCAATTGGCTACATATAAAGTACCTCGTTTGTCGATTAAAGACAACTTTTAGTTTGGAGGGATTGAGCAAAAAGACCTGAGCTCCTACTGCTTGGAAGGGAGTAAATAATTTCTGCATTTGCCAACGTTCGTTAACAGTAGTTGGGCAAAAATCCGGACGTACGAAAAACTCGCAGCCCAAACCAATACGTCTTTTCCCAGGGCGAGCGAGATCGTAAAGGGCTTCTCGCAGCAGATAGTTATTCAGACAAATTAATATCGCCCTAGGATATGAATTTTGATCGCCCTGTCTGTCTCTCCCACGTTGTCGTACTGCAAACGGAAATCTGTGTGCGCGTATTACATCCCTTTCCTAGTCCCAAGTAGACAGTTCTGGAAATGCCTCCTTAAACAACTGAACGATAAACTTGCGAGGGTCTGCCCCTTCTTTTGTTTCTTCAATCCCTGGAATACGCATGTTATTACGACGTGATCGATTTTCTAAATCCGTGAGCTTCCAGTCTACATCAGTTTTGGAATTCTGTAATGACTCTACCAAGGCTTGTTGTTTCACCAAAGTATCTTCTACAGAGGACACTCTCTCCTCTACTTCCACCACACGTGAAGTAACTTCCGCACAGGTTTTTATTAGGCGCCGTACGTTGTTCTGTAATTTCCTTACAGCACCTTGCGTTCGCTGCCCCTCAAGTTTGGTCTCACTACGATGTGTCATAATAGTCTTATAGATAAGACCAAGTGTGATTGCCTCCTCTTCCAACTCTTCATCCAAGTTAATCTGGACAAATGGTAGTGCGGGATCACACAGTACAGCTTCACTGATATCCTTTATCTTCCTCACAGTGACCTGAGTCTGAGATTGTTCCGGGTCTTCTCCTTCTTCATAATCTGGAAGTTCCCCCCAGTCACCAGGATTGCTGGCACTGTCTAATTCTTGTTCCTTGTCAGACAAAGTTGTCAAGTCAGACATAGAGTAAAATTTCCCTTCAGCATCAGATTTGAGCTCTCTATCCAACACCATTGCAGGTAGATCCGCTTTTGAACTGGGCTGAAAAGCCACATCTTCAACCCTGATTACTGGGGTAATTGCCTCTGTCTGACCCTGCAGCATGGTTGACTCAGATGAATTAACTTCACCACCAACTCCTACTACATCGTTGCTATCGATAGGTACACTAGTCAACTCACTAGTCCATTCCGAATTTTCTTTCGGCCTGGCTCCCCGTCTCTTGTCAAAAATTGCTGCAACTGTTTTTTGTTTAGCTGGTGTCTCTTGAGACTGGTGAGCAGTTGAATCTCTGTAATTACTCTGTAAGTCTCCCAAGGCTCCATGCCGATTACGTGCTTGTGACTGTGGAGGGGGCTGCATTTTAGCATTTAGACCATTTGGACCGTTAGTCTTCCCAACTGTGACAACTCCTGTAACCACCCGAGTCGAGCAGCTATCTACATCAGGGACAAACTTACAAGCGGCCTCTCTCTTTTTAGCTCCGTTGACGGTTTCCTCGGCAGATATGCTCTTTGCGGGGGTCCCAGCCGATGTGTCAGTTACTCCCACGCCTTTATTCTTAGCATTTCCCTTTCCTTTCGGTGCCATCACAAATACTATAAGAGCAAAGTCAGTACTAAGTTAACGTCTTATATTTTACAAATGTTTTTTTTAAGAATGGAGCCTATGGTATCGCCCAATGGAAAATGTTCCACTCTCACCTAGTTTTCGACAGTATTTTAATATATCCTCTCGGGCACCCTGCTCTGTCTTCTGTATTTCACATATGCAACAGTTGCAGTGAAAATAGCAACAGAGTAGCGATAAAGTGGCAGCAGCATTTTTTTTTTATTGCCCCCGGTCCACTCTAATCACTTCGCTTGGTTCAACAAACAAGCCAGCCGAGCTCTGTAGACGCTTTGCAGTAACAGGACGGCAAGCGGAATGTCTCAGCCCAGCGTCGGGGCGGGTTCAGAGCGGGCGTCGGCTCGGAGCGTTACAACGATCTGGACAGTCCACACAGCTGAGGCCGCTGAAATCGACCGGAGGACGCCGTCCACCATACGACAGTGAGCCTAGAGACTGCTCCACAGAAACAGAAAAAGTCGCTGGTGTAGAACTGCGAGGTACCGTCGCAGAGAATGGAGGAGAGCCAGGAAAAGTGAGAACCGCTGCTCGCCAATCTAGAAGGTAGGAAAAATCTCCATCAGCGGGGAATTCAAGCGGGGAACACAGCAGAGCACCTCACACGGCCACAGTTACGGCCGTCATCCTGCCTCCCGGCTTTCACTGCGTGCCCAAAAAAACTAAATTGCAAATTAATTTTTGGATGAATTATTGCTTGACGTCGGTTGCAAGTATAACACAGCTTCAGCAATTCTCTTGGGGCCCTATGCTCACAATGCTGTATCAATCCTTACACCTGCTTCAAGCACAAGCAAGATTTTGACGCAACATAAGCTCAAAAGTCACTGAATAAAATGTTATACATTTCATTCAGTCACTTTTAGGAGGTCTTGCTGCACCCCCTTCTGCACAAGAAACCCTCTTCTGGCGCAGCGCTTTACAATGTAATATACCCTCCAGGTGCGTCATATTGTTAACACCACACACCATGGCACATCTATTGCACCACCGCTGTGTCACAAAAGTGACACAACGGCTGTGTAAAAGACGCACAAGGGGATTGTAAATCCACCCCTAAGACATACAAATTCACCCAGGCACTTTGACCAGCAGCGCAAATTGAAACATAGACTTGTAACATATATATGTACATATGATACATTCAAGTGCTTCTGACATACTACAGTATACTATAAATAAACACCTTACAGATTTATGCTGTAGCAGTTCCTTATAGTTCTGCACTTTCACATTCTCCATACACTAGTAACATATTCATTCATTCATTTATGAACTACACATTAATTCTGACAAACTTGTACACACTAACATAGAAATATAGTTCTTTCTTTGACCAGTGAAGGTAGTTCTAAAAAGAACTGGTTTGTATTTTTTTGTGTGTTTTCTCAACAAATTCCAAGCGTAACAAAAGAATGAAAAAAAGAACAACTAATGTCGAGGACAGCAATGATCCTGCATCCTGCGTTTCATCAAGTCTATAGACTGTTCCCCATAACACAAACGTTTATCACAATAAATGCATAGAATTTTAACTTTAGCAAAGTCAGAATCAATATGTGGGTGTGGATTGCTTGCTGAAAATCCTGCTGCCGCAGGATTTGTGCTTGGTGTAGCAGCAGGTGGGTTCTCGTGCAACCTCCGTCTTGCAGCTCGAGCAAAGTTCTTGGGGTGCAAATTCTTCACGTGTTGCACCAAATTTGCTGTGCCATAGGAGTATTTTTTACAAGGATCACCCCTTGAAAAAGTTGTTTTGCAAATCTTACAGGTTACTTTTGGAGCATTAACCTTTTTTTGACCTTCTGGAAAAGTGAAAAACTTCAAAATTAGAGCTTCTTTCCTCTTCTTTGGAGGTTCTTCAGGAATGAAATCTCCCTCTGAAGAACTGCTGGAAGATGACTCCATTGCTCTTATTATTGTGATCTTCCTTCTACTTGAGAAGATTCTCAGAACAAATGCTTCTTCTTAGAAAGTCAAAGTCGAATAATTATAAAGGGACGGAACTTTCAACAATCGCAATAGGAAAAGTTATCAACCAATCAAATCTCTACTTTTTAAGTCACATGGCTTTGCGTACGCTTATGATGCGCTTGCGCAACTCTTTCAATACGAGTATGCTTGATGTTCTACTGTGGTTTGTGTAATTTTTTTAAAAGTAATAAATGATTATTAAAAGTATTAAAAAAAATCATAGTTATCCCAAATGTCTGCCCTTAGTATGTACATTAAATACATACATGTTTTAAACCAAGTCGAAACATTGCCCCCTTTCGCATACAGAATGCCATATATGACGTCACACATGAAGCTTTAATGCAGCGCGTAATGTCAAAGCATATTCGTACTGTATGCGCGGGTACACGCTGAGTATGATAAGCAGTACAAACTCTGGTGCGATCACCTTTCAGTGACAAATCAGAGCTCAGGGCGCGCTAAGGAGAATTATTAGAAGTGCTGACTCATTGCAGATCCGATACTGGGCCTGCCTCTGCGTACATTATAACACCGCCCCCATCTCTCTCTGTTGTTAATTGTTAGTGCACACATTCATACTTGCACATACGTGGTGCACGCCCGCCCACACTACACACATGCCACCACCAAGCATGCTTGCTATAATTTAGCCTTGAAACCAATTCATTAGCCAATGGGATGTCCACCAGGGCCATCATTCTTGCTGACCGCGAAAACGCTACCAATAACGGCCCAGGGCTTGGTTTGGTCAGCCCCCGCAGTTCCCATATAATGCGGGCACTGACATGAGCATGCTCTCTTTTCCCTGCCTCTGCTGCGATGACACACAGACTGTCAAAAACACCCCAGACTCAGCGAAACCACAGCCTTTCAAGACACGACAAAAGACGACAAAAACAAAGGTAAGAGAAGACGTCACAACATCAGCCTCCACTTTAAATTGTATATGCATAATACTATTTCTTTATCCTTCATATGGCTTTCCTACCCCTCAATGTTTATAAATTGTACTTACATAATTGAAATATGTCTTTATAAGTCACGAGGGCCTATACACCTTTACTCTTAAAAGTTTTGCGTGCATACATTTCTGTGTCGTATTTCTGTACTACGCCACGTGCTTAGGCCTCTATTATTATTAATTGGGGGTCCATGATAGTATTTTTTTTCTGTGTCACAAGGATGTCCCAGGCCTCTATTAACTTATTGATCTTCCTTTGTTTGCTGGAGCTGCAAAAGTCTTAACTACGTAATATTAGGAACCCACATTAAAATTCACTTTTGGTAGTAGTTACGCAACTCAGTTTACGATGACTAATCAAAATGTCCTTTTGTTTCCTTTAGCAAACATCGTTCAGAAGCAACCACGGCCTATCGAGCAACAGCAATGGAATTCTCTGCAACTTATTGAATATACTTTGACGTATAGAAGCAGAGTTCAAGTGGAGTGATGAACTCCGGTGGCCGCACTGTTTATGCAAGGTAAGCACAGCCGCCTAAATCTCCAAAGCCTTCATAGGAATGCATTAGAAAGAAGTCGGCATAACGGGCGTCAGTAACGCAGTAGGCACTTCCATATAGACACCACTTGAACGTGGCATTGTAACAACTGAAATATACCAGGTTCCCTGCACTCGTAAAACTGGGTGTTAGATTTATTTGTGAAACAAGAGAGGGCCATATTATGAAGCCTGGGCGACAAAATTATCGCCACTTTATCGGCAGGAAAGTGGCGATAATGGGTTTGGTAATATGCTCTATGGAATTCCAATCGAAGCTCATGTTAGATGTGAAAGACATCAGACATGAGCTTCGATTGGAATTCCATAGAGCATATTATCAAACCCATTATCACCACTTTAGCGTCACTTTCCTGCCGATAAAGTGGTGATAATTTTGTCGCCCAGGCTTGATATTATGGCCCTGAGTGCGTACTGTCTAAAGTGAGGGTTGCCAAGGGAAGAGAGAGGCAGAGGCAATATCCATTGCTCCCACCAAATCGTTTGTTAGATCTGCTAACTGACGCCCTTTGATGAACCCTTTCTGGTCTTGATGTACAATTGAGCAAATTACGCTCCCCAATCTCGCAGACATGATGGTTGCGAAGATTTTATGATCGCTATTCAGGAGCGAAATTGGTCGATAAGATCCACACTCAGTCGGGTCCTTCCCTTACTTAGGGATCAGAACGATGGTCGCCTGACCCCAAGACTTTGGGGGAGATTCCCCCTCCCTAAGAAATCCATTGAAAAGGGCCATCAGTGTTGGAACAATAGCTGCACCCAACACACGATATAGCTCTCCTGGTAGGCCATCAGTGCCAGCCGCCTTTCCTCGCTTAAGTTGCCCAATGGCTTTACTAACTTCTGCCTCTGATATTTCCATCTCCAGACAGTTACTCTGCACTATTGAGAGGGTTGGCAGGGAAATGTTATCAAGCCATGTATCCCTTACCACATGGTCATTGGGAGTGTCCTCTTTGTAAATCCCCTCGAAAAAATCCAAGAAGGCACTTCCAATCTCCAAGTTAGAGATCCTGACAGCAGCCTCCCCTTCCACTTTTATTTCTCTACTGTAATTTTGAGCTTGGTCAGCTTTGACTTTCCAAGCCAAAATCCTACCTGCTGCTTCCCCAAATTCAAAGAGGGAGATCTTGCTTGCCTCCCATCTCTTAGCCACCCTTTCTTGTAAGATAATATTCAGCTGTTTTTTCAAGTCATCCAGCTTCCTTTGCTCGTCTGTTGACCCCATGGAGGTACCGAGCTTCTGCTCGATTAGATTCATCTCCAGCTCCAAAGTTTTTATCTTCTCCCTGTATATCTTCTGCTTTTGGGAGGCTCTGTTGGTTATGCAGCCTCTCAAAAAAGCTTGCAGTGCCTCCCACACCATGGCTAAAGCAGCAGATTCAAGATTGATCTCCAAGAATAATTTGGTCTCTGCTACCAGAAAACTGATTTCATCGTCCTCCAATAGAATAGTCCGATCAAAGGGCCACAACGGATGTCTAATCTGCTGGTCAGATCTTAAAGTGAACAGAACAGCCGAATGGTCAGACAGATGGGAAGGGAGATATACTATCGCCGTCAATGAGTCTTTAAGACAATAACTGAATAAAGCATAGTCGATTCTCGATTTATGCTTATATTTAAAGTTCCGAAAAGAAACCCCCAATTTATTGCCTACCCTTTCCCTCCATAGGTCTGCTAGACCCGGCTGTGTCGTTATTGCTGTAAGGGTTTGCCTTGATTTGGAAGGTGTACAGGCTCTAGAGTTAGGGGATTTATCTAATTTCGGGTTGAGCACAATATTAAAATCACCCACCCAAATTACGGGATCTTGAGAGGTTACCAGATGGTTCCTGATAATATCCAAGTATGACGGATCGTCTTGGTTGGGGCCATAATAGCCCACCAATGTACAGATCCAACCATCTACTGATAATCTTAATAGGAGCCATCTCCCACTATGATCCTCTTTGTAGTCTAGAATCTAAACGTTTGCGGATTTTTTAAAAATAAAGAGGATCCCTCTGATATTTGCGTTGTGATCCGTAGATATACATTTATCGATCCATCTCTGCTTTTTTAGTAAATCGATGACCTCTGCTTTAAGGAGGTGTGTCTCCTGTGTGACGATGATCTGCGCGGGGGAGTCTCTCAAGTATTGTAGAATTTGATCTCTTCTACTCCTCACGTGCAGACAAATGACATTCCAGAACAGATATTGAATGGAAGTCCTGATAATGCTTCCATCTCCCTCACCTTTATACCGCTCCTCCCAAGATCCCGAAAATCTGGACCCAACCACCAAACAATCTTGTTAGACTGAAACTGGATATAAACCCGACCAGGACACGAAAAGAACTTGAAAAGGGCTGACACATGAGGATGTTTAGCCATTTCCCCCCCACCAAAAAGTGCCTCCACCCGTACCCCCCCCTTGAAAACCCTCCCACACTTACTCTGGCCTGATGTATAGCCAGATTTACATCCTCTAACAGCCGACCTACTCCTACACCGCTTGTACTGCTGAGGCCGATCATACTGCCTACAAGAGAAGACACTACTAGAAACATGCCTAGTACTAAAAGGGAACCCTTTTTTCCCCTTTTTCTTTTTTATGGCTACTTGTATTGTTTATTAACACCTCTTTATGTTATTATCTCATTTTTTTTTACCTTCCCTCCCCCTTTTTTCCCCCCCAACAGTTTCATTTATTCCACATTTTTCCCCTCCTTTTTCCCATTATCTCTCTACTCCCTTACCAAGAGGTTTTTTGGGGGGGGGAATTATAACCTTAACCAGGAACTCTTAAGCCTAATAATATAGCTTACATAGTGCAGATTGAGGCTGGAGCTTAATGTTGCTATGTTAGCTTCCACCCTGAAAATGATCCCCTATGGATTCCAACAACTCGTCGGCCTCAAAAGGAGATCGAATATTGTGCATTTTGTTGTTATACATCACTCGTAAGAATGCGGGGAACCTCATCTGCACCGTTGCACCAAAAGATCTAAACTTGTCCATTCTTTGGCCAAGTTCCCACTGCCTATCTGATGTGGATTTAGAAAGGTCCGACCGTACCTCAAAAGAAAAATCTGTGCCCTTTAACGTTTTTGCTATCAGTGAGAGGTTTAGGATTTTTTCCTTTAGAGTGCATGTGAGGAAGTTGATCAATATCTTTTTGGGTGTAGATCTGCCAGGGTTTAGATGGAAAGGATCCCGATGTATCCGCTGTATATCTTTTTCAAGCTCATCGGTTGCCTCTTCAAGATTAAGGGAGTCCTTCAATAGTTTAATCACATAAGCCTTGATATCCCCCTTCCTTTCCCTCTGGGATCTTCAGGAGCCGATGGTTATTCCGCCGTGAATAATTTTCCAATGATTCGACCCTCTCCCGCATGACATCCACCTCGCTACGTACATTTGGAACTCTATAATAGAGATGGGCTCGGTAGGTATAGGTGTAGCTGTCGCTGGTAAGATGTCTAATACCTGAGGTGGCAACATAAAAAAGGAACGCAATGAAGGGGTGATACGTACTGTGCTGTTCTTAAGACGCTTGTTGTTAACCCCACTCTGAGAGCCACCACTTATTTTAGTTCCTTTGCTTCCTCCTTACTCCCAGCCCCCTGGTTAGCACCTATACATTCCCTAGTTATATCAGTCTCAACCTCCTCCTCCGCTCCCTTGTCTACTGCTGGGCCTTTCTTCGTCCCTTCCTCCAATCTAGTTGCACTTTCTGGGACCTGCACTTTTTTACCAATTTTGTGGCCCCTCCCTTGTTTTTTACCCTTTGGAGCCTGCCTCTTGGTTATGGACTTACTGGCGTTAGGCTGAGGAGTCCCTGCGTCCTTCCCCATCCCCCCAACCTTACTTCCAGTGTCCTCTGCCGATCCTCCAAGGACAGCGGGGTTTTTCAGTGCCCCGGGCTCTTCTTCCTTGCTGGCAGTACTTTCAGCTGAGACCACGGCAGGAATTGCGGAAAAAACGCCGCAGAAAACTGCCTGGAAGCCGGCAGCCGCACCTCCTCTATTACTGCCAGATCTCCCTCTGAGGTGCCCACGAGCCGCCACCGTGCGGCCGCGCCTTAGCTCCTTGGCTGCACACCTCCACTGCAGCAAGGAGGCGGGGGGGACTGGTCCCGAGTCCGCGGCCAAGCACATCAATGAGTAAAACGAAAACCGACCGGTGCTGAAGACAATGCCACAGCTTTTTCGTGGGGACTGTTGATTCTACTTCATTCACCTTTACGATTCCGCTTCTCCTGGCAGAATTTTCCAACGGAGATCACCATTTGGCGCCGGCAGTACAGCAGTGCATCAGAGGGCTGTTTTGGTACGCGGGCACCGCGCTAGCCTGCGGCCGCCATGTTTTCCCTGCCACGGTCCCAGAGTGTTCTTCAGAACAACTAGAGCGCTTTCTGTCTTACTTATGACAAAAGTATGGCACACCTAAAGCCATCTTGATTAGAATAAACTGGTAACATTTAAAACATTCAATTTAAAAAGGAACACAATGAGGGGATTCATTTTGTCATAGAATTTATGATTAGTGCTGAGAAAGAAAAATGAGGGCACATTTTGAGTGACTTCTCAAATCCTCTTCTATTTCATTAAAAAACTTTTGACATGCAGACTGAAACATGCACTTTCAAACCCAGCAGCAGATTTCCCTGGTGAGCAGTAGCTTTACTACACTGATTCAATGAGCAACTAGAGTGCTAACATTCAGAATTTTTGGCAAATGTCTGACACATCTAAATGCCTTCTTGATGGAATCATAGTTTAGGAAACTTTATAACAAATAAATCTCCCAAGATGGCCACCAGAGACAAAAGAGCCTTAATGTCGCACAAATATCACCCAGATGTAGCCCACATGTAGCCCAATGACAGAAGTGTGCAAAACACTTTTTATTTTTTGTGTTTTTGCAGTTTTATATACTGCAGTCTTGGCAGGTATAGAGGTGCTTTACATGAGAATTGGTTACATCACACAAGAACAAATTCATTTTGGTTGTAGACATGGGGAGATTAAGTGATTTGATCAGAATCATAGAATGTCGAGCTGAAGCAGAAACTCCAACCTGGTTCCCCAGTTGCAAAGTCTGCAGCTCTGGAAGTAACACCACATCCTCTCCCATAAGTGTACTATTTTATTAAGTGGTCACCTGGATAAAGAAACATAAAGATAAAAAATAATTTAAAAGTGCTTTGTCGCTATTTGAAAACTCAGAAAATATGTCATCATTTTAGTTTTTAAGAGCACTAACCATAATTTTTAAGCAAATAAGACCCTCTCATATATGTTATTTCTAAAGGCAATTCTCTAGGTTTCACAGTTTTGATTACATCAAGATGACGTCAGGCGTTCCACACTTTTGTAATAAATATAGAATGTTAGCAATATAGTTGTTCATAGGATACTGTTGAGAGGCAGAGGCCAGGGGCACGGGCTCTGAAAATTGACCGTAGGTAGGAGTGTGCAGAGGCAACAATTTGACCACACTGGGCAGGCAGGAAGGGCAGTGGCAGCACAACAGACTATGGAGGGCAGTAGATAGGAGTGGCAGGTCTATGGAACATGTTGGGCAAAAAGGATGGAGCAGGGGCATGCACACAGACATCGGAGGGCAGGGGAAGGAGAATAGGGGCAGTAAGCTAAGCACAGAGGCTAAGCAGGAGGTCAATGATGGGTCATAGAATTGGGCAATGGAGGGCAGGAGGAGTGGACTGGTACATCATGCTAAATGGGGGCAGTGGCAGCACATCAGACCATGCATGGCAGGAGGGAGGAGGCTAGTCCATGCATTCAGACAACAGAGAATAGGGAGGAGGTGGATGGGGCAGCAAGCTAACTGTTCAGAGAAGGCGGGAAGGCCAGTGGCAGAACAACGGCCACACAGGGCTTTAATAAGGGAGCAGGGACATGGACTTGGACATTGGATGGCTAGGAGGAGGAAGGCAGGAGCAGCAAGCTTGGGAGTGGGCAGCACAATTCCAGGCCCTGCTTCCAAACCCCCACCATCCATTGTAATATGCATCTTACTTAACGTTTTTAAAAAAAGTAGACATTTTCTGAAAAAAACAAAGATTATTGGGACGGTATAGTTAGACTCAGATTTCAATCATGCACAACCAGTGAAATTCAGCAGTTATAGTTACCTCTGCTAACTATAACGTACACCCCCGCAATGACCTGCTAATGACCTCAGACATTACATCATTCACAACATGGTCAGTTACATCTCTCATGACATCACTCATGACATCTTAAATGAGCTGTGAATGGAATGGATCTATAATCGCAAGAACTTTATTTAGGGATAGAGTGTGTATATTAACACCCCTTTCTTTTATTTTATTTTCTGTAAGAACTATTATAATACGCAACGTGCCGCCCTCATCCTCCTAGACCTTTCGGCAGCCTTCGACACCGTCTGCCATCGCACCCTAATAACCCGCCTCTTCAACACTGGGATCCAAGGAAAGGCCCTGGACTGGATCACCTCGTTCCTAGCCGACAGAACCCAGAAAGTCCGCCTCCCTCCCTCTCAGAAGCCACCAAAATCATCTGCGGTGTACCCCAAGGCTCCTCGCTCAGCCCAACCCTCTTCAATATCTACATGACCCCCCTCGCAGCCATAGCACGCAAACACAACATCAACATCATCTCCTACGCCGACGACACCCAGCTTATACTCTCCCTCACCAAAGACCCAGCCACCGCCAAAACCAACCTACAGGAAGGGATGAAGGACATGAAGAATGGATAAAGCTCAGCCGCCTGAAGCTGAACTCAGACAAGATGGAGGTCCTCATCCTCAGACAATCCTGGTGGCCCTCAGCACTGGGTTTTGGGCCGACACCCGCGGACCACGCACGCAACCTGGGATTCATCCTGGACTCCTCCCTCACGATGATGAAACAAGTCAACGCCGTCTCGTCATCTTGTTTCAACACCCTGCGCATGCTCCGAAAGATTTTCAGGTGGATCCCCACCGAAACCAGGAAAACAGTCACCCAGGCCCTCGTCACCAGCCGACTGGACTACGGAAACTCCCTATACGCAGGAATCCCCGCCAAACTCCGAAAACTACTACAACGCATACAGAACGCCTCTGCACGACTCATCCTCGACATCCATCGCCACAGCCACATATCCGGACACCTGAGAAACCTGCACAGGCTCCCCATCAACAAGAGGATCACATTCAGGCTCCTCACCCACGCACACAAAGCGCTCCACGACATGGGCCCAGAATATCTCAACAGCCGCCTCTCGTTCTATGCCCCCACCCACCAGCTCTGCTCAGCCGGCCTCGCCCTCGCCATCGTCCCACGGATCCGCAGAACCACAACGGTAGGAAGATCGTTCTCCTACCTGGCCGCCAAGGCATGGAACTCCCTCCCCACACACCTACGACTGACCCAGGACCATCTCACATTCAGGAGGCACCTCAAGACCTGGCTATTCGAGCAGCGATAAAACAAATAGCTTTGTGTGTACTCGGTATATTAAATTTCAATTGTGCATTAAATAAAAAAAATAAAAAAATAAACTTCATATAAGATAAACGGTGAGCTCTTGAAAACTGAACAGTGGCTGATTTTACACATTAATTGTGGGAGAGCCCTCACCTTGTTGGAACTTAAAGTCTTGGTGGTGATGATGATGACTCCGAGTAAAATATTGCTCTTGTTCATAGAAGGGAAGTTTCTGTCTGTTATGAGAAAAATGGTGCGTGTTAGAAAGCAACCATTCATGAGTTGTGCCAAAAAGTGTAGCATGTTATGGCTAAGCATAAATAAAAAACACCCTCCCCTTACAAAAGGGGACTTTTTAGTTTAGACTAGAGAGTCACAATTAATTACATTTGTTTATGTAGTAACATATTTTTTAATTCCTAGACAAAATAGGGAGTGGTGTATATGGCATCTAAAAATATTTATTGTATTTTCTAGGCATAACACCATCGGCACAGCCCACCACCAGTGCCCGGGCCAGCGCGGAGGTGGTCACTCCTGGGGCGGATGTGGTGTCAGCAGGAACTGCTGTGGGGGATGCCACAGTAGTGGCGGGCAGTGGTAAGCTATTATACTCCTTACTTATTTAGATTGCACAGTAGGCTCGCTGCAGGGGTATATATGTTGTAAAGTAAAAGTACACTTTACTGTTAAGAAGACTTACACATTTAGACCTATGTTTTTGTCAACCAGCATGATGCATGGCCGGTTGAAGGCTGAAGCAAGGATGGGTGGAAGGAGAAAGAAAAGAGGACTGCCTGGGTGGGTGAAACAGAAACTGGATGTTTGCACAATATATCCTTTGGTTCAAATTCAAATGAAAGTCAAGCACGGATACATGACTGGAGGTTTACAAAATAAAATAAAAAGAATATTTTTCGGTGAGAAAAAGTAAGGTTTGTCCAGTTGAGACAGTAAGAAGAATGATTGACAATTACTTTGAATGGATGGATGCCTGGATGGTATCTTCCTCATAGATAGCATAGGTGTATGTAGACAGAGTAGACGGTCACTGGATGAAGAGTGTTACTTTGAAGAGCATGTAACACCGCACGTCCGTGCCAGAGTAGAAAAGCCGAGGAAAGTAGAAGTTGTAATTTTTCAGAATACGCCCTTGACTAACAGTAGTTTGCAAGCACAGCATATATTATATAGTGTATCCATATTGAATAGTTCACTTTATCAAGTCAAGTCACAACTCACAAGTGCCTTCCTATGGAGATTACGGGGACTACTCACTACCTCTGTTAATAATTTTTTTTCAACTCTGTCATTCATGTGTGGCCTATCGGTGTTCACTCAATCAATAAAAACAAAGCACCTGAAGTCATCCCTTATATAAGCAAATATCCTGTGAAGGGATAGATAATCATATTATTTATCTTCTTCATTTTCCTTTTGTAGTAGTCAGGGGCAGGGCAGGGTGAAAGTTAAATTAATTGAGCAGTAGCCCTTGTAACAGAGTATGGCCAGTGCCACCCATAATAGAAAAGTAAGGGCTTCACCACATGCATGTACTGGACTGGTAACAGTAACGCAAGTCTGCGTCATCATGGCTTGCGTCTGTTTTTCTTGGGTGCAAGCTGACTGCGCTGGCATTATGCCGGCTTCCACAAGTTTACATACTAATTTCGCTAAACAAGAGAGACGAAGAAGACTGGTGTACTGTCTGAGTCTAATGTAGTGAGTCCATATAGTGCTAGTAGAATTCCTGAAACTCCCACTAATGTTAGAGCAGAGGCCGACGAAGTGGGAGGTTAAATATATACATGCCACAAATGTTATGTACTGTGCTTGCAAGTTGCTAGTGCTACTGTGACACAACTTTCTGTTGAATTATTTTGTGTTCATCTTAAAGAGTATTGGTTACAGTATTTTTTCTTTCTTCATATAGATACTCCTTCTAAACTATCAAGGAAGGAGTTGGCTATCCGGGCCAGGCAACGGAAGCTAGAGGCAATTGCCACCAAAAAGTGGCGGCTGGTGGCTCAGGAGGAGGAGGATGACTTGCAGTCAACATCCACAACAGCTGCATCCTCCTCCGCTGCCCCTTGATCATACAGCCAGCGCAATACTCCAGTGGTACGGTGCTGTGGTCCGGCAGTCACCCGCCGCCGCTGAGCAGCGAAAACAACAGCTGCTCCCCACAGTACCTGCAAGGCTCGTATGCACCGATTGACCCTGTGAGTGGCCTACCTTAAGCAGGTGCTAGCAAGTCAGAAAACCCTGTTCAAGGACCTCCAGAGAGAGCTGTTTGACCACCTGGCCACAGGACACCGCCGGCGAAAGTAGAGAGAGAGAGAGACTGTCCCTTGCCACTTTTTTAAAGACTTTTGGGGGGTGGGAATTGGGCGTTGGGGTTTTTGGACTTTTGGGGACATTTCATGGACATTGGTTGGGGTTAGGGAGGGGGGTGAGTCGTGTCTTGCGGGATAGTTTATTTTTGTTAGGGTCAAAATAATTATTTATTTTCTACTCAAACATAGCATACGTGTTTTGTTACTGTTTTGTGGGGGAGTCAGGGGGGGTTAACTGTACGTTTGTTTTCCTGAAACTTAACTGGCTGCTTGATTAAAATTGTCTAAGTAATCGCCCAAATTTGTACAAAAGTGCCACTGACAGAGTTAGTGAATTCAATTGTCCTACTACTTTACTAGCTCTACCGTCAGTCTCTCCTCTCCTCCTACTCCATTATTCTTCCTCCCCTAAAATGCCTATCTTACCTGTGATTTGTGTTTGAATAGGGCTAGGCACAGGGCTGGCTGCATGGCAAATGGCGATTAAGGTTGGCTATGGAATCCTGGACGGATGAAATGGCTTAGTTGAAGTGGTAGTAGTAGTGGTACACACTGGCAGTAGCAGCATATGAAAAATAGGAAATGAGACATTGAGTGGCCTGAGAGGAGCATTAGAAGTTAGAACAGTACGATAGTACAGTACACAAGAACAGTGCCATAAATTGTAGCCTAAGCAATGCTAAAGTATTCAATCAAAAGGCTAACTAGTAGTTGCCTGGATTATGGCTACTACAAGAACTAGTACTGAAGGAAACAGCAGAGTAAGCTTTCGTCACGTGTAGGAGGATGTTGTTGTTGATGAATCCACTAGATGGCAGAGTCGGACATGAAATTCTGAATTGATTTGCAAATACTCATGGGTGTGTGTCAAGCACAAAAGGGAATATATCCTCGGATTCCTTGACCTGCCTTGAAATTTATTTTCTGTTGCTTTGACCTTATCCTCCCCAGCAAGCATGTGGAATTATTGGTGCCATTTAGTCACAACTCCATGAAAACCACACAGCCCGGGGGAAGAGGGTTAGGGTTTGAAAAATGGATGGGAATGGGGGTTTTCGGGAATGTTTTTTGAAGATAGAAAAAAAACACAGCATGGACAAACAACAAATGAAGACAAACAAATCTTTGGATACAAATATATCCATAAATATTTTGAGGGACATAAAGGAAGTGCGTGCATTACGTTGTTTGCTAAATGGATGGTTAGGTTACTGAAAAGTAGTACTTACTACAACTTACTAACTAGTATTAAACAATTAGGCAGTACAGGACTTCATTAATTATGCAATTTCACTTGCCTATCTGCCCTCAGAGAGAATACACACTTACTAGTACATTACATTAGTTTTACAACTAGCAAAGAAACTTATCAAATAGCTGTTGGGATGAATTTGAAGCAGAGAGCAAACGCGCTCATAGAAGTTCACAACAATAACATTATTTAAAACATATGGACAAGTGAAGTGGATACTGTAACTGTATGTTGTAGTTGTCCTGGTCAAATTGGGAAGTTGCATGCATATTCGCGGTACTCCTCCATTCCATCGGGCGCTCCGTCGATCAATCTTGGTGACCACACTGTCCACTGCCTGCCTGGCAGATGCAGAATTGTGGATTGCTATGGTAAGCCTGAGTTAATGTTTTTCCCATCACACAGGGTAAGTGCCGGCCTGTAATTGTCGATGGAAAAACAGAAACGGATATTAAAACACCCCGGAGAAAATATATAAGGTACTGTGTGTAGTGCAAAAATAACACTTTCACTTTCAGAGGCGACAGTATATTACATGCATGTATCATTTTTAAAGTGCCTACTCTGAGTCTCTGTTTCCAGGATAATAATCAGCACACAGCAGGCCAGAGCCATGCCGACGGTCAAGGCAGGCAGCACTGAGTGAACCAACCTCCATGTAGCATACCTATTTGACACAGACAGACAAAGCAGATCTAATTTTATACAGCAATCCACATAGCCGCAATTTTACATGAACCGCTGTCTGGACTCTGGCATAACACTACACTGGCTCGACCACTCCATACCACGACTAGACAGACGTAGTTCTGCTGTGGTTGTTGTTGACTTGTTTACCTGTTTGCCACTCACAAAATGGCCATAGTTCTTCCATAAATCGACGATGATGATCCATCCATCCCATTGAGTGACTGTAAAGATGTTATGTAACATTGATCATCAAGACTCATCATCATCATCATGGTATTGGCAAACTCAATGTTGTTCATGCAGTCACAGTCTACACACAGTGAGTCCAAGGACTTTTTTTATATTAAAAAATGCAACATAGTGTCCCCTGCAGTAGAAGTACAATTTGCATTAAACAAGGCAAACAGAGTAGACTTGACTTACATTTAGTGTGTAAAAGATTAAATAATAACAGAACACATAGGATTCATTTCATGCACAACAAACAAACAGCGATTGCTTTCATCAGAGCCAGACACCTATTGTTGTACACTCTGCATGCCATCTCATCATTCATTACCTGTTCCACTTTTTGTCAGCATCTTATTCTTAAGTGAAGGGCCACAGGGCAGCATCTCATGTCAATTTCAGAAGTAACAGTCAGCATAGAGACAGTTTCTTGATTCTGCGTAATCCGGCCATCTGCCGTGAGGGAAACAAATGGATAGGGGGAAACTGGAGGAGGAGGATAGAGGAGCAGTACTGAGTTGTGAACTTGTGAACTTCAGGAATGCAGACAGCGTTACCTTCAATATGAAAATAAGACAAAGACAGTGCTGCTGATGGATTTGTTATACCTGATACGATGGAAATAGGCAGGGAAAGTGCATTACAACAGTCTAGTCAAGTTAGTTCGTCTGGTAGTACTAACACCAATGAAGAACCTCAACCTTTATACCAGGTAACTATTAATTCGCAGCCTAATACAATTGGTAGCGAAGGTAGACTAGCTATCTTAAACCCTAGGATCGAGCCCCAAATATCTTCCCAGGAAGATGATGTCTCTAATGATAGTGAAACTAGATCCACCATGACTCTAGAAACTCAACAGTCAGTTACTACCTTAGCATTAAATGACACGTTACCTAACGAGGAGCCCCAACAATCGTATCCCCTTGAGTCTTGCTCTCATCCTAGCCTGAACAATGATCTTGACCTTCAAATGGGAACGGTCAGACGGGTGGATAGATCGCTAGTAGATCTTGGTAGAGGAAGTGACACGCAGGGTGACTTTACAGGGAGTGGCGGACCCGTTTCCAGGCTTAAAAATACACAGACACTTACTGCAGAGACAATCAAAACTTGCCATCCGATAAGAACACCCACACAACAACTTTCTAGTATACCCCACAGTTCTATAAGAACACCCACACAACAACTTTCTAGTATACCCCACAGTTCGGACGTCGGAATAACAAGACCACATCTCATAAATGGGGATGTTATAAATTTCAGCACGCAAACCTGCAAGACTTACAAAGCTATGCTATCTGCTATTAAAGATATGAGAAATCTGCTGTGCCTATCAGAAAAATGGATTGCCAGAATGGAGGTCCTTCAGGTTACCTCGAGGGAAACACAAGTTAAACAAAGATCCACCCCCATGGCTGTATCAAACAGAATTCACCGTCCACGATCTCAACTCAACTATTTGTCAAATAGTGAACTTGTATCCATTTTATCGTCCTATGAACCTTCTCCCACTGTTCATAATAGGACAGGAGAAAACCATATCCAATCAATCAAAACAATCACAACGAATGGGGACAGAACCTATCAGTCCAAAGTAAGAGGGCTTAATGCCAACAACCTTAAAAATGTGCCGTTAGTACCGGAAGTGTCTGTCTCGGCTAGGACCACTGATCAGAAACACATGCGGTGTATACTACTAAATTGTCGCTCAGCAAATAAACATGCGGATGACATAGCCGACATCATTCTTAGCCATGAAGCAGACGTTACCATCTTGACTGAAACTTGGTTATCAGACACATCTTCGCCCTGTTTAGACATGTTAGTCCCACCGAACTACCAAATCATGAGACAGGACAGAAAGGAAGGTAGGGGTGGAGGTATCGCTTGTATTTACAGATCAGACATCTCCATCATAAAAATTCATGCTGACCCATTAGAATCTTGTGAATATATGGGCATGTCCCTTAGAACAGCTGATAACCAAAACTATAAACTCCATGCACTCTACCACCCTTCAGGTACAAAGACCAAATTCTTAGACCAGCTAATAGAAATCATGACCACCAACTCTAATCTGCAGTCTAACGATATCTTCTTAGGAGACTTTAATATGCATTGGGAAGACAGATAGTCAAATCTCAATCCTTAAAACCTTCCTGGTAGAGCAATCGTTAGTCCAAGGATGCCTTCTTCCCACCCATTCTACAGGATCCATTTTAGACTGGATTATAGCTAAAGAGAAAGCGATAGAGAACATTGTAATCACACCATGTGATTGGTCAGATCACCATATAATCACTTTCGAAATTCCCTTCAAAAAAATCAAATCATCTGCACAAATGGTTAAACCAAAAAAATGGATCAGGGACACTCGAGGAATTAATATGGAAAATATAACCGCACGCTGTACATTAGATTTGCAAGCTCCCAAATGCATGGTTGATGTCAATGATCTCACTCTGCACTATACAAATCTATGTCAACTATTCTTGAGGACATAGCCCCATTAAAACTGAAAAGGATCACTGACCAGGTCAAAAACCCGTGGTTCAATGATGCCCTTAATGAAGAAAGAAGATCAATGAGACTATCAGAACGCAAATGGAGACAGCACCCGTCCTCGCCCCACTTATCCCTTCTGAGACAATCAAGAAAAGCTTACAATAAAAGCATTATTAAATCAAAAAAAGAATTTTTCAGGAAAGAACTGGCTAGTGCTGTAAACAGACCCAGGAAACTTTTTGATCTACTCAAAGAACAATCTAACAAATCAGCTAAAGTAGTACCATCTATTACTACAAAAAGTCTAAATAGTGAAGATTTCTCAGTCTTCTTTACAAATAAAGCTAACGATTTGGAGAAGGAACTAAAAAAAACAGCCGAAGACATGGAAAGTAGGAAGGATATGGATGACGAAGAACTGGTTCAACAAGAATTAACGAAACCTAAAAACAATGCAAGATGGTCAGGTTTTAAAGCGGTCAGTGAATTAGACATTGCAAAGATCATGTCGACCACTAAACCTAACAACCATTATAACGATCCCCTACCAGCAAAATGTTGGTCCACCTTTAACCACCTGTTAATCCCAGTTTGGACGAAGATCATAAATGCCTCACTATCACAAGGACAAATCCCGGCCTGCCTTAAAACAGGACAAGTCACTCCTCTGTTAAAAAAAACAACAGAGAACCCCTCTGTGCCAAACAATTTCAGACCTGTAACTAACATTCCCATGTTAGCCAAAGTATTGGAAAAATGTGTCCAACAACAATTGAGTCTACACATTTCCGAATTCAACCTGCTAAATGTTTGCCAATCGGGCTTCCGTCCAAACCACAGCACAGAAACTGCAATTTTGCACATAGTAGATGACGCATTGCTGGCTCTTGACCACAATGAAACCTGCCTCTTAATCTTACTGGACCTGTCGTCGGCGTTCGACACGGTGAACCATTTCAAAATCCTAGATAGATTAGAAAACCGAATGGGCCTAGAGGGTACAGTACTCAACTGGTTCAGCTCCTTTCTTGAGAACAGATCCCAAAAATTCATTGTCAACCAAACCCTTTCTGGCCCGACCAATAATACAATCGGAGTTCCACAGGGATCAACACTTTCGCCAGCGCTCTTTAATCTATACGTTGAACCACTCACGGAAATATTACAAAAAGCAAATATTGCTTTCCACATGTATGCAGATGATACTCAGTTGTACATCAAGGTTGTATCAACAGAAGAGATAAAGACAATGAACCATGCACTATCAAGAACCCTCCAATGGTTAACCAAGAATCATCTGAAACTAAACCCTCAGAAAACTGAATTCCTACTTATTTCACTGCAGAAAAGCAAATTAAAAACAACAGAATGGATCAACCTTATCACTGCTCTAAATTGTACTCCAAAGATTGTCGACTCTACCAAATCACTGGGAATTACTCTAGATAAAAACCTGAACATGTCAACACATATCAATACAATGGCAAAAAACGCCAGATTCCATTTAAGTTACTTGCAAAAACTTAAACCCTTCCTGAACAAAACAGACCTTAAAACTGCAGTTCAAGCACTGGTCATTTCAAGGATTGAATATGGATGCACTACCCTGGCAGGGCTCCCCAAAATCACAACAGCCCCATTGAAAGCCTGTCTTAATGCAGCCACAAGGCTGATTGCGGGTTCCAAAAAATTCGACCATATCTCCCCTCACTTGAAAATGCTAAACTGGTTGCCTTTCAAAGCAAGAATTCATTTCAAGTTGGCATGCATCACCCATAATGCAATCCATCACAATACTCCAGGTTACCTGGCTCAAAAACTTACTCTTTCCGGAGTTAACCGACCCTCTAGGAGCAAAACAGACTTACTTCTGAAACCGGCTCGCTTCCGCAAGAAAAAGACTTATGACCGAGCATTCTCAGGAGCAGCACCAAGAATTTGGAATGCACTCCCACCAAACATTAGAAGAATCACATCAATCGCAACCTTCAAAAAGGAAGCAAAATCATTCTATATGAGCAAATTTCTCCCATAGGACTGATTGGACGACAGCTTGTCTATAATTTGATCACTTATATATAAATTGCTCACTTGCATTCAGTGCTCCGCTATCCAATGTTGGTACAAAGATGATCCTGTTAGTTAGATGTGCCTTGGTCACTCAAATATTGACTGTATATATGTTGATATGCTATACTGAAGTGTGATTCTGTAATGACTGGTTTTGTCCTCTTATGTTCTGGTTTTCCCACTAATGTACTCTTTTTGATGATACGCTACTGTAAAGCGCTCTGATACCCTACACTGGGTCATGTTCGCGCTATAGAAAACATTAAATAAATAAAATAAATAAAATTTGTTGTGATTAGAGTTTTGTTGTGCTAAAAGTTGCAAAAAAAAGAAAGACACATAGAAATAAAAGTGAATAGGGATAATAAAAAAAGTAAGTATTTCAAGCGTAGGTGTCAGGGAAGTAGAGCTCGTCCTCA
Source organism: Lissotriton helveticus (assembly GCF_964261635.1). Classification (NCBI taxonomy): domain Eukaryota; kingdom Metazoa; phylum Chordata; class Amphibia; order Caudata; family Salamandridae; genus Lissotriton; species Lissotriton helveticus. The sequence continues at coordinate 1,887,959,986 of NC_136068.1, read as the reverse complement.
AACTCTGTGAATTGAATCTGGAGTAGTTCAGCTAACAGAGGAGAACTTCCGTCACCTAAGTCAGTTTCCTCTTTTTCCTGCGTGGATTCACATATTTTGTAATCTGGTGGTATGAAGTGCTGATTCATCTTGATCAGTGTTAACCTCTCCACATTTTTGGGCGAGAGGCGGGTCCTTTTTGATATTACAATGGCACCTGCATAATTGAAAACACGTTCAGAAGACACGCTTGCGAGTGGGAAAGACAAATAATTTATAGCCAGCTTGGTGATCAGTGGCCATTGAGGCCTTTTCCCATACCAATACGCCAATGGGTTCTGATCAAAAAAGACCTCTGTTGGGTCATCCAGATAGGCCTGCACCATCCACTCAAGGTCCTCCATGGGTCCTCTACTTTGCATACCATCTGTTTCCTTTGCATCAACACTGTAACAAGCTAACCCATGATGAGTTATCCAATCCGCTTCCGACAATATTATGGCTGGGCCTGGAGCAGGTGATGATGATGATACGGTTGCTGCTGTCGGTAAAGGCTGTGAGCTAAAGTGACTGCCTTCGGCCACAGAAGTGGACCTTGACGCCGGATGGCCTGCTGCTTCAGTAGTACTTGTGGAGGTTCCTTCAATTTCCTGCCGCTCTTTTTCGAACCAAGTGGCTGACAAAGCTAGCCAATGTTTGTACTTGGAAATATCTGCTTCATAAAAAGGAATTAATTTATTGCTGGCCGGTGCATTTTTGTACCATGGATCCAGAATAGTGGCACAAATGTAATGTTGTTCTGAATGTATTTTTTAAGCCTTTCCTTGTCAACTAGGCGGCTTAATAAGCTCTCCGCCAACTGATATGCGTCTTGTTTTTCAGCATGAACTCGGAACGTTGAAGACACTGCCTTCAATTGGTACTCTATCATGCACAACAATGGGATAGCTTTGCCCAAAGTACAGTCCTCCTTGCTCTCTTCACGCGTGAACAACTCAAAAGGATGAAACATGTCTGTCAAGCTTTTAACTAGGTCCCATTTATCCACCTCTAGCCTCATGTCTTTTATAGAAGCACCCTGTGCGTTAAAGACATACTCATTGATTACCAAGTACTGCTCAAACAGACGATCAAGCATGTAGAAGGTTGATTTCAACGTGTTGCCACCTCCTGGATGAGTCCTCTGACTGGCACTCTACGGTCACGTTGAATGATCCTCAGTTGCTTCCGGGCCTTAAAAGAATGGCTGAAATGTGTGCAGATTCTTCAGCAGGTGATCAGTAACTTGCTGACTGTGTTTTCTTTTTTCAAGAAATCTTGAACAACAATGTTAATACTGTGCGCCAAACACGGCACTCTAAAATAGCCACCATCAGCCATGGCCTTAACTATATTACTGCCATTATCCGTGGAAACATAACCAAACATACACTTTTTTGGATGCAGCCATTCAAAGACCTTACTGTTAAACTCCTCCACAATGATTACTGCAGTAAGAGATTTCTACATGGCAAACATGGCTACTGTTGCATGTTTCCGAGTAGCTTGAAAAATTGTGACACTGTCAACTGTCAACACCTGCAGCTATCTTCTCTCTAACCTCCGCAAACGAGACCCAGTGTGCAGTGATGCACATGTAACCAACGGCTTGGCAACTGGTTCACATGTCTGTTATCAGGTGGATAGTGTGAACAGGACTCTTCTGCAAAGCTGCCCCCGGTCACGTCGATCACATCGTGATGTAGTGCTGGAACCACAACTCTGGCAAAATAGGACCGGCTAGGAACCTTCCATTTAGGGCAGACTGTAGACACAAATTCTAGAAAACCCACCCCTTCCACAAAAGAAAAAGGGAGAAGGTCCAGCGCTAACATCTTAGCCAACATTGCATTATACAGATGTGCTGTTGGGTGGTTGCATTCAAATGGCGCTTCCGACCAAAACATGCTTTTAATGGTGGTCTGGACCGTTTTCATATGTGATGAAGATCCAGACTTCTTCAACCCAGTTAGGCTCATTGATGTACTTTTTTGCATTGGTGTCTCTACCAGACTACTGTGCATCCTAGATGTTGCTGGGGTAGAGGAGGGTGTGGGCGCTACCACTGCAGTGCTGCTGCTAGGGGTACTGTGTGTACCAGAAAAAATGTCTCTCGGTTCTTCACCTCCCCCCTGCAAGATCAGCTCCTTGTCATCAGATGCAATATCAATGGCTACATTTGGATTTGTAATTTTGGCTTTGCGGATGTTACTTAGGTGCGCCTCCCACTAGATAATGTGGTGTTTTTGGAGATGACCTTTCTGGCCTCCGGTACCATAGTTGGTACCAAGCTTTCCCCGACTAACTACTTGTTTACAAATCGAACAAATTACTAGGTTTTCCGCCTTTTTGCTAATCCTAAAGAAGTCCCAAACTGGGGAGTTGAGATTTCTGGTGGTGGTGGAGGTGCTACTTTCAATGCCAGATGAAGTGGAGGATGGGCGTGGTGGAATTTGACTCTGTTGTGCACTTACAGCACCACTACTTGAGGTAATGGAGGTCGAGCTGGATGGAGGTCCCTGCCGGCCCTTCTGACGAGAAAATATGGAAGCTGTAGGTTGTGTTGGTGTAGTAGTTACCTGTGTTGGTGGTGGCACCAGTGGTGCCACGCCACACACATCCTGCACAGCAGCATTTTGGGATAGGGTAAAAATGTCTGTCTGCTGCATGCCCGCTGGGGCTGGAGTGATGAATGTGATGACTGGGTCGTCATCGTCAGACTGTTCATCAGCAGCAGAATACACCACTTCTACTTCTTCTTCATCATGACCCATAACTGAAAGCCTTGCGGGAACCTTCCTTTTACCTAGCTTTGTCGGCTCATGGCGTGCCTCCCTCTCAGACTGCATTGGTGGGTGCCAATCAAGATCTAGATCATCAGAAGGAAGGGGGCTTGAAGAAGAACTTGTAGTAGCCATCCTTGACCCTTTTCCTTGCTGGATATCTGGAAGACAATGGATCATCAGGAGGAGTGTCTTGCTCGGCTGATACCTCTGCATGAATCTCGATTTCCTGGTGTGCCCCTACTTCTGGAGGAACAAGCATTGTGGGCAATTGTGCCTCTCCATGCGCCTCTTCATGCACCTCTCCATGCACCTCTACTTGCGCCTCTACATGCGCCTCTACTTGCGCCTCTACTTGCGCCTCTCCATGCGCCTCTCCAAGCCCCTCTCCATGCACCTCTACTTGCGCCTCTCCATGCGCCTCTACTTGCGCCTCTACTCTCGCCTCTCCTTGCCTCTCTCCTTGCGCCTCTCCTTGTTGCACATGTGGTTGTCGTTGCACCTGTGGTTGAACACTCATCAGATGAGTTACACCCTGTGTTGATTGGATGCTACTTTGCGATGAGTCAACGCCAACATCACTGGTCAATGGTGAAAGAGCAATTAAAGTGGCTGCCTCTGCGACACTCATGGGCTTGGGCCTAACTTAGCGTGGTGTCATTGAGGCCAATGAAGCAGAGGTGCTGCTCCCAGCTTGGTCTCCGGCGTACAGCGCTGCTGCAGCCGTAGTTTTTTTCCCCCAAAAAAGTGTCTGTCGGCACACCAGTCTCCTTGGTAAGTGGCGCCACTTGCTTCTTCTGCTCCTTCTTACTGGCAGTGGCACTGGCAACTTTCTTGGTAGAGGAGCTACGGCCACCTTTCTTTGGGCCCATCTTCTTCAGATGTCAGAACAGCAGGACGCAGTTACACGGGTTGCACAGTTGTCTGTGGCCACAAGTGACGTCAAGTGACGTTGTGCACACACCGCTGCAGGACTTCTTCCTGGCACTACAACAAGTAATGATGATGAGGATGATTCCTAGTTATCAGTCTTTGTGCACCTAAAAGCAAAGGAAGCCAGAGGAACATCAGTTAAATAAATGTTGGATATGTCGTGCTTCAATTAATATTTGCAACTAGGCATTTATTATTATTAACACAACACACCCAAAAACGGAAAGACCGCAAAAAAAATTGTAATTCTAATCCAAAATGGATGTTTAAATTAATAGAAGAGAGACAACACAGAGAGAGTTGTTTTATGCACCACTGAGTACCCCTGGGCATAATGGAAGAAAGCAAGGTAGACTGGGTGCAGGCCTATGGCATAAAGCACACTGCCTGGCTTCGAAATGACCCCTAGACCCCCACCCACATGGCCAGGCCCTGGACCAGGCATCAAAATGGCCCCCGCCCACATGGCCAGGCCCTGGACCAGGCCGCAACAACAACCAAAAAATCGAGATACACACAAAAATCACCCCAATCCAATGCCATCCATAGTGTTTGTGAAGCACCTGCCCTATGCACTAGGAAGATAGTCTAGCCCCAGACATTCTTTAAACATCCACTCCTCCTCCAAAGCAAACCTGTATAAGGTATTAAATATCTTACCATTCATTAATAGATTTTGCTGTTAGTTTTGAAAGAGAAAGAATGGCATTTTCCAATACCCGAATAGTTAAAGGCCAACCTCCACAGCTCCCGTATGTAAAGCACTATTACCCGGCCAGTTTTCACAGTGTCGCAATAAGTAAAGTACTATAAAAGGCCAGCTTTAAAATTGTCTGTTGAGATAAAACAGTGCAGCCAATCCTGTCGACACAAAGTACCCACAGGCAAAGCACCCCAGCCAAGCCAGTATTTCACCAGTGAGTTCAGCACCGTAGCTAGGTCAGTATCCATGATCCCTGACATTCCTAAGCCAGTATCCTTATCACCAGTATGTGAAGCACTCTTCTCTAGGCCAGCATCCACAAATCCTCAGTATATGAAGCACCATCACCAGGCCTGTATCAGTGGAGCCACAGTATAGAAGACTCTATCCCTAACTATCTGTAGCCCGGTCTCTCTATTGCCCTAGGATGTAAAGCTACAAAAACAGGTCAGGATCCACAAAGGAAAGTGCATTAGGGTCTATTTAAAGGGCAGATCCCTCAGTGCCCCAGTATGTCAAGTAATATCCCCAGGTCAGTATTAAATACCCAACTTGTCCTAGTTTGTAATGGACTAATGCACTACTCTCATGCCAGGATCTTTATTCCCTCAACATGTAACATTACGCAAGTAAGGCAGTAACTTCGGTACACCAGCATGTAAGGCACCCCCACCTAAACAATACTTGTATTGCAAAGGTGTAGTAATCCAGGAAACAGGTTAAAATCCAAGTATGTTTATTGAGCAGCACAGCATCATGTAGACAGCTTCAAGTTCAAGTACAACTGACATTAAGATGCAGAATGCATCACTAGGAAAGTTCTGAGAACCAGAACATCAAGGAGCAAGGCTCATGCCATTAAAGGGGAAGTATGAAAGATACATGTATACAGTGTAGGATGTAACACATCCCCCCCCTAAGGAAAACAAGGAAAAACATAAGTACAAAATAAAATTGATAACAGAATAAATATATCATACAAAATCCCGTAAAGACATGGGTTTCTTACGAGAACGGGAATCCTCTTTGACCCTAGAGGCAATAGTGTCAGAAGGGAGCACAAAACTAGAAAGAGGTACATCATGAGTATTCACATCATGTTGGACAGGGCACCTTGCAACTTTGCTTACATTCCAGACCTTTCCATCTTGTGTGATAACAGTATTGTTAAAAACATTTTTGATCTGAATGGGCCTGCTATATTTGCTCGTGCCCTTGCCAATAAAAGAAGGTCTCATGATCTTGACCCAATCTCCAACAGCCAAACCATGCTCTCTTGTTTTCCACCTCCTGTTATACCATTCAGCCGATTTCTTTTGTTTGCATAAAACTCTGTCCGCAAGACTCTTAACATCAACCGTATCTTCACCAAAACTTTTGCACTTCTCTTTGAACCACCAAGGGCATATGACAGATGCTGGATCTCTTCCCTTTAGTAGTTTGAATGGACTGACTTCAGTAGTGGTATGGGGAGTTATACAGTAGTTCCAAAGTTTTTCTCTGAGTGTATTTAACCAGTTACCCTTTTCATTGATGGAGTCAATAACAAAATTTTTTAATACACGATTGAAACGCTCAACCTGACCATTTTCGTGCGGTTCATAGAGAGAAGTTCTGAGATGTTTAATATTACAGGATTGTAAAAATGACTGCATCTCTGACGAGACCAATTGAACACCGTTGTCTGATACCAAAATGGAGGGACAACCTTCTCTAGCGAACACTTCCTGGAAAAACATAATATTAACCTCAGAAGTAATTTTTGAAACAAACTTTACCTCTGGCCATTTAGAATGATAATCAACAATGACAAGGGCAAAACGAGAAGACTCAGGTAACATACTAAACGGGCCAGATATGTCAAAAGCAATCTTATTCCATGGAAATTCAGGCCAGACTACTGACTTAAGAGGAGGAATAACAACTTTTAACATTTTATCCTTGTCACAACACTCATTGCATTCTCTGACAACACGATCCACGAATCTGTCCAAACCTGGCCACCAAAAGTTCAACCTAATAAGGCGCTTCATAGCAGAAATTCCCGGATGGGTCTTGTGAGCTAACTTAAGTATCAGGTCCTGAACGCCAACAGGTGGGATACACTTGTCATCTTTAAAGACTAAGTTCCCTTCGCAAAACAATTCATCCGCAACATTGAAAAAAGGCACTAAATCCTCTCTGACATTGGCTTTGTTGGGCCAACCTTCCAACAAATATTTCCTTAAAGTATTCAACCTATCATCCTTCTCCTGACAATTGAGCCAAAATTGTTCAGTAATATCTTGATATTGAGTATCAACAAAATCTTGCAAACCAGAGACAAAATCAACATCCTTACACCCAGAAGTACCATCCATTACACTAAGACATGGAAGACGTGATAGACAGTCGGCTGTAACATTTTTTTTTCCTGGTATATACTCTACTGTGAAACTATACTCCTGTAATTTGGATGTAAGTTGCGCAATTCTCGCTGTTGAGTTCCAACCTCCTCCCACCGAAAGAATATGAACAAGAGGCTTGTGATCAGTTCTCAACACAAACTTGCTTCCCCAAATGTAGATCCTATAGTGTTCAATTGCCCACACACATGAAAGTAATTCACGTTCGATCACAGCATACCTGCGTTCTGTCTCACTCAAGGTTTTAGATGAGAAAGCAACATTCCACTCTGACACACCATCTGTCTGAGACAACACACACCCCAGACCATACAAACTCGCATCCGTAGTGATAATACACTTTTTTCCCATTCTGAAAGGTCCTAAAGTTGGAGAATTCACAATATCTTTTTTAATCTCTGTAAAAGCCTTTTCTTGTTCTATGGTCCACATAAACTCATTCTTCTGTCTCAACAGCTTCCTTAAAGGCTCCATTTTTGTGGCAAAGTTAGCAACAAATTTGCTGTAATACTCGCACATTCCTGAAAAGGACATAAGCTGTTCCTTATTATTGGGAGCTGGAGCATTGAGAATTGCCTCAACATTAGATTTCTTTGGGATCAAACCTTCCCCTGACAGAGTGTGTCCCAAATACTCTACTGATTTCTTGAACAATTTGCACTTGTGTGCTTTAAGGGTAAGCCCATGGTTTTGCAATCTGGCACATACTTCATTTAGATGTACAGAATGTTCCATAACATTTTTAGAAAAGATCAGAATATCATCTTGAAAGCATTTAACGAATGAATCAAGATCTCTGAACATTTGAAACATTACACGCTGGAAAACGGAAGCGGCTGAAGCCAAACCAAAAGGCATTCTTTTATATTGGAAGAGACCCATGGGAGTAATAAAAGCAGTGAATTTCTTAGAATCTTCTGTCAACTCAATTTGGTGGTACGCTGACCTAAGATCTAAAGTAGAAAAAATTTGCGCACCATCAAATAAAGAAATCAGCTCATTAATATTTGGAAGCGGATGGCAATCTATGACAATATTTGAATTAAGAGCCCTCAAATCAATACAGACTCTCAATTTTTGATCTGTTTTTCGTACAAGAACTATGGGCGAAACCCATTCTGAAGACTCTATAGGTTCAATAATGTCATCTTTCAATAAATCATCCAGCATATCTTTCAACTCGGACCTGACATTGATAGGTACACCTCTTAATTTTTGCTTAACCGGAATAGCTCCATCTTTTAGTACTATTTTGTGTGCAAACCCTTTCAACTTTCCTAGTTGATCACAAAATACTTTGTTAAATTTACTGCTCCACAATGAGGTAACATCCTCCTCCCCATCAGTGATGGAATTAATCATTTCTTGATCACTGCAAAGCTCAATAGGATCCTTGGCTCGTGGATTTAATTTGATGCCAAGTTCCCACTGATCTTGCCACCCTAGAACATTCACACCTTTAATAGCAATATATAATTTGATGTGGGCTAATCTACCTCTGAAAGCTAGAGGAACACACAAAAATCCTTCAATTGAAATATTTCCTCCATTAAAACTTTCTGCTAGGATATCTGATGGTTGTAATTTAGATAGATCACATACATTCTGTAACTTTTCATCAAAATATTGCTTTGTAATAATGGTCCATGGGGATCCAGAATCCACCATCAATTCTATTTCAATACCCAAAATGTTAAACATGCACTTAGGTGATTTTTTTTTTATAGAAACAACAGTACTACTTTGAATGATAGAGACTACATAGCCTCTATTGAGCTCTTGTGTAGAGATCTCGGCATCATTAACAGAGGAAACTTTTGCAGGAGTAGAAAAATTGGAACTGGGACGTGGAAATTCTGTGGAACTAGGACGTGGAAGTCCAGTTCGCCCTTGAGGATTGAAACGTCTTTCTCTACACACATTCCCAAAATGTCCCATTTTGCCGCATATATTGCAGGTCCTTTTAAGAGCAGGACAAGCTTGGAAAGAAGCAATGTGAGATCTACTTCCACATCTAAAACAAGAAACTGAACTGTTGTTAAAATCAGGTTTCTTGAAGTTACTAAATGATACGTTCTTTGTTCCTTCATTTTTAGGCTTAATAAGGCATACTTCCTCCTCAACATTACTTTTACTAGGATTAGTACTTTGTTTCTCTACGATATTCATCCATTTTTCAGACATTTCTGTAGACTTTGCAATAGCAATACTTTCTTCAAGAGTAGGATCACCTAAACACCACAATTTATCTTGGACTTTTTTGTTTTTGATGTGAACAATAATTTGGTCACAAATCATTTCATCTGCCATTGTGCCAAAATTACAACGTAAAGTTAACGCCCTCAAAGCAGTGAGAAAATCATCAAAAGATTCATCTTGTTTCTGTGCCCAGGTATAAAATTTGAAACAATTAAGGGAAATATTTGCAGTGGGTTTAAATCTTTTTTCCAATCTGGCAAGTGCTTCAGAGTAAACATTAAGATTATCACCACTCCCAGAAGGTAGCACAATAATAGGCAAAGTTCTAAAAATTTCCTGCCCTTCTGAGCCAAGACAATGTAATAAAATGCTTTTCTTTCTCTCTGAACCCATTCGCTCCCCATCAATAGCCTTCATATAATTGATGAACTCTTCTTTCCATCTTGCCCAAGGCAAAGGAGGATCACCCTTAACTTGCAAAAACTTTGCAGGAGGATCAAACTGCATATTAGTTAATTCAACGACTGTAAAATATGAACTAGTAACAATTAAAATTATGAAATCCACTAAAATATCATGTATAGAAAGGAATCATGAAAAACAATTGTGAATATACATTTTGAGATGAAAAGAACTATAGGCAAATAAAGGCAACAGGTACTAAAGTTTTGCACCAGATAATAACAAAATAATAAAAAAATTATATGAAGTGAGTAGTTAGTTGATGTTGAATAGGACGCTGTAAATACCATACAGCAGTAATTGCCAGTCAGAATGGAGTTTTTCCGTTGTAGATCGGCAATCGGGAAGTCAGAAGGTAGTAATCAGCGTGAATAGATTCTTCCGTTTAAAATCGGCAATGAAGAAATGTTACGATTGTTGCTAGGAGATGAAAGAAACAAAATAAACAAAATGGCGGCACGTTGCACGCAGCGTGACGTGAGACGCTAATCACGCTGCGTGTGTCAGGAAGAGCCGCGTTGCAGAGGACGCGTAGAATCAGACACGCGTTGTCAGGGGATGACGCGTTCTACAGAAGGCTCGGTTGCTGGGTAGCGCTGTTGTAGGAGATGACGCGTTGCAGACGCGTTGCTCGGTTGCTGGGCAGCGTTGACGATGACGAATAGTTAGTTCAGCACGGCTAGGCGTCCACGTTTCTAAGCAACAAGAATGCCTGAACAGCTGATAGCTCCGCGTAATGGAATACAGGCAGCAAGTCTAACGCGCTGAGCCAGTGGAAGACTTGAAAGATGCACAAGTCTTAAAATGATGAAAATTGCAGTAAAAACACAGGAAAATGCCTTCAATAAGTGGAAAAAGTAGAGAAGTAAATCCACAAGGGCGCAGATCCAAGATTCCAGTTTTCTTTAACTGAAGAAATAAGAAAGTAGCATAAAAGTCCCAAAATGATTCCAAAAGGGATAAAATGGGGTTCACTCCGCTCCTGTGCTGTAGATGGCTGGAGTCCTCGTCGCCAAATTTTGTAGTAATCCAGGAAACAGGTTAAAATCCAAGTATGTTTATTGAGCAGCACAGCATCATGTAGACAGCTTCAAGTTCAAGTACAACTGACATTAAGATGCAGAATGCATCACTAGGAAAGTTCTGAGAACCAGAACATCAAGGAGCAAGGCTCATGCCATTAAAGGGGAAGTATGAAAGATACATGTATACAGTGTAGGATGTAACAAAAGGTATAGTATTCACAATGACCCAGTATGCTAGGCACCCCAACTTGGCCAGTGCTTGTATTGCATTTGTATAAAAATCACAGTGCTGCAGTCTGTAAGGCACCCCACCTTGCCAGTACTTGTAGTTCATTGGTATAGACTTCACTGTGCCCCAGTTTGTAAAGCACCCCGACCTAGACGGTACTTGAATTGCATCAGTATACAATTCACACTGGTCCAGGATGTAAGGCACCACCCCCTGGCCAGTACTTATATTACAACAGTGTAAACCACCATGCTAGGGCAGGACCTTCTAAGGGACAGTATGTCATGGCCTATTTCCTTGTCAGTATCTGTACTACTCTTGTACATAATTCATTATCACAGGACATTATCCACACTGCTCTAGGACTGTTTACATCTGTCCCAAATACAGCTGGGGCAGCAAGGTGTGTGAGTAGCCAGCAACATACTTTGAACGCTGTAGTACTGATACTTACCCTTTTCCTTAAGCTTATGGGCACTGTATGGGGGGGCATCTGTATTTGACAAATGTTTCTTCTCCATCTTTTTATGGGTTTCTCTTACAGTATTAGAGGCACTTTCTTTCAGTATACAAAAAAGCATTGGCGTAGCCAATAGGTCTCAGCTTTGGAACCTTATAAGTGCTTAGCCATGCAACAGTTGATGTTGTTGCACCACAGATATTGGCTGCATAACTAAACAGCTATAATGTACCAAAGGTGAGCCCTTTTGGCTATGCCAATGCTTGTTTATTTTTTAAAGGACAAGCAGTGCTATCAGGCTACGGCTGCCACTTAGTCCACCACATCCCACATATACGCTGTTGCCACCTTTGAATGGTTTTAAGGCCAATTCAAAAAGGGTCACCAGTGTATGTGAATCCCTATCTCAACTATGAGACTGTTCTCCTGCTTCCGAATTCTATTCAATACAAATTATGCAAAAAGAACATCCCTTTTTGAGCTGCAAGGCTCATCTTACCCCGTCTCATGCTCAGATTTGAAGTACTGATGGTTTGGGCTTCCCGTAATTCAACTAGTTGGGTCCTGACTAATGAGATCGTAGCTATGATAATTTATTTGACTGCACAGGAAACGCAGGGTTTCACTTAGAACAAAGCACACACATAAAGACAAAGGTCAAACATCAGTGCTGTTATTTGTATTGGTGAAAAAGCTTCAAATGAGTATCTAAGATAAGTGTGCGTTAGAAGACGTGTTTACAGCCAAATCGCATGACCAGGACACCGGGGCGACACCGAGTAGGCAGGGATGAGCTCTGTAGATGGGCGCCTTGCTATGTAGTCGCCTTAAGAACTCCACTACTCCCCCTAGACTCAGTGCGGTGACAGAGGCATGAGCCTTTCGGTACCAAGGCTGTCTGTGTAGATTCCTCTCACTTCCCCCACTCGTGCCAGTGGAGTCAACGACTGCCCCAATGATGCTCCAGGTGAAGCATGCCCCTTTGCTTTGGCCAGTCAAAGCGATGACCCTCTACGCTGACGCACCAGAGGAAGGACTCCTACCTTCACCAGCAAAAACAACAATTAATGGACGGAATGTTGCACAATGGCAAAACATTCACCCCCAGCCACAGCTCTGCCTTCATCAGGCAGCGCCAGGGACCTCAGTAAAGAGGTCACAGTTTCCTGTTCATAAGCCTCTGGAATGCCACGCCACCTGGGTCGTGCGCCCACCGGAGCACATAGCAGCACGTGGGCATCAAAGCCCAGGAGGCCGCCAGTAGTGGACTAAAGCAGGGTGGACTAGCACGGCTTGCGAGGGGGATAATCCCAGCTGCAAAAGAAAATGTTTTCCTCAGGTGGCCTGGCACTGTGCATTGACAGGACCGGCTTCCAGACAAGGGATGTTGGTATGAACAGTCCCTCAAGAGGGGAACCCTCAGAAGGCCGTGCTGCCCTGGCCGTACTTCTTAACAAAACAAACCAAGAACGACACAAAAAGCACAAATGAAATGTTAATTAATGTTTCTTGGGAAGACTCCAGGATTGGAGGTTGCATGTGGATGTCTGGCTAAATTTAGACCAGGGAGCCCACAAACCTCACAGTCTGGAAACAGTCATCGTATCAGAAGACGGACTTAAGAAAAGCTTCAAACAGAACGTAATGGGCTGCAGCTTCAAATAATTACTCGCCTTGGAAAAGCTTCTGATTGGCGTTAAAACATCCCACTTTTAAACTTCTACCCAATCAAGATTATATATGTAGTTACATTAATTGTAGCAGTTGGCAACTGCCACTGGGTGTAGTAGAGGGGTAGATAGGGGTAGAAGGGTAGTAGAAGGGTCCAGGGTAGAGGGGTAGTGGACGGGGTAGAGGGGTAGTAGAGGGGTAGAGGAGTAGTAGAGGGAAGGTGGGGTAGAGGGGTTGTAGAGGGGTAGAAGAGGGATAGAGGGGTAGTGGGGTAGTAGAAGAGTAGTGGGGTAGAGGGGTAGAAGAGGAGTGAAGAGAGGTACTAGAGGAGTAGAAGAGGGGAAGACGGGAAGAGGTGTAGAGGGGTTGTAGAGGGATAGAAGAGGGGTAGAAGGGAAGAGGGGTAGAGGGGTAGTAGAGGGGTAGAAGATAGGTAGAAGGGTAGAGGGGTAGACGAGGGGTAGAAGGGTAGTAGAGGGGTAGTGGGGTGGAAGGGTAGAAGAGGGGTAGATGGGTAGAGGAGGGGTAGTAGATGGGAAAGAGGGTTATGTGTAAGTGTCATGTTATGAATAACACCAATCAGTTCCTGCTGTTGCATGGCATTAGAGGGGTAGTGGGATTGAAGGGTAGAGGGTAGTAGATGTGTAGAGGTATAGAAGAGGGATAGAGGGGTAGAAGAGGGATAGTAGAGGGGTAGTAGGGTAGAAGAGGGGTAGAGGGGTAGAAGAGGGCTAGTGGGGATAGTAGAGGGGTACAAGATGGGTAGACTGGTAGAAGAGGGTTAAGGGGTAGGAGGTTGGTAGAGGGGTAGATGGGTAGCAGCATAGAGGTGTAGAAGGGTAGAGGGGTAGAAGGATAGAGGGTAAAAGAGGGTTAGAGTGGTAGAAGAGGGGTAGAGGGATAGTAGAGGGCTAGTAGAGCGGTGGTGGGGTAGAAGAGGAGTAGAGGGGTGCAAGAGGGGTAGAAGTGTATTAGAGGGGTAGTAGAAGGGTAGTAGATGGGTAGTGGGGTAGTAGAGGGGTAGAAGAGGGGTAGTAGAGGGGTAGTAGAGGGGTAGACGTGTAGAGGGCTGGAGGAGTAGTAGAGGGGGAGTAGAGGGGTAGTACAGGGGTAGTAGAGTAGAAGGGTAGAAGAGGGGTTGAGAGGTAGTAGAGGGATGGAAGAGGGGTAGAAGAGGGTAGTCGCGGGATAGTAGAGGGGTAGAAGAGGATTAGTAAAGGGGTAGAAGAGGGGTAGTAGAGGGATAGAAGGATAGATGGGTAGTAGAGGGGTAGATGAGGGGTAAAGGGGTAGAGGGGTAGTGAAGGGGTAGAAGGGTAGAGGGGTAGAGTTGTAGTAGAGGGGTAGAAGTAGAGTAGAAGGGTAGAGGGGTAGAGGCAGAGTCGGGAGGTAGGAGAGGGGTAGCTGGGTAGAGGGGTAGTAGAGAGGTAGAAGAGTAGAGGGGTAGAAGAGGGGTAGAGGGATAGAAGGGTAGAGGGATAGAGGGTAGTAGAGGGCTAGAAGAGGGGTAGAGGGTAGAAGTGTGGCTCATTGGTTAGAGCGGCAGACCCTGATGCAGAGGTCTAGCCCGGGACCAGGGTTCAATTCCCCGCCTTGGCGGGTCTTGAGCTAAAAAATTCCACGGACCTGATAATTCTCGCCTTGGTGCCTATTCCAATCATGGAGTCCCACTCTGCAACTCTGGACAATAGCTTGCTTAATCTCCACAACGGCCCCTACAACGCTAAGGATGCCTGGCCTCCACCTTGGGGGTGGCCAGGAGTGGACACCTCACAGGGAAAGCCAGAATGGCTTCCACAGCGGTATTCGTACAAGCGCCTTGAGACTCTTGCGGGTGAGTAGTGCGCTATACAAGTATCAATTTACATTTACAAGGGTAGAGGGGTAGAAAAGGGGTAGTAGAGGGGTAGTAAATGGGTAGTTGGGTAGAGGGCTAGTAGAGGGGTATGGGGTAGAAGAGGAATAGAGGGGAAGAAGAGGGGTACTAGAGGGGTAGTGGGGTTAAAGAGGGGTAGAGGGTTAGAAGAGGAGTAGAGGGGTAGTGGAGGGGTAGAGGGGTAGAAGAGGGTAGGGGGGTAGAAGAGGGTTAGAGGGGTAGACAAGTGGTAGAGGGGTAGAGGGGTAGAGGGGTAGCAGGGTAGAGGGTAAACGAGAGTTAAAGGGGTAGTAGAGGGATGGAGGAATAGAAGAGGGGTAGAGGGTAGTAGAGGGGTGGAAGTGTATTAGATGGGTAGAAGAGAGGTAGTAGAGGGGTAGTGGGGTAGAAGAGGGTTAGAGCGGTAGATGAGGGATAGAGGGGTAAAAGGGTAGAAGATGGGTAGAAGAGGGGTAGAGGGGTAGTAGAGGGCTAGAGGGGAGTAGAGGGGTACTAGAGGGGTAGTGGAGGGGTAGTGGTGTAGGAGGGTAGAGGGTAGTAGATGGGTAGAGGGATAGAAGAGGGATAGGGGGCTAATAGAGAGGTAGTATGGTAGAAGAGGGGTAGAGGGGTAGAAGGGGGTAGCTGGGGTAGTAGAGGGGTCGAGGGGTAGAATACGGGTAGAAGGGTAGAAGAGGGTTAGAGGGGTAGAAGGGTGGTAGAGGGGTAGATGGGTAGCAGCATAGAGGTGTAGTAGGGTAGAGGGGTAGAAGGATAGAGGATAGAAGAGGGTTAGAGGGGTAGTAGAGGGTTAGAGGGGTAGTATAGGGGTAGAAGAGGGGTAAAGGGGTACTAGAGGGGTAGAAGTGTATTAGAGGGGTAGTAAGGGGGTAGTGGGGTAGAAGAGGAGTAATGGGATACTAGAGGGGTAGAAGTGTAGAGGGGTAGGGTAGTAGTAGAGGGGTAGAAGAGGGGTAGAATGGTAGAGTGTAGTAGAGGGGTAGAAGAGTGGTAGAAGGATAGAGGGGTAATAGAGGGGTAGAAGGCTATAGGGGTAGAGGGGTAGTAGAGGGGTAGAAAAAGGTGTAGAAGGATAGAGGGGAGTAGGGGATAGAGAGGTAGTAAACGTGTAGTGGGGTAGAAGGTTAGAGGGGTGGAAGAGGGTTAGAGGGGTAGAAGAGGGGTAGAGGGATAGTAGAGGGGTAGTGGGGTAGAAGAGGGGTAGAGGGTTAGAAGGGGGTAGAAGTGTATTAGAGGGGTAGTAGAGGGGTAGTGGGGTAGTAAGGGGTAGAAGCGGGGTAGTAGAGGGCTAGACGTGTAGAGGGGTAGAGGTGTAGTAGAGGGTAGGAGATGGGAAGAAGGGTAGAGGAGTAGAAGAGGGGTAGTAGATGGGTAGAGGGGTAGTAGAGGGGTAGTGGGATAGAAGAGTAGAGGGGTAGAAGAGGGGTAGTGGGGTAGAAGAGGGGTAGAGAATAGAAGAGGGGTAAAGGGGTAGTAGAGGGATAGTAGAGGGGTAGTGAGTAGAATAGGGGTAGAGGGGTAGAAGAGGGGTAGTAGAGGGGTACCATTGTAGAGGGGTAGAATGGTAGAGGGTAGAAAGGTAAAGGGGTAGAAGAGGGTTAGAAAGTGGTAGGAGAGTGGTAGAGAGGTAGTAGAGGAGTAGAGGTGTAGAAGAGGGGTAGAGGGGTAGTAGAGGATTAGAGGAGGGGTGAAAAAGGGTTAGTAAGGTGGTAGAGGGGTAAAGAGGTAGAAGAGGGGTAGTGGGGTAGAAGAGGGGTAGAGGGGTAGAAGAGGGGTACAGGGTTAGCAGAGGGGTAGTAGAAGAGTAGTGGGGTATAAGGGTAGCGAAGTAGTAGAGCGGTAGAGGGGTAGAAGAGGGGTAGTGGGGTAGAAGGGTGGTAGAGGGGGTAGAAGGGTGGGAGAGGGGTGAAGCAGTAGAAGGGTAAATCGATAGGGGGTAGAAGTGGGGTAGGAGGGTAGTAAAGGGGAGGAGGGGTAGTAGAGGGATAGTATGGGGTAGAAGAGGGGTAGTTTGGTAGAGGGCTAGAGGGGTAGAAGAGGGGTAGATGAGGGTTAGCATGGTAGAGGGGTAGAAGGGTAGAGGGGTAGAGGAGTAGTAAGGAGGTAGTAGAGGGGTAGAAGAGGGGTATGGGGGAGTAGAGTGGTAGATTAATATTAGAGGGGTTGTAGAGGGGTAGTGGGGTAGAAGAGGGGTAGAACAGGGTTAAATGGGGAAAAAAGGGTTAAAGGGGTAGAAGGGTAGCAGAGGGGAAGTAGAGGGGTAGAGGGGTAGTAGAGGGGTAGAAGAGAGTTAGAAGGGTAGATGAATAGATGAGTGGTAGAAGGGTAGAGGGGTAGTAGTTGGATAAAAGGGTAGAGGGGTAGCTGTGTAGTATAGGGTTATTAGAGGGCTAGAAAAGGGTTAGAATGGTAGAGCAATAAAGGGGTAGTAGAGGGGTAGAAGGGTAGAGGATTAGAGGGCTAGTAGAGGGGTCGAAGAGGAGTAGAATGGTAGAGGGGTAGAGGGGTAGAAGAGGGGAGGAAGGGTATGGGGTAGAGGGGTAGTAGAGGGGTAGAAGAGGGGAAGAAGAGTAGAGGGGTCGAAGAGGGGTATTGGGGTAGTAGAGGGGCAGTCGGGGAGAAGGGTAGAGGGGTGGAAGAGGGGTAGAAGAGGGGTAAATGAGGGCTATAAGGGTAGTAGCAGGGTAGAGGGTTAGTAGAGATATAGAGGGGTAATAGGGGTAGAGGGTGTTAGATGGGTAGCGGGGTAGTAGAGGGGTAGAAGAGGGATAGAGGGGTAGAAGAGGGGTAAAGGGGTAGTAGAGGGGTAGGTGAGAGGTAGTGGGGTAGAAGGGTAGAGGGTTAGTAGAGAGGTAGAGGGGTAGAAGAGTGGCAGTGGGGTAGAAGGGTGGTAGAGGGGCAGAAGGGTGGTAGAGTGATAAAGGAGTAGAGGGTAGAAGGGTAGAAGGCCATAGGGGTAGAAGTGGGGTAGAGGAGTAGTAGAGGGGTGGGGGGTAGTAGAGGCGTAGAAGTGGGGTTGTAGAGGGGTAGTAGAAGGGTAGAAGAGGGGTAGAAGGGTGGTATAGGGTTAGTGGGGTAGTCGAGAGGTAGTTGGGTAGAAAAGGGGTACAGGGGTAGAATAGGGGTACAGGGGCAGTAGAGGGCTGGTGGGGTAGAAGGTTAGAGGAGTAGTAGAGAGGTAGAAGAGGTGTAGAAGTGTGGTAGTGGGGTAGAAGGGTGGTAGATGTGTAGAAGGGTGGTACAGGGGTAGAGAGGTAGTGGGGTAGAAGGGTAGAGGGGTAGTAGAGAGGTAGAGGGGTAGAAGAGTGGCAGTGGGGTAGAAGGGTGGTAGAGGGGCAGAAGGGTGGTAGAGTGATAGAGTAGTAGAGGGGTAGATGGGTAGAAAGCAAGAGGGGTAGAAGTGGGATAGAGGGGTAGTAAAGGGGTGGAGGGGTAGTAGAGGGGTAGAAGAGGGGTAGTAGATGGATAGAGGAGAGGCAGAAGAGGGGTAGTAGAGGGGTAGAAGGGTAGAGGTATAGAGAAGTAGAGTGGTAGTAGAGGGGTAGAAGAACGGTAGAAAGGTATGGCGTAGAGGGGTAGTAAAGGGGTAGAAGTGTAGAGGGGTAGAGGGGTGGTCGAGGGGTAACAGAGGGGTAGAGGGGTAAAAGAGGGATAGAGGGTAGTAGAGGGGTAGTGGGGTAGAAGAGGGGTAGAAGTGGGGGAGAGGGGTAGTAGAGGGGTAGTTGAGGGATAGTGAGGTAGAAGAGGGGTGAGATAGGGGTAGAAGAGGTGTAGAAGAGGGATAGAGGGGTAGTAGAGGGTAGAGTGGTGATAGAGATGTAGTAGAGAGGTAGAACAGGGGTAGTAGATGTGTAGTAGAGTGGTAGAAGGGGGTAGTAGATGCTTAGTAGAGGGGTAGGTGAGGGTTAAAAGGGTAGAGGGGTAGTATAGGGGTAGAAGAGTGGTAGAAGGGTAGAGGGGTTGAGGGGTAGTACAGGGTTGGAAGGGTAGAGGGGTAGTAGAGGGGTAGAAGAGTGGTAGAAGGATAGAAAGGTACAGGGGTAGTAGAGGGGTAAAAGAGGGGTAGAAGGGTATTGGTGTAGAGGGGTAGTAGAGGGGTAGTAGAGGGGTAGAAGAGGGGTAGAAGGGTAGAGGGGTAGAAGAGGGGTAGTAGAGGTGTCGAGGGGTAGTAGAGGGATAGTGGGGTAGAAGGGTAGAGGGATAGAAGAGGGGTAGTGAGGTAGACGAGATGTAGAAGAGGGATAGAGAGGTAGTAGAGTGGTAGTGGTGTAGAAGAGGAGGAGATAGGTAGAAGAGGGGTAGAGATGTAAAAGAGGGGTAGAGGGGTAAAGAGGGTTAGAGGGGTAGAAGGGTGGAAGAGTGGTAGAGGGATAGTTGGGTAGAGGGGTAGAAGGGTAGAGGGGTAGAGGCGTAGAGGGTAGAAGAGGGTTAGAGGGGTAGTCGAGGGTAGAGGTGTAATAGAGGGGTAGAAGAGGGGTGGATGGGTGGAGGGGTAGAAAAGGGCTAGTAGAAGGATAGAGAGTAGTAGAGGGGAAGTGGGGTAGAAGGGTATAGGGGTAGAAGAGGGGTATTGGGGTAGAAGGGTAGAGAGGTAGAAGAGAGATAGTGAGGTAGAATAGGTGTAGAGGTGTAGAAGAGGGTTCGAGGGGTAGAAGGGTAGTAGACGGGTAGAGGGATAGCAGAGTAGAGGGGTAGAAGTATAGACAGGTGGAAGGGTAGAGGGTAGAAGAAAGTTAGAAGTGGAGTAGAGGGATAGAAGAGGGGTAAAGGGGTAGTAGAGGGGTAGAGGGTTACTAGAGATGTAGAGGGGTAATAGAGGGGTAGAATGGTGGTAGAGGTGTAGAGAGGTAGGAGGGGTAGAGGGGTAGAAGACAGGTGGATGGGTTAAAGAGAGGTAGAGGAGTAGTAGAAGGGTAGGTGGGTAGAAGATGGGTAGTGGGGTAGAAGTGGGATAGAGGGGTAGAAGAGGGGTAGAGGGGTAGTAGAGAGGTAGAGGGATTGAAGAGGGGTAGTGGTGTAGAAGGGTTGTTGAGGGTAGAGGGGTAGAGGGGTTGTAGATGGGTAGAGAGGTACAGGGTTAGTAGAGGGGTAGAAGAGGGGTAGAAGAGTAGAAGAGGGGTAGAGGGGTAGAAGAGGGGTAGAGGGGTAGTAGAGGGGTAGAAGGGTAGCAGGGTAGAGGGGTAGAAGAGGGGTAGAGGGGTAGAAGGGTTATATACGGGTAGAGGGGTAGCAGGGTAGAGTGGTAGAAGGGTAGAGGGGTAGAAGAGGTTTAGAGGGGTATGTAGAGAAGTAGAAGTGGGGCAGAGGGGTAGCAGAGGGGTAGAAGAGGGGTCAAGGAGGGGAACTAGAGGGGTAGAGGGTTAGTAGAGGGGTTGATGTGTAGTAGAGGGGTAGAAGGGTTGTAGAGGGGTAGAAGAGGGGTAGAGGATGTTGAAAGGGTAGAGGGGTAGTGGGATAAAAGAAGGGTAGAGTGCTAGTAGAGGGATAGAGGGTAGAGTGGTAGAAGCTGGATAGAAGGGTAGAAGGGTAGAGGGGTAGTAGAGGGTAGTGGGGTATAAGGGTAGAAGAGGGATAGTGGGGTAGAAGAGTGGTAGAGGGGTAGAAGGGTGGTAGAAGGGTAGAGTAGTAGAGGGGTAGAAGGGTAGATGGGTAGAATGCAGAGGGGTAGAAATAGGGTAGAGGGGTAGTAAAGGGGTAGCGGAGTAGTAGAGGGGTAGAAGAGGGGTAGTAGAGGATTAGAAGAGGAATAGTAGAGGGGTAGAATAAGGGTAGAAGGGTAGAGGGGTAGTAGAGGGGTAGATGAGGGGTAGAAGTGTAGAAGGATAGAGGGGAAGCCGGGTAGTAGAGGGGTAGAAGGGTAGAGAGGAAGAGGGGTAGTGGGTTAGAAGGGTAAAGGGTAGAAGAGGAGTAGAGCGGCAGAAGAAGGGTAGAGGAGTAGTATATGGGTTGTGGGATAGAAGAGGTGTAGAGGGGTAGAAGAGGGGGAGAGGGTAGTAGAGGGGTAGCAGGGTAGAGAGGTAGTAGAGAGGTAGAAGAGGGGTGATTGAGCAGTAGTAGAGTAATAGTAGAGGGGTATTAGAGGGGTAGAAAAGGGAGAGAAGTGTAGAGGGGTAGAGGGTTGAAGAGGGGTAGTAGAGGGGTAAAAGAGTAGTACAGGGGTAGAGGGGTAGTAGAGGGGTAGAAGATGGGTAGTAGAGGGGTAGAAGTGGGGTAGAGAAGGGTTAGAGGGATAGATTGGTAGATGAGTGATAGAAGGGTAGAGGGGTAGAGGGATAGTAGAGGGTTAGAAGGATAGAGGGGTAGAGGGGTAGTAGAAGGTTAGTAGAGGGATAGAAGAGTGTTTGAAGGGTAGAGAGGTACAGGGGTAGTAGAGGGGTTGAAGAGAGGTAGAGGGGTAGAAGGGTAGTAGAGGGGTAGAAGAGGGATAGAGGGGTAGTAGAGGGCTAGAGGGATAGAGGGGTAGTAGAGTGGTAGAAGAGGGGTAGAAGAAGGGTGGAAGGGTCGAGGGGTAGAGGGTTAGTAGAGGGTTAAAAGATGGGTAGTTGGGTAGAAGAGGTATAGAGGGGTGGAAGAGGGGTAGAGAGGTAGTAGAGGGGTGGTAGAGGGGCAGTGGGGTAGAGGAGGGCTAGTAAAGGGGTAGTGAGGTAGAAGAGGGGTAGAGGGGTAGAAGGGTATTAGAGGGGTAGAGGGGTAGCAGGGTAAAGGGGTTGAAGGGTAGAGGGGTAGAAGAGGTTTAGAGGGGTATGTAGAGGGGAAAAGAGGGGCAGAGGGGTAGCAGAGGGGTAGAAGAGGGGTACAAAGGGGGTACTAGAGGGGTAGAAGGTTAGTAGAGGGGTAGAAGAGGGGTAAAAGGGTGGTAGATTGGTAGAAGAGGGGTAGAGGGGTAGAAGAGGGATTAGGGGTAGTAGAGGGGTAGTGGGGTAAAAGGGGGTAGCGGGGTAGAAGTGGGGTAGAGGTGTAGCATAGGGGTAGTAGAGGGGTAGTGGGGTAGAATGGTAGAGGGTAGTAGAGATGTTGAGGGGTAGAAGAGGGGTAGAGGAGGGGTTGTGGGGTATAAGGGTGGTAGATGGGTAGAAGGGTGGTATAGGGGCCGAGGGGTAGAGGATTAGAGGGGTAGAAGGGTAGAGGGGTAGAAGGCTAGATGGATAGAAGAAAGGTAGATGGGTAGAGAGGGGTAGAGAGGTAGTAGAGGGGTAGAAGAGGGGTAGAGGGGTTAAAGAGGGGTAGAATAGGGGTAGAGGGGTAGTAGAGGTGTAGACGGGTAGTAGAGGGGTAGAGGTGTAGTAGAGGGTAGAGGGGTAGAAGGGTGGTATAGCAGTAGGGGGTTTGAAGAGGGGTAGAGCAGCAGAAGGGTGGTAGAGGGGTAGAAGGGTGGTAGAGGGGTAGAGGAGTAGAAGGGTAGATGGGTAGAAGAGTGGTAGAAGAGGGGTAGAGGGGTAATAGAAGGGTAGTAGAGGGGTAGAGGGGTTGAGGGGTAGAAGAGGGGTTGCACGGTAAAAGAGGGGTAGAGGGAGGAAAGGGTGGTAGAGGGGTAGAAGGCTGGAAGATGGGTAGAGGTTAAGTAGAGGGGTAGTGGAGGGGTAGAGGGGTAGAAGAGGGGGTAGAGGGGTAGTAGATGGATAGAGGGGTAGAGGGGTAGTAGGGTAGAAGGGTAGAGGGGTAAGGGGGTAGTAGAGGGGTAGAAGGGGCAGAGGGGTAGTAAAGGGGTAGTGGGGTAGAAGGTTAGGTGGTAGTAGAGGGGTAGAGCGGAAGAATAGGTTGTAGAGGGGTAGAAGGGTGGTAGATGGGTAGAAGGGTGGTATAGGGGCCGAGGGGTAGAGGATTAGAGGGGTAGAAGGGTAGAGGGGTAGAAGGCTAGATGGATAGAAGAAAGGTAGATGGGTAGAGAGGGGTAGAGAGGTAGTAGAGGGGTAGAAGAGGGGTAGAGGGGTTAAAGAGGGGTAGAATAGGGGTAGAGGGGTAGTAGAGGTGTAGACGGGTAGTAGAGGGGTAGAGGTGTAGTAGAGGGTAGAGGGGTAGAAGGGTGGTATAGCAGTAGGGGGTTTGAAGAGGGGTAGAGCAGCAGAAGGGTGGTAGAGGGGTAGAAGGGTGGTAGAGGGGTAGAGGAGTAGAAGGGTAGATGGGTAGAAGAGTGGTAGAAGAGGGGTAGAGGGGTAATAGAAGGGTAGTAGAGGGGTAGAGGGGTTGAGGGGTAGAAGAGGGGTTGCACTGTAAAAGAGGGGTAGAGGGAGGAAAGGGTGGTAGAGGGGTAGAAGGCTGGAAGATGGGTAGAGGTTAAGTAGAGGGGTAGTGGAGGGGTAGAGGGGTAGAAGAGGGGGTAGAGGGGTAGTAGATGGATAGAGGGGTAGAGGGGTAGTAGGGTAGAAGGGTAGAGGGGTAAGGGGGTAGTAGAGGGGTAGAAGGGGCAGAGGGGTAGTAAAGGGGTAGTGGGGTAGAAGGTTAGGTGGTAGTAGAGGGGTAGAGCGGAAGAATAGGTTGTAGAGGGGTAGAAGGGTGGTAGATGGGTAGAAGGGTGGTATAGGGGCCGAGGGGTAGAGGATTAGAGGGGTAGAAGGGTAGAGGGGTAGAAGGCTAGATGGATAGAAGAAAGGTAGATGGGTAGAGAGGGGTAGAGAGGTAGTAGAGGGGTAGAAGAGGGGTAGAGGGGTTAAAGAGGGGTAGAATAGGGGTAGAGGGGTAGTAGAGGTGTAGACGGGTAGTAGAGGGGTAGAGGTGTAGTAGAGGGTAGAGGGGTAGAAGGGTGGTATAGCAGTAGGGGGTTTGAAGAGGGGTAGAGCAGCAGAAGGGTGGTAGAGGGGTAGAAGGGTGGTAGAGGGGTAGAGGAGTAGAAGGGTAGATGGGTAGAAGAGTGGTAGAAGAGGGGTAGAGGGGTAATAGAAGGGTAGTAGAGGGGTAGAGGGGTTGAGGGGTAGAAGAGGGGTTGCACTGTAAAAGAGGGGTAGAGGGAGGAAAGGGTGGTAGAGGGGTAGAAGGCTGGAAGATGGGTAGAGGTTAAGTAGAGGGGTAGTGGAGGGGTAGAGGGGTAGAAGAGGGGGTAGAGGGGTAGTAGATGGATAGAGGGGTAGAGGGGTAGTAGGGTAGAAGGTTAGAGGGGTAAGGGGTTAGTAGAGGGGTAGAAGGGGCAGAGGGGTAGTAAAGGGGTAGTGGGGTAGAAGGTTAGGTGGTAGTAGAGGGGTAGAGCGGAAGAATAGGTTGTAGAGGGGTAGAAGGGTGGTAGAGGGGTAGAGGCGTAGAAGGGTAGATGGGTAGAACGGTAGAGGGGTGGAAGAGGGGTAGAGGGCTAGAGGGGTAGTAAAGGGGTATAGCGGTAGAAGAGGGGGATATGGGTAGTAGAGGGGTAGAAGAGAAGTAAAAAAGGGGTAGAGGGGTAGTAGAGGGATAGAGGGTTAGTAGATGGGTAGAGGGATAGTAGAGGGATAGAAGGTTGGTAGAGGGGTAGGAAAGTGGTAGAGGTGTAGAAGAGGGGTAGAGGGGTAGAATGGTAGAGTGGTAGAAGAGGAGTAGAGCGGTAGTAGATGGGTAGTAGAGGGGTGGTAGAGGGGTATTAGAGGGGTAGAGGGGTAGAAGAGGGGTAGAAGAAGGGTAGAGGGGTAGAAGAGTAGAAGATGGGTAGAAGAGGATAGAGGGGTAGAAGAGGGGAAAAGGGATAGAAGGGTAGAAGAGGGGTAGATGGGTAGTAGAGGGGTAGAGGTGTATTAGAGGGGTATTAGAGGGGTATGGGGTAGAGGGGTAGTAGAGGGGTAGTGGGTAGAGGGGTAGTCAAGGGGTAGTGGGGTAGAAGGGTAGAAGAGGGGTAGCAGGTTAGTAGAGGGGTAGAGGGGTAGAAGGGTGGTAGAGGGCTAGTGGGGTAGAAGAGGGGTAGACGGGTGGTAGAGGGGTAGAGGGGTAGAAGTGGATAGAAGGGGGTAGAAGAGAGGTAGTGTAAAGGTAGAGGGGTAGAAGAGGGATAGAGGGGTCAAAGAGGGGTAGAGTGGTAGAAGAGAGGTAGAGGAGTAGAAGAGGTGTAGAGAGGTAGAGTAGAGGTAGAAGGGTAGAAGAGAGGGAGAGGGGTAGAAGAGAGGTAGAGGTAGAGAGGTAGAAGAGAGGTAGAGGTAGAGAGGGAAAGAAGGGGGAAGGAAAGCATGGGAGAAGAAAGGCAGGTTAAGACAAGGACAGGCATGTGACTTAAGGCAATAAACCAAGTGGGAGGGGTGGGGGGAGTGTTGCCCAGAGCACACATAGTGTTTCCCTTGCCAGAGCAAGCCGCACCATCTTTTTGAAAGTTAATTACGAACAGATGGTTTCAAAGCTCGGGATTCGCCAAAAATGCATGCGTTGCCTTTGAAAGCAATGCAATGCGTGCACGTTTTTGGCCTCAAAACCGAATCGATTACAAGAGGTCTCCAATTCAGTGCATGTGCACTTCGTAGGCGAGACCTAAAAAGGGCAGTATGTATTGCATGTTCTGAGGCCCTGTGTCTCATACTCTTGCATGGAAATAACTATCCCCATGAAAGTTTATGTAATACATCAGCAAGCAAATGCCACACAACTAAGCTACTAGGTCTCTCCATGTGCAATGTCCCAAAATGTAAGGTCCTATGTCAACGAACGTCTACGTAATACTTCAGTAATGAACAGTATGGAAACACCACAAACCTAGTCTACTATGCCCCTCCATGTGTAATTCCACAATATGTAATGCACTTTCGCCATGTCAGTCTGTATAATACCTCAGCATACCAATGTCACAAAGCTAGATTGCTATGCCCCAATATGTAGACAGGGAGATTGCAACACAGGTGGTGCGTGGTTACAAATGGAGTTGAAGCGCCGCTCTGTTATGTTCAACCACGTGCAGTGTGTGTTGCAAGTAGAGTTGAAGAGCGGCACCAGGGTGTTGCAACACAGGCGGCACGCGTAGCATGTGGAGTGAAATTGCCGCACTGTAAGGTTCCCACAACAGCAGTGCGGTTTACTTCGAAGGGTCACATGATGAGGTGTAGCATAAGCAGCGATGGAACTTACCTGCATGATCTTTGTTGTTCCTGATACCTCTGGGAGAACAGGGAGCAAGCCGACAAGTCCTTAGAGAATACATAAGGGTGCGATGCTAGGCAGCAGGCCATGAGTTACAGGCCAACACACATCGGTAGGTTGTAGACTGGCTATCTCTCCTGAGCACAGTACAATTCCTCCAGTGGCAGTTCCCTCCTATAGCATGACATATTCCTCTGACAATGTGCAAAGCTTAGTTTCAGGGATGTTCAGTTCCCAGTCCCCAGTCCAAATGTGTCTCTGATTTGCTAAGGTCTGGCCCCAGTACTTATAACCTGAAACGCCTTTGAAGTGGGGTTAGATCAAAGAGTCCTTTTCGAATACACATGTCCCCTCTTCAATCCAGTCATGTCTGCTTGATGACCCCGGGACGTTGATTGATATCTTTAGTTGGAACAGAACCCTTGCTATTCAAGCACAGGGGTCAGCCTCACTCCTGCTCTTCTGCCCAGGAAGACCCACCAGATTGCAGAGGTCTGCACTGTAATTAGGGCCCTGTGTTTTATGACTGTCTATGGAGAATGCAAATAGGTGTCTGCCACCCAGATGTGTATTGGAGGCAGGCTGTAAGGCACACAAGAGTTAAGAGCAGCAGAGCCCACTTTCTAGTAGACAGGAACTACAGCTGGAAACTATTTAACTTACTCCCCCATGTTACCCTATGAGAGGAGCAGGCCCCACAGCGGTGCAAATGAAATGAAGTGTTAATCCTGACAAGGGCATGTAACACACATGGATACCCATTCTAATTCTCATCTACATAGCACCTTGCCCTCAGAATTACTTAGGTCCTACCTTGGGGGTGACTTAGCTGTAGTCAAGAGAAAAATATAGAACGTGGCAAGCAGATTGAAATGCCAAGTGAAGTAGCAGTGAAATGCGTGCCCAGGTACTCCAATAGCAGACCTGATACAGGTTTGAAAGGCTACAATGTTTTGGCAGCACAATCCTTGCTGAAGGCCCACTGGTAGCATTTGAAGTACAGGCGCTGATTATATGGTATACCACTGTACAAGGGACTTACAGTTAATTTAAAGGAGCCAATCAGTCATTCATAATTATTAGCATATTTTGGAAGAGCACCTGCACCTTAGCAAAGAATTACAGTGGTAAAGTGCCCAAAGTCCTAAGGTCAACAAAGAGAGAGGTACAAATCCAGGAGGTAAAAGTAAAGCATCTGGGAAAACATTTCCCTAAGAATGCAAGGTCTAACAATGCACTATCCATATGTCAGTCTATACAAAGACCTCAGCAGGCAAGAACCACAAAGTTAGGCTGCTAAGCCCCTCCATGTGTAATGCCACAATATGTAATGCACTACTCCACCACCAGCATGTGCAGTACAAGAGTGTGTTAATAAGCATCCTCAGGTCAGTGTCCATAAACACACCCAGAGCCCCTATCCCCATAGTTTTTTGTCTTGTCCTGACTCCTTTGACAGGCTCTTTTAGCTCCTCCAGCACAAGATGATGTGAAGCTGCCAAGACTCAAACGCCTATGGAGCATGCTACAGCTGTCTCGCTGCCTTTGTCTTTAGTCGTTTTTATTTTCTTTCTCCTGCTGTCACTCTGTCTTGCTTTTTATTTTAAACTATGACACCTTCTTCTTTCACTTGTCACTCAGAGTTCTCTTTCTCTGGTTTTGTTTCACTACTGTCTTTTCCTCGGTCTTAACCTTGTTTGACTTAACTTTACTCTTCCAGTCCTCTTGTCTCTCTTCTGTTCCCTTTTCCATTCTGTCACTCTTTCTGTATTCTGTCTCCTTTCACACATGTTTCTCCCCATTTCCTTGTGAGACAGTTTCTCTATCAATATTGTCTTCCCTACATCTTGTCACGTCTCTTGCTTTCACCCTCCATTAATCATCTCTGTCCTCTTAGCTTCTCTTTTTTTCCTCTTCTTCTTCTCTTACTATCATTCCTCTTCACCAGTCTTTACCTATGCTATGCTCTTCTCCCATGTGCTATATAGCACTTGTCATCTGCTGGACTGTGCTACGTTCTTTATCTGTCCCTTGTGCCTGCTTGGCTCACTCAGAGCAAAAGTAACTGTAGATGTGAGAGAGGCCCTGAGCTGGAGCTCCAGTGGTCTGAGAGAGAAAGGGTGTCAGTCTGCAGGGTTTTAATGAGTGTAATTCCTCTGTATTGGGCACAGGCTGGTGGAGCACCTATTCTGTTGAATTATTTACAGGGCTTCGGGGGAGGGCTTAATTTGAGCTGGTGGATTCAGGTGCTCAGTGCAGGCACTTAATTGTCAACACCAGTGCTTGTGACAGTCTGCCACATGCTGGCGCTGCCTGGCTAATTTATAGATGACCACAACAAAGGTTAATATTAATTTGTTATACATTAAACATTACTATTACCTGCTGCCAAAGCCATTCTTATAGCTTTGGGGGCCTGAAATAGTACAAATTGTCTGACTTGTAGGAGTATGATGGCTAATTGTTCTTGTGTTACTATCATTGGGAGCATGGCAGGGGCAATGGTTGGTGGAAGCTGTAGTGGCTGCCTGACAAGAGTCCTGTCACTTATTTCTTTACAAGTTAATCACTGCGTGGGCGACAGCCCTTCCAGCCCTGAAAGCAGCTACCACAGCCTCAACAGGAAAGTCCCCAGTATGGCAGGGGCCCTGGGCCCTGGTGCCTGCACAACCTGCTGCTGCCTTTGACTCATAATGTCCTCATTACTAGAATGCTGGAGGAGGGTGGATAGCAGAGCAAGCACTGTAGCCAACTTAACCTTGCCAACTCCTTACCACATTTCCATAGCTGCCACCGAGGTGCACTGTTGTGTAACAACTTCAGCCAGTTCTAGATGTAACACACGACATGTAGCATCCTGAGACATTTGTTCCCACTTCTTCCTTCATACATATGGGTTTAAAAATCCCAGGATGCATACTTTACAGATGCCGTTTGCACCCTTGCTATGTTTGGCACCTTCAGTCAACCCTCACTCTCTACCCATCAGCACACAGCATGCTTAGTTTTAAAGCCCTGAAGTAAATAGAAATAAAACTACAAGCCCCAAAATGCACAGTGTTGTTCTCTAGTAAAATCATATTGGTAAATGTGCTAAACATAACAATGAACTCCTTGGCAGATGGAAGGATTCCCAACAAGGAAGATGTGTTCAGAGTACATGGAAGATTCAGGTGTAGTCTGTGAGGAGTGGAAGTCATGGTGATCTGGAAACACTACATTGGATCATATCAATACCTTGTACTTGCTGCACCCACCCAATAGCCATTGAGTCACTTCTCCACGCTAGGTAGAGCGGCCAGAATCTGACTAGTAGTAAAGTGTGTCTTATGAAATTAGTTCCAGCTATGAAACCTCAAGGTGTTCCATGTAAGTTGCGAGAAGATCATCCTATTCTTTTCATATTCTTTTCATTTGGGGACTTTTTTTTAAATAATCAATGCAAGATTACAAGTACAGGAAGTAATTAAAAAAGTGAAAGTCTCCTAAAATCTCTCACATTTCACTTGAGACCTTCACTTGGTCACTCAGTCCATTCTTTAGAGCACAGTTTTAAAAGTGTGGATGATGCTGCAGCATTTAATACAACAATATCAAGGCAGGAGATTTTCAGAGATCCTTCTGGGGTTAATCAAAATCCCCTTTAGTTGGTGCTACAGACTGCCAAAGAGATGGGAGGTCTCTCACAGTGTCCCCTTCACAAATGTTGTGATATCAGCCCCTGTGAATCATGCTTTTGAAACAACGCTCTTGTCACAGGCCTTCAGGCCACTGAAGGGACATAAGTGCCACCAAGTTCATAGTTTGTTTGAGTTAGAGTCGTAGTTATCAATTAACATAATTGACTGCCGCATAGTGTGGTGAATCAACGCTTGTATGTCGTGCTGTCAGATCTGTATTTGGTGGTCTTCAATGAGAATCAAAAGGCACATGATCTACCAGACTAAGGGCTGGAACTAGAGTTCGACAGATGGGTTACTCCATCACAAGCACAATGGATATTCCACCACCTGTATTACAAGTGCCAGAGGATATAATGCACTTGTAATATGGTGGACGGATTATTTGTTGTATTTGTGATAGATTAACCCATCCACCAATCTCTGAATCAGGCCGTAAATTTCAGGCAATGACCATTGACACCACTGGGGCAAGTATACTAAAAAGTCATGCGATTAACTGCAGCAACCAGAATTTCTGTATTGCAGGAAAAGGAGAGATGGGACAGTGTCAAATCTATTAAAATACATCCCTGTTGCTGTCCCCCCCCAGCATTTGTGAACTTTAAGGTACCCTTCTAATACAAAATACTATGCTTGGACATAGAAGAAACAGTTTCCAACATTAGATGTATGCTTATCCTACACAAACCACATTTGAAAAGATTGGAAAGAAAACATGTTCTCCATCTTTAGGCCTGCCTCAAGGAGGTTTACATTTTTGGACTAAGGTTCTGCCTACAAATATTAGCTTATAAGGATTTGCTCAAAAAGCAGGGGGGGGGACTTCATGGGATAAACCATATACCACCCATAGGATGGCCCTTGATGAAACATAGCGGGCACAAAATTATGCATGGTGCTACTTTGCATCACTTTAGGACTACTTTCCACTTCAAAACAAGATTCATACTGGAAAGTAAATCCAAATGTAACCCTTTGAGCCCATTAGAACCACTTTTAGTGACGCTGTACCGGTGCAAAGTGTTGATAAATCTGGTCCACAGCTTGTAGTGTAATGGGGTGCATGTCAAATTATCAACAAGAAAATATTGATATGATTCTACCATCACACAAATATCAACAACCAAAATATTTCGGGTACTAAGTGAATGCTGCTAGTACAAATTTACAATTCCTATCTACATATTTTGAAAATGTATATTCTGTCATAGTTAATATACAACGTAAATCTATTCTTAATAATACACACTTACCTTCTCCATATTTTGGTCGGTATGACGATATTCTGTGCTCAGCCTCCTGGCATGGCACTCTGATGGATTCCATGCTACAGATACACTGGTCACAGGACTGGATCATTTTCAGATCCCAGTTCACAAAAATATAGAGAGAGACAAAACATTTCTACTGAAGCAAGTGACTTGTGTTAACACAACAACCTGGAGCAGCATACAAAATGGGTGAAATGGAAATGCCAGTGAAGCATCTGGAATGTATTCTTGCAGGACAAGCAGCAGGAACATATTACCACTTTTACTCAAATGATCAAAAGTGGGCGCAGTGAGAAGTTACCATATTTGTACTTCATATCTATGGATCCCTTCTGTATTCAGTACCCACAAGAAGCAGCTCTTGCAGCCTAGAGGATGGTACAGGTTTGCCCATTGCTACTACATTTTTTCATAGTGAAAATAGCCTGCCTGCAGATCACTATCTAGTACTTTAAGCACACTTAAGATGCAGGAGTGACGGTGAAAACAGAATTAGGCTGAATATGGATTTAGGGAACCAGGTTTAAGTCTCAACATCCTGTGTTTCTGGGCTATTCACTTCATCTCCCTTTGCCTACCAAAAATGAATTTGTCCTTGTGTAATGCAACTGGTGCTCATGTAAAGCCCGCAATACCTTCTGGTCAAGTTTGCGCTACAAACAAAAGGCAAAGAAAAAAATGTCCCAGGAGAGCATCTTGTGCACATGAGGAATATCAGTAGTGTCACATCAAAGAGTAGAGAGTGTGTCTGCTGAGAAAGAAATTGGTGACCTAGCTGATAGGACAACGTTTCTCATAGTTTTTTTCCTGAGTAGCATAGTTTTAAGTGTCCAAAAGCTAATTCAAGGGGGGGGGGGGTAATGGTCTGTGCAGCTGTAAGTAGTCAGGTGTTTGCAGACCTGAAATGTCCAGTTCTGGAAACATCAAAGCAAATTTAACCTGGTGTGGATCTGCACACAATAAAAACCCCAGGCAGAGAGGGGTGGGGCAAGGGCGTAGCTTCAAGGGGTTTTTTGGGCTGTTATACTCCCCTAATAAATATACTATTTAATAAATAGTTGGGGACAGGATCTTTCAGTCAGATATTGTAAGGTAACTATCAGATTTCACCTGGAATTTTTAAATACTCACTTAGACAAAAACAAACACACACACTTTCGTCTCTGTTTTGAAGGTCTTAAAACATGGTTGTTTTATAAAATACTGTGTTTTATGTACACATCACAATCTGCCCTCCTTTCCTATTCCACTGACCCTGAAGCCCTTCCCCCATGCGCTGCTTCTCATGTAATGATCAACATGATATGCCTGCATGATTGTCAGAAAAGCTAAAGCTCACACACCCTCCTAGACTTACTGATCAAGTTACGCCCCTGGTACTGGGGCTGCTGGCAAAGGCATCAGCCTGACCCGTCCCCTCACCATCCAGGACCCCATGGACTCTCTCTTCAGGTTGAACACATCAGAACTGCACCGGCTCCACCACTGATATATGTACCACCTACTCACCGAGGGTGGTAAATATCTCTGATAAACTACCGGATGTCAGGGAACCTTTGCCTTAAAGAACCTGGTAATTATAGATCAAGGAGGTTATTACCCACTGTGTGGAGTTCAACTCACAAGTCAAGCGCCAGGATACCCTTTGGGTGACAGTTTTTGCGCTATACAAATATGCCATACAATACAATACAATACAATACAATTTGCATTAACGCATGGTGAGATACCAGCCAGAGTTCAAATGAACTCCAAAACGGGCTCAAAGTGTGAGCTTATTTTCTACAATGCAATCACTTTTGTGCTGCTCCAATCAGAGTTGTCTACCTGTGCACAACAGCTAATGTATTTATCTTCATCTTAAATGACAAAGAATCCCAGTGACAGGGGCCAGGGCAGGTGCACACTGTTCCCAGTACACATCCTATTCTACAGAAAGTTTGCATGAGGGATCTTTGAAATGGATATGATGAGTAGTGACTCCCCAAAAGGTGCTTTGTGACCGTCGAGAATGGTATAAACCTGATGGATGCTTAGGCTTTGGGGCACAATGCATGAACCCTGTGGTCCACATCATTGTTGTTTGCATTGTGAAGAAATGTGCCTGGTGGCTCATCTTGCATGTGAGGCTTTTCTTTGCATTTTCTGTTGTTGTGCCACTGTCACACCAGTAGCTTCAGGTGCCATTATTGACATGCTGCTGGTTCACTTTTCACATGCTGTGTCACTTGTACATGGGTTGTAATGTCTTATGACTTCCACATCAGTTAGATCCTATCACTGAAAGGAACGTGTAGCACATCCTCTCGGCGCTACCTGATAACCAATGTTGTGTGCTACAGCTCGTTGAAGAGGTCAAGAGAATGTCAGGGCATGAGCATAATACCTAGCACATTGATGCCATTAGTACTTTTGCTGGTCAGGGACCTGTTACAAAATGAGCCAAACATGAGTTTCCAGGTGACATGGCTGCCCAGCAGCTGGGGGGAGGACATCTGCCTGGCGGATGTGGGTGCAGTCATACTAGTGAGCAACATTGAATAGCTCTTGACACCGCTC
This sequence comes from Lissotriton helveticus, assembly GCF_964261635.1. Lineage (NCBI taxonomy): Eukaryota > Metazoa > Chordata > Amphibia > Caudata > Salamandridae > Lissotriton > Lissotriton helveticus. The sequence continues at coordinate 1,887,926,690 of NC_136068.1, read as the reverse complement.
CCTGAACACTACTGTTCCTACCTATTGCAAATAATCCATAAGTAATGCATGTTGTACAAGGTTAGCACCTAAAATAGATTACAAACACTTACTGTGCGAACACTATCATCAAAGGATTGTTATCTTGTACAACTTCCGAGGATGAGGAGTCATGCATAGAAGAGGAAGAGGAGAAGGAACATACTCTTATGACAGCATTCGTAACATTCACCATGATAAGTTTTCCATCCTCTGTTTGTGCCTCTCTCTCCCTTCTTCTCTCTCCTGCTTTTATTAAGCTGGAGGCAGCGTTGACAGGGAGCTCTTCAGAGGCACAGTCCCTGGAGCTACAAGGGCCAGATCTCCAGCTGCAAAGCATCAATTCTTTTTAAACACAATTAGCATGATGTGTCCTTGTAATTGAGGTCTCTCCTTGTTGATGCACAGTTCTCAGGACAGCTGGTAGATGATATTCTGTGTCTCTCTTTGTGTTTACATTCATTAGTAGCCATTATCCAGTTTATAGATCACCAGTCTTGATTGGGTGTAATGGATACCAGGATGGTCTTCAAACTGTGTTACATATATCACTGAGGGTCCTGGACAAGGTCTTACTTGGTTGACCTTCAAAGCTTACACCAATGTAATACAGGAGAGTTCATTGATTTGCATTTACACAAAGATGTAGAGAGGAGTGAAAATTACTCAAGGGGAAGGAGTTAAGTAAGTCCTTGTCAACCAAGTTCCTGACATTTGTTATGGCAGAGGCTTCAGAAGTAATATTAGGCATGAAATGGTTATAGGCCTATTAAGTGTTGCCTCTCTGACTCAAATCAGACCTCTGGTATACCTCTGAGACTTCTGGCATACCTACACATGTGACGGACCTAATACATGTTATACATGTTACACACTGAGCACCTTTTGAACTCTGTGCCAGCGGAACTAGATTATGCATTATGTTATTGAAAACATTATAATTGAATGTGTATATCAGCCCTCTATATTCATTGACCACACCCCATTGTGCTTAATTTGACTTGGGTGGGTAGATCTGTATTTGTACTAACAGGACCATTGTTTTGTATATTAACTTAAAAAAAGAGGTGTTATGTATCTTATTTTTGACAAGAACTTGAAAGGTAAAACAGTGTGCTCCTCTTTTATGCTAATCCATTACATTCAGACTGAAACCATCTCCCACTTTGAAACCCTTAAATCGTTAGATGTACCATTTCCCTTAGGTGATCAACTTTCCTGCATACATCTTCTTTATCATATTATCTGGGATATTACACAGTGATACTGACTTCCCCCAACCTCCAGCACTTTTTTCTTAAAGCTGTGTCAGTCAGGTGCCCATTTATCTATATTTCCAATGTAACAGGAACATTTAATCAAAGTTGTTCTTTTAAGTTTAGCTTGAATATTTCACTATCTGGCATCAGCAAACATGTTCAAATTGTTGCAGGCTTATTTGAAGCATAAGAAGCAATTTTTACTTTATTCACCAGGCACAAGTCCAGTTCAGCTTTTTAAATGAAGACTACCAGACAGCACAGGCAGCTCACGTCTTATCATTGGTTGTCTTTATTGTCTCTCATTTGCTTTTTCCTATTCAATGGCTATTGTCATCCCAGCTGTAGAGGAAAGGGCAGGTCACTATTCCATTAGATGGAGTTTGAATTATTGATTCCTAAGGCATTTCCTGAAATATAGTGTAAGAGAGCCACACCCACGTTTTGCCTAGTATCTGATGCAAGCTTGACAAAAGTGTTCTGGGTTCCTGCTATACAGGTCCCCAGTGCAAGATCTCTTTCCCTAAAAACTGTACAATTGTTACCCCAATTGACAATACATTTAGCATCCCTGTAAGACCCTGGTAAATGTTACCCCTGATACCTAGGGCAGGGAGGCTAAAGACAGTGCCTAATGGCTTCAGCATGTATTGAGCCACCCTAAGGGACCCCTCAGCACCAGCATGCAAACTGCCAATGCAGGCTGCATGCCATGGTACAGAGAACAGTGAAAACACAACATGGCATGCCCCCTGTGTACCACGCCTGCTGACACTGACTGAAGTAAAAGTAAGTCACCACTACAGCAGGCCTTGCAAACCTAAGGCAGGGTGCACTGTACTAGATCCCAAACCTCATTATACTACTATGATCTTGAAAATAACCCTTTCTAGACTCTTCCCTGCTTGGATTACACAAAACCTCATTTTAAAATTGTGATCTCCCAAACAACCCATCTAAATTCTCCCCTCCCCTTTCACTCATTTAACTCATCCCAAAACTCATCTTACTACTATGATCTTACAATAAACTCTTATTATAGTCTTCCCTCTTCTATCCCCAATAGCCTTATCAATCCAACTAACAGATTTACATGTCCACTGCTCAAATATATTCAAATTTCACTATCCTAATCCACCTCTTATCCATTTTGGGTTCCGGTGTAGCTTGTTACTCACGGAAAAGTGCTTTGACCCCTCATCAGGGGTAGTAAGTGCTATATAAATACAATTCCAGTACAATACAATATCCTTGTAGGTGTAGGGACAAACCATTACTATATTCAGAAGTGAGATGAAGATGTTCCATTAAGAAGCAGGATACTTGAAGTGCCATACAATGTTTTCTGACTCTCCTTTCTAGATGGTCAATCAGAAAATAGCTAAATCTGAGGAATAACATGGTTGAGGTTCAATGCAGAATGACACTTTCATCACAGATGTAACATCACTTGAATATATATTTATATTATGAAAACTTTCTTTATTCTGTCTATACAAACAAATTTGAACAACACAAACATTTGAAGTTTCAAAGTTATAGTTATAGGTTAAATGTATAATGTACGCACCACATTTAAATTAAAATATCGTTATTTCATCCTTCTGTACAAACTAAACTTAAACTACACAAAAATTAAAAGCTTAAACATTGCAGTTATACCTTAAATTTACAATTGTACACCACTTTTACATTATTATAACTAGCACTCTTCTATAACTCACCAAACCACCATGCTCTGCTTACACCCTTTTATATTAGATAATGTATACCAACATCTTACTTTACGTTAAAAAAACATAAATATTCTATGAAAAGCCAACCCAGATCTAATAGTGACTGGGGGTGAGTGTCTGAAAAGTTTCAGTGTTCCATCCATCATCTCCTTGTGTATGCTTTGTTTGCCCTAAGTTGGGTCCGTTGCTCACTTTGCCACTGGATTCAAGCTAGACTGGTTGATGAGGGGTGTTACCTTAAAACCGTTCCCAAGATCCTGGCTTCTGGTACAGGGAAGACCTGGCTTTGCAGTTCAGGCTGGACTTCTCCCATGAGCAACAGGGTCAATACTGATTTTCATATGGCTGGGTTTGAACTGGGTGGCGAAGTGATCTAAAGAAAGATGATAGATTCAAACCAGATCTAATGACTCAGTGAGTGTCTAAAAAGTTTCAGTGCTCCGACCAGCATCTGCTTGTGTTTGCTTTGTGCGGCAGGAATAAGCTGCTCCCTCTGGTATGCCTTGTGGTGCCATTTACACTGATTTTATAGCACACAACAAGATCCTGGTGCAAAAAAATAGCATAGTCACCAAAGCTAACTATTCCGCTCTTGTACCTCCTTAGAAACTCACAGAGGTTTTAGGTAACTCTGTGGAATTCCATGGAGTGAAACTCCACGAGTTCTGCCACCCCTAGTTTTCTCATGGTGGGTAGGAGACAAGATGAAAGGGAGCTCCCACCTGAGGGAAAAAAAAGAAATGAAGCCAGCTCCCGTGCTGTCCCAGATGTTAGGGTCTGTATGTGGGGAGATGTATGTGATACCGCAGGAGCCTTGGAGGCCTTGGAGCTCCTTAGTGGACCACCAACAATGTGGTAGGCTGTGGGTATTATGCAGGGGACCGGGGACCTGGAAAAATGTTTTTTAAGAAAGAGGTGCGGGGCCTTGAAAGTAAGGGTGGGCATAGTTGGCAGAGTACCACTACACGGAAATCTGCGGAATTGATTAAAAACTCTGCGAACTCCGCTCCGCAACTCCATTTCGTCTCACCCCAATTAATAAAACAGAAACCTCTTATACCATTGATAAAACAACAAGTATTTCTATCATTCCATGAAAAAAATGCATGTAGTCATCTCACAAAAGTAAAAAGGAAAACATAGCAAAGAGTGGGCGAGGTGATGATTTTGGTTTCCTCACTAACCTAGGGAGAGAACCAAGCAAATCCCTTGAACACAAACAGCACATCATGCTGAACGATTGGTGGCGGTCCCATCCTCCTAGGACCACCCAAAGCACAGTTATGGGCAAAAATACAATCCCAACCAAAGGCCCTGCAAAGCATTATGGGATGAGATTCTAGAGTGTAGTGAATATTATACTATCCAATATCAAAACATACCTCAAGGGGCAGACTCTCCCTGCTCAGCTGAGAGCTAATACTATACTTTGCTTGGGATGGTCCTAGGAGGATGGGACCAACATCAAATTGTTCATCATGATATGCTCTTTGTGTTCAAGGCATCTGGTTACCCCCCTTCCCCCTCACCCCAGGTTAGGGTTGACCTTAAAATCATCACCACTCTCATTGCCTGGTAGTTTTCAAAGATCACTTTTGTGAATTGGTTATATGCTTTTTAGCATGTAAAGGTAAAGTTGTGTTATCAAAGGGTTGTAGGTGCAGTAGCTAAATCCACTAGGTAGCGGAGTCGGAATTATTGCAGGAATTCCGTGTTTTCAATGAAATGCGTACCAAATCTCCGCACCCTTTGCTAGCAGATCAGAGATCATTGCCCAGAGTTACTTTAAAGCAGCCGAAGCTGCTCATTTTATATTCTTTGCTCTTGGCTGGGATCACCCCATAATTCCCTTCATCTGCTTATTTGGACATTTCTTCCACCTTTGTAGTGCCCCAATTCTGGCTGGGGCATTATCATCATGAGTTTCAAAGTGTTGTGAGGAGCTGCATGGAGTGGAGCAGCCTCCTAGAGATGATTGATTACATTGACCAAATGTTTTCGTAGGCATATAGACTGTGTCCCCTGGAACAGTTTATGGTGTTCACAATCATTTTCAGAGCTTGTGCTTTTGGTGTTCAGCTGAAGATTCCAGGGACCCTTGTGGTTGGATTTATGACTATATTATTTGGCGTGAGGAGTTCAAAAGAAAGACGCTGTTACATGTTTAATGGTGTTTTGAATACAACTGCTGCATTTAAATGTTTATTGACACACATTGTAATCCTTCTTATTGACAAAGAGTATCTTTGAATATGGTTTTGGATTCTATTGGTTTTAATGTTGAGTCTTAACGTGATTGGTATTTTATTATGGTAGAGATCTCTTGACACAGCAAATATGATTGCCTTTATAAATCGATGTGGTGACCCCTTTACAAAGCCAGTGGGCCTGCCTTATTTAAAATGACACACCTTTATGTTATGTTGCTGCGTCTGGCATAGGTGGAGCAGGTTGTTATTATGGGGATCTTGCTGTATTTTGAGAGTGTTTCAAAAAGTATTTACAGGTATTGAATGTACATAATACATAGCATTTAGTAGTAGGGCTTAGGAGATGGAGACTGCAATGGAAATTACTTAGTCTCATGAGTGCTGGAAAGATGTAGCACCACATGGGGTGGACCTGGGTTCAACATCTTCCTCCACAGGCCACCAACTGCCACCTCCCAACATGACTCTATCCAGGAAGTAGAGTTTCTGGAGCCACAGGTCTGGTAAGCCAGGATGCCTGCATTCAATTGTAAGGTAACATGAAAGGGATAGGGAGAGGGGGTTGGGTGTATATGTGTGTGATAGTGTGTGCCATTGTGATAGTGAGAATGTGTGAGTGGATATACGCACCTACAAATGGCTGAGAGGATGTCTGTATCTTAAGAACTGAGTTGGGCTCACCAATGTATAATGTGACCGATCCATGACATAGTACAGCCAGTTCTAGTGGCATGTTAAGTATTCCGGCAAAAATAGTAGCATGGTTACTAATGCTAACAGGCTTTCTATCGCTGCAGAATACTGACCCAAACCTGGACTATGTGTGGCCCTTGCTAGTAACATGTTAGTAATCTCCTGTATCATGTATGTCCACCAGTGATATTTGTGAGCATTCTTTATTCCTGGATGACTGGTGGCTCATTGGTCACATGCTGTGGCTATTCCCATTATAAAGCTGAGTATTGTGCTAAATATCAGCCCATCAGTGACATTTTGTGAAGTCTTGGTAGTATACTGACTAGACCTGCATAATAGTGCCTAACCCATGAAAACTTTGTCGGCACTCACTGTTCCATGATGAATATTCCTGCATAATACTGGCCCACCCTTGACACTGAGAGGGAATATATAGCTATTATTGACAGTAGTTGGCCATGTGTAACATATGTGTGTGAATTCTTGTACAAACGTTCAATATGCCAAAAAAATGTATGGTATACCAGTGACATATTTTGGGCAATGTATGCTAACCAGCAAGGCATAATAATGGAGCACATGTAACATATTTACAGACAATTGTGGTGATATTATACCTTTCCTACATGTAATAGTAACCCTTCAGTGACATATTCTGAGCACTCTTGGTAACATGCTGATTATGCCTTCATAATAGTGGCTCACCACTTTCACACTCACCAGTCACATCAGGGAGTAATATACTAAATTGTTGCCTCTTAAATCATAGTGAAGGCACTTTCGTGGCAAGTAACAAAAATTACCTTTTTGGTTTAGGCTTCACCAAAAAGAAGTTATATAACTAAGAAGGAAAGTTGACCCATATTTTAAATTTGAAGGATAAGTGCGTTACATGAAGGATTATGCCGATTTTAAGTGTGAATCTGTGTCAGTATGTGGCTCATAGTATATTATGGCCACTTATCTAATGCCATTCAGTGAAGGAGGATTGGCATTAGCAGGCCATCGAGATAAATGAGAGCTGCTTATGATCGGAGGTGACGATGCTCCAAACAGAACTGCTTCTGGTAATCTTTATCATCAAGGGTTAAACAGAATTTTGAAGCAAAAAGAAGAAAAACAACTGAAATGTTTTTGCGAAGAAAATAAAGAAATTCTGTGTGCCAATTACAAGTGCAACATGGATGTTTTAATGTATATGTTAGTGAATAAGGAAGTGCAGATGTCCTTTGCTATAAACAAACATAGGAGAAAAGTGCTGAACAAATAAAAGACATGGATACAAATATATAGTGTGGGATAAAGAACTTAATTTAATTGTTCAGTTTTATCCCTTAAAGTGTGGTCAACATGTTTCTGCCTATGTGTGGTTGTTAATCAGGCTTTCATCAAGACCAAAGTGTAGTGAACCCCGGCGGTATGGGCGCACTAAGGCCCACCCTAACCAGAGGTTGCTATTGTAAAAAATATTTAAAAACACTAGGGGGGCGATTCCGATTTGGTAAAAAGCACTTCGAATTGCCGTTCGGGGCGTTTTTCCCGTACGAATCGTACCGTGCAATGTCCCCCGTACGTACGATGAAGTACGATCCGTACCAGGAGCTGGACTCCGTATGAATCGTACAGGGACTGTACAAATGAAATCCCCGTACGACTCTCCCTCGGAACCCGCTGTACGCGACATCTATACGGTTTGCGGCTGCTTTTTCCGAACCGGCAAGTACGATTCGTGTTGGGTACGCACCGTACGACCCTTTTTCTATGGGAGCTGAAAACAGCCGTAAAAGCAGAGTTCGCCCCGAAACAGGTACGGAACGACCCCCCCGGGTACGGTGCATACCCCCCATGATCGCAGGGGTACGGTGCGCACCCCTGCGATCACGGGGTGTACGTACCGTACCCCGTGATCTTGGTGTGTACGCACCGTACCCCATGTACGCTGAGTGTACGGTGCATACCCCATGTCCACTGGGTGTACAGTGCGTACCCCCCATGATCGCAGGGGTACAGTGCATACCCCTGCGATCATAGAGGGGTACGCACCGTACGGTGTGTATGTGAATGTGCGGTTTTCCGTACGAATCGCCCTTACCTGACGTGGACCGTACGAATCGCGTCCTGATACCCCGGTCCGGATCGTACTCGTCGAGTCGTACGGTGTGTGTACGAGTCATACGGAAACGGCTCCGGTTGCCAATCGTACTTGTGAGAATTTTACCGGATCGGAATCGGCTCCTAGGTGTTCAGATATCCTCAAATTTAGAGAGGAACCAAGTTTATTCTGGTTGAGAAATGTGACAAACATTAACAAACAAACAAAGAGAACAAAAGACATTAAAATTTCATCAGTATGCTCTTTTAGGTTGTCACAACGGAGAAAACCATGCAATGGTGCTCTTCGTAGTGCACTTTTTACCAGTATCCTGTTCACACCTGCTGCTATTAGTGGACTTGTGCACTTAAAGGATTACAGTCAAAGTTGTTGTGAATAGGGACTGTCGTCCCCTGTCAGACTAGTACAATGTGAATACTCTGCGGAACGAAACTGGAGGGAAAAGGTGATCATAATGCCCATAATAGCATTAAGCAATTACCCTGTGAACTAGGGGAAAAACGCTGATAACAGACAAGCACACACAACGTGCTGCTGGGCAAATCTGTAGTAGTGGAAAGCGAATTGCAAGTATCTTACGAGAAGTGCAATAGTTAATTGCACCATGGGTCACGGGAGGGGGATGGTGGCAAATTGGCACACCCTGAGGAAGAAAAGAAGATGGAGATAAGCGTAATAGCTCATGACAACAAAGTTAAAGAGGTACTTAGCTTTAGAGTAGTGGCTGGGCTCACGCCTTCAGCGCCAGGGACCCGCTTGATACCTGTGTGTACCCTCATTGAACCAGACCCCGTTCTTCCTTGTGATGAGGAGAGCTACATTTGACCAATGGCTGTCCAGCTGGATGGGGTTTAGAGTCATTAAAACATCAGATCTTTTACAGATTCATACCATTCATGGTTTACAAAAAGAGTGATAGAACCTAATTGAAGTTACAGTGGATGCAACGGGGGCAGGTGATAAAGCAATTACAAACCAGGAATATCAAACCTACAAACACACCATGCTTGTAACAAACAAAATGTTTACTGTTTTATAATCAATAATTAGCTCTTAAATGGCATTTCTATCTTTCTCAGCGCCAAGGTAATGACAAAATATGATGTTGAACCTACACACATTTATCAATACATGCACTGCAGGTTCACTGAAAATATCTGTATGTTTGTCCAATGTATTCTTTTAAAATGCACGTGAGTTCAGTTGCCATAGGTTATGTCTGAACAGCTGGAATTAGGTTTAACTTCAAAATGCATTTTCACACCTGACTTTACTACCAAACATTTTTATAAAACGTTAAATGAAAAACGAGGTCACTATGCCTTTGAACACAGAGGCCCCATGTTCAGTGTAACATTGCTACCTCCCAGCTCATGTGCTACGGCTCTTATGTGATAACTGAAGTTTATGTAGTCTGGGCAATTACAGCTCACGTATGGCTGACTTGCAAAAGTGTCTCTCATGTCAGCTAATAGTTTAAGGAAAAGCACATGCAGGAAGGTCTGCTGAAATTGAAAAATTAAAAAGATTTACAAGACGCAGCAGCGGCATAAAAAATGTGGCCAATTTACAATGTGACACATCTAGGGAGACGCGTTACGTTGGAAAGCCCTGCATCACATTATACCTGCGTCAGTTATAATGTATGCAGGGGGGGCGTTCCCAAGCAGGAAAGCCTTGTATACGTGACGCAGTGAAATCTACAAGATTTAATTTTTCCACTTAAAGGATGCCACTCCATCAAAACCTTACTGAGTGACGCAGTGAAGTGGGAAGAGGCCTCAAAATGCACTGCTGGAGTTGCGCTGTGCTTGTCATTACTCAAGAAATGCGTGACTTTTGCCCCAACAGATGCGTCTGAATATCTGATGGATCTATCAATCCTTGCGCCATGGTGAGCTGTATTGTAAATACAGCCCCTCCATGGTGGCACAAGGGTTTCTCAGGGTGGTGCATGAAAAGTGATGCAACTCTACAAATGCGTAACTTTCTTGTAAATCTGCTCCTAATTCTCTACACTAATTGCAAGCATACAACAGTTATCTGTCTGTCTCGCTTTTTCAGGTTAGCTTTTATAATTCAATATCTTTTGGTTCAAAAGGCCTAGCATTACAAGGTCACCTTCTCATGTATGTGAGATATAGATTGAAAAGCAAAAGGAGACATATAAACCAAGTAGGCCCTTGTAGTAAGCACGCACCTCAGCCTGGTTCTGGATAACAGCACAAAGAGGATGCTTGAATGGACCCCAAAGTCTGGCTTGAAGATTGTACTGATGGCAATAAAGCCTCTCTCTACCACGTTGAATGTAGGCAAATAGGAAGCTGGGAAAGGGCAAGGTTAGGGCTTCCAACATAGGTAAACAAGCACAATTTGGCAAAATGAGGCCTTGTGCTCACTATGCAGTCACCACTCACTTCATATTTGTAAAAGGATTTTGGGAAGCCATCATCCAGTAGATGGTGAGTGACAAAGAGAGCTTCATGCACTCTCTTTTATTTATTTTTTCACTTTATGCATATTCCTGTCAGACAGAATGCATTCGTGAACCTCTTCAAGCCAAGGGAGGGAAAGGAGATGGGAGGCCAGGAGGGCTAGCAACCACTGCAAATACATTTTTAATGATTTCCAGAAAGAGGAGCTGATGTGAGGCTGTTCCATAAGAAGAATCCAGCATGGAAAGCAGAAATCAAACAGCATCAAATTGTTGTACGTTTTCTTCTAGGTAAGTGTATGGTAACCTACTGGACTGGAGATGAGGCAGAGGAAGTTGAAGGTGATCTTGTCGTTGACAGGAGTTCAGTGTAGATTTCTGCAGGGTTGGGTAATGTGACTGATTATTTCACTCCATTTATGAGTAGTACTCCAGGGTTCTATGCTTTTTGCAGTGTGTTTCCTTCGCAGTCTGGCAGGCCATATTATCCAATGTTTTAGTAGTTCAGGAGACCCACCAACAGCGTCATAATGTGTCTTCGGCATACATTTGTGAGGCATTCCCAGGTTCACCAGTCTTGGAAAATCTGAGAATGTACCATATATCATGGGTGGATGGTAGGAACACTCATGCTTCACCCATGTAATGCCTTCCCTGCGCACAGGAACTCAAGGCAGGAAAGTGCTCTCCCTTGCTTTCCTTCAGAGTTTGCAAGTCATGCAGGGCCATGACAGGAGGCTTTGGGTGGCTTGATAAATCTGACTTAAAGGTTACATTGCCCTTGAATCACATTGCATGACACAAGGGCAAGGCAATCCTTTGATAAACCTTGGCCAAAATGGGGATGGTACTCCAGCAATAATATTGCTTGTGCTGTAACTGCAGCAATTCCTTTAAACCATCCACAGTGAAGACCACATTGTAATTTACAATGAGATGACTTGATAATTCTGTCAAATATCTAGAGATTGTACAACATAGGAATATTGAACCAACAATACAATTAAACTATGAGCTGGCAATTGACAACATCACCAACCAGATGTAGATATAGATTAGACTACATTTGACACTTGAGGTTTGAGTTACTCTTACAAAAATTGAGGTGATTCCCAGATTTCTATACCTCTTTCATAATAAGAGATACCTGATCGATTTCTATGAAGTACCAGTCTCATTTGAGTCCCTGACCTAATTAAGAAGGACGACTGTTAGAAATGTGGGTCTTTAGATGGCAGTATATACCCTGTCCAAGTGCAGATCCGTCCTGCTAGAAAGAATGAGTAAAGTACACACCTAAGTTTGCCTGCACTCACCCTTTATTAGCTCGGCAAAGAGTGGTCAGGCTAAACTACAAACTCAATATGTAAATCATTTGTATATAATACACAGTAACACAGTGGAAACACCACAAATGGACACCACACCAGCTTGGAAAACAAAACATCTTCATCTAAACCAAACAAGACCAAAACAAAACCAATTCAACATACAGATATTGAAATATGACTTTTAAAAAGGAAAACACAGTTCTGTTCATGGAAAACATTGAGAATCCTTGCCTTTGATTTTAATTTTGGCGGCTCAGAGTATATTAAAAACTAAAATAAGCGAATGCAACTGATCTGGAGTTTTTACCCTTTAGTTGGCTATGTATGGCGGTCTACATGTTTTAGTCCGTGAAGGGTATTAAAAGGGCTTTCTTCAGGACCAGGTGGGTGCAAAGTGAGTTGCAAAGGTGAAGGATGCCACGTGAAACCTGTGTTGTCCCTACACATGCACTAAGGTGTGTGGTAAAAAGTGTCAGCGTACTTACTGACACTTGAAAACCAAAAAATCCCTGTAGGGTAAGAAAAGTCAAGACAAAACATATAGTATCGCAACATAAAATGCAATATTAGTGACTTCTAGTTGTTGTAATTATTGTCTGTGTGACTACTACAGTGATTGGCTATGTGGCCCATGCCAGTGGCAACATGCAGGAGATTCTGTGCATGCAGCACCTGTCTATGGTGGGCAGTTCGGTAAATGGTGCGCATATAGAATAGAATATGAACTTACAAACTAACCAGTACAAAAGTAGTCTAGTAGTCTAGTTGGGTAAACGTTATGTTAAAAAATGTGGCCTCTTCTTTGATAAAATCACAGGCAATGATCAATGTTGTCCCTGATGTTCATTTGAAAGAAATGTTATCTCGCAGAAAAAGAACATACAAAGATTAACATAGCAGGTGCCCTAGTTGAAGTTACATATCTGTAAAGGACAAATAATCCTAACTTTGTGTGCTTGGCCAAGGCAAAACAAGTGTCCATTCTCTACAATTCCATGCTGAAAATGACCTGAAATCCTTGATGGAATTGAATGCATCCTTGAATTTTTTGGAGCACAATCATTTTTGTAGTGGCTGTCCAAAATGTGTTCATTATTCCATGTCAACAGTTTTTCATTTTATCTGCTGCTGAGAATGCAAAGGTGCTAAATCACCAACAAGCTCGTCCCAGTAAACTTCACCTCATCTAGTTAGTAATATGGAATATTGTTCCCACTATTTTTTCTTTGCAACTGATCCTTTTTTCAGTGAATTTCTAGGCTTTTTATTAAGGTACATAAATCCAACCCCCGCTGTGCATGGCCTTTGACGTGAGGACTGTGGGTTGGCCATAAAGCCCCTGTAGCCAACCCCACACTGCACAGGACTAAACCCACAAGCAATGAGAGGCACACATTAAGAAGCATTAAATATGCAGTCAAATGACGACCTTTTCAGAGACCTGAGTGTGGAAAATTCTTCTTTATTCTTTTCACAGGTTGGGCGCGTTTCACCCACAAGGCACTTCATCAGGGCTAAATAGCGGATACTTTATTAAAAAGTTCCATGGATGGATAACCAGTCTTCATTTATTCATTATTTATAGATTATTCTTTCAATTTAGTCTATTGGAGAGTAGTTAAATTTTTAAGGGGTACTACAACCGCAAATGAGCCGAATGGCTGTTGTTCTTTAGAAACTCGGGATGCCTGTCAGTATACTCCGAGCCTTGGCTGTCTTTGCCAAAACGAGAGAAACGATGATCCTATTGTCACGTTGCTCCGATCCAACGCCACACTGCACAGGGCCTTCCCTCCTGTGACCTATGCCTGACATGCAGCCAACCCCATGCTGCGCACAGCCTTTAGCCATGTGCAGTACTGTGCTGTCCACAATGTCTGGTCTACAACAAGGCCACCCCCACACTATGAAGGGCCTTCAATCATGCAAGAGGGCTTTTCCTGGGCCACCTTCCACCTGCAGCCAACCCTATGCTGTGCATTACCTTCAGCCATTCATGGTGAGGAGTTTGGCCACAAGGCCTGGACTGCAGCCTGGCCCTATGACCAAACCCTACAAAGGCAGCCAACCAGAAACTGCACACAGCCTTTGGCCTTAATTATTTTAAAGGGGAAGGTGATGGCTGCCCCCCTCTCATTAGGCCTTGGTAAATCCATATCCCAGGGCATTGTTTTATTCAAGGGCGAGGGGCCGCCCTGCAGACTCCATTCCTCATGGCCTTTTATTAATGAAGGTGGAGGGGTTGGTGATCCCAGAGGGTTTTATTGAGAGGCCTAATTAGTCTTTAAGGACCTCATCCCACAGAGCTACTATTAAAAATAAAGGGGATTGACCCCCTTATTAGGCTCTAAGGACCAGAACCCTGAGGGCAGTTTTTTTTAATACCGGGAAGGGGGTCGTGTATCTCCATCCCAAGCCTTATTAGGCCCTGGGACCCCATCCCACAGGGCCTTTTTTCAAATTTATAATGGCGGGCCGCATGACCACCCTCCCCAGGTCTTATTAGACCCTGGTACTGATTCCCCCAGGGTTGTTTTTTTATTATAGGGGAGGTGGGCTGCTTGGCCCCCCTCCCAAGCCTGTAAGGACCCCAATCCCTGAGGGCTGATTTTTTTTTTAATATAGGGAAGGAGGCCTGTCGGAACCTCCTTCTGAAGCCCTGTTAGGCCTTGGGGAACCCATCACCCAGGGCCATTGATTTTGATCTTTGTTATGCTTTTTTAAGAAATGGGAGGGGGCCGAGCAGCTATTCTCTGTATTTCTGCCCCTTGTATCCCACCTTAGGGTCCCAGTGTAATTTTTAAGGGGCGGGCATGGACCGATTATGGCCCAGGGTATCCCATCCCCCATGGCCCTCACACTTAAAGGAGGGTTCCCTGGTACTCATCCAGCATACTCTTTTTTGAGGCCACGGGGGAGTCCCAAGGCCTCTGCCAGCTTCCCACATGCAGCGGGGGCTGGCATTACTCCCACTCAGAGGGAGCAGCAACTAACACTGCTCTCTCAAGGCAGGAGCAATATTTGTATCTGTTTCCCTGTCCGCATCAGTGTGGACAGGGAAACAGATCAGAAATGCACTACCACTGGGCATGAGGATTTTCACAGGTCCTGCCCTTTGGGAGCCCAGGCCACTGTGGGCAGGGGAACCATGAATTCTTGGGGTGGGCTCCCTGATATATAGCTAATTGGCTGTCTTCTGAGGATGGTGTCCCAAGTGCCACCAATGGCTCAGGGAGGGTGCTGTGTAGAACATTTTAGCCCTGGGGTCAGGATCCATGGGACCTTTGGAGTTCCCCCCTGGGAGGGGAATACATGTCCTCCCTTTCTGTTCTGTACAATTCGGGCCTGGGGTGGGCTTTGTGGGGCCTTTGGAGGCTCAGGGAGGAGGGCCATACAACCTGACTCCCTATGTTGTGTAATGGTGGACCTGGGGGTGACTTCCCTGGGGCTTTTGGAGGTTTGAGAGGGGTACTGCATGCTCCACCAATGTTGTCAAATTTTGACCCAGGGTTTGGGCTCTCCAGGGCCTTTGAAGGCTTGGGAAGAGTGCCTGGATACTCTCACGGGTGATATGTGCACTCTTCAAATCTGTATACCATAACATAACAATGGTAAAAATAATAGCTCTGCTTTATAGATCTGAGGCCTATTGCTTTGCCATTTCTTGTTAACAATGTCTTCCACTTAAGGTTGAGCAGGATTGGTCTTCTGTGCTATTTGTAATCAGGAGTGCTCTTTCAAACAATCGAAGATATCATTTGATTTACTACTACATATAACAGTGCTTTTGACTTTTTAATAGCTCTTTTTGTTCCAATACCTTTGAATTTGAATGCCTATAGTTCAGTTCAAGGGACTTGATCTCTAAGTGAAGAAATTGATCTCTCTCTAAACATGGAAGTATACTGAATTGAGTACACTTTTGAAATAGGGATACAGATAAGGTGTAATCAAAAACGAAACCCCTATGTAGTGAGCAGTGAGTAAACTGGACAGAAAACTCAATTGTTACGCATTCATTAAACACTTTTAATATGAGTTAATGAGCAAAAATACCAGTTCATAAACCCAACTTTTCTTTTCATTGTTATGGTAAGCTCGGGTTTAGGATTTAACAAATTTGATTCTCTCAGTCTTTGCATAGTAACTCCCCATTCAATGAGAAGAAGTTTGCATTAAAAACCTTATGAATATTAATGAAGCCATAGATTTAGAGTTAAAAATCCTTCACAATACTTTAGTACTTGATATTGTGGAGGTCATATATTTGTAGGTCAATGTTATTGACCTCAACATTCTGGCATGCATTCTCAGCAAAGTAGCATCCATCATGGGCCCTCATCCTCAATCACTATTGTTAGACTGTATGCCAACCACTCTATTTACAGAAATGTCTGTTAAGCAGATGCAGTTTATTCTGTGCTATCAAGAAACATTTTCTCATTTGCATCAGTCTCTCTCTACATCTAGTATTGTCAATAGTTCCTACAGTCTTTTTCTTAACTACTTTCCAGAAGCCAACTGCTCCTTGTCCTACTAAACATTGTTTATCTCTCAAACAAGACCTGATTCACATTTGAGTATATTTATACTTTGTAGCAGTCACACATTTTGATACAATTACTATGAAAATTGTAAGTTACATGTCCCTACCCCAGAGATATACAAGTGACTTACTGTTATGTAGGTAGATAGCGTCCCTCCCTAAACCCCCTCCTTGCCCTCCATAACCCCTCCTTACTCCTCTCTAACACCATCGTATTTGGTAGTATGTCTTACCCTTTTCTCCTCCCCTCCACAGTCGGGGCAGAAAACTCTGCAAATAGAAGTATGGGCAAACGTTACACTTTGTAATGTGTTTTCTAGTACATTTTGTAGTATTACAAAACATACTACACAAGTGCAGTTTGTAAATCAGGTCTATTGTGTTAAGGATAGTACTTTAGAAGGTACATGCGCAGTGTCACATGCAGTGCTTTTAAGAACAGAAAACATGCAGTTCTATGCACATTTTCTCATTTATTTACCTGAAACCTACTGTCTTCATGGTACGCTATGAATTATGAAAACCCTGTCCATGACACTGTCCACTCAGATGTACATGGCAAATTTAGCAAGTACATCTATTAGCATGAACTCTAACTCATGCATATGGAAAAAGATAGACATCTCTTCTTATAGGAGCCCTTATTTAAGATGCAGACTGCCTTAGATTATACAATGCCTTCATCTGTGTCTGTGCCCATTACTGCATTGGCTTGTTAGGATGGAATATACTTTTATAGCACATAAAACCTAGTATTGACCAAATTCTTTGAGTGTGAAACAACAATTATAATGAATAATAATGCAATACATGTATTGCCCATTAGGCATGTTCCTTATTCTGTAATTTTCTACCTGTTCTTCTTTTCAAGGCATCTTTGAACTCTTTGTTTTTTAGAGTGTAGATTATGGGGTTGCACAAAGGGACTACTCCATTGTAGACCAAGAAGAACAGTTTGCTCTCACTCACTGAGTACATAGAGACTGGCCTTACATAGACAAACATGATGGCTCCATAAAATAAAATAACCACTGTGAGGTGAGAGGCACAGGTGGAGAAGGCCTTTTGTCTCTGTGTGGTAGTCTGCATTTTCAGAATGGCTGAGATAATTTTGATGTAAGATGTGATAATTAAAATCCATGAGAATATTACCAATATCACAGCAAGGATGAAAGTCATTGTTTCAATGGTATAGGTGCTGGTGCAGGAAAGCCTCAGAAGGGCGGCGATGTCACAGAAGAAGTGGTTTATTTCATGAGTCTTACAGAAGGAGAATGTGGATAAAAGAACAATGTGAAATATTGGCTCCAGGAAGGCTAAAATCCATGCTCCAGTGACCATGTGTAGACACACATATCTATTCATGATCATTGTGTACTTTAATGGATTGCAGATGGCGACATAGCGATCAAAAGACATGATGGTCAGCAGAAGAAATTCTATTGCAATCATGGCTGAGAAAAAGTACACCTGCAGCAGGCATTCCTGAAGAGTAATGTGTGTTTTTGAAGGAAAGAAGCTGGCCAGCATTTTTGGGAATGTGACAGAAGTGTAGGACATGTCTACAAAAGACAGGTTTGAAAGGAAGAAATACATGGGAGTATGGAGGTGTGAGTCTGAGTAGATGACAGATATGACTGTAAGGTTACCTGAAACTGTTATTAGATACAAAAGCAGGAATCCAACAAAGATGGGAACTCGCAAGGTGGGAAGATCAGAGAACCCCACAAGAACAAATTCTGCCCCGTAAGTTTGATTGATATCTCCCATCTGAAAAGAAATATAACATTGTTTTAAAAAGTCTAAAACATGAAAGCTGAATCAAGTTTCAAAGTTGATTGAATTTGGGCACCTTGCATCAGACTTAACTCTGAGCAAGCACCTGCTTACTTAAGTGTTGTAAATGTAAAGTGATGGATTATTTCTACAGTAAATCAAATTATTGTAATATTTATAGGGCGAACAGACCTTTTTATATTTTATTTTTTATATGATATTTTTTTTATCATGCCTGGTCAGGTTGCTTAGTGCACTAATGTAGGGGCATGTGTTTGACCTCATGGTCACTGGTTCAAAACCTGGCAGTTCCACTCAGTCTTTCATTCTTCTGAGGTTAATAAAATGAGTACCATTGAGTGGGGTGACAATTAACATCTGTTATTCAGTGCCTTGAAGCCCATGGTTGAATGTGCCCTTTACAAATGTACATGTTAAGATGTTATGTTAAGAGGTATGAAGTCAAGACAGACAATTCTCCTGTGCATTCAGAATCCTACCATCCCCAAATTGGAAGGATATTTTAGAGCCCAATTGCGTTGCTTCTGCACAACACAACGTGATGCAAGAGTGCCACAACTCAGAAATGAGATTTATGAAGCCATGCAAGACCACCTTGCATGGCCCTGAGTGGCATCATATGCAGAATAAATCACTATGTTGCCGTTCGCTGCACGAGTGAGGCATTCAATTGGTGTTGCATGGGAGTTCCCACACAATGTCCATGCTTTTTGACACATTCCCAGATTTACCAGAACTGGTAAACTGGGGAAGGCACTAAAAAGAAATGCCATTCCAGAAGAGTTGTAATGAGAAGAAATGTCTGTATTTCTCCTCCTTACTTCCTATTTCTATGTGTGCTGCATTTTTCAGCACATTGATAGAGGAATAGGCCTCTATCACAAAACCAGTCCTGCATGCAACATAAACACCCACACACAATGGTGTAAGGTAGCTTGCATTGCTGCTAGGCAGCTAAAAGAGCACCAGAGCAAGGGAAAAGTCAGGAATGCGCCATAGTCCTCTAAATACGGTGCATTCCTGCCCTTTCTCCATCACTCAGGGCAGCAAGGTGACTTCCTGTGCTGCACTGTATGACAATGCCATGAATATGCCCCTTGGTGTACAAACGAGAATGCCTTTGCCTGTGAAGGTACAGAAATTTTTTTCAATGAAAGACATATACGTACAAAAGTGTATTATGAGTGTGTAATCACTATTATGGTTGAAAAGTGCGGAAACAGTGTGATGCGGAGTTGGTTTGCTGTGAGGAGACACTGACGTCAGCTGCTAGAGACCGAGGGGACTGCAAGTCCACAATGCTATGAGCAAAACTGTGAGCTGGCCCCAGAGATAGTCCAGGACCCAATGTGCGGTCTACCGCTACATCTCTCTCTAAGCCTCTATGTGACGTGATGGGATGAGATGAGCTGAGGCGAGGCGATTGCTTGCTCGCCTGCCACTGATTTTCAATTCCTGGACCTCCTGGGGGACGCAATTCTTAGGTCATGAGTGATGATCAGTGGGCGCTCCCGCAGGCATTGGAGGACTGAGGAGGCAGCTCTAGGGTGCTGGTGAAAGCACTTCAAGGTAAGAGGCAAGCGTGGCCGCCATTAGCAGGAGGCAACAGTAGGTGAGTGCCCTTGGAGGTCCGGCAGATGTGACCCGGCCAGGTGCAGCCTGATGAACCACCTTGTGAGCCCCGCTTGCTCCCTGATCAACAGCTGATTAACATATTCACCTTCAGCGCTACCCTCAGGGCCCCCTTATTTCACTTGAAGAGTCATTGAAAAAATCCCTTACCTAAGAGCGAGCAACGACTCTCTCTGCACTTCCCAGCACAAAAGAACAAGGATGTCAAGGATCATACATATCTATACAATTCAATTGTCAAGTACAAGCAATGTCTTCAAATCTATACAATGCCAACAAAATATGTAACACAAAATTGAAGTAACGTCTAAGGATCATACATATCTATTCAATTCAATTGTCAAGTACAAGCAATGTCTTCAAATCCATACAATGCCAACAAAATATGTAACACAAAATTGAAGTAACGTCTAATCAAGAGAAAAAACAAGATTGACATGACAAAAAGCAAAGGAAAATATATCATATTCTATTTACAAGAATGTGTTATTCAAGAGATCTATGACTTTAAATTGTTATCCCAAAACCTCTCTAATCCTTTGTGATCCTGACAAGAAGCAGATTGATATCCAATAGCAACCGGCATCCCAAAGTTGGGGAGTAAATAGTATAGAAAATAGCAATCATAGTCCATTAACATATAAAGTGGTGGTGACTAATTCAGCTAGAAACCTGTGGTAGCTATCATACATCCTCAGCAAGCTATACTAAATTACGCTTGTAACCTAATCAATCGACTAAAAGTGTGACAAGCACACACGTGGGTCTATGTATGCTATTTCAATGAAACGATCCTCCTTCTAAATCATTGTCAAAATACACACTGGGAGTCCCCCGTAGCGTCCCATAAACTAAAAGGGTAATTGCCTTATTTGTCACATCTAGCAGTGAAGAACATTAATATGATATCAGAAACTGGGGTAAAGAAAAAACATGGGAAAACAAAGAGGGGCAGGAGAAAAACTGAAAATATAAGGATGGGCACAAGGAGTCAGAACAAGAGAAAAACTTAGGGTCTAGTTCAGTCGTGGATTCTACTGTTACAAAACATATTGAGGTCATGCAAGATATCTGATAGACCCATTACTGATATAGAATTTAATGTATTACAGCGTGGTCTGTCATTTCGGCCAGAAGGAGATTGCGATATTGTTAATTTGGACATTGATCTCTTTAAGTTTTCCAAAAGAAACGGTAAAAAATCTCGGCAAAAGCACAGAAATTCTGCGAACACGCGGATTTGCTTGTTTGCGATGCTTTTTTACTGTTTGCAATCACTATGTGCCTACTCATGGGGGGAATATGTCGCGAACACGCATTTGAGAACGCGAACAAGGAAAAATGTAGGGAAGTTGTGGAACGCAGAATCTTGAGGAATTTCGCGTTCTCCGCGGAACGCAAAACTACCCTAATTCCGCAAATTCTGCGAAAGGAACGGAATTTACCGCCCAGGCCTATTTTATTTATGATAAACAATGTATTGTGGATCACAGCAGAATAAACGATCTGAACTGACAATTTCTGATGTGCATGATATACATTTGTTATTATAAATGTTCAATGAGAATGATGTTGAAATTAATGACTGGCCTGGTATATTGAATGTTCAAATGGACTACAGTTGTACTAGTGGGTTAGCACCTGCATCAAAGTTCACTCCGCAAGGGAATAGATATACAATCAAAGATTAATCTGTTAACAAAACTCTATGGAGATAAGATTATGATTGTGAAATTCAAAGACAGTTGTGTGATACCAGACGCTATACTAAGCTGACCAGGAATCCCATGGTGGAAGCAACTTGTTCAATAGCCACCAAATTTTATTCTTGGAATTAAATGGAACTCATTGATGAGAATTAATTTAGATATCTCAATATACAGCATCCTAGATATCACTTCATATACATCCTTCCCAAAGTACATAAATCAATGGGGAAACAACCTGGATTGGGGGCATCATGGAATACTATTCAGAATATGTAGATCTATTTCTCAAACCCATGGTGGTGACCTGACGCTCTCATAATAGGGACACCACTGATGTGTAAAACAAACTAGAGGACATTGAATAGGACTCATCACTAAGGTTCTCTACTTTAGATGTAGTAGGACCCTATATCTGTATTGAAAACAAGTGGGGACATATTGCCTTACTATACTACTTATCCAAAAGAAATGCAAGTCTAATGGAACACTCTAACACTCTAACACGATTATTGAGATGTGTTATCTGTTACTGCAATTGGTACTAACAAGTGAGAGGAACTGCTATGGGCTCTAGGTTTGTTCCAATGTATGCCAACCACTTCATGGGGTGGTTCAAGAGGGAGATGCCTGGTTGCTCAGAGCCGCGACCTGGACTGACAATGTAATTTTTTGGGGTCGCTATATAGATGACATTCTGATTATTTGGAGGCATAGTGTTGAAAGTCTGTAAGACTAAGTGAAATAATCGAACAACAATGATATGAATGTGAGCTTCACCAATTGTTATAGCAAAAACCACATTGATTACAGATGTACATTGCCAATAATGAAATCCCAAATAAACTGTTCAGGAAAGAAACTTCCACGAACAGCATATTTCGAGCAGATAGTGCTCATGCCAGATCTGTTTATCTCGGGTATCCCATATGGGGCAATGATACGACTAAGAAGGAAGTGCAGTATGGAACAGGATTTCAAGGAATGTCTTACTGATCTTAAACAAAGGCTACAGCATTGTGCCTATCCTGAACCTAACTTAGAGAAAGCAGAAAAAAGAATAGCTAGAATAAAGTGAACTTACACTTTAATGAAAAAACCTAGGAGGAAATCTTTTGTGAGGATAGCATTGGTCACTACCTATAATTGACATCACCACCAGATCTATAAAATCCTACATAAGAACTGGGATTTTTTAAAAAGTGTACCAGGATTGGCTGTAATTTCGGATAAACCCTTGGTCGCATACAAAAGAGGCCCTACAATCTAAAAAAAATAATCAAAAACTATTTAAAACCACTAACTAACACATGTTGAGGCCCAACATGGTTAACTCAACCCACAGGCTTTTATACCTGTGGTGGGTGTATTGTATGTAATATTGGTGTGAAATGTAGGCCATTTCAATACAATACACAAAAGAGACATAACATTGATCAGTTTATAAATTGCAAAAGCACGTTTATAATGTACCCCATAATTTGTATATGTGGCACAGTTTTCCTTGGTAGCACTATTGGAGCTCTTAAAATAAGAATACAAGAACATAGAAGAACTGTAATCAATAAAGATGACAAGTCTCTACTCGTCCAACACATGCTTAAAAACCCTCCAGATGTGATGGAGTTTCAATTCCATGGAATTAAAAAGATAGAAAAAGACCATAGGGTCGAGACAGAGAACTAAGGTTGAGGCAGAATGAAGCCAAGTGGATCAGTAGACTTAGAACAGTACACATGGGTCTGAAAATGTTAAGGGAGCTAAATTTCTTTTTATAAGACAAAACAATTGTACCGCGGCTCTCTAAAATTTCACACTTCTATTCATGAATAGTAAAGCATATTTGTTTATCCAAAATCAATATAACAACTCACAGGAAAACCAGTTTAAAAACTCAATTTTTAGTAGTACTCTGTGTAACAAAATGCCTGCTTGTAACAGCAAAGGCTTCCCATGTTATCTTTTTCCAAACTTCTCAGTAGAAAAGCCATCCCAGGGTCCGAGGTGGGACTTATAAGCTTATTTTCAGTCTCTGGTCCCCTGAGGCTCCTTATGTTGGTGCCCTTGGAATCCTTCTCAATCTTAGGCCACATGATATCCCTGTTCTCTCTTGCGCCATGTAGGTCTTGTGCACTATTACCTGGAGACTCCACGCTCGCCATAAGACATGTTACTACAAGGAAACGGTGCAACGCTCCCTCAACACAAATGTTGGACTGAGAATTCCCCAGATAATTCATACAGTGAGAGCAGCAGACTGGCCTCCAGTCTACAAGGGTATTTCCGCGTGTACTTCATAATCATGGAAAAATCAGGTGCGGTGGGAATATGATGGTCAAAGAAGAAATGTGACCTCGCCATTTTAATAAATAGGTGACATGCTACTACTACAGGAAAGCAATACTGCATGAAGCGCTCTAGCAGAATGCAATGATGAAATACCTGCAGGCGTGTAATATAAACTGTGTAATAAATATTGTTCAGGGTTTGCTGCTGTCATACAGTAAAAGGTGCCTCGCACTGGGCTGTTCGATAAACTAAGATGAAAAGAAACTAAGATATACATCTGTGCACTTCCAAAAACACAATATCGGTATTATTACTCTAAGCATTTGAAAATATCTTAACATTTGCATTGTGCCCGATCATATTTTAGTATTTGGGCAAATCATGTCTACAGTCCACAAATTTAAATAAGCAGCAAAAGCCTAATAGTTTGAATACCTGTACTCCACGCATGCTCCCAACTTGAACCAACTAAGGCACCGCTCGTAGTGTGGCACCATTAAGCGAGGTTCCTCATTAACTTTGTAAGTTTCCAATAAGTGGCAAATGCATTATTTGTGCATTCAATTTGCCTTTTGCAGCCCAAGGAACAACAACAAAGGCTAAGCTTTTACGAGCAGGTTAAAATGTGACACTGGTCGAGCAATTACAGTTCATGCTGACAAAAAAGAAAACCTCTAAAAAATTGTATGGGGTATCTTGGCGCTGCCTCCCTAAAACCTAGTATTTGTCACAATTTACTGGCATATTAGCACAAAAGAACTGGACATGAAAGTTAACGTAGCATACATAAAAGAACACAACAGACTGAAGTCATTTATGCTTATACCTTCTGAACATTACATATCTGATAATGTCAGAAGAGAGAATAAGATCAGCAGTATTTTCCATTGTAGTATCTTAAAAAAATATAACCCCAGATAGTTCCAACATCAGAAGTACCAGCAACCTCCTTGCCCAATTCACAAAATCAATCAAGAAAATGTAATTAACACATAGACACAAATGTAATTAACAACACATAGACACCGTTGCACATCTTTTCAAATGAATAGATTGTGAAATATAAACTCATTAAATTCAATAGTCCTCTTTATATTAAAAAATAAATGCATTCTTATCGTTTTAAAAACAGAACAAAGAGTGGCCAGCTGGTGTGCCCTTGTGCGGGCATGGCTTTAAGAATATATGTAGGTAATTGCTATCCAGAGAACAAACGTGAAATGCTATCCCTCACTGTATGCTCTCTGAAAAAGGCGCTGTGCAGCCTCACCACCGGCTTCAATGGAAGATGGAGCCCAGGGTATCTGGGCTGTGGTGCCGGTAAGGGTGATGGACCCTCGGAGGCAGGGGAGCATCAGACACACAGCACCAAGTTTACTTTTTTTATTTTTATATTTTATTTTTATTTATTTATTGCGTGATTTAAAAAAACCATTGCAAATACAAAACATTTTAAAAAAGGATTTCAGAATTTCATTTAAAATATCATGTTCATAAAAACCAGTCAGGGTAGCAGTAACCGGTGAGGTTTAACAAACGTTATGCCAATGGAGTGTCGCAAGCTGTGGGCACCTCACTTAGTTTTTTTGCAGTGCGCCCCATAAAGCACTGAGTGTACTTACACAGCTGAGGGAAGGGAATTCACCACAATGCTTGTGCATGCACCAGGGCCCGACAGAGGGGGCATGAGTAACTGCTTCTGATAATCCATAGTTTCCTAATCAGAGCAGAACCATCTCTGGAACACGTGAATCATTCAAGTGTTCCAGAGATGGTTCTGCTCTGATTAGGAAACTATGGATTATCTGAAGCAGTTAGTCATGCCCCCTCGGTCCGGCCCTGAACTCACGGGCAGCTCCCATTATGTGAAATTAGCACTGCTCTGACCTGAGCTGGGACTAGCATGGGCCCGGGACTGTCAGAGCCGGCATGACAGGAGGGGGTCATGCGGGGAGGGGGATGAATTTAATTAAAAGAAAAAAAGAAAAAAGAAGCACAACTTACCTTGCCTCTGGGCCATACTCCTGTGTTGCGCCTCCCGCTCTCTGAAAACAGGAAGCAGTAACAGACAGCCTCCCTCCTTCGCCTCAGCCAATCACAATGCTGCAATGGCAGCGTTGTGCCTGTAAGAACGCCTGCCGTCCTTACAGGCGTCTTAGGGGAGGCAGTTATTTTTCATGCAGGCTGAGCAGCAGCCTACATGAAGAAAACGGAGAGTGCTATGGCTGGTTTGGTTGGCCCTGGGGGGCCGACCAAACAGTCAGCACCCATAAGATTGGACTAGCCACTCATCCCTGAACCGTCCACCCGCCCGTCCCCAACCAGGCAATCAGGCATACCCTTCTGCTTTCTCGCAGTGTGAGAAGCAGAAACGTAAAATGGTATCTATACCATTTTACGTTTCTGCTTATCGCACTGTGAGAAAGCAGTGGGGCAACGCCCCGACAACCACGTGGTGGAGTCGCCACTGGTTATTTTCTATTGATAATTCCGGACTATGGCCCCTATGCTCTATAACCATGGGGTTGCTATTCTCAATATTGCCTTTGAGATGTGATCTAACTAGGGTCACTTATAAAGAAACCCTCGGCTGACCCTAACACCCTCCTAAACTATGGACCTATCTCAATGTTCCCGTATTTCGGGAAAATACTTGAATTTTTTGTCAACAAACAGCTTGTGAGCCATTTGGAAAAACAAGAGCATTTAGACCCTTCTCAATCGGCTTTTCGCGCATCTCACAGCACTGAGACAGCATTGGTGGATGTTGTGGACAGTATCAGGCTGGCCTCAGACAAACAACAATCAACCATTCTTGTATTGCTTGATTTGTCGGTGACATTTGACACCATCTCCCACCGCATTCTAATCCAACGGCTGTGGGAGATTGGTGTCAAAGGAACTTCCCTAAAATGGTTCACAAGCTATCTGTCTGATCGTACAACAGCTGTCCAAATTGGCAATAACACAGCAAGTGAAAGGCCTGTTAAGATGGGTGTTCCGCAGGGCTCTATTTTAAGCCCTACGCTTTTTAATGTCTATATGACACCTCTTGCCAGAATGTTTAGAACCTTTGGCTTCGAAGTTCTTTCCTACGCCGATGATACCCAGATCCTGATTACTCTGGGATCTGATCTGAATGAGACAAGACAACGTTTTAGAAATTCAATCAATCAATCAGGGCATTTATATAGCGCACTACTTACCCATGAGGGTCTCAAGGCGCTAGGGGAGGGAGGTTCGCTACTGCTCGAACAGCCAGGTCTTGAGTTGTTTCCTGAAGACGAGGTGGTCCTGGGTCAGGCGGAGGTGGGTCGGGAGGGAGTTCCATGTCTTGGCGGCGAGGTAGGAGAAGGACCGTCCCCCTGTGGTGGCTCTTCGGATGCGGGGGATGGTGGCGAGGGCGTGGCCGGTTGATCGAAGCTGGCATTTGGGAGCGTAGAAGTTGAGGCGGCTGTTGAGGTATCCTGGGCCTTGGTTGTGTAGGGCTTTGTGTGCGTGGGTGAGGAGACGGAAGGTGATTCTCTTGTTGACCGGGAGCCAGTGCAGGTCTCTCAGGTGTCCGGAGATGTGGCTGCGACGGGGGATGTCCAGGATGAGTCATGCTGAGGCGTTCTGGATCCGCTGGAGTCTCTTCTGGAGTTTGGCGGCGGTTCCGGCGTAGAGGGAGTTGCCGTAGTCCAGACGGCTGGTGACGAGGGCCTGGGTGACCGTCTTCCTGGTCTCGGTGGGGATCCACCGGAAGATCTTACGTAGCATGCGCAGGATGTTGAAGCATGACCAGGAGACGGCGTTGACTTGTCTGGTCATGGAGACGGAGGAGTCCAGGATGAAGCCCAGGTTGCGTGCATGGTCTGTTGGTTGGGGTGCGCTGCCTAGGGCGGGGGGCCACCAGGAGTCGTCCCAGGCGGAGGGTGAGGATCCCAGGATGAGGACTTCCGTCTTGTCCGAGTTCAGTTTCAGGCGACTGGTCTTCATCCATTCGGCTACCTCTTTCATCCCTTCATGAAGGTTGGCTCTGGCGGTGGCGGGGTTGTTGGTGAGGGAGAGGATCAGCTGGGTGTCGTCGGCGTAGGAGATGATGTTGAGGTTGTGCTGGCGTGTGATGTCTGCGAGGGGGCTCATGTAGATGTTGAAGACGGTTGGACTGAGCGAGGACCCTTGAGGAACGCCGCAGATGACTTTGGTGGCTTCAGATCTGAACGGGGGGAGGCGGACTCTCTGTGTCCTTCCGGCGAGGAAGGAGATGATCCATTCCAGTGCCTTCTCCTGGATTCCGACGTTGCTGAGTCGCTGCACTAGTGTACGGTGGCAGACAGTGTCGAAGGCTGCGGAGAGGTCTAGGAGGATGAGGGCCGATGTTTCTCCGTTGTCAAGCAGTGCTCGGATGTCATCGGTGGCTGCGATCAGGGCTGTCTCGGTGCTGTGGTTGGCTCGGAAGCCAGACAGCGAGGGGTCGAGGGATCCGTTCGTCTCGAGGAAGGCGGCCAGCTGCTTGTTGACGGTCTTCTCAATGACTTTTGCAGGGAACGGGAGCAGCGAGATGGGGCGGTAGTTCTTGAGGTCGGTGGGGTCGGCTGATGGCTTCTTTAGTAGAGCGCTGAGTTCGGCGTGCTTCCAGCTCTCCGGGAAGGTCGCGGTGTCGAAGGAGGTGTTGATGATGTCCCGCAGGTGGGGTGCGATGACAGCGTCGGCCTTGTTGAAGACGTGGTGAGGGCAGGGGTCGGTCGGAGATCCGGAGTGGATGGAGTTCATCGTGCGGACGGTATCCTCGGTGCTGATCGGGGTCCAGGCGCGGAGGGTGGTGGTGGGGGGCGGTGGTTCGGTCGTGGCGTGCGCCGGTTGAGTGCTGAAGCTGTTGTGTATGTCCGCGATCTTGTTGTGGAAGTAGGAGGCGAGGGAGTTGCAGAGGTCTTGTGAAGGGGTGATGTCGCTGTTTCCGGCGTTGGGGTTGGGGAGCTCTTTGACAATGTTGAAGAGTTCCTTGCTGTTGTGTGCGTTGTTGTCCAGTCGTTCCTTGAATACAGTTTTCTTGGTTGCGTGGATGAGTTGGTGGTGTTTTCGGGTGGCGAGCTTAAGGGCAGTCATGTTGTCATGTGTTGGGTCTCTGCGCCAGGTTCTCTCGAGGGCTCGGCAGTTCTTCTTGGAGCTCTTGAGTTCGTCGGTGAACCATGGGGCTTTCTTGCTGCCGGGTCTGCTAGGCGGGGTCCTCAGGGGGGCGAGGTCGTCTGCGCAGTCGCTGATCCACTTCGTGAGGTTGGTGGCCGCTTGGCTGGGGTTCGTTGCGCTGGTGGGTGGGTTCTTGCTCAGGGAATTCGCGAGCTGGTCGGCTGTGATCTTGTTCCAGCTTCTGCGTGCAACCTGTTGCTGTTGGTGGTGGATCGTGGTCCTTTTGAAGCTGAAGTGGACGCAGCTGTGGTCCGTCCAGTGGAGTCCGGTGGCGTGGCTGAAGGCGATGTCCTTGCTGGATGAGAAGACTGGGTCGAGTGTGTGTCTGGCGTAGTGGGTGGGGGTGGTCACCAGCTGCTTGAGTCCGAGATTTGCGAGGTTGTCCAGCAGGGTGGTGGTGTTGCGGTCGTTGTTGTTCTCCAGGTGGAAGTTGAGGTCCCCGAGGAGGATGTAGTCAGCGGAGGGGAGGGCGTGCGGGCTGATGAAGTCGGCGATGTCATCGCTGAATTGTGTGCGTGGTCCCGGGGGTCTGTAGATGAGGGTGCCTCTGAGGGTGGTCTTGGGGTTGATGTGGACCTGGAAGTGGAGGTGCTCGGCGGGTGCGAGGGTGTCGTCGGTGTTGGTCGTGATGCGGAGGGTGTTCCTGTGGATGATGGCGATTGCATGACTGAGGTTGAGAAATGGATGAGCACTAACCATCTGCAGCTCAACATCAGCAAATCAGAAATCATGCTCTTTGGTAAAGCTGCAGAACATTGGGCTCAGGATTGGTGGCCATCTAATCTGGGCAGCTGTCCTATTCTCAAGGAATCAGTGCGGAATTTGGGCTTTCACATGGGCAATAAATTGTCCATGATGAACCAAATAAATCATATCATAGGCTCTGGCTTTGGACTTATGCGCATCCTTAGGAAAGTTTTCAAGAGGATCCCCGCTAAGGCCCGGAAACCCCTAGTTCAAGGTCTAATCATTATTAGAATGGACTATGGAAATGCGCTTTTACTAGCCATAAATGAACATCACCTAAATAGACTACAGGTTCTTCAGAACACCACAGCCTGGTTGGTTTTAAATCTACCACGAAGGTCTCCATCGTCCCCATGTTTGAAGAGCCTTCATTGGCTCCCAGTAAAAAAACGAATCCGTTTTAAAAAGCTATGCCTAGTCCATAAACATATGTACCGAAAGGGTCCAAAATATTGGTCTCAAAAACTTACGTGGTATTTTCCCCCAAGAGAACTCAGATCTAGCGCCGAGTTTTTGCTCGCTCCCCTCAGAATACAAACCTCCAAAAATGGTGGTCATTCCTTCTCTTTCCTTGCCCCTGCCCTGTGGAATAAAATGCCCATCAATCTGCGCGCTATCCCTGAACACAGCTGCTTCCTTAAGAAGTTGAAGACCTGGCTTTTTGCAAACAAAGACTTTCCCTTTTTGTCAGAGCCGTCTGCAAGCGCCATGAGACTCTTTGGATATAATATGTGCGCGATGCAAATGACCTGACTTGACTTGACTTATGAGTCTTGACTCTCACCGCTAACTTTCAAAAATTGCTGAAAAATGTATTGTGGGAGCTCATATGTGTAGGTAATTGGCCATGTTCTTCACTTCTAGTTGTGACATATCAGGCAATAATCCATTTAGTTCATGGGACGCTATCAGGAACTCCCAGTATGTATTATGGCAACAATTTAGAAGGAGGATGACTTAATTGAAATAGCAAAGATAGACGATTGATTTGTTTACAAGTGTAATTTTAGTATTTCAGTATAGCCTGCTGAGGGCGTGTGATAGCCACCACAGGTTTCTGGCTCAAAGGAGATTTTGGATATTAGTTGCCACCACTTTATATCTTAATAGACTATGATTCCGATTTTCTATACTATTTACTACCCACCTTTGGGATGCAGGTTGCTATTGGATATCGATATGCTTCTTGTAAGGGTCACAAAGGTTTAGAAAGGTTTTGATTTAATGCCATGTTTACTGGATTTTGATCGATTTAGAAACTCAATAAACAGTGAATAATGAATAATGACTGTATATTTTCTACAACATTTGCGTCATCCTCGACTCCACCCTCTCCATGACTAAACAGGTCAAAGCCGTCTCCTCCTACTGCTTCAACACCCTCCGCATGCTCTGCAGGATCTACAAGTGGATCCCCACTGAAACGAGAAGAACAGTCATCCAGGCCCTCGTCAGTAGCAGGTTGGACTACGGCAACGCCCTCTACGCAGGAGCCTCGGTCAAACTCCTGAGACGGCTCCAACGCATCCAGAACACCTCTGCATGCCTGATCCTCGACATCCCTTGCCGCAGCCACATCACACCCCACCTGAGAGAGCTCCACTGGCTCCCGGTCAACAAGAAGATAACCTACAAGCTCCTCACCCACTCACACAAGACACTCCACAACACTGGACCAACCTACCTCAACAGACGACTCAGCTTCTACACCCCCACCCGCCAGCTCTGCTCCGCCGACCTCTCCCTCGCCACAGTCCCCCACATCCGAAGAGCGACCACCGGCAGCAGATAGTTCTCCCACCTCGCCGCCAAGACCTGGAACACCCTCCCCATCCACCTGCGGCAGACCCAAGACCTGCTGACCTTCAGACAACTCCTCTAGACCTGGATTTTTGAGCATTAGCAGCATTCCCCACCCCAGCTCCTTGAGACCCTCACGGTCGAGTAGTGCGCTTTACAAATGATATGATTGATTGATTGACTTGAGGAATATGTTACTACTGATGTAAGATTGTATATAGTCAGGAAGTCACAAATGAAAATAGATCTCTTGAATAACACAGTCTTGTAAATAGAAGATGAGATAATTTCCTTTGCTTTTTATCATATCTATCGTCTTTTTTCTCTTGATTAGAGGTTACTCCAATTTTGTGTTACATATTAGAAACTAAAAGCCACTAAATGTTTTTTTAAATTTTTTTTTTTTTTTGGTTAACATTTTTTATTGAGCAATCATAAAAAAATACAAAGATGGGCCCACAACCACACGGGCTGGCCGCTAAGTCACAGAGCACGACACATGAAATAAACAATCATTTCCGAGGCAAGGCCAAATCATAGAATGAAATTGCTCCAGACATAGGACAGGATACAACAATTTTCTATATAAAACATGAAAATAACAAACACAAAAACAAGGCGAGTGCAGTAATCAAGTCAGCCCAAATAGCAGAGGGGAAGGTCACTAAACAGGAGAACAGACGTAAATCAATGAGATTCGGTAAGGCCGTGAGGGGGGGGGAGCAGGGAGGACAGGAAAATCCTAGAACAGAGTAAAAAATTTTCGGGAACGTCGGCCTAAGGAGACAGGGTAACATCGGAGGTGGCAACCAAGGGAGGGGTACAAATTTCTCCACGGTATGCATTCCATTGACCCCAGATTTTCGTCCACGCCCCTGGCCTGCCCCTAGCCACGTAGACTGTCTTCTCTCGGAACATGGACCAGTCCATGTTGTCCTCCCACACCGAAACGTCAGGAGGTCGGGATGCACCCCAGAGTTGCGCAATGTCGCGCTTCGCGACCATGTAACCCAGGGTCACCCATCTAGTCTGGGCCACAGAGTAATCGGAGGGTTCCCACACATTCAGCAGGCATCGTCGGGCCTCAGGCCGCAGGGCAACACCCGTCACTACAGTCATTATCGCAAGCACATCCACCCAATAGGCCGCCACCACAGGACACTCCCAAAGTATGTGCAGAAAGGTAGCGCTCATCCCACAGCCACGCTTACACAAGCCATTTGGGGAAAAACCCATCACGACTAAGCATGGGCGTAAAATCCGCTCCGCTCGCGGATTTTTCGGATTTTCGGCAAATCCGCAATCCGCGAACGCTCGCGAATTTGTCGAAAATCCGTGAATCCGCTCGCGGCGGATTTTTTGCTTGGTTGCGGCGCGCGGCGTGGTGCACGGCGTTCACTTTCCGTCATTTTAGCGTTTGCCGAGTTGTTTTTCTTTGCGAGTGACGCGCCATTTTAGATCTTGCTGCGTGTTCCCGCGGGAGTTTGTCGCCCGCGAATACGTACTCGCGGCTTGCCACCTTGCACAGCACACCTCGCGAGAGTTCGCAATTGCGAACATGTAGTTGCGGCGGAAAGGAACAATCTCGCACTTGCGAAATAGAGATTTTGCAATTTCGCACAAGAAAATCACCAGCAAACAGGATAAACCTTCAGAAAATTATGATTTTTATCAGAATCACTCCTCAGGTTGACATTTGCATGGCCTTTTTTTTTGCAAGGAGTCCATTTTGGGGGGGGGGGGAGGAAGGAAGTGCCCCACAGTCTCCAACTTCCTGTTCCTGTCCAGCAGGCTCCTCCCAGTGCTTTGTCCATCTCCTGGTCACTTTCATTTGGATCTGGAGCTGGAAGGATTACTTTTTGTGGGTGCTGCTGGATATTTGGATTTGAGGCCTTTTTGACTGTCTTTGGATCACTTTTGGATTAGAAATCAACTTTCACAAGTAAGTTTGTTTGGGGCATTACAGTTGCTGCAAGTACAATTTTGGAACTTTTTCAGAAAATTAAATAAATTATATTGTGGGTAGCCACAGTATCCAGTAGGACCAGGGTTGGTTATGGGTGCATGATACAACTGTTTTGTTGAATTTAAACACCATTGAGGCCATGGATGGGCTGGGATTGTGCAGATTTTATTGTTTTTTGTCGTTTTTTTGGGCCTGCTGGTGTGGCCCTTTGCCCAGGGGTGGTGAGTGTTGCATGGGCCTAGTCTTTCTGTGGGGTGTCTTCTTGAATTTAAACATAATTGAGGCCATGGATGGGCTGGGATTGTGCTTATTTTATTGTTTTTTGTCGTTTTTGGGGGGCTGCTGGTGTGGCCTTTTGCTTGCCCAGGGGTGGTGGTGGTGCATGGACTGAGTGTGCCTGTGGTGTTGTCTCACTCTCTTTGATGTAAACATCATGGATGGCATTGGATTGTGGTGATTTCTGGCTGTTTTTCTGTTTTTTGGGGGTGTACTGTTGATGTGGTCTGGCCATGTGGGTGGTGGTGGTGGCCATCTTGAGTGCTGGCTGGTACAGGCAACATGTGCTTGGGGTGTAAGGGGGCCATTTTGAGGAGAGGCAGTGTCTGAGGCCTGCACTTATTTTGCCTACTTTTCATCCCTTATGCCCAGGGGTAGTGAGTGTTGCATGGGCCTAGTGTTTCTGTGGGGTGTCTTCTTGAATTTAAACATAATTGAGGCCATGGATGGGCTGGGATTGTGCTTATTTTATTGTTTTTTGTCGTTTTTGGGGGGCTGCTGGTGTGGCCTTTTGCTTGCCCAGGGGTGGTGGTGGTGCATGGACTGAGTGTGCCTGTGGTGTTGTCTCACTCTCTTTGATGTAAACATCATGGATGGCATTGGATTGTGGTGATTTCTGGCTGTTTTTCTGTTTTTTGGGGGTGTACTGTTGATGTGGACTGGCCATGTGGGTGGTGGTGGTGGCCATCTTGAGTGCTGGCTGGTACAGGCAACATGTGCTTGGGGTGTAAGGGGGCCATTTTGAGGAGAGGCAGTGTCTGAGGCCTGCACTTATTTTGCCTACTTTTCATCCCTTATGCCCAGGGGTAGTGAGTGTTGCATGGGCCTAGTGTTTCTGTGGGGTGTCTTCTTGAATTTAAACATAATTGAGGCCATGGATGGGCTGGGATTGTGCTTATTTTATTGTTTTTTGTCGTTTTTGGGGGGCTGCTGGTGTGGCCTTTTGCTTGCCCAGGG
This sequence comes from Lissotriton helveticus, assembly GCF_964261635.1. Lineage (NCBI taxonomy): Eukaryota > Metazoa > Chordata > Amphibia > Caudata > Salamandridae > Lissotriton > Lissotriton helveticus. Next base: position 1,887,892,008 of record NC_136068.1, on the reverse strand, counting down.
GTGGTGGTGGTGCATGGACTGAGTGTGCCTGTGGTGTTGTCTCACTCTCTTTGATGTAAACATCATGGATGGCATTGGATTGTGGTGATTTCTGGCTGTTTTTCTGTTTTTTGGGGGTGTACTGTTGATGTGGACTGGCCATGTGGGTGGTGGTGGTGGCCATCTTGAGTGCTGGCTGGTACAGGCAGCAACATGTGCTTGGGGTGTAAGGGGGCCATTTTGAGGAGAGGCAGTGTCTGAGGCCTGCACTTATTTTGCCTACTTTTCATCCCTTATGCCCAGGGGTAGTGAGTGTTGCATGTGCCTAGTGTTTCTGAGGGGTGTCTTCTTGAATTTAAACACCATTGAGGCCATGGATGGGCTGGGATTGTGCAGATTTTATTGTTTTTTGTCGTTTTTTTGGGCCTGCTGGTGTGGCCCTTTGCCCAGGGGTGGTGAGTGTTGCATGGGCCTAGTCTTTCTGTGGGGTGTCTTCTTGAATTTAAACACCATTGAGGCCATGGATGGGCTGGGATTGTGCAGATTTTATTGTTTTTTGCCGTTTTTTTGGGCCTGCTGGTGTGGCCCTTTGCCCAGGGGTGGTGAGTGTTGCATGGGCCTAGTCTTTCTGTGGGGTGTCTTCTTGAATTTAAACATAATTGAGGCCATGGATGGGCTGGGATTGTGCTTATTTTATTGTTTTTTGTCGTTTTTGGGGGGCTGCTGGTGTGGCCTTTTGCTTGCCCAGGGGTGGTGGTGGTGCATGGACTGAGTGTGCCTGTGGTGTTGTCTCACTCTTTTTGATGTAAACATCATGGATGGCATTGGATTGTGGTGATTTCTGGCTGTTTTTCTGTTTTTTGGGGGTGTACTGTTGATGTGGACTGGCCATGTGGGTGGTGGTGGTGGCCATCTTGAGTGCTGGCTGGTACAGGCAGCAACATGTGCTTGGGGTGTAAGGGGGCCATTTTGAGGAGAGGCAGTGTCTGAGGCCTGCACTTATTTTGCCTACTTTTCATCCCTTATGCCCAGGGGTAGTGAGTGTTGCATGGGCCTAGTGTTTCTGAGGGGTGTCTTCTTGAATTTAAACACCATTGAGGCCATGGATGGGCTGGGATTGTGCAGATTTTATTGTTTTTTGTCGTTTTTTTGGGCCTGCTGGTGTGGCCCTTTGCCCAGGGGTGGTGAGTGTTGCATGGGCCTAGTCTTTCTGTGGGGTGTCTTCTTGAATTTAAACATAATTGAGGCCATGGATGGGCTGGGATTGTGCTTATTTTATTGTTTTTTGTCGTTTTTGGGGGGCTGCTGGTGTGGCCTTTTGCTTGCCCAGGGGTGGTGGTGGTGCATGGACTGAGTGTGCCTGTGGTGTTGTCTCACTCTTTTTGATGTAAACATCATGGATGGCATTGGATTGTGGTGATTTCTGGCTGTTTTTCTGTTTTTTGGGGGTGTACTGTTGATGTGGACTGGCCATGTGGGTGGTGGTGGTGGCCATCTTGAGTGCTGGCTGGTACAGGCAGCAACATGTGCTTGGGGTGTAAGGGGGCCATTTTGAGGAGAGGCAGTGTCTGAGGCCTGCACTTATTTTGCCTACTTTTCATCCCTTATGCCCAGGGGTAGTGAGTGTTGCATGGGCCTAGTGTTTCTGAGGGGTGTCTTCTTGAATTTAAACACCATTGAGGCCATGGATGGGCTGGGATTGTGCAGATTTTATTGTTTTTTGTCGTTTTTTTGGGCCTGCTGGTGTGGCCCTTTGCCCAGGGGTGGTGAGTGTTGCATGGGCCTAGTCTTTCTGTGGGGTGTCTTCTTGAATTTAAACATAATTGAGGCCATGGATGGGCTGGGATTGTGCTTATTTTATTGTTTTTTGTCGTTTTTGGGGGGCTGCTGGTGTGGCCTTTTGCTTGCCCAGGGGTGGTGGTGGTGCATGGACTGAGTGTGCCTGTGGTGTTGTCTCACTCTTTTTGATGTAAACATCATGGATGGCATTGGATTGTGGTGATTTCTGGCTGTTTTTCTGTTTTTTGGGGGTGTACTGTTGATGTGGACTGGCCATGTGGGTGGTGGTGGTGGCCATCTTGAGTGCTGGCTGGTACAGGCAGCAACATGTGCTTGGGGTGTAAGGGGGCCATTTTGAGGAGAGGCAGTGTCTGAGGCCTGCACTTATTTTGCCTACTTTTCATCCCTTATGCCCAGGGGTAGTGAGTGTTGCATACTTGCATGTCCCTAGTCTTTCTGTGGGGTGTCTTCAATGTAAACATCATGGATGGCATGGGATTGTGCTCATTTTTCTGTGTTTTGTCGATTTTTTGGGGTGTATAACTGAACTGATGTTCCTCTGTCTTCCATTGCTTTTAGGTGCACAAGAAGACTCAATAGAACCACCAGTGCCAGGAAGAAGTCCTGCAGCGGTGTGTGCAGCATAACGTCACGCGACGTCACGTCTGGACACAGAACCCTCTGCAACTCGTGCAACTGCTGCCTGCTGACCTGCTCTGAAGAAGATGGCCCCAAAAAAAGTAACCCGTAGCTCCTCTAGCAAGAAAGGTGCCAGTAAGGAGCAGAAGAAGCAAGTTACCAAGGACACTGGTGTGCCGCCCGCCCCTTTTTTTGTGAGTAAAAAAAAAAGTATGCCTGCAGCAGCTGCAGCGGGATCTGCTGGGGACCAAGCTGGCAGCAGCACCCCCGCTCCATTGGGCTCAGTGCCACCACCACCACCACGCCAACTTAAGTCCAAGCCCTTGAGTGCTGCAGAGGCAGCCAGTATACTTCTTCAATCACCATCGACCAGTGATGTTGGCTCATCGCAAGAAAGCAGCAGCAATGTCCCTCAATCAACACAGGTTGTTGTAGCTCATCTGACGAGTGTTGAACAACCACAGCGGCAACAACAATCACATGTGCAAGTACAAGCCCAAGTACATGTGGAAGGAGAGGCAGCGCAAGGAGATGCGCATGCAGAGGTGCATGGAGGGTCACAACAAGTGCCCACAATAGTTGTTCCTCCCGAAGTAGGGGCACATCAGGAAATCGACAATCAAGGCGAGGTATCATTTGAGGAAGCCACTCCTCCTGATGATCCTTCATTGTCTTCCACAACCCTAGCAAGGAAGAGATCAAGGGTGGTGTCTACATCCTCTTCAAGCACACCTCCTTCTGATGATACGGATCAAACTTGGGAACCAGCACCACAGCCGTCTGAGAGTGAGGCACACCATGATCCAACAAAGGTACTTAAGCGTAAAAGGAAGCTCGTCCAAAGTCTCAGACTTATGGAGTGTGATGAGGCTCAACAAGAAGTGGCGGATACTGCTGCTGATGAAGACTCTGCCAACGACGACCCAGTCATCATAAAGGTCACTGCAGCCCCAGCGGGCATGCAGCAAACAGACATTTTGACCCTAGCCCGAAGAGCTGCTGAGCGTGATGATGATGATGATGTTGTCGATGAGGAGGCAGTGGAAACACCACAATCATTGGAGTTAAGTAGTACACCAACTCGTCCCGCTTCCATATTTCTTTCTGGCAAGAAGAGACCTCCGTCAACCTCGACCTTAATTAGTGGCGGTGAAAGTGCAAAACGTACAAAAGTTGGGCAATCCAGATCCTCCACTTCATCTGGCATTAGCTTCATGACCACCACCACCAGTATCGCCGCCTCCTCCATGTCCCACAGACACTTCAAGTCCCCCGTTTGGGACTTCTTTACTGTTTGTCCAAAAAATCCAAAGTTTGCCATTTGTACCATTTGTAAGCAAGCAGTTAGTCGTGGTAAGCCAGGTACCAACTATGGTACCGGAGGCCAGAGAGGTCATCTTAGGAGACAGCACACTGTCAAATGGTTTGCGCACCTAGATGCGATCAAGAAAGGCCAAATTCAAGGAAACGTTGATGTTTCATCTGATGATGACGAGCAGGAAGAAGACGTGTCAAACACTTCCCTTACACCCAGTACCCCTGTCAGCAGCACACCCAATGTGAGGCACACTAAGAGTGTTGGAGCGAGTGAGACACCAACGCACAAAAGTTCACCAGCGAGCAAAATTGGGTCAACGAAGTCATTATCAGCCCGTAAATGCTTGGTCCAGGGCAACATTAGAACAATGCTTACTTCAGACGTGCCATATGAACGCAACCACCCACTGACGCGTCTGTATAACACTAAGCTGGCTAAAATGCTAGCTGTGGACCTTCTACCTTTTTCTTTTGTAGAAGCGGTAGGTTTTCTTGAATTAGTTGCAACGCTCTGCCCTAAATGGAAGGTTCCGAGCCGGTTCTATTTTGCCAGAGTTGCGGTTCCAGCACTACATGAAGATGTGCTGCAGGCGATTGGGGCAGCTTTGCAGAAGAGTGCTGTTCACACAATACATCTGACAACAGACATGTGGACCAGTGGCCCAGGCGATGATTACATGTGCATCACTGCACACTGGGTCTCTTTTTCAGGTGTTATAGCAAAGCTAAACGCAGGTGTTGACCCGGACCAAGTTTTCAAAGCTGCTCGGAAACATGCAACACTAGCCATGTTTGCCTTGGAGAAAAGTCACACAGCAGAAAACCTTTTGGAAGAGTTTGACAAAAAGGTGTTGTCAATGCTATCCCCCCTAAAACGCAAGATTGGTTATGTTTCCACGGATAATGGCGCCAATGTAGTTAAGGCCATGTCACAGGGTCACCATGTTAGAGTGCCGTGTTTGGCGCACTGTATCAACCTGGTAGTTCAAAAATTCTTGAGTGATAAAGAGAGTCCAGCGTTCGAGGTAATGGCCACCTGCCGCAAAATGTGCAACCATTTCAGCCATTCTTTTAAGGCCCGGAAGCATCTGCGGAGACTGCTACTTCAACGTGGAATGCCAGTGAAAGCACTCATCCAGGAGGTGGCAACACGTTGGAACTCAACCTTCTACATGCTTGAGCGTCTGCATGAGCAGTATACGGTACTCGATCACTATTTCTTGACAGAGGCTACATCTCAGAAGGAGGACCTGCGGATGAGTAAGGCGCAATGGGCCATAGTTAAAAGCCTGACAGACATGCTTCGTCCTTTTGAGTTCTTCACGCGTGCAGTCAGCCAGGAGGACTGTAATTTGGGAAAAGCTATCCCATTGTTGTGCATACTGGAGCACCAACTGATGGCGGTTTCTTCTGAGTTTGAAAAAGATGAAAAAAAAAAAAACCATTTCATTTTGTCTGAGAAATTATTACATCGCCTACGTGGTGATGAACGTCTTAAAAACATCAACTCAGATCAGCATTACATTTGTGCTACTATTCTGGATCCACGCTACAAAAAGGCGCTGGCAGACAACGCATTCTTTCCTTTCGCTGATGCAGATGTTCAAAAGTACAAACATTGGTTAGCCTGGTCAGCCAAGAGGTTTGAAAAAGAACGGCAGGTTATTGAAGGAGAAGCCAGTACATCAGCATCAGCATCAGCAGGCCATCCGCAGTCACAAGAATCCACTTCTGCACCTGTGGCTGGGGCACAAGTGACCTCTCAGCCGTTAAAGACACCGGCAACTGGATCATCTGCACCACACACAATGACAACACTAACAGTGGCTGGGGAGGAGGATTGGCTAAGTTTGATGGGGTATGGTTCTCTAAAAAATGTCACAGGCACAGCAAAAAGTAAGCAAAGTGGAGGAACAGTTGATGACCTTGAGTCGATGGTGCAGGACTATCTGAATGACTCAACAGTGGTCTTTCTTAATGAGGAGCCATTGCAGTATTGGCATGGCAAAAAACAATTGTGGCCACAGCTCTACAACCTGGCTATAAACTATTTGTCTTGCCCACTCGCAAGTGTGTCTTCTGAACGTGTTTTCAGTGCTGCTGGTGGCATTGTAACTGCCAAACGGAGCCGCCTATCGCCCAAAAATGTGGAGCGGCTGACAATGATCAAGATGAATCAGCACCTCATACCACCAGATTACAAAGTGCGAGAAAGCACGCCACATGAAGACGATGAGGACAGCAACGTAGATGAGGGGATTTTTTCTCTGTTCGGTGCCACTGACCTCATCCAGCCTGAATTCGCAGAGTATGATGACGAAATCTTGTTCTTATTCCCTGACACCGAGCCCTGAAAATGAGACAATCAATCAAGAACTTTCTTTTTCGTCCTTATTCACTTTTATTCCTGTGTGCTTTGTGTCTCTCTTTCTTTGTTTTGCACAGTTAATTTAATTCAAACTTTAATCACCTAATCCCAAAAAGAAGACCATCATCAGTACTGTCTTCACTTGTTTGCTTATTGATTTGAAGGTGCCGCAGTCTACATTCCTCAGGTTCACAAGTTCTGAAGAACATGCTCCTCTATCCTCCTCCTCCAGACTGCGATTTCCCTCCAAGCAGAGTGCTGGATTACGCACAATGAAGAAAGACTCAGCACTTGTGGGGGTGTTGTACTTCTTTGCGGGTGAGTTGACGGTTTTGGGCCCATTGCTGTGAAGCTCTAATAATGGACAAAAGTGTTTTGGACCAAATATGAGGTGAAAATTTCTTGCCGTTTTTGCTGACTTGCTTGCCTTTGAGGTGCTCTTTGGCGGGGTTCCGGGGGTTTGTGTGTAATTTTTGGTGTCTGTCGAAGCACTGCTGCGACAGTCTAATCTTGATTGCATTTGCTTTTCAGGAAATCCGTGGTGGAAAACAGGAGTTATGATGATTGATGATGACCTAGCTGCACAGCGCGTTACTTTGGACCGAAGGCCGAGAGATATTGTAAGTATGAGATTTAGCTTTTTCGCTGTTTGGGGGTGTTGTCGGGTGTTTTTTTGCGGGTGGGTTGGCGCCGGCGGGTCTTGCCTGGGGCATTCCTGGGAAGGTCTAATACCGGATACAAGTGTTTTGGACAAAATCCATAAGGAACAGCCTTTTTTTTGCCATTTCTTCAGACATCTTGCTCAATGTAGCATTTTGGGGGGCTTCCTGCTGTTCGTGGGTGGGTTGCGGCCGGGGTCTCTGTCGAAGCACTGCTGCGACAGTCTAATCTTGATTGCATTTGCTTTTCAGGAAATCCGTGGTGGAAAACAGGAGTTATGATGATTGATGATGATGACGACCTAGCTGCACAGCGCCGCGTTTGGACCGAAGGCCGAGAGACATTGTAAGTATGAGATTTAGCTTTTTCGCTGTTTGGTGGTGTTGTGTCGCGTGTTTTTTTGCGGGTGGGTTGGCGCCGGCGGGTCTTGCCTGGGGCTTTCCTGGGAAGGTCTAATACCGGATACAAGTGTTTTGGACAAAATCCATAAGGAACAGCCTTTTTTTTGCCATTTCTTCAGACATCTTGCTCAATGTAGCATTTTGGGGGGCTTCCTGCTGTTCGTGGGTGGGTTGCGGCCGGGGTCTCTGTCGAAGCACTGCTGCGACAGTCTAATCTTGATTGCATTTGCTTTTCAGGAAATCCGTGGTGGAAAACAGGAGTTATGATGATTGATGATGATGACGACCTAGCTGCACAGCGCCGCGTTTGGACCGAAGGCCGAGAGACATTGTAAGTATGAGATTTAGCTTTTTCGCTGTTTGGTGGTGTTGTGTCGGGTGTTTTTTTGCGGGTGGGTTGGCGGGTCTTGCCTGGGGCATTCCTGGGAAGGTCTAATACCGGCTAGAAGTTAGTTGGACAAAATCCATAAGGAAACACCAGTTTTGGCACTTTGTAAGTTAGGGTTCGTTAGGGTTAGCCCTAGCAGCAGGATTGCATGTGTTTAGGGGGGTTCTATTGCAACGCGGTTCTGTTGTTGTAGAGCACTGTTGGAGCGATGCTGGCTATGGATACTTTTGCTTGCAGGCAAGTGGTTTGAATACAATCCACGGTCTGTATTTGGGTCTACTGTTACTTTCAAAGTACGTTTTGTAACCATTTTTCTGCTAGGCATCATCAAAGTGTGACTTTTTGAACCACACAGCGTACATACCTTTTATTTATTTATCAGTGGTATTGTAATAGCACTTCCTGTTTTCCGTTCAATAATTACAGGCCGGGTTTCAGTCAACATCCGCCAGGCAGGCAGTGGACAGGGTGTCTCTTCTGTCAGTGGTCACCACCACATTGATGGACGAAGCGTCAGCTGGAATGGAGGAGTGCCGCCAATAAGAGGAATTGTTTGCTGCATGCAACTTACTTACCAATTTCAACAGGACAACTCCAACAACATACGCAATACAGATACAGTATCCATTGTTGTCTTTTATTCTATGAGTGTGACTGCATGTGCTTACCTTTACTTTGTAACCAAAGATTGTCTGTAAACTCTGTATCTTCAATTATTGTTTGTCCATGCTCTGCTTTTTTTTTCTTCTCTCAACAAAACCTACCCAAAAAGAAACCCCCATTCCCATCCATTTTACAAACCCTAACCCTCTTCCCCCGGGCTGTGTTGTTTTGCTTGATGTCTGACTAAAATGACATCAATAATTCCACACACTTGCTGGGGAGGATAAGGTGATAGCAGCAACAGGCTGGTGAAGGAATACGAGGATATCTTCTAGACTTACTCAGCTTCAGTACTATATCTTCTAGTAGTAGTAGCCAATGTCAAATAAATTCAACGCAAGTACTAGTTATACTTGCAATACTTTACCATTTGTTAGGCTACATTATGGCACTGTTCTAGTGTACTGTCACCTGCTATTTTCTCGATCGTACCGTAACCGTTGTAATGCTACAGTAAGGAGTACAAACAAGGTTTCGTTTTCTTTTTTTCCATAGGCATGCAACTGCCACTGTGTCACACCACTAGTAACACCGCAATGAGGAAATGTCACCCGCCCAGGAATGACAACGTTAATCCCCATTTCACCTGGAGCCAGCCCTGGGCCTAGCCCTAATTTCTAACACAAATTACAGGTAAGATAAGCGTTTGGTGGGAGGTAGTATAATGGAGTATTATTTCGGAGTAGACAAGAGTTTGACGGTTGTACTACTAAAGTCCTACGACTGTTCAGGAAAACAAAGTTACTGTTACACCCCCGCCCCCCACCCACCAGACTGAAAAGCAGTAAAAAACAGGTATGGTCAGATAAAGTAGTTGAAAAATATATTTATTTATCCCTAACAAAATAATCTCCCTCACCCACCCTAACCCCAACGATTGTCTCTGAAACGTCCCAAAACGATCCCAACTCCCAAATCCCACCCCCCAAAAGTCTATAAAAAAAGGGCAAGGGACACTCCACTACTGGAGGGTGCTGGTGCTGGTGCATGATGCGGCATGGGCATCATACTCCTTGCGGAGGGTGGCAAGCTCGGAGCGGAGGCCCTTAACCAAGGTCTTATACCTCAGGACCTCCTGCTCCAGGTTGGACATGCGGACTCGGAGGCGGTGTTGGCGTTCCTTGCAGCTCCTGTGGGGGGCAGCTGGTGTTTCCGGTGCTTGGCGGTGGCGGTCGGCTTTCTTAGCCCGGCTCAGTCCCGCTGGTTTAGTCACGGAGGAGGATGCAGTCGAAGATGTTGCCCCGCTCGACTGCGTGTCCTCCTCCTCCTCCAGGGCCACCAGCCGCCGATACTCGGCGACTGTGGCCTCCAGCCTCCGTTGCCGGGCCAATCTAGCCTGCTCCCTCCTTGTTGTTGATTTGGAAGAAGGAGCAACTATATGAAGAAAGAAAGACATAGTCTGTAACCAATGCTCCTTATTAATAACACAAAGTGATTGAGCCGAAAGTTGGGTCACAGAGTACAAGTAGCAAATTGAAAGCACAGTACATAACTATTGAGGACAGTATCTATGTAACCCTCCCACTTCTGCATCCTTGCTCTAACAGTAGTGGTAGTTTAATGAACTAATTCTACGACCACTATGGACTTCCATTACAGTCGACTATGACAGTACACCAGTCTTATTCTTCTTCTTCTCTCTTGTTTAGGGAAATGGGTACGTTATCTTATGCAAGCCGGCAGAATGACATGGACACAGCACAGTGAAGTTGCACCCGAGAAAAAAAGTTGCACACCATGATGATGGAGACAGACTTGCGTTACTGTACCGGTCCAGTACATGCAGGTGGTGAAGCTATTACTTTTCTATTACGGGTGGCACTGAGAATACTCTGTTACAAGGGCTACTGCTTAATTAATTTACCTTTCACCCTACAGTGCAAATGAGTACTAGAAAAGGAAACTGAAGAAGCTAACTAATTTGATTATCTATCACTTCACATGGGACGTATTTAATGACAGATGAGATGACTTTAGGTGCTTTGCTTAATATTGAGTGAACACAGTGATACACCCACACATGAATGACGTACTACAAGTAAACTAAAGTTATTAGGAGAGGTACGGAGTGTCCACCGTAATAACCAGATATATGCTGTGAATGCAAACGCAATACAAAGTACTGCTACTATTCATGGAAGTATTGGACACATTTACAATTTCTTTTCCTTGCCTTCCCTGCACTGGGACGGACGTGCGGGTGCGGTGGTACATGCTCTTCAAGGTAACACTTACTTCACCTGGCGACCATCTACTCTCTCTAGATACACATTTGCTATGTAAGAGTCAGAGAATACCATGCTCCAGGCATCCATTCATTCAAAGTATACGCACACATACAGTTTCTGTTTCACCCACCCAGGCTGCTGTCCTTCCACCCATCCTTGCTTCATCATTGACCCAGCCATGCACCATACCATATTCTTTCCTTCCCAGCCACCTCTGGGTCCAAGCAAACACATATCGTTCTTCTTTGCCAGCCATCATACAAGTTCGCGTCCCACTTACTTACACCCTTCTTTCGCTTTTCGTTCATCCCATCCATCACGTTCGTCTAAGAACTTATTGGGATTCTTCTCACCAAAAACTTCACAGCTAAGTCGAAGTACATTTCGAGGAGGCTACTACCTGGTTGATTTGTAATTGTAATACACCCGTGCAGAAAGCACACTATGCAGTCTTCAATCTCAATAAGTAAGGAATATATAGCTTACCTGTTTCCGTCACCACCGTTTGATCCCCCACAGGAACGGCCACCAGCTCTTCTACCGCCGCATCCTCCCCAGAGGCCTCCGAGTCCAAGTCCAACACATCAGCCACCTCCGCGCTGGCCCCGTCACCAGATGTTACACCTACAAAGTACATTTAAGAAAGTTAGAATACACCACTCACTACTATATAATATTTGGTCTAGGAGAAATGTTAAAAAAACAGAATACAATGTAATAATTTGTGACTGTCTACTCCATAGTAAAAATGTCCCATTTTCCAGGGAAGGCTGTTGTCTTGCTGCACTTTTATGCACAACTGATGAATGCTTGCTTTTGATTTTTAACACGCACCACTTTTTCTCCTAACAGACAGAAGCTTGACTCCTGAGTCCTAAGAACACGACCAGGATCAAGTTCAAAGTAGGTGAGAGTTCGGCTCGACCACAAGAAATGTGTCCAATTAATCGTCAGCACTAACCACTTTTCCGTTTACAGTTAAATAGTTTTATGACAAAGTAGATTTCAATAAATGTGTTTACTTTTAATAAAGCTTTTACACTTAAATAGACTCTGTGGTTTTTGTTCCTCTAGACTAGAGTGGATGAGCTAAAGGTTTTGGAATTTTTGCAAGCATGAGTGCCTCTGACACTTCTTGACTGTGCTGTGACTCCGTACTACTCTCTTGTCCTGCGTACGATAATCTAGAGATCATTGGGGATCTATAATCGGTGACTTCGGGAGCTGAATGACTCTGCCACACTATCTAGTCAGTAAGGAGACAGTGCATAGAGGTATTGCTGAATATAATGGGAGTCCAATGGAATTGCCAAATGTCCAATCTTAGGTAGCTACACAGACAGACTAATAAGAATAGTCTAGTAATACCACAGGGAGTCATCATATTCGAGGCAGGATAAGAATTTATATCCAGTCTACAAGAAGATCAAAGACGATTTAGAAAAAATCGAATGAGGAACGCTAGGAAAAAATAGGTACTGTTTAGTAAAATGTAAACTTACTGGGGCCAGCAAAGGAGCCCTCGCCTGCCCGATCCTGGCCTGCATCCTCAGCACCCTCCTCCTGTGCCCTCTTGCCCTTGGGGGGAGCTGATGTACAACATGAAAGAAAGAAAAACCATAAAACATGGATGAGATTTTTCAACCAAATCAAACATTTCAAAAGAACAATAACAACATATTTTGGAAAAATAGCAAATAGATAGACAACTATTCCACGGGATCTATCTCATGTGGTATACTACGTTATTCGTATTGCCTGATTTGCGGAACGTTGACTTAGAAAGTTCCTATGTAACTCAATAAACAGACTACTAAAGAGGTTTGCCTAGGCCTGGCACTGCAGGCAGTAGTGCACAACACGTGACAGACAAAGTCCATCCTGCTTGCAGATCAGTGAATACTCAAACTATCAATCCACCCGCCACCACCGCCACTATTTCTTCTGATAGCCATGTGACTGTCTAAAGGAAGGACACTGGACTTCAGTCTGTTGGGGCTGATTTATAAGTCCCTTGCGGAAGTTGCGGCTGATTTTCCTCCATTGTTGCGTGCCTTTTCTGACGCAGCGGCAGAACAAAAGACTCGCCATGGTGTTGGTGCGGCGTATATATTAAAAAAAAAAACACATATGGGCATATGGGCGATGCATCACGTTGTAAAGCCCTGCGCCATCAGGGGGCGTTCCGGCGCAAGGGAGGGCGTACCTGCGCAGGAACGAATCCTAAAAGTGGCTGAGGGAAATCTACAAGATGTCAATCAGTCATTTTTATGACAATGATGCATGACTCAAACCCTGCGCGCTTGAAGCCGACGTACGGCTTGATGCAGCATTGGGGAGATAGGGTACCCAAGAGCATTGCTGGAGCTGCGCCATCGTTGGCACGCAACTCCAGCAATGCGCTGCCTTTACGGCACAGATGCGTAAGGCTTCTGTGACGTTTTGGGCCAATGGGTGGTGGTGGCATGGCACACAATTACTGCCGCATCCCTGCTACTTTGCAGGGATGCGCCGGTAATTGAAAATATGACCCTTACTGTCTAGCATTACGCAGTTCTTTTCTTTACAGTACACTGATACATAATTTCTCAGGCCAATGAAATGCTTCTGAACACAACATACAAAACAAAGAAGCATAGTAGCAAGCAAGGCTACTGAGAAGGAGAGCAGTGCACCTGAAAATGAAATGCATAGAAGATTTTGAAATATAATTTACCTCAATGTAATCGGCAGCATTATTGCTCTTGGTAAAGAACAAAGATTTGCAAATAACAGAGCAGGATAAAACAGAGTAGTAAATGTACTACTACTACTACTCACCAAGCCCGGGGACCTCTACGCCGAGCGCGTCCAGCAAGTCCCGCTCCCGGTCCATGACATCGGTCCAGCGGTGGGTGGCCTGGTTATACGTGCGCCGGACCCCAGAGATCTTGTACATGGCCCGGCACACCTTCTCCCACCGCTGGCGGCGCTCCCGGATGCCATAGCCGGTCGCGATCTTGCCGCCTCCCAGGATCGTCTTGGGGAGGCGGCGCTGGACATGGAAGATCAGTGCCGCCACTTCCTCCGCGCTAAAGATCTCCCTCGGGACCACTTGCTCCCCCCTTAAACGCCCGCACGGGAGCCGGGCACGGGGTGCGGGACCCTTCCCCTTCTCAGGGTGCTTCCCGGCTCCCTTTACCATGGTCTGGGCAGAAATAAACTTAAATGATAAAGAAGAAATAGAATAGTGAAGAAGAAAATAAAAGAGTTTAAAAAAGTAGTTTAAAAGTAACTAAAAGCTGCAGAAAACACAAAAATATAGAGCTAGAAAAATAGAGGGTTAGATAATAAGTAAAATTAGATCAAAAAAACTTCAAACAAGCAAAGGATGGCAGAGATTGAGAGAGGATAGAGAAAGCATGCCCAGAACCATAGCAATGAATGAGAAACAAGATGGCCGCGCCCGTTCACGACCGCGTGGGTAAGTTCGCGCGAGATTTTCCTTGCGAGTACGCGCGAACTTGTACTCGCGAGCAGCACACTTTGCGAGATTACACATAGCGGGCGGAAACGGAATTACGTCACGCCAACAAGATGGCCGCGCCCGTGTACGACCGATAGGGTAACTTGGCAAACGAATAGCTAGAAGCGCCTCGCGAACACGCGCAAGATCACGCGAACATACACGTCGCAACAAAAACAATTTTGTATTCGCACGTATTCGCGGCTTCCGAAATCGATCTCGCACGGATTCGCGCCCCAAATAACGCGCGAAATTGCAAAAAAAACGATTTTAGCTAAAATGAAAGCAATGAGCAGGTGCAAAAGTTCAAACTTAACATTAGTAACATTCAAGGTAGTGCTTCCTGATGGGCCCCTCCAGAGTTTGCAACAATTCTATGACCCTGCTATGACCCAAACAGCAGGCTCATAGAATAGCACCATAAAGGTCCTGTAAAAAAAAAATTTCACTGCAACAAAAAGCAAATTACAGATAAGGAAGGAAGCAGGTGCCAGCCAGACTGGAACTTTCAAAATTACTGACACATTAATGAAACACAAATTAATTGATGGCAGTTGAAGAAGGGCAGGTGTGCTAGCTTTTTTCAACCACCATAATCTACAGTAATAAATAAACCTAATAGGTGCCTGTGAGGATGTACTAGAGGGTGGCATGGGTGTCCCAGAGGGTGGCAGTGGTGAAACAGAGGGTGCTGTGAACCTGTGATGATAAACCAGACGTAGAAACAACATAGTCGCGGCCGTTGCAAGCCGAAAAGTAAGTTCGCAATTGCGAACTTGTCCCAAAATCGGCGCGAACACGCGCCAACACAAAAAACGGAAAAATCCGCAAGTCCGCTAGAGTTCGCGGATCTTCGCGGATTGCGAATCCGTAAATACGCAAGTTCGCGGATTGCCAATCCGCAAAATCCGCCCATGCTTAATCACGACCAGACGCGGACCAGTCACATACACCCGGTGGAGGATCTTAAGTTGCACCAAACGAAGACGGGCGGGAATGGCGACCTCCTTTGGGGAGGAGAGTGCCGACTGCCAGTCCTCGTCATCCAGTTCCAATCCATCACCGACCCACATCTCCCGGAGTCGGACCAACAAATCCGCACGATTATGAATCAGTTTCTTGTAGATGAGCGAGATAGTGCTGTCGGGCAAGTGTCCATCTAGTATACGATCTTCAAGACTCGGGTAAGGTCACATCAGGAGTCAGAACCGAGGCCAAGGCATGGCGGACTTGCAGATACCGGAAAAACTCTCTATCACTCAAGTCGTATTCCGCCTTAAGGGCCTGGAATGACTTCACGCGACCATTCACACAAACGTCACCCACCTTACAAATCCCAATCATATCCCAGCGTTCAAAACCCTTAGTAGACCAGAGACATCCCAAACGTTCAGAAGCATAAAGCGGAGTCGCCAGCGTCAGTCGATTCTCCCACCCCAAACTCACATTCGCAGCACGCCACACCTTGACCGCAGCCCTGGACGGGCCCACAAGATGGCTCCCGGCCGATCTAGAATATAGCACTCTATTAAAGTCCCCTCCCGGCAACTGGAGCCTATCCATCTCAAAAGCCGGATCGCGACCCGGCGAGTACATCGCGTGGTTAATGGCCGATAGCTGGGCAGCCCAGTAGTATCTCTTGATGTCGGGGAGCGCCATGCCCCCGTCGCACCAAGGGATAGTAAGTTTCGCAAGGGCTATACGTGGGCGCCCGTCCCAAATCAATTGTCTTTGCACTCTCGATTTCTCTGAAATAAGTAGCGGGAATGTTGTCGAAGGAGTTCTGAAGGGCGTAGAGGAACCGCGGCAAGGACATCATTTTAAATAGAGCCGCCCTACCCAGAGGAGACAGGGGTAGCTTACGCCAACGGGCCACATCCAGTCGTAATCTAAGAAGCGGGGGGAGGAGATTGCGCTCAAACCGGAGGGAGGGGTCCAGGGTAATAAAAATCCCTAAATACTTGAAGCCAGACTGGACCACCTGGATAGGGGACCTGGCCGGCAAAGAGGGCAAAACACCCGAGAGAACATACACGCAGGACTTAGCCCAATTAATAACAAGGCCCGAGTTAGCACCGAACGAAGTAAGAACATCAAATAAGACGTTCAAGGATTTACGCGGGGATGTAAGATATAGAAGAATGTCGTCCGCGTAAAGAGAGACACGGTCTTCAAAGTCCGGTGACCAACGGATCCCTTTGAGTGGAGGTTCCCATCGAAGCCACGCAGCTAACGGTTCCAGGGCCAGCGCGAAAAGCAATGGAGATAAGGGGCAACCCTGCCGGGTCCCTCTACCAAGGCTGAAGGGGACAGAAACTCTACCGTTCACCACCACTTGCGCTAAGGGTTCCACATACAACAACTTCACCCATCCAATAAATTCAGGTCCAAAACCAAATTTTTCGAGAGCTGCCCAAAGATAGGGCCACTCGACCGTGTCAAAAGCCATCGAGGCATCCAACGAGGCCAAAATGGCCGGCTCCGTCAGACGCCCCGCCCTCGCAACAGCACCGTGGAGACGACGTAGGTTAAGAGCCGTGTTGCGATGTGGGATAAATCCGGACTGATCCGGATGAACCAAGTCGCCAATGACCGTCAGTAGGCGGGTCGCCAGGAGCTTAGCCAGGACCTTAGGCTCAACATTTAACAATGAAATGGGCCTATAAGACGAACAAAGGTCCCGCGGTTTCCCGTCCTTGGGAATTACGACTATCGTAGCAAGACGCTGGTCATACGGGAGAATACCCCGTTCCCGGGACTCCAAAAACATGGCACGAAGATGGGGCGCTACCTTGTCAGGGCGTAGCTTGTACAGCTCAATTGGCAACCCGTTCGGGCCCAAGGCCTTGCCCGAACGGAGCGAACGAATGGCAGTCGCTATTTCATCCGTAGTAAAAGGGGACTCCAACGAGACACGGTCTAGATCGGAAACACTGGGCAAAGCTATATCGCGCAACAAAAGGCGAGAGTCAGCCACATCCCGTCCAGACACAGGGGTATAAACCACACGAAAATATTCTGCAAAACATTCCACTATTCCAACCGGGTCTGTCACTTCGACACCATTCGACGACTGAATCACAGGCACCACACGATTCGCTCTCTCTTTCTTATCCAACCACGCCAGCAATTTACCCGCTTTGTCCCCCACATCATACAGACGACCCTGCTGTTCCCGAAACATCAGTCTAGCCGCATCCGTGACCAAGGATTTATAAGCAAATTGTTTCAGACCCAGGGCGTGGAGTTTATCAGAGGTGACCTCAGACTCTAAGTCGGCCTCCCTCTCCGCAATCTCTGTCTCAAGGTCCACCACCTCCCGATTCCTAGCCTTCTTGGATTTAGCAATAAGGGAAAGGGCCTGCCCACGTATCACTGTTTTAAAAGCCTTCCACAGGGATACAGCCGAGGAAACCGACCCCTCGTTGTCCAAAAAATAGGCATCTGAAGACTTAGTCAAAAGGTTTCGGGTCTCAGGGGAGGCAATATACCAGGGGTTAATAGGAGCCACTCGGCCCGCCGCCTCCACCCCAAACTTAAAACAAAGCCAGAGCGGAGAATGATCGGAGATGCCCCGGGGGAGGTGTTTGATCTCACGCACCGCCGGCGTCTGCGCCGCGGGCATCAGGAAATAATCCAGTCTAGACAGACTCCCATGGGCCCCCGAATGGAAGGTGTATTGGAGCTGGGTAGGATGCATGAGCCTCCAGCAATCCACCAAACCAAACGTGTCCAAAAACCCACCTAACCATTGTTGGGCTGAAGGAGTATCCCTAGGGGGGTAGCGATCTTGTAGACCGGAGATCACAGAATTAAAATCGCCTGCAAGAAAAAGAGTACTGTCAGGAGGGTTCAGCAACACACGGCCCAAATCGGAAAAGGTGGAAGTCTGTAGGCCGGGAGGCACATAAACAGTAAACAAGGAGAGGGTACGACCCTCATAGCGACCCACGAGGACAGCATAACGCCCCCGATCATCAAGGATCACATCATCAATGGCTAGGGGGAGGGAAGCCTGAACAAGGATACCCACCCCCCTGGAACCATTGGTAAACCCCGAATGTGCAGCAAGGCGATATCCCCACCTATTCATCGCACGACAAGAATTGCCCACCAAATGAGTTTCCTGCAAAAAAACAATATCTGGAGATAAACGGCGTAGACATTTTAACACCACGCTCCGCTTAATGCGATCTCCCAGACCATTAACATTCCACGAAACAAGCCTCAACCCGCTACCCCCATCCCGCACAGCAACGCCGAAACCCCCCCGCAATGAGCATGACATAAAAATTATCAGAAGCAAGATCGATTCGCCTTGAAAACATAACACATAAACATCGAACATCCCAATCACCCACCCCCCAACAATCAAGAAACCCCCCCCCACCCTGCACCCCTGCAAAATGCTAAATAGCCACCCCAACATGCAGTGTGCCTGTCGCCCAAGAACCCCTATTCTACAAAAAGAACCCCGGAGGAGGAAAGGCTCTGGCCCACCCGCCACCCCGAGTAGGACAGATAATGAGGAGAACACAAAAACAGTAGAGGCACTGAGGCATTAAATCCCTGAAGAGTTTACTCTATTCGAGGGCCCAGGCGTAGGCGGATTGTTCAGCTCTCCACGCCACCCTCAGCACCACCCGGGTGGGCGGCGGACTCAGTCCCAGGAGGTCGGTCAGGCAGAGAGTCCATCCAGTCATTTACAGAATCAGGCCGATCAAAGAAGAAGGTTCGGTCGTTGTACTCGACGCGCAGCCTGGTCGGAAAAAGCATGGCGTAGCAAAGCCCCATGTCTCGGAGACGTTTCTTGACATCACGGAAGCCCATACGCTGTCTCTGGACCTGTTGAGAAAAGTCCGGATAGAAGTTCACCGTGGCGTTCTCAAAGGCCACCGGGCCCTTCACACCCGATGCTTGCAGGATAGCGTCCCGATCCCTATAATGGAAGAGTTTCGCAACAATAGGCCTCGGCGGGGCACCCGGCTTACCCTTGCCCCCCGGAACACGATGGGCACGTTCCACTGCGAAAAACTTAGTCAAACCAGACGGGGAGAGGTGGTTCTGGATCAAGTCCTCAACAAGGAGATCAACAGAGTGAGGTTCTTGATTCTCCGGAACTCCGACCACGCGCACATTACAGCGACGGGCCCTGTTCTCAAAGTCCTCCAAGCGCCGGGTCATGAAGTCGTTCACCCTACGAAGGTTGCCGATCTCCGTCTGTATCTCCGAAACGTCGTCCATGAGACTGGATGACTTGAGATCCAATGACTTCACCTTCTCATTGGTTTTCGACAGGTCAGCACGAATCAAGTTCACATCAATGGCCACGGTGTCAATTTTGTGGGCCAAAGCTTCATATTGTTGGCCTATCGTCTCCTTCATGGCAGAAATGGCGCCCATGACGTCCTGCAAGGATGGCTCCGTCGACGCATCCACAGTGTGATCAGCGTTACTTGATACAGGCAGGGCGGCTCCGGGGGACCCCTTGGAATGGGTGTAGCGGTCCATAACGTTGGACTGGACCGGGCCCCCACGCAGGGGCGTCTTGGTCTTCCGAGTCTCTCGGTCCCCTCTGCCAGCCATGGTAGAACTGCGTCACCAGGAGATTAACCAGGCTCGATGGAGTGGCCACAGGAAAGCAGGGCCTCGGGACAAAAGAACCGCAGCTAGGGTACCACTATTAGGAGGGCCAACAGACAGGAGAATAAACCAGCCAAAGGCCCGACAGCCGTTCCGCGCCCCGACTTCAGCCCAGGCCAGGCTCCTCTGCCAGATGTCTCAGTCTGAGGCAGAAACGAAACCGAAACTTAAGAGGGGGACCCACAAGTCGAAACCCCCTGCCGTTGTTGTTCAACTGCAAGACGGCCACTGAGCCTCACCCAGTCCCGGGCGTACCTCGAGGGCGGAGCCCGAAAGTTCGAATCGATGTAACTCAGGTACCCCGGGTCCAAATCAAATTTCAAAAAGTCCAGGGCAATCAGCCCAGTGTCCTCTACACAAATCCTCGTAAAAAGTCAGGATTAGTTCAGGATATCATGCCGGGAGTGGCAGGGGTCCGGGGAGCGCTGTGCTCACACGGCCATCTCGGATGCCCGCCAAGCTCCTCCTCCAAAAAGCCACTGAATTAATTGTGTTTACAGCTCTCAGGAAGTCTGTGTTGGATTAAACGCATTGGCTGGGCTGATGTTTGCATTCTTGCACCTATTGAGACTAAAAGAAAAAACTGAATACAAGAACTTTCAAGACTCCCTTCTCTATAGATTTTTGGAATTGTATGGATTTGAAGATGCTGCTTGTACTTGACAATTAAGTTGTATAGATATGTATGCTTCTGGACATTATCACTTTCATTGGGAGAGGAACAGATTGTCTCTTATATATGACTTCTAAATGGTGGGGTCACGTCAAGTTGAGTATCAGTGAGTAATAGATAGATAGAGGACAATTATACTGGTACAGCCCACATCTGCCTATACTGCTGACAACATACAAAAGAGCAAGGCCCAAGGTCTCTGGTACCAGGCCCAGGGAAAGCAATGCTCCAATGCAGGCAAGCTCATCCACACTTGATGCCCCGAGTTATTGCTGCCAAGTAGGCACACCAGATGCGTTGCCCACCTATCACAGTTTGTATTCGACAGTAGAAGTAAGCCCCAAACAAAAACAATGGACAACTTCCCTGATGGAGAAGGAAAGAAAATGCTTGAGGAAAGCAAGGAAAAGAAAATCAAACTGACAGGGTCCAAACACAATCACACCGTTAACACAGTGTGACATGAAAACAGATAAGGATAACAAAGAACAAAAAATCAGGAATGCAGACCACACCCCGGACCACCTAATTTCATCTACAAAAGATGCTGCCGCCTAAAGCAGCCCCAAACAGCAAAAAAGCACAAATTCCGTAATAAAGAAATTATACAACATAGTCATTCCCTTGGAAAGGCGAGAACTAAACAAACCAACCACCCAGGGCAGCCAAAAAATCATCATTGCACAAACACCCCGGGCTAAAACGACCGAAGCCAGCACACTCAGCCAACAGGAGGCTGCCAGCAACAGGCCAGCTGTCCTGGAAGAGAGGTGTAACAACAAAGAAGCCAAGACAAGAGCATACTATTTGAGTGGTGAAGAGGCCAAAACAACATGAACCTCCGAACGGTTTAGAGTCCTTTGAGTCTATAACGGAGACCCGAATCAAAAGAGCCAATGAACAACATATCTATCTTTCCTATAAAGGCCAGAAAAAGATAGAGCTAGTCCCACACTATGTCTCGAGGGGAGAACACAACATCTTAAAAGGAAGTGCATTATTGAAATTATTTAAGGTTCTCCCAACTATGAGTCACATTAAAACCAGCAAAAATCATAGGGTTTAAATCCAATCCCAATCAAACAGGTAAAGAAATTAAAACAGCAACCTGGACAGATCACTCCTTCGACAAACAAATCTGGTGCCATAAGGAGTCCTTCTCACAATGGGACATTGAGATAAAAAAGGCAGTCTACCCCTGCTACCCAATCCCCCTTCAACAACACAACTGGACAGTGGGTGTCCTAAAAGGTGCAAAAGACATGGACCACCTCAGAACAACAAACGGCTATGGACAAACATCAATGAAAATTACCATCACATTCTCACACCCTGAAGCTGCCAAACTTGTGGACAACCCGCAGATAACCATTTTAACAACAAACTGTGGATATGCATGATTAAAACCACTAAAGGACTCCAAATCAGTCCTGGGCTGCAAGATCTGTTCATGGAATGTGAACGGCCTAAGCACAAAACACGAAGTTGCTGACTTCGTAGGCTTCATTCTACAGTATGACATACTTCTATTACAAGAAACGTGGCAGACCAAAAATTCACCAAAAGCAGGTCATAAAGAATACCTCAACCCAGACATAAAAGATGCACAGTATGGAAGGGCAAAAGGTGGCCTTTCGACCTTCATCTCGATGGACATTCCTTGGAAAGGTGCTGCCATCGACCTCGACTCTCCTTGGATGCAATGCATCAAACTTAAAACCAAATAGGCACAACAATCAATTGCACCCTGATGGAACCAGACCTTCAACCTCTTATTACTGACTGCCAAATAAAGAAAAGAGTGGAAAGTGACCACCATCCTCAAACTTTTACACTGACAACAACTCTAATAAGGTATGGCCAAGCCAAGGCTCTGTCATTATCAATCCAATCCTACAATTTAAAATTCCTTATTTAGAACAAGAGCAACATGCACACCATCATGGGAATATGTGTTATATCATTGGTGTCATCAGAAGCAGAACCACTTCGCATAGAGGCCTGGGAGTCGTTCATCAACTATTTAAGCACAACCTTCTCCAACCAAGCTAACAATCACAAAGCCCACAGACAAACTGGGGCAGCTTGCTACACAAATAATATGAGGACCAGAAAACAACATTTGAACAAGCAATTAAGATTACTGCGAACCCAGGGCCCAGAACTGTCACAGCAGACCCTCACATTAATAGCTAGAATAGAAAAAGACTTAAAAAAAAAATCAAGGTGGCCAAGCAAGCATATAAAGAACAATTTTGGATGACACTTGTCCATGCCAGGAAGCAAAGAGATTCCAAACTCTTCAGACAAAACATCAATTTTTTATCAAATGGCAAAAACCAACACTTACGGAACTCACATTGAGAGCCCATATTGAATCTACATACAAGACGATCTCATTCTTAGGTGACCTAAGCACCATTAAACCTGCAAAAATTATGGGGATGAACCGCAGTGAGACAAGAAGCCACACAGCTCAAAAACCAATAGCCACCGAGAAAATAGAGACCAAATTTGGCACGCTAAAATCTAAAAATCTATTCCACTATCGGAAAAATCAAAAATAGGATAATTCTCAACCAGATGCCTGTGAGACAAAATGGTTAGAACCATCCACTCACAGATTTCACACAAGTAAGTACTGAACACCATAAAGAAATTGACATCAGATGGAGCACCAGAGCCAAATGGCCTGCCAAACGCATTATTCAGACAAGATCCATCCTTTTGGTCTGACCATCTCACCCCCCTATTCACACATCCTAATGTCCGGCACCATTCCCGACTCCTGGTGAGGAAGTATTCTACAACCAACATGCAAATCAGGGGCACGCTCCGATCCATCCAACTACAGACTGATAACACTCATTGATGTTGAGGCAAAAATCTACACACCTAACTTGCTGAGCGACCTGGGGGATTGGGTCAGCTATACATATATAATTTGCAATACAAAAACAGGATTTCGGGCAGGGATGGGCACTTTAACGGACATATTCACAGTCACCCTTCTAGCCAACCAACCCATCGCAAAATCAAACAGCCTTTATGCGTGCTTTCTAGACCTCAAAGCAGCCTTTGATAAAGTACTGAGGAATAAGCTACGGGCAAAGCATGGGGAGCCCCCACCAAACTACTAGAGGCAATCAAATATCTTTACTCAAAAACATGGGGTTAAACAAAAAAAGGAAACAGGTGAAGCCTAACAAACAAAATTGCAACTAGCATCGGCTTAAAACAGGGGTGTGTGTTGGCTCCCTGTTTAATCATCATCTATACAGCCAACATAGAGAAAAATCTTAGCTTATCACAAGGCAAGGCGACCCTCCAAAATTGGGTAAAAACACAATGGTAAGTCTCCAATATGTGGACGATATTGTCCTACTATCTCAAATGCCTAGAGGTATGCAACAGCCAAGTTTCCAAATAGCAGTGTATACAACCTCAGTTCAATTAGAAATCAACCATCAAAAATAGAAGGTTATGTTCTTTTTTAGATCCCACAAAAAATGCCCTAAATTCATGTGAACAAAAATGATAAATGCTTGTCCCAGGTGGACCAGTACAGATATCCAGACCGCCACCTCAATTTGAAGCAACATTTGGATTTAGGGCTAATAAAAGCCAAACATCTGCTATTCACATTCAAAATCTTGCAGAAAAAACTTAGCAGTTGTTCAACAAACCATCTTCTGAAGGTCATAGTGGTAAAATTTCGGCCATCCATTTCGTACGGTACGGAAATGATAAACGCCAAGGACTCAACAGTTTTAAATACAGCTCGATCTAGCCTCTTTAAGAAACTGTTCTCAATTCCACGTCATATTTTGCATGCACAAAAAAGACTAGTATACGGACTAAAAAAACAGATACCTGCAGGACAAGGAGCCCCGGTTAAATACTATTGGAGGATGAAGGCAGCAGAAGACAACACCTTAGCTCATTATTGTGGGCAAGAAGTTGAAAAACAATCCATGCTAAGCAAATTCGTATTCCTAGTCTTAAAATAATCACTTTCTGCACTAAATCTAGTCAAAGATTGGCTCAAAATAACAACCTAATCTGGGTTAAAACATGCAGCAAACAAAGCTATCAAGCAACAAGCATTGTTAATAGATAAAGCTGCTCTGCCCACAAAACTCATGCATGGGCTGTAATGTCATCTTACAAAACGTTGAAACCCCAACCATATTTGTCAGAACATTTCCCAAACCAAAATAAGCAGAACTTGACCCTACTGAGTCTGGGGTCATTACCCACGAAAGACATTACTCCAAATTGGAACCGGAGGTGGACGACAAAGGAATTAATCTCTGCAGACATGGAGATGAATCACTACTACATCTTCTATGTATTTGTCCTGTGCTACAAGACACTTAGAAAACCCTCTTTTGGGAAACACTGAGGAGAGAACAAATAAGGACCCGCCGAGCGTCTGTTATAAAACGTCTTGGGAGCTCATGTCATGACGAGCTCAGCTCGTCATGCAGCACAGTGCTCGTGTGCTTATGACAAGCTGAGCTCGTCATGACCACACCCGTTTTTATTGCTGTCCAGCACAGCAGGGGAAACTCTCAAGAAGCGATGAGGTTAACTGTCCTGTAAGGCAATAAAACTTTGTAATATAGCAGTGAAAGAACTAGACAACAACAAGTGCTGAATTGAACTTGACAACACAGACTTACCATGCTTATTTATTTAAAATCTTGCTGCTCATATTCTCTCAGCACTTGCACTTTAATATATATTGGAGAAGCAAGCCAGCCTGGGTACAGTTTTAATCGATTTATCTAGAAGTTTGCTCTCCTTTACACAAATGAATCCTCAGGCGTTTTATGTAATTTTAACTTGATCCATTTTTTTTATTATGTCTTATGTACCCTGGTGGTTTGGTCCACCCTTTTATGATTTAAAAGAAATCAAATCAAAGTATTTTCTAGTAGACTCATACTATGTTGACATGCCCAAAAAAGAAGACAGTTTCGCCAATTCATCAAATGCAAAGTTACTTACATCTGAATATTCAACTGCCAAGGTCTTATTTTCTTGCTTCACAGTCGTAACATTGGTGGATGCGCCTCCAATCTTACAGGATAAGTGCTGCTGTGATTGTCCCTCACTCCATTGAAGTTCCCATATGCTCATCTTCCCAAAAAAGGAATAATATGCTGCTTTCCAAGGTCCCTCTAGCCCTGTTCACTGTGCTCTTCATTGCACATGCTTGTGCCTTCTATATCCCATCCATGTGTCTGTGCTGCACTGGAATGGATGGCCTCATCAATTGGTGTACCTGTACGAAGAGACATATTATGATATCTTATGGTGCTGAAGACCCTATCAGGTGCTTGCCTGAATGTGGTGCCTCTCTTCTACGTTTTCATAGATGAGCAGTAAGAACACAGAGATGCAGGAAATAGCTGTATGTCCTTCCTGCTTTACATAGAGTCTACCCTGGCTGCACTCATGGATCTTATCCTGATCTGTACTGTTACCCTGTACATGTATTGCCTGCCTGCTTGTGAAATTGTGCACCTTCTGCCTCTATCTCTCCTTGTCAACATATCTCTCTCTGTAGATGCAACATAACTGAATTACATTTGGAGCACTGATTCAGCACACATACCACAAGAGAGACAGATCTGTGAGAGATACAATAAATAATTACATGCTCCATTGTGCAGGTGAAGGTAAGCCTTTAAGACCTGAGAACACTATCATTTATGCTTACATGACTCTGGGCCTTATTACAAAGTCGGTCGGACCTGCGTCTGACCTACACAGTTGCAGAATGGAACCACCTGACCATAGGATGGTGGTTACGCATGCAGAATTTGGATTTGAGTGCTCTATGGGCAGTCGGAATTATCCAGTTTACAATCGCAGTTTGTGTGGCCTGCAGGAAAGGCCCACAGAACAAGCTACAATTGTAAAATGGATCTTTTCAAACATCCCCGCAACTCTGTGATGGACCAAGGGGGCTCCCCACATCCCATAGCGGAGGGCAAGGGAGGAACAGTGCACTGGTAGGGCGAGCCTGGCTTCACCATCATTATGGAATTATGAGTCCTTCCAACGTGGGTTGCCCTCTAACTGATGGTGTTTTAGTAGATGGAAACCATCATTATCGGGCGGAAAACCTCCACCTAGCTGTCAGATGGCTTTCCGCCTGACATCGAAATGGGGCCCTCTGTGTCATGTCTTACTTATTTATATATTTCAAAGGTTGAAAAATAAATGTAACAGCCGTATGGTGGATAAGGTCATTAGTAATGTCATAACTGTTGAATGAATGATATAATTTGAGATGTCATCAGTGATGTGATCAACGATGTCATTCAACTTGTCAAGAGTGATTTAATATGTCAGTTCATAAACAGAGTATGGTGAGGCAAAAATTATAGTTAGCTCAGATAACTGTAACGGATGAATTTCACAGTTTTTTTATTTAAACATGTGTTTTAAGAAGCATTCCCACCTAATTATAACTTCACTTTAACCTTTGTTTTTTCTCAATGAGATAAATAAATATATATAAATGAAATCTCAAAGTGGTGGGAGGCAATTATGCTACAGAAATACAAGAAAGAAAAAAGAGTCCCACAGGGCTCAGAATCCTCATCGCTCCTTCATATGAGGATCCGGACCCTAAACTAGCGAATGAGTGGGCAGAAATTCTGATGGACTGCTCTAATCGGATGTTATCAATATTAATTAAATTTGCCTGGAAGGAGCTAATAGCTTTTCTTAAAGCTATTGCAGATCTCAAGGAGGAGATACAAAAGGAAGAAACTACAGAGAATTTTGCTAGAAGATTGACAAGCATGAGGAGGAAATTATTGCAAAAAAGGAAAGGACATTTTTGCGGGATAAAATTGATTACCAAGCAGAAAGGGTGTTTACCTTCAGCCGCAAATATGATAATGTCCGACGAAAAGGAATTCAAGGCAGTATAGACACCACACAAGCTACTGGTGGAGCTGACAGTGATGTTAGCGAAAGTGATATTTCGGAGGATGGCACATTAACCACAGTGAAGATAACAAATAAACTGACACATTTTTGGGAGGAATTCAGATTAATGAATCAAACATCAAATCAACAGAACTGGCAGATCGACAGAGGAAGAGTTATGGAAGAAACAACGCCATCCGCAAATAAATCAGGAGGGGCGGTTGGTTGAAAAGCAACGACGGGCCCGGTGGGAGTAGAAACAAGGGGCCAAGAGAAGCGTGGAAAATGATGAACTGCAATAATGTTGAACTTGATGTTTTACAGGTTGGTATTTCCTTTTGCCCCACATCCACCTTTCCTAGTCCCAGGAAAGAATTGATTTATTTTATTTTACTCGTAAGCTACGATTACACAAGTGGCACAAACTGAAAGTTAAAAGCACCTCACAAGTAATGGAAACTCAGACGGTTGTGCCTGAAACAATTAATGCTATCAATACTTTGATTGCACCTAAAGAGATAGATAGGGACAATGTAAACCTAGTTCCAATCACTGCACAAAGTTTGGGCTATAAGGTTGCTTTGAATTGCCCCAACATTTTCAAACCTAAATCTATTTTTAATCCTGATTTGCCATCTTGTAGTATTGATACATTTGAAACATTAGTTATCAATGATTTGAAAATGGTTGCAAAAAATAAAAAATGGTTTCATGATAATTTGACTAAAGAACAGAGACTGGCGGTTAAATCTTTACAAGCAGATCAAGATATTGTTATCCACCAGTCGGACAAAGGAGGGAACGTAGTCATACTGAATGCTAATGATTATGTAAAAGAAGATCTATGTCAGCTAAACTGTGAGGATTGCTATGAACGAGTAACGAGGGAGGAGGTGGATAAATGTAACACCACTTTTATAAGATGTTGGAAGATTGGCAGTCACAAGGTATTTTGCAGGGTGATGAGTTCTCCTTTTTGCTAAATCGTAACCCAAAGGTAGCAATTCTCTATCTTTTACCTAAATTGCTCAGAAATGCCACATCACCTTTGGAAAGACCCATTGTTTCTTTGATGGGATCTCTCCTAGAAAAGACATCAAAGTACATTGATTATTTTTTGTGGCCTTATGTGGAAGCCTTACCATCGTATATTCAGGACAGTAGAGACTTTTTAAGAAAGATCCAGGATGTACGATGGCAGGAGGGTTTTCATCTGATCACCTTAGATGTCTGCAGCCTGTACACATCAATTCAACATACTGATGGTGTGCAGGCATGCAGACATTTTCTAGGTTTTCGCTCCATTTCATTTTTAAATCATACTGAAATGGTTTTACAAATGATTCAGTTCTGTTTAGAGAACAATTATTTCATCTTTGATCAGGTCTTTTACAGGCAGATACAGGGCACTGCCATGGGGACCTGTTTTTCTCCCAGTTACGCCAATCTATTCATGGGTAGCTGGGAGCAGCAGGTGTCCAGAGGGCATGACAAATACCGCAGCCATGTTAAGTTATGGCTGCGGTATATTGATGACCTTTTTATCATATGTTAAAGGTACACGGAAAGAGGCCATTGAATTTGTGTCTGAATTAAACACCAATGAGAGTAATCTTACATTTGAGGGTACAATAAGTGATCAGAAGATTGAATATTTGGATCTGTGTGTAGAAGTAGTAGAAAGTAAGCTAGTTTCCAAATTGTATCGCAAGATAACTGTGGAAAACACTCTTCTGCATGCCGAAAGTGGTCATCCGAGTACTCTGATCCGCAGCATTCCCTATGGGGAATTTCGCGGGCCCGGAGGAATTGTAGCACGGAATCAGATTTTAATGCTGAATGTGAATGTATGACTATCAGATATTTGGAGCATGGCTATGACTCTAATATCATTAAACAAGAAC
Source organism: Lissotriton helveticus (assembly GCF_964261635.1). Classification (NCBI taxonomy): domain Eukaryota; kingdom Metazoa; phylum Chordata; class Amphibia; order Caudata; family Salamandridae; genus Lissotriton; species Lissotriton helveticus. The sequence continues at coordinate 1,887,862,910 of NC_136068.1, read as the reverse complement.
AGGTTAAAGCGGCCAATTTCAGGCAGACTAAGCTGTTAGTGCCCGTGGAGGAAGAACAAACTCAAGAGGACAGTGTTACTAGATTCAATTCTACTTTCAACTTAGGCTCCTGGCAGGTACGAAAATGCCTTAACAGACATTGGAAAGTACTCAAAACAGAGTCTACCCTGGAAGATGTGATTGAACATTTTCCCAATATCACTCATAGAAAGGCAAACTTGCTGAAAGATAGATTATATAGCAATGAGGTAGTGAGGACCAAGAGTCTGGAAAGTAATATCCAGGGTGTCTTCACCTGCATGTCATGCAAAGCATGTAAATACAGCACACATGTGAAGAAGGTACATTATTCGGTCACTAATACACAGAGGAAGATTGATAAACATCTTACATGCCTCTCAGATCACTGTATTTGCGCCTTGGTATGCCCATTTGCTAAGAAATACGTAGGCAGTACCATGTTTCCAGCAAAAAAGCGCATCCTGGAGCATATGAGAGCGATCCAGAACAAAGACAAACTCTCACCGGTGGCCAGACATTTTGAAGAACTCCATAAGAGTAATTGCAACTTATTGTGATTTTTTGTAATTAACAGGGTGTTCCCATCTAACAAAAGCAGAGATAGAATCCGCAGACTACTTGAGTTAAAGTCAAGGTATATCATGAAATTGGACACCAAAATTCCTGGGAGTCTTAATTCAGAGGAAGAATTGGTTTGGCACCTTTTTAGGAATGATTATAGGAACTTTTTACATGCCTGTTGGGAAGCCCAAAGTTGGGGTTATTGTATGCTCTCTATGTTCTCAACTTGTATGTTTGTTCATACTGTGGAATTTACCTGTATTTCATTCCTTTCTTTTTGTTTTTCTTTTCTCACTTTGGACCGCATGAGGATATTAATGAAGCATGGAAACCTCTTATCACATCGATTCTGGTCTGATTTTATAAATGTTTTTAAATCACTTGCACTGTAGTCACTATATAATATTCACTGAAAACTGAGATATTGGCAGCTGTTTAGTATCTTGTCTTTTTCCCCTCCATTTCATATAGGTGGATCAGTATTCAGGAACATGTACATCGCATAGGATTATTGATTATAACAAGCTTATGAGGATTTTGATTATGTTGTCTGTTGTTCATGATATTGTTCAAGTACTAAGGATGTATCATTGGTCTTTTTTTCAAACAGAAGTTTTGAGATATATTTGGAGCAGGGGCAGGGTGGCTGTGAGATATTCTCACTTGGGTTGATATGCACGAATTTAATTGGAAATTATCAACTCGTCCAGACTTCACCCACTTGGGTTAATTTGGGAGTGAAGACATTGTCTCAATGAGTATTTCAGTTTCATAGATCATGGAAACTGTGTCTGATTAATTCGTTTCAATTATGGCATTTATTTAAGTGTTGCTTATGAATACTTGGTCATAAGCTAAATTATATAGGAATTTGTGATTATTAGATGTATTTACAATTTGCATATTTCAATGAACTTTGTATTTAGATTAGAATTATAAAACTTGCTTGGATGTTGTCCTGTAATGTACATGTATCGCACTTGGGGATATGTCTATGTTAATACTTGATTTCCTCAATTTAAAATTCTGCCCATGTCAGATATATATAAATGGGCATTACGATGATTGAAGCTGTTGGGAATCTTCAGAAGCTGACAGACTGTAATCAGATGAATGACAACTGGAGTTAGCGTGTTTTACACTTTAAAATGATGTTAATCAACAATCGTCTTTATAAAATGTTTATAATGGAATACGCAGCTCGCATAACGTTTATATGCTTTAATGTCAAAATAAGTCACAAATTTGGAAACGACTGCGAAAATAAAAGTCAGATATGTTTACCGATCACCACTACAAGATGGCCAACAGTTCTGTGGGATATGTGTTCACTTTTTATTATGTTCACTATGTACATTGCACGTAAGGAAATATTTTGTTTTTAATGTCGGTCTGTTTGCTGATCAAATTACCCATGAGCAAGTTGTTATACACCGAAACGCGTAGGGTTGTTTATTTGGCTTATGTCTGAAAAAATCGTTTTGGAAGCATAATAACAGCTACCGTGTCTTATTCACAAGGAGTGCACACGTGCTGTTTCCAGAGAATAGTGAGACGTGATATATATATATATATATATCGCCAGTAGGTAGTTATAGTTAGGACCACGTTTCCGTAGGAACAACATTTACTCGTGTGCTTATTACTTTGGCCTCGTTTGACGAATCTTTACGAAATTTTCCAAAAAGTTTTTCTTTTTGGATTTTTGATCAGCTGTTATCTTGATAGTTTGGTGGTGATTGGTCAAGGGGGAGCTGAGAAAAAAGGAGGTTCCCAAAACGTGATTTCTCAATGCAATTTCCATAGGAAATTTTAGACAAGGCTACAGGTCAAACTGCAGCATGGAAATACGCCAAATTTGGCAGGAAGAAAGGTCTTTGTCCAGAAAGCACAGTTTTGTTAACTGGGGTAAATTCGTTCTGTAGGTTTTGAGAAATATCAAATTTTACAAATATTGATATTTGAGAATTCTGACATCTAATTGACTGAGGGTTTACGAACACGAGCTTGCTGGTCATTGGCTGCGAACAGTTGAAACTGGGAAGTGTTGGCAGCCATTTTTTGACTCAGTTAAAAGGAGTAGGTGAAAAAAGAGAAATTGTGTAAGAGTGTGTAATGGGAACACTTTGGAGTTACTTTAAGCAGGCTGTACGGTGCAGAGGCAGGGAGTTTGATCAATGGTGCACAGTATTGCAACAAGGTTGCGTAGACTCTGGAAAGCCTGTCGGGAAAACAATGCAACGTATTGTGACAAGCAATGTGTAGGGTGCACACACAGGTCGTGTGAATGTTGTGTACGCCATGGAAATCACATCTGCAAAACACGATGCACGGTATTGAGGCAATGTCCGTAGGCTGTGGAAATAATATCGGGAAAACAACAATGCGCCATTTTGCGGCATTCTTTTAATATAATGCAGAGTAATGTTTACATAAAATGCGATGTTCCCCTTTATCACGAATAGTGTTAATGTGTTAGAGGAAATAAGTGTGAGAGGGCTTGTCCTCTCCCTATGCGTGGAACAAAATTAACGCTTAATGTTCGTTTGCTGCAAACCATTGAAATTAGAAGTGTTTCCAGCCATTCCCTTCCCCTCCGGTGAGTAGCAAGGACATCTGATTGGTTCACATATTCCAAGGAGGACCTTCCAGAGCTTAATGTTCATTGGGTTTGAGCCATTGAAAGTAGAAGTGTTGCCAGCCATTCCCTTCCCCCTGCGGAGTAGGAGGGACATCTGATTGGCTGATGTGTTCTAAGGAGGACCTTCCCAAGCTTAATGTTGATTGCCTGTAAACCGTTGAAAGTGGAAGTGTTGCCAGCCATTCCCTTCCCGTCCACGGAGTATCAGGGACATCTCATTTGGTAACGTGTTCCAAGGTGGACTTTCCCAAGCTTAATGTTCATTTGTTGTGAAGCATTATAAGTAGAAGTGATGGCAGCCCTTCTCTCCCCTTCTGCGGGTCACCCTAGACATTTTATTGACTAAAGTGTTCCGAGGAGAAGTTTGCTCCTTATTGGGTGGGAACGGTTCACTGTTGTCATCCATTTTGTGATGCATTTCAAAGGAGTATGAGAAAAAATGTAGTGGAGGGGAGGGTAGTAAGACTAATAACTCTGTACAGTGGTCACAAGGTTGTGGACAGGGACTGTGAAGGTAAAACATTTTTTTTATATTTTAAGGGCCATTTATGTAATTTACGTTGGGCCTACAAATCATGTCGGGAAAATAACAGTGTGTTGCGGGCTTCTTTTTATGAAGTCAGCGGGTGGGATACTTCACAGGAGCAGTATTTACTTATAATGTGGTGTTTACTTTTCTGACGGTGAGTGCTACATCTTTGGAGAAAATATTATAATATGGAGGAGGAGGGTGAAAAAGAAAGCGCGCTTTTGCGGTCTTCATTTAAATAAGGTTCTGAGTGAGCTACTTCTCGGGAGCAATGTTTACTTATGATCTATAGTTATAGTGCAGTGCTTACTTCTGTCGTGGGTAGTGCTATTTCCTTGCAGCAAAATATCAGGTGTGGTTGCGCTGCAAAAAATTAAGTCTAGGTTTGAAACTGTTTTTATTAAGCAATCACAAATATACTTTCTTAGGAAAGTGTAGCTGTATGTATCAGAGGGGTGAAAAATAAAAACGCAATTCATAAAAGATCCCTTAAGCGTAGCCACACCCTACTTTTTTGTGGCCTATAGTTTATAAAATTGTTGCCCCATATTCCTTTAATATAGGAGGGTATTGGTTACTTTTATAAAGTAGAAAAGAAGTGCTAGAAGAAAGACTCCTGCACTACATCATCTCAGGTCACAAACAACAATAACAAATAAATAACATTTAAACACAAATGACGTCATATTACCTAGAAATCTATGCTTCATCAAAACATTAATTAAAGCACTATGTATACAATTCTTTTTTAGAAACTTCTATTTTATAAAATATTAGCAGTGTTACAAACTGTGAGGTAATAAGTTCTCAACGGAAATAACTGTAGTAAATGTTGTTAATATGTTGCAGAGATAGATCTCCAACCCCTCCGAAGTACTATAAGTTCACAGTATTAAAATGTACAGGGTGAGTTTATAGTATTCCATAAGAGAAGAAGAATAAGGAGCACAACAAAAAAAATATTTTACAATCTCTATTCTGTAGAAGTCAGGAAAGTTTTTCGTAGTGCTTAGAGGTCGCTCACTGCTCTGCTAATAGATCACATACTCCTTTAAGAATATGTAGGATAGTAGTAATATACACAATACTATATTTCAGATGGTTCACTCCTGGCAGCGACAAATCTCCAATTCCTCTTGTGTGAAAATATGACCCTCTACTACAATATAGAGAGTATCATTGATGCCACACAAAAAAGGAAAAGGAAAATAAAGTGATAAACACAAAACAAGATCAATACCTAAATATTTTCCAGCGGTGAATATGTTTAATGCTTTTTTCCTTCGGAACTTCGAAATCTTTTGTCTTTGCACCAATGGCTCATAACCTCCTCTGAGATCATAATGACTGTAAATATTATAATACATAGATATTCACACTAAATATTCCCAAGGGGGCAACAGAGTTAGATACCAGAAGTTGCTGATGTTACATACAAATCTTTAGTCTTTGCGTCAACGGGTCATGAACTCCTCTGAGATTACCATCACTATTAACGTGATAATATACATATTTACAGCATATGATCTCAAGGGGGAAACACAGTAACAACCAGAAGCTGGTGAAGTTACATATAAATCTTTAGTCTTCGCACTGATGGTTCACCAATAACTCTGATGTCAAGTACAGTGTAAATATTATAGTATAAAAAGTCAAAGTATATGTCTTTGCACCTACGGGTCATGAACTCCTCTGAGATCACCATCACTATTCACGTGATAATATACATATTGACAGCATATGATCTCAAGGGGGAAACACAGTAACAACAAGAAGCTGGTGAAGTTACGTATAAATCTTTAGTCTACACGCTGACGGTTCACCAATATACCTGATTTCAAGTACAGTGTAAACATTATAGTATACAATGTCAAAGTATATGAGCTCAAAGGAGCCAGAAAAGGAGCAATGTTTGCTGTATTCTGTCTGTTTCTGAAAACATGCTGCTGACGTTACAAAAAAAGGCAAAAACAACTAATAACACTTTTTTCTAAATACAAATGTTTAAATATTCACAAATAGCTACGTATTATAAATATCTACTATGCCATAATCAAACAACTTACAACTCAGGAACATGTTTTGTTGCCGCAAAACAAGAATCCAACGCTACAAAAGGGAGCCTGCATCATAGAATGGAGACGGGTAAATAACTTGCAAATCAAAACGATTCGAACATCAGGTGGGGTTTATATACTCTTTGGTTATTAAGTAGTCCATGGAAGGCAGATGAAGCTCCGCCCATTTAGATGTCATGTTTTACAGTTTACACGTGCTCACGTTTTGAGTTACAAAATGGGAAGCGGTAAAGGATTCGATTTAGATCCTAACACGTATAAGGTCCTTAATATGTAAATACATTGGAGAGCTTAAAAACTGTTACCCGGCAAACAGTGTAATTTTCATTCTCATGACTAAAAACATCTATTAATTGCTGTAATTCTAAATAGAAGACATACAAAAATATTGTTCAGAATAGAAGAAAAAATATGCGCTAATATTTCTCATCACTATGGTTTTAAATTACAAAAATACCATAATTTTAAAGCATACAGGTACCCCCGGAAAGGTGTGCTGGCACTTGGGGACATCGGGAAGATTAAGCAAGGTGTTGCCCACAGTGAGATACTGGGAATCAAACTGTGAACGCTGCTCTTTGAAGTCAGGTATCATAGCTGCTGCGTCACACTTTTTACACACATATATGTTAATTACTGCTAATTAAGTTTTAAACATTGTTAAAGTATAACTTATAACAGACTACTGTTACATTAAGTTATTCACTACAAAAAGTATGCACTTCTTTTTAAAATGTTATATACTTAAAAACCATATAGGTTTTAGGGACATTGTAGTTAGAAATCAGCATTTATAAAACCTTTGAAATTCACTGAAAAAAACATAGGTTTTACAGATGTTATAGTTAGCAATTAAAAAAACCTTTGAAATTCACTGAAAAAAACATCGGTTTTACAGACGTTATAGTTAGAAAATTGCATTTAAAAAACCTTAGAAATTCACTGAAAAAAACATAGGTTTCAGGGACGTTATAGTTATCTGGACATTTCACTCGTACAAAACCATAGAAATCCCACCGTTATAGTTAGTTTAGCTAACTATAACTCGCACCCCTGCAATGCACTGCTCATGATGTCACATATTACATCATTTATGGCATGGTCAGTGACACCACTGATGAAACCCCTGGGGCTACAAAATACATGGGTGGGGATGCTCAAGGGCCCTCCTGGCAAACTACATGGGTGGGGGGGCTTAAAGACCCCCCCATGCCCCAGGGACTGCCATCCCCTGGGGCTTCACAAGTAAATGGGTTGCAGGGCTCAAAGGCCCCCCCAAGCCCTGGGGACCACCACCACCTGAGGCTTTGTACATTGTGGGAGGGGGCCACACGGCCGCCCTCCTGGAGCCCTTGAGGGCCCTGGGGGGGCTACCCCCAGGGCCGGCTCATGTAATGTCCCGGGGTGCCCACCCCGGGACACTGCTGTTTGCTATGGCAGGACGGTACCCTCATGGCTCCCGCCCTGGTGTGAACGAGTTGCCTGGTGTGAATGTGTTGGGTTCGCATCTCCAAAATGCGCTGGGTGTGCTACTCCAAACAAAATGTTTTAATATTATTTAAATATACATCAAGCTTATGTGTTTAGATATTAGGTGGCTCTAAAAAGAGCCCTTGTGTTTATTGAGAGATCTTGGTACCTTTAAGTAAGTACCTATGCAGAGTTTAAAGTTGATGAGGAAGACTTGTTTACCCTCATCTGTAAAATGTACACCATCTCTCCTATAGATGCCATCCATATTAAAACGCAGATTGTTGTGGTATATGTACCCCATCCTATAATCTATGAGATAAGCAGAAACAGCTTTTTTGACATGTGTCCTAGCTTTCTGAATCTGTGGACAAAATTGATTGGACCAGTTCCATTTCTGTCTTTGGCATATGTTAGAATAGACAAAGGCAGTTTGGGGGAGAAGTGACATTAATTCTCCAAAGGTGTCCTTCATAAGCTTTTCCAGATCTACCCCAGTCAAAATGCCTAGGTCATTGCCACCACAGTGCACAATTAAGAGGTCAGGGTGTTGGAGATGCAAAAAGAATTTAACCCATGGCATCAATTGGTGCCACTTTAATCCTCTCTGTCCAATCCATTCATTATCTACATTTGGCAAAGCTAGGTCAATACCTCGTTTTCTGCATACCTTTGGCTCCAGAATATATAGCTGTGTCCCACAATCCACACTCTAAGCATCTTGAAGGGAGGGCTGGATGCACTCAGAATGTTTCTGTATGTGAAATGAGCAGTTTGAAAAACTAAGATTTTTCTAAAATGGTGGATTAGATGCAGTTTTGAAGAAATAAGAGAAATAATTGGCTGTTTGAGAACATTATAGACTGAAAAGTAGGGTGCATGTTTCTGTGTTTTAAAAGCATGTTTCTTATTGGTTAATGAAAACTGTTTGAAAGGAACTTTGCATAGGATAAGGTGATATTTTGAAAAGTCAAGCACACTTGCTGTTTGGATTTCCAACATTGTGTGCTGAACTTCTGACCTATGTGTTCAGTTGAGTGTTCCATGAACTGCTACTATGGTAACAGGCGTTAAGAAGAATGGTGGTAGGGTGGAAAGTTATTTCAATTGGAAAGGGTTGACATGTGCAACCACTAGAAATGTGTGTTAGCTTTTGAATAAATGTGGGAAGCAATGTGATTTGATATGTACATGTATATGTGTGCAGAATGAGAGGGAACGTTTGCCAATTGTTGGTTTTGCAAAGAACAGTGCACTACAGACATTCTGCATATGAAAATCTGGTGTGTGATTGAGATACTTCTTAATCTACAAATCAATTTGAAAGGTGAGTTATTAATTTGTGAGGGGTTGTATGTGGTGCCTTTGTTTTTAATAAGACTACTGTGTTTCTCCTGCTGAAGTCCAGGAAATAGTTTTGCTTGTCTAGAATCACACTGTGTGCATTTGGGCAACCATTGTGAGAGAAGCAATTGGTTACTTCATGTCTTTGCTGAGAATAACTGATTAAAACCCTATCCTGTTGTCAAGTTTTAGTAGTATTAGAAGCCAGTCATTGCCTATGCATTTGCATAATGATTCAGATATTCACACTAGAGTGCAGTAGTGAAATATGTAGAATGTGTGCGGTCTCCTTACCCTTTTCAGACTAGTGACTCTGTTTTGCTAAAGTCCAAAGAATAGTGTTGCTTGTCTAGAATCACACTGTGAGTCTGTGTGCATTTGGGCAATCATTGTGAGAGAAGCATTTGGTTACTTCACGTCTTTGCTAACATATAACTGTTTAAAAATCTATTATACCGCTTGCATTTCTCTAGTGTCCTATTCAGCACCGTGTACTAATCCATTCACTGCGGCAAAACCCAACCACTTATAAATTCACCCCGTCTTTCTGTTTACAGTACTCTATTTATTAAATCAGTACCCAATTACTCATGAAGTGACTCAGAGCCTTAGCACATAGACTGCTTCAAACCTCTATCCAATGTGCATGTAGTGCTCTAACCACCTACACAGTTGTCTTTCAGGCCTTTAATTCCCCAGTCAGTGTCCTTACACTCCAGCAAACGCCTTGCCACTCCCCTTGCACTCCTCTAGTGACCCTTTGAGCACCATCTACTAATCCGTTCAGTGTACTGAAACACAACCACTTATACATTCACCCAGTTTCTCTCATTGTAGTACTCTAATCATTCTCTCAGGACCCAAGTATTCATGCATTAATCCAGGGCCTTAGCACATGGACTGCTTCAAACTCCTATCCACTTTGCATGTAGTCCTCTAAATACCTACACACTAGTGTGTCAGGCCTTTAATTCCCCTGTCAGTATCCATACACTTCAGAAAACACCTTGTCACTCCCCTTGCACTCCTCTAGTGACCCATTCAGCACCATGTACTAATCCATTCACTGTGCCAAAACCCAACCAGTTATAAATTCACCCAGGCATTCGCCTTGCAGTACTCCAATCATTTAATGAGTACCCAAGTACTCATGCAGTGATCCACACCTTAACACATGGATTGGTACAAATCTTTATTGAAAATGCATGTAATCCTTTAACCACCTACACACTTATCTTACACACCTTCATTTCCCCAGGCAGAAACCATACACTCCAGCAAACACTCTGTCACTCTGCTTGTATACCACTAGTGACCCATTCAGCACCATGTACTATTCTATTCACTGTGCCAAAACTTAACCACTTATAAATTCACCCAAGTATTCTCCTGGCAGTACTCTAATCGTATAGTCGGTACTCATGCAGTGATCCAGGCCTTAGCACATTGGCTCCTACAAATCTCTGTCCAATATGCATGCAGTTCACTATCCATGTACACACTTACCTTTCATACCTACATTTCCCCAGGCAGTATCCATACACTCCAGCAAACTGAACCACTTATAAATTCATGCAGGCAGTCTCCTTTCAGTACTGTAATCATTCAGTCAGTACCCAAGGAATCCATGCAGTAATCCAGGCCTTACAACATGGAGTGCTACAAACCTTTGTCCAATATGCATGCAGTCCTCCAAGCATGTATAATCTTATTTTTCACACCTTCATTTCCCAAGGCAGTATCCATACACTCCAGCAAACAGCATGTCACTCCCCTTGCACTCCTCTAGTGACCCATTCAGCACCATGTACTAATCCATTCACTGTGCAAAAACCAAGCCACTTATGAATTCAAAATGTAATTAAAATGTAGAAGAAGTGTTAGCTGATGAAGTTCTAGGGATACGTCCTAAAGCCCCAGTGTATGCTTGGGATTGCAGTAGTATTTGTAGTATCCAACAGGAATATATTGACATTTTACGCAATTTCCTCCGAGAGTATACTAAAAAAAATGTTAAACAAAAGATTAAGATGTTGCAAGGACTAGATCCTTGCTCATTAAGAAAAAAATACTGGTTTGCAAGGTCATTCCCAGGCTTGTCTTTCTAGGAAAGAATGTCAAAATGTTTTTCATCATTTCAGAATGTTTGAAGTACATCATTCTCAAATGCGGAAGTTAGTCAGAAGATTGTATTACGCAAAAAAGTCCTGCTCTTATGTTAAATGAGTTGAACAGTACTCTTTTGGCTGGTCAGTATCAGATAAGAAGACGGTTTGTGATGAAATCGAGTTTTGTTACATTGGTCCTGAACAAGAGTGCAGAAACAGACACATTGATAGAAAAACATGTTGAAGAGAATGTGTAACATACTAATATATAATTTGAAGAACAAATGACAAAGTTTAAGGTGATTTCAGGTGAAAGGTGAAATTATTCTTGTATTTGTTGCCTGCCAACTCACTATAAAAATCAAATTAGGACTGTTGATCTGTATTTAAAAAGTGAAAGAGAAAATAATGATAAGTGGAAGGAATTTGCAACTTATTTGTTGGTAGAGAATTGTTTTGATTAGGATTCTGATCAGCGTATTTTTAAATATTGTTATAACAAATTAGAGGAGAATAAAATGTCCGCTAGGGCTGTCCATAATAATCTAGAGATGGTAGCTATTCCTCCAGAACTGATAGATTTAAATACGTATGAGTCGATTCTGATTCAATGTGTGCACCCATTTCAGGCTATTGTTTGCCTGGAGCCTAAAACAGGTAAATTGCCTCCTACGAATTTACAGAGAGGATTCAAAGGAATAGTTGTATATTTACCTCTAGATTTAATGAAAAATATTGAAACTATTGGTGTAGAGAATGTAGAAAGTGAACCACTAGTTGTTCTAGTTAATGGTGTTGCTATTAAAAGTAAGAAAATCTGGCAAGAATTAGTGGATGTTAGGAAAGTGCAAAAGGCAACATTGTATCGATAAAAACAATGAGTATTATAAAAATGTGTATATGGGAAAAGAAGAAATACGTTTAGGAGATGATAATGAAACATCAAGTGGTCAAATTAAAAAAGTGGGCATGTCCAAAAGTTAAGAAATCTATGAACATTATAGTGTACATCTACTTCATTTGAAAGAAGTGATGGGGAATACTATTGAATTATTCCAAATGAAAAAAGCAAAGGGAAGTCCCATGAGTGTATGGGAAAAAAGTTTCGAAGTTTTTTCCACAGTTTCTCCCAACAGGAAAAGGTGGATGATATGATGAATGATCAGTGCAGATTCCTGCATCTGAATATCGGACAACAAGATTGTATACAGAAGATCCAAGATTTCGACAATGTATCCCATATATATTTCATATTTTCTTTGAAAGTTACTTGTCTGGACTTTCATATGCAGCCAACCACATATTGAAAACAGGAGTACATCCTCAAAATGTTTCAGCAAAGGAATTTATGGATAAAGTACATCAGAGAGAGGATCATTTAGAATCTCAGCTGATTAATTTGATGGCATGTCAGCGTGGTACTAATTAACCGTGGGCAAAGCACTACGCTACGCTCGCATAGTTTGCTAAATTTGTGCAACTCGCACTACGCAAACTGCACGTAGCACAGTGCGAACATGCGTAGCGTAGTGCAGCGGTCATTTTTTGCTTGCTCGCGGTCCTCAACGTCAAGTTGGCCGCCGCAAGCATGTAAAATTACATCCTCGCAAGACTTTGTCCTTGTTCACGATCAGCTACATCAAGTTGCTGATCGCGAGCATGGAAAATAAACCTCCCGGCGAGATTCTCAATGCGGGGAGTCAGGTTTCTCAATGCGAGTGGTCGCGCATGCTCGCAACCACTCGCAATGAGAAACTATCAGTCCGCATTGAGAAAGCTGCAGCTCGAGTAAAAATCTACTTGAGCGGCAGAAAAATACATCTCGCACTGTGCAAGATGCCGTTTTCAATGATTGCACAGTGCCGGATGCTTGTCCGCACTGTGCAATCATTGAAAATGACATCTTGCACAGTGCGAACATGCTACTACGCAGTTCGCCTAGTGCTACGCGTAGCTCACGTAGTGCAAAGTGCACTTCGCGTAGCTTCGCATAGCACTACTTCGCGAACTACGCCCACCCATAGTACTAATGAGTATTGGTACCGTCGTCATGGAGAACTTAAATGTATGCTAAGGAACTTGGGAACTCCTACATGGTTCCATACCCTAAGCTGTGCTAAATAAGCTTGGGACGATTTACTTTAATTTCTTCGAGAGGCAAATTCAAATATAAAAAATATTGTATACAAGACACCTGGAGAATTGTGCTCTTTGGATCCTGTAAATGTATGCAGATATTTCAATCATAGATTTGACGCTATGATGTATTTTATCTTCAATAAAAAGAATCCTCCTATTGGAGAAATTGTGAATTTCTTTTGGAGAAAGGAGTATCAAGCTAGAGGTGCTCCTCATATACATATGCTGATATGGATCAAGGATGCACCCAAATTCGGAACTGATTCGGATGAGTCTGATTTGTCTTTTATTGAAGACTATGCCACATGTGCTATACCAAAAAGAACAGAAGAAAACAACATAAGACAACAAGTCATAAGATTCAAAAGTCATCGATGTGGAAAATACTGTAGACAAAAGTACAAGTCTAAGGAAAAGTTTTATACCAAATGTCGTTTTGGAATTCTCCGTCCTGCAATATCCAAAGGTAGAGTAAACAGTTTTATGTCAGTTATGAGACATACCATCACTAGTAAATCTTCAAAAAATGCGTATAATTTGAGAAGCAGTGAAGAATCAAAATACATAAATGATTATAATCCAGTTATCTCTCAATGTTGAATGCTAATATAGATATTCAGTAAATTGCGGATAATCCCATTGCTGTTGCTCGGTATGTGACAAAGTCAGAAAAGACGGAATTGAAAGAAATGTGGGAAACATTTCTCACAGGAAGAGTCTTAGTAAGAAATTATACAGTTTCAGTTTGAAGATGTTATCCCATTGTGAAATTGGAGCATATGAATGCTCAGATCGGTTATCATTTGCAATTATATACTCAAAATCTAGAAGAATGATTTGGGCGAGTCTAGGTCTTGCTGCAACGTGAAATCGAGTACTTAAATTTGTACAAGAAATCAAATCTATAGCAGAAAATGATCTGGAAAGTACAGATATTGTCAAAACAAACATGTTGGACACATATTATCCAAATAGAAGTCATCATCTTCAAAACATATGTCTTTATGTGCAGCAACTACACTTTAAATCGGAATACCATAGAAAACATCAATGATGGAAAATATGCAATGATTGGTTCAGAAGGATGTTTGGTGAAACAAAGGAAAGGAAATTTGATTAATCACAAAAAACGCAGTTGTGACACTCCTGATAAAAGGGAATTTTACTATTTAGCACTTTTGCAACTGTTGAAACTGTGGCGTACAGAATTGGAATTAATTGGAGATTTTCAGATCTATGAAGATTCCTTCAATGCTTGTAAAAATACCATAGAATGTACTGCTTCTGCAAATTATCTGAAAATGTTGAACAATGAAATTGATCAAGAAGCTACTATTGCAGTTGAGAATGCTAGAGACAGTTCTCAAGACAGTCAAAGTTCTGCTCCACTGAGTCAAGATCCACTAGGACAACCAATTCTTAAAAATGAAGTGGCAATCGCCATGAATGAAGTGGAAACCGCAATGCATTACGTTCAAGAAAATATTATGGACTTAGGAAATTTGGAATAACAACTAAATGTTTAAAGAAAAGAACTATATCAGCAAGTGAGACAACAGATTGACCAAGGATTTCTTCATGAAAAGAAAGAATGCAGATGCACATCATTCCAACCTATCCGAATGTATGTCAGTGGTCAAGCTGGAACAGGAAAGAAGTTTCTTAATTAAAGTATTGACTAGTTATCTACAGAAAACTGTTCCAACTGGGTTGGCATCACACAACATTAAAGGAATGACAATGCATCATTTACTCATGCTACTTGCAAAGCATGAAAACCAAATGGAATATCACAAGCTATCTGGAGAAGCTTATCATGAAGTTTCAAGAGTGTTAAAGAAAAGGAAACTTCTATTTATTGATGAGGTAAGCATGGTCTCAAACTTAATGCTTTTGTGCATTTAAGAATGCAGCAAATTCTAAAAACAGAGTAAGATGTCTTATTTGGAGATCTAATGCAACTCACTCCTGTAAAAGGACAACCAGTATTTAAAACACTTGTGCATGAAGGAACCAGAAAATCTTTGGGAAGTGTTAAAAACGTTAATTTTTGGTCATAGTTTGAATACAAAGAACTCATAACAAATATGCGACAGGCAAATGATGTTGATTATGGAACTATACTTCAAGATATAAGAATTGGAGTTCTTGCAGAACATGGCAAACAAGCTTTGCAAAGTCGACTTCTTTCGAATTTGTTTCCAAATAAAAATATAGTTCCTGAGAAAATATATATGAACATTGCAGTAAATAAATCTATAATTTGCTTAATGCCAACAGTCCGCGAGTGTTCTATATTCAATTAACAACTTTTGTACTTAGAAAATTAAGAAAAAATAATAAGGAAGCCATTGATGAAATAGAGCATGAAGGAATCACTATTATTTTGATGGAAAAATGGAAAACAAAATTGGATTGTTTAGAAAAATCGATATCTAAAACTGCTGGTTTAGAAAATAATCTATATGTTTGTGTAAACTCTCAGGTAATTTTAAGGCGTCATTTGGATATAGAAAAAGGTTTAGTAAATGGAGCAATGTTGATTTTGTTAATTATCATAGATGGAATTGATTTTTTAAAAATCAAATTTGATCAAATCGAAGAAGTAAAACAAATTAGTTGTTGTTCAGTTAGTTTTTTTGCTTGTTAAAGATTTATATGTCCGTAGAAAACAGTTTCCACTTTTTCTGGCATATGCAGTGACTATTCATAAGTCTCAAGGATTAAGTGTAGACAGTGCTTTGGTGAACATTGGAAGTACCGTGTTTAAAGAGGGTATGGCATCTGTCCCGAGCCCAAACTTTATGTGGTTTGTTTTTGAATGATTTTGATGAGACAAAAATTACTGTAGATGCAAACTGTGTAAAAGAGTATAATAGGTTAAGAAGAGCGTATGCTCCCAATTTAGGTTAATATCCTGTATTTGAAAAGTGTGTAGTAGGTCAAAAAAGAAGATATGACAATATCTGTAGTGAAGTTATAGAGAAGGAATAAAATCAAGATAATTTTGAGATTGCAAGCAACAAGAAATAGTACAATATTGAAGAGATTGTTGGTTATCAGTTTGAGAATAGTTCAGGTATTAACAGCTATGCTAATGTAGTGATCAATGTTGTTTTTTTTTTAGAAAGTTTGCAACAGCAAATTATGGAGAATCGTGAAAAAAGATTTTGGGCAATATTATCAAGAAAGGGCGATCCACTATCGCTGCTTTTATCAGCAGGAAACTGCCGCTAAAGCGGCGATACCTGGCTTGATAATATGCCCTTGTGAATTCCCATAGAAGCCCAGGTTAACACAAGAACCTGGGCTTCTATGGGAATTCACAAGGCTATATTATCAATCCCATTATCGCTGCTTTAGCTGCAGTTTCCTGTCGATAAAAGCGGCGATAATGTATCGCCCTTTCTTGATAATATGGCCCTTTGTTCCTTGTTGCATTCTATTAAAGAAAAGTTGAGAACTGAAAAAAATAAAATGCAAAGTGTTTCTGATATTCGTAATCTAATGGTTATATGTTCTGGTTCTACACAATTTATGCAGAATATGCAACAAGATGTTTAGGAATTTCTAATGTATATGCTTGCCGTATTGGACACTCTTTTTGGCCTTCGTTATAAATAGGAACATCAATGTAACATAGATACTGAAAGATTTAGATATTTGACATTACCAGACTGTAAAACAGTGTATTTCAACAAACTAGGTATTGCAGCAAATCAAAACATGGAGTGTAGCCAATGCAAATCAGAAATGTTATCAACATTATACGAAGATATGGACAATATATAATTTTATTGATAGAACATTGTACAGCTGATGGAAGAACATTGGAAACTTTAATTAAACATTTTGTAGCAAGTCAAGTATCAATTTCAGGAAGAACTTTTGTAGCAGTAGCAATTATTTACCATGATGGTCCTTCAACAACATCTGGACATTACACTGTATATTTGGAATGCAATAAGGGATTAACATATTGTAATGATGCTCATTTGGTTCTTAGACATCGTTTGCCTAATGAATTACCAAATTCCTAACTAATATGTTTGAAGCCAAAGTTTTAAGAAGATAATTCAGCCTATGATGAATATATTTAAATTCATTAATATGATTACTATTGGACAATTTCAGTATAAAGGATTTCAGGAATACCATTTGGCCTGGAGGAAATGTATACACCCCCACGCCGCACGGCCCTCCAGCTGTAGGCGCATTCTCGGCCCCAGCGCCACAGGTCCGTCCCTGACCTCGGTGCCCCCTCGCTGCCGCTCGCTCTACCTCCTCCGTTGTTCTCTGCATTTTCGTCGCATTTCTGTAATTTTTCTTTAATTGTTTTAATGGTACTTTTCTCTCTGTACATTCTCAGTTTTGTGCCTATTTCTTTAGGATTGTACCCACTGGTGTGCCCCTCCGCTTCCCGCTTCCCGCCGCTGCTCCCTCACGGCCCAGCCCTCTCTTTCCTTCTGTTACCCCATTGGCCACCCCGCTCCCGCCTCCCAGCTGCTCCTCCCTCCCACTTGGCCACATGCAGAGCCCGCGCGTATGCACAGTGTTCATGCGCAGCGGGCGCGCCGATTGTGCGCCAAAGGCGGGCCATATGCAAGCCCATCTACGCCCGTCTGCACCTGGACCGTGCCCAGTGCCAGGACCCCTGGTCTTTGACGATACCAGCGCAACCGACGAACTTACGACGATGCCACCCTCCAAGCACTCAACGCCGGCCGGAACCCCACCTGCAACCAAGCCACCCCGAGACGCACCCACAGACCCTTCACCTGCCAAGCCTGCAAATTCACCTGCCGCAGGACCTGCACCGCACCCGCCAAGCCGAGCATCATCAACAACCACCTCAAGTGCATCCTGCTCAACACCCGCTCCGTCCACAGGCACGCCGTCGAACTCTGTAACCTCCTCGACACAACATAACCAGACGTCGCCTTCCTCATGGAAACCTGGATGAACGCCTCCTCCGCCCCCGACACCACCATAGCCATCCCAGAGGGCTACAAGATCACCTGGAGAGACTGCGTCAACCAAACCAGAGGAGGCATCGCATTCGTCCACAGAAACACCATCCGCATCACGACCAACTCCGACGACACCCTCACCGCCGCCGAACACCTTCACTTCCAGATCCACACAGACCCCAAGACCACCCTCACAGGTACCCTCATCTACAGACCCCCGGATCCACGCACACAATTCAGCAAAGCCATCGCAGACTACATCATTCCACACGCCCTCACCTCCACAGACTACATCCTCCTGGAGGACCTCAACTTCCACCTGGAGAACAACAAGGACTGCAACACCACCGCCCTGCTGGACAACCTCGCCAACCTCGGACTGAAGCAACTGGTGAACACCCCCATCCACTACGTCAGACACACGCTCGACCCTGTCTTCTCCTCCAGCCACTCCATCGGACTACACTGGACAGATCACAGCTGCGTCCACTTCAACTTCAGGAGAACCACGACCCACCACCTACCGCAACAGGCTCCCCGCAGAAGCTGGAGCAAGGTCACCACCAACCAGCTCACCACCACCCTCAGCCAGAACCCACCCACCAACACGACAGACCCCGACAAAGCAGCCCGCAACCTCATACAGTGGCTCACAGACTGCGCCGACGAACTCGCACCACTGAAGAATCCTCCCAGCAGACCCAGTAGCAGGAAAGCCTTGTGGTTTACCAACGATCTCAAAATCTCCAAGAAAACCTGCCGCAGCCTCAAGAAAGCCTGGCACCACGACCAGACAGCAGAGAACATGACAGCCCTCAAGAACGCCACCCGAAAACACCACCAGCTGATCCGCACCACCAAGAAGACAACATTCAAAGAACGACTTGACACCAACACCCACAACAGCAAGAAACTCTTCAGCATCTTCAAAGAGCTCTCCAACCCCAGCGCCTGCAACAACGACATCACATCCTCGCAAGACCTCTGCGACTCACTCACCTCGTTCTTTCACAGCAAGATGGCCGACATACACAACAGCTTCGGCGCACTGACCACGCACCCAACCACCGAACCAGCGCTCCCCACCACCACCCTCTGCACCTGGACCCCTGTCAGCACCGAAGACACCACCCGCATGATGAACAGGGTCCAGGGAAGGCATGGCTTGGCAGTTCGGGCTGGACTGTTCCCATGAGGCACAGGATCAGACTGATTTGCATATGGCCATGTCTGAACTGGGGTGGCAGTGTGGGCTGAAGAACGGTGATGGATTCAACCCAGATCTGTTGACTGGGTGTGAGTGTTTGATTGGTTTAGATGCTCCGTCCATCACCACCCCCTTTTGTACCGTTATGTGATGAGTAACATTGAAATCACTGTTTGTAGTGAAATTAAATATATTCCGAGAACAGCAAAAAAGGCAAAGAAAATAATTTATATCATGTTAAAATATGTTGTGTTGTAAAAAATATGTTATTATATATTAAAACTGTATTTTGTCTTCTCTTTCACAGATCCTCATTCTAAAATATGAAATTTTCAGAAATTTAAATTATAAAAAACAATTGAAAAAAATGTTTATGGTTTTTTATATCTATTACTGTGAAGGTAAGTAAGTAAGTATTAAAATGCACAATGGGCTGTGTTTGCACACTGGTGAAGAAAGGGGGGATGGACAGAGTAGATATGTGTGGAAACATGCTCTGTGGGAGTTTTACGTTACGGGATAAAGTCCACTTGAATCCTGAGGGTTCATGGGGGACAACTAACTCACCAGATATGTGCAGAAATTGCCAGAGAGTTGCATTGCAGAGAGGTGTAAAATGGGCCATTCTGACCACCTCTCTGCAACGCAGGTGTATAGAGTTTAATAGAGGGATATTGCGGGTTAGTAGGACCCAGGGATTTTCAAGTTGAATAGAGACTAGTTTCTTCAACTTAAAACGTGTCACAGAGTGTGTTTGCACATGTCACATCAGGCCCCATCTGCTCCCTTCACCACTCTATAAACACGCCCTATAACCTTTTTATACTATGAGATTAAGTCACCTTGAATTCTGAGAATTGCAAGTCTGTCCAAACCAGTTGTCCATTCATCCATGCAGCACTATGTATCTAACCTATCACTTTGCTATTTCTTAAGTACTTATACATTTTTCTTACACTCTCTTTACAGTACTGACATTACTCTAGGTATTAGTCATATACTTAAGGATTGGCCTAGTCAGTATGAGGACAATTGAATTTTGCCTTGTTATATGTGCCTACGTGTTCCCCACCCTATAATATATGTGCATGATCGATATGCATATATCCCCCTATGATCGATTAAAGACGCAATTATAGTTGTGTCCAACTCTAGTATGCCAGTTTCCAGTTCTCGTGAAAGCAACGAGAATTAGGCCTATGTTGCCACGTTTTACAGTGTGCACGTTATATTCCCCGCATTGTCCCCGTTTCTAGGCCTCAAAGGGCCTGAACACCAGATTCAAGCTCCAGTCTCCTGAACCCACTCCGAGGAGCGATGCAGCCCCCACCTGCATCCCTGACCCTTCACTTACTTCCTGCCGCGCAGCGCGGTGCCCGGCCTGGCTCTGCCTGCCTGTCTGCCAAGAATATGTTATGCCTCTAGTTATCAGTTCAGCTCTCCGTCTTCACATTCCTAAGCTAGCGAACCATGTAAACAGCTTCAGCTATAGTCTAGTCTTTCTGTCTCCATGCAAGAGAATTACTGTATTAATGTTCATAGAAGATTCATAGCACACGCAATACATGTAGAATATATGCATGCACCAGCCTTAGTGTCAAGTAGCCTTTGCCCTGATAACTTTTAGATTCTATCAACATGTACTCCAAACACCAGATACCAGATATGCTATAGGTACATGTCGTCCTGACACCGCAGACTTTCGTCTCCTCTTCTAGTGCAGAAGTGATAGCCCCCAGTTCTCCCCGGTAACACGTAATGGTCCGTTTGCGCGCACTAATAGGTTAAAGGTACCAGCTGCTCAGGTAGCCCCCTCCATGTATCCACCCACTTTATGACACTTCTGTGACGTTCTCATCACATGTCTACGTTCACGCCCTGTGCACGCCTTCTTTTCACGCCCATGTGTTCTTATCTTACGCTTGTCACTAGTTACGCCTACTGTATGTAATGTAATTGTGATGTTTTACTATATATACCTTGTACTGTTGATGAAACGTTGCAGCTGCCTTCTATGCCATTCTATTTCAGGCTGTCCCGATCCTGTCCCTTCCCTTGTGCCTGAATAAAGCCCGTTCGACTCAGATACATCGGATCCTGCCTCTTATTTATTGAGCTATCTGTTATTATTAATGTATTAAAAAATAGTACCGGTAATTAATTATTTATTTACCACATATATGGCACCCGAACAGGAACGAGCCCCTTCCCCATGCCCCGGCGATGTAACGCAGGCCCCCTGACCCTTCTACGGCCGTGACGGAACTCTACCGTGCACGTGCAGATATTTCTGCTTCAAGTCTCCCTCAGGCCCACGGAGGAGACGGAAACTGCGGTCCGGCATCCAGATGAGGCGGTGTGGAATGCGGTTCGTCCCGACCAGAGCCCAAGCCGAGAGAGCAAGGTCCGAGGTATCCGGAGGCCCACCCGTTCCTGAAGTCCGAGGCGCATGCGTAGTAACCAGACGTCGTAGCAGTCCAGTCCAGCCCGAGGCCTTCAGTTTCTGCTTCCCGGTGAGTACCGTTGCGGGGGAAGTATCTAGACAGGTTCATTAGTTTGTTCCTGGTCCGATGGGTTTGGGTACACAGATCCAGTCCGAAGTATTCACCTAGGTGGATACGGTATGACGTGTCTCTTTACGAGACCGGTATGTTCTGTACTGTTTTAGCAGTACATCCAGTAATTCTAGTAAGTCCGTTCTCGAGAAATTCATGTATTATGTTTTCCGTGTATCAGGTAGTATTCTGTTCGAACTGTTATTAATGTATTTCTATGTCGTGGTATGAGTGATTTGTTTGCCATTTCATTACTGTGATTATTGTGTATTGTGTTTAGTTCAAGTAAGACTCGATCATGCCTCTGTTTTCGAAGTTACGTCAGATAAAAACCAGGAAAGGGTTACTCGAAGAAGCAGTTCCTGTCCCTCCTAGGGACAGTCCTGGACATTTCATGTATCACAAGCATGGCTTAGATGCCATATTATATCTAGAGTTGTGGGTGGATTACACGAAAGATCTTGAAGAGAAATATAGATGGCCTGTATCAGGTACATGGGATGCCGAGTGCATCATGCGAGTAGAAGAAGCATTATGGAAAAAGAAAGCCAGACAGTCCCAGAAAGATGCCATCGAGTTATGGCGCAAAGAATCTCATAAAAGAACCGAAAAAGAATTCAGAAAAACAGAATTAAGTAGGGAATCCTCAGAAAAAGCCCAAGAAAGGGAATTAATCGAAGAAGGTGAACGAGTTAGAGCAGAACAGTCAGACAGACAGAGAAATGCCCTTATTAAAGGTATGTATCCTCTTCTTGCCGAGGGCTTGCCGAAGGCAACCCCAGAAGCACCCTGTAATTTACCGCCACCATTGGTCCCGATTAAGCTACGTCATAAACCGACCACAGCTGAAATTTTCCTTTCGTCCTACTTGGACGACACAGTCCCAGCATATGCAAATCCTATTCCGCCCGCTCACCCTCAGCCCCCTGTGAATCATGTAATTCCTGTTCCTCCAGCCACTGGTCCCGGGGGTCAAGTTAATGTGCCAGTGCCCCCGGACCAGCCCACATTAAATGTACCCGCTTTGCCGGTCACTTTACCAGCACGTACAGTATTCACTGACGATTCCAGTTCAGGAGGAGCGGAAGGAGGTGCTCCTATCACCCCGCCTCAAGTAAGACGACTGACGCCGCGAGACGCAGCGTTACAGCGTACGCCAAAAGTGGCTACATACGCAGACCTCAAGCGACTTCTTACAGACTGTATATATGATCCAGTCCCAGGCGAAGATCACATGGTATTATATTCAGTACGTTTAAGACGGGTTGCCAACTTTTTGGTCACCCTGCCCGACATGAAGGATCATCTAGACAGAATATATCGTTTTATCCGTACAGGAGAGAATCCAGGAAGTATTCACGAAGCTATGGCACAAAGAAAAGCCGAGATTCAACATATGATTTTACAGTTCTTGATTAACTGTTTAATAAGAGAACAAGATTATCCTGATAAAGACAAAGACGAGATGAAAGGTCTGACTAAGTGGAGTGACAACATAGCCGAGGGAAAACACAGGACACAAGGTAGTGTAGAAAGTATGTACAAGAAAATTCGTAAGGAAATTATAAGTATACACCAGAAGGAGGAAGCAAAAAGAGGAACCGAGAAAGAGAATGACTCTTCTAGTGAAGAGGTAGACAGCGAGAATCCCTCCAGAATAGCGTATGTAGGTAGAACTAGATTTTCCGACCGACATTCACGTCTAGATTACAAGAAAGTTTTTCCTCCTCCAGTACCAGAACAGTGTTCTCTAGAACAAGTATTCCAGGCCACCGATCAAATTCTGAAATCACGAATAGGTTATAGCGAGCTTAGTACCATGCATGAACAAGAACTAGCCCGATCAGCAGTCCGATGGACTAGTGATTCTACCACGTTTCCAGATGAAATAGTGGCCCAAATGTTTCTGAAACTGCCCCCAGCCGAGCAACGTCTGGTGGGTACGTATATGATCCAGCACCTCATTACATTGTATGAGGATCAGCATTCTGATCCAGGTCCTTTACATGATGTACTGAACGAGTTACTCCTAAACAGATGGAAAGGTCTAGGTACCGATTTAATTAGTGTCATATTAGAACAGCGCCATAAATACAGAACGTTCCTGAATCCGCATTTTGTTCCTGTTCCACCCCCAGAAAGAAAATCATTCTATATCGACAGACAGAATCCGTTGCGAGAAGTACATCCAGTTAAGGGAGAGGGGGGTGGTCTAGAACGAGTATTTGTTTACACCCCTATCACAAAAATAGAACTTCTGGAAATGAAAAAGTTAATACCATGTCACGATAAAGATCCAGCAGGGTTCCACCGTGAATTAAAGGACATGCTCCGTATGGGAGAATACACGTATCCTGATATCATTAAAATGTTAAAGGTCCTGTTGCCTGCGGGCACATATGAAAAACTCAAAGAAAAAGAATGGGAGGTGGGAGAGAAAAAGATAGATTGGACCGCATTAGAGACTGAGGATAACACACGAGTCCCAGGTACCGGTCTTGGGGATAAAGCTAAAGCATTGCCCGAGTTACTGATACAAGTTTTGCCAAGATTACTAGCCACGAAAAAGGAAGATTGGGATGCCATCTCAGCCTGTAAACAGAAACAAGACGAAGATACTAGTGATTTTTATTCTAGATTTGAGAAATGTTTCATTATTAACAGTGGTCTGAAAACAAGTAGTGAATCGTATCCACATCTTTTTGTTACCAAGCTAGTCGAGAATTCAAGTCCACAAGTTAAAAATCGAGTACTGAAAGTCGAAAGTACCTGGCAAGCTAATACTCCGTCACAGATGCTCCAGATGCTACAGTACCACCAGAACAGAATTAGGGAGGAGCAGGAACATGAAAGGAGACGTATGAAAGATACGAAAATGAAAGTACTAGTTGCACAGTCTGTTCCACAAGACAGTCAGAAGAGGGGTACGACTCAAGTTAGTCATCCTGCAGCTCCCGTTAAAGGGACCTGCAATTACTGTAAACAGCCAGGTCATTATATAAACGAATGTGCAGTTCTGAAACACAACATAGCTACTGGTAAAACGAAAGAGAGACCACGTCCGCCTAGACAAGAACAAGTTTCACAGACTTCCCAGCCACCGCAGAATGCACAACAGACAGTTACAGTACCGCAGCCTATAGCTGCAACACAACACGTTACACAGCAGATGTACCAGTACGCACAGTCAGAGTATCCAGATTATCAGCCGTATTCATGAAACAGCCTAGAGAGGGAGGTTGGCTTGCCTCTCATCGAGATTCCTGTAGATCAAGAGGGTCCCTATGTACATAGTCAAGTATTAGGGAAAGACAGAAAGTTTCTGATTGATACAGGGGCAAGTAGGACTACCATCAGTCATGACGAGGTTCCAGGGGCTCCACTCTCAGGCTCTAGAAATGTTTCCCTTGGATTTTCAGGAAAGCCTATTGTTAATGAAATATCGAAACCAGTTACTCTAGAAGTTGGTCCATTGTCCCGAACTACAGACTTGTTACTCACGAAATCGTGTCCAGAGAATTTACTAGGCATTAGGACCCTGAAAGAATTAGGAGCAGTCATATGCTGCTCCCCAGAAGGGGTGCGACTATTTTTGAGAGATTTTAAAGGTCATTATGTGTTACGTGATTTTGATCCAAGATTATTGAATGTACCACAGCATTTATGGGCGCAAGGTCCAACTGATGTAGGTTGTATGCACATCACACCCCATCGTGTCACTCTGAAGAAAGGTGTTGTATTACCACGAATCCGACAGTACAAATTGCCACCTGAGGCTGTAGCAGCCTTATCGAAAATTATTGACGAGCTCATTGCTCAAGGAGTGGTTGTAGAAACTGACTCCAATGTATGTAATTCTCCTATCATTCCGATTCTAAAACGTACTGATCCAAATGCACCTCCAGTTTATCGATTAGTGATTGACCTTCGAGAACTTAATAAATGTATCATACCCCAGTACCCTGTGGTTCCAGATATTTCTTCCCTATTGACTGCCATTGATTCTGAAGCTACGTTCTTTACTGTTATCGATCTCAAGAACGCATTCTTTAGTGTCCCCATTCATCCAAACAGCCAGTTTCTTTTCGGATTCTGTTTAAATGGAAGAAGCTATAAATTCACACAAGCTCCTCAAGGTTTCACAGAAAGTCCTAGTATTTACAGTCAAGCACTTAAAAGACAACTAGACAATATTCACATGCCAACTGACACTGCTCTGCTCCAGTATGTCGATGATCTATTGATCACAGCCCGTTCTGAACGTGACTGCGAACGTGCGTCACTTACAGTTTTGTATTTCCTGGCCGAGATGGGGCACAAGGTGTCCCCTTCCAAATTGCAATTCTGTGTCCAGCAAGTGGTCTACCTAGGACACTTACTGTCCAAGAGGGGTAGGCAGTTGACACCTGACCGTATCCAGTTAATAGCACATCTTCCACAGCCCAAGACTCAGAAGGAGGTACGAGCTTTTATCGGCCTCACTTCTTACTGCAGACAATGGATTCCTCAGTACGCATATCTAGCCAAGCCACTGATACAGTTATCGACTGTCCTCCCTTGGACCCAAGAACACACACTTGTATTCAATGAGTTAAAGAAAGCTTTATGCCAAGCACCTGTTCTAGCAACACCGAACTACAGTAAGCCCTTTACACTTTTTGTCACTGAACGTGATGGTACTGCATTATCTGTTCTCACACAAGATCAAGCAGGACAATACAAGCCCTGTGCTTATTTCTCTAGCACATTAGATCCAGTGGCCCAGGTGCTGCCTGCGTGCCTCAAGTCAGTTGCAGCCACAGCTCTAGCTATCAGACAAAGTGATTCCATAGTGTTAGGACATTCGCTGACAGTACAAGTTCCACACTCCGTGGAAACCGAACACAGACCCAGCACTTAACAATTGCACGTTTAACAGGTTATGAACTGACACTGTTTCAGCCACACATAGAAATCAGACGCTGCAACATTTTAAATCCAGCTACACTGTTACCCTCAGTTACCTCAAATCCTGCCACACATGACTGTGTGGAAGTTGTTAACACCATGACAAAGCCAAGACAAGACTTGACAGACATTGCATTACCTGATCCCGACCTGACACTTTACGTGGATGGTTCATGTATGAGAACAAGTACAGGAGAACTAGTAGCCGCGTATGCAGTGACTACTGACACTGAAGTTATAGAAACACATCGTATTGACACCCTGTCTGCTCAAGCAGCAGAGCTCGTCGCTCTGACCCAAGCCTGCATACGTGCCAAGAACCTGAAAGTAAACATATACACAGATTCACGTTATGCATTCGGAGTCGTACACGACTTTGGAGTGCTCTGGCAAGAAAGAGGTTTTATGACTTCTCATGGAACCAAGATTCAGCATGGCCCCCTCATTCAAGCTCTGTTAGATGCAATACATTTACCGACAGCTATCGCCATCATGAAGTGCAAGGCACATACGAAAGTCACTGACATCATTTCCCAGGTAACGATCTAGCAGATCGAACAGCCAAGCTTACAGCTCAGACTCCAGACATTCCAGTTAACACGACACCGACCCACATTCCAGATCAGACTACTTGTATGACAGTTAAGGACCCTATACAAGATGTACTAGACATACAGACCCATGCTACTCCCGATGAAATTAAGAAATGGTCCGAACAAGGAGGGGTCCAGACAGATCAAGGATGGTTGACGAAGGGAAAAGCCACATGGTTTCTCCCCGACTCTATGGTTCAAGTAATTATTAACACCGCACATAGTCCAGCACACTTAGGAGAAAAGGCCATGTTAGACAGTATTCAGAACCTCTGGTTTAACAAGCATTTACGAGCAGCAGCCAAGCAGAAAGTGCGTACCTGCATGATCTGTTGTCAGTTCAATCCAGGTAAAGGAGTCCCGGTGGAACAAGGTGGATTCCATCCTCCTGACCACCCTTTTGAGGTCGTCCAGATGGATTATATTCAGATGGAGCGATGTCGAGGTTTCAAGTATGTCCTCGTAGTTGTATGTGCTTTGTCCAGATGGACAGAAGCATATCCAGTCCCAGATTACACCGCTGCGACCACTGCCAGGCAGTTGGTTCGTGAGTTTTTCCCCCGCTATGGATTACCAAGGGTCGTGTATTCAGATAACGGCCAGCCATTCTCATCCGAACTCATGAAACAAGTATCCCTTCTGTTAGGGTACCAGTGGAAGTTCCACTGTGTACGACATCCTGAAGCAGCTGGTCTCGTAGAGAGACATAATCAGACTCTGAAAATCCGCATTGCCAAATTAGGCGCAGAGAAAGGCGTAGATTGGATGGTAGCACTGCTAGTCGCTCTTTTCTATATGAGAATGGTCGCTCACTCCCGTTCAGGTCTGTCCCCTTTCGAGGTAGTGTTCGGTCGTCCCCCAAACATGTGGGGTACACCTAGACCACGTACAATTACTGATGTTGACAGTAATATGCTGACAGATTACCTGGCTTCCTTGATGTCTGCACTACTCTCTTGTCGTTCACAGGTTGCCGCTGCTTTTCCAGACAACACTCAAGTGAAACCGCATGAGGTCATACCAGGCGACCTCGTCCTCGTGAGGAATTTTGATCGTTCAAGTCCGCTGGAGCCCCGCTGGAAGGAGCCAAGACTTGTATTGCTAACAACCAGGACTGCCATCAAGGTTGAAGGCAGGAAGGGGTGGTTGCACTCCAGTCATGTAAAGCGATTCCATGGACTTCGACCAAAAGTTTTTTTCAAAGACTGCCCCGTTCTCAAGGACTGCCCAGACACTGAATCTAAACTTCCCCTGTTAGAGAAAACTCCGCAGCAGGAGTATAAAGATAAGCTTCGGTCTAGTAAGTCAGCCAGTTTAATTGTCTAAGTCCCTCTCGGGTGAAACGGTTAGACAGGTTCCTGACATGTATGAGATAGACCCACACAGTGAGAGAGTTAGTCAAAACTCTAAGAGAATACGTTATCAAAAGAATCTTCGAAGTCGATGTATTGTTACTTTATTCTTCATGCTATTTCTGAGTCTTATGGTTACCTGCATAAGTTATGCCTTACATTTATGTTTTCCTATTAATTCACATGTACATATGTTTTCTAATGTTACAGTAGAGCACACTTTTAGTGACCTGCCTCCTCACGAGTTATCCTATCGTCTTGCTATGCGAAATAATACTTTTATTCGAATGTTACACTATTCACACCAGACCAGCAATGCCACTAATTGTTGGGTGTGTGGTCGACTCCCCCCTTTCCAGACACCGAAGGGAGTTCTGCCACTCTTTCCTTATCCGTTTTCACATAATGGTTCGTGTGGAGCATGGTCCACGTTAACGTCATCCTCAACCGATATGTCTCTTCTGAACAGAACATGCTTCCCAGACAAGGAAGGTCTTTCCCATAGAACAGGGTTAGATCTAGAAAATGAAGTATATGATCTAGGTAATTATTCCTCGAATTTCATGGTTTTGAATGTTCAGTCCGAGACTACTCCAGATTTGCCTGCTATTTCAGTCCTACCAGTTAAAGGCGAATTATGTGTCAGAAAGAATGGTTCCGCACATGTAGGTCACAGTGATTGTACTACTGTAGTCGAGTATAGTGACAGTGGGAAATCTATTTTCAAAGCCTCACGTCATTCTTATTTTGTGTGTGGCCAGACCGCATATGTTCGTCTGCCCCTAGATTGGGATGGAACATGTTACATAGCCTTCCTACTGCCACCAGTTTTTCTAGCCCCGTCCGATTATCACAGAAACACACATCTAGTACACAGTAGACATAGAAGGGAGGTCGAGTCCCCAATTGTCGATCAAACTGAAACTGCCTTAGAACAGTATCAAGACTTCAATAAAGGTTTCTTTTTCTTCATAGGTCCTGTCCAGAATAGTAAGCTAATATGTAGGCTAACCAGAACCCTTGAAGCAGTAGTGAATGAGACTACTTCCGCTCTAGGTAACTTAACTGAAGAGCAATCTGCTATGAGATTTGTCGTGCTCCAAAATCGTCTCGTCCTTGACGTCATATTGGCCGATAGGGGAGGAGCTTGTGGAGTCATCGGATCTAGTTGCTGCATTTGCATTCCTAATAACGCACCGTCTGTTTATTCAGCTATAACCAGACTTCATAAAATAGCCCATCAGTTACACCAGAATCCAGGCACCTGGACATGGTCCGGTTGGCTCTGGAGTATAATATCTGCCTGGGGATGGAAAGTATTGTCATTCCTAGGTATAGCAGTAAAGATCATATTCAGTTGCTGTCTCTGTTTACAATGTGGCCCTGCGTTTTGCGGCTTGTGTGCTACCTCTTGTATTCCTAGTCCTAAGTCCCGTTCCAAGACAATTCGAGACGAGCAAATGATGCTATATGAACAGATAGATGGTATCATGAATATTGATGTTTCCTGATGGAAACGTAGGGCACAAGGAGGGAATGAGGAAAATTGAATTTTGCCTTGTTATATGTGCCTACGTGTTCCCCACCCTATAATATATGTGCATGATCGATATGCATATATCCCCCTATGATCGATTAAAGACGCAATTATAGTTGTGTCCAACTCTAGTATGCCAGTTTCCAGTTCTCGTGAAAGCAACGAGAATTAGGCCTATGTTGCCACGTTTTACAGTGTGCACGTTATATTCCCCGCATTGTCCCCGTTTCTAGGCCTCAAAGGGCCTGAACACCAGATTCAAGCTCCAGTCTCCTGAACCCACTCCGAGGAGCGATGCAGCCCCCACCTGCATCCCTGACCCTTCACTTACTTCCTGCCGCGCAGCGCGGTGCCCGGCCTGGCTCTGCCTGCCTGTCTGCCAAGAATATGTTATGCCTCTAGTTATCAGTTCAGCTCTCCGTCTTCACATTCCTAAGCTAGCGAACCATATAAACAGCTTCAGCTATAGTCTAGTCTTTCTGTCTCCATGCAAGAGAATTACTGTATTAATGTTCATAGAAGATTCATAGCACACGCAATACATGTAGAATATATGCATGCACCAGCCTTAGTGTCAAGTAGCCTTTGCCCTGATAACTTTTAGATTCTATCAACATGTGCTCCAAACACCAGATACCAGATATGCTATAGGTACATGTCGTCCTGACACCGCAGACTTTCGTCTCCTCTTCTAGTGCAGAAGTCATAGCCCCCAGTTCTCCCCGGTAACACGTAATGGTCCGTTTGCGCGCACTACTAGGTTAAAGGTACCAGCTGCTCAGGTAGCCCCCTCCATGTATCCACCCACTTTATGACACTTCTGTGACGTTCTCATCACATGTCTACGTGCACGCCCTGTGCACGCCTTCTTTTCACGCCCATGTGTTCTTATCTTACGCTTGTCACTAGTTACGCCTACTGTATGTAATGTAATTGTGATGTTTTACTATATATACCTTGTACTGTTGATTAAACGTTGCAGCTGCCTTCTATGCCATTCTATTTCAGGCTGTCCCGATCCTGTCCCTTCCCTTGTGCCTGAATAAAGCCCGTTCGACTCAGATACATCGGATCCTGTCTCTTATTTATTGAGCTATCTGTTATTATTAATGTATTCAAAAATAGTACCGGTAATTAATTATTTATTTACCACAAGTAGCCCTAGTACAAATGTATTGCTTAATATAGTATGTATGCAGACTTGCAAGAAGCTACAAAGTTTTAATACAGTCTTCAAAATACCCAGTCCATATGTGTATAGTATTGGAATCTCTCTGTCATAGCATCCCATGTGACTAGAATAAAAAAGATGTGATTACTTCATAACATTTGCCATTGTAACTATTGAAGGACTGCAAGCATTTCAATTGTTATTCTTTGAGCATCTTTGACGAGATATCTCTGTGCTTACCTCCTGTAACTCTCATGCAATTTTTCAAATAATCAACTAGCAATATGTTCTTATTGTAACAGTCTGGCAATAGCTAGGCACTGATGGGGCAGATTTACCAGCATCCTGTACCAACAATGTGTCACTTTTTGTAACATACTGATGACGCAAGATACTCTTTCAAATTTACAAGGAGAGGAAAAGGCATTCTGTGTAGCTTTTATCTCTATGTCTATACGACCTCATCATACACCCCAATTTGCGTTGAAGGGGCGTTCCATAGGTATTGCTGTGGGTGTTTGCACACAACACTCATAGAACAAGACACAGCTCCAGATTTATGAGAAATCATAAATCTTATGGTCCGGGATGCCCGCCACCCCTCCCACCAACAATCCCAATGGTAGGAGACAGACACAGTTTGAATCTTTGGAAGGCAGGGGGGCCTCGCGACCCCCCCGGCCGTATTTTTTAAAATATGAAACAAAATTTAAAACTTTAAATTAAAAACGTTTCATTTATCATGTACAAAATTCCACTTGCATTACACTTGATGAAGACATGTATCCAGGCTAACCTTAACAAATATCTAATACAAAGATTTTCCTAACCAAGTCTAACATCATGATATCATGCATTGCATACGAATTTTGTACATCCTATCGTTAAGTGCCAACGGCAAGGTCCTAACCGGTGTCAGATCCATATCACCAAATTCCCGCCCTCACGTGTGAGTGGCGCATGCGCAGAGGACTTTACCCTCGTAGCCAACCGTAACTTCCCTTGTCATGGGGCCCCCTTCCACTCGGCGCCATCTTAAGGTCGTCCGAGTTCCCATGCAGGGTAACCGTAAGGAGGACAGCGTGGACTCCCCCCCTTTCCCCGCACTCTCTTCCGCCGCAGCGGATATCCGGCCCCCGGGAATTTTGTGGGAGGGGCATATAGCCGTCTCCCCCTGGGAGGGGCCTATGGCCGTCTCCCCCTGGGAGGGGCCTATGGCCGTCTCCCCCTGGGCGATCCCATCCATACTGGGTGCCGCCCCCCATGAGAGGGGCCAATGGCCGCCTCCCCCGGGCGCTCCCATCCATAATGGGTGGCGCCCCCACTAGGGACCTTGAAATCACTGCTCACCGATCATGACCTAACCGCCCGACCGAAGACTAATAAATACGACAGTTATTGATACATTTCTACAAAGGAAAAAATGCCTATAGACAAGTAGTCAGCTGTATACACCACCTCAGAATCACTCTAAACTGGGAGAAAAAAGGCCTAAACACTACGTTTCATCGATAAGTAGTCAGTTGTATACACCACCCCGGCATGAGCTATACTAGTTCAAGTTCAGGCATTTATAAAGCGCACTACTCACCCAGAGGGTCTCAAGGCGCTAGAGGGAGGGGTTCACTGTTTGTCGAATAGCCATGTTTTCAGTTCTTTTCTGAAGGAGATGTGATTCTGAGTAAGGCGGAGGTGGGTGGGGAGTGAGTTCCAGGTCTTGGCAGCCAGGAAGGAGAAGGATCTGCCACCCATGGTTGTTTTTCGGATGCGCGGGACTGCGGCGAGGGCTTGATTGGATGATCTTAGTTGGCGGGTGGGATAGTAGAAGGACAGTCGGGTGTTGAGGCATTCGGGTCCTAGATTATAAAGGGCCTTGTGTGCGTGGGTAAGAAGGCGGAAAGTAATTCTTTTGTTGACGGGAAGCCAGTGGAGGTTTTTTAAGTGACCGGTGATGTGCTCTTGGCGCGGGATGTCTAATATGAGTCTCGCTGATGCGTTTTGGATGCGCTGGAGCTTTTTCTGCAATTTTGTTGTAATTCCGGCTTAGAGTGTGTTGCCATAGTCCAGTCGACTCGTGACCAGTGCATGGTGACAGTCTTTCTTGTTTCGAGGGGGATCCAGCGGAAGATTTTTTTGAGGATGCGAAGGACGTTGAAGCAGGAGGACGATACGGCGTTGACTTGTCTGGACATCGAGAGAGAGGAGTCTAGAATGAAGCCAAGGTTACGCGCATGGTCTGTGGGTGTGGGTGCTGATCCCAAAGCGGAAGCCCACCAGGAGTCGTCCCAAGCTGAGGGGGAGGATCCTAGGATGAGCACCTCCGTTTTGTCTGAGTTGAGTTTTAAGCGGCTCTGTTTCATCCATTCGGCTACTTCTTTCATACCTTCGTGGAGGTTGTTTTTGGCGGTGTTGGGGTCTTTGGTGAGGGAAAGGATTAGCTGGGTGTCGTCGGCGTAGGAGATGATGTTGAGGTTGTGTTGACGTGTGATGGAGGCGAGGGGACTCATGTAGACGTTGAAGGGGGTGGGACTGAGTGAGGAGCCTTGAGGTACGCCGCAGATGACTTCGGTGGGCTCTGAATAGAAAGGGGGGAGTCGGACTCTCTGGGTTCTCCTGGCTAGGAACGAGATGATCCAGTCCAAGGCTTTTCCTTGTATGCCGATGTTGTTGAGGCGTTGTATGAGGGTGTGGTGACAGACAGTGTGGAAGGCGGCGGAGAGGTCGAGTAGAATGAGGGCCACTGTTTCACCGCTTTCCAGGAGTGCTCGGATGTCGTCGGTCGCCGCAATGAGGGCGGTTTTGGTGCTGTGTTTGGCTCGAAAGCCGTTCAGAAGGTGAGCCAGAGTGGATTGAGTTCATGAGGCGAATGGTGTCTTCAATGGTGATTGGGTTCCAGGAGTTGAGGTGGTTAGTTGGAGGGGTGGGATCTGAAGGGGGTGGGGTGAGTTGGTCATTGGGAGTATTCTTGAAGCTGTTGTGGATGTCGGCAATTTTGTTGTAGAAGAAGGAGGATAGCGCATCGCAGAGGTCTTGGGAGTTAGTGATGTCGTTGGATGCTGCGGGAGGGTTGGAGAATTCTTTGACGATATTGAAAAGTTCCTTGCTGTTATGAGAGTTGTTGTCGAGACGGTCCTTAAATGCTGATTTCTTGGCGGATCGAATCAGTTGGTGGTGTTTGCGGGTGGCTGTCTTGAGGGAGGCCATGTTGTCTGAGGTTGGTTCTTTTCTCCAATGTCTTCTTGGATTTTTTAAGGTCATCATTGAACCAGGGAGCCTTTTTGCTGGATGATTTCAACTGGTGTTTTTTCAGGGGTGCTAGTTCGTCCGCACAGTGGGTAATCCATTGCCTGAGGTTGGTGGCCGCTTGGTCTGGGTCCGTTGCTAGGGGGGGAGTGTTTTGGCTGAGTGATGTGAGGAGTTGGTCGGTGGTGATTTTGTTCCATTTTCTTCGGGGAATGGGTTGTGGACGGTTGTGGGTCAGGGTTGTTTTGTAGCTGAAGTGAACACAGCTGTGATCCGTCCAGTGGAGAGCTGTAGTGTGATCGAAGGAGATGTGCTTGCTGGAGGTGAAGATAGGGTCGAGCGTGTGTCCGGCTGTGTGAGTGGGGGTGTCAACAAGTTGTTTGAGTCCGAGATTGGACAGGTTGTCCAGAAGGGTGGTGGTGTTGTTGTCGAGAATGTTGTCAAGGTGGTAGTTGAGGTCTCCTAGAAGAATGTAGTTCTCGGAGGCGAGGGCGTGCGGGCTGACGAAGTCAGTGATGTCGTCGCTGAATTGAGATCGGGTGCCTGGGGGCCTGTAAATGAGGGTACCTCTGAGTGTGGTCCTAGGGTCGGTGTGGATCTGAAAGTGGAGGTGTTCGGCGGTTGCAAGATTGTCGTCAGAGCTGGTAGTAATTTTGATGGTGTTTCTATGGACGATGGCGATGCCTCCTCCAGTTTGATCGGTGCGGTCTTTTCGAATGATCTTGTAAGTGTCCGGTATGGCTATGGCGATGTCGGGGGCAGACGATGCATTCATCCATGTTTCAGTAAGGAAGGCGATGTCAGGTGAAGCAGTGTCGATTAGGTCCCAGAGTTCGGTTGCATGTCTGTGGACCGAGCGAGTGTTCAGTAGGATGCATTTCAAGTCGTTGGGTTCGGAGCTGTGTGTGGAGGAAGTGTGTTTGGTGAGGGTCCTGAAGCAGTTGAACTTACAGGAGAAGCAGGAGAATGGGCCGTGGGTACGTCCTGGGGTAGCTTTGCAGCAAAGTGGGGTGCGTCCGGCGATGAGGGCGAGGAGAGTAGCGGCATCATAAGTTACTCTGGGGGGTTGGGAGCGGCATAGAGCAAGGGGACGACCCTGGGCGCGGTCCAGTTGCGGACGGGCGCAGACGGGCTTACCTTTGGCGCACCTTCGGCGCGACTGGGGCGCGATCGCTGCGCGTGAACGCTGCGCGTAGGTCCTACTGACATAAGTTAAGAAGTGGAGGGGGGCGGAGCGTGGGAGGGGGAGCTGGGAGGCGGTAGCGAAGGGGGAGGGACGGGCTGCAGGCACAACAAAATGGTGGGCTCAAAGACAACAACAGGACGCTATGCGAGGGCAATGCAAATACAAATAAGCAAATGCGAGGACTTAAACAGCAGCGCTATGCACACAGGTCAGCAATAAATATTGTAAAGCCCTGAAATGGTAAACGAGAGTAAGCAGCGCAATGCACGTAGGACCAAATACCAGCAATGAACTACGCGATGCGGAGCGCTACGCTGGGAACTGGGCGCTGAATCAGAAATGAAAATGCCAATCAGAAATGAAAATGCCAGTGGATAGGCAGCGCTACGATACCGCAGTAGCGCTTGTAGGTCGGGAGGTGGGCAGGAGCAACCGCTTCACGTGGAGTTCAGCTGGTCACAGAGGCTCCTCAGCCGAGTTGTTCCTAGTACTTCGTGGGTGGGAGGGGGAGCCGGGAGGCGGTAGCGAAGGGGCAGGGACGGGCTGCAGGCACAACAAAATGGTGGGCTCAAAAACAACAACAGGACGCTATGCGAGGGCAATGCAAATACAAATAAGCAAATGCGAGGACTTAAACAGCAGCGCTATGCACACAGGTCAGCAATAAATATTGTAAAGCCCTGAAATGGTAAACGAGAGTAAGCAGCGCAATGCACGTAGGACCAAATACCAGCAATGAACTACGCGATGCGGAGCGCTACGCTGGGAACTGGGCGCTGAATCAGAAATTAAAATGCCAATCAGAAATGAAAATGCCAGTGGATAGGCAGCGCTACGATACCGCAGTAGCGCTTGTAGGTCGGGAGGTGCGCAGGAGCAACCGCTTCACGTGGAGTTCAGCTGGGAGGAAAAAAGGCCTAGATACAACGTTTCTGCATCACAATCAATTGCAGCTCACCACTTGCTTACTCCCAAAGTTCTGCAACAGGGGCTGGTGGGTGGGTCAAAAATTTGCTGTTTGTTCCCTTGAGGGCTCACGAGCGAAGAGTGGTGCAACCTTCAGAGCGCGGGAACAAGAGGACGCCTGCCTGGACTCCCGCGCCTTTTATCTTGCCACGGGGAGGCGGGGCCCCTCCCGCCCAAAAGTGCACGGACTTCCGGGCGGAGATAGGACAACCCTCTTAAGCGGCGGGGGCGGGGGCGTGCTCCAACCGCACCACTTTGGGCATACCGGCCGGGGACACGCCCCCCGCCTGCAAAGGGGGTTTCCCGGGGGTCAGGGCACCCAGCCATATGTTCGGAGTGACCGAGAGGTCTCCTCCTTTCCATATGGTCCGGGATGCCCGCCACCCCTCCCACCAACAATCCCAATGGTAGGAGACAGACACAGTTTGAATCTTTGGAAGGCAGGGGTGCCTCGCGACCCCCCCCGGCCGTTTTCATTAAAATATGAAACAAAATTTAAAACTTTAAATTAAAAACGTTTCATTTTTCATGTACAAAATTCCACTTGCATTCCAGTTGATGAAGACATGTATCCAGGTTAACCTTAACAAATCTCTAATACAAAGATTTTCCTAACCGAGTCTAACATCATGACATCATGCATTGCATACGAATTTCGTACATCCTATCGTTAAGGGCCAACGGCAAGGTCTTAACCGGTGTCAGATCTCTATCACCAAATTCCCGCCCTCACGTGTGAGTGGCGCATGCGCAGAGGACTTTACCCTCGTAGCCAACCGTAACTTCCCTTGTCATGGGGGACCCTTCCACTCGGCGCCATCTTAAGGTCGTCCGAGTTCCCGTGCGGGGTAACCGTAAGGAGGACAGCTTGGACTCCCCCCCTTTCCCCGCACTCTCTTCCTCCGCAGCGGATATCCGGCCCCCGGGAAATTCGTGGGAGGGGCCTATGGCCGTCTCCCCCTGGGCGATCCCATCCGCACTTGGAGCCGCCCCCCCCCCATGGGAGGGGCCAATGCCCGCCTCCCCTGGGCGCTCCCATCCATAATGGGTGGCGCCCCCACTAGGGACTTTGAAATCACTGCTCACCGATCATGACCTTACCGCCACAGGCCAGATAGTTGACCGACTATCTGGCCCCCCACAACTCTTATAGGTCATGCCTCCTCAATCCCACTAGCCAAGCTATGATGTCTCCTATCAATAGGTCATTCCCCCACCTGGACAGGTGTACCCCATCGTCTGAATAACAGTGATCCCCCAGATGCACCCATGAGGTATACTTTGAAGGTGGTTAGATCGAAACAATTTCTCCATTTTGTTGTTGACCCTCTTTACCGAATGGTTCAACGCTGGCGTGGACCATCCACCCCTCCACACCCTCCTTGGAATCATGTGTGACCAAGCTATGGTGCACCCCGGGAGTGTCTTTGCCAACCAACTAACTGCAGAAAGTACGTGTTCCATTAACGCCTGTCTGCCCAACCTCACCAAGTCATTGCCCCCAATGTGCACTATGACTACCGATGGCGGTGACCTGTGCCGCCCTAACAATTCTTCAACAAATCGTTGCAGTTGGTCAATACTCAAACCGCCTTTCCCATGAAAGGACTCCCTGAAACCATATTCCTCAGATGTGTGAATCGCATCACCTGCCCTGAATATGTCCGCTTATTTACAACAAGGGGTGGTGATGGACAGAGTCTCTGAATTAAGCAGAGTACTCTCACCCAGTCAAGAGATCAGGGCTAGATCCAACACCGTTTTTTAGCTCATTGCACCATCCCAGTTTCAGAACCTGGCTGTATGCAAATTAGTCTGTCCCTGGCCCAGTGCATCATCATCATGGGAACAGGGCAGACCAGACTACAAAAGCCAATTCTTACACTGGGAAGGAAACAAGCTTCCGGGGACCGGTTTCTGGCATTACAGCCGTCTTCGGCCCGGCTTGCTTGAATCCTAACGGTGATGGATCAAGCCCTGATCTTTGGACTGGGTAAGAGTGGTCTGCTTAATTCAGACACTCTGTTCATCACCACCCCCGTTTCTGAATCGTTTTTGGCCACTATAGGTGTGGCAGGGTATACTCAGACATGAGTCCCTTTCTCACTGCTCCATCAGGATTCAAGCAAGCCGGGCCGAAGAGGCTGAAATGCCAGAAACCGGTCCCCGGTAGCTTGTCTCCTTTCTGGTGAAGAATTGGCTTGGTAGTTTGGTCTGCCCTGTTCCCATGATGCACTGGGCCAGGGACAGACTAATTTGCATATAGCCAGGTTCTGAGCTGGGATGGGGCAGTGAGATAAATAACGGTGATGGATCAAGCCCTGATCTTTGGACTGGGTAAGAGTGGTCTGCTTAATTCAGACACTCTGTTCATCACCACCCCCTTTTCTGAATCGTTTTTGGCCACTATAGGTGTGGCAGGGTATACTCAGACATGAGTCCCTTTCTGACTGCTCCATCAGGATTCAAGCAAGCCGGGCCGAAGAGGCTGAAATGCCAGAAACCGGTCCCTGATAGCTTGTCTCCTTTCTGGTGAAGAATTGGCTTGGTAGTTTGGTCTGCCCTGTTCCCATGATGCACTGGGCCAGGGACAGACTAATTTGCATATAGCCAGGTTCTGAGCTGGGATGGGGCAGTGAGATAAATAACGGTGATGGATCAAGCCCTGATCTTTGGACTGGGTAAGAGTGGTCTGCTTAATTCAGACACTCTGTTCATCACCACCCCCTTTTCTGAATCGTTTTTGGCCACTATAGGTGTGGCAGGGTATACTCAGACATGAGTCCCTTTCTCACTGCTCCATCAGGATTCAAGCAAGCCGGGCCGAAGAGGCTGAAATGCCAGAAACCGGTCCCCGGTAGCTTGTCTCCTTTCTGGTGAAGAATTGGCTTGGTAGTTTGGTCTGCCCTGTTCCCAGGATGCACTGGGCCAGGGACAGACTAATTTGCATATAGCCAGGTTCTGAGCTGGGATGGGGCAGTGAGATAAATAACGGTGATGGATCAAGCCCTGATCTTTGGACTGGGTAAGAGTGGTCTGCTTAATTCAGACACTCTGTTCATCACCACCCCCTTTTCTGAATCGTTTTTGGCCACTACAGGTGTGGCAGGGTATACTCAGACATGAGTCCCTTTCTCACTGCTCCATCAGGATTCAAGCAAGCCGGGCCGAAGAGGCTGAAATGCCAGAAACCGGTCCCCGGTAGCTTGTCTCCTTTCTGGTGAAGAATTGGCTTGGTAGTTTGGTCTGCCCTGTTCCCATGATGCACTGGGCCAGGGACAGACTAATTTGCATATAGCCAGGTTCTGAGCTGGGATGGGGCAGTGAGATAAATAACGGTGATGGATCAAGCCCTGATCTTTGGACTGGGTAAGAGTGGTCTGCTTAATTCAGACACTCTGTTCATCACCACCCCCTTTTCTGAATCGTTTTTGGCCACTATAGGTGTGGCAGGGTATACTCAGACATGAGTCCCTTTCTCACTGCTCCATCAGGATTCAAGCAAGCCGGGCCGAAGAGGCTGAAATGCCAGAAACCGGTCCCCGGTAGCTTGTCTCCTTTCTGGTGAAGAATTGGCTTGGTAGTTTGGTCTGCCCTGTTCCCATGATGCACTGGGCCAGGGACAGACTAATTTGCATATAGCCAGGTTCTGAGCTGGGATGGGGCAGTGAGATAAATAACGGTGATGGATCAAGCCCTGATCTTTGGACTGGGTAAGAGTGGTCTGCTTAATTCAGACACTCTGTTCATCACCACCCCCCTTTTCTGAATCGTTTTTGGCCACTATAGGTGTGGCAGGGTATACTCAGACATGAGTCCCTTTCTCACTGCTCCATCAGGATTCAAGCAAGCCGGGCCGAAGAGGCTGAAATGCCAGAAACCGGTCCCCGGTAGCTTGTCCCCTTTCTGGTGAAGAATTGGCTTGGTAGTTTGGTCTGCCCTGTTCCCATGATGCACTGGGCCAGGGACAGACTAATTTGCATATAGCCAGGTTCTGAGCTGGGATGGGGCAGTGAGATAAATAACGGTGATGGATCAAGCCCTGATCTTTGGACTGGGTAAGAGTGGTCTGCTTAATTCAGACACTCTGTTCATCACCACCCCCTTTTCTGAATCGTTTTTGGCCACTATAGGTGTGGCAGGGTATACTCAGACATGAGTCCCTTTCTCACTGCTCCATCAGGATTCAAGCAAGCCGGGCCGAAGAGGCTGAAATGCCAGAAACCGGTCCCCGGTAGCTTGTCTCCTTTCTGGTGAAGAATTGGCTTGGTAGTTTGGTCTGCCCTGTTCCCATGATGCACTGGGCCAGGGACAGACTAATTTGCATATAGCCAGGTTCTGAGCTGGGATGGGGCAGTGAGATAAATAACGGTGATGGATCAAGCCCTGATCTTTGGACTGGGTAAGAGTGGTCTGCTTAATTCAGACACTCTGTTCATCACCACCCCCTTTTCTGAATCGTTTTTGGCCACTATAGGTGTGGCAGGGTATACTCAGACATGAGTCCCTTTCTCACTGCTCCATCAGGATTCAAGCAAGCCGGGCCGAAGAGGCTGCAATGCCAGAAACCGGTCCCCGGTAGCTTGTCTCCTTTCTGGTGAAGAATTGGCTTGGTAGTTTGGTCTGCCCTGTTCCCATGATGCACTGGGCCAGGGACAGACTAATTTGCATATAGCCAGGTTCTGAGCTGGGATGGGGCAGTGAGATAAATAACGGTGATGGATCAAGCCCTGATCTTTGGACTGGGTAAGAGTGGTCTGCTTAATTCAGACACTCTGTTCATCACCACCCCCTTTTCTGAATCGTTTTTGGCCACTACAGGTGTGGCAGGGTATACTCAGACATGAGTCCCTTTCTCACTGCTCCATCAGGATTCAAGCAAGCCGGGCCGAAGAGGCTGAAATGCCAGAAACCGGTCCCCGGTAGCTTGTCTCCTTTCTGGTGAAGAATTGGCTTGGTAGTTTGGTCTGCCCTGTTCCCATGATGCACTGGGCCAGGGACAGACTAATTTGCATATAGCCAGGTTCTGAGCTGGGATGGGGCAGTGAGATAAATAACGGTGATGGATAAAGCCCTGATCTTTGGACTGGGTAAGAGTGGTCTGCTTAATTCAGACACTCTGTTCATCACCACCCCCTTTTCTGAATCGTTTTTGGCCACTATAGGTGTGGCAGGGTATACTCAGACATGAGTCCCTTTCTCACTGCTCCATCAGGATTCAAGCAAGCCGGGCCGAAGAGGCTGAAATGCCAGAAACCGGTCCCCGGTAGCTTGTCTCCTTTCTGGTGAAGAATTGGCTTGGTAGTTTGGTCTGCCCTGTTCCCATGATGCACTGGGCCAGGGACAGACTAATTTGCATATAGCCAGGTTCTGAGCTGGGATGGGGCAGTGAGATAAATAACGGTGATGGATCAAGCCCTGATCTTTGGACTGGGTAAGAGTGGTCTGCTTAATTCAGACACTCTGTTCATCACCACCCCCCTTTTCTGAATCGTTTTTGGCCACTATAGGTGTGGCAGGGTATACTCAGACATGAGTCCCTTTCTCACTGCTCCATCAGGATTCAAGCAAGCCGGGCCGAAGAGGCTGAAATGCCAGAAACCGGTCCCCGGTAGCTTGTCCCCTTTCTGGTGAAGAATTGGCTTGGTAGTTTGGTCTGCCCTGTTACCATGATGCACTAGGCCAGGGACAGACTAATTTGCATATAGCCAGGTTCTGAGCTGGGATGGGGCAGTGAGATAAATAACGGTGATGGATCAAGCCCTGATCTTTGGACTGGGTAAGAGTGGTCTGCTTAATTCAGACACTCTGTTCATCACCACCCCCTTTTCTGAATCGTTTTTGGCCACTATAGGTGTGGCAGGGTATACTCAGACATGAGTCCCTTTCTCACTGCTCCATCAGGATTCAAGCAAGCCGGGCCGAAGAGGCTGAAATGCCAGAAACCGGTCCCCGGTAGCTTGTCTCCTTTCTGGTGAAGAATTGGCTTGGTAGTTTGGTCTGCCCTGTTCCCATGATGCACTGGGCCAGGGACAGACTAATTTGCATATAGCCAGGTTCTGAGCTGGGATGGGGCAGTGAGATAAATAACGGTGATGGATCAAGCCCTGATCTTTGGACTGGGTAAGAGTGGTCTGCTTAATTCAGACACTCTGTTCATCACCACCCCCTTTTCTGAATCGTTTTTGGCCACTATAGGTGTGGCAGGGTATACTCAGACATGAGTCCCTTTCTCACTGCTCCATCAGGATTCAAGCAAGCCGGGCCGAAGAGGCTGCAATGCCAGAAACCGGTCCCCGGTAGCTTGTCTCCTTTCTGGTGAAGAATTGGCTTGGTAGTTTGGTCTGCCCTGTTCCCATGATGCACTGGGCCAGGGACAGACTAATTTGCATATAGCCAGGTTCTGAGCTGGGATGGGGCAGTGAGATAAATAACGGTGATGGATCAAGCCCTGATCTTTGGACTGGGTAAGAGTGGTCTGCTTAATTCAGACACTCTGTTCATCACCACCCCCTTTTCTGAATCGTTTTTGGCCACTATAGGTGTGGCAGGGTATACTCAGACATGAGTCCCTTTCTCACTGCTCCATCAGGATTCAAGCAAGCCGGGCCGAAGAGGCTGAAATGCCAGAAACTGGTCCCCGGTAGCTTGTCTCCTTTCTGGTGAAGAATTGGCTTGGTAGTTTGGTCTGCCCTGTTCCCATGATGCACTGGGCCAGGGACAGACTAATTTGCATATAGCCAGGTTCTGAGCTGGGATGGGGCAGTGAGATAAATAACGGTGATGGATCAAGCCCTGATCTTTGGACTGGGTAAGAGTGGTCTGCTTAATTCAGACACTCTGTTCATCACCACCCCCTTTTCTGAATCGCTGAATATGTCCGCGGCACATCTCACGTATGAGTGGCCCATGACCAAGACCACTCGTCTTCCTTTCCTTGCTCCAGACGTGGTTAGCTGATCCTGGGACGGTCCCAATTTCCGCCCTGCGTCACAGGCTCGTGAAACTGTAATCCAAACAAAAAGACAATAAGCGTGAGTGCCCATCCTCCATACATTACAACATGTGCAACCGCACGTAACGTCTGAAACAGTTTGAAGACCATCGCCCCAACTGTTTAACCTTTTCTGCCTGCAGACCCCCGGCCGTCGCTCTGTAGCGGCCCCTATCCTGAAAGAATGAGTACCAAAATCACTCGGGTTGAAGGCCGCTGCTGCAATTGTGATTGCCAGCACCCTTCGGAACTGAAACTTTGTTAACGGGGTGCCGTCAGTATGCCGCAGCAAGGCACCCCCCCACGTTGCCACCCTTTGTTGTAGGTAGGCCTCAACGTGCATCACTGGACAACAGGGACTACCCGGAGCGCGCTGCAACACTATGCTACTCCCCTGGGCCTTCTGGTCTGTCTTTGAGCTGGCAATCGTGATGAGCAGGGAATCCCCCCTCACTTGCGTGTGGTCACTACTCAGACCCCCCTCGGTATCCCGCTTATTGGCGGCCACTAGTTCGCCTAACCGCAGGGCCCCCTAGAATGCCAGTAAAAATGCTGCCCGGAATAGGACAACCTCACTCGGTGAGGAGCATGTCTCCTCTAGTTTAGCCAGCAAGGCGGCCAACCTGTCAAATCCAATCGGATGCCTGGTATCCTTTTTGCACCCCTCTAGGCGCCGCCAGCCGCTCAGCGCCTTCCTGACAATAAAGGAATCCGTCGGATCCCTGATCCCTTGGAGCTGAGCCCCAAACGATATGGCGGCCTTATACCGACTGGCGGTCGCCGCCGACCGGCCTTCCTCATGAAGTGCCACTAAAAATTGGGTAACGGATCCCTCCTGACCCATCTATGCTCCCATGCAGGGTCCAAAAAGGCGCTGTACGAGCGGAATGCCCCTTCATAAGCTTTTCTTGTCCTGGGCACTAGACTGGCTGCCACGAGGTTTTGTAGTCCGGAGCGCCGACTTGCCATAGTGCTTTGGAAAATGGCGCTGCCACTAGATCCGCTGATGGTAAACAC
The DNA here is from genome assembly GCF_964261635.1 of Lissotriton helveticus. Taxonomy (NCBI): domain Eukaryota; kingdom Metazoa; phylum Chordata; class Amphibia; order Caudata; family Salamandridae; genus Lissotriton; species Lissotriton helveticus. The sequence goes on along the minus strand of NC_136068.1, from coordinate 1,887,818,281 downwards.
TCCCTGAGTGCCTGCATTTTGAAACGAGAGAGCGCATCAGCTGCGTTATTCAGTACTCCAGGCACATGTTTTGCCCGGAATTGTACATTTAGCCTCAAGCATTTCAACACAATTTCCTTCAACAATCGCAATATCCACTTGCAGCGTGCTGCTTGCTGGTTAACTAACTCTAGGAAACCAATATTGCTTGTCAAACCGCTCGCCGCCCACCATGCCGGCCACTTCTGGGCGACCATCGGTTACCCAGGATCGCGCCAAACCCCACACTTCCCGCAGAGTCAGTCCATAAACCTAACTCTGCTGATGAGGCCGGGGCTTTGCTCCAGACTACCCGGCCAATGAAATCCGCCAGGAATGCCAGGCAAATAAGCATGTCCTGGTGAACCTCTGCCGACAGTCTCGTGCGATGGTGCCCTTCCTTGAGGCCAACCATGGCCTGGGCGATGGATCGGGAGAAAGGGCGCGCCATCGGTATAACCCTCAGCGCAAAATTTTGCTGTCCCACCGTTTGCTGTAATTGGTGCAGTGTCACCTTGTCGTTCTTAAGACATTGTAGCAATGAGGCCCAGAATTTGACGATTTTTTCCGCCGGCAGATGGAAGCAACCCTCCACGAAGTCTAGTTCAATACGCAGAAACTCCAATGAGGTAGTCGGCCCCACTGTCTTACCTGGTGCCAACGGAACCCCAAAACCCCGCATGAGCACTCAAAATTCCTGCAATGCCCGTGCACAGTCTTGATAGCCCGCCGGGCCGAGTAAGAAGAAATCATTGAGATAATGCATCACATGTTGGTGCCCTGAGGCCCTCGAGAATGCCCACTCCAGAAACGAGCGAAACATTTCAAAGTAAGCACAGGAAATCGAACAACCCATCGGCATGCACATATCCATGTAGTACTTTCCCTGGAATGCGAAACCCAACAAATGTTGATCCTTGAGGTGGACAGGCAGTAGTCTAAATGCTAATTCAATATCCGATTTTGCTAACAGTGCCCTGGGACCTAGGCGATTCAACATGACCACTGCATGATCGAACGAAGCATACCTCACACTGCAAATGCCTGCATCGATTGCCTCGTTCACGGAAGCCCCTTTCGGCGCAGAACGATTATGTATAAGCCTGAACTCGCCCGGCTCCTTTTTGGGAACTACCCCCAATGGGGAACACACAAAATTGGCAGCTGGTATTTCATCAAATGGTCCCGCAACCCGCCCCAATTGCACCTCTTTTTCAATTTTTGTGGCGACCACAGTCGGGTTGTGCGTAACGGACAGTTGATTCCTGCAGACGGGTTGCCCCCGAAAATCACCCGCCGGGATCCTGAAGCCATACAAGAAGCCATCCCGCAGGATCCCGGCGGACACATGATCAGGGTATCTGCTCAGCCGGGGGGTCATAGCCAGAATGTCAACGGGCGATTGCTTAGTCATACGAGCCACCGTGTCAATCCTGCTTGGTACCCCCTTTTCCGCCGTTAACGTTTCCTCTGGATCGGCAGCTAGTTTCGGGGTGGGAGGTGTTACCACAACCTGCGCAGGCATGCCTGAGCTTGCATGTCCCCTGCGGCCTACTACACGTTCCCTTGTTAAAACCCCAACATACCCCCCCGCTTGTTCCCCTTCCAACCCGATCTCGCCTGAGATTCACCCCCCTGGGCTGATCGAAAGGGCTGCGGTTGTTTCTGCTGGAAAGCCCTGAAACCATTCGCACTCGACCCTGTTCCCGCCGCTGAGCCTGGCGTGAACTGCGCATGCCAAGATACAGTGTCCAAACAATCCCAAGTCAATGACTCATTAAACTCTTTCGCTTTTCTAAACGACACATCGTACCCTTTCCATGCGTCCCCACCATATTTCTAATGGAAGCCCGTGATCCTGCTCTGGTAACAAGCAAGATCTCCCAACAAGTCTGGTGTTCGCTCACCCATAATTGCCACAAACACAGAAAAAGCCCTAATCCAATTCATCATGGACTCCTGCACCCTGAATTTCGCCATTTTGGCCCTCCATTCACTTGGGTGTAACCATTCCTTCTGGGTTTTGGCATACTCAAATTCTCTATTGTCCGTCAACAATGAAAATATATTAATATATTTGTTGGCCCACACCATCTCTTTCGTGGCCAATGGAACATGTTGCGCCAAGCATTCCCGCCTTGAAGGCACAGCGCCCTCCTCCATCATTGGGAGCGACCTCTTACCGTTTTCGGTCGTACCTCCGGTCGTGTCCGTCTTCTTGTTCCGGTTCTCGACCACGTTCGCCACCTGCAGAGGAATAGAAGGCATGTCCCCTGCCCCAGCACCCCTCGCCTGCCTGAGCTGGTCTATAATTTGCCTGGCCTCCTCAGCCGGATCGTCCGCCGCCGCGGATCCACCCGCTCCCTTCTTCAACCAAGGCAACACTGCCGCTAAATGCACCACCAGTTCGGGGGTACCTGTTCCTTATCCAGCGGTGTGATAATCACAGAGATTGGCAATCCCCCATCCGGTGCGGGCACTGGGTTGGCCGCTGGGATCACTGGGACCGGTGGAACTTCCATCGGGACCGGGGCCTCGCTGGGACACCCTTTCTTTTCCTTCTTTTTCCCCTTATCCCTCCCCGGAATAACGTTTGGCGAAGCAGGCCCCACAACCCTCTTAGGTCTCCCTGAGGGCCCCGCCTGCGCCTCCACCTTCTTCTGGAGCGCCGCTAAGCCGCGATCCAGTCGATCCACTTTACCAAATTTCCTGTCCATCGCCAACACTTTGTTTACCAGTGTGCGAAGCATCCGTTCAATCTCGGAGCTCTTCCCAGTCTTCTTTCCAGGCATATCCGACGTTCTGCTTTACTCTCTGCCTGTGTTCCGGCGGCTCCTCGGATCCCAGATACGCTCCGACGACTGAAACTGAAAAACAACGATTACCACGTTAAAAAATTTGCTGCTTGTTCCCTTGAGGGCTGACGAGCGACGAGTGGTGCAACCTTCAGAGCGTGGGAACAAGAGGACACCTGCCTGGACTCCCGCACCTTTTATCTTGACCCAGGCAGGCGGGGCGGCATCCCCCTCCCGCCCAAAAGTGCACGAACTTCCGGGCGGAGATAGGACAACCCTCTTAAGCGGTGGGGGCATGCTCCAACCGTGCCGCTTTGGGCATACCGGCCGGGGACACGCCCCCCGCCTGCAAAGGGGGTTTCCCGGGGGTCAGGGCACCCAGCCATATGTTTGGAGTGACCAAGAGGTCTCCTCCTTTCCAGGAGATGTGTGTGAATGCTGCACCATCCTCCAGTTGGTGTACAAGGCACAACAAGGAGAATTGTTTTCATTTCTCCAAATTATTTCTCTTTTAATATATGCTGCATTGCACAGCATACATTGAAGGAGAAAAATGCCTTCACTGATTGTTTTTGTGCAGAAAGGTGTGTCTTCCTGCACAAAAACAAACTTCGCACGACACAGATATCCTCATCACATGCCCGCAGTTTAAGCTGCAGTGCAGAGAGAAGGATAGATTTGCAACATATTTATGTACATATGTTGCATCCATGCGCTTCGGAAGTACAACAGCAGACTGCAGCTAAAGAGCTTACAGTGTCATGCTGCAGCACTTCCTTATAGTTCTGCACTTATACATTCACTATACACTACATTCTTTCAGTCAATTATGCACTACACATACATCCAACCAAACTTTCACACACTATCATACAAATATACTTTTTTTTGTTGTTTTTTTCTTTTACATTTTTTTGAACGAGTTTTTTTTAATTTAATTTTTCCAAAAAAATAAAGAAAAAAGGACGAAAAAAACAGGCAACTTCAGGAATTAACAGCCATTCCCAGAAAAATAAAGTCTAATAACAATGATTTTGTTGCGCTGTGCAGACTAGGTCCACAGACCGCTCTCCATAGCAGTGAAGCTGGTTGCAGTTGATGCAGTGCATCTTGAGTTGAGCAAATTCAAGACGTATGTCCAGATGTGCTGGTGATGAGGACGTGCCAGAAGTACTAGGCACTGCAGGTGTAGGGTTGTGTTGTAGTCTCCTGCACTCCTCCCGAGCCAGATTCACAGGGTAAAGAGTCTTGAGATGTCTACATACTGGCAGTACCACAGGAATATTTCTTATCAGCACTGCCTCTAGATAGAACCCTCTCACAAATTTTACAGGTGACTTTCGTGTCATTTACCTTTTTTTGACCTTCTGGAATCATAAAAAACGTTCACACCACTGATGTAGGTCTCTGAGGAGGTGGAGGTTCAGCAACAAATTCTACCCCTGAAGAATGGTCAGAATCCGGTGGTGGCTGCTGTCCTGAAGCCAATGTCTCCTGAATTTAGAAAATAGCACGAAAGAAATGATCCAAAAAAGTTCTTCTCAGTTGAGAGATGTGTCTCCAAAGAAGCTCTAAGAAGAATGATTGAAATGGGTGGGTCCCTTCAATAGTTACAATGGGAAATGTTATGAACCAATCAAATCTTTTTTTTTCAGGTCACATAGGGTCTGAACACAGGCAGCACGCACCCAACGCGACTTCGCAAAATTGCATTTAAAAGTAATATAAGTTCATTAAAAGTAAAAATATATTATTTTTATGATTAACTTAGATAATGTCTTGCCCTAATATGTATATTAAATACATATATAAATCATTTTAGACATAAAAAAAAGTAATGGAGTCGCACACCCACCATGTCAAACATGTATATGAAGTCACGCGGAAGCACGCTAGCGTCGTGTAAAGTAATGCGCATGTGTCGCGAGCGCCTGGAGTCGCGGACTGGTTGCATAGGGATCGTGTACGAAAATAGGCACCCCTCGCACACTCTACGTGGATCCTTCTCAATATTCCTAAAATGGCGGCAAGGTTCCACGCAGTGATTGAGAAAAGTACGAGTTGGGTGCGCAACTCCAAAAAAAAATTGAAAAATAAAATAAAATAAAATAATAAAGAAAATAATATAAATATATTAAAATAAAAATATAAAACAAAAAAATATATTTGAGTTTCGATATTTTAAAACATATTTGTTTTCCATTTATTTTAAAATTATATAATGTAATTTAAAAAATAAAATATGTAAAAATAAATAGTTCAAAAAATGTAGAAAATCAGTATAAAAAAATATAAATATAACTCTAATTGCATTGAAATATTGTCATTTGGCCAGAACTGGCAGAGGCAAGATGGCGTCCGCGTGGGTGGACGTGTAAGCTGACCACTCCTCGCGCCCCTTGCTTACCGGTTTTGCTCGACTTAATTATAAATTAGGAAAAATACAAAGATATGGCACCTAAAGGTACACGGGGCAGACAGAAAGCTGCAGATGAACAGGGGGAGAGCGGTGTGCCTAAACAAATATGAATAGAAAAAATTTACCTAAAACACCAGTAGAATCAGTGAAGCCAAAAAACTCACAGATAAATCCAAATGCTAATGCTAATGGGAATTCAACAAGAACAGGACTAGAAAAAGCTGGGTTGATTCCTACTATTTTTGCAGTGGCAGCAGCAATTGAGAAAGAACGAATCAAGGGGCAAGTGGAAGGGATACTGTGGCAGCGATCCCTCCCGCAGAGACCCCTCTAGAACTGGGTGACGTGATACATAGCTGTGATACAACAGGTGGGAAAGAACAAGAGCAGGAGCATGAGCAGACCAAGGCTGACGGAGAATCCGGCGACTTTTATTCAATGTCGGAGACCTCATTGCCCTCATCCTGTGAAGACCTGGTAGTACAATATGCATCACAAATGAGTATGGAGGGAGGGAGTCTTGCAGGCAGCCTATGCCAGGAGGATTCTATGGATCTTGCAGAGGATAGCCTTTCTACTGTTCGGAACTTAAATATTGAAAACCCAGAGAATACAAGCAATGAAGTAGAGACAGATGAGACTGCTGGGGTAGGGAAATCTGAAATCTCACTAGCTTTGATTTATGAGTCCATAATCTCTTTGCGGGATCAGACTAGAGTAGAGAGCCAGAGAGTCCAGAGCATGTGTCGGAAACTACAGAACTCAGTTCGTAGGATTGCAAAATCACAAATAGACACCGCTAATAGGTTTAATGAAGCTGAGAACCGCATCTCTAACTTGGAGGATGCTGTGGAACAACAGAAAGGAGCTACAGAAGTGCTACAAGGACTTAAGGACGACACCCTCTGGAAACTCGCTGACTTTGAGAACAGAGCTCGACGTAACAATTTGAGAGTCCTACAAGTTCCTGAAGGAAAGGAGGGCCAAGATCCCCGCAAATTTGTAGTCAATTTGTTCAAAGAAGCCTTTCCGGAGCTTACAAAATGGGACTGAGATAGGGAGATCGAGCGAGCACATCGCTTCCCATTTAATTTGAAACTAACTGGTCAAGGAGAGAGAAATTTAGGCAGGCCCAGGGCCTTACTAATTGCATTTAATAGTTTTCTTGCTCGTGAAGAGGTATACAGGCCTGCGAGACCCGATAAAAACGCCCTGGCCCAGGATTTGAATTTTTTGTAACTCCTGACTTTTCCAAATATACCGTTGATAATTGATGGCAACTGCGACATTTAGTAACTCCGTTACGTGCCTAGGGTGCCCAAGTGTTCCTCCTAAATCCCGCGAAATTGAAGATTATTTATAAGGAGCGCACACATTTTTTCACTAATGTGGGGCAGGCAAAGGAATACTTGAGCAAGATAACTAGTCAAACAAGAGAAACGTCAAATAATGAGTAGGAAAAAAATAAGATAGGGTGGCTCTGTTAAATTAAGAGAGATTTAAAAGATATTATTTTTTCTCTCTCTGTTTTTTTTGTGATTGTGTTTCTCACAATGTGTAATAGTCAACCCACCGTTAATATATAATGTTGTCATTGATTCTTTAAAGAAGAGGAAAGGATTCTTTCTTTATTTTTTGTGGTAAAAGGATATGCATACTAGCGGTATGGCGGGGGGGCGGGGGATTGTCAGCCACATCTATATGACCATAAGTCCGATTGCCTTGTTAATGGGTGGGGTGGGGGTGGTCAAGGGGGTAGGTGGGTAGTGGGAGGGAAGGGTAGGTGGGGGAATTGGTGGAGGGGATAAAAGGGGGTCAAAAATCCACACTCACATTTCAAGATGATGAATATGGAAGATTAAGAGTATCTAAACAGAATATGTTTATTAAGAAAGTACCAAATTATTTTAGGGTTTTGTTGAGGTTTAATAGATGCAAGGCTGTGGGATGTTTAAGGATGAGGTATGTCTACAATTAAAGATTTACGTATTTGTTCGCTAAATGTATCAGGCCTAAATAATTTCAACAAAAGAAGGAGAGTAGCTGCTGAATTACGGCATATCGCTCCATATGTGGTTTGCTTACAAGAGACTCATATCCCTTGGAACAAGCATCAGGTTTTGAGAGAATTGGGGTTTAATGTTTTAATATCTTCTCAACAATCAGGTATGATGCGAGGGGTAGCCATTTTAGCAAAAAGTGATCTGGTCACAATACGACGTTCAGCAGCAGACACACATACAGGGGGCGATGGTTGAATGTGCGAGAAATCATGGGAACTTCAAAATATGTAATGTTTATGGATCCAATCTAGATGAGCCTGAGGTCCTGGAACAAGTACACCAAAATTCGGCGACCTGGGCCACCCCGTGAATATTTGCGGAGACATGAATATTAACTTAATAAAGGAAGAATTTGATGGGGGTGTAAAGGTTTATAAAGGATGGAAACTACAGGTCTGCAGGGCCCTTCTTAATTTATTAAAAGACTGTGGTTTGGCGGATGTATGGAGCACTTTGTCTCCGATGGATCCAGGCTACACTTTTTATTCTTATCCGCATCAAAAAAAAGTTAGGTTAGATTCTTTTTTTGTAGAAGTGCCACATTTAGCTAAAGTAAAAATGGAGATCTACCCTAATATTTCATTCGATCATTAACCCATTGTGCTATCAATTTCAGGAAGGGGTGATCCTCCTACAATTTGGAAATGTACTTTTGATCCCAAATTGTGCTATAATGATGAGTTTGTGAAATATATGAAAGAGTGGATCAGATAATTAAAAAAAAAAAAGTAAACTCGGCCCCAATCAAGATTGTCTGGGACACATTTAAAGCCTGCTTTAGGGGGGAGGTCTTAAGTTTCGGTCTAGCACATCAGAGAAAATTAAAAATGGAGATGGAAAGGCTATATCAGGGACTACAAGAGGCAGAGGAGAATTTAACAAAAGGGATAGCAATGAAAGGAGATGTGAAAGTATTAGAGCTATAGGTTGCAAAGAAAAGGGCATAAATATTGGGTGTATGGGATAGTGAGAATGCAAGAAAATATCTAGCTCAACGCAAGATTTGTCATGAATATGGTGAAGCCATAGGACGAACTTTAGCCCTGAGATGACGAATGAAGGATGCTAGTCGCCATATACCCTGTTTGAAAGATAAAACTGGTAATGTAAAAACTGAACCCCAAGATATATTGGCTATTTTCCACGATTTCTATTCAACATTATATAAAACAGAACAAACTAATATACAAGAATTGGATTTCAGTATTTTAGGCACATTAACTAATCTAGATCCAAGTGCGGTAGTTTTATTGGAGTCACCTATATCAGAAGAAGAGATAGCCAGGGCAATTAAAATGGTGCCAATGGGTAAAGCATCAGGTCCTGATCAATTACCAGGAGAAATATATAAACTTTTTTATATGGAATTGAAGGAGATATTACTTGAAATATTTAGGGCTGTACAAAATGGAGAGACACCTTCATCATGGAATGAGGCCATTATAGTTGTATTTAGTAAGAAAGGGAAAGAGGCTGATATACCGGGCTCTTATCGTCCAATATCATTGTTAAATTGTGATGGAAAGATGTATTCTAAAATACTAGCAAATCGAATGACAAAAGTAATAACATCATTAGTCTCAGAGGAACAACATGGTTTTATTCCAGGGAGAGGAACAGTGGCACATACCAACAAAGTCATTACGCTACTAGATATAGCAGAGGTAGAAAAACGTAGCTTAGGGTTAATATTACCCGACGCTGAAAAAGCATTCAATCGGGTGGAATGGAATTATATATGGAAAGTAATGGAGATGATGGAATTCCCTAGGAAGTTTATGATAGCACTACGTAGTCTATATGCGGCACCAACGGCTAGGATAGCATCTATGGGTGCGATTTCCGATTCAGTACAGATAACCAGGGGGACAAGGCATGGTTGTCCCTGTTCTCCTCTTCTTTTTGCCTTATATATAAATCCTTTTAGTGATTTGCTTACTAACAGCGAGGCTATTAAACTTTTTTTGTACGCAATATTCCCCACATAGTTTTTGCCTTTGCAGATGATATAGCAGTGACTACAGAAGACCCGGCCCTAGCATTGGTAGAAATCGAGCGACTAGCTACGACATTTGGGCAATTATCGGGTTATAAGTTAAATATTACAAAAACACAGCTGGTGTGTTCACAATCAGTTCAAGTTAATGACCCCAGGGTAGTAGTTGAAGCAACATACCTTGGGGTTAAGAAAAGAGCAGCTATGTTAGAAGTGGTAGCAGCTAATTGAGTTTCACTATATAGAAACATAGTGGAATCTTTAGAAAACTGGGGGAGGCTACATTTTACTTTAATAGGCCGAACTAACATAATAAAAATGATCATATTACCAAGGGTCTTATATCTATTTAGGTCCTTACCATTAGAAATATCACGGGCTCAAATTCAACAACTACAGGCATTATGTACCGGATTTATTTGGACTCCAGGTAAACCAAGGAGAGCTATGCGGTTCATGACGCTACCAAAAGACAGAGTGGGACTATCGGTCCCTGATTTTTTGCTATATTATTATGTTTGTTTTCTACAAAAGATTTATTGTGTATTGATAGGAGGTGAAGATGGAAGTAACTCAACTACATCGTGCTTTAATAATTCTATACATCATTTAACCTTGGGAATGTCTGCAAACCGGAGCTTCTTTACGGAAATAGAATGGAGCTATTACAAAAGAACTAAGTTCAAGACGATAGAAGCAATTAGTAAAACTTGGCAAAAAGTACGTAAGTTAATTAACCTAGGAGCTATAACATACTATACCCCATTAAACGCAACCAAATTACTGCAAGCTATATTTAGAGATAGTGTCACGAGGTCTTGGCAAAGCAAAGGGATCAACATACTAGGAGATTTGAATGACCAATCTGGTACTCTCAAACAGTTCGCTTCATTATCACATGCTTATGGTATACCACAAACACAGTTTTTTAAATATATACAAATTGGGGATTTTTTTATCAATTTTCTTTTTTAATTGATATCTAATCCTTTGATAGAGGCGGTAAAGTTTTATAGTAGAATAGGAGGACTGTATAAAATCTTAAATTCAAGAAAAGATGACGATTTGGGGAAACATATGGCCTACTGGACTGAAATTTTGGGTGAGAATGAAACAGATATCTTTATTGAAGATGCTATTGGTAGAGCTAGAGAAACTTTAATGTCGTCAAATTTGCAAGTGCAATTTTTGAAAACTGTGTTTAGGTTGTACTATACGCCAGCGCGAATGAAAAAGTGGGGTAATAGATATGATTGGAAGTGTTTTCAATGTGCTATACCAGATGCGGATATAGACCATATTTTTTATTCTTGTGTTAAACTGCTTCCATTCTTACAAGCTTTGGAAAGATTCCAATCCCAAATAACAGAAAAACCGGTTAAGATAACTCCAGCGTTGATGAGGTTAGGGATGGGTCATAAGATCTCGAAGGAAGGTAGTTTGTACAAATTTAGATACTTCTTATTTGCAGTAATAACTATAGCCCGTCTTAGTATAGCAGGGGAATGGTTACGTAAAGAGCCTCCGAGATTTGACGTGTGGAGGGCTAAACTACTTAGAATATCAAACTTGAAATTTAGCCTATACTCGCTAAAAGGTGCAAGGAAACGTAAAATGGGACTAATGATTTGGGAACAATGTTTGGCCTATATGAACAATTGAAAAGTATATTGCGACTAAATATGGTGCAAGAGTGCTTATATATTTCTATTTTGTAATATACTTTATGAAGGAGTTTAAAAAGAATATCCCGCTTGAAAAAATTTGCATTGTTTAGAAAATCATGTAATCATTGTAATGTGATAAATTGTATACTCTTGATGTCATGATGTTAATCTTGTGATGGAAAAGTGGAAAGAAAATAAATAAAAAAAAAAAAGAAATATTGTCATTTAAAAAATCTTTGAAATTCACTGGAAAACAATAGGTTTCAGACATGTTATAGTTAGGAATTAGCATTTACAAAAACCTTTGAAATTCACTGAAAAAGGGCTGTTATCTTTAGCTGGTCATTTCACTCGTACAACACCATTGAAATTCCTCCGAACTGATGATGTCACATATTACATCATTCATGACATGGTCAGTGACATCACTGATGACATCACTAATGGCATCATCCACGTGACATTCTGATGCACCTTATCACATAGTAGTATTACCTTTAATCACTCAGTATAAAATACAAAGTTCCATTTTTGGAACCATTGACACACCAATAAAAGTTTTTAAAAAAAAATTCAGTGATTCCTAGGTCTACACACACAACTAAACACTCATCTCTAAATTGACTCATACACAATGTTACAAATCAATAGAACACTATCAAATGCACTTATACACCTATTACGACATTGACATACCAGCATACATCCTACTCACTTATACAGTTATCCTACTCACTTATGTAAACTATTGATCACACTTACATTTACTCAGCTACACACTTATTCAAACTCTACTTCATTTATTTATACAGATAGTAACTCGTACTTAGGGGCCAATTAGGATGTCGGGCAGATTGCCTCCGCCAGGGTAGCGGTGGCTACCACCACCCTGGCGGAGGCAATCCCCCTGACATCCTTCCCTGCATTCCCCCCGCCATATTACGATGGCGGAGGGGACCGCAGCGATGGGAAACACCGCCGCCTGTTTTCCACCCCAGTCGCCTTGCGGCCGGTTCAGAAAAGGGATAACATGGTGGCGGTGTCTATCAGACACCGCCAGCCATATTAGAATAGGCATTTTTCAATGCCTTTCCGTGGCGGCAATGCCGCCACAGAAAGGCAGGCGGACTTCACTCTGGGGCCCCCCTTCGGGCCCCCAGAGTGAAGCCCAGTAGGGGGGTGCACACGGGGGTTACCTATGGTACCCCCCTGCATTTGCATAATGAAAGGGGCAGGCACCGCGCGGTGCCTGCCGCTTTCATTATGCAAATTCTGCAATGCATTTTCAGCATTGTGGCGGGCGGTGCAGAGAGCACCGCCCGCCACAATGCTGAAAATACAGGATGTGCCCGCCACTGTGGCAGGCACATCCTAATGACACCCCCCGGGAACCCCGCCCTTAAGGCGGGTGGTCCCGTTTTCCGATAGGGTGGCGGGCGGGCAAAGCCCGCCCGCCATCCTAATGTGCCCCTTAGTGTCTTATAAAAACACTATTACAAGTATACAGTCATTTACACAATCACTGACTCTTATGAATAGTTTTTTATATAAAACTGTGACTCTCATGCAATTTTTCAAACAATCAACTAGCAATATGTTCTTATTGTAACAGTCTGCCAATACCTAAGCACTTATGGGGCAGATTTACAAGCATCCTGTACCAACAATGTGTCACTTTTTGTAACAAACTGATGGCGCAAGATACTCTGTCATATTTACAAGGAGAGAAAAAGGCATTCTGTGTAGCTTTTCTTCTCCATGTATATACGACCTCATCATACACACCAATTTGCATTGAAGGGGAGTTCCATAGGTATTGCTGTGGGTGTTTACACACAGCACTCATAGAACAAGACACAGCTCCAGATTTATGAGAAATCATAAATCTGGAGATGTGTGAATGCTGCACCATCCTCCAGTTGGTGTATCAAGGCACAACAAGGAGAATTGTTTTCATTTCTCCAAAATATTTCTCTTTCAATATATGCTGCTTTGCACAGCATACATTGAAGGAGAAAAATGCCTTCACTGATTGTTTTTGTGCAGGAAGATGTGTCTAACTATAACAGCCCTGAACCTGAAACCTTTAGTTTTTTCAGTGAAAAAAAAAAAATATATATATATATATATCATTGCTCCAATTGCACCAAAAATGACGGGGCTCTAACGGTGGGTGCCGCTACACGGTTGGTGCACCGTGTAATATTCAAGCTCCAAAAACTCCTCTCCCAGCCGAGAGAGAAGAAGAAAAGCAGCACTCACGGGGTGAGTTTCAGTATTCCTTTAATCCTTGTGCAGACGCGTTTCGGGTCAAGCCCTTTGTCAATGTGTACAAAAACGCTACCAGGAAAACAATTTATGCAGAGCGTTACTGAAGGAAACTGTAGAAGGACTACCCGTTTCAAAACTACGGGCGCCATATTGGAATGTGCAAAAGTAACATTGTTACATACATCAATAGGCAAATTGCATTTTAAATTATTTGATACAATTAATTTTCGAAGCCGTGAATCGGCTAACCAATTGAATACATATTTTGTCAACATCTCCTGTGGGGTAAAAAATCCATCAGAAACACGTACAACTTAAATAAACATTTTTTTTGATTCAATGATTATCAAAGCCATTTTTCCATATTGAGTGCACGCGTTCAAGAAATGTATCCCACAATATGAGTGATATTACCTAATGAATTGGAATTCCTTTGCTATCTTGCCGTGGATCGGCTTGAGCGGCTCCTATCACTAGAAACCGCTCATCAATAACCGGGGGCACCCCCCCAGGTTAAAACAGGTTCCTTCAGAGTTAGACGGGTTGGCTGTGGTATTTACAAATTCAGTTTATTTGCCCAGGTGGATGGCTAATTCCTCCCCACTATTCAGACCTGTTGGAATTTTTGTCTGTAAGTCAATGATATAGCGTGACTCCAAACGTCTCAACTTCAACAGTCGATTACCGCCCCTTTCATGTTCCGGTACTTGATCTACCCCGAAATATTGTAGCATATCCCAATTGCTCCGATGTTTGATAGCAAAATGTTTAGCTACAGGAGATGTCATATCCTTGTTGGCTATTGCCCTCATATGTTCGAGGATTCTCAACTTCACACTTTTCATGGTGCTCCCTATGTACTTTAAGTTGCAGGGACATACTAGGCAATACACCACATAAGGTGTTTGACATGTGATGAAGGAGCCAATAGTTTTCTTCCTAGTGACTCCTGGGATTTCATAGCCCAAGACCCTTTTGCTGTAAGCACAGGCCTTGCATTTACCGCAGGGATAAAATCCTTTCATCTCTGCCAAAGTATTTGTCTTAGCAATGGGAGCCTCCAAGTGGCTGTGTACCAGGAGATCTTTGATGGACTTTGTTTTTTTAAAAGTTACTAGTGGGTTTTTCGGGATGTCTGCACAAAGATGATGGGATCAGTCTTTAAAATATGCCAACTATGGCGCAGTATTTCTTTCAATCTATTGGCATTGTTACTGTAGGTTGTTATTAAACGGAATTTGCCCTCATCTGATTTCTTGTGATTTATTCTTTCCTTTAACAGTTCAGCTCTATCAGTCCCTGATACTCGTTTCAAAGTTTGGGCTAAGAGAGCAGGATTATAGCCTCTTTGTATGAACCTGTCTACACTCTCTTTTGCTGCATTTTGGAAGTCTTCCTCTCGTGAGCAGTTGCGTTTGAGGCGCAATAGCTCCCCGTAGGGGATACTTCGTTTTAGGTTCACTGGGTGTCCGCTCTCCGCGTGTAAAACGCTATTCCCGGCGGTGGGTTTACGGTATAGGGATGTAGTTACTTGGTTGTCAATAATAGTTACACAAAGATCGAGGTAGCTCACTGCCACTGAGCTCACCTCGCCAGTGAATCTCAAATTGACATTGTTGGTATTCAAGTGTGAAATGTAATCTCTGGCACTTTGTCCTGACCCTCTCCACACCAGGAAGAGGTCATCAATGTATCTATGCCATTTGATCACATTGCTAGTCCAAGTGCTGTTCCCTTCTGACCAGATTATTTACAACAAGGGGTGGTGATGGACAGAGTCTCTGAATTAAGCAGAGTACTCTCACCCAGTCAAGAGATCAGGGCTAGATCCAACACCTTTTTTTAGCTCATTGCACCATCCCAGTTTCAGAACCTGGCTGTATGCAAATTAGTCTGTCCCTGGCCCAGTGCATCATGGGAACAGGGCAGACCAGACTACAAAAGCCAATTCTTACACTGGGAAGGAAACAAGCTTCCGGGGACCGGTTTCTGCCATTTCAGGCGTCTTCGGCCCGGCTTGCTTGAATCCTGATGGTGCAATGAGCAAGGGACTCACATCTGAGTATACCCTTCCACGCTTAAGGTGGACAAAATTATTTACAACAAGGGGTGGTGATGGACAGAGTCTCTGAATTAAGCAGAGTACTCTCACCCAGTCAAGAGATCAGGGCTAGATCCAACACCGTTTTTTAGCTCATTGCACCATCCCAGTTTCAGAACCTGGCTGTATGCAAATTAGTCTGTCCCTGGCCCAGTGCATCATGGGAACAGGGCAGACCAGACTACAAAAGCCAATTCTTACACTGGGAAAGAAACAAGCTTCCAGGGACCGGTTTCTGCCATTTCAGGCGTCTTCGGCCCAGCTTGCTTGAATCCTGATGGTGCAATGAGCAAGGGACTCACATCTGAGTATACCCTTCCATGCTTAGGGTGGACAAAATTATTTACAACAAGGGGTGGTGATGGACAGAGTCTCTGAATTAAGCAGAGTACTCTCACCCAGTCAAGAGATCAGGGCTAGATCCAACACCGTTTTTTAGCTCATTGCACCATCCCAGTTTCAGAACCTGGCTGTATGCAAATTAGTCTGTCCCTGGCCCAGTGCATCATGGGAACAGGGCAGACCAGACTACAAAAGCCAATTCTTACACTGGGAAAGAAACAAGCTTCCGGGGACCGGTATACTCTCTGTTTACTTCCCTTATACTTACTCTTCTTTTTTTTTTAAACATTTTTTTGGGTTTGCTCCCGGTTCGCGTACCGGCGAGCGAACCGGGAAGCGAACCAAAAGAAATAGAGCTTGCAGAGTGCTAAACATTCTAGCAATTTTTTTATAAAGGGGAGGTAGTTCTGAAAAGAACTTTTTTTTAATGTTTTTGTTGTTTTATATATTTTTTTTATTTTTCTGAACAGTTTTTGTTTTTTTTGTATTTTTTGAACAATTTTATGTTCTTTTTGTTATTTTTGGAGGGGAAACAACAAAAAACAGGCATTGGAAAGGGCTCAACAGGAGCAAAAAAAAATTTCTTTTCTGGGGCGTTTAGAGCACTTGTGGTTTTCAAATGCTCTGTTTATTAAGTTAATGCTCATATTGCCACATGAGAGTAATGTACCGCAATATAAACAGACCATCTTTATGTGGACAAAGTTTTCCTGAATGTTTGGCACTGTTTCACGTGCCTCTGGCCCCGACAGAGATATCTGTGTTGATGTCCTGGCCACAGGAGTTGGTGGGTTATCCTGAAGGTCATGCATCTCTGCCCGGCTGTAATTTAGTGGATGCCACCTCACCATGTGACGGTGCATAGTATAGTTGCCGTAACTATACTTCTTTTCTGTGCCTCTAGATAAGTCCTCTTTACATATCAGGCACGTGACATATCGAGCATTAACTTTTTTCTGTCCTTCCGGAAAAGAAAAAAACTGCCAAATGAAACTAGTTTTATGATGAGATACCCGGGGCTCCTCTTGTAAAAACTGTGTTCCCTGTATCTCCTCTTCCTCTTCTTCATCCTCTTCCTCCTCTGTGTTGGTAATGAACTGTGGAGGTGGTCCTCTCTTCCTATGAGGAGGTGATGGTCGTGGTGGGGGTGCACCAGCTGAAGCTACTAATGAAGCCATTGCTCAGTGATCACAAAGGGTCTTCCTCTCACAAAGATGAAAGTCAGAGTGAGGAAAGAAGGAGGGGTTTTCATCATTTTGGAAAAAAAATAGGTCTAAACCAATGAAAAGTGTTATTTTTAGGTCACATGACCTAGCCTTACATCATTAGGAAACCAAAAGTGAAATGAACCAATGAAAAGTTTTATTAACAAGTCACATGACCTGTTACGCTTACGTTACGCGCTGCGGAACGCGCCCAGGATCGCTTCCGGGCAGCTGCGCTTCGCGCCTCGGTTCGCGCTCCGGAGAACTTCCGGGTGCGCTAACGCGGTGCGTCATAAGACGCATTACGCGACAACGTGATACGTCGCGCTTCCGCGACGCGTCACGATGTTGATTTATAACGCGACAGTTGCGCGAACGGAACGTTTACTGGTTCGCGGACCGGGTCGCGGCACCAAATTGAGCTAACGGGAAGCTTCCCGGTTCGCGAACCGGGAGCGAACAAAAAAAAACAATAATAAAAAAAATTATTAATAAACATATAAAATATATTTTTTGATTTAAAGAAGAATACATTTTACAGCTATAGATATAAGCTTTTAAAAAACCAATGAAATTCACTTAAAAAACCATAGGTTATAGACCATATATAGTTAGGAATTAGCATTTACAAAACTTTGAAAATTCACTGAAAAAACCATAGGTTATAGACCATATATAGTTAGGAATTAGCATTTAAGAAACCTTTTTTTTACTCACACAAAACCATTGAAATTCCATATATAGTTAGTTGCACTAACTATATATCGCGCACCCGCAATCCACTGCTGATGATGTCACATATTACATAATTCATGACATGGTCAGTGACATCACTGATGACATCACTGATGACATCTCAAATGACATCACTGATGACATCACTGATGACAACATCCAGTGACTGTATGTTTCTGTAAAGTTAAAATATGTCTTACATATTGAAGAATGAGTGGATGTATAAGTGTCTGGATGAAGGATTTAGTAGGTGCATGACTGACTGTATGAGTGATTAAATGTGTCTCACTGAGTGCATGGGTTAGTGACTAAACTGTCTTAATTTGTGCATCATTATGTCTGTTGTTCTGTAAAGTGCTGCATGTGTTGATCAGTAGCTATATGAGTAACTATATGGGTTATTGATTGATTGTCCAAGTATTTGTATGGGACACTGAGTGTGTGTGTGGCTGGCTAGGAGATGTGTGACTCTGTGCAGATCAATGTATTCTTGTATCAATGATTGTATAAGAGAGTACGTATGTGTTAGTATATGTTTGAAAATGTAAGGTACTCTATGTGTAACTGTATAGATTAGAAAATGGAAGTGTGATTGATTCTTTACAGGACTGACTAGGTGTGTGAGTAACTCCATGGATGAGTGGCAGAGTGTGAGTGTCTGTATAGGTGTATGAGTGCATATGATAGTGTTGTAAAGATGAGTGATTGTATGTATGAATGATTGTATGGGTGAATGAGTGAATGTGTGTGTAGACGTAGGAATCAGTGAGTGCGTATGTAGTAACTAGTATTGGTGTGTCAATGCTTTAAAAAATTATATTCTGTATTTAACACTGGGTGTAACAGAGGTTATATTAAAGTGTGAGGAGATGCATTATATTGTCACATGAATGATGTCATCAGTGATGTCATTTGAGATGTCATCAGTGATGTAATCAGTGATGTTATTTGAGATGTTATCACTGATGTCATTTGAGATGTCATCAGTGATGTCATCAGTGATGTCATTTTAGATGTCATCAGTGATGTCATCAGTGATGTCATTTGAGATGTCATCAGTAATGTCATCAGTGATGTCACTGACCATGTCATGAATGATGTAATATGTGACATCATCAGCAGTGGATTGCTGGTGCGCCATATATAGTTAGTGCAACTAACTATATATGGAATTTCAATGGTTTTGTGTGAGTAAAAAAAAGGTTTCTTAAATGCTAATTCCTAACTATATATGGTCTATAACCTACTGTTTTTTCAGTGAATATATATATATATATAGATATATATATATATATCTATATATATATATATATATCTATATATATATATATTACCTACTGGCGGTCGCCAGTAGGTAGTTATAGTTAGGACCTAGTTTCCATAGGAAAACTGCAACATTCTATTGGGAATAACTTTGGAACCGGTTGAGAAATTTGCGTGTAATTTTCCAAAATTCAGGCCAACTCTGCTCCGCTCCTTCCCTGGAAGTTTCGGAGTGATTCGTCATGCAGGGTCCGAGAAAAAAGGGGGGTCCCATAACATGTTTTCTCCATGTTAATTTCCATAGGACATTCTGACACGGCTACAGCCCGAACCGCTAAATGGAATTACACCAAACTTTGCAAAATTGTAGGGACTGGTACGCAGAAGTGCCTTTACTATATTTGCTGAAAATTGCTCCAGTGGTTTTTACGAAAATTAACTTCAAAAACACATATATATCAATAGGCGCCCTTCGAGCGCTCACCGGTAAGCATACCGGGGAGCGCACCCGGCACGCCACAGAAGTGCGCGAGCGGAAAGCTTATTGGCTCTCGAATGTCTGTCAACATTCTAAACAGTCCGAAGAGTCCGCCATCTTGTGTCTCGGTAGAATCGCGACGCAAGAGGTGAAAAGAAAAAGGGGGAAATGATTAAAAGGGGGCAGGATAGACACCCCCTGACCCCCTAGGTTTTCTGAGGGGGGCCTAGAAGGACCCTGAGGGGCAAAAAAAGTATTTATTTATTTTTTAAATTTTCGCGGGGTAAGCGCTGGGTGCGTTCCCATGTACGCTTCCCGGTACGCGTACCCTGAGCGTACCACAGGGAAAAACAGTGAAAGAAAATAGTGTAAAATAGGAATTTGGAGTGCTTAGAGGTAGGGTAGCTCCTCTGTAGATATCTTGCATGTTGTAATGCAAGTTATTGTGGTATATGGAAATCATACCATAGTCTCTCAGGAAAGCAGAAACAGATGCTTTTAGGACACCCTGAGAAGGCCTAGGGGGTGAGGGGCACTCTACCCTGCCCCCTTTTCACGTTCTATACTATTATATTTCACTATCTTCTGTAACTACACAAAATGGCGGCGATAGGGTGCATCAGAGACAGACAGTGAGAGAAAGGAGGCAGGAGATGAAGAAGAGATGTCAAATACACATTGGAGAAAATATAGTGGGAGAAGGGAAGTAAATATGAGTAAACTTACTATGTAACATAAAAATGTTGCACTCTATACTATAAGTCTCACATTATACTACAATCACTTCGCTACTACCTCATAAATTAGAAATAAAAATGAATAATATGTCAAACTATTTTTAATTTCTAAATATTCATTTATTGTTCAGAATTTTCATAATTTAAAAGAACTTGTAACACGTTCTCATCAGGAATTTCCTCTTCAATCATATCATCAGGAATCTCCTCATGAAAAGTCTACAATGATGATTCTTGGAACTCTATGGTCTCCAAACATCCAATACATTCGCCGTCATGAGACTAATCAAAAAGATCCCTCATGTCATCTCCTCCTTGTGAAAATATTTCATTATTGGTGCTGTCAATATCCGGGACATTTAGATTTTCAATAAATGTAATGGAAAATTCAAAAGAAATTTCCACGGTCTCTTCATTGTGATCCATTTTAGTTTGAAATTTCTTGCTGTAAATTGCAGAAAAAAAGAATCACTTTCATTTATCGTTTTTAGTAATACATAATATAAAACTAGCTATCCTAAAGCCTAACTGACTTCAAGAATACATGTATTCCCATATTTTTAAACACATCAACTAAGCAAATTATTCACCCGGATTCATTTAAAATCAAGCTTCACTCACAGTTTGATCTTAGGCACATGACCAGGATGTTACATGTAATCTACCATGTCTGTCTCTGCCTCCACTATCTGTGTTTGTGCTCGTACTATTTCACTGTCTCTACTGGCAAAACACAGACCACATATATATAAGCAAGACATAACATTCCGTTTTCATTTCAACAGCACACCCTGCATCTTTATTGCACAGCTTAGAGCCTATTTGTGAACTAATAGGCCTATCAGACATGCTGCCTAAAATTCTCTACTAGTACATATTCTAAAGCCCAACTGACTTCAAGAATACATGTATTCCCATAATTTTAAACACATCAACTAAGCATATTATTCATCCGGATTGATTTAAAATCAAGCTTGACTCACAGTGTGATCTTAGGCACATGACCAGGATGTTACATGTAATCTACCATGTCTGTCTCTGCATGCAATATGCGTGTCTCTGCTCATACTATTTCACTGTCTCTACTGGCAAAAAACAGACCACATATATATAAGCAATCCATAACATTCCTTTTTCATTTCAACAGCACACCCTGCATCATACTAGTAGACAATCTTAGGCAGCATGTCTGTTAGGCCTCTTAGTCCACAAATAAGCTCTAAGCTGTGCAATAAAGATCCAGGGTGTGGATCTTTATTGCCAGCATTATAGAAACACGAGACACAATGCAAAAAGAAACAGTACCCTTTAAGCTGAGAGATGCAAACTGTGAGCAGACACAGGTGACATTATTGAAAAATGTGAAAATATAATTCCTTATTTCACACAGACAACCAGTGTGATCCTTGTCAAAAATGTTAAAGCCATACATTTTACCATAAGACTTTTACCAGAGTGACATGAGACACATGGAAAGAGAGATATGACACACAGAAATAGTGAGATGCTGTAGGCAGAGAATGAGATTAATAATTAAATTGTACTGCACTGTTGCTGTGACACAGTTGTTGTGCTATCATCTTACTTCTGTTGTAAACTAGTGTTTTTATGGTTCACTTATTGTAATTGCTATGTAGTATGTTAGTAGTGGTCTATAATATGTTATTTTTTCTTTACCACAGATTGAAATCATCTATAGAAAGATAAAAGAATATGCCGACAAAGGAAAGAAGAATAAAAAGTTACAAACAAGGTGTATTGCACAAGAAAACACAATTAGAAGATTCATCCAAAACACCATCTTCAGTGAAAAAAAAGAATGCTACTGGTAAGCAAACAAAGGACTATTTAACGGAAATTACCGCAATGTAAAAAACATCTGGATATTGTTTCAAAGGAAAAAAAACCTCTGTGAATCCAAAGAAAAAGCAGAGCGCCCGAAAAAATGTTAGACCTGTAGAAGGAGATGATATTGGCTATAGTAATAGAAGGAGAAATCAATTTATTGACATTCGTAAACGAATGTTTTATAACAGAATTGTTTTAAATTTATTAAAAAATATTAAGATTTATAAAAAGAAGACTGATTTTTATAAGAAAAAGCAAAGTATAGTGAAGATTGTGGATCATGCTTTTGAAGTGAAAAAAAAATATTCAGTTTAGTAATCAATAGAATTTGTACTCTAGATAAGGTAATCAATGTTTTGAAATCAAAATGTAAGCGGAAAAGAGTAATTAATCGGACTCACTTTTGTGATGTTTTTTCTGGAGAATGGAAGCATAGTTCAAGTTGTGAGCCATGTTTTATGTGTTTTATTGTGTTTTTTTTGCCCGCTGTCATATGATGAGTAGTATTGAAGTCACTGTTTTAAGTGAAATTCAATATATTCTGAGAACAGCAAAAATAAACCATATAACATGTTGTACAAGTTATTTTGTTTTTTGAATTATGAAATATATATTATACTCCCCTTGTCTCACGCTCACTCACCTTTTTCCACCCTCTATCACCCCTCTTAACTCACCCTCACTGCCCTTCTCTCACCCTCCCTGACACCCGTTCCCTTACTCCACTTCCCTCACTACCCCTCATTCCTAATTCCTTCACTGCCCTTTCCCTCTCTCCCATCCACCACTTTCCAGCTCTCAGTCACTCTACTTCACTCCCGTTCCCCTTCTTTCCTTTCTTTGCTCCCTCAGTAATTCCCCTTCCCTTACTCACCTTACTCCACTTCACTCACTCCTTCTTTCACTCCTTCTGTCCTCTCACATCCTCACTCCCCTTCCCTCACTCTCTCACTCTTAGCCTCACTCTCTCCGTCCTCTCACTCTCTCACTCCACTTCCGTCACACTCACTCCCTATAAGTCACCCACCCTCCCTCACTTACCTTTCTTTGCTCCCTGACTCAGTCCTTTTCTCTCACTCTTTCCTTCACTACCTCTATGTCCATACTCCCTCAGTCCCCTTGTCTTACACTCACTCACCTTTAACCACCCTCTATCACTCCCCTTTCCTCAACCTCACTGCCCTTCTCTCACCCTCCCTCACCCCCGTTTCCTTACTTCACTTCCCTCACTTATCCTCATTCCCCATCCTTAACTGCCCTTCCCCTCACTCTGCTCCCGCAGTCACCTTTTCACAGTCCCTCAGCTTCACTCCCCTTCTACTTCTTTCCTTCCTTTACTCCCTCAGTCATTCTCCTTCCCTTACTCAACTTACTCCACTTTACTCGCTCCTTCTCTCACTCCCTCTGTCCTCTCACTTCCTCACTCCTCTTCCCTCACTCCCTCTCTGTTACCCTCACTCCCACTGTCCCTTCACTCTCTCACGCCCCTTTACTCACCCTTACTCACCTTCCATCCCTCATTGTTGTGAATGCACCCTCACTCACTCCCCCTTCCCTGTCACTCACTCCCCTTTCCTTATTCCCCTTTCTTTCTTTAGTATCTTACTCACCTTCAGTTAATTTCTTTCTCCCTCTCTTCTTCTCTGTCACTGAATCTATCTGCTTTATTATCCTCTTAGTAATTTGCACTCCCTCTATTTCTTTTTTCCTCTCTCTGTCCTTCACCATTCCTCTGTTTACCTTTCTGTGTCTTTCACTCCTACTTTATCTCTTACTACCCTTTTATGACTTTTAATCTCCTGCCTTGTCTCTTGTATTTTGAAATATATATTTTAAATATTCTAACTTACTTTTTTTCTCTTCCACAGATATTACATTTAGTAAAAATATGTAATTAAGTTTACATTACTTATAAGGTAAGTTTGACATACAACATTTATTTTCTCATCACTCTTTTCCTTGACTTGACTACTGTTCTCTTACCCACCCACACCTCAGTTCCCTTACTCCTCTTCCCTCACTTATTCTCAATCCCCATGTTTACTTCTCTTTACCTCACTCCCCTCCCACACTCACCTTCTTTCAGACCCCCTGCTTTATTTCCCTTCCCCTCTCTTCCCTTCCTTTGCTGCTTCACTCTTTTCCCTTCCCTTACTCACCTTACTCCATTTCACTTACTCCTTTTCTCACTCCCTCTGTCCTCTCTCTTCCTCACTCCCCTTCCCTCACTCTCTTTATCTTACCCTTACTCTCTACGTCCCTTCACTTTCTCTTTCCTCTTCTGTCACGCTCACTCCCTATAACTCACCCACACTCCCTCACTTACCTTTCTTTGCTCCCTTACTCAGTCCTTTTCTCTCACTCTTTCCTTTACTCCCTCTATGCCCTTACTCCCTCAGTCCCCTTACCTTACACTCACTTGCCTTTATTCACCCTCTATCATCCCTCTTTCCTCAACCTCACTGCCCTTCTATCACCCTCCCTCACCCCTGTTCCCTTACTCCGGTTCCCTCACTAATCCTCATTCCCCATCTTTAACTCACCTTCCCTTTTCTCTCCTCACGCACTCACCTTTTCCCAGTCCCTTTGCTTCACTCCCCTTCCCCTTCTTTCCTTCCTTTGCTCCCTCAGTCATTCCCCTTCCCTCACTCACCTTACTCCCCTTTACTCACTCCTTCTCTCACTCCCTCTGTCCTCTCATATCCTCACTCCTCTTCCCTCACTCCCTCTCTATTACACTCACTCCCATTGTCCCCTCCCTGTCTTACGCCCCTACACTCACCCTCACTCACCTTCCATCCCTCATTGTCATGAATCCACCCTCACTCACTCCTCCTTCCCTATCACTCACTCCCCTTTCCTTACTCCCCTTTCTTCCTTTAGTTTTCCTAACTCACATTCCTATAGTATCTTAATCACCTTCACTTTATTTCGCTCTCCTTCTCTTCCTCTCTGTCACTGAATGTATCCGTCTCATTATCCTCTTAATAATTTGCTTTCCCTCTATTTCTTTTTCACTCTCTCTGTCCTTCACCATTCCTTTGTTTCCCTTTCTGTGTCCTTCACTCCTACTTTATTTCCTAGTACCCTTTTATGACTTTTAATCTCCTGGCTTGTCTCTTTTATTTTGAAATATATATTATAAATATTATAACTTACTTTTTTTTCTCATCCACAGATATTAAATTTGGTAAAAATATGTAATTAAGTTTACATTACTTATAAGGTAAGTTTAACAAACAAAATGTACTTTCTCATCACTCTTTTCCTTAACCTCACTACTCTTCTCTCACCCACCCACACCCCCATTCCCTTACTGCGCTTCCCTCACTTATTCTCAATCCCCATGTGTACTCCCCTTTCCCTCACTCCCCTCCCACACTGACCTTCTTTCAGAACTCCTGCTTTACTTCCCTTCCCCTCTCTTCCCTTCCTTCGCTCCTTCACTCTTTCCCCTTCCCTTACTCACCTTACTCCACTTCACTAACTTCTTCTCTCACTCCCTCTGTCCTCTTACTTCCTCACTCCCCTTCCCTCACTCTCTCTCTCTTAGCCTCATTCTCTCTGTCCTCTCAGTCTCCCACTCCTCTTCCGTCACGCTCACTCCCTATAACTCAGCCATACTCCCTCACTTATCTTTCTTTGCTCCCTCACTCAGTCCCTTTCTGTCACTCTTTCCTTCGCTCCCTCTATCCCCTCACTCCCTCACTCCCCTTGTCTTACCCTCACTCACTTTTATTCACCCTCTTTCACCCCTCTTTACTCGCTGTCTCTGCCGTTCTCTCACCCTCCTTCACCCCCGTCCCCTTACTCCGGTTCATTCACTACCCCTGAATCCCCATCCTTCCCTCGCCTTTCCTTTACTTTCATCCACCACTCACCTTCTCTCAGTACCTATGCTTCAGTCCTCTTCCCCTCTATTCCATTCCTTCACTCACTCACTCATTCCCCTTCCCTCACTCACCTTACTCCACTTCACTCACTCCTTCTCTCACTCCCTCTGTCCTGTCACATCTTCATTCTCCCTCCCTCACTCCCTCTCTCTTAGCGTCACTACCTCCGTCCCCTCACTCTCTCAGTCCCCTTCCCTTATGCTCACTACCTTTCACTCACCTACACTGCCTCACTTACCTTTCTATGCTCCCTCACTCAGCCCCCTTCTCTCACTTGTTCCTTCACTCCCTCTGTCTCCTCACTCCCCTTATCTCATATTCACTTGCCTTTATCCACCCTTTATCATTCCTCTCTCCTCAACTTCACTGAACTTCTCTTACCCTTCTTCACCCCTGTTCCTTTACTCCGCTTTCCTCACTTATCCTTATTCCCCATGTTCACTCCCCTTCCCCTCACTCACCTCCCACACTCACCTTTTTTCAGTCCCCCTGCTTCACTTCCCTTCCCCTCTCTTCCCTTCCTTGACTCGCTCACTTATTCCCCTTCCCACACTCATCTTACTCCACTTCACTCACTCCTTCTCTCACTCCCTCTGTCCTGTCACATCATCATTCTCCTTCATCAATTCACCCTCACTCACTCCCCTTCTGTCATTTGTTCCTTCAGTCTCTTTCTCCCCTTCACATAACATTTTTTTAAACAACTAAAAATATAAAGAATATAGCTCTTTTTGGAGAATTGGAGGTAGTTCTTCTTTTTTTGATGTTATATTTTTTTTAAACTTTTTTAGAACAAATTTAAACTTTTTTTGTTTTTTGGGGGGGAGAAAAACAAAACCAGGGAATCCAAAACTGCTCAACAGGAGCAACAAAAAAAGGGAAAAATTAGTGGTGGGAGGAGCAGAGGTGGTCTTGTTTTTTACAAGAAATTAGTTCAATGCTCTGCTCCCCGTAGCAGAGCAGCTTGTCACAGTCCATGCAGACAATTTTGATGCCTGCAAAGACCGGCTGTATATTCGGGATCATTCTTCCAGCTTGACTTCCGGAAGATGTTGCTGCTCCGGTGGAGGTGGTGCTGCTATCTCTTGAGGGATTGCGTGCAAGGTCCCTGGTGCTCTCCCTTGCAAAATTAATTGGGGGGCCTCCTCTGTACATGCCGGATCAAGTTGGCATTCCCAAAACTATGCTATACTAACACACCCCACGTGACAAAGTTGTGTCACATATCTTGCAGGTGACTTTTGCTGCATTCACTTTTTTTTCCCCTCTGGGAAACTAAAGAACTTCCAAATGAAGTGCTCTTTCACTTTTCTGTGGGGGTGTCCTCAGGTAGGAATTCCAGATCAGAGTCTGAAGAGGGCTCCCTGGAACCAGACATCTTTCCAAAAAAAAGTTTTTCCAAGAAGAATGGAGAAGAGGTGTTCTCTCAGCAATTGCAAAGAGGTAGTGAGGGAAATGGGTGGAGACTTTCCATAGTTGTGTAAAAAACACATGGATGATGTCATCAGTGATGTCATCAGTGATGTCATTTGAGATGTCATCAGTGATGTCATCAGTGATGTCATTTGAGATGTCATCAGTGATGTCTCTGACCATGTCATGAATGATGTAATATGTGACATCATCAGCAGTGGATTGCGGGCGCACGAGTTATAGTGAGTCCAACTAACTATAACGTGGGAATTTCAATAGTTTTGTATGAGTAAAATGTTCAGCTAACTATAACTGGTGCGAAACCTATGGTTTTTTCAGTGAATTTAAAAGGTTTTTTCAATGCTAATTCCTAACTATAACGATTCTCAAACCTATGGTTTTTTCAGTGAATATATATAAATATATATATATATATACATATATCAAGCTCGCTGGGGGTCCAAGTTGAGCCTCACTCGAATAAAGGAAAGCTATTCCCCAAAGTAGCCTATTCACAGGTACGAGCAGCAGCACTTGCCAATTGTTTCAAAGCGTTCGACTGTGACCCTGACGCGTTTCGAGATAACCTCTTTTTCAAAGGGAAAAGACAGTCTCAGTGCGCAAGTCCGTCCCCATCTTCCTAAATAAGCAATATCGCAGGCCCTGATTGGACACCTCGGATGAGTGCTGCGTGGCTTTCTGGTAGATGAAGTACGTATTATCCCACAAATGGAAGCGCTCTGTTTCTTTATTGCTGGGTTCAGGCTCGCCAATGAGCCCTGGAAAGTGTTGCTGTTCTTATCCACTTCCTTTGCTCCACATGCAAGAGCCCCTTCGATAGGGAGCTCCGTGGCCCCCACCTTCGGGAGTGGTGCTGGCTCGGCGGCAGGACAGCCGCCTGAATATCAAGCTCGCTGGGGGTCCAAGTTGAGCCTCACTCGAATAAAGGAAAGCTATTCCCCAAAGTAGCCTATTCACAGGTACGAGCAGCAGCACTTGCCAATTGTTTCAAAGCGTTCGACTGTGACCCTGACGCGTTTCGAGATAACCTCTTTTTCAAAGGGAAAAGACAGTCTCAGTGCGCAAGTCCGTCCCCATCTTCCTAAATAAGCAATATCGCAGGCCCTGATTGGACACCTCGGATGAGTGCTGCGTGGCTTTCTGGTAGATGAAGTACGTATTATCCCACAAATGGAAGCGCTCTGTTTCTTTATTGCTGGGTTCAGGCTCGCCAATGAGCCCTGGAAAGTGTTGCTGTTCTTATCCACTTCCTTTGCTCCACATGCAAGAGCCCCTTCGATAGGGAGCTCCGTGGCCCCCACCTTCGGGAGTGGTGCTGGCTTCAATTTGAAACAATTGGCAAGTGCTGCTGCTCGTACCTGTGAATAGGCTACTTTGGGGAATAGCTTTCCTTTATTCGAGTGAGGCTCAACTTGGACCCCCAGCGAGCTTGATATTCAGGCGGCTGTCCTGCCGCCGAGCCAGCACCACTCCCGAAGGTGGGGGCCACGGAGCTCCCTATCGAAGGGGCTCTTGCATGTGGAGCAAAGGAAGTGGATAAGAACAGCAACACTTTCCAGGGCTCATTGGCGAGCCTGAACCCAGCAATAAAGAAACAGAGCGCTTCCATTTGTGGGATAATACGTACTTCATCTACCAGAAAGCCACGCAGCACTCATCCGAGGTGTCCAATCAGGGCCTGCGATATTGCTTATTTAGGAAGATGGGGACGGACTTGCGCACTGAGACTGTCTTTTCCCTTTGAAAAAGAGGTTATCTCGAAACGCGTCAGGGTCACAGTCGAACGCTTTGAAACAATTGGCAAGTGCTGCTGCTCGTACCTGTGAATAGGCTACTTTGGGGAATAGCTTTCCTTTATTCGAGTGAGGCTCAACTTGGACCCCCAGCGAGCTTGATATTCAGGCGGCTGTCCTGCCGCCGAGCCAGCACCACTCCCGAAGGTGGGGGCCACGGAGCTCCCTATCGAAGGGGCTCTTGCATGTGGAGCAAAGGAAGTGGATAAGAACAGCAACACTTTCCAGGGCTCATTGGCGAGCCTGAACCCAGCAATAAAGAAACAGAGCGCTTCCATTTGTGGGATAATACGTACTTCATCTACCAGAAAGCCACGCAGCACTCATCCGAGGTGTCCAATCAGGGCCTGCGATATTGCTTATTTAGGAAGATGGGGACGGACTTGCGCACTGAGACTGTCTTTTCCCTTTGAAAAAGAGGTTATCTCGAAACGCGTCAGGGTCACAGTCGAACGCTTTGAAACAATTGGCAAGTGCTGCTGCTCGTACCTGTGAATAGGCTACTTTGGGGAATAGCTTTCCTTTATTCGAGTGAGGCTCAACTTGGACCCCCAGCGAGCTTGATATTCAGGCGGCTGTCCTGCCGCCGAGCCAGCACCACTCCCGAAGGTGGGGGCCACGGAGCTCCCTATCGAAGGGGCTCTTGCATGTGGAGCAAAGGAAGTGGATAAGAACAGCAACACTTTCCAGGGCTCATTGGCGAGCCTGAACCCAGCAATAAAGAAACAGAGCGCTTCCATTTGTGGGATAATACGTACTTCATCTACCAGAAAGCCACGCAGCACTCATCCGAGGTGTCCAATCAGGGCCTGCGATATTGCTTATTTAGGAAGATGGGGACGGACTTGCGCACTGAGACTGTCTTTTCCCTTTGAAAAAGAGGTTATCTCGAAACGCGTCAGGGTCACAGTCGAACGCTTTGAAACAATTGGCAAGTGCTGCTGCTCGTACCTGTGAATAGGCTACTTTGGGGAATAGCTTTCCTTTATTCGAGTGAGGCTCAACTTGGACCCCCAGCGAGCTTGATATTCAGGCGGCTGTCCTGCCGCCGAGCCAGCACCACTCCCGAAGGTGGGGGCCACGGAGCTCCCTATCGAAGGGGCTCTTGCATGTGGAGCAAAGGAAGTGGATAAGAACAGCAACACTTTCCAGGGCTCATTGGCGAGCCTGAACCCAGCAATAAAGAAACAGAGCGCTTCCATTTGTGGGATAATACGTACTTCATCTACCAGAAAGCCACGCAGCACTCATCCGAGGTGTCCAATCAGGGCCTGCGATATTGCTTATTTAGGAAGATGGGGACGGACTTGCGCACTGAGACTGTCTTTTCCCTTTGAAAAAGAGGTTATCTCGAAACGCGTCAGGGTCACAGTCGAACGCTTTGAAACAATTGGCAAGTGCTGCTGCTCGTACCTGTGAATAGGCTACTTTGGGGAATAGCTTTCCTTTATTCGAGTGAGGCTCAACTTGGACCCCCAGCGAGCTTGATATTCAGGCGGCTGTCCTGCCGCCGAGCCAGCACCACTCCCGAAGGTGGGGGCCACGGAGCTCCCTATCGAAGGGGCTCTTGCATGTGGAGCAAAGGAAGTGGATAAGAACAGCAACACTTTCCAGGGCTCATTGGCGAGCCTGAACCCAGCAATAAAGAAACAGAGCGCTTCCATTTGTGGGATAATACGTACTTCATCTACCAGAAAGCCACGCAGCACTCATCCGAGGTGTCCAATCAGGGCCTGCGATATTGCTTATTTAGGAAGATGGGGACGGACTTGCGCACTGAGACTGTCTTTTCCCTTTGAAAAAGAGGTTATCTCGAAACGCGTCAGGGTCACAGTCGAACGCTTTGAAACAATTGGCAAGTGCTGCTGCTCGTACCTGTGAATAGGCTACTTTGGGGAATAGCTTTCCTTTATTCGAGTGAGGCTCAACTTGGACCCCCAGCGAGCTTGATATTCAGGCGGCTGTCCTGCCGCCGAGCCAGCACCACTCCCGAAGGTGGGGGCCACGGAGCTCCCTATCGAAGGGGCTCTTGCATGTGGAGCAAAGGAAGTGGATAAGAACAGCAACACTTTCCAGGGCTCATTGGCGAGCCTGAACCCAGCAATAAAGAAACAGAGCGCTTCCATTTGTGGGATAATACGTACTTCATCTACCAGAAAGCCACGCAGCACTCATCCGAGGTGTCCAATCAGGGCCTGCGATATTGCTTATTTAGGAAGATGGGGACGGACTTGCGCACTGAGACTGTCTTTTCCCTTTGAAAAAGAGGTTATCTCGAAACGCGTCAGGGTCACAGTCGAACGCTTTGAAACAATTGGCAAGTGCTGCTGCTCGTACCTGTGAATAGGCTACTTTGGGGAATAGCTTTCCTTTATTCGAGTGAGGCTCAACTTGGACCCCCAGCGAGCTTGATATTCAGGCGGCTGTCCTGCCGCCGAGCCAGCACCACTCCCGAAGGTGGGGGCCACGGAGCTCCCTATCGAAGGGGCTCTTGCATGTGGAGCAAAGGAAGTGGATAAGAACAGCAACACTTTCCAGGGCTCATTGGCGAGCCTGAACCCAGCAATAAAGAAACAGAGCGCTTCCATTTGTGGGATAATACGTACTTCATCTACCAGAAAGCCACGCAGCACTCATCCGAGGTGTCCAATCAGGGCCTGCGATATTGCTTATTTAGGAAGATGGGGACGGACTTGCGCACTGAGACTGTCTTTTCCCTTTGAAAAAGAGGTTATCTCGAAACGCGTCAGGGTCACAGTCGAACGCTTTGAAACAATTGGCAAGTGCTGCTGCTCGTACCTGTGAATAGGCTACTTTGGGGAATAGCTTTCCTTTATTCGAGTGAGGCTCAACTTGGACCCCCAGCGAGCTTGATATTCAGGCGGCTGTCCTGCCGCCGAGCCAGCACCACTCCCGAAGGTGGGGGCCACGGAGCTCCCTATCGAAGGGGCTCTTGCATGTGGAGCAAAGGAAGTGGATAAGAACAGCAACACTTTCCAGGGCTCATTGGCGAGCCTGAACCCAGCAATAAAGAAACAGAGCGCTTCCATTTGTGGGATAATACGTACTTCATCTACCAGAAAGCCACGCAGCACTCATCCGAGGTGTCCAATCAGGGCCTGCGATATTGCTTATTTAGGAAGATGGGGACGGACTTGCGCACTGAGACTGTCTTTTCCCTTTGAAAAAGAGGTTATCTCGAAACGCGTCAGGGTCACAGTCGAACGCTTTGAAACAATTGGCAAGTGCTGCTGCTCGTACCTGTGAATAGGCTACTTTGGGGAATAGCTTTCCTTTATTCGAGTGAGGCTCAACTTGGACCCCCAGCGAGCTTGATATTCAGGCGGCTGTCCTGCCGCCGAGCCAGCACCACTCCCGAAGGTGGGGGCCACGGAGCTCCCTATCGAAGGGGCTCTTGCATGTGGAGCAAAGGAAGTGGATAAGAACAGCAACACTTTCCAGGGCTCATTGGCGAGCCTGAACCCAGCAATAAAGAAACAGAGCGCTTCCATTTGTGGGATAATACGTACTTCATCTACCAGAAAGCCACGCAGCACTCATCCGAGGTGTCCAATCAGGGCCTGCGATATTGCTTATTTAGGAAGATGGGGACGGACTTGCGCACTGAGACTGTCTTTTCCCTTTGAAAAAGAGGTTATCTCGAAACGCGTCAGGGTCACAGTCGAACGCTTTGAAACAATTGGCAAGTGCTGCTGCTCGTACCTGTGAATAGGCTACTTTGGGGAATAGCTTTCCTTTATTCGAGTGAGGCTCAACTTGGACCCCCAGCGAGCTTGATATATACATATATATATATATATAAATATATATATATATTACCTACTCGCGGTCGCCAGTAGGTAGTTATAGTTAGGACCTAGTTTCCATAGGAAATCCGCAACATTCTATTGGGAATAACTCTGGCGCCGGTTGAGGAATTTGTGTGTAATTTTACAAAATTTTGGCCAGCTCCGCTTCGCTCCTTCCCTGAAAGTCTCGGGTAGATTCGTCAAGCGGGGGCCGAGAAAAAAAGGGGGTCCCAAAACGCGTTTTCCCCATGTTAATTTCCATAGGTCATTTAGACACGGCTAGAGCCCAAACCGCTGAACGGAATTACACCAAACTTGGCAAAATGGTCGAGTCTGGTACGCAGATCACGCTTTTGGTTAAATAGTGTAAATCCCTCCAGTAGTGCCTGAGAAAATTAAAGTTGAAATCAATTACATATCTATAAGCACGCAACGTGCGCGTACTGTGCGCGCACCGTGCGCGCACCTTGCCGTGCACGAGCTTCATGCTGATTGGCTGCCACTGCTTGTTAACACTCCAAAACAGAAATGGATGGCAGCCATCTTCTGCCTCAGTAGACTGTGGCACAAGAAAGCTGAAAAAACTGTGTAGAACTTAAAAAGGGGCCAGGGTAGAAGCACCCTGACCCCCTAGGCCTGCTCAGGGGGTCGCACAGGGACCCCCAAGGCGAAAAAAATAAGAAATTCGAAAAATCACGGGGTCCCACAAGGACCGGATGTATGACGTTACAACGCATACTTTTACAACGCCTACCTTTACAACGCAATTTTTACAACGCAGGATCCATTACAACGAAGTACCATTACAACGCATGTATTTACAACGCAGGTACCTTTACAACGCATACCATTACAATGTAAGTATTGGTAATTTTATAATATTTTTTTAAATGTAACTTAATTAAAATTAATATAATTTAATTTAATTTAATTTGATTTAATTAATTTAATTTAATTTAATTTAATTAATTTAATTTAATTTAATTTAATCAATTTAATTTAATGTAATTTAAATTTAATTGTACTTAATTTTTACCCTGTACCCCTTTACCCAAAAACCCAAAACTGACCCTGAACCCTAAAAATACCCCTTTACCCAAAAACCCAAAACTGACCCTGAACCCTAAAAATACCCTTTTACCCAAAAAAACCAAAACTGACCCTGAACCCTAAAAATACCCCTTTACCCAAAAACCCCAAACTGACCCTGAACCCTAAAAATACCCCTTTATCCAAAAACCCAAAACTGACCCTGAACCCTAAAAATACCCCTTTACCCAAAAACCCAAAACTGACCCTGAACCCTAAAAATACCCCTTTACCCAAAAACCCAAAACTGACCCTGAACTCTAAAAATACCCTTTACCCAAAAAAAAACAAAATGACCCTGAACCCTAAAAATACCCCTTTACCCAGAAATCCCAAAACTGACCCTGAACCCTAAAAATACCCCTATACCCAAAAACCCAAAACTGACCCTGAACCCTAAAAATACCCCTTTACCCAAAAAACCCAAAACTGACCCTGAACCCTAAAAATACCCCTTTACCCAAAAACCCAAAACTGACACTGAACCCTAAAAATACCCCTTTACCCAAAAACTCAAAACTGACCCTGAACCCTAAAAATACCCCTTTACCCAAAAAACCCAAAACTGACCCTGAACCCTAAAAATACCCCTTTACCCAAAAACCCAAAACTGACCCTGAACCCTAAAAATACCCCTTTGCCCAAAAACCCAAAACTGACCCTGAACCCTAAAAATACCCCTTTACCCAAAAACCCAAAACTGACCCTGAACCCTAAAAATACCCCTTTACCCAAAAACCCAAAACTGACCCTGAACCCTAAAAATAGCCCTTTACCCAAATACCCAAACTTATAATATTTTTGATAAAAGTATATACTTACCAATATTTACATTGTAATGGTATGCGTTGTAAAGGTACCTGCGTTGTAAATACATGCGTTGTAATGGTACTTTGTTGTAATGGATCCTGCGTTATAAAAATTGCATGGTAAAGGTAGGTCGTTGTAAAAGTTGCGTGGTAAAGGATGTATACCACAAGGACCCCCAAGGCCAAAAATGTTATAAAAAAAAAACGGTATGTTTATTTAAAAATTACCCCCCAGGGGGACCAAATTGTGGGGGCATAATGATAAAGAAGTGTGGGGGTGCCCAATCCCCCTCCACACTGCCCCGGGGACTGCCACCCTCCGGGGCAAAGCAACGCAGCCCCCTGGCGCATACTGGAGGCTCCTGGTGGGCTAGTTGCCTCCCAGGGACCCCCAGTATGCAAGGGGAATTAGTTCCCCCTCTGCAAACGTGCCCATGGGTTGCGCTGCAGAGAGGTGTAAAAAAGGGTGTGTACTCAATACACCTCTCCGAAATGCAGCCCCCTGGGGAATACTGGAGGTTCCTGGTGGGCTAGTTGGCCCCCAGGGACCCCCAGTATGCAAGGGGAATTAGTTCCCCCTCTGCAAACGCGTCAGGGTGCTGCGTTGCAGAGAGGTGTACAACATTTTGACATTAAAAAAATTTCATTTACAAAACCATTGAAATTCACTGAAAAAACCATAGGTTACAGCCACGTTATAGTTAGGAATTAGCATTTAAAAACCTTTGAAATTCACTGAAAAAACCATAGGTTTTACACACTTTATAGTTAGGAAGTAGCATTTACAAAACCTTTGAAATTCACTGAAGAAACCGTAGGTTAGACACATGTTATAGTTGGTGATGCACCGTTACATCGCAACTTTTACAACGGGAGGCTTTTATAACGGAACTTTTACAACGCAGGATCCATTACATCGGATGCCATTACAACGCATGGCATTACATAGCAGATGCTATTACAACGCATGGCATTACATCGTAAGTATAGGTAAGTATTAAATTTTTTTTAATTTTATTAATATTAATTATAATTAAATATATTTATTTATGTTTTTTAATATTATTAATTTATTATTTATTATATTAATTAAAGTAATTTTTAAAATAAGTACAGGTGTACAGGGGTGTTTTTAGGTTTCAGGGTAGGGTTTGGGTTTTGGGGTACGGGGTGTTTTTAGGTTTCAGGGTAGGGTTTGGGTTTTGGGGTACAGGGGTGTTTTTAGGTTTTAGGGTAGGGTTTGGGTTTTGGGGTACAGGGGTGTTTTTAGGTTTCAGGGTAGGGTTTGGGTTTTGGGGTACAGGGGTGTTTTTAGGTTTCAGGGTAGGGTTGGGTTTTGGGGTACAGGGGTGTTTTTAGGTTTCAGGGCAGGGTTTGGGTTTTGGGGTACAGGGGTGTTTTTAGGTTTTAGGGTTGGGTTTGGGTTTTGGGGTACAGGGGTGTTTTAGGGTTCAGGGTTGGGTTTGTGCTTAGGGCTAATTAAATTATATTTACCATTTATAAATTAATTAAAATATATTTATTAAATTAAATTAATTATATTATATTAATTACATTTTTTAATTACATTAATTAAATTAAATAAATTATTTTAATTAATTTAATTTAATTACAATTTTAAAAATATTTACATTAAATTAATTTCATTATATTAGATTTAAATCTATTAAATTAAATTAATTACTATTTCAAAATGTATTTTATTTAAATTAATTAAATTAATTAAATTAACTTAATTACATTTTTTTTAAAAAGGTATACTTACCTATACTTACGATGTAATGCCATGCGTTGTAATAGCATCTGCGATGTAATGCCATGCGTTGTAATGGCATCCGATGTAATGGATCCTGCGTTGTAAAAATTCCGATGTAACGGAATGCGTTGTAAAAAACTGCGTTGTAGTGACACCAATCCGTTATAGTTAGCTGGACATTTCACTCATATAAAACCATTGAAATTCCCCCGTTATAGTTAGTTCAGCTAACTATAACTCGCGCGCCCGCAATGCACTGCTGATGACGTCACATATTACATCACTCATGACATGGTCAGTGACATCACTCATGACATCACTGATGACATCTCAAATGACATCACTGATGACATCATCCTTGTGGAAGAGTGGCAGATCTTCTCTCACCCTAATATAAGTTTTATTACACACATTCAAAAATAGAAAATAACATTTTCAATACAATAGACATACCAATGCCACTTACAACACACCAGTTTAGTAATTCCAAGATTTATACACTCATCCACTCATTCATCAACAGACAACTATTAAAACAGTCATTCATTCACTAACACACTCATATATACACTCATCGACCCATACAGAAAAAAAAAATTACCTATATAGCTACTCACCACACACACTCATCCACCCATAGTCCTGCACTTATGGTGCCTTCAACACATACAAGCAGTAAGTCACTCATTCATGCATCTATGCACTACGTAAGACCTCCCAACGAAGCATACAGACACTCAAACACTCAGACACTCCTACTGATAATCAAACAAACAATAACCTATATAGACACTCCTGTATCACTCATATAGCTATTCACCAACAAATGCAGCCACTTATACAGAAAGTGAGAGACTGATACAGAAATGTATATATTTAAACATCACTCACTAACCCATGTATTCATTAAGATACACTCAATCAGTCAGTTATACAATCTATTTTTCACCAAAAAAGCAGCCATTTATAAACTTATATACCCATTTCTTCTTCCATCAACCTTCAGATATACATATATAAAACATATTTAATTTTCAGAAAAACACCCATTCACTGGATGATTTCATCAGTGATGTCATCAGTGATGTCATTTGAGATGTCATCAGTGATGTCATGAGTGATGTCACTGACCATGTCATGAGTGATATAATATGTGATGTCATCAGCAGTGCATTGCGGGCGCGCGAGTTATAGTTAGCTGAACTAACTATAACGGGGGAATTTCAATGGTTTTATATGAGTGAAATGTCCAGCTAACTATAACATATGTCGGTGTGGCTTGGCGCCCATGGGTGATGGCGGCGCCTGAGTGAAGCTCTGCCAAGGATCCGGGAGATTTGTTGCTTAAACTCCCCGGTTTCTAAATTGGAGACTACAGTCAGTCGTTGGAACGTTCCTGCAATGACCTGAAACCCCTGAGGCATTTCTATCTTCAACGGAGACAGTAGAAACGGCCGTTCTACTCCTGAGGACGCTCTGCTGTTTGCGGTCGCCATTTTGCTCGACCTGACACGGTGCGCTCCTCCAGTGAGGACGAACGTATTTTGCCTATCTTTCTTCGCCGGTGGCGGCATGGAACTCGGTCAACCTCCACCGCTCCTGGGATGAATGGAAACCGCTGCAGCATCATAGTGGAAACGCCTTATAAGTGAGTGCACCGCATTAAGCTTATTCCAGTCCAGTGCAGCCGCCATTTTGTGCAACTCGGCGCATTATGCTTTTAATGCCGGTATGCTTTCTGCAACTCACCGCAGGCCTTCATAGTACCTCACAAAGTGCTTCATCCTACGAGAACTAACTGTTCATTGCCTTTGTTTTGAAGCAGTGTGAAGGTGACAGACTGCTTGTCGCCTCTTTATTGAATTACGCATTTGCATGACAGTGGCTTCATAACTCCAAGGACTTTCTCCTTTACCTGGCGTATTTCCTAGTTCGCCTCTCATCTAGACGGCTCTTGTGTTTGCCTATTCACCATTTGCTCGCAGGCATGATTTCTTCGATGATCATCTTTGCTCCTGCTGGTTTCTTCAACGCCTTTAGTGGTTACGCAATGCATTTACCCTGGGAGCCTTGCCATTGTGCTTTCTCCTTCGTTAGTTCAGCTGTCTTCCTTGTATAACCTATGCTACGCCTGCTAGTTCTCCCGGCACGCATTTTTGGCCTGGCGGCTTCCTTACTTCATCAGTTTTGCTTGATATCCTCTATGTTTATTCCCTTTCTATGTGCACCTCGTGGTCAGCATCCAGCACTGGACCTCTCTTCAAGTGACTCTTTTCGCCATCAAATGTGCCTCCCCTTTCTTCTCTTCAGAATTCTTTTTCATTCTCCTCACACTTACTGGTGACTTTATTCTTCTCCTCATATTGTAACAGTATGCTTGATACCCGTTCTCCTTCAGCTGCTTTCTATGGGACGACTGAAATCTATGTCTCGCCTACCTTCTAAAGTGCCTACAAAGGTGGCTTTTGTGAAAAACTCTAAAGTCTTTTCAGCTTTCTCCCGATTAGAAGACTCTCTTGCCTCGTCTGGCTCGGAGGCAGCCATGGATTCTTCTCAACCAGCATCAGGGAAAAACACCATGAAAAGACTAAAAAAAGATCCCCCTTCACCGGCTAAGCAATCAACACCCGTCTCTATGGAACTTTTGCTGGAAGAGATACGATCATTTTGTCCTTTTCTTGAGGAGATCGGGTCACTTCGCCCTTTCATGGAGGAAACAAACACTAAACTTCAAGTTCTAACAGACAATTGGTTACGAATCGAGACAAGGGTTTCTTCGGTTGAGCATTCTGTCGTATCTTTTCAGGAAACTCAAACCACAGTTTCGCATTTATCCTCACAGATGGGCGCACTTCAGAAGCAGGTGGAGGAGTTAGAAAATAGAGGCAGGTGGAACAACCTTCGCATTTACGGCTTAGTGGAAGGTCTTAAAGGCTCGAACCCGCCTGCTTTCTTCAAAACCTTTCTCCCCAAGTTGCTCCACCTACCAGAAGGAATGTCTCTCAACATTCAGTGTGCTCATTGCCTTGGCCGTCTACCGACGTCCATGTCCTCCTCACAAAGACCAAGAGGTGTCATTCTCTACTTCCTGGAATACACCGATCTCTTGAAGGTTCTGGCAGCTGCCAAGGCTATCTCCAAATTGCATGGTCTGGCTCTCCTTTGTTCTTCGCTCAGGATTATGCCAAAGCAACTGCGAATCATAGGAAGTCTTTACTGGGTATGAGAGAGGTCCTCCGCTCAATGGGTGTTCGTTATAGCCTGTATCATCCTTGATTGTTTAAAGTCACCTACAACAACAAGACGACTACCTACGAAGATCCAGTGAGACTGCAAAGTTTCATCAATGCACATCAGACATCTGCTATGGATGCCTCTGGACCTTCCTCCTCTTGTCCTGGCTGATTTGTAGTTCTGCCTACCTTTGTCTTTTTCTCGTTTTGTCATCATGGTTACTCCCTTCTGGCGTTTTTCACTTGTTTAACTGTTTTCTCTCTTGCGATGTATTCTTGGTGTTTGTTTCATGTTTTTTTTTTTTGACTGACTAATGTTCGTAATTCATTATTGTTTCTTCCCCTTCTTTGTCTCCACAGGAACCCTTCTTTGTCTGATGATGTCTTCCCGGATCCCTGCCCAGCTGATCTCAGTTGTGTTGCCTTACCTACATGGCCCATTCCCCCCTCGACTTCTTCTCGTCTTCCTCTTTTGTAGGTAGGTTTCCCTCCTGTTTTCTTTACCTCCTTTGTTTTTCTTTCTTGTCTTCTTCCCTTCCCCCGTGTTTCGATTTCCTTATTTGTATAATGATGATGATTTTCTTTTTTCAGTTGGTATTTCTTTTACTTTCCTCTATTCTTCTGCATTGCTTTTCTTTCTTATACTTCTTACTTCTCAATCTTGGGTCTTTCTCCTATTATTACATATATCTTCAATGCACATTGCTTTCTTCTTGTTCAATTCACTTTCTTCTTTCTTCTTGTACTTCTAATCACTTCTTTCTTCTCTCTTGATTTACTCACTTTTATTGAATGCATTTTGGATTTCTTATTTAACAAATTTGTTCCTCTACTGTACAAACTATGTCTTTGAACGTAACTTCTTGGAATGTTAAGGGTATTAATTCCCCAATTAAATGACAGCGCATTTTATCTCACCTAGCTAAACTAAATGTTGACATTGCATTCCTTCAAGAAACTCACCTTTCTGACATAGAATCTGATAAGCTTAAAAGAGGTTGGGTGGGTGAAGTCTTCTATTCACAAGGCGATGGCAAGCGCAATGGGGTTGCTATTCTATGTCACAGGTCGCTCCCCTTTACAGTCATTTCCCAAGAATCAGATACTAATGGCAGATGGACACATGTCAGACTATCGCTTAGAGGTGTTCCAATCTCTCTTCTTAATGTTTATGGTCCCACAAACGGTGAACCCCTTTTTTGGGCTGAATTTTCTCCACGCATTACCCAATTTATGGATGATAATTTCATCCTTGCGGGAGATTGTAATCACCCTCTTGATCCTTTTTTGGATAGGAAGTCTGATGCCACTTATATTCCCACAAAGCCACATAAACTCTTTACCAAAGCTATTTCACAGCATAAGCTTGTTGATTCCTGGCAATTATGTAACCCGACTTTGCAAGAGTTTACTTTCTATTCACCCCATTATCGTTCCCAATCACAACTTGACTATATTTTTGTTTCCCATGATCTTGTTCAAACGCTCACCGCTGCGGAAATTGGTCCAATATTGCTTTCTGATCATGCTCCTGTGGTAGTTAGCCTTGAGGTTCTCCCTAAAATTGATGGTCCTAGAAGGTGGCATTTTAATAATGCCCTCCTTCTAGATCCCAAGTTTTCCACTTCCTTCTCTACCTTTTTTGATGATTTTTTCCTTTTTAACGATGTCCCACCCGTCTCAAAACACACTCTCTGGGATGCTTTTAAAGCAGCCGCTCACCACTTCATTATTAATTTTGTCGCTAAGAAACGTAAGACTGCTCGCCAATTCACTAAAACCCTACTTCATGACATTAAGAGATTGGAACACGCCTATTTCACTTCACACTCCTCAGATAGTCTGACTACTCTGGTTGCTGCTAAGATTAAATTTAATGAAAAGTCTACTGAAGATGCTTCTTTGTATTTGCTTAAGTAAAGTGCCAAATTTTATGGTGGTAGGAATAAAACTGGGAAGATTCTTGCTAATTACTTAAAGGTCAAGGACAATAAGATGAACATTGAATCGGTTTATGACACTAATGCACACTTACAACATAAGGATGCTGATATTCTTGCTACTTTTTCCCATTTCTACGAGACCTTATATACCTCCGACACCCACTCTTCTCCTCAGTCTCTTACTCACTTCTTTTCCACCATTCAAACACCTACACCTTTCCTTCCTGACCTTTCCTCCTTAGAATCTGACATCTCACAGAAAGAATTGCTTACTGCCCTCCAATGTCTTAAACTCAACAAAGCTCCTGGCCTGGATGGTTTTACTGTTGAGTTTTATCTTCACTTCTCCAAACTATTGATTCCAAAACTTCATTCCCTTCTCCACTCTTTTGCTGAATTAGGTACTTCCTCTGGCACCTTTTCGGATGCACATATTTGTTTAATACCCAAACCCGGGAAAGATGTCCAATATTGCAAAAATTACAGACCTATCTCCCTGGTTAATATTGACTATAAAATCTCCTCTAAATCATTAGCGATTAGATTGGACCATTTGCTTCCTGACCTTCTAGGTGATGACCAATCAGGCCTTGTTAAAGGTTGTTACATCACTGACACTACCAGACTTTTATTTAACATTTTAACAAAATCCTCCCATCTTCAACATCCTCTCGCGGCGATAGCCCTAGATGCTGAAAAAGCGTTTGATAGGGTTGAGTGGCCCTACCTTTCTCATACTCTTAAATGGTTTGGATTTGGCCCTAAATTCACTTCCCTATCTCACTATTATATTCTCGCCCACGAGCTGCAGTTTATGCCAATGGCCAAATTTCTCCTTATTTTGACCTTGGTAGAGGTGTTCGCCAAGGATGTCCTCTCTCACCTTTTCTTTTTAACCTTGCTTTAGAACCCTTTTTGTCCAGACTACGCCAAAATCCTAATATCCATGGATTTCAGGCTGGGGGTCTTTCCATTAAACTCGCTGCTTACGCAGACAACATATTACTTTTCATCTCGAACCCTGCAGTCTCCGTTCCCGCTTTTTTGGAGGAAGTACAGACCTATTCCTCAATTTCTGGCCTTGACCACCTTTAAACCTGATTTCAGCGCCTCCAATTTCACCTGGAGCTCTTCCCATATTAAGTATTTAGGATTGCATATCACTCCTTCTATCCCGGATACTGTTTCCCTTTGTCTTACTGAATGCATTCAGAAATTATCCGACCTCACGGCTAAGTGGCATCCTCTCTACTTGTCTTGGTTGGGTCGCTTAGATACTATCAAAATGATGCTTTCCCCTATTGTTCTTTATACCCTTTCCAATATTCCCATTCCTATTCCAGCTAAGTTTTTTAAAAAAAAATTAACTCAGTCTTATTTTCTTTTTTATGGCATAATAATAAACCCAGAATGTCTCTTGCTAAACTCATTTGTCCTGCTTCTGAAGGCGGTGTCAATTTTCCGGATTTCCCGGCATATCACAAGGCTTTTTTGTTGTGTCAATCTTCCTTTTGGCTACAAGACCCTGATTCCCCTTGCCCTTTGTGGACTAAGGTGGAGCGCCTTTTCCTCTCCCCTTTCTCCTTTGCTGAGTGTATCTCCTTTTCGCGCAAGCCCTCTTCAGTTCTTACCCCTATCCATAAATTCACTCTCAAACTCCTCTTATCCTCCAATACTCCTCCTCCTGTGTGTATTGCTGACTTCGTTTCCTCCACTATTTGGCACAATAAATACCTTCTACTCCGGGGTAAACCTTTTTACTGGAAATCTTGGAGAACCAAATGTCTGCTTTGGATATCACAGTTATTCTCACAATCCACCTTCTTGCCCTTCCACACTCTTTGTTCCACTTTTGATTTACCCCTCTCTTTTGCTCCCAAATACCTCCTCCTTAAAGCATCGATCATGGATACTTACAACAGACTCTCCAAATCTATCACTTCTTCCATCTCACCTGATCCCATCATTCAACTTCATTCTATTTTGCAAACCCTTCCTAAAGCCTCTGTCATCTATAAACACCTTCATGCACATACACTTCCCAGATCCAAATCCAAGGTGGAGGAGTATTGGGAGAATGATTTTTCCATATCATGGCCAACTTCTCTTTGGGACACGATTTGTACCAAGATTCGTAAAACTTCTAGGGCTGCATCTTTAACGCAATCTATTTTTTTTATATATAATCGTTTGTTACACACTCCTTCTACACTTCACAAACGTTTCCCTGCCACATCAGATACATGTTGGTCTTGCTCTTTACCTAATGCCACTTTATTTCATATGTTGTTCTTTTGCAAGAAGGTACGCGCCTTCTGGTAACAAGTTTGGGCACAAATTAATGTTATTTTTTCCACTAGTATTCCATTTTCCCCTTCCCATATCTTTCTGGGAAGTCTTTCCCCGTGTTGGGACCAGACTGACCTCAATGTTCGTATTGTTGATTTATTATTGGCTGTTGCATTTCAACAAATTACTATTAATTGGAAGTCTGCATCTACTATTACTTTTAAAGCATGGTGGTATAATGTTTGTCACAATCATAGACTTGATACTGCTTTTGTTTTTCCTGCCCAGTTGGCAGCTAAGCGTGCTGATTTATGGCTTCCTGTTTTGCTGTATTTAGATAATTGTACAACTAGCTCCTTCCGTCCACGACCTGCTCAGCAGGAGGTTTCCAAACCCCCTTGATGCCCTTTCTCTTTCCTCATGTTCTGCTAAAATGTTTCATTACATAGTTATAATTGCATTTGCTTTTATTGTATATTTAATGTACCCTTTCATTTTACTTCCTGATACCCATGATTAGTTTACTTTGTTTCAAATTGCTCATTTCACTTTGCAATGTCTTTTGATTATCATTCTTGTGATCTCCCTTCCCCCTCCCTTCCCCCTATTGTTTTTCCTCACAACTATTTACTTATATTTGGTATTATTACCTTGCATTACTATTAATAAACTTATTTTGAACTCAAAAAACTATAACATGTGTCCAACCTACGTTTTTTTCAGTGAATTTCAAAGGTTTTGTAAATGCTACTTCCTAACTATAACGTGTGTAAAACCTATGTTTTTTTCAGTGAATATATATATATCGAAGTTTGTTTTTCCTCCGAATTTCAAATAGAGATAACACTGCACTCAAGGTGGGGGGGCTCACAATTGGCTTTTAAT
This sequence comes from Lissotriton helveticus, assembly GCF_964261635.1. Lineage (NCBI taxonomy): Eukaryota > Metazoa > Chordata > Amphibia > Caudata > Salamandridae > Lissotriton > Lissotriton helveticus. Next base: position 1,887,773,410 of record NC_136068.1, on the reverse strand, counting down.
GGCAAACCAAGGAACAAATGTTTTGGCACAAAGACTTCTTTTGTGTTACCGTTACAAACATAAGACAGTGTTTATAAAGCATTTAATCAAAGAACGCGGCAGAAATTGAAAAGGGGACTAAATGCCTCTGACAAATTCAAATGCCATTTTAAAGTGGCTTTCCATCCACATTGCTGTCTATACCAATCTGTATATATATTTTATAAATGGTAATTTTCCTGCGATTACAAAATAAAGAGTATAAAGCACATAGATGTGCTTAAATCTTCTACTTAAAGTTTACAACAATTTAATTATTTTGTCATTCACAGACCGTATCTCGCCGTGTATCGGCTGGTGTCCCTTTCATAGATGTCATTACACACTGCCACTTTATTTTCAAGATTCATGCTTTGTACAACTTTCTAGCGAAACTATAAATAGAAAAAATGGATAAATGAAGATCATGAGTGCTGTTCCTTGCCCCGTCTAACATCTTATACATATGGGATCGCATCTTGTGCGTGTTTGGTATGCGACGAGGGCGCGGGTCCGGGACCCCCATAACGTCATATACATACTGGGTTGCGTCGAGTGCGCGACTCCCGGATTTTTTTTTTATGTTTTAAAACTATATGTTTATAATTTGAATGTATATATGAGAGCAAGATATTATCGAAAATATTTATAAAAATTATATATTTGTTCTTGTAAAAACTCTATTATTGTTAAATATATTTTCGCAATGTTGGGTCGGGTGCGCGCTGGTTGAGCAAATCCCATGTGACTTAAAAGAAAGCATTTCATATTGACAGTACTCAACAGATGTCTCAGCTAACCCCGGGTGCCCCTCTATCGATACTCATCTGGAATGTGCGGGGAATGGGTGTTAAGGTAAAGAGAGGCCTAGTCCTACAGTACCTGAAACGTTGCGCAACCGCGGTGGCTCTCTTATAAGAGACCCACATGACGGGATCAACATGCAGGGCCATGGATAGTTGGGGCTACAAAATGTTGGCACACTCTGAGTTCTCCTCGGGATCAAGGAGGGTGGGCATACTCATTAAGAAACAATTCCCACTAATAATACAACAGACGAAAGTTGACGATCTGGGACGTTTTGCAGCCATTACCTGCCAGTGGGAAGGGAAGTTGTTTAATCTACTCTCCATTTATGTCCCACCTGCGCTTCATGCAATAGCGCACCCTGCACTCAGGGCTTTCTTGCTTGCACTTCCGGAGGGGGAGATGGTGATTGGGGGTGACTTTAATGAAGTAGTGGATGTAAATACTGATAGATACCCACCCAAACCAAACGCACCAAGTAAACATCGACTTAACGCTCTAATAGAGGCACTGGGACTTACGGATGTGTGACGCTATAGGCACCCTACCACAAAACAATACACCTTCCATTCATGGGTCCATGGTAGCCTATCGCGTATTGATTACTTTTTGGTCTCTGCGGACAGCCTGGGAGGGGTGACTAAGGTAGATATTTGCCCTAGGGGTATATCAGATCATTCTCCAATACTGTTATCATACACCACCCATCAACCGATCAGACGTCGTATTTTCCCCATTTATCCCAACTATTTACGCGTACCTAAAATACTGAAAGGGCTCACAGAAACTAATGATAACTTCTTTCAAGAGAATGTGAACTCAGTGCAGTCGCCTAGTATTCTTTGGGAAGCCTACAAGACGGTGGCACGCGGACAGGCTATAGCCGCTATCACAGGGTACAAAAGGGAGAAAAGGGCCAAACTAGATGATTTAGAGGCACAACTGCTTGCTGCGACGAGCCAACATGCAGATAGCCCCACCCCCCAATCTGCACAAAAAATGCGACTCAGACAAAGCGAGTTTCTAGCATCTCAGAGGGAGATGGTCGCGGCCCGGCTACAGGCCACGCGTCACAGGTTTATGAATTGGGGGATCAAACGGGAAAGCACTTGGCATGGCTGGAAAAAAAGGAGAAGGCGGGTTGGGTGATCACGCAACTGCGCACACCCACAGAATCCCTGGTATCGGCCCCTAGTGATATTCTAGCAGAGCTGGCCGACCATTTTGAATTCTACGCCTCGCGTTCCACGTTCACAATAGAGGAGGCCCATGGCTACATTAAGGACATTGCAATGCCGACACTCTCCACAGAAGAGGCGCACCTGTTGGAGGCTGATATCACCGTTGATGAAGTGCAGATGGCAATCAGCTCTCTAGCGTCCAGGAAAGCGGTGGGGCCAAATGGCTTCCGTATTGAATTCTATAAACATACAGCGAGCCGCACGGCCCCCTTCCCCTTGAATATGTTGCGTGATAGTTTGTAGAACGGTGTACTGCAGCGCGACCACAGATTGGCTACAATCATAGCGATTCACAAACCGGGCAAACCCCCGGAGGACTGTGGCTCATACCGCCCAATATCTCTAATCAACGCAGAGGCCAAAATACTGGCAAAACTGCTGGCGATAAGGCTGACCCCTCACTTGCAGTCGCTGGTGCATCTAGATCAGTCTGGGTTTATGCCCCAGTGGAGCAAGGCACTTAACCTGCGGCGACTGCACGCGGTGATTGCTCGAAGTTCGTTAATACAGGAAGCTGCAGCCATTCTCTCCCTCGACGTGCGTATGGCGTTCAATATGCTTGAATGGCCATATTTATTTTCAGTGTTACAACACTTGGGCTTCGGCCCAAATTTCTGCGCCTGGGTCCGCCTACTCTATACTAAACCGATATCACATGTGGTGGCCAATGGCCATATATCGCAAGACTTCCCTCTGGCCCGTGGAACAAGGCAGGGGTGCCCACTGTCTCCCTTGTTGTTCGCGTTAGCTTTGGAACCGTTAGCGGCGTGTTTTAGATGGGAGCCCTCAATCCGCGGACTCCAATGGACTGACAACTGGGAGGACAGCATATCATTATAAGCAGATGACGTGCTTCTGTACTTCACCTCCCCAAGAAAATCCATCCTTGAGCTTTTGAATATTTGTGAAAAGTTCGGCAGGGTGTCTGGCTACACCATAAATTGGTCCAAGTCCGTATTGTTTGTGCTGACCGGCCCACCGCCGCTATTCCTGACAGACTGCCAGCTTATGGTCACTACCGAAGCTTTTAAGTACCTGGGCATATTTGTAACTCCAGATCCTAACGAGTTCTATGTAAAAAAACTGAAGCCCCCACTGGAAAGATTCAGACGGGATGTCACAACGTTAGGTAAAGCGGCGCTCTATAAAATGATGTCTCTTCCGCGTTTTTTATATATCCTAGAAAATACGCCGTTTCCAGTGGCTGAGGCCTACTTCAACACCATTGCGGCTGAAGTGGCGGGTTTACTCTGGGGGAATGGACCCGCGCGGATCGCCCGGGACAAACTAGTACGCAGTTGCTACGATGGAGGAATAGCGCTTCCAAACGTGCAACTGTATTACAGGGCAGCGCACCTTAAAATAATCAACTTCTGGCTTCATGCCCCACAGGACGAGCCGGCGTATCGATCGGACAGGCAGGAACTGGAGAGGGATGCACTGCTGCCGCCCCTGTACAGCGCACGTAGTCCATCAGGGTTATCCGGCCCAACGGCTCATACTATTCACGTATGGTACCAAGCTAAGGCCCGCTTAAAATGGGCGCAAACAATCACACAAATGATGCCCCTCTGGGATTCGCAAAAGCTGGGACGACTCAGGAACAGTAAAGGGTTTCAAGCCTGGGACAATATTGGGATCTCTATGGTAGGTGATCTGTGGAAAAAGGGGGCGATGGTCGAATTCACACATTTAGAAACTCAGTACAAAATGCCGCACACAGAAAAATTCAGGTATCTCCAAATCCGGCATGCAATTCAGGCAGGTATAGCGCCTGGCACATTGTTACCTGAGGCCACCCCACTTGAGGATAGACTCCTGACAGAGCATATGACCACCAGGGCGACATCCTTCACCTACCGCAAATTAGTTAACAACTAGCCAGACCCAACGTCTAGACTGCAGCACACATGGTCCAGGGAGGTGGGGGACTTTGAAGAAATGGAGGCACTGTCATCCCCGCGTGAAACAGCAATACCGTCAAGACTCAGACTGATCCAATTAAAAATATTCCATCGCACATACTACACCAGAACGACACTTTATGCCATTAAGAAAGCTCAACACCCATACTGTCTTAGGGGGTGTGGGGAAAGGGGTACCTTCTTTCACACAATCTGGAACTGCAGGATACTGGGTCAAGGTGATGCGTACGATGTCACAGGCAGTTTCGCTGGTGCCGGAGCCGAGGCGTTGGCGTTGCCTTTTGAATGTATGGGAGGCAAATGACCTCACTCATCAGAGCCAGGACTGGGTTATGGTGGGAATGATGTTTGCCAAACGTAGTATTGCTAGATTGTGGGGATCTGATGCGGCACCCACGCTCCGACACTGGTGCAGAGACATGGATGATGCAATGTTGTCCGAAAAGTCGGTTTTTATACATCGTGGTTGCCCTCACAAGTGGGAAAAAGTATGGGGTGCATGGAACAAATACAGTGGCTATATTTGTGAACCACCGCCATTAGAGGGGCAGGTCACATCGCCATAGCTGGAGCACGGGATGGGGTGTCTGGGTGGAGAGCTGTCTCTAATAATCCATCTCTATTGACTATGAACTGTACAGCATTGTCATGAAGTCCTGTTATGATTGCGGCCATTTACGAATATGTATTGTGTGTAACTGTCGTGCCCTAATGTTTATATCAATAAAAACAGTTTAAAACAAAAAGAAAGCATTTGATTGTTTTATAAGGTTTTCCATTCTAGCAGTTGAAGGACCCCACCCATTTTTGTCATTCTCTCTGAAGCATCACTGGAGAGACACCTGTTGTACTTTTGCAGAAACTCTGTAAATTGTTTTGGTGTTTGCTGGAAAACTATGGATATGGCTCCTTCAAATCCTGAAAAAGAACTTCCATCTGGTAATGAAGACTTCAAAGATCCACCTCCTAAAAGAAGACCTGAATCCATTGTCTGGATGTTTTTCACCATCCGAGAAAATTAATGCTCTATGTCTTCGGATTTTGTCAAGAGGAAGTGACAAAAAGTATTCACGTGGGACAGCATGGATGTACAAACACCTGCAGACGATCCATCCTAGACATCTTGCACGAAAGCAGGTGCGACGTGCACAGCAAAATATGCAGCAAGCTGACCAGAGACCTAGTCCCAGTACTTCTGGAGCCTCAAACACCGCGTCTTGAGGTACGGACATTTGCTTGGAGTTTGCCAACTTGGAATAGTATTGCATACAATGCAAGGCCATATTACATTGTGGTGAAAAATCTGTTGATGCTGTTTGTTCTGCAGCAAGGAATCATCGCTGCTATTTATTTTTTTGTATTGGAATGAGTTTATATTTCCAAAAGTTAAGACTTTAGCCTGCTGTTGAGTTTTCAAAAACACCCCAAAAATTTACAAAATAGTTTAAAAACCCCATAAAAAAATAGATCTTTTCAGAACTACCTTATCTAGTTAAAAACGAGAAATAACTGTCAGCTAATGTCTGGGTGATTGCATGAGTACATGTGTAGAGCATAACTGATTCAAAGAGTGCATGGGTAGTGCATGGGTGAATGTATGAGTGCAGAAGTACTTCATGGGTCTTTGCATGAGTACATGGTTACTGCCTGGATGATTAGAGTACTGCAAGGAGAATGCCTGGGCGACTTTATAAGTGCTTGGGTATTGGCGCAGATATTAAATAAGTACATGGCACTGGCTGGGTCATTTGGAGAAGTGCATGGGGAGTGACAGGGGGATTTCTGGACTGCATGGGTATTACCTGGGTAATTGAAGAGCTTATTGTGCGGTTAGAGGATTGTATGAGTAAGGTACAGGTGATTGTAACAGTGCATGGTTACTGCCTTGGTCATTGCATGAGTACATAGGTACTGAATGGATGATTAGAGTACTGCAAGGAGAGTGCATGGTGTAATAATAATAATAATAATAATAATAATAATAATAATATTAATAATAATAAGCATTTATTAAGCGCCTGGCTGCACAAAGCTGTGTGTCCCCGCGCTGACTGCAAAATGCAAACCCCTCAGGAAAAGCATGAACCATAAGAGATTAAGTTAATATCTGGGGAATAAGTGAGTTTTAAGTTTAGCTCTGAAACTCAATTCAGATGGCTCCATCCGTAGATGGATAGGCAGAGCGTTCAAAAATTTGGTGGCCAGATAGCGGAAGGATTTTCCGCCCATCTTAGCTTTTGTGATGCGAGGGGTTTTGAATAGCATCATGCCTGACGATCTAAGGTCTCTGATCGGCCTATGGATGGTAATAAGATCTCTCAGATAGCAAGGGCCTTTGTTTTGAGCAATACGGTGTGCATAGCAGAGAGTCTTGAATATGATTCTCTCTTTAATAGGGAGCCAGTGAAGCTTGGCAAGTGCATATTTAGTAGATGATCTCCGAGGGAGACCGAGCACCAGTCGTGCTGCTGAATTCTGTATGCATTGTAACTGATGCAGACCCTTTTGATTGAGACCGAGTAGGATGACATTGCCATAGTCCAAATGAGGGGATACTAATGCATGGACAATGGTTTTTCTCGCTTCGGTCGGCAAAAGGTCGAGTACTTTACGGAGTAATTTTAAAGTGCCATAACATTTGCAAGTGACTTTGTTAACCTGGGCTTTGCCTGAAAGGTCGGCGTCAAGCATGACTCCGAGATTTTTCACCTTCTCCACAGGCAGAGGTAGTTCTCCTAGTTCGCTAGGCCACCATGCGTGGGACCAGACAGAGGCGTCCTTCCCTACTATCAGTACCTCAGTTTTGTCTCCGTTTAAACGGAGACAATTGGTGTTCATCCACTTCGCTATTGATATCATACAGTTAGAGAAGTTGGAAGCTGAGTCTCTATTGTCTGGCGTTATTTTGAACACCAACTGGGTGTCGTCAGCGTAACTGACAATGCCCACCCCAAATTCCTCCGCAATGTGTGCCAGGGGTTCCATGTAGATGTTGAATAATGTGGGGCTCAAACTAGAGCCCTGTGGAACCCCATGGCTCACACCGCGAGGAGATGACTTAAAGGGTGGGCAGTGAAGTTGGAAGGTTCTGTCAGTAAGTTAGGACTGGAACCAGGTGAGAGCTGGGCCTTTTACTCCCATGTCTGGGAGCCGAGACAGCAGCGTTGAGTGCAGCACGGTATCAAACGCTGCGCTCAAGTCCAATAGGACCAACGCTGCTGTCTCTCCCTCATCCACTATCTTCCGAATCTGTTCGGTAGAATACAGAACAGCTGATTCGGTTGAATGGCCCGATCTAAACCCTGACTGGGAGGGGTGGAGGAGCGATTCCCTCTCTAAGAACTCCATAAGTTGAAGATTGGCCACCTTTTCTATGACTTTGGCACAGAAAGGGAGAAGCGAGATTGGCCTTAAGTTTTGGAGCTGAGTGATTGGGATATTGGTTTTTTTTTTTAATGGTATTACCTGGGCAGATTTCCAGTTTTTCAGGACATGACCTTCTTGGAATGATAGAGTAATCATGTTTCGTATTTGATCCAGTAGTAAATTTTCCATAACTGCTTTATACTGTTCCGGAGGGCAGGCGTCCATAGGGGAGCCTGAACAAATACTATTTATGATCTTCGTTAGTTCCTGCGTGTTGGGGGTCCTGAAGTTGGTAAAAAGGGATTTGTGGGAGAGGGAATCTGGATTGGCTACCTTGTTTTTATCTGTCCTGGTACTGCTAGGAAAGGTGGCATGCATTTTTTCTACCTTCTCCACAAAGAAATCAGCTATCTGATCGCATAACACTGTGGAGTAGGTGTCTTTAGTATCCAGGCGGGAGGAGGTAGTGATTTCTCTGTAGATGCTGAATAGTTCCTTTGTAGGGTTTTTAGATTCTACAATTCTACTTTTGTAGTAGAGATTTTTCTCTAGTTTTATCAGTTTTCGGTATTTCTTCAGTTCGCTTCTATAATTTTCTTTGAGTTCTAGAGTGTAGTTTTTCCTCCACTTTCGTTCTATGGATTTGCATAGAGCTTTTGCCTTTTTAAGTTTTTCAGAGAACCAGGGGGCATTTTTAGTTTGTCGAGCTGGTGGTTTGGTAGTCCATGGAGCAATTTTGTCTAACGCTTTAGTTATCCATGATTCAAAATTATCCCATATTTCCTGTAGGGAGTTTCCTGTTAAAGGGAGGTGTTCGGTAAGTTCCTGTGACAGCAGTTCCGGGGTGCATTTTTTAAAATTACGGCGTCTGTAGGGAGGCATTTTGGCATAAGAATTGGTGATGTATTTTCTGACTATCTTAAATGGTACCATACTATGGTCAGACCATATTAATGGGATGGGTGGTAAAATATTTACGCCTTCCCAATTAGTAAATATGGGGTCTAATAAATGCCCTTGTTGATGAGTGGACACAGTGGAGAGGAGTTTAAGATCCACTGCGTTGAAAGCATTCAGTAAGAGTTGAGCTTCCTTGGAGTGGCTATCCTCTAGATGGATATTGAGGTCGCCAAGTATGATGACATTTCTATATCTAATGGCAAGTTGAGTAGCCAGTTCAATAAGTTGGCTACAGAAGGATAGCGCTGCTCCAGGGGGTCTATATATGAGTAAGCCCGTGATTGTGTTGGTAGCATCTAGTTTTATGGTGAATCGACCACATTCACTGTCCGCAATTTTTAGTTCGTTTAATGTACACTCTAGTTCTTTTTTACATATCATTGCCAGTCCTCCCCCCCGTTGCCTCTGCCGGTCGATTCTCAGAAGGCAGTAATTATTCGGTATGGCCTCTAAGATCTCCGGAGAGGAAGCTTCATCTAACCATGTTTCTGTGAGAAACAAGGTGTCCAGATTTTCGTTAATCAACAAGTCATTAATTTCAATTCTATGCTTAGGCAAGGACCTGCAGTTCAGTGATGCCATGTTAAGGTACAGCATTTTATTCGTGGTAGGGGTACTTTTGGGAAGTGATTGATGGCAAATGTTGCATTGGACGGGTAAAGACATCGGGTCTATAGAGTGCAAGCAACAACAGGATAGTGGCTTACCAAGTTTCAGCAGGTCAGCATTAGAATAATGACGGCGGTGAGTCTTATTAGTGTGAGGCTCTACAGGTGGTGAGGTGCCAGACGTATGGAGTCCAGCCCCGCGCCCTGTTCGATCGCGGACGGGCGCAGACGGGCTGGACTCTGGCTTGACTCTGGCTTGACTCTGGCTTGACTCTGGCTTGACTCCGGCGCGCGATCGGCGCGCTCGCAATGCGCGTCCGCTGCGCGGAGCCATGTACGTATGTTTTTATAACGTCGTCCGAGCGACGTTCCCAGCGAGCCCACACTAAGATGGCCGCTGTTGTAATCACCCAGTCCCTAGAGATGACGGCCCTTCAATCGGCTACACCCCCAGAGAGAGTCTGAGCAAGTAGGCTGCTCTTGGCTGGGAAACAGAATGAATTACCATGTACAGTACACCTTTCCTCTAAAATGGTTTGTCGGCGTAGTTGCGTGACCGTTTTTAAATTCTACACTGCCAGAGTACTAAGATCGCGTCTAGTAATTCAGCGTGAGGGGAGGGGAAAGGACACACAGGGAAATTCAACAATCGGCAATTTTAAAATCAGCAAGGTTAAAAGCGCATAACCTCCCGGCTCAAGCCTCAGGAGAGAAAGCAAGCAGTGTATTTTATAAGTGCTTGGGTATTGGTGAGGGGAAAGGACACACAGGGAAATTCAACAATCGGCAATTTTAAAATCAGCAAGGTTAAAAGCGCATAACCTCCCGGCTCAAGCCTCAGGAGAGAAAGCAAGCAGTCTGCACGAGTGTGGTTTTGCCCTGTTTTTATAACGTCGTCCGAGCGACGTTCCCAGCGAGCCCACACTGAGATGGCCGCTGTTGTAATCACCCAGTCCCTAGAGATGACGGCCCTTCAATCGGCTACACCCCCAGAGAGAGTCCGAGCAAGTAGGCTGCTCTTGGCTGGGAAACAGAATGAATTACCATGTACAATACACCTTTCCTCTAAAATGGTTTGTCGGCGTAGTTGCGTGACCGTTTTTAAATTCTACACTGCCAGAGTACTAAGATTGCGTCTAGTAATTCAGCGCGAGGGGAGGGGAAAGGACACACAGGGAAATTCAACAATCGGCAATTTTAAAATCGGCAAGGTTAAAAGCGCATAACCTCCCAGCTCAAGCCTCAGGAGAGAAAGCAAGCAGTGTATTTTATAAGTGCTTGGGTATTGGTGCAGTGATTGGATAAGTACATGGTATTGGCTGGGTGATTGGAGGAGTGTATGAGGAGTGACAGGGAGATTGATGGACTGCATGGGTACTACCTGGGTAATTGAAGGTGTGAATGAGCAGTGTCCAGGAGGTTAGAGGATTGTATGGGTAGAGCACAGGTGATTGTAGCAGTGCATGGTTACTGCCTGGGTCATTGCATGTGTACATGGGTACTGACTGGATGATTAGAGTACTGCAAGGAGAGTGCCTGGGTGATTTCATAAGTGCTTGTGTAGTGGCAGAGAGATTTCATGAGTGCTTAGAAACCAACTGGGTGATTGTAGATTATGGAATCAGTCAATCATTACTCATGTTGTTTTAAAATCACCTAGGGGAATATTAGCAAGAACCTCGTTAAAATTATTGCAGTTTTAGCGACAGGAAACTGCCGCTAAAACAGCAATAATGGGCTTGCTAATGTGCTTTATAGATTTACAATAGAAGCCCAGGTTAGATGTCCTGCACACCTAACATGTGCTTCTATTGGAATTCTATAACGCTTATTAGCAAGCCCATTATCGCAGTTTTAGCGGCAGTTTCCTGCCGCTGAAAATGCGATAATTTTAACGAGGTTCTTGCTAATATGCCCCTAGTTACTACCTTTGCACTCCTCTAATCGGTCAGGCAGCCTCTCAATAGTTCACTAAGCATGCAAATATTGGTATAAATACATTCTGAACACATAGATGAGACATTACTTATTATTTAATGAAGTAGATAAGTACAACATACCTGCAAGAATAATATGTAATGGTTTATTTTTGAGCTACATCTTCACCAATCTATCTACAAATATGTGACATCATAAAACTGTACCTCTCAACAGACTTAAAAAAGAAGGCTAATTAAAAACACCTTTTATGTGCATTTTAAAAACCACACTTGTATTCTACACCTTCACCCTTGTATTTAAAATGTAAATGTAAATGTAAGGGACACTTATAGAGCGCTGCTACCACTCCAAGGAGTATCTTGGCGCTTACACAACCCGGTGGAATAGTTGGAATAGGGAAGCGAGCATCCTGAATTATTAAGCACATCCAATGTGGCATCATTCAACTATACCTTTGTTCAGACTCGAAAAAAGAAGCCTAATTAACAGCACCTTTTGTTTCCAATGTTTATGCTCCATCTTCATCTTTTTCTGTAAAATTCTTTTGCATCATTTAAGTATACCTTATTTCTGACTCGAAAAAAGAAACGTAAGTAATAACACCTTAAATGAACATCTTTCAAACCAAACATTTGTGCTGCATCTTCAACCAACTTTCTAAGAATATGTGGCATCATTCAACTATACCTTTGTACAGACTTAAAAAACAAACCTAATTAATCCCATCATATGTGAACATCTGTAGTCATTTAAAAAATATACACATATTACTGTACATACTCTTTTTTTAAACAACAGTAAGTCCAATGAAACAAATTACATTATACATCTCTACATTTAATAATATATTTCAAACAACACAGTTTTTGAATAATGTTAAAATGTAAAGAAATAAACCTCACAAATGTATAACTCACCGTGTCTATTAATGTGTTGAATTTGAAATCTCACAAACTCTGACAGGATTTTCTTTTACACACAATCAATATAATGCACCAGACCCAGCAAGGTAAAACCAATAATGGCAAGGTTTCCCTATCTTTCTCCACAAAAATACACATAAGTAACTAATCACATTGCTTCCCAGATTTTTTCGAATTGTTAAACACATTTCTATGGGTTACACATAATAACCCTTAGCAACTGACTTCTGAAGGTGTCCAAACTGTTTCTAAACTTTTTTTTAAGTCGCGACCCCATCGTGCACCACTATGATGGAGTCACAAATTCAAACGGGAGTTCAAAAAGATATAGCAAAAAAATGTAACACTATGGGGGTCATTAGGATGGCGGACGGAAGTGCCTCCGCAGCACCGGAGTATGCGGAACATGCCTATTCTCCGTCCGCCCGTCGCGGACACTCCGTCCGCCAGATCAGGATAGCAAATAGAGGTCAAAATCCGTCCGCTGCGGTAGATGACGGTCCGCCGCACAACCTCACCCAACCACGCAGCGGACGTAACCAATCCAGATACGCCGCCGTACGGACTGACGTCTACGCCCGTCCACCAAATCAAGATAGCGGAAAATACACATAAAAGCGCAGCGGAAAAACAACCTGCCTGAACACAGCGGATTCACCACAGCGACCATACCCACCACGAGCCGCTCGCCGACATGGACCCTGCACTACACGCATACCCGATACTCTACGCGATCCACCACGTCCTAGTCTTGGCCCACCATCGAGGACGACGCAGGTAGGCTACAAACATTTCGCTGCCTGGTGAGGAGTACCTGCAAGGGACGTGACGTAGAGAGGGGGGAGTGACATGTAGCGGAAACGACTGATACGTGTGGAGGGCACCACCTGCAAGGCTCGTCACCCAGGTAGGGGGGAGTGGCATGTAGCGGAAACGACTGATTCTTGTGGAGGGCACCACCTGCAAGGGTCGTCACCCAGGTAGGGGGGAGTCACATGTACCGGAAACCACTGAGTCGTGTGGACGGCAGCACCTGCAAGAGTCGTGACCTAGGTAGAGGGGAGAGACATTTATCCGAACACACTGCCTTGAAGGAAAAACAAATACACACCAGCATCACACACGCAAGAATGACTCCGACAACCCACGACACATGAATGACAACTTTATTTACACATAATCGGGGTAACATCACAGTGTAGGCTCGAGCATGGGCAGTGTGGACACCAGAGCAGGTACATCAGAGGCAGTACATCACAGGGCATAGAGCAGCATGAGAACACCAACAGGGCAGTGTGGACACCAGAGCAGGTCCATCAGAGGCAGCACATGAGAGGGGCTAAGTGCACCAACAGTCCTTGGCAAGGCACAGGTCCATCAGAGGCAGCACATGAGAGGGGCTAAGTGCACCAACAGTCCTTGGCAAGGCACAGGTCCATCAGAGGCAGCACATGAGAGGGGCTAAGTGCACCAACAGTCCTTGGCAAGGCACAGGTCCATCAGAGGCAGCACATGAGAGGGGCTAAGTGCACCAACAGTCCTTGGCAAGGCACAGGTCCATCAGAGGCAGCACATGAGAGGGGCTAAGTGCACCAACAGTCCTTGGCAAGGCACAGGTCCATCAGAGGCAGCACATGAGAGGGGCTAAGTGCACCAACAGTCCTTGGCAAGGCACAGGTCCATCAGAGGCAGCACGTGAGAGGGGCTAAGTGCACCAACAGTCCTTGGCAAGGCACAGGTCCATCAGAGGCAGCACATGAGAGGGGCTAAGTGCACCAACAGTCCTTGGCAAGGCACAGGTCCATCAGAGGCAGCACGTGAGAGGGGCTAAGTGCACCAACAGTCCTTGGCAAGGCACAGGTCCATCAGAGGCAGCACATGAGAGGGGCTAAGTGCACCAACAGTCCTTGGCAAGGCACAGGTCCATCAGAGGCAGCACGTGAGAGGGGCTAAGTGCACCAACAGTCCTTGGCAAGGCACAGGTCCATCAGAGGCAGCACGTGAGAGGGGCTAAGTGCACCAACAGTCCTTGGCAAGGCACAGGTCCATCAGAGGCAGCACATGAGAGGGGCTAAGTGCACCAACAGTCCTTGGCAAGGCACAGGTCCATCAGAGGCAGCACATGAGAGGGGCTAAGTGCACCAACAGTCCTTGGCAAGGCACAGGTCCATCAGAGGCAGTACATCACAGGGCATAGAGCAGCATGAGAACACCAACAGGGCAGTGTGGACACCAGAGCAGGTACATCAGAGGCAGTACATCACAGGGCATAGAGCAGCGTGAGAACAGCAACAGGGCAGTGTGGACACCAGAGCAGGTACATCAGAGGCAGTACATCACAGGGCATACAGCAGCATGAGAACACCAACAGGGCAGTGTGGACACCAGAGCAGGTACATCAGAGGCAGTACATCACAGGGCATAGAGCAGCATGAGAACACCAACAGGGCAGTGTGGACACCAGAGCAGGTACATCAGAGGCAGTACATCACAGGGCATAGAGCAGCATGAGAACACCAACAGGGCAGTGTGGACACCAGAGCAGGTACATCAGAGGCAGTACATCAAAGGGCATAGAGCAGCATGAGAACAGCAACAGGGCAGTGTGGACACCAGAGCAGGTACATCAGAGGCAGTACATCACAGGGCATACAGCAGTATGAGAACAGCAACAGGGCAGTGTGGACACCAGAGCAGGTACATCAGAGGCAGTACATCACAGGGCATACAGCAGTATGAGAACAGCAACAGGGCAGTGTGGACACCAGAGCAGGTACATCAGAGGCAGTACATCACAGGGCATACAGCAGTATGAGAACAGCAACAGGGCAGTGTGGACACCAGAGCAGGTACATCAGAGGCAGTACATCACAGGGCATACAGCAGTATGAGAACAGCAACAGGGCAGTGTGGACACCAGAGCAGGTACATCAGAGGCAGTACATCACAGGGCATACAGCAGTATGAGAACAGCAACAGGGCAGTGTGGACACCAGAGCAGGTACATCAGAGGCAGTACATCACAGGGCATAGAGCAGCATGAGAACACCAACAGGGCAGTGTGGACACCAGAGCAGGTACATCACAGGGCATACAGCAGTATCTGAGGCACCACAAGTACGAATCACCAACAACCCGTAACAAGGTCCACAGCAGTGGAAGACTGTGTACAATGGACAATTCACACACCATGTCCAATTACATATGAGTGAAGACAACAGCACCTTACATCACACTATCAGGTGGATTGCGTGAAGTTCCCGCATCGGACAGACTGGCAGCACCAGAAACCGTAGTGTGACACACAGCCACAGATGTAGTGACTGACACGTTAGCCACAGACCCAGACAGACTGCCAGCACCTGAAACAGGAGTGTGAGACACAGCCACAGCCCGAGTGACCGACACATGGGCCACAGACCCAGACAGACTGCCAGCACCTGAAACAGGAGTGTGAGACACAGCCACAGCCCGAGTGACCGACACATGCGCCACAGACCCAGACACACTGCCAGCACCTGAAACAGGAGTGTGAGACACAGCCACAGCCCGAGTGACCGACACATGCGCCACAGACCCAGACACACTGCCAGCACCTGAAACAGGAGTGTGAGACACAGCCACAGCCCGAGTGACCGACACATGCGCCACAGACCCAGACACACTGCCAGCACCTGATACAGGATGAGGCACAACTGATACAGTGCCACTACATGATGCATGACAGCAAACAACAGACACAGTGCCACTACCTGACACATGCGAGTCAACTGCAGCGGCGCCACTGGGACCACTGAAATGATGAGCCACAGGGCTGTATGGGCCAGGAGGCAGGGTGGCTCTGGGAGCGGGGGATAGTTGCAATTGGCCGACATCGGGTTGGGCATGTGTCAATGGTGTGTGTTTCCGTTTCTTGGTGACATGTGACTGCACCCTGGACAGGACAGGACTGGCAAGTGGGCCTGACTGGGTAGAAATATCACCCACCATGGGAGGTGCATCTGCTGGCGGGGAATGCTCTCTGGGGACGTGCTTGAGGTAGCTTGTCGTTTGTTGTGTGGCTGCCTTCTGGCCTCTGCAACATGTGGCATGGGGGATGCTACTATAGGGTCAACCTCCATCCGCTCCTGACGGGCCCTGATGGGAGTGGAGGTAAGGGGTGACTCCACTGCGGAGACATCTGTATTCCATTTCCCAGAAAACAGCAACCGCAGTGCATCAAGGGGTGATGTATGCCTGTCCTTGACAGCACCACTGTCCATGGGAGATGCCTTTGCCCTTGGATGTCCTATTTCCGTAGGAGGAATGATGTCTGTGGATCTTCCCTGTTCCCTGGATGGTGCCCTGTCCCAGGCAGCAGACTTGTCTTTGGTGTACACATCCCCAGGACACACCTTCTCCCTGTGTGTGTCCCTGCCCCTGGGAGTGTCCGTGCTCTTCTTAGGTGCGTATGTCTTGTGACTGTCCTTGTCTCTGCCCTTGGGAGTGTCTCCTTCCTTCCTAGTCTCCCTGCCCTTGGGAGTGGCTCCTTCCTTCCCAGTCTCCCTGCCCTTGGGAGTGGCTCCTTCCTTCCTAGTCTCCCTGCCCTTGGGAGTGGCTCCTTCCTTCCTAGTCTCCCTGCCCTTGGGAGTGGCTCCTTCCTTCCCAGTCTCCCTGCACTAGGGAGTGGCTCCTTCCTTCCTAGTCTCCCTGCCCTTGGGAGTGGCTCCTTCCTTCCCAGTCTCCCTGCCCTTGGGAGTGTCTCCTTCCTTCCTAGTCTCCCTGCCCTTGGGAGTGGCTCCTTCCTTCCCAGTCTCCCTGCCCTTGGGAGTGGCTCCTTCCTTCCTAGTCTCCCTGCCCTTGGGAGTGGCTCCTTCCTTCCTAGTCTCCCTGCCCCTGGGAGTGTCCCTGCTCTCATGAGGTGCCTTCCTCTTCTCACTGTCCATGTCCAAGGTAGTGTCAATGGAACTGGGAGTAAGGTTTGCCTTGGGAGTACCTTGTGTGTGGGATGCCTGTGCAGCATGTGTAGCCATTGAACCCAAACCCTCTATTGGATCACGTGTCTGTACTCCACTGTCTCTGACGGTGTCTCTGTGAACAGATTTAGCTGACCTAGGGGATGGTGTCTGAGCCCTCCGAGACTTGACGTGCTGGCTGACGCTGCTTCTAGTGCAATGACCTGTGCTCGAGTCCTGGTCAGACAATTGACTCCCCCCTGAGACATCCAGTGTTGTAGATGGTGGAACAGAAGTTGCACCCAGTCCCTGCGACTTTACAATGGCAGACGACACACTGTTCCCCAATGACTGCACTGTCCTGTGTAGAGCAGCCAGATCGCCATGCATACCTATCATGAAAGCTACCACCTGCCCCAACTTCCTATCGTGGTCTTGGAAAGCATTAATCATATTGGTCTGCCCCACACACAGCTGTCGCAGCAGATCAACAGCCTCAGCACAAAGAGCATTTTGGCTCACGGAGGCCGGGGCAGCGGTTCCGGCACCGAACGCTACTCTGCTCCCCCTACTCCTGCGTGCACGAACAGTACATGGTGCAGTTGGCGGCAGGGTGGGCCCTGTGTGCTGTGTCCCGACCAAAGGTGTTGATTGCCCACTGCCAGTCTGTGACAACAGTGCCGACTCACCAACACTGTCGGAAGATGTTGACGATGTTGTCTCCACATGCGAGTCCTCCGGGACGGTCCTGTCCCCCTCTCCGGCGCTGCCCCCTTCTGTGTCAGTCTGCGTGTGCCCGACGTCTGATCCGGATGCATTGGCTTCAAACATCTCCTCGGTCTGTGGCTGAGTGTCCTCTGCCAAAGCTGAAATTCACAGAAAAGAGGTGTAAGTCACGGCCACACTCACGTACAGTACTGGTACGGAATCCCTCTTGCCATTGCTGATGATGTACTTCGATACCCCAACCTGCACACGGGCCACCCCTACCAGTCATCCTCACACGAAATAAGTGGCGTTGTCCGTGCGACATGTACAGCATGCGGACAGGGCATGAGCAACTACATCTGCACACCAGTCTTGCCATGGGGTGACGGAGCACTACAGCATGTGCATCAACACTCAACTGCTTAGCGAGTGCCGTCTCAACATGCCGCACCGGAAAGTGACTTTTAACTGCGCCAATGTCACCAACATGGCATTGCAACGAGACGCACGATTCACGGAAGTCACTAATGTGTCTGGCCAACATAACATGCATTGCACTCACAAGCAACATTCACTGACAGTATGCTTACCGCCACGTTGCTGGTCATCCACACGCAACCGCTCGGACAGGGCAGGATGCGTCACAGCTATGATACGGTGCATGAGAGGGGTCATTGAGCGTCGGGCCAGTCGTGCCGTTCTTGGAATCATCCCTAGTGTCACTTCCGCTACCTTCCTGCTCAGCCTGGAAATGTCGTCCCAGCGTTTGTGGCAGTGTGTATGTCGTCTATTGGACACCCCCACTGCTCGTACATCACGTGCAATGCTCCTCCACACGTCCTTGCGAAGGTGCAGCTTGACCTACCATGATGGGAGACAAAAGGGTGCAAGTTAGTGGACAGTTGGCCAGTCACACAGATTGGGGCAACACGTTACTCTCAGCAGCCATGCACATTGCGAATCATGTGTTGGTCCCACATCACACCGCCAAGATCCCAGAGCCCAGGTGTCATGGTACACCTCATGCACACCAACTTGTCCCCCACTGCACTTACCACCTGTCCGGGTGCGCCGTACAGGCGTCCGTAGTTGCGGAGCACACCGTCCACGAGGACATCCAGCTCCGCGGCGGTGAAGGGACGAGACCGGATCTCTTTGTAGTGAAGTAGTGTGGCTCACTGGTTAGAGGCGGCAGACCCGAGAGCAGAGGACGGCCCGGGACCAGGGTTTGATTCCCGGCACGGCAGGTTTCTGGACCAGGGTCAGCGGACTCGATAATTCTCTCGCCTCGGTGCCCACTCTGATCAGCGATCACACTCGGCAACTCTGGGCATTAGCTTGCCTCATCTTCACTAACGGCCCCACCAGACCGCCGGGGATGCCTGGTCTCACCCTGGAGATACCCATTAAGGGACCATCTCTCAGGGAAGCCAGGAAGGGTTTCGCAGCGGTCGAAGCGCCTTGGGACCCTACGGGTAAGTAGTGCGCTATATAAATGCCTATACATACTTTGACTCTCGACATGGCAAGGTCACGGAGTAGGGCACTAGAGCGGCAGTCGGTGGTCAGCTCCGCAGCAGCAGCTGGAGGTGATGGTCACAGGCAGCAGTCGGTGGTCAGCTCCGCAGCAGCAGTTGGAGGTGATGGTCACAGGCAGCAGTCGGTGGTCAGCTCCGCAGCAGCAGTTGGAGGTGATGGTCACAGGCAGCAGTCGGTGGTCAGCTCCGCAGCAGCAGTTGGAGGTGATGGTCACAGGCAGCAGTCGGTGGTCATCGTGGAATGTGTGGTATTGCACATGACACATTTATAGGGCCCTGTGGCCATGTCAGTGGCATACGGCGACAGCCATTGGTCAGCCCTAGAAGCGTGTTTGGAAATGGGCCAATGACTGGCCCTGGTGTTGCGCTGCACAGCATACGGTACATTCTATTGGGCACACTCCGCCCTTGTTCGCACCTCCCATTTCTGCACGTGCACAGACGGTCACGCTCACACACCGGCAAGTGCATGTGCAAGGTTCCGGGACGGATGGTCGATTTGCAACAATGTTGTATCACTGGCGCCAACATGGCGGGGCACGTGTTCGGCGGGGGACGTGCAGGCCAACACATCCATTAGCTGATGTCAATGCACATGGCAGGTCATGCCCCCCCTTACAGTGACATTGCATCATCCAGCCTTCACCGGCCGGCCGGCCAGCCCTGCCCTGCCCAGGACCGCCGTGCCGGCCATGCCAACCACCGCTGTTGCACGGCCCTTCCACTACCGGCGTTCCCTGGCGGGCCGTGCAACGGCGGTGGTTGGCATGGCCGGCACGGCGGTCCTGGGCAGGGCCTGGCACGGCGGTAGTGGAAGGGCCGTGCAACGGCGGTGGTTGGCATGGCCGGCACGGCGGTCCTGGGCAGGGCAGGGCCGGCCGGCCGGCCGGTGAAGGCTGGATGATGCAATGTCACTGTAAGGGGGGGCATGACCTGCCATGTGCATTGACATCAGCTAATGGATGTGTTGGCCTGCACGTCCCCCGCCGAACACGTGCCCCGCCATGTTGGCGCCAGTGATACAACATTGTTGCAAATCGACCATCCGTCCCGGAACCTTGCACATGCACTTGCCGGTGTGTGAGCGTGACGGTCTGTGCACGTGCAGACAATGTGAATGTCGAAGGCGGGCCGCGTATGCCCAGACGTAAACAGCGGAAGCAGTGCACCGCCATGGCGGGGTCAATGTTTGAATCTTCGCTGATGATGCACCTTGTACCATTGTATGCAGCTGCCTGCTGACGGTTGTGTGCGTGATTGCGTGGCTACACATGTCATGCTCTATCCCATGTGTGTCCATACCATGGCCATCGGTGAGCCACAAGTGTCCATCACGTCTGCATGTCCACATCGGGTAGTACCCTACACAAGTTTGTCGTACCTCACATCTACACAGTAGATCCCGTATGTATGGGCACCTGTGAATCAGTTGTCAGTGAGTGGTATGTGTCAGATGATGACTATGGTGGGGGTTCTGTTGTGTACTGTACATGTGTGTTGCCTATTGTGTCCCCATGCATGTGATGTCCGTATGGCCACCATTATTGGTGTTGCCATTGGTGCATCATGAAATGGGGGGGGGGTTATTTTAGTATGTGTGCATGTACTTGCATGTGTGCATGTGATGTTGGGCCTACACATGTGGGTCATGTGACATGTCTGGTTGGCAGTAATGTTGAGGTGAGACACTGTGCATTGCACATGTTGCTAAACATCATGTTGCTAGTGGATGCACATTGTTGCTACGTCAATCCATGTTGTCCTGACAATCAGAGAAGTCACACATATGACAATCATACACTGGTTACTACATGTTGGTAGAGGGCGTTGACATGTGAGTGAGTTGCACACACATGCGTTGTATGTGAATTGACTTCCATTCCATCTACTCCCACACAGGAGGGCTCCAAATGTCCATCGCCCATACACTGTGCTGGAGGATATGGTGGACGAGGAGGTGATCCGGAAATTCAGGCTGGATCGCCGTCGATTGTTGGACCTTGTGACCCTATTGTCTCCTCACCTGCTGCCGCGAAGAACCTATCCAGGTTCCATGACACCCACGCAAAAGGTGATGTTGGCACTCCATTTCTTTGCAACAGGCACATTCCAGTACACAGTTGGACATGCCGGGGGAATGTCACAGGCCATGTTCAGCACGGTACTCCGGGATGTACTGACAGCCATGATGCTGTACAAGCATGACTATATACCTTTCCCTCAGGCGGCGGAGTTGGCAGCGGTCAAAGCTGACTTCTATGCACTGGGTCGTATACCACACGTTGTGGGTTCCATTGATGGCACGCATATCGCTATCATTGCACCACGGGCACGTGAGCAGGTGTATAGGAATCGGAAACACTTCCATTACCTCAACGTGCAGGTGGTGTGCCAGGCCGACAACATCATCTCACATGTGTGTGCAAGATTCCCTGGCTCTGCACATGACGCCCACATCATGCGGAGCAGCATTGTCCCCCAACTGATGGCTAATCTGCGTCCGGCACAAGCGTGGCTTGTTGGTGAGTATGCTGTGGTGACAGGAGTGATATCTGTGTGGCATGGTGTGCCCCACAATGCAGGTTGTGATGTTTCTCTCTCTCTCTTCCACCAACACAGGCGACTCGGCGTACCCAAACAGGCCTTGGCTGCTCAGTCCCATACGCAATCCCACTACAGCTGGAGAAATGAGATACAATGATGCCCATGGTAGGACACGTCGAGTGGTAGAACGAACATTTGGCCTGCTCAAGTCTAGGTTTCGGTGCCTGGATAAGACTGGAGGGGCCCTGCCTTACTCACCAGGCAAAGTATGCAAGATCGTGATAGCGTGCTGCATGCTCCACAACCTGGCTGTGCACAATAACATTGAACTGCTCTTGGACCCTGATGAACTGCAAGTTCCTCGCCCTCCCGACCCACCCATGTCAACGGATGAGGATAGTGGTGAGGAGGAAGGTGTGGACCAGAGGCGCCAGATCATTGATCGCTACTTCTCTTGATTGTGAGTGTGCTCCTCTTGTGCTGCTTGGGCATGCCCTGTGAATGTGTGCTGGTGTTGTGGCATTGTGGTGTGCTTCATCTCTGTGTTCTGCAATGTGATGCATGCATGTGTGTGTGTGTTAATTTTTGGTCAATGCACGTCTCCATGATGTGTGTCATCTCATCCATTACTGTTGTGATGCGTGTGGGTTGTTCAATGTTGCACTGCAGTGTTTTCTGATGAGTGTGATCATGTTTCCTGACGTGTCTTTGCGGTTTCTATTTTCCCTAGGTCACTCCCGCAGCGCCATGATTCTGTACCAGTTGGATACCTGTACCTAGTAACATCTGTTTCTGATGCATTCATGTGAATAAACATGGAGGCAACACATGATTGAGTGAGTAAGTGGCATTTATTTACAAATTGTGCATGGGTGTAGGTGCATATTTACAAATGAGTGAAGGGGTGGGGGAGTGAGAGTAGAAGGGTATGGCAGATGAAATATCTGTGCTGACACCACATAGGGTGGTGTCTGCCTAGTGCAGCAGGCCTGTGGCAGGTGGGACCGGATAGTTGGCAGGGTGAACGGCATGCTCAGGTACTGTTATAGTCATTTTTGGTTCCTCTTGGAGCGTGTGCCAGCTGCTTCCACACTGCTCTCGCCCACTTCCAGCCTCGGACGGCCCCTCCGTCTTTGTGACGGTACGGAGTCAGCTGGGTGCGCTGGCGCATCAGGTACCACAACCGCCGCAGGTGGCGGTGGCGGTGGCGTTGTTTGTGGGGTTGTGGGGAGGGTGGTGTTGGCGGATGTACATGGCATCCGCATGTTGGTTGTCATGGTAAAAATGTCCACTAGTTGGCCAAGCCGCCTCTCAATGGCCCCCAACATAGCAGTGTTGTCAACAAAGTCCTGGTGGGCCCAGTCTGCCTGTGCCTGACCACTTTGATAGCTTTCCTCCACCCTGGCCAGTGCTTCCAATGACTGTTGCACAGCATTGTGTGTGTTGGTATCCTCATGTCGTCTTTGGCCTATGCTCCTGCCTGCCGGATCTGGCCTTGCATCTCTGCCTTGCCTCACACTCTCCCTGCGTGACAGGGATGGCGCTGGCACGGCGTTGGCCGGTGGGTTGGGCAGGGTGGCAGGGGCAGGAGTGGTGGTAGTAGTGGTGGTGGTGGGGGTGGTGCTGGTGGTGGCTGTGCAGGTCACAGTGGCCGGTGTTGTGACAATGGCAGAGGCCGTAGTCATTGGTGCAGGTGTGACCTGGGAGCCAGATGGCCCTGGCTGCCTGCTTGTGCCGGGATCATCTTCTGCCCCGGAGGTGGCTGCCCAATCGTCCCCTGAGACTTCTGTGTGTGGCGAGTCTGGAGGGCGGGTGTTGGTTCCAGCTGTCAGATTAGGATGACCTGCAAAACGATAATGTGAGGATGAGTAATGTGGACTTGACAGGTTGTTTTCATTTTGTTGCCGATTCTGTCTGCACTGGTACTCACCCCACCCACCACCACCACCGCCATCCCTATGGACATGGGGGCCTGTTGGGAGTTGTAGTTCCGTCCCCTCACACCCACCACCCACCACCACCACCGCCATCCCTATGGACATGGGGGCCTGTTGGGAGTTGTAGTTCCGTCCCCTCACACCCACCACCCACCACCACCACCGCCATCCCTATGGACATGGGGGCCTGTTGGGAGTTGTAGTTCCGTCCCCTCACACCCACCACCCACCACCACCACCGCCATCCCTATGGACATGGGGGCCTGTTGGGAGTTGTAGTTCCGTCCCCTCACACCCACCACCCACCACCACCACCGCCATCCCTATGGACATGGGGGCCTGTTGGAGTGATTTCGACGTTGGTGAGTATGTGGACTGCATGCATGGGTTGGGGTCTGGGAGATGTGTCTTCACAGTTGTGTGAGGCACACCATGTAGTTGTGCTCGTGGTGCTTGGTTTGTACTTACCAGCCTCTTCTCCCTCAGCAAGTCCATCAAGGGTCTCAGGGTGGATGATGGTCATCACCTTGTCCTCCCACTCGGTGTAGGGTAAGGGCTCCGGGGGGGGTTCCACCGCCTGTGTGATTTGCCCGGAGATAGTTCTTGGCTCGAATGGACTTCACTCGGGTCTTGAGATCATGCCACTGCCTCTGTATATCCTGCTTCGTCCTCGGGACGCTCCCGGAGGCATTCACCCTGATGACTATCCGCTCCCACATGCTGTTTTTCCTGGCTATGCTGGTCTGCTGCACTAGGGCCCCGAATAAGTGGGGTTCGACACGGATTATCTCATCTACCATAACCTTTAACTCGGTGTCAGTGAATTTTAGGTTTTTTTTTGGTGCCATGGTGTGTGGTGCTCGGGGTGTGGGTTTGCGTGAATGGGGAGGTGCAGGTGTGTGGTGTGTAGGAATGGTGTGGTGGGTCTTTGTGTGGTGGGTGTGTTTGGGTGTGGGTTATGTGAATGATATTTGTCTTTGCTGTCAGTTAAGTCGTGTATCCTGCTAGCAGCTATGCAGTGATGCAGAGGATTTGTGGAGTGGGTGGGAGTTATTTTATGGTGTGTGTCTTGGCCGTGTCTGAATGGTTATTGGCAGTCAGGTGCTAGGTGGGTGTGTTGCCAGGTGTGCATTGTGTGGTGCTTGGCGGTGGATCATTGTGTGTTGTGATTGGTTTGGATGTTTTCGGTGGGTGGTCGTTCATTTTCGTGTGTTTGGTGATAACTTCCGTCGCAATGTATGGCATTGGTTTGACAGTAGGGATGTTGTTTGTGTTGGCGTTCCGCTGTGGAGCACGGATTCTCGGTGCATTGGTACCGCTGCGGACGTGGATGGCGGTGACTACCGGGGTACTTGCGGAGTTATCCTAATTGCGGACACGGACACTGCGCAGGTATCGCGGGGGAAGTGGATGTATTCGCGGTCATGTGCGTACGCGGCGGTCGGTGTTCTTTCTGTTCCGTCCGCCTGCCGCGGACTCAGGTGTACTCCGACCGCCGCGGACGGGGATTGGTGTGCTCCGTACGCCGCGATCGGCGTTTTTAGCATATTTTATCCTAATTGCTGTAGCGGATTTTCCGCGGACAGGTCCGGAGTATCGTGCCACCTTCCGCGGCGGACGGTACACGTTTCCCTCCGCGATCCTAATCGACCTCTATGTTTTAATTAGACACCACTTCTAAAGATAGACCTGACTTAAGAAAAATCATTGAAAATATATTACTAATATATATATATATATATATATATATATATATATATATATATATTACAATTTTACATTTTAAAAGCACAGTTAACTTTTAAATCAAACTGCATTCTGCTTAATGTCAGTTTCCAGAGCAACTCAACTCACAGGTCACAAGTTCACCATATTTTCAAGCTCACCATCTTGGATTTGTCTGAAGCGGTCGCTCCCCACGCTCCCTGACCATCCTTGGTGCCTATTACACTGTTTGGTATCGTAGCGCTTGCTGCCTGGTATCTTAGCGCTTGCCGCTAATTGTTGTGCCTTGCTCTTTGACCTAATTACCATTGTTGCTCTGCTCGCATCACCTGTAGAATTGTTTGTGCCTCTTTGTGCCGCTCCCACTGCCCAGATCGTAGCATTGCTCCAGTGGTGCCCCTGTATCGCTTGTTGTTTGTACTGCCATTTTGTTTGTTGACTCCTGGCCCGTCCCTCCTCCCCGCTACCGCCTCCCAGCTGCCCCTCCCTCCCACTGAAAGATAAGGCTTATCCCTTCTCAACTAGCACTGTGACCGTCTTGGATTCGTCTGAAGCAGTCGCTCCCCACACTCCCTGACCATCCATGGTGCCTATTACACTGTCTGGTATCGTAGCGCTTGCTGCCTGGTATCGTAGCGCTTGATGTTTTAAAACTGCCTGTAACTTTGTGTGATATTGCAGCGCTTGCTGCCTGGTGTCGTAGCGCTGCCGCTAATTGTTGTGCCTTGCTCTTTGACCTAATTACCATTGTTGCTCTGCTCGCATCACCTGTAGAATTGTTTGTGCCTCTTTGTGCCGCTCCCACTGCCCAGATCGTAGCATTGCTCCGGTGGTGCCCCTGTATCGCTTGTTGTTTGTACTGCCATTTTATTTGTTGACTCCTGGCCCGTCCCATCTCCCCGCTACCGCCTCCCAGCTGCCCCTCCCTCCCACTGAAAGATAAGGCTTATCCTTTCTCAACTAGCACTGTGACCGTCTTGGATTCGTCTGAAGCGGTCGCTCCCCACGCTCCCTGACCATCCTTGGTGCCTATTACACTGTCTGGTATCGTAGCGCTTGCTGCCTGGTATCGTAGCGCTTGATGTTTTAAAACTGCCTGTAACTTTGTGTGATATCGCAGCGCTTGCTGCCTGGTGTCGTAGCGCTTGCCGCTAATTGTTGTGCCTTGCTCTTTGGCCTAATTACCATTGTTGCTCTGCTCACATCACCTGTAGAATTGTTTGTGCCTCTTTGTGCCGCTCCCACTGCCCAGATCGTAGCATTGCTCCGGTGGTGCCCCTGTATCGCTTGTTGTTTTTACAGCCATTTTGTTTGTTGACTCCTGGCCCGTCCCTCCTCCCCGCTACCGCCTCCCAGCTGCCCCTCCCTATCCCCTCCCCCCCACATTCACATATGACAGATGCCTCCGCGCGCAGCGGTCGCGCCCCATGCGCGCCAAAGGTAAGCCTGTCTACGCCCGTCCGCGCCTGGACTGTGCCCAGCGCCAGACCCCCTGGCCCCCGCAAAATCCACTCCACCCGCATAACGTATGACGCCGCTACCCTCTCAGCACTTAACCCCGGCCGATTCCCGACCTGCTACCAAGCCGCCCCTGGACACACCCATTGACCCTTCACTTGCCTCTCCTGCAAGTTCGACAGCATCAGGACTCACACCAAATCCACTAACTCCAAACAAAGCTCAGACACCAACCATCTAAAATGCATCCTACTCAACACCCGTTCGATCCACAGACACGCCATTGACCTCTGTAACCTACTCGACACTACACCGCCGGACGTCGCCTTTCCTTACGGAAACCTGGATGAACGCCTCATCAGCTCCC
The DNA here is from genome assembly GCF_964261635.1 of Lissotriton helveticus. Taxonomy (NCBI): domain Eukaryota; kingdom Metazoa; phylum Chordata; class Amphibia; order Caudata; family Salamandridae; genus Lissotriton; species Lissotriton helveticus. The sequence goes on along the minus strand of NC_136068.1, from coordinate 1,887,746,410 downwards.
GACATTGCCATAGCCATCCCGGACGGCTACAAGATCATCCGAAAGGACCGCACCAAGCAAACAGGAGGAGGCATCGCCATCATCCATAAAAACACCATCCGTATCACGACCAGTTCCGACGACAACCTCGCTACCGCCGAACACCTTCACTTCCAGATCCACACCGACCCCAAGACCACTCTCAGAGGCACCCTCATCTACAGGCCACCAGGACCCCGCACACAATTCAGCGAAGACATCACCGACTTCATCAGCCCACACGCCCTCCCCTCCGAAGACTACATTCTACTGGGAGACCTCAACTTCCACCTGGAAAAGAAAAACGACAGCAACACAACCACCCTCCTGGACAACCTGGCAAACCTCGGACTAGAACAACTTGTTGATACCCCCACCCACTATGCCAGACACACACTTGACCCAATCTTCACCTCCAGCAAGCACATCTCCTTCAACCACACCACAGCTCTCCATTGGACGGACAACAGCTGCGTTCACTTCAACTACAAAAAGACCACGACCCACAACCCCCCACAACCAGTTCCCCGAAGAAACTGGAACAAAATTACCACCGACCAACTCCTCACATCGCTCCACCAAAACCCTCCTACCAAATCATTGGACCCAAACCAAGCAGCCACCAACCTCACACAATGGATCACCCACAGCGCCGACGAACTGGCACCCTTGAAAAACCATCAAATCAAGCAAGGTAGCAAAAAAGCCCTCTGGTTCAACGATGACCTTACGAAATCCAAGAAGTTCTGTCGCACCCTCGAGAAAACTGGAGAAAAAAAACCAAGCACTGACAACCTCACCACCTTCAAAAATGCCACCCCCAAATACCACCAACTGATCCGATCCACCAAGAAATCAGCCTTCAAGGATCGACTTGACAACAACGCCCACAACAGCAAGGAACTATTCAACATCGTCAAAGAATTTATCCACCCCACCGCTGGCACCAACGACATCACTCCCTCCCAAGACCTCTGCAACTCCCTAGCCTCATTCTTCCACAACAAAATCGCCGACATACATAACAGCTTTGAAAACCAGTCTGGAGACCAGTCCACTCCACCCACCTCCGAACCAAAACCGCACTCTAACAACCTTTGTGCCTGGAACCCAATCACCACTGAAGACACCATGCGCCTGATGAACTCCATCCACTCAGGATCGCCAACCGACCCATGTCCCCACCACATCTTCAACAAAGCAGACTCCATCATCACACCCCATCTCCGAGACGTCATCAACTGCTCCCTCAACTCTGCTACCATCCCGGAAAGCTGGAAACATGCCGAACTCAGCGCCCTCCTGAAGAAACCCACAGCTGACCCGACTAAACTTAAGAACAACCGCCCCATCTCGCTCCTCCCATTCCCTGCCAAAGTCATCGAGAAAGCCGTCAACAATCAGCTCGCCACCTTCCTCGAATCCAACAAATCCCTCGACCCCTCACAGTCCGGCTTCCGAGCCAAACACAGCACCGAGACCGCCCTCATCGCAGCAACAGACGACATTCGAACTCCACTGGACAACGGAGAAACAGTTGCCCTCATCCTACTTGACCTCTTCGCAGCCTTCGACACAGTCTGTCATAGCACCCTCATACAACGCCTCAGCAACATCAGAATACAAGGGAAAGCTTTGGACTGAATCATCTCGTTCCTCGCCGGAAGAACTCAGAGAGTCCGCCTCCCCCTTTTAAATCAGAGGCCACCAAAGTCATCTGCGGCGTACCACAAGGATCATCACTGAGTCCCACCCTCTTCAACATATACATGAGCCCCCTCGCATCCATCGCATGCCAACACAACCTCAACATCATCTCCTACGCAGACGACACCCAGCTGATCCTCTCCCTCACCAAAGACCCAAACACCGCCAAAACCAACTTACACGAAGGAATGAAAGAAGTAGCTGAATGGATAAAGAACAGCCGCTTAAAACTAAACTCGGACAAAACGGAAGTCCACATCTTAGGTTCATCCCCCTCTGCCTGGGACGACTCATGGTAGCCTCCGGCCCTGGGAACAGCACCCATACCTACGGATCACGCATGTAACCTGGGCTTCATCCTGGACTCCTCCCTCTCGATGACCAGACAAGTCAACGTCGTCTCATCATCATGCTTCAACATCCTACGCATGCTCAAAAAAATCTTCCGTTGGATCCCCACCGAATCAAGAAAGACGGTCACCCACGCACTGGTCACAAGCCGACTAGATTACGGAAACTCCCTTTACGCCGGAACCACAGCCAAACTACAGAAAAAACTCCAACGCATCCAAAACGCCTCAGCCAGACTCATACTAGACATCCCCCGCCAAGCTCACATTTCCGGTCACCTGAAAGACTTCCACTGGCTCCCTGTCAACAAGAGAATAACGTTCCGTCTCCTCACCCACGCACACAAAGGCCTCTACGACCTAGGACCTGAGTGCCTCAACACGCGAATGTCCTTCCACACCCCTACCCGCCAATTATGTTCGTCCAATCAAGCCCTCGCCACAATTCCGCGCATCCATAAATCCACCATGGGGGAAGATCCTTCTCCTACTTAGCGGCCAAAACATGGAATTCCCACCCCACACACATCCGCCTTACTCAGAACCATCTCTCCTTCAGAAAGCAACTAAAAACTTGGATATTCGATAAGTAAAGCACCCCCCTCCCTCAAGCGCCTTGAGACCCTCTGGGTGAGTAGTGCGCTATACAAATCTCTGAACTTGAACCACACAATGTTGCAAATACAAACAGCAGGTGTGGTTGACTTGGCAAAATATGATATAATCCTTTCTGTTGTACCTTTCAAACATATTTTACTAACCATTGAAAAAAATGCTTTAAAACTAAGAAAAATGCACCCTATTTTTAAATATAGAATATTCTTAAACAGCCAATCAATTCTCTACTTCTTTTTAAAACTGCATATTGTCCATCTTGCCCACCATTTTACATAACTCTCATTCTATCACCTGAGTGCCTGAGTCACAGACATCTTTTCATTACATCCAGACTTCCCGTCAAGATGCTTAGAGTGTGGATTGTGGGACACAGCTATTTTTCTAGTGCAAAAGGTATGCTGAATGCATAGGTATTGACAATGATCTAGCTTAGCAAAATGTGGACATTAAATGAATTGGACAGAGGAGGATTAAAGTGGCACCGATTGAGGCATTTGATTAAAACATGTTTACATCTCCAACCCCGTAACTTCATGATTGTGCACTGTGGTGGCAATGACCTAGGCACATTGACTTGGGTTGGTCTGGAAATGCTAATGAAGGACACTTTTGCAGAATTGATGTTATTTTTCCCCACATTTTTTGTAAAAAATCAGAGATAAAATCCATCTGCTCACCAAAACGAACACCTGTAAATAAATACAAACAAAACCCATCCACAATAAACACGAAAGCCACAAAGCCTAAACATAGCATATAAAACATAGGAAAACACCTGAACTAATTCATTTAATCAATCAATCAATCAGGTCATTTGTAGAGCGCACTACTCACCCGTAGGGTCTCAAGGCGCTGGGGGGGGGGGGTGCCGTTACTGCTCGAACAGCCAGGTCTTGAGCTTCTTCCTGAAGGAGAGGTGGTCTTGGGTCAGGCGCAGGTCGGTAGGGAGTGAGTTCCAGGTCTTGGCGGCCAGGTGGGAGAAGGACCTTCCTCCTGTTGTCGCTCTTCGGATGCGGGGGACGGCGGCGAGGGCGTGGCTGGTTGATCTGAGGAGGCGCTTGGGAGTGTAGAAGTTGATCCGGTTGTTGAGGTAGCTCGGGCCTTGGTCGTGTAGGGCTTTGTGCGCGTGGGTGAGGAGACGGAAGGTGATTCTCTTGTTGACCGGGAGCCAATGCAGATTTCTCAGGTGTCCGGAGATGTGGCTGCGTCGGGGGATGTCGAGGATGAGTCTGGCCGAGGCGTTCTGGATCCGCTGGAGTCTCTTCTGGAGCTTGGCGGTGGTTCCGGCGTAGAGGGCGTTGCCGTAGTCCAGTCGGCTGGTGACGAGGGCCTGGGTGACCGTCTTCCTCGTCTCGGTGGGGATCCACCGGAAGATCTTACGTAGCATGCGCAGGATGTTGAAGCAAGACGAGGAGACGGCGTTTACTTGTCTGGTCATGGAGAGGGAGGAGTCCAGGATGAAGCCCAGGTTGCGTGCGTGGTCCGTCGGTTTGGGTGCGGTGCCCAGGGTGGGGGGCCACCAGGAGTCGTCCCAGGCGGAGGGCGAGGAGCCCAGGATGAGGACCTCCGTCTTGTCCGAGTTCAGTTTCAGGCGGCTGGTCGTCATCCATTCGGCTACCTCTCTCATCCCTTCGTGCAGGTTGGCTCTGGCGGTGGCGGGGTCGTTGGTCAGGGAGAGGATCAGCTGGGTGTCGTCGGCGTAGGAGATTATGTTGAGGTTGTGTTGGCGTGCGATGGCCGCGAGGGGGCTCATGTAGACGTTGAAGAGGGTGGGGCTCAGTGAGGATCCTTGAGGGACGCCGCAGATGACTTTGGTGGCCTCTGACTTGTACGGTGGTAGGCGGACTCTCTGTGTTCTTCCGTCGAGGAAGGAGGTGATCCATTCTAGTGCCTTGTCCTGGATTCCGATCCTGCCGAGGCGCTGTACTAGGGTGCGGTGGCAGACAGTGTCGAAAGCCGCGGAGAGGTCCAGGAGGATGAGGGCCGCTGTTTCTCCGTTGTCCATCAGAGTTCGTATGTCATCGGTGGCCGCGATGAGGGCGGTCTCGGTGCTGTGGTTCGCTCGGAAGCCAGACTGTGAGGGGTCGAGGGATCCATTCGTCTCGAGGAAGGCGGCCAGCTGTTTGTTGACGGTCTTCTCGATGACTTTGGCCGGGAATGGGAGGAGCGAGATGGGACGGTAGTTCTTGAGGTCGGTGGGGTCTGCTGTGGGTTTCTTGAGAAGAGCGCTGAGTTCGGCGTGCTTCCAGCTCTCCGGGAAGGTGGCGGTGTCGAAGGAGGTGTTGATGATGTCCCGCAGGTGGGGTGCGATGACAGCGTCGGCCTTGTTGAAGACGTGGTGAGGGCAGGGGTCAGTCGGAGATCCGGAATGGATGGAGTTCATTGTGCAGATGGTGTCTTCGGTGCTGATCGGAGTCCAGGTGCGGAGGGTGGTGGTGGGTGGCGTTGTTGCGGTTGTGGCTTGCGTTGGTTCGTTGCTGAAGCTGTTGTGTATGTCCGCGATCTTGTTGTGGAAGTAGGACGCGAGGGAGTTGCAGAGGTCTTGCGACGGGGTGATGTCATTGTTTCCGGCGCTGGGGTTGGAGAGCTCTTTCACGATGTTGAAGAGTTCCTTGCAGTTGTGTGCGTTGTTGTCCAGCCGGTCCTTGTATGTATTTTTCTTGGTGGCGCGGATTAGTTGGTGGTGTTTCCGGGTGGCGAGCTTGAGGGTGGTCATGTTGTCCGTAGTTGGTTCCCTTTTCCAGACTTTCTCGAGGGCTCGACAGTTCTTCTTGGAGCTCTTGAGTTCGTCGGTGAACCATGGTGTTTTTCTGCTGCAGGGTCTGTTGGGTGGGGTTCTCAGAGGGGCGAGTTCGTCCGCGCCGTTGTTGATCCACTTCGTGAGGTTGTCGGCGGCCTGGCTGGGGTTCGCCGAGCTGGCAGGAGGGTGCTGGCTCAGGGAAGCGGTGAGCTGGTCGGCTGTGATCTTGTTCCAGCTTCTTCGGGCAACCTGTTGCTGGTGGTGGTGGATCGTCGTTCTTTTGAAGCTGAAGTGGATGCAGCTGTGGTCCGTCCAGTGGAGTCCTGTTGCGTGGCTGAAGGTGACGTCTTCGCTGGATGAGAAGATGGCGTCGAGTGTGTGTCCGGCGAGGTGGTCACCAGTTGCTTGAGTCCGAGGTTGGCGAGGTTGTCGAGCAGGCTGATGGTGTTGCGGTCGCTGTTGTTCTCCAGGTGGAAGTTGAGGTCCCCCAGGAGGATGTAGTCGGTGGAGGGGGGGCATGCGGGCTGACGAAGTCGGCGATGTCCTCGCTGAATCGTGTGCGTGGACCCGGGGGTCGGTAGATCAGGGTGCCTCTGAGGGTGGTCCTCGGGTTGGTGTGGATCTGGAAGTGCAGGTGTTCAGCGGTGGTTAGGGTGTCGTCGGTGTTGGTCGTGATGCGGATGGTGTCTCTGTGGATGATGGCGATGCCTCCTCCCGTCTGGTTGGTGCGGTCCCTTCGGATGATCTTGTAGCCCTCCGGGATGGCGATGGCGATGTCTGGGGCTGAGGAGGCGTTCATCCAGGTCTCGGTGAGGAAGGCAACGTCAGGGGCGGTGGTGTCGAGGAGGTTCCAGAGTTCTACTGCGTGTCTGTGGACGGAGCGGGTGTTGAGCAGTATGCACTTGAGGTGGTTGCTGCTGGTGTTCGGCTTGGCGAGTGCTGGTGCAGGATGAGTTCGGATGCAGGTGAACTTGCAGGCGTGGCAGCTGAAGGGTCCGTGGGTGTGCTTCGGGGCGGCTCGGTGACATCCAGTGATGCGGTCGGTGTTGAGTGCGATGAGATCGGCGGCGTTGTAGGTTCGTCGGGTCGGCTTCTGACGGTGGGGGCCAGGAGTCCTGGCGCTGGGCGCGGTCCAGGCGCGGACGGGCGCAGACGGGCTTACCTTTGGCGCGCCTTCGGCGCACAATCGGCGCGCCCGCTGCGCGTTCGCACGGTCGCCATTTAAGGCAAAGTGCGCGGGTGGGCGGAGCAGCTGGGAGGCGGGAGCGGGGAGGGAACAGAAGAAAAAAGGGGCGGGGTCGGCGGTGGAGGCGGGAAACACGAAGGGGAACGGGCAGACTACGAAATACAGGCACAAATGATGGTTAAAACAACACTATCACGGGCAAGACTACGAAGGAGAAAAACAAGCAAAAATGATGGTCAGAAACACAAAACACGGGCAGAAGCTACGAGGGAAAACAAGCACAAGTGATTATTAAAACAAACAGAGCAATGATAGCCGGGTCAGCCGGCAGCGCGGCTGGCAGCGAGGCAGAGGGCACAGCAGGGGGCGCACGCAGCAGCTGGTGGCCGTGCGGCGCGGGGGTGTCCCACAATACATAACCTTAATTTCATAAGAAATATCTAAGAAAGTACGTTATCAATAACGACCTTAAATAACACGTATTTTTCACATAAACTGTAAAGTACAACACATAGCAACACGTACACACTACAACTAGCTCTATAATGTCTTAAAATGTAGTTAAAATTAATGTAAAATAAACTTACATTCACCAACACGAAGCAGCTCCCAACCGCGAGGTTCCGTTTTCTGAAATGACCCAAACAACGATGTAGATAGACTAAAAAGTGAAGTTCAAAAAACAAAATGGCAGCACAATAAAAATAAAAATAGGACTAAATCCCCATTATTAAAAATAAACAATAGAGATGAATAGCAATTTATTTTCCATGTTTTGTAATAATGTACTTATTGTTTGTAAATAAACATATGATTAATGTAAAATATACAATAATATATTTAATATATTTATATATTAATTAATTATTGTATATTAAAAATATGTTTTTGATTGTTAAAAAATATTTTATATATGTATAAAACTGAGCACTATTTTATGTACATACTTTAGAAAAATACAATTACATGTAAATTAATTAACATTTAAAATTTTAAAAAAGAAAATTTTAAATTTAATATACTAATTAATGTAATATAACAATGTATATATGACTAAAATTGCAATGTAAAATGTAAACAAATAATTGAAAAAGGTGTATTAAAATTATGTAAATGTTTGCATCAACAAATTACAGTATGAATAAAAAAAATGTGTACAAAACTATATTACTATTGTACTTAATAAATGTTGACACTTGTGATATGTATGTAAATTATTAATAAACATAATATTACAACATTATATATAATAATAATTCTATTTTTTTTAAATAATATTTAAAAACAATTTTTATAAATAAAAATATATAAAGCATAACTCATAGAAAATACTTAACAGTAAGCAACAATAAATAACTATTTTAACTCCAATCATACATAAGTCAGATAAAGTGCTGGACAGGAAACCATAATAAATAACTATTCTAACTCCAATCCTACATAAGTCAGAGAAACTGCTGGACAGTAAACCATAATATTTGTGATATCATAACACATAAACATCACTTTATATATATTAATAACAACTCTTATCTATTATACTACAAAATAGACTATTAAATTACAATCACACAATATGTTTTTTTTAACATAACAATAAAACAATTTTTAACCAAAATTTAAATTTCAAATTACAAATTTTGTATACATTTTCACATAATTTTCACAATTTTATAATTTTTAACCCGCTACTAAATCTTTTTAAAAACCCATTAAATAAATTATTCTGTTATTTAAATTAAATTTCAAATTTCGCCATTCAAAATAAAAAATAAATTACAAATTTCTAATTTTTTTACCATTCTATACATATTATTTACACTACTTTTTTAAATTACTACCCACCCTTATCCCCTATAATACCAATAACCCACTCCTAAAATATTTACAAACATTTAATTTTTTACATTTTGATCCCTATAATAATAAAAATAGACATTTAATTAATAATATTTTAAAAAAACAAAATTTTCTACACTTATATAACACATTCAATTATTGTGTCGATATTATATTCAACGATATTTCTCTAAACGATATTCTATACAACGATATTTTATTTTGACGATATTTTTGTCATTATACAAAATCGATATTTACAACAAAGATATTTACTTCAACGATATTTTTTAAATTCGATATTCTTACCTCGATATTTATGCTAGTCGATATTATCCAGTCGATATTCCTGCTTTATACCCTCCCTAGAACCTATCCCACCTCTAGGGCAATTCATCGGCTACATCGGCTGCCTGTTGCCAGCAGAGTGGAAGTGAAGGTCCTTTGCATTGCGTTCAAAATTTTGAAATCTTCCTCTCCAGGCATTCTATCTAATTTGCTCTCATTCTATTCTCTTCCGTGCCATCTTCGCTCAATAGGACAACAGCTGGTGACCGTGCCTTGTATGAGGAGGGCACAATCGGCGGGTGCTCCTCTGTTGACTGGATGCCAAGCTTTGGAACGCTTTCACAGTGTCCATCCGTGCCATGAACATTTACATGGCCTTTCGTAGGGCCATCAAAACTCATCTTTTCCCCTCACTCTAGTGCCTACTCCTGATTACCAGCTTCCATGTTCTGCTTCAGCGCTGGGACGCCTCTTTGGTGAGGTAGCTGTGCTCTATACAAAACATGCTAACATAACATATACAATTGGGCATTGGATTACGTCAACCTATTTTCTTAGCTCGAGTATTAATTTGCAGCACAGAACAAGTAGGCATTTTATAATGCAGCGCATACAATTCTCCAATTATCAAAAATTGGAGCATGCTCAACCAATGTGTCAGATGTTATGTTATGTTAAAAGCATTTGTTAAGCGTGCTTACACTAAACGGTTTCATGGCGCTGTGAGCGGGGGAGGGGTAGAGCAGTTCAGCAGTGGAGTAAACGCAAACAATATTTAGTCATAAGCTTTATGGAACAAGAAGGTTTTCAAGAGTGATCTGAAGCGAGCATAGGAGTTGGTAACTCGCAGCTCCAGGGGGAGTGCGTTCTAGTGGGAAGGGGCAAGAACCGAGAATTTAATGCCACCATGTATTTTGCGTTTGAAAGTATGGGTAGTGAGCAGAGCCAAGTGGGAAGAATGGAGATTGCATGACGGAAGGTAGTGATGAAGAAGAGAGGAGATAAACACCGGGCCTTGGCCTGCCAATGCCTTAAAGGTGATACAGCCTAATTTAAATGTGCAGCGCATGGCCACAGGAAGCGAGTGAAGAGCTTTAAGCAGGGGACGGACATGTTGTCGAGGTTGGTGGAAGATTAAGTGCGCTTAAGATACGATTTCTTGGTTTAATTTTTACAGATGCCTGGCTACAGCTATGTTCAAGTTAATGCTTAAAACCAGGTTGCAACCTATTGGATTTGTTGTTGCCTTCCATTGATAGTTGTAGGTCTTTCACATGTCTTCACATGGGGTGTTTCACAACGGAGTTTGGGTTCACCTTAGGTCGTGAGTTGGGGTGCACCAAGTCCTTTTACCACCGTCAGGTTTACATTTATTATTCATTCTTCTGTTCTTTGGATTTAATTTAATACAGGTACACTCTCACAGGTATGTGAGGCCTGTGGGTGTTTTATCATTTACCGTCTTTATTCTCATCTCACTTCCCCTAATATAGTTTCAGCAATCTTTTAATCTCAGACTTTGATCTTCTGCTGTCTACTTTTTTCTGCTTATCCCTTTTCACTCATGTAGGTCAACACTATCTATCATTGTGTACGAATTGTCCATGTATTTCTTCATGTGTGCCATCTTGGGTATGGCGTCTAATGGATTTTTTTGATGCACTAGGATGGATATACAACACTGTATGATTGTTTTAGTGTTATGTTTATGTAATATATTTGTAGTGTAAATATATGTGTTGTTCGTCATGTTAAATGTGTGTTTTTTGTAAATGTCTTTTTATACATTTTTCTTAACTTACAGCCCTTAAGAAGTCCAATGTTAAAGAGGATGAAACACGCTGGCTGATGGTTTGTGTTACGGGAGACGCTCCGCCTAAGAGGACAGGCGCAACGCTCGGGGGCATTTTGGAAAGACTCTGAGGCCCAGTATTACCGCGAGGCCAACACCGGCACTGACGCTCCGCCCTCACATCACCGGGGGCTACAACTGCTGCTCGCGCCTCCCGCTTCCCGGAAGACGCTTCACCTAAGAGGACAGGCGCAACGCTCGGGGGCATTTTTGAAAGACTCTGAGGCCTCAGGCGCATCTGCCATCGTCCCTAAACTTAGCGAGGAGGTGTGGCTTGCCCACTTTAAGCCTCTATATGCACTAGGATTTGTGTCGCCGCAATAACTTCGGGCCCAGACTTTGTGTTGGGTAGGGCCCACGATGGCCATCCACTCGCGATCTTGGAAATCAAGGCAGCAATTAGGAGTCCGACGCGGGGAAAGGCTCCAGGGCTGGATAAAATCCCTGGGGATATGTGTCGAACTGAGGATGGGGTATGGCCACCATATATCTGTACTTTCTTTAATGCCATCATGCAGGGCATGGCTATTCCTCCCACATGGCTAGGTGCTGAAATCGTACCCATATTTAAAAAAGCTTCTCCCCTGGACCTGGCCAACTACCGACTGATAAGTCTGATTGACGTCCTCCAGTAGCTTTTTTCCAGAGTCCTCCTGACCAGGTTGCAGAGTTGGATGAATGATAACAACATTCTGTCCTCTCTGCAGGCCGGATTCAGGGTGTGGGTGTCAACGATAGACCAGCTTTTTAGACTCCAGCTGGTCCACTGGAAGACTGTTACTCTGGGGGGCGGCAGCTTGTATTTGATATTCGTGGACCTTCGGTCGGCTTTTGACCTGGTTCGGAGGGACAAGCTTTGGGTCATCTTAACTGAGATGGCTACACTGGCTTACCTACACTAACTTTTTGAGCGGCTGCACATGGGCACGTACGCAAGGGTGAGGTTTGGGAAGGGGGGGCACTGACTTCCCCTTTCCCAGTGGAAAGGGGAGTCAGGCAAGGATGTGTATTAGCGCCCACGCTCTTTTCCTTATTCCTTAATGGACTTATTGCCCCCCTACTGGGAGCGAACAATCTGGACTCCCCTTCACTAGCTGGTAGGAAAATCCCGGCATTAATGTTCACCGACGATACCCTCCTATTGTCAAAAACACTGGGGGGGTATCCAGCGCAGCGTTTGTAAAATGAGGAACCTGGAAATCAATTTCGCCAAAACGAAATACATGGCGTTTAACTCGACCCATTCGAACTGTCCCCACCCGCATCTGGATGGAACGGTCCTAGATCGAGTGTCAACCTTTGAGTATCTGGGGGTTACCCTTAATGATAAAATGGACTGGGGTTCGCAGATTGCTAACGCCAATCTGAAACTTGCCCAGTCATCAGGCGGCATTCTAAAAGTCCAAAGTAAATCTTCCCTCAAACTTATGGGACCGGCTGTAGAAATTTACAAGGCGCAGGCAAGAGGTGGCGCACTCTATGGTGCAGAACTTTGGGGGCATGTAAGTGTGGCCCCTCTTTCCCTTGCTGAGAGCAGTTTTATAAGACGCCTCCTGCGTCTTTCCCAGAGTACTCCCCTCGTTCCTTTGAGGTTGGACTTAGGTCTGGTGCCAATTCACAAAGACGTTTCAAACCGTCCCCTGTTATACTGGAGACAACTTTGGGCTACCCATGAACTTGAGAGCTATAGGGAAGACTTGCGGGATTTGCTAGCCAGAGGGGGTGTGGGCAAGATCCCGTGGTTGAAGTACATCCAATGCCTCACACAGAAACTGGGCAGGGGGGGACATGTGGTCCTCCCCAGAGGAGGCTTGCGTCTCGCTCCCTAGAAAGGTATTGAGCATAGGACTGAAAAAGTACGGGAGGGCTCTCTTATCAATAAATTCGACTCTGGGCAGGCTCACTAACACCTTCCTAGAGATCAAGACCCATCCTTCTTTTGAGGGATTCTTAGACCAAATTCAGCCACCCTTGGCTAAGAAACTCTACTTCCAGTTTAGGCATGGCACACTTCCCCTAAGGAAAACCACCGACATGTGGTAAAAAACACCACTTCCCACAAGTACTTGCCCAGGATGTGAGGCTAGCAGAGAGACAGATCTCCACGTTCTGCTCTTCTGCCCCTTTTACTCTAGGGCAAGAACCAAGTGGCTAATCCAGTGTTGTCGGCTTAGAGGTATAAGAGACTACAGAGAGGCCTTTAGACTCTTCAAATCAGATACGTCTTTTATGTTTGTTCTTGCCACCTCTAAATTTCTTTTGTCGATGTGGTTTACAAGGTGCGCGATTTTAAAGGGTCTCAAAAAGTTATAACATGGGTGGCCTTCTTTTTACTTACTTTGCATGGTGGGTTAGCTTGCAAATTGTGTACGATAGAGAGACACCAACGCTCGTTTTTAACTTAAGTACGCTGCATTCTGAGGTCTTTTTATGAACTTTTTATATTTATTTATTAACTTATTTGTACATAGTATTGTTGTATATGATGTGATATCTATGTCTTTTATAAGGTTTTTAACTGATAATAAAAGCTTTTGACTGACTGACTGACTGTTATGTTTATGTAATATATTTGTAGTGTAAATATATGTGTTGTTGGTCATGTAGAGTGTGTTTTTTGTAAATGTTTTTTAATACATTTTTCTTAACTTACAGCCCTTAAGAAGCCCAATGTTAAAGAGGACGAAACACGTTGGCTGATGTTTTGTTTTATGAACTGAATAAAGAAAAAACGGTATATATCTGGCATTTGCCACCATTTCCTTCAATTGAACTATGATATTTCAAAATCCATGGACAATCACCTATAGACTTTTTTTGCTAGCAGTGGTGCAGTTCCAATCTGGTTTTTTTACATACATTACTGTCCATAGTGTGACATGTAAATTGAAACCATATGCCACGTACAGATTGTATAATTAAAAGGACATGTCATCATCTACCAACTTAGTGCACATCAACTTTTGATAATGCGTAATTTTTGTTTACTCTTCATTGAACCAGTTTCAGCTATGCAAAAACTAGCCATTGGAATGTTATAAATGTTCTTTCATATCATTTACTTTTGTGTGTTCGTCAGATTGATCGTGCATTTTTTGGGTTCATATGGGCCTTCATGCTCTGACATCCTGGCACTTGCACATTGCATTCTCTGCTGTGCATGATCGGGCCCTGAATTTCATTCACATGTGACTTGGTGAGTCAAAGTGTCATTTCTGTGACAGTTTCATGCACTCCCCTGGCTGCACATTAGATGTAACTTTAAATCTATGCCAAGTGAGCTGACATGTGAGGGGTGTTGTGGTCATATGTTTCCATGCACTTTGAGAAGGATGGCAGAGTGCGTGCACTCACTACCTGCCTGTTAGGTGATACAGTGGAGGGAAATAGCTGCCACATGGGGCTGGGTGTGGGAGTGCACCTTCTTACTCTGCCGTGGGACAAGGGTGCCTGGTGGGAGTTGTAGTGCTGGCTGACTATCCACAAACCCCCCTCCGTGTTAAGATGTTTACCTCCCTGTGAAGTGGTGCAGAGGAAGGGAATACGTTACACATGGATCTCGAGTGGGGGAGTGTTCCAGCTCTGCTGTGGGACAGGGGTGCCTGGTGGGAGTTGTAGTGCTGGCTTCCTACCCACATAACCCCCTCTCTGTTAATATGGCTACCTACCTGTAAGTTTGCGGTGAACAAGGAAATGGCTGCCACATGGTTTTGGGTGGGGTGAGTGCTCTATCTTGCCCTGCTATGGGACAAGGGGGCCTGTTGGGTGTTGTAGAACTAGCTGTATGTACACATGCCCCCATGGACATATTGCTAGCTACCTTTGAGGTGATTCAGAGGAAGGACATTTTTGATATTTGAGGCTTGTTTTGGTAAGAGTGTGTTGCATATAGTTTGGAGTGGGAATAGTAAATTATATATGTTTAGTGTCCAGCACCTTCCCTGACTTAATATAGTTTGGAGTGGGAATAGTAAATTATATATGTTTAGTGTTCAGCACCTTCCCAGAGTTAATATAGTTTGGAGTGGGAATACTAATTTATATATGTATACTGTCCAGCACATTTGCAGAGTTAAGATAAATTGGAATGGGAATAGTGAATTATATATGTTTACAGTACAGTCATTTTTCACAATTAATGTAGTGGATATGTTTAAAAATAATAATTTTGTTAGTATTAAGAAATATATTATATTTATAAATATTCATTAAAATAATATACTTTATAAAGTAGATTGATGTAACATGAATATGTTATTACAGATATGCGAGCGGACCCGCCATCCTGGAGTTAGCGGTCTCAAATACATCATGAAACATTAATATTTTATTTTCTTAAGTGTATTTAATATATGTTGTTAGACATAGAAAAAATATTTTTTTTATTTTTCACATATTATATATTTTGTATATATGTATACATTTATATGTAATATTTTTTCCAATTTTTTTAAAAAACTTTATTTTTCTGGTATAGAATAGTAGTCACATTGCATTGCAAACAGTAATTCAACATGTATATCGAATCATACCTGACAACAGCATGTACAGTGATGAACATTAAAGTATTCCACATGATGGACCAGCCCAATACCAAAGCCATCCGGTCCAACCCCCAGCCCCCGCCTGCAAAACGTGTCTCAAAAATCCAAATCCCAATTGGCAATATTTCTCATGGGTAACAATGGAACACGGCCAAGTAAACCTTCCAATTCTGAAAGGGAAAGCAGAGCTCGAATAAGGAAAAACGTACTCACTAGCCCACCTGTGAGGCAGAAGTGCGCTTGGCAGTCTCAAGATAGGACCTCAGTGGCCCCCAAATATCCCGTGGCCGTGACGCAATCGGCATTAGACTGGCGTATGTTTCGGTATTAGTGTTGCAGTGTACCAGACTCCTCAGCCAATCCTGTAGTTTAGGAGAAGACTTCCCAGCCCAGTGTATTGCCACCTCTCTCTAAGCCAATAGGAGACCGATTATCTTCCATAGTGTCTCGTGCACCTCCGACCAATAGGATTGCAAGCGTGGACATAACCAAGCCAAATTAATCAAATCGGCATGTGGTGCAGAACATTTCAAACAGGTGTGAGGCCGTTCAGCGTCAATCCTGTGTGCCAAGGCTGGTGTAAAGTAAGCGCGGCGGAGGAATTTAATATGTAGCAGATTATGGCGAGTGGACCCGCCATCCTGGAGTTAGCGGTCTAGCTTTTTTTGCTGTTCATTCCTGGGCTGTATAAAATTTGATGCTGGCAGGAGCGCACAGCGTTCAATTGGCTGCTCAGAGGCTCTTTGGTTTGTGCACAGCAGGGAACTGCTATTGTGGCTTTCACTCTGTTTTAAACTGCTGTTTAAAAAAAATCTCACTTACTCTTGCGATGCTCAGGGGTGACTTTGCTCATCTCCTTCCCGCTAAGATCTTCCTGCTCTTCTTGATTTGCGGTGTCAGTCCATGCGAGCGGACCCGCCATCCTGGAGTTAGCGGTCTAGCTTGTTTTGCTCTTCATGCCTGGGCTGTATATAAATGTATGCTGACGCGACCGCGCAGTGGCGCACAAGCAGGCGCCCCAAAGGCAAACCTGTCTGCGCCCGTCCACACTAAGGATGCGCTCAGCGCCAGCCACACTGCCCTTTTTGGTGCTAGTGTGGGATCTGACATGGGGTATCGCGCCTTATTAGTTACCCCAATGAAGAGCTTTATCACATTGGTGAGTTGGGTAGAGATAAGTGGGTTTTCTGGTTTGCTGAGTCTGCTTCCCCAATAACAGACTTTTTAGATAAAGGTCTTTTATCTTGTGCGCATTTAAATGTTTAAATGTTAGATGTAAATGTAAATTGATACTTGTATAGTGCACTACTCACCCGCAAGGGTCTCAAGGCGCTTGTTCGAATACCACTGTCTAACCCATCCTGGCTTTCCCTGTGAGGTGTCTACTCCTGTGCACCCCCAAGGTGGAGGCCAGACATCCTTGGCGTTGTGGTGGCCGTTGTGGAGATTAAGCAAGCTATTGCCCAGAGTTGCAGAGTGGGACTCCATGATTGGAATAGGCACCGAGGCGAGAATTATCAGGTCCGTGGAATTTTGAGACCAAGACCCCGCCGAGGTGGGGAATTGAACCCTGGTCCCGGGCTAGACCTCTGCATCAGGGTCTGCCGCTCTAACCATTGAGCCACAGATCTCTGCCTAAGCAGAGTGTGGAAATCCAGCTGATGATAGAATTTCACGAGCTACATGTTTTGTTTATGACAGAGACCTGGACTCACTTAGAATGTGAGGTCGATCCCAGATGGGCTTGTCCGCCCGGTTACAAAATCTGTCACAAACCAAGATTGAGTGGGAGGGAGGGGAGGTTGTGGTGATTTACAAGGATACCCTGAATTTGGTTACTATTGGGACCATTTTTCTGCTGTGCTCACGCTGGGATAGTGAGACGCTGTTTTTTCCCTGCTTCTGACGCCACTGCTCGCGGAACCCGCTTCGCGGGTCCCGCTTCGTGTGGGGCATTGAACTCTAACATTACTGGCGAAGCCGTTGAGGAGCCTGTTACCCTACGCCTAAGGTTGTGTTTGTGGGTGTTTGTTTGTGCAGGGCTGCGAGCGAGTAGCGGGCGCAGTACTTCAAGTCCCAGGAGCGCCCGCCAGTCCCAATAGCCTTATATATAGGGGGTCCCAGACCAAAAACACAATTCTTATTTTGAAAACGCACACTATTTAGATGAGATTGAAAAACACACTAAATGAAGGTGACCAGTGTTTTTAATATTCACTGTACCAAACAAACAATCAATGTTAGAGAAATCAGACATAGATTATATAAATTTGTATAATCTATGTCTGATTTCTCTAACATTGATTGTTTGTTTGGTACAGTGAATATTAAAAACACTGGTCACCTTCATTTAGTGTGTTTTTCAATCTCATCTAAATAGTGTGCGTTTTCAAAATAAGAATTGTGTTTTTGGTCTGGGACCCCCTATATATAACGCTATTGATCACCCAGGTCCCACTGACTATATGGGTATAACCCCCCTTGTACAACATACTTCGAGCAGGCGCTGGCCTGCGAGGTTCTTTTTCAAAATTTGTATAATCTATGTCTGATTTCTCTAACATTGATTGTTTGTTTGGTACAGTGAATATTAAAAACACTGGTCACCTTCATTTAGTGTGTTTTTCAATCTCATCTAAATAGTGTGCGTTTTCAAAATAAGAATTGTGTTTTTGGTCTGGGACCCCCTATATATAACGCTATTGATCACCCAGGTCCCACTGACTATATGGGTATAACCCCCCTTGTACAACAGTCCCAATAGCCAGCACCTGGGCCGCTCTCCCTGCAAGCTCCTCCCCACCATCGTTTCTTTAAAGACGTTTGCCTTTGGATACCTGTCGGACCATTTTTCTGCTGTGCTCATGCTGGGATAGTGAGACGCTGTTTTTTTCCCTGCTTCTGACGCCACTGCTCGCGGAACCCGCTTCGCGGGTCCCGCTTCGTGTGGGGCATTGAACTCTAACATTACTGGCGAAGCCGTTGAGGAGCCTGTTACCCTACGCCTAAGGTTGTGTTTGTGGGTGTTTGTTTGTGCAGGGGTGGGAGCGAGTAGCGGGCGCAGGACTTCAAGTCCCAGGAGCGCCCGCCAGTCCCAATAGCCAGCACCTGGGCTGCTCTCCCTGCAAGCTCCTCCCCTCTCACACTGACTACATAAATACAATAGCCTAGTCCCGCTGCGCGGGAGCGACCGGGAGAAGTCCGGGACAAGGGCGGGGCCGTCTGTGGCCGTCAGAGGCTGAAGGAGGCTGGGCTGGGCCCGGTCTCTGATATTTACTCCCTGTTAAATGTATTCTCTTTGGCTGTATTGTTTTATTGGTGTAGTAGCTTCGGAGGATTATTATTAACTCTATCGAGCTATTGATATGTCTTGCTCACTACCATCTAGTGTCGGTGTCTCTTTTCTGGGGCCTCTCGACAAATATTTTGAAAAGGTAAATAAGGAGATAGATAAAGAACTCCTATTAGCTGAGAAACGTGCGGAGCGTCGTCGCTCTATAGAACATCTTAAAAAAATACCTCTGTCTACCCAACTAGACTTAAATAACACACCAGAATTGGCCAGTACCGGGAGGACGGTTGGAGAGGCCGATAAATTTAGTGTTGATCAAATACCTAGCAATTTTTGGGCCCCTGATACTTCCCCCACTCATTCTGTAATTATTAGTGAGGGCAATATCAATAGCCCTTCTATCGACTCAACTAGTCTTATTGACCTTAACACCCCTGCTGCCCAGAGTATAGCTTCCAACTTGCATTCATGTCTTACTAACCACTCTTTAGACAGTGTTGGTCCACGTGAGAATATCTTGCCACTTGTTAATAGTGAGATTGGACCTAAGTCTATGAACTCCAAAAAGCCTGTGTGTTCCCCACCAAGAAAAAAAAGGAAAAAGGGTGGAGTCAAAAGAAAAGGCACCAGTCATCAGGTCCCTACTTCTTTTATAGTAAATCCTATTATTGATCAAAAAGTTCTCCCAGTGATTGAGGTTCCCTTAGGTATCCCTCAATTATCATTCTTACCTCAAGACAGTGTTACAGGGTTCAATAAGGAGTGTATCGATATATTCGAGAAACTCCTAAAATCATATATGCTCCTTCTCATGGAGCGTGTTAGGTCCCTGGGTAATAAAATGGATCGCATTTTGGCTTCGGCCGCCACACCCCACAATACGAGTCTTAATATTGAGCCTTTATTATTATCTAAGCTTAGTGCTGACTCTGTTGTTCCTAGTAATTCCTGTAAAAACAATAGTAACATCAATTGTAATACTAAATCCAATGTTTCCCAATTGTCTTCTAAACCTCCCTGCTCCACTAACATTGCTAAAGAGAAGCCTGTGTTGGCTTCAAATAAGCCAATTTCAATGGGGAAAAAGCATTTAGTAAATCAAGGGGCTGTAAAACCTATTAATTCCACTCATAGACACTTATTAGAACATAGGAGTATAGTAGACCTTCCTCCAGACTCGGTTAATTTTGTTATCATCCTGATGGGTGTGCCCCCTATTTCAGATGGGAAGTTGGAAAATAATGCAAACCTGAAAAATAAAGTCATCTTCTGGTTGAAAACTAATAGACCCCTTCCTGCCCATCTAAAGGGGGATATTATTTCAGTTACAAGATGTAAGTGGGTGGGTCTTCGACCTAAGGATATAGAGGGCGATATTGTGATCATTAATTTTAGGGATCACAGAGTTGTTTCCCATATTAGTGATTGGTATTTGGGGAACAACGAGGGTGGAATTTACACACGGAATCTCAGTTATTTTTATCCTGAGACTTTGTTTAAATCACATGCCCAACACCGTTCAAATAAAGAATTTCAATATTTGAACTGGTCCAACCTCACTCCCTGTTCACAAGGCCCACCTATAAATTCAGAGGTCTTGTTTAGACCTCATGTCCAACCCAGCTATAATAACATCACACACACCCCGAACTGGGTTAACCACAATCCTCGTTCTCTTGGCCATCCCATTTCATCAACCGTTCCATTTTTTCGTCAGCCCCTTGGTTTATATCCCAACTCACACAATTTAGGTAATTACACCCAGCCAAACGAGTACTGGAAAATCCCGTTGAGTAATCTTTACGAATCCCACTCGGGGTTGGAGTATAATGATTGACCAGCTATCCTACCTTTGGTTTCTGAGGTTATTATAGATTGTACGGGTATCAATGTTACCCCAGTCCAAGCATCATGTTACGCTGATGATCCAAAGGGCCAATCACCTCAAAGTGTTAAGGGGAGTTCTGTTTTCTTGAGTGGGACATGGGACATGAAACTGGTACCTGAATTGGTGTCACAAGCCGATTTAACTGCAGAGAATGTTGTAATGGTGACTGACAATCAGGAAGGCCTTCCTTGTAATATTGATTTAAGGAGTGATGATGTCTCTACACATGAAGCCTCCCCCGTACATGATGTAGTTTACACCTCCCCCAAAGATAATACTAAAGCTCTGGTGGTCCTATGTGGTATTAAGCTTGGAAGCTGGAACATAGCTGGCCTCGAGTCCCGTATGCGTATCCCGGATTGGGTGAATTGTATACAGTATGGCGATGTATGGTCCTTCCAAGAAACCTGGGCTCCCTTACCAATGTTCCTTACTGGTTATTTGAACTTTAGTAAACCAGCAACTAAAGGTCATAGAGGACGTGCCATGGGTGGCCTGACCGTTTGGGTTCGGCAGTATGAGGGTGTGGTAGCCAAGGAAGTTTTTATTGATAGCCCTGACATATTAATGGTTAGCATTAAATCAACAAGTGGATTGAATATTCTTTTGATAAATATATATGCTAGGGGTATCCGGGGTGGTAGGGTCTCCCCAACCCTCCTCCTTTTGGACGATTTTCTAAGTGGTGTATCGGCAGTAGGGCACAAGGTTGTCATGGGGGATTTGAATACCTGTCTTGAACCATTGAGTCATCATGACGGCCTACTTACTGAGGCCGAAGATTTGGTTTGGGGGATTCCCCAGCTAGAGTTACCTCCGATAAAGAAATGGTCACAAGCGGCTATTTTTATAAAAGGATTGTGCTTGGATCAGGGCTTGCGTGCTCTAAATGGTAGAGTGCGCTCCGACAGGTCGGGCAGACATACCTTTAGTAATGGTAGATTCCGCAGCCGTATTGATTATATATTATTGGACGTTAGGTTGTGGGTTGCTGTAGTGGATATGGAGGTCAAGTCTCGCCCGGAAAGTGATCATGACCCATTGGTGGTGGAATTAAGGGATTTTAGCTTTTCTGGACCAATGAAAGTTATGTCCAACTTAGTTCAGGATGAAGTGGTACTCACTAATGATATGAGAAGGGTACGCTGGGCAAAAATTTCTGTAGACGTTGATGCACGCAAAAAGATTAGATCCTTGGTTTCTAATACACTGGTAGAAATTTCCAAATGTGACTCACAGGAGGCTATTAATGCATCCATTACTGTTATCCACACCAGTTTGTTCTTAGCATTAAAAAAACTGTTTACAAAATCTATTTCCAAACGGGGTAACAGAGGGAAACTGAAAACTACCAATTGGTTTAATGATGAGTGCCGCCGAACTCATGGAGACCTGTTTAAGGCATTAAAGCTCAAGAATCCTATTTTAATCAGGTCCTGTAGGAAGGCATTCAACGTTGCAAAACGTACAGCCAAGGCCAATTGGGACGAAGAACGGTGGATAATATTAACAGAAGCATGTAGTTCTAGGAACTTGCAACGGTTTTGGCATCTACTAAAATGGGGTTCATCTCAAGAAGATCGTCCTAGTCCAGCTTCGGTTGGTCAACAACAGTGGGTACGATATTTCGAGGAACAATTTAGGTGCCTTAGTAGTGCACAGGATAAGATTATCCATCCAGTATCGGCTGATCAATTGGAGTTTACGAGTAGTGAAGTCAAATCTGTTCTGCAATCTTTTCCAAGGGGCAAGGCATCCGGTCCTGATTGTATTCCAGCTGACCTATTCCAACAAGACCAGGATCTATGGGTTCCCTACCTAGTTCAATTGGTTAATTCCCTGGCCACCGGTGCAAGGGTTCCCGAGTCCTGGGCAGGGGCTGAAATCTTGCCAATATACAAGAAAGGTGACCGGTCGGTTCCTTCCAACTACCGGCCGATCTGCCTTATAGATGCGGTGCAAAAAATCTCAGCCCGCCTTGTTCTTGGCAGGATTCAGGATTGGATTGATGAGTTCAATATCCTATCCCCTCTCCAAGCTGGTTTTAGGTCTCATGAGAGCACCTTAGACCAGGCCTTTCGTTTTATTCTTCTTTATTGGAAGACGTTTTTTTTTAGGTAAAGGTAAACTCTATGCAGCCTTCGTGGATCCAAGGTCTGCATTTGACCTTGTTCCGAGGGCAGGTTTGTGGAAAAGTCTAGTAGAACTGGGTATGCCAGCTCCTCTTGTACGTCTCCTGGTGAATCTGCACGCACATACTTATGCCCAAGTTCGCTGGGGCAAACCAGGGAAGGTAATGGATAGATTCCCTGTTGCTAAAGGTGTTAGGCAAGGGTGTGTACTAGCCCCTACCCTTTTCTCTTTATATATTAATAGGGTCACCAAATATTTTGAGAACTACCCCACTGATGCCCCGTCAGTTGCTGGAATGAAAATCCCCTTGCTCATGTTCGCTGACGATACTCTCAAAAACTAGACAGGGTCTTCAACATGCCCTGATGAGGTTTGAACTATTTTGCAGCGAACATGAGCTTGAGGTGAATGTCTCTAAGACAAAATTGATGGTATTAAGAGGACACAATTCGATTACAGCAAGGGTTACCATGGGGGGTACTTCCCTGGAACAAACTAAGTTGTTTACTTATCTGGGAGTAACATTCAGTGAGACCCTAAGTTGGTCCCATCAGGTTGATCTTATGGCTTTAAAGCATATGCAGATAGGAGGTGCCCTGATTAAAGAGCATAAAGGTTCCTTTACGCGGCCAATCTCGCCACTAGTTAAGATTTATGGTTCAAAGGTTCTCCCCTCCGTTCTGTATGGGGCGGAACTATGGGGCTTTAGTAAGTTGGATCCCCTGAAAGCAGCCCAAAATAAATTTCTTAGGATGGTAACGGGTCTACCACAGTCAACACCGCGGATCCCGCTCTTGTATGATCTTGAGTGCCAGCCTGTGGAGGACCAGGCCAGGTTTCGTCCACTAGCATTCTGGCGCCGTCTTTGGACAATGCCGGAACTCCATTTATATGCAAAAGCCTGCCTGGAGGTCAGAGATCTTCCAGGCTCTTCTAATATAGGCTGGTTTAAGGACTTAAGATCCACCCTGTGTGCCATGGGGTATGGAGAACTGTGGTCTGATCCCGCATCCGTAACTTTTCCTTATAAAAACGTGGAGAAGCGTGGCTCAGTGGTTAGAGGCGGCAGACCCGGAAGCTGAGATCGGCCGTGGACCAGGGTTCGATTCCCCGCCTCGGCGGGTCTCGGGCTCAAAATTCCACGGACTCGACAATTCTCGCTCTGGTGCCTACTCGACTCACGGGGTCACACTCTGCGACTCTGGGCAATAGCTTGCTTAATCTCCACTACGGCCCCTCGCAGCGGGATGCCTGGCTTTCACCTTGTGGATACCCTGCCGGGGTATCTCACAGGGGAATACCAGGATGGGTTCCCTAAGCAAGCGCCTTGAGACCCCTGGGTGATTCGTGCGCTATATAAATCGAAATACATTTACATTTACATTTACAAAAGGATTTGAAACTACACTATTGGGACTG
Organism: Lissotriton helveticus; assembly: GCF_964261635.1. Taxonomy (NCBI): domain Eukaryota; kingdom Metazoa; phylum Chordata; class Amphibia; order Caudata; family Salamandridae; genus Lissotriton; species Lissotriton helveticus. The sequence goes on along the minus strand of NC_136068.1, from coordinate 1,887,722,536 downwards.
GGTGTTTCAAAAGAGAAATTTGAGTTTGAGCTCTAGTAATCTCACTGGTTTGTTTGTTGCCATTAAAGACGCTCCCAAGCTTGAAAAATACTGGGATGCCATAACTAAGCCTCTGGACCGTAAACTATTCCATCAATTTAGATGCGGTTCGTTGCCTCTAAGGGAGTTTACCAAAAAGTGGGGCTGTAGTGGGACTGGGCAATGTCCTAAGTGCCCCGGTCAGTGTGAAAGTCTAAATCATTTTTTGTTTGTTTGCCCCTTGTATGTTGCCCCTAGAGCCAAATGGTTAAGTCCTGTCTGTAGAAGCTTGGGAACGCGTTCAGCTGTTAATGCCAGTAGAATAATAAAAACAAATTTGTCCCCTTTAATTGTAACGGGTGTAGCAAAATATTTGGGATGGGCCTGGATTCTAAGAACCAGGTTGATTAAACTAACTAGGTGCCCATCCACAATCCCTTGCGCTTTAGTTCAAGTGCAGCCCATATTGATTTGTGATACCGTGGTAATCTAATGTGTTTTATCGAAATAAAATTGTTTTTATATTCATTCAAAAGAAGCCTGTCAAGTGATTTAATATGGTCTTAGATGTTTTTATCTTGTTTATATTAATTTT